>NC_135234.1:385711203-388541203 GCF_051348905.1 Ranitomeya variabilis
CCGATTATTAAGGGCAAACTCGGCCAATGGCAAAAAAGTGACCCAGTCGTCCTGATCAGCAGAAACAAAACATCTTAAATAGGTTTCCAAAGTCTGATTAGTGCGCTCGGTTTGGCCATTCGTCTGAGGATGGAAGGCTGACGAAAAAGACAAATTAATGCCCATCTTAGCACAAAAGGTCCGCCAAAATCTAGACACAAACTGGAATCCTCTGTTGGAAACAATATTTTCAGGGATCCCGTGCAAACGAACCACATTTTGAAAAAACAGAGGAACCAACTCGGAGGAGGAAGGCAACTTAGGCAAGGGCACCAAATGGACCATTTTAGAAAAACGATCACACACCACCCAAATGACCGACATTCTCTGAGAGACAGGGAGATCTGGAATAAAATCCATGGAAATGTGCGTCCAAGGCCTCTTCGGGACAGGCAAAGGCAACAACAAGCCACTGGCACGAGAACAGCAAGGCTTAGCCCGAGCACAAATTCCACAAGACTGCACAAAGGAACGCACATCCCGCGACAAGGAAGGCCACCAGAAGGACCTAGCCACCAAATCTCTGGTACCAAAAATCCCAGGATGGCCTGCCAACACCGAAGAATGAACCTCGGAAATAACTCTGCTGGTCCATCTATCCGGGACAAACAGTCTCTCCGGTGGACAACGGTCAGGTCTATCCACCTGAAACTCCTGCAGCACTCGTCGCAAATCTGGGGAGACGGCAGACAAAATCACCCCTTCTCTGAGGATACCAGCTGGCTCTGAATCACCAGGAGAGTCAGGCACAAAATTCCTAGAAAGAGCATCAGCCTTCACATTCTTCGAACCAGGCAGGTATGAGACCACGAAATCAAAACGAGAGAAAAACAACGACCAACGAGCCTGTCTAGGATTCAGCCGCTTGGCCGACTCGAGATAAATCAAATTCTTGTGATCAGTCAAGACCACCACACGATGCTTAGCTCCCTCGAGCCAATGTCGCCACTCCTCAAATGCCCACTTCATAGCCAACAACTCCCGATTACCAACATCATAATTCCGCTCGGCAGGCGAAAACTTTCTTGAAAAGAAAGCACATGGCTTCATCACAGAGCCGTCAGAGCTTCTCTGTGACAAAACAGCCCCCGCTCCAATCTCAGAAGCATCAACCTCGACCTGGAAAGGAAGGGAGACGTCTGGCTGACATAAGACCGGAGCCGAAGAAAACTGGCGCTTCAGCTCCCGAAAGGCCTCCACAGCCGCAGGAGACCAATTAGTAACATCAGAACCCTTCTTGGTCAAATCCGTCAATGGCTTAACAACACCAGAAAAATTTGCGATGAAGTGACGGTAAAAATTAGCAAAACCCAAGAACTTCTGAAGACTCTTAACAGATGTAGGCTGAGTCCAGTCATGAATAGCCTGAACCTTGACTGGGTCCATCTCAATAGCAGAAGGAGAAAAAATGAAACCCAAAAAAGAGACCTTCTGGACTCCAAAAAGACATTTTGAGCCCTTCACAAATAAAGCATTGGCACGCAGGACCTGAAACACCATCCTGACCTGCTTAACATGGGACTCCCAATCATCCGAAAAAAACAGAATATCATCCAGATACACAATCATAAATTTATCCAGATATTCGCAGAAGATGTCGTGCATAAAGGACTGAAAGACAGAAGGAGCGTTAGAAAGTCCAAAAGGCATCACCAAGTACTCAAAATGGCCTTCGGGCGTATTAAATGCAGTTTTCCATTCATCACCCTGCTTAATACGCACAAGGTTATACGCACCACGAAGATCTATCTTGGTGAACCAACTAGACCCCCTAATGCGAGCAAACAGATCAGATAACAATGGCAAAGGATACTGAAATTTGACCGTGATTTTGTTTAGAAGGCGATAATCAATACAAGGTCTCAAGGAACCATCCTTCTTAGCCACAAAAAAGAACCCCGCACCAAGTGGGGAGGAGGAGGGGCGAATAAGTCCTTTCTCCAAAGACTCCTTTATATAACTCCGCATAGCAGCATGCTCCAGCACTGACAAATTGAAAAGTCGTCCCTTAGGAAACTTACTACCAGGAATCAAATTTATAGCACAATCACAATCCCTATGAGGAGGTAGAGAACTGAGTTTGGGCTCATCAAATACATCCTGGTAATCTGACAAAAACGCAGGGACCTCAGAAGGAGTGGATGAAGCAATTGACACCACAGGAGCGTCGCCATGAATTCCCTGACAACCCCAACTTGACACAGACATTGCTTTCCAATCCAGGACTGGATTATGAGTCTGCAACCATGGCAGGCCCAACACGACAACATCATGCAAATTATGCAATACAAGAAAGCGAATCACCTCCTGATGAACAGGAGTCATGCACATGGTCACTTGTGTCCAGTACTGAGGTTTATTCGTAGCCAATGGTGTAGCATCAATTCCCCTTAGTGGAATAGGGAATTTTAAAGGCTCCAAAACAAAACCACAGCACCTGGCAAATGACAAATCCATCAGACTCAGGGCAGCATCTGAATCCACAAAAGCCATAACCGGGTAAGATGACAGGGAACAAATCAGGGTAACAGACAAAATAAACTTAGGCTGTAAAGTACCGATGGTGACATATTTATCAATCTTTTTTGTGCGCTTAGAGCATGCTGAGATAACATGAGCTGAGTCACCACAGTAAAAGCACAACCCATTTTGCCGTCTATAATTTTGCCGTTCACTTCTGGTCAGAATTCTATCACATTGCATAGACTCAGGTGTCTGTTCAGAAGACACCGCCAAATGGTGCGCAGGTTTGCGCTCCCGCAAACGCCGATCACTCTGAATGGCCAGACTCATTGACTCATTCAGACCTGCAGGCGTAGGGAACCCCACCATGACATTTTTAATGGCTTCAGAAAGACCTTTTCTGAAATTTGCAGTAAGGGCACACTCATTCCATTGAGTAAGCACCGACCATTTCCGAAATTTCTGGCAGTACACCTCTGCATCATCTTGCCCCTGAGAGAGGGCCAACAACGCTTTTTCAGCCTGGTTCTCAAGATTAGGTTCCTCATAGAGCAATCCAAGGGCCAGAAAAAACGCATCCACACTGAGCAATGCAGGATCCCCTGGAGCCAATGCTAAAGCCCAATTTTGAGGATCGCCACGCAAGAAATAAATAATAATCTTAACTTGCTGAACAGAATCCCCAGAGGAACGAGGTTTCAAAGAAAGAAACAACTTGCAATTGTTCTTAAAATTCAGGAACCTAGATCTATCTCCAGAAAACAACTCCGGAATAGGTATTCTAGGCTCTGACATAGGACTGTGCACAACAAAATCCTGAATACTTTGTACCCTTGCAGCAAGATGATCTACACTGGAGGCTAAACTCTGGATATCCATATCAGCAGCTGAACTCAGAGCCACACCAAGATTAACAGGAGGAGAGAAGCCAGACACACAGCAGCTAGACACACGGCAGCAACAAAAAAAAAAAAATATCTCCAAGCTTCTTTTCTCCTGCTTCTGCCATGCAATTAACACTTTATAGGCCGGCTGTACTGTTATGATCCTAGGGGCAAGGATCGCAGGTCGGACTAGCTAAGTAACTGAACAGACTACTAGCTCTGGGGAAGTGGTAACTAGATTGACCGCAACCTGATCCTATCCGCAAACAACTATAGGCAGCCGTGGAACGTTACCTAAAAATCCTAGACGTCTCGTCACGGCCTGAGAAACTGACTATTCCTAGAGGGAAAGTAAGTCCTCACTTGCCTCAGTGGAAGACCCCAAAGATATAGAATAGCCCCCCACAAATATTAACGGTGAATTAAGGGGAAAGCACAAACGCAGAGATGAAATCAGATTTAGCAAATGAGGCCCGCTAATACTAGATAGCAGAAAATAGGAAGGAAACTGTGCGGTCAATAAAAAACCCTATTCAAAATATCCACGCAGAGATTGCTCGAGCCCCCGCACCAACTAACGGTGCGGGGGAAGCAACTCCGTACCCCAGAGCTTACTAGCAAAAAGAAATCACATGTTAGCAAGCTGGACTAGACTCATCATACACAGAAATCATATTGCAGGCAGATGAGCAAAAAATATTCAAACAGAACTTAGCTTATCCTGAAGAGGCAGAAAACGAGATAATCAGGAGTAATCAGAATAGCACTGAATACATTGACAGCCGGCAACAAGTGGAAGTGAAGCAGAGCTAAATAGGAGCCTCCCTGGTGAATAACGAGGCAGCTGATCCAGCAGACCCGCAGGATAATAAACCAAACCACCAGGGGGAGCCAAAAAACCAAAGTCACACAATACCATCTGTGACCACAAGAGGGAGCCTGAAAACGGAGTTCACAACAGAAACCCCCACATGTACTCAGCCTGTCTAGCAGCCGAAAATCATGCAGCTGAGTTGACAAAAACTAAATCTCCGAGCACTAACAAATACTCGGAGACCACCAGAGCATGCTCGGGAATACCCGATCAATGAGTATACTCACTCATCACTACTCCTGTGCCATTACTATTCATCAGACATAAGTATATAACTTTTTTCTCATTGGGAAATTACCTGCTATATGAACATACCGTTATATAAGGGTTAAGGTGGACACAAATGTTCTGCATTCAGAACTTTTTATGCCACTCTATTAAACTAAACCCAGATGAACTTCATAATGATCAATGGGGCCGCTCTTCTTCTATTTGCATTACTTGAACGTAACCGAAATAGCACAAATGGAGCGTTGTAATGGACATCTGAACATGGCAAGAACATACAAACTCCTAGCACATGTCCTTAGCTGGATTTGACCCCAAGATCTCAGCATTACTAGGCTACCATGCTAGCTAGCCAGCCATGCATATCAGCATTCCATTAGCAGTTATTTACTTGTATATGTTCCTCTTATACATTTTGTGTACATGATGTGTATATGTTATTTCTGTATAGATGTATGAAAGGTACACTATGGTGCTGAAGAGAGAAGGGTTAGGACAGTTAGTAGCTTTATAGTATTGGCAACAGTTTTAAGACTGAGATCATACTGATCACTACATGAAGAATCAGTAACATAATTGCAGTGCCCCAGAGTCCTGGTCGTTGCAGTAATGTCGCTCTGCCACTAAGGGGAGTGATGGTACGTCTGATTGCACTAAACGAGTTCACCTGACCAGGTATCACAGTCACACACTACACTCCACACTCCGGCCACCAGGGGGGTGGTTCTATCTATTAGGCCACTCCTCACACTCTGGTAAAACTGGGGGTTGGACAGGAAGTTAGGGAGAAAGCAGCCCGGGAGAGATCGGGAGAGGACCTGTCAGGGGTGGGATCCTGACAGTGGCCTAGCAAAAGAACAGAACATTACGGAGCTGTGCCTGTAAGGTATAGCGGCAGGCTCCTTAGAAAGGACACGAAGCGGAGTTTATTGCGGAGAAGTGAGAAGCGAGATCATAGCACAAAGGAGATAGAACCAGAAGGAGTCGTGCCCCTAAGATTGTGGCAACATCCTTCTGAGGCGCGTAGCCGGTGGCCGGAGCACCGAGAAAGTAACAGACTCTACGCATTACTTTGAACTACGGCAGGGCAGTTAACTATAGGTTGGCTGTCTCACCCTTTTCACCTAACGAAGACAAAGGAGGTAATTGTGGGAGAGGGGCGTCTCTAGGGTCCCTATAAAATAACTCCAGGCCTACCCCATCATACGGGTGCATCCTATCCATATCATCTGGGGGACAGAGAGAGAAAAGAACAGAAACATACACAACAGTTGTGAGGACTATCCCGTGGTGCTCAGCAGGGAAGGACTACAACACACAGGCGCTAGTAGGAAGGCACTGATTTCCACCTGCAAAGGGAACTCTGGATGTGCCTTCGGACCGGCCGGTCTCAGCCAGCCCTGTAAGCAGTGCTCTGGATTGCGGACCCCGAAGCCTTCAGTAAAAAGGTAAAGAGACTGCAACCCTGTGTCCTCGTTATTCATCGCGCCTCGCACCACACACCATCACCTTTCATTGGACGCCCCTTAGCAGGGTCACGGACCGGGTCTAGCCACCGTGACAACCCCAGGACTGAGACCGAGAGGCCCGGTAATGAGTACCCCGCGGCCCTGCATCTGGGGGTGCTCCATAATGCTAAGTAGTCTTGTGAAGTTCCAAATAGTGCAACATTTTTCTACTGCATGTTTCTGTTTGGTGCTCTGTACAGGTGCCATTGGAGTTCTGATGTATTTTTAGCTTCAAACCACTTATTCTTGCCAGAAGATTATGTGTGAAAATCAGTAATCATGTGGTAAATGACTTTTTAAGTACAGCTGCAATTTTTGGTATCCATTGGAATGAGGGACAGTCTTTTTATATGGTGCTAGATAAAGAGACAACCTTACATCTCCTTAGAGCTCGTTCAGATGACAGTATTTTCCATACCCCACAGAATATTATTCTATGGGGCTATGCACATGTCAGATTCTTTCCTCGGGACATAGCTGGGCTGAGGAAAAAATCACAGCATATCCGAGTTTGATCCGATATTCAGATCACAGTCAGTGAGTATGTGGAACACATCGAACTGCACACGAATGATCTGATCGTGAATTTACGTACTGTCAGATTGAAGAAGATGGAGAAATGGTTTTATTCTCCTCATCTGAGAGATTTGGATCACACTCCGATCACAGTTTCATCAAAGTGTGGTTTACATCTACCTTGGACGAGAGAATATACGCTTGTGTGACCCTAGCCTTACAAATGTGGTATCATACTGGAGGAGAGAAACCTTCTCAGGATAACACTGCCACTGTAATACCTTGCTGGCAGCCATAATCCTGTGGTGAGTATGACGTCTAATGCATTAAATATATTCCTAGACTTTCCATTACCGATGTGTCATGATTCATGAATGTAGCTCTCATTAAAATGATGTAATTATGCAGTGTTTCACTATAAAACGAAAGTTAGGCTATGTTCACATCGGATGTTCCATTTTTGAGGATTATAATAGCACTACATGCAGCCTTATTTTGGAAATCTATGGACAGAGGAGCCTAACTGATCCCATTATAATTGAGTGGGATCCGTCGGTCATTGGTCTGTGTTTCCTGGTTCTGAAACTTTGACGGTGATGTGAACAAGGCCTTAGATTTCATTCTCAGCTTCTGATTATTTCTTTTGCTCGTTTCCCATGCAGAGCTGGGTGTGAACGAGTTAATTTTGTGAGTGCTATTCAGCAGACAGATGAACATCGACTCTGTGGGATTGTGCAGGTCTCTAGGGTATTAATTATATGCACTGTAGAATTGTGTAGTCAGAATATGTAGCTGCGATATTAATACACACTAATCAGGTTTGCTTTTCCAGTAAGATTGATAAATTGAAGTGGTGATTAATGTATTCCTGTCTTTCATTCTTAGGAGTTCTTTGAAAATCATGTAATTGTATTATCCAAGGGTTATGCTTTGTTTTCTATAATTAGATCAGCCCAAAACATGTCTTTCTCTCCAGGAAAAGGTCCTGTTTATGAATTGATCATTACATACAGTGGTGCAAAATTCTTTACGGAAAAGTCTCCAATTAACGAACGCTCTGATTTTCCCATGTTTTTCCTGTTGGGAATAACATTTTCTCTCTCCTGGTACAGAAACCACTGAAAGTAAATGCACTCTTTTATGTAGGGACCCCAAACAGGGTGATATAATATGGCTATTATGGCTTATTTGTACAGTGTTTTTCTAGGAACGTGTACATTTATCACTGCATAGTTCAGTCTCATTATTTCCTATTATGTTACATGAAGTTTTTATTCATTTTCCTATTATTTGAGTAAAGGCAATTTAATATGTAACACTTCCTCTCCACTGTTGAGGAATCTGACCTGGGTTCCAAACAATTTGAGGTTGACATTGTTTTCTGATGCTTCTAAGAAACAAAGTGGCCGAAAATATTTGGAAAAAAATTATGGGTGAACACATTGAAAAATATGGCATTACATAAAAATGTATTGCCCATAACAAACAAATTCATCAGGTCCATTGCGGGAAACAATATCAGATTCAAGCTGTCATGTTTTTGGGTCAGAAACCTCTCTTTTCATTGGCTGTGTGGTAACACTGAAACATTTTCTTAGGCTATGTCCACATAACAGAATTTTGGTCAATGCTTTGGATATATTTAAGGAGTCTTTCCAGGAGTAGTTTTCAGCATGGGCCACAAAGCTGAATAATTCCCCTAAAGTGCTCCTCCTTTTAGCAAACCACATCCTTCATTGTCCATTCTACACCCATTTATGGCTTTTTTGGAGGTAAACTTGGATATGACGTTTCTGTATGATTTAGGAGCACAGGAAGCTTTAAGTTCATAAAAGTGTGGTCAGTGCCCAAGAGATTTGCCAGTTCTTCCAGGAGACCTCTCTTGTTTCCAGGAGCCTCCTGGATGTTCCGAGAGAGTTAATAAAAATTGTATGATTGTGGATCAGTATTTTTAGGTCAGAAACATTGCAATTCTTCCTTGTTTTGGATCCAGTCTGGCTTTGGTTTACAAATGCTGATCAAAATAATGAAAGTGTCCTTCGTAAGGATTTTATAGATTAAGCTGAGTATGTTTAGCAGAAAATACATATCACCATAAAATAAGTATTTACAATACAACCTTTGCTCCCGACAACTCAGCTGCATCTACAAGCTATCTGCAGGCAGGAAAGTAATTGAATAAAAGCATAACTTGTCAAAACAAATAGTGACAGGCATTGGAGTGACAGCCTGACCGATGCTTATGTCATGGTACATCACAATCACACTATCTCTTATGTGATACAAAGAAAAATCACAATACTTACTGTATCTACTAAAGTAATAGTAAATATTACCTGACTGTACAGCATTCTGGTGCCATAAGCGGGGATGATCTTGGCCTTTTTTTAAAATTGTAGCAGATTATTTTCTTAATCTGTTAATAATGAACTAAGGCTAAATCAACGAGAGTTTTTTCCATTGCTTGGCATCCTTCAAGTCAAGAATAAAACTAATGTACAAATCATGTGTGTTGTACTTGACAAAGGGCTTAGGACAAGTCCAAAATGCTTTATACTTCAAGCACAAAAGTTTATGGCTTGGACTATCTTTTCTATTACTGTTTGATGCTAAACTACTGGACCGTCAAGGAGGGCTGAGAAGGAACAGTGGGCTGTAGCCCCTCGAGACAAAAAGACAAAATGTATCAGACTGTTGTGCTTTATTGCATAGCTACAGTAGGAGAATGAATATTACCACGCTGCACAAAATCATCCTGCCTATGAAGTGCTGTTCTTGTTTTTTATTCAATGAGAAATTGTATAAAGGGCACTACATTCTTGGCTTCTCAAAGCAATACCTGCTTATTTTTAGGGAATCTCCTTTCTAAGTGACACTTGATTTTTTTTGAATTTCCATGGCTAGCTCAAAACAGAACTCGACAGGCATAGGCAGCCATGAAGGTCACTAAGAGCCCTAGAAACATTGTCTCTTTACATGACTTGGTGCTTTGGACAAGAGAAGAATTACTCAGATCTAGAAGATCCAGTGGCTAGTGACAGTGAGAAATGGATCACTTATAAGTTCAAAAATATTGGACATTCTGATTTTGGCATTGTGCGTTCTGTCTGCTTGATGTTAGATTTTTGCCATATTACAAATAGCATATACTCACATACTTAAACTTACAATTTGTTCCATGATGAGAGTTGACATTAAATCTCTCCATTTTAACTGAATGTGTTCTTGTTGGTTGGGCTCCATGTTAGGTCCCCTTCACATGTCCGTTTTTTATGTCCATATGTGGTCTGTTTTTTAAGGACCACAAATACAGATATACGCACACCCATTGTATTCAATGGTGGTGCGCACATGTTTTTCACACTGAGAGTGAGTAAAGAACACTTTAATTTTTTTAAACATGCTGCAACAATGACAAAGTAGCTTTCTGCTACTGGAAAAACCATGAACAGCCCTTAATGAATTTGGATCATCTTACTCCATCTCATTCTCCAGCAAGACTAGAATACATAACACCAGTCTTGATGAGATGGAGACTAAGGCTCTGATTTTCATGCCGATCTTGAGGGGCATGTTAGAATAAGACAATCTTGAATCATTAAGAGGCGCATGTCTCTAAATGAATTAGGAGCGTCTGATGTGCGTGACGCCTGAAATCTTACTCAAGTCATGCAGTCAATGCCACAGATTGTCATAAATTAGATGACGTGTTGCATCATGCCCACATAGTGTCCACATCTCACCTCAGCTCAGCCGATTTTAGCAGCGCTGAACCTGTAAATGGCAAAAGTTGCAACATTTTTCAAAGCAGTTTATGACAGAATTCTTGCTTGTTTTTTTGGCCTGATTTCTCCTAGAAGGTGTGTAGTCTCAAATCAGAAAGTAAAGCAGAAGAAGAATTTCCATTGACCAGGAATTTTTCCCTTTACTGACACCTCTTTTTATCTGTAGATATTGTCACGATTCCTCCTTTCAGATTGTCTTGACACAGTGAATAACAGTTCTGCCATCCAATCTAGGACAGGGGTGTGTGAGCTTCTAGTATGGTGACTGACAGCTCAGTCATCCAATTGGATGCTGGGGCATGCTGAACTGTCAATATCTTGAGTGACAGTTTAGCCCTTCAATCAGGACCAGGGCATGCTGATTGCTGCCAACTGTAGCTTTGCTCAAAAAGTGTGTGTGCTCTGTGCTCTTGTATTCTGATCTTTGTCGCTTGATCTTGAATTTGCCTTTGACTATGCGTTTTTTAGCCCTTTTATCATGTTCCAGTTCCTTCTTGGTTTTCTGACCCTGGACTGTGACCTGATTTGGTCCTTGTCTCACCCTTCTGTCTATGACATACCCTCCTGGCTTTTGACCTGGGACCTCTTGACCACCCAGCTTCGCAGCTTTTCCATGACTAGTAACTAGCACAACAGATATGTTACCCTCCTTTAGCACCATCTCGTACTATGTACTCAGTATTTGCTATAAATAAGTTCCATCACATGCTCCAAACCAAGCACTGCTGGAGCAGCCAGTGTTGATTACAGCAACCACAGAACTAAAACTGATAAGAGCGCTATCAGGGAATTTCACTCCACCCTTACGGCAGAAGATCAGGCAATGGGGAGGGTACAGTGCTAGGAATGTGGACTAAAGTCATGACTTTAATAATAGCCATCCCTAGACTAATTTACTCTCTATGCCGCAGCTCGCATAATTTAACGAGGAGCCATAATTCAGTGTTGTGGTGTGTTTGTGATGATTGGATTTGCGACACAGTAATGAGAAGGACGTGAGATGATAAGGAAAGCACTGTGACCAAAGCCTGCAAGCCTCTGCCTATCGAACACGCTCCCATTTAGTGCCGCAGACTGTTGGGTTGAAAAGATGAATCTCTTAGGAAAATAAACAGTTAAAAGAACGTTATGTTGAGCGTTGTCACAGTCTGGAAGATATTGCCTTTTTTAAACTGTCATTTCCACAGTGACAGTTTAGAGGGAACATTAACTGGGGCTTTTGACCCTTTATTCTCCTATCCAAATGCCATCAGTCTGCAGTTCACCCATTAGCTTGCGTTGTGTTTGGACACCTGTCACTGCAATGCTCCGACTCACTTTGTCTGGCTTTTGCTTAGACGAGGTTGCAGGATGTGGGTGTGCAGAGGTTTGCGCCTATTATGCTGTGGATGACTCACAGTAATCGCCATCTGTACTTCTATTTCGGCAGTTCCTTTCTAACTTTCTGAGTGCATGCTGAAGAAGAACATCACACACTCTGGGCTAGAAAGGGTAAAAGCTTTCTTTTGGCTGCGTTCAGTCAGAGAGGGACGCTTTGTACTCGTTGAAATGCCATTTTACCCAATGCTGCGCGGATTAGAATATTTGAATTACAATGTAAATCTCTGCCTCTTGAAGAGGAAGACTTTGCTCTGAATAATGATACTCACTACTGTGAAGCTGGAGCCACAAGTGAAATAAAACGTAAAAACCTAAATGGATTTTTGTCTTTATTTTTAATCTATTCCCTCATTTGATTTGATGGAATATGTAAAAACCATTAATAACAAAGTGCTTGAGACGTTTATGCCAGTAAATGAAAGAAAGTTGAAGGGAACATGTCAGCACATTTTAAGGCTATGTTCACATGATGCGATTTATTGGCACAATTTTCTGAAAACATGGTAAAAATATGGCAACATATCAATGTACTTGGAATAAGCTGTAAACCACTTTGAATATTTGTAACATTTTTGCTCGAATGGGCAGGGGAGGAAGCAAAAGAGAGTATACAGGCAGGACAGTAGGGGATCACAGCTGAGTCTTTCTGTGAGGTAAAACATGTTTTTAGTCAGGCAGTGAAATGTTTTACTTCACAGGAAGAATCATCTATGACCCAATGCTGTCCTGTCTGTATACTCTCTATAGCTTCCTCCCCTGGCCAGGAGCTGTGGTATGATCAGACCATGTCCCTGTACAGTCAGACACAACCATTACACAGGACACAGCAGAGGCACATTTATACGATTATCTCAGCACAGGAATATTTTTTAACACATTCAATTATTTTTATTCAAAGATCTATTGATTACAATGTTCTTTGTTTATGAGACAACCCCTCGAAGACTGGTGCACGAGATGCCAGTTTTAATGAATTAGGGCCTATTTGTTTTTGCAAAATGTGTGGTGAATGTCAACTCTTAAAAAGCATCAGGACACTCGGTGATTGACACTGCGCTCCTGGGCCCAAATCCCACATAGAGAATATGTGCAGAAGACGAGTAAGTTGTGTGTCTGCGAATAGGACGTCTCTCACACAACATACCCCTACTAATACTGGTTTTGCCTATAAAAGTGAACTATAGAGGAACATAAACAACCAAAAATCTATACAGTACTGCAGAATGTGCTGGCGCTATACAAATAACCGGGAATTAATGATACTGTGGACCCAACTCTGTGGATACCAACATTCCTTGCTGAGAACCAGATCCACATGTGAGGCTTGGCTGAATGTTACATTTGGATGCATAGTCCACAAAGGAAGTATTCTGAGACAATACCAGATGACATTCTTCTGCTGGAAGGTGAATATTTACACAAAATTCTAGCTTTATGATTTTGCCCCAAATTAGAATATATATGAATATTTTATAGTCGGAGGGCTCGATCCTGCATAATCACTGCTGTCCGCCGTAAAGAGGTCTTGTCACATCATGAGAAAGCATTACAGAATAAACATGTCCGTCTTGGATGGGTCACTTTCTTGAAGATAAAAGTAAGATTTGCTATGTGTAAACATATCCTTAGCCGATATGTGTTTGCTTTTACAGTTTTTTGCTTCTGCCCACTGTGGCTTGTAAAGGCAATGGGGAAAAGACACAGCAAAAGTGTTAAATTGAAGCTTGATTCCATGTGTACATGGAGGCTGATTCAATCTAACAACAGTTTATTCTTAGACAAATAAGACAGCCGCGCGCTGCTAAATATGGTGGCGCTTAGTAGTTCCACTGCTTCGGAATACTGGAATATCACAGGCACGCATTGCCACCCAGTGGTCAGGTTTGGAGGTTTCCTTCACTGTTTCACATGCACAGTGCCCTGTATGTAACGAAATATTACAATCTGAGAGTCCTCAGTGGTTGATACCTTTTAATGGCTAACTGAAAAAATGGTAACAAATAGAGAGTTTCAGGACTACTCAGGTCTCCTGCTATAAATGGTGAAAATACCAGAGTAGTTTGGATAGCTTGCTATTTGTTACCATTTTTGCAGTTAGCCATTAAGTGTTCCGGACAAAGATCTGCAATACGTCTCCGCCAGTATGTCATCAGTAGTGCGCCATATTGAGGTGAATTCTCATGCCACAGATTCTGTAGACTGTGTGTGAGTGTCCGCCTCCTGTAGTCATACACTCCCAAAAAAAGTGCAAACGTGTGCTCACCACTGCAGTCCATGGCCCCGTTGGAGCATACGTCCGGATCCCGTTTTGCGAGGGATTTGGAACGTATGCCTTGACGCGGACACACAAAGCAATGTGAAACCACCCTTAAGCTTAGTTCACATGCAGCCTTTTTGCAGGGTTTTTTCCTTATGTAAATTAAAAGCTAGATTTTGCAGTACCAATAAAAGCAATGAGATTTCAGATATGTCGTGACTCGTGATGCATGCACAGCTTTTTTTTTTCCTACCTGAATTTGAGCACTGTAGTGTTTTCGAAAATCGGCAACTTCTTGCATCATTTTTTACCTATTGAAAGTAATGAGAAACTGTAAAAATGATTAAAAATGCAGCATAACATTTGCTGTATTTTTTCAGCATTTTTGGTGACTAAAGCAAACTGTATTAATATTTTCGGTAAAGACATTACACATGTAATCCACCTAAAAAGCTCAGCAACAAATACATTATAAAATAAAGCACAAAACCCAGTGAAATGTAAAAAAAAATAGCTGCATTTTTTATGCAGTATTTTTGCTGCCAAGAGTTTTGGCTGCTGAAAAAATGATGCAAAAACCTTACTCGTGAACATAGCCTAAGGTTATGTTCCCAGGAGCATATTTTCGTAGCAAGTGTTGTCCATGTAAAGGCGGACATCACACGTGCCTATGTTATTCACTTGTGGTGTTCAGATGACCATTTTATAACAAGGAGTGAAACAAATTGCAGTATGCAATAGTCTAATTTGTTTTGCTAATGGCTCCAGGTTTTTTAGGTCCCCGGGCGAAAGAGTCTCAGTGGGCCCCCCCCTTTAACACATACCACGATTCATGATGCACAGATACAGCAGAGAAATATAGGTATAGTACAATGCCAGATTTCACTTCTTACATGAGTGATAGCTATTGTAAATTCTACAATACCATACAGCAGAGGGGCTTTATATAAGTCAACCCCTTATATGCCAATTATGCAAGAGCCTTGTATTGCATCACCCGAAATGTCCGTATTTCTATGCAGCTGCACACTCCTGTCCAAAGAACGGGCGGCTGTGCAGGGTGAAGTGATGCGAGGCTCTCGCAAGTGGAACTCCGAGTCCGACCTAATATATAGTAATGATTGGTCACTTACTAGTCCACGTGTGTGTTGTGGAAAATAAGTTCTGATAGTGGCTTTTCTGCACTGTGTCACTCTTGGAGTAGGTGACATGTAGATCCTGTGCTTTAGCAGATGGCTAACTCTGGTGATCTAAAGTCCACAGGTCTCAGGGTATCAGTACTTGTAATATTAGAGGCAAATCAACATTATAGAATACTTTTGGGTTTTCATTGGCTGTAAGCCATAATCATCTACATTAACAGAAATAAACCCTTGAAATAGATCACTATGTTTATAATGACTCTATATAATATGGAGTTTCATTTTTTTGTATTGAGGAACTGAAATAAATTAACTTTGATATTCTAATTTTGTGAGCAGCACCTGTATGCATACAACTTGATGAATAGGCAGCATTTTGTTTGTTTAGTATAATACACCTCATAGTCCTCCATATATTATAATGTTTACCACTGTCCTCCGTTTAGTATAATACACTCCTCAGTCCTCCACATAGTATAATACACTCCTCAGTCCTCCATATAGTATAATACACTGCTCATAGTCCTCCATATAGTATAATACACTGCTCATAGTCCTCCATATATTAAAATACACTACTCAGTACTCCATATATTAAAATACACTGCTCAGTACTCCATATAGTATAACGCACCGCCATAGTCATCCATGTACTACAATTCACTTCCCATTATGTAATGCACTCCATAGTTCTTCATATAGTATAATATATTCCCCATAGTCCTCGATACAATATAATGCAGCCCACATATAGTATAATGCTGCCACCTCACAGAGTATAATGCAGCCACCCCACAGAGTATATTGTAGCCCCGAGTATAATGTAACCCCCCTAGAGAATATAATGCAGCCCCCTCAAATAGTATAATGCAGCCCCTGCATATATAATATGTGGTAGCCCCCTCATAGAGTATAATGCAGCCCCCCATAGAATATAATACAGCACCCCATCTACTGTATAATTGTCTAAGGGTCACTTTCGTCTGTCTGTCTGTCTTTCTGTCTGTCTGTCACGGATATTCATTGGTCGCGGCCTCTGTCTGTCATGGAAATCCAAGTCGCTGATTGGTCGCGGCAAAACGGCCACGACCAATCAGCGACGGACACATTCCAGCGGCAAAATGGCTGCTCCTTAGTCCCCGCAGTCAGTGCCTGCTCCATAATCCCCTCCAGTCAGCACTCACACAGGGTTAATGGCAGCGGTAACGGACCACGTTATACCGTGGGTAACACACTTCGTTACCGCTGCTATTAACCCTGTGTGACCAACTTTTTACTATTGATGCTGCCTATGCGGCATCAATAGTTAAAAGATCTAATGTTAAAAATAATAAAAAAATAAAAAATCATTATATACTCACCGTCCGTCGGCCCCTCGGATCCAGAACCAGCATTTCCCGCTCCTTGCTATGCTCCGATGACCGCTCCTTGCATTGCGGTCTCGCATGATGATGACGTAGCGGTCTTGCGAGACCGCTACGTCATCATCTCGCGAGACCGCAATGCCCTCTTGGGACTGGAGCACGCGAGGAGCGTCGGTAACCTCTTTGCCTGGATCCGGGGCCAACGGAAGGTAAGTATATAGCTATTTTTATTTTAATTCTTTTTTTAAACAGGGATATGATGCCCACATTGCTATATACTGCGTGGGCTGTGCAATAGTCTATGTGGGCTGTGCAATATTCTACGTGGGCTGTGCAATATAATATGTGGGCTGTGCAATATAATATGTGGGCTGCTATATATTACGTGGGCTGTGCAATATACTATGTGGATGTGCAATATACTACGTGGGCTGGGCAATATACTACGTGGGCTGTGCAATGTACTACGTGGGCTGTGCAGTATACTGTGTGGGCTGTGCAATATACTACGTGGGCTGTGTTATACACTATGTGGGCTGTGTTATACACTACGTGGGCTGTGTTATACACTACATGGCCTGTGTTATACACTATGTGGGCTGTGTTATACACTATGTGGGCTGTGTTATACACTACGTGGGCTGTGTTATACACTACGTGGGCTGTGTTATATACTGCGTGCGTGTGCTTTTATATACTATGTGAGCTGTGTTATATGCTACGTGGGCTGTTATAAACTACGTGGCTGTGTTATATGCTATGTGGGCTGTTATACACTCCATGGGCTATGCTATATACTATGTGGCTGTGCTATATACTCTGTGGGCTGTGTTATATACTACGTGGCTGTGCTATATACTCCGTGGGCTGTGCTATATACTACGTGGCTGTGCTATATACTACGTGGCTGTGCAATATACTATGTGTATGTGCTATATACTATGTGACTGTGCAATATACTTCGTGGCTGTGCTATTTAATACGTGGGCTGTTATATACTACATGGCCGGCTGCAAACAATCAGTGACAGGCGCAGTCAGGCCACGAATTGGCGCGGGATTTGAACCACGCTTCCCTAATTGGTCGCGGCAGGCCGAATCCTGTGTATTCAATGTATTATTCTAAAATCTTCATAAATAAACTACATACCGTATATACTCGAGTATAAGCCGACCCGAATATAAGCCGACCCCCCTAATTTTGCCACAAAAAACTGGGAAAACTTATTGACTCGAGTATAAGCCAAGGGTGGAAAATGCAGCAGCTACCGGTGAATTTCAAAATTAAAAATAGATGCTCCATACCGTTCATTATGGCCCCATAGATGCTCCACATAAAGCTGTGCCACATATAATGCTCTGCACCGTTCATTATGGCCCCATAGATGCTCCACATAAAGCTGTGCCATATATAATGCTCTGCACCGTTCAGTATAGCCCCATAGACGCTCCACATAAATCTGCCCCATATATAATGCTCTGCACAGTTCATTATGGCCCCATAGATGCTCCATAGAAAGCTGTGCCATATACAATGCTCTGCACCTTTGATTATGGCCCCATAGATGCTCCATAGAAAGCTGTGCCATATACAATGCTCTGCACCTTTGATTATGGCCCCATAGATGCTCCATAGAAATCTGTGCCATATAAAATGCTCTGCACCTTTGATTATGGCCCCATAGAAAGCTGTGCCATATACAATTCTCTGCACCTTTGATTATGGCCCCATAGAAAGCTGTGCCATATACAATGCTCTGCACCTTTGATTATGGCCCCATAGATAGCTGTGCCATATATAATGCTCTGCACCTTTGATTATGGCCCCATAGATGCTCCATAGAAAGCTGTGCCATATAAAATGCTCTGCAGCTTTGATTATGGCCCCATAGATAGCTGTGCCATATACAATGCTCTGCACCTTTGATTATGGCCCCATAGAAAGCTGTGCCATATACAATGCTCTGCACCTTTGATTATGGCCCCATAGATAGCTGTGCCATATACAATGCTCTGCACCTTTGATTATGGCCCCATAGAAAGCTGTGCCATATACAATGCTCTGCACCTTTAATTATGGCCCCATAGATAGCTGTGCCATATATAATGCTCTGCACCTTTGATTATGGCCCCATAGATGCTCCACATAAAGCTGTGCCATATGTATAATGCTCTGCACTGTTGCCCCATAGATGCTCCACATAAATCTGTGCAATATACAATGCTGCTGCTGCTGTAATAAAAAAAAACACATACTCACCTCTCTTGCTTGCAGCTCCTCTGTGTCCCGTCCCAGCGTCTCTCTGCACTGACTGTTCAGGCAGAGAGCGGCGCGCACACTATATGCGTCATCGCGCACTCTGACCTGCACAGTCAGAACAAGAGGACGCGAAGACGGATCGGCGCCCGGCGTGTGGAACGTGGACAGGTAACTATGAGATACTTACCTGCTCCTGGCATCCCTGGCTCCTTCTCCCGGACAGCTGGTCTCCGGGTGCCGCAGCCTCTTCCTCTGTCAGCGGTCACCATTACCGCTGATTAGATGAATGAATATGCGGCTCCACCCCAATGGGAGTGGAGTCCATATTCATTTCTCTAATGAGCGGTACCATGTGACCGCTGAACAGGAGATGAGCTGCGGCACCGAAGACCGTGGGACGGGCAGGGGGAGCGCCAGGAGCGCCGGGACTAGGTGAGTATGCGACAGTCCTTTCTCCCCCTCACCCGCCGACCCCACCGCCGACCGTGACTCGAGTATAAGCCGAGAGGGGCACTTTCAGCCCAAAAATTTGGGCTGAAAATCTCGGCTTATACTCGAGTATATACGGTACATATTCTAGAATACCCGATGTGTTAGAATCGGGCTACCATCTAGTAGAATATAATACAGCACCCCATAGAATATAATACAGCCCCCCCATAGAATGTAATACAGCCCCCAATAGAATGTAATACAGCCCCGCATAGAATGTTATACAGCCCCCCACAGAATGTAATACAGCCCCCCATAGAATATAATGCATCCCAGCACCCCATAGAATGTATTACAGCCCCCCATATAATGTAATGTAATAGAGCCCCCCATAGAATGTAATGAAATACAGCCCCCATAGAATATAATATAACCCCCCATAGAATATAATGTAGCCCCCCTGAGAATGGTCCCACAATCCAGTTATCACTCATTGATATATATAAAAAAACAACAAAACACACAATCCTCACCTCTCCTCATGCCCCGCGCTGCTCCCGCTGCTCCAGGCTCGGCTCCGGTCTCAGCGGCTGCAGTCTGCCCGGTACACAGCAGGTGCGCGATGATATGATGTCATCGCACACCCGCAGTGTGTCTGAGGCAGAGGGGAATGATGGGAGAGGGAACGTCATCTGACGCTCTCTCCTCCATCATTGCATTCAACTGTACAGGCATCTATGACGCCGGTATAGTTGAATGCGGCGGCGTTGGCAGGGGGGGTGAGTCGGTGCTAGCGGGTGGTGAGTTGCCTGTATCGCAGACAGCGTGAGTGGGCCCCACATCTCGCCAGGGCCCTTGCACTTGCCAGAGTATGCCGAGTGCTGATGCTGGCCCTGCATATTGGTGAGCAGAAAAATTGTATCCCATATGGATCAACCATACTGCTTTTGGTCTTGTACATTTTGTTCATTGCTGATGTATAAAAATGGATGCCATACAGATGTCACATTCATCTCTTTTACGGATGAAAACCCAATGTTTTTTTTACATGTGTGTGTGAAATTAGCCTTAGAGTTCTCTATGTAAAGTTTTTCTAGACAAGAAATATCATCCCATAGAAAAAATCCTTTAAAATGATGTCACAGTGATGATGCTTTCTGTAGTGCAGATAACAATAGAATGAATCAGAACTTAGAACACCCTTTTAAGCCTTTATTGGACTTTTTCAATCAGTAATACTGACATGCTGGAGCAGATTTATTAAAGGGGTTTGCTCGGTATCAACAGGGCCTGTTTTGGACAAAGTGGGACCCTGAGCAAAAGTTTAAAGTTATAACATATTGCACCCTCACACTCAAACATTTAAACATTTAGGTTGTATTTACAACCCCTGGCAAAAATTATGGAATGCCCGGCCTTACAGGATGTTCATTCAGTTGTTTAATTTTGTAGAAAAACAAGCAGATCACAGACATGGCAAAAAACTAAAGTAATTTCAAATGACAACTTTCTGGCTATAAGAAACACTAAAAGAAGTCAAGAACAAAAATTGTGGTAGTCAGTAATGGTTACTTTTTTGCTAACCAAGCATAGGAGAAAAATTATGGAATCACTCAATTCTGAGGAAACAATTATGGAATCACCCTATAAATTTTCATACCCAAAAATAACACCTGCATCAAATTAGATCAGCTCGTTAGTCTGCATCTAAAAAGGAGTGATCACACCTTAGAGAGCTGTTGCACCAAGTGGACTGACATGAATCATGGCTCCAACATGAGAGATGTCAATTGAAACAAAGGAGAGGATTATCAAACTCTTAATAGAAGGTAAATTATCACGCAATGTTGCAAAAGATGTTGGTTGTTCACAGTCAGCTGTGTCTAAAATCTGGACCAAATACAAACAAGATGGGAAGGATGGGAAGGTTGTTAAAGGCAAACATACTGGTAGACCAAGGAAGACATCAAAACGTCAAAACCGGAAACTTCAAGCAATATGTCTCCAAAACAGGAAATGCACAACAAAACAATGAATGGGTGGAAGCTGGAGCCAAAGTCTGTGACTGAACTGTAAGAAACCGCCTAAAGCAAATGGGATTTACATACAGAAAAGCTAAACAAAAGCCATCATTAACACCTAAACAGAAAAAACAAGGTTACAATGGGCTAAGAAAAAGCAATCGTGGACTGTGGATGATTGGATGAAAGTCATATTCAGCGATGAATCGCGAATCTGCATTGGGCAAGGTGATTATGCTGGAACTTTTGTTTGGTGCCGTTCCAATGAGATTTATAAAGATGACTGCCTGAAGAGAACATGCAAATTTCCACAGTCATTGATGATATGGGGCTGCAGGTCAGGTAAAGGCACTGGGGAGATGGCTGTCATTACATCTTCAATAAATGCGCAAGTTTATGTTGATATTTTGGACACTTTTCTTATCCCATCAATTGAAAGGATGTTTGAGGATAATGAAATCATTTTTCAAGATGATAATGCATCCTGCCATAGGGCAAAAACTGTGCAAACATTCCTTGAAAATAGACACATAAGGTCAATGTCATTGCCTGCAAATAGTCCGGATCTCAATCCAATTGAAAATCTTTGGTGGAAGATGAAGAAAATGGTCCATGACAAGGCTCCAACCTGCAAAGCTGATCTGGCAACAGCAATCAGAGAAAGTTGGAGCCAGATTGATGAAGAGTACTGTTTGACACTCATTAAGTCCATGCCTCAGAGACTGCAAGTTGTTATAAAAGCCAGAGGTGGCGCAACAAAATACTAGTGATGTTTTGGAGTGTTTTTTGTTTGTTTGTTTTTCATGATTCCATAATTTGTTCCTCAGAACTGAGTGATTCCATAATTTTTCCCTTATGTTTGGTTAAAAAAAGTAACCATTACTGACTACCACATTTTTTGTTCTTGATTTCTTTTAGTGTTTCTTATAGCCAGAAAGTTTCCATTTGAAATGACTTTAGTTTTGTTCCATGTCTGTGATCTGCTTCTAATTTCTACAAAATTAAACAACTGAATGAACATCCTCCAAGGCCGGTGATTCCATAATTTTTGCCAGGGGTTGTACATGTGCTGAGTTCAGACCATAAAACGAGCATGATTGACAATATTGAAGACCTTTGGCTCTTGTTTCCCGGCCTCTTTACACCGGCTGAGGAAGAATGATAGAGACAGAACGATTATTAGTAGATGAATCTGTTCACATACAATATCATGTTATCAGCAGCATATTTTCAGCTTTTCCCAGGCGATGTCCTGCTCAGAATATTGATTTCTGTTCCGCCATAAACAATTCAATCAGCTAATGAATGATCACCATTTTGATCATTCATTTGGGCGATTGCCGACATATATACACCTATGAACTCTCGCCTGCTATGCCGATATTTATAAATATGTATACATACATATAGCACACACGCATGTATACAAAGAGCACTTACATATACATACCGTATATACTCGAGTATAAGCCGAGATTTTCAGCCCAAATTTTTGGGCTGAAAGTGCCTCTCTCGGCTTATACTCGAGTCACGGTCGGCGGTGGGGTCGGCGGGTGAGGGGGAGAGAGCGTGTCGCATACTCACCTAGTCCCGGCGCTCCTGGCGCTCCCCCTGCCCGTCCCACGGTCTTCGGTGCCGCAGCTCGTCCCCTGTTCAGTGGTCACATGGTACCGCTCATTAGAGAAATGAATATGGACTCCACTCCCATAGGGGTGGAGCCGCATATTCATTCATCTAATCAGCGGTAACGGTGACCGCTGACAGAGGAAGAGGCTGCGGCACCCGGAGACCAGCTGTCCGGGAGAAGGAGCCAGGGATGCCAGGAGCAAGTAAGTATCTCATGAGTTACCTGTCCACGTTCCACACGCCAGGCGCCGCTCCGTCTTCGCGTCCCCTTGTTCTGACTGTGCAGGTCAGAGGGCGCGATGACGCATATAGTGTGTGCGCCGCCCTCTGCCTGAACAGTCAGTGCAGAGAGATGCCGGGACGGGACACAGAGGAGCTGCAAGCAAGAGAGGTGAGTATGTGTTTTTGTATAACAGCAGCAGCAGCATTGTATATTGCACAGATTTATGCGGAGCATCTATGGGGCAACGGTGCAGAGCATTATACATATGGCACAGCTTTATGTGGAGCATCTATGGGGCCATAATCAAAGGTGCAGAGCATTATATATGGCACAGCTATCTATGGGGCCATAATCAAAGGTGCAGAGCATTGTATATGGCACAGCTATCTATGGGGCCATAATCAAAGGTGCAGAGCATTGTATATGGCAGAGCTATCTATGGGGCCATAATCAAAGGTGCAGAGCATTGTATATGGCACAGCTATCTATGGGGCCATAATCAAAGGTGCAGAGCATTGTATATGGCACAGCTATCTATGGGGCCATAATCAAAGGTGCAGAGCATTGTATATGGCACAGCTATCTATGGGGCCATAATCAAAGGTGCAGAGCATTGTATATGGCACAGCTTTCTACGGAGCATCTATGGGGCCATAATCAAAGGTGCAGAGCATTGTATATGGCACAGCTTTCTATGGAGCATCTATGGGGCCATAATGAACTGTGCAGAGCATTATATATGGGGCAGCTTTATGTGGAGCGTCTATGGGGCTATACTGAACGGTGCAGAGCATTATATATGGCACAGCTTTATGTGGAGCATCTATGGGGCCATAATGAACGGTATGGAGCATCTATTTTTAATTTTGAAATTCACCGGTAGCTGCTGCATTTTCCACCCTAGGCTTATACTCGAGTCAATAAGTTTTCCCAGTTTTTTGTGGCAAAATTAGGGGGGTCGGCTTATACTCGGGTCGGCTTATACTCGAGTATATACGGTATATGTCTTCACATATACAGGTGCTTCTCACAAAATTAAAATATCATCAAAAAGTTAATTTATTTCAGTTCTTCAATATAAAAAGTCAAGCTCATATATTATATATATGTATTGTAACCCCTTTCTCATGTACAGCACCATGGAACTAATGGTGCTATATAAATAAATAAATAATAATAATAATTAATATATTGAGTCATTACAGAGTGATCTATTTCAAGTGTTTATTTCTGTTAATGTTGATGATAAGGGCTTGCAGCCAATGAAAACCCAAAAGCCATTATCTCAGTAAATTAGAATAATTTATCACACCATCAGCTTGAAAAATGATTTTAACCCCTTGAGGACCAAGCCACTTTGTAGGTTAATGACCAGCCCTTAATTTTGAAATCTGGCCACTGTCACTTTATGTGGTTATAACTCTGGAACGCTTCACTGGATTCTGCTGATTCTGTTTTTCGTGTCATATTGCACTTTATGATAGTGCTAAAATTTCTTCAATATGACTTGCTTTTATTTGTGAAATAAATGTAAATTTGGCAAAAATTTTGAAAACTTCACAATTTTCAAGCTTTTAATTTTTATGCCCCTAAATCAAAGCATTATGTCACACAAAATAGTTAATAAATAACATTTCCCAAATGTCTACTTTACATCAGCACAATGTAAATGACTAGGGAATTAATGAAATGCAGGGGGCAGAGTTTCGGTGACTAGCGGTGTCGTCACCGAAGCTGCGCCCCCTGGTGGCATGAACTTATATGAACTCTGTAGCGTGGGAACGTTTCTGAATATTTTCCCATGCTACGGAGTTCATATGAGTTCATGCCACCAGGGGGCGCAGCTTCAGTGACGGCACCGCTAGTCACCGAAGCTCCGCCCCCTGCATTTCATTAATTCCCCATTCAGGAGCAGTCACATTAGCAGCGCTCCCAGTTGTAAATGTAAATTCCCCCAGATATGGATTACTGCGTGGGACTTGACTGTACGGCAAACAGGTATGGGATAGTGTTGCTTTTTTATTTTGGAATTTTTTACAGGAGAACTAGGGCTTCGCTTAGATTGAGCGTGCAATGAAGATATCAAAAACCAGTGTGTTTCATTATTTCAATAAAATACTTTTTTCGAAGGCTACTTTCACACTGGCGTTTTTTGTCCTCCGTCGCAATGCGTCATTTTGGTCAAAAAACACATCCTGCAAAAGTGCTTGCAGGATGCGTTTTTTGTCCATAAACTAACATTAACGATGCATTGCGACGGTCGCGCCGTGTTGTGGCGGACCGTCGGCTGCAAAAAACATTACATGTAACGTTTTTTGCTGCCGACGGTCCGCTTTTTCCGACCGCGCATGCGCGGCCGGAACTCCGCCCCCACCTCCCCGCACTTCCCCGCACCTCACAATGGGGCAGCGGATGCACTGGAAAAATGCATCCGCTGCCCCCGTTGTGCGGCGCAGAGAACGCTAGCATCAGTAACATCGGCCCGACGCACTGCGACGGGCCGAGCCCGATGCTAGTGTGAAAGTAGCCTTAGTGTGTGTGTGTTTTATTAACTCTTTCACAACTGTGAGATTAGTAATGGATAGGTGTCTTATTGACACCTCTCGATTACTAAACAGGCTTAATGTCACCTTACAGTAGTAAGGTGACATTAACCCCTTATTACCCCATATGCCAATGCCACAGGGCAGTGGGAGGAAGCGGGCAAAGCTCCAGAATTGGCTCATCTAATAGATGCGCCTTTTCTGGGCAGCTGCAGGCTACTTTTTTATGGCTGGGGGGGGCCATAGCCATGGAGCCTTACCAGCCTGAGAATAGCAGCCCGCACCTGTGAGATTTGCCAAGTTCGTTGGAAAATATAAGGGGACCGCACGTCGGTTTTTCTTTCATCCCTTCTCCCCTGCTCGCGCTGCTTTTGGCCGAGCAGGGGAAAGAGAATGACAGCCGGCTTTAGCACCACACACAAGGGACAGCAGCTTACTGTAATGCTGCTTCCCAGCACATGTGCCACCCAGATGTATCACGTGAGCACACGGACACGGATATCTCCGGTACCGGAAATATCTGGACTTGTGAAACTGCCCTTAGATGGTTCTACTCCTTCATTGGAGTCCAACTGTGTTTAATTAAACTGATAGAACTTGATTTGGAAATGCACACACCTGTCTATATAAGACCTCACAGCTCACAGTGCATGTCAGACCAAATGAGAATCATGAGGTCAAAGGAACTGGTCAAGGAGCTCAGAGACTGAATTATGGCAAGACACAGATCTGGCCAAGGTTAAAAAAGAAATTCTGCACTACTTAAGGTTCCTAAGAGCACAGTGGCCTCCATAATCCTTAGATGGAAGAAGTTTGGGACCACCAGAAGTCTTCCTAGACCTGGTCGGCCAGCCAAACTAAGCAATCGTGGGAGAAGAGCCTTGGTGAGAGACGTAAAGAAGAACGACAAGATCACTGTGCTCAGGAGTTCCAGAGATGCAGTAGGGAGATGGGAGAAAGTTCCACAAAGTCAACTATCACTGCAGCCCTCCACCAGTTGGGCCTTTATGGCAGAGTAGCCATGAAGCCTCTCCTCAGTGCAAGACATATGAAAGCCCGCATAGAGTTTGCTAAAAACACATGAAGGACTCCCAGTCTATGATAAATAAGATTCTCTGGTCTGATAAGATGAAGATAGACCATTTTGGTCATAATTCTAAGTGGTATGCATGGAGAAAACCTGGCACTGCTCATCACCTGCCCAATACAATCCTATCAGTGAAACATGGTGGTGGCAGCATCATACTATGGGGGTGTTTTTCAGCTGCAGGGACAGGATGGCTGGTTGCAATTGAAGGAAACATGAATGTGGCCAAGTACAGAGATATCCTGGATGAAAACCTTTTCCAGAGTGCTCTGGACCTCAGACTTGGCCAAAGGTTCACCTTTCAACAAGACAATGACCCTAAGCACACAGCTAAAATAACAAAGGAGTGGTTTCAGAACAACTCTGTGACCATTCTTGACTGGCATAGCCAGAGCCCTGACCTAAATTGAGCATCTCTGGAGAGACCTAAAAATGGCTGTCCACCAACGTTCACCATCCAACCTGACGGAACTGGAGAGGATTTGCAAAGAGGAATGGCAGAGGTTCCCCAAATCCAGGTGTGAAAAACTTTCATCATTCCCAAGAAGACTCATGGCTGTACTAGCTCAAAAGGGTGCTTCTACTCAATAAGGAGCAAAGGGTCTGAATACTTATGACCATTTGAAACTGTAAAGCGCTGCGGAATATGTTGGCGCTATATAAATAAAGATTATTATTATTATTATTATGTGATATTTCAGTTTTTCTTTTTTAATAAATTTGCAAAAATGTCTACATTTCTGTTTTTTTCAGTCTAGATGCGGTGGAGACACTGGCGACCAAAAAAGAGTAATTCTGGCGTTTTTAAATTTTTCTTGTTATGCTGTTTAGTGATCGGGTTCATTTTTTTTTTACAATGATTGGGCAATTCTGAAAGCTGCGATACCAAATATGTGTATTTTTTTTAAATTTATTTTGAATTAGGCGAAAGGGAGGTGATTTGAACTTTTATTTTTTTCCTTTTTTATATTTTTAAAAACCTTTTCTTTTTTAACTTTTTGCAAGCTTTAATAGTTTCCATGGGAGACTAGAAGCTGCAATACTCTGATTGCCTCTGCTACACACAGGCGATAATCAGTTCGCCTGTGTGTAACAGAAATGCTCACCTGTTATGAGCGCTGACCACGGGGTCACCGATGGGCGTGATTAGTGATGCGCTTCCTGTAAGCACAAGTTAAATGTCTCATTTAACTAGTTAACAGCCGGGGTGGATTGTGATTCCACCTGCAGCTGTTGCGGGCACATGTCAGCTGTATAAATTAGTTGTCATGTGCCCGGAAAGGTGCAGGCTCCGGCAGGGGGAGTCTGACATGGGTGTACTAAAGGGTTAAATAAATTTACAGTTCACTTTGACAGAAAATGTTACTGTTTGCAGTTACAATTCCTCAGCATTATCTGCACGCAGTGGTGTGTTCTACAATGTGGTTACAAAGAACGTCTGTTGCTCTGGAGGATCTGTCCTGCACTACACAGACAACCCATTGATATGAATGGTCACTGTATAACCCCTTCATGTCAGGGAAGAAATGTGGAATCCAGCTCAACGAGGTAGTGAAAAAACTCTTTTCTTTATTCACTTGAAAAATATGTTCAGTGGAGGATAAAAACATCAGCGATTACAAAGAATAAAATGCGATATCAAGCCCTTCATGTGCAGAGGTATTTCCATTTATGTGTTTTCATTTTTTGCTCCCCTTTTTCCCAGAGCCATAACTTCTTTATTTTTCTGTCAAAATGGCCAGATGAGGGCTTGTTTTAGTTTTTTTACTCCCCTTCTTCCCAGCGCAATACCTTTTTTATTTTTCTGTCAAAATGGCCAGGTGAGGGCTTGTTTTTTGAGGGACAAGTTGTACTTTTGAATGACACCATTGGCTTTAACATATCAGGAAACAGGAAAAAAAATTCCAAGTTCGGTGAAATTGCAAAAAAATGCTATTCCACAGTTGTTTTTTTGGTTTCTTTTTTTTTACCATGTCCACTAAAGGCTACAACTGACCTGATATGATGATTCTCCAGGTCTTTATGAGTTCATATACACCATACATGTCTAGGTTATTTTTTACTTAAGTGGTGGAAAAAAAATCCAAAATTTGGTTAAAAAAAGGCACCATTTTACAAATTTGTAACGTTTCCATTTTTCGTGATCTGAAACTGGGGGAAGTTTTTTTTTTTGTGCTAAGCTGACGTTTTTATTCATACCATTTTGGTTTACATACAATCTTTTGATCACACTTTATTGCAGTTTATTGCAATGTAGCGGCAACCAAAAAAACATAATTATGGCGTTTTTAATTTTTTTCTCGTTACACCGTTTTGTGATCGGATGAATTCTTTTTTTATATTGATAGAACAGGCAATTCTGAGCACGATGATACCAAATATGTGCATATTTGATTTTTTTATTGCTTTATTTTGAATGGGGCGAAAGGGGAGTGATTTGAACTTTTATATTTTTTTGTTTTTTAATATTTTTAAAAACATTTTTTTAAGTTTTTGCATGTTTCAATAGTCTCCATGGGAGACTAGAAGCTGCAGTACTTTGATCGCCTCTGCTACACACAGGCGATGATCAGCGGAATGTAGCAGAAATGCTCAATTGTTATGAGTACCAACCAAGGGGCGGCACTCATAGCAATCAGGCAATGAAAACCATAGAGGTCTGCTTCAGACTTCTGGTTGTCATGCTGACCCATCAGTGACCCGCGATCATGTGACAGGGTCACCGATGGGCGTGATTAGCACTGCACTTCCTGTAAGCGCAAGTTAAATGATAACTAGTTAACAGACGGCGGTGGATCGCGGTTCCACCCGCGACTGTTGCGGGCACATGTCAGCTGTATAGATCAGCTGGCATTTGCCCGCAAAGGTGCTGGCTCAGCACCAGAGCTGGCATCAATCAGGGTGAGTCCGACATCGACATACTATTACGCCCAATGTCGGAAAGGGGTTAATGCTTAATTTTCTCTGTGGTAGCTCTGCAGGGATTATGAACATTTACTACCCAGTTTTCCTGCAGATTACAGCTGATTGCTGGGGGCAAAGCAAGTCAACAACATTAAATATAAATAATATATTACAAAAATCTTGTTTACTCTGTTCTTTGTATTCACTCAGTATTGTATAAAACAAGAACCTATACTTTTCCAATAGTGAAGAAGATAAATACACATACAGGGAACATCCACGCATTTAAGAATGCCAAGCATTCAAGAACTATTTGAAACCAAGAACATTTTATGTGTGTTTCCACCTGGTAGAACATTTCATAAAATCGATACACTATATGTAGTTTGTGTATAGCAGTGAAAATAGAATAATTCTAGTGAACGGTTTTATATCTGTAAAAGAATGCTCTTGTTAGGAATCAATCTTTTTAAACTCTATTTTCACTTCTATGATTTCATAAAGGTGCTGTGCAACTGATTGGAAGTCAACCAAGAGAGGAAGATAGACTATTGTCCCAAAAACAAAGATAATGACAGTATACAAAAATGTACTAACATCCTCAGTGTAGAAGTATCAGAATGCTATTGTTAAATGTTAAATTATAGTACAGGGTGTTTTTTTTTAATTCATAGCTTTGCTAGGGAACAAAGAATATCCTGCTATGGTATATGATAAGTCAACATGGATGAAACAATATAGAGAAAACAAAGAGCCACCAGCCAGAAATTAAAAAAAAAAACAATAGCAGGAGTTTATTGACACCAAGCTATAGAAAATCTGTTTCTTTTTTTTAATCAGATAATTTTTATTGAAAACTCCAGATACAAATTTTCATGACATTTATGACATAATAAATAATTCCAAATTATAAAACATAGACAAAACATCACAACTTCAATTCCTTAGTCCTTCCTTAACTGAAATCCCAACATTCAAGAAAGAACCACTTTCATTCACTTGGCAGCTCTAGAATTAAGGAGTATAAAATTAGTCTTTCGGAAAAAGTGTTAGGGGGGGAAAGCGAGCTAACAATTAGGGAGTAACATCATATATATTCTATCTCTTATTAGCAGATTTGTGGGCAGCCATGGAGTATCAAGCAAAGGGCTCCATGGCTTTTCAAATTTCCGATTTGAGTTGCGTTTAAGATTCCACTTTCCAACCAGATTATATTATTCATCCTTCATTGTAGTTTTCCCATAGATGGAGATTGTGTATCTAACCAGTAAAATGCAAGAAGATATGAGATATACCTACAAATAGTGGCAAATCAGGATCCACTCCCTCTTCAAATAATCCCAATATACACTCACTGGCCACTTTATTAGGTACACCTGTCCAACTTCTTGTTAACACTTAATTTCTAATCAGCCAATCACATGGCGGCAACTCAGTGCATTTAGGCATGTAGACATGGTCAAGACAATCTCCTGCAGTTCAAACCGAGCATCAGTATGGGGAAGAAAGGTGATTTGAGTGCCTTTGAACGTGGCATGGTTGTTGGCGCCAGAAGGGCTGGTCTGAGTATTTCAGAAACTGCTGATCTACTGGGATTTTCACGCACAACCATCTCTAGGGTTTACAGAGAATGGTCTGAAAAAGAAAAAAAATCCAGTGAGCGGCAGTTCTGTGGGCGGAAATGCCTTGTTGATGCCAGAGGTCAGAGGAGAATGGGCAGACTGGTTCGAGCTGATAGAAAGGCAACAGTGACTCAAATCGCCACCCGTTACAACCAAGGTAGGCCTAAGAGCATCTCTGAACGCACAGTGCGTCGAACTTTGAGGCAGATGGGCTACAGTAGCAGAAGACCACACTGGGTACCACTCCTTTCAGCTAAGAACAGGAAACTGAGGCTACAATTTGTACAAGCTCATCGAAATTGGACAGTAGAAGATTGGAAAAACGTTGCTTGGTCTGATGAGTCTCGATTTCTGCTGTGACATTTGGATGGTAGGGTCAGAATTTGGCGTAAACAACATGAAAGCATGGATCCATCCTGCCTTGTATGGAGCATCTTTGGGATGTGCAGCCGACAAATCTGCGGCAACTGTGTGATGCCATCATGTCAATATGGACCAAAATCTCTGAGGAATGCTTCCAGCACCTTGTTGAATCTATGCCACGAAGAATTGAGGCAGTTCTGAAGGCAAAAGGGGGTCCAACCCATTACTAGCATGGTGTACCTAATAAAGTGGCCGGTGAGTGTATATATATATGGGGATCTGTTCATAGTTTCACTCCATACACCCTTTCTAACAAGGGGATGATGTTGTTTTCTAATGTCTATCAGACCTGATTGAGCTGATAGAGCATGTCGGATTTGCAGATGTTGGTAAAAAGTGTTACATGATAAATTAAATTCGTGTTGGACCTGTTAAATGCTTTTAAGAACAGAGTTTGTAAGTAGCTATTCTATAACCCAGATCATTTTTTGTTCCCAATCAGAGAACCCCTTTAGTTTTAACACTTCACCCAGAGTGGAATTGCATCATATGGTGTGTGTTAGGGGTCGAGTTCCAGCTTCTGCACAAGGGGAATCGTGGGCCATCTCCACTGCGGTCTCCCATTCTTCTCCTGCCGCAGTGGAGTCTGCTTAGCGGAGACGTCGGTCCCAGCGTCTTGCTCAGTCTGACTCTGTGCAAAGGGTTACTGATGCCTTTCCAGCTTCTCCCATTGTAGCCAGTACTGGGCAGCGGTGAGCAGATGTTTTTGGGACTAAGTCCTACTTTTCCCCTTCTGAGCATGCCCAGGGTAAGATCTCTCGTTGGAGATCAAGGGTCACATGCTCAGATACTGCAGCAAATCCCATTGGTCCTCTGGGAAGGTCCTGAAGGTGCTCGACTTCTGTGGCAGCCTCCCATTGGTCCTTCTGGGAAGGTCTTGTACTTGCAGCAGCTATAAAAGGTTTGCATGACCGCATGGCCACGCGCTAGTGTACATTTGAAAACGTGTGTGTTAATGAGTGCAAGTCGTTCTGTAAACATCCCCTCCTTTGTGTATGACTGCTCGCATAAGGTGGATGTCTGCTGTCTAACGCCTGACTAAGCTATCAGCATTAAACATACCATACAGCGTCTATTGCTGTGACCACCAGTGCGGTGCCGTGCGCTAATAGAGCGCTTCTGTAACCCAAGTCTGCGTGGTTGGTGGCATCCGCCAGTGTGGCACTGCTCGCACTCTTGTGCTTAAATTTACTATTATTAGTTAAAGTCTGACACCCAGTAGCGGTGTCGAGCGCAAGTGGTCTAGACGAACTCTATTCCCGAGTCTTGGGATTGAGTTTTGTGACTCCTTGCTTGCGCTCTTTGTGCAGCACCGTGGCCCTGTGACGTAACAGAGTTCGCTTCCACCGCCATATAGTGCTGCCATTTGCCAGCAGCAGGTTCTCTCCTGCACGGTGGACCCCGAGCTGCGAACGCGAACGCACCAAATATCATCTCACTATTTACTCGGTGCATTCCGCCAGTTCTAACAGAACACTAGCGCTAGGGTCTGACTAGTAAATGGTGGACGATCAGGGTCTACAGCGGTGCATCCAGCAGCTTGAGGGTAGGTTGGTGGCTCTAGAATGCACAACCTCAGCTGTGGATGTTACCACAGTTGCTGTTCAGGCTGCAAGTGTAGCTGAAGCCAGTTTGTCCTCTGCCACCCCTGCTCTGACTTTATCCTGTCTCCCGCTTCCAGACAAGTTTTCTGGTGACAGTAAGCTATGTCGGGGATTCGTGAGTCAGTGCTCCATAAATATAGAGCTTCTAGCTGCACGTTTTTCTACGGAACAGGCAAAAGTGGGTTTTATCTTATCCCTTTTGTCAGGCAGGGTGTTGGAGTGGGCAACGCCGCTGTGGGAGCGTGATGATCGTGTGGGGCAGAGTGCTCCTCTCTTCCTGGACTCTCTGAAACAGGTCTTTTTAGGACCTTGTGTCACCCACGATACCGCGCTCCAACTGATGGCAATAACACAGGGTTCGTCCATGGTTAGCCTGTTCGCCGTCCAATTCCAGACTCTGGCCTCAGAGCTGGAGTGGCCGGATAAAGTCCTTATTCCGGTGTTCTGGAAAGGACTGGCAGACCATGTGAAGGACGCCTTGGCCACCAGGGAGATTCCCGCCACATTGGAGGAGCTTATTACAGTATCTACCCGCATCGTCCTCCGTTTTAACGAGTGGAGGTTAGAGCGGACCCAGTGTAGGCAGAGGTTTCGGCTGGCTCCCACCTTCACCAGACCTCTAGAATCTTCCGTTCAGGCGTCCGACTTCCATGAGGCCATGGAGGTTTCTCGAGCGGGACCTAAGTCCCAGGCCGCTCAAGTACCCGTGGTTTGTAATGTTTGCCAACAGTTAGGACATTATGCTAATAAATGTCCACAGCGGGCGGGAAAATGATCATGTCTAGTAACCATTGGAGGTGGCTCACTAGACACAGCGGCATTTTCCTCCAAGCTGTCCTTTAAAGGGACAATCACTTTAGGCTCATCCACTCTAACAGTCGAGCTTTGTGTGGACTCAGGAGCAGAGGGGAATTTCATGTCCTCTTTTGCTCTGCGCCATGCAATACCTCTGGTGATGCTCGCCAAACCGGTGACTGTTAGAGTAGTGAATGGGTCAACACTTCCTTCACAAATCACACACCAGACTGTCCCTTTCACATTATCCATGTCCCCTTCCCAGCAGGAGATTATTTCCCTTCTTGTCCTTCCCGAGGGATGGACGAGATGCTGCTGGGAATACCCTGGCTCCGTTTCCACTCCCCACATATTGAGTGGACCTCTGGGAGGATATTGGGTTGGAGTGAATCATTTAAGGGCAGATGTGTGAGGGAGTGCGTTCAGGTTTCCATTACTGACATACCCGCAGATCTTTCTTCCCTTCCCAAGTGCTATTGGCCCTATGCAGACGTCTTCTCCAAAAAGGCTGCGGAGACCCTTCCGCTTCACCACCCCTATGACTGTCCTATTGATCTCATGCCTGGAGCAGAACCTCCTCAGGGACGGGTCTATCCCCTCTCTCTCCTGGAAACGAAGGCTATGTCCCAATACATCCAGGAGAATCTGGCAAGAGGGTTCATTAGGAAGTCAGTGTCTCCTGCACGGGTGGGGTTCTTCTTCGTGCAGAAGAAGAACGGAGAATTACGTCCATGCATAGAATACAGGGGTCTTAACGCCATCACCATTAAGAATAAGTACCCGTTGCTCCAGATTTCTGAGCTCTTTGATAGACTATGGGGAGCAAGGGTATTTACCAAATTTGATCTGCGGGGTGCTTATAACCTGATTCGCATCCATGAGGGTGACAAATGGAAGATGGCTTTTAATACCAGGGATGGGCACTATGGGTATCTGGTGATGCCCTTGGGGCTCTGTAATGCCCCAGCGGTTTTCCAAGACTTTGTTTACGACATCTTCTGGGATATGCTCTCCACCTCAGTCGTAGTCTATCTGGATGATATTCTCATCTTCTCTCCAGATATTGACTCCCACCAGAGAGATGTTGGCAGAGTCTTCAACCTCCTATCATCAAATTCCCTCTATGCAAAGTAGGAGAAGTGTATGTTTGTGCAGGAGTCTTTACCTTTCCTGGGCTATATCATCTCCGCTCAGGGATTGGCTATGGATCCTGCCAAACTAAAGGCTGTGATGGACTGGCAAGAACCCCATTCTCTTAAAGCGGTGCAGCGCTTTATGGGGTTCATTAATTACTATCGCCAGTTCATTCCCCACTTCTCAAATTTGGTAGCTCCCTTGGTAGCCCTCACCAAGAAGGGAGCAAATCCCAAATTGTGGTTCGAGGAGGTCTCCAACCTTTCTCTTCTATTAAGTCTCATTTTGCTAGTGCTCCCATCCTACATCGTCCCGATGTTGATAAGCCGTTTATAATGGAGGTGGATGCCTCATCCGTTGGTGCTGGAGCAGTCCTCTTCCAAAAGGATGCTCAAGGTCGGAAGCATCCTTGCTTCTTCTTCTCCAAGACCTTCACACCAGCGGAGAGGAATTATTCCATCGGGGACAGGGAGTTGCTAGCAATGAAGTTGGCCTTCTCAGAGTGGAGAAATCTTTTGGAGGGGGCTCGCTTTCCCTTCCAAGTCTTCGCGGACCACAAAAATTTGTTATTTTTTCAAACAGCCCAGCGGCTAAATTCTCATCAGGACAGATGGTCCTTGTTCTTCTCCCGGTTCCATTTCACCCTCCATTATCTCACTGGGGAGAAGAACATTCGTGCTGATGCCCTCTCTCGCTCCGTTGTGTCATCTGAGGAGGAGGAAGGGGAGCCTCGGCTTATTGTCCCTTCTGAGAGCCTGAGAACCGTAGCTCCGGTTTCGCTAGAGTCAGTGCCTCCGGGCAAGACTTTTGTACCTATTAATTTGCGACTGGAGGTTTTCTCTTGGGCTCATTCGTCCAGAGTGGGAGGACATTTTGGGACAAGGAGGACATCTGAGCTGCTGGCAAGGATGTACTGGTGGCCGCATATGGTCCGTGACGTCGGAGATTATATTTGAGCGTGTGTCTCCTGCGCCAAAAATAAGTCTCCTCGACAACGGCCAGCTGAGTTACTTTATCCCTTGCCGGTGGCAGACAGGCCCTGGGAGATGGTCGGGATGGACTTTGTGGTGGGCTAGCCCAAGACTCGTGGCTGTACCATCATTTGAGTTATCACCGATCATTTTTCTAAAATGGTGCACTTGGTGCCGCTTCCACGGCTACCTTCTGCACGGGCCTTGGAAGCATTGTTTATAAAACACAACTTCTGCCTACACGGTATGCCGGACAAAATTGTCAGTGATCGGGGTCCCCAGTTTGCTTCTCGGTTCTGGAGAGAGCTTTGTCGTCTTCTCAGCATTGAGCTGAATCTCTCTTCTGCATATCATCCTGAGACGAATGGGTTGGTAGAGAGGGCCAACCAGACCTTGGTCACATTTTGACTCAGCCAGGCAGGATGACTGGGCAACCTTACTACCATGGGCAGAGTTTGTGCTGAACAATGCCGTAGCCGACTCCACTGGACAGACCCCATTCCTCCTTAACTATGGTCAGCATCCGCGGGTACCTGTGCCTATGCCCATGTCTTCCGCCGACTCCAGGGTGGCAAACTGGGCTGTGGAGGCACGGGACATTTGGGACCGCACTCAGGATGCCATTTGGGCCTGCAAGGAGAGAATGAGGACCTCTGCAGATGCACATCGGCGCCCCGCTCCGGCCTTTGCTCCTGGCGACTTAGTGTGGCTCTCCGCCCGTAACTTCAGGCTGCGATTGGAGTCCACTAAGTTTGCACCTCGCTACTTGGGCCCCTTCAAGGTCCTCGAACAGGTTAACCCAGTGTTGTACCGTCTGGCCCTTCTGCCATGCCTGGGTATCACCGACACCTTTCATGTGTCCCTCTTGAAGCCCGTATACATGTCCTGGTTTTCCGAGTCATCTGCCGGGACATCGGGTTCATCTACGGACAATTACGAGGTGAACGCTATTTTGGAGTGCAAGGTGGTGCGTGGCAAAAAATTTTATTTGGTGGACTGGAAGGGTTATGGTCCTGAGGACAAGTCCTGGGAGCCTGCTGAGAATATTCGGGCTCCACAGCTCATTGCTGCCTTCGAGTGTAGCGAGGTCCAGGGAGGGGGGCCCTGGGGGGGGTAATGTTAGGGGTCGAGTTCCCGCTTCTGCACAAGGGGAATCTCAGGCCATATCCGCTGTGGTCTCCCATTCATCTCCTGTCGCAGTGGAGTCTGCTTAGCGGAGACGTCGGTCCCAGCATCTCGCTCAGTCTGACTCTGTGCAAAGGGTTACTGATGCCTTTCCAGCTTCTTCCATTGTAGCCAGTACTGGGCAGCGGTGAGCAGATGTTTTTGGGACTAAGTCCTACTTTTCCCCTTCTGAGCATGCCCAGGGTAAGATCTCTCGTTGGAGATCAAGGGTCACATGCTCAGATACTGCAGCAAATCCCATTGGTCCTCTGGGAAGGTCCTGAAGGTGCTCGACTTCTGTGGCAGCCTCCCATTGGTCCTTCTGGGAAAGTCCTGTACTTGCTGCAGCTATAAAAGGTTCGCATGACCGCACGGCCATGCGCTAGTGTACATTTGAAAACGTGTGTTGATAAGTGCAAGTCGTTCTTTAAACATCCCCTCCCTTGTGTATGACTGCTCGCATAAGGTGGATGTCTGCTGTCTAGCGCCTGACTAAGCTATCAAAATTAAACTTACGATACAGCGTCTATTGCTGTGACCGCCACTGCGGTGCCGTGCGCTATTAGAGCGCTTCTCTAACCCAAGTCTGGGTGGTTGGTGGCATCCGCCAGTGTGGCACTGCTCGCACTCTTGTGCTTAAATTTACTATTATTAGTTATAGTCTGACACCCAGTAGCGGTGTCGAGCGCAAGTGGTCTAGACGAACTCTATTCCCGAGTCTTGGGATTGAGTTCTGTGACTCCTTGTTTGCGCTCTTTGTGCGGTACCGCGGCCCTGTGACGTAACAGAGTTCGCTTCCACTGCCATATAGTGCCTCCATTTGCCAGCAGCAGGTTCTCTCCTGCACGGTGGACCCCGGGCTGCGAACGCACCAAATATCATCTCACTATTTACTCGGTGCGTTCTGCCAGTCCTAACAGTGTGTATTTGGTGTATCCCTTAATATCCGTAAGTTTCTTTCCTCTATCCCACACTTTATACACTAATGCTAATGTGAGAGTAAGAGAATTCCCTATGGGAGAAATCCAAGTCTCCAGAAAACACAAAGATGAGGTCCATATCACATTCTGTAAAAAAAGAGCACCTGACTTGCCCATGTTATCTCTATTTCCCCATGTATGAAAATGTTGTAGTTGGGATGCAATGAAATACAGCCATGAATCTGCAATGGCCAGTCCTCCCTTATCCTTATTATGTTGGAGAGTTTGTAGTTTTATTTGAGCTTGCCTTTTACTCCATATTAATTCCCTAAATATTGTTTGTACTAACATAGGGGGAGGAAGTCAGCAAGGAACGTTATGTAGCACATATAACAATTGTGGCATAAGGATCATCCTGCTAAAATGTCTTCTACCTATGGCTGATAGTGGGAGTTTAGACCATGCATTCACCTTAGATCTAAATTTATCTAACAAAAGGTCTGCGTTTAATGTTCCATGTACTTTAGGCTTGGTATATTTAAATATTTAAACTTGTCTACAATTTGTAACTGAGATTGTTCTTCAATTGTCTTATTAACTAATGTGTAATTTATCCTGAAGAAGGAGCTGGTCTGAAAGCTTGCAAACATATATTTTTTTCTGGTTAGCCAATAAAGGTATCATTCCTAGAATACTTTTGTCATTGTTGGGCATAGAAGTATTTACATCGATTTTTGGGGGCTAACATGGTACCACAATATAATTTATTATTGTACATCATTCTACACTGTCAAAATCTTTGGCACGATCCAGGGACATAACCACCCTTGTGCCATCTCCCTTTGAGCTCATTTGAAAGTTTAGAAATAGACGTCTTAGATTTATAGCTGTAGATGCATTCGCTATAAACCCACATTGATACTCATGTACTAATTCTCTAATAACTTTAATCAGCCCATTTGCTAAAACCTTAGCTAGTAGTTTAATATCCACTGGGAGTAAGTAGATCAACCTATATGAATCTTGTATGGACTTATATTTCCTGGGCTTTGGTATTAAAACAATTATGACTTAATTAATTAAAACCGGTTAAGGAGCCCCTCCCTAGTGCTTCCTTAAAGACATCTATGAGCCTTGGTAGCTGCACCACCCCATTCAGTTTATAAATACGACCCAGGATGCCATCGGCACCAGTTGCTTTCTCATTTTGCAGTGTTTGTAATGCATTTCTTAGTTCCTCCAAAGTCAATGACTTATCAAGAGCTTCCCTTGAGCTTCAGACAACCTAGGAAGAGCAATCCCATCCAGGTAAAAGGAGAATTCTCCTTCCAAAACATTAGTCTTAAAGGTGTACACATTAGTATAATAAGAATGGAGAAGTTTAACCCCTTAACCCCTGGAGGTATTTTTGTTTTTGCGGGTTTTTTTTTTGCTCCCTTTATTCCCAGAGCCATAACTTTTTTATTTTTTGGTCAAAATAGCCATGTGAGGGCTTGTTTTTTGTGGGACGAGTTGTACCTTTGAACGACACCATTGGTTTTAACATATCATGGAAAATGGGAGAACAATTGTGGGAGAAATTGCAAAAAAGGTGCAATCCCACAGTTGTTTTTTGTTTTGTTTTTCTACTATGTTCACTAAATGCCAAAACTGACCTGCCATTATGATTTTCCAGGTCATTACAAGTTCATATACACCAAACATGTCTAGGTTCTTTTTTATCTAAATGATGAACAAAAATTCCAAACTTTGATAAAAAAAAAGATTGCAGCATTTACCGATACCCATAGCATCTCCATTTTTCATGATCTTGGGTTTGGTGAGGGCTTATTTTTTGCAAGCAGAGCTGACATTTTTAATTATACCATTTTGGTGCAGATATGATCTTTTGATCGCCCGTTGTTGAATTTTAATGCAATATTGCTGTAACCAAAATGTAATTCTGGCGTTTTGACTTATTTTCTCGCTACGCCATTTAGCGATCAGGTTAATACCTTTTTTATTGATAGATTGGGCGATTATGAACACGGCGATACCAAATATGTGTATGTTTGGTTTTTTTATTGTTTTATTTCAGCAGTGACAACCATAAAGGACTGCAGGTGACCTCTGGCTGTCATGTCAAGCCATCGGTGACCTACGATCACGTGACAGGGGTCACCGATGGGTGAATTTCTGGCGCGATTGCAGGAAGCGCATGTTAAATGCTGCTTTGAGTTTGACAGTGGCATTTAAAGGATTAATAGCCATGGGTGGATAGCGACTCCACCAGCGGCTGTTCCGGGGACAGGTCAGCTGTTCAAAACATTGTGAATGTGGGATCGGGTCGGCGGTACACGATCTGTAATCCAAAGTTGGGTTTTGTTTTATATATATATATATATATATATATATATATATATATATATGTGTCATAGAGACACATGTATATATATATATTTATATTTACTTCAGCGCGATAATGTTGAAAAGCCGGTAATTCAATTGCCGGCTTTTCATTTCTCCTGCCTAAACCCGACATGATATGAGACATGGTTTACATACAGTAAACCATGTCATATCCCCCTTTTTTTTGCATATTCCACACTACTAATGTTAGAAGTGTGTATGTGCAAAATTTCGGCGCTGTAGCTATTAAATGTAAGGGTTAAATCGCGGAAAAAATTGGCGTGGGCTCCCGCGCAATTTTCTCCGCCAGAGTGGTAAAGCCAGTGACTGAGGGCAGATATTAATAGCCAGGAGAGGGTCCATGGTTATTGGCCCCCCCGTGTCTAAAAACATCTGCCCCCAGCCACCCCAGAAAAGGCACATCTGGAAGATGCACCTATTCTGGCACTTGGCCACTCTCTTCCCACTCCCGTGTAGCGGTGGGATATGGGGTAATGAAGGGTTAATGCCACCTTACTATTGTAAGGTGGCATTAAGCCAGATTAATAATGGAGAGGCGTCAATTCTGACACCTATCCATTATTAATCCAATTGTATGAAAGGGTTAAAAAACACACACACACATGATTAAAAAGTATTTTAATGAAATAAACACACAGGTTGTTTTAATATTTTATTGCTCTCTCAATCCACCTGAAGACCCTCGCTTGGAAAAATAATAAACCAACAGTATACATACCCTCTGATGAACTGTCACGTCCCTCGAGGTAAATCCATCTGAAGGGGTTAAAATAGTTTACAGGCAGGAGCTCTGCTATAATGCAGCTGTGCTCGTGCCTGTAAACCCCGGCGAATGAAGGAAATGTAGGTCAATGACCTATAGTTACCTTCAGTCGCTGTGACCTAGAAAATCTGTTTGTGTTGAATGATGAACTAAGGACATGTGAAATTCATCAAAAATTTGCATTTCATCAAAAATTTGCATTTTGTGATGTGTTGATCATTGAAGAGATTGACTAAGATAAGTCTGGCTCCATTTGCTCCCAAAAAGGACCATACATACCTGGCGTCACATATATTATAATTTATGTGTCTTATGCATTTTTTGTACCTCTGGCTTGGAGATAAGGCGGTGTACCTTAAAATGCAGCAGAATGCTCCAATATTACAATAGTGCAGCAACATTTTGCTGTTAAGCTAGATAAAAATGTGTAAAGATGTGCCACGTTTGTCATGCAGTATGAGCCACTGTAACGCATTTGGAGGTTTTGAAGACTGTCTAGATTAAATTTACTGGCTAATAAATTTGTCCCATTGTTCATAATGCTTCCATTGATCAGGTTTCCCTCATGACAAGCCAGAGGAAAGAATCACATGCCAAGCCAGTTTGGATATCCCATTTGAGGTTTGTTACGATAGTCATATTGATAAATTCAAGCCTATAATTATTAATAATAATCTTTATATAGCGCTAACATATTCCGCAGCGCTTTACAGTTTGCACACATTATCATCACTGTCCCCGATGGGGCTCACAATCTAAATTCCCTATCAGTATGTCTTTGGAATGTGGGAGGAAACCGGAGTACCCGGAGGAAACCCACACAAACACGTGGAGAACATACAAACTTCTTGTAGATGTTGTCCTTGGTGGAATTTGAACGCAGAACTCCAGCGCTGCAAGGTTGCAGTGCTTACCACTGAGCCACCGTACTAGCACAATCCATGTCAAATTCAGCAGGATTCCACATCTTATACATCTCAATGGGGCTTCTACAATTTCCATGTAAATCTGTAATGATAGTGTAAGAAATAATGCACCATGGAAATAAGCGGCTGAATCCTGCATTGAAAAGACAAGAATTAGCCCGATTAAATGACAATGAAATGAACGAGTCACTTCCCTAATGAAGCTAATCATAACTCTAAGCTTTACTGATGAGAAGTAACGACTTTGGAAGAGCATTATATTGCTGAGGATGGGGCTGATGGGAATGAATGAGATGAGGTCAAGCAGTAGGTGATGCTAGTGCATAAGAAAGGCTTAACTGGGCAGCCATCTCTATTTGGAACCTGATGAATTATGACAAAAAAAATAATGATTTTTGTTAATGCCATTCCTGTCTGAGTACATATTTATTCACTTGCAAAAGTTTGTCATTTTGCTTCTCTTTTAAAGCATTGTCAATCTTAATGACCTACTGAATTGCTAGGAATACACAGCCCAAAGCTGGAAGAGGATGAGAAAATAGGTTCTGAATTAAGGTAATTGTATTATTTTTTTTAAAACTTGGCATTTTGGTGCAGGACTCGCACCTTCCTCAAGTTCAATAAAACATAAAAACTTTTTAATTTATACTCTCTGGGATCAGAACAAAAATGTCTATTTGACCGTAATAGAAGAACATTCATTGGACTTACAGTCATGACCAAAAGTGATGGCACCCTTGAAATTGTTCCAGAAAATGAAGTATTTCTCCCAGAAAATGACAGCAATTACCCATGTTTTGTTATACATATGTTTATTTCCTTTGTGTGCATTGGAATAACACAAAACAAAACTGAGAAAAAAGGCAAATTAGACATAAATTCTCAGAAAACCGCAAAAATGAGCAAAACAAAATTATTTTCACATTTCCAACAGGTACTTTGCTCTTTACTTTATAGGCCTCTTTCCGTTTTCAGTAAACAGCAGAATTATGTACTTTACCAAAAAGCTCTCTCTTGGTATAATCTGTACACAAGACACTTTCCCAGAAGGATTTTGGGCTTTCTCACGTACATTTTGGCACACCGCAATTTCACTTTTTTATGTCTGTGTCAGTGATGATGTCCTCCTTGGTCTCCTGCCATAGCGTTTCATTTAATTCAAATGTTGTTGGATAGTTCACGCTGACGCTGATTCATCCTGAGCCTGCAGGACAGTTTGTATTTCTCTGGAACTTGACTAGGGCTGCTTAGCCACCATCCAGACTATCCTGCACTGCAACCTTTCATCAATTTTTCTCTGCCATCCACGTCCAGGGAGATTAGCTACAGTGCCATGGGTTGTAAGCTTCTTGATTATGTTGTGCACCTTGGGATTGTTGATATTGTTCAACTATTTTGGTTCTCACATTCTCAGACAGTTCTTGTCTCCTCTTTCTGTTCTCAATGGTTAATGTGGCACAAACAGACACACTATGCAAAGATTGAATCAACTTCTCTTTTTATCTGGTTTCAGGTGTGATTTTCATATTGCCCACATCTGTTACTTGCCCATGCGAGTTTGAATGAGCCTCACATGCTTGAAGCAAAGTTGTTTACCCACAATTTTGGAAATGGGTCAACATTTTTTCTGGTCCATTTTATGGGTTTTGTGTGAAATTATGTCTAATTTACCTTTTTTCTCAGTTTTTTGTGTTTCGTCAATACACACAATGGAAATTAACACGTGAATAACAAAACATGTGTAATTGCAATAATTTTCTGGGAGAAATACTTAATCTTCTGGAACAATTTAAAGGGTGCTAGCACTCTCGGCCATGACTTAAATGTCTTTCTATTACTGACCCATAGACACCTTTTGTTTCTATTGGTCTAGTGCTTTATTGAATCAGAGGAAGGTGCAAGTTGCACTCTGAAATGCGCTGTTCTTAAAGTTTTTTTTATAAACCTACCTTTCTTGGCAACTATTTTCTCATCTTCTTTTGAACAACACCCATCTTTGGACTGTGTATTCCTAGCCATTCATTTGATCACACCTCTTGTCTAGAGATGAACGAATATTTCAATGTTTAGTTTGGATTACGATCGCCGAATTTGCAATATTTGTCGAATAATCGCTGAACATAACCGAATGCCATTCAGGTCAATGGGAGGCAAAAACAAACGCATGCACAGCACCTTATAATGGCCCCAAATGCTGCCAAAACACATCAAATGAGGGACAGACAACAGGAAAGTTGCCTCAATTCACCTACAGTACAAATTGTAGTATGACACTGCAGCAATCAGCCAACCATGAGGTATCGGAGTCTGGGACAGTATTTTCAGCTTTCAATTGAATGTCACAGTAAGACGAGGTGGGTGAGGGATCAGTGTAGGCCTCCTTTGCTGGGAGCCCTGATACCACATACAACACCTCTACCTGCTTTCATGCTGAGCCACACTCAGGTGGAACAAATATCAGTTTTGTAGACTACCATTGTCAGAAAATTTTAGAATAGCAACATGGGTAGTTGAGTCCAAGGAAGTGGAGGCCTGACGGTCTCAGAGGCCTACTGCTACAGGCAACAGGCATGAAGGAGACCCAACCAGGAGTGTTCACATTTCCAAAAATTGTTGGCAGGCAATACCAAAGTGGCATCAATTTCACCACAGTATAGATAGTATAATAGGGACTGACAGGTCTTTCACTACACCCAATCCAGCAGATGGACACCACACCAGGAGTGTTCACATTTAAAGAAATGAGCGCCTTACACCACAGAAGTGGCATCATTTTCACCACAGTAGAAATAGTAAAATAGGAACCGACAGGTCTTCCACTACACCCAATCCAGCAGATGTACATCCAACTAGGAGTGTTCACATTTCCAAAAATTATTGGAAGACACTACCAAAGTGGCATCAATTTCACAACAGTAAAAATAGTATAATAGGGACCGACAGGTCTTCCAGTACACCCAATCCAGCAGATGGACACCCAACCAGGAATGTTCACATTTACAAAAATTACTGGCAGGCACCACAAAAGTGTCATCACTTTCACCACAGTAGAAATAGTATAATAGAGACTGACAGGTCTTCCACTGAACCCAATCCAGCAGATGGACACCCAACTAGGAGTGTTCACATTTTAAAAAATGAGGGCCTGAGACCACCAAAATGGAATAACTGTCATGAGAATAAAAATAGTATAATTTGGACTGACACGTCTTTCACTACAGCTAACCCAGCTGATGTAGACCAACCATGACTGTTCACATTTCCACAAATTTGTGTTAACATCATCATTAGCAGCAGCCACAGCAGGCACAGAAGCCACACTAAAGATATCACAGAGTGCAGTTACGTGACATTAATGCATCACACTAAAAAATGCAATATCACCTAGTCTGTACAGTCTGCGATTGGGGTGCAAAAGTCCTTGGAGATCCATGACTTGTTCATCTTGATGAAAGTTAGGCAGTCTACACTTTCAGGGGACAGCAGTGTGCGCTTATCCATCAGGACACCACCAGCAGCGCTGAAGACATGTTCTGAGAGAACGCTGGCTGCCAGGCATGATAAAACCTCCAAGGTGTGTGAGATGAGCTCAAGCCACTCATCCATTTTGGAAGACCAAAATGTGAAAGGGTCCAAATCCTCCCTGTTTGTATTGATATTCAGTTCTAGATACTCCAGCACCATCCTCTCCATTCATTCATCATGTGTAAGACTTGGACTCTGTTGTGCTGGTGGCCAAGCTGGTCTAAATAAGCGGCAAAGGACTTACAGAAATTGCCTCTTCCACTTACACCAGTGCTGCTGCTGGTAATGTTTTGGCATTGACAATTTGATGTTATGGAGGTTGGAATTCTAGATCAGGGATGCGAACTGTGTGCTTCACTGCTGTCTTGGGGGAAAAGCTCTCTTAAAGTTGTGTAACAGCGTTTTTCGATACTCCAGCATTAGCAGGTCCCTTTCCAGGGTGGGAAGCATCTGGCAAAATTTGGTTTTATAACGTGGTTCTAATAGAGTGGCAACCCAGTAGTCAGCAGTATTCCTTATCATAACTATACCGGGATCATGTTGCAGAGAGTGCAGCAAGAAGGAACTCATACGTGGGGCTCTACCATGAGGTCCAAGCCCATGCTGTGTTGATGGCTGGGTAATAATGAGGCTTGTTTCCTCCGTCCCCTCCCGCCAACCATGAACCACAGAGACAGGAGAATTATCCTCTCATCTGACAGTTGATCACCCATCACCTCTTCCTCCACGATTTGTTCCTTGGATCCTTCACCTTCGATAACATTTTGTCTGTTATCAACAGCACCCCTCAATCGCAGTAATCCACCCTCCCTTGGCACCTGCCTGTGTGATGACAGTCTTGAACTTAGAGACAATGTCATCCCTTCTGCATCCTCCTCTGCTTCCTCCTCTTCTTCTGGGACCATCATCTCCTCCCGCAGGCTATTCAAAGTCTGCACTAGCATACAGATGACCGGAATAGTGATGTTAATCATGGCGTTGTCATCGCTAACCATCTTAGTAGCCATTTTGAAACTGTGCAGAAGGGTGCAGAGGTCCTTAATCTGTGCCCACTCTGTAAACATGATATGCACCACGTTCGTACTGCGTTGGTCCAGGCTATCCGACATGACATACTGTGTCAGGGATTGTTGTTGATGCCAGAGTCACTGCAACATGTGCAGAGTGGAATTCCACCTTGACGGCACATCGCATATCAACCTGTTAAATGGCATGGACAAAGACATCTGTATTGATGCAAGTCAATGACCTGAGGTATGCGAACGGTGGAAATGAGTACACAGCTTACGTGCTTTCTGGAGCAGCTCACCCAGGCCAGGAGAGTGGTAGAGAAAACACTGTACCACCAAGTTTAGGACGTGAGCCATGCAAGGTACGTGTGTGAGTTTTCCTCGTTGTAGGTTCGCCACCAGGTTTGCACCATTATCGGACATGGCCTTCCCTTGATTCAGGTTCAGCGGAGACAGCCATTGATCAAACTCAGCCTGGAGTGCTGTCCACAACTCTTCAGCTGTATGACTGCGATCTCCAAGGCATATCAATTTTAATACTGCCTGATTGCGATGAGCCCTGGCTGCGCAGTACGGAGGTAGTGGGGATTCACTCTGCACTGTTGGAATGTGTCTCTCATTAAGGCAAAGGTTGAGGGTGCAGGTGGAGGCCCTAGGAGAGAAAGAGGAGGAGGCAGAAGCAGTCGAGGAAGTGTTAAATGTAGAGGTTTGTCCTGCAAGCCTTGGGGATTCCAAGACTTGTGGAACAGTGCCTGCCCCCACAGCCACCAGAGTCACCCAGTGCCCAGTCAGCGAGTTGTAATGCCCTTGGCCATGCTTACTCATCCAAGTATCTGTGGTGAAATGCACCTTGGCCGACAGATATTTAGTCAAGGAATGGGTGATGTTGTCTGCGACATGCTGGTGTAGCGCACAGAATAATGTTTTGGTGGCCTCTGGATCAGGCCTCTATAACACACTAGATGCTACAAACTAACTGAATGTGAGATGTGAGATTTCCCCTACTGTATCACACTAGAAACAGAACAATGTTTTGGTGGCCTCTGGATCAGGCCTCTATAACATAATAGATGCTACAAACTATTTGAATGCAAGATGTCCCCTACTGTATGACACTATGAGCAGAAATTTTTTTGGGTTGCCTCTGTTTTAGGCCTCTATAACACTCTAGATGCTTCAAACTATTTGAAAGTCAGGTCCCCTACTGTATGACACTAGGAATAGAATAATTTTTTGGTGGCCTCTGTATCAGGACTCTGGAACACACTTGATGCAACAAACTAATTGAATGTGAGTTGTCCTCTACTGTATGACATTAGGAACAGAATAATTTTTTGTAGCCTCTGGATCTGGCCTCTATAACACACTAGATGCTACAAACTATTTGAAAGTCAGGTGTCCTACTATATGACACTAGGAACAGAAGAATTTAGCAGAATAATTTTTTGTGGCCTCTGGATCATGCCTCTACAGCTTAATTTCAACCCAACAAAATGACAAAGTGTGATATGGTGGGTTGTCTAACTTTTTGCAACTAAAATATACACTCACCGGCCACTTTATTAGGTACACCATGCTAGTAACGGGTTGGACCCCCTTTTGCCTTCAGAACTGCCTCAATTCTTCGTGGCATAGATTCAACAAGGTGCTGGAAGCATTCCTCAGAGATTTTGGTCCATATTGACATGATGGCATCACACAGTTGCCGCAGATTTGTCGGCTGCACATCCCAAAGATGCTCCATACAAGGCAGGATGGATCCATGCTTTCATGTTGTTTACGCCAAATTCTGACCCTACCATCCGAATGTCGCAGCAGAAATCGAGACTCATCAGACCAAGCAACGTTTTTCCAATCTTCTACTGTCCAATTTCGATGAGCTTGTACAAATTGTAGCCTCAGTTTCCTGTTCTTAGCTGAAAGGAGTGGTACCCGGTGTGGTCTTCTGCTGCTGTAGCCCATCTGCCTCAAAGTTCGACGCACTGTGCGTTCAGAGATGCTCTTAGGCCTACCTTGGTTGTAACGGGTGGCGATTTGAGTCACTGTTGCCTTTCTATCAGCTCGAACCAGTCTGCCCATTCTCCTCTGACCTCTGGCATCAACAAGGTATTCCGCCCACAGAACTGCCGCTCACTGGATTTTTTTTCTTTTTCGGACCATTCTCTGTAAACCCTAGAGATGGTTGTGCGTGAAAATCCCAGTAGATCAGCAGTTTCTGAAATACTCAGACCAGCCCTTCTGGCACCAACAACCATGCCACGTTCAAAGGCACTCAAATCACCTTTCTTCCCCATACTGATGCTCGGTTTGAACTGCAGGAGATTGTCTTGACCATGTCTACATGCCTAAATTCACTGAGTTGCCGCCATGTGATTGGCTGATCAGAAATTAAGTGTTAACAAGAAGTTGGACAGGTGTACCTAATAAAGTGGCCAGTGAGTGTATATTTTTTTAATGTGCCTTAGGTCTGCAGACAGTTTCATGTTGTGAATTCTGCTCTTGGACTCCCTCCGGTGGTTATAAGTGGTAGTGCTGCTGTCTCTGGATCGCAGCATTCATCAGGTGTGTCAAGTTTTTGCAATCCTGACTGGGCTATTTAGCCTTGCTTGACCCTTTAGTCAGTGCCAGTTGTCCATTGTTCCTGGAGGATTCACATCCCTGTCTGCTCTCTCCTGCTTTTCTGTTCATTTCAACAAAGATAAGTTCTGGCCTTGATTTTTGCTGTCCACATGCTGTGGCCTTATTGTTCAGTTCTTTTCCATGTTTTTGTCTTGTCCAGCTTGGTCTGTATAAGGATTTGTTTAGCCAAGCTGGTATCTCTGGAGATGCAGATATACCCTCCAAATCTTTAGTTAGCTGTGGAGATTTTGTATTTTCTGTGGTGGATATTTTCTAGTGTTTTAATACTGACCGCATAGTACTCTGCCCTATCCTTTCTATTTAGCTAGAAGTGGCCTCCTTTGCTAAATTCTGATTTCAGTCTGTGTATGTTTTTTCCCTCTCCTCTCACAGTCAATATTTGTGGGGGGCTGTCTATCCTTTGGGAATTTTTTCTGAGGCAAGATAGTTTTCCCTTTTCTATCTCTAGGGGTAATTAGTCCTCCGGCTGTGTCGAGATGTCTAGGGAGTGATAGGTACATTCCACGGCTACTTCTAGTTGCGGTGTTAAGTTCAGGGTCAAGAAGCGGCAGAATCATATTGCCAGAAATTTAGAAAATGGTCTGTACTGACTAAATGGAATGAGGATGCCTTGGCGGCAATTTTCAGAAAGGGTCTTTCTGAATCCATTAAAGATGTTATGGTGGGGTTCCCCACGCCTGCTTGTCTGAGTGATTCTATGTCTCTGGCCATTCAGATTGATCGGCACTTGCGCGAGCGCAGAGTTGTGCACACTATGGCATTGTCTTCCGAGCGGAGTCCTGAGCCTATGCAGTGTGATAGGATTGTGTCTAGAGCTGATCGACAAGGATTCAGACGTCAGAATAGGTTGTGTTTTTACTGCGGCAATTCTGCTCATGTTATTTCTGATTGCCCTAAGCGTACCAAGAGAATCGCTAGTTCTGTTACCATCAGTACTGTACAACCTAAATTTCTGTTATCTGTGACCCTGATCTGCTCATTATCGTCATTTTCTGCCATGGCATTTGTGGATTCAGGCGCCGCTCTAAACTTAATGGACTTAGAATTTGCCAGACGTTGTGGTTTCCCCTTGCAGCCTTTGCAGAGTCCTATTCCTTTGAGGGGCATTGATGCTACACCGTTGGCTAAAAATAAACCTCAGTTTTGGACACAGCTGACCATGTGCATGGTGCCAGCCCATCAGGAAGATTGTCGTTTTCTGGTGTTGCATAATTTGCATGATGCTATTGTGCTGGGTTTCTCATGGTTACAGGTGCATAATCCGGTATTAGATTGGAAATCTATGTCTGTGACTAGTTGGGGTTGTCAGGGGGTTCATGGTGACGTTCCTTTGATGTCAATTGCCTCCTCCCCCTCTTCTGAAATTCCTGAGTTTTTGTCAGATTTCCAGGATGTATTCAATGAGCCCAAGTCCAGTTCCCTTTCACCGCATAGGGACTGTGATTGTGCTATTGACTTGATTCCAGGCTGTTTGTTTCCTAAGGGCCGACTTTTCAACCTGTCTGTGCCAGAACATACCGCCATGCGGAGCAATGTTAAGGAGTCCTTGGAGAAGGGGCATATTCGGCCATCTTCTTCACTATTGGGAGCAGGTTTTTTTTTTGTTGCCAAAAAAGATGGCTCCTTGAGACCCTGTATTGATTATCGCCTCTTGAATAAGATCACGGTCAAATTCCAATACCCTTTGCCTTTGCTTTCTGATCTGTTTGCTAGGATTAAGGGGGCTAGTTGGTTTACTAAGATTGACCTTCGAGGGGCATATAATCTTGTTTGTATTAAGCAGGGTGACGAATGGAAAACTGCGTTTAATACGCCCGAAGGTCATTTTGAATACCTTGTGATGCCATTCGGACTCTCTAATGCTCCATCTGTGTTTCAGTCCTTCATGCATGATATATTTCGGAATTATCTTGATAAATTCATGATTGTATATTTGGATGATATTTTGATTTTTTCAGATGATTGGGAGTCTCATGTGAAACAAGTCAGGATGGTATTTCAGATCCTTCGTGATAATGCCTTGTTTGTGAAGGGGTCTAAGTGCCTCTTTGGAGTACAGAAGATTTCTTTTTTGGGCTTCATTTTTTCTCCCTCATCTATAGAAATGGATCTGGTTAAGGTTCAGGCCATTCATGATTGGATCCAGCCCACATCCATGAAGAGCCTTCAGAAATTTTTGGGCTTTGCTAATTTTTATCGCCGTTTCATTGCCAACTTCTCCAGTGTGGTTAAACCCCTGACCGATTTGACGAAGAAAGGCGCTGATGTGACGAATTGGCCCTCTGCGGCTGTTTCTGCCTTTCAGGAGCTTAAACACCGATTTACTTATGCCCCTGTGTTGCGTCAGCTGGATGTTTCTCTTCCTTTTCAGGTTGATGTTGACGCTTCTGAGATTGGGGCAGGAGCCGTTTTGTCTCAGAGGAATTCTGATGGTTCCTTGATGAAACTGTGTGCCTTCTTTTCTCGAAAGTTTTCGCCTGCGGAACGCAATTATGATGTCGGCAATCGTGAGTTGTTGGCTATGAAGTGGGCATTTGAGGAGTGGCGACATTGGCTTGAGGGGGCCAAGCACCGTATTGTGGTCTTGACCGATCATAAGAATCTGATTTACCTCGAGTCTGCCAAACGGCTGAATCCTAGACAGGCCCGATGGTCCCTGTTTTTCTCCCGTTTTGATTTTGTGGTCTCGTATCTTCCGGGTTCTAAGAATGTTATGGCTGATGCCCTCTCTAGGAGCTTTTTGCCTGATTCTCCTGGGGTCCTTGAGCCGGTCGGCATTCTGAAGGAAGGGGTGATTCTTTCTGCCATCTCCCCTGATTTACGACGGGTTCTTCAGGAATTTCAGGCTGATAAACCTGACCGCTGTCCAGTGGGGAAACTGTTTGTTCCTGACAGATGGACTAGTAAAGTGATTTCGGAGGTTCATTGTTCTGTGTTGGCTGGTCATCCTGGGATTTTTGGTACCAGAGATTTGGTTGGTAGGTCCTTTTGGTGGCCTTCTTTGTCACGGGATGTGCGTTCTTTTGTGCAGTCTTGTGGGACTTGTGCGCGGGCCAAGCCTTGCTGTTCCCGCGCTAGTGGGTTGCTTTTGCCTTTGCCGGTCCCTGAGAGGCCTTGGACGCATATTTCTATGGATTTTATTTCGGATCTTCCGGTTTCCCAGAGGATGTTGGTTATCTGGGTGGTTTGTGACCGTTTTTCTAAGATGGTTCATTTGGTACCTTTGCCTAAGTTGCCTTCCTCTTCTGATTTGGTTCCGTTGTTTTTTCAGCATGTGGTTCGTTTGCATGGCATTCCGGAGAATATTGTGTCCGATAGAGGTTCCCAGTTTGTTTCTAGGTTTTGGCAGGCCTTTTGTGCTAGGCTGGGCATTGATTTGTCTTTTTCTTCTGCGTTTCATCCTCAGACAAATGGCCAAACCGAGCAAACTAATCAGACTTATTTAAGATGCTTTGTGTCTGCTGATCAGGATGATTGGGTGGCTTTCTTGCCATTGGCCGAGTTTGCCCTTAATAATCGGGCTAGTTCTGCTACCTTGGTTTCACCCTTCTTTTGTAACTCTGGTTTTCATCCTCGTTTTTCTTCGGGGCAGGTTGAGCCTTCTGATTGTCCTGGGGTGGACTCTGTGGTTGACAGGTTGCAGCAAATTTGGGCTCATGTTGTTGACAATTTGGTGTTGTCTCAGGAGGGGGCTCAGCGTTTTGCTAACCGTCGTCGGTGTGTTGGTTCCCGGCTTCGGGTTGGGGATTTGGTTTGGTTGTCTTCCCGTCATGTTCCTATGAAGGTTTCTTCCCCTAAGTTTAAGCCTCGGTTTATTGGCCCTTATAGGATTTCTGAGATTATCAATCCAGTGTCTTTTCGTTTGGCCCTTCCAGCCTCTTTTTCCATCCATAATGTTTTTCATAGATCTTTGTTGAGGAAATATGTGGTGCCGTTGTTCCCTCTGTTGATCCTCCTGCCCTGGTGTTGATTGATGGGGAGTTGGAGTATGTGGTTGAGAAGATTTTGGATTCTCGTTTTTCGAGGCGGAAGCTTCAGTATCTTGTCAAATGGAAGAGTTATGGCCAGGAGGATAATTCTTGGGTTGTTGCCTCCGATGTTCATGCTGAGGATTTGGTTTGTGCCTTCCATTTGGCTCGTCCGGATCGGCCTGGGGGCTCTGGTGAGGGTTTGGTGACCCCTCCTCAAGGGGGGGGGTACTGTTGTGAATTCTGCTCTTGGGCTCCCTCCAGTGGTTATAAGTGGTAGTGCTGCTGTCTCTGGATCGCAGCATTCATCAGGTGTGTCAAGTTTTTGCAATCCTGACTGGGCTATTTAGCCTTGCTTGACCCTTTAGTCAGTGCCAGTTGTCCATTGTTCCTGGAGGATTCACATCCCTGCCTGCTCTCTCCTGCTTTGCTGTTCATTTCAACAAAGATAAGTTCTGGCCTTGATTTTTGCTGTCCACATGCTGTGGCCTTATTGTTCAGTTCTTTTCCATGTTTTTGTCTTGTCCAGCTTGGTCTGTATAAGGATTTTTTTAGCCAAGCTGGTATCTCTGGAGATGTGTTGTGAACTCTGTTTTTGGGCTCCCTCTTGTGGTCACAATTGGTACTGTGTGAGTGCTGTCTTTGGGCTCCCTCTGGTGGTTCTTTGTGTCATTCTGCAGGTCTGAGGCAGGATCAGCTGTCTCGTTATCTCTTAGCTGGTTTCCTATTTAGTTCACCTGGACTCTCAGTTGTTGCCTGCTGTCAATGTCTTCAGTGCTGTTTTGGAGCTCTCCTGCAGTCCTTCGTTATCAGTCTCTTCAAGAGAAGCTAAGTTTTGCTTGATTCATTTTTTGACCATCAGTGGTCATATGTTTCTTGGTTTATTTTTGTTTTCTTGTCCAGCTTGCTAATATGTGATTTCCTTGCTTGCTGGTAGCTCTAGGGGGCTGAGTTTCTCCCCCCACACCGTTAGTTGGTGTGGGGGTTCTTGTATTCTCAGCGTGGATATTTTGCATAGGGTTTTTTACTGACCGCACAGTTCACTATCTGTCTTCTGCTATCTAGTATTAGCGGGCCTCATTTGCTGAATCTGTTTTCATTTCTACGTTTGTGTTTTCCCTTACCTCACCGTTATTATTTGTTGGGGGGCTTCCTATATCTTTGGGGTGATTTCTCTTGAGGCAAGTGAGGTCTTACTTTCCCTCCAGGAGTAGATAGTTTCTCAGGCTGCGTCGAGACGTCCAGGATTTTAGGCATGTTCACCAGCTACCTTTAGTGTGTTGGTTAGGATCAGGTTTGCGGTCAGTTCAGTTACCACCTCCCTAGAGCTCGTGTCTATGTTCATAAACTTAGCTAGTCCATTTTGTGATCCTCAGCCACTAGGATTATAACAGTACAGCAGGCCAAAAAAAGTGTTTAATGCATCGCAGAAGTGGGATAAGAGAAGCCCTGAGTACAATTTTTTTTTTCTCTCTATCTTTGCTGCAGTCTGTCCAGCTTCTCTCATCCCCTTAATCTCTGGGTGGTTTTGTGTTCAGCTGCAGACATGGATATTCAGAGTCTGACTTCTAGTGTGGATCATCTTGCTGCAAGGGTGCAAAGCATTCAGGATTTTGTTGTTCATAGCCCTATGTCAGAGCCAAAAATACCTATTCCTGAGTTGTTTTCTGGAGATAGATCTAGGTTTCTGAATTTTAAGAATAATTGTAAATTATTTCTATCTTTGAGACCTCGTTCCTCTGGTGATTCCGCTCAGCAAGTTAAAATTGTTATCTCCTTGTTACGTGGCGACCCTCAAGATTGGGCCTTCTCTCTGGTGCCAGGAGATCCTGCATTGCTGAATGTGGATGCGTTTTTTCTGGTGCTTGGACTGCTTTATGAGGACCCTAATCTTGAGAACCAGGCAGAAAAGGCGTTGCTGGCTCTTTCTCAGGGCCAGGATGAAGCTGAGGTGTATTGTCAAAAATTTCGGAAATGGTCAGTGCTTACTCAATGGAATGAGTGTACCCTGGCTGCAAATTTCAGAGAAGGTCTTTCTGAAGCCATTAAGAATGTTATGGTGGGGTTCCCCATGCCTGCAAGTCTGAATGACTCAATGGCTTTGGCCATTCAGATTGATCGGCGTTTGCGGGAGCGCAAATCTGCGCACCATCTGGCGGTGTTTTCTGAACAGAGACCTGAGTCTATGCAATGTGACCGAGTTCTGACCAGAATTGAGCGGCAAAATCATAGACGTCAAAATGGGTTGTGCTTTTACTGTGGTGATTCAACTCATGTTATCTCAGCATGCTCTAAGCGCGTTAACAAAATCGCTAAACCTGTCACCATTGGTACTATACTGCCTAAATTCATTTTGTCTGTTACTTTAATTTGTTCTTTGTCATCCTACTCGGTTATGGCTTTTGTGGATTCAGGTGCTGCCCTGAATCTGATGGATTTGTCGTTTGCCAGGCGCTGTGGTTTTGTCCTGGAGCCTTTGGAATTCCCTATTCCACTGAGGGGAATTGATGCTACACCATTGGCTGAGAATAAGCCTCAATATTGGACTCAAGTGACCATGTGCATGACTCCTGTACATCAGGAGGTGATTCGCTTTCTTGTGCTGCATAATTTGCATGATGTTGTCGTGTTGGGTCTGCCATGGCTGCAGGCCCATAATCCAGTTCTGGATTGGAAAGCTATGTCTGTGTCAAGTTGGGGTTGCCAGGGAATTCATGGCGATGCTCCTTTGGTATCAATTGCTTCTTCCACTCCTTCTGAGGTCCCTGAGTTTTTGTCGGACTACCAGGATGTATTTGATGAGCCCAGATCCGGTGCCCTGCCTCCTCACAGGGATTGTGATTGTGCTATAAATTTGATTCCTGGTAGTAAGTAGTGTTGAGCGATACCTTCCGATATCGGAAAGTATCGGTATCGGAAAGTATCGGCCGATACCGTCAAAGTATCGGATCTAATCCGATACCGATACCCGATCCCAATGCAAGTCAATGGGACGAAAATATCGGAATTAAAATAAACCCTTTCTTTCCTTGTAGGTTAATTCTACATGAAGGAAAACAACTAAGAATAATGTAAGATGTATTGGGGGAGGTGGCGGAGACATTAAAGGCACAGAGGTTTAGCCCAAACAAATAGAATAGCAGGTTTTTTTGTTTTTTTTTATGACGGTCGGCGTTAGAAAGATTTTGACTATTTTTTTTTTTAATTTTGTCAGATATTGATGTTTCACTACTTCCACGTCCTTCACCTTCTTTTTTACTTCTCCCACACTTTCTTTTTCATTATCCTCATCATCAGCTTCTTTGACATCAACTATCTTCACCTTATTCATCTTATTCTACCTCTAATTTTTTTTTTTTACATTGTTCATATTCTTTTTATTTAACTATTAACTTTTTCATATTCAACTTCTTCATCATATTCTTATTTGTGACAGGCATTCCCGTAGTTGTTATCTATAAAAGTTTGAAGATTACACCTTCTGTTCTGCCTGTCACAAAAGAGTTACATTTGTCCGCGTTCAGTTTGGCCTGCAGCATCAGGCTTTATCCAGGGGCACCACGAGGAGGAACGGACTCACCCCCATACACTGCTTAGTCTTCTTCTGCTTATAATTTAGATAATATCTTTTGCTCTGATATTTAGTCTTATGCTTAATGTTCTTCTGCTCTTTGTTCTGTAGCCTCTTGTTCTTCTGCTTCTCGGTCTCCCATGTCGTCGTCGTCTCCAGGGTCGTCGTCTCCGGGGTCGTCGTCATCGGGGTCGTCGTCATCGGGGTCGTCTTCAGGGTCATCGTCTCCAGGGTCGTCGTCATCTCGGTGGTTGTCGTCTCTGGTGTCGTCATCATCTTAGGGGTGGTCTTCAGGGTCATCGTCTTTAGGGTCTTGAACTTGGAAATGTAGCAGAAGGTACAATAAGGCTGAGAAAATGCCGAGAAACAGCTGATGGAACTGGAACTCGGATGGCTACCCGAAGGTCCAAGAGCCAATGGAACTACCGTGGACCAGCTGACGTTACTGGAACCCGGTTACTAAGCAGGAGGTACCCGTGCCTGAAAGCACTACCAAGGACCACCTGACGTTGGTGGAACTCGGATACCCAGAGGGAGGCACCTAAGCCAGAGGCTCTGCCCGGAACCAGCTGACGGTACTGGAACCAGGATGGGGAGCAGAAGGTACAAGAGAAAAAGACACTGCCGAGAACCAGCTGACGGTACTGGAACCCGGATGGGTAGCCGAAGGTCCAAGAGCCAATGGAACTACCGAGGACCAGCTGACATTACTGGAACCCGGTTACTAAGCAGGAGGTACCCGTGCCTGAAAGCACTACCAAGGACCACCTGACGTTGGTGGAACTCGGATACCCAGAGGGAGGCACCTAAGCCAAAGGCTCTGCCCGGAACCAGCTGACGGTACTGGAACCAGGATGGGGACCTATTCAAGCTTGTCTTCCTAGAGCCCCAACTGGCGGTGTTAGAGCCCAGGGTCAGCAGAAGGAGGAGCAGGGGGAGGGGAGTGTAGGCCGAAGCCTGCACTGGCGGCAGCTTTGGGTCTGTTGTGCCTGCGTGGCGGTCGCAGGACACGTTGCCGGCTACACAGCAGGGGAACAGCTGGCGGTGCTGAACCCCACTGACACATTGGTGAGGTGTTTGGCTCTGTGCAGCCAGCAATTCCGGACAGCAACTAGCGGTGTTGGAGCCCGGGCTCTGCCGGTGGAGCAGAGTGTAGGCCGAAGCCTAATTGAACCGATTTCAAAGGTAACCTTTAACCCCCCCTCAGGGGTTACAAACTAGAAGAGCCACAGCTTATGCAGCAGTAGTGCCGCACAAGTCAAAGGTTGCTCTTTTAATTTTTCTCCTTGCACACGCCGAATGAAACACGTATAATATTTAGCCCTTTATACAGTCAAACTGTGTTGGAGGCGCGAGTTCCCTTCGTAATGAGACGCAGCACAGATGTCAAGAATCCCACCTTGGTGCTGGGTGCAGCCTCCTGAGCGTTGTTATTTGCTGTACAGGAGTCTGCGCTGTCGTGTTATCCCCTGGCCTAGCGCTGTTAGCGCTGCCCATCTTCTGACATCATGTAATGTCGGCCGGTGCGGTTCGCGATGACCATGAATCCCAGCCCCGCAGTGTCTTAACATTGTTAAAACACTGCGGGTCTGGGATTCATGGCCTGGCGCAGCACATATGTTCGCCTCTCACACTCGGGTCCTTACACCCGCTTCAGACTGTGCGGCGTCAGCTGATCCCTTATCGCATGCCACGGCCATGAAGCCACACAGTCTGAAGAAGGCGGAAGGAGATGAGTGACAACAGGCGAAGATATGCACTGCTCATGCCCATCAATCACACCCTCGCAGTCCAAATAAATAAGACACCGAGGGGCGTTGTGTGGGTCAGGGCGGCCGCAGAGGCGCAGGCAGCCAAACAATGATGCCAGAAGACGGGCAGCGCTACCAAGGGGGTTGCAGCGTGTCATTACAAAGGAAAGTCACACCTCCGGGACGGTTAAATGGTCACACAGAGGACACATTTTAGACGTGTTTTCAGTTCCACATGTGCGAGGAGAATACGTTTATGAGCCACCTTGCACACATGCAGCATTACTGCTGTACAAGGTGGCTGGAAAACACACAAACACCTGGGGGTGGGGCGACAGGATCCCTTCAATTTCAGTTCTTGTGTCTGCGTGGCTTTTGCAGGACACGATGCCGGCTACACAGCAGGGGAACAGCTGGCGGTGCTGAACCCCACTGACACATTGGCTGGTGTTTTTCTCTGTGCAGCTAGCAGTACCGGGCCCAAACTGGCGGTGTTAGAGCCCAGGGTCAGCAGGAGGAGAGGGAGCAGAGTGTAGGCCGAAGCCTGCACTGGCGGCAGCTTTGGGTCTGTTGTGCCTGCGTGGCGGTCGCAGGACACGTTGCCGGCTGCACAGCAGGGGAACAGCTGGCGGTGCTGAACCCCACTGACACTTTGACTGGTGTTTTTCTCTGTGCAGCTAGCAGTACCGGGCCCCAACTGGCGGTGTTGGAGCCCGGGCTCTGCAGGGGGAGCAGAGTGTAGGCCGAAGCCTAATTGAACCAATTTTAAAGTAAACCTTTAACCCCCCCTCAGGGGTTACAAACTAGAAGAGCCACAGCTTATGCAGCAGTAGTGCCGCACAAGTCAAAGGTTGCTCTTTTAATTTTTCTCCTTGCACACGCTGAATGAAACACGTATAACATTTAGCCCTTTATACAGTCAAACTGTGTTGGAGGCGCGAGTTCCCTTCGTAATGAGACGCAGCACAGATGTCAAGAATCCCACCTTGGTGCTGGGTGCAGCCTCCTGAGCGTTGTTATTTGCTGTACAGGAGTCTGCGCTGTCGTGTTATCCCCTGGCCTAGCGCTGTTAGCGCTGCCCATCTTCTGACATCATGTAATGTCGGCCGGTGCGGTTCGCGATGACCATGAATCCCAGCCCCGCAGTGTCTTAACATTGTTAAAACACTGCGGGTCTGGGATTCATGGCCTGGCGCAGCACATATGTTCGCCTCTCACACTCGGGTCCTTACACCCGCTTCAGACTGTGCGGCGTCAGCTGATCCCTTATCGCATGCCACGGCCATGAAGCCGCACAGTCTGAAGAAGGCGGAAGGAGATGAGTGACAACAGGTGAAGATATGCACTGCTCATGCCCATCAATCACACCCTCGCAGTCCAAATAAATAAGACACCGAGGGGCGTTGTGTGGGTCAGGGCGGCCGCAGAGGCGCAGGCAGCCAAACAATGATGCCAGAAGACGGGCAGCGCTACCAAGGGGGTTGCAGCGTGTCATTACAAAGGAAAGTCACACCACCGGGACGGTTAAATGGTCACACAGAGGACACATTTTAGACGTGTTTTCAGTTCCACATGTGCGAGGAGAATACGTTTATGAGCCACCTTGCACACATGCAGCATTACCGCTGTACGAGGTGGCTGTAAAACGTACAAACGCCTGGGGGAGGGGGGACAGGTTCCCTTCAATTTCAGTTCTTGTGTCTGCGTGGCTTTTGCAGGACACGTTGCCGGCTACACAGCAGGGGAACAGCTGGCGGTGCTGGACCCCACTGACACATTGGCTGGTGTTTTTCTCTGTGCAGCTAGCAGTACCGGGCCCAAACTGGCGGTGTTAGAGCCCAGGGTCAGCAGGAGGAGAGGGAGCAGAGTGTAGGCCGAAGCCTAATTGAACCAATTTTAAAGTTAACCTTTAACCCCCCCTCAGGTGTTACAAACTAGTAGAGCCACGCCTTATGCAGCAGTAGTGCTGCACAAGTCAAAGGTTGCTCTATTAATTTTGCTCCTTGCACACGCTGAAAGGAACACGTATAACATTTAGGCCCTTACACAGTCAAACTGATTTCGAGGCGTGAGTTCCCTTCGTAAAGAGACGCAGTACAGCTGGCAAAAATGCCACCTTGGTGCTTGGCGCGGCCTCCTGAGCATCTTTATTTGCTGCACAGGAGTCTGCGCTGTCGTGTTATCCCTTGGCCTTGCGCTGTTAGCGCTGCCCATCCTCTGACATCATGTAATGTCGGCCGTTGCGGTTTGCGATGACCATGAATCCCAGCCCCGCAGTGTCTTAACATTGTTAAAACACTGCGGGGCTGGGATTCATGGCCTGGTGCAGTACATATGTTCGCCTCTCGCTTGGGTTTTACACCTGCTTCAGACTATGCGGCGTCAGCTGATCCCTTATCGCATGCCACGGCCATGAAGCCGCACAGTCCAAAGAAGGCGGAAGGAGATGAGGGACAGGCGAAGAAATGCACCGATCAAGCCCATCAATCACACCCTCGCAGTCCCAATAAATAAGACACCGAGGGGCATTGTGTGGGGCAAGGCGGCAGCAGAGGCGCAGCCAGCCAAACAATGAGGCCAGAAGACGGGCAGCGCTACCAAGGAGCTTGTTGCGTGTCAATACAAAGGAAAATCACAGCTGAGGGACGTTTTAATGGTCTCAGAGGACTCATTTTAGATGTGTTCAGTTCCCCATGGGCAAGGAGAATAAGTTTCCGAGCCACCTTGCACACATGCAGCATTAATGCTGTACAAGGTGGCTGTAAAACATAGAAACACCTGGGGGAGGGGGGACAGGTTCCCTTCAATTTCAGTTCTTGTGTCTGCGTGGCTGTCGCAGGACACGTTGCCGGCTACACAGCAGGGGAACAGCTGGCGGTGCTGGACCCCACTGACACATTGGCTGGTGTTTTTCTCTGTGCAGCTAGCAGTACCGGGCCCCAACTGGCGGTGTTAGAGCCCAGGGTCAGCAGGAGGAGGAGCAGGAGGAGGAGCAGGGGGAGGGGAGTGTAGGCCGAAGCCTGCACTGGCGGCAGCTTTGGGTCTGTTGTGCCTGCGTGGCGGTCGCAGGACACGTTGCCGGCTACACAGCAGGGGAACAGCTGGCGGTGCTGAACCCCACTGACACATTGGCGAGGTGTTTGGCTCTGTGCAGCCAGCACTTCCGGACAGTAACTAGCGGTGTTGGAGCCCGGGCTCTGCCGGTGGAGCAGAGTGTAGGCCGAAGCCTAATTGAACCGATTTCAAAGGTAACCTTTAACCCCCCCTCAGGGGTTACAAACTAGAAGAGCCACAGCTTATGCAGCAGTAGTGCCGCACAAGTCAAAGGTTGCTCTTTTAATTTCTCTCCTTGCACACGCCGAATGAAACACGTATAACATTTAGCCCTTTATACAGTCAAACTGTGTTGGAGGCGTGAGTTCCCTTCGTAATGAGACGCAGCACAGCTGGCAAAAATGCCACCTTGGTGCTTGGCGCGGCCTCCTGAGCATCGTTATTTGCTGCACAGGAGTCTGCGCTGTCGTGTTATCCCTTGGCCTTGCGCTGTTAGCGCTGCCCGTCCTCTGACAACATTTGATGTCGGCCGGTGCTGTTCGCGATGACCATGAATCCCAGCCCCGCAGTGTCTTAACATTGTTAAAACACTGCGGGGCTGGGATTCATGGCCTGGCGCAGTACATATGTTCGCCTCTCGCTTGGGTTCTTACACCTGCTTCAGACTATGCGGCGTCAGCTGATCCCTTATCGCATGCCACGGCCATGAAGCCGCACAGTCCGAAGAAGGCGGAAGGAGATGAGGGATAGGCGAAGAAATGCACCGTTCATGCCCGTCAATCACACCCTCGCAGTCCCAATAAATAAGACACCGAGGGGCGTTGTGTGGGTCAGGGCGGCCGCAGAGGCACAGGCAGCCAAACAATGATGCCAGAAGACGGGCAGCGCTACCAAGGGGGTTGCAGCGTGTCATTACAAAGGAAAGTCACACCACCGGGACGGTTAAATGGTCACACAGAGGACACATTTCAGACGTGTTTTCAGTTCCACATGTGCGAGGAGAATACGTTTATGAGCCACCTTGCACACATGCAGCATTACCGCTGTACGAGGTGGCTGTAAAACGTACAAACGCCTGGGGGAGGGTGGACAGGTTCCCTTCAATTTCAGTTCTTGTGTCTGCGTGGCTTTTGCAGGACACGATGCCGGCTACACAGCAGGGGAACAGCTGGCGGTGCTGGACCCCACTGACACATTGGCTGGTGTTTTTCTCTGTGCAGCTAGCAGTACCGGGCCCCAACTGGTGGTGTTAGAGCCCAGGGTCAGCAGGAGGAGGAGATGGAGCAGAGTGTAGGCCGAAGCCTGCACTGGCGGCAGCTTTGGGTCTGTTGTGCCTGCGTGGCTGTTGCAGGACACGTTGCCGGCTACACAGCAGGGGAACAGCTGGCGGTGCTGGACCCCACTGACACATTGGCTGGTGTTTTTCTCTGTGCAGCTAGCAGTACCAGGCCCCAACTGGCGGTGTTGGAGCCCGGGCTCTGCAGGGGGAGCAGAGTGTAGGCCGAAGCCTAATTGAACCAATTTCAAAGGTAACCTTTAACCCCCCCTCAGGTGTTACAAAGTAGAAGAGCCACAGCTTATGCAGCAGTAATGCTGCACAAGTCAAAGGTTGCTCTATTAATTTTGCTCCTTGCACACGCTGAAAGGAACACGTATAACATTTAGGCCCTTACACAGTCAAACTGATTTTGAGGCGTGAGTTCCCTTCGTAAAGAGACGCAGTACAGCTGGCAAAAATGCCACCTTGGTGCTTGGCGCGGCCTCCTGAGCATCGTTATTTGTTGCACAGGAGTCTGCGCTGTCGTGTTATCCCTTGGCCTTGCGCTGTTAGCGCTGCCCATCCTCTGACATCATGTAATGTCGGCCGTTGCGGTTTGCGATGACCATGAATCCCAGCCCCGCAGTGTCTTAACATTGTTAAAACACTGCGGGGCTGGGATTCATGGCCTGGTGCAGTACATATGTTCGCCTCTCGCTTGGGTTCTTACACCCGCTTCAGACTATGCGGCGTCAGCTGATCCCTTATCGCATGCCACGGCCATGAAGCCGCACAGTCCGAAGAAGGCGGAAGGAGATGAGGGACAGGCGAAGAAATGCACTGTTCATGCCCATCAATCACACCCTCGCAGTCCAAATAAATAAGACACCGAGGGGCGTTGTGTGGGGCAAGGCGGCCGCAGAGGTGCAGGCAGCCAAACAATGATGCCAGAAGACGGGCAGCGCTACCAAGGAGCTTGTTGCGTGTCAATACAAAGGAAAATCACACCTGAGGGACGTTTTAATGGTCGCAGAGGACTCATTTTAGACGTGTTCAGTTCAACATGGGCAAGGAGAATAAGTTTCTGAGCCACCTTGCACACATGCAGCATTACTGTCGTACAAGGTGGCTGTAAAACGTAGAAACACCTGGGGGAGGGGGGACAGGTTTCCTTCAATTCCAGTTCTTGTGTCTGCGTGGCTGTTGCAGGACACGTTGCTGGCTGCACAGCAGGGGAACAGCTGGCGGTGCTGAACCCCACTGACACATTGGCTGGTGTTTTTCTCTGTGCAGCTAGCACATCTGGGCCCCAACTGGCGGTGTTGGAGCCCAGGGTCAGCAGGAGGAGGAGAGGGAGCAGAGTGTAGACCGAAGCCTGCAATGGAGCAAGTTGAAAGGGAAACTTTAACCCCCCCCAGGCGTTTGTAGCTGAAAGAGCCATCGTGTACAGCACTAATGCTGGAAAAGGTAAACTTAGCTCTTTTAATTATGGTCCTTGCACATGCTGAACCTAACACTTATGAAAAGTGTCCCCTCCTACCGTGATACCGTCCGGTAGGTGGAACTTTCCTTTGTGATGTGACGCAGCACAGCCGTCATTCTTACCCCCTTGGCGCCGTGCGCCGCCTCCTCAGCGTTGTTTGAATCAGTCCCGGAGCCTGCGCTGTTAGGTTAGCCCTTGGCCATGCACACATTTTGCGCTGCCCGACTTCTGACATCATTTGGTGTCAGGCTGGCTGCACCTGTGCGGCCGCGCTGGCCGAGATCCCGCCTCGTACTGTCTTCTGATTTCATCCCACTGGGGGCCTGAGATCCGTGGCCATGCGCAGTGCATATCCTCGCCTCTCACTCCCCTCCCTACGGCTTCTTCAGACTGTGCGGTGTCACGGCCGTGGCATGCTATTAGGGACCAGCTGACACCGCACAGTTTGAAGAAGCCGTAGGGAGATGAGTGAGAGGTGGAGGTTCAGATATGCACTGCGCATGTCCATGGATCTCAGGCCCCCAGTGGGATTAAATCAGAAGACAGTACGAGGCGGGATCTCGGCCAGCGCGGCCGCACAGGCGCAGCCAGCCTGACACCAAATGATGTCAGAAGACGGGCAGCGCAAAATGTGTGCCTGGCCAAGGGCTAACCTAACAGCGCAGGCTCCGGGACTGATTCAAACAACGCTGAGGAGGCGGTGCATGGCGCCAAGGGGGTAAGAATGACGGCTGTGCTGCGTCACATCACAAAGGAAAGTTCCACCTACCGGACGGTATCACGGTAGGAGGGGACACTTTTCATAAGTGTTAGGTTCAGCATGTGCAAGGAGCACCACGAAAAGAGGCACTTTTTCCCTTTGCATCATTACTGCTGCACAAGGTGGCTCCTTCAGTAACAAACGCCTGGGGGGGGGACAGGTTCCCTTAAATTTAACTTGTTGTGCCTGCGTGGCGGTCGCAGTACTCGTTGCCGTATACACAGCAGGGGAACAGCTGACGTTACTGAACCCCACTAACACATTGGCGAGGTGTTTGGCTCTGTGCGGACAGCACTTCTGGACGGCAACTAGCGGTGTTGGAGCCCAGGGACAGGTGGAGGAGGAGGAGGTGGAGGAGGTAGGAGGAGGTAGGAGGGATTGCCACACACACAGCAGGGGAACAGCTGACGTTACTGAACCCCAATAACAGAGGAGGGACTGTTGGGACTGCGCGTACAGCACTACCGGACGGCAACTAGCGGTGTTGGAGCCCAGGGACAGGTGGAGGAGGAGGTGGAGGAGATAGGAGGGATTGCCACACACACAGCAGGGGAACAGCTGACGTTACTGAACCCCAATAACAGAGGAGGGACTGTTGACTGTGCGTACAGCACTACCGGACGGCAACTAGCGGTGTTGGAGCCCAGGGACAGGAGGAGGAGGAGGAGGTGGAGGAGGTAGGAGGAGGTAGGAGGGATTGCCACACACACAGCAGGGGAACAGCTGACGTTACTGAACCCCAATAACAGAGGAGGGACTGTTGGGACTGCGCGTACAGCACTACCAGGCAACAACTAGCGGTGTTGGAGCCCAGGGACAGGAGGAGGAGGAGGTGGAGGAGGTAGGAGGGATTGCCACACACACAGCAGGGGAACAGTTGACGTTACTGAACCCCAATAACAGAGGAGGGACTGTTGACTGTGCGTACAGCACTACCGGACGGCAACTCGCGGTGTTGGAACCCAGGGACAGGAGGGGGAGGTGGAGGAGATAGGAGGGATTGCCACACACACAGCAGGGGAACAGCTGACGTTACTGAACCCCAATAACAGAGGAGGGACTGTTGACTGTGCGTACAGCACTACCGGACGGCAACTAGCGGTGTTGGAGCCCAGGGACAGGAGGAGGAGGAGGTGGAGGAGGTAGGAGGAGGTAGGAGGGATTGCCACACACACAGCAGGGGAACAGCTGACGTTACTGAACCCCAATAACAGAGGAGGGACTGTTGACTGTGCGTACAGCACTACCAGGCAACAACTAGCGGTGTTGGAGCCCAGGGACAGGTGGAGAAGCAGAGGAACACAATGTAGGCCGAAGCCTGATTGGAGAAAGTCGAAAGGGAACCTTTAACCCCCCCCCAAGGCGTTTGTAGCTGAAAGAGCCAGCTTGTGCAGCAAAAAAGATGCAAAAGGAAAAGGTGGCTCTTTTCATGATGCTCCTTGCAAACACAGAACTAAACACTTATAAAATGTGTCCCCTGATACCGTGTGACCGTCCCGGAGGTGGGACTTTCCTTCGTAATATGACGCAGCACAGCCGTCATTCCTACCTCCTTGGCGCCGTTCCCCGGCTCCTCAGCGTTGTTTGATTCCGTCCCGGAGCCTGCGCTGTTATGTTATCCCTTGGCCAGGCACACTTAGCGCTGCCCATCTTCTGACATCATTTGGTGTCAGGCTGGCTGCGCCTGTGCGGCCGCGCTGGCCGAGAGCCCGCCTCGCAGTGTCGTCTAATGTAATCCCACCGCGGGCCTGGGATCCGTGGCCATGCGCAGTGCATATCCTCGCCTCTCACTCCCCTCCCTACGGCTTCTTAAGACTGTGCGGTGTCACGGCCGTGGCATGCTATTAGGGACCAGCTGACACCGCACAGTCTGAAGAAGCCGTAGGGAGATGAGTGAGAGGTGGAGGTTCAGATATGCACTGTGCATGTCCATGGATCTCAGGCCCCCAGTGGGATGAAATCAGAAGACACTGCGAGGCGGGCTCTCGGCCAGCGCGGCCGCACAGGCGCAGCCATCCTGACACCAAATGATGTCAGAAGATGGGCAGCGCTAAGTGTGCCTGGCCACGGGATAACATAACAGCGCAGGCTCCGTGACGGAATCAAACAACGCTGAGGAGCCGGGGCACGGCGCTAAGGGGGTAGGAATGATGGCTGTGCTGCGTCATATTACGAAGGAAAGTCCCACCTCCGGGACGGTTTTACGGTATCAGTGGACACATTTTATAAGTGTTAAGTTCTGCGTGTGCAAGGAGCTAAACAAAAATAGCTACCTTTTCCTTGTGCAGCATTACTGCTGTACAAGGTGGCTCTTTCAGTAACAAACGCCTTGGGGGGGGGGACAGGTTCCCTTACATTTCAGTTGTTGTGTCAGCGTGGCAGTCGCAGGACACATTGCCGGCTACACAGCTGGGGATCAGCTGACGTTACTGAAACCCAATAACACTGGGTCGTATGTTTTGACTGTGCAGACGGCACTTCTGAGCCTCAACTGGCGGTGTTGGAGCCCAGGAATTAAAGTTCAGGTGGTAGAAAGATGAACACAACAGGAGACCTGGATACTGTAGACAGTCACCTAATTATTTAATCAGGAAGAGGAGTGGCAAATTCCTGCGAGATCCAGGCCTTGTTCATTTTCAGGAAAGTAAGCCGGTCAACGTTATCGGAGGATAGTCGCATGCGACGGTCAGTTAGTACACCACCTGCAGCACTAAAGACACGTTCCGATAATACACTGGCCGCAGGGCAAGACAGCACCTCCAATGCATACTGGCTTAGGTCTGGCCATGTATCCAGCTTTGAGACCCAAAACTTGAAAGGGGAAGAGCCGTCTGGGAGTAGAGCAAGAGGGCAAGACATGTAGTCTGTCACCATCTGACGGAACCGTTGCCTCCTGCTGACTGGAGCCGTCTGTGATGGTGTAGACTTTTGTGGCGGGCACAGAAAAGTGTGCCACAGTTGGGCCATACTGGTCTTGCCTTGGGCAGAGGCACTGCTTCTGCTCCCTCTTTGTGCAGAGCCTCCACCACTGCCTGGACGCACTGAGCTGCTTTGGAATGCACTAGCAGCACTTCTCTCACTTGGAATGGAGAAGATGATGGAATTCACCAGTGTGTCTTGGTACTCCCGCATTTTTCGCTCCCGGTTCAACGGTGTGATGAGGCTTTCTACGTTGTCCCGGTAGCGAGGATCGAGGAGGGTGAACACCCAATAATCAGACATGTTGAGAATGTGGGCGATGCGGCGGTCGTTTCTCAGGCACTGCAGCATGTAATCCACCATGTGCTGCAGACTGCCAACTGCCCAAGAAACGCTGTCCCCTGCTGGAGGCGTGATCTCTGCCCGCTCGTCATCACCCCACCCTCGCTGTACACACTGACTACTGGACAATTGTGTAACTCCCTCCTCTGGACGGATGTCTTCCTCCTCCATTGACTCCTCCTCATCCTCCTCACAAACTGTCCCCTGCCTACGCATTTGTGAGGAACCACGTGGCGCTGACTGTCCAGAAGATGATGGAAATGCTGAATCCTCATCCTCCACCTCTTCCACAACATCATCCCTTAGCGCTTGCAGTGATTTTTCAAGCAGGCAGATAAGGGGGACAGTCATGCTGACTAGTGCATCATCTGCACTCGCCATCCGCATGGAATAATCGAAGGGACGCAAAACCTGGCAGACATCATTCATAGTGGCCCACTCTGTGGTTGTGAAGTCTGTACGGCGCTGACTGCGACTTCTTTGCGCCTGAAGCAGCTGGTACTCCATTACAGCTTGCTGCTGCTCACACAACCGCTCCAACATATGTAACGTGGAATTCCACCTGGTAGGTAGGTCACATATGATGCGATGTTCCGGCAGGCGGTGTCGGCACTGCAGAGCCGCAATGCGCGCTTTTGCCGTGCTGGAACGCCGCAAGTGAGCACACTCTAGGCGGACCTTGTGCAGCAGTGCATCAAGATCCGGATAGTCCCTCAGAAAACTCTGCACGACCAAATTGAGCACATGTGCCAGACATGGGATGTGAGTGAGGTTGCCGAGGCCCAGAGCTGCCACCAGATTTCGGCCATTATCACACACTACCATGCCTGGCTGGAGATTCGCTGGCACAAACCACACATCGCTCTCCTGCTTGATGGCATTCCAGAGCTCCTGCGCTGTGTGGCTTCGATTCCCCAAATAAATTAATTTCAAGACGGCCTGTTGACGTTTGGCCACGGCTGTGCTCATGTCGGTTGTAACAGGTACACGTTCATCACGGGTCCATGTGGAGGTGGACTGTGACGGCTCCTGCAGCGATGATTCTGAGGAACTGGTGTAGGAGGAGGAGTCAATGCGTACAGAATGGATTCCTGCAATCCTTGGAGTGGGCAGGACACGTCCTGCGCCACTCGCACGGTCTGTACCCGGCTCAACGACATTAACCCAATGGGCAGTGAGGGAAAGGTATCGCCCCTGTCCATGTTGACTGGTCCACGCATCGGTGGTGAGGTGGACCTTGCTACTGACGGCGTTCAGTAGCACGTGTTTTATGTGTCCCTCCACATGCTTGTGCAGGGCAGGGACGGCTTGCCTGCTGAAGTAAAAGCGGCTGGGCACATTGTACTGTGGGACTGCCAATGACATCAAGTCACGGAAGCTGTCAGTCTCCACCAGCCTGAATGACAGCATTTCCAGTGACAGAAGTTTGGCAATGCCTGCAGTCAGAGCCTGTGCTCGTGGGTGGTTTGACGAGAAAGGCCGCCTTTTCTCCCATGCCTGTACTACCGATGGCTGTAGACTGGGCTGGGAGTGTGTGGATGACTGGGAAAGTGGTGCTGCGGGTGGAATTACAGCGGGTCTCTGGACAACAGGGCCAGAGGTTCTTCCACGGCGATCCTGGGAGGAAGCCGAACCAGCTGCGTGTGAGCTGGAGGAAGAGGCAACACGAGCTGAAGAGGTGGTAGCTGCCGCTGTTGGTTGGCCTAGCTCTTCAGTGTGTTTTTCTAACAACGCCGCGTGCCTGTTGCGCACATGTTTCCACATGTTGGAGGTATTGAGGCTGCTGACATTTCGACCTCTTTTGACTTTCTGATGACACACCTTGCATTTGACATAGCAAATGTCATCTGCAACTGTGTCAAAAAAGGCCCAGGCACTGCAAGTCTTGGGAGCGCCCTTTTTGGCTTTTGGAAGAGTCATGCTCCTAACGGGTGCCAAAGCGGAGGCTGCAGGATCCGCAGTCTTCCCCCTCCCTCTCCCTCTTTGGGCCGTACGGGGAATCTCTTCCTCAGAGCTGCTCCCACCACCTTCCTGTCCCTCACGCCAAGATGGGTCAAGGACCTCATCATCTACACTACCCTCTGCCCCCAACTGCCCCTCCTGGGTAGTCTCAGCAGCAGAGCACGCACCAGTAAGTGGCACCTGAGTGTCATCATCAGCGGATGCGGCCTGCGATGTGGTGACCGGAGCCACTGGCCCACCCACCTCTTCAGACTCAGAGAGAAAAAGCTGTTGGGCATCACTGCACCCTGCCTCTTCTTCCATTTCTCCAATGCTGCTTGGCTGGCCCCCTGTTTCCGAGCCAAGAGATTCCGAGAACAGAAGTAGAGACGGCTCCTGTCCTGGGCTCTCTGTCTGCCTGGGCAATTTGGCAGGTGGTGAAGAGACAGATGGCTGCTCTCCAGTGCTCTGTGTCTGAGAGGATGTGGCACTAATTGAAGTTGATGCATTAGCTGCCATCCATCCGACAACGGCTTCAATTTGGTCTTCACGCAGCAGCGGTGTACGGCGCTCTGCGACAAAGCTGCGCATGAATGACTGTTCCCTTGTGAAAGTGGGTGCTGATGAGTCACCGGTGCCCGCAGCGGGCACAGAATCCCCACGTCCCCTCCCTGCTCCGCGCCCACGCCCACGTGCCTTACTCACTGCCTTCTTCATCTTGGGTGACTGATAAAGATAAGCAGAAAAGTACTAACGGCTTTGTGTGCTTATTCCTGAACAACTCCTCCTAACAGGTATAAGAAACACTAATTTTCTAAAGTGTGGACTAGACTTTAATATGAGCTAATGTGGCCTACAGAAATGTAAAGTGGTGTCACTGGTGTGTTTGGTGAACTTTATTATTTATTTATTTTTTGGGGGCTGAACTGACAACAGAGAGAACTGCAGTCACACGGAGACCGTGCAGACAGCCGTAAACGGCGCTGCAAGGCCCAAAAACCCTCCTCTATGTTATCCTATGTAGTGTTTTTCCACAAGTTAGCTGGAGACGGGTGGAAAGACACTAATAGGAATTTTTTGAAAAAATGTGCAGCAGCCTGCACTACTTAAAACAAAATGAAAATTGATTTTGCGGTATGACGCAGTGAAGAACCCTGAGCTGGAGACAACCAGGCTATGGCTGCTCACAGACTACAGGGCGAGCTGCAGTCACACGGAGACCGTGCAGACAGCCGTAAACGGCGCTGCAAGGCCCAAAAACAATCCTCTACGTTATCCTATGTAGTGTTTTTCCACAAATTAGCTGGAGACGGGTGGAAAGACACTAATAGGATTTTTTGTTAAAAATTAGCAGCAGACTACACTACTTGGAAAAAAAAAAAAAAAAAGAACAGTATGAGGCAATGAACCACCCTCCCTGAACTGAATACAACCAGCTATGGATGGCCTATGTGGCTGCACTCAGACTAGAGAGTGGGCTGCACTCACACACACACACACACACACAGACCTTGCAGATCGCTGTGAAAACAGCGCTACAAGGCAAAAGCAAGGTGAATAGTAGGTGAACACAGCGGTTGCTAAATTAGCCTTTGGAAAGCACAAAGAAGCAAATCGCTATCTCTAAACTGGCCCTCAGTCAGCAAACAGCGTCCTGTCACTAACTGAATTCACAGCAGAGTGATCGCAAAATGGCGCCAGCGACTTTTAAACTGCATCATGACATCATTTCAGCAGCCAATCAAGGCCATGCCAGTAGTATCATGCCCTCCATGCTGAATAGGATGTGCCCACACTTGAAATCATTCTCATTGGCTGAATTTGTGCATTTTGAATCTGGGAACTTCCGATTCCGGTATCCGATACGCGGAAAGTATCGGAATCCCGGTATCGGAATTCCGATACCGCAAGTATCGGCCGATACCCGATACTTGCGGTATCGGAATGCTCAACACTAGTAGTAAGTTCCCTAAGGGACGACTTTTTAATTTGTCTGTACCAGAACATGCCGCAATGCGGAGCTATATAAAGGAGTCTTTAGAGAAGGGACATATTCGCCCGTCCTCCTCCCCTCTTGGTGCAGGATTCTTTTTTGTGGCCAAGAAGGATGGTTCTCTGAGACCTTGTATAGATTATCGTCTTCTAAATAAAATCACGGTCAAATTTCAGTATCCTTTGCCATTGTTGTCTGATCTGTTTGCTCGGATTAAGGGGTCCAGTTGGTTCACCAAGATAGATCTTCGTGGTGCGTATAACCTTGTGCGCATTAAGCAGGGGGATGAATGGAAAACAGCATTTAATACGCCCGAAGGCCATTTTGAGTACTTGGTGATGCCTTTTGGACTCTCTAATGCTCCTTCTGTGTTCCAGTCCTTCATGCATGACATCTTCCGAGAATATCTGGATCAATTTATGATTGTGTATCTGGATGACATTTTGGTCTTTTCTGAGGACTGGGAGTCCCATGTGAAGCAGGTCAGGATGGTATTTCAGGTCCTGCATGCTAATGCCTTATTTGTGAAGGGCTCAAAATGTCTCTTCGGAGTACAGAAGGTTTCCTTTTTGGGTTTTATTTTTTCTCCTTCTACTATTGAGATGGACCCAGTCAAGGTCCAGGCTATTCATGACTGGACTCAGCCTACATCTGTTAAGAGTCTTCAGAAGTTCTTGGGTTTTGCTAATTTTTACCGTCGCTTCATTGCTAATTTTTCTGGCGTGGTTAAACCCTTGACGGATTTGACCAAGAAGGGTTCTGATGTTACTAATTGGTCTCCTGTGGCCGTGGAAGCCTTTCGGGAGCTGAAGCGCCGGTTTTCTTCGGCTCCAGTTTTGTGTCAGCCTGATGTCTCTCTTCCTTTTCAGGTCGAGGTTGATGCTTCTGAGATTGGAGCAGGGGCTGTTTTGTCGCAGAGAAGCTCTGATTGCTCTGTGATGAAGCCTTGTGCTTTCTTTTCAAGAAAGTTTTCGCCTGCCGAGCGAAATTATGATGTTGGTAATCGGGAGTTGTTGGCTATGAAGTGGGCATTTGAGGAGTGGCGACATTGGCTTGAGGGATCTAAGCATCGTGTAGTGGTCTTAACTGATCGCAAAAATCTGATTTATCTCGAGTCTGCCAAGCGGCTGAATCCTAGACAGGCTCGTTGGTCGTTGTTTTTCTCCCGTTTTGATTTCGTGGTCTCGTACCTGCCTGTTTCGAAGAACGTGAAAGCTGATGCTCTTTCTAGGAGTTTTGTGCCTGACTCTCCGGGAGTTTCAGAGCCGGCTGGTATCCTCAGAGAGGGAGTGATTTTGTCTGCCATTTCCCCAGATTTGCGACGAGTGCTGCAGAAATTTCAGGCGGATAGACCGGACCATTGCCCACCAGAGAGACTGTTTGTCCCAGATAGATGGACCAGCAGAGTTATTTCCGAGGTTCATTCTTCGGTGTTGGCAGGACATCCTGGGATTTTTGGTACCAGAGATTTGGTGGCTAGGTCCTTCTGGTGGCCTTCCTTGTCGCGGGATGTGCGTTCCTTTGTGCAGTCCTGTGGGATTTGTGCTCGGGCTAAGCCTTGCTGTTCTCGTGCCAGCGGTTTGCTTTTGCCTTTGCCTGTCCTGAAGAGGCCTTGGACGCACATTTCCATGGATTTTATTTCGGATCTTCCAGTCTCTCAGAGAATGTCTGTCATCTGGGTGGTGTGTGATCGTTTTTCCAAAATGGTCCATTTGGTGCCCTTGCCTAAGTTGCCTTCCTCCTCCAATTTGGTTCCTCTATTTTTTCAGAATGTGGTTCGCTTGCACGGCATCCCTGAAAATATTGTGTCTGACAGAGGATCCCAGTTTGTGTCCAGATTTTGGCGGATCTTTTGTGCTAAGATGGGCATTGATTTGTCTTTTTCGTCGGCCTTCCATCCTCAGACAAATGGCCAACCCGAGCGAACTAATCAGACCTTGGAAACTTATTTAAGATGTTTTGTTTCTGCTGATCAGGATGATTGGGTGACTTTTTTGCCATTGGCCGAGTTTGCCCTTAATAATCGGGCTAGTTCTGCTACTTTGGTTTCACCTTTTTTCTGCAATTCTGGTTTTCATCCTCGTTTTTCCTCGGGTCAGGTTGAGCCTTCTGACTGTCCTGGGGTGGATTCTGTGGTGGATAGGTTGCAGCAGATTTGGAACCATGTGGTGGACAATTTGAAGTTGTCACAGGAGAAGGCTCAGCGCTTTGCCAACCGCCGTCGCGGTGTGGGTCCCCGACTTCTTGTTGGGGATTTGGTATGGCTGTCTTCTCGGTATGTTCCTATGAAGGTTTCCTCTCCTAAATTCAAGCCTCACTTCATCGGTCCTTATAAGATTTTGGAAATCCTTAACCCGGTGTCATTTCGTTTGGACCTCCCAGCGTCGTTTGCCATTCATAACGTGTTCCATAGGTCTTTGTTGTGGAGGTATGTGGTGCCTGTGGTTCCTTCTGTTGAACCCCCTGCTCCGGTGCTGGTTGAGGGCGAATTGGAGTACGTGGTGGAGAAGATCTTGGATTCTCGTATTTCTAGACGAGGCTTCAGTATTTGGTTAAGTGGAAGGGCTATGGTCAGGAGGATAATTCCTGGGTTGTCGCCTCTGATGTTCATGCGGCCGATTTGGTTCATGCCTTCCATGTGGCTCATCCTGATCGCCCTGGGGGTTTTGATGAGGGTTCAGTGACCCCTCCTCAAGGGGGGGGGTACTGTTGTGAACTCTGTTTTTGGGCTCCCTCTTGTGGTCACAACTGGTACTGTGTGAGTGCTGTCTTTGGGCTCCCTCTGGTGGTTCTTTGTGTCATTCTGCAGGTCTGAGGCAGGATCAGCTGTCTCGTTATCTCTTAGCTGGTTTCCTATTTAGTTCACCTGGACTCTCAGTTGTTGCCTGCTGTCAATGTCTTCAGTGCTATTTTGGAGCTCTCCTGCAGTCCTTCGTTATCAGTCTCTTCAAGAGAAGCTAAGTTTTGCTTGATTCATTTTTTGACCATCAGTGGTCATATGTTTCTTGGTTTATTTTTGTTTTCTTGTCCAGCTTGCTAATATGTGATTTCCTTGCTTGCTGGTAACTCTAGGGGGCTGAGTTTCTCCCCCCACACCATTAGTTGGTGTGGGGGTTCTTGTATTCTCAGCGTTGATATTTTGCATAGGGTTTTTTACTGACCGCACAGTTCACTATCTGTCTTCTGCTATCTAGTATTAGCGGGCCTCATTTGCTGAATCTGTTTTCATTTCTACGTTTGTGTTTTCCCCTTACCTCACCGTTATTATTTGTTGGGGGCTTCCTATATCTTTGGGGTGATTTCTCTTGAGGCAAGTGAGGTCTTACTTTCCCTCCAGGAGTAGATAGTTTCTCAGGCTGCGTCGAGACATCCAGGATTTTAGGCACGTTCACCAGCTACCTTTAGTGTGTTGGTTAGGATCAGGTTTGCGGTCAGTTCAGTTACCACCTCCCTAGAGCTCGTGTCTATGTTCATAAACTTAGCTAGTCTGTTTTGTGATCCTCAGCCACTAGGATCATAACAGAGATGCAGATATACCCTCCATATCTTTAGTTAGCTGTGGAGATTTTGTATTTTCTGTGGTGGATATTTTCTAGTGTTTTAATACTGACCGCATAGTACTCTGTCCTATCCTTTCTATTTAGCTAGAAGTGGCCTCTTTGCTAAATTCTGATTTCAGTCTGTGTATGTTTTTTCCCTCTCCTCTCACAGTCAATATTTGTGGGGGGCTGTCTATCCTTTGGGAATTTTCTCTGAGGCAAGATAGTTTTCCCTTTTCTATCTCTAGGGGTAATTAGTCCTCCGGCTGTGTCGATATGTCTAGGGAGTGATAGGTACATTCCACGGCTACTTCTAGTTGCGGTGTTAAGTTCAGGGTCTGCGGTCAGTACAGGTACCACCTTCTCCAGAGTACATCTCATTCTGCTCTTAGGCCACCAGATCATAACAGTTTCATATCACTACAGCACAAAATGACAAGGTGGGAGACGGCAGGCTGTTTCACATTTAGATAGTGAAAAAATATTATTTATAATACTATACTCGTGTATGCAGCACAACAGAATCAGTGCACAACACACTTGTGGGACATGTGCCCTGCTGTCTTTGTCTGTGGATCTCACAAATGGGCAAAAAAAAAAAAAAACTGCTGGAAGGTAAATGTAACAGCCACACTGGACACTAGCTAGCTACACTATCTGACTGATATACAACTGGCTAGCTAACTAGCTAAAATTTTGCTGCTAGCAGTGCCAAAGTCTGGAGCAGCCTCTCTGCGCTGTTACAGTGTCAAAATGGTCCTAAAACACGATGTTCCCTATTTATGTGGAGAAGGACATGTGATTTCAGCAGCTAATGACACAAGCCATTGTGTAAGGACATTGTGTGTGTTTCCTGCACCCTGATTGGCTAGCCGCAATGTGCACACATAAAGTTAGGGAAAAAAATGACTGTTTACAAGAACGCTGTGCCTCTGAGCTCTGCAACCCCCTCCCCTCATCAAGCACGTGCCAAACGCTCATGATACACCACTATTATCGTTGCTAAAGTGCTGAAAATACTTTTGTGGCAATGCAAATATTTTCCCGCACTCTTTACTGATAGTTACCGATTTTTTCCAATTTTATAAAATTTTGCTCTGTTTTCCGATCACAAATCCAAATGTGCCATATTTGTGCCAAATTTTTGTTTGGCGTTCGTTTTCCAAACAAATTTGCTTATCACTAGGGTTGAGCGAAACGGATCGGACAAATTCAAAAATCGCAGACTTTCGGCAAAGTCGGGTTTCATGAAACCCGACCCGATCCTAGTGTGGGATCGGCCATGAGGTCACCGATCTGCAAGCAAAAGTTACGTTTCTTATGACGCTTTCAGCGCCATTTTTCAGCCAATGAAGGAGGACGCAGAGTGTGGGCAGTGTGATGACATAGGTCTCGGTCCCCACCATCTTAGAGAAGGGCATGACAGTGATTGGCTTGCTTTCTGCGGCGTCACAGGGGCTATAAAAGGGCGTGCATGCTGATCTTAGCATAGGGAGAGGTTGCTGCAGCTTCATCAGAAGAAGGGATATAGTTAGGGAGGGAAGATTAACCCCCAAACTGCTTGTGCTGTAGCAGTTTCCACTGTCCAACACCACCTTTTTTATGCAGGGACAGTGGAGGCTATATTTTTGTGCATCAGCTCTGTAGCTTATTAGGCTGCCTTATAAGGCTCCCTGATAGCTGCATTGCTGTTTGCACGCTGCTGTGCAAACCAACTGCTTTTTTTAAAGCAAAAATCCTGTTGCTCCTTTCAGCATAGTTATCTTGTTTATTTGTCCACACTTTTGTGTGCAGCAGTCCTTTTTATTGCTGCCATACTTGTCCTGAGATCATTGTAGGGAGATTGAAATTGTACTACAGTCCTGTTAGTTTGTCGTATATCAGCCAGCCACTTTCTGCCACTTACATTGTGTTGTTTTATGCACAGGGCCTGAGTTTTGGTTCAGTCTCCCCCCAAAAAAAGGGAGATTTAAATTCTCAACAAGTTTATATACACCTTCTACCTTGTTTTACTGTACCATATAACGGTTGTTATTTTGGTTAGATTTTCCAAAAAATGAGGAAGTCTGGTGGAAGAGCCCGTGGGCGGTGGTTACCAGCTGGTACTGATGGTGGTGGTGGTGCATCTGGAGGTAGTGGCAAAAGCACAATAGCACCTAAGGCTGGAGGTGTTGAGCCAGCGTCATCGTCTGGCTACACAAGGCCTCGAAGGCTCCATTATCTGGGAGTAGGAAAACAGCTTTTAAAGCCGGAGCAGCAGGAAAAAGTTTTGGCTTTCCTTGCTGACTCAGCCACTAGCTCTTTTGCCTCCTCTTCAGAAAGTTCCAAATATAAAAGCAGCGAGTCGTCAGTGGATGCTCCCGGTCAGGAACAAGATGTTTCCTTGTGTCCTTCACCCAAACCAAAAGTGAAGGATGCGTCAGGCGACACTACAGGTTACTCCATGGAGGTCTTTACACATACCGTGCCTGGGTTAAAAAGGGAAATTGTTAACTGCCCATTACAAGATGAATTGGACATGGAGTGCACTGATGCACAGCCACAGCTAGATTATTATGCTGTTCCATTGACTCAGATCACTACATTGCCCTCGCAGTGTACTGAGCCAGAATCTGACCCTGATGAGACTATGGTGCCCCGTCCAGAACGCTATAGCACCTTACACGGTGACACAGAGGAAGGTGCACATGACATTGAAGAGGAAGTGATAGATGACCCAGTTGTTGACCCAGGTTGGCAGCCATTGGGGGAAGAGGGTGCCGCTGCTTGTAGCTCAGAAGCAGAGGAGGATGATCCGCAGCAGCCATCTACATCGCAACAGCTGTCATCTGGCAGGCCCGTATTAGGCCAAAAATGTTTGTCAAAAACAAAAACAGTTTTAGGACAGCGTGGCCATCCGGTGAAAGTAGCACAGCGTGCAATGCCTGAAAAGGTATTCCATAGTAGGAAGAGTGTAGTGTGGCAATTTTTTAACCAAGATCCGAATGATGAGTCAAAAGTAGTGTTGAGCATTCCGATACCGCAAGTATCGGGTATCGGCCGATATTTGCGGTATCGGAATTCCGATACCGAGTTCCGATATTTTTGCGATATCGGGACTTGGGATCGGAATGCATGTTCATGTGTAAAATAAAGAATAAAAATAAAAAATAGGGATATACTCACCCTCTGACGCACCCTGGTGGTAACCGCTGCAACCGGCAGCCTCCGTTCCTAAGAATGAGCGAGTGAAGGACCTGCGATGACGTTGCGGTCTTGTGATTGGTCACAAGCCGCCACGTCATCGAAGGTCCTTCACTCGCTCATTCTTAGGAACGGAGGCTGCCGGTTGCAGCGGTTACCACCAGGTCGCGTCAGGGTGAGTATATCCCTATTTTTTATTTTTATTCTTTATTTTACACATAAATATGGATCCCAGGGCCTAAAGGAGAGTTTCCTCTCCTTCAGACCCTGGGAACCATCCAGGATCACTTCCGATATTTGTGTCCCATTGACTGGTTTTGGTATCGGGTATCGGTATCGGCGATATCCGATATTTTTCGGATATCGGCCGATACAAGACGATACCGATACTTTCAAATATCAGAAGGTATCGCTCAACACTAGTCAAAAGTTATCTGTAAGAAATGCTCAAAGACCTTTAGCAGAGGGAAGAATCTTCAAAATTTAAATACAACGTGCATGCTTAGACATTTAACCAGCATGCACTTGCAAGCCTGGACTAACTACCAAATGTCCCGTACCATTGGTGCACCTGCTCAGAATGAAGGTCGTCAGCAACTCTACATTGCTTCCCTCACTGTAAGCCCACCGGTTAGGACACCACAGCAGCAAATGTGGAGGTATCGTCGCAAGGCCAAAGCAGTCAGGGAATCACAAAGTTATTGGTAGGAAACACTGTATGTAGGCCAACATCAAGAATACCATCACCAACCCTCTCTCAATCCGCCATGTCCACCACCACCACTGCTAGTTCCACCATATGCAGCTCTCCAGTCCAGCTCACCCTACAAAAGACTCTCATTAGGAAAAGAAAGTACTCATCCTCTCATCCGCGTACACAGGGTTTGAACGCCCACATTGCTATACTAATCTCGTTAGAGATGATGCCCTACCGGTTGGTTGAAAGCGAAGCTTTCAAAGACCTGATGGCCTACGCAGTACCATGCTATGACCTACCCAGTCGGCACTTCTTTGCGAGAAAAGCCATCCCAGCCCTCCACCAGCATGTCAAAGACCGCATTATCCATGCACTGAGGCAATCAGTCAGTGGAAAGGTGCACCTCACAACAGATGCATGGACCAGTAGGCATGGCCAGGGATGTTACGTGTCTATCACGGCGCACTGGGTTAATGTGGTGGATGCAGGGTCCACAGGGGACAGCCATAGTGTGACAGTTCTGCCTAGCCCATGGCCTAGGAAACTGTTGGCTGTAGGCGTTCACACCCCTCCTCCTCCTCCTCCTCCAGAAGCGAAAGCTCGTCCACAGAGCACAGTCGCACGACCACTCCATCCGCAGCTGCCAGTGTTGCACATGAGGTGTCCCATTATGGAACAGCTAGAGGTAAGCGTCAGCAGGCTGTGTTACAAAGTGCTAGGGTGACAACAGACACACTGCGGAAGTACTGGCAGAGTACTTGCAGCAACAAACTCAGTCATGGCTGGGCAGTGTACATCTTGAGGCAGGCAGGGTAGTTAGTGATAACGGAAGGAATTTTATGGCTACCATAGCCCTTTCAGAACTGAAACACATACCTTGCCTGGCTCACACCTTGAACCTGGTGGTGCAGTGCTTCCTCAAAAATTATCCGGAGTTACCAGCCCTGCTCCTGAAGGTGCGAAGACTTTGCTCGCACATCCGCCGGTCGCCCGTACACTCCAGCCGTATGCTGAACCATCAGCGATCTCTGAATCTTCCCCAGCACCACCTAATAATCGACGTTGCAACAAGGTGGAACTCCACACTGCACATGGTTCAGAGGCTGTGCGAACAGAGGCGTGCTGTAATTAATTTGTGGGAGGATACACAAACACGGGCAGGCACTTGGATGGCAGACATGGAGTTGTCTGGTGTGCAGTGGTCGAAGCTATAAGACCTCTGTCAAGTCCTTCAGTGTTTTGAGGAATGCACACGGCAAGTAAGTGCAGACGTCGCCATCATAAGCATGAGCATCCCACTAATGCTTCTGCTGATGCAAAGTTTGACGCACATTAAGGATCAGGCGTCTGCGGCCGAGGAGGAGGGAAGCCTTGATGACAGTCAGCCATTGTCTGCTCAGGGAACTCTCCTGGACGAGGTGGCGGACGAAGAGGAGGAGGAAGAGGATGATGGAGATGAATATTTATGGGAGGAGGATGCTTCTCAGGGGGCAATAGAAACTGGTGGCGTTGCAAGGTCAGGTACAGGGTTTTTGCGGGACACAAGTGATGTTGATTTGCAAGAAAGTGCTCCTCAACCCAGCACAAGCAGTGAATTGACACCTGGAACTTTGGCCCACATGGCTGAGTATGCCTTGCGTATCCTAAAAAGGGATCCCTGCATTATCAAAATGATGACCGATGACGATTACTGGTTGGCCTGCCTCCCGGATCCATGATATAAAGGAAAATTACAAAATATCATGCCACATGAGAACCTTGGGCAAATATTGGCTACCAAACAAGCAACTCTTGTAGACCGTTTGGTTCATGCATTCCCAGCACACAGCGGCGGTGATGGTTCTCACAAGAGCCGTAGGGGGCAACATGGCAGAGGTGTTAGAGGTGCACAAATCCGAAGTGGAGTTGGACAGAGGGGTTTTATGACCAGGTTGTGGAGTGATTTTGCAATGATCGCTGACACAACAGGTACTGCTGCATCGATTCAAAGTGACAGGAGACAGCATTTGTCCAGTATGGTTACGAACTACTTTTCCTCCCTTATCGATGTACTCCCTCACAGGTCATTCCCCTTTGATTACTGGGCATCTAAAATAGACACCTGGCCTGAATTGGCAGAATACGCATTACAGGAGCTCGCTTGCCCTGCTGCTAGTGTGCTATCAGAAAGAGTCTTCAGTGCTGCTGGTTCAATACTGACCGAAAAAAGGACACGTCTGGCTACCCAAAATGTTGATGATCTAACCTTCATTAAAATGAACCAATCATGGATTTCAAATTATTTTGCCCCACCTTCCCCTGCTGACACTTAGCTTGCCTGAAAAATGTCTTGCTTTTGGCCTCCTCTTACTGACTTCTCCAATTCCTCCATTTGCAGCTGCTGAATCTCCACCATAGGCCATTTTTATACCTCCCTAAATGGGCTGACTCCCCCCACAGTGCTGTGGTCACCACCTGGCGCAAGCACCCGTGCGAGTGCCGTTTGCCTGGACAGGTGGGTGGGCCCACTCTTGGGTGATGGCACTGGCACAGGGTCCCTCATAGTACAATGAAGTGTCTCTGACGGTGGTGGTGCACAACCAATGTCAGACACACCGTCGTAATATGAGGGGCCCTGTGCCAGTACCGCCACCCATGAGAGAGTGTTCCCCTGCAGCTCGAACAGTGCTCTACCACTTGCAATGCTTACCTCTCCCTGCTCCACCACTGTGTAGTCTGTGCTGTTAAATCCTTCAATGGCACTGCCAATACAAATTTGTTGAAATGATAGATGATAGTTAAAATATACAGGGTCCCTGGCCTCCATTTAGACCAGTTAATACTTTGCGCCTACTACCACTGTCTGCTACTCAGCAGAGGAGCCCACCCCTGTACCTAGCTATGCCACCTGTTTATTTATGAACAATTTTTTGGCAGACATTTATCCCACTTTATTATTTGGGCCTACTAACTTAGTCTGCTACTCATTACAATTTTCCGACACTGAGCAAAGCAATGTCGCTTGTTTATTTATGAACAATTTTTTGGCAGACATTTAGCCCACTTTATTATTTGGGCATACTAACTGTGTCTGCCACTCATTACAGTTTTCCTCCACTGAACAAAGCAATGCCGCCTGTTTAGTCCTGTTACCACATTTGAACTGCATTTAGCCTACTTTATTATTTGGGCCTATATCTGTGTTTCCTCCTCATCTTGCCCATTGCCCAGCCACTGCTAGATGAGTCTGCTGGTACATTGACCCAGTCCACTACATTCCCCTTGCACTCTACACAGCCAGAATCTGACCCTGTTGAAAGTCAGGTTCCCCTTCCCGCATACTATACCAACTTACACGAGGACAAAGAGGAAGGTGCAGATGAAAGTGCAGGTTCCTTCATCAGGTGGGGGGGCATATTAGTTGGCAACATCACTGGCACAGGGCCCCTCATAGTACGCAAAAGTGTCTCTGCTAGTGGGAGGCGCCACCCGCTGTCAAACACACCGCCATACTATGAGGGGCCCTGTGCCAGTGCCAACGAGTGGGACCCCCCTGCTTGCTCAGGATCACAGCACTTGCAAAGTTGAAATACTTACCTCTCCCTGCTACACTGCCGTGATGTATTCTGCGTTTCCTGGGCCCACGAAAATCTTGAGCCAGCCCTACCCCCCACAACTTTAGCCAAATGACCCCCAGTTTTCAATGCCTAACTATTATTATAAAGTAAATTAAGATTGACAAGCTTAAGTAATAAGAATTTATGTTTTTGGCATTAAAATGGGCACTGTAGGTGTTTTCCTGTCCTCCACTCACTGCCGACTTTGATTCCCCATTGACTTGCATTGTGTTTCGTGTTTCAGTTGGCCCCCGACTTTTCGCAATAATCGGCCGATTTCGCGAAACCCGACTCGATCCGAAAAAAGTAAAAGTCGCTCAACTCTGCTCATCACTACTCTTTTCTGGATGGCAGAAATCTTCAGAGTAAAGGCCCCATCACACTTAGCGACGCTAAAGCAATCCCGACAACGATACGACCTGTCAGGGATCGTTGCTGCGTCGCTATGTGGTCGCTGGTGAGATGTCAAACAGTGAGATCTTCCAAACGACGCAGCAGCGATGCGGCGACCTGTAGCGACCTGTACAACGATGTCGTTGGTCGTTGTGACCCTGTCACATGGCAGCTATTATGACGATTCAGACCTCGATGAGGGACGTCCTGTGTGACGTTGTAGTCACACAGGCGTGCATTTGCGTTGCCTTTTCTGTGCCCATTCAATTCCGATTGGTGGTCGCTACTGCGTTCTGATTGGTGGTGGCCTTGCCTTATGAGGCGACACATGTCGCCTTCTGTTGAAGGCATGACCGCCAATCAGAACGCAGTAGCGACCACCAATCGGAGCGGAAGGGTGCGGAAAAGGCAACGCAAATGCACGCCTATGTGTCGGTGTCTGAGTCATCAACGAGGTCGTTGGTAAGGTGTCAAACACAGCGATGTGTGCTACCCAGCGAGACCTCAACGATCAAAAAAAGGTCCAGGCCATTCCGACATGACCAGCGATCTCACAGCAGGGGCCTGGTCGCTGCTACGTGTCAAACATAGCGAGATCGCTACTGAGGTCGCTGTTGCGTCACAAAACTTGTGACTCAGCAGCGATCTCGCTAGCGACCTCGCTTAGTGTGACGGGGGGCTTAACACACCAAGCGGCAGCAGCTTAAACCTGCTGTAAGTTATATGTACTCTGGCCATGCTGTTTACAGAGTTGGGCCTAGCTTCTAGCAGAACTCCCAAAGCATTATTGGTCTTTTTGATTTATTTGCTTTTTCTAGTCTTGATGACCTTTGTGATTTTTGACAAAGGCTGAAGAAACTTATCAATCTACCTATGCTAATGGAACATTTTGGAATGTATTTATGTCCTTGGGGTACAACTTCTCTTGTGGTGTACTAAACATCTGCAACTACTGACTGCTAATTTACTAATGATGAATATGCATGTAAAATAATTATATTTAATTAAATAATATCTTTCAATCTTTTTTTGGCATTACAATGACACTATGACAAGAACAGGAAGATACAGTATACCAGCAGAATGTTGAGTATGTACGTCATAATTGTTGGCTGGTTTCGCTTGGGAATTCATTTTCTCTTTGAGAACAAAGCTTTTAGGTTTATGCAGATACTTACAAATTTCCTGTGCAATTTATCTGAATATTAATAATTAGAGTGTTAAATCCATTTTGGTCTTTTGCTTTCGTTGTCACTGTATCCTTACCTGAACCTGATTAAACTCTGTGATAAGAATACTACAGTGCAGATTATCACAAGGAGTCGCTTTTGTTATCAAGATTAACCCCAATCATTTGGTTGTTTTAGGCATGTGTTTCTAATGGGGCTCAAGGCGGTAGCTGTGGGCATGCTAGAGAAAAACGGGGTCCGTTTTCAGTGTGTGTGTGTGATGCTGTTGATACTATGGACACTTCTAAGTTCCTCTGGTCCGCCAAGTTTGGCATGGCCATTACTCCCCATGACTAGTGTTGAGCGATACCTTCCGATATCGGAAACTATCGGTATCGGATTGGATCGGCCGATACTGGCAAAATATCGGATCTCGCCGATACCGATACCCGATACCAATGCAAGTCAATGGGACGAAAATATCAGAATTAAAATAAACCCTTTCTTTCCTTGTAGGTTCATTCTATATGAAGAAAAACAAATAAGAATAATGTAGGATGTATTGGGGGAGGTGGCGGAGACATTAAAGGCATAGAGGTTTAGCCCAATCAAATAGAATAGCAGGAATTTTAATTTTTTTTAAAGACTTTCGGAGTTACAAAGATATTGACTATGTTAAGATTTTTTTTATTTTGTCAGATATTGATGTTTCACTACTTCCACGCCCTTCACCCTCTTTTTTACTTTCTCCTACACTTTCTTCTTCATCATCAGCATCTTTGACATCAACTTCTTCTTCACCTTATTCATCTTCTTCTTCATCTTCTACCTATTTTTTTTTTTGTTACATTGTTCATATTCTTTTTATTTAACTATTATTCTTCTTCATATTCAACTTCTTCATCATATTCTTATTTGTGACAGGCATTCCCGTAGTTGTTATCTATAAAAGTTTGAAGATTACACCTTCCGTTCTGCCTGTCACAAAAGAGTTACATTTGTCCGCGTTCAGTTTGGCCTGCAGCATCAGGCTTTATCCAGGGGCACCACGAGGAGGAACGGACTCACCCCCATACACTGCTTAGTCTTCTTCTGCTTATAATTTAGATAATATCTTTTGCTCTGATATTTAGTGTTATACTTAATGTTCTTCTGCTCTTTGTTCTGCAGCCTCTTGTTCTTCTGCTTCTCGGTCTCCCATGTTGACGTCGTCTCCAGGGTCATCGTCTCTGGGGTCGTCATCATCGGGGTGGTCTTCAGGGTCATCGTCTCCAGGGTCGTCGTCATCTCAGTGGTTGTCGTCTCTGGTGTCGTTGTCATCTTAGGGGTGGTCTTACGGGTCATCGTCTTTAGGGTCTTGAACTTGGAAATGTAGCAGAAGGTACAATAAGGCTGAGAAAATGCCAAGAAACAGCTGATGGAACTGGAACTCGGATGGCTACCCGAAGGTCCAAGAGACAATGGAACTACCGAGGACCAGCTGACGTTACTGGAACCCGGTTACTAAGCAGGAGGTACCCGTGCCTGAAAGCACTACCAAGGACCACCTGATGTTGGTGGAACTCGGATACCCAGAAGGAGGCACCTAAGCCAAAGGCTCTGCCCGGAACCAGCTGACGGTACTGGAACCAGGATGGGGAGCAGAAGGTACAAGAGCAAAAGACACTGCCGAGAACCAGCTGACGGTACTGGAATCCGGATGGGTAGCCGAAGGTCCAAGAGCCAATGGAACTACCGAGGACCAGCTGTCGTTACTGGAACCCGGTTACTAAGCAGGAGGTACCCGTGCCTGAAAGCACTACCAAGGACCACCTAACGTTGGTGGAACTCGGATACCCAGAAGGAGGCACCTAAGCCAAAGGCTCTGCCCGGAACCAGCTGATGGTACTGGAACCAGGATGGGGAGCAGAAGGTACAAGAGCAAAAGACACTGCCGAGAACCAGCTGATGGTACTGGAACCCGGATGGGTAGCCGAAGGTCCAAGAGCCAATGGAACTACCGAGGACCAGCTGACGTTACTGGAACCCGGTTACTAAGCAGGAGGTACCCGTGCCTGAAAGCACTACCAAGGACCACCTGACGTTGGTGGAACTCGGATACCCAGAAGGAGGCACCTAAGCCAAAGGCTCTACCTGGAACCAGCTGACAGTACTGGAACCAGGATGGGGACTTATTCAAGCTTGTCTTCCTAGAGCCCCAACTAGTGGTGTTGGAGCAAAGGGTCAGCAGGGGGAGCAGAGTGTAGGCCGAAGCCTGCACTGGAGGCATTTGGAGGTCTGTTGTGTCTGCGTGGAGTTTGCAGGACACGATGCCGGCTACACAGCAGGGGAACAGCTGGCGTTGCTGAACCCCACTGACACATTGGCGGGTGTTTTTCTCTGTGCAGCCAGCACTTCCGGGTGCCAACTGGCGTTGTTAGAGCCCAGGGTCAGCAGGAAGAGCAGAGGGAGCAGAGTGTAGGCCGAAGCCTGCACTGGCGGCAGCTTTGTGTCTGCGTGGCGTTTGCAGGACACGTTGGCGGCTACACAGCAGGGGAACAGCTGGCGTTGCTGAACCCCACTGACACATTGGCTGGTGTTTTTCTCTGTGCAGCCAGCACTTCCGGGCACCAACTGGCGGTGTTAGAGCCCAGGGTCTGCAGGAGGAGCAGAGTGTAGGCCGAAGCCTAATTGAACCAATTTTAAAGGTAACCTTTAACCCCCCCTCAGGTGTTACAAACTCGAAGACCCACACCTTGGGCAGCAGTAGTGCTGCACAAGTCAAAGGTTGCTCTTTTAATTTTGTTCCTTGCACACGCTGAATGAAACACGTATAACATTTAGCCCCTTACACAGTCAAACTGTCTTGGAGGTGGGAGTTCCCTTCGTAATGAGACGCAGCACAGCTGTCAAAAATACCACCTTGGTGCTGGACGCGGCCTCCTGAGCGTCGCATTTTGCTGTACAGGAGTCTGCGCTGTCGTGTTATCCCTTGGCCCTGCGCTGTTAGCGCTGCCTGTCTTCTGACATCATTTAATGTCGGCCGGTGCGATTTGCGATGCCCATGAATCCCAGCCCCGCAGTGTCTTTTCATTAATTCACACTGCGGGGCTGGGATTCATGGCCTTGCGCAGTCAATATGTTCGCCTCTCACTCGTGTCCTTACACCTGCTTCAGACTGTGCGGCGTCAGCTGATCCCTTATCGCATGCCACGGCCATGAAGCCGTACAGTCTGAAGAAGGCGGAAGGAGATGAGTGACAGGCGAAGATATGCACTGCTCATGCCCATCAATCACACCCTCGCAGTCAAAATAAATAAGACACCGAGGGGCGTTGTGTCGGCCAGGGCGGCCGCAGAGGCGCAGCCAGCCAACCAATGATGTCAGAAGACGGGCAGCGCTACCAAGGGGGTTGCAGCGTGTCATTACAAAGGAAAGTCACACCTCAGGGACGGTTTAATGGTCTCAGGGGACTCATTTAATATGTGTTGAGTTCGACGTGTGCAAGGAGAATAACTTCATGAGCCACCTTGTACAAATGCAGCATTACTGCTGTACAAGGTGGATGTTATACATGCCAACGCCTGGGGGGGACAGGTTCCCTTCAATTTCAGTTCTTGTGTCTGCGTGGCATTTGCAGGACACGATGCCAGCTACACAGCAGGGGAACAGCTGGCGTTACTGAACCCCACTGACACATTGGCTGGTGTTTTTCTCTGTGCAGCCAGCACTTCCGGGTGCCAACTGGCGGTGTTAGAGCCCAGGGTCAGCAGGAGGAGCAGAGTGTAGGCCGAAGCCTGCACTGGAGGCAGTTGTCGGTCTGGTGTGTCTGCGTGGCGTTTGCAGGACACGTTGGCGGCTACACAGCAGGGGAACAGCTGGCGTTGCTGAACCCCACTGACACATTGGCGGGTGTTTTTCTCTGTGCAGCCAGCACTTCTGGGTGCCAACTGGCGTTGTTAGAGCCCAGGGTAAGCAGGAGGAGCAGAGTGTAGGCCGAAGCCTGCACTGGCGGCAGCTTGGTGTCTGCGTGGCGTTTGCAGGACACGATGTCAGCTACACAGCAGGGGAGCAGCTGGCGTTACTGGACCCCAATAACAGAGGAGGGACTGTTGACTGTGCAGCCAGCACTTCCGGGCGCCAACTGGCGGTGTTAGAGCCCAGGGTCAGCAGGAGGAGCAGAGGAGCAGAGTGTAGGCCGAAGCCTGCACTGGAGGCAGTTGTCGGTCTGTTGTGTCTGCGTGGCGTTTGCAGGGCACAGTGCCGGCTACACAGCAGGGGAACAGCTGGCGTTGCTGAACCCCACTGACACATTGGCAGGTGTTTTTCTCTGTGCAGCCAGCACTTCTGGGCGCCAACTGCCATTGTTAGAGCCCAGGGTTAGCAGGAGGAGCAGAGGGAGCAGAGTGTAGGCCGAAGCCTGCACTGGCGGCAGCTTTGTGTCTGCGTGGCGTTTGCAGGACACGTTGCTGGCTACACAGCAGGGGAACTGTTGTGAACTCTGTTTTCGGACTCCCTCTTGTGGTCACAGGTGGTATTGTGTGAGTTTTGTTTTGGGCTCCCCCTGGTGGCTTTGTTTGTTATACGCGGGTCTGTGGCTGGATCAGCTGCCTCGTTATGCACTAGGGAGGTTCCTATTTAGCTCTGCTTCACCTCCACTTGTTGCCGGCTGTCGATGTATTCAGTGCTATTCTGATCTCCCCTGATTATCTTCGTTTTCAGTCTCTTCTGGAGAAGCTAAGTTTCTGTTTGATTATTTTTTGCTCATCAGTCTGCAATATGATTTCTGTGTTTGATGAGTTTAGTCCAGCTTGCTAATATGTGAGTTCTTGCTGCTGGTAAGCTCTGGGGTATGGAGTTGCTTCCCCCGCACCGTTAGTTGGTGCGGGGGCTCGAGCAATCTCTGTGTGGATATTTTGCTTAGGGTTTTCTATTGACCGCACAGCTCCCTTCCTATTTTCTGCTATCTAGTGTTAGCGGGCCTCATTTGCTAAATCTATTTCATCTCTGCGTTTGTGCTTTCCCCTTAACTCACCGTTAATATTTGTGGGGGGCTTTTCTATATCTTTGGGGGTCATTTCTCTGAGGCAAGTAAGGACTTTACTTTCCCTCTAGGAATAGGTAGTTTCTCAGGCCGTGAAGAGACGTCTAGGATTTCCAGGTAACGTTCCACGGCTACATATAGTTGTGTGCGTATAGGATCAGGTTGCGGTCAATCCAGATACCACTTCCCCAGAGCTGGTCGTCGGTTTAGTTACTTAGCTAGTCAAACTTGCGATCCTTGCCACTAGGATCATAACAGGGAACAGCTGGCGTTGCTGAACCCCACTGACACATTGGCGGGTGATTTTCTCTGTGCAGCCAGCACTTCCGGGCGCCAACTGGTGGTGTTAGAGCCCAGGGTCAGCAGGAGGAGCAGAGGGAGCAGAGTGTAGGCCGAAGCCTGCACTGGCGGCAGCTTTGTGTCTGCGGGGCGTTTGCAGGACACGTTGGCAGCTACACAGCAGGGGAACAGCTGGCGTTGCTGAACCCCACTGACACATTGGCGGGTGTTTTTCTCTGTGCAGCCAGCACTTCCGGGCACCAACTGGCGGTGTTAGAGCCCAGGGTCTGCAGGAGGAGCAGAGTGTAGGCCGAAGTTTAATTGAACCAATTTTAAAGGTAACCTTTAACCCCCCCTCAGGTGTTACAAACTAGAAGAGCCATACCTTGGGCAGCAGTAGTGCTGCACAAGTCTAAGGTTGCTCTTTAAATTTTGTTCCTTGCACACGCTGAATGAAACACGTATAAAATGTAGCCCCTTAGGCTGGTTTCACACTTGCGTTTTGATCTGCAGAGTTTTAGCGCTAAAAAACGCATGCGTTTTTTAGCATGCGTTTTGACGCGTTTTCGGCAACGCATGCATTTTTTGACGCGTGCGCTTAGTTGCAGAAATGCAACCTGTAGTAATTTCTAGCGGCGTTTTTTTGCCGCAAAAAACGCATGCGTTTATTTGCGGCAAAAACAATTATTGCTGTCTATGTAAACGCATGCGTTTTTAAGCACATGTGTTTGCTTGCGTTAAAAACGCATGCATTTTTATAGAAAAACACAAGAAAACACAAGAAAAAACAAGAAAACCCTAACCCTATCCCTAAACACAAGAAATAACAAGAAAACCCTAACCCTAACCCTAAACACAAGAAAAAACAAGAAAACCCTAACCCTAACCCTAGGGTTACTAGGGATCCTAACCCTAAGGTTAGGATCCCTAGTAACCCTAGGGATCCTAACCCTAATCCTAACCCTAGGGATCCTAACCCTAACCCTTAGGGTTAGGGTTAGGATCCTAACCCTGTTGTGAATTTGGATTCTGGGCTCCCCCGGTGGCTACTGGTGGAATTGAACTTGTGACATCATCTTCCCTGTTCACCTGTTCTGATTAGATCTGGGTGTCGCTATATAACCTGGCTTCTCTGTTAGATGCTTGCCGGTCAACAATGTTATCAGAAGCCTCTCTGTGCTTGTTCCTGCTCCCAGACATCTACTAGATAAGTTGGACATTCGTCCATGTTTTGTTTTTGTATTTTGGTTCCAGTTCACAGCTGCAGTTTCGTTACTGTGTCTGGAAAGCTCTTGTTGATCAGGAATTGCCACTCTGGTATTATGAGTTAATGCCAGAGTCCTAAAGTAATTTCTGGATGTGTTTTGTTAGGGTTTTCTACTGACCATGAAAGTATGCTTTCTGTCTTCTGCTATCTAGAAAGCGGACCTCAAATTTGCTAAAACTATTTTCCTGCTGCGTTTGTTGTTTCATCTCATATCACCGCCAATATATGTGGGGGGCTTCTGTCTCCTTTTTGGGCATTTCTCTAGAGGTGAGTCAGGTCTTATATTTCCCTCTGCTAGCATTATTTAGTTCTCCGGCCGGCGCTGGGCATATAGGGATAAAAATTAGGACATGCTACCTGGCTACTTCTAGATGATGCGGTAGGTTTAGTTCATGGTCAGTACAGTTACATCTTCCAAGAGCTTGTTCCTATTGAGGCTTATGCTAGTTCTCTGGCCATGGAGATCATGACAGTTTGACCGGCCCACTAAAGGGTTAAAATCCTTGGCTGAGAAAGGAGAGAAATAAGAAGTCTGCTGAAAATTTTTTTTTTTTTTTTTTCCTCTAGTAGTTAGTGTGCTCTTAATTGGATCACTTGCCAGTCTGTCTATGCTGCAGTCTTTCTTTTTTTTCTCTCTCCTTCTAATCTTTGAATGGCTCTATGTTCACCTGTCTATAATGGATCTACAGAGTGTAACTGCAGGTTTGAATAATCTCGCCACGAAAGTACAAAGTTTGCAAGATTTTGTTGTTCATGCTCCGGTATCAGAGCCGAGAATTCCTTTGCCGGAATTCTTCTCAGGGAATAGATCTAGCTTTCAGAATTTTAGAAATAATTGTAAGTTATTTTTGTCCCTGAAATCTCGTTCTGCTGGAGACCCTGCACAGCAGGTTGGGATTGTGATTTCCTTGCTCCGCGGCGACCCTCAAGATTGGGCTTTTGCATTGGCACCAGGGGATCCTGCGTTGCGCAATGTGGATGCGTTTTTTCTGGCCTTGGGCTTGCTTTATGAGGAACCTCATTTGGAACTTCAGGCAGAAAAAACTTTGATGTCCCTATCGCAGGGGCAAGATGAAGCTGAAATTTACTGCCAAAGATTCCGTAAATGGTCTGTGCTTACTCAGTGGAATGAGTGTGCCTTGGCGGCTACTTTCAGAGAGGGTCTTTCTGATGCCATTAAGGATGTTATGGTGGGGTTCCCTGTGCCTGCAAGTCTGAATGAGTCCATGACAATGGCCATTCAGATCGATAGGCGTCTGCGGGAGCGCAAACCAGTGCACCATCTGGCGGTGTCCACTGAGAAGACGCCAGAAAACATGCAGTGTGATAGAATTCTGTCCAGAAGCGAGCGGCAGAATTTTAGACGGAAAAATGGGTTGTGTTTCTATTGTGGGGATTCTACTCATGTTATATCAGCATGCTCTAAGCGTACTAAAAAGCTTGATAAATCCGTTCCCATTGGCACTTTACAGTCTAAATTTATTTTGTCTGTGACCCTGATTTGCTCTTGGTCATCTATTACTACGGACGCCTATATCGACTCTGGCGCCGCTTTGAGTCTTATGGATTGGTCCTTTGCCAATCGTTGTGGGTATGATTTAGAGCCTTTGGAGACTCTTATTCCTCTGAAGGGGATTGACTCCACCCCATTGGCTAATAATAAACCACAATACTGGACACAAGTAACTATGCGTATTAATCCGGATCACCAGGAGATTATTCGCTTCCTGGTGCTGTATAATCTACATGATGATTTGGTGCTAGGATTGCCATGGCTGCAGTCTCACAACCCAGTCCTTGACTGGAGAGCTATGTCTGTGTTGAGCTGGGGATGTAAGGGGACTCATGGGGACGTACCTTTGGTGTCCATTTCATCATCTATTCCCTCTGAAATCCCTGAGTTCCTGTCTGATTATCGTGACGTCTTTGAAGAACCCAAGCTGGGTTCGCTACCTCCGCACCGTGAGTGCGATTGTGCTATAGATTTAATTCCGGGTAGTAAATACCCAAAGGGTCGTTTATTTAATCTGTCTGTGCCTGAACATACTGCTATGCGAGAATATATAAAGGAGTCCTTGGAAAAGGGACATATTCGTCCATCGTCATCTCCCTTAGGAGCCGGTTTTTTCTTTGTGTCAAAAAAAGACGGCTCTTTGAGACCATGTATTGATTATCGGCTTTTGAATAAAATCACGGTTAAATATCAATACCCATTGCCGTTGCTGACTGATTTGTTTGCTCGCATAAAGGGGGCCAAGTGGTTCTCTAAGATTGATCTCCGTGGGGCGTATAATTTGGTGCGGATCAGGCAGGGGGATGAGTGGAAAACCGCATTTAATACGCCCGAGGGCCACTTTGAGTATTTGGTGATGCCTTTTGGTCTTTCTAATGCCCCTTCAGTCTTCCAGTCCTTTATGCATGATATTTTCCGCGATTTTTTGGATAAATTTATGATAGTGTATCTGGATGATATTCTGATTTTTTCGGATGATTGGGACTCTCATGTCCGGCAAGTTAAGAGGGTTTTTCAGGTTTTGCGGTCTAATTCTCTGTGTGTCAAGGGTTCTAAGTGCGTTTTTGGGGTTCAGAGAATTTCCTTTTTGGGATATATTTTTTCTCCCTCTTCCATTGAGATGGATCCTGTCAAGGTTCAAGCTATTTGTGATTGGACGCAGCCCTCTTCTCTTAAAAGTCTTCAGAAATTTTTGGGCTTTGCCAACTTTTATCGTCGATTTATTTCTGGTTTTTCGGATGTCGTTAAGCCATTGACCGATTTGACTAGACAGGGTGCTGATGTTGCTAATTGGTCCCCTGATGCTGTGGAGGCCTTTCAGGAGCTTAAGCGCCGTTTTTCTTCTGCCCCTGTGTTGCGTCAGCCTGATGTGACTCTTCCTTTTCAGGTTGAGGTCGACGCTTCTGAGATCGGGGCTGGGGCAGTGTTGTCGCAGAAAAGTTCTGACTGCGCCGTGATGAGGCCTTGTGCCTTCTTTTCCCGTAAATTTTCGCCCGCTGAGCGGAATTATGATGTTGGGAATCGGGAGCTTTTGGCCATGAAGTGGGCGTTTGAGGAGTGGCGCCATTGGCTCGAGGGGGCCAGACATCAGGTGGTGGTATTGACTGACCACAAAAATTTGATCTATCTTGAGACCGCCAGGCGCCTGAATCCTAGACAGGCGCGCTGGTCATTATTTTTCTCTCGGTTTAATTTTGTGGTATCGTACCTACCGGGTTCTAAGAATGTTAAGGCGGATGCCCTTTCTAGGAGTTTTGAGCCTGATTCACCCGGCAACTCTGACCCCACAGGTATTCTTAAGGAGGGAGTTATCTTGTCAGCCGTTTCTCCAGACCTGCGGCGGGCCTTGCAGGAGTTTCAGGCGGATAGACCGGATCGTTGTCCGCCTGATAGGTTGTTTGTTCCTGATGATTGGACCAGTAGAGTCATCTCTGAGGTACATTCTTCTGCATTGGCAGGTCATCCTGGAATTTTTGGTACCAGGGATTTGGTGGCAAGATCCTTCTGGTGGCCTTCCCTGTCACGAGATGTGCGAGGCTTTGTGCAGTCTTGTGACGTTTGTGCTCGGGCCAAGCCTTGTTGTTCTCGGGCTAGTGGATTATTGTTGCCCTTGCCTATTCCTAAGAGGCCTTGGACACACATCTCGATGGATTTTATTTCAGATCTGCCTGTTTCTCAGAAGATGTCTGTCATCTGGGTGGTGTGTGACCGTTTTTCTAAGATGGTCCATTTGGTTCCCCTGCCCAAATTGCCTTCTTCTTCCGAGTTGGTGCCCCTGTTTTTTCAAAATGTTGTTCGTTTGCATGGTATTCCTGAGAATATCGTTTCTGACAGAGGAACCCAATTTGTGTCTAGATTTTGGCGGGCATTCTGTGCTAGGATGGGCATAGATTTGTCTTTTTCGTCTGCTTTTCACCCTCAGACTAATGGCCAGACCGAGCGGACTAATCAGACCCTGGAGACATATCTGAGGTGTTTTGTGTCTGCTGACCAGGATGATTGGGTTGCTTTTTTGCCATTGGCGGAGTTCGCCCTCAATAATCGGGCCAGCTCTGCCACTTTGGTGTCCCCGTTTTTCTGTAATTCGGGGTTCCACCCTCGATTTTCCTCCGGTCAGATGGAATCCTCGGATTGTCCTGGAGTGGATGCGGTGGTGGAGAGATTGCATCATATCTGGGGGCAGGTGATGGACAATTTAAAGTTGTCCCAGGAGAAGACTCAGCTTTTTGCCAACCGTCACCTTCGTGTTGGTCCTCGGCTTTGTGTTGGAGATTTGGTGTGGTTGTCTTCTCGTTTTGTCCCTATGAGGGTCTCATCTCCTAAGTTTAAGCCTCGGTTCATCGGTCCGTATAAAATATTGGAGATTCTTAACCCTGTTTCCTTCCGTTTGGACCTCCCTGCATCCTTTTCTATTCATAACGTTTTTCATCGGTCGTTATTGCGCAGGTATGAGGCACCGGTTGTGCCTTCCGTTGAGCCTCCTGCTCCGGTGTTGGTTGAGGGTGAGTTGGAGTACGTTGTGGAAAAAATCCTAGACTCCCGTGTTTCCAGACGGAGACTCCAGTATCTGGTCAAGTGGAAGGGATACGGCCAGGAGGATAATTCTTGGGTCACTGCATCTGATGTTCATGCCTCTGATCCGGTTCGTGCCTTTCATAGGGCCCATCCTGATCGCCCTGGTGGTTCTGGTGAGGGTTCGGTGCCCCCTCCTTGAGGGGGGGGTACTGTTGTGAATTTGGATTCTGGGCTCCCCCGGTGGCTACTGGTGGAATTGAACTTGTGACATCATCTTCCCTGTTCACCTGTTCTGATTAGATCTGGGTGTCGCTATATAACCTGGCTTCTCTGTTAGATGCTTGCCGGTCAACAATGTTATCAGAAGCCTCTCTGTGCTTGTTCCTGCTCCCAGACATCTACTAGATAAGTTGGACATTCGTCCATGTTTTGTTTTTGTATTTTGGTTCCAGTTCACAGCTGCAGTTTCGTTACTGTGTCTGGAAAGCTCTTGTTGATCAGGAATTGCCACTCTGGTATTATGAGTTAATGCCAGAGTCCTAAAGTAATTTCTGGATGTGTTTTGTTAGGGTTTTCTACTGACCATGAAAGTATGCTTTCTGTCTTCTGCTATCTAGAAAGCGGACCTCAAATTTGCTAAAACTATTTTCCTGCTGCGTTTGTTGTTTCATCTCATATCACCGCCAATATATGTGGGGGGCTTCTGTCTCCTTTTTGGGCATTTCTCTAGAGGTGAGTCAGGTCTTATATTTCCCTCTGCTAGCATTATTTAGTTCTCCGGCCGGCGCTGGGCATATAGGGATAAAAATTAGGACATGCTACCTGGCTACTTCTAGATGATGCGGTAGGTTTAGTTCATGGTCAGTACAGTTACATCTTCCAAGAGCTTGTTCCTATTGAGGCTTATGCTAGTTCTCTGGCCATGGAGATCATGACATAACCCTTAGGGTTAGGGATAGGATCCCTAGGGTTAGGGTTAGGGTTAGGGTTAGGATCCCTAGGGTTAGGGTTAGGGTTAGGATCCCTAGGGTTACTAGGGATCCTAACCCTAACCCTAACCCTAGCTATTTCTGTTTATAGTGGGTTTTCTAGTTGATTTTGATGATTGGCAGCTGTCACACACTTCTCAGCATGCGTTTAAAAAACGCAAACGCAGGAAAAAACACATGTAAACGCGGCAAAACGCCGCGTTTTATTTTCTGCATGCAAAAACGCATGCGTCTAAAAAACGCAGCGTTTGCACGCGTTTACATGCGTTTTTTCACCACATGCGTTTTTTAAAAAAACGCTGCAGATCAAAACGCAAGTGTGAAACCAGCCTTATACAGTCAAACTGTCTTGGAGGCGTGACTTTCCTTCTTAATGAAATGCAGCACAGCTGTCAAAAATCCCACCTTGGTGCTGGGCGCAGCCTCCTGAGCGTCGTTATTTGCTGTACAGGAGTCTGCGCTGTCGTGTTATCCCTTGGCCATGCGCTGTTAGCACTGCCCGTCTTCTGACATCATTTCATGTCGGCCGGTGCGGTTAGCGATGCCCATGAATCCCAGCCCTGCAGTGTCTTTTCATTAATTCACACTGCGGGGCTGGGATTCATGGCCTTGCGCAGTCAATATGTTCGCCTCTCACTTGTGTCCTTACACCTGCTGCAGACTGTGCGGCGTCAGCTGATCCCTTATCGCATGCCATGGCCATGAAGCCACACAGTCTGAAGAAGGCGGAAGGAGATGAGTGACAGGCGAAGATATGCACTGCTCATGCCCATCAATCACACCCTTGCAGTCAAAAAAATTAAGACACCGAGGGGCGTTGTGTCGGGCAGGGCGGCCGCACAGGCGCAGCCAGCCAAACAATGATGTCAGAAGACTGGCAGCGCTACCAAGGGGGTTGCTGCGTGTCATTACAAAGGAAACACCTCAGGGACGGTTTAATGGTGTCAGGGGACACATTTCATACGTGTGTTGAGTTCCACGTGTGCAAGGAGAATAACTTCATGAGCCACCTTGTACAAATGCAGCATTACTGCTGTACAAGGTGGCTGTTATACATGCCAACGCCTGGGGGGGGGGACAGGTTCCCTTCAATTTCAGTTCTTGTGTCTGCGTGGCGTTTGCAGGACACAGTGCCGGCTACACAGCAGGGGAACAGCTGGCGTTACTGAACCCCACTGACACATTGGCTGGTGTTTTTCTCTGTGCAGCCAGCACTTCCGGGCACCAACTGGCGGTGTTAGAGCCCAGGGTCAGCAGGAGGAGCAGAGTGTAGGCCGAAGCCTGCACTGGCGGCAGCTTTGTGTCTGCGAGGCGTTTGCAGGACACGTTGCTGGCTACACAGCAGGGGAACAGCTGGCGTTGCTGAACCCCACTGACACATTGGCGGGTGTTTTTCTCTGTGCAGCCAGCACTTCCGGGCGCCAACTGGCGGTGTTAGAGCCCAGGGTCAGCAGGAGGAGCAGAGTGTAGGCTGAAGCCTAATTGAACCAATTTTAAAGGCAACCTTTAACCCCCCCTCAGGTGTTACAAACTAGAAGAGCCTTACCTTGGGCAGCAGTAGTGCTGCACAAGTCTAAGGTTGCTCTTTAAATTTTGTTCCTTGCACACGCTGAATGAAACACGTATAAAATTTAGCCCCTTAGGCTGGTTTCACACTTGCGTTTTGATCTGCAGAGTTTTAGCGCTAAAAAACGCATGCGTTTTTTTTCTATACTTAACATTAATAACGCATGCGTTTTGTTAGCATGCATTTTGACGCGTTTTCGGCAACGCATGCGTTTTTTGACGCGTGCGTTTAGTTGCAGAAATGCAACCTGTAGTAATTTCTAGCGGCGTTTTTTTGTTGCAAAAAAAGCATGCGTTTATTCGCGGCAAAAAAATGTATTGCTGTCTATGTAAACGCATGCGTTTTTAAGCACATGCGTTTGCTTGCGTTAAAAACGCATGCATTTTTATAGAAAAACACAAGAAAACACAAGAAGAAACAAGAAAACCCTAACCCTATCCCTAAACACAAGAAAAAACAAGAAAACCCTAACCCTAACCCTAGGGTTACTAGGGATCCTAACCCTAACCCTAACCCTAAGGTTAGGATCCATATTAACCCTAGGGATCCTAACCCTAAACCTAACCCTAGGGATCCTAACCCTAACCCTTAGGGTACCGTCACACAGTGGCATTTTCATCGCTACGACGGCACGATTCGTGACGTTCTAGCGATATAGTTACGATCTCGCTGTGTCTGACACGCTACTGCGATCAGGGACCCTGCTGAGAATCGTACGTCGTAGCAGATCATTTGAAACTTTCTTTCGTCGCTGGATCTCCTGCTGTCATCGCTGGATCGTTGTGTGTGACAGCGATCCAGCGATGTGATCGCTTGTAACCAGGGTAAACATCGGGTTACTAAGCGCAGGGCCGCGCTTAGTAACCCGATGTTTACCGTGGTTACCAGCGTAAAAGTTAAAAAAAACAAACCGTACATACTCACCATCTGATGTCCGTCAGGTCCCTTGCCGTCCGCTTCCCGCTCTGACTGTCTGCCGGCCGGAAAGTGAGAGCAGATCACAGCGGTGACGTCGCCGCTGTGATCTGCTTTCACTTTACGGCGGCACTCAGAGCGGGAAGCAGACGGCAAGGGACCTGACGGACATCAGATGGTGAGTATGTATGGTTTGTTTTTTTTTACTTTTACGCTAGTAACCACGGTAAACATCGGGTTACTAAGCGCGGCCCTGCGCTTAGTAACCCGATGTTTACCCTGGTTACAAGCGAACCTCGGCATCGTTGGTCGCTGGAGAGCGGTCTGTGTGACAGCTCCCCAACGACCACACAACGACTTACCAACGATCACGGCCAGGTCGTATCGCAGGTCGTGATCGTTGGTAAATCGTATAGTGAGACGGTACCCTTAGGGTTAGGGTTAGGATCCTAACCCTTAGGGTTAGGGTTGGGATCCCTAGGGTTAGGGTTAGGGATAGGATCCCTAGGGTTACTAGGGATCCTAACCCTAACCCTAACCCTAGCTATTTCTGTTTATAGTGGGTTTTCTAGTTGATTTTGATGATTGGCAGCTGTCACACACTTCTCAGCATGCGTTTAAAAAACGCAAACGCAGGAAAAAACACATGTAAACGCGGCAAAACGCCGCGTTTTATTTTCTGCATGCAAAAACGCATGCGTCTAAAAAACACAGCGTTTGCACGCGTTTACATGCGTTTTTTCACCACATGCGTTTTTTAAAAAAACGCGGCAGATCAAAACGCAAGTGTGAAACCAGCCTTATACAGTCAAACTGTCTTGGAGGCGTGACTTTCCTTCTTAATGAGATGCAGCACAGCTGTCAAAAATCCCCCCTTGGTGCTGGGCGCAGCCTCCTGAGCATCGTTATTTGCTGTACAGGAGTCTGCGCTGTCGTGTTATCCCTTGGCCATGCGCTGTTAGCGCTGCCCGTCTTCTGACATCATTTCATGTCGGCCGGTGCGGTTAGCGATGCCCATGAATCCCAGCCCCGCAGTGTCTTTTCATTAATTCACACTGCGGGGCTGGGATTCATGGCCTTGCGCAGTCAATATGTTCGCCTCTCACTTGTGTCCTTACACCTGCTGCAGACTGTGCGGCGTCAGCTGATCCCTTATCGCATGCCATGGCCATGAAGCCACACAGTCTGAAGAAGGCGGAAGGAGATGAGTGACAGGCGAAGATATGCACTGCTCATGCCCATCAATCACACCCTTGCAGTCAAAAAAATTAAGACACCGAGGGGCGTTGTGTCGGGCAGGGCGGCCGCACAGGCGCAGCCAGCCAAACAATGATGTCAGAAGACTGGCAGCGCTACCAAGGGGGTTGCTTCGTGTCATTACAAAGGAAAGTCACACCTCAGGGACGGTTTAATGGTGTCAGGGGACACATTTCATACGTGTGTTGAGTTCCACGTGTGCAAGGAGAATAACTTCATGAGCCACCTTGTACAAATGCAGCATTACTGCTGTAAAAGGTGGCTGTTATACATGCCAACGCCTGGGGGGGGAACAGGTTCCCTTCAATTTCAGTTCATGTGTCTGCGTGGCGTTTGCAGGACACAGTGCCGGCTACACAGCAGGGGAACAGCTGGCGTTACTGAACCCCACTGACACATTGGCTGGTGTTTTTCTCTGTGCAGCCAGCACTTCCGGGTGCCAACTGGCGGTGTTAGAGCCCAGGGTCAGCAGGAGGAGCAGAGTGTAGGCCGAAGCCTGCACTGGAGGCAGTTGTCGGTCTGGTGTGTCTGCGTGGCGTTTGCAGGACACGTTGGCGGCTACACAGCAGGGGAACAGCTGGCGTTGCTGAACCCCACTGACACATTGGCGGGTGTTTTTCTCTGTGCAGCCAGCACTTCTGGGTGCCAACTGGCGTTGTTAGAGCCCAGGGTAAGCAGGAGGAGCAGAGTGTAGGCCGAAGCCTGCACTGGCGGCAGCTTGGTGTCTGCGTGGCGTTTGCAGGACACGATGTCAGCTACACAGCAGGGGAGCAGCTGGCGTTACTGGACCCCAATAACAGAGGAGGGACTGTTGACTGTGCAGACAGCACTTCTGGGCAGCAACTAGCGGTGTTGAAGCCCAGGGACAGCAGGAGGAGCAGAGGAACACAGTGTAGGCCGAAGCCTGATTGGAGCAAGTTGACAGGGTACCTTTAACCCCCCCCCCAAGGCATTTGTAGCTGAAAGAGCCATCTTGTGCAGCACTAAGGATGCAAAAGGAAAAGGTGGCTCTATTAATTATGCTCCTTGCAAACGCTGAACTAGACACTTATGAAATGTGTCCCCTCACACCGTAAAACCGTCCCGGAGGTGGGACTTTCCTTTGTAATGTGACGCAGCACAGCCGTCATTCCTACCCCCTTGGTGCCGTGCGCCGCCTCCTCAGCGTTGTTTGATTCTGTCAGGGAGCCTGCGCTGTTATGTTATCCCTTGGCCATGCGCAGTTAGCGCTGCCCGTCTTCTGACATCATCTGTTGTCAGGCTGGCTGCGCCTGTGCGGCAGCGCTGCCCGAGATCCCGCCTCACAGTGTCGTCTAATGTAATCCCACTGCGGGCCTGGGATCCATGGGCATGCGCAGTGCATATCCTCGCCTCTCACTCCACTCCCTCCGGCTTCTTCAGACTGTGCGGCGTCACGGCCGTGGCATGCTATTAGGGATCAGCTGACGGCGCACAGTCTGAAGAAGGCAGAGGGAGATGAGTGAGAGCCTGAGGTGAAGATATGCACTGCGCATGCCCATGGATCCCAGGCCCACAGTGTGATTAAATCAGAAGACACTGCGAGGCGGGATCTCGGGCAGCGCAGCCACACAGACGCGCCAGCCTGACACCAAATAATGTCAGAAGACGGGCAGCGCTAAGTGTGCATGGCCAAGGGATAACATAAGAGCACAGGCTCCGTGACAGAATCAAACAACGCTGAGGAGGCGGCACACGGCACCAAGGAGGTAGGAATAACGTCTGTGCTGCGTCACATTACAAAGGAAAGTCCCACATCTGGGACGGTTTTACGGTATCAGTGGACACATTTTATAAGTGTTAAGTTCTGCATGTGCAAGGAGCACAACGAAAATAGGCACCTTTTCCTTGTGCAGCATTACTGCTGCACAAGGTGGCTCTTTCAGTAACAAACGCCTGGGGGGGGAAGGTTCCCTTAAATTTTAGTTGTGCCAGCATGGCGGTCGCATGACACGTTGCCGGATACACAGCAGGGGAGCAGCAGGCGTTACTGAACCCCACTAACACATTGACGAGGTGTTTGGCTCTGTGCAAACAGTACTTCTGGGCAGTAACCAGCAGTGCTGGAGCCCAGGGACAGCAGGAGGAGCAGAGTGTAGGCCGAAGCCTGCACTGGAGGCATGTAAATGTCTGTTAGTGTGCCAGCGTGGCGGTCGCATGACACGTTGCCGGATACACAGCAGGGGAGCAGCTGATGTTACTGAACCCCAATAACATGGCAGCAAGTGTTAACTGTGCAGCCAGCTCTTCCAGGCACCAACTGGCGGTGTTAGAGCCCAGGGACAGCAGGAGGAGCAGATTGGAGGTATTGCGCGCACACACAGCTGGGGAACAGCTGACGTTACTGAACCCCAATAACAGAGGAGCGATTGTTGACTGTGCGGACAGCACTTTCAGGCACCAACTAGTGGTGTTATAGCCCAGGGACAGCAGGAGGAGCAGATTGGAGGTATTGCCGCACACACAGCTGGGGAACAGCTGACGTTACTGAACCCCAATAACAGAGGAGCGACTGTTGACTGTGCGGACAGCACTTCCAGGCACCAACTGGCAGTGTTGGAGCCCAGGGAAAGCAGGAGGAGCAGATTTGTTTTGCCAGATACACAGCTGGGAATCAGCTGACGTTACTGAAACCCAATAACACGGCAGCAAGTGTTAACTGTGCAGCCAGCACTTCCAGGCACCAACTAGCGGTGCTAAAGCCCAGGGACAGCAGGAGGAGCAGATTGGAGGTATTGTGTCATGTCGGACGCTGTTCAGACCAGGTCGTCCGACAGACAGCGGTAATTCCGCTTTTGACCACTATTTGCTCATTGGAGTCTGCTAGATTTTATCTAGCTGTTCCGGGGTTAATTTACCTAATCCTTGGATTGGAAGATGGGCCATGCCCACTGCCTTTAAATAGTTCTCCTGATCTTTGGGCATCGCCGATTATAGCTTCTGTCTTGTGCATTGTTATCTCGGTCTGGTGAGGAGAGCTGGTGGTTGGAGATTCGTTGCTGGTGGTGTATTTTCCTTTGTCTTATTTACTCCTTCCTATATTTGTATTTATTTTGCCCTGCACATTTATAGTGTATTCCTGAGTGACTGCGGCGTGGTGTATATTTTCCTTTATCCTTGTCTGTGCTAACTGTGGGTATTGGGGAATAACATCTTCACTGAGTGGTGGGCGGAGGTTTCAGCCTACGGCTGAGCTCAGGAGACAGGGTGAGGTTCGAGGCCTGGACATGCACACCTTCAGTGTAAACTCCAGGTAGAGGGTCAGTCAGGATTTCCCTAGTCTGAGGGAAACTGCAGAGGCCCGGGTTATTAGCTCTCGCTCACCTAGTCTCTCCCTGACATTATAATCGGCCCAACAACACAAAAAAAAAAAAAAGGGGTTTCTTTTTTTTGTGTTTTGTCATGGATCCCATGACTTCCATAACCCGCCAGTTGGAGGCGCTGTCCCTACAGGTCACGGAGTTAAGTGGGGAATGTACAGCAACAGGGACTAGCAGTGTCTAATGTGCAAGCTGGAGCGACAGGAAGAGTTGCTGAGCCTAAATTTCCTTTGCCTGAAAAATTTGCTGGGGAACGCAGTAAATTTGTTTCTTTTCGTGAAGCTTGCAAACTATATTTCTGTATGCGCCCGATATCTTCAGGTAATGAGGATCAGCGTGTGGGCCTGGTGTTGTCATTGTTGAGTGGGGATCCCCAAGCATGGGCGTTTTCTTTGCCATCTGATTCTGCTGCATTTGACTCTGTGGAGAGTTTTTTTTCCTGTCTTGGGAAAATCTACGATGAACCTGACAAAATGGCTCTAGCAGAATCTAAGATATGCTCTATTCGCCAGGGGGAGCGAGTTGCAGAGGATTACTGTTCTGAATTTCATCACTGGGTGATCGATACACAATGGAATGATCCAGCATTGCGTAGTCAGTTTATACTTGGGATTTCTGGAAGGGTTAAAAAAGCCCTTCTGATGTACGAGACTCCTGCTTCTCTAGATTCCGCCATGAGTCTGGTTGTCCGCATTGATCGCCGTTTGCGTCAGGGGGAGCATGTGACACCGCCTATGGGAGAGGGTTTAGGTTCACTTGAGGTTGCTGCAGGTGAGCCCACGGAGCCTATGCAAATCGCAGGGGTGTCACATGTGAAGCATCCAGTCCTTGAGCTCAGGAAGCAGGGAGCCTGTTTTTTGCTGTGGTAAAACGGGTCATTTTATTAACATCTGCCCTCTGCTGCCTAAGAAAAACGCAACGGCGGAAAACGTCTAAGCTCAGAGAGTGTGGAGGAGACCAGTCTGAGCTTAAGTATATCCTCCATGGTGGTTTCTCAGTGCATGCTCCCTGCTAAGGTTTTTGTTGCTGGCAGTGAGCTGCCAATTACTGTTTTTGTGGATAGTGGTTCAGCCACAAATCTCATTGATGAGGAGTTTGCGCGCACAGCAGGTTTTAGGATTGAAAAACTGTCTCATCCTATCCGCGTGGTCACCATCAATGCTGCTTGTTGTGAATTCTGTTGTGGGTTCTGCTCTTGGGCTCCCTCCGGTGGTTATAAGTGGTAGTGCTGCTGTTTGTCCTTCACAGCAGTCATCAGGTGCGTCCACTTCGGACGGGGCTATTTAGTCTGGCCTCACCCTTTGATGAGTGCCAGTTGTTCATTGTTTCTGGAGGATTCACATTCCTTCCTGGTCGCCCCTGCTTGCAGTTCATTTCTTCAAGATAAGTTCTGCTTGTTTTTCTGCCCACATGTTGTGGGCCTCATTGTTCAGAGCATTGCATGTTTTTTCTTGTCCAGCTTAATCTGTGTAAGGATTTATGCAGCCGAGCTGGAATCTCTGGAGAGGCAGATTTACCCTCCAAGTCTTTAGTTAGATTTGGAGGTTTTTTTGCATTATCTGTGGTGGACATTTCTTAGTATTTTTAATACTGACCGCATAGTTCTCTGTCCTATCTTTTCTATCTAGCTAGATTGGCCTCCTTTGCTAAATTCTGTTTTCAGCCTGTGTATGTTCCTTCCTCTCCTCTCACAGTCAATATTTGTGGGGGGCTGCCTATCCTTTGGGAATTTTCTCTAAGGCAAGATAGTTTTCTCTTTTCTATCTATAGGGTTAATTAGTCCTCCAGCTGTGACGAGGTGTCTAGGATTGGTAGGTACATCCCACGGCTACATCTAGTTGCGGTGTTAAGTCCAGGGTCTGCGGTCAGTACAGTTACCACATTCTCCAGAGTACGTCTCATGCCGCTCTTAGGCCACCAGATCACAACAGCTGCTCCTCTCTCTCAGGGGGAGATTACTGAATTTGTGGCTGAGGTGAAACTCCACATTGGAGTTCTACATTCCGAGCGGGTTACATGTAAGGTGCTCAGGAATCTTCCTGCTCAGGTGGTTTTGGGTTTTCCTTGGTTGTCTATGCACAACCCGGTAATTGACTGGAAAACTCAGGACATAATTCGGTGGAACGAGTTCTGCCAGGAGAATTGCCTGGCCACATGTGTGGCTGCAGTGACTTCAAGCGTTCCGGAGTCACTTCAGGATTTTGTGGATGTGTTCTCTGAGAAGGGTTGTTCAGAGTTGCCGCCACATCGTCCTTATGACTGTTCTATCAGGTTTAAACCAGGTGCCAAATTGCCTAAAGCAAGGATGTTTAACATCTCCGGTCCGGAGAGACAAGCGTTAAAAGATTACATTGCTGAAAGTTTGAGCAAAGGGCACATCAGGCCGTCATCCTCGCCGGTGGCAGCAGGGTTCTTGTTCGTGAAGAAGAAAGATGGCGGATTACGCCCGTGTTTGGATTTCAGGGAGTTGAACCAGATTACGGTTCGTGATCCATACCCTATGCCTCTGATACCAGATTTGTTCAACCAGGTGGCAGGTGCTAAGTGGTTTACCAAGCTTGACCTCAGGGGGGCGTACAACCTCATAAGAGTCCGTCAAGGTGATGAGTGGAAGATGGCTTTTAATACCCCTGAGGGTCATTTTGAAAATTTGGTGATGCCGTTTGGGTTGACTAACGCACCTGCAGTGTTCCAACATTTCATCAATGATGTGTTCTCGCATGTTTTGGGGAAATTCGTTATCGTGTACCTAGATGACATTCTCATATATTCTTGCGACCGTGATACTCATTTAGATCATGTCAGGCAGGTGTGACAGCTTCTCAGAGAGAATAAGCTGTATGCTAAACTTGAAAAATGTGTATTTTCTGTTCAAGAGTTGCCTTTCTTGGGTTATATTGTGTCTGCTTCTGGTTTTAAAATGGATGCCGCTAAGGTGCAGGCGGTGCTGCGTTGGGAATTTCCTGATAACCTGAAAGCACTTCAGCGGTTCCTTGGGTTTTCTAACTACTATAGGAAATTTATAAAGGATTTTTCCATCATTGCTAAACCGCTAACTGATATGACTAAAAAGGGTACCAATTTCTCCGTTTGGCCTGAGGCTGCTGTGCACGCATTTGAATTTCTTAAGAACAGTTTTGTTTCAGCCCCCATTCTTGTGCAGCCAGACGTATCAAAACCTTTTGTTGTGGAAGTCGATGCGTCTGAGGTAGGTGTGGGGGTGGTACTATCTCAAGACTCATCTTTGAGTGGTTTACGTCCGTGCGCCTATTTCTCCAAGAAACTGTCGTCCGCCGAACGTAACTACGATATCGGCAACAGGGAGTTGTTGGCAATTAAGTTGGCCTTTGAGGAATGGCGACACTTCTTTGAGGGGTCGGTACAACAGGTAACTGTTATTACCGATCATAAGAATCTGCTGTATTTGGAGTCTGCCAAGCGTCTGTCTCCCAGGCAGGCTCGCTGGGCATTGTTTTTCACGCGGTTCAATTTTGTGGTCACTTACAGACCGGGGTCTAAAAACACTAAGGCGGATGCTCTGTCCAGGTGTTTTCCGGGGGGAGAACCTCGGGAAGATCCAGTACCCATCCTCCAAAAGGGTGTTGTGGTTTCGACTCTCACTACCGAGGTTGAGGCTATGATTGCCGAGGCTCAGGAGGAGGTACCATCTGAGCTTCCCATCAACAAATCTTTTGTACCGCTTCATCTCCGCCTAAAGGTTTTGGCAGAGCATCATGATGCTGTCCTGGCTGGTCACCCAGGGGTTAGAGGTACCTTGGAGTTGGTGTCACGTCGGTTTTGGTGGCCCAAGATCCGACAGGACGTGGTCTCATACAAGTCAGCTTGTACCACGTGCGCTAGGGCTAAGACGCCTCGCTCCCGTCCTGTTGGCACACTACTTCCTCTTGAGGTACCTAGTAAGCCATGGACGGAAATCTCCATGGATTTCATCACTGATTTGCCCTCATCAGCTGGAAACACGGTCATCTTGGTGATTGTTGATCGGTTTTCTAAAATGTCGCACTTTGTGTCTTTGCCTGCGTTGCCTAACACTAAGACTCTGGCTCAGCTATTTGTGCAGGAGGTGGTCAGACTTCATGGGGTTCCGTCTGACATCGTGTCTGATAGGGGGTCTCAGTTTGTGGCAAAATTTTGGAGAGCATTTTGCTCACGGCTGGGACTCAAGTTATCTCATTCTTCGGCGTTTCATCCTCAGTCAAATGGTCAGACTGAGCGTATGAACCAAAATTTGGAACAGTACTTACGCTGCTTTGTCTCTGATAACCAGGAGGAGTGGTCTACCTTTCTTCCTTTGGCTGAATTTGCCATCAATAATCACCGCCAGGAGTCGTCTGGGGAGTCTCCGTTTTTTTGTGTTTACGGGCTACATCCTCAATTTTGTACCTTGAGTCAGAGGGGCTCTTCCGGCGTTCCGGAGGAGGACCAGTTAGGAACACAATTGTCATCAGTCTGGAGGAGAGTTAAACAGCGTCTGTTGAGTGTGGGTGCTAGGTACAAACGTGTGGCTGACAGTAGGCGTGTGCCAGGTCCGGACCTGAGTGTGGATGACTGGGTGTGGTTATCCACAAAAAACATAAGACTCAAAATACCATCCCTTAAATTGGGTCCACGGTTTATTGGTCCATTTAGGGTCACCGCCGTCATTAACCCAGTAGCGTACCGATTGGAGCTCCCTACGGTGTATAAGATACACAACGTGTTCCACAGGTCTCTTCTAAAGAAGGTGGTGGGTTCTGTGGACGCGGCGCCTATGCCACCTCCAGTCTTGGTGGATGGTAATTTGGAGTTTGAAGTCTCCAAGGTGGTTGACTCTCGTGTAGTGCGTCGCACTTTACAGTATTTGGTACATTGGCGTGGTTATGGGCCTGAGGAGAGGTCCTGGGTACCAGCCTCGGACATTCATGCTGACCGGCTGGTCAGGTTGTTTGACCGCCGTCATCCGGACAAGCCGGGTCCTATTAGCCGTGAGGGCCTTGGGTTCCCTCGTAGAAGGCGGGGTACTGTCATGTCGGATGCTGTTCAGACCAGGTCGTCCGACAGACAGCGGTAATTCCGCTTTTGACCACTATTTGCTCATTGGCGTCTGCTAGATTTTATCTAGCTGTTCCGGGGTTAATTTACCTAATCCTTGGATTGGAAGATGGGCCATGCCCACTGCCTTTAAATAGTTCTCCTGGTCTTTGGGCATCGCCGATTATAGCTTCTGTCTTGTGCGTTGTTATCTCGGTCTGGTGAGGAGAGCTGGTGGTTGGAGATTCGTTGCTGGTGGTGTATTTTCCTTTGTCTTATTTACTCCTTCCTATATTTGTATTTATTTTGCCCCGCACATTTATAGTGTATTCCTGAGTGACTGCGGCGTGGTGTATATTTTCCTTTATCCTTGTCTGTGCTAACTGTGGGTATTGGGGAATAACATCTTCACTGGGTGGTGGGCGGAGGTTTCAACCTAGGGCTGAGCTCAGGAGACAGGGTGAGGTTCGAGGCCTGGACATGCACACCTTCAGTGTAAACTCCAGGTAGAGGGTCAGTCAGGATTTCCCTAGTCTGAGGGAAACTGCAGGGGCCCGGGTTATTAGCTCTCGCTCACCTAGTCTCTCCCTGACATATTGCCGCACACACAGCTGGGGAACAGCTGACGTTACTGAACCCAAATAACAGAGGAGCGACTGTTGACTGTGTGGACAGCTCTTCCAGGCACCAACTGGCGGTGTTGGAGCCCAGAGACAGCAGGAGGAGAAGATTTGTTTTGCCAGATACACAGCTGGGAATCAGCTGACGTTACTGAACCAAAATAACATGGCAGCAAGTGTTAACTGTGCAGCCAGAACTTCCAGGCACCAACTGGCGGTGTTAGAGCCCAGGGACAGCAGGATGAGCAGATTGGAGGTATTGCCGCACACACAGCTGGGGAACAGCTGACGTTACTGAACCCCAATAACAGAGGAGCGACTGTTGACTGTGCGGACAGCACTTCCAGGCACCAACTAGCGTTGTTAGAGCCCAGGGACAGCAGGAGGAGCAGATTGGAGGTATTGCCGCACACACAGCTGGGGAACAGCTGACGTTACTGAACCCCAATAACAGAGGAGCGACTGTTGACTGTGCGGACAGCACTTCCAGGCACCAACTAGCGGTGTTAGAGCCCAGGGACAGCAGGAGGAGCAGATTGGAGGTATTGCCGCACACACAGCTGTGGAACAGCTGACCTAACTGAACCCCAATAACAGAGGAGCGACTGTTGACTGTGCGGACAGCACTTCCAGGCACCAACTGGCGGTGTTGGAGCCCAGGGACAGCAGGAGGAGCAGATTTGTTTTGCCAGATACACAGCTGGGAATCAGCTGACATTACTGAAACCCAATAACACGGCAGCAAATGTTAACTGTGCAGCCAGCACTTCCAGGAACCAACTAGCGGTGTTAGAGCCCAGGGACAGCAGGAGGAGCAGAGGAACACTGTGTAGGCCAAAGCCTGATTGGAGCAAGTCGAAAGGGAACCTTTAACCCCCCCCAAGGCGTTTGTAGCTGAAAGAGCCAGCTTGTGCAGCACAAAGGATACAAAAGGTAAAGGTGGCTCTTTTCATTATGCTCCTTGCAAACACAGAACTAAACACTTATAAAATGTGTCCCCTGATACCGTGAGACCGTCCCGGAGGTGGGACTTTCCTTCGTAATGGGATGCAGCACAGCCGTCATTCCTACCCCCTTGGCGCCATGCGCCGCCTCCTCAGCGTTGTTTGATTCTGTCACGGAGCCTGCGCTGTTATGTTATCCCTTGGCCAGGCGCACTTAGCGCTGCCCGTCTTCTGACATCATTTGGTGTCAGGCTGGCAGCGCCTGTGCGGTAGCGCTGCCCGAGATCCCGCCTCACAGTGTCGTCTAATGTAATCCCACTGCGGGCCTGGGATCCATGGGCATGCGCAGTGCATATCCTCGCCTCTCACTCCCCTCCCTCCGGCTTCTTCAGACTGTGCGGCGTCACGGCCGTGGCATGCTATTAGGGATCAGCTGATGGAGTTATCAGTGGACACATTTTATAAGTGTTAAGTTCTGCATGTGCAAGGAGCTAAACAAAAATAGCTACCTTTTTCTTGTGCAGCATTACTGCTGCACAAGGTGGCTCTTTCAGTAACAATCGCCTGGGGGGGGGGAAAGGTTTTTCTGAAATTTCAGTTGTTGTGTCAGCATGGCGGTCGCAGGACACATTGCCGGCTACACAGCTGGGGATCAGCTGACGTTACTGACACCCAATAACACTGGGTCGTATGTTTTGACTGTGCAGACGGCACTTCTGAGCCTCAACTGGCGGTGTTGGAGCCCAGGAATTACAGTTCAGGTGGTAGAAAGATGAACATAACAGGAGACCTGGATACTGTAGACAGTCACCCAATTATTTAATCAGGAAGAGGAGTGGAAAATTCCTGCGAAATCCAGGCCTGGTTCATTTTCAGGAAAGTAAGCCGGTCAACGTTATCGGAGGATAGTCGCATGCGACGGTCTGTTAGTACACCAACTGCAGCACTAAAGACGCGTTCCGATAATACACTAGCCGCAGGGCAAGCCAGCACCTCCAATGCATACTGGCTTAGCTCTGGCCATGTATCCAGCTTAGAGACCCAAAACTTGAAAGGGGAAGAGCCATCTGGGAGTACAGTAAGAGGGCAAGACATGTAGTCTGTCACCATCTGACAGAACCGTTGCCTCCTGCTGACTGGAGCCGCCTGTGATGGTGTAGATATTTGTGGCGGGCTCACAAAACTGTGCCACAGTTGGGCCATACTGGTCTTGCCTTGGGCAGAGGCACTGCTTCTGCTCCCTCTTTGTGCAGAGCCTCCTCCACTGCCTGGATGCACTGAGCTGCTTTTGTAAAGCACAAGCAGCACTTCTCTCAGTTGGACTGGAGAAGATGATGGAATTCACCAGTGTGTCTTGGTACTCCCTCATTTTACGATCCCGGTTCAACGGTGTGATGAGGCTTTGAATGTTGTCCCGGTAGCGAGGATCGAGGAGGGTGTACACCCAATAATCAGCCATGTTGAGAATGTGGGTGATGCGCCGGTCGTTTCTCAGGCACTGCAGCATGTAATCAACCATGTGCTGCAGACTGCCAACTGGCCAAGAAACGCTGTCCCCTGCTTGAGGCGTGAGCTCTGCCCGCTCTTCATCACCCCACCCTCGCTGTACACACTGACTACTGGACAATTGTGTAACTCCCTCCTCTGGATGGATGTCTTCCTCCTCCATTGACTCCTCCTCTTCCTCCTCACAAAGTGTCCCCTGCCTACGCGTTTGTGAGGAACCACGTGGCGCTGACTGTCCAGAAGCTGATGGAAATGGTGAGTCCTCATCCTCCACCTCTTCCACAACATCATCCCTTAGCGCTTGCAGTGTTTGTTGAAGCAGGCAGATAAGGGGGACAGTCATGCAGACTAGTGCATCATCTGCACTCGCCATCCGCGTGGAATAATCGAAGGGACGCAAAACCTGGCAGACGTCCTTCATAGTGGCCCACTCTGTGGTTGTGAAGTCTGAATGGCGCGGAGTGCGACTTCTTTGCGCCTGATGCAGCTGGTACTCCATTACTGCTTGCTGCTGCTCACACAACCGCTCCAACATATGTAACGTGGAATTCCACCTGGTAGGTAGGTCACATATGATGCGATGTTCCGGAAGGCGGAATCGGCGCTGCAGAGCTGCAATGCGCGATCTTGCCGTGCTGGAACGCCGCAAGTGAGCACACTCTAGGCGGACCTTGTGCAGCAGTGCATCAAGATCCGGATAGTCCCTCAAAAAACTCTGCATGACCAAGTTGAGCACATGTGCCAGACATGGGATGTGAGTGAGGTTGCCGAGGCCCAGAGCTGCCACCAGATTTCGGCCATTGTCACATACTACCATGCCTGGCTGGAGATTCGCTGGCACAAACCACACATCACTCTCCTGCTTGATGGCATTCCAGAGCTCCTGTGCTGTGTGGCTTCAATTCCCCAAAGAAATTAATTTCAAGACGGCCTGTTGACATTTGGCCACAGCTGTGCTCATGTCGGTCGTAACAGGTAAACATTCACGGGTCCATGTGGAGGTGGACTGTGACGGCTCCTGCAGCGATGATTCTGAGGAACTTGTGTATGAGGAGGAATCAATGCATACAGACTGGATTCCTGCAATCCTTGGAGTGGGAAGGACACGTCCTGCGCCACTCGCACGATCTGTACCCGGCTCAACAACATTAACCCAATGGGCAGTGAGGGAAAGGTATCGCCCCTGTTCATGGTGACTGGTCCACGCATCGGTGGTGAGGTGGACCTTGCTACTGACGGCGTTCAGTAGCGCGTCTTTTATGTGTCCCTCCACATGCTTGTGCAGGGCAGGGACAGCTTGCCTGCTGAAATAAAAGCGGCTGGGCACATTGTACTGTGGGACTGCCAATGCCATCAAGTCACAGAAGCTGTCAGTCTCCACCAGCCTGAATGACAGCATTTCCAGTGACAGAAGTTTGGCAATGCCTGCATTTAGAGCTTGTGCTCATGGGTGGTTTGACGAGAATGGCCGCCTTTTCTCCCATGCCTGTACTACCGATGGCTGTAGACTGGGCTGGGAGTGTGAGGATGACTGGGAACGTGGTGCTGTGGGTGGAATTACAGCGGGTCTCTGGACAACAGTGCCAGAGGTTCTTCCATGGCGATCCTGGGAGGAAGCTGAACCAGCTGTGTGTGAGCTGGAGGAAGAGGCAACACGAGCTGAAGAGGTGGTAGCTGCCGCTGTTGGTTGGCCTAGCTCTTCAGTGTGTTTTTGTAACTCCGCGGCGTGCCTGGTCCGCACATATTTCCACATATTTGAGGTATTGAGGCTGCTGACATTTCTCCCTCTTTTGATTTTCTGATGACACACCTTGCATTTGACAAAGCAAATGTCATCTGCAACTGTGTCAAAAAAGGCCCAGGCACTGCAAGTCTTGGGAGTGCCCTTTTTGGCTGTTGGAAGAGGCATGCTCCTAACGGTTGCTGAAGTGGAGGCTACAGGCTCCGCAGTCTTCCCCCTCCCTCTCCCTCTTTGGCCCGTTTGGGGAATCTCTTCCTCAGAGCTGCTCCCACCACCTTCCTGTCCCTCACGCCACGATGGGTCAAGGACCTCATCATCTACACTACCCTCTTCCACCAACTGCTCCTCCTGGGTAGTCTCAGCAGCACAGCACGCACCAGAAAGTGGCACCTGAGTGTCATCAGCGGATGCGTACTGCGGTGTGGTGACCGGAGGCACTGGCCCACCCGCCTCTTCAGACTCAGAGAGAAAAAGCTATTGGGCATCACTGCACACTGCCTCTTCTTCCATTTCTCCAATGCTGCTTGGCTGGCCCCCTGTTTCCAAGCCAAGAGATTCAGAGAACAGAAGTAGAGATGGCTCCTGTCCTGGGCTCTCTGACTGCCTGGGCAATTTGGCAGGTGGTGAAGAGACAGCTGGGTGCTCTCCAGTGCTCTGTGCCTGAGAGGATGTGGCACTAATTGAAGTCGATGCGTTAGCTGCCATCCATCCGACAACGGCTTCAATTTGGTCTTCACGCAGCAGCGGTGTACGGCGCTCTCCGACAAAGCTGCGCATGAAAGACTGTTCCCTGCTGAAACTGGGTGATGATGAGTCACCGGTGCCCGCAGCAGGCACAGAATCCCCACGTCCTCTCCCTGCTCCGCGCCCACGCCCACGTGCCTTACTCCCTGCCTTCTTCATCTTGGTTGACTGATAAAGATAAGCAGAAAAGTACTAACGGCTTAGTGTGCTTATTCCTGAACAGCTCCTAACAGGTATAAGAAACACTAATTTTCTAAAGTGTGGACTAGACTTTAATATGACGTAATGTGGCCTATACAACTGTAAAGTGGTGTGTTTGGTGAACTTTATTATTTATTTATTTTTGGGGGGCTGAACTGACTACAGGGCGAGCTGCACTCACACGGAGACCGTGCAGACAGCCGTAAACGGCGCTGCAAGGCCCAAAAAACCTCCTCTACGTTATCCTATGTAGTGTTTTTCCACAATTTAGCTGGATACGGGTGGAAAGCCACTAATAGGAATTATTTGAAAAAATGTGCAGCGGGCTGCACTATTTGCAAAAAAGGACAATGTAATTTACGGTATGAGGCAGTGACGCACCCTGAGCTGGATACAACCGGCTGTGGCTGCACACAGACTACAGGGTGAGCTGCAGTCACACGGAGACCGTGCAGACAGCCGTAAACGGTGCTGCAAGGCCCAAAAAACCTCCTCTACGTTATCCTATGTAGTGTTTTTCCACAATTTAGCTGGATACGGGTGGAAAGCCACTAATAGGAAGTATTTGAAAAAATGTGCAGCGGGCTGCACTATTTGCAAAAAAGGACAATGGAATGGATAGAACAGTATGATACAGTGAACCACCCTGAGCTGAATACAACCGGCTATGGCTGCACACAGACTAGAGAGTGGGCTGCACTCACACACACACACACACACACACACACACAGAGACCTTGCAGATCGCTGTGAAAACAGTGCTGCAAGGCAAAAGCAAGGTGAACACACAGCGGTTGCTAAATTAGCCTGAGAAAAGCACAAAGAAGCAAATCGCTATCTCAACTGGCCCTCAGTCAGAACACAGCGTCCTATGCCTAACTGAATTCACAGCAGAGTGAGCCAGAAAGGGCAGCAGCGTTTTTTATAGTGCATCATGACATCATTTCAGCAGCCAATCACAGCCTTGCCAGTAGTTACATGCCCACCATGCTGAACAGGATGTGCCCACACTTGTAATCATTCCTCATTGGCTGAATTCGTGCTGTTTGAATTCTGGGAACTTCCGATTCCGGTATCCGATATGTGGTAAGTATCGGATCTCGGTATCGGAATTCCGATACCGCAAGTATCGGCCGATACCCGATACTTGCTGTATCGGAATGCTCAACACTACCCATGACCTCATAAATGGTAAACCACAACAGTCCATACAAGCAAACTCATCTTTGGTAACAATTGTAATAGCACAAAACACACAGCAGAAGATGCTGCCAAAATTTTTAAAGTTACACAACAGTGACATGTTTCCAGCAAACATCTTCAGGTGCACAGTTTGTGCAGTTATTATTATTATTTATTATTATAGCGCCATTTATTCCATGACGCTTTACACGTGAGGAGGGGTATACATAATAAGAACAAGTACAGTAATCTTAAACAATACAAGTCACGACTGGTACAGGAGGAGAGAGGACTCTGCTTGTGAGGGCTCACAATCTCGAAGGGATGGGTCAGGATACAATAGGCAAGGGCAGAGCTGGTGGTGCAGTAGTTTGGTGGATCGGTGGTTACTGCAAGTTGTAGGCTTGTTCCGAAGAGGTAGAGCTTCAGGTTCTTTTTGAAAGTTTCCACGGTAGACGAGTGTCTGATATGTTGTGGTAGAGAGTTCCAGAGTAGGGGGATGCACGGGAGAATTGTTGTATGCGATTGTGTGAAGAGGAGATAAGAGGGGAGTAGAGAAGGAGATCTTGTGAGGATCGGAGGTTGTGTACAGGTAAGTACCAGGAGACAAGGTCACAGATGTATGGATGACATAGGTTGTGGATAGCTTTGTATGCCATGGTTAGGGTTTTAAACTGGAGTCTTTGGGTAATGGGGAGCCAGTGCAGGGATTGATAGAGGGGAGAGGCCAGAGAATAGCGGGGGGACAGGTGGATTAGTCGGATAGCAGAGTATAGAATAGATTGGAGGGGTGCGAGAGTGTTAGAGGGAAGGCCACAGAGCAGGAGGTTGCAGTAGTCAAGGTCGGAGATGATGAGGGCATGGACTAGGGTTTTTGCAGATTCTTGGTTGAGGAATGTATTTGGATTTGGGAAATATTTTTGAGTTGAAGTCGGCAGGAAGTGGAAAGGGCTTGGCTATGTGGTTTGAGGGAGAGATCAGTGTCAAGGATTACCCTGAGGCAGCGAGCTTGCGGGACTGAGGAGAGTGAGCATCCATTTACTTTAATGGATAGGTCCATTGGGGGGATCGAATGAGATGGGGGAAAGATGATGAATTCTGTTTTGTCCATATTAAACTTAGTAGCAAAGGTGCAGCCAAGCCCAGCACAGTGGGTTTTGTATACAGGGGTGCTCACATGGGATAATCGAATCATATGGGTGTGACTAATAGGCTGAGAACCAGACACTATGCATTACCTACATGTGAATAGCACCCTATATGGGCCTCTACTGTGCAAATGTATACTAAGCAGTCACCCTCTCCATGAACTGGTAGGTTGTGAGTGGCTGTCCGTTTAGTATTTTGCACCTGTGTTAGCAACATCTTTACGATATGGGTTGGCTGCATCCTGTAGTGCATTTGTTCAGAGACCTGGACAGGTAAGTGGTGCTGCCCTTTTTCAGCTGTATTTTTGTCCATATTAAGTTTTAGAAATCTAGAAGAGAAGAAGGATGAAATAGCAGACAGAGATTGTGGGATTCTGGTTAGTAGGGAGGTGATATCTGTTCCAGAGATGTAGATTTGTGTGTCATCAGCATAGAGGTGATACTGAAAGCCATGAGATTCTATGAGCTGTCCCAGGCCGAAGGTGTAAATGAAAAAGAGCAGGGGCCCTGTTGTGAATTCCGTTCTGGAGCTCCCTCCTGTGGCTGCTAATGGTATTTTTGTGAGTTCTGCCCTTGGGCTCCCTCTGGTGGTTTCGAGTGGAACTGCTGCTCCTTTAGCTGGCTGTAGCAGCTGCATTCACTGATCGCCTTGCCTGGGTTTGATATTTAAACCTGCTCTGGGCTTTAGTTCATGCCAGCTGTCATTGTCTTAGGTTGGATTTTGTTCTCTCCTTGGATTTCTCATATGGCCTGTCCTTGTCAGCAAAAGATAAGTTTCTGAGTTCTTGTTTGTCCATTTGCTTTGTACTCTATTGCTTTGCATATATGTCTCATTTTGTCCAGCTTGTCGCTATGTCATATTCAGGCTAGCTGGAAGCTCTGGGGTAGCAGATTTGCCCCTCCACACCGTGAGTCGGTGTGGAGTTCATTTTTGTAAACTCTGCGTGGATTTTTGTAGTTTTTAATACTGACCGCACAGTATCCTTTTCTCTCTGTCTATCAAGTTTAGTATTGGCCTTCTTTGCTGAAAACTGATTTCATTTCTGTGTATGTCATTTCCCTCTCCACTCACAGTCAATATTTGTGGGGGGCTATCTTTCCTTTTGGGGTTTTCTCTGAGGCAAGATAGCTTTCTATTTCCTTCTTTAGGGGTAGTTAAGTCTTAGGCTGTGAAGAGGTGTCTAGGGAGAGTCAGGAACAACCCACGGCTATTACTAGTGTTGTTGTTAGGATTAGGGACTGCGGTCAGTAGAGATAACACCTCCTCAGAGCTCGTCCCATGTTGCGTTTTAGCCACCAGGTCATTTCAGTGTGGCCTGTTAACCACCAGGTCATAACAGGGCCCTAGAACTGAACCTTGCGGGACTCCGACAGATATGGGGAGAGGTGAGGAAGTGGTGTGTGAGTGGGAGATGCTCAGTTGTGCTCAAAGGTTTATATACCCCGGCAGAATTTTTGCTTTCTTGACCTTTTTTTCCAGAGAATATGAATGATAACGCCAAAACTTTTTTTCCATTCATGGTTAGTGGTTGGGTGAAGCCATTTATTGTCAAACTACTGTGTTTTATCCTTTTATATCATAATGACAACCCAAAACATCCAAATGATCCTGATCAATAGTTTACATACCCCATATCTTAATACCACGTATTGCCCCCTCTAACATCAATAACAGCTTGAAGTCTATTGTGGTAGTTGTAGATGAGGTTCTTTATTTTCTCAGATTGTAAAGCTGCCCACCCTTCTTAGCAAAAAGCCTCCAGTTCCTGTAAAATCCTGGCCTGTCTAGCATGAACTGCGCACTTGAGATCTTCCCAGAGTGGCTCAATGATATTGAGGTCAGGAGACTGAGATGGCCACTCCAGAACCTTCACTTTGTTCTGCTGTAGCCAATGACAGGTCAACTTGGCCTTGTGTTTTGGATTGTTGTCATGTCCGAACATCCAAGTATGTCCCATGAGCAGCTTCCGGGCTGATGATTGCAAATTTGCCTCCAGTATTTGCTGATAACATGCTGCATTCATCTTTCGTTCAACTTTTACCAAGTTTCCTGTGTCTTTGTAGCTCACACATCCCCAAAACATCAGTGATCCACCTCCATTCTTTACAGTAGGAATGGTGTTCCTTTCATCATAGGCCTTGTTGACCTCTCTTCAAATGTAACGTTTATGGTTCTGACCAAAAAGTTAAATTTTGATCTCATATCTCCAAATTACCTTGTTCCAAAAATTTTGAGGCTTGTCTCTGTGCTGTTTTGCTTATTGTAGGTGAGATACTTTGTGGCATTTGCTCAGTAATGGCTTTCTTCTTGCGACTCGACCATGCAGCCCATTTTTCTTCAAGTGTCTCTTATTGTTCATCTTGAAACAAGCACACCGCTAGTTTTCAGAGAATCCAGTATTTCAGCTCATGTTATTTGTGAGATTTTTCTTTGCATCCTGAACAATTTTCCTGGCAGTTGTGGATGAAATGTTAGTTGGTCTACGTGACCGTGGTTTTGTCTTTACAGAGCCCCCGATTTTCAATTTGTTAATCACAGTTTGATTGCTGCTGACTGGCATTATCAACTCTTTGGATATCTTTTTGTATCCCTTTCCTGTTTTATAAAGTTCAACTACCTTTTCCCGTAGATTCGTTGACAATTCTTGTGCTTTCCCCATGACTCACAATCCAGAAACGCCAGTGGCTGGATGAAAGATGCAAGCGTCTGTCTGGAACCCAGAAACTCACTCAGCTTTTATGCGCACAGACTGATTATAAGCAAACAGGTCACAGGTTGTTACCTTTAGTAGCCAGTCAAACCCATTTGTGCCAACGTCTGTGCATGTTATCAGGCTAAAATCACCAGGGTATGTAAACTTTTGATCAGGGTCATTTGGATGTTTTGGGTTGTCATTATGATTTAAAAAGAGAAAACACAGCAGTTTGAAACCGCATTTTCTGCAAGGAAATGTCGGTCAATGCACTATTACATTCACACATCCTCAACCATATGAGCAGTCCTAATTTGACAATTTTTGAGGATGAAGACGATATGTTCATTGAATGGGATCTTTGAGGACCAGGGACGGGACCTATCTAGGTGGTTCCAGGATCGAAGGTACAGTAAGAGGAGCATAAGGAATGGCTATCTTTGTGCCACACGATCAATTACTCTGTAGAGCACCGTCCAGAGTTAAGAAGGACCCACCGTTGAGATTTATTATGATTTATAATAATCAATGGAAGTCCATTCGTCAGATCTTGCAGAAACACTGGGCAGTGCTCAAAACAGAACGGTCCCTTAAACAAATTGTCCCTGATCATGCACTTCTGACAGCAAGGAGAGGTAGAAACCTTAAAGGTCTATTGGCTGGCAAACAAAAATGGGGTGTTTTCCTTGTATGTCTTGTGTGGCATGTCAAAATATCGCTCAGGCCACATCCTTCACCTCAACGGATGGAAGTAGGGACTTCTGGATTACATGCTACATCACATGTAGTACTACCCATGTGGTGTATTATGCCATCAGCACCTGTAACCTAATTTATGTGGGAATTACATCATGGGAGCTTAGAATTAGGGCAAGGGAACATGTGAGAGATATTGTGGCAGCAAAAAATTGTGATGACGATTCAGAACTTAAGACGATCCCTAGGCACTTCAAGCTGTGCCATGATTGCAACCCAACCGCATTACAAATACGTGGGACAGATAAGGAACATTGCGGCATAAGAGGAGGTGATTTTAGATGCATCTTGGCACAGCTTGAATGCCGCTGGATCATCTCTTTGGGCACGATGTCTCCACATGGCTTAAATTAAAAATTATCCTTTGTACCTTTTCTGTGATTCCTTTGTTTTTTGGTACCTTATCCTCCACTTCCCTGATTTTAACAATGTATGTTTTTTACTTTTTACGTTTTTCTTTATTCTTTATTTAGTGTTAACTGATGGGATCATTTAGGGGATATTCCTTTTCCTTTTCTCATTTTCCTTTTCGTTTTTTTCCTTTTTTTTTCTTTTTTGTTTTTCTTTTTCTCCCCCTTCATCCTTATTCATTGTTTTTCCTTTTTTTGTTGTCCGTTTTTACCTCTTCCCTTTTTTCATCAATTTTTTACTTATTCTATTTGCACTAATATTTCTTACTAGAAAAGGTTTCTCCAGGTCTAAATCACCCTATCAGTTGTTTTTACACTCCAGATAGACTAGACCCTTTCTTGAGTTTCCAGGAAAAGTGAAAAAAGTGCACTTACCCGTGTATACAAAAGTCACAATTTTATTCGGACATAATTACAGCAAAAGCAACGGAGAGTGTAGAAAAATACGGACAACGGCCGTTTCGTGCCTCAGCACTTCAACGGGTCCAAACACTGAGTAGGAATAGGGTGGGTCCATATTAGTATTCACAGGAAGTTCTGCCCCTTCCCCCATTCCTATCAGCGTAGTGCAACAACCACCTGTATCCAAAATGTGAAGAAAATTATTAACAACAATAATGCATTAAAAACACAATTAAAAACATAGCACAATGTAAAGACTCTGACCCAGAACATTGCAATAAATTTTAAAGAAAAACGGACATATTAATCCTTTCGTTCAGGCCAAGAGGACCCACAGCGCCTGTGCGCAGGATCCATCTCCCTTCTCTTTGCAACAATAAGCGCTGCAGATCTCCGCCTTGTTTCGGTAAGGAAACTTTTTCCAACCCCACAAATCGTAAAGACTGTATCTTACCTTCATGTTGGTTTCTTACATGATTGATAAACCTGGGAACCCCTTTACCCGTTCTCACAGAATTAAAGTGTTCCCTTATTCTTATGAATAAGGGCCGAATTGTCTTGCCAATGTAATAAAAACCGCATGGGCAAAGAATCGCATATACGATATGGGTGGACCTGCATGAAATAAAGTCTCGAACCACATGCTGAATGGGACCAATTTTAACACAAGTGCCAGATGGTGTATACAAAAATTACAATGGCCACATTTGAAGTTCCCCTTAAGTGTATTAGCGGTGAGCCAGTTATCTCGATCCGAGGAAAACCTGTTTCGCACTATCAAATCCCCAATATTTTTACCTCGCCGGCACGCAAATGGAGCGCCCCCGCACCGCCGCAGGGCCGAGGGGTACCCGGAGCCGGGCCTCTGAGTCTCTGCTCTGGGGGTTGTCACGGTGGCTAGACCCGGTCCGTGGCCCTGTCCGTCAGTGGGGGACGTCCGGTGAAATAGGTGGTAGTAATAGTAGCGATGTAACGGTGCGGTTGTGGGGTGTAAGTCACGGTAAATAACGAGGACACCAGTTTGCAGTCTCTTTACCTCTTTACTGGAGATCTCTGAGTCCTCAGTCCAGAATACGGTTCACCAGGCTGCGCAAGTCCGGCCGGTCCAATGGCACCTCCAGAGTTCTCCTCTCAGGTGGAAATCTGTGCCTTCCTTCTAGCGCTATGTGTTGTAGTCCTTCCCTGCTGTGCTTACGGAAAGTAACCCCACAACGGTTGTGTCTGTTTCTTAAGTTCCCTCACAACTCGATTTGATGTTCCTCTGTAATCCACCCCTTCCCTGTATTCAGGTTGGAATGGCACCCGTTTGTCAGGTAGGCCTGGAGTTCTTCCGGGACCCTAGAGACGCCCCTCTCCCGCAATTGCCCCCCAAGACTTCATAGGTGATATGTGGTAGACAGCCCGCCTGAGACCGACTGTCCTGCCGCTGTTTGGAGTATGGCTTGAAGCTGTATTCTAATCCACTCCCTCGGCGTTCCGGCCACCGGTATTGCGCCTCAGCAAGGTGCTGCCTCTTTCAGCACAACCCCTGCTGGTATTCTCCTGCTGCTTGATCTCGTTTCTCACTCAGCACAATCTGTCTCGCTTCTAGTCCTTTCCTTGAGTCCCGCCGCTTCCAGGAGCCTGCGCGGACCCGTTACGTTCTTTCAATGCCAAGCCTCTGCCAGGATCCCACCCCTGGCAGAGACCCTACAGTCTCTCCCTTCACAACACCCCCTGCCACAGGGTGTTGCTCCGTTCAATCCCGTCAGCGTTCTCTCTAACTTTCTGCCTGACCCCCAGTTTACCCACTATGGTGGGGAGTGGCCTAATGAATAGCACCCTTAGCTCCCCCCGGAGGCCCAGCTGTGAAACATATTGGTGTCTGTGATACCTGATTGGAGGAACTCCTTCGGTGCCATCGAACGTACCATGGCTCCCCTTAGCGGCGAAGCCACAGTACTGCAACGACCAGAACTCTGGGGCGCTGCATTCCCCCCTGGTTAAACACAGTACTCCGGGACTGGGAAGAAAAACAACAATACAGATTAGTAAACAGACATACAATTTTGTTGAGTGCAAAACAATAAGTATACTTGAACAGGCTTCCCTTTATGGGAGGTGAGGACACTTTTAACGTTACAAACATAGTCAACATTATAAATTACAGGCTATGCATAACTCCTGTTACCCAACCGGGTATTCTACTTAGTGCAAATTCTGGAACAATAAATTAACATTGCCTTTAGGAAACATACACTCTTAGTTTACCAAAGGCCTTCCTATAATCACATTACAGGGTAAGGTAACTTCACATTCTCCTACTTTGAACCTGCAGGACCGCCTGTCCCTATGGCACCAGACCTACTGCCTCTCCTTTCTTTTACAGGACCGCCCTGTTCATCCAGGGCCTACTGCCTTTCTCTACTATACATGGTATAGACATAACATTCCTTTCGTTTAAAGAACTCTGAGCCAGCTCTACTCGGCTCCTTTAAGGACTCACTCTCTAACCCCTACGGGTTCACTCTCTGTCCTTAGTAACAAAGTAACTTTCAATGGGGACGCGGGGTTTACCTTCTATCCTCACCTTCATTATTACTTCGCTTACTTTCAACTATGCAGACCTCTATCTCTACCCCTACGGGCTCTCTGCATCTTTTCTTTCTTCAAAACATTATTTAGACATTTCAACAAATTCAACACATATAACTTAGCATGTAAAACAATTACATTTCTTTTCAAGGCATCATTATGGCATTACTGTTCTGCAACAGTATCTCTCTCAAGTTCAGTTTCTCACATCCCCTTTAAGAGGAGACCAAGTCTCCCTAAGGTAGCTCGTCTTCTCAGCCTACCGGCCCATGCAAAGGTTCCGGCATGGTATCTTCGCAAAGTGTCTTTAACTAGAACCGGTAGGAAAGATATCTTCACAAAGTGTCTTTGGCTCAAGCAAATAGGGCAAATATCTTCGCAAAGTGTCTTTGGCTAAAACCAGTAGGGAGCACCTTTAAGAAGGTGCAACTATTTACAAAAGAAAGTTCGAATCATGCACTGTTCATGATTTCTCAGTTTGTATAACATTGTGGAACAAAAAGCAAAAATGAAAGTGAAAGCAAAAATAAAAAGCAATAGGGATCCCGGGTAAACAAAGGGATCCCTTTAAGAGTTAACCCAGGACGGGTTTTAGCAGCAAAACAGCAAGGAAATAAACAGTTAACTATTTACAGTTTCAGGTTTCCGAGGTTTAGTTGGACGGCTTCCAGGGCTGCACCTGGCACTTAACCCTTCTTGGCCTGGGCAAAGTGAGGTCCAGGGTTACACCCAGTGCTGGACAAACGCCGTTAATCCGTCTTTCATGTACGATTAAATCATGTGCAGCGATGGAGGTCTGCGCAGCTTGAGTATGGGCATTTGCTGCAGCAGAGGTAGCGGCTGCTGCAAGATCAGTCACTGGAACGGAGTCAGCAGCTGTGGCACTAGCAGTCACTGGAGTGGTGTCGGTCGTCAGGGCAGGGTGGCTCTTCCTACCTGCTTCAGATGCGGTTCCTCCGGTGCCGGTCTGCTCCGTCTCCGCTGGGGTCTGGAACGCTGGCTGCAGGGCCTTGTTCTGCGACGCTGTCATCTCTGCTTGCAGCACTTCGCTTTCCGGCAGGGCCTTGCTTTCCAGCTTCGGAGCGCTGGGACTTCTTCCCTGCTCCGGACCAGATGAGGCTGCCGACAGATGTCCGGTGAGGCTCCTGATGATGGCCTTCTTCCACCCGGCCTCGGTGCTCAGCTGCGTCCGCCGGGGTCGGTCGCTGAGCTCGTCCACTCCGGCCTGCAGGAATTCAGCATCAGCGGTGGAGGCCTGGTTGCGGTGCCCCTCCGGGTGGCTGGGGGAGTCCTCTGCTCCGACCCCACGCTCCGGCTCCGGGCGGCTCGCCATGGCGTCCTCCATGTCGCTCACTTCTTCTTCCTGGTCCTTTTCCCGCTCTCTCCTTCGTGGGCGGTTTCGTTTTCTCTGTCTCTGCCCACCATTGAGGATCAGGAGGCGGATCTCGGCTGCTGACGGACACGTCCTCAAGGGGCCGAGATATTTAGACTGGGCGGCCATTGTCTTTCGCGCTCTTCAGCTTGTTCACGCCCACTTCCACGCCCTTCTTCTTCTCCTGCGCTCTCCTTAGCGCTGTAATGGCGGCGGTTTTGGCGGGAACTTTTGGCGGCAAGTGGTAATCCACAGTCTTTGCAATAAAGTACAGTCCAAGCACAGTAAATCACAGTTCCAAGGCACACATGACCTGATTCTTCAGGCTTAAGTAGATCCTGTTCGTGACGCCAGAGTTGGAGCGCCCCCGCACCGCCGCAGGGCCGAGGGGTACCCGGAGCCGGGCCTCTGAGTCTCTGCTCTGGGGGTTGTCACGGTGGCTAGACCCGGTCCGTGGCCCTGTCCGTCAGTGGGGGACGTCCGGTGAAATAGGTGGTAGTAATAGTAGCGATGTAACGGTGCGGTTGTGGGGTGTAAGTCGCGGTAAATAACGAGGACACCAGTTTGCAGTCTCTTTACCTCTTTACTGGAGATCTCTGAGTCCTCAGTCCAGAATACGGTTCACCAGGCTGCGCAAGTCCGGCCGGTCCAATGGCACCTCCAGAGTTCTCCTCTCAGGTGGAAATCTGTGCCTTCCTTCTAGCGCTATGTGTTGTAATCCTTCCCTGCTGTGCTTATGGAAAGTAACCCCACAACGGTTGTGTCTGTTTCTTAAGTTCCCTCACAACTCGATTTGATGTTCCTCTGTAATCCACCCCTTCCCTGTATTCAGGTTGGAATGGCACCCGTTTGTCAGGTAGGCCTGGAGTTCTTCCGGGACCCTAGAGACGCCCCTCTCCCGCAATTGCCCCCCAAAACTTCATAGGTGATATGTGGTAGACAGCCCGCCTGAGACCGACTGTCCTGCCGCTGTTTGGAGTATGGCTTGAAGCTGTATTCTAATCCACTCCCTCGGCGTTCCGGCCACCGGTATTGCGCCTCAGCAAGGTGCTGCCTCTTTCAGCACAACCCCTGCTGGTATTCTCCTGCTGCTTGATCTCGTTTCTCACTCAGCACAATCTGTCTCGCTTCTAGTCCTTTCCTTGAGTCCCGCCGCTTCCAGGAGCCTGCGCGGACCCGTTACGTTCTTTCAATGCCAAGCCTCTGCCAGGATCCCACCCCTGGCAGAGACCCTACAGTCTCTCCCTTCACAACACCCCCTGCCACAGGGTGTTGCTCCGTTCAATCCCGTCAGCGTTCTCTCTAACTTTCTGCCTGACCCCCAGTTTACCCACTATGGTGGGGAGTGGCCTAATGAATAGCACCCTTAGCTCCCCCCGGAGGCCCAGCTGTGAAACATATTGGTGTCTGTGATACCTGATTGGAGGAACTCCTTCGGTGCCATCGAACGTACCATGGCTCCCCTTAGCGGCGAAGCCACAGTACTGCAACGACCAGAACTCTGGGGCGCTGCACAAACAATGGTCCCCTAGCCACCATTTCTCTCAGGTCAATATCTTGACCTAAAATTTGCCAATTCTTACGGATTACCGATCTGATTCGTGAATCCATCTGTCCAAATTCAAAACAGAATACAAATCTTTTTTCTTTTTTTGGAAGCCCGGTCCGAATTGTGTCATTTAAATCAGAACCTGAAGCCCTTTTTAAAGCCCCATCTAGAATTGATTGTGGATACCCTCTTTTTGTAAACCTTTTATAGAGTTCCTCTGATTGACGTTTAAACCCTATTGGACTGTTGTTAATCCTTTTTACTCATAGGAACTGGCTGTAGGGCAGAGATTTTTTAGTATAGAGGGGATGGGCACTATTATAGTGAAGCAAAGCATTTGTTGCAGAAGGTTTTCGATACACTTCTGTGTGAATTGTGCCTTCAACAATCGTAAGTCTAACATCTAAAAACACCAGTTCGTTTCCTCCAAATTGAGAAGTGAACCTCATATTCATGGTGTTGGATGTCTCGAGGTATTCCACAAACTGCGTAAAAGTGTCGCAGTCACCGTCCCACACCATGAATACGTCGTCCACAAATCTAACGAAGAACTTTGTGTCTTAAAAAGGGATTTTTTATTGAATATACAGTACATAATCCTCCTCTAATCTGGCTAGAAAAAGGTTTGCTAGGTTACAGGCGACTGGGGTACCCATCGCCACTCCCTCAATTTGTTTATACCAGATATCATCAAACTGGAAGGCATTGTGTTCAAGGATGAAGGAGAGTCCCTCACAGATGAAGGAAATGGTTCCCGCATCCGTGGGGGTATTCCTTAAAATAGTATTGATAGTATCTACTCCCAATTTTTGAGGAATTCTGGTATAAAGGCTTTCAATATCAATCGAAGCCAAACAGAAACCTTCCTGCCATACGAAATTTTTTAAGGTACCCAAGAAATCCCCAGTGTCTTTTACAAAAGAGGGGATGTCACGTAAAAGAAGGTGCAGCAGCCAGTCCAAATAGGCAGACAAAGGTTCTGTAAGGGATCCCACCCCTGATACTATCGGGCGGCCAGGTGGCCGCGTTAATGATTTATGAACCTTCGGAATGTGGTACCAGTGCGGTTTCCTGGGATAGTCTGGTAACAGCTTATTAGCTTGTCTTTCTGAAAAAAACTTTTTTCTCCATATGCTGCCTTAAAAATGACCGTAAATTGCCCTTAAATTTAAATGTGGGATCTCCCTTTAATTTTTCGTATGTATGAGACTCAGACAATTGTCTTAAAGCTTCTTCTTTGTAATATTCTCTTGTAAGCAGAACTGTATTTCCTCCCTTGTCCGCAGAACGTATTATTGTATCAGACCACAACTGGATTTCTTTTAGAGCCCGTGATTCTTCTGCTGATAAATTATCCGGAGATTTTTCATATAACAATGCTTCAATCTCTTTTAGAACCTGAGTCTCAAAAATATCCACAAGATTACCAGGGGAAATCTGAGGCATATACGTGGACTTTACTCATCTAGTAAAAGGTACATGAGATGTATCTTTACGATCACAATCGGGAGGGGTTGAGTCTGTGAGGCTCAGAAGTAACTTAGCATCCTCACGTATATCTTCATTTTCATTTTCAACTCTAAACCCCAAAGGTCCAATTTGACACGGGACTTCACCAGGCAAGATTTCTAATGGCACTTGTTTTGATGTTTTTATTCTCTTGTTTGAATTAAAAGACTTAAACAGATGGATCTTTCTAGTGGCCTTAAATAAATCAATTTTGAAATCCACTAGATTGAATTCTGACGGTAAACAAAAATTGAGGCCTTTTGAAAGTACTGAAATGTGTTTTTCATTTAGCACATGGTTCGTTAAATTAATGGTAGTATTAGTCTCTCTTACATCGGTCTCCAAGAGACTTGCTTCCTTTTGATTTTTTTCTACCATTTCTCCTACCCCCACGGCGCGTCCTGCGTCTAAAGGGGACACTGGATGTGCAGGCGCTGGATTTGTAGATGCACCACTTGATTCCTCTGTGGCACTCGAATCAGAGTCAGTAGTAAAATAATCTTTTTTATTATTCCGATTTCTCCAAGTAGAACCTTTTTTCTGATATGGTCTTCTCTGAAATCTGCGGGTGTTCCAAGGCTGGTATCCTTTATTCCATGTAAAGATCTTGCCTGTTTCGAAATCATTTCTATCGCGTATACATTTGTCACGTTTTTTTTGTTTTATTTCATTTTGCAAGATAATTAATTTAGTATCTAATTTTTTATCCGTGACGTTCCATTGGGATTCAGACAATCTGGCCTGTAACTCTTCTTTGGTTTTGTTCAATTCCGTTTTAACCATTTCATAATTTGCAATGTTCTGTTTGAGTACAAGCTGTAATACAGCGGTGCAGAGGTTTTTCTTTCTTTTTTCATTGTAAGAAATTACCCTTTCTTGAGTTTGTTCGGGGACGCTTCTTTGTAGAGATGTCCCTGGTTAAGTGGGGTTCCCTAAATGTAAGGGGGCTTAACACCCCCAAAAAAAGAAAACAGATTCTCTATGATACGCACAAGCATTGGGTGCATATTCTACTTCTGCAAGAGACCCACTTCAAGCTGGGGCACATCCCACGCATCAATGACCGCTATTACACTACATGGTTCCATAGCCCTAATCCAGAGGCTAGATGTGGGGGTGTCAATAGCATTGCATAGATCCCTGACACATTCAGTCATAGACACACATAGACTCAGAGGACAGATACATCTTCCTAAAGATCAGGGTGAACTCTGTGGTCTTTACGATAGCTAATTAGTATCTACCCAATAGAGACCCGATATCTGTATGTATCTCTTTCCTCTCCTCCCTTGTGGACTTTGCTGAGGAGATCCTGGTGGCAGTCGGGGACTTTAATTTTACTCTGGACCCAAGGTTAGACAAGTTTTCTGGGAGACACCCCTTCTCAGTTAGGAAAATTAAGTAGTTCAAAAGGGTAGTCTAGAGTCTTCGCATGGTCAACTTATGGCGGGTCTTGCACCCTACAGAGAAAGACTACACATTTTTCTCATCTGCCCATTCCTCCTATAGTAGGATTGATTTTTTTTTTAATCAGCCAAACTGCTCTGACATGGCAGATTCAATCCTCTATTGGTCATATCTGCTGGTCAGACCATGCTCCAGTGTTTTGCCAAATGACCCTGCCAGAGGGGAGATCGAAAAAGTGGACGTGGCGTTTGAATGACAATCTCCTGAATGATTTTCTCTGTGCTTTGGAGATTAAGGACACTATATCAGAGTTTGACAATCCATGAATCTGATATGACAGCATTTCCAATTAAGTGGGAGGCCCTTAAGTGTGTGGTATGAGGGGTTCTGCTGAAACATGGAGCTCGCTTGAAGAAAGAAAAAGCCGAGCAGGTGGTTTTGTTGTTGAAAACAATTTTTGACTTGGAGTGCTCTCATAAACTTTCTCTTTCTCAGCAAACCTTAGCTGAACTTATTAAGACCAGAGAGGAACTGAGAGCCATTCTAGACCAGAAATACCTACGCCAGAGAGTGAGACTTCATAGATTCCTATATGAATATGGGGACAAGTGCGGTAGGCCCTTATCCAGGATGCTCCATCCCAGGGGAAATCCAGGTCATATTCCGCAACTCAGAAAGCCAGGTGGGGTAATTACTCAAAACCCTGATGAGATTATGGGTGTTTTCCAAAAATTCTATAGTAACCTCTATAACATCAAAGGCCGATATGATGACATAGATCCTCGACTGGTTCGGGACAAGATCAGTACAAATGTAAATGATACCGCAATGCCGGTTTGACCCTTTGGATGCTGACTCTTTGGAAGCTGAGTTTTCTGAGGCAGAGGTCTTGGACGCCATTAAGGGTTCTCCAGGTGGGAAATGCCCAGGACCAGACAGCTTTACCTCTAAATTCTTTAAGCAATTTGGCCCCCAGATTGTGCCTTTTCTGACAAGGGTTTTCAACATGATTTTGCCTGAATCCTTATGGACTCCCCAATCATTGGAGGCTCATATTAGTGTTGTCCCTAAGCCGAGAAAAGATCACACAGAGGCTGCTAACTATAGACCTATATCTTTAATTAACATCGATATCAAATTATTTTCTAAAATCCTAGCAAATAGGTTGGCAGTTCTCCTTCCTGGAATTATCCATAATGACCAGGTGGGATTTCTTAAAGGTAGAGAGGCTAGGGACAACAATAATAAACTACTACTCATGGCTCGGCTGAGGGCCCAATCCACTCCCATTTGCTTACTTTCATTGGACGCGGAGAAGGCCTCTGACCGGGTCAGCTGGAGATTTATGAAAGCCTCATTGGAGCAGATTGGTATGGGGACTAAATTCCTAAATTGGATAGCCTCCCTATACACCTACCCCTCAGCAAGGGTTAGTGCAAATGGCTCCCTTTCTCCCGCATTTTCTATGCGCAATGGCACATGACAGGGGTGTCCTCTATCCCCTTTGCTATATGTTATCAAAATGGAACACCTTGCAGTTGCCATAAGGCAAAATACCAATATAAAGGGGGTGGTGGCGGGTTGGACACATTTCAAAACTGCCTTATTTGCTGACAATTTACTTTTGATTGTGTTTTAGGCTCGTATTACCTTCCCCTCTTTGATTAAAGAAATTGAAGAATTTGGAAGTCTTAGTAACTTTAAGGTTAATTTCACTAAGTCTGAGGCATTGAATATCTCCCTTCCTTCTGAGGAACAATTGAACTTAGCAGATAGTTTTCCATTTAAATGGCAGGATTCGGCTTTGAAATATTTGGGAATTGTAGTACCTAGGGACCCCACCCAACTGTTTGGTCTTAATTTTCTCCCTCTGCTTCAGAGAACACTTCAAGATCTCAAAACCTACGATAAATGGAAGTTGTTGCAGTTTGGTCGCATTAATGCGATAAAAATGGACGTGCTTCCTCAGTTCTTGTTCCTGTTCCAGTCAATCCCTATAGGTATCCCTGCCTCATTCTTTGTTAGACTACAGTCGGCTATTTCGGGTTTTATTTGGGGAAATCGTAGACCCAGGATTGGAATTAGAACCTTATTAGACTCCTTAACTTTAAAAAATACCATAAAGCGGCCGTCCTGTTACGGTTGTTGGACTGGCCATACCATCGAGAATCCAAACAATGGGTTCCAGTGGAGCAGTTAGATTTGGCGACCCCCTTTTGGTGCTTGCCCTCGATCTCCTCCGGTAACAGGGACATGACTGGACTTGAGACAAGTATGTTATGTTGGCAACAACCTTGAGGTTCTAGGATAGAGAGGTTAAGACGGGCAACATATCCTCAGGCATAGGACACCTTATGCCACTTTTCCATAATCTGGACTTCCCCCAGTATTGAAGGCAACCCAATGGGTTGGCAGGAACATGATGGACCACGTCTTTTCCAGATTTTGAAAAGGCAAGACCTGATGCCCTTAGAATCGTTGACAAACACAGGACCTGCAACGCTTTGGTTTGAATACTCTCAATAAAAATCATATTTGTACAAAACAGGGAACTTTAAGGCCCCTTTAACTAAATTTGAAGAGTTGTTTGTATTGGAGTCCCCGCCTGCTCACTGTATTTCCCAGATATACAACATCCTAAACTCAGGGAATGAGACAACTAAACCAAGATTTTTCGAGAGTTGGGAGAAAGACCTCGAAATGCAGATATTGGGGACAGACTGGAGGGAGGCATGCATCATGTCTCACAGTTTGTTGATGGCCTGTGCAGCTCAGGAAAGGAATTACAAAATTCTTTCCCGTTGTTATCGTTGCTCGGTAATCCTACATGTTGCTTTCCCCTCTGTCCCCGATGAATGCTGGAGGTGTAACAGTGAAAGAGGTTCCATGCTACATATTAGGTGGAGCTGTGGAAAGATTCAGCCATTTTGGGAGGGAGTGTTTCACATCTATCAGTTAATTAGTGGTCAGATGATAGATAAGACACCCATGATAGCACTATTATCAATACATCCGGGTTCCATTAAGTCCCAAAAGCAGGACATACTTTGATTCTGCCTAGAGCCGTCATTCCAAGACACCCCAATGTCCTTTACTGACTAAATGATTTGAAGAAATGAGTCGGATTTACAAGATGGAAGACCTTACTGCGGAAATGACTGGTGCCAGGTATGGATTCCTTCGTACCTGGAGTCAATGGGTTCTGTTTCTGGATTCTCCGAGATTTAACTAAACATTTGGAGCACCCCTAGATCAAACTGTATCTGGATAGTGAGTTCGCCTGTGCTGGACTTAAATCCACTCCCTTTTAAGTTTGCTCATCTCACATAGGTCTACTTCACAAAAAGTAGCCTACTCAGTATGCTTTAGAGGGGTTCCCCTTCCCCTTTTTATCCTACTGAAACGTCTATCCACTCCTGTCTTATTCCCTAGTTCCCCCGTCCCTCTCCCCTTGTTTTTCTCTGCTTTCTCTCGCTCTCTTTTGCTTATCTTGTTCTATGCTCTCTACTCTTCTTTATAATGTTTCCTGGTATGCTGTACATAATCTCTGGTTTTCCATCAGTAAATATGGTTGTTAAGATGTTTTTCTGATTTATATTAAGGTTTGCATCCTCTTCCCTTGATAAGGGTGAATGACTTGGTTGAGAGGCTTATTTACAACTTTCCTACGACTACTAGTTTGCTCCCTTATTTAATATGTTTAACAGATATAAATACCTTAAGTGCAATTGCAATAATAACGGAGTCCTGTATCCAGCTACTGATGGATTTGCTACAAAATGTTGTGGACTATTGAGTGAAATTGTGAAAATACTCTATCAGGACTTATACTATAATTCTATAGTTGTTCACTACCTCTAAGTTGATGGAGCTAAGTAAAATCGAAAAGTTGCAATGCTGGTATGCCTGTCATGATCTCTGCAGGCAGAGATCATAGCAAGCCTATAGAGGGACAAGCTCTCGGAAGATGGAACTATACTGACCATGAACTAAGCCTGCCGCGCAACTAGAAATAGCCAGGTAGCATTTCCTATTTATCGCTAGATGCCCAGCTCTGGCCTAAGACCTAAATAGCTAGCAGAGGGAAATATAAGACCTGGCTCACCTCTAGAGAAATATTCCAAAGAAGACAGTAGCCCCCCACATATAATGACGGTGAGTTCAGATGAAACAACAAACGCAGCAGGAAAATAGTCTTAGCAAATTTGAGGTCCGCTTACTAGATAGCAGAAGACAGATAGTATACTTTCATGGTCAGCAGAAAAACACTAACAAAACACCATCCAGAGATTACCTTAAACTCTGGCATTAACTCATAACGCCAGAGTAGCAATCCCTGATCAACGAGAGCTTTCCAGACACAGTAACAAAACTTCAGCTGTGAACTGGAACAAATAGGCAAAACAAAACATGGACAAAAGTCCAACTTATCTAGTAGTAGTCTAGAAGCAGGAACAAGCACTGAGAGGCATCAGATAACATTGTTGACCGGCAAGAAACCACCAGAGAAATGAGCTTAAATAGCGACACCCACTACTGATGGAATCAGGTGAAACAGGAAAGAGGATGACAAGTCCAATTCCACAAGCGGCCACCGGGTAAGCCCAGAATCCAAATTCACAACAGTACCCCCCCCTCAAGGAGGGGGCACCGAACCCTCACCAGATCCACCAGGGCGACCAGGATGAGCCCTATGGAAGGCACGAACAAGATCAGAAGCATGAACATCAGATGCATTGACCCAAGAATTATCCTCCTGGCCGTAACCCTTCCAGTTGACCAGATACTGGAGTTTCCGTCTGGAAACACGAGAGTCCAAAATTTTCTCCACAACGTACTCCAACTCACCCTCAACCAACACCGGAGCAGGAGGCTCAACTGAAGGTACAACAGGTACCTCATACCTGCGCAATAACGACCGATGAAAAACGTTATGAATGGAAAAGGACGCAGGGAGGTCCAAACGGAAAGAAACAGGATTAAGAATCTCCAATATTCTATAAGGGCCGATGAACCGAGGTTTAAACTTAGGAGAAGAGACCCTCATAGGGACAAAACGAGAAGACAACCACACTAAATCTCCAACACAAAGCCGAGAACCAACACGACGATGACGGTTGGCAAAACGCTGAGTCTTCTCCTGGGACAACTTCAAATTGTCCATAACCTGCCCCCAAATGTGATGCAATCTCTCTACCACCGCATCCACTCCAGGACAATCCGAGGATTCCACCTGACCGGAGGAAAATCGAGGGTGAAACCCCGAATTACAGAAAAACGGGGACACCAAGGTGGAAGAACTGGCCCGATTATTGAGGGCGAACTCTGCCAATGGCAAAAAAGCAACCCAATCATCCTGGTCAGCAGAGACAAAACACCTCAGATATGTCTCAAGGGTCTGATTAGTCCGCTCGGTCTGGCCATTAGTCTGAGGGTGAAAAGCAGACGAAAAAGACAAATCTATGCCCATCCTAGCACAGAATGCCCGCCAAAATCTAGACACAAATTGGGTACCTCTGTCAGAAACAATATTCTCAGGAATACCGTGCAATCGGACAACATTCTGAAAAAACAGAGGAACCAACTCAGAAGAAGAAGGCAACTTGGGCAGAGGAACCAAATGGACCATTTTAGAGAAACGGTCACAGACCACCCAGATGACAGACATCTTCTGGGAAACAGGCAGATCTGAAACAAAATCCATCGAGATGTGTGTCCAAGGCCTCTTAGGAATAGGCAAGGGCAACAGCAGTCCGCTAGCCCGAGAACTACAAGACTTGGCCCGAGCACAAACGTCACATGACTGCACAAAGACTCGCACATCTCGTGACAGAGAAGGCCACCAGAAGGATCTTGCCACCAAATCCCTGGTACCAAAAATTCCGGGATGACCTGCCAATGCAGAAGAATGTACCTCAGAGATGACTCTGCTGGTCCAATCATCCGGAACAAACAGTCTATCAGGCGGACAACGATCCGGTCTATCCGCCTGAAACTCTTGCAAGGACCGCCGCAGATCAGGAGAAACGGCCGACAAAATTACTCCCTCCCTAAGGATACCTGTGGGTTCAGAATTACCAGGAGAGTCCGGGTCAAAACTCCTAGAAAGGGCATCTGCCTTAACATTCTTAGAACCCGGTAGGTATGACACCACAAAATTAAAGCGAGAAAAAAATAAAGACCAGCGCGCCTGTCTAGGATTCAGGCGTCTGGCAGTCTCAAGATAAATCAAATTTTTGTGGTCAGTCAATACCACCACCTGATGTCTAGCCCCCTCGAGCCAATGGCGCCACTCCTCAAACGCCCACTTCATGGCCAAAAGCTCCCGATTCCCAACATCATAATTCCGCTCTGCGGGCGAAAATTTGCGAGAAAAGAAGGCACAAGGCCTAATGACGGAGCAGTCGGAACCTTTCTGCGACAACACTGCCCCAGCTCCGATCTCCGAAGCGTCAACCTCAACCTGAAAAGGCAGATTCACATCAGGCTGACGCAACACAGGGGCAGAGGCAAAACGGCGCTTAAGCTCCTGAAAGGCCTCTACAGCATGAGGGGACCAATTAGCAACATCAGCGCCTTGTCTGGTCAAATCAGTCAGTGGTTTAACGACATCCGAAAAACCAGCAATAAATCGGCGGTAAAAGTTGGCAAAGCCCAAAAATCTCTGAAGACCCCTAAGAGAGGAGGGCTGAGTCCAGTCACAAATAGCTTGCACCTTGACGGGATCCATCTCAATGGAAGAGGGAGAAAAAATATACCCCAAAAAGGAAATTTTCTGGACCCCAAAAACGCACTTAGACCCCTTCACACATAAAGAATTAGACCGCAGAACCTGAAAAACTCTCCTGACCTGCTGGACATGAGAGTCCCAGTCATCAGAAAAAATCAGAATATCATCCAGATATATTATCATAAATTTATCCAGAAAATCGCGGAAAATATCATGCATAAAAGACTGGAAAACTGAAGGGGCATTAGAAAGACCAAAAGGCATGACCAAATACTCAAAGTGGCCCTCGGGCGTATTAAATGCGGTCTTCCACTCATCCCCCTGCCTGATCCGCACCAAATTATACGCCCCACGAAGATCAATTTTAGAGAACCACTTAGCACCCTCTATACGAGCAAACAAATCAGTAAGCAATGGCAATGGGTATTGATACTTAACAGTGATCTTATTCAGAAGCCGATAATCAATACATGGTCTCAAAGAGCCGTCTTTTTTTGAGACAAAGAAAAACCCAGCTCCCAAGGGAGAAGAAGATGGACGAATATGTCCCTTTTCCAAAGACTCCTTTATATATTCCCGCATAGCAGCATGTTCCGGCACAGACAAATTAAACAAACGACCCTTTGGATATTTACAACCCGGTATCAAATCTATGGCACAATCGCACTCACGGTGCGGAGGTAACGACCCAAGCTTGGGTTCGTCAAAGACGTCTTGATAATCAGAGAGGAACTCAGGGACTTCAGAGGGAATGGACGACGAAATAGAAACCAAAGGTACGTCCCCATGAATACCCTTACATCCCCAGCTCAACACAGACATTGCTCTCCAGTCCAAGACTGGGTTGTGAGACTGCAACCATGGCAATCCCAGTACCAAATCGTCATGTAAATTATACAGCACCAGGAAACGAATAATCTCCTGGTGATCCGGATTGATACGCATGGTTACTTGTGTCCAGTATTGTGGTTTATTATTAGCCAATGGGGTGGAGTCAATCCCCTTCAGAGGAATAAGAATCTCCAAAGGCTCTAAATCAAAACCACAACGATTGGCAAAGGACCAATCCATAAGACTCAGAGCGGCGCCAGAGTCAACATAGGCGTCCGTGGCAATGGATGACAAAGAGCAAATCAGGGTTACAGACAAAATAAACTTAGACTGAATGGTGCTAATGGAAACAGACTTATCAAGCTTCTTTGTACGCCTAGAGCATGCTGATATAACATGAGTAGAATCCCCACAATAGAAACACAATCCATTCTTCCGTCTAAAATTCTGTCGCTCGCTCCTGGACAGAATTCTATCACACTGCATACTTTCTGGCGTCTTTTCCATAGACACCGCCAGATGGTGCACCGGTTTGCGCTCCCGCAGACGCCTATCAATCTGAATAGCCATTGTCATGGACTCATTCAGACCTGCAGGCAAAGGGAACCCCACCATAACATCCTTAACGGCATCAGAGAGACCTTCTCTGAAAGTTGCCGCCAAGGCGCACTCATTCCACTGAGTAAGCACAGACCATTTACGGAATTTTTGGCAGAAAACTTCAGCTTCGTCTTGCCCCTGAGATAGTGCCATCAAAGTTTTTTCTGCCTGAAGTTCCAAATGAGGTTCCTCATAAAGCAAGCCCAAGGCCAGAAAAAACGCATCCACATCGCGTAACGCAGGATCCCCTGCTGGCAATGAGAAGGCCCAATCTTGAGGGTCACCCCTGAGCAAGGAAATCACAATCCTAACCTGCTGAGCAGGGTCTCCAGCTGAACGAGACTTCAGGGACAAATAAAGCTTACAATTATTTCGGAAATTCTGGAAGCTAGCTCTATTCCCTGTGAAGAACTCCGGCAAAGGAATTCTCGGCTCAGATACCGGAGCATGTACCACAAAATCTTGTAAATTTTGTACTTTCGTGATGAGATTATTCAAACCCGCAGTTACACTCTGGAGATCCATTATTGTCAGGTGCACACAGAGCATACAGAGATTAGGAGGAGAGAGAGAGAAAAGACTGCAGCAAGGCAGACTGGAGGAAAAAAAAAAAAAAAAAAATTTCAGCAGACTTCTTATAACTCTCCTTTCTCAACCTGGGTCTTTAACACTTTATGGGCCGGTCAAACTGTCATGATCTCTGCAGGCAGAGATCATAGCAAGCCTATAGAGGGACAAGCTCTCGGAAGATGGAACTATACTGACCATGAACTAAGCCTGCCGCGCAACTAGAAATAGCCAGGTAGCATTTCCTATTTATCGCTAGATGCCCAGCTCTGGCCTAAGACCTAAATAGCTAGCAGAGGGAAATATAAGACCTGGCTCACCTCTAGAGAAATATTCCAAAGAAGACAGTAGCCCCCCACATATAATGACGGTGAGTTCAGATGAAACAACAAACGCAGCAGGAAAATAGTCTTAGCAAATTTGAGGTCCGCTTACTAGATAGCAGAAGACAGATAGTATACTTTCATGGTCAGCAGAAAAACACTAACAAAACACCATCCAGAGATTACCTTAAACTCTGGCATTAACTCATAACGCCAGAGTAGCAATCCCTGATCAACGAGAGCTTTCCAGACACAGTAACAAAACTTCAGCTGTGAACTGGAACAAATAGGCAAAACAAAACATGGACAAAAGTCCAACTTATCTAGTAGTAGTCTAGAAGCAGGAACAAGCACTGAGAGGCATCAGATAACATTGTTGACCGGCAAGAAACCACCAGAGAAATGAGCTTAAATAGCGACACCCACTACTGATGGAATCAGGTGAAACAGGAAAGAGGATGACAAGTCCAATTCCACAAGCGGCCACCGGGTAAGCCCAGAATCCAAATTCACAACATATGCCTATAACTTGTAATGTTCTCTACGGTTTACGACTGTATAAATGTTCCCTTTTTTCTGTTATGTTTAATAAACAAAGATTGAACAATTTTTTACTTATTAATATTATATACACTCACTGGCCACTTTATTAGGTACACCTGTCCAACTTCTTGTTAACACTTAATTTCTAATCAGCCAATCACATGGCGGCAACTCAGTGCATTTAGGCATGTAGACATGGTCAAGACAATCTCCTGCAGTTCAAACTGAGCATCAGTATGGGGAAGAAAGGTGATTTGAGTGCCTTTGAACGTGGCATGGTTGTTGGTGCCAGAAGGGCTGGTCTGAGTATTTCAGAAACTGCTGATCTACTGGGATTTTCACGCACAACCATCTCTAGGGTTTACAGAGAATGGTCCGAAAAAGAAAAAAAATCCAGTGAGCGGCAGTTCTGTGGGCGGAAATGCCTTGTTGATGCCAGAGGTCAGAGGAGAATGGGCAGACTGGTTCGAGCTGATAGAAAGGCAACAGTGACTCAAATCGCCACCCGTTACAACCAAGGTAGGCCTAAGAGCATCTCTGAATGCACAGTGCGTCGAACTTTGAGGCAGATGGGCTACAGCAGCAGAAGACCACACCGGGTACCACTCCTTTCAGCTAAGAACAGGAAACTGAGGCTACAATTTGTACAAGCTCATCGAAATTGGACAGTAGAAGATTGGAAAAACGTTGCTTGGTCTGATGAGTCTCGATTTCTGCTGCGACATTCGGATGGTAGGGTCAGAATTTGGCGTAAACAACATGAAAGCATGGATCCATCCTGCCTTGTATGGAGCATCTTTGGGATGTGCAGCCGACAAATCTGCGGCAACTGTGTGATGCCATCATGTCAATATGGACCAAAATCTCTGAGGAATGCTTCCAGCACCTTGTTGAATCTATGCCACGAAGAATTGAGGCAGTTCTGAAGGCAAAAGGGGGTCCAACCCGTTACTAGCATGGTGTACCTAATAAAGTGGCCGGTGAGTGTATATATATATATATATTATATTAATATGATTGGAATATTACCATTGTGAATGGACTATCGGAGGACCATCTGGAACACTGAATTTGAAGTACATCTTGCACTCTTTCTTCAGAAATTGGATCCTTCCTCTCCTCCTGGCCAAATTGTTTCCTTTTCCCCCATATCATCCCATGATGGCACCTGTAACTTTTTTCTTATTGTTTTTATTGTATTGTGGCATACTGTTTTCTTCATATGTACCAAACATGCCCCCATTGTATAGCCCATACCTTTTCCCTTAGTTGAGATGGCTGCCGCACTGCGTTGTGGATCCCTGGCAGATACGGCCTGGGGCTGAAATTCAGTCCTGGCATTTGAAATCGCACAAGCCCATGTTTCCCCCTTCCCCATGAACCAGATGGGATATATTACTAATATTACTCTGGAAGGAGGAAAGGAAGATTTTCTACAAGACCAATATTTCTAATGATACCCGTGGCCTGGTGGAGTAAGTGACGGAGTCAGTGCTCCATCACAACTTTTAACAGTATGAGTATGAGTATCTTGAGAACATCGAATCTGTTAACAATTTAGCAGACAAAGCATCCCATGACCAGACCGGCCCTTCTGGCATTTGCCAAAATTGCCAGATGGCCAGTCCGGCCCTGATCCTTGGTCAGCTCACATCCTGGAAAGCATCCTTCTGGATCAGTGCCGGTCAGTGGAAGCATTTCCTTTCACCCGCACTGTATCCTGGGTGACTGGATGTGACGCGTACCCGCTGATGTATCTTGGACTTTGTGCCTTTACATGCCTGTATCTTCCCCCTTTTATAACCCATCCTGTATCGTCTTGTGGGTTATGTATATCTGTATTATGTATGTGAGTGAGCTAATAAAAATTTGTACAGATTATTGACATTATTACATCTCGCTTCACTTTAACTATTCATTAAAAAGACTCTGTCAGCTCAAATTGGCAGGATATTAAAATGATTTCTTACCGGTCAGATGGGCGGCATATCCTCTTTATTTCTCCACCCCGTCCATCCCTGTTTTCCGCATTATTTTCAGGAATAAGAGTATGCATGCTCCATAGTTGGCGCGTGCGCCATGTAGTCTTTTGGTGGCACACGCGCAGTATGCTTTGCCCTACTGCGGGCAAAGCCGAAAAGCATTACTGCGCATGCGCCCACATACTATGTCCCAGAACACAGCGAAATACCTCCGCCAATTCTGGCTCTTAGCTTCGCTCTTCCCACTTGCCCTTGTAGCGGTGGCAAGTGGGGTGATAGTTGAGGGGGTTGATGTCACCTTTGTATTGTCAGGTGACATAAAGCCCAGAGGTTAGTAATGGAGCAGCGTAAGACACCCCCATTACTAACTCCATATTGTATGAAAACACACACCCAAATTAAAGTCCTTGAATTGAGAGAATGACACAGACTCCTTTATTAAATCTTAATTAAACCATACTTACTGAATCGCCCATTTCAGTGGTGCCATTGTCTCCTACAAGAAAATTAAAATAAAAAACAACAATAATTCCTCACCTTTCTCAAGAGAAGATAATAATCCATTTGTCCCGCGTCGGGTCTAGCTCTGCTTCATCAAGACAGTAGGCTGCATGGTAGCATGATGTGACCATACAGCCCATCATCCAGCAGAGACACTGAGCATCATCTGCTAGCACTGCCCAGTGTCTCATAGTGAACTCATATGACCTGTCTGAGGTCACCATGAGCATGAGAAAGTTCTCATGCTCACAGTGCCATCAGGAAGGTCCTGGGAGTTCACAGCCAATGAACTCACTTCACCTATCTGACGTCAGCGTGAGCATGATGGGAACATTTCTAACGGCACTCGTGCTGATGTCAGTTAGGTGAAGTGAGTTCATTGGCTGTGAGCTCCTAGGATCTTCCTGACGCTTTCTCACGCTCGTGGTGACATTATAGAGCGGGACATTACGGACGCGGAAATACCAAATATGTGTACTTTTATTGTTTATTTTTTATTTACATAAATAAATGTATTTATTGGAAAAATATTTGTTTCTTTTTTTTTTCTTTATTTGTGGATTTTTAACCCCTTCACCCCCGGAGCTTTTTCATTTTTTTTTTATCTCCCCTTCTTTCCATAACTTTTTTATTTTTCCGTCAATATGGCCATGTGGGGGCTTATTTTTTGTGGGACGAGTTGTACTTTTGAACGATACCATTGTTTTTACCATGTTGTGTAACAGAAAATGGGAAAAAAATTCCCAGGGCGATGAAATTGCAATGAAAGTGCAATCCCACACCTCACTAAATGCAAAAATTGACCTGCCAGTTCATAGACACCAAACATGTCTAGGATCTCTTTTATCTAAGTGGTAAAAAAAAATTCCAAAGCTTGCTAAAAAAAAAGGAATTTGAAAAAGTTTCCGTTAATGGTTGCGTCTCTATTTTTCGTGATCTGGGGTCGGGTGAGGACTTATTTTTTGCGTGCTGAGCTGATGCTTTTAATGATACCATTTTGGTGCAGATACATTCTTTTGATCGCCCGTTATTGCATTTTAATGCAATGTCGCAGTGACAAAAAAAATGTAATTTTGGCGGTTTTATTTTTTTTCTCACTACGCCATTTAGCAGTAAGGTTAATCCTTTTTATGGATAGATCGGGCGATTCTGTATGCGGCAATACCAAATATATGTAGGTTTGATTTTTTTATTGTTGTATTTTGATTGGGGCGAAAGGTTTTGAACTTTTATATTTTTTTATTTTTTTTATATTTTTAAACACTTTTTTTTAAAAATGTTGGCATGTTTCAATAGCCTCCATGGGAAGCTAGAAGCATCCACTACTCGATCGCTTCTGCTACATAGAGGTGATGCACAGATCACCTCTATGCAGCAGAATTGCAGGCTTGCTATGACCGCCGACCACAGGGTGGCGCTCATAGCAATCTGTCATCAACAACCATAGAGGTCTCAAGGAGACCTCTGGTTGTGATGGCAATGCACCGATGACCCCCGATCACATGACGGGGGTCAGCGGTGCTAGTATTTCCGGCCACGCGGCCGGCAGCGCTTGTTAAATGCCGCTGTCAGAGTTTGACAGTGGCATTTAACTAGTTAATGGGCATGGGAGGATCATGATTGAAAACAGCTGACATGTCGCGGCTTTGAGGTGGGCTCACCACCGGAGCCCACCTCAAAGCGGGGGATACTGCCAGATAACGTACTATTCTGTCAGCTGGCAGAAAGGGGTTAAAAAAATATTTTTACACTTTTTAATATTTTTTTTAATTTTTTTACGTTGTCCAGTATGTGACATTACTGTATAACATCAGATCACTGATCTGATGTTCTGCAATGCATATGCACTGCAGGACATTAGACCAGAATCTGACAGGCAGGGAGTAAGTGTCTCAGGTACTGCTCTCAGCAGGCACTGACATACCACCTTTCTTGAAGGATCCCGTAGCCATCTTGTGGCCAAGGTTCTCCATGAAGACCATTAGGACAACATGATCGCATCGCATTGTCCTGATGGAAGCAAACAGGGAGCACCCTCCCTACACAATGTCCCTCTATGTTGCTGTCACTACCGACAGCGGCATCAGAGGTGTTATATGCAGCTGACACCTGCACCCGATCGCCGCGTCGCTCAGCATGAGGCCGCATGACAGGTGCCCCATACTAGTACTACTGTTTGTGAGAACGCAGTTCCCAAGGAGCAGTACTAGTACGGTGCATGTCTGGAAGGGATATTATTCTGGGTGTGTGTTTTTATACAATATAGCTATGAAGTTAGTAATGGGGGCATGCTATGGACGACTCTCCATTACTAACCTCTGGACTTGATGTCACTTGACAATACAAAGGTGACATCCACACCCCCAACTATCACCCTACTTGCCACCGCTACAGGGAAAGTGGGAAGAGCAAGGCTGTGTCAGAATTGGCACATCTTGGCTCTCTGGGGTGACTGAGAGCTGATGTTCTTAGTCTGGGGGAGCCAGTGTCCATGGTCCCTTTCTAGGCTGTTAATATTAGCCCACAGCTGTCTGCATAACCTTTGCTAGCTATTAATTATAGGGGGACCCTATGTAATTTTTGTGGCCAATAAAGGCTAAGTATACAGCTGTGACCTGATATTAATAACCTGGGAACCTCCATGAGTATTACCCCCTTCCCAGGCTATAAACATGTGCCCCCAGCTTTCCCTCTGCTGGTTAAGAAAATTAAGGCGGAGCCCACGCCATTTTTTCACAAAAATAATCTTTAATAATTAAACACATATACAGTAAGTTGCACACACTGTACTAATAGTATATGTGACTGACATCTGTATAACTATCTATTCTATGTGTATATACTGTATGTAATCCATCTATTCTATACTGTCGGGTCCTACTGTGATTTTACGTGTGCGCACGTTGAGTATTTGCTTGAAGAAATTTTTGCAAGGTTTCCGCATCTGTTGGCAGTGTTTTTTGCAGCAGTTTTGCATGCATTTTTGCATGCATTTTTTGCATGTGTTTTTGTACAGCAATGAAGGCTTTTTTTAGCTAAATAAAGATATTTAAAAAAAAGTTTTGGGATGTAATTTCTTGGTTCAACACCTTCTTTATTGTTCTGATGCAGTAGCATCAGGGTAATGGGATTAGTGTCAGCAGCTGTCATTGACACCAAGCCCTAGGTTTAGTAATGAAAATATGTCAGCCAGACACTCTCATTACTAAGCTGGTAAGTAAACCCACACACGCACACACACACACACTGAAACCAGCCTGTGTAGGAGCATTAACAAAATTAACCTATATAGTCTTTAACAAAACAGCAACTGTTCATTTTTACAAAAAAATGAAAAAGAAAATTGTGTGGGCTCTCGCGTAATATTCATAACTAGCAGAGGGAAAGCTGAGGGCTGATGTTAATATTCTGGGAAGGAGCCAATAACCATAAAGTTTCCCAGGCTATTACTATTAGCTCACAGCTGTTTGCTTAGTCTTTACTGACTAGTTTACAGGGGGGCCCCAGAAGAAAATTGACATAGGATCCCTCTATAAAACCTAACTAGCAAAGAATAGACAGAGAGCTGCGGGCTGATATTAATAGCCTAGGAAGGGGCCATGGATATTGACCCCCTCCCAGACTACAAATATGATACACAACCACAAATCTTCAAAAAAGTATATAGTTTATTATTGCACAATAATCACAGCATTAAAATAAAGGAACAGACCTGTTCTGTCTGTTTTGTTATGTTGACAACAAAACAGCTGCTTGACAAGATATTAAATGGACTATATATATCCATTGATAAACCTTTATATAAATTTTATTTATTTTCATATATTGACTATTGCATTTTTATATATATATTTGTACATTTATATATTTATCACCATTTGTCCTTATTTCACTTCTTGATAAGTGCATTTGTAGCAATATTATGATATTGGCACACACTTAATTGAGTACTTACTATTAATTATTTTTCAATATGTATCATCACTATATTTTGTTCCTTGCATGGTGGGATTATTTTCCGTTTTAACTTTTTTCTTATATTCAATCATAAATTAATTATATTGATTCAGTTCACTTATTTATTCATGAGATATAGTATTTCACTACATTATTTTATGTTTTTCTTCGCACATTTTGTTCACCTGATAAGTATTCCGTCCCGGCTATTAGGCTCTTGATTACGTAGCACTGACTGTCGTCATTTCCGGTCATGTGACGCGCTCCACGGAGACGTGTCCCTGGCTCGTGGAAGATGATGGCGGCTTTACCATGCATGGTAATGTACAGTAGTTCTGCCGCTCACCTGTTCACTCGCACTATGCACTTTTTTGATTGGTCCCGGTTTATATAAAATACAATGCGATGGGCTCCTTCTCAGTCTCCATCGTCAAAGCTGAAGCAAAGTGCGCGTCGGGCCGTGCGGGTTTACCATCGGGGTATGTACAACTATAGCAATGTAGTACCACAGGATAATCATATCTGATGCACTGACATGGCGTGCATCGTAGTGACTAGGCTATTTTGTATTTGATATCCCCCATTTTTATATTAATTACTTACTATTCTGTTTATTTATCTCTTTTGGGGTAATTTATTATTTATGCACAGCGCTCACTTTATCCTAAGTATTTATTTGGCATATGTATTTTAAATGATGAAATTGGAGATGTGAGTATTTAGTGCATACTAGCCTTTTCTATATATTTAAATTGTCTGGTTATTTAGGCATAGTAAAATAATAGAGGTACTGATTATTTCTTACTGACTAAATTTATTGTGAACTTGATGTATGTATTTATTGCCCATACCCTTATATGGTACCTTGCACTCCATTGCCACCTGGTGGTCTGTTCCCTTATTTTAATGTTGTGATTATTATGCAATAATAAACTATATACTTTTTTGAAGATTTGTGGTTGTGTATCATATTTGTAGGTGTTGAGTATTCTGATAGATACACGACTGTATATATATTTATCTGCTTGGTTTATTTCCCCTCCCAGACTAAAAACATCAGCCCTCAGCTACCCAAGAAAAGGCACATCTATAAGATGCACCAAATATGGTCCTCGCTGTTCCCACTTGCCCTGTAGCGGTGGCAAGTGGGGTAATGGTTGGGGGGATTGATGTCAACTTTATATTGTTAGGTGACATCAAGCCCAGAGGTTAGTAATGGAGAGGCATTTATTAGATGCCCCCATTACTAACCCCATAGTGATATTATCAAAAGCACACACACCCAGAATAAAGTCCTCTAATTGAAATAATGACACCAAATCCTTTTATTGACACTAAATGAAACAATACTCACCAAACGCATAATCCACTGAAGTCAACATCTCTTGTAACAAAAATAAAATAATAGACCACAATATTCCTCACCTGTTTGCCGAGAAGATAATAATCTATAATGTTCCATAACAATCTTGAAGACTGTGAGAGCAGTCATTGATGTGACTGCTCTCAAAGACAGCCAGTTATACACTGACACAGAAGATAATCGCTCTTGCAGTGTATAGCACTGAGCTGCTGTGAGAAAGTTCACTGGAGTTCATTAGCTGATCAGCTCCAGTGATGTCCCTTACAGTAGTTCAGGGGTATGCACTGTGGGAGCAATGATTCACCTGTCAGTGTATCACCAGCGGCTGGTTATAGCAGTCACATCTCCCGATGTGACTGTTCTACACTTGAGATTGCTGTGGGACACTCAGGATTACATGAACTATGGCGAACAGGTGAGTATATTGTGGTTTATTACTTTTATTTTTTTATAGGAGACATGGGAATCGGGGATTGGGTGTTAAGGTGAGTATATGTTGTTTTTTTATTTTACATTTTTTATAGGAGACATCGGCGTTGGGGATTGGGTATTAGGTGAGTGTAATGTGTTTCTTATTTTTATTTGAATATGTATTCAATTAAATTACATTATTTTTTAACTTTAACCCCTTAATCCCATTTGACGTACTATCCCGTTGAGGTGACCTGGGACTTAATTCCCAGGGACGGGATAGTACCTCATGGGCGATCAGCCATGATCACGGGGGGAGCGCGGCCAATCGCCGCCGGGTGTCAGCTGATTATTACAGCTTACATCCAGCACTATGTGCCAGGAGCAGTCACGGACGGCTCCTGGCACATTAACCCTCCTTCCGGGTCCTGCAGGGAGGTGGCTTCCAAGCGCCTGCTCTGAGCAGGCGCCGGGAAGCCTCCCTGCAGTGCCTGTCAGATCGCTGATCTGACACAGTGCACTGCAAAGTGTCAGATCAGTGATCTGACAATATAGTATGATGTCCCTCCCCAGGGCAATGTTACAAAGTAAAAAAAAAATATTTACATGTGTAAAAAAAAAAGAAAATTCCTAAATAAAGAAAAAAAAATATAGTTCCAATAAATTCATTTCTTTATCTAAATAAAAAAGCAATAAAAGTACACATATTTAGTACTGCCGCATCCGTAACGACGCAACCTATAAAACTGTCCCACTAGTTAACCCCTTCAGTGAACACCGCAACAAAAAGAGGGGAAAAACAATGCTTTATTATCATACCGCCGAACAAAAAGTAGAATAACACGCGATCAAAAAGACGGATATAAATAACCATGGTACCGCTGAAAATGTCATCTTGTCCCGCAAAAAACAAGCCACCATACAGCATCATCAGCAAAAAAATTAAAAAGTTATAGTCCTCAGAATAAAGTGATGCAAAAATAATTGTTTTTTATATAAAATAGTTTTTATCGTATAAAAGCGCCAAAACATAAAAAAATTATATAAATGAGGTATCGATGTAATCGCACTGACCCAAAGAATAAAACTGCTTTATCAATTTTACCAAACGTTGAATGGTATAAACCCCCCCCCCCCCAAAGAAATTCATGAATAGCTGATTTTTGGTCATTCTGCCTCACAAAAATCGGAATAAAAAGCAATCATAAAAATGTCACGTGCCTGAAAATGGTACCAATAAAAACATCAACTCGTTCCACAAAAAACAAGACCTCACATGACTCTGTGGATCAAAATATGGAAAAATTATAGCTCTCAAAATGTGGAAACGCAAAAACTATTTGTGACAGCTGCCAATCATAAAAATCCACTAAAAAAAGCTATAAAAGTAAAACAAACCCCCCTTATCACCCCCTTAGTTAGGGAAAAATAATAAATATAAAGAAATGTATTTATTTCCATTTTTCCATTAGGGTTAGGGTTAGGGTTTGGGCTAAAGTTAGGGTTAGGGTTAAGGTTGGGGCTAAACTTAGGGTTAGGGCTAAAATGAGGGTTAGGGTTGGGGCTAAAGCTAAGGTTAGGGTTAAAGTTACGGTTAGGGCTACAGTTAGGGTTGGGGCTACAGTTAGGGTTGGGGCTACAGTTAGGGTTAGGTTTGGGGCTAAAATTAGGGTTGGGGCTAAAGTTAGGGTTGGGGCCAAAGTTAGGGTTGGGGCTACAGTTAGGGTTGGGGCTAAAGTTAGGGTTAGGGTTGGGGCTAAAGTTAGGGTTAGGGTTGGGCTAAAGTTAGGGTTGGGGCTAAAGTTAGGGTTAGGGTTGGGCTAAAGTTAGGGTTAGGGTTGGGGCTAAAGTTAGGGTTAGGGTTGCGGCTAAAGTTGGGGTTTGGATTACATTTACGGTTGGAATTAGGGTTGGGATTAGGGTTAGGGGTGTGGTTAGGGTTATGGTTGGGATTAGGGTTAGGGGTGTGCTGGAGTTAGGGGTGTGTTTAGGGTTGAGATTAGGGTTAGAGGTGTGTTGGGATTAGGAGTGTGTTGGGGTTAGGGGAGTGGTTGGGATTAGGGCTAGGGGCATGTTTGGGTTAGGGGTTTGGTTAGGGTTGGGATTAGGGTTAGGGGTGTGTTTGGGTTAGGGTTTCAGTTAGAATTGGGTTTTTTTCACTGTTTAGGCACATCAGGGGCTCTCCAAATGCGACATTGCGTCTGATCTCAATTCCAGCCAATTTGCGCTGAAAAAGTAAAACAGTGCTACTTCCCTTCCGAGCTGTCCCGTGCTCCCAAACAGGGGTTTACCCCAACATATGGGGTATCAGCGTACTCAGAACAAATTGGACAACTTTTTGGGTCCAATTTCTCCTGTTACCCTTGGAAAAATAGAACATCGGGGCTAAAAAATAATTTTTGTGGAAAAAAAAGGATTTTTTATTTTCACGGCTCGGCATTATAAACTGTAGTGAAAAACTTGGGGGTTCAAAGTACTCACAACACATCTAGATAAGTTCCTTGGGGGGGTCTAGTTTCCAATATGGGGTCACTTGTGGGGATTTCTACTGTTTTGGTACATCATAGGCTCTGCAAATGCAACGTGACGCCTGCAGACCTATCGATCTAAGTCTGCTTTCCAAACGGCGCTCCTTCCCTTCCGAGCTCTGCCATGCGCCCAAACGATGGTTCCCCCCAAATATGGGGTATCAGCATGCTCAGAACAAATTGATCAACAACTTTTGGGGTCCAATTTCTCCTGTTACCCTTGGGAAAATACAATACTGGGGGCTAAAAATAATTTTTGTGAAAAAAAAACGATTTTTATTTTCATGGCTCTGCGTTCTAAACTGTACTGAAGCACTTGGGGGTTCAAAGTTCTCACAACACATCTAGATAAGTTCCTTGGGGGGGTCTAGTTTCTAATATGGGGTCACTTGTGGGGGGTTTCTACTGTTTAGGTACATCAGGGGCTCTGCAAATGCAACGTGACTCCTGCAAACCAATCCATCTAAGTCTGCATTCCAAACGGCGCTCCTTCCCTTCCAAACTCTGCCATGTGCCCAAATGGTGGATCCCCCCACATATGGGGTATCATCTTACTCAGGACAAATTGGACAACAACTTTTGGCATCCAATTTCTCCTGTTACATTTGGGAAAATACAAAACTGGGGGCTAAAAAATTATTTTGGTGGAAAAATAAAGATTTTTTATTTTCACAGCTCTGCGTTATAAACTGTAGTGAAACACTTGGGGGTTCACAGTTCTCACAACACATCTAGATAAGTTCCTTAGGCAGTCTACTTTCCAAAATGGTGTCACTTGTGAGGGGTTTCCACTGTTTAGGCACATCAGGGGCTTTCCAAACGCGACATGGCGTCCCATCTCAATTCCAGTCAATTTTGCATTGAAAAGTCAAATGGCGCTCCTTCCCTTCTGAGCTCTGCCATGCACCCAAACAGTGGTTTACCCCCACATATGGGGTATCAGCAAACTTAGGACAAATTGCACAACAACTTTTGGGGTCCAATTTCTTCTGTTACCCTTGGGAAAATAAAAAATTGAGGGCAAAATATCATTTTTGTGGATAAATATGATTTTTTATTTTTGTGGCTCTGCATTATGAACTTCTGTGAAGCACTCGGTGGGTCAAAGTGCTCACCACACATCTAGATAAGTTCCTTAGGGGTCTACTTTCCAAAATGGTGTTACATGTGGGGGGTTTCAATGTTTAGGTACATCAGGGGCTCTCCTAACGCGACATGGCGTCCTATCTCAATTCCAGTCAATTTTGCATTGAAAAGTCAAACGGCGCTCCTTCCCTTCCTAGCTCTGCCATGCGCCCAAACAGTGGTTTGCCCCCACATATGGGGTATCAGCGTACTCAGGACAAATTGCACAACACCTTTTGGGGTCCAATTTTTCCTGTTAGCCTTGGTAAAATAAAACAAATTGGATCTGAAATACATTTTTTGTGAAAAAAAGTTAAATGTTCCTTCCAAAAATTCCTGTGAAACAGCTGAAGGGTTAATAAACTTCTTGAATGTGGTTTTGAGCACTTTGAGATGTGCAGTTTTTAGAATGATTTAACACTTGAGTATTTTTTATCATATAGACCACTCAAAGTGACTTCAAATGTGATGTGTTCCCTATAAAAAATGGTGTTGTAAAAATGAGAAATTGCTGGTCAACTTTTAACCCTTATAACTCCCTAAAAAAATAATTTTGGTTCCACAATTGTGCTGATGTAAAGTAGACATGTGGGAAATGTTACTTATAAGTATTTTGTGAAACATATCTCTGTGATTTAAGGGCATAAAAATTCAAAGTTGGAAAATTGTGAAATTTTCAAAATGTTCACAAAAATTTCCATTTTTTTCACAAATAAACGCAGGTAATATCAAAGAAATTTTACCACTATCAGGGGTGGATTAAGGGTAGCCAGGGCCCCGGGCTGTTGAGACTCTGTGGGCCGCCCGGTCATGTGACGGGGTCATGCGACGGGGTCATCATATACCTGAACCAGATTATTCCAGAAAAATAGTTGCTGAGTGAAACTCCACTTATCACCTGTCACACATTAACCGTTCCCATCACCAGATCACACATATAGCCGGCAGCTTTTGTTTTGGCCAAAAGATTTTTCAAGCCGCCACCATAACACAGTAGACACTTTTGGCCGGGCCCTACTCTATTGTAACCTATTAAATATTTGTTAAAATATGCAATACAATCAAGGTATATTTTTATTTACTTTTCAATTTTTAAAATGACCAATAATATCACATACAAGGAACAAATACAACACCATGACCAGACCACATATTATCACCAGTGACCGAATAATATCACATACAAGGAACAAATACAACACCATGACCAGACCACATATTACCACCAGTGACCAAATAATATCACATACAAGGAACAAATACCACAGCACCATGACCTGACCACATATTACCACCACAAAGTGACCAAATAGCACATACAAGGGACAAATACTGCAACACCATGTCCAGACCACATATAACCACCATATAGTGACTGAATACTACAATACTGATCAGTAATTAAAAAAACCACAATACTATCACCATAAGCGCCATTATACACAGGAGATCTGTATTTAGTATGCAGTGTCTGTGTAGAGGTTATACAGTGATCACTGGTGACATTATATACAGGAGCTCTGTATATAGTATACTGTGTATAGTGTCAGTGTATAGGTAACACACTGACTCACCAGTGACGTCTCTAGGTGAAGTCCTTCATCTTTCAATCCGCACAGACAGCCATCACTTCTTCCAGCCAGGGCTCATATCTGCAGGAAATAATAGTTATCTTGAGCTCCGCTTGCAGAACACATTACTTAATTTTTCCCAACTTCTACATTACACCACATGAAGAAAAAGAGACAACATAGTGTCACTCTACACAGTAACAGGCCTGCCCCCTCATTTAAAACAGTATACTCAAAAAATAAAATAAATACATCACTGCAGTAATAATATCCCTAAACTAGTCCCTATGGTAATAATAATCCCCATCCTGGCCCCCAGTGTCTCCAACATTCCTGCCCCAGGGTGTCCAGCATTTCTGCCCTCAGTGTCTCCAGCATTCAGCCCCAAGTGTCTCCAGCATTCAGCCCCCAGTGTCTCCAGCATTCTGCCCCCAGTGTGTCCAGTATCTCTGCCCCATCTGTGTCCAGTATCTCTGCCCCATCTGTGTCCAGCATCTCTCCCCCCATCTGTGTCCAGCATCTCTGCCCCATCTGTGTCCAGCATCTCTGCTCCATCTGTGTACAGCATCTCTGCCCCCAATGTGTCCAGCGTCTCTGCCCCCAGTGTCCAGCATTCTGCCCCCAGTGTGTCCAGCATCTCTGCCCCCATCTGTGTCCAGCATCTCTGCCCCATCTGTGTCCAGCATCTCTGCCCCATCTGTGTCCATCATCTCTGCCCCATCTGTGTCCAGCATCTCTGCCCCCAATGTGTCCAGCATCTCTGCCCCCAATGTGTCCAGCATCTCTGCCCCAATGTGTCCAGCATCTCTGCCCCAATGTGTCCAGCATCTCTTCCCCAATGTGTCCAGCATCTCTTCCCCAATGTGTCCAGCATCTCAGCCCCCAATGTCCAGCATCTCTGCCCCCGATGTCCAGCATCTCTGCCACCAGTGTCCAGCATTCTGGCCCGGGCCCCCCAGATTGCAGCTCTCAATGAAAAAAAAAACAAGTTCTTTTCACCTGACCACGCTCCTTCGCTAAACTCCCTCTTTGAAGCTGAAGCGCGCACTTGCCGGCGACTGACAATGACATCAGACGCCGGCAACGTGCATGCTGCGGCTGATGTCAGCTGCCAGCCTCCGATTGTCTGGCCTGCACGTCAATGGCGTTAGTCTGCTGCAGCGCTGGTAGGGGCCTGGTGAGCTGATGAGATGGGTCCCCTCTGCCCACCGGGCCAATACGCCAGTCAGGGCAGTAAAGCCCTGATGGCGGCGGTCAATCTGAGCGGTAGCCCAGGGCCCCCCCCACACAACTGGGCCCTGGGCTACCGCCCAGATTGACCTCATTATAATCCACCCCTGACCACTATCATTAAGTACAATATGTCTCAAGAAAACAATGTCAGAATCATCAGGATCCGTTGAAGCGTTCCAGAGTTATAACCTCATAAAGGGACAGTGGTCAGAATTGTAAAAATTGGCCTGGTCATTAACATGCAAACCACCCTTGGGGGTTAAGGGGTTAAGCACAGGTGCCGGCTGACAAGAAACTACTCCCATCAGTTGCTCCTGCTATCACTGTTATCATTGACAGCAGATGCAGCCTGATGGGAAGAGTAGTCTCTTATCGGCCAGTGCCTGCTGACGTGTGGTAAGCTTTTTACTGCTGGTCATTGCATCTCTGCGGGGTTACCAACAGGACTTTTGCATTATCATGATGCTATAAACCCATGTAGTAAAGATGGCGGCAACACAGGTGCAAAATACTGAAAAGATAATCACTATCAGCCTAACAATTCATGGAGAGGGTGATTGCTTAGTATATGATTGCATAAAAGAGGCTTGTAATGGGTGCTGTTCACATACAGGTAATGCACAGTATCTGGTTTACATCCTATTAGTGACGTATGATTACTGACATATTGTATGTATTTTTTGCACTTTATTTTTCAGGGTGAAGCAAGGCCCAGCATTTTTGGTATTGTAAACTGGTGTGTCTGTTCACATGGGATGCGCTTAAATAGTGCTGGGCAGCCCACCTGATCGAACAGTATGGGCATCACTAATAGGCTGTAAGCCAGATACTGTTCATTACCTGTATTGAACAGCACCCTATACAAACCGCTTTTGTGTAATCATATACAATCAATCACCCCCTCCATGAATTGGTAGACTGTGAGTGGTCATCTTATCAGTGTTTTGCACCTGTGTTGCCGCCATGTTTACTTCATGGGTTTGCTGCATCCTGAGTACATTTGTTCAGAGACCAGGGCGGGTAAACACTGCTGCGCCTATTCTGCTGTATTAATTCTTGAATTTTTGAAGGATTTTTAGACCTCTTTTGCGGCTTTGCTATTAAGTATGGTAACCCCCTGACCCCCCAGGGCTCTAACGATAGTAACCATCTACCAACTGTAATGTTACCGCTGATCAGAACCGTCAATGTTTGTGCTGTGTATGAGTTTGTTTTTGCCTCACTTTGACTCCAATGGTGTTCGACTATAATTAGCGAATATATATTAAATCTGAACCGAATGTTCAAATATTCACTCATCTCTAGTTATGAACCCCGGCGGCACTAAAAACCTACTCAGAGAAGATGCTAGCGACAGAGCAGGTCAACACCTCCAAGGCATGGAGGGACAGCTATGGAGGGACATGGAGTGTCTATCTTTGAGATGCAATAGTTGAATGTCGCAGAGGAATTAGTGAATATGCTGGTTTGATCAGCCAGGTATTGCTTGACTATCTTTTAAAACTTTTCCCTCCTTGTCAAAAACATAGAGTCATCAGACCCTGGAAGCTGGGATGGTGTCATGCAATTGGCCCAGGCCTTTGACACAGTACCCCTGCCTCTGCTGTGTGTCTCCCTTGCCTGTCCTCCTTGTTTGGGCAAGGAAGCTTGTCCCCTGCTGCTAGCATCATTTGATGGGAGTGTTCTCAACTTATTTTCTACAATGGTCTTCTGATATAGTACCATTTTAGAAGCATGTGGCCTGAGGAAGGAGAGCTACAATGTTCTTGTAGCATGGGTCTAGCAGGATGAACAACCACTACTCTTTTTTGGCCTAGATAAATATAAAGCGAGGGTCATGGGAAAGGCAGGATGCATAAAGTCGGCCATATGTGCCAAGCTCCCTACAGCCAACACTTCCATGTCTCCACCATGATTACCACCCTCCATGTCCCCCTTCTCCTCCTCTCTCTCTTTCTCTTCCTCCTTAGCCCATCCATGTAGGAGAGACAGGACAAAGGTTGTGTGGGGATATGAGCTTCTGTTGCGCTAGCAATCAGATACTGTTCCTCCTCCTCCTCAACGTCCACCTCCTTATTGTTACCCAATCCAGGCTTAGCAGATGAGATGAGGCTGGGCTGGGTAGTATCTCCCTGTCTCATGTCTTCCTCCTCCACCTGGTTCGCATGCATAGCATCATGTTTAATTGTGAGCTGCACTGTTTAAATAGGCACAGAAGCGGGATCGTTGCACTGACCATAGCGTCATCGCCACTCACTATCTTTGTGGAGTCCTCTAAGACTTGGAAAACTGCACAAATATCAGACATCCATGCCCACTCTTCAGCTGTTACGTGCGGAGGCTGACCAGAATACCAATGGGTGTGTTAGAGCTGGTAATCGACAACTGGCCTCTGCTCCTCACAAAGCCTTGCCAGCATGTGTAGTGTGGAGTTCCAGGGTGTGGTGACATCAATCAGTGAGATATCACTTGCATATGCTGCTGCAGCACTGTCAGAGTGGCAGTAGCTGTAGCCAACTTGCGGAAATGGGCGCTGAAGCGGCATACGTTGACCAGAAGCTCTGGCATATCTTGGTATGCTTTTTGAAACCACTGAACGACCAAGTTGAGTACATGTTCCAAGCATGGTACATGTGTCAACTAGCCAAGCTTTACAGTAGTGATGAACGAGTATACTCATTACTTGAGATTTCTAGAGCATGCTCGGGTAGTCTCTGAGTATTTTGGAGTGCTCAGAGGTTTAGCTTTCGTCGACGCAGCTGCATGATTTGCGGCTGCTAGACAGCTTGAATACATGTGGGGATTGCCTGTTTGTTAGGCAATCCTCACATGTATTCAAGCTGTCCAGCAGTCGCAAATTATGCAGCTGCGTCGACAAAAACTAAATATCCAAGCACGCCAAAATACTCGGAGACCACCCGAGCATGCTCTGGAAATCTCGAGTAACAAGTATACTCGCTCATCACTACTTTACAGTCATCACCAGGTTAAGGCCATTATCACACACAACCAGGCCTGGTTGGAGGTTCAGCAGCAATAGCCACAGGTCTTTCTGGTCTGTTATTCGATTAAGTAATACTGCCACAGTGTGCGGTTTGTCTCCTAGAGCAGAACCTGTTCCAGCTTTGCAGAGGTAGTGCTGCATATCTTCTCATTGATGTGGATGATGTGATTTGAGATAACACATTGGAGATGGAGGATAAGGAGGAGCAGGAGTGTTATGATCCTAGTGGCAAGGATCGCAGGTCGGACTAGCTAAGTAACTGAACAGACTACTAGCTCTGGGGAAGTGGTAACTAGATTGACCGCAACCTGATCCTATCCGCAAACAACTATAGGCAGCCATGGAATGTTACCTAAAAATCCTAGACGTCTCTTCACGGCCTGAGAAACTGACTATTCCTGGAGGGAAAGAAAGTCCTCTCTTGCCTCAGTGGAATGACCCCAAAGATATAGAATAGCCCCCCACAAATATTAACGGTGAGTTAAGGGGAAAGCACAAACGCAGAGATGAAATCAGATTTAGCAAATGAGGCCCGCTAATACTAGATAGCAGAAAATAGGAAGGGAACTGTGCGGTCAATAAAAAAACCCTATTCAAAATATCCACGCAGAGATTGCTCGAGCCCCCGCACCAACTAACGGTGCGGGGGAAGCAACTCCGTACCCCAGAGCTTACCAGCAAAAAGAAATCACATATTAGCAAGCTGGACTAGACTCATCATACACAGAAATCATATTGCAGGCAGATGAGCAAAAAATATTCAAACAGAACTTAGCTTATCCTGAAGAGGCAGAAAACGAGATAATCAGGAGTAATCAGAATAGCACTGAATACATTGACAGCCGGCAACAAGTGGAAGTGAAGCAGAGCTAAATAGGAGCCTCCCTGGTGAATAACGAGGCAGCTGATCCAGCCAGACCCGCAGGATAATAAACCAAAACACCAGGGGGAGCCAAAAAAACAAAGTCACACAATACCATCTGTGACCACAAGAGGGAGCCTGAAAACGGAGTTCACAACAGTACCCCCCCCTTGAGGAGGGGTCACCGAACCCTCATCAAAACCCCCAGGGCAATCAGGGTGAGCCACATGGAAGGCACGAACCAAATCAGCCGCATGAACATCAGAGGCGACAACCCAGGAATTATCCTCCTGACCATAGCCTTTCCACTTAACCAAATACTGAAGCCTCCGTCTAGAAATACGAGAATCCAAGATCTTCTCCACCACGTATTCCAATTCTCCCTCAACCAGCACAGGGGCAGGAGGCTCAACCGAAGGAACCACAGGCACCACATACCTCCGCAACAACGACCGATGGAACACATTATGAATAGCAAACGATGCCGGGAGGTCCAAACGAAATGACACAGGGTTAAGGACTTCCAAAATCTTATAAGGACCGATAAACCGAGGCTTAAACTTAGGAGAGGAGACCTTCATAGGAACAAAGCGAGAAGACAACCACACCAAATCCCCAACATGAAGTCAGGGACCCACACAGCGATGGCGGTTGGCAAAGCGCTGAGCCTTCTCTTGTGACAGCTTCAAATTGTCCACCACATGATTCCAAATCTGATGCAACCTATCCACCACAACATCCACTCCAGGACAGTCAGAAGGCTCCACCTGACCCGAGGAAAAACGAGGATGAAACCCTGAATTACAAAAAAAGGCGAAACCAAAGTAGCAGAACTAGCCCGATTATTAAGGGCAAACTCGGCCAATGGCAAAAAAGTCACCCAGTCGTCCTGATCAGCAGAAACAAAACATCTTAAATAGGTTTCCAAAGTCTGATTAGTGCGCTCGGTTTGGCCATTCGTCTGAGGATGGAAGGCCGACGAAAAAGACAAATCAATGCCCATCTTAGCACAAAAGGTCCGCCAAAATCTAGACACAAACTGGGATCCTCTGTCGGAAACAATATTTTCAGGGATCCCGTGCAAACGAACCACATTTTGAAAAAACAGAGGAACCAACTCGGAGGAGGAAGGCAACTTAGGCAAGGGCACCAAATGGACCATTTTAGAAAAACGATCACACACCACCCAAAGGACCGACATTCTCTGAGAGACAGGGAGATCTGAAATAAAATCCATGGAAATGTGCGTCCAAGGCCTCTTCGGGACAGGCAAAGGCAACAACAAGCCACTGGCACGAGAACAGCAAGGCTTAGCCCGAGCACAAATTCCACAAGACTGCACAAAGGAACGCACATCCCGCGACAAGGAAGGCCACCAGAAGGACCTAGCCACCAAATCTCTGGTACCAAAAATCCCAGGATGGCCTGCCAACACCGAAGAATGAACCTCGGAAATAACTCTGCTGGTCCATCTATCCGGGACAAACAGTCTCTCCGGTGGACAACGGTCAGGTCTATCTGCCTGAAACTCCTGCAGCACTCGTCGCAAATCTGGGGAGATGGCAGACAAAATCACCCCTTCTCTGAGGATACCAGCTGGCTCTGAATCACCAGGAGAGTCAGGCACAAAACTCCTAGAAAGAGCATCAGCCTTCACATTCTTCGAACCAGGCAGGTATGAGACCACAAAATCAAAACGAGAGAAAAACAACGACCAACGAGCCTGTCTAGGATTCAGCCGCTTGGCCGACTCGAGATAAATCAAATTCTTGTGATCAGTCAAGACCACCACACGATGCTTAGCTCCCTCAAGCCAATGTCGCCACTCCTCAAATGCCCACTTCATAGCCAACAACTCCCGATTACCAACATCATAATTCCGCTCGGCAGGCGAAAACTTTCTTGAAAAGAAAGCACATGGCTTCATCACAGAGCCATCAGAGCTTCTCTGCGACAAAACAGCCCCCGCTCCAATCTCAGAAGCATCAACCTCGACCTGGAAAGGAAGGGAGACGTCTGGCTGACATAAGACCGGAGCCGAAGAAAACCAGCGCTTCAGCTCCCGAAAGGCCTCCACAGCCGCAGGAGACCAATTAGTAACATCAGAACCCTTCTTGGTCAAATCCGTCAATGGCTTAACAACACCAGAAAAATTAGCGATGAAGCGACGGTAAAAATGAGCAAAACCCAAGAACTTCTGAAGACTCTTAACAGATGTAGGCTGAGTCCAGTCATGAATAGCCTGAACCTTGACTGGGTCCATCTCAATAGCAGAAGGAGAAAAAATGAAACCCAAAAAAGAGACCTTCTGGACTCCAAAAAGACATTTTGAGCCCTTCACAAATAAAGCATTGGCACGCAGGACCTGAAACACCATCCTGACCTGCATAACATGGGACTCCCAATCATCAGAATATCATCCAGATACACAATCATAAATTTATCCAGATATTCGCGGAAGATGTCGTGCATAAAGGACTGAAAGACAGAAGGAGCGTTAGAAAGTCCAAAAGGCATCACCAAGTACTCAAAATGGCCTTCGGGCGTATTAAATGCAGTTTTCCATTCATCACCCTGCTTAATACGCACAAGGTTATACGCACCACGAAGATCTATCTTGGTGAACCAACTAGACCCCCTAATGCGAGCAAACAGATCAGATAACAATGGCAAAGGATACTGAAATTTGACCGTGATTTTGTTTAGAAGGCGATAATCAATACAAGGTCTCAAGGAACCATCCTTCTTAGCCACAAAAAAGAACCCCGCACCAAGAGGGGAGGAGGAGGGGCGAATAAGTCCTTTCTCCAAAGACTCCTTTATATTACTCCGCATAGCAGCATGCTCCGGCACTGACAAATTGAAAAGTCGTCCCTTAGGAAACTTACTACCAGGAATCAAATTTATAGCACAATCACAATCCCTATGAGGAGGTAGAGAACTGAGTTTGGGCTCATCAAATACATCCTGGTAATCTGACAAAAACGCAGGGACCTCAGAAGGAGTGGATGAAGCAATTGACACCACAGGAGCGTCGCCATGAATTCCCTGACAACCCCAACTTGACACAGATATTGCTTTCCAATCCAGGACTGGATTATGAGTCTGCAACCATGGCAGGCCCAACACGACAACATCATGCAAATTATGCAATACAAGAAAGCGAATCACCTCCTGATGAACAGGAGTCATGCACATGGTCACTTGTGTCCAGTACTGAGGGTTATTCGTAGCCAATGGTGTAGCATCAATTCCCCTTAGTGGAATAGGGAATTTTAAAGGCTCCAAAACAAAACCACAGCGCCTGGCAAATGACAAATCCATCAGTCTCAGGGCAGCACCTGAATCCACAAAAGCCATAACCGGGTAAGATGACAGGGAACAAATCAGGGTAACAGACAAAATAAACTTAGGCTGTAAAGTACCGATGGTGACAGATTTATCAATCTTTTTTGTGCGCTTAGAGCATGCTGAGATAACATGAGCTGAGTCACCACAGTAAAAGCACAACCCATTTTGCCGTCTATAATTTTGCCGTTCACTTCTGGTCAGAATTCTATCACATTGCATAGACTCAGATGTCTGTTCAGAAGACACCGCCAAATGGTGCGCAGGTTTGCGCTCCCGCAAACGCCGATCAATCTGAATGGCCAGAGTCATTGACTCATTCAGACCTGCAGGCGTAGGGAACCCCACCATGACATTCTTAATGGCTTCAGAAAGACCTTTTCTGAAATTTGCAGCCAGGGCACACTCATTCCATTGAGTAAGCACCGACCATTTCTGAAATTTCTGGCAGTACACCTCTGCATCATCTTGCCCCTGAGAGAGGGCCAACAACGCTTTTTCAGCCTGGTTCTCAAGATTAGGTTCCTCATAGAGCAATCCAAGGGCCAGAAAAAACGCATCCACACTGAGCAATGCAGGATCCCCTGGATCCAATGCGAAAGCCCAATCTTGAGGATCGCCACGCAAGAAAGAAACAACAATCTTAACTTGCTGAACAGAATCCCCAGAGGAACGAGGTTTCAAAGAAAGAAACAACTTGCAATTGTTCTTAAAATTCAGGAACCTAGATCTATCTCCAGAAAACAACTCCGGAATAGGTATTCTAGGCTCTGACATAGGACTGTGCACAACAAAATCCTGAATACTTTGTACCCTTGCAGCAAGATGATCTACACTGGAGGCTAAACTCTGGATATCCATATCAGCAGCTGAACTCAGAGCCACACCAAGATTAAGAGGAGGAGAGAAGCCAGACACACAGCAGCTAGACACACGGCAGCAAAAAAAAAAAATCTCCAAGCTTCTTTTCTCCTGCTTCTGCCATGCAATTAACACTTTACTGGCCGGCTGTACTGTTATGATCCTAGTGGCAAGGATCGCAGGTCGGACTAGCTAAGTAACTGAACAGACTACTAGCTCTGGGGAAGTGGTAACTAGATTGACCGCAACCTGATCCTATCCGCAAACAACTATAGGCAGCCGTGGAGCGTTACCTAAAAATCCTAGACGTCTCTTCATGGCCTGAGAAACTGACTATTCCTGGAGGGAAAGAAAGTCCTCTCTTGCCTCAGTGGAATGACCCCAAAGATATAGAATAGCCCCCCACAAATATTAACGGTGAGTTAAGGGGAAAGCACAAACGCAGAGATGAAATCAGATTTAGCAAATGAGGCCCGCTAATACTAGATAGCAGAAAATAGGAAGGGAACTGTGCGGTCAATAAAAAAACCCTATTCAAAATATCCACGCAGAGATTGCTCGAGCCCCCGCACCAACTAACGGTGCGGGGGAAGCAACTCCGTACCCCAGAGCTTACCAGCAAAAAGAAATCACATATTAGCAAGCTGGACTAGACTCATCATACACAGAAATCATATTGCAGGCAGATGAGCAAAAAATATTCAAACAGAACTTAGCTTATCCTGAAGAGGCAGAAAACGAGATAATCAGGAGTAATCAGAATAGCACTGAATACATTGACAGCCGGCAACAAGTGGAAGTGAAGCAGAGCTAAATAGGAGACTCCCTGGTGAATAACGAGGCAGCTGATCCAGCCAGACCCGCAGGATAATAAACCAAACCACCAGGGGGAGCCAAAAAACCAAAGTCACACAATACCATCTGTGACCACAAGAGGGAGCCTGAAAACGGAGTTCACAACACAGGAGGGAGTTCAAGAACTGATGGATGAGGTGTAGGAAACCCTGATAGAAGCATGGCCAGAATTCCTCGGCGTCGGGAGCACCTGTTCTGCGCCAGGGTGGGACTTGGCCTCCACAAGGTTCACCCAGTGTGCCATGAGGGAAATGTAGCATCCTTGGCCGCAAGCGCTTGTCCACGTGTCAGTCGTTTAGTGGACAATCCCAGTAAGTGCATTAGTAAGGGCATGGGTGATGTTCCTGGCCACGTGCTGGTACATGGTGATGATGCCACACAGGGAGAAAAAGTGGTGGCTGGGACCAAGTATCAAAGGACAGCTGTCGTCATGAGTCAGTGGAAATCATTTATCCTGGTGTTTAGGTTTGCTGCCCTGTGGAACACAAGCAGGCCAGCACCGTCAGGGAGATGTCGAGTGTGCATACAAGCAAATAGGCCACTTTCTGGAGCACCAATGAGATGTAAGTCGCAAATGCACTCAGGGGCTATGTATACAAGGTATAAAAAATATATATATCATATCCGATTTGGAGATTAGGTTGTTTAATGTAGTATGCATATTGCATTTTATAGAAATATATATTTACATCCTAATTTAGATGACACCTACACTTAGTTTTACTTACTGACATTGTCAGCTTCACATACAATGGAGGAGTAAATATCTAGTAATAAGTAAATACCTAGTATACATAGCCCCGTGCACATGCATGACTTGCGTCTCATTGGTGCTCCAGCAAGTGGTCTATTTGCACATATGCGCATGCGCCGTCTCCCTGAAGGTGCTGGTGGGCTTGCATTCCACAGGGCCACAAACCGGAATACTATGATAAATGAGTTCTGTCTAATAGAGGGCACATCATTTTCCATCTCGGACCTATCTAATTTTTAATAACTATGATCACATGACCCACACACACCCCTCTCCATCTGAGTATTCCGATAAACTAGCTAGGCACATATAGCTATGTCCACTCTGATCCCAACACACGTCTCCTTATGAAGTTTTGACAAAACGTGTGTTGGGGCAGCAGGGACACCCACATCAGTGCTGATTTACATGTAAGTTCACATTATTCTGACTATTATGTGCCCTTCATGTGTTAACAATTAGGAAAGTTTACCTATGTACTTCTAAACTATCCACAGGGTATATTTTAATATATTTATATACTGCTTTATGTATTTAATTACTATCTGTTTTATTTATGTGGGTCCCTGCAACAATTCTTGGTAGCCTCTAGCTTCATATATATATTTCTATTTATTCTTTTTATGTTTTAATTGTCCAAATACAAATAAATATTTTAAACTCTCTGGGTTTCTACCTTTTGTCTTATGATCAATCGGTACTGTTTCTTTCTGCAACTTGACATATGTTGCACAAAGCCCTGTGACAATTTCATGTGACATTCGTGGAAGAACGAAAAGCAAAGGGTTGTGACCTTCATCTTCACCAAACCTAATGGTGTGCAAATGTCATTACCTGAAGGCTAGGGTACATGAAACAAATCTTCTGACAGTGCCCGAGCTTAAAAACAAATTGAAATTTGTGGTCAGAATGTTGAACATGTGGTATTGCACAATGCACAACTTTGCATAGTTATTGATGAAACAATTTATGCTAAATGTTTGTCCAATTTTTTTTTACTAAATGTTGTTCTTTTTAATATAAACTGAAGTTAATAGCAATGAAATTTGGGAAACATTTTTGATCAGAAAACTCCAGGAAGTATACACTATACATACACATACAGTATCTATGTTTCCAGCTCAGTAGTAATACAACACTGAAGATCTAGGCTGTTGGAAATTGCAACAAAGATATTCTCCAGCAAGAGATCATTTCCTTTTTTTTTTTTTTTTAACAAATGATTAGGCACCTACTGAGAACATTGCTCAATTTTTGCCGAAGATAGAAAGATATTATTTACTGTTGAAACAAACATTACTTCACTCGCTGGGTTTCGCCCTATTTGTAGGCTGATGTTTTTGGAATCATGTATGCTTGGTTAAGTTGATAAAGTACAGTAGGACAGATGACTTGAAGAAAGCAAAATAAGAATAGACATCAATTTGAATCATGTAGCTTGCAGTACTAGATTTGCATTTCAGGAGTCTGAAAATGTAATTTGACTGACTAAGGAATACTGGTAAAGATGAAGTGATGACAGTCTGATGGAGGAATATCACAGCAAACAAATGGTGATGACACAGGCTACAATTGCAGAACATGAACTTTACTCAGTAAAAGGTTCAAAAGCTGGGAGGTCATACAGTTCAGGGACAGACTCTTGGCAATTTTCCAATTTAGGCATTGCTCTTATGTACAGCTCTTTGCTATAGTCTATTGATTGTGACTGTGACACCTACTAAAGGTTACTACATCTTAGCTGTTCATGCTTTTAACTTTATTACAGATCCTTTCATTGACTTCAGTCTCTCCTCTATTCACAGTGCACTGAACAATGCAGTAAATTGCAGTTTCTACTAGAAATGGCAGCTTAGGCTACGTTCACATTTGCGGTCAGCGCCGCAGCGTCGGGCGCCGCAGCGGCGCCGCATGCCGCATGCGCCCCTATATTTAACATGGGGGCGCATGGACATGCGTTGTGCTGCGTTTTGCGCCGCATGGCCGCAAGCGTTGGACGCAAGAAACGCTTCAAGTTGCATTTTTTTTGCGTCCAACTTTCGGCCAAAAAGGACGCATGCGGCGCAAAACGCAGCGTTTTAGCGTGCGTTTTGCCGCGTTTTTGTTTGCGTTGTGCGCTGCGGCGCCGACGCTGCGGCGCACAACGCAAATGTGAACGTAGCCTAACACGGTGTTCCAAATTATTATGCACAAAGAGTTTAGGAGTGATAAGGTTAGAATTTTTTTGTTTGTCATTTAAACTCATTAATGGTGATGTGTGTCAGGGCTCTTTATATCACTGAAAGCAATTGCAGATACCTGTGCACATTAGTTTGGCAGGTGTGTCCAAATAAAGGCAAGACTACTTAAGAAGGCTGTTCCACATTATTAAGCAGCCTACATTTTTGGCCAAAATGGGAAAGAAAAAGGATGTGTCGGCTGCTGAGAATTAACAAATTGTGGAGTATTTAGGTCAAGGCATGACTACAATCAACATTGCCAAGACACTTCATAATGATCATCGCACAATCAAGAAGTTTGTAGCTGATGCCCAGCACACACGTGTGCGTGCTGATAAAGAAAAATTGAGGACCCTTTCCAACAGGCAATTGCCTAAGGTTAAAAGAGCAGCTGCAAAAATGCCTGGTCATAGCAGCAGACAAGTTTTTGAAGCTGCTGGTGCCTCCAACGTCCCCAGAACAACAAGATGCAGGGTCCTTTAGAGGTGCGTAAGCCATCCTGTCGACCACCTCTATCCACTGCACACAAGCAGAAACAGCTCCAGTGGGCCAAACGATACATGAAGACTGACTTCCAAACTGTTTTGTTCACCGATGAGTGCCGTGCAACGCTCGATGGTCCAGATGGATGGAGTGGAGGATGGCTGGTTGATGGACACCCCATGAAAACACGGCTAAGGCGCCAACAAGGAGGAGGTGGAGTAATGTTTTGGGCTGGAATCATGGGGAGAGAGATTGTCGGCCCCTTTATGATCCCTGAAGGGGTAAAGATGAACTCCATATTCTATGTGGAGTTTCTAAAAACACTTCCTGCCATGGTTCAAGAGGAAGAACCGTGCTTTCCGCAGCAAGATCATTTTCATGCATAATAATGCACCATCTCATGCTGCAAAAAACACATCTGCATCTCTGGCTGCTATGGGCATAAAAGAGGACAAACTTATGGTGTAGCCACCATCTTCCCCTGGCCTCAACCCCATTGAGAACCTCTGGAGCATCATCAAAAGGAGTGTCTATGATGGCGGGAGGCAGTTCACATCTAAGCAACAGCTCTGGGAGGGTATTCTGTCCACATGCAAAACAATTGAAGCAGAAACCATCCAAAAACTGACAAATTCAATGGACGAGAGAGTTCAGAAGCTTCTTTCGAACAAGAGGTCCTATGTGCAAATGTAACATCACCTAGAATAAAGTTTTCACTTGAAAACTGTTTGATTTCATTTTGTAATAAGCTGATAATGCTTATAACTTAACAATTGACCATTTTTTTGTTCAAAATAAAATAAGAAAGGTTGAAAACTCTGCTGTGCATAATAATTTGGAACATGCATTTTGAGTGTTTATTTTTTTTAAAAAGATACTGTTTTCATAGGCAGTTTGTTCCAAAACATTGCATTTATACTAGAATAGTAGATGACTGGAAAATAACAATGAATGCAATTCACATAGGTAATTTAGAGAAAATATGAGGAAATATTATTTGCATAATAATTTGGAACACAGTGTATATTAGATCTGCAAAATATGCTACTTCGTCCAGTTGTCAGATGTAGATTGACGTCAAGCTGTTGAAGTTTATTCTCAGATGTTTGGTGACTACACCATAGACAACAACAACCTTTGTGAGAGTAAAGCACTGGGTTTTATAGTGGGTTGCAAACTCCTCTAATTTAATGCTATGGTGCGCACACCGCCACATTTGTATCACATTTGTATCATTACAGGGCTTGCCTTGTGAAAGGGCCACTATGTTGTCGTTGCCAAGATCTTAATCTGAGCATGCGCCGCCTCCCGGTCTGCCATTTTCCCAGAGGCCACCGCATCGCAGTATTAGATGTGTGGGGGGCTCCGGGCTTTCACAAAATGCCGGCGGAGCCCCCCGCACCACAGAGCACCATCGAACCTGCCACACCAGCCTGGGAAGGGAGTGTGATCATCGCCCTGCAGTGTTGGACCGCCGTAGAATCGCCCGACTCCTGCTGCCGCCACACTACTTGCAAGTATATTCCAACTATAAGACGCACCTCCCTTTTCCCCAAAAACTTTTGAGGAAAAAAGTGCATCTGATAGTCTGAAAAATAAGGTACATAAATTCCTATTAATCAATTTAAATAAAGATTTGCCCTTTATAGTACTCTTTAGGTATGGTTTATTTGCCTTGTACAATTTGTAAATAAATACATATAATAAGAGACTTGGATGGACCCTTTAGAATAAGGTATATTCTCCTCTAATAGATAAGCGTAATACAAACAAATATTTACTTCTCCAGTAGTTTAACCTTTTAGAAGCAGCCATATCCTCCTCTTAAAGATTAATCCTATATGCACAACTTTATCATCCTTCTTCTTTAGATGGCTGACACATAACAGTATCCTGTATGAAAAGTAAAAATATTGAAGGCACCGGATGTCTTCCTCAAAAACTTCTTTATTAGTTATAGCACATAGTAAAAACTGAGACGTTCTGGTTACAAATGGTCTTTATCTAGCTATATTAAAAGAGAGGGAATAAATATCAGTACATTAGAATGCATTTAAGAACTAATTTATCATGTTTGTACTTTGCTTTTGGCAAATTCATGAGAAAAATAGGTAAATTGATTTGCCAGATATATTTTGTTGGGAAACTATTCAACAAAATGGTGAAACAGGCAAATTATTATTATTATTTATTATTATAGCACCATTTATTCCATGGCGCTTTACATGTGAAAAGGGGTATACATAATAAAAAGTAAGTACAATAATCTTAAATAATACAAGTCACAACTGGTACAGGAGAAGAGAGGACCCTGCCTGTTGTGAACTCTGTTTTCGGGCTCCCTCTAGTGGTCACAAGCGGTACTGTGTAGTGTTGTCTTTCTGCAGGTTGGCAGCATCAGCTGGTTCGTTATCCTTGGTTGGGTTTCCTATTTAGTTCACCTGAATACTCAGTTCCTTGCCTGCTCTCAATGTATTCAGTGCTCTTCAGATTCCTTGTGACTACCTTGCTCCCAGTCTCTCCAAGACAAGCTAAGTTTTTGTTTGATCATTTTTTGATTATCAGCATTTATTATGTTTTTAGTCCAGCTCGCTAAAATGTGATTTCCTCGCTTGCTGGTTGCTCTAGGGGACTGAGTTTCTCCCCCCAACACCGTTAGTTGGTGCGGGGGTTCTTGAAATCTCAGTGTGGATATTTTGTAAGGGTTTTTTACTGACCGCACAGACCCCTTTACTATTTTCTGCTATCTAGTATTAGTGGGCCTCATTTGCTAAATCTGTTTTCACCCCTGTGTATGTGCCTTCCTCTTACCTCACCGTTATTATATGTTGGGGGCTTCTATTTCTTTGGGGATCATTTCTCTGGAGGCAAGAGAGGTCTTTCTTTCTCTCTAGGGGTAGTTAGTTCCTCAGGCTGGCTCGAGACGTCTAGGATTTTTTAGGCACGTTCACCGGCTACTTCTAGTGTGTTTGGATAGGTTCAGATTTGCGGTCAGTCAAGTTTGCCACCTCCCTAGAGCTTGTCCTATGTATGTTACTTAGCTGGAGTAATTTGTGATCCTCAACCACTAAGGATCATAACAGTAGAGCAGGCCACAAAAGTGTTTAATGCATCGCAGAAGTGGGATAAAAAGAAGACCTGAGTACATTTTTTTTTTTTTTTCCTCCCGCTTTTCCTTTGCTGCAGTCTGTTTAGCTTCTTTCATCCCCTTGAACTCTGGGTGGATTTGAGCTCAGCTGCAGACATGAATTTTCAGACTCTGACTTCTAGTGTGGATCATCTGACTGCACGGGTGCAAAGTATTCAGGATTTTGTTATTCATAGCCCTATGTCAGAACCAAAGATACCCATTCCTGAATTGTTTTCTGGTGATAGATCTAGGTTTCTAAACTTTAAGAATAATTGTAAGTTATTTCTATCTCTGAGAACTCGTTCCTCTGGTGATTCCGCTCAGCAAGTTAAAGTTGTTATCTCCTTGTTGCGTGGCGACCCTCAAGATTGGGCTTTCTCTCTGGCGCCAGGAGATCCTGCATTGCTTAATGTAGATGCATTTTTTCTGGCTCTTGGACTGCTTTATGAGGAGCCTAATCTTGAGAATCAGGCAGAAAAAGCGTTGCTGGCTATCTCTCAAGGTCAGGATGAAGCAGAGGTGTATTGTCAAAAGATTCAGAAATGGTCGGTGCTTACTCAATGGAATGAGTGTGCCTTGGCTGCAAATTTCAGAGAAGGTCTTTCTGAGGCCGTTAAGAATGTTATGGTGGGTTTCCCACCCCTACAAGTCTGAGTGATTCTATGGCTTTAGCCATTCAGGTTGATCGGCGTTTGCGGGAGCGCAAATCTGCTCATCCTTTGGTGGTATTTTCTGAACAGAGACCTGAGTCTATGCAATGTGACCGAACTCTGACCAGAATTGAGCGACAAAGTCATAGACGTCAAAATGGGTTGTGCTTTTACTGTGGTGATTCTACTCATGTTATCTCAGCATGCTCTAAACGCTTAAAAAAAATCGCTAAACCTGTCACCATTGGTACTATACAGCCTAAGTTTATTTTGTCTGCTACTTTGATTTGTTCTTTCTCATCCTACCCGGTTATGGCTTTTGTGGATTCGGGTGCTGCCCTGAATCTGATGGATTTGTCGTTTGCCAGGCGCTGTGGTTTTGTCCTGGAGCCTTTGGAATTTCCTATTCCTCTGAGGGGAATTGATGCTACGCCATTGGCTGAGAATAAGCCTCAGTATTGAACGCAAGTGACCATGTGCGTGACTCCCGTACATCAGGAGGTGATTCGCTTTCTTGTTCTGCATAGTTTGCATGATGTTGTCGTTTTGGGTCTGCCATGGCTGCAGGCTCATAATCCAGTTTTAGATTGGAAAGCTATGTCTGTGTCAAGTTGGGGTTGTCAGGGAATTCATGGCGATGCTCAGTTGGTGTCTATTGCTTCTTCCACTCCTTCTGAGGTCCCTGAGTTTTTGTCTGACTACCAGGATGTATTTGATATACCCAGGTCCAGTGCCCTGCCCCCTCATAGGGATTGTGACTGTGCTATAAATTTAATTCCTGGTAGTAAATTCCCTAAGGGACGACTTTTTAATCTGTCTATACCAGAGCATGCCGCGATGCGGAGTTATATAAAGGAGTCTTTGGAGAAGGGACATATTCGCCCATCCTCTTCCCCTCTTGGTGCAGGATTTTTTTTTTGTGGCCAAGAAGGAAGGTTCGTTGAGACCTTGTATAGATTATCGTCTTCTGAATAAAATCACAGTCAAATTTCAGTATCCTTTAACACTATTGTCTGATTTGTTTGCTCGGATTAAGGGTGCCAGTTGGTTCACCAAGATAGATCTCCGTGGTGCGTATAACCTTGTGCGCATTAAGCAGGGAGATGAATGGAAAACAGCATTTAATACGCCTGAAGGCCATTTTGAGTACTTGGTGATGCCTTTTGGACTCTCTAATGCTCCTTCTGTGTTTCAGTCTTTCATGCATGACATCTTCCGAGAATATCTGGATAAATTTATGATTGTTTATCTGGATGACATTTTGGTCTTTTCTGATAATTGGGAGTCCGATGTGAAGCAGGTCAGGATGTTGTTTCAGGTCCTGCGTGCTAATGCTTTATTTGTGAAGGGCTCAAAATGCCTCTTCGGAGTACAGAAGGTCTCCTTTTTGGGTTTTATTTTTTCTCCTTCTACTGTGGAGATGGAACCAGTCAAGGTCCAGGCTATTCATGACTGGACTCAGCCCACGTCTGTTAAGAGTCTTCAGAAGTTCTTGGGTTTTGCTAATTTTTACCGTCGTTTCATCGCTAATTTTTCTAGCGTGGTTAAACCTTTGACGGATTTGACCAAGAAGGGTTCTGATGTGACTAATTGGTCTCCTGCGGCCGTGGAGGCCTTTCGGGAGCTGAAGCACCGGTTTTCTTCAGCTCTAGTCTTATGTCAGCCAGATGTCTCTCTCCCCTTCCAGGTTGAGGTTGATGCTTCTGAGATTGGAGCAGGGGCTGTTTTGTCGCAGATAAGCTCTGATGGCTCTGTGATGAAACCATGTGCTTTCTTTTCAAGAAAGTTTTTGCCTGCCGAGCGGAATTATGATGTTGGTAATCGGGAGTTGTTGGCTATGAAGTGGGCATTTGAGGAGTGGCGACATTGGCTCGAAGGAGCTAAACATCGTGTGGTGGTCTTGACTGATCACAAAAATCTGATTTACCTTGAATCTGCCAAGCGCCTGAATCCTAGACAGGCTCGTTGGTCGTTGTTTTTCTCCCGTTTCAACTTCGTGGTCTCATATCTGCCTGGTTCGAAGAACGTGAAAGCTGATGCACTTTCTAGGAGTTTTGTGCCTGACTCTCCGGGAGTTTCTGAGCCGGCTGGTATTCTCAGAAAGGGAGTGATTTTGTCTGCCATTTCCCCAGATTTGCGACGAGTGCTGCAGAAATTTCAGGCAGATAGACCTGACCGTTGTCCACCAGAGAGACTGTTTGTCCCAGATAGATGGACCAGCAGAGTTATTTCCGAGGTTCATTCTTCGGTGTTGGCGGGTCATCCTGGGATTTTTGGTACCAGAGATTTGGTGGCTAGGTCCTTCTGGTGGCCTTTCTTGTCACGGGATGTTCGTTCCTTTGTGCAGTCTTGTGGGATTTGTGCTCGGGCTAAGCCTTGCTGTTCTCGTGCCAGCGGTTTGCTTTTGCCTTTGCCTATTCCGAAAAGGCCTTGGATGCACATTTCCATGGATTTTATTTCGGATCTTCCGGTATCTCAGAAAATGTCTGTCATCTGGGTGGTGTGTGATCGTTTTTCCAAGATGGTCCATTTGGTGCCCTTGCCTAAGTTGCCTTCTTCCTCCGATTTGGTTCCTCTATTTTTTCAGAATGTGGTTCGCTTGCACGGCATTCCTGAAAATATTGTGTCTGATAGAGGATCCCAGTTTGTGTCCAGGTTTTGGCGGACTTTTTGTGCTAAGATGGGCATTGATTTCTCTTTTTCGTCGGCCTTCCATCCTCAGACTAATGGCCAAACCGAGCGAACTAATCAGACATTGGAAACTTATTTGAGATGTTTTGTTTCTGCTGATCAGGATGATTGGGTGACTTTTTTGCCATTGGCCGAGTTTGCCCTTAATAATCGGGCTAGTTCTGCTACTTTGGTTTCGCCTTTTTTCTGCAATTCTGGTTTCCATCCTCGTTTTTCCTCGGGTCAGGTTGAGCCTTCTGACTGTCCTGGGGTGGATTCTGTGGTGGATAGGTTGCAGCAGATTTGGAACCATGTGGTGGACAATTTGAGGTTGTCACAAGAGAAGGCTCAGCGCTTTGCCAACCGCCGCCGCGGTGTGGGTCCCCGACTTCGTGTTGGGGATTTGGTGTGGCTGTCTTCTCGGTATGTTCCTATGAAGGTCTCCTCTCCTAAATTCAAGCCTCGCTTCATCGGTCCTTATAAGATCTTGGAAATCCTTAACCCGGTGTCTTTTCGTTTGGATCTCCCAGCATCGTTTGCCATTCATAATGTGTTCCATAGGTCTTTGTTGCGGAGGTATGTGGTACCTGTGGTTCCTTCTGTTGAGCCTCCTGCTCCGGTGCTGGTCGAGGGTGAACTGGAGTACGTGGTGGAGAAGATTTTGGATTCTCGTATCTCTAGACGGAGGCTTCAGTATTTGGTGAAGTGGAAGGGCTATGGTCAGGAGGATAATTCCTGGGTTGTCGCCTCTGATGTTCATGCGGCCGATTTGGTTCGTGCCTTCCACGCGGCTCGTCCTGATCGCCCTGGGGGTCTTGATGAGGGTTCGGTGACCCCTCCTCAAGGGGGGGGTACTGTTGTGAACTCTGTTTTTGGGCTCCCTCTAGTGGTCACAAGCGGTACTGTGTAGTGTTGTCTTTCTGCAGGTTGGCAGCATCAGCTGGTTCGTTATGCTTGGTTGGGTTTCCTATTTAGTTCACCTGGATACTCAGTTCCTTGCCTGCTCTCAATGTATTCAGTGCTCTTCAGATTCCTTGTGACTACCTTGCTCCCAGTCTCTCCAAGACAAGCTAAGTTTTTGTTTGATCATTTTTTGATTATCAGCATTTATTATGTTTTTAGTCCAGCTCGCTAAAATGTGATTTCCTTGCTTGCTGGTTGCTCTAGGGGACTGAGTTTCTCCCCCCCACACCGTTAGTTGGTGCGGGGGTTCTTGAAATCTCAGTGTGGATATTTTGTAAGGGTTTTTTACTGACCGCACAGACCCCTTTACTATTTTCTGCTATCTAGTATTAGTGGGCCTCATTTGCTAAATCTGTTTTCACCCCTGTGTATGTGCCTTCCTCTTACCTCACCGTTATTATATGTTGGGGGCTTCTATTTCTTTGGGGATCATTTCTCTGGAGGCAAGAGAGGTCTTTCTTTCTCTCTAGGGGTAGTTAGTTCCTCAGGCTGGCTCGAGACGTCTAGGATTTTTTAGGCACGTTCACCGGCTACTTCTAGTGTGTTTGGATAGGTTCAGATTTGCGGTCAGTCCAGTTTGCCACCTCCCTAGAGCTTGTCATATGTATGTTACTTAGCTGGAGTAATTTGTGATCCTCAACCACTAAGGATCATAACACCTGCCCATGAGGGCTCACATTTTACAGGGGATAGATGAAGATACAATAGGTGAGGGTAGAGCTGGTCGTGCAGCGGTTTGGTGGTTACTGCAGGTTGTAGGGTTGTCGGAAAAGGTGGCTCTTCAGGTTCCTTTTGAAGGTTTCCATGGTAATCTGATATGTTGTGGTACAGCGTTCCAGAGTAGGGGGGATAAGCGGGAAAAATCTTGTATGCGATTGTGGGAAGATAAGATAAGAGGGGAGTAGAGAATGAGATCTTGTTTTATCCTTGACCTGATCAGAAGACAAAGCGCCATTTACTATTTAAATGCTGTAGAGAATCTGCCTTCTACCCAGTTGGTACCTCCAATAGAAAAGAATCTCATTAGATCTTGATCTTATTCTGGTAAAATGAAATTAAAGCCAGTGTCACTGTTACTAATTACATGATTTTGAGAAATGTCTTATAATTTCATCTTCTGTCTCTTTTTATGTTATCTCAGAAGCGATAGTTCATCTTTAAGCACAACTGATCCCAATTGGACCAAAGAAAAAATAGTAAGCAATAAACAAGCCATTAAGAGCAAAAAATAAAATAACATTTTTATATTGGCATGCTGCCCAGACTACTCTCTTAAAAACACAGCAATGCAAGATTCATGAGAACAAAAAGAAAAGGGCAAATACAGTATATGTGCACGTTTGACTTCCTCTCAAAGGCGTGCCAAAACACACATAGGGGTGGGCGCATGTCACTACAGGCTGCAGTATTCACATACCAAGGTAGTACAGCTTTTTACATTATTCCAACTATAATAATAATAATCATTTTTATTTATATAGTGCCAACTTATTCCGCAGCACTTTACATTATAGAGGGGACTTGTACAGACAATATACATTACAGCACAACAATAAACACTGATCAAAACAGATACCAAGAGGAATGAGGGCCCTGCTCACGAGAGGTGGATGGTTTTTACCGACCCCTGTTTTGTGGTCGCCGGTAAATAACCGTTTACCGGTGACCGCAAAAAAAAGGGGTCTGTTATTCTCTGTCCTCTGATGTGATCGCACATCAGAGGAAAGAGAAATAGGGGGATCGGGGACCCTGTTATACTTACCAGTGTCCCTGGGTCCTCCTGCTTCTTCTTCTGGCCACCAACATCTTCCGCCGTGATCTGACGGCCGGCAGAGGAAGATTCTTCCTCTTGTTTTATTTTGGTCACTGTGAGATCCTATCACAGTGATCAAAATAAAAAAAATAGTAAATAACCCCCCTTTATCACCCCCTTAGTTAGGAAAAAATAATAAAATAAAAAAAATCTATGTATTTCCATTTTTTGCAGTTAGGGTTAGGGCTAGGGTTAGGGCTAGGGTTAGGGTTGGGGCTAAAGTTAGGGTTAGGGCTAAGGTTAGGGTTGGGCTAAAGTTAGGGTTAGGGTAGGGCTAGGGTTAGGGCTAGGGTTAGGGCTAAAGTTAGGGTTAGGGTTGGGGCTAGGGTTAGGGTTGGGGCTAAAGTTAAGGTTAGAGTTGGGATTAGGGTTGGGATTAGGGTTTGGATTAGGAATGTCATTAGGGTTAGGGTTGGCATTAGGGTTACATTTGGGATTAGGGTTAGGTTTGGGATTAGGGTTAAGATTAGGGTTGGGATTAGGGCTGTATTGGGATTAGGGTTAGGTTTGAGGTTAGGGTTGAGATTAGGATTAGGGGTGTGTTGGGTTTAGGGTTTTGATTATGGTTAGGATTGGGATTAGGGTTAGGGGGTGTTTTGGGGTTAGGGTTGTGATTAGGATTATGGATCGGGTTGGGATTATGGTTAGGGGTGTGTTGGGGTTAGGGTTGGAGTTAGAATTGGGGGTTTCAACTGTTTAGGCACATCAGGGAGTCTCCAAACGAGACAGACAATTTTGCACTCAAAAAGTCAAATGGTGCTCTCTCCCTTCTGAGCTCTGCCGTGTGCTCAAACAGTGGTTTACCCCACATGTGGGGCATCAGCGAACTATGTACTAGTTGGACAACAACTTTTGGGGTCCAGTTTCTCCTGTTACCCTTGCAAAAAAAAAATAAAAATTGGGGGCTAAAAAATCATTTTTGTGGAAAAAAAATGATTTTTTATTTTCACGGCTCTGTGTCAAACTTCTGTGAAGTACTTGGGCATTTGAAATACTCACCACACATCTAGATAAGTCCCTTGGGGGGTACAGTTTCCAAAATGGGGTCACTTGCAGGGGGTTTCTACTGTTTAAGTACATCAGGGGCTCTTCAAATGCAAGAGAACGCCTGCAGGCTATTCTATCAAAGTCTGCATTCCAAAATGGCACTCTTTCCTCTTCCGAGCCCCGACGTGTGCCCAAACAGTGGTCTCCCCCATATATGGGCTATCAACGTGCTCAGGATAAATTGCCCAATAAATTTTGGGGTCCAATTTCTCCTGTTACCCTTGAGAAAGTAAAAATTTGGGGGTAAAAAGATCATTTTTGTTGAAAATGGCTCTACATTATAAACTTCTGTGAAGCAGTTGGGGGTTCATAGTGCTCACCACACATCTAGATAAGCTCTTTGGGGGGTCTAGTTTCCAAAATAGGGTCACTTGTGGGGGTTTCTACTGTTTAGGTACATCAGGGGCTCTGCAAATGCAACATGATGCCCGCAGACTATTCCATCAAAGTCTGCATTTTAAAACGTCACTACTTCCCTTCCGAGCCCCGATGTGTGCCCAAACAGTGGTCCCCCACACACATGGGGTATCAGCATACTCAGAACAAATTGGACAACAACTTTTGGGGTCAAATTTTTCCTGTTAACCTTGGGAAAATAAAAAATTAGGGGCTAAAAAAATCATTTTTATAGAAAAAAAATATTTTTTATTTTCACGACTCTGCATTATAAACTTCTGTGAAGCACTTGGGCATTCAAAGTGCTCACCACACATCTAGGTAAGTTCCTTGGGGGTCTAGTTTCCAAAATAGGGTCACTTGTGGGGGGTTTCTACTGTTTAGGTACATCAGGGGCTCTGCAAATGCAACATAACTTCCGCAGACCATTCTATCAAAGTCTGCATTCCAAAACAGCACTCCTTCCCTTCCGAGCTCTGCCATGCGCCCAAACAGTGATCCCCCCTACATATGGGGTATCAGGATAAATTGCCCAATACATTTTGTGGTCCAATTTATCATGTTACCCTTGAGAAAATAAAAAATTGCGAGCTAAAAAATAATTTTTGAGGAAAAAAAAGGATTGTTTATTTTCACGGCTCTACGTTATAAATTTCTGTGAAGCACTTGGTAGTTCAAAGTGCTCACCACACATCTAGATAAGTTCCATAATGGGTCTAGTTTCCAAAATGGGGTCACTTGTGGGGGGTTTCCACTGCTTAGACACATCAGGGGCTCTCCAAACTCGACATGGCGTCCGATCTCAAATCCAGCTAATTCTGCATTGAAAAAGTCAAACGGAACTCCTTCTCTTCCAAGCTCTGCCATGTGCCCAAACTGTGGTTTACCCCCACATATGGGGTATCAGCGTACTCAGGACAAATTGCACAACAACTTTCATGTTCAAATTTCTCCTGTTACCCTTGTGAAAATAAAAATTTGGGGGCAAAAATATCATTTTTGTAGAAAAAATGCGATTTTCTTATTTTCAGGGCTCTACGTTATAAACTTCTGTGAAGCACCTGGGGGTTCAAAGTGCTCACCACACATCTAGATAAGTTCCATAATGGGTCTAGTTTCCAAAATCGGGTCACTTGTGGGGGGTTTCCACTGCTTAGACACATCAGGGGCTCTCCAAACTCGACATGGCGTCCGATCTCAAATCCAGCTAATTCTGCATTGAAAAAGTCAAACGGAACTCCTTCTCTTCCAAGCTCTGCCATGTGCCCAAACTGTGGTTTACCCCCACATATGGGGTATCAGCGTACTCAGGACAAATTGTACAACAACTTTCATGTTCAAATTTCTCCTGTTACCCTTGTGAAAATAAAAATTTGGGGGCAAAAATATCATTTTTGTAGAAAAAATGCGATTTTCTTATTTTCAGGGCTCTACATTATAAACTTCTGTGAAGCACCTGGGGGTTCAAAGTGCTCACCACACATCTAGATAAGTTCCTTAAGGGGTCTAGTTTCCAAAATGTTGTCACTTATGGGGGATTTCCACTGTTTAGGCACATCAGGGGCTCTCCAAACGCGACATGGCGTCCGATCTCAATTCCAGCCAATTCTGCATTGAAAAAGTCAAATGGCCCTCCTTCTCTTCCAAGCTCTGCAGTGCGCCTAAACAGTGGTTTACCCCCACATATGGGGTATCAGCGTATTCAGGAGAAATTGCACAACAATTTTTTTCATTCATTTTCTCTTTTTACACTTGTGAAAATAAAAAAAATTGGTTCTGAACTAAAATGTTTGCAAAAAAATGTTAAATGTTCATTTTCTCCTTTCACATTGTTTCAGTTCCTGTGAAGCACATAACGGGTTAATAAACCTCTTGAATGTGGTTTTGAGCACCTTGAGGGGTGTAGTTTTTAGAATGATGTCAAGTTTGGGTATTTTATGTCATGTACACCCCTCAAAGTGACTTTAAATGTGAGATGGTCCCTAAAAAAATGGTTTTGTATATTTTGTTGTAAAAATGAGAAATCGCTGGTCAACTTTTAACCCTTATAACTTCCTAACAAAAAAAAATGTGTTCCCAAAATTGTGCTGATGTAAAGTAGACATGTGGGAAATGTTATTTATTAACTATTTTGTGTGACATATCTCTCTGATTTAAAGACCTAAAAATTCAAAGTTTGAAAATTGCAAAATTTTAATTTTTTTTGCCATATTTCCATTTTTTTATAAATAATCGCAAGTAATATCAAAGAAATGTTACGATTCACATGAAGTACAATATTTCACAAAAAGACACTCTCAGAATCTGTGGGATTCGTTAAAGCGTTCCAGAGTTATAACCTCATAAAGGGACAGTGGACAGAATTGTAAAAATTGGCTCGGTCATTAACCCCTCTGTGACCTTAGACGTACTATCCCGTCGAGGTGACCTGGGTATATCTGACCCTCGACGGGATAGTACGTCATAGCCGATCGGCCGCGCTCACGGGGGGAGCGCGGCCGATCGCGGCCGGGTGTCAGCTGACTATCGCAGCTGACATCCGGCACTATGTGCCAGGAGCGGTCACGGACCGCCCCCGGCACATTAACCCCCGGCACACCGCGATCAAACATGATCGCGGTGTACCGGCGGTATAGGGAAGCATCGCGCAGGGAGGGGGCTCCCTGCGGGCTTCCCTGAAACCCCCGGAGCAACGCGATGTTATCGCGTTGCTCTGAGGGTCTCCTACCTGCCTCCTCGCCGCAGGTCCCGGATCCAAGATGGCCGCGGCATCCGGGTCCTGCAGGGAGGGAGGTGGCTTACCGAGTGTCTGCTCAGAGCAGACACTTGGTAAGCCTGCAGCCCTGCACAGCAGATCGCAGATCTGGCAGAGTGCTGTGCACACTGCCAGATCAATGATCTGTGATGTCCCCCCCTGGGACAAAGTAAAAAAGTAAAAAAAAAATTCCCCACATGTGTGTAAAAAAAAAATAAAAAAAATATCCTAAATAAAGAAAAAAAAAAAAAATTATTCCCATAAATACATTTCTTTAGCTAAATAAAATAAAAAAAACAATAAAAGTACACATATTTAGTATCGCCGCGTCCGTAACGACCCAACCTATAAAACTGCCCCACTAGTTAACCCCTTCAGTAAACACCGCAAGAAGAAAAAAAAAAAAACGAGGCAAAAAACAACGCTTTATTACCATACCGCCGAACAAAGAGTGGAATAACACGTGATCAAAAAGACTGATATAAATAACCATGGTACCGCTGAAAACGTCATCTTGTCCCGCAAAAAACGAGCTGCCATACAGCATCATCAGCAAAAAAATAAAAAAGTTATAGTCCTGAGAATAAAGCGATACCAAAATAATTATTTTTTCTATAAAATAGTTTTTATCGTATAAAAGCGCCAAAACATAAAAAAATTATATAAATGAGATATCGCTGTAATCGTACTGACCCGACGAATAAAACTGCTTTATCAATTTTACCAAACGCGGAACGGTATAAACGCCTCCCCCAAAAGAAATTCATGAATAGCTGGTTTTTGATCACTCTGCCTCACAAAAATCGGAATAAAAAGCGATCAAAAAATGTCACGTGTCCGAAAATGTTACCAATAAAAACGTCAACGCGTCCCGCAAAAAACAAGATCTCACATAACTCTGTGGACTCAAATATGGAAAAATTACAGCTCTCAAAATGTGGTAACGCAAAAAATATTTTTTGCAATGAAAAGCGTCTTTCAGTGTGTGACGGCTGCCAATCATAAAAACCCGCTATAAAAGTAAATCAAACCCCCCTTCATCACCCCCTTAGTTAGGGAAAAATAAAAAAATTAAAAAATGTATTTATTTCCATTTTCCCGTTAGGGTTAGGGCTAGAGTTAGGACTAGAGTTAGGGCTAGGGTTAGGGTTAGGGCAAGGGTTAGGGTTAGGGTTAGGGCTAGGGTTGGGGCTAGGGTTAGGGCTAGAGTTAGGACTAGAGTTAGGGCTAGGGTTAGGGTTAGGGCAAGGGTTAGGGTTAGGGCTAGGGTTGGGGCTAGGGTTAGGGCTAGAGTTAGGACTAGAGTTAGGGCTAGGGTTAGGGTTAGGGCAAGGGTTAGGGTTAGGGCTAGGGTTGAGGCTAGGGTTAGGGCTAGAGTTAGGACTAGAGTTAGGGCTAGGGTTAGGGTTAGGGCAAGGGTTAGGACTAGGGTTAGGGCTAGGGTTGGGGCTAGGGTTAGGGCTAGGGTTAGGGCTAGGGTTGGGGATAGGGTTAGGGCTAGGGTCAGGGCTAGGGTTAGGGCTAGTGTTACGGCTAGTGTTAGGGCTAGTGATAGGGCTAGGGTTATTGCTAGGGTTAGGGCTAGGGTTAGGGTTGGAGCTACAGTTAGGGTTGGGGCTAAAGATAGGGTTAGGGTTTGGATTACATTTACGGTTGGGAATAGGGTTGGGTGTGTCTGGTGTTGTGAAATTGGATTCTGGGCTCCCCCGGTGGCCACTTGTGGAATTGTACTTGTGTGCATCATCCCCTCTGTTCACCTGCTCCTATCAGGATGTGGGAGTCGCTATATAACCTTGCTCCTCTGTCAGTTTCATGCCGGTCAACAATGTAATCAGAAGCCTTCTGTGCATGTTCCTGCTACTAGACAACTCCTAGCTAAGTTGGACTTTTGTCCTTGTGTGTTTTTGCATTTTGTTCCTGTTCACAGCTGCTGTTTCGTTACTGTGTCTGGAAAGCTCTTGTGAGCGGAAATTGCCACTCTGGTGTTATGAGTTAATGCTAGAGTCTTAAAGTAATTTCTGGATGGTGTTTTGATAGGGTTTTCTGCTGACCATGAAAGTGCCCTTTCTGTCTTCATGCTATCTAGTAAGCGGACCTCGATTTTGCTAAACCTATTTTCATACTACGTTTGTCATTTCATCTATAATCACCGCCAATATATGTGGGGGCCTCTGTCTGCCTTTTGGGAAAATTTCTCTAGAGGTGAGCCAGGACTGTCTTTTCCTCTGCTAGGATTAGGTAGTTCTCCGGCTGGCGCTGGGCATCTAGGGATAAAAAACGTAGGCATGCTACCCGGCCACTTCTAGTTGTGCGGCAGGTTTAGTTCATGGTCAGTATAGTTTCCATCTTCCAAGAGCTAGTTCTCATATATGCTGGGCTATGTTCTCTCGCCATTGCGAATCATGACAGTTTGACCAGCCCAAAAAAGGGTTAAATTACTGGCTGAGAAAGGAGAGAAAAAAGAAGTCTGCTACAATTTTTTTTTTTTTTTTTTTCCTCTAGTTCTGAGTGTGCTCTTAATTGAATCACTTGCTAGTTTGCCTATGCTGCAGCCTTCCTCTCTTTCTCTCCTTCTAATCCTTGAATGGCTCTGTGTTCACCTGTTTCAAATGGATCTTCAGAGTGTAGCTACAGGTTTGAATAATCTCGCCACAAAGGTACAAAATTTGCAAGATTTTGTTGTTCATGCACCTATGTCTGAGCCTAGAATTCCTTTGCCTGAATTCTTCTCAGGGAATAGATCTCACTTTCAAAATTTTAAAAATAATTGCAAATTGTTTTTGTCCCTGAAGTCTCGCTCTGCTGGAGACCCTGCACAGCAGGTCAGGATTGTAATTTCCTTGCTCCGGGGCGACCCTCAGGACTGGGCTTTTGCATTGGCACCAGGGGATCCTGCGTTGCTCAATGTGGATGCGTTTTTTCTGGCCTTGGGGTTGCTTTATGAGGAACCTCATTTAGAGCTTCAGGCGGAAAAGGCCTTGATGTCCTTGTCTCAGGGGCAAGTTGAAGCTGAAATATACTGCCAAAAATTCCACAAATGGTCTGTGCTTACTCAGTGGAATGAGTGCGCCCTGGCGGCGATTTTCAGAGAAGGTCTCTCTGATGCCATTAAGGATGTTATGGTGGGGTTCCCTGTGCCTGCGAATCTAAATGAGTCCATGACGATGGCTATTCAGATCGATAGGCGTCTGCGGGAGCGCAAACCTGTGCACCATTTGGCGGTGTCTACTGAGAAAACGCCAGAAAATATGCAATGTGATAGAATTCTGTCCAGAAGCGAGCGGCAGAATTTTAGACGAAAAAATGGGTTGTGCTTCTATTGTGGTGATTCAACTCATGTTATATCAGCATGCTTTAAGCGTACTAAGAAGCCTGACAAGTCTGTTTCAATTAGCACTTTACAGTCTAAGTTTATTCTATCTGTGACCCTGATTTGTTCTTTGTCATCTATTACCGCGGACGCCTATGTCGACTCTGGCGCTGCTTTGAGTCTTATGGATTGGTCCTTTGCCAAACGCTGTGGGTATGATTTGGAGCCATTGGAGGCTCCGATACCTCTGAAAGGGATTGACTCCACCCCATTGGCTAGTAATAAACCACAATACTGGACACAAGTGACTATGCGTGTTAATCCGGATCACCAGGAGGTTATTCGCTTTCTGGTGCTGTATAATCTACATGATGTTTTGGTGCTGGGATTGCCATGGCTGCAATCTCATAACCCAGTCCTCGACTGGAGAGCTATGTCTGTGTTAAGCTGGGGATGTAAAGGAACTCATGAGGACGTACCTTTGGTTTCCATTTCATCATCTATTCCCTCTGAGATTCCTGAATTCTTGTCTGACTTTCGTGACGTTTTTGAAGAACCCAAGGTTGGTTCACTACCTCCGCACCGGGAGTGCGATTGTGCCATAGACTTGATTCCGGGTAGTAAATACCCTAAGGGTCGTTTATTTAATCTGTCTGTGCCTGAACACGCGGCTATGCGAGAATATATAAAGGAGTCCTTGGAAAAGGGACATATTCGTCCTTCGTCATCTCCCTTAGGAGCCGGTTTTTTCTTTGTGTCTAAGAAAGACGGCTCTTTGAGGCCGTGTATTGATTATCGACTTTTGAATAAAATCACGGTTAAATATCAATATCCGTTACCACTGCTTACTGATTTGTTTGCTCGTATAAAGGGGGCCAAGTGGTTCTCTAAGATTGATCTCCGTGGGGCGTATAATTTGGTGCGAATCAAGCAGGGGGATGAGTGGAAAACCGCATTTAATACGCCCGAGGGCCATTTTGAGTATTTGGTGATGCCTTTTGGTCTTTCAAATGCCCCTTCAGTCTTCCAGTCCTTTATGCATGACATTTTCCGCGATTATTTGGATAAATTTATGATTGTGTATCTGGATGATATTCTGATTTTTTCGGATGACTGGGACTCTCATGTCCAGCAGGTCAGGAGGGTTTTTCAGGTTTTGCGGTCTAATTCCTTGTGTGTGAAGGGTTCTAAGTGTGTTTTTGGGGTTCAAAAGATTTCCTTCTTGGGATACATTTTTTCCCCCTCTTCCATCGAGATGGATCCTGTCAAGGTTCAGGCTATTGGTGATTGGACGCAACCCTCTTCTCTTAAGAGTCTTCAGAAATTTTTGGGCTTTGCTAACTTTTATTGTCGATTTATTGCTGGTTTTTCTGATGTTGTAAAACCATTGACTGATTTGACTAAGAAGGGTGCTGATGTTGCTGATTGGTCCCCTGATGCTGTGGAGGCCTTTCGGGAGCTCAAGCGCCGCTTTTCTTCCGCCCCAGTTTTGCGTCAGCCTGATGTTGCTCTTCCTTTTCAGGTTGAGGTCGACGCTTCTGAAATCGGAGCTGGGGCGGTGTTGTCGCAGAGAAGTTCCGACTGCTCCGTGATGAGACCTTGTGCCTTTTTTTCCCGTAAATTTTCGCCCGCCGAGCGGAATTATGATATTGGGAATCGGGAGCTTTTGGCCATGAAGTGGGCTTTTGAGGAGTGGCGTCACTGGCTTGAGGGGGCCAGACATCAGGTGGTGGTATTGACTGACCACAAAAATTTAATTTACCTTGAGTCTGCCAGGCGCCTGAATCCTAGACAGGCGCGCTGGTCGTTGTTTTTCTCTCGGTTTAATTTTGTGGTGTCTTACCTACCGGGTTCTAAGAATGTTAAGGCGGATGCCCTTTCTAGGAGTTTTGAGCCTGACTCCCCTGGTAATTCTGAGGCCACAGGTATCCTTAAAGATGGAGTGATATTGTCTGCCGTTTCTCCAGACCTGCGGCGGGCCTTGCAGGAGTTTCAGGCGGATAGACCTGATCGTTGCCCACCTGGTAGACTGTTTGTTCCTGATGATTGGACCAGTAGAGTCATCTCTGAGGTTCATTCTTCTGCGTTGGCAGGTCATCCTGGAATCTTTGGTACCAGGGATTTGGTGGCAAGGTCCTTCTGGTGGCCTTCCCTGTCACGAGATGTGCGAGGCTTTGTGCAGTCTTGTGACGTTTGTGCTCGGGCCAAGCCTTGTTGTTCTCGGGCTAGTGGATTGTTGTTACCCTTGCCTATCCCGAAGAGGCCTTGGACGCACATCTCGATGGATTTTATTTCGGATCTGCCTGTTTCTCAGAAGATGTCTGTCATCTGGGTGGTGTGTGACCGTTTCTCTAAGATGGTCCATCTGGTTCCCTTGCCTAAGTTGCCTTCTTCTTCCGAGTTGGTTCCTCTGTTTTTTCAAAATGTTGTTCGTTTGCATGGTATTCCGGAGAATATCGTTTCTGACAGAGGGACCCAATTCGTGTCTAGATTTTGGCGGGCATTCTGTGCTAGGATGGGCATAGATTTGTCTTTTTCGTCTGCTTTCCATCCTCAGACTAATGGCCAGACCGAGCGGACTAATCAGACCTTGGAGACATATTTGAGGTGTTTTGTGTCTGCGGATCAGGATGATTGGGTTGCTTTTTTGCCTTTGGCGGAGTTCGCCCTCAATAATCGGGCCAGCTCTGCCACCTTGGTGTCCCCGTTTTTCTGTAATTCGGGGTTTCATCCTCGATTTTCCTCCGGTCAAGCGGAATCTTTGGATTGTCCTGGAGTGGATGCTGTGGTGGAGAGGTTGCATCAGATTTGGGGGCAGGTGGTGGACAATTTGAAGTTGTCCCAGGAGAAGACTCAGCTTTTTGCCAACCGCCGTCGTCGTGTTGGTCCTCGGCTTTGTGTTGGGGACTTGGTGTGGTTGTCTTCTCGTTTTGTCCCTATGAGGGTTTCTTCTCCTAAGTTTAAGCCTCGGTTCATCGGCCCGTACAAGATATTGGAGATTCTTAACCCTGTGTCCTTCCGTTTGGACCTCCCTGCATCCTTTTCGATTCATAATGTTTTTCATCGGTCATTGTTGCGCAGGTATGAGGTACTGGCTGTGCCTTCCGTTGAGCCTCCTGCTCCGGTGTTGGTTGAGGGTGAGTTGGAGTACGTTGTGGAAAAGATCTTAGACTCTCGTGTTTCCAGACGGAAACTCCAGTATCTGGTCAAATGGAAGGGATACGGTCAGGAGGATAATTCTTGGGTCACTGCCTCTGATGTTCATGCCTCCGATCTTGTCCGTGCCTTTCATAGGGCTCATCCTGATCGCCCTGGTGGTTCTGGTGAGGGTTCGGTGCCCCCTCCTTGAGGGGGGGGTACTGTTGTGAAATTGGATTCTGGGCTCCCCCGGTGGCCACTTGTGGAATTGTACTTGTGTGCATCATCCCCCCTGTTCACCTGCTCCTATCAGGATGTGGGAGTCGCTATATAACCTTGCTCCTCTGTCAGTTTCATGCCGGTCAACAATGTAATCAGAAGCCTTCTGTGCATGTTCCTGCTACTAGACAACTCCTAGCTAAGTTGGACTTTTGTCCTTGTGTGTTTTTGCATTTTGTTCCTGTTCACAGCTGCTGTTTCGTTACTGTGTCTGGAAAGCTCTTGTGAGCGGAAATTGCCACTCTGGTGTTATGAGTTAATGCTAGAGTCTTAAAGTAATTTCTGGATGGTGTTTTGATAGGGTTTTCTGCTGACCATGAAAGTGCCCTTTCTGTCTTCATGCTATCTAGTAAGCGGACCTCGATTTTGCTAAACCTATTTTCATACTACGTTTGTCATTTCATCTATAATCACCGCCAATATATGTGGGGGCCTCTGTCTGCCTTTTGGGAAAATTTCTCTAGAGGTGAGCCAGGACTGTCTTTTCCTCTGCTAGGATTAGGTAGTTCTCCGGCTGGCGCTGGGCATCTAGGGATAAAAAACGTAGGCATGCTACCCGGCCACTTCTAGTTGTGCGGCAGGTTTAGTTCATGGTCAGTATAGTTTCCATCTTCCAAGAGCTAGTTCTCATATATGCTGGGCTATGTTCTCTCGCCATTGAGAATCATGACAGTCTGGGTTAGAGGAGTGGTTAGGGTTACCGTTGGGATTAGGGTTAGGGATGTGTTTGGATTAGGGTTTCAGTTATAATTGGGGGGTTCCACTGTTTAGGCACATCAGGGGCTCTCCAAACGGGACATGGCATCCGATCTGAATTCCAGCCAATTCTGCGTTGAAAAAGGAAAACAGTGCTCCTTCCCTTCAGAGCTCTCCCGTGTGCCCAAACAGGGGTTTACCCCAACATATTGGGTATCAGCGTACTCAGGACAAATTGGACATCATCTTTTGGGGTCCAATTTCTCCTGCTACCCTTGGGAAAATACAAAACTGGGGGCCAAAAAATAAGTTTTGTGGGAAAAAAAGGATTTTTTATTTTCACGGCTCTGCGTTGTAAACTGTAGTGAAACACTTGGGGGTTCAAAGTTCTCACAACACATCTAGATAAGTTCCTTGGGGGGTCTAGTTTCCAAAATGGGGTTACTTGTGGGGGGTTTGTACTGTTTGGGTACATCAGGGGCTCTGCAAATGCAACGTGACGCCTGCAGACCAATCCATTTAAGTCTGCATTCCAAATGGCGCTCCTTCCCTTCCGAGCTCTGTCATGCGCCCAAACAGTGGTTCTCCCCCACATATGGAGTATCAGTGTACTCAGGACAAATTGATCAACAACTTTTGGGGTCCAATTTATCCTGATACCCTTGTGAAAATACAAAACTGGGGGCTAAAAAATCATTTTTGTGAAAAAAAAAAAGAATTTTTATTTTCACGGCTCTGCGTTATAAACTGTAGTGAAACACTTGGGGGTTCAAAGTTCTCACAACACATCTAGATAAGTTCCTTGGGGGGTCTAGTTTCCAATATTGGGTCACTTGTGGGGGGTTTGTACTGTTTGGGTACATCAGGGGCTCTGCAAATTCAACGTGACGCCTGCAGACCAATCCATTTTAGTCTGCATTCCAAATGACGCTCCTTCCCTTCCGAGATCTCTCATGCACCCAAACAGTGGTTCCCCCCACATATGGGGTATCAGCGTACTCAGGACAAATTGGACAACAAAGTTTGGGGTCCAATTTATCCTGATACCCTTGTGAAAATACAAAACTGGGGGCTAAAATCATTTTTGTGAAAAAAAAAAAAGAATTTTTATTTTCACGGCTCTGCGTTATAAACTGTAGTGAAACACTTGGGGGTTCAAAGCTATCAAAACACATCTAGATAAGTTCCTTAGGGGGTCTACTTTCCAAAATGGTGTCACTTGTGGGGGTTTTTAATGTTTAGGCACATCAGGGGCTCTCCAAACGCAACATGGCATCCCATCTTAATTCCAGTCAATTTTGCATTGAAAAGTAAAATAGCGCTCCTTCCCTTCCGAGCTCTGCTATGCGCCCAAACAGTGGTTTACCCCCACATATGGGGTATCGTCGTACTCAGGACAAATTGCACAACAACTTTTGTGGTCTAATTTCTTCTCTTACCCATGGGGAAATAAAAAAATGGGGGCGAAAAGATCATTTTTGTGAAAAAATATGATTTTTATTTTTACGGCTCTGCATTATAAACTTCTGTGAAGCACTTGTTGGGTCAAAGTGCTCAACACACATCTAGATAAGTTCCTTAAGGGGTCTACTTTCCAAAATGGTGTCACTTGTGGGGGGTTTCAATGTTTAGGCACATCAGGGGCTCTCCAAACGCAACATGGCGTCCCATCTCAATTCCAGTCAATTTTGCATTGAAAAGTCAAATGGCGCTCCTTCCCTTCCGAGCTCTGCCCTGCGCCCAAACAATGGTTTACACCCACATATGGGGTATCAGCGTACTCAGGACAAATTGCACAACAATTTTTGGGGTCCAATTTCTTCTCTTACCCTTGGGAAAATAAAAAATTGGGGGCGAAAAGATCATTTTTGTGAAAAAATATGATTTTTTATTTTTACGGCTCTGCATTATAAACTTCTGTGAAGCACTTGTTGGGTCAAAGTGCTCACCACACATCTAGATAAGATCCTTAGGGGGTCTACTTTCCAAAATGGTGTCACTTGTGGGGGGTTTCAATGTTTAGGCACATCAGGGGCTCTCCAAATGCAACATGGTGTCCCATCTCAATTCCAGTCAATTTTGCATTGAAAAGTCAAATGGCGCTCCTTTCCTTCCGAGCTCTGCCCTGCGCCCAAACAATGGTTTACACCCACATATGGGGTATCAGCGTACTCAGGATGAATTGTACAACAAATTTTGGGGTCTATTTTCTCCTGTTACCCTTGGTAAAATAAAACAAATTGGAGCTGAAACAAATTTTGTGTGAAAAAAAGTTAAATGTTTATTTTTATTTAAACATTCCAAAAATTCCTGTGAAACACCTGAAGGGTTAATAAACTTCTTGAAAGTGGTTTTGAGTACCTTGAGGGGTGCAGTTTTTAGAATGGTGTCACACTTGGGTATTTTCTATCATATAGACCCCTCAAAATGACTTCAAATGAGATGTGGTCCCTAAAAAAAATGGTGTTGTAAAAATGAGAAATTGCTGGTCAACTTTTAACCCTTATAACTCCGTCACAAAAAAAAATTTTGGTTCCAAAATTGTGCTGATGTAAAGTAGACATGTGGGAAATGTTACTTATTAAGTATTTTGCATAACATATGTCTGTGATTTAAGGGCATAAAAATTCAAAGTTGGAAAATTGCAAAATTTTCAAAATTTTCGCCAAATATTCGTTTTTTTCACAAATAAACGCAAGTTATATCGAAGAAATTTTACCACTATCATGAAGTACAATATGTCACGAGAAAACAATGTCAGAATCGCCAAGATTCGTTGAAGCGTTCCAGAGTTATAACCTCATAAAGGGACAGTGGTCAGAATTGTAAAAATTGGCCCGGTCATTAACGTGCAAACCACCCTTGGGGGTGAAGGGGTTAAGTACCAAATTGGTTCTGTCACTAAGTGGTTAATTATTTACTTTATTATTGACTTTTTTTCTTCTGTCAAGATACATGGGAAACAGAATATTTAGAGTAAAACCACAGAAGGACTATCTGGCATCTTGGACTTAAATATCAAATACCCCTCTCCTTACATATATAAGAAAAGATTTGCGCTTGTAATATTATACATTTATGATTTAGCTCCTTAACGAACAATGGCAAATATAAAAGGCTGTTAAAGATGGTGCTGGCTGTAATATACAGCTATCACTCACCTGGAATGACAGTTTAATATTTTAGATGACACCATGGTCACACCTCTCCATCAATGATAAAATAAAAAAGTATGGATCTCAGATTATGTTAAAAAGCAACAAAATTTGTATTACTTTTAGTTTTTCATTTTTAGTCAGATAAGCCTGCAACTCAGATGCAATCATTCTGGTGTCCACTAATTGTGCTGATGTGATTGGATTGCGATCCGATTACTGTCTTTTGCCAAGATAAACCCACATTCCATTATTAAGTATGGTATAATGAGTGGTGAGGACCTCTCTTGACCCAGTGGCCTTTATTACAATTGTAGGTGCTCTGGCATAAGCAGAACAGATCTCCTCCACTCAAGAACACTGCAATTACTTGATCAGCTGATTTGCAATTATATAATTTGTCAAAGATTTCCAGCCATCTAAACACTTTTCTTTACTTGAATTTTAATAAAGTGTGTTAAGAGTTGTTTTAGATACTTTTGTCTGATTTTAAGCTCTTACCAGCATATTTTGCTTATGTTGCATATTATCAATATCAGTGAAATCATTCAATTATTTTATATTTTTCAATAATAGGTCTCAAAATACAGAATTATTAGTGACCTACAATATATATAAGGAAATCTGGGTTAAGTTCTGTTGCTTTATTTTAGATCAGCCCGGTGATCGGCTCTCATAGCAAGTGAGCATTTCTGTTACATACAGGTGATCAGATCATCACCTGTATGTAGCAGAGCCGATCAGACAACTGCAGCTTCTAGTCTCCCATGGAGGCTATTGAAGAATGCAAAAAGTAAAAAAAATTTTTATTAAAAATATATAACATTTAAAATCACCCCCTTTCGCCCCACTCAAAATAAAACAATTAAAAAAAATGAAACATACACATATTTGGTATCATTGCGTTCAGAATCGCCTGATCTATCAAAGTAAAAAAAGAATTAACCCGAATGTTCAACGGCGTAGTGAAAAAAAAGACAAAACACCAGAATTACATTATTTTGGTCGCAGCAACATTGCATTAAAATCTCGGCATGCAAAAAATAAGCCCTCAACCAACCCGAGATCATGAAAAATGGAGACGCTACAGGTATCGGAAAATGGCACAATTTTTTTTTTAACAAACTTAGGAATTTTTTTCACCACTAAGATAAAAAAAGAACATATGCATGCTTGGTCTCTATGAATTCATAGTGACGTGGAGTAAAGGCAGGTTAGATTTAGCATTTAATGAACATGGTAAAAAAAACAACTGTGGGATTGAACTTTTTTGCAATGTCACCGCACTTGCAATTTTTTTTTACAGTACACAATATGTTAATACCAATGGTGTTGTTCAAAAGTACAACTTATTCCGCAAAAAAACAAGCCTTCACATGGCCATTGTGACCAAAAAAAAAAGTTATGGCTCTGGGAAGAAGGGGAGTAAAAAACGAAACCGGAAGACAGCTGTCTTTAATGCAGGTAACGAGTTGATTAGGAGCGTCTAACTGGTCTGTAGGAGTCAGAAATCTTAATGGTTGGTAGGAGATCAAGTACTTATTTCTCACTAAAAAATGTAAATAAATTTATATAATTTACACAATGCGATTTTCTGGATTTTTTTCTTGATATTCTATCTTTCAATGTTAAAACTAACTTACCCTTAGAAAGTTGATGTATTTGTCAGTTGGCAAACTTACAAAGTCAGCAAGGGACCAAATAATTATTTCCTTCACTGAATCTCCTGAAAAACTCTCTAACTACCTACTCCAAACACTGAACTTTCTCCTTCAACTTTAAACCGGGAAGTGAAAAAACTATCACTGGTATCTACCGAGTGCCAATGGCGAGCAAATATACCAGAGTGGAGTGGCCAACACAGACTAGCTGAGACAATTCAAAGAGCTCCAGGAGATCAATAGAGCTGATTAACACTTGCAATGACAAAGCAAGGAAAACTAGCACTGTTAATAGGAAGGTGAACAATTCTAATCAGTGCAGGAGTTCATGTAACCAGATGCTGCTATCTTTAGACCGATCTCTGTTGCAGTATCCCCATGACAACCTTTTTACCCCATTAGATTCCAGCTCCTGGAAGTAAGAGAGAATCTGATATTACATCACAGGAAATAGGAGATTCTCAGCCAAAGAATATATTACCAGAAGAGCAGCTCAGGTTACAGTGTGATTTGGCAAGGAAGGTATTTAGTGAGGAGCTTATCTATGGCAGTTAGTATACATGAAAGGGACATGTAAAGTAGTAGCCAATCCCTTTAAGTGTCTCCATCTCAACTTTGCTTTAACCTTTATTGTTATGATCCTTAGTGGTTGAGGATCACAAATTACTCCAGCAAGGTGACTAAACATAGGACAAGCTCTAGGGAGGTGGAAAACTGGACTGACCGCAAAACTGAACCTATCCAACCACACTAGAAGCAGCCGGTGAACGTGTCTAAAATCCTAGACGTCTCGAGCCAGCCTGAGGAACTAACTACCCCTAGAGAGAAAGAAAGACCTCTCTTGCCTCCAAAGAAATAATCCCCAAAAGATATAGAAGCCCACAACAGATAATAACGGTGAGGTAAGAGGAAGGCATATACACAGGGGTGAAAGCAGATTCAGCAAAAGAGGCCCACTAATTCTAGATAGCAGAAAATAGAAAAGGGGTCTATGCGGTCAGTAAAAAACCCTTACAAAATATCCACACTGAGATTTCAAGAACCCCCACACCAACTAACGGTGTGAGGGGAGAAACTCAGTCCCCTAAAGCAACCAGCAAGTAAGAAATCACATTTTAACAAGCTGGACAAAAAACATGATGAACGCTGATAATCAGAAACTGAACAAACAAAAACTTAGCTTGTCTTGGAGAGACTGGGAGCAAGGTAGTCACCAGGAATCTGAAGAGCACTGAATACATTGATAGCAGGCAAGGAACTGAGTATCCAGGTGAGCTAAATAGGAAACCAACCAAGGATAACGAACCAGGTGATGAAGCCAACCTGCAGAAAGACAACACTACACAGTACCGCTTGTGACCACTAGAGGGAGCCCAAAAATAGAGTTCACAACACTTTATATATCATTTTTAGGACTCCTGTACTTTTTTAAGATGTTAATCAAAATTGACAATGTCTGCACCAGTCAATCCCTGTTACCAATGCGCCTGATGTAGAATTGGATCTGATTTGATTTTTTAGAATTGTTTTATTTTGAGTGGGGTGAAAGGGGGGTGATTTGAACCTTTATTTTTTTTATTTTTTTAATATTCTTACAAACATTTTTTTTTACTTTTGGCATGTTTCAATAATCTTCATGGGAGACTAGAAGCTGCCATAATCCGATTGGCTCTGCTACATACAGGCAATGATCTGATCACCTGTATGTAGCAGATTTACTCACTTGCTATGAGCACCGACCACCGGGCGGCGCTCATAGCAATCCAGCAGTGACAATCATAGAGGTCTGCTGGAGACCTTTGTTGTCATGCCAACCCATCGGTGACCTGCGATCACATGATGGGGTCATCGATGGGCGGGATTTCTGGCACGCTTGCCAGAAGCGCAAGTTAAATGCCGCTGTCAGAGATTGACAGCGGCATTTAATGCGTTAGCAGCCGTGGGTGGATCACGATTCCATCTGCATCTGTTAGAGGCACATGTCAGATTTTCAAAACAGCTCTCATGTGCCGGAAAAGATGTGGGCTCAGCGCCAGAACACACATCAAAGGAAGGGAATCTGACATCGGCATACTATTACGCCCGATGTTGGAAAGGGGTTAAAAACATTTGTATGCAGTAGTGTAACTACTGGAGAGGGGGCAGAGAATGCGGCTGCCCCGAACCATGTGCTCTGATTGGCCCACCTGGACCTACACTACTTTTAACTGTAGCGCACCAATACAGTTACATTTGCTGCAGAGGAGACACGATCTCCCTACACTACTGTGCATTCACTGTGGGGGCCATGAGCTGGTGGAGTCCGGCACCAGTACTGGCACTGGGCCCACAGTGCAAGATCAATTGTATCAGCATCTGCTCATACTGTTGAAATCAATGATGGAGGAGCGAGCGTCAGTTGACACTTCTCCACCATCATTCTTCCTCGGCGTTTGATGTCTCAGTACAATTATATCACAACACGGCGTTCTCTATGCTGAGATGTGTAATGCTTCACAAGACAAGCTGTTGAGACCGGAACAGCTAGGAATGAGGAAGAGAGGTCAGTATTGTAATTTTTTTTTTAACATTGTGGTGGTCAACTGAGTTGAGGACTGTGGGGTGCATTATACTGTATGGACTGTGAGGTGCATTATACTGTATGTACTGTACTATGGGGTGCATTATACTGTATAATATACATTATATTGTATGGGCTATGGAGTGCATTATGATGTATGGCCTATGGGGTCCATTATACTGTATGGACTATGGGGTGCATTATACTTTATGGGCCATGGGGATGCATTATACTGTATGCATAACTATGGGGTGCATTATACTGTATGGATTATGGTGGTGCATTTCACTGTATGGATAATTATAAGGTACATTATACTGTATGGAATATGGGGGTGCATCATACTGTATGGGCTCTGGGGTGCATTATACTGTATGGACTATGGGATGCATTATTGTTGTGAATTCGGTTTGTGGGCTCCCCCGGTGGTCTGTTATGGTAGTGTCTCTTATGTGCCTTCCTCCATCTCTGATTACCTGTCGCCACCCTCTTGGGGAGTTTCCTATTTAAGGCTGCTTGGCTGTTAGTCACATGCCGGCCAACAATGTGCTAGTAGCATTCTGTTGCATTCACCTGCCTCAAGTTCCAGTTCAGCTAAGTTGAATTTTGTTTCTTGTTTTGCTATTTTTGTCCAGCTATCTGCAATGTGACTCTTCAGTGCTGGAAGCTCTTGTGGACAGAAAATTACTACTCCAGTGGCATGAGTTGTCACTGGAGTTTAAAGTAATTTCTGGATGGTGTTTTTGAATAGTGATTTTTAGGTCGACCGTGAAGTAACACTTTCCTGTCCTTCTGCTATCTAGTAAGCGGACCTCACTGTGCTAAATCTGCTGTTCATCCTACGTATGTCATTTCCTCTGAACTCACCGTCAATATCTGTGGGGGCCTACTATCATCTTTTGGGGTTCCTCACTGGAGGTAAGGCAGGCCTGTATATTCCTCTTATAGGGGTAGTTAGATCTCCGGCTGGCGCGTGGTGTCTAGGGCATCGTAGGTACATCCCCCGGCTACTGTAAGTGTTGGGTCAGGTTCAGGTCACGGTCGACCTTAGTTTCCATCACCCGAGAGCTAGTCCGTTTTGTATTTTTTTCCCATGGTCATTGGGGTAACCATAACAGTTTGGCCGGCCAGTAAAAAATCTATGTGTTAAAATATGCACTAAAGTAGGAAGGAGAAGAAAAGGTTTTTTTTTTTTTTTTTTCTGTGTTTGAAAGTGCACCTTAGTTTGATCATTTGTATTCCTTGCTTAAACTGCAGTCTTCAGCCTTTTTTTTTCTCCTCTCCTCTTAACCTCTGAATGCTTGGGTTACACCCATTTGAAACATGGATCCACAGAGTTTAGTTGCGGGTTTGAATAACCTTGCGACAAAAGTACAGAACCTACAAGATTTTGTTATACGTGCTCCAATGTCTGAACCTAAGATTCCTCTGCCTGAATACTTTACCGGAGACAGATCCCGGTTTTTGAGTTTCAGAGAAAATTGCAAATTGTTTTTGTCTCTGAGATCTCACTCTGCTGGTGATCAGACTCAACAAGTTAAAATTGTTATCTCTCTACTGCGCGGCGACCCACAAAGTTGGGCATTTGCATTATCGCCAGGGGATCCTGCGTTGTTAAATGTAGATGCGTTTTTTCAGGCTTTGGGGTTGCTTTATGAAGAACCTAATTTGGAGATTTTGGCTGAGAAAGCCTTGATAGCTCTTTCCCAAGGGCAAGATGAAGCTGAGATATACTGCCAGAAATTCCGTAAATGGTCGGTGCTTACTAAATGGAATGAGTGCGCTTTAGCAGCTAATTTCAGAGAAGGTCTCTCTGATGCCGTGAAGGATGTCATGGTGGGGTTCCCTGTGCCTACAGGTCTGAATGATGCCATGAAATTGGCTATCCAGATTGATCGGCGTTTGCGGGAGCGCAAATCTGTGCACCATATGGCGGGGTCTTCTGAGGAAGAATCTGTGCACCATATGGCGGTATCTTCTGAGCAAAAACCTGTGCACCATATGGCGGTGTCTTCTGAGCAAAGACCTGTGCACCATTTGGCGGTGACCTCTGAAAAGGCATTAGAGCATATGCAATGCGATCGTGTTTTGTCTAGAGGCGAACGTCAAAATTACAGGCGCAAAAATGGATTGTGCTTCTACTGTGGAGATCCAGCTCATGTTATATCAGCATGCTCTAAACGTATAAATAAGGTTGATAAAAAGGTTGATAAATCTTTTTCTACAGGTACCTTGCAGTCAAAATTTCTTTTGTCCGTGACATTGATTTGTACCTTATCATCTGTGACTGTGAATGCTTATGTGGATTCTGGCGCCGCTCTGAGTCTCATGGATTGGTCCTTTGCCAAGCGTTGTGGGTTTGATTTGGAGCCGTTGGAAGTTTCTATTCCCCTGAAGGGTATTGATTCTACACCTTTGGCTAGCAATAAACCACAATATTGGACACAAGTGACTATGCGTCTTACCCCAGACCATCAGGAGATTATTCGTTTCCTTGTATTATATAACCTACATGATGTCTTAGTGCTTGGATTGCCATGGTTGCAGATTCATAATCCCGTCTTGGACTGGAAATCTATGTCTGTGTTGAGCTGGGGATGTCGGGGTATTCATGGGGATGCACCTTTGGTTCCTATTTCTTCATCTACTCCCTCTGAGATCCCAGCATTTCTGTCAGATTTTTATGATGTCTTTCAAGAGCCTAAAGTTGATTCTCTCCCTCCCCACAGAGAGTGTGACTGCGCTATTGAGTTGATCCCCGGTAGTAAGTTTCCTAAGGGTCGCTTGTTTAATTTGTCTGTGCCCGAACATACTGCTATGCGGGAGTATATCAGAGAATCCTTGGAAAAGGGTCATATTCGCCCCTCGTTGTCTCCACTAGGGGCAGGATTTTTCTTTGTAGGTAAAAAGGATGGTTCATTGAGACCTTGTATCGACTATCGACTTTTGAATAAGATTACAGTTAAATACCAGTACCCGTTACCTTTACTGACTGATCTGTTTGCTCGTATAAAGGGGGCTAAGTGGTTCACTAAGATCGATCTACGTGGTGCGTATAATTTGGTGCGGATTAAGCAGGGGGATGAGTGGAAGACCGCATTTAATACGCCTGAAGGCCATTTTGAGTATTTGGTAATGCCTTTCGGTCTCGCAAATGCCCCTTCCGTTTTTCAGTCCTTTATGCACGATATTTTCCGTGAATATCTGGATAAGTTTATGATTGTGTATTTGGATGATATTCTTGTTTTTTCGGAGGACTGGGAATCTCACGTTCAACAGGTCAGGAGAGTTTTTCAGGTTTTGCGAGCTAATTCTCTTTTTGTAAAGGGCTCAAAGTGTAGTTTTGGAGTTCAGAGAATTTCCTTTTTGGGATATATTTTTTCCCCTTCATCTATGGAGATGGACCCTGTCAAGGTCCAGGCTATTTGTGATTGGATGCAACCTACTTCTTTGAAGAGTCTGCAAAAGTTCTTGGGTTTTGCTAATTTCTATCGCCGATTTATAGCGGGTTTTTCTGCCATTGCTAAACCTTTGACTGATTTGACCAAAAAGGGTGCTGATGTTGCTAATTGGTCCTCTGCGGCTGTGGAGGCCTTTCAAGAGCTTAAGCGCCGCTTTTCTTCCGCTCCTGTGTTGCGCCAACCTGATGTGTTACTTCCGTTCCAGGTTGAGGTGGATGCTTCGGAGATCGGAGCAGGTGCAGTTTTGTCGCAGAAAGATCCTGACTGCTCAGTAATGAGACCATGTGCGTTTTTCTCCCGAAAATTTTCGCCCGCTGAGCGAAATTATGATGTGGGAAATCGGGAACTTCTGGCCATGAAGTGGGCGTTTGAGGAGTGGTGTCATTGGCTTGAGGGTGCTAGACACCAGGTGGTGGTCCTCACTGACCACAAGAATCTAATTTATCTTGAGTCGGCCAGGCGTCTGAATCCTAGACAGGCGCGCTGGTCGTTGTTTTTCTCCCGATTTAACTTTGTGGTGTCATATCTGCCTGGGTCCAAGAATGTGAAGGCGGATGCCCTCTCTAGGAGTTTTGAGCCTGACTCGCCTGGTGATTCCGAACCTACCGGCATCCTGAAGGATGGGGTGATATTGTCAGCTGTCTCCCCAGACCTGCGGCGTTCTTTGCAGGAGTTTCAGGTGGATAGGCCTGATCGCTGTCCGCCTGGTAGACTGTTTGTCCCTGATGATTGGACCAGTAGAGTTATCTCGGAGGTTCATTCTTCCACGTTGACAGGTCATCCTGGAATTTTTGGCACCAGGGATTTGGTGTCTAGGTCCTTCTGGTGGCCTTCTTTGTCTCGAGATGTGCGCATGTTTGTGCAGTCTTGTGATGTTTGTGCTCGGGCCAAGCCCTGCTGTTCTAGGGCCAGTGGGTTGTTGTTGCCCTTGCCTATTCCTAAGAGGCCTTGGACGCACATCTCTATGGACTTTATTTCTGACCTTCCGGTTTCTCGTAGGATGTCTGTCATCTGGGTGATTTGTGACCGTTTTTCCAAGATGGTTCATTTGGTACCTTTACCCAAATTGCCCTCCTCCTCTGAGTTGGTTCCTCTATTTTTTCAGAATGTGGTGCGTTTGCATGGTATTCCTGAGAATATAGTGTCTGACAGGGGTACTCAGTTTGTGTCTAGATTTTGGCGGACGTTCTGTGCCAGGATGGGTATCGATTTGTCTTTTTCGTCTGCATTCCATCCTCAGACTAATGGCCAGACTGAGCGTACTAATCAGACCTTGGAGACTTACTTGAGGTGTTTTGTGTCCGCTGATCAGGATGATTGGCTTGACTTTTTGCCATTGGCAGAGTTTGCCCTTAACAATCGGGCTAGTTCTGCCACTTTGGTTTCTCCATTTTTTTGTAATTCAGGGTTTCACCCTCGGTTTTCGTCCGGTCAATTGGAGTCTTCGGATTGTCCTGGAGTGGATGCTGTGGTTGATAGGATGCATCAGATTTGGGGACAGGTTGTGGACAATCTGAAGTTGTCCCAGGAGAAGACTCAACAGTTCACTAATCGTCATCGGCGTATTGGTCCTCGTCTTTGTGTTGGGGACCTGGTGTGGCTGTCTTCTCGATTTGTTCCTATGAAGGTCTCGTCTCCTAAGTTTAAGCCTCGGTTTATCGGCCCTTATAGGATTCTGGAGGTTCTTAATCCTGTGTCCTTTCGTTTGGACCTCCCAGCATCTTTTAATATCCATAATGTTTTCCATCGGTCATTATTGCGGAGGTATGAGGTACCGGTTGTTCCTTCTGCTGATCCACCTGCTCCTGTGTTGGTTGAGGGTGAATTGGAGTATGTGGTGGAAAAGATCTTGGACTCCCGTGTTTCCAGACGGAAACTTCAGTATCTGGTTAAGTGGAAAGGTTATGGCCAGGAGGATAATTCTTGGGTGACAGCATCCGATGTTCATGCTCCCGATTTGGTTCGTGCATTTCATAGTGCTCATCCAGGTCGCCCTGGTGGTTCTGGTGAGGGTTCGGTGCCCCCTCCTTAAGGGGGGGGTACTGTTGTGAATTCGGTTTGTGGGCTCCCCCGGTGGTCTGTTATGGTAGTGTCTCTTATGTGCCTTCCTCCATCTCTGATTACCTGTCGCCACCCTCTTGGGGAGTTTCCTATTTAAGGCTGCTTGGCTGTTAGTCACATGCCGGCCAACAATGTGCTAGTAGCATTCTGTTGCATTCACCTGCCTCAAGTTCCAGTTCAGCTAAGTTGAATTTTGTTTCTTGTTTTGCTATTTTTGTCCAGCTATCTGCAATGTGACTCTTCAGTGCTGGAAGCTCTTGTGGACAGAAAATTACTACTCCAGTGGCATGAGTTGTCACTGGAGTTTAAAGTAATTTCTGGATGGTGTTTTTGAATAGTGATTTTTAGGTCGACCGTGAAGTAACACTTTCCTGTCCTTCTGCTATCTAGTAAGCGGACCTCACTGTGCTAAATCTGCTGTTCATCCTACGTATGTCATTTCCTCTGAACTCACCGTCAATATCTGTGGGGGCCTACTATCATCTTTTGGGGTTCCTCACTGGAGGTAAGGCAGGCCTGTATGTTCCTCTTATAGGGGTAGTTAGATCTCCGGCTGGCGCGTGGTGTCTAGGGCATCGTAGGTACATCCCCCGGCTACTGTAAGTGTTGGGTCAGGTTCAGGTCACGGTCGACCTTAGTTTCCATCACCCGAGAGCTAGTCCGTTTTGTATTTTTTTCCCATGGTCATTGGGGTAACCATAACACATTATACGGTATGGGCCATGGGGTACATAATACTGTATGGGCAATGGGGTGCTTTATACTGTGTAGGTTATGGGGTTAATTATACTGTATGGACTATGGGGTGCATTATACTGTATGGAGTGGGGTGCATTGCTATGTATGGACTATGGGGTGCATTATCCTGCATGGACTATAGGATGCATTATACTGTATGGATCCTGTGGTTCATTATACTTTTTTGACTATGGGATGCATTATAATGTATGGACTATGGGGTGCATTATACTGCATGGAGTGGGGTGCATTATAATATATGGAGTATGGGGTCCATTATACTGCATGGACTATAGGATGCATTATACTGTATGGACTCTGGTTTATTATTATACTTTTTTGACTATGGGATGCATTATACAGTATGGACTATGGGGTGCATTATACTATATGGAGTGGGGTACATTATACTGTACGGAGTATGGGGTGCTTCATACTGTATATAATATGGGGTGTAGTACACTGTATGGGCTATGCAATGCACTATGCTGTATGGGCTATGGGATGCATTATATTGTATGGACTATGATGTTCATTATACTGTATGGGAACTAGGGTACATTATACTGTATGGGCAATGGGGTGCATTATACTGTGTGGACTATGGGGTGCACTATACTGTTATGACTATGAGGTGCATTTAACTGTATGGACTATGGGGTAAATTATACTGTTTGGGCCATCAGGTGCATTATACCGTATGGACTATGAAGTACACTATTGTGTATGAGCTATGGTGTGCATTATACTGTATGAACTATGGGGTGAATTATACTGTATGGAATGCAATATACTGTATGGGCTATGTAATGCATTATACTGTATGGTCTATGGGGTGCATTATGCTGTATATACTATTAGGTGCATTATTCTTTATGGAGGACTATGTGTGGGTTATTATAATATTTGGAGGCTTATGTGGGAGATTTTAAACTGTATGCAATCAATTATACAGTGTGAAGGTTTGTGTGGGATCCAACCTAAAGTGTGGAGGGCTGTGTGGGGGCCATTATACAGTGTTGAGAGATGTGGGACCATTGTATTGTATGTATACTGCATGGAGGTTTGTATGGGAGTCACAGTTGGGGGGATCATATTGTGTTGGGGTCACTATACTTTTCTGCAGTTGAGGGCTGGTGTATAGTAGGGTCATGATACTGTACATGTGGAGAGCACTGTTGAGGGATTCACTTAGGGTTGCTTTTAGACAAAGTGGTGCCCTAGGCAAAAGTTTAAAGTGAGACTACAAATGCTCACATCACACAGAAACATTTCAGTTGTATTTACATGCCTACGTTAAGGCCATTAAACGAGCGTGATCGACAATATTGAAGTAATTCGACACTTGTTTCCCATTCTCCTTACACTGGCTGAGGAAGAATGATGGGCACAGAACAATCACTAGTAGATCAATTTGTCCCACTACGGTATCATGTTATCAGCAACATATCTGCAGTTTACACTGGGCTATGTGCTGCTGAGCTCAATGATTTTTGTTCCGGAATAAACAATCCAATCACTTGATGAGTAGGCAGCAATTTACTTGTTTAGTATAATACACCTTATAGTCCTCCACATAGTATAATGCATCCCATAGTCATACATATAGTATAATGCACAGCCCATATTCCTCCATATAGTATAATGTGCCCCATAGTCCTCCATATAGTACAATGTTCCCGATAGTTCTCCATATAGTATAATGTGCCCCAAAGCCCTCCATGTACTATAATCCCCTCCCATAGTCCTCCATATAGTATAATGCACTCCACATAGTCAATACACTCCCCATAGTCCTCCATATAGTACAATGCACTCCTCATAGTATAATGAACCCCATGGTCTTTCATATAATATAATGCATTCCCCATAGTCCTCGATACAGTATAATGCAGGTCCCATCTAGTACATATAGTATAGTGCACCCCCATGGTCCTTGATAGAGTATAATGCAGCCCTTATATAGTACATTTATTATATTGCAACCCACAGTCCTCTATAGAGTATAATGAAGCCTCCCCTTAGAGTATAATGCAGCCCACCTCAGAGCATAATGCATCCCCTTCAGAGCATAATGCAGTACCCCTCACAGAGTATAATGTAGCCTCCCTCATAATGTATAATGCAGCCCCCTCATAGAGTATAATGTAGCCACCTTCATATAGTTAATGCAGCCCCCTCAGAGAATAATGCAGCCATCCTTATAGAGTATAATACAGCCATTTCACATACACAGTATAATGCAGCCCCTTTCTCCCACACAGAATAATGCAACCTCCCCTACACACACAGGATAATGCAGCCACCCCCTACACACAGTGTAATGCAGCCTCCTCCACGCACACAGTATAATGCAGCCTGCCCACACACACAGTATAATACAGCTCGCCCCCACATACACAGTATAATGCACCTCCCCCTCACACAGTATAATGAAGCCCCTCCCCCCACACACAGTATAATGCAGCCCCCACACAATATATTGCAGCCCCCACACACAGTATAATGCAGCATCCCTACATACACAGTATAATGCAACCTCACCCCGCACACATAGTATAATGCAGCCCCCATATAGTACATTTATTATAATGCAACCCATGGTCCGCAATACAGTGTAATGCAGCCTCTCTACACAGTATAATGCAGCCCACCTCAGAGCATAATGCATCCCATTCAGAGCATAATGCAGCCCCCTCATTCAGTATAATGCAGCCTTCCTCATAAAGTATAATGTAGCTCCCTTCATAGAGTTAATGCAGCCCATTTTATAGAGAATAATGCAGGCATCATCATAGAGTATAATACAGCCACCCCACATACACAGTATAATGCAGCCCCTCCCCCACACACAGTATATTGCAGCCAGCTCCACACAGTATAATGCAGCCTGCCCCCACACACAGCATAATGCAGCCCACCCACACACAGTATAATGCAGCCTGCCCCCACATACACAGTATAATGCAGCTGCCCCACACACAGAATAATGCAGCCCCGCCACACACTGTATAATGCAACACCCCCACATACACACAGTTTACTGTAGCCCCCACACACAGTATAATGCAGCCTGCCCCACATGCACATTATAATGCAGTCTGCCCCACATGCAAAGTATAATGCAGCCTCTCCCCCACACACAGTATAATGCAGCCCCCCACCCATACACAATATAATGTATCTCCCCCCACACACAGTATATTGCAGCCTCCCACATACACAGTATAATGCAGCCCCCCACACATGCACAGTATAATGCAGCCTGCTCCCACATACACAGTATAATGCAGCCCCCCACACACACACAGTATAATGTAGCCCCCACATACACAGTATAATGAAGCCCCCACACACAGTATAATGCAGCCTTCCCACAAACACAATACAATGCCTTCCACCACACACATACACAGTATAATATAGCCCCCCACACACAGCACAATGCAGCCCACCTACATACACAGTATAATGCAGCCCCATCCACACACACAGTATAATTCAGCCCCCTTCATACACAGTATAATGCAGCCTTCCCCACACACACAGAATAAAGTAGTCCCCCACATACACACAGTATATTGCAGCCCCCAAACACATGCACAGTACAATGCAGCCTGCCCCCACCTACACAGCACAATACAGCTCCCCACACATGGTATAATGCAGGCCTCACACACAGTATAATGCAGCCCTTCCACATGCACAGTATAATGCAGCCTGCCCCCACATACACAGTATAATGCAGCCACCACACACTGTGTAATGCAGCCCTCCCACGCACAGTATATTGCAGACCCCCCACACATGCACAGTATAATGCAGCCTGTCCCCACATACACAGTATAATGCATCATGCCCCCCACATGCAGTATAATGCAGCCCTACCCAGACATACAGTATAATGCAGCACCCACATACACAGTACAATGCAGCCTTCCCCCACACAGAATAAAGTAGCCCCCACACACACAGTATAATGCAGCCCCACACACACATACACAGTAAAATTCAGCCCCCCCACACACACAGCCCACCTACATACACAGTATAATGCGGCCTCACCCACACACACAGTACAATGCAGCCCACATACATACACAGTATAATGCGGCCTCACCCACACACACAGTACAATGCAGCCCCCATATACACAGTAAAAGAAGAAGAAAAAAGATATGCACATACCAAACATAATTATTTTTATTTTAAATAACACTTCAAAAAAGGCAAAGAACAGGACACACAGTTAAAAACATTTAAAAAGCCAAATGGCTGAGTGGACCAACTTGGATCCCCCAGGAAGGACACACAGATGGCAAACAAGTAAAAATCTAATATGGCAATACATAAGACAATATAGAGGAGCACATAAGAATATACAATTGAATATAAGGTAAATTGTCACACACAAAAAAGTTATGAACACAACTGATCTACACTGCCAGCTGACCTCAAATCCATGCCATAAGCACATGTGTGTACTGGTAACCCATAATCTACATGCAAAGGTGGACAAAGTATCATAATAGATACCACTCAGTTAAATCCCACGTAATACACCTAGATCCTGCCATAGTCAGATAACACTACGATGTAAAGTAGGCAACAAGAAAACCTATTCTATTACGATACTTTGTCCACCTTTGCATGTAGATTATGGGTTACCAGCACACACATGGGCTTATGGCATGGATTTGAGGTCAGCTGGCAGTGTAGATCAGTTGTGTTCATAACAATATTCAATTGTATATTCTTATGTACTATGAAAAATATATACAATACTTACAACTCCGCCCGCTGCTCTGGCTTCTGCAGTGAGTCCCATCAGCTTCACTGCTGGCACCATGTCGCCTATGATGAAGAGACATCATCATGCTCCTGCTGTGTCAGAGGCAGAAGGGGAGTGATGGGAAAATTAGCGTAATCTGATGCCGATAATTTGAATGCTTGATATGAACGGTGGTGCTGGGCCCCCTTATTCACGGGCCCCATAGTGGTCTTGTGGTGTGCCACTATTAGGGACGTGCCTTTGGTTGGGGGTCTCTGAGGGAACAGGGGTCTTAGGCAGATGCCTAGTCTGCCTGCCTCTAACATTGGCCCTGGATTCACTGTAGGGGTATCTTAGGCTACTTTCACACTTGCGTTTTTCAGCTTCCGTCACAATCCATCATTTTTTGAGAATGCAGGATCCTGCAAAAAAATGTGCAGGATCATGCATTTTCCCATAGACTTGTATTAGTGACGGATTGTGACAGATCCGTCGCGTCCATCGTGCACTGGATGCATCGTGTTGTGGCGGACCTCGGCACGAAAAAACGTTCCCTTGAACATTTTTTCGCACGTCGCATCCGCCATTTCCTACTGTGCATGCGCGGCCGGAACTCTGCCCCCTCCTCCTCTGGACTTTACAATGGGCAGCGGATGCATTGAAAAACTGCATCCGCTGCCCACGTTGTGCCAAATTTTCACAACGTGCGTCGGTATGTCGCGACCATGCTTAGTGACGGACCCGTACCGACGCAAGTGTGAAAGTAGCCTTAGTGTTTGTGAGACACTTTTGTTTACATAACACATTATAAGTGCAATAAAAGGGGAATGTAGGGTTCCAGTGGTAGGAAAATTAGAGGTCACACAGTACCACACAGTAGGTGAGGTGCAGTAATAGGGAAACATATGGCAGCAGTGGATCAGCATTGGGGTATCAGCAGGATAACAAATTTGTGCAGGTTGGGGATAGATGGAGAATCGGGAAGATGGGAAGATGGAGAAGTGTCTGAAATGTGAGAAGTCATATATGTCTTTGTTGTAATCTCTGCAGCAGAGTCCTGGCTGGAAGAAGGTGCCATGCTGGTCTGGGCCAGAGGGAAAAGACGGGAAAAGTGAATGACTCCACCAGAAAGAATGTCAGCTGTAAGTCACTATCTCTAACTGTACTGTAATCTCCTATGCTCTGCAAGACTGGTATCAACCACAATATGGTAGCCATATGGCAGTAATATCAGTGCTGGTCTTTGTAAAGAGATTTGTTTAAGCAACAGATCTGTCATCTGCTGAGATTCTCCAACATCCACTATTTGGGTGCGCCACCATATCTGTAATTGGGGTTACATGGTTAGGGGCCCATTCAGAAGTTTTACCCCGAACCAAATTCCTAGCTATGCCTCTGTTTGTATGTCAAAAAAGGGAATGCTATGAATATTTGAACATTTGGCCAGGCATTTGTAGTTTAGCTCCATTAGCATGAATTAGAGAAAGAATATGTCATCAATAGACTGGTTTGGAAGACAAATGATGGAACATTGGCTCCTCTTTATGTACTCTATGTACTATTTAAAAAATATTACTGATACATGATTTTCTATTTGTCTGAGTGGTTTTAGTCTTGTCCATGTTTCTTACATTGTTGAAAATGTTTAATATGAAAGTACACACTGAAGTTTGCAAGAAGCATTTTTTAATATGTTTTCAAATGGGTCAGAGTTCAATTCACAGAAGATCTGTCACCAGATTTCACTATACAAACCATATACATTATTTATTCGATCTTAGATCTGATAACACTGGACTTTGAAAATCTGAACTCAGAATGGCTGTACGCTGCTTTTTCAAAGTTTTCTTGCCCGATATTAAAATGATTTTCATATGAGTATGGCTTTAGCTCTAGCTAGACAAACAGCAAAGTTTATAATGAAAACTTTCATAAATGATTACAAATGCATTCATTTTCAGATAGATTTTCAAAGAAGGTATATTGTTCTTATCAGAAATCTTTTCAATAATATCTGTAGTTTGTATTAGGAAATCCAGTGATAGAGACACATTAAATTCAACAGAATCCAACAGTACTAGATTTTTTACATGCATGCTAAAGAGTTAACAGGAGATTAGGAGTTTACAAATTTTAAAGAAAATCTAATAAAAAATAATTTGTAAAAGCTCAATATAACAAAGTAATTACAGTAAGAAGCACACTTTAAATGTTATGAGTCATAGTGTTAGTAATCCTTCTTTACCAGATAATTGTGATTACAGAACTCTGAGACAAACATATTGAATACATTGAGCAGGTTTTCACGCCAAGCGCAAGTGATCACCTAGTGCTTTTCTTCTGAGAAAGTTGATGGTAAACAGCTCTGTGTAATATCTTTGTAAACTCTGCTCTAAGTATTAAGTGTTGAGAAGCTTAGTGCTCATTATTCACATATGACTATATAAGAGAGAAGCTATTTGCTTAGAATTGTGTTTATGTTGAATTTCCTGATATTCGCACTTTCACATGAATTCAAGCATTTTGAGATTCGATTCACAGTTTGCAAGAAAAAATCATTACCAACATTTCATACACTGCTAAATCATCAGAGAGTGGGCTAATGTTATTTTGCGTGGCGACATCAACTTTCCCATAATGCAGCGACCCTGCCTCCTGTGACCCTGCTGCACAGCAGCTTCCCCCCCAGTAAGCTACATTCGGATTATAAGGCACAAATTTGGAAGAAAAAAATGCATCTTAGAATCCAAAAAATATGGTAGATGGTTTCCTCTGGTGAATAGCAATCTTTAAGTTTGACCACAGATTCTCAATTGGATTAAGGTCTGGGCTTTGTCTAGGCCACTCCAAAACATTTACACAGTTCCCCTTAAACCACTCCAGTGTTGATTTGTCTTGTTGGAATGTTAACCTCTGTCTCTGTCTCAAGTCACTAGAAGACTGAAGCAGGTTTAGCTCTAGAATATCCCTGTATTTTACACCATCAACTTTCCCCTCCATCCATTGGACCATTTTTCCTGTTCCTGCTGTCAAAAAACATACCCACAGCATGATGCTGCCACCACCATATTTCACTGTCGGAATGGTGTTCTTGGGGTGATGAGTTGTGTTGGTTTGACGCCAGACATAGCATTTATCTTGGTGGCCAAAAAGTAAAATTTTGGTCTAATCTGAATACAGCATCTTCCTCCATACATTTGGGGTGTCTCACACATGGCTATTGGCAAACTCAATACAAACTTTACAATTTTTGTGCATAAGTAAAGGCTTTTTTTTGCCCACTTTTCCATAAAGGCCACCTCTGAACAGATACTCCAGTCACTGCTTGGGAACTCTGCAGCTCCTTCAGGGTTGCATTTGGTCTCTGTGCTGCCTCTCTGATCAATTCCCTCCTCACCCGAGCTGAGAGTTTTGGTGGGCCAACCTCTCTTGGCAGGTTTGTTGTGGTACTATGTTCTTTCCATTTGATTATAATTGATTGTGTTCTGGGGAACATCAGAGATTGGGATATTTATTTATAAATCAACCCTGAATTATACTTCAACAACTTTGTCCTTGACTTGTTTGGAGATCTCCTTGGTCTTCATGGTGTTGTTTGGTTAGTGGTGCCTCTTGCTTAGTGGTGCCTCTTGCTTAGTGGTGTTGCAACCTCTGTGGCCTTTCAGAAAAGGTGGTATATAATGACAGACCATGTGACACTTACATTGCACATAGGTGGGCTTACTTTTATTTAAGAATGTGTCTTATGAAGGTAATTGCTCGCAGAAATTTTTTTTAAGGGATTCATCGCAAAGGGATGAATACATATGCACATGCCAATCTTTAGATATTTGAAATTTAATTTATGCCTGATGCCTGTATTTTTCTCACCTCAGCAACTTATCATACTATTCTGTGCTGATGCATCATACACAAAACAGATTACAAAAATATTTAAGATATTTAAACACAGGTTTTATTGTAACAAAATAGGTAAAAATCCAAGAGGGTAAATACTTTTGCAAGCCACTGTATATATATATGGAGAAGTGCAGGCCATAATAAAGTATATAAGAAGTTGTGGGGGTCATCTTAATAGAGTATATATATAAGTGGTTGTGGGGGCCATAGTAAAGTATATTAGAGGTTGTGGGGGCCATAATACTATATATAAGGAGCTGTGGGGGCCATAATACCATGTTTAAGGAGATGTAAGGAGATGTATAGGGAGCTATGGGGACCATACAGCAGTATATACAGAGCTGTATGGACCATGATACAGTGTTTAGGCAGCTGTGGGGACCATCCCGCAATATATAGGGAGCTGTGGGAGCCATCATACAATGTAGAGGGGAGCTCTGGGGACCATTATACAGTATATAGGGAGCTGTGTGGACATCATACAGTATATAGGGAGCTATTGGAACCATCATGCAGTTTATATAGCAAGCTGTGGGACTATCATACAGTATGTAAGAAGTTTGTGGGGGCACTTGGAACAGCATTTGTTTTTAATGGATGCATTATTAGTTTTTGAAGTATTACTGTTCCACCCAGGAAGCGCAGACAGTATGAGGAGTTTATGCAGGTTGGGAATAGATGGGAATGGTTCAGGAAATGTGAGAAGTCAAATTTTTCTTTGTTGTAGATTTTGCAGACGAGTCCTGACTGTAGAAGTCATTATGTCAGTCTGGGCAGATGAAAAAAACAAGAAAAGTGAATAACTCCATCAGAAAGAATGTCAGCTGTAAATCCCTATACTGTGTATATATGTACTGTAATCTCTGTAATATTGTTGGCAGCACTGGTATCTACCATTATATGGTCACCGTATGGCTGTAATATCAGTCTTTTTAATAGCGTGGGTTTTTCCTTGTTTTTTTATGCTTACTGCATTTCAGTGATTATTTAGTGGTAGGTGCATGGTGTATTGGTCTTTGCATAGTGTGTTGTTATGCAGAAGTAATGGTCAAATTATGACATTATGTACTCACTGTGTAGTGGTGTTGGTAGAGGACATTGTGTAGCGTTATTATTTTGGCCTTGTATACTAGTAAGTTTAGTAATATTGTTCTTTGTATAGTGTGTTTAAGGATTAGCAACGCTAGTATATTGTAATTTTATGTATGAATAGTATCCACAGATGCTCTTGTAAGTGGTGGGGAGGTTGTATAGGAAGACATGTACTTTGGGAATATGGGCCCATGATCTTTTGGGACCCTACCAACTCCCCTGGACAGCAGAGTCCTCTCTCTCTCTCTCCAGTAGAGGGTAAGCTCGAATGGTCAGCAAGGTCCTCTCTCTAATGTTAAGTGTAAGCTCTTATGGTCAGCAAGGTCTCTTCTCTTTCTCTCCTACGAAGTGTAAGCTCTTATAGTCAGCAAGGTACTCTTTTTCCTATAGAGTGTAAGCTCTTATGGTCAGCAAGGCCCTCTCTCCTGTAGAGTGTAAGCTCTTAAGGTCAGCAGAGTCCTCTCTCTCTCTCCAGTAGAGTGTAAGCTCTTATGGTCAGTGGGGTTCTCTCTCTCTTCTGTAGAGGGTAAGCTCTTATGGTCAGCAAGGTCCTGTCTCTCATATAGAGTGTAAGCTCTTATGATAGCACGGTCCTCTCTTTCTTATAAAGTGTAAACTCTTATGGTCAGCAAGGTCCTCTCTCTCATATAGAGTGTAAGCTCTTACGCTTAGCACGGTCCTCTCTTTCCTATAAAGTGTAAGCTCTTATGGTCAGTGGGGTCCTCTCTTATGTAGAGTGCAAGCTCTTATGGTCAGCAGAGTCCTCTCTCCAGTAGAGTGTAAGCTCTTATGGTCAGTGGGGTTCTCTCTCTCTTCTGTAGAGTGTAAGCTCTTATAGTCAGCAAGGTCCTCTCTCTCATATAGAGTGTAAGCTCTTATGGTCAGCGTGGTCCTCTCTTTCCTGTAGAGTGGAAGCTCTTATGGTCAGCAGGATCCTCTCTCTTCTTTAGGCTGCCGTCACACTAGCAGTATTTGGTCAGTATTTTTCATCAGTATTTGTAAGCCAAAACCAGGAGTGGAACAATTAGAGGAAAAGTATAATAGAAACATATGCACCACTCTTGCATTTATCACCCACTCCTGGTTTTGGCTTACAGATACTGATGTAAAATACTGACCAAATACTGATAGTGTGACGGCAGCCTCAGAGTGTAAGCACTTATAAGCAGCTTGGTCCTCTCACTCTCATCTGTAGAGTGTAAGCTCTTATAGACCATGGAGTCCTCTCTCTTCTGTAGACTGTAAGCTTTTATGATCAGCAAGGTTCTCTCTCTCTTCTCCCCATGTGTATTTTTGAAGCAATTACAAGCTTTCTACTACTGAGATTGGCACAAATTTATTCGCCGTGAATCAGTCAGTGAATTTGAATTTCAAAAGATTTGCTCATGTGTATACATGACATATATTTGATCGGTAAACGGCGTAATGAGAAAAAAAAAAAAACAGAATTCAGGGGTTTTTTTGTTCGCTGCAACATTGCAATAACGGGTGATCAAAACATTGTTTCTTCCCCAAAATGGCATCAATAAAAACATCAGCTTGGCGCACAAAAAATAAGCACCCACCCAGCCCTAGATCACAAAAAATGAAGATGCTATGGGTCTCAGAAAACGGCGATTTTTTTTTTTTTTACAAATTTTGGATTTTTTTCACCACTTATGTAAAAAAAAACACATACATGTTTGTTAGGCTACTTTCACACTAGCGTCGTGCACTGCACATCGCTATGCGTCGTTTTGGAGAAAAAACACACCCTGCAAAAGTGCTTGCAGGATGCGTTTTTTCTCCATTGACTTGCATTAGCGATGCAGTGCGACGCATTGCCACACGTCGCAACCGTCGTGCGACGGTTGCGTCGTGTTGCGTCGGACCGTCGCCACCAAAAATGTTGCTTGTAACGTTTTTTGGTGCGTTGTTCCCATCTTTTCCGACCGCGCATGCGGCGCGCACTGGCTGCTTGTTCCTGTGTTCAGCGGTCACATAGTACTGCTCATTAAAGTGATTAACCCCCTTATGGGAGTAGAGGAGCGTCCATATTCATTACTTTAATGAGCAGCACCACGTGACCACTGAGCAGAGGAAGAGCTGCAGGCGCCAGAGACCATCTGAGAAGCAGGGACATGCAGAGACATGTCAGGTGGGGATGAGTATGATGTGACAGCCACCACTCCTGCCGCTCCCCTCCCCCACCGACTCCCTGGGGCAATGACTCGAGTATAAGCCGAGAGGGGCACTTTCAGCCTAAAAAAATGGGCTGAAAATCTCAGCTTATACTGGAGTATATATGGTAGTTAACATGGTAAAATAATGAACAAAAACAATTGTGGAATTTCACTTTTTTTGCAGTTTCACTGCACTTAGAATTTTTTTCACGTTTTCCAGTACACAATATGGTAAAATCAATGGTTCCTTTCAAAAGTGCAACTCATCCTGCAAAAATCAAGCCCTCGCAGTGCTATACTGATGGCAAAATAACAAAGTTATGGCTCTGGGAAGAAGGGGAGCGAAAAATGGATACGCAAAAACGAAAACACCTCTGGTCCTTAAGGGGTTAAAACATCAGTTTCTCATGAACCGAGGTATGTACAGTCCCGTTTTTTAGAAGTTACAGCAATATTTCAGGGAAAAGTAGTAAGTGAATCACCTTGTAGGTTATTTATGAAGCACAATATTTATCTACCAATTAAGGTATGGATAAAGAACTATTATAATGCTTATTTGTACATTTTTAAGCATGAGAAATGAATTTAGCTCCAGTGAATACACACAATCAGTATAACACACAGTCAATAATCTCCTACAATACTGACACTTTTGTGTGTCTTCCTCGCCCAGGTTCTGCTTTTCATCCTCTCTGGTCTACACCCTGTATCCATCTGCTGTTTTTGGCTGCTGCAGCCTTGCCACTCTTCATTGTTTTCCCTTCTGTTTATCACACTATGGCTCCAACATCTGGAATCTCTTAGCTTTGTGTCCCAGAATATGATGCATTTTGAACTGGGAAGAGGGGGTGGTAAAGGGACAGCGCATTCCGAGAACGAGGGAAGCCATGTGTTTATAGAAAATTTCTCAATCTCTATCTGTTGCTTCTTCATAGGTCCATATTGCAACATCAGCAGACTACACAAACTCCTTTTCTAATGAATAAACCATTCTGCTGTTTGTATCAATTATTATTGATGAATCCCGGATATGGCAGCTCTATGAAGAGATTATTTATCATGCTTGTAAATTAAAGAGGTTGTCCATTAATGGAAAATCCCTTATTATTTGCCCTAGTCTGTTGCATAATTGAAAAAAATGTGTACTTCCCCTAGTGGACTAGCATGACTCCTCTGCTCTGAGTCCTGTGCCCCTACCGGTTTAGTGACATAAGAGAATTGCGCCTGCTTTTATGGACATTGCTATTTCCTCTCTTCTGGAATTAGCTGGGACAGCAAAGTGTACCAACCGTACTGTATATTATTAAAATATTGACTATGGTTAGTGTAATAAAAGTACAAGAAAGAAAAAGGAAATATTTTTTTTAGTAACTGTTGCTATGTATCTTTACTCACGGCAACAGCATGTGACAGTCAGCAGTGTAGTAATGGTAGCAATTTTGCCACATGCATACAAAACTCTTGGTGTACAATGGATGTTAAACACATACACACCTCTGTTAAAATGGTAGGTTTTTGTCACGTAAAAGAAATCATAGCAAGAAGAATAATTTCAGAACTTGTTCCACTTACAATCTGTGCAAAAATTGAGAAGCAAGGTGCAATATTTTTAATGGGGAAAATAAAAATAACGAATCCAAAATAATGTGGATGCATAATTGTGAACACCCACTTATAATAGGGGAAGTGATTGTATTCAGAATTATCTAATCATGTTTAACCCCTTTCTGATATCAGGCATAATAGTACTCTGATGCCAGACTAACTCCCTTTGATGTGGGCTCCGGCGGTGAGCCCACATCTTTTCTGGCCATTAGGGTTGAGCGAAACAGATCAAAAGTCGCCGACTTTTGGGAAAGTCGGGTTTCGTGAAACCCGACCCGATCTCACTGTGGGATCGGGTCGGCCGTCGGGGATCTTCGCTCCAAAGTCGGGTTTCGTTTTTTATATATATATATATATATATATATATATATATATATATATATATATATATATATATGTCATTGAGACACATATATATATATATATATATATATATATATATATATATATATATATATATATATGTATATATTTATATTTACTTCAGCGCGATATATGTGAAAAGCCGGTAATTCAATTGCCGGCTTTTCATTTCTCCTGCCTAAACCCGACATGATATGAGACATGGTTTACATACAGTAAACCATGTCATATCCCCCTTTTTTTTGCATATTTCACACTACTAATGTTAGTAGTGTGTATGTGCAAAATTTTGGCGCTGTAGCTATTAAATTTAAGGGTTAAATCGCGGAAAAAATTGGCGTGGGCTCCCGCGCAATTTTCTCCGCCAGAGTGGTAAAGCCAGTGACTGAGGGCAGATATTAATAGCCTAGAGAGGGTCCATGGTTATTGGCCCCCCCTGGCTACAAACATCTGCCCCCAGCCACCCCAGAAAAGGCACATCTGGAAGATGCGCCTATTCTGGCACTTGGCCACTCTCTTCCCACTCCCGTGTAGCGGTGCGATATGGGGTAATGAAGGGTTAATGCCACCTTGCTATTGTAAGGTGACATTAAGCCAGATTAATAATGGAGAGGCGTCAATTATGACACCTATCCATTATTAATCCAATTGTATGAAATGGTTAAACAAAACACACACACAATATTGCAAAGTATTTTAATGAAATAAACACACAGGTTGTTGTAATATTTTATTGTTCTCTCAATCCACCTGAAGACCCTCGCTCTGTAACAAAGGAAACATAATAAACCAACAATATACATACCATCTGTAGATCTGTAACGTCCCACGATGTAAATCCATCTGAAAGGGTTACAATATTTTACAGGCAGGAGCTCTGCTAATGCAGCTGTGCTCGTGCCTGTAAACCCCGGGGAATGAAGGAAATGTAGGTCAATGACCTATAGTTATCTTCATTCGCGGTGATGCGCCCTCTGCTGGATGTCCTCATGAACTGCAGCCTGGGAACTTTTTCCCACGCTCGACGTCATATGAGGACATGCAGCAGAGGGCGCATCACCGCGACTGAAGATAACTATAGGTCATTGACCTACATTTCCTTCATTCCCCGGGGTTTACAGGCACGAGCACAGCTGCATTAGCAGAGCTCCTGCCTGTAAAATATTGTAACCCTTTCAGATGGATTTACATCGTGGGACGTTACAGATCTACAGATGGTATGTATATTGTTGGTTTATTATGTTTCCTTTGTTACAGAGCGAGGGTCTTCAGGTGGATTGAGAGAACAATAAAATATTACAACAACCTGTGTGTTTATTTCATTAAAATACTTTGCAATATTGTGTGTGTGTTTTTTTTAAACATTTCACACAATTGGATTAATAATGGATAGGTGTCATAATTGACGCCTCTCCATTATTAATCTGGCTTAATGTCACCTTACAATAGCAAGGTGGCATTAACCCTTCATTACCCCTTATCCCACCGCTATACGGGAGTGGGAAGAGAGTGACCAAGTGCCAGAATAGGCGCATCTTCCAGATGTGCCTTTTCTGGGGTTGCTGGGGCCAGATGTTTGTAGCCAGGGGGGCCAATAACCATGGACCCTCTCTAGGCTATTAATATCTGCTCTCAGTCACTGGCTTTACCACTCTGGCGGAGAAAATTGCGCGGGAGCCCACGCCAATTTTTTCCGCGATTTAACCCTTAAATTTAATAGCTACAGCGCCGAAATTTTGCACATACACACTACTAACATTAGTAGTGTGGAATATGCAAAAAGAAAGGGGGATATGACATGGTTTACTGTATGTAAACCATGTCTCATATCATGTCGGGTTCAGGCAGGAGAAATGAAAAGCCAGCAATTGAATTACCGGCTTTTCACATATATCGCGCTGAAGTAAATATAAAAATATATAGATTTTCCATTACCTTGCATTGGGTTTCGTGTTTCGGCCGATCCCCGACCCCGACTTTTCAAGAAGATCGGCCGATTTCACTCGACTCGACTTTTGAGAAAGTCGGGTTTCGTGAAACCCGACTCGACCTCAAAAAAGGAAAAGTCGCTCAACCCTAGTCACCATACATCTCTGTGCAATTCATACAAAACAGTATATGGTTATGACTAATTTATCACTCACCTGATTGCACTGTTTTGCTACATCACTATATATCTGATATGTGTATACTCATTTGGAGGCAATTTATAGATATGCTGTCCATCTGTGGAAATCTCCTCATCTTGTGACAATTACGCATGTCCCGTTCTGTAATCCTGGGTCTTTGAATGTATCCATGGATGTAGCCACAATGTTACAGTAAACCATATACTATATACTTTTTGATAATTTCTTGTATTTTTATGTAATAGCTTGTGACATATTTTTCAATAAATTGGGTCATTTTGTAAATTATTGGCCATTTTTTGACTCTTCTGTTTCTCCTGTTATAAAGTACCACTAATATGTGTTGGTGTCCACAGGCTGAATTTACAATGGGCCCTACCAGATCCATATCAGCCCGCTCAGAAGGTACCTCTATAATAGGCAGAGGAACCAATGGACTTTGGAAACTTGCGGTGGGTGTGCTCAGCTGACACTGTGGACATGACTCACAAAACCTCTGAACCTCAGCATAAATCCTTGGCCAAAAGAACTCTTGTAGAATACGCTCTTGCATCTTTTAAATACCTTGGTGATCACCCAGCATGTGTTTGTGGGTCATCTCAAGCAACGCCCAACAGTACGATTGGGGCACTAGCAGCTGCTCCACTACTTCTGCCCAGATTTTGTGAACCCTATATAGCAACTCCTGGTTGACCATCATTTGCAAAAATATGCCTCTGCCCCGGTTGTTAAGCCACCCCATTTTCTTCTGTCACCCTTTCTCATGCCCGACTCAGTGTAGAATCCTGGAGTTAAGCTGTTCCATTGATGTGGTCTCTTCAACTTCTCCTGCCAACACCTCTAGGGGAAGCTTATTGAGTTTGCACGCTTTCCCTATGAGAGTTACCCTTGCTGCAGGTATCCCCAACTCGGAATCTTCGGATTCTGTACCCGGACAGACCTTTACCCTGGTAGTGTAAATTTTACTCTTTCACAGGGACCAGAACAGGGGCAAGTCTCTTCCCAAAACAGTCCCAGAATGAAAGGTCTTTACTACTCCTACTACATGTTTAATCTATCAGTACAATGTCGAAAGGGTAACTTCCACTATCGGATTCTCCCAGAGCTCGCCATGTATACAAATGACCCTGACTTTCCCCCAGTGGGTTCTAACTGAGAGATCAATGACTCAAGGACGAGTGTCACTAGGCTTCCAAGCGAGCCTCTTCCAGGTGTCCGTTGACACACATGACATAGATGCGGTTTGCCAGTTGGGGCGACAGCGTCTGCAGTGTAGACGGATTAAATGTACATCGATACACAGTGAGTAAACCTGCAGTCCATGGATTCAGCAGTCAGAGGGCATTTGTCATGGCCCTTGGCAGCACCAGCACCTGATAGAGGCAGCACCGCTAGTCCACCGGAACGGTTTAGAGGAAACTGGTTTCCTGCCACCTTCATTCCAGGGAATCCCCTTATTATGGGCTCAGCTTTGGCTAACCCCAGCAGAGGGACATGTCTCTCTTCCAGGCTCCTGTGCTCCTGGGTGGCCATACAAAATTCTATCAGGCTAACCACCTGATGTAAATTACTCAGGTCTCCTTTCCCCACCCAGCGCTGTAAATCCTTCAACTCCTGACAGTTTCTTGAATATGGTAAAGAACAAGTGGAGTTTCTATATTTTTGTTTTTTAGGAAAATGGTCACTGAAATGTACTAGTGATTTAGAAGAGGTCATTTTTAGATAAAAGCAAAATGGCCAGAGCCAAGCACCCAAGGACATGATTAATAACACTTGAAAAAAAAGGTAATGTTATTCTGGAAAGGGTTTGTGTTGTGAAATTTACTAGCTGCCGTTTCATTCTACAACACATAGGGCATGATGGAGATGTTAATATTCCATTACCAAAAAGTTGGTAAAGGAATGTAATGGATGGTAGAAAACACCTATTCTAATTCTTGAGCTTACATTTGGATCAAAATTACCTTGCAGAATCTAACAGTATCTTAAAGGAAGACTGCAAATTGTACTCCTCTGTGTCATGACTCCACACGCCCTCTAGTGTGGAATCATCATGGCATGGTGTCCTTCAACATGCTACTTGAAGCCATCATTAAGGAAAGATGTGCACAAAGAAACCAAGAGCATCTTGATGAAAGACAGTGAAAAAAGATATGACTTCAAGGCACAAAAACTGAGAGGTGACTGGTATCAGTAAGGTGAAGGCGAGATTTATTCCTTATATATTGTTTTTTTATCCTGAATTATAGGATTTTGGTAGAAGAGACACTTCAGAAACTCTTGTTTCCACAGATGTTAGACTGATCTTTAAATGGCAGGGAAAGGACATAACATACACATTAAAGCTAAAACCCCATGACAGGTTTATTAGAACAATCTCTTCTGTTTTCATTTTAACTCCTTATGGGTTGCAAGTTTTTTACCATGAATTTCTCTCAATTTGATTTATAACATATTCCATATTACTGATCCTCTGGAGACCCATGTCTTAAGTAGCAGCATTTAATAACAATGACAATGATGTATTGAGCTGCTACAAAAACTGTATATAATTCATTTCAATAGCATCCATAAGATAATATGATGAGATGGAATTCTCCATGGGATGTAGAGAAATGAGAAAATGTGGCGCTTGTCTCATATTGCTTTCTCTTTTACTGGTTCACAAATGTAGGACAAAACATCAAAATCTTTAATTTTGTTATCAGGCCTTTTGTGACACAATACTGTAACCCCATCTGGTTTGAGTGGAGTTCAATCTCTCGATTCTGCCTAAGTCTAATTAGATGAAAGCTGGCAATGTGGCTTCATAAGGGAAAGTGTTGAGGGACAGCCAACCCAAATTCTAGTCAACGGGAGGGGGATAAAAGAGAAAGAGGAGCATTAAAAGTCTGCACTGCTAAGCATTTATCAAGGCGATATGCAGCTTTTAATTATAACCCCAAAATAGAAACAGAAGACAAAAGAGAGAGGAAAAGAGTGGATCAAAGCGGGTGAAAAGAAATATGGAACACACATTGTGAGGAAGAGGACGTGTGCAAGATATGAGTGTCAGGAAGGGCTATAATATAGGTCCAAAATACATTCTTAATCGTATTAATGAATGAACTCAATATGGACTGAATATGTAAATTGTATGACAGCAGCACAAAGGATCTGTAGCAAAAACAATAGTGTGAGCGATAAAAAAAATACAAATAAGAGCACACTAGTCAGATAGTAGGGATACGTAAGTGTGGCGAATGTTATATGTGGTTTGTTCTGTGGATTTTGATGGGGATTTGCTGCAGTTTTCACCCTACAATACTGAAATCTGCAATGATAATCTGCAATAGTAACCAACATGTTTCAGAATTGGAAATTTGCTCCACATTTGTAGCAGAAATGGTGAAACCACTTTGCCTTGATCTAAGGAGAGCCCGGAGGGCACCTGACTCTTCACTAGAGCTCCTGATGGTGGGGTTAGGCTTGGATTCTGATGTACATCAGGTGCTACTTCAGGACAGGCCTCGGACGCACGGCAGCTGACCACCAAGGCAAAGGAAGCTGGAACAGCCCTGTAGGAGAGTGCAGCTGATACAGGTAGGCTCGGCAGGAATACAGGAACCACAGATGCAGATGGGTATGTCTAGTATGCAGATAGACATTGGCAGGTGCAGGCTGGTATGTCTGGTATACAGAGAGGTACTGGAAGGTGCAGGGAGGTCCGACTGATATACAGACTGGCACTGGAGGTGCAGACAGGTCCAGCTGATATGCAGTTTGGCACGGCAGGTGCAGGTCCACCCAGCTGAAATACAGACTGACAAGGCAGGAAATAGCAAGGACTGACAGGAACAGGGCAAGAACCAGGAGGTTGGGTTAAGGTCGGGCAGACACTATCAGAACTAGTGGGTACTAACTGACAAGGACCAGAGAACTAGGAAGCACAGACTAACAACATTGCACAGGCATCGCCATGCAGGTAGGGGGGCCTTAAATAATAAATGTCTCCAAACCATTGGTTGGGGACAATTTAGGATGGTATGTGCGGCCCCTTTAAGAAAATGGGAGAGTGTGCGTACGCACCAGCACGTAGAACCACGGGCAGCAGGCGGAGAGGAAGGAGGAGGTAGTGTAAGACTGGGGCCATGATGGTGAGTGAGTCAGCATCCCTGCCGGGAGAGAGGAGAGGTGTGCAGGGATGCCGACGCTACAGCATTACAATTTTGACCCAAAAAAGTTTGCAGCATGTGACACTCACACCCACTCACTAGACACAATAAATTACTGTGGATTTTGCCATCAGCAGGTAAAATCCACAGTATTCCCTCCCATGAGGATACAACTTTAAAGGGCTTGTCCAGTCTTAGTCTTCAAGTCTGCAGTCACTCTATATGACTTAAGACTTGTGAGTACTCACTTTCAGCACTGCGCACTTTGAGGTTTTTCCAGTGCCAAGATCAGCTGGTGTGTGAATGAGGTCACATGCTTTCTAGATGTGTGCGGTCTCGCTCAATGCAAGTGAGGAGAGTGAGGCCAGACAGTCTAGTTGGAATGTGGCCATAAGTATTCAAATCGCATACTTGTGGACCACCTGCTCCCAGAGCCAGCACAGGAGAATCCTCACAGAGCGCAATACGCATGGTGTGAGGATTCACAAGTCTGCAGTCACACAGAGTGATCGCAGATGCCAGACAACCCCTTTAAGGTTTAGGATTGGATTGAATTTAATAAGAAGATTGTTATTTAAAGTTCAGACGTCTACTCACCTTCAAGCACAGGTACATGATTAAACACATCCACTTTTCCAGACCTTTTGCATAGTTGTATAAAACAATTTACAGCGCAAGTGGAAATCTAATAAAAATTAGAAAAAAAGTTATAAAATTTGGTTTTCATTCAGTGAATGAGCTCACTGTGAAATTTAGTGAAAAAAAATATTTTTATTCTTAGCCTATTGCTCTTCTTTTTGTTTTCATCTCATCAATTATTTTAAGCATATGCTCATGCAACCAAAGTTATATAAAAGAAAATAATAATTATTTACTGAAGTCATACAATCCTTGATTGCTACAATAGCATTGTGGCATTGTGCCAAAAGCGGCTCCAGCTGTAATCCACGTCAACAGAATTTGCATCATCTATATTCTGTTCAACTCTTGAGTTGTTTGGTCAGATAGCTTCATTAGTTGCCTAATGCTAATGCTGAGCTTCAACCACTTGGACAGTAATTCTAGACACAGTCCATGTATATGGTGACTCTGATTGAGAACCTTGTTTTTATAAAATTATACAAGTCCTTTAAAGGGTATATCTGGGACTTTGCAAAAAATAAAAATGTACCTAAGCACTAACAGGCAGGTGGTTGCTACCTACCTGCATGTTGTGCCTGGCACCATTCTACACCGGCACAGAGCGGACACTGACGGCTCCTGCAGGCGATACGGTGGCTTCTACTGACATCATGATGACAGAGTGGCAGTTTCTTTTCCACTCTTTGTTGACCAGGCGGGACTGCCGACATCATGTTCATGTTTCCTGCTGCCTAACTGGGGTAGCACTAAGCATGACGCCAGTAGTCCTTTCCTGTTAGCAGAGCAGCCCAAAAGAGGAATTGTTGAACGGGGGAAGTGTGTAGCTATGAAACACATTGACAAATAAACCTCATACAGTTAGGTCCATATATATTTGGACACAGACAACATTTTTCTAATTTTGGTTATAGACATTACCACAATGAATTTTAAACAAAACAATTCCGATGCAGTTGAAGTTCAGACTTTCAGCTTTTATTTGAGAGTATCCACATTAAAATTGGATGAAGATTTTAGGAGTTTCAACTCCTTAACATGTGCCTCCCTGTTTTTAAAGGGACCAAAAGTAATTGGACAGATTAAATAATTTTAAATAAAATGTTCATTTCTAGTACTTGGTTGAAAACCCTTTGTTGGCAATGACTGCCTGAAGTCTTGAACTCATGGACATCACCAGACGCTGTGTTTCCTCCTTTTTGATGCTCTGCCAGGCCTTCACTGCGGTGGTTTTCAGTTGCTGTTTGTTTGTGGGCCTTACTGTCTGAAGTTTAGTCTTTAACAAGTGAAATGCATGCTCAATTGGGTTGAGATCAGGTGACTGACTTGGCCATTCAAGAATATTCCACTTCTTTGCTTTAATAAACTCCTGGGTTGCTTTGGCTTTATGTTTTGAGTCGTTGTCCATCTGTAGTATGAAATGACGACCAATCAGTTTGGCTGCATTTGGCTGGATCTGAGCACACAGTGTGGCTCTGAATACCTCAGAATTAATTCGGCTGCTTCAGTCCTGTGTGACATCATCAATAAACACTAGTGACCCAGTGCCACTGGCAGCCATGCATACCCAAGCCATCACACTGCCTCTGCCGTGTTTTACAGATGATGCGGTATGCTTTGGATCATGAGCTGTACCACGCCTTCGCCATACTTTTCTCTTTCCATCATTCTGGTAGAGGATGATCTTGGTTTCATCTGTCCAAAGAATGTTCTTCCAGAACTGTGCTGGCTTTTTTAGTTGTTTTTTTTAGCAAAGTCCAGTCTAGCCATTTTATTCTTGACACTTATGAGTGGCTTGCACCGTGCAGTGAACCCTCTGTATTTACTTTCATGCAGTCTTCTCTTTATGGTAGATTTGGATATTGATACGCCGACCTCCTGGAGAGTGTTGGTCACTTGGTTGGCTGTTGTGAAGAAGTTTCTCTTCACCATGGAGATTATTCTGCGATCATCCCCCACTGTTGTCTTACGTGGGCGCTCAGGTCTTTTTGCATTGATGAGTTCACCAGTGCTTTCTTTCTTTCTCAGGATGCACCAAACTGTTGATTTTGCCACTCCTAATATTGTAGCAATTTCTCGGATGTTTTTTTTTTCTGTTTTCGCAGCTTAAAGGGAACCTATCACCCCGTTTTTTTCGGTATGAGATAAAAATACTGTTAAATAGGGCCTGAGCTGTGCATTACAATAGTGTAGTTTGTGGACCCCGATTCCCCACCTATGCTGCCGAAATACGTTACCAAAGTAGTCATTTTCGCCTGTCAATCAGGCTGGTCAGGTCGGATGGGCGTGGCTTCTTCCCCCAGATATTGCGTAGTTTTCCGTTGGTGGCGTAGTGGTGTGCGCATGTCCAAGGTCCCCAATCCTGCACGGGGGGGTGAAAATAGCAGCGATGTCCGTTATTCCATTGGTGGTCGGTGGGCGCGGCCATCTTCCTTTGGCCGCGCGTGCGCAGAAGCGGCGCTCTGCTGGCCGCGGCTTCAGGAAAATGGCCGCCGCGATCTCCATCTGCGCACGCGCGGCATCCCACGGCCATTTTCCTGAAGCCGCGGCCAGCAGAGCACCGCTTCTGCGCACGCGCGGCCAAAGGAAGATGGCCGCGCCCACCGACCACCAATGGAATAACGGACATCGCTGCTATTTTCACCCCCCCGTGCAGGATTGGGGACGTTGGACATGCGCACACCACTACGCCACCAACGGAAAACTACGCAATATCTGGGGGAAGAAGCCACGCCCATCCAACCTGACCAGCCTGATTGACAGGCGAAAATGACTACTTTGGTAACGTATTTCGGCAGCATAGGTGGGGAATCGGGGTCCACAAACTACACTATTGTAATGCACAGCTCAGGCCCTATTTAACAGTATTTTTATCTCATACCGAAAAAAACGGGGTGATAGGTTCCCTTTAAGGATGGCTTGTTTCACCTGCATGGAGAGCTCCTTTGACCGCATGTTTACTTCACAGCAAAACCTTCCAAATGCAAGCACCACACCACAAATCAACTCCAGGCCTTTTATCTGCTTAATTTAGAATGACATAACGAAGGGATTACCCACAACTGTCCATGAAATAGCCTTGGAGTCAATTGTCCAATTACTTTTGGTCCCTTTAAAAACAGGGTGGCACTTGTTAAGGAGCTGAAACTCCTAAACCCTTCATCCAATTTTAATGTGGATACCCTCAAATGAAAGCTGAAAGTCTGAACTTCAACTGCATCTGAATTGTTTTGCTTAAAATTCATTGTGGTAATGTCTATAACCAAAATTAGAAAAATGTCGTCTCTGTCCAAATATATATGGAATATCACAGAAACAAAAAATGTACGTGCCTAATTTAACAATTATTTCACCGACTAAAGCACTCAATTGACAGATAATTAAATACACGTTAAAACATATTATTTAATAATATTTTAGATAAAATAGACAACACACACGTCCTAAAAAGGCTACTGTTTGGCTAGAAAAAGGTACAGGGTGCTCTCAATCCCTAATGCGCAGGCTGTCTGTACCCTGCCTTGCTGCGGAGGTTGGCACCCTATGAGACCTGCGCAATGGCGCCCCCGCTCTCGTAGGCTGGCCCTATTGAGCCCTAGCGCTGTGGGCTAACAATCGCTGCAAAGCACGCTGATTGCTGGATAAGGTAAAAAATACTAAGGCACCAAATAGATAGATAAAAAACAGTATAAATCACCAATCTAGTATATAGGCATATATTTAGACAGTATGTTCATCTCGACGCGTTTCTCCGAGATCGGTTCATCAGGAGACATACTAGAATAAATTCACTTATCTGAATGAAAGACAAGAAGGTAAACCACTTTAGAGGTACAGTGCGGTGCAGCGGTGGGGAACAATGTCCATCCTGAATCCACTGTTTGAGTCAGGGCCAGCCTACGAGAGCGGGGGCGCCACATTGCGCAGGAATTTGTAGGGTGCCAACCCCCGCAAATAGGCAGGGCGGATATAGGTGCAGATATCCCATAGGGAGTCTATAGGCTTGATAGGGTCATGTGCAATTATGTACTATACGTGTGCTACTATTAACTCAGGGAGAACACACGTGAGCACTTATTTTATGTGCGTATAAGTACAAGGCACATTAGTCATTGTTATCTGTTTGTCTGTGTGTTTGGTCTGCTGTTTGTCTATCATTCTGCACTTGAGGGTGGCTTAGGGTGAGATAGGACGAGTCTACGTTGAGCGGGGGCGCCATTGCGCAGGTCTCATAGGGTGCCAACCTCCGCAGCAAGGCAGGGTACAGACAGCCTGCGCATTAGGGATTGAGAGCACCCTGTATCTTTTTCTAGCCAAACAGTAGCCTTTTTAGGACGTGTGTGTTGTCTATTTTATCTAAAATATTATTAAATGTTATGTTTTAACGTGTATTTAATTATCTGTCAATTGAGTGCTTTAGTCGGCCAAATATATATGGACCTAACTGTATCTCTTCACCCAGAACTCCAACCCCATCCATCAACAGTCACCTCTGTCCAGGCAGCACAGGATGTAACCCAATTTTTCCTATTATCATTTAAACTATGCAGCATAACTCCCAAGTAATTAGGCTAATCAACAGCTTTGGTGCCAAGCTCTTTAAGGGACCCATATCCACTCAGAGGTTTGGTGCAATTGGTCTTTCAGTAATGTGCATTCAATTTCCCACTGACACCTTGCCGTGTAAACAGGTTGTCAATCTGAACAGCTTATTTATATAGGAGGAAAATGTGGATTTCTCTGGAATGAAACATCGGATTGCAGATGTCAAGGTGTCACTTTATTCAGCTTCCTATGGCCTAAATGACCAAATAGACGGCTTAGGAAAGTTGATCCTAATGACAGATTCATTTAAAAATACTGATTTTAGCAATCGGTGCTGCTGGTTGGTCGATGTAAATGGACCCCTATGCTTTAGCTTCACAAAGACCATGTTGTGGCCAAAATGTGCTTTGTTGGCCTGACTAAAGAGTTGATCAGAGGATCGCTCTGGTGCCTTGAATACAGTTGCTTGAGGTTGGGATTCATCAGAAACCACATGGAGAGTTGCCACAAGGAAGCATGGAGATAATGGAGTGGTGTGTAGGAAGTCCATAAGGATATCCTATTCCAACATTTACTATGGGTCTGGGTTGCTTGTATTGTCTTTACTCAGCTCTGCTACTTTGTGAAGCTCAGCTTGGCTATGTTGAAATATAGCTTAGAAAGGAAATTTTTCAAGCGAGTATTCTACTGTCATATCTGGTTATTCCCAAAAGGCTTACATAGAACATTCTTCAGGCACTGTCCATGCTATGAAAAATCCACTAGGAAACATGTGAATGCAAGCTAATCACTAAATATACATGGAAACTCAGCTATTTCCATAGACGTTGCATTGATTGATGATATAAGTTCCATAAATGGTACCATTAATTCAGTCTTAAAGGGTTTCAATGTACTTGGATATAAAAAGTGACTGTAGCGTGTAGGGTAAACCATGATTGAGTACAAACTTGTGAGTACTACGCTGTATAACCGGGGTTGTATACACAGACGTTATCGGTTAGGATCACTGTATTTTAGCCCTAGCTGTCTGCCTCGGGGGGGGGGGGGGGGACACTCCATAGAAGCTGCTAATGAATCACTGTGATTGAGAAGGACAGAACATCCTATCTAGCCAAAATTTCTTTTCAAAGCCATGTACGAAGCCAGACAATTCCCTAAGTGACACCCTGCAGCTCCTTTCTACTTTTATCTCAAAAGAATCCTCCTGAATTACTGCATGTTTCATTCATGATGTTTCTTTTCTTCCTTAGTGGGCAATTTACAGTAATAGTCCTTTTTTTACCATATGTCTCCTCACCTGCTACCATAGCAATATGACAAGAAGACGTACGATATATCTCAATGCTGTAGTGATTTACAAATGAGAGTCATTTCGGAAAATTGCTTACCAGTTTGTATAAACAGCAAAAGGTAATGTAGATTGTAAATAACGCAGCAATCAATTGGGTGATATACTATACATTATGGCTGTACAGTGACGCTAAGGACCAAATTCGACACAATGCCTATACGTGCTTAATGAGAGGAGCTGGTTAATTCTCATGTGCTGGCCCTGAGTGACGTGGAGGGGCATCTGGTGCTCATTATCTACTTCTGCAGAAACAAACTCAGCAACTTGGGAAGGATTCCACGTGGACTATTTCTGAAAAGACAAAACCTTTCTGTCCTTTTGAAGGAGAAACTGCAGTAAATCTAAAATAATACATATTAATTTGCTGTGCAGTTGTTCTTTGTTGATCTCTGTAAACAGCCAATAAGTGCTTAAGACCCCCCATGCACATAAGACTCACGTCGTCCAAACCCACCAATGTCGATGGGCTTGATCAATGGTCCAATGTGAATGGGTGCACCAATTGCACAGTTCCACTGCGTGTTTAGACACAGCTCTTAAGGGTCTTCATGAAATCCCATTCAATTGTTTGGAACACAGAAAAGTTTCTGTGTAAAAAAAAAAAAAAACTGCGGAAAAGATACAGCATTTAAACCTAAATGTCCAAGCAACGTTGATGTGATTTCATGAAAAGTTCGGCCCTCAAAGTTACTGATGGAGTGTATGGCTATGGTGTATTTTTTTTTCTGTAGAGATGCCATTTTCCTGGGAACCTCTCTCACACCAAGTGTATGTACCCAGCAGCTTTTTAGTCATTATCCCGGTAATTATATGTTTGATATATCCTGCCTCTATTAGGGATGTTTTGGCAATCAGACACTTTCTTTCCATTTTGTTATGTCACAAGGATTTAATGATGCACCATGGCGTATTCAAAGCTACTGACATTTTTTTATAACCCAACCCTGCTTTATACTTCTCCACAACATTGTCTCTAACATGTCTGTAGAGCTCATTGTCTTCATGTTGCTTGCTTTGTGATGTTGCAGAATCTGACATCAGAACAGCTACTTATGCTGACATCATCTGACACATCATGGGGCACTTTTACTACTAAAGGGGGATATTTTCAATTAGTTACTTAACTACTGAAGCTTGTTGGTTCCATAAAGCAGAATTTGAGGACTTCATACTAAAGTGGTGAGTACCTATAGTATGCACTTACAACTTTTCAGTTTTTAGTGATTGGTGTATTTTTCTTAATTTCACTGTAACAACTTGGACTATTTGTCAGGTTTGTTACATAAAAAAACCCAATAATACGTCTGGTACACTGGTCGAGAATAGCAGGGCCTTAATCCAAAAATTGAAATATATTACACCAACAATTGAGCACATCATAAATGCGCATTGAACACAGGAATTTGTCTAACTCATTTGTCAGATTTCATATTGGGAAGATGGTGGTGAAATAGATCAGGAACCTCTGTAGTGAGTCAAGAACCTTAGGTATTATACAGTTGTGGCCAAAAGTATTGACACCCCTGCAATTCTGTCAGATAATACTCAGTTTCTTCCTGAAAATGATTGCAAACACAAATTCTTTGGTATTATTATCTTCATTTAATTTGCCTTAAATGAAAAAACACAAAAGCGAATGAAGCAAAAAGCAAAACATTGATCATTTCACACAAAACTCCAAAAATGGGCCAGACAAAAGTATTGACACCCTCAGCCTAATACTTGGTTGCACAACCTTTAGCCAAAATAACTGCGACCAACTGCTTCCGGTAACCATCAATGAGTTTCTTACAATGCTCTGCTGGAATTTTAGACCATTCTTCTTTGGCAAACTGCTCCAGGTCCCTAATATTTGAAGGGTGCCTTCTCCAAACTGCCATTTTTAGATCTCTCCACAGGTGTTCTATGGGATTCAGGTCTGGACTCATTGCTGGCCACCTTAGAAGTCTCCAGTGCTTGCTCTTCAAACCATTTTCTAGTGCTTTTTGAAGTGTGTTTTGGGTCATTGTCCTGCTGGAAGACCCATGACCTCTGAGGGAGACCCAGCTTTCTCACACTGGGCCCTACATTATGCTTCAAAATTTGTTGGTAGTCTTCAGACTTCATAATGCCATGCACACGATCAAGCAGTCCAGTGCCAGAGGCAGCAAAGCAACCCCAAAACATCAGGGAACCTCCGCCATGTTTGACTGTAGGTACCGTGTTCTTTTCTTTGAATGCCTCTTTTTTTCTCCTGTAAACTCTATGTTGATGCCTTTGCCCAAAAAGCTCTACTTTTGTCTCATCTGAACAGAGAACATTCTTCCAAAACGTTTTAGGCTTTTTCAGTTAAGTTTTGGCAAACTCCAGCCTGGCTTTTTTTTGTCTCGGGGTAAGAAGTGGGGTTTTCCTGGGTCTCCTACCATACAGTCCCTTTTCATTCAGACGCCGACGGATAGTACGCGTTGACACTGTTGTACCCTCGGACTGCAGGGCAGCTTGAACTTGTTTGGATGTTAGTCGAGGTTCTTTATCCAACATCCGCACAATCTTGCGTTGAAATCTCTTGTCAATTGTTCTTTTCCGTCCACATCTAGGGAGGTTAGCCACAGTGCCATGGGCTTTAAACTTCTTGATGACACTGCGCACGGTAGACACAGAAACATTCAGGTCTTTGGAGATGGACTTGTAGCCTTGAGATTGCTCATGCTTCCTCACAATTTGGTTTCTCAAGTCCTCAGACAGTTCTTTGGTCTTCTTTCTTTTCTCCATGCTCAATGTGGTACACACAAGGACACAGGACAGAGGTTGAGTCAACTTTAATCCATGTCAACTGGCTGCAAGTGTGATTTAGTTATTGCCAACACCTGTTAGGTGCCACAGGTAAGTTACAGGTGCTGTTAATTTGTTAATTACACAAATTAGAGAAGCATCACATGATTTTTCGAACATTGCCAATACTTTTGTCCAGCCCCTTTTTTTTGTTTGGTGTGGAATTATATCCAATTTGGCTTTAGGACAATTATTTTTGTGTTTTTTCATTTAAGACAAACTAAATGAAGATAATAATACCAAAGAATTTGTGTTTGCAATCATTTTCAGGAAGAAACTGAGTATTATCTGACAGAATTGCAGGGGTGTCAATACTTTTGGCCACAACTGTAAAGACTTATTACTTCTGCACTCTGAGTAATGAATATTCACAATATTCCCAAGTATAGTTTGCTTCCTAAAAGTAGAAAGAGGACAAAAGCAAATATGAATTTCTCCTACTGCTGACCCTGCATTGTCCATGTCAAGCATTGTACCATATCTGAAAAAACATAAATCACTTGGTTGGGTGGCTCAGTAGTTACCACTATGGCTTGCTGTACGGGATTCCTGGGTTCAAATCCTACCGTGTTGATGTGGGTTTCCTCTAGATACTCCGATTTACTCACACACTTCAAAGACATAATGACATAATTTAGATTATGAGCCATAATGGGGACAGTGATGATAATGTAGGTAAAGTACTGCGGAATATGATGGTGCTATATTAGTAAGTCAAATATATAATTAAGGACCTTAGTATTAAACTTTCATTGATAAATATGAAAATATTGCTTATACCTTGCTGGACACATTATTGCATCCTTGAAGCCATAGGATTGGAAACCACTGAATCTATCTATAGATTAGAAGATGATGGAATGCAAAATTGTTCTTTATGATATGTTACCTAATATTCTTACTGCTCGATATGCCAACAAATATTCACCTACTGTAGATGAGGTATTATATTGCCTAAGTAGTCTTACAAATGATGCAGTTGTACACAGGGAAATTGCTATATTTCTACTATTTAAAGAAATATATTAGACTACTCAGATCTAGAAATATAGAGAGCCAAGAAAAGAATATATATCACACATTCAGATTGAGTTATTTTACGGAAGCCAGAGGAGGTAGGATTTGGACAAGTACTGTAGTTACCCAATATATTTAGAATTACTGTTTGTATTGCATTTTGCATGCAGTTTTTACCACTTATGTCTTCACATATCTAAGATTTTAATTGTTTGTTTTTTTCGCAAAGAGTCAAAAATCGAACAGTAAACTAGTGCCACGCTGGGATACTTTAATTGACCCAGCTTTAGTACAAAAAACCTTGACATCAGAGCTGGGAGTTAATGGCGAATAATCTAACGCGTAAAACACATCTGGATCTAGACAGAGGGGGCCCTGAAGCAGACACAGGGAGGGGTGAATATCTGAGTTGTCCAAAAAAGCTTCAGCTCCTGCCAACATCGTATGCTGAGATGTAAACAGTCAGAAGCCCATAATGGAGGAGGAGATGTGTATTTGAGTCATAGGCAAAACAGAAGAGTAGGAGAGGTGTGAACTGAAAAAAAAGTCCTCTGTTAAGCACGTATTCCTGTTTCCAGTCTTATTGTATAGCCAAGCCACTCCTTTTACTTTTCATAGAATGTCAAACCTGAGCATAACGTTTGGTTTTCTTCATCTGTTGAAACATGATCATAGGAAATTGTAGCATTAAGCACTCAGGGATGTCTGTGTGGTTAAAAAAAATCAGATAATTGAAAATACAGATTGTGGGTTATCTCATACATGTAAGAGGAAGAACATCTAAGTAATGAGAGGAGTGTCTACAGTTCTTTCAGTAGCCTCCGAGAAGAGGTGGTAGAGGTCAGGATTGTCACATCATTCAGAAATGCTTGGATAGTTTGGGGAACATTACAGTGGAAATGAAAACTGCAGAAATGATGACGTGGGCTTCTATGCTTGAACACATCAGCATAGTGAACAATGACATCTGGTTTTTATTTAAAGGGTAGGACAATATATATGCTACTCTAAATAGTAAGTTAATTGGATTGGACACCTTTTGGGGTCAGATACCAACAATATGGCAACATTTCCCAACGACTTTGACTATTTTCCCTGTCCCTTCTGCTGAAAAACATCCTCTCCAGCATGATGCTGCCACCACCATGTTTCTGTGTGAGGATGGTGTTCTTGGGGTGATGAGCTGTGTTGGTTTGGTGCCAGTCATAGTGTTTAATTTGGTGAACAAAAAGTTAAATTTTGGTCTCATCTGACCACAGCACCTTCCTCCATACATTTGGGGAGTCTCCCATATGTCTTTTGGCAAACTCAAAATGAACCTTGCTATTTTAAACCTATTAAACTATAATGAAGATAGTTCATGGTCAATTCATCTATTCCTTTCTAGGGTGAAAAAAAAGGTGTCAGAAGACATCATTATGTACGAATGTATTGCAGTTTCATCAATAACCACACCATTAGAACTTACTCCTTTCTGACATGAAAACTACATGTCCATGACCAGATGGTTGGTGGCCGCAAACAATGGCTTCAATGTGGCAGGGGCTGTCATATGCCTCTCTTTCTAAAAACAGTGTTTGTACAAATTGTTTGATTTTATTGTATTTTTGTGACTGTATTAATATGTGGAATTGCGTAAAATTTTATAGGCACTAATGTGCATGGTTAATATAATGTACTGTGATGAATGTATAATGTGATTTATGTATAGTATATAGGGAAAGTACAGGATTAAGTATAGGGCATAAGTACAGCACAAGACATAGTGATTGAGGTAGAAAAGGAAAAGTGCAGTTGTGGGCACATTAGATACAGTAGGTAAGTTGAACAAGTTTAGAAACAGTTAAATGGTTGGGACCAGCCCAGCCAAAGGAGGGGGAAGGGTCAGTTAATAAGGGGAGCACTTCCTGTTTTTTTAGTCAAACAGATGAATCGGGACACTGTTTGTTGTAAGGTGCACAGAGAGGGGCTGCTGTGTTCCCATACCTTGGCACCCTACAAGAAAACAGTGTCTCAATTCTCCTGTGCCATGTGTATGGTGCAGTACATTCACGTTTCAGTCACAGGCCTCCTCTGTCTCCATGATTCCAGATCCAGGGGCATCTGCACACAAACCAGGGGACACTCGCTTCTTAACAAGCAGTTCAACTTTACTTAGCATCTTGATTTCAGTTGCAGTTACCCCACAGTATTCTTCCATGTTCTGTTTTTTCTGCCTGAGCTATCCCTTTCCTCACTGGCATCTCTGGCCCCTGAGATACTTAGTCTGGCTTCACAGTTTCCATGAGTCTCTCTCCATCTTACTCATGCATTTTCCCATCTTGCTTCCACTTGTAGGAAGGGAATAAGGCACGCTTCCCAATGCCTAGTTCGGGCAATAGGTCCCGGATGTTATAGGAATATCCGCTGAAGACAGTTGCAGACTTTCTCATACTGCCAAACAGTCCATACTTCTCGTTCCCTTCAGCCCTCTGGCCTTGAACTCCTGCTAACAATTTATCTATCTTAAATCTAATCTCCAACTCTCATCTTTCTGAATTAAACCAGGAAGTGCTCCCCTTATTAACTGTCGCTGCTTCCTCCCTTGGCTGGACTGGTCCCAATTATTTAACAGTTCCTAAACCTTGGCAACCTAATTGCTGAATCTAATATGTATCTATGGGCACAGTTTATGTACATGAGCCATCTGTATTTTACAGTTCACACTCCTCTCTAAAAAGAATAATGCCTAACACACATTTGCATATACAGTGAAGAACCAAAGCGTAATATTGTATTGAACTTTTGACTTTCATTCTCCATATCTCATTCATTTCTGCTTTGAACTTGAGGCCGCTATAATTTTAGAGACAATCATCTTGGATATCTCATACTTAAATTCGACTTGCAACTATTTTGCATATGGTTAGTTCTGCACATTCTTGTCATGTCACTGCATTGTTACTGTCTTGTTCCTAAAGATCTAAATTTAGTTTTTTATTATTTTGTTAGTATTTTGTAAATCCACCTTTGGCATTTAACACTGCTTGAATCCTTCTGGACATGCTGACAATCAGATTAAAAAATGTGTCTACCGAAATTTGATCTCAGATCTCTTATGCACGTTCCCAAAGTTGGTAAATACTGATTTACTCACTTGGGTATGTATACAGTGTTTTCTTCAATTCTGCCCACAAGTGTTTGATTGCGTTGAGGTCTGAGGACTGTGGAGGCCACTCCATCAACTCTGCTTCATTGTCATTGAATCATTACTTCGCCTGTCTCGGCGTATGCTTCGTGTCATTATGTCGTCATATGTCGAACATTATGTCGTTCTTTTCATATCCATAGTACATGAGTGTACGAAGATACTCATCTTGCAGGATACTCACTCATAGCTCAGCATTGAGACCACCATCGATCCTGGTCAAGTATTCAGTGCCTCTGGCTGTGAAACAACCCCATATCATCATGCTTCCTTCACCGAACTTGACATTTCCTTCAATTTCTCAATCCGTTAGCCCCTTTTCCACTTGTTTATTTCAGACCCACTTGCACCTATCGGAGCCTAGTCTGTTGACTTTGGTGTCATTGCTCCAAATCATCTGGTTCAAATCTTTAAGGGTATGTCTCTACGCTTTGGACGCAGCACATGTCCACTCTGTCCAAAGCGCGGCCAGCTTTGGTGCATGTGGTGATTCTGCATGTGTTCATTGAACCATGCAGAATCACCGCAAGATACATGCTGCCGTCTAGAAAGACACGCCGCATGTGCGTATACACAGGGAAGCCGGAGGAGTCCCTGCACGTATAATGGAGATGGGATTTCATAAAATCCCATCCACTATGCTGTAACATCTGGCCGCTGTGGATTGGACGCTGCTGCTGTGCACAGCATCCAATCCGCAGCATTTACTGACCATGGAAACATACCCTAAATGTCCACTTTTTGTACTTGTTTGCAAACTGGAGCCGACACTTCTTATAACAATGTTGAAGTTGAGTTTTCTTCACGTTTTTTCGGGCCACCATTCCAGACTTGTGTAATCTTCATCGCAGGGTGCTTGCATCGACCTCTGTGATCTCACTATTATGAAGCCACCTCCATTTCTGTGTTTGTCGTGGCAAAACTGATAGACCTTGGGATTAGCCGACATTTTGACCAAAAGACTGCTGTCAATGAGCTGGATGATGCTGTTTCTCTTTTCTTGGGAAATCATCTTAATGGCTACTCCTCAATCCTAGTATTCAGGAGGAAAAATATTTTTCCACCACCAGGAGCAAAACAATAACAATGCTGTGACATGACAAGAATCTGCATAGCTAATCATATGCTAAATAGTTGCAAGTCAAATTTATGTATGGGACAGCCAAGATGATTGTCTATAAAATGATGGGAATCTCACGATCAAAGCAGTAGTGGATGGTGAGAGAGTAACGTCTATCTGTGGACCCTAGGCACCCCAGTCTGACACTGGTAAATTGTCTTTACAATATAAATACTATGAATCCAGTGACTCACCGGTCTCCAATTAAAGTAATTCATTTTCTTTTCTTCTTTATTCAGGGCAGACTTCTATAACTTCTTCCAGCCATGACTTGTCTCCATAGAATGTAACCTACAGATCTATGGCAGTTCATTTTTACAGCAACTTCTCCACTTTTTCATCCACTTGTACACAAACTCCAAAGTGCCACCCCAGTGGCTTACACAGTAATAGCGCCTCTCTTTTATTCTACCAACAGTAATGCTGTTCCCAAACATAAAATACATTGTACTAGAAATGTCTAAGGCTCGGCTCACATTTATCCTTGCGCTCTATGCTGAGCGTTTAAACCTGGGTCTCCATATAAATCTCTGAAATACATGATTCTGACAGAACCGCCAACATAATATTCCCTATAATGATGCAGATGGAAACACTGTGGATATTGGCTGAACTATGATCCGGCGATGTTTGTCTTCTTAAGAGTGCAAAAAGGCACGGTTGGATACAGTTTTGTGAATCTAGGAAAAGGACATCGCAGAACAGAGGCCAGATGGAGTCCAGAGTAACTCTGCTGCCTCATTATAGTGAATGGATCATTGGGTTTCATTTGAATCACGTCATTCAAAGATTTAAATGGAAACCTCGACGTAAGTGCTTATCGTAGAACAGAGGATAAATGTGAACCACAATGTTATGTAAAATGTTCGCAATAAAAGCTTCAACTCAATATACACAATAAAACAAGTCTTCACACAGTTCCTTCATCTCTCAATGGACAAATGGGGGGCTTCCACGTTACTGGTAGCACAAAGGCTCTAGGAAAGCAAAATGGCTCTATACCCCTTAAAAGAAATCTAGCGAATTCTGCACTCCCAAATCCTAATGCCGCCCTCCCTCTGAGTCCCACAGTGAGCCTAAATCGCAGTTAGTATCCGCATGTTTGGCATTCCTGTTTCAATGAGAGCATGCGTAATTTATGGGGTCCATGTCTCCAGAACCACAAGCTGAGCACAATGTATGGTCACTACAACGTGCTGGGCACTACAACTTATATACACTACACTGACAGATTTGCAATTTTCACTCAGCAACATCCATTGCTGCATGTTTCTGGAAAACACCCATGGAGTCAAAATTGCCATTACCTCTGTAGATAAATTCCCAAAGGCGTGTAGTTTCCAAAATGGGGTTACTTGAGGGGATTCTGTTCTTCTGCCAGTAGGGGCTGTGTATATAGAGTCCGCAAACTATTCTATGAAAATTTGTTCTCCAAGAATCAATTAGCTCTCCTTCTCTCCCAAGTCTTGCCACATTCAGGAGAAACTGCGTGACAAATTTTGGTACCATTTTGTACCCATTTTCCTCTGTGAAAATGTTAAGTCTGGGGCTGAAACATATTTTTAAAGCAAAAATGTAATTATTGGTAAATTGGTATATAATTGTGTGACACGCTCGTGGTGTCAATATGATCACTGCACCCCTAGATGAATTCATTGAGAAGTGTAGTTTGTAAAATGGGGTCACTTATGGGGGTTCTGCTGTTCTTGAACCTCAAGGGTTCTGCCAATATGACATGGCACCCGGAAAACATAACAGCAAAATCTGCATTATAATATGGCGCTCCTTTACTTCTGAGCTTTCCACTGTGCCTGAGAAGTATTTCCCGATATGTAGGTTATTGACACACTCAGGACAAATTGCTCAACAAACCGACAGGTCTATTTTTTTCTTATAAGCTCTGGTCTGGAAACTGGCTAGGCCACTTCAGGACCTTGAAATGCTTCTTACAGAGCCACTCCTTAGTTTCCCTGGCTGTGTGTTTCGGGTCATTGTCATGCTTCAAGACCCAGACATGACCCATCTTCCATGCTCTTACTTAGGGAAAGAGTTTGTTTGCCAAAATCTCACGATACATGTCCCCATTCATCCTCCTGTCAAAATGGCACAGTCGTCCTCCACTCTTTGCAGAAGACTATACTTCACGGTTGGGACAGTATTCTTGTTCTATTTTGGTCTCATGTGACATATGACCTTCTCCCATTCCTCCTCTGGATTATCCAGATGGTCAATGTTGAACTTCAAACAGGCCTGGACATGTGCTGGCGTGAACAGGGGGACCTTGCATGCCCTGCAGGATTTTGTCACTTTTCAGGTCATTGACCAAGTCTTCTCGTGTAGTTCTAGACTGACCTTTCTTAGAATCATCCTTCCACCACGAGGCAAGATCATGCATGGAGCCCCAGACCAAGGAAGATCTTGTGTTTTATCAATTTTCTAATAATTGCACCAACAGTTGTTACCTTCTCACCAAGCTGCTTGCATATTGTCCTGTAACACATCCTTGCTTTGTGCAGGTCTACAATTTTGTCTCTGGAGACAGCTCTTTGGTCTTGACCATGATGGAGAGGTTAGAGTGAGATTAATTGAGTGTGTGGAAAGGTGTCTTGTATACAGGCAACAAGTCCAAACAGGTGAAATTAATACAGGTAATGAGTGCAGAGTAGGAGGGTTTCTTAAAGAAAAACTAATAGTCTGTGAGAGCCAGAATTCTTGTTGATTGGTAGGGGATTTTCTGTTTTTTATTTACAGATTCTGACTCTCACAGTTGAAGCCTAACTATCATAAAAATTACAGACCTCTCCATTCTTTGTAGGTTGGAAAGCGTGCATAATCGGCAATGTATCAAATGCTTATTTTCCCTACTGTATATTAGGTATATATATATTTATATCTCGGTTGCCATAAAAGTAGGGGTCCCAAACATATTTCGAGCACAGGGACTCCAAGCTGTCAGTGTCTGCCCTAGTGAGGTATTGGTTATGTTGTGCTCGCAGTTTCTGTCTTCATCTTTATAATCATAAATTATGTAATTTAGCACAACTTGTGTAGTGTAACAACCTTCAAGTATTTCCCAGCTGTGAGTTTTATAGAAGCGCTAATTGAACATGTGGAGCAGACCTTAAAAAGGGCAATCTGTGTTCTGAGCAGAATTTACACTTTTCCTGTATGACCCACATAAAACAATTTTTTTACATTCTGTATATCATTGAATGCCCTGTGTTAGGAAAACTAAAGGAAACGGATTACAGGTCTTCTATGCATTTATCACCATTAAATTAAATGAGGCTAAACTACTATCGAAACACCAAAGAAATGCAGCATGTGATTATACCTACCTAAAGCATATGTAAAATATTATTTAGTGTAACATGTTAACAAGGCAATAAAGTCAATGTCCACTTTTAAACACTATGGGCCCTACTCATTATTGCATTTACACCTTTATTGTTGAGTTTTTAGTGTTTTGTGCCTTTTTTGGTTGAGCCATATTCAACTTTCCATTTGCACCTTTTGCAAAGTCAGTTTTTAAGTGTTGGTCTGTTCTTCTTATTTTTAGTTTGCTACTGACTTTTGGCGCAGTTTAGGGTTTCTATATGCATTTGCATCATTAAACATTTGCGACTCTTTGAAAAGTCACTACGCTTGCCTCTATTGTATTCTGTTAGGGCAAACGAGATGCGTGTGTTCTTGCCTTAGTTGTCTGCCACCAAATTGTTCATTGGAGGTTTAAGGCCGGAGAAATCACAGGACATGGACAATGAGTCGTGTCTCAAATGAATTCTGGCTTATTGGTTGAAATGTACAGTATTTTATAGAGAGAAATAAGGGTTTTACCATTCATTACCTCAATGCCTTATCTCAGAATTATTGCTAGTCATTGCTGATTTCTGTCATCCACATGTCATTATCTATATTACAATAATGGTTAATCAATTGGGTCAAGCTGACATCTTGTCTTGCACGTAGCATATTGATCTTTGCTCAACATGAGGGGAGTGGGGCTGGTACACCTTGCTACAGAGATATTCAGTATTATTCATTCTTGATTAGCTCAGTGGATCACACCATCATATCAGAGTCCACTTGATATGGTAGGAATGACTTAGAGCACGTACACATTTTAAGTAATATCTGTGATTCTTATACATATTCAGCAAAGCGTCAATATTGCTACAAGAGTCTTTTTTGGTATATATTCACATTCAAATATATATATTTCAAATACATATCCTTAACAGTCTGCCGCCCGCCACCTACGTCTGCAATGCCCTATTCTGCTCCCAGGCAACGTCACCATCTCCAGATGTGCTGTCCTTAACCCAGCTACTCTCCTACCTCTGCCAAGGGGGAGAGGATGAAGATCACATATCTGACCCACTAGTGGAAGAGGTAGTCAACTCTGAGATGACTCAACATGATTATCTCACTCTCATGAGGCAAGAAACCTCCAGATTTGATTCAGTCACTAATGTACCTTTGGAAGACCCTGACTTGACACTTTTTGTAGATGGATCAAGGTATAACTCTCAGCTGATTGTAAGCATATCCATAAAACTTAACCTTTAATCTATTAATTAAAATCTATAAAGCGCAAAACAAGTGCAAAAAGTGCTTGTGCTTAGACCACATAGTGCAAGTAAAAACAGACCAATCATACTTGTACATACCACATGCATCTGTATTTCAGAGGTACTTTTTTACACCTATCATGTATATGCCCCTCTATATTAGAGGGATTAAGAATACCAGTTCGAACAGGTCTATGACCTATACTTATTGAATGCTCCCGTGTCTAGTTTAAATTGCAGATACAAGGCAAATATCCACTGGCATATTTATTGCCTTTTCTATATTATGCCAAGGGAGAAAAAAAGGAAAAAACAATTCCACCCAAAAGTCCCAGTGCAATCCATTCATACACTGAGAACTTATACTCATTATACTAATTACTGACAGCCTAGCAATTAGCCAACATAACCTCTATCATCATAGCAGTAAAATGGTAGTACAATCTAACAGCAAGCTCAAAGAGTCTCCATATCATAGTATTCTGCCCAAAGATTTCACCAGAATACATATATGTCATAGATTGTATTAGCCTAATTCTATGCTGCATAGCTCCATGCCATAATAATAATAATAATAATAATAATAATCTTTATATAGCGCTAACATATTCCGCAGCGCTTTACAGTTTTTGCACACATTATCATCAGCGTGCCCGATGGGGCTCACAATCTAAATTCCCTATCTGTATGTCTTTGGAATGTTGGAGGAAACCGGAGGAAACCCACACAAACACGGAGAGAACATACAAACTCTTTGCAGATGTTGTCCTGGGTGGGATTGGAACCCAGGACTCCAGCGCTGCAAGGCTGCTGTGCTAACCACTGCGCCACCGTGCTGCCCCTGCCTTACAAAAATGATGATGAAAACTATGGAAATCACCGTGATAACCATGCACACCGACTTCGATGATCTCCTAGATGAAAGATGCTGCTGTGAAACCATGAGAGGAATGCCATATCCACCGCCCCTGGAATATGTCTGCCTGACATGCCAAATAGGGAGAGAGTAAGATCTGACTTCCTTCTGCACAAGTTTGTTAAGAGGGGGTCTATCTACTAGAGATGGGTCGTGTCGTAAGACGTGAAAACAGCCATCATCAGTACGCTAGGACAGATCGATAGGCTCGACAAGATTAGGGTTTTGATTTTGCATATCTCCAAAGGGGTGACAGTTAAGGATATGTATTTGAAATATAACAACTCCAGTCTCCCCTGCAGTGGATTTAAGTTTTCCTGAAATTTTGCCACAATTTTTTTTGCAATATTTTAGCGCAACGTGCAACTTTTTTGCTCTTGAAAGTCACAAAACAGGTTAAAGTTAAACATATAAGCAGCATTTTTTATTTTGCACAAAGTGCATGCTATGTTTTAATGAATTCAGCATGAAAAAACGTTTGCAAATACCTCAAGGCAAAAAAAGTGACTTCAAAATTGGATTCTTTGTCATTTTAAGTCCAACCTCCTGTGTTGCTCACTGCAGAAACTTTTTTTAAAATATAGTTAATGGAAGGAAAGTTAATAAAATGAAAACAGTCCAACACAGCTCAAACTCTGACTCTCCAGTGGTCAGTGATGTAACTAGAGTCAGATGGGCTTCGGTGCAAAATTTGGACCTGGGCCTCCACCTTTTTGTTCATTAGATGCATGGGTCCTGGTAGCATTCAAGATCCAGTGACAACATACATGTTCACCTTCTCATGTAGCAATGTCCCTCATCCTGTAATAATTCACCCGATCCTGGCCCCTTCCAGTAATAGTGTCTACCTTCCTGTGCCCCTTTCCTGTAATAATGTCCTCCATCCTGGCCCCTTCCTATAATAATGCCCTCCATCCTGGACCCTTCCAGGTTACTGTCTTCCATATTGAGCCTTTTCCTGGTATAATGTCTCCATCCTTGGCTCCTTCCAGTAATAATATCCCCCATAATGGTATAAAGTCTCCATAATGGGCCCCTTCCTGGTATAATGACTTCCTTTCCTGATATAATGTCCTCCATCCTTGATCCCTTCCTGGTATAATGTCTCCCTTTCCTTGTATAATGTCTTCCATTTTCAGTCCCTTTTTGGTATAATGCTCCTCACCTTAGGCCCTTTCTAGTAATATATGTCCCCCTTCATGGTGTAATACTCCCCATTCTGGATGTTTTCTAGTAAGGTATGTCATCCTTTCTGGTATAATGACCCCCATCCTGTGTCAATTCCAGTAATATATGTCCCCATCATGGTATAATGCTCCCCATCCCAAGCTTCTTTTACTAATAATGTCCCTGTTCCGCAGCTCTTTCACAACAAATATAAAAAATAATTGATTCTACTCACCACGACATGCAGCGTTATCTTCCATAGCTGGTGCAGAAGGCGGCACCTGTCTTAAGCGTGCAAGCAATGGATAGCGCATGACATCACTGTCATGCGCAACCAATGACTTGCACACTGACTTCAGCCTCTGATAGGCCGGCAGTGTGTATTTCAGTACAGGGACCAGGCGGGTCTCTGGACCGCAATACATTTCAGCAGAATACGTGTCCTGGAACACACATCCACCTGAAATCGGTGCTGGCATTGGTGGGCCCCCCTCTTGCATCAGCCCAGTCACAATCGCACTCTCTGCAACCATGATCATTACGACCATATGATCATACCACTGGTAAACCAACCAATCTGATGTAGGATCTAATCTACGTACAACAAATTCTGTACCCCATAAAAACGTAACTCTTTATTATAAATTGCATTAAACAAGTATAAAGTAAAGTATGCACACAAAGCGTGTGGACGCGAAATGGAGGTTGAGGTGCTTCTCATCTGACTTGGGATCCGTGCTCCCACCCTGGTAAGTTGTGCCTGTATGCTTTGTACATTTCTTATTATGACTTAGGTATTGGTCTCCATTTGGACTTTAACTTTAATTCTGTGTATACTACATCAGGTTACACCTGCCTTATTTGCTCTTTACAAATTAGCCTTGCTTTCAGCATAAGGCATATGCACATTATGGCAATGTTATATGCGTTGCATGTGTTATTCTGGTGCTTGTCTTGCTTTAATTCTGTTTTTACGGATGTATTTAGACTTTAATAAAATTTGTACTTTTTTATCTTATTTATTTCACAGCATATTAGTACCTATAAGATTCAATGGAGTTTCACATTTTACAGGGGGGAAAATAAGTATTTGATACACTGCCGATTTTGCAGTTTTGCCACCTACAAAGAATGGAGAGGTCTGTAATTTTTATCGCAGGTACAAGTCAACTGTGAGAGACAGACTCTTAAAAAAATCCAGAAAATCACATTGTATGATTTTTCCATAATTAATTTACATTTTACTGCATGAAATAAGTATTTGATACAATAGAAAAACAGAACTTAATATTTGGTACAGAAACCTTTGTTTGCAATTACAGAGGTCAGACGTTTCCTGTAGTTTCAAGTTTCAGGGCTGTCAATTGGCAAAATTGTATTTCATCTCCCTCCAAAGATTTTCTATTGGGTTCAGGACTGGAGACTGGCTAGGCCACTCCAGGACCTTGAAATGCTTCTTATGGAGCCACTCCCTAGTTGTCCTGGTTGTGTGTTTTGGGTCATTGTCATGCTGGAAGACCCAGCCACAACCCATCTTCAATGTTCTTTGTCAGGACTCTGAACATTTTCATTACCTTTTGTGCATTACTGCCCTTTTCCAAGATGGCGTCTTTGGTCTCATGTGCACTGTGTCTTCCTGCTATAAAACTCCACCCCAGCCTTTAGTCTGTGCTAGAGTATTCTGCCTTGCATCCAGCTTCTTCCCTGGTGACTCCCTGGCTTTGCACCTGCACCTGCTCCTGTGAACCTGTGTGGAGATCCTGCTACTCAGCTCTGAGTTTCTGCTGCATACATCGGTTTCCAGTAATCCTCCTCCATCTGGCTGCTTGTGTTTGTTTCCATCTGCATTTGCTGGACATGTAAGCTGTTGCTGCTCTGCTTAAACCTGAGATTATCACCCAGGCCTTCCTGGTTGATCTAAGACAATGCTTGAACAGCCTTATAAGCATATCTATCTGTGTTTGGACTAATCAAGGACTTATTCGTGTCAAGTATCCTCAAGTACAACTGTGCTTCATAGACTTTCTGTGTGATTGCATTTTCCTCTGAAGTTCCCTATAGACTGTTAAGCTGCATTTTATATTTACACCAAGTGTTGTGGACTTGAGCTTCGCTCTGCACCTGTTTGAATCACCGTGTGATAATATAGACTTTACCACTTATAAAACTGTGTCCTGTAGTTGTCTTGTTCCACGCAAAGAGTCTTCTGAGTTATCCCCTATAATCATTACACTCTTATGGAGGGAAGTAGATTGATGGGCAAAATCTCATGATAAATGACCCCATCCATACTCCCTTCAATACGGTGCGGTCGTCCTGTCCCCATTGCAAGAAAGCACCTACATAGTATGATGATTTGCCCACCATGCTTCATGGTTGGGATAGTGTTCTTGGGGGTCTTAATAATAATAATCTTTATTTTTATATAGCGCTAACATATTCTGCAGCGCTTTACAGTTTGCACACATTATCATCGCTGTCTCCGTTGGGGCTCACAATCTAAATTCCCTATCAGTATGTCTTTGGTATGTGGGAGGAAAACGGAGTACCCGGAGGAAACCCACGCAAATACTGGGAGAGCATACAAACTCCTTGCAGATGTTGTCCTAGGTGGGATTAGAACCCAGGACTCCAGTGCTGCAAGACTGCAGTGCTATCCACTGAGCCACCGTGCTGCTCCGTACTCATCTTTCTTCTTCCTTCAAACACGGCGATTGGAGTTGATACCAAAACGTTCTATTTTTGTCTTATCTGACCATATGACCTTCTCCCATGCCTCCTCTGTATTATCCAGATGGTCATTGGCGAACCCCAAATGGGCCTGGAGCTTGAGCATTACATTCTATGGGGCTGTATTACATTCTATGGGCTGCATTATATTCTATTGAGCTGCATTACATTCTATGGGGCTGCATTCTTTTCCTATGGGTCTGCATTATATTCTTTTGGCCTGTATTATATTCTATGGGGTGGCATTACATTCTATGGGGCTGCATTACATTTATGGGGCCGCATTGTATTCTATGGGGCTACATTATATTCTGTGGGGCTGCATTCCAGTCTATGAGGCTGAATTATAGGCTATGAGGCTGCATGATATTCTCTGGGGCTGCATTATATTCTATGGAGCTGCATTACATTCTATAGGGCTGCATTAGACTCCTATAAGGCTGCATTATATTCTATGGGGCTGCATTACATTGTATGAGGCTGAATTACATTCTATGATGCTGCATTACATTCTATGGGGCTTCATTCTATTCTATGGGGCTGCATTATATTTTATGGGGCTGCATTACATTTATGGGGCTGCATTATATTCTATGGGGCTACATTACATTCTGTAGGGCTTCATTATATTCTATGGGGCTACATTACATTCTATAGGGCTTCATTATATTCTATGGGGCTACATTACATTTATTATTATTTATTTGTATAGCACCATTAATTCCTTGGTGCTGTACATGAGATGGGGTTACATCAAAATACAAATATCACTTACAGTAAACAAACTAACAATGACAGACTGATACAGAGGGGAGAGGACCCTGTCCTTGCGGGCTTACATTTTACAGGATTATGGGGAAGAAGACAGTAGGCCGGGGGTTGCAGTAGCTCCGATGGTGTTGAGGTGGCTGTGTGGTCATTACAGGTTGTAAGCTTCTTTCAAGAGATGGGTTTTCAGGTTCCGTTTGATGGATCCAAATGTGGTGGATTACCGGACGTGTTGGGGCACAGAATTCCAGAGGATGGGAAGGATATTTGGGAGAAGTCTTGGAGACGATTGGGTGAGGAGCGAATATGCGTGTATGGGGCTGCATTGAACTCTTGCGTTGGGCTACATTGTGCTCCTGTGTAGGGCTGCATTGTACTCCTGTGTGGCGCTGCATTATATTCCTGTGTGAGGATTAGTGTTGAGCATTCCGATACTGCAAGTATCGGGTATCGGCCGATACTTGCGGTATCGGAATTCCGATACCGAGATCCGATACTTTTGTGGTATCGGGAATCGGAATCGGAAACTCTCCTTCAGGCCCTCGGATCCATATCCATGTAAAAAATAAAGAATTAAAATAAAAAATAGGGATATACTCACCTTCTGACGCGCCCTGGTAGTAACCGGCAGCCTGCTTTGCTTAAAATGAGCGCGTTCAGCACCTTCCATGACGTCACGGCTTCTGATTGGTCGCGTGCCGCTCATGTGACCGCCACGCGACCAATCACAAGCCGCGACGTCATTCTCAGGCCCTAAACTCCTCATTCTAGGAATTTAGGACCTGAGAATGACATCGCGGCTTGTGATTGGTCGCGTGGCGGTCACATGAGCGGCACGCGACCAATCAGAAGCCGTGACATCATGGAAGGTGCTGAACGCGCTCATTTTAAGCAAAGCAGGCTGCCGGTTAACAGCGGTAAGGTGCAGGGGCCTCCGGACGGGTGAGTATATCAATATTTTTTATTTTAATTCTTTATTTTACACATTGATATGGATGCCAGGGCCTGAAGGAGAGTTTCCTCTCCTTCAGACCCTGGGAACCATCAGGATACCTTCCGATACTTGGTGTCCCATTGACTTGTATTGGTATCGGGTATCGGTATCGGCGATATCCGATACTTTTCGGGTATCGGCCGATACTATCCGATACCGATACTTTCAAGTATCGGACGGTATCGCTCAACACTAGTGAGGATGCATTGTACTATATGGAGGACTAGGGTGTGCATTGTTCTTGTATGGAGCACTATGGTGTGTATCGTACTATATGGAGCACAATGGGGTGTGTATTATACTGTGTGGAGCATTATGGTGTGTGTATTATACTGTATCGAGCACTATGGGGTGTGTATTATACTTAGGATCATTATTCATTTGCAGAAGCAATCCTTTTTTCAACTTAAAGGGGTTGTCCACTACTACTTGAGTCATGAGTAAGACTGCCTAGTGCAGTCAAAACGCGTCGACTGGGTCATGTTGACCATGCAAATTTTTCTTTTGTATGCACCATGTTTTCTTTTGAAAAATAAAAAGAAAAGGAAAATCCAGTCCTGTTGAGCTGGACTCCAATTTTTATTTTTTTTTAAATTTTCCTTGATATGAGGCCAGGGCAAGGCCGGTGTCTGAGCCCCAGGTGGATGAGCATAGAGCAACTGGGTGAGCTGGAATAAAGTTTTTATAATCTTTAAATTGTACCCAAGGATGAGCCAGACTTGTGCAAGCCCACAATTCTCTTCCTCATATCTTATACATAAAGAAGTAGTGAGTTTCAGGCATGCATTAAAATACATCCCACACATATGTGTCTCTAGTTAACTCAGATATTGCCGAAATACTTATCAGAGGTTTGCAAAAACATGACATCATCAAATGGGCAGTGCAGAATTATTTAAAGGCATAGTAATCTTTGTGTATGTAAACTTTTGACTTTGCAGTAAGTAATAAAAATGCCTTAAAACATTTTCTCTCTCTCATTATTCTGGCATTTTTCAAATATTAATAAATATTGGAATCCTAATTGACCTAAAACGGGAAAGGTTTACTCTGATTTAATGTCAGATATTGAGAAAAACTTGCATATGTGTCTTTTTACATAGTGTATGTAAAGTTCTGGTGCTAAGCGATCTTCCTGTTTCCAATTAACAATGGTATATGTATATTTGATGTTTACATCAAGGTGATGAGTTGTCGACTGGCCTAGGCCATGGGCGGACATACCGCTGGTTCAACCGGTGCTACCGCACCGGGGCCCAGAGCGGGAGGGGGCCCCCGACGGACATACAAGGCATTGTTGTGAATGACAGCCGGCAGCAGTATTACTGCTAACAGGAGAAGCAGGGGGGCCCGCTCTGCTGCACACATCTGATATGACAGTCAAACGGGCCCCCCTTCCTGACCTGTTAGCATTCATTATGCTGCTGTCCGGCCGGCTGTCACTCGTGCGGTCTGCGGTGAGGTGACGGTTGGCAGACGCTGAAACAGGAAGAGAGGACCGAGTGAGGGAGGGGGAGGGCCTCTCAGTGAGTCACTGAAGCAGGCTCTGCTTGGGGCTCACTGCTTTGCTGTGCGCGTGCGCACTTTTTCCAGAGCCTCAGTGATCCGCGGGATGGGGTCCTTACATTACACATGAAAATAGGGGGGGTGAGGGGAGGTATGAATGAAATGAATTACTGGTCTAGGTAGGCGAAGGGCTGGACCACCTGGAATAAATGTATTAAAATGATTGAGCATGCACTATATAGAGGGATGCCGCCCTGGGATATAAATCTACAGAGCGCCCCTGGTACATACACGTAAGGTAATATGGAGTGCACAGTGACATTTCTGCATGGTTACCTCTCAGCCAATCACAGACTTTGCCTTACAAGCATATCTGTGATTGGCTGACAGGGGATGATCTACAAGTGTATTCTGTGCACTGGAGTCGCAGCGTGGAGCGGGAAGCTGCTGCAGAGGATGAGTGTGGACCAGCCTGACAGGATCTTTGCTGCCTTGTGGACATTTTGTAAGCATACAATACAGTATTGTTTTGAATAATAAAGAAACAACAATTTATATATGAACCACCATGTTGGGAGTAGTGGCTACAATACTGGTCATGAGTAGGGTTGAGCGAAACGGATCGGTCATTTTCATAAGTCGCCGACTTTTGGCAAAGTCGGGTTTCATGAAACCCGACCCGATCCCAGCGTGGGATCGGCCATGCGGTACACGATCTTCGCGCCAAAGTCGCATTTCCTATGACACTTAAAGCGCCATTTCTCAGCCAATGAAGGTGCACGCAGAGTGTGGGCAGCGTGATGACATAGGTCCTGGTCCCCACCATCTTAGAGAAGGGCATGGCAGTGATTGGCTTGCTTTCTGCGGCGTCACAGGGGCTATAAAGGGGCGTTCCCGCCGACCGCCATGTTACTGCTGCTGATCTGAGCATAGGGTGAGGATGCTGCCGCTTCGTCAGAAGCAGGGATAGCGTTAGGCAGGGTAAATTAATCCCCAAACCGCTTGTGCTGTAGCGATTTCCACTGTCCAACACCACCTTTTGTTTTTGGGACAGTGGAGGCTCAATTTCTGTGCAACAGCTCTGTAGGTTATAAGGCTCCCTGATCGCTGCGTTGCTGTGTGTACGCCGCTGTGCAAACCAACTGCTTTTTTCAAAGCACAAATCCTGTTGCTCCTTCCTTTCTGCACAGCTATCTTGTTTGTTTGTCCACACTTTTGACTTTTGTGTGCAGCACTCCTTTTTATTGCTGCCTGACATACTTTTCTGATATAACTGTAGGGAGATAGTAATTGTAGTACAGTCCCTTTTTTTTTTTTTATATATCTCTTCAAGCCACTTTTTGCCACAGAAAATATACTCTAATACAGTGGCCCAGATTTATTCACAATTCTCCCAGAAAAAAAAATAAAAGTGGGAGATTAAGATTGGCAAATCTGCATTAGTGCCAGTCCTGTGTGTGGCATCTTTTTTTTTTCTGCCACAGAAAACCTACTGTGTAGCAGTGGGCCTGATTTCTTCACAATTCTCCCAGTAAAAAAAATAAAAGTGGGAGATTAAGATTGGCAAATCTGCATTAGTGCCAGTCCTGTGTGTGGCATTTTTTTTTTCTGCCACAGAAAACCTACTGTGTAACAGTGGGCCTGATTTCTTCACAATTCTCCCAGAAAAAAAAATAAAAGTGGGAGATTAAGATTGGCAAATATGCATTAGTGCCAGTCCTGTGTGTGGCATCTGTCTTTGTTTTTCTGCAACAGAAAACCTACTGTATAACAGTGGGCCAGATTAAATCACTTGTCTCACATATCCCCCAAAAAAATAAAATAAAGGGAGAATAATCTTGCCAAACCTGTGCATCTGTGCGAGTGCTGTCTGTGGTATCTGTCAGTCATTTTGTGCCACAGGAACTATACCGTGATATAGTGGGCCTGATTCAATCCCTTGTCTCCCATATCAAAAAAAAGAGGGACATTTCTATTGCCAGTGTGTGCATCTGCTTCAGTCCGGCTAGTGCCATATCTGCCAGCCTCTTTCTGCTAATCAAACTGTGTTGTTGTGTAATACAGTGGCCCGGATTTTTCACTGCATTCTCCCACACATAAAGAGAGACATTTCTATTGCCAGTGTTTTTATCTGCATCACTCCTGTTAGTGCCATATCTGCCAGCCTCTTTCTGCCAATCAAACTGTGTTGTTGTGTAATACAGTGGGCCTGATTTTTCACTGCATTCTCCCACACATAAAGAGGGACATTTCTATTGCCAGTGTTTTTATCTGCGTCACTCCTGTTAGGCTGGTTTCACACTTGTTTTGATCTGCAGCGTTTTTAAAAAAAAACGCATTTGGTGCAAAAACGCATGTAAACGCGTTTAAACGCTGCGTTTTTTAGACGCATGCGTTTTTGCATGCAGAAAAAAATGCGGTGTTTTGCCGCGTTTACATGCGTTTTTTCCTGCGTTTGCGTTTTTTAAACGCATGCTGAGAAGGGTGTGACAGCTGCCAATCATCAAAATCAACTAGAAAACCCACTATAAACAGAAATAGCTAGGGTTAGGGTTAGGATCCCTAGTAACCCTAGGGATCCTAACCCTAACCCTAACCCTAACCCTAGGGATCCAAACCCTAACCCTAACCCTAACCCTATGGATCCTAACCCTAACCCAAACCCTAACCCTAACCCTAACCCTAGGGATCCTAACTCTAACTCTAACCCTAAGGGTTAGGATCCTAACCCTAAGGGTTAGGGTTAGGATCCCTAGGGTTAGGGTTAGGATCCCTAGGGTTACTAGGGATCCTAACCTTAGGGTTATAGTTAGGGTTAGGATCCCTAGGGTTACTAGGGATCCTAACCTTAGGGTTAGGGTTAGGGTTAGGATCCCTAGTACCCTAGTAACCCTAGGGTTAGGGTTAGGGTTAGGGTTTTCTTGTTTTTTCTTGTGTTTAGGGTTAGGGTTAGGGTTAGGGTTTTCTTGTTTTTTCTTGTGTTTAGGGTTAGGGTTAGGGTTTTCTTGTTTTTTCTTGTGTTTTCTTGTGTTTTTCTATAAAAACGCATGCGTTTTTAACGCAAGCAAACGCATGTGCTTAAAAACGCATGCGTTTACATAGACAGCAATGCATTTTTTTGCCGCGAATAAGCGCATGCGTTTTTTTGCGGCAAAAAAACGCCGCTAGAAATTACTACAGGTTGCATTTCTGCAAATAAATGCACGCATCAAAAAACGCATGTGTTGCCGAAAACGCGTCAAAACTAGTGTTGAGCATTCCGATACCGCAAGTGTCGGGTATCGGCCGATATTTGCTGTATCGGAATTCCGATACCGAGATCTGATACTTTTGTGGTGTCGGCAATCGGTATCGGGATCGATATTAATGTGTAAAATAAAGAATAAAAATAAAAAATATTGATATACTCACCCTCTGACGCGCCCTGGTTGTAACCGCCAGCCTCCGTTCATAAGAATGAGCGCTTGAAAGTCCTTAGATGACGTCGCGGCCTGTGATTGGTCGCGGAGCGGTCACGTGACCGCAACGTGACCAATCACAAGCCGTGACGTCATCTAAGGTCTTTCAAGCGCTTGAAAGACCTTAGATGACGTCGCGGCTTGTGATTGGTCGCGTGGCGACACAACTGGTTACTCCATGGAGCTCTTTACACATACTGTGCCTGGGTTAGAAAGGGAAATTGTTAACAGGCCATGCCCATTACAAGATGAATCGGACATGGAGTGCACAGATGCACAGCCACAGCCAGATTATTATGCTGTTCCTTTGACTCAGATCAGAACATTGCCCTCGCAGTGTACTGATCCAGAATCTGACCCCGATGAGACTATGGAGCCCCGTCACGAACGCTATAGCACCGGCTTACACGGTGACCCAGAGGAAGGTGCACAGGACATAGAAGAGGAGGTCATAGATGACCCAGTTGTTGACCCCGATTGGCAGCCATTGGGGGAACAGGGTGCAGGCGGCAGTAGCTTTGAAGCAGAGGAGGAGGAGCAGCAGCAGGCATCAACATCGCAACAGGTTCCATCTGGCAGGCCCGTATCTGGACAAAAATGTGTGGCAAAACCAAAACCAGTTGTAGGACAGCGTGGCCATCCGGTTAAAGTAGCTCAGTGTGCAATGCCTGAAAAGGTATCCGATAGTAGGAAGAGTCCAGTCTGGAATTTTTTTAACCAAGATCCCAATGATCAGTGCAAAGTCATCTGTAAGAAATGCTCAAGGACCTTCAGCAGAGGTCAGAATGTTAAAAATTTAAATACAAGTTGCATGCATAGACATTTAACCACCATGCACTTGCAAGCCTGGACAAACTACCAAACATCCCTTAACGTTGTAGCACCCTCTCACAATGAAGCTAGTCAGCAACGCGACATCCCTTCCCTCACTGTAAGCCCACCGTTTACCACACCACCTGCAGGTAATGTTGCGGTTTCGTCACAAGGCCAAAGCAGTCAGGGAATCACCAGGTTCGTGGTCGGAAAAACTGTATGTAGGGCACCATCAAGAATACCATCACCAACCCTCTCTCAGTCACCCATGTCCACCGGCACCCCCGCTAGTTCCACCGTATGCAGCTCTCCAGTCCAGCTCACCCTACATGAGACTCTCGCTAGGAAAAGGAAGTACTCATCCTCGCATCCGCATACACAGGGTTTGAACGCCCACATTGCTAGACTAATCTCGTTAGAGATGATGCCCTACCGGTTAGTTGAAACCGAAGCTTTCAAAGCCCTGATGGACTACGCTGTACCACGCTACGAGCTACCCAGTCGACACTTCTTTTCGAGAAAAGCCATCCCAGCCCTCCACCAGCATGTAAAAGACCGCATTGTCCATGCGCTCAGGAAATCTGTGAGTAGAAAGGTGCACCTGACAACAGATGGCTGGACCAGTAGGCATGGCCAGGGGCGTTACGTCTCTATCACGGCACACTGGGTTAATGTGGTGGATGCAGGGTCCACAGGGGACAGTAATATTGGGACAGTAATATTGGGACAGTTCTGCCTAGCCCACGGTCTAGGAAACAGTTGGCTGTACGCGTTCGTCCCCCCTCCTCCTCCTTGTCCTCCAACAGAAGCGAGAGCTCATCCACAGACCGCAGTCGCACGACCACTCCATCCACAGCTGCCACTGTTGCACACGAGGTGTCCAATTATGGAACAGCTAGTGGCAAGCGTCAGCAGGCTGTATTGGCAATGAAGTGTTTGGGCGACAACAGACACACCGCGGAAGTTCTGTCCGAGTTCTTGCAGCAAGAAACTCGGTCATGGCTGGGCACTGTACATCTTGAGGCAGGCAAGGTAGTGAGTGATAACGGAAGGAATTTTATGGCTGCCATAGCCCTTTCACAACTGAAACACATTCCTTGCCTGGCTCACACCTTAAACCTGGTGGTGCAGTGCTTCCTGAAAAGTTATCCGGGGTTACCCGACCTGCTGCTGAAAGTGCGCAGACTTTGCTCTCACATCCGCCATTCGCCCGTACACTCCAGCCGTATGCAGAACCATCAGCGGTCTTTGAACCTTCCCCAGCATCGCCTAATCATCGACGTTGCAACAAGGTGGAACTCCACACTGCACACACTTCATAGACTGTGCAAACAGAGGCGTGCTGTTATGTATTTGTGGGAGGATACACATACACGGGCAGGCAGTTGGATGGCAGATATGGAGTTGTCAGCTGTGCAGTGGTCGAAGCTACAAGACCTGTGTCGAGTCCTTCAGTGGTTTGAGGAATGCAAACGGCTGGTTAGTGCAGATAATGCCGTAATAAGCATGAGCATCCCCCTAATGCGTCTGCTGATGCAAAGTTTGACGCACATAAAGGAACAGGCGTCTGCAGCCGAGGACGAGGGAAGCATTGATGACAGTCAGCCATTGTCTGCTCAGGGAAGTCTACAGGACAAGGTGGCGGGCGAAGAGGAGGAGGACGAGGAGGATGATGGGGATGACTATTTTTTGGATGAGGAAGCTTCTCAGGGGGCAATAGAAACTGCTGGCGGTGCAAGGCCGGGTTCAGGGTTTTTGAGGGAGACAAGTGACGTTGATTTGCGAGAAAGTGCTCCTCAACCGAGCATATGCACTGACTTGACAACTGGAACATTGGCCCACATGGCGGATTATGCCTTGCGTATCCTCAAAAGGGACCCACGCATTATAAAAATGATGGCAGATGACGATTACTGGTTGGCCTGCCTCCTTGATCCTCGCTATAAAGGCAAATTGCAAAATATCATGCCACATGAGAACCTCGAACAGATATTGGCAACCAAACAAGCTACTCTTGTAGACCGTTTGATTCAGGCATTCCCAGCACACAGCGCCGGTGATGGTTCTCACACGAGCTGCAGGGGGCAACAGGGCAGAGGTGTTAGAGGTGCACAGATCAGAAGTGGCGTAGGACAGAAGGGTTTTCTGACCAGGTTGTGGAGTGATTTCGCAATGACCGCAGACACGACAGATACAGCAGCATCCATTCAAAGTGACAGGAGATAACATTTGTCCAGTATGGTTACTAACTATTTTTCCTCCGTTACCGATGTTCTCCCTCAACCGTCATTCCCCTTTGATTCCTGGCATCCAAAATAGACACCTGGCCTGAATTGGCTGAATATGCATTGCAGGAGCTTGCTTGCCCAGCAGCTAGTGTGCTATCAGAAAGAGTATTCAGTGCTGCTGGTTCAATACTGACCGAAAAAAGGACTCGTCTGGCTACCCAAAATGTTGATGATCTAACCTTCATTAAAATGAACCACTCATGGATTTCAAATTATTTTGCCCCACCTTTCCCGGCTGACACCTAGCTTTCCTGTAAAAAGTTCTTGCTTTGGGACTGGTGTTACTGACTGTTCAAATCTCTTAATTTGCAGCTGCTGTTTGTCCAGCATACGACATGTTTACACCTCCCTAAATGGCCTAACTCCCCCCACGGGGCCGTGGTCTCGCCACTTGTCGCAAGCACCCGTCAGAGTGCCATTTGTCTGAAGAGGTGGGTGTGCCCACTTTTGGTCGACGGCACTGGCACTGGCACTGGGTCCCTCATAGTACAATGAAGTGTCTCTGGCTGTGGTGGCGCGCACCCAACGTCAGAAACACCATTGTAACATGAGGAGCCCTGGGCTTGCACCGCCGGCCAGGAGAGAGTGTCCCCCCTCCAAGGTCAAACAGTGCTCTACCACTTGCAAAATTATCTGTCGCTGCTCCACCACTGTTTAGTCTATGCGCTGAAATCCTTCCATGCCTGGCACAGACAATAACAATTTGTTGACATGTATGATGCTAGTTAAAATAGTCAGGGGCCCTGTCCTACATTTACACCAGTAAATACTTTGAGCCAAATTACAATGTCTGAAAGTCAGCATAGGAGCACACCCCTGTACCTAAGTATGCCACCCTTTTTTTTTTTTTTGGTTTTGTTTTTGTTTGGGATACATTAACATCAATTTAGGTTTTGGGACTCGGAGTACTTACTGTGTCAGACACTCCTTCCAATTGTCCTCCGCTGACCACACCAATGCTGCCTGTGTACCCCTGCCACCTAATGGAAGCTGCATAGAGCCTATTTTATTATTTTAGGCCTAGGAATTCAGTCTGCGGTCCCTCCTTCCAATTGTCCTCCACTGACCACACCAATGCTGCCTGTGTACCCCTGCCACCTAATGGAAGCTGCATAGAGCCTATTTTATTATTTTAGGCCTAGGAAGTCTGTGTGCGGTCCCTCCTTCCAATTGTCCTCCACTGACCACACCAATGCTGCCTGTGTACCCCTGCCACCTAATGGAAGCTGCATAGAGCCTATTTTACTATTTTGGGCCTAGGAATTCTGTCTGCGGTCCCTCCTTCCAATTGTCCTACGTTGACCACACCAATGCTGCCTGTGTACCCCTGCCACCTAATGGAAGCTGCATAGAGCCTATTTTATTATTTTAGGCCTAGGAAGTCTGTCTGCCGTCCCTCCTTTCAATTGTCCTACGTTGACCACACCAATGCTGCCTGTGTACCCCTGCCACCTAATGGAAGCTGCATAGAGCCTATTTTACTATTTTGGGCCTAGGAATTCTGTCTGCGGTCCCTCCTTCCAATTGTCCTACGTTGACCACACCAATGCTGCCTGTGTACCCCTGCCACCTAATGGAAGCTGCATAGAGCCTATTTTATTATTTTAGGCCTAGGAAGTCTGTGTGCGGTCCCTCCTTCCAATTGTCCTCCACTGACCACACCAATGCTGCCTGTGTACCCCTGCCACCTAATGGAAGCTGCATAGAGCCTATTTTATTATTTTAGGCCTAGGAATTCTGTCTGCGGTCCCTCCTTCCAATTGTCCTACGTTGACCACACCAATGCTGCCTGTGTACTCCTGCCACCTAATGGAAGCTGCATAGAGCCTATTTTATTATTTTAGGCCTAGGAATTCTGTCTGCGGTCCCTCCTTCCAATTGTCCTCCACTGACCACACCAATGCTGCCTGTGTACCCCTGCCACCTAATGGAAGCTGCATAGAGCCTATTTTACTATTTTGGGCCTAGGAATGCTGCCTGTGTACCCCTGAAACTAATTTAAAAATGCATAGAGCCAACTTTTTAAGTTAACTTTTTAACACATACTACCTTTGACGGTCTGCGGCGCCACTCTAACACGCTATCCTCCACTGAAAAAGCTGAACTTCAACCTTCAGGCTCTCATTAAGTAGTTGTTTATATAAGACAGCAGTTGCCCTACTACTTTGGTTGGGTCCTAGTAACGGTGTCTGCCACTCCTTGGTGTTCTCCTCCTCCTTGGTGTTCTCCTCCAGGTTTCCTTCTCTGAGCTTCAACCTTCAGGCTCTCATTAAGTATTTTTTAATGTCACACTGCAGTTGGCCTACTACTTTGGTTGGGGCCTAGTAACGGTGTCTGCCGCTCCTTGGTGTTCTCCTCCTCCTTGGTGTTCTCCTCCAGGTTTCCTTGTCTGAGCTTCAACCTTCAGGCTCTCATTAAGTATTTTTTAATGTCACACTGCAGTTGGCCTACTACTTTGGTTGGGTCCTAGTAACGGTGTCTGCCGCTCCTTGGTGTTCTCCTCCTCCTTGGTGTTCTCCCCCAGGTTTCCTTGTCTGAGCTTCAACCTTCAGGCTCTCATTAAGTATTTTTTAATGTCACACTGCAGTTGGCCTACTACTTTGGTTGGGTCCTAGTAACGGTGTCTGCCGCTCCTTGGTGTTCTCCTCCTCCTTGGTGTTCTCCTCCAGGTTTCCTTGTCTGAGCTTCAACCTTCAGGCTCTCATTAAGTATTTTTTAATGTCACACTGCAGTTGCCCTACTACTTTGGTTGGGTCCTAGTAACGGTGTCTGCCACTCCTTGGTGTTCTCCTCCTCCTTGGTGTTCTCCTCCAGGTTTCCTTCTCTGAGCTTCAACCTTCAGGCTCTCATTAAGTATTTTTTAATGTCACACTGCAGTTGGCCTACTACTTTGGTTGGGTCCTAGTAACGGTGTCTGCCGCTCCTTGGTGTTCTCCTCCTCCTTGGTGTTCTCCTCCAGGTTTCCTTGTCTGAGCTTCAACCTTCAGGCTCTCATTAAGTATTTTTTAATGTCACACTGCAGTTGGCCTACTACTTTGGTTGGGTCCTAGTAATGGTGTCTGCCGCTCCTTGGTGTTCTCCTCCTCGTTGGTGTTCTCCTCCAGGTTTCCTTGTCTGAGCTTCAACCTTCAGGCTCTCACTAAGTATTTTTTAATGTCATACTGCAGTTGGCCTACTACTTTGGTTGGGGCCTAGTAACGGTGTCTGCCGCTCCTTGGTGTTCTCCTCCTCCTTGGTGTTCTCCTCCAGGTTTCCTTGTCTGAGCTTAACCTTCAGGCTCTCATTAAGTATTTTTTAATGTCACTGCAGTTGGCCTACTACTTTGGTTGGGGCCTAGTAACGGTGTGTGCCACTCCCTGGTGTTGTCCTCCACTGTATAAAGCTGAGCTTCAGTCTTTAGGCTTTCAGCCTATAGTAGCAGATATTAAACTGCATTTGGCCTTCAACTTTGGTTGGGCCCTACTAACGGTGTGTGCCGCTCCCTGGTGTTGTCCTCCACTGTATAAAGCTGAGCTTCAGTCTTTAGGCTTTCGGCCTATTGTAGCAGATAGTAAACTGCATTTGGCCTTCAACTTTGGTTGGGCCCTACTAACGGTGTGTGCCGCTCCCTGGTGTTGTCCTCCACTGTATAAAGCTGAGCTTCAGTCTTTAGGCTTTCGGCCTATAGTAGCAGATATTAAACTGCATTTGGCCTTCAACTTTGGTTGGGCCCTATTAACGGTGTGTGCCGCTCCCTAGTGTTGTCCTCCACTGTATAAAGCTGAGCTTCAGTCTTTAGGCTTTTGGCCTATAGTAGCAGATATTAAACTGCATTTGGCCTACTAGTGTGGTTGGGCCCTTAAAACAGTGTCTGCTGCTCCTGGGTTTGCTACTCCACTGAACAAAGCAATGCCGCCTGTTTAGTCCTGTTACCAATTTTGAACTGCATTTAGCCTACTTTATTCTTTGGCCCTATATCTGTGTTTCCTCCTCATCCTGCCCATTGCCCAGCCACTGCTAGATGAGTCTGCTGGTACATTGACCTAGACCACTACATTCCCCTTGCACTCTACACAGCCAGAATCTGATCCTGCTGAAAGTAAGGTTCCCCTTCCCGCATGTTATACCACCTTACACAGGGACAAAGAGGAAGGTGCAGATGAAAGTGCAGGTTCCTTCATCAGGTGGGGGGGCATACTTGTTGGCGACGTCACTGGCACAGGGCCCCTCAGAGTATGCAAAAGTGTCGCTGCCGGTGGGAGGCGCCCCCGCCGTGCAAACACACCACCGTACTTTGAGGGGCCCTGTGCCAGTGCCAATGCGAACGAGTGGGCCTCCCTGCTTGCTCAGGATCACAGCACTTGCAAAGTTGAAATACTTACCTCTCACTGCTCCACCGCCGTGACGTAGTCCACGTTTCCTGGGCCCACTAAAACATTGAACCAGCCCTACCCCCCACAACTTTTGCCAAATGACCCCCAATTTCCAATGCCGAACTATTATTATAAAGTTAATTAAGATTGATAAGCTTCAGAAACAAGAATGGATGTTTTTGGCATTAAAATGGGCACTGTAGGTGTTTTCCTGGCCTCCACTCACTGCCGACTATGCTTCCCCATTGACTTGCATTGGGTTTCGTGTTTCGGTCGATCCCCGACTTTTAGCGATAATCGGCTGACTGCACTCGACTCGACTCTGGACAAAGTCGGGTTCCGCAAAACCCGACTCGATCTTAAAAAAATGAAAGTCGCTCAACCCTACTCATCACAACTTTACACACGCCTGGCATTCTCTCAAACTGCTTCATCCAATAGTCACATGTAATGGCTTTTCAACAGTCTTGAAGGAGTTACCAGACATGCTGAACACTTGTTGGTTGGTTTGCCCTCACACTGCAGTCCAATTCTTCCCAAACCTTCACAATAGGGAAACCATTCCCTCACCTTTTCTGCATCTCACAAAGACTTGCCAGTAGTGTTGAGCATTCCGATACTGCAAATATCGGGTATCGGACAATATTTGCTGTATTGGAATTCCGATACCGATACCGATATTACGTCGCGGTCTTGTGATTGGTCCGTGACCGCTCATGTGACCGGTCACCTGACCGCGACGCTATCGAAGGTCCTTCACGCTCTGCATTCTTAGGAACGGAGGCAGACGCTTGCAGCGGTGACAGCCAGGGTTCTCGGAGGGGTGAGTATATCCATATTTTTTATTTGTATTCTTTATTTTTTACATGAATATGGATCCCAGGGCCTGAAGGAGAGTTTCCTCTCCTTCAGACCCTGGGAACCATCCAGGATAGCTTCCGATACTTGTGTCCCATTGACTTGCATTGGTATCGGGTATCGGTATCGGCGATATCCGATATTTTTTGGATATCGGCCAATCCCATCCGATACTGATACCTTTGAGTATCGGAAGGTATCGCTCAACACTTGCCAACAACTACTTGCCAGTTTGCATGAGAAGTCACAAATTTTGGCTCATCAGACCACAGTATAGATTTCAAATGATTTAGTGTTCAGTCCTTGTTTTGCTGGTCTCAAATAACTGTTCTCCTTTGCGATCCTCAATAGTAGATTTTTTGCACCAATTTGACCATAAAGGCTTTTTTCTCACAGTTTCCTCTGGATGCTTGATGTTCAGTTGAATCTGCTACTTGATCTCTGTGCATCATTTGTGAGGGCTGAAGCTGTTAATTCTGATGAGCTTATCCTCTGCAGCAGAGGTAGTTCTTCTTCTTTTTCCCATGGAAGTCCTCCTGAGACCCATGATACTATCATGTCTTAAAGTACTGATGAACTGTTGTTTTTTTTTTTCTTCAGTTGAGTGATTTTGCTATATTCTGGCTTAGAACAGTTATAGGATAGGACTCGGAACAGTATGGAACTCTGAACCATCACTGCCACTGCAAAACACACTACCTGAAGGCAGGTGATTCCACAAATGAACTCTTGACAAGGGATACCTCTTAATTGAAAGCCATTCCACCAGGCGACACCTGATGAACTGCTTGAGAGAATGCCAAGAGTGTCTAAACTTGTCATCACAGAAAACGAGGGACTACTTTGGTGAAATAAAGTTTAATACATTTTTTGGTTTGTTTCACATGGGTTTTTTAACTCTTATGTGTACCCTTGTGGTTAGGCTGCCTTCAGTCTAAATCTACAATGTGCACATTCCGAAAAAGAACAAGGATAACCACATCAAGAACAGGTGTGTCCAAACTTTTGACCAATACTGAAAGATTAAATAAAATAAATTTTATCTGCCAAAGTTTATGGGTTAGCACACTTAGACTTAGCACCACACACCTCAAGCTTTAACCAGATATCAAAATTAGTACTAATGAATAGTAATAGTATTTGACACCAAAGTAAAAACCATACAATTGCCTTTGACATAGATCCTGTATTAGGTACTGTATGCATAGTATTGTTGTTTGGGTTATTTGGTTCTATTTTCAGTCATTTACACATTGTTCTCACAGTTCCTTTACTCACTCCTCTCAGTGAAAGATCAGAAATTATCTTATATTGTCCTTGGAGACATAGAACAAGCTTGTATAAGTGAAGGACTATTAGTGAAAACACTGGAATAAAAGAGAAAAGAAAAACAGAGAGCCAGATGGACAGATTGTAAGATAGTGAGATGAGGAGGGGGATGAGAGTCTGGAAGAAGAGGGGAGGAAAATAAGTTTCAGAAAGGAGGAGGAGACAGAAGGGGAAGGGAAAACTGAGTTTCAGAGAGAATCTTCTGCACAGAAGGGAACTTTCACTCAGTTTCAAACTTTTTTTGCAACATGGATCCAAAATCCAGTATCTGAGGGAGGTCAGCCCCACAGAACGGTGAGTGTGAATAACGTTTGGCCTCTGTACTAGTAAATGGAGCGGGCAGCGTCCACACTTGTACTTGGCAGCATCTCTCGACTGAGTTGTGGATGTTAACCTCTAGACATCAGACACAAAGCAGCATCTAGGAAAACCTTTAGTTTGCAATGACTTTCTGACATTGTCATGTAATGAGCGTGACTTCTGACACAGTGGCATTTCCAGCATTACTATGCTTTAGATAAAGCTCCAAGTTTACTTTTCTCACTCATTCATAATCATATTACTTCAACTGATTGTTTTGCTATACAGTAGAATAAAATAATATATCTACTGCATAACATTTAGTACAAATAGTAATAGTTCCCATTTTTGTGTATCCACTGAAAATATATTGTTTGCAAAAATCTCTGTATAATGTGGCTTACTAGTGGTAATATTCCTATTTTTTACAATCCAATTATTTCATCTGTTGACTTCTACTAGATTTAGTTAGACAAAGAACATCTTATTTTCTTCGATGCTAATGGTAATTGCTATAGCAGAGCTCCGGAGTGCAGAGTAGCCTTTTCATGTGCCTCTTACTGGAGATCCTCCTATGGAAACAGCCTCTGCTAAAATAATGACATCAGACCTGCCAACTCAATGAATTTTAGGAAACCTTAAAAGTTCTGCAGTTTGTTGGATGCCTGCAAGTAAAGGGAGGGAGTAGAGTCATGATATTTGATATTCCACAGTCTCGAAGCACAATGGCCATTGCAGGATTGATCTAACCTTCCTTAGCCTATATCACAACGTTACCTAATCTCAGTAGTATTGTATAGGCAAATATTGACAAAATGCAAACATTACATGGTATATTATAAATGATCTAAACCGTTGCTGGATGTAAGTTTGCCAATGCCTTTTGTAATATCGGTGTTAGTAAAATGAATATAACCAACTAAATTATATTTAATTGTAAATTTCATTGTAATTTGTGCCAGAAAAGTGTACTCCAGTAATAAAATAAATAATAAATAAATGAAATGTACGTGATAAAATGGCCAGTATGCAACATTTATAATATATAGTATAATACACCATATAGAGAAAAGGCAAATGCACTATATCTCTACATTCCTCATAAAAAAAACATATTCCAGAGACAATAAAGCCTAAAGTTTATAATATCCCCATTTGCTACGTGGTTGAATACAATCCATTGTTTTCTGTTATCATCCCTTGTACGCTGTGAAGAAGTTGAATATAGTGTTCTGCAGTGGGATAAATTGGATAAATGGAATAAATCACTTTGCCAACTGCCATGATGACTATGTTAACATATGTATTTTTCATATTAAGGCTTTTTAGAAGGATTTTCCTTTTGAAGCGAATAGGCCAGATGTTGTTTAAGATTGCAGAAAGCTTCATCACGTAGGTGAAATCACTCTTCTTAAAGTGACAGCACTTTGTCTAGTTATTGTCGTTACTTAGAAGCATTGTAGTTCCCTTTAAATGATCTATTACCTTACTGTGCCTTTCCTATGTTTCCTATGTTTTATGAGTAGAGGTCATACGCCCAGGGCCTGGGGTATTTCATAGGTCCAAATGGAATCCTAGCATGTATTTACCTGTGGCAGATATCTGTCAGGACAGGCTCATCACCTACTAACACTAAAAACTGCTCTATTAACCATTTCATTGACTGCCTGTATTTATATAGTCCATATATCTAAAACGCATTTGGAGCTAATCCAAGTCATTGACTGCACATGGAAACTATACAAGGAATTCTGATCCAATTTATTTCCTGTACATTCCTTTCTACAGCCTCAGGCCTGGTAGAGAACATTATACAATACCACATTGGAATTAGTTTCTCCCAGGTGTACTATGAAGTAACACTTCTGCTCTGTTTCTGTGCAGAATACACTTTCAACAGAATAATCTGCAGTTTCCATTCTGTCTGCAAGGACAGGTATCCACAAATATGTCAGATTATCATGACGAGGCTTATATTTCTCAGTCAAACATTTCCCATTGTAAAGGGACAAAAGGAGATATAATAAAAGTACTATTTATTCTTGCTAAAAATTTAAAATTTACATATAAAATGTATAATTTGTGCAGTTGTAACATGTAAATGGTCACCACTTCGCTAGTATAATATTGAGACTGCAGCTAAGTAATGAGTTCATTTGTCTGATAGCAACATCAGGTTAAATCACTGTCAGTTTCCAAGGAAATCAACATTGTTTTTGTCATAATAAAACATCTAAACCACTGGAAGACAAAGAAACAATATATGGCCCTTTGCAGCCCAATAGCTCATAATAATGAACAATTCCAGATGGAAATGGGCCCCCTTAACTCATGAACCCCTGTGGGGCTGTGCCAATTGCACCAACGTTATGTCTGCCCCTCATCTAAACACGGCCCCAGAAGCTGGCATCGAAACGCACGTCGGGGTGAGGGGACGCTACGAGTACTATCGCGATCTACTTAGTAATTATCGCCTTTATTATTATTATTATCACTTGGCACATTTAGATGGTTTGTCAGTATGGCCATCTTATGGATACATTGTATTCAATTATTTTGGCACATCTCCTAGGTATCTTTGTGTTACCATACACAGGGATTTTCTATATTTCTTGGCCACATTCTAGCGGTGTACATATTGTGTGATATATCTTTATGGAGTTTCTGTCTACTGAGGGGTTTCTATTAAAATTGTGGTTATTATATGGTTTAGCATTTATTGATACTATGACTGTGTATAACATGGAAGCTCTATTAGCATGAACACATATGATTGATTATTATAGCATATTACGGTGCAATATTATTACTCTAGCTTTGGTAATTTTCTGTATCCCATATGACCCCCTTTTTTTGAGTTTGTACTTCACTACAGTGTGCTCTAGCATCCTTTGGATGGCATTTTGCTTTTTAGAATTGTTTTTTACTACATTGTTTTTATGTGTAATTAATAAAATTTGTTTTTTACTATAACGGTTGGGATCTCTTCTTTGCCCTGTATACTACTTTATATGGGATTAGTTGTTTCATTGTTGTGAAGTGTCCTCAGTATATTTGGACATATGTTGATTTGCCTCATCTAAACATATAAAGTCAAATAAATAATTTTTATAAACATTTCCTAGGCTAAAAGTGGTTTTCCCACAAAGTTCAGGGCGCAAAAGAGAGTATACAGACAGGACAGCATGGGGCACAGCTTGTTCAAGTGAAAATCGCTTTAAAGGGTTGTTTTAATGATCAATCTTCAGGACCTCCCTGGTCCCCGGTTTCCTGTTTGGTGGTGCACTGCTGATAACTGATAGTTCAAACCAGCAGCATGGTTGTGCAATGGTCCAAACTGAGAGCTCATCTAGGCTGCAAGGGAGAAGCTCTGGAGAACTGAGGGCAGTCGGATTTGATATCTGACCAGTTACAGGGCCTCGCGAGCAGGCTGTAAAGAATAAAACCTGCAAGCAGTGCTTACTCCTTACCCACTAACCCGGCATTCGGAGACTGAATGCTGTTCGGTAACCTAGGCAACGAGCTGTACACTATACGGTATATTTAAAAACCTCTCTGTCTTTGAGAACAGTTCTGAGGTTCTGCAGATAATTACCACATCCGAAGATGGCATTGGTGCAAATTACTGAAGTAAAATAAAAATCTCACCTTGATCGGTGTTTATAATACAATTTAAGTTATATTTGGCAGATTACCAATATTTTGAAATACTGCATCAGTTTTATGAAACAATTCAAAAGAAAAATGAACTTTGATGCCCCTAGCAACCAATCACAATGCAGCTGTTATTTGGAATTATGCTCTTGAAAAATTAAAGCTGTTCTGTGATTGGTTGCTATCGGTAACAAAGTCAGTTTTCCCTTTAGGTAGCTTTAGCCACTATATTCTTTCTTCGCAATGTTATTCTTTTGGGGTGTTAATACAGTTTATAATAATTCTGGAAAAGATATTTGAGCCTTATAGTATGTAGGGATATGATTCATGACCCACTACACGCTTAGGCTACTTTCACACATCAGGTTTTCAGGGTCAGGCTAAATCCGGCGAATTTTCAAAAAAACGGATCAGGCGAATGTTGCCGCCGGATCAGGTTTTTTTCCCATAAACTTGTATTAGTGCCGGATTGGACTGGATGAGGATGACATTGCGTTTCGTCCGGTTTTCGCCGGATCCGGCAAATCTGCCGCTTCCGGTTTCTTGAAAAAACGTCCATTGCAACGTTTTTGTCTCCGGCGAAAAAGCCTGTTTGCTACAATGAAAGCCTATGGGAGCCGGAAGGTGCCGGATCTGAAAAAAAGCGGATCCGGCGGCCTGATCCAGTTTTTTAAACTGAGCATGCTCCAAAATTTTTTTTTATCCAATAATCTAGATAGGCTAGCCGGATCCGTCAAAAAAATGGATCCGTCGCATCAGTTTTTCAAAATCTGCACCGGATCCAGTTTTTCCAACATTTGCCGGATTTAGCCTGACACTGAAAACCTGATGTGTGAAAGTAGCCTTAGACACTGAAGTGTCAGCATCCACACCAGCGCCACCGACTAACAAGCATCAGCCATACACCATATTGGTCCATGCGATACCAATTCTTATTAACATTTGGGAACAAATTTCCTTCACTTTGCCACTATGTGATCAAGGCCACTAAATTGGCCGAATCGTCTGCCGGTCGCTTCACCACTAATTATAAATAAACCCTCACTTGAAGCATATTATTCAATCTGTACGAGTGCAGTGTTTTTTATGAACTACTTAAAGGAAACCTGTCAGTTGATTCATGCTGCCCAAACCGCAGACAGCATGAATCGGAACCTAGCTGCACAATTACAGCCAGGTTTGTTTTCCTGGAGCTCATCAGATTGATATATGTTTCTGTGAAAAGTTTGCTTAACCCATTAGTGACCGAACCAATTTTGACCTTATTGACCAAGCCAGTTTTTTTTTTACAATTCTGACCACTGTCACTTTATAAGGTTATAGCTCAATGGATTCCATTGACTCTGAGATTATTTTTCCTGACATATTTTACTTCATGTTAATGGTAAAATGTTTTCAATATGACTTGCGTTTATTTATGAAAAAAATGGAAATTTTGAAAAAAATTTGAAAATTTAGCAATTTTCAAACTTTTAACTTTTGTGCCCTTAAAGCAGAGAGTGGTGTCACACAATATAGTTAATAAATAACATTTGCCACATGTTTACTTTACATCAGCACACATATTTTTTTTGTTAGGACTTAGGACATTATAAGAGTTAAAAGTTGACCAGTGATTTCTAATTTTTCCAACAAAATTTACAAAACCATCTTTTAGGGACCATTTGAAGTGATTTTGGGGGTCAATATGACACAAAATACCCAAAAGTGAAACCATTCTGAAAACTGCACCCCTGAAGGTGCGCAAAACCACATTCAACAAGTTTATTAACCCTTCAGGTGCTTCACGAGAAGTAAAGTAATGTGGAAAGAAAAAATTAACATTTAACTTTTTTCTCAAAAAAATGACTTTAGACCCAAACTTTAATATTTTCACAAAGGTATCAGGAGAAAATGGACCACAAAATGTGTTGTGCGATTTCTCCTGAGTACGCCGATATCCAGTATGTGGGGAAAGCCTCTGTTTGGGTGCATGGCAGAGCTCAGAAGAGAGGGAGCACTGTTTGACTTTTTGAATGCAAAATTGGCTGGAACCAATGGTGGGCACCACGTTGCATTTGGAGACCCCCTGATATGTCTAAACAGTGGAAACCCTCAATTCTAACTCCAAGCATAACGCAGCCCTAACTCTAACCACAACCATAACCCTAACACAACCCTAATCGCAACACCACCCTAACCCCAACACCACAACCATAACCCAAACACAACTGTAACCCCAACACAACTCTAACCCTAGCCCCAATCTTAACCCTAGCCCCAACCCTAACCCTAGCTCTAACCCCAACCCTAACGCCAACCATAACCTTAACTGCAAAGAATGGAAAAATATATATTTTTTATTTTATTATTTTTATCTAACTAACGGGGTGATCAAAATGAACCAATAGGAAAAATCTCCTATTGTTGCCGGGTACCACCGGCAGATCTCAGCAGGCCACTAAGCATGAAAGAAAGATGATGCTGAAGGCCGGAGGATGGAGCAGGAGGGTGCAGGGATGGTGGAGGTACCAGAGGGGCTCAGGGGATCCCATTTCTCTCTCCTCTGGTATGCTAGATCATATCAGAGAAGAGAGAAATGAATTGAAAATCTGCAGTTTTTAAGGGGTTAAAACTTGTGTTTTATTAATTGAATTATCTGATGTTTGTATGTATAGGAGTCCAGTGAGCGATCCGTGTATGAAGGTACATGCTGTCAATCTCTAGTAGGACCATCCACTGAACTTTTATGCATACAGACATCAGGGATTCAATGAATATAGCACAAGTTATACTGAATCTTTTTCCACAAACTTATATATCTTTCTGCTCTCGTTCTCTACATTATGGTGTCCACAGATCAGACTGCATGTACAAGGTAACAGGTGTGTATGGCTAGCATTGCTTTCAATTTTCTGATAAAAATCGTAATAAATATTATCTGGAAAATCTACAGGTCTAGCAAATATGTTCCTCAAATAGTAAACCGTTAATAAGATTATTATTATTATTTATTTATATAGCACCATTGATTCCATGGTGCTGTACATGAGAAGGGGTTACATCCAAGTTACAGATATCACAGTAGACAAACTTACAATGACAGACTGATACAGAGGGGCGAGGACCCTGCCCTTGCGGGCTTACATTCTGCAGGATTATGGGGAAGGAGACAGTAGGTTGGGGGTTGCAGGAGCTCCGGTGTTGGTGAGGCGGTAGCTTCGGTAGTGATGAGGAGGCAGCGGGGTTAGTGCAGGCTGTAGGCTTTCCTGAAGAGATGGGTTTTCAGGCTCCGTCTGAAGGATCCGAATGTGGTGGATAACCGGACGTGTTGGGGCAAAGAATTCCAGAGGATGGGGGATATTCGGGAGAAGTCTTGGAGGCGATTGGATGAGGAGCGAGTAAGTGTGGAGGAGAGAAGGAGGTCTTGGGAGGACCGGAGATTACGTGAGGGAAGATATTGGGAGATTAGTTCAGAGATATATGGAGGAGACAGGTTATGGATGGCCTTGTAAGTCAGTATTAGTAATTTGAACTGGATACGCTGAGGGAATGGGAGCCAGTGAAGAGATTTGCGGAGGGGGAAGCGGAGGAGTAGCGAGGAGAGAGATGGATTAGTCGGGCAGCAGAGTTAAGGATGGACTGGAGAGGTGCAAGGGTGTTAGCAGGGAGGCCGCAGAAAAGGATGTTGCAGTAGTCTAGGCGGGAGATGATGAGGGCATGCACAAGCATTTTAGTAGATTGAAGGTTGAGGAAAGGACGGATTCTGGACATATTTTTGAGCTGGAGGCGACAGGAGGTGGAAAGAGCTTGGATGATAATACTCCGTTCAAATTTAATGGCATATTGTAGTAGTTGGGCGTAATGACGCATTTTACATTGGGAAGAAAATCTTTCTACAGTTGAAAATCTAAAATTTGTAAAACCAGAGCATGAGAATCTGACTTTTGCTGGAGAGAATGTGGGCAAAAAGTTTCCATATGCAGTGCTCTTTTCCTACTGCTCTTTCAATTTGGGAAGACATTTTTATACTTATAAATTCAATCTGCCACGCATGAATAAAAACTGATCCGGTAATGGCTTTTTGTTTCTGCAATTTCCAATCAAGCTCTCAACATTGCAGAATTGTCTTTAGTCATATCATTTTGGCAGATAGGATAGCATTGGCAAGAAAGTGATCATTTATAATCTGTCTTTCATGAATGAAAATATTCTGATGAGATTATCGCACTTTTTCATATACACATCTCCAGCGTCGGACTGGAGTACCTTGGGCCCACCAGAGAAAAATCTTTCTTGGGGCCCACCATGCAGTTTAAAAATACCACACAGGATAGATCCTATATACTACACCACACAGGAGAGCTGACAGATCCTCTATATACTACACCACACAGGAGAGCTGACAGATCCTCTATATACTACACCCCACAGTAGAGTTGACAGATCCTCTATATACTACACCACACAGGAGAGCCGACAGATCCTCTATATACTACACCACACAGGAGAGCTGACAGACCCTCTATATACTACACCACACAGGAGAGCTGACAGATCCTCTATATACTACACCACACAGGAGAGCTGACAGATCCTCTATATACTACACCACACAGGAGAGCTGACAGATCCTCTATATACTACACCACACAGGAGAGCTGACAGATCCTCTATATACTACACCCCACAGTAGAGTTGACAGATCCTCTATATACTACACCACACAGGAGAGCCGACAGATCCTCTATATACTACACCACACAGGAGAGCTGACAGATCCTCTATATACTACACCACACAGGAGAGCTGACAGACCCTCTATATACTACACCACACAGGAGAGCTGACAGATCCTCTATATACTACACCACACAGGAGAGCTGACAGATCCTCTATATATTACACCACACAGGAGAGCTGACAGATCCTCTATATACTACACCACACAGGAGAGCTGACAGATCCTCTATATAGTACACCACCCAGGAGAGCTGACAGATCCTCTATATACTACACCACACAGGAGAGCTCACAGATCCTCTATATACTACACCACACAGAAGATCTGACAGATCCTCTATATACTACACCACACAGGAGAGCTGTCAGACCCTCTATATACTACACCACACAGGAGAGCTGACAGATCCTCTATATACTACACCACACAGGACAACTGACAGATCCTCTATATACTACACCACACAGGAGAGCTGACAGATTCTCTATATACTACACCACACAGAAGAGCTGACAGATCCTCTATATACTACACCACACGGGAGAGCTGACAGATCCTCTATATACTACACCACACAGGACAACTGACAGATCCTCTATATACTACACCACACAGGAGAGCTGACAGATTCTCTATATACTCCACCACACAGGACAACTGACAGATCCTCTATATACTACACCACACAGGAGAGCTGACAGATTCTCTATATACTGCACCACACAGGAGAGCTGACAGATCCTCTATATACTACACCACACAGGAGAGCTGACAGATCCTCTATATATTACACCACACAGAAGAGCTGACAGATCCTCTATATACTACACCACACAGGAGAGCTGACAGATTCTCTATATACTACACCACACAGGAGAGCTGACAGATCCTCTATATACTACACCACACAGGAGAGCTGACAGATCCTCTATATACTACACCACACAGGAGAGCTGACAGATCCTCTATATACTACACCACACAGGAGAGCTGACAGATCCTCTATATATTACACCACACAGAAGAGCTGACAGATCCTCTATATACTACACCACACAGAAGAGCCGACAGACCCTCTATATACTACACCACACAGGAGAGCTGACAGATCCACTATATACTACACCATACAGGAGAGCTGACAGATCCTCTATATACTACACCACACAGGAGAGCTGACAGATCCTCTATATACTACACCACACAGAAGAGCTGACAGATCCTCTATATACTACACCACACAGGAGAGCTGACAGATCCTCTATATACTACACCACACAGGAGAGCAGTAATGTAGGTCCAGTGTGTGTAGTAAAATACTTACCGGAGGCCATATTCCACTGCAATGAAGAAGACAGAAGCAATGACACAGCGGCAGAAGACGGCGACTGCTGCGTATTTTATTACACACAGGGAAGCTGTATCATAGCTTTTTGTTGGGGGCGAGACATTGTTTTTATTAGTACGATTTTGGGATAGATGTGGTTTTCATCACTTGTTACAGCTTTTTTTGTGGAATTGTGGCAAACAGAAAGAAAAGGACATTTGGCGTTCTTAAGTTGTTTCTGTTTACGGTGTTTACTGATCGGATTAGTTGTTTTTATACCGTAGTTTGATAGATCGGACTTTTCTGAACCCAGCAATACCAAATATGTGTTATTTTTTATTTTTATATATATTTATTTTCAATGGGATAAAAAAGGGTGATTTGAACTTTTAGGAATTTTTTTACATTTTTTGTTACCTTTCACTGGTACAGTTAGCCCCCTTAGAGGACATTAAGATGCGATCATCCGATCGCATTTGCTGTAATATACAGTGATACCACAGCATCACTGCATATAGCAGAAATCACAGTCTCCTTTAAAGCCTGGCCACAGGAAGAAGACCCCTGGTTGTCATTACAACCCATCGGCGACCCACGATCACATCATGGGTGCCAATGGGTGAGAGAATGATGCACACGCATGTTGGCATGTGTTATATGCTGCTGTCAGAGATTGACACTGGCATTTAACATGCACCATACATTTAAGGCTTATGTCGTAAAGGTGTTAATTACCTGAGGACCCCCTTCACCACTGTGTCACCCAATATGCTGTGGGCCCCCTCCCCCACTGTGTCACCCAATATCCTGCGGGCCCCCTCCCCCACTGTTTCACCTCTATTTTCCTGTGGGCCCCCTCCCCCACTGTTTCACCTCTATTTTCCTGTGGGCCCCTCCCCCACTGTTTCACCTCTATTTTCCTGTGGGTCCCCTCCCCCACTGTGTCACCTCTATTTTCCTGTGGGCCCCCTCCCCCACTGTTTCACCTCTATTTTCTTGTCCCCCCCACACTGTGTCACCCAATATTCTCTGGGCCCCTCCCCCACTATTTCACCTCTAATTCCCTATGGGCCTGCTCAGAGAGGGAAAGGGGAGCCACAGTAAAATAGAGGTGGTTGACACAATAGGGGAGGGGGCCCACTAGAAAATTAGAATATCACTGTGGGCCCCCTCCCCTGTGTCACCTTTAGGTTGCATGGGGCCCCCTCCCCTAACTGCCTCTGTGGCTGGAGATCTAGTCAGGGTGCAGGCATCATATAGTTCTGTACTTACAGTCACACTGACTGCAGCCATCCCTCTGCTCCTCTGTGTACAATATATGGCCATGCTGTGTGCTGCTTGGGCAGGACAGCTGACCAATCACAGCACAGCTCCTTGCCTGAACTGTGCTGTGAGCTCACACAAAGAAATCTAACGCTGATTGGCTGAATTGCAGCCAATCAGCATTTACACTGCTGCCCAGGGCTTTGTGGAAGAGGAGCAGAGGGACAGAGCACAGGAAGCAGGTGACTGCGGGTCAGTGTGTATGTCTCCTCTCAGCCTCACAGTCAGCTGTTCCTCTGACTGTGCTGGCTGAAGTGAGAGTCGGCACACACAGTTCTCCTGGCAGAGTAATAAAAGCCGGCAGCGGCAGCAGGTGATGGGAAGGAGCTGCACCTGCACTTCCCATCTCCTGTGCAGTCTGCCAGCCGGTGCCGGCTATACAATAAAGTGCGCCCTGCTCCCCGCAGCTATGAGCATGCAGGGCAGGCACAAAGGAAGGAGGCAGGGGCTGGGGCCGGGGCCCACCGGAGGATTCTCCGGTGTCCCGGTGCCCCAGTCCGACCCTGCACATCTCACAATCACAGATAATCGCATTCTCATTTTTAAAGAAAAATGGTTTCCTTGTATTATTTACTTTGCAATGGTCTTGTCTTTAAATATTTTGTAGCAAATATCATGATTTACTGAATGTTTAAAAGTAAATTGTTTGCAAATGTAAAAAAGGAGAGATCCTTTTGTAATGGGCATTACTATGGATGATCGAATCTCCTGAAATCTGAAGTTTGTCAGCTGCGGCAAATTTTTTCCAAAAATCAAATCAATTGTTCACCGTGAACCACAGGTAGTCCAATAGCTCTGAAAAGATGTTTTCAACTTTATAAACTCTTTGAGGACTGCACCAAACTCCTTTTTATCAATGTAACAAACATGTAGTTTTAGTAATGTCAAAGTAATAAGAGGAAATAGACTTAAATAAGCAAAAAGCCTCTTCAGAGAGGTAGAGGAATCTAACGCCACAATTGGATGTAAAAAGTCAATATCAACACTTTGACATGCCCTGCCACATGACTTAGGATAAGAAGCCAAGCCAAACACTCCATTTACCGACACGTTTCTGGGTGTTTGCCCTTCATCAGTGCAAAGTAGGAAACCTCATTTGACTAGTAAGAGACCTTTTCAAGGAAAGTTTCTCCTTGGGGAGAATGCCAAGCTGTCATAAGGAGAAATGTTCCCCTTCAAGGATTCACCTCAAATCGGTTTGATCATCTCTGGTCATTACAAATGTTTTATTAATTGGATCTCACCCCTTTATAGCACATAATACACAATGATATAATTTGCCGGATCATCAATGAAGTAGACAAAGAAAATCAAATAAGAAGATGCTGTATCTAATATCCTCACCATACTCAACCTCAAATGGGAGAGTTACTCAGGGAGATATTTATACTCAATCCGGATGGACACTCCTCGGATATAGCAATAAACCAGAAACAAATGGAGTTAAAGTCCATAAATATATTTTTATTAGTTATAAAAATGGCATTCATAGCCAAAAGAACATACAAAAAATCATGATTCAAAATATACACAATATGGAACAAAAAAGAGGGTAAATGGTAGCAAAAGATGAGAAAAGACACAGTGTGGGCACTCCTGATGCCAGATTTACGTATTTATAAAGTGCATAGTGCAACACAACATGGTCCAAAAACTGGGAAACAAGATCATAAATATAGGGGTAAGTAAAACTGACCGGCTGACGAAGCTGACGCGAAACGCGCGTTGGGGCCACCGTGTGGGTCTCTCCTGATTACCAGTACTTGGGTAAGGATCAATAGGGTTGATTTATAGCAGTTTTGCCCCATTTGGGCTCCGGCTTTAAAAGATATATATTTATTACTTTTGATACTCAGCCTGTGCGCAGGGCTTGGTGTATCCTTATAAGAGCCGGTCAGTTTTACTTACCCCTATATTTATGATCTTGTTTCCCAGTTTTTGGACCATGTTGTGTTGCACTATGCACTTTATAAATACGTAAATCTGGCATCAGGAGTGCCCACACTGTGTCTTTTCTCATCTTTTGCTACCATTTACCCTCTTTTTTGTTCCATATTGTGTATATTTTGAATCATGATTTTTTGTATGTTCTTTTGGCTATGAATGCCATTTTTATAACTAATAAAAATATATTTATGGACTTTAACTCCATTTGTTTCTGGTTTATTGCATCAATGAAGTAGCATGTAAAAGTTTTGGCACCACTGGTCAAATTTACTGCTATTGTGAACAGTTAAGCAAGTTAAAGCTTAGATGATCTCTAAAAGGCCTTAATTTTTAAAGAGGACACATTTCCTTTGTATTTTAGACAAAAATATATATTTTGTAATTTTTTACATTTTAAAAATTAAAAAAAGGAAAATGGGCTGATGCAAAGGTTTGGGCACCCTTGGAGATCTGTGTGCTCAGATAACTTTGACCAAGATTTCAGACCTTAACTAGCCAGTTAGAGTTATGGCTTGTTCACTGTCATCGTTAGGAAGGGCCAGGTGGTGCAAAATTCCCAGCTACATAAAAACCCTAACCTTGTGCATAACAACTGCAGCCATGGACTCCGCTAAGCATCTGCCTAGCCACTCTGAAAATGACAATGGTGGAGGCCCACAAAGCAGGAGAACTCTATAGGAAGATTACAAAGCGTTTTCAAGTTCACCTTTCCTCAGTTAAAAGTTAATTAATTAATTAAGAAAAGGTAGTTAACAGGAACAGTGGAGGTCAAGATAATGTCTGGAAGACCAAGCAAAATTTCAGTAAGAGCTGCTCGTCGGATTGCTAGAGAGGCAAATCAGAACTCCCGCTTAACTGCAAAAGACCTTCAGAAAGATTTTGCAGACTCTGGAGTTGTGGTACATTGTTCTACTGTTAAGAGACACCTGCACAAATATGGCCTTCATGGGAGAGTCATCAAAAGATAACCACTCCTGCATCCTCACCATAGAATTCAACATGAAGTATGCAAAAAAGTATCTAAACAAGCCTGATGCATTTTGAAAACATGTCCTATGTACTGATGAGGTTAAAATAGAACTCTTTGTCCACAATGATCAAAGGTTTGCATGGAGAACCAAAGGCACAAAATTTCTCGCCAACCATTAAGCATGGGAGGATCAATCATGCTTTGGGCTGTGTTGCAACCAATGTCATGGGGAACATTTCATGGGTAAAGGTAAGAATTAATTAAATTCAATTTCAACAAATTCTTTATGCAAACATAACACCATCTGTAAAAAAAAGCTGAAGTTGAAAAGAGGATGATGCTTCTACAAATGGATAATGATACTAAACACTTGTTGAAATCCACAATAAACTACCTCAAGAGGCGCAAGCTGAAAGTTTTACAATTACCTTACAGTCCTCTGAACATCATTGAAACCCTGTGGCTAGACCTCAAAAGAGCAGTGCATGCAAGATGACTCACGAATCTCACAGAACTGGAAGAATTTTCCAAAAAAGAATGATGAAAATCTCTCAAGCAAAACTCAACTCAAACTTTCAAATGGCTACAAAAAGCATTTACCTGCTGTGATACTTTCAAAACGGGGTGCTAGAAGATGCTAGAAAATGTAAAAGATGAAAATATTTAAATTTTTTGCCTAAAATTGCCTGGCCTTTTCTAACGATGATAATGAACAAACCATAACATGAACAGGCTAATTAAGGTCTGAAGCCTTACTCAAAGAAGTTATCTGAGCGCACAAATCTCTAAGGGTGCCCAAATATTTGCATCGGCCCACTTTCTTTTTTGTAATTTTTAAAATTTACAAAATTAGAATATATACATTTTTTCTTTGCCTAAAATACAACATAAATGTGTCGTCTTTAACTTGCTTAACCCCTTTCTGCCATCGGATGTACTATCCCGTCCATGTGACCTGGGCTTTAATTCCCATGGACGAGTTAGTACATCATACGCGATCAGCCGCGCTGACACCTGGCACTATGTGACAGGAGCGGTCATGGACCACTCCCGGCACTTTAACCCCCGAAACACTGCGATCAAACAAAATCGCAGCATTCCGGTGGACTAGGGAAGCATAGCGCTGGGAGGGGGTCCCTGCATGCTTCCCTGAGACCCACAGAAAAATGCAATGTGATTGCGTTGTTCCGAGAGTCTCCTCCCTGCAGGCCCCTGCATCCAAGATGGCCACGGGGTCCTTACGGGTCCTGCAGAGAGGTCGTTTCTCAGTGCTTGCTGAGAGCAGGCGCTGAGAAGCCTCCTTCACTGCCTGTCAGATCGCTGATCTGACACAGTGCTGTACAAAGAGTCAGTTCAGCGGTCTGACTTTACACAGTAATGTCCCACCCTGGGACAATGTAAAAAAAGTAAAAAAAAAAATTAACATGTATAAAAATATATTTTTTTAAATTCCCAAATGAATTTTTTTTCCAAAAAATACATTTCTTTATGTAAATTAAAAAAACAATAAAAGTACACATATTTAGTATCAAAGCCTCTGTAATGACCCGACCTATAAAACTGTCCCACTAGTTAACCCCTTCAGTGAACATCGTAAAAAAAATAAAAAACGAGGCAAAAACCAATGCTTTATTATCATACCGCTGAAGAAAAAGTGGAATAACACGCGATCAAAAAGACAGATATAAATAAACATGGTACTGCTAAAAACATCATCTTGTCCCGCAAAAAACAAGTTGCCATACAGCGTCATCAGCAATAAAATACAAAATTTATAGCCCTCAGAATAAAGCGATGCAAAAAAATATTGTATTGTGTTTAAAATTATATAAAAGTGCCCAAACATAAAAAAATGGTATAAATGAGGTATCGCTGTAATCGTACTAACCCGAAGAATAAAACTGCTTTATCAATTTTACCAAATGCGGAACGGTATAAACGCCCGACCCAAAAGAAATTAATGAATTGATGGTTTTTGTTCATTCTGCCTCCCAAAAATCATAGTAAAAAGTGGTTAGGTTTGGGATTATGGTTAGGGGCATGTTCGGGTTAGGGGGTGGGGTTAGGGTTATGGTTAGGGTTGGGATTAGGGTTAGGGGTGTGTTCGGGTTAGGGTTGGAGTTAGAATTTGGGGGTTTCCACTGTTTAGGCACATCAGGGGCTGTCAAAACGCGACATGGCATCCTATCTCAATTCCAGCCAATTTTGAATTGAAGTCAAACGTCAGTCCTTCCCTTCCGAGCTCTGCCATGTGCCCAAACAGTGGTTTACCCCCACATAAAGGGTATCAGCGTACTCAGGATAAATTGCACAACTTTTAGGGTCCAATTTCTCCTGTTACCTTTGGGAAAAAAAATTGGGGGCAAAAATATAATTTTTGTGAAAAAAAATATGATTTTTGCATTTTTACGGCTCTACATTATAAACTTCTGTGAACACTTGGGGGTTCAAAGTGCTCACCACACATCTAGATAAGTTCCTTAGGGGGTCTACTTTCCAAAATGGTGTCACTTGTGGGAGGTTTCCATTGTTTATGCACATCAAGGGCTCTCCAAACGCAACATGGCATCCTATCTCATTTCCAGCCAATTTTGCATTGAAAAGTTAAACGGCGCTCCTTCCTTTCTGAGCTCTGCCATGCGCCCAAACAGTGGCTCCCCCAACATTTGGGGTATCAGCATACTCAGAACAAATTCTACCGCAACTTTTGGGGTCCAATTTCTCCTGTTACCCTTGGTAACATAAAACAAATTGGATCTGAAGTACCGTATATACTCGATCATAAGCTGAGAATTTCAGCCCATTGTTTTTGGCTGAAATTGCCCCTCTCGGCTTACACTCAAGTCATACCCATGGGTTGGCAGGGGAGGTGGACCAGCAGCTGTGTAATCATACTCACCTGCTCCTGGTGCAGTCCCTGGTTCCTCGGCGCCGGCAACTTCTTCCTGTAGTGAGCGGTCACATGGTAACGCTCATTACAGTAATGAATATGGACCCCACTCCACTCCCATAGGGGTGTAGGGGTGGAGCCGCATATTCATTACTGTAATGAGCGGTACCATGTGACCGCTCACTACAGGATAAAGCTGCCGGTGCCGGGGAACCAGAGATGGCACCAGGAGCAGGTGAGTATAACGCAGTGCGCAATATTCACCTGCTCCCTGTTCCACCGTCGCTAGCCGCCGCTGCATCTTTCCCATCCTCTGCACTGACACTCAGGTCAGAGGGCGCGATGACATGATTAGTGTGCATGCCTGAACAGTCAGTGCAGAGGACAGGAAGAAGCAGTGGTGGTGGAACAGGGAGCAGGTGAATATAGCAAGTGCCAGGGGCCTAAGCGACGAGAGGTGAGTATGTGATTTTTTTTTATCGCAGCAATGGCATATGGGGCAAATGTCTACATGGAGCATCTTATGGGGCCATAATCAATGTTTGTGCAGCTTTATATGGGGCAAATGTCTACATGGAGCATCTTATGGGGCCATAATCAATGTTTGTGCAGCTTTATATGGGGCAAATGTCTACATGGAGCATCTTATGGGGCATAATCAATGTTTGTGCAGCTTTATATGGGGTAAATGTCTACATGGAGCATCTTATGGGGCCATAATCCATGTTTGTGCAGCTTTATATAGGGCAAATGTCTACAGGGAGCATCTTATGGGGCATAATCAATGTTTGTGCAGCTTTATATGGGGCAAATGTCTACATGGAGCATCTTATGGGGCCATAATCAATGTTTGTGCAGCTTTATATGGGGCAAATGTCTACATGGAGCATCTTATGGGGCATAATCAATGTTTGTGCAGCTTTATATGGAGCAAATGTCTACATGGAGCATCTTATGGGGCCATAATCAATGTTTGTGCAGCTTTATATGGGGCAAATGTCTACATGAAGCATCTTATGAGGCATAATCAATGTTTGTGCAGCTTTATATGGGGCAAATATCTTTATGGAGCATCTTATGGGGCCATAATCAACGTTTGTGCAGCATTATATATGGGGCAAATGTCTGTATGGAGCATCTTATGGGGCCATAATCCGCATTTGTGCAGCACTATATGGGGCATATTTTAATATGGAGCATCTTATGGGGCCCATCAAACTTTATGGAGCATTGCATGGGGTGTATTTTGTATAGAGCATTATATGGGGCTCTTGATTCAATATGGATATTCAAAAACACTTAAACTACTGATGTTTCAATTAATTTTACTTTTATTGGTATCTATTTGTATTTTTTACATTTACCGGTAGCTGCTGCATTTTCCACCATAGGCTTATACTTGAGTGATTAAGTTTTCCCTGTTTTTTGTGGCAAAATTAGGGGTCTCGGCTTATACTCGGGTTGGCTTATACTCGAGTATATACGGTAAATTTTTTTGTGAAAAAAGTAACTGAAGGGTTAATAAACTTCTTGAATGTGGTTTTGAGCACCATGAGGAGTGCAGTTTTTAGAATGGTGTCACTTTTGGGAATTTTCTATCAAGTAGACCCCTCAAAGTGACTTCAAATGTGATGTGGTCCCTAAACAAAATGGTGTTGTAAAAATGAGAAATCGCTGGTCAACTTTTAACCCTTATAACTCCCTAACAAAAAAAAATTTTGGTTCCAAAATTGTGCTGATGTAAAGTAGACATGTGGGAAATGATAATTATTAAGTATTTTGTGTGACATTTTTCTGTGATTTAAGGGCATGAAAATTCAAAGTTGGAAAATTGCGAAATTTCCATTTTTTTTCACGAATAAACGCAAGTCATATCAAATAAATTTTATCACTAACGTGAAGTAAAATATGTCACAAGAAAACAATGTCAGAATCACCGGGATCCATATAAGCGTTCCAGAGTTATTACCTCATAAAGGGACAGTGGTCAGAATTGTAAAAATTGGACTGGTCATTAACATGCGAACCACCCTTGGGGGTTATTGTTCACAATAGAAATAATTTTGACCAGAGGTGCCCAAACTTTTACGTATCACTGTACTTCAAACACTTATTCTCTATTCTCTGCAATCTATATAATCTAAACCAAACTTTACACTCACCGGCCACTTTATTAGGTACACCATGCTAGTAACGGGTTGGACCCCCTTTTGCCTTCAGAACTGCCTCAATTCTTCATGGCATAGATTCAACAAGGTGCTGGAAGCATTCCTCAGAGATTTTGGTCCATATTGACATGATGGCATCACACAGTTGCCGCAGATTTGTCGGCTGCACATCCCAAAGATGCTCCATACAAGGCAGGATGGATCCATGCTTTCATGTTGTTTACGCCAAATTCTGACCCTACCATCCGAATGTCGCAGCAGAAATGGAGACTCATCAGACCAAGCAACGTTTTTCCAATCTTCTACTGTCCAATTTCGATGAGCTTGTACAAATTGTAGCCTCAGTTTCCTGTTCTTAGCTGAAAGGAGTGGTACCCGGTGTGGTCTTCTGCTGCTGTAGCCCATCTGCCTCAAAGTTCGACGCACTGTGCATTCAGAGATGCTCTTAGGCCTACCTTGGTTGTAACGGGTGGCGATTTGAGTCACTGTTGCCTTTCTATCAGCTTGAACCAGTCTGCCCATTCTCCTCTGACCTCTGGCATCAACAAGGCATTTCCGCCCACAGAACTGCCGCTCACTGGATTTTTTTTCTTTTTCGGACCATTCTCTGTAAACCCTAGAGATGGTTGTGCGTGAAAATCCCAGTAGATCAGCAGTTTCTGAAATACTCAGACCAGCCCTTCTGGCACCAACAACCATGCCACGTTCAAAGGCACTCAAATCACCTTTCTTCCCCATACTGATGCTCGGTTTGAACTGCAGGAGATTGTCTTGACCATGTCTACATGCCTAAATGCACTGAGTTGCCGCCATGTGATTGGCTGATTAGAAATTAAGTGTTAACAAGAAGTTGGACAGGTGTACCTAATAAAGTGGCCGGTGAGTGTATGATCGCTGCCCACAATCATTTCAACTTGTTTCTCTGTTAGTATATATTAGTTTCTATAATACATTTTAATTTTACATTGCTTTTACTATATTAATATTTATTTTTCTTTGTGATGTAAAATTCAATAAAAATATTTAGAAGAATAAATGTAATGTGTTAAATCTCTGCGTTTATTTTAGATCTGGTAAGGGTTAACCAGAAATGTCAACCGCAAACATGTGGTTTTTCTGGACATCTGCAATTTACTTGACCAGCTGCGTTTTGTACAGCAATGGAGGAATTCTACCTCAATCAGGTAAAATATGACTATTTCTTAGTATATTGGATTTGACACTATAATTTTGGCTAAGTTAACATAGTTAGGTTTACATTTTATCTATGTGCTCCATGTATGTACTGTAGTTTGGTAATGTGTTAAAAACAGAACAAATCAACTCTTTGAATCCAATAAATTTCTTGCATCCCTCTTTCTCTTTTCTTATATGTTGTATGCTGCATTATTCTATTTAGAAAAAATACCGAAACCTGATCGATATAAGTTTTATAGAAAAAAAGGATTGTTACGTATTTTAATAGATCTGTAATATCCATAATGGATTTGACTGATTCTCCCTGGTTTTCCAAAACCTGGTTTCAAGACAGTTTGGAGAACACAGAAGAGGCATGGCAATCAGGATGATCTCTTCAATAAAAGTTCCCTTAGAGGTACTGACAAATACATTGGATACCTAGGCTCCTTGCCTCGTCTTTTGGCGCCATGTCCCAAATTGCAGCAAATTGCAGGTGGAGCGACAATGCTGTCATCATGATGTCTGTGGTTTTCATGCAGATAATGCGAAGATGGCAACTATGGACTTTTTGATGTGGGCAACATGGTTTTCTCCTGGCTCCTCAGTGTAAATCATGCATATGATAAGCATGTAACTAGGGTAGGTTAATGTTGAGATTGGAATGGTAAATGGTTTGAAAGAGTTTTGTATTGAAATTAATTGGGTGAAAATAAAGCTTTGGTCTATGTGCCAAATAAAAGGAGTCTGATATTTGGTGCCACTGCATGTGGTATTATAATTTTTGTGGGCTGTTTATGTAGCAAGATTTATTTTAAGGAAGCATTTGTGTAGCACTATCACATTCTGTATATACCTATGTGATACTATTTGTTTTTAGCGACCCCTTAGACACCATGTCAGAGGCCTCTCATCTTAGCCAAAACAAACCTCCTGCTTTTCACAATAGGTGGCACTAGAGTTCAGGTTCTCTTCCTTTCTGAAGAGGTTGTTTTCAGGTCTCCAAGTAAGTAATGAATATGTTTAACATAGTGAGTTTAGGTAGTTTTGGATATTTAGTTATATTCATTTTGTGGCAAATTAGTTTTTAAATTCTAGACTAGGTAGATGATTTACATACATAAATGTTTTGGTAGGTTTTCTTTTAATACAATCTTCAACATTGAAATTGCAGCACCATGAAAAAAAAGTTGTGGCGTTATGGAAATTTCAGGATTAATAGACATGTTAGAGTTATGCAAATGATAAACAATGGAAACAAAATTTTCATAACTTTTTAATTTATTCAGTAGCGAGTATGAGCACCATGCATTAGGTTATTAATGGCTGTCTAAGGAATGATCTGCTACTCTGAATGTACGTGGACACGCAAAACATTCGCTGCTGGCAGCTCCCTTTGCGATTACCAACCAATGACGTCCAACCTGTGCTCGATGGGAGACAAGTCTGGAGATGCTGCAGGCAATGGCAGCGCTTTTTGACTACAGGTTTCTTATGGAACAAGCATTTTGGAAGTACATCCTTTCTCTCGAATGATGTTAGAGACAAATAATATCATAAAAAAGATTATTTGAAGTCATAGTTGGCGGTTAAACGTTGGTTGTACATGCTATCGATTCATGAGGTGTAGTTTATTTTTCTTACACTTCTTCTGCATTGTGGTCCAATTTTTGTAAAATGAATAATTAAACTAATCTGGAGTAATTTGTCATGCGTTGTTGTTCATCTAAGATTGTATTTAACTAATTTTAAGTGCGTCTAATAACCAGATAATTTTAATTATATCCTGATACATAAACACATAGATTTCTAAGATGATTTTCCTTATGACTGTACATTTCAATGGGCGATAAATTACCAGTCCAGATTAAGAAATAATCATATATTTGAAATGTTATTTTACAGATAAACAGTGTCCAACTTTACTAAGTGAAGGACTCAGCACAGGAGGAGATGGAAAAGAAAACAACACGGGTATGTAGAAACAATGTACAGCTAATAATTGCATAGTATTCCTCGGCAGGTAGTAGAAGTAGAGGATAATACCATTGGATTAATTCAATGATCGCTAAGTAACATGGGTGAGTTACCCATATATAGTCTTCAAATTTTGGGAATGGGACTCTAAATCACAGTAGTAAGAAATAATGTCCAAACTGACAAATATTTAAAAACTGAATAGTGTTTATTAGTGAGTCAATGAAAAATTGTATCATAGCAATATGAAGATAAAAAAGATCAGAAGCTGGTTGCTATAGTTCAACATATTAATAGTGGACAGAATCTTCAGTATAATCTAAATGATAAAATTTATAAACCTTAAAATTAATTAATAATACTAATTATACGATAATAATAATACGATATAATGATTTTGTATGCAATATCATAAAAAATACAAACCATAATATGCAAACTACAAAGATCATTACCAGCCTATGAAACGTGCTGTTGTTAAAAGTGGCACGGGTGCATAAAATATATCCCAAAAATATAGAGTAGTCACAATTTTCAGAAAAAGAGCTTGAAAATCACTGAAAAAGTAATGTAAAGACCATTTCTATTCATTTTTATTGAAACGCAACTTGCTTTTAATCTATTCGGTTTCTTAATAGTTTTTTATTTGCTTCAGATTTTCAAAAGCGTCATGCGTTTAAAAGAAGCAACCTGTCAATTCTTCAGCTTTTCTCCACTATGGAGCAGCTACATATTTTACAATAGAAGTCAATAGGAAGGTTACAAAATCTAGATAAAGATGCTTAGGCATCTTTATCAACATTTTATAAGCGTTTTTGCAGAATTTTAGCCTGAAAAAATGCCTAAAATGTCAGCATTATATTCATTGCCTACTGGATATTTAAAAAAATGAGAAAATTGTGAATAATAAGCACTTAAAATGCTCAAAGGAAACAATAAAAAGCTTGAGGAAAAATATTAACAAAATGTTTTGAGAAATTATAGCAAAACACCAAGAAATATGCTTTGGGACAAGAAAACACCTAGAATTTGCCACATGGAGAGAGTGTTTCTTGAAGATGTTTCTGCTTGAAAAACTTTTCTTTTTTATTTTTACTGCCTCAAAACATCTTGATATGTGAGTATTACACTGACATATTAATTTCTGGTTCTATTTAAGTCCTGGACCAAAAAGATAACTAATAGAGATGAGCAAATCTTTTAAAATTCAAATATGACAGATTTGCCACATTTTCTCAGGAAACAAAGTGTAGCACAGGGAATCAAAAGTATTTACATGTTGCAACTGCATTGTATATTTTATCGCAATCAAGGTAGATCCTTAAGGTTTTTGCCCTTATTTTTGCATATTGCAGAAAAAATGCAGTGGTAACACTAAGGCCGGGGTCACACTTGCTAGCTCAATGCGAGAAACCCGCACAAGTCTCTCGCTTCAAGTCCCGGCACTGCCACCGGCAGTCAGGACCAGAGTGTGCGGCTGCATAGAAATACATGCAGCCGCTAACTCCGGTCCTGAGTACTGCGGCAGTGCCGGGTATTGATGTGACTCCGGCCTGATGGTGAACAGTTTCTTCACTGTTTTATGGTTTTCGCTATCTATCTCTATTGCTACACTATCAGCTGTGAAGTCTTCTCGCTATCCATATTCAAATGATATTGGCTGCTGCTTCTGCTTTTATACAGGCTATAGTAGTGTCTTCTGATTAAGCGTGCTATACCTTGCGGTGTGAAAACTGCAAGGTATTATGAAGAAGCCTGCTCAGTATCTTGTGATCCTTCACTGATGTGATCTTCTGCAATTTGTAAAATGGCGTTAACCATTTTACATGATTCGCACCAAGCATACTTCAAATTCGAATTTGGGAAGTTCATCAAATTGATAAAAATTCAATATGAATTAGTTTCTAATTACTCTCAAACTAGCGGCTACAAACGTGTTGTCTGTTAGTGAAGAAAAGTGGCTCCACTACAATAATATCTGTAGATGGTATCTGTATTTTATAGTTTTCCCGCAGTGTAACATACCAGGCAGGTATATAAGACCATTCAATGTACTGCTGGTAAATGATGATCCATGGCCAGCTGGACTCCTCCATCAAAGGGAATGCTTTTGACAGAAGCTCGGATTCACTAAGACTGGAAGTCCTGCTGACTCCTTATACTGTACTACCTGTAATTCGCTTTCATTACTTCAGAGGCAGGAGGCATCTGAGGGTCTTTTTACTTGCCAGCAGGAAGCGCTATCACAGCTTAAAATTAGGGAAAAGGGATGCCCGCTGACATTAAATCTCAGTCTTGCTTTTCTGCCAGTCACATTTCTTGATCATGTATAGTGGTAGTTGACATTTCTTATGAAGGCAGAGAGCCTGAAGGAGCTTTATAATTATCACTGCAAAACATTGCATCAATCTGTACCTCAGCTACTGATATGGGCCTTCGGGCTCAGGTTGACTAAACGGTTAGTACATCACTGTTTGCAGATGTGTGGAGGACAGTTGTTCAGACATAGGAAGTGTTATATGTTTGGAACTGCATTTTGCAATGGATTCTATTACATCTCTGTTATCTGGATCACTTATTTTAGGACAGAGATGAATTTGGGTATGGAGAACAGGAGTGGGAAAAAGGCATAACTTTAGGGCTCGTAGTGGGGCACTAACAAGCTACTCTGGTTTGGCCATGGTATTCATATACTCAGCAATGGTTATGGCTCTTCTCCAAATATTGTGCTTGGAAATGTTTCAATTCACCCAGTGATACAAAGGCAAAGCTTTAGGCCTTTAGCTATACCATGGTAATATCATGCAGAGTGTTTGTCAAAGTCTGCATGTCAAGATGTTTTGTACCGCTTTGATATCACCCTTGTTATCTGATATCCGAAATATCAGCACAGCAGAGGTTATTCCGTTTTTCCTGCTGTTGCTATCTCAGAATTATCTGTTTCCAGAAATTAAACCTGTTTTGTCAGTTTTATCTGCATGGCGTCTGATTGCTTCATTATAGCTTTTTCTCTTGCAAATATTCTGTAGGAGTCCCAACAGCTTATTTGTAGGTGTCTGGAAGATGACATGCTGTGATGTATGTAGTATTGCTAAGGCAAGTGTTCCCTGCTAACCAACAATATTATTTGCTGCCTGCGGCTGGCTCGTGATGTAGATCATTATCCCTGTAGGTTTAAGCCACTCGGCACAAATTTTTGATGCCAAGAGAACAGTAATAAGATGTCAAGCAGGAGTAGACAATATTCTGCATATGTACCAATCTCTGTTCTGTATTGTAGACATTTCAAGTCCAAAGGAAATATATAACAACTGGTTATTAAAGATACCAAGTAATACGGATCGTGAAACATCTTCATCACGGTTCAGTGGGCATATTTAGATTAGAATCTAATGCAAAAAAATCAATCTGGTGTTCTGTAGCAGACAGTTAAAGAGCAGTTACACTGCTGTGGGCATGCTGCCACCGTGCAGAGGCATTGGTTGACCACAGTCCTGGATTAGTCCAGGGACCGCAGGCAGGGAGAGCAGGAACAATTGAATCTAGTTTTTAAATACACACATTAGAATTTAGGACTAATACAGGCATCGTTATAGAGGGTTTAAGGATGCTGATAAAGGATAAAGCTATTTTAATACCTTTTAGGGGTAAATCCTGATGTCAGGTTCCCTTTATTATGCTGCCATGCATTTCACTATTGCTGGTTACTTAGTGCCAGATATTTAGATGTTCATTTCTTCTGCAGGTGCAGAAGATGTTCAGGTCCTGTTGCGGCTCCTATTGGACCATTAGGAAGGTCCTTGAGAGCTACAGCTATAAAAGAGTTGCATGGCCGCACGGCCATGCGCTAGTATAAACTTGGTAACGTGTGTGTGTAGATGAATGTCTGTCGATGTATGAAAGCTCCTTAATCATTCCCATTCCTAGTGATGATGACTGCGCCCGACAGTGCTACCTGCACACTTAGCACACGTTTCTGTGTCTGTTTACAGTGCCCACCTGTACGGCACCGTGCGCAATCAGTGCGCTTTCCTGACAGCCAGTCAGTGTAGGGTGGGAATTCCCGCTTGGACTCTGCGTCTGAATCAGGGCGCCCTCAGGCGTGGGCTCAAAAGCCACCGAGGGCCAGAGTGAGTCCAATCACCAGTTTAGTGGGTGTGATTCATAGGGATCTCACTAGTGTCTTTCAGCTGCACCCTGTGACTGCTAACAGGTTGCAGCGTATTTATGGCAACTTTGTGAAGCAACAGAGTTCACTTCCTTTCACACTGGGTGAGGTCAAACCCACGTGTGAGCAAGCGTCCATTTGCCATTACTCAGCTGCAGGTGTCATCTCTGCATGGTGGACCCCGGACTGCGAACGCACCTCATAGTCTCTAATATTATTATTTGGTGCGTTCCGCCAGTCCTAACAATAAATATTCATACCGTTTGCTCAGTCACTCATATTTAAGCCACATGCTGTCCATTTCCTTGTGATCCTCCTTGAGATGGGTCTTCTCCTTCAATGGAGGCCAGCTGTGTTTAATTAAACTGATAGGACTTGATTTGGAAAGTCAAAGAAACTGGCTAAGGAGCTCAGAGACAGAATTTGGGTAAGGCACAGATCTGGCCAAGGTTACAAAAGAATTTCTGCAGTACTCAAGGTTCCTAAGGGCACAGTTGCCTCTATAATCCTTAAATGAAAGAAGTTTGGGACCAACAGAAGTCTTCCTAGACCTGGCCATCCGGCTAAACTGAGCAATCGTGGGAGAAGAGCCTTGGTGAGAGAGGTAAAGAAGAACCCCAAGATCACTGTGGCTGACCTCCAGAGATGTAGTAGGGAGATGGGATAAAGTTCCACAGAGTCAACTATCACTGCAGCCCTCCACCAGTCGGGCCTCTCCTCAGTGCAAGACATATGAAAGCCGGCATAGAGTTTGCTAAAAAACACAAGCCTATGAGAAATAAGATTCTCTGGTCTGATGAGACGAAGATAGAGCTTTTTTTGGTGGTAATTCTAAGTGGCATGTGTGGAGAAAACCTGGCACTGCTCATCACCTGCCCAATACAATTCCAACAGTGAAACATGGTGGTGGCAGCATCATGCTATGGGGGTGTTTTTCAGCTGCAGGGACAGGACGACTGGTTGTCATTGAAGGAAACATGAATGCGGCAAAGTACAAAGATATACTGGATGGAAAACTCTTCCAGAGTGCTCTGGACTTCAGACTTAGGCAAAGTTTCACCTTCCAACAAGACAATGACCCTAAGCACACAGCTAAAATAACAAAGGAGTGGCTTCAGAACAACTCTGTGACCATTCTTGACTGACCCAGCCAGAGCCCTGACCTAAACCCAATTGAGCATCTCTGGAGAGACCAGAAAATGACTGTCAACCAGCGTTCACCATCCAACCTGACAGAACTGGAGAGGATCTGCAAGGAAGAACGGCAGAGGATCCCCAAATCCAGGTGTGAAAAACTTGTTGCATCATTCCCGAGAAGACTCATGGCAGTACTAGCTCAAAAGGGTGCTTCTACTCAATACTGAGCAAAGGGTCTGAATACTTATGACCATGTGATATTTCAGAAGACATCAAAAAATTCTGGCACTCTACTTTTGTTGCAACATTTTCATTAAACATAGGTAATCCCAATATCTTGTGTTGTAACGTTTTTCGATCTTAACCTCAGACCTTCCTCAGGCTGGGATTAAAATAAAAAAACAAAAAACAGTATACAAACATATTTAAACCCAACTGGTCTAAAGAATTAAAGAAAACTAAATGCAGCAGAAGCAATATAAATAAATGCATACATTAGATCATGTTTGATCATGTGATATTTCAGTTTTTCTTTTTTAATAAATTAGCAAAAATTACTGCATTTCTGTTTTTTTTCAGTCAAGATGAGGTGCAGAGTGTACATTAATGAGAAAAAAATGAACTTTTTTGAATTTACCAAATGGCTGCAATGAAACAAAGAGTGAAAAATATAAAGGGGTATGAATTCTTTCCTTACCCACTATATGTATATATATATATATATATATATATATATATATATATATATATATATATATATATATATATATATATATATATATACATAATTTTAGCCTAAAATACAAAGGAATTATGTCATCTTTAACTTTAGGAATTTTAGAGACTATTTCATCTTCAACTAGCTTAAAGCTGTCTCCGGGTATAGCCGATATGAGATACGGCCACTACCTTTCAGGTCTGATATATAGCATTCTGGAAAGGTTAAAGAAGTACACCTGCAAAGGAGAGCGATGCTTAGGAGACTGTGCAGATGATGCTGGGATGCGTCATACAAATGAAGCAAGAAGGAAGATGGCATCGCAAGAAGAAGAGAGGCGCCGATCCAAGAATATCGACACCCCTCAGACTAGGCTGGCACACAGGTGAGTATAATAAACATTTTTCTACTCTTACAGGTCGGGTTGGGGGCAGATATACAGCATTATAGAATGCTGTATACCAGGTTTGAAAGGTGGTAGCCATATCTCATATCGGTCAAACCTGGTGATAAGTTTCTCTTAACTGATCAGAATGACAGTAATTATGACCAGGGATTTCCAAACTTTTACATGTCACTGTGTGTTAAATGATAGCGTTGAAACTGGGGAGCAAACAAGCGCAATAGGGTCTTAACTTGAAACAAGGTACAATTAAACTAAATTAAGGGGTGTGAACTCACCTGATAAAGTTGCACATTAGCAACATATTACACACATGAACCAGCTGCAGCAGAACACGGGTCAGCAGACCGAAGTGATATACTTGAAAAAAGGTGAAGTGTTTAAATCTGCTCTGCTGAAGATCCAGGATACTGATGGCTTCTTTGAGGCTATGTGCACACGTTGCAGAATGTCTGCAGAATTTTCCTGGGCAAAACCTGACTCCTTTCGCAGGAAATCCGCTTGCATTTTTTTCCACGTTTTCTGCTCATTTTTTCCGGAGCTTCCCAATTCTCCACCTGGCTCCTCCACTTTCTGTCTGCTGACATTCACACCATCATCATGGGTGACTTCAACATCCCCATTGACACCCACCAGTCAGCAGCCTCCAAACTCCTTTCCCTTACTTCATCCTTTGGAGTTACTCAGGGGTCCTCCTCAGCCACCCACACAGACGGACACACATTAGACCTGGTCTTCACCCATTTATGCTCCCTATCTAACTTCACAACCTCCCCTCTCCCTCTATCCGATCACCATCTACTCACTTTCTCATCCCTGTCCTCCTCATCTGTCACCCATGTCCAGCAACATGCGCACCCACTCAGGAACCTCGCACACCTAGACACCCACACACTCTCTGACTCTATCCTACCACTGGCATCCATAGCCTCACTTCACGACACAGACACTGCCACTGCTTTCAACAATGCCACCCTTGCATCAGCTATTGACACGGTCGCCCCTGTCATGCATAGCAGAGTGCAACGAACCAATAGACAACCCTGGCACAATAACATCACTAAAAAGTTTTGGCAAGTATCAATAATTGCAGAACGGCGTTGGAAGAAAACGCGTTCGCAAGATGATTTCACTGCACTCAAACAAGAAACACTCGCATTCAAATCAGCTCTCAACTCTGCTAAACAGGCCTACTTAACAACCCTTGTATCTTCCTTATCCCACAACCCCAAACAGTTGTTCAACACTTTTAACTCCATCCTCCTCCCACCACTGCCCCTCCAAGTTCCCTAATCATTGCCGAGGACTTTGCCACACACTTCAAAAATAAGATAGACCAAACAAGGCAAGTCTTTGTTGTCAAACCACCACAACCCCTTTGTATACCAGACCAATGCCCAAACCCCATAACTTCACTCTCCAAAATCACTGAAGGGGAGCTTGCTCATCTTCTCTCCAAATCACACCTCACCACTTGTGCACTTGACCCCATCCCATCCCACCTCCTCCCCAACCTCACCACCACACTAATCCTATCCCTAACCCATCTCTTCAACCTATCACTAACTTCTGGTACCTTCCCCTCTGCCTTCAAACATGCCACAATCACACCTATCCACTAAAAGCCATCCCTTGACCCAAGCGGTATGTCCAGCTATCGCCCCATATCTTTGCTCCCATTTGCTTCCAAACTCATTGAGCAGCACGTCCATGCTGAACTTTCCTCTCACTTTGCATCTAACTCTCTCTTAGACAACCTACAATCTGGCTTCCATCCCAACCATTCCACAGAGACTGCCCTGACCAAAATTACTAACGACTTACTTACAGCCAAAACTAACAGACAATTCTCTATACTCCTCTTCCTAGACCTGTCCTCTGCCTTCGACACAGTTGACCACTGCCTCCTACTACAGATCCTCTCGTCCTTTGTGGTCAAAGACCTTGCCCTATCTTGGATCTCCTCATACCTTACCAACCGCACATTTAGGATTTCCTACTACCCTACTACCCCTTCATCTCACCCCCTCTCTGTTGGGGTCCCCCAAGGCTCTGTCCTAGGACTCTCAATCTATACACTCGGCCGAGGACAACTCATAAGTTCCTATGGCCTCCAGTACCATCTATATGCTGATGACACTCAGATCTACCTCTCTGGCCCAGATGTCACCTCTCTGCTCTCCAGAATCCCAGAGTGTCTATCAGCCATATCCTCCTTATTCTCCTCTCGCTTCCTCAAGCTCAATGTGGACAAATCTGAACTAATTATCTTTCCTCCATCACGCATATCTTTCCTACCTGATCTATCTATCAAATAAATGAAATCACACTTTCCCCTGTCCCCAAAGTTCGCTGCCTCGGAGTAACCCTTGACTCTGCCCTGTCCTTCAAATTGCACATCCAAGCTCTCGCGACCTCCTGTCGCCTCCAGCTCAAAAATATTTCCAGAATCCGTCCATTCCTCAACCCATACTCTACCAAAATGCTCGTGCATGCCCTAATTATCTCCCGCCTCGACTACTGCAACATCCTCCTCTGTGGCCTACCTTCTAACACTCTCGCACCCCTCCAGTCTGTCCTTAACTCTGCTGCCCGACTAATTACCTTCACTTTGCTACACTCCTGCTTCCCCTCTTTGCAAATCCCTTCACTGGCTCCCAATTTTCCAGCGTATCCAGTTTAAATGACTAACACTGACCTACAAAGCGATCCATAACCTTTCTCCTCCGTATATTTCCATACTAATCTCTCAATATCTTCCCTCACGTAATCTGCGGTCCTCCCAAGACCTACTCCTCTCCTCCACGCTTATTCGCTCCTCACTCAATCGCCTCCAAGACTTCTCCCGAATATCACCCATCCTCTGGAATTCTGTGCCCCAACATGTCCGGTTATCCACTACTTTTGGATCTTTCAAAAGAAATCTGAAAACCCACCTCTTCAAAGAAGCTTACAGCCTGTAAAGACCACACGGCCACCTCAACACCATGGGAGCTACTGCAACCTTCGACCTACTGTCTCCTTCCCCATAATCCTGTAGAATGTAAGCCCGCAAGGGCAGGGTCCTCTTCCCTCGGTACCAGTCTGTCATTGTTAGTTTTGTTTACTGTAAGTGATATTTGTATTTTGATGTAACCCCTTATGATGTACAGCACTATGGAATTAATGGTGCTATATAAATAAATAATATTAATAATAATAATACAATAAATAGCAGCAAAAAATGCGGAAATTCTGCAAAATTAGTGAACATGTTGAATTTTTTCTGCGATGCGTTTTTTTCTTGGAAAAAAACCGCATAATGTGCACAACAATGCGAAATTCCGTTAGAAATAATGGGAAGCGTTTTGTAACCATTTTTTAAGTGTTTTTACCTAAAAAAAAAAAGAACGTGTGCACATAGCCTAAAAGTTTAATGCAAAACAGGTTTAAAAGCCAACGCATTTCAAAGCCATTCCAGACTTGTTCCTCAGGACACAAACTGCTAAATGGGCACTTTTAGACTGGCTTTCAGTCCATATAAACTTCTAATGTCACAGTATAACTCTGTATACTTTTTTCCTATCTAAACAAATACTGCTAACGAAGCTCAGAACTTCAATGTCCATATTAGGATTTTTTCTGTCAGAGTCAAATATAATATAATAATGTACATTTCAATCAAATTATTCCCCCAGATGCCTATAGGCCCTGATAAACATTAGACTAAATTCAGTCGAGCCCACCAATATCAGTGGGATCAGCTGATAGTCTAATGTGTATGGGATCTTGCCAATTTCCCCTCCTCCAGAGCAACTGATCCTTTTGTTCTGCCTGGAGATATGCCATTACTGCATGATTTTGGCACCGGCTTGCTCATAAAGAACGCAGAAGTGTTCATCTAAGCTGAGTGTTCCTATGTGCAAGTGAATAGGGAGAAATAGCTATCTGCCAAACAATCATTCGGCCAACAGCTACTGTATCTACTAACATGTTTTTCGGTCTGTAGGTCACGTGCACATGTTCAGCATTTGGTCAGTATTTTACCTCAGTATTTGTAAGCCACAACCAGGAGTGGAACAATCAGAGGAAAAGTATAATGGAAACACGTCACCACTTCTGTACTTATCACCCACTCCTGGTTTTGACTTACAAATACTGAGGTAAAAATCTCACCAAATACTGATGTGTGCATGTGGCCTTAGGGTATGTGCACACGTTGCGGATTTGGCTGCGGATCCGCAGCAGATTTGGCCCTGCGGATCCGCAGCAGTTTTCCATGTGGTGTGCAGTACCATGTAAACCTATGGAAAACCAAATCCGCTGTGCACATGCTGCGGAAAATTCAGCGCAGAAATGCAGCATTTTATTTTCCGCAGCATGTCAATTCTTTGTGCGGAATCCGCAGCGTTTTTACACCTATTCCATCATAGCAGTCCGCAGGTTTAAAAATGCAGGCGAAATCCGCACAAAATCTGCAAAAAACCCGCGGTCATTTTACCTGCGGATTCTGCAGAATCCGCGCGGAAAAATCCGCAATGGGATCCACAACGTCTGCACATACCCTCATACTGACAGCTGATGAAGACTTCTTACTCTGATAGCTCAGAGATCATGGCATTGCACAGCCTATCATCCGTAAAATTTCTGTTGGCCTTCAAGGCAATAAATAAGAGCATAATAAAATACACAGGGCACGTTGACTATTTTTTTAAATGGAAAATTTGGCCACGGCCTTTATTAAAATATCATACATAACTCAATAACTTTATAAACCATACCGCAGCTTAGCCAAAGCTGATGCCCGTTTACCATTGAACAACATGCTGTCCATTCAATTCCCTGAATTACTTACCCAATGGCCCATGACGAATTTAGAAGTAAGGGGGGAGGGCGGGGCAGCACTCCACGTGTGGCAGTGATGAGGAATGACAACTCCCCTAATCGCTGCCCCCTCTTTATCCCTTCAGCCCATACTTTGTTTACATTAGCCTGTCCTATCAGCACACATCACTGGGGAGAAAACAACACTTCACCCAATGACATGCAACTGACTGGACAGGTCCATCACCAATCTCCGGAGACAAAAAATAATAATACCTGGAAAACAGTGGCGGGAAAACGTTTCCTGTTAAAAATTAACCCTTTAAGGGAAGCTAATCCTAAGGCCTGGTAATGCTATGCATCACCCTCCTAAAGGTCCAAGTCTTGCCATTATGGTATAATTATGTTAAAACTTGCCAAATTGCAGCTATGGCTATCTTCTCATGTGCCACCATGATGTGACCAATTACCACTCTTCATACAGTTTTGCGTGGATTGCAAATGAATACAGTTAAAAGCACGTTCATGTCAATAGCCACGGAGTGAACTGCTGCTTTGCTTCATTACCGCATGGCTGTTAGAAAAGTGCTGCTCTTTTTTGGAAACCACATCAATAGTTAAATTGGCTGTGATGTGTAGCCTATATGTTGCCATTTAAACTAATTGAATAAAAATCATTGACTATTTGAGGCAAATGGAACTAGGAAATATTAACACATTAATTATAAATTATTTTGGGTGAAGAAGGAAACAATCTAGAAGATGTACTGCTGTAAATACCATTACATACACTACTTGAGGTTTAAAAGAACCCTGTCATTTGTCATTTGGTTATAAATGGTATATTCTCTAACTGGGTCGCTGTGACTAGTGGGGTACCGCAGGGGTCGGTGTTAGGACCTATTCTCTTCAACATATTTATTAACGATCTGGTAGAAGCTTTGGACAGTAAAATATCAGTATTTGCAGATGATACAAAACTACGTAAAGCATTCAATACAAAAAAAGATAGTATTTTGCTAAAGATGGATCTTGATAAGTTGGAAACTTGGGCCGAAAAGGTGGAAGATGCGGTTTAACAATGATAAATGTAAGGTTATACACAAAGGAAGAAGGAATCAATATCACCATTACACACTGAACGGGAAACCACTGGGTAAATCTGACATGTAGAAGGACTTGGGGATCCTAGTAAATGATAAACTTACCTGGACCAGCCAGTGCCAGGCAGCGGCTGCAAAGGCAAAAGGGATCATGGGTGCACTAAAAGAGGTTTGAATACACATGATGAGAGCATTATACTGCCTCTCTACAAATCCCTGGTTAGACCGTACATGGAGTACTGTGTCCAGTTTTGGGCACTGGTGCTCAGAAAGGATATAATGGAACTAGAGCGAGTACAAAGGAAGGCAGCAAAATTAAAGGGGATAGGGGAACTTCAATACCCAGAGAGATTAGCAAAATTAGGATTGTTTAGTCTAGAAAAAAGACGACTGAGGGGCGATATAATAACCATGTATAAGTATATAAGGGGACAATACAAATATCTCTCCGAGGATCTATTTATACCAAGGAAGGTGACGGTCACAAGGGGACACTCTCTGCGTCTGGAGGAGAGAAGGTTTTTCCACCAACAAAGAAGAGGATTCTTTACTGTTAGGGCAGTGAGAATCTGGAATTCCTTGCCTGAAGAAGTGGTGATGGCGAAATCAGGCGAAGGGTTCAAGAGAGGCCTGGATGTCTTCCTGGAGCGTAACAATATTGTATCTTACAGTTATTAGGTTCTTTAGAAGGACATAGATCTGGGGATTTATTCTGATGGAATATAGGCTGAACTGGATGGACAAATGTCTTTTTTCGGCCTTGCTAACTATGTTACTATGATTCATGCTGCCCAACCCACAAGAGGAGTAATGGCAGACACTATAACAGCTTTTAAAAAAGGGACTGGATGATTTCCTCAGTACACATAACATGGTGGGTTATAGTTAAATTAGGGACGAAATGTGCAATTGGTGGAGAAACGTTGATCTTGCTGGATCTAGGTCTTTTTTGAACCTAGATATTTATGTAACCATGCACAGCATAAATCAGAGCCTGGCTGATTAAACGTTTCAGAGAAAATATAGTTCAAATATCCAGCTATGCACTATAGCTAGAGACAAGACTAGTCTGGCACTGCCCAAACCTGGATTTTCACAATGCTGCTAAAAATGATTGACAGGTCTATCCCTAACACAAGGAAGAGACTTGTCACTCAGCTTGCGTGGCACTAGGAAGAGCCGGCCAAGGGTGGCGTCAGACTAATCTTGTCTCCTGGTTAAGGTCTCCAGCTAGATCTATCTAACAAATATCTAACTAAATTTTTTCAGAAAACTGGAGCAATCTGTGCAGCTAAGATGTGATTGACGCAGACATTTCTTTAACTATTGAACAACGAAGAAATCGCTAGTGGGTTTTGACGCAAAAATGCTGGTAAAACATCATTTGAGTGTTCCAATTGACTTGTTTTGTAAAATATAGATCCTTCATCCTTCAAGTGTGAAACAACTGGAGAATGGTCTGCTCATTTCTTTTAGCTTAGCATCTTTGGAAACCCGAAGTATTTAAATGACGGTCAGAAAACTGAAGATATGCACATATGTTTTTACATAAAATGATCTGTTCATGCATTAAATAATTTAGTTAAGAGCTTTTTCATGCATGTTTGGTATCGGAGAACCTTGAAAAAACTTTGTATGCACATACCCTAAAAAAAGAGAGTTTCTTGAAGCAATTTCCACCAGAATACTTGTCATTGTTGACCTCCGGAAAAAAAAAAAATCAGTGTCAACACATCCTATGATTCACACTTTTTCTGATGGACATGACAATTTCAGCCTTTGACTATAAGGATGAATGTTTCAATTCACTGACTGCAAAGAAAATAATTGGAAGCTTAAACACAAATTATATGAGAAAGCTCGAAAAAATAAATTATTTGGAAAATATCAATTATTCAACAAAAAGGATTTTTTTAGAAGCGAAACCTTAAAACCCATTTGAACCCTGGCAGATATTAGGAAATGTAAGGTCGAGTTCACACATTCATTGTTTGGTCAGTAATGTATTTCGCATCTGTATCTGTAAGCCAAAACCAGGAGTGGGTGATAAATACAGAAGTGGTGACGTGTTTCTATTATACTTTTACTCTGATTGTTCCACTCCAGGTTGTGCCTTACACATACTGAGGTAAAATACTGACCATGTGAACATGACCTAACAGGTTAATTCCGCTAACTATGGACTGACAATAGAGGATTGTCAATTCTACTACTAATTCAGGATTGGTTAAACCCTAGTTGTAGTTTGATGCATTAGTTTAGATATGAGGGTATGTTTCCATGGTCAGTATTAGCAGCGCTTTGGACGCAGCACATGTCCGCTTCCGTTCCAAACCCTGCCCCCTTTTGTATGCCCAGTGATTCCGCAAGTGTTCGTTGAACCATGCGGAATCACGGCGGAGGGGTCCCTGCACGCATAGTGGAGATGGGATTTCATAAAATCCAATCCACTATGCTGTAACATCTGGCCACTGCAGATTGAAACGCTGCGGCTGTACACAATGTCCAATCCGTTGTGTTTACTGACGGTGGGAACATACCCTAATTTGAAAACACACTACATGCATACTATCGAAATTATTCAACCCCCATTTGCAAATTACGTTTTTTAGTAAAATTTACAAACTTTCTGTTTGCAATCCACCAATTAAAAAATAACCATTTAAGTTGGTCAACTCAATTAATATAACAAGTGGTTTCTCCAAATTCAGCACAAAATGCCATGTTTAATGACTACTGCAGTCTCAGAATTATTTAAACCATTCATGACAAGCATCGTCAGTACACAGTTGAGCACCTTTGGCAGTTACGACCTGCTGCAAACTTGATTCTTAGCCAGACACCAGCTTCTAGCAATGTACCTGTGATATTTTAGCACATTCCTCATGGATTGTGGTCTTTAATACATGCCAAAACAAGCCTTAGGGAGTAACACATATATTTATACAGTTGAAACCAGAAGTTTACATACACATTATAAAAATGCACATATGCATGTTTTCCTCAATATCTGACATGAAATCAGAATAAACCTTACCATTATTATTAAGTAATAAAAATGCATTAAAACATTATCTCTCTCATTCTGGAATTTGGCAAATATTAATATTTATGGTAATCCTAATTGACCAAAAACGGGAAAGGTTCATTCTGACTTCATCTCAGATATTGAGAAAAACATGCATATGTGTCTTTTTATATAGTGTATGTAAACTTCTGGTTTCAACTGTACCTGTGGGGGCTTGTATTCTACTTTATTACACCTGTGTGACCAGCTATATTTTTGCATCTGTAATATTACTTTATTGCATACTATTCCACTACGCTCATCTTTAACATAATCGTATCATTTTTGGTGCACAATTATAGGTCTCTTCCTGGATTTGTGATATTATTACCTCTATGTAGAATTTCCTTTTTTCTTTCGGTATCTTCCCTGTTTTTTTTATTCAATGCCTGAGTACAGTGATAATATTTATAGAAATAAAATGTAGTGTACCTTTGTGACATATGTGATATTCGTTCTAGGTACCGGTATATGGCCAAGTTAATTATATAGTTGCTGGTATCTCGGTGTCTATATAATATTCTTGGGTTGTTAAGAGAGTTGTTCAAAAAGTTAGGAGACCATTACCTTGCACAAGCAAGGAAAGGGATGCAAATAATAGCAAAGGCATTGAATGTTCCTAGAGATACAGTTGGATATAGAGGAAAACTGGCAACATTGTATATGATGCCTCTGTGATTCATAAGCTTAAAAAAACTCTCCAGAATAACATCTCAGTGTTAATAATATACTGCAGGACTCCCATAGAGCTCATACAATGCAGTAATTTTAATAATAAGCTAGAACCTTTGATGTAAGCGACTTTTTATGTCTGTTAATAAATCTGTGGCCTCAAGCGACATGATTTATCATCATGACTAAAGTCATTATAATTCAGAATATAATGGATATAATTTCTAGAATTATTACTGTCAGCGACCGTGTGACTGGGACACAAAGCATCTGAGCTCATGCATACGTTCTTGCCCCAATCGAATGGCTTGCGAGGTGTAACACAATGTGACTATAATACATTTGTTGCAGTATCACAATAGGAAAAGCCATAAATAACTGCAATTTCCATTCCTGAAGCAGTTTGGTGTGGTATATGTCGTGTAATTAAGATTCAGCAACTGAAATAACTTAATTTTATAACATTTCTAATTTTTGTATGAAAATGGAATTTTTTATCAATAGCAGTGCTTCTCCTTGGGACGGTATTATAGAAGTCTTTCCTTTATACATAATGCAACATGCCTGCAACTGAGTACAGATTTCCTCTTGTACTAGTAGTGATTTTGATGATAAGACTATATTATGGATGCTAAATACTTTTCAAACTCAATTCCTGGTCCCCTGTGTTGTATAGATCTGTACCTTTGTCAGTATAGAGACTGATATAAACCCATACTGTGCCACTGTGTGCCTCTGATTTTATACAAAAAGAATTGAAAGACAGCATCATCCATTCATAACATTTTTTTTTTACCTTTGTGCAACATTTTGTCTGACACTAATAAGGGTACTGTCACACAGTGAAATTTTCATCGCTACGACGGTACGATTCGTGACGTTCTAGCGATATCGTTACGATATCGCTGTGTCTGACACGCTACTGCGATCAGACATCACGCTGAGAATCGTACGTCGTAGCACATCGTTTGGAACTTTCTTTCGTCGCTTGATCACCCGCTGACATCGCTGGATCGTTGTGTGTGACACCGATCCAGCGATGTGTTCGCTTGTAACCAGGGTAAACATCGGGTAACTAAGCGCAGGGCCGCGCTTAGTAACCCGATGTTTACCGTGGTTACCAGCGTAAAAGTAAAAAAAACAAACAGTACATACTTACATTCCGGTGTCAGTCCTCCGGCGTCTCAGCTTCTCTGCACTGTGAGCGCCTGCCGGCCGGAAAGCGAGCACAGCGATGACGTCATCGCTCTGCTTTCCGGCCGCTGTGCTTACACAGTGCAGAGAAGCAGAACGCCGGAGGACAGACACCGGAATGTGAGTATGTACTGTTTGTTTTTTTTACGTTTACGCTGGTAACCAGGGTAAACATCGGGTTACTAAGCGCGGCCCTGCGCTTAGTAACCCGATGTTTACCCTGGTTACCCGGGGACTTCGGCATCGCTCCAGCGCCGTGATTGCAAAGTGTGACCGCAGTCTACGACGCTGGAGCGATAATCATACGAAGCTGCGACGTCACGGATCGTGCCGTCGTAGCGATGAAAATTGCACTGTGTGACGGTACCCTAAGTCTAATATCTTTGCCACCAATTTTATTCAGACAAACATAAGAATTATGATTATGAAGCAAGGTATTCTTGACATGGAGCAGTAGTTATGTCCCCTATAGTGAAAATACATAATGTGGACTGTTGTGCCACGGAACAAGGTTAATGCACATGGCATTACATTTCTCAATTACCGTACTTTCTCCTCTCAGTATATCTAATTTTCCTCCTTATTCCATATTCACACATGAATCTGAGCACGGACCGAGATTCACCGACCGGCTACAGTTCTAACATGAATTTGGCAGCCTCATTGAAATGTGTGAGGCCGTCAAGTTCAGGTCAGGAGACCCATGAACAGTACATGTATCAGAGAACCTAACACACGGATGTGTGAATGCCGCCTTATTTATATTGCTTGCTCATTCTTTCAAATAACTCTTTTCTGTATGCTAATCTTTTTTCAAAGCAAATTATTTCACCCAGATTTGGAGGGGACTGAATTGTTAATGGGTCGCTCATTGGCTTATAAGGTAGCTTCTTAAACTGTTCCAACAATTATTTACAAAGCTGATTTTCATCCATAGAGCACATTCTACCTTTCCTTAGTTTTGTAGCATTTTATAACATAAATCATTAGTGGATTTGTTCCTTTATTTGGTTCTCAGTAATTAGCCCATTGAAGTCTGAAAGTCAGTTAAAAATCTTAATGAGAATTATCGAAATCAGCGCTAATATTCACGTGCAATCAAATGCAAAATTGCTCAGCGGCCAAAATACTAAAAAATTTTACATTGTAAAAATATACTCTAATTAAATATTCTTTAAAGGGTTATTCCCATCTTGTAAAGTGATGCCATATTGTCTTAATATGCCATCATTTTCTGATTGCGGTTGTTCTGACTTTTCAGAGCCCCACCAAAACTCAGAAAGTAAAAAAGCGTTCTGGCCGCCTTCATGACACATTGATTTCTTCCTCTGCAAGAAACTGTTGTGTGGCTCTTTTCAAGAGAATGAGGCAGGTTGTGCCATTGTGCAGGGGAAACTGAGAAGGGGTCGCAGCACTAAGCCAAAAAAAATGTGGTCCCTTCATTCCCAGGACAGCTCAGACCCATTCGAAAGATAAAGTGATGATATATAACAATAAGTCATCAGAATCCCTTTCTACATGATTCTAATGATGTTCGTCCTTCGTAGTCGAAAATGACCATGGCTTCTGTTGTGAATTCTGTTTTTGGCTCCCTCTGGTGGCTACTGGTGGTACTGGTTGACTTTGGTCTTGTGTTTCCAGTGCACCTGTTTTAATCAGGAAATTGGGAGTTTCCTATTTAGTCTGGCTTCTCAGTCACTCTAGTGCCGGCAATCAATGTTACCAGAGCATCTCTGTTGCTTGCTACCTGCTCCAAGTCTGCAATTCAGCTAAGTTGAAATCTTTGGCTTTTTGTGTTTGTTTTGTCCAGCATGCATTTGTATTTCTCGTGCTGCTGGAAGCTCTAGTGATCTGAAGTTACTACTCCGGTGTCATGAGTTGATAACGGAGTTAAGGTAGTTTCAGGATGGCTGCTTAGGGTTTTGAGGTAACCGCGAAGTCCTCTTTTGTATTTTCATCTATCTAGTCAGAGGGCCTCACTTTGCTGAATCTATATTCATACTGCGTTTGTGTTTTCCTCTTACCTAACCGTTATTACATGTGGGGGGCTACTATAACTTTTGGGGTTTCCCTGGAGGCAAGCCAGGTCTGTGTGTTCCTCTTATAGGGGTAGTTAGCTCTCCGGCTGGCGCGAGGTGTCTAGGGATACAACGTAGGCACACCCCCTGGCTACTTTTATTTGCGTGTTAGGTTCAGCATCGCGGTTACCTGAGATACCATCTTCCTAGAGCTAGTCCGTTTTTGCCCATGTCCCTGCCATTGGGAATCATGACAGGCTTCAGGGTTAGAAGAAAATTAGTAGTTATGGGTCCGGAGGTGGCTGATGAGGCCAATCTGGGCCTTGAAGGTTCGCCCACATACTTGACATAAGGAAGCGGATGTGGTCAGTACACCAGATTCTGCTTGTGCCTTGCTGACTGCACGCTTTCTTTTTGCGTCCAAGATTTTCCTATCTTCAGCTACATGTGCTCCTGAGGTGATCCTGCCCCGCCAACCTGTACGATCCAGGGCAAGCTCTTCCCATTCATTGATGTTGACTTCCAAGTTTTTGAGAGATGCCTTAAGGCAGTCTTTATAGCGTTTCTTCTGCCCCCCAACTTCTTGCTTTCCTTGGCACAATTCTCCATACAGCAGTTGTTTCGGTAGTCGTCTGTCAGGCATTCTGACCACATGCCCAGCTCACCTGGCTTGGACTTTCAGCAGGAGAGTGTAGACGCTGCAGAGCCCAGTTTGTTCCAGAATTGCCATGTCTGGGACATTGTCTTGCCACCTGATGTGGAGGAGTCTGCGGAGGCAACTCATGTGAAAATGATTAAGCTGTTTAGCATGTCGGCTGTAGACTGTCGAGGTCTTGCTAACATAGAGAAATGTGGTGAGGACCTCCGCTCAAAAGACCTTCAGCTTAGTGGTAGGGCTGAGTCCCCTTCGTTCCCATTCTTACACAGTCTCCCGAAGGCAGCACTGGCTTTGTCAATTCTGTTATTAACCTCAGCGTCTATGGTTACTTGTGTATTTTCCCTGTAACAGATTGATACAAGACTTCAATTTTTCTAGTGTTGATCTCGAGACCAAAATTGTTGCAAGCTTGCGAAAAACAGTCCATTTTATGCTGCACCTGCTGTTCCGTGCTAGCGTTAAGTGCACAGTCATCTGCAAATAATAATTCATGAATAACAGTCTCATGCACCTGAGTCGCCCATCAGGGCAGTGGGGATACATACTCGGTACCGGGTCCGGATGCAATTAAAGGGGTGTCACGGTGGCAGCGACCTGGTCCGTGGCCCTGGGCGACCAAGTAAAAGGGATGGTCTGTAAAGGGGTTGTGGAAATAATGAAAGTTTGTGATGCCACCTGTGGTTTTCTGTCAGAGGTGACTGACGCTACTTAAATGGGTCCTCTGGAGGTGATGGTGTTGCAGCAGAGATGGTGTCGCTTCCTACAGGTGAAGCGGGGTCCCCAGGGCTCCCGGTGTGTTTTGCAGGGATGGTGAATGCCGGCAAATAAATGGAGGACACAGGGTTGCAGTCTTTAATTGGTTTACTGGTGTTAAGCATCCTCAGTCCAGGGTACCGGCAACAGGTGTAGATGGAGTCCAGGCAGCCTGAAGACAAGTGGTAATCCCTTTGACAGGTCAGTTTGGGAGCCTTCCACTATGCACTGGTCTGTAGTCCCTTGCTGCCTGTAGTTGTCTAACAAGGTCCTCTTTTTCCCCTGTCCAAGGACAGTACCTGCACGGTAGGCAACTTGAGCCGTCTTTTTGGGGTCTCTGTCCACGGTGACTCTGGGCTTTGATTGCTGATGTACCTCAGGTATTATGTGGGCAAGTCCCTTTCAGTTTCCTGCCCTCCGGTTCTGCCGTGGGAGCTGTAGTTCCTCACGACCTCGGGCTCCCGGTGCCTGGTTTCTACGCTCAGCTTAGAGAGGCCCCGTCGCAGCCCTCCTCTAGCTCCTAAGTCCTTCTGTGTTCCTTCACTGTCTGCTACCAACTGTCAACTCTCCGCTTGTCTGCACCAGACAAATTGACTCCTCCTCCAGACCAGGGTATATATAGGGATGTTCCCCTTAAACCGGGTTTAGAGCTTCCCCTTCTGGCCTGGAGTCAGAAAGTGTTGCATGTAAGATTACCTGCCAAAGGGATCCCTCCTGTCTCCATGCATGGCACTACCCTCCCCAAACTCCTTGGGTGCCACACACCTTCATAACCGACTTCAGGCATTTTGTTTTGAATAACTTGCTATCAGTCCTGTACCTAACCTGGATTCCATCTTCACAGTTGTTAAAGGCATCACTTAACATTGCAGAGAACAGCATACTGAACAGGGTTGGAGCAAGCACAAAGCCTTGTTTTACATCGTTTACATGATTTTAATAAGGATTGGTTTATTGCAATGGAAGATCAATATGTCCTCAATGCCTAACAGAACTACTGTCATTGCCTAATGTGATGCTGGGGGACACAATCATAGCAAGTAGATAACAGTAGAAAACACAAATGAAGTGCAGGAAAGTCTCTTGGTTGCAGCCTCTTAGTAATAGTATAAACCTAGTAGTTACACAGCAGAAAGCACAAGAGTCTATAAACATCATGGTTACAGTACCAGGAGGCATAGATCATGGTGGTTCATAGAATAAAAGGAAAAGTGTATTTCACTGTTTCAGACATTATGCCTTTGGAGTGTGGAAGGAAACAGGGGTACCCAGAGGAAACCCACACAAGCACGGGGAGAGCATGCAAACTCCTTGCAGATGTTGTCATCACTGGGGTTTGAACCCAGGACCGAAAAGCTGCAAGGCTACAGTGCTAACCACTAAGCCAACATGCTTTCTAGTGTTCTTGGGTGGGAAACAGTCTTCCTGTTTTGAGCATTAGATCACTGCCTTCCACAGTGCTTCCCACTGACTCGTGACATAGCACCACTTATTATCAAGGAGACAGATCTTCTCTTACTACCCTAGGCCACATTTCAATAGGCTACATTCACTGTTGCTGTCTCAGGCCACAATCTCAACAGTGAAGTTAAGGATATATCTTCGTTGTGGAGAGGCTTCTACGTTCAAACCTTTTACAGTCTGATATCAAGATGTTATCCTGTGATGGTCAAAGTATCACAGCCAATCTGTCTGCTGATAGTTGAAATGTTATATAACTTCTATAGGGGACACTGTCCTTGACAGGTGAACGTCTTGTCAGAAGAGACAGAGCAGGCTATACTACAAATTCCAATTGCCCTGGATCAGTCAGCCAATTTAAATAATTCTCAAATGTCCATATTGCCTTTGTATAATCACACTAATCAGTGCTCAGGTCTACATAGTCCATTGCAAGGACCAGGTTTTGCTTATGTGTCCTAATTTTTCAGTTGCTTTTCCTCGAAAATTTGTCACGTTGCGTTATTTTTTGATAGGCTTAGTAAATAATTAGAGCTTGGACGGAAAAGCTTTACCTGCAGTTTCCTTTTGCTTTTTGTCTCTGTATAAAGTGTAATAGGATCTTCTCTTGTAGCTTTGACAAATAGGAGTAATATTGTTAGGGGAGTGCATCGTTGTCTTGACATGTGTAGCCTGCAGAAAGACATTAATTCGTGTTTGTAGTGTAACCAGACACATGCTGATTGTGAGTCTCCTAGAGGTAAATGAGACTTATATAACACAAAAATGGCACCGAAACATAATTGCTTTCAAATTTAAGGAAATTGTTAACTAATCAAGACAAACACTACCATATTACAATGTACAAAATAATCTTTTTAACTTCTTACTCAGGGTTCAACTTGATCAGGAGATTTTCTCTCCAGAAAATGAGTTCTATAAAGAAGATTCGAAACCCCAAAGGACCTCTAATCATGCGCCTTGGAGGAGCTCGTCTTGTGGAACAGACAGCGTGAGTCCAACATATGGATAGCTCTAATATTTTACTGTATTATGCCTAGGCTGTGGGTTTTTGAAATAAAAGTCAATGTAAATTAAACTGCTGTCCAAAACTGCTTGAGATAATCTCAATCAAATGCCACCTCTATTACCCCTGTGTGATATAGCAACTGTTGCAATTGGTAGTCTTAAAGTGTACCCCCTGAAGGCAGCTATTCGAGCGCTTCGCAAAACCCTACCTAATCCTGGAAAGTGAGCCTTGGGCGCAGTATCAGGCTGGGCAGCTCTCCAACTCATTACGCAACAGAGAACTGCAAGCTTTTATTATTTTCTTAAAATTGGCAGTTTTCCCAGATAGCTTTGGATGGATGAATCAAGGATCGGAGGAGCCTAGACTCATAAAAGTACTGTTTTCTAGTGAAAGTAAATATACAAATTGTTTTTTGTGAGATCATCATGAAAATTGTATAGAATATTATCATTTCAGTGATCATAACCTATAATATGTACTTATATTGTACATGAATTCTTTTGACTGACACACAAAAAAGAGTATTGCCAGTGCTAACGTCACAAATTCATTTTAATGTTACTTTTTTACATTTTTGAGCATTTTAAGCTGTTAAAAGACAGGCTATGCAAAGATAATAGAACTATCTGCTGGTAATAGCTCTCACAGAACATAATTTAGCTTGAGTCATATGGATGACTATATGTTTCTGGGGTTAATCCAGGCTACAATATGGTTCCAAAATAATGTCGTTTTAGTATGTACTTGTGCTTACTTACCTCAAATCCACAATGCCTAGGGCCCTTTCTAAAGAGACCTTCTTATTATAATCAGGAGCTACTGTCACACACGATCAACTCTTTCATTGCCAGGAATGGCTGCTATAAATTAGAGAATTCCCCGGAGGCAGGCCGCTTTGTCAGAGCCAAATTCTCTCAACATCATAATGAGATTGCAAGCATAATTAGCTATTCTGTAAGCTGTAATTAAACCACCATCCTTGGCTATCATTTTCAATAAAACGCTAGCATTGTTCAAACTGTCTGCACACTTCTTATTTTATTTCTTACGTGTTTAGTTGAAGACGTTTTGATCTCCTAATAGATATTCTGCGACCACTAATCTTAACAGATCACACATTTAATAAAGTGTGGATTGCATCTTCTGCATATTGACAAGTGTTCATGGTCTACATTTCACTTGGCTCCCTATTTGCATCTGGAGTGTGAAGAAGTTACATAATCTGCCACACATTTAATTATATTTCATTCAGTTCTTTTGAGAATCAAGTCAGTGTTAAGTGTATACGTGGTAAAATGTTGACTTGGTGCACAGATTTGTCACATCCAGGGATCCACCATAGAAATAGCAGTAACATGGTGTATTATATGTGTCCTCACAGACAGGTGTTTCCACATGGACTACCTCAAGAGTTCACAATAGTGACGACTTTAATGATAAAGAAGCCAACAACTGAGGAAGACTGGTACCTATTTCAAGTCAGTGACATGCTGGGATACCTACAGGTACCATCCATCTTGTCTATGATGTACAGCCATTGCATTTCTATAGGAGAACACCTATTTTAAAGATAGTCATTCATTTTCTCTGTAATTAACATAAGACTGCCTTATTTATACTATCAAATTTATAATATTTTTCATGTGAATTATCCTTTCAGAAATAGCAATTGTAGAGGCACTGGCTATTTTAGAGATCATTAACATATCGGTTTCAGTTGCTCGTAATGTGCCTTCATTTTATTGTCTGCATTAAAGAGGATATCCCACCAACATTTGTCACCTATCCACAGAGTGGAGCTGAATGTATGATTGGTGGAACACCCACTGGTCACTAACATGGGGTCTTGTGTCCCTTGTGTCAACAGAACTTAATGGAGCCATAATATGAATGGACACTAAAATTCAGCCGCATTATAGCCTACAACAAAGCTAATATGTAATGTGCTGAGCAACTAGAAACAATTGCTGATGATTCAATTCACCTTTTTGCAGATCATTGATTTATTTTTTTCTTACCATCTTAATGGCAGTGACATTCACCAGGCCTATTAATGTGAATCTTCTGTAGCTGTCTTTAGGTGTCAATGGCAAGGACAGAAATCTCGAATTTCGTGCCAGCGGTCGTGATGTAGACTATGTTGGTTGCACATTCACCGGACATGGAGTGTATTCTTTGTTTGACAACCAATGGCACAAGATTGTATTGAGAATACGCGAGAGAGTGGTATCCATTCATATTGACTGCAGCTTTATATCAAGTAAACCTATTGAGCCTAGGAAACACATCAACAACCAAGGTCACACATTTATTGGGCTCGACATGGTGAAAGGAGAACCAGTACATGTAAGTTTTACTACAGAAATAGATTTGTTTTTATTTTAGTATTGTAAATTGTGTATGTTTTTATAGTGTTTTTTTTCCTATTTTTCATGTAGTTTGATATTCAGAAATTTCTTGTATATTGTGATCCTCAAATGGCAATGCAAGAAGGATGTTGTGAGATCCTCCCCGCCGGTGTAAGTAGGAATTGTGCTATTTTCTATGTAGCTATACTATGTTACTGTGAAAGATGAAATCTTACACAATTTCATGATGAATTTAGTGGACATACACAAGAGATTATATATGTACTTGGGCTATTATGATATACTGGGCCAACATATTGGAAAGCAGTTGCAGATGTGAACCATACTATAGGATGCCTAGGTCTGAAACATCACTTCGTATTTAATGTATTATCATGGGTCTCACACCATAGATGCATGAGTCATATCTGCAGAGTATGTTGCTCACATTCTAATTTAATAATTACTCAAGACAAACCTGAGTCTTTCTCATTATATGTGCCAACTGAGAGTATCAGTGTCCTCTCTGAACTAACATATTGGCACAAACCTTCTGCAGAAGTTAATGTAATGGGCTAATATAGTAATGGGCTAATATAGTTAGCACCTTCAACCACAATAATCCAATCAAATCTGGTGAAATGATTGGATATTTTTTGAAGAATCAGAAATAATTTTAAAGAGGAACTGTTAATTGAGATCTGTAGCACTTTTCTACATTTGGTAAGCAGTAGAGATGAGCATAACCATTGTCCAGCTGCCACATTAGTACATCATGTCTGCTGGACAGGAGGCCTACAAAGCACCTGCTACCAGTTGGGATTCTGCTACTTTTCAGATTTATAGGCAAGGCACAATGCCATTGTTGCAGTGTGATACATGCATGATATCACACCAGGCCTACTAATCAGAAGTCCTGGGGATACCAGCAGATTGGATGGTGGACTGACGTGTCCGCTGGACAATTACTAGTAAGCAATGTACACTGTATATGGTTACCTAAATTAATACATTTTGCCTTCTTTCTTTTATCAAATATAATACAGTGCAACAATGAAGCCTCAAAGACAAGACGCAATGTAGAAGGTGTTGAGAATGTGCAGAATAGCAACTTGATTGAAATACCTGCAAAATCTAAGCAACAAAGTTACACACGGTGCTTCTGTCTGGAGGACACACTGAGCAAAACGGTAAGAAAAAGGGTCAAATTTTGTACAAATCAAAATGAGGACCATGAATGTATATGACACAAATAAGGCCATTACTGACAAAATGTATTGAATTTGAATTGGTCAATAGTGAATGGAACCATATCACTACAAGATATTCCAATTACTGAACACTCCTAGAAATGTATATAGAACTAACTTGAAAATATAGAGAATTTTTAGGAAATATCTCATTATGAAGCATTATAACAAAATCTAATAAATAAGGCCCTTTCCACATGTCAGATTTTTTGTATAGCTTTGTCTTTCATGGACACAACACGTACCCATTATAGTCTATGGTACTGCTCACAGGTTTATCTTTTTAGTGGAATGTGTCTACAAAAAAAAGAACCAAAGGCATGCTCAACTTTGATCTGATTTGCAGGTAAAAATCACCCAATCAAGTCTATGGATTCATGAAAAAATGGGCAGTATTCAAAAAGAATCTATGAATTATCCAAGTGCTGTCTATTTTTTATATTAATTGTGGAGCGCCCCCACACCGCCGCAGGGCCGAGGGGTACCCGGAGCCGGGCCTCTGAGTTATCAGTTCTGGGGTTGTCACGGTGGCTAGACCCGGTCTGTGGCCCTGTCTGTCAGTGGGGGACGTCCGGTGCAATAAGTGGTGTTGTAACGGTGCAGTTGTGGGGTGCAGGTCGCGGTAAATAACGAGGACACCAGGTTGCAGTCTCTTTACCTCTTTACTGAAGATCTCTGGGTCCTCAGTACAGAATACGGTTTACCAGGCTGCGCAAGTCCGGCCGGTCCAATGGCACCTCCAGAGTTCTCTTCACAGGTGGAAATCGGTGCCTTCCTTCTTAGCGCTATGTGTTGTAGTCCTTCCCTGCTATGCTTACGGAAAGTACCCCACAACTGTTGTGTCTGTTTCTTAAGTTCCCTCACAACAACTCGATTAACTGATCTTCTGCTAATCATCCGTCCCTTCCTGATGTCACAGTTAGAATGGCACCCGTTTGTCGGGTAGGCCTGGAGTTCTTCCGGGACCCTAGAGTCGCCCCTCTCCCGCAATTGCCTCCCAAGACTTCATAGGTGATTTAGGTGAGACAGCCCGCCTGAGACTGACTGCCCTGCCGCTGTTTAGAGTATTGCTTGAAGCTGATTGTTATAATACTCCCTCGGCGTTCCGGCCACCGGTAATGCGCCTCAGTAGGGTGTTGCTCCGGTCTTACAGCATGACCCCTACTGGTATTCTCCTATCGCTTGATCTCGTTTCTCACTCAGCACAATCTATCTCGCTTCTAGTCCTTTCTTGGGTCCCGCCGCTTCCCGGAGCTGGCGCGGACCCGTTACGTTCTTTTCAATGCCAAGCCTCTGTCAGGATCCCACCCCTGACAGAGACCCTACTGTCTCTTCCTCCACAACACCCTCTGCCACCAGGTGTTGCTTCGTCCAATCCAGTCAGCTTTCTGATCTAACTTCCTGCCTGACCCCCAGTTTACCCACTATGGTGGGGAGTGGCCTAATGAATAGAACCCTTAGCTCCCCCCGGAGGCCCAGCTGTGAAATGTATTGGTGTCTGTGATACCTGATCAGATGAACTCCTTCAGTGCCATCGGACGCACCGTAGCTCCCCTTAGTGGCGGAGCCACAGTACTGCAACGACCAGGACTCTGGGGCGCTGCACTCCCCCCTGGTTAAACACAGTACTCCGGGACTGGGAAGAAAACAACAATACAGGTTAGCAAAAAGACATACAATTTTGTTGAGTGCAATAACAATAAGCATATTTGAACAGGCTTCCCTTTATGGGAGGCGAGGACACTTGAACGTTACAAACATGGTTAACATTATAAATTACAGGCTATAAATAACTCCTGTTACCCAACCGGGTATTCTACTAAGTGCAAAATTGTTGGACAATAATTTAACATCGCCTTTAAGGACATACACTCTTAGTCCACTAAAGACCTTCCTATAATCACATTATAAGGTATTTTAACTTTTTCATTCTCCTTCTTTAAATCTGCAGGACCGCCTGTCCTATCGGCACCAGACCTACTGCCTCTCCTTTCAGTTACAGGACCGCCCCGTTCAGCCAGGGCCTACTGCCTTTTCAACTACTATACACAGTATAGAACATAACATTGCTTTCAGTTTAAGAGCACTGAGTCATCTCTACTTGACTCCTATCAGGACTCAGGGTTTACCTTCTATCCTAACTTTCTATCAGCATTATCAAAACATTTTCTATCAAACATTAAGCCTTCTCATTATCTTTCTTCCTTTCATGCATGCTGGACACCACGTCTATCCCTACGGGTCCACTGCATCCTTCTTCTATCTTTCAGTATTTCTTCACATTTAACTAATTAAACACATATAACTGTCTCGTACAAACATTATCATCATTTTTCTCTCATCAACATTATTGCTACTTGTCTTAAGCAATATCGGCAAATGAACATCCCCTTTAAGAGGGGACCAAGTCTCTGTGAGGTAGCGTATTTTCTCAAGCTACCAGTCCATACTCAGCAAAGGTTCCAGTACGGTATCTTCGCAAAGAGTCTTTCTTTAAGTAAAACCAGTAGGGAGCGCCTTTAATAAGGTGCAAACTATGTACAAGAAGTTCGGATCATGCACTGTTCATGATTTCAGCAGTTCTGTAAACTTTGTGCAAAAACTTGGAAAACAAACAAGAAAACAAAACAATAGGGATCCCAGGTCCATAGAAGGATCCCCTTAAAAGTTAACCCTGAACGGGTTTTGGCAGCAACATAAAAGCAATAAAACAGTAACTATATACATATTAATAAAGCAATTATGCTTACTCGTTCTATGTGGAACCGGATGGTCTCCGATCTGGCCTCACCAGGCCAACGGATCGCACTGGTGAGCCAGGACGCGGTTCCGGTCCCAGCAGCGATAAGATCCCTCGCCGGGAGGCCCTTCTCACTGGCAGGTGCACACGTCCCTCCGGGGCACGGCGAGGCCGGGCTTCTCGAGGTTCCGCAGGGCCGGGCTCTGCTGCCTCCTTCACGGGATCTTCTTCTTCCGGTGTTCCGGCAGCAGCCTGGAGGGCAATGCATCGCTGTACGCCTCGGGCTATCCAGCCCGTCTCACCAGCTTCCCTCCTCCACCTCGTGTAGGTCACAGCGTCGCCCGGCTCCAGATCACGAGCGAACCTCATGCTGCAGGGCTCCACCTCCTCCCGATCGACACGGACCTACAGCGGCTCTCCAATCTCCTGGATAACTCCTCTTCCGTGCCGGGAGTTAAAAGACACTACCACACCCCAGTGTGACGGCGGGATCTCTGGAGCTCTGACCAAGTCAATCGGCGCTGCAGGCTGGGGCCGGCTCCGCCACGCTGCCATCAGATGCCGTAAATGTTCAGCGTCCGGCATGATCTTCAGGTCCGGCGTCTGTAACGTACCTCCAGCCGCGGCCAGGTGGGAGGGAACAGGGGACACTGGGGACAACCGGACCTCCGTGGGCTGGCCCAGCCGAGTAAGCACGCGGGCATCAGCCTTCAGCCGGCGGGCTAGCTGTCGGGCCTCGGCTGCAGCCACACACTCCTCAGCCAGCGGAAAAGGGGGTCGGCCCATCGGTGGTTCCGTGAGGGTCAGACCCCGCAGCGTTGGCGCTTCTGGGGCTGTGTCAGGTTGTGCAGCCTCAGGCCGGATCGGGTCAGCCCCACGCGGTGCTCCTGGTGTCGCCATCTTTGCCTTTCCTCCAATGTCTTCTTCCCGCGGTCTCTTTCGTGGGCGGCCCCGTCTCCATGGTCTCCACCCTCCAAACAGGATCAGGAGGCGGACCTCAGCTGTTGACGGACACGTCCTCAGGACACAGAAATATTTGGACTGGGCGGCCATTGCTGTTCGCGCTCTCCAGCTCGCCTACGCCCACTTCACGCCCCTCTTCTCTTCCTGCGCTCTCCTCAGCGCTGCAATGGCGGCGGATTTTGGCGGCAAATGGCGCAGCACACAGTCTTTGCAATAAAGTACAGTCCAAGCACAGTAAATCACAGTTCCAAGGCACACATGACCTGATTCTTCAGGCTTAAGTAGATCCTGTTCGTGACGCCAAGTTGGAGCGCCCCCACACCGCCGCAGGGCCGAGGGGTACCCGGAGCCGGGTCTCTGAGTTATCAGTTCTGGGGTTGTCACGGTGGCTAGACCCGGTCCGTGGCCCTGTCTGTCAGTGGGGGACGTCCGGTGCAATAAGTGGTGTAACGGTGCAGTTGTGGGGTGCAGGTCGCGGTAAATAACGAGGACACCAGGTTGCAGTCTCTTTACCTCTTTACTGAAGATCTCTGGGTCCTCAGTCCAGAATACGGTTCACCAGGCTGCGCAAGTCCGGCCGGTCCAATGGCACCTCCAGAGTTCTCTTCACAGGTGGAAATCGGTGCCTTCCTTCTTAGCGCTATGTGTTGTAGTCTTTCCCTGCTATGCTTACGGAAAGTACCCCACAACTGTTGTGTCTGTTTCTTAAGTTCCCTCACAACAACTCGATTAACTGATCTTCTGCTAATCATCCGTCCCTTCCTGATGTCACAGTTAGAACGGCACCCGTTTGTCGGGTAGGCCTGGAGTTCTTCCGGGACCCTAGAGTCGCCCCTCTCCCGCAATTGCCTCCCAAGACTTCATAGGTGATTTAGGTGAGACAGCCCGCCTGAGACTGACTGCCCTGCCGCTGTTTAGAGTATTGCTTGAAGCTGATTGTTATAATACTCCCTCGGCGTTCCGGCCACCGGTAATGCGCCTCAGTAGGGTGTTGCTCCGGTCTTACAGCATGACCCCTACTGGTATTCTCCTATCGCTTGATCTCGTTTCTCACTCAGCACAATCTATCTCGCTTCTAGTCCTTTCTTGGGTCCCGCCGCTTCCCGGAGCTGGCGCGGACCCGTTACGTTCTTTTCAATGCCAAGCCTCTGTCAGGATCCCACCCCTGACAGAGACCCTACTGTCTCTTCCTCCACAACACCCTCTGCCACCAGGTGTTGCTTCGTCCAATCCAGTCAGCTTTCTGATCTAACTTCCTGCCTGACCCCCAGTTTACCCACTATGGTGGGGAGTGGCCTAATGAATAGAACCCTTAGCTCCCCCCGGAGGCCCAGCTGTGAAATGTATTGGTGTCTGTGATACCTGATCAGATGAACTCCTTCAGTGCCATCGGACGCACCGTAGCTCCCCTTAGTGGCGGAGCCACAGTACTGCAACGACCAGGACTCTGGGGCGCTGCAATTGTGTCTTAGAAGACTTGGTTTTTATTTATTTTTTTGTATATAAGCAGATATTAGACAAGTCAAATTTAAATTTAGGACTGCATGGCTGTGTAACATCAACTCTAAGGCAAAAAACAGCCAAATCACAAATGGGTTCCATGTAAGTTACAATCACATGCACTCTGCATTGCTGTCTATATCATCTATCATGGCAAAGTTGCATGCAGCCCAAAATCCAACAGGGTTAGATTTTTTGACATTCCCAATGAAGGCAAGGTGAGCTCATAGGGGTATTTCAGTGGCGAACATTCCATTGGTGCAACCTGTGCCACCAGAAAGGGGCCCAATAGGTAAGGGGGTCCACATCGACCATCAAAGCAGGTGGAATTGTGCATTATGATGAACTATTGGACTGCAAAGGGCCAGTATACCGTTCTGTCTGTTTCTACTCTTGGGGTAGGCAAATGGGGAACATGAGATTTGCTCTATGCACAGCTTTTGAACACCTTTGGCATCTTTCGGGACAGAAGAGGTGCATTGATTCCAGGACCAACTCACAATACTTTCAATACTTTAGTAATACCTCAAGGAAGTAGGCCCTGTTATCCCAATAGCAGCTTGTAGGTTGCAAAATTATATTTCCCCTGTCACAACTGTTTACAATAAATTATAATCACAGTACAATATCACAATTATACATAACTTGGAAAAGTTCTCACGTCCCTGCAATTAATATTATTAGTGGTATTTGGAGGACATAAATTTCAGGTTTAGCGAAATCGTATGGCAGATTGACCTGTGGATGGATTGGTGATCAGTTCAGTTTTTGGAACTGTTCATATGTATTTGCTAACATTATATGCAGTTATATTTGTAGCCCTTATGTTTCAGGTCCATGGATTAAGAACAAATTATACAACAGATTGCAGATTTTTTTTGTGATCTGATTTTATAGGTGAAATTTAAACAGAACAGAATATTTGTCAGTGATATGTTGTCAACCAAAGCAGTATAGTATAATGAGCGTTCTTGTCCTTTAATGCACTTTATTGTTTGAGAAGGAGCTATGGATTAATCCAAAGCAAAAAAAAAATAAGAATTTTGCAGTCGGGACCCAAATGGAACTTGGAAGCAAGGGATTGTGTTTGTGAGCACAGTACACCTAATGCTTTGCAGATTTCCCAAATGTCAGATTTTATGTTCAACTCCTTGCCTTTGAAAATCCAGTCTTCATCTTCTTAAATTCTCTTCTGTTCCCTTGATCTTTAAACATATCCTGTAATCTTGATTTAGAATTTAAAAAAAATTTCAAGACACTCAACTCTAGAGACTTCAAAACAGCATAAATCAAGAATGGCACTTATGGTACAAGTGTAAGCACGCCCAATGCAAATCTTAATTTGTGATTCTTTTGTTTTTTTACAATGGCATTATACACCCTTTATTAAAATCCCCTTATTACTGAGTGTAAACTAAGAATATTGTAACCTTATTGCAATTAAAAGACAATCCAACCAATCAATTACAAGAAAACTAAAAGAATGCTCCTTGATATGATCACTGATAAAGACAATGATACATAGACCCTAAAATGTATTTTTAAGTGGCTTTAGCAATTCCACTGACTGCGTGAGTACAGTCATACAGTATATGTTTAATTCTGAAACACTGACATTTCAGCGAAAAACATTAATTTAATAGCCTGTCCAACTATTTTTCCATGCTGCTCCATCCTTGATGGCTTTTTCCCGTCGCTGGCCTGGAGTGACAGGTCTCTCCCTACATGAATGTATAGGACGAGATCTGTCACTCAAGGGGAGAAGGTGGGGAGAAGCCACCATGGATCCACCTGTCTGACTAGTTTCCTGTGCAGCTCAGTCTCTGTCGGCTTTTAAACTGTATTTTTCACTGTAGCGCCACAGCCAGTAGCTGATACATGCTGCCCATCTTTCAGGCATCATATATGAACTGTCAGGTTTCCTTAAAAGCAATTTTCTAAGCAAAGGATTGATTTCATAAGCTTCATAGCTCACTGTTATTCATGGATGGTTATAGAGAAATAGCAGCTTTATCATGCGCTATGGGATAGGAGGGGGTCCATATATATTTATTGCACAAGGGCCATCAGCTGTCTGTATTTGCCCCTTTTGCATCCCCAGGAAAGTGAATTTACCTGCTTCTTTTTAGCATTTCATTTATTCATAGACAGAAATATAAAAACAAAAAATAATAAAATATATAAAGGAAAGGCTTATATTTCTCCTGCTGGATCCCTTACTGACTTTGTACCAGAAAAATGCATGAATAACTGTAGCTCGAACTACATCAAAAACCAAATGTAAGAGTCAGCCTACAGGTCTCCATACACTGAAAAAACGCACTGCAAAACCTCATGCAGTTGTGCCACAAATTGTCAAGGGTTGAGATAAGATTTTCATCCCCCTGGCTTGTACAGGTGAGGCACATGGACAGAAAGCATGGGTACAATGGGGTTCACCTGTACGAGCTGCACAAAAGCTACATTGCATAACAATGTCAACCTGTGACACAACAAGTATGTGCACCATGTACGGGAACATAAGCGGCCATTCACACAGCATAACGATGCAAAGCGATTGCATGACAGGGCTCAAAGTTTACCTAGTGTCTTAGTATGGATTTGAAAGGCTTCCCAGTGTCTCTATACATCCATGCAGGATTCCTTAGAAGCAAGTCTCCACATACATGGTATCCTACAGATTAAGCACTACATCACACAAAAGTCTCCATACACACGGCATCCTATTAAGAAGGCTTATACATTTTTTATGTCAGATCTGTAAGGATTGCAATCCAATCAAAAAAATTGTATGCCAACATATAAGTTTAGAGGTATAAAAAGCAAATTAAGGCCTCACAGAGCTCTATGGAAGCCCTATGAGCGCTCTAAGAGTGCATTCACACATTCTCTAAGAGTGTATCACATAATGTACCTGTAGTGTGCACTGCTGTAGTCAAATGTGTTTTTTGTTGTAAATCACAAGTTTTTCTATGTGGTTGTAATTTTCACATGTTTTACTGCATTGAGAAAAAACTTAAGTAATTTGCTGAAAAAAATTAATGCAGTTTTGCCCCATGGAATTTGGTGCACTATTGGAAGAGACTGATAAATTCTTAGAACACTAGATTAAAAGGGATCACTGGTAATGGAAAAAATAAAGAAATAAAGAAAATGCATTTCTAAATACGTTTAATTAGCCAATCAAATTTGTTTTGTATAGAGTGGTAATTATTATAGCATATTAAAATGAACGCTTTCTTGTTAGGGGTTTCTCACACAAGCGATTATTCTCTCCTCTGAGAGAACCTGATCGATTATGATACTAACACTCGGCACAAACTCTGATAAGAGTTAGAGCCAAATGGCATCTTAGTGTGATCTGATTTTCTCGCATGAGAGTATCGTATCAGGAGTGCTGAGAAGACGGAGAGCATAATTTTTCCATCTTCTCCATTGTCTGTGTCCGCATAAATCAGACTTCACTTGTATGACATCCAAGTGCAGTCCGATGTTTTACACGTACCCATAGACTTGTATGGGTGTGCGTAATTTGATTTGCAGAGTCACTTGCAGCAAGCTGTAATTTTTTTATCTCGTGCTGAATTGGCATGAGAAAAAAATTGCAGATCTGCACTGCCCTTTAGTATAACATTGGGCTGACTGCTATCTGGTAAAACATCGGCTGTGAGTGATCCCTTACGCTTCTAGAAATCTGTATAATGTAATTAGGACAGGCGCCTGTGAGCATGTGCAGTAGGAAGCTCCGCTGCTCTGGCCTAAAGATAACCTATACAACATACTGTCTGTTTATTTTCAGTTAACAGCAGATGCTCAGCATATGCTCAGATATGGTGAACAGCAGAGTAAACAGCCTCTTCTTACCTCAGCAGCCTGGTATCTCCATATTAGATCAGAAAGACTAGGTGGACAGCAGTGTGAGCAGCCTTTTTTACCTCAGCAATCCTGTTATATCCATTACTAGATCAGAAAAGCAGAGTGAATACCCTTGGTATCATTATCATTAGATGAGAAAGTCAAAGGAGGGAAGTAGTATGAGTGACCACGTTTTTCCCCGAGCACCCCTGGTCTCTTTAGTATTAGATCAGAATGGCAAGGTGAACAACAGTGTGAGTAGCCTCTTCTTACATTAGAACTCCTGTTATCACAGAACAAACAGACCAGATGTCTTACCTTAGCACCCCAGGTATCTCCAGTATTAAATCAGATAGTTAGGGTGAACAGTATTGTTAGCAGCCTCTTCCAAACTCAGTACTCTTCGTATCTCTAGCATTAGATCAGAAAGACATAGTGGACAGCAGTGTGAGCAGCCTCTTCTTACCTCAGCACTCCTAGTATCTCCAGTATTAGTTCAGAAAGACATCATGGACAGCAGTGTGAGCAGCCTCTTCTTACCTCAGCACTGCTAGTATCTCCAGTATTAGTTCAGAAAGACATAGTGGACAGCAGTGTGATCAGCATCTTCTTACCTCAGCACTCCTAGTATCTCCAGTATTAGTTCAGAAAGACATAGTGGACAGCAGTGTGAGCAGCCTCTTCTTACCTCAGCACTCCTAGTATCTCCAGTATTAGTTCAGAAAGACATAGTGGACAGCAGTGTGAGCAGCCTCTTCTTACCTCAGCACTCCTAGAATCTCCAGTATTAGTTCAGAAAGACATAGTGGACAGCAGTGTGATCAGCCTCTTCTTACCTCAGCACTCCTAGTATCTCCAGTATTAGTTCAGAAAGACATAGTGGACAGCAGTTTGAGCAGCCTCTTATTATCTCAGCACTCCTAGTATCTCCAGTATTAGTTCAGAAAGACATAGTGGACAGCACTGTGAGCAGCCTCTTCTTACCTCAGCACTGCTAGTATCTCCAGTATTAGTTCAGAAAGACATAGTGGACAGCAGTGTGAGCAGCCTCTTCTTACCTCAGCACTGCTAGTATCTCCAGTATTAGTTCAGAAAGACATAGTGGACAGCACTGTGAGCAGCCTCTTCTTACCTCAGCACTGCTAGTATCTCCAGTATTAGTTCAGAAAGACATAGTGGACAGCAGTGTGATCAGCATCTTCTTACCTCAGCACTCCTAGTATCTCCAGTATTAGTTCAGAAAGACATAGTGGACAGCAGTGTGAGCAGCCTCTTCTTACCTCAGCACTCCTAGTATCTCCAGTATTAGTTCAGAAAGACATAGTGGACAGCAGTGTGAGCAGCCTCTTCTTACCTCAGCACTCCTAGAATCTCCAGTATTAGTTCAGAAAGACATAGTGGACAGCAGTGTGATCAGCCTCTTCTTACCTCAGCACTCCTAGTATCTCCAGTATTAGTTCAGAAAGACATAGTGGACAGCAGTTTGAGCAGCCTCTTATTATCTCAGCACTCCTAGTATCTCCAGTATTAGTTCAGAAAGACATAGTGGACAGCACTGTGAGCAGCCTCTTCTTACCTCAGCACTGCTAGTATCTCCAGTATTAGTTCAGAAAGACATAGTGGACAGCAGTGTGAGCAGCCTCTTCTTACCTCAGCACTGCTAGTATCTCCAGTATTAGTTCAGAAAGACATAGTGGACAGCAGTGTGATCAGCCTCTTCTTACCTCAGCACTCCTAGTATCTCCAGTATTAGTTCAGAAAGACATAGTGGACAGCAGTTTGAGCAGCCTCTTCTTACCTCAGCACTCCTAGCATCTCCAGTATTAGTTCAGAAAGACATAGTGGACAGCAGTGTGAGCAGCCTCTTCTTACCTCAGCACTTCAGGTATCTCCAGTATCAGAATAAATCCTGAGGGCACATAGTTCTACTTTAAATGGGTTGGCCGGAGCTTCCCACTGATAACAGGCACCTGTTAAGGTTTAACCGCTTCATGACCTTGAGATTTTCCATTTTTCCGTGTTCGTTTTTCACTCCCCTCCTTCCCAGAGCCATAACTTTTTTAGTTTTCCATCAATATGGCCATGTGAGGGCTTATTTTTTGTGAAATGAGTTGTACTTTTGAACCACATCATTGGTTTTACCATGTCGTGTACTAGAAAACAGGAAAAAAATTCCAAGTGCGGTGAAATTGCAAAAAAAGTGCAATCCCACACTTGTTTTTTGTTTAGCTTTATTACTAGGTTCACTAAATGCTAAAACTGACCTACCATTTTGATTCTCCAGGTCATTACGAGTTCATAGACACCAAACATGTCTAGGTTCTCTTTTATCTAAGTGGTGAAAAAAAGATCCAAACTTTGCTTAAAAAAAATAAAAAAATTGCGCCATTTTCCGATACCCGTAGCGTCTCCATTTTTTGTGATCTGGGGTCGGTTGAGAACTTATTTTTTGCATTCCAAGCTGACGTTTTTATTGATACCACTTCTGTGCAGATACATTCTTTTGATCGCCCGTTATTGCATTTTAATGCAATGTCGTGGCAACCAAAAAAACGTAATTCTGGCGTTTCTAATTTTTTTCTCGCTACGATGTTTAGCTATCAGGTTAATGCTTTTTTTTATTGATAGATCGGGCAAATTCTAAATGCGGCGATACCAAATATGTGTAGGTTTGATTTTTTTATTGTTTTATTTTGAATGGGGTGAAAGGGGGGTGATTTAAACTTTTATTTTTTTTTTTTTTTTTTCACATTTTTTTTAACTTTTCTTTTTACTTTTGCCATGCTTCAATAGCCTCCATGGGAGGCTAGAAGCTGGCACAACTGGATCGGCTCAGCTACATATCAGCGATCATCAGATCGCTGCTATGTAGCTGAATTGCAGGCTTGCTATGAGCGCCAACCACAGGGTGGCGCTCACAGCAAACCGGCATCAGTAACCATAGAGGTCTCAAGGACCTCTATGGTTACTATGCAGAAGCATCGCTGGCCCCCCGATCATGTGATGGGGGTCGGCGATGCGCTCATTTCTGGCCTGATGGCCGGAAGCGGCGGTTAAATGCCGCTGTCAGAGTTTAACAGCGGCATTTAACTAGTTAATAGCGGCGGGTGAATCGCGATTTCACCCTCCGCTATTGTGGGCACATGTCAGCTGTTCCAAACACAGCCGGAGCTCGCATCAAAGCGAGGGTTCTGACCTCAGACGTACTATCCCGTCCGAGGTCAGAAAGGGGTTAATCCTTAAAGGTACTTAAGATTTTATTCATATTTTATTGATAATTAAATTTTTTCTATTCCCCAAATAAACTTTTAATGACTGTAGTTCATGGGTTCTGTGAATTTCTGAAATGTTCTTTTACTTTATTGCACACTTATGTAATTAGATATTTTATGGGAAAACATACAGTAGTGGTATTTGGACACAATACCATATATGAATAATAAAGGAAAATTAATACTGTTATAAGTATTAAGCAGAACCACATGTTATAAGTATGTTCCAAGTATGCAGAATACTTGAATACTTCTAACATCCTGTTTATTTGGATGTTTCATTACAGCAACATATGCCAATATTTATTATATGGAAATATAAACCATTATAAGGGATTGCTATGACCTGAACTCAGTAAGGGTCATGCATGAATAAAGTTGCTATACTGACACACTGGACTATATACCTGACGTCAGTTGTCCAGTCATACTTAAAGAGGAATGCAAAGCATTTGCATTGCAGATGTGTAATGGCTCTGGTCTGGTCTAGCTACCAGCACACATGCACAAACTGAAGTGACATATAATTATTGAACCACATTCCCTATTTAAAGTACCACTCCAGTTTTTTCTCATTTTACAGCTGGAATGGTGCTACTAATCTCTAACAGCGGCATTTAACACATTCGTGACGGAAGCATGTCACACTAATTCTGCCCCTCAGCGCCCGTGTCACATGGCTGGAGGTCGCGATGGGTTGGCAAGACGACCTGAGGGCCAGAAGCAGATCCCTGTGGCTGTCATTGCCAGATTGCTATGAGCGCCGCCTAGCGGTCAGCGCTCATAGCAAGTGAGCATTTCTGCTAAACAGAATGGGGCTGCGGCGTAGCACAAGCGATCGGATGATCACAGCTTCTAATCTCCCATGGATACTATTGAAGCAAGTATAAAGTAAGAAAAAAAAATGTTTCTAAAAATATTGAAAAAATAAAAAATATAAAAGTTTAAATCACTCCATTCAAAATAAAATGATTAAAAAAAAATACACATATTTGGTATCGCCTGATCCATCAATATATAAAAATAATTAATTTGATCACTAAACAACGTAACGAGAAAAAAAATCGAAACGGCAGAATTACGTTTTTTTGGTCACCGCAACATTGCATTGAAATACAATAACGGGCGATCAAAACATCGTATCTGCACCAAAATGGTATCAATAAAAATGTCAGCTCATTATGCAAAAAATAAGCCCCAGATCACAAAAAATGTTGACGCTACGGGTCTCAGAAAATGACACCATTTTTTTTTTTAACAAACTTTGGATATTTTTTTCACCAGTTAAATAAAAAAGAACCTCTACATGTTTGGTATCTTTGAACTCGAAATGACCTGGAGAATCATAATGGCAGATCAGTTTTAGCATTTGACCCTAAAAAACATGATAGAGAAAACGATTGTGGGATTGCACTTTTTTTTGCAATTTCACGGCACTTTAAATTTTTTTCAAGTTTTCCTGTACACTATATGGCAAAAGAATGGTATCTTTCAAAAGTACAATTCGTCCCACAAAAATCAAGCCTTCATACGGCTATTTCGATGGAAAAATAGAAAACGTTAAAGCTCTGAGAAGAAGGGGAGGAAAAAACTGAAATACAAAAACGAAAATAGGCTGCGGTGTGACAGTCGTCAATTTTTTTATGTTGAACAAGACACACCATGTAATAGTGGCTGCAGAGAAGAATAAAAAATGTATATTTTTTTTAACTTTAGTTAAAACCAAGGAGGTGTTATTAAATAGTTTTCAGTAGGGGTGTGTACTTCTGCCTCCTGTATGTCGCTGGCAGCTATTTACTCCAGTTAATATTGCCACACTCCTGTGTAATATATCTTCCTTTCTTATTTAGGCTGCCATTATGTCTGACAGGACCGCAGAGGTGTATCTAGCGTTTCTGGCACCCGGGGCAAGAATTCATTTTGGCGCCCCCCCCAAGGACATATGCCCCCCATCAGCCCCATCATTGCCCTCCCCCCACACACACACCATTCACTTCTCTGCACATTCCCCTGCAGCATGATATACACACACACACACACCCAATACTGAGCCACACACACACACACACCCAATACTGAGCCACACACACACACATTCACACACACACATACATATACACACACACATACACACACACATACACATACACACATTCACACACACACACATTCACACACACACACACACACACACATTCACACACACATACACACACACACTCACACACATTCACACACACACATACACACACATTCACACACACCTCTCACCTCTCCTCGCGCTCTGCCGCAGCATCTCCATCGCCTTCCTCTCACACAGCCGGCCGCTGAATGATGACGTCATCCAGCGGCGCGTCTGTGTGAGAGGAAGCAAGAGGAAGCAGGAAGACAGATCGCTGGGCTGCGGAGCTGCAGGGATTTCTCCCTGCCCGCCGCAGCCACTCTGCAGGGGCCCCCCTCCACCTCTGCACACATTGGGAGCCGGCACTCTGCAGCTTCTCTGTGCCGGCTGTCAGCTTGACAGTCGGCACAGAGAACAGCTAACTCCCAGACCGGGGGCGGAAGAATGCCGCCGCCGGGGGAGACTCTGCGGACCGCCGAATTAGGCGGCCTGACTGCGCCCCCCTGCCGGCTGCGCCCGGGGTGCATGCCCCGGCTGCCCCCCCCAGATACGCCACTGCAGGACCGTGAACTCTGGTTAGATGTCCTTCATTAAATCATTATAGGTCTTTCTGCACCTCTTTGTTGCTGCCTGCTTATAATAGGTCAGCACCATAGAGGAGGCAGAAGTACACGCCCCCAGTATAAACTATTTAATAACACCCACTTGGATTGATCTAAAAAGAACTCAGAAGATGCTAAATATTTGATTGCTAATATCTCCACAACAGAGAGGCGAAATAAAAAAAACAATAACATTTTTTTATTCCACTCTGCAGCCACTATTATATTGTATGTCCAGTTCAACATTAAACATTTGTTTAAAAGTCCTCTTTAATAGAAATGAAAGCTGTCATTAATGCAAGATTGGTGGTAGGTCCTAAAAATGGTGTTAACCGTAGCTTCATATTTTTGGCTTGATTAACACTCGATTGAGCATACCAACATTTTATATTTGATCATACCAAATAAGTAGCACCAATGCCACTATTTATCATACAAATACGCAGTGTGTAAGCACTCTGTCCTCCCATCTATATACTTTATCCATGAAAACCTTCCTCATAGGTAATTTGGGTAATTTTGTATAAGCATGCTGCTACAATTGCTCATTTGCAGAACTGTTCGTGATAATATCTAGTAATCCTTTATTTACACATATGGTTCCTGCAGGACGCACATTGCAGGGGTCTGAGTCAATTTGACACGCCAAATTCACATGTCTTTATAGCACTCTCCTATATCAGTCTTGGCAGAGCAGTTACAGATGGAATGCTAGTAGCAAGTAATTGATTTAGAAATGTTAGAGATGTAGTAATACAGCATGATTCGAGTTGCTTGTTGGCATCAGACAAGACAGCGTGCATTCATGGCTTTATGTATGAATGTTACACCTTGTTCCCACGTGTATTTCTGGATGTATTCCATTGATCCCTCCTTATCTCCCAGGAGTCTGCCAAGTTTTTTTCTGACGACATGCCAATCTGCGTCTGATCACTTACATATATCCTTCCTTGGCTTTGAATGTTAAGTAGACGTATCCTCTGCCAGCTCCGTGTGCGGGAAATAGACTGCTGAATGTCAAGAGCAGCTTCACAGTTTATCGAGGTGTGAGCGAGCATACATGTTAGAAGCAGGTGCGGCACCATGTGAAATGCTGCCATGTGGGAATGTGAGACAGTTTCTTTTAGACATTTAACTTTTCACACTTTCGACAGTTACATCTAGCATGACATTTAACACCATTATGAAGCCAGAGAAAGTTATGTAGCAAGCGTTTGTAAAGACACCAGGACTATTGATAATGCGGTTGTGCTAATAAGAGCACTTCATCTTATCTTCTCATATCATTTCAGATATATAAAAGCTGATTCTGCTTGTTAGATGCCTCATTTTATATAGCAGTATGACTAGGATGGCCATTAGTCATGGCAAAATTGTAGATCTAACGAGTTGTTTTCAACTAGGTAGAAGCTTCTTAAATGAGTCCTTTAAAATACACAAAAACTCACCCACCTGAGTTGAGCTGTACTGAGTGTTGGGCTTGCCACATGGCCGTAAGATTACTCTTCTTATTGAATCATATTTAGATTGTGATAGTAAATTATAAAGCTTTCAATTATAAGCCACTTGTAGAATACAGTGGCTTATTCCATGTCAAGTGCTAGATTTGACTAAATTTAGTAAAGAAACCACATTATTTTTTTGCCATCTACTATATTTTTACAAGTCAAGAATAACTAAACTTTATTTTTATTTAATGATTAATCAGACTTTGCAAAGTTATGAATCGTCGTAAATATCCGTACACCAGTCTCAGCTTACCATTCATGCTTAAAATAGTCACCCAAAGTTACTGGCATAAAACAGCATGACGTGACAACAGGGTAGTGAGACATATCTTCATTTCATGTTTCCTCTATCGGTATCATGTCCCGTAGAATTTTTATCGTTTCTTATAGACACATTTCAGAGTTCCAGAATTTAGTTTTGGCTTTTCATCCATTGTAACATTGACCCTGTGTCTTATTTATTGGCAACCAAATCTTTCATTAATAATATATCCCAGACAGTTTAATGTGTCTATTACTTTTGTTTTCTTCATATTGAAATTAAGTCCTAAATTTACTGGCTATTTTTCCACCAATCCATTGTTAAAGGGGTTATTTTTTACCATAGGCTATACCATAAATTTGGAAAATAATCTTTAAAGGGAACCTATTAGCAAGATTGTGCACAGTAACCTGCAGACACTGTCAGGTTGGAGCTGTTATATTGATTAAAAAAAATTTTAGCCCCAGATTTCACATTTTTACACAAGAAGTGGGTAAAATGGCACCAAAATTTGTCCCACAATTTCTATTGAACATGGCAATACCCCATATGTGGCTGAACAGTACTACTTAGCCATAAGGAGAGACTTGGGAGTAATAGAGTGCTATTTACCTCCTGTAGCGTAGATTTACCTAGAACAGTTTGCGAACTCCACATACAGAGCCCCTAATTGCTAGAAGAGCAGAATATACCTCAAATTACCCCATTTTGGAAACTGCACCCCTTGAGGAATTTATGTATAGGTGTAGTGACGATTTTGACTCCATGGGTAATTTCCAGAACCAAGCAGCAATGAATGTTGCCAAGTGAAAATTGCAAACTGCTGTTATAGTGACCAGTACGCTATAAAAAGGTCATTAAAAGGTATCAACCACTGAGGACTCTCAATTCTAAATATTTTTCTATCTACTGGCTAACACGGTACCAAGATATATATCTTTCCTGTATCAGTACGCTGTAGTGACCAGTACGCTGTAGTGACCAGTACGCTGTAGTGACCAGTATGTTAATACAAAAATGCCCAGACTCATATTAATCAGTAAGCCAAGCGCCATCACCTAGCTACCTGTATACCACTCCATTACCATATACTAACAAAAGGAGAAACATAGGAGTTTTCTGGTAGAAAAACTTATGACAAATCTTTATTAATACAATCACATATATATTGACAAACAATTTTTTTTTAAATATATATGATGGTAAAGGACACCAATGAGCAACATACAGCACCATATAAATATGAACGTCCAACAAAAAGGACTAAAAGTATATAAGGTAAATAACCCTACCCAACAGTGTGTCCAAACATATCCCCTCAAGACCTCAAGGGGGAGGACAGCACAAGTTCTGTCCCAATGGTTAATGCATGATAATGTCCACAGTTCATAATAGCTCCGTCTCACATGCCACCATGTAGGTACAAAGTTATAACATAGGTATTAGACAGAAAGAATAAGGGTTAACCTTACCGGTGTCGTAATGTGCAACTGGACGCACCCCGACGTACGTTTCGCCGCTTTACAGCATGGCTGTTAGGTGTCGAGTTCCCACCTCTGCACAGGGGGAATCTCGAACCATCTCCGCTGTGGTCTCCCATTCTTCTCCAGCCGCAGAGGAGTTTGCTCAGTGGAGACGTCGGTCCCAGCGTCTAGCTCAGGCTGATACTGGACAACTGGTTACTACTGCCTTTCCAGGCTCTGTCCTTGTAGCCAGCAATGTTCAGCAGCGAGCAGGTCTTTCTGGGACTAAGTCCTGCTTTTCCCTTACTGAGCATGCCCACGTGATGACCTCCCATTGGAGGTCGGGGGTTACATGCTCAGGTCCTGTTGCGGCTCCTATTGGACCATCTGGAAGGTCTTGTAGAACTGCCGCTATAAAAGGTTCGCATGGCCGCTCTGCCATGTGCTAGTGTACACTTGTAAACATGTGTGTGTTGACGTGTGAAAGTCGCTCATTAATTGTCCCCTCCCTTGTGTATGACTGCTCATGTAAGGTGGATGATTGCTATCTAGCGCCCGACTTGCTATCAGCACGTGACACACAAAACAGAGTCAAATTGCTGTGACCGCCAGTGCGGCGCCGTGCGCTTTCACAGCGCTTTCCTTGCCCAAGCCTGGGTGGTTAGTGGCACCGCACGCACTCCCGTGCATTTAAATTATTATTTCAGTTACGCTGACACCCCAGTTGCGGTGTCAAGCGCAAGAGGTCTAGTTGTACTCTAATCCCGAGTCTAGGGGTAGAGTTCTGTGACTCCTTGCTTGCGCTCTTTGTGCGGTACCGCGGCCCTGTGACGTAACAGGGTTTGCTTTCCTCATACTGGGTGAAGTTAACCTGTGTGAATCCATATTGCACCTCCATATATTCCGTCATTACTTAGCAGCAGGTTCCATCTCTGCACGGTGGACCTCGGGCTGCGAACGCACCTTACTCTATCTTTCTAATTATTTGGTGCATTCCGCTAACCCTAACAATGGTTTTCTCACCATATTTATATGGTGCTGTATGTTGCTCATTGGTGTCCTATACCATCATATATATATATATTTTTTTAAATTGTTTGTCAATATATGTGTGATTGTATTAATAAAGATTTGTCATACGTTTTTCTACGATAAAACTCCTATGTTTCTCCTTTTGTTAGTGACCAGTATGTTGCAGTCACTAGTACATTAAGTCTAGCCCGTGCATCTAGAGACATGCAGCCGTAAGTTAGGCGGGCTCTCATCGCTTCAGAATTGACAAATGTGGACGATATATGTGGTTTAGGTATACTGTGGGGCTCAGAAGGGAGGGGGCATTTGAATTTGGGACCGGAGAATTTGCTGAATATCTTTTGGATGGGTGAGGAGCCATTTCGCTTTTACAAAGCCTTTGTGCTACCAGTAACGTGGAAGCCCCTTATATTTCCATTAGCAGATGACAGACCTGAGTGAGGGCTTGCTTTTTATGTGGATTGAGTTGAAGCTTTTATTGGGAATATTTTACATAACATTTCACCGATCACATTCATCCGGCACTCTACGCTGACAACTTACTTTTGTGATTTCCATCTAAATCTCTGTGTTTATTTATATACGTCTTTTTGATTACCATACGTTTTATTCCACTTTAGGTTCGAGAGTATGATGATATAGCATTGTTTTTTGCCATGTTTTTTATTTTATTTTTATGGTGTTCACTAAAGTTGTTAACTAGTGGGACAGTTTTATAGGTCGGGTCGTTGTGGACAAATATGTGTAGTTTTATTGTTTATATATTTTTTTCATACAAATATTTATTTGTAGCTACAATATCTTTTGATTTTTTTTATTATTACTTTTTATATTTTTTAAAATATTTTTACAGTTATTTGAAATATATATATATATTTTTTACTTTTTTACTTTGTTCCACTATGGGACTATCATTTTTTGTAGGTTGATCGCTTGTACAGCATGGGGATGCAGCAGCATCCCCATGCTGTAATAACTGTTCAACTCTGCACTGACAGGGAAAGTTGCTGATCATGCATTGTGCATTATCAAGCAACTTTCCTAGCTCTAGTGACTCTGATGTCTTGATGGCGACATCGGGTCACCATGGCAATGATTGGGACCCTGAGTAACGTCACGGTATTTCCGATCCAAAGGCAGAGGGTCTGTCATCTCTCTGCCGGCTCCTGGAATGCTGCAATTGCTTTTGATCGCTCCTGGCACTTAGTGTCGGGTGATTTCATCAACCCATGTATCATTTTATGTTTAACAGCCCCAACCTGATAGTGTCTGTAGATTAGTGAGCAAAATCCTGCTGACAGGTTCCCTTTAATGCTGACTTCCAGCTCATATTCCCACTGTGCATCACATGCGGTCCACTTCTGTGTATCCCTGACTGTAATGTCAGAATGTCAGTGTTATGCCTTTCTCACAAATCCTCTCACACCCCGTGTCCCACCTATATTACGTCCCATGCACAGCTGAAAGATTTCCGGGCATTAGGCCATGTATGTCATGCTTGGCTCTCTCCAGTTTTATTTTTAACGTTTAGGAAAGAGGAAATATAGGATTCCTAGAATGAATGAGAGTGTAGTAATGCTAATAATTGTTCCCTTTGACATAAATTTATCACACCTCGTGGCATGGAAAGTTAGTAGTATTAGTGAACCATTCTTATTCCCAGTGCATTCTGTATCCCATGGAAGTAATAGATCACTGCCATAACAGATAGGTAAGTGCGAACATCGAACTACATTCATTTTGTCACCAGGTCCCAAAACTAGTAAAACTAAATCACTGTACGTGAAAAACACTTTGCCCAAGGAGATGTCATAGTAACTCCTTGCAATGCTCCATTTAATAAATGCAGCTTGTAATAAAGGGAAAATTAAATTGTGAAGAAAGCCTTGAGCTCTTCTATTAGCGATGGACACATAAAAATATGTATAATTAAAAGAGAATATCTGTTCAGTTATAGTATAGTGTTAACAACTAGTAACTATGCCTCTGGTTTTGATTAGATAGACAGATAGATAGATATGTCCCCAGAAAGATGTGGGCTCACCGCCGGAGCGCGCATCAAAGGGAAGGAGTCCGACATCGGCGTACTATTACATCCGACAGGTAAGGACAAGGGCCGAAATTCAGCCCCGGCATTTGAAATCTCACCGGCCAATGGTGTCACCAGATGAGGATATATTACTAATATTATCCTGGATGGAGGAAAGCAAGATTTCTAATGATACCTGTGGCCTGCTAGTGTAAGTGATGGAGTCAGCGACTTTGTGCTCCATCACAACTCTTAACAGTATGGGTATCTTGAGAACACAGTTTCTGCTATCAACATAGCAGACAAGGCAGCCTACAACCAGACAGGCCCTTCTGGCATTTGCCAGAATTGCCAGATGGCCAGTCCGGCCCTGACGCCCGATGCTGGAAAGGGGTTAACCATGTGGCTGCAGTTTGACTGGCCAAATTGCACAGTAGTGCAAATCAGAATGAGAAATTGAAAAAAAGTGAATTCCTGAACATACAGCGATTCAGTGGGGCAACCTGAGCTGGGCTGAATGCATGTGAAGATGCCCTCTAGTGAGCTTGTAACTATATGCATTACACTTACACACGTGATCCCTAACAAAGGGATTGAAAAAAAACACGGAGTGGTGCTTTAAGAATGAAGGATCTTTATCCTTCATATTTTATATGCAGTCTTGCTCATCGTTACTGGCACCCATGAAGATTAAGTACATAATGTGGAATATGTACTGAAAAAAATGAATCAAGTGAAACAGTTTTTTTTTATAGAGTACTCATGTTAAATACAAAAGCGCAAATTATAAACAATAATGTAAAACAAAAAACAATGGGAGAGAAAAACCGAAAAACCTAAAGCTTGCTGTGACACTGGTTTTGGCACCATTTACCTTAAATTTGTATAGAAATGCATTTTGACTCGCCTGTGGTAAATCACAAATGAGAATCATCTGTGATTAATTGTCAGTGCCCATATGAGATGAATTAGCCAATAAATGATGACTTCAGTGTTTTAAAAAGCCACATGGTAGGCCATGTTCCTATGTCACAGTAATGAAGACAAAGGAGCTGTCTGAGGACATCAAAACTGCTATTATTAGCAAACACAAGACTTCCAAAGGGTAAAAGGCCATCTCCAATGACTTTGGTATCACTGTTTCAACGGTGTGAAATGATATTAAAAAGTTTGCCAAGCATGAAACTGTCAAGAACCTTCCTGGATGTGGGGGAAAGAGGAAAATGGGAAAGAGGAAAATGGACAAGATATGTCTTCCAAAGTTAGTGTGAATGATGGAAAAAACACCACATCAAACATTCAAAGACTTGAGGACCAACCTGGAACAGTCTGGGGTCTTAGTTTCCACAAGTACCATATGCCGCACATTAAACCAAGAAGAGCTTTATGGGCAAAGGTCAAGGGAGAAACCATTGTTGAAGAAAAGACATAAAAAGGAATGACTGATCTTTGCCATAGAGTACCTTGACAAACCACAATCAAAATAGAGCTTTTTGGCAAAGCAACATTTTGATTACAGTCGACTTGTCACAAAGAAGCTTATAAGGAAAAGAACATCCTACCAACATTTAAGCATGGCGAAGGATCCATAATTCTGTGGAGTTTTTTTGCTGCATCTGGTACTGAATGCATTAACTGTATCACAGGAATCATGAAATCAGAGAATTATCAAGAGATTTTAGAGCGAAATGTCCTATCCAGTGTTAGAAAACTTGGTTTGAGTTGAAGATCATGGGTCCTCCAGCAAGACAATGACCAAAAGCACACATCCAAAAGTACACAGGAATGGTTGAAAAAATGGACTGTTTTAAAATGGCCAGCAATGAGTCCTAACCTCAATCCAATGAAAATCTTTGGGGTGAGCTGAAATCTGCCATTGGAAAAAGAACCCTGCAAACATTCAAGAGCTTGAACATACGACAAAGGAAGAGTAGGAGAAAATACCAGCTGAGAAGTGCAAGAAGTTTATAGATGGCTGCAAGAAACGCTTGGAGGCTGTCATCAATGCCAATGGGTGTGCAACCAAGTATTAATTAGGGGTGCCTTTACTGATGCTCATGCTGCTTATTCCGTTTCTTCATTGAAATTGCAACAAATTCAAATTCAAATTCAAATGAGCTTTATTGGCAGGACTAAGTACACTTTAGCATTGCCAAAGCATATGGTAAAAATGCGGGGGTGGGGGAGGGAGGCATTTAGAGGTCCAGGATATATCAGACTCCTTTTAGAGGATAGGGGATGTTTCCAGGGTGGGGTATAGGAGTCCATGACATATCAGGCTCTTTAGTCGGGGGATAGGGACATGTCCAGTGTTGGGGTACAGGGGTCCATGACATATCAGGCTCCTCTTAGTCTGTGGCAGGCACTGACATAGTCCGCTGCTACAGCCACTGCACTTTCCTCTTCCCCCAGTATTATCGGCAGTTTCTCTTCCTTCTCCATGGAGGTGAAATCTGGGAGGAGATCAGACAGTCTCTTGAAGTGAGTGTCCGTCACTGCGGAGTATTTGGGGCACCTCAGCAGGAAGTGGGCCTCATCCTCCACGGCCTCCTGGGGGCACTGCTGGCAGAGTCTGCTCTCTCAGGGCTTGTAGTACTGTCGGTGCCACCCAGATTCGATGAGTAGGCTGTGGGCGCTCAGTCTGTACCGGCTCAGGATCTGTCGATCTTTGGGGTTTTCTAGTTTCTCTAGATATGGGGCCAGTTTGTACTCCCCCTGTAGGTTCTGGTATATTGTCAGTTTCTTGGATTTGTTCACATATAAGTTGAACAACAATGTTTTATTGTTGTATTACTTTAGACCACAAATTAAAAAATCCTGAGGATATAACTTTGGTACATTTCCATTTATTTCTGAAGATATTGTACAGTCTATGAAAAAAATGAAAGGGTGCCAATAATGGTCAGCAGGACTGTAACAGACCACTGCTAAAGCTGTATGCTCTAAGATCTTTGCTGCCTTGAATGCAGTTAAGTAAAACAAGATTGTTTGCCATGGCTTTAAGGGTTGCATCAGCCTGGAGAAAACTAAAGGTACCGTCACACTAGGCGATATCGCCAGCGATCCGTGACGTTGCAGCGACCTGGATAGCGATATCGCTGTATTTGACACGCAGCAGCGATCTGGATCCCGCTGTGAAATTGCTGGTCGCTGCTAGAAGGTCTGCACTTTATTTGGTCGCTAGGTCGCCATGTATCGCCGTGTTTGACAGCAAAAGCAAGGATACCAGCGATATTTTACACTGGTAACCAGGGTAAACATCGGGTTACTAAGCGCAGGGCCGCGCTTAGTAACCCGATGTTTACCCTGGTTACCAGCGTAAAAGTTAAAAAAACAAACAGCACATACTCACCAGCGCGTCCCCCAGCCTCTGCTTCCTGACACTTACTGAGCGCCGGCCCTAAACTGAAAGTGAAAGCACAGCGGTGACGTCACCGCTGTGCTGTTAGGGCCGGAGCTCAGTCAGTGTCAGGAAGCAGACGCCGGGGGACGCGCAGGTGAGCATGTGCTGTTTGTTTTTTTAACTTTTACGCTGGTAACCAGGGTAAACATCGGGTTACTAAGCGCGGCCCTGCGCTTAGCAACCCGATGCTTACCCTGGTTACCCGGGGACCTCGGCATCGTTGGTCGCTGGAGAGCGGTGTGTGTGACAGCTCTCCAGCGACCAAACAGCGACGCTGCAGCAATCGGCATCTCTGTCGCTATCGCTGCAGCGTCGCTTAATGTGACGGTACCTTAAGCATGGGCACGAAGCTAAGCTTAAAGGTTTATTACCACAATCACATTATTTTTCATAAAGCACAGCAAACTCATATTTATTGTTAATATGCAAACTGAGCCCAACACAATGTTTCTTTCTTGTACATTTGGGCCTTTTCAAATTTCTAACTGCCCCTCTATGCATCCAGTTTTACATATTTGAAAGAATGGTTTTATTTTTATCTGCTAAAACTACATTTTGCTTCTCCTCTGTGCTGGAGACTCCTTCCTCCCTCTCCTGTGTTCCTGACTAGTTCCAGCATGTTACACCACAAAGGTACTCTCTTACATCTAGATACCTTGAAAAGTAAAATTCATATTACAGATTCAGGATCCACACAGGCACAGGAAACTTTTACCAGAAATGGAGACCAGGATCAGTGCCGTCTTCTGTTGCCACGATTGAATCAATAGCGGTGTCTTTTTGATAGCCAAAAATGGTGTCCGAAAGGACCCTCCAAACTATAGACCGCTGGGTCGCATAACCCTCTGCTGGCTGGTGGAGAGCACTAGCTGTTTCTAATTGCTGCATATGGAGTGACGCTCACAAGGTTTTATTTGTCTTATTAGTACACTGCCATTGCTAAAGAGAGCAACACTGAAAATAACATATTGTTAGAGAAGTGTCCCCTAAAGTACAGATGTATTACCCTGAAGATGAACCTACAGATGGAGTTTTAATTGCCGGTTGAGAGTATAATAAACATAATACTCTCATTTGTGCTGAGTACTTTGCTTTTTCATGCTTTGTTGTTACAGTTCATTGAAAACTAATTAACCATTTTTTTCTTTTGGAATTTTATGTTGTGCACATTGATATGCAACCTGTATGATGGCACTGCAAGCAAGGTCGCCTTCTACCTAAAAAATAATAGTGCACCTTTGAGTGCATTTACACTTACTGAGTTGTGGCATTAAAAGATCATCAAACAAATGAAATGGTGAAAAATGCAATTTTGTCAATGTTCTTTGGGGTTTCATTTTACATTTACCAGGAAATATGCTTCTCTCAGTGCACTTCTGGACAAAAAATAAACTAGATTTTTTTTTTACTTTAAATGGTAAAAAAAAATTAAAAAGGTTGTAAAATAAAATTTTGGTTTGTATCACCATGTTCTGAGACTCGTAATGTTTTATTTTTTTTATCAATAGACTTGCGCTAAACTCATGCCCTGGAAACTTTACTGGTCTCAACTACTCAGCCCTGTCTAGACCTGTAACTTCCTAGAGTTGTAAACTCTGGGCATTGCTACTAGGTATCCTCGCCCAGGACCCGTCTCCGGCAAACCACTCTATCTCTCAGTCACTTTTGCGGTGAATCTCGCTATCCCTTTCCTTCGGTCTCCTATTGGACCTTGGGTCCTCTTGTTATACACTCCAGGCCCTATCTGCCTCACTACCAGGAAATTGTCACATTCTCTTCAACTTAGCCCTTCCCACTCTGGGATAATCTCAAACAGTAATTCTCACTATCTCTTTTGTCAAACTGCACAATTCACATTATACCACGCAATATTATAAACTTGTTTCTTCAAGAGGAAATGTGGGCAACATTTCCATCTCCTTACTGCAGTGTATGGAATAAGCGATCAGATGCTTGATAACAGATTCAGTTCCTGGGAAATTAAAAAAAACGGTCAAAAAAGGTATCAGTTTCTTTTCAGCTTCAAAGGTGTATCAGGATGCACTGAAATAGTAACTTATTGATGTTCTGCAATCATTTCGCAGGAGGAAATAGGAGCTGTCAGAGATTAACATTTGCATCTAAACATTTAACAGCAACAAATCTTTAGTATTAAATTGACATGTAGGTGCACAAATACGCTGCGACCCATAAAGATATATAGATAGATAGATAGATAGATAGATAGATAGATAGATAGATAGATAGATAGATAGATAGATAGATAGATAGATAGATAGATAGATAGATATAGTGGGTACAGAAAGCATTCAGACTCCTTTAAGTTTTTGACTCTTTGTTTCATTGCAGTCATTTGGTAAATTCAAAAAAGTTCATTTTTTTTCTCATTAATGTACACTCTGCACCCCATCTTGACTGGAAAAAAAAACAGAAATGTAGAAATTTTTGCAAATTTATTAAAAAAGAAAAACTGAAGTATCACATGGTCATAAGTATTGAGACTCTTTGCTGAGACACTCATATTTAAGTCACATGCTGTCCATTTCCTTGTGATCCTCCTTGAGATGGTTCTACTCCTTCATTGGAGTCCAGCTGTGTTTAATTAACCTGATAGGGCTTGATTTGGAAAGGCACACACCTGTCTAAATAAGACCTCACAGCTCACAGTGCATGTCAGACCAAATGAGAATCATGAGGTCACAGAGACTGGCCAAGGAACTCAGAGACAGAATTGTGGCAAGGCACAGATCTAGGCCAAGGATACAAAAGAATTTCTGCAGTACTCAAGGTTCCTAAGAGCACAGTGGCCTCCATAATCCTTAATTGGAAAAAGTTTGGGACAACCAGAAATCTTTCTAGACCTGGCCATCCAGCCAATCTGAGTAATCGTGGAAGAAGAGCCTTGGTGAGAGAGGTAAAGAAGAACCCCAAGATCACTGTGACTGAGCTCCAGAGCTGCAGTAGGGAGATGGGAGAAAGTTCCACAAAGTCAACTATCACTGCAGCCTTCCAACAGTTGGGCCTTTATGGCAGAGAGGCCCGACGGAAGCCTCTCCTCAGTGCAAGACATATGAAAGCCCTCATAGAGTTTTCTAAAAAAGCACATGAAGGACTCCCAGATTATGAGAAATAAGATTCTCTAGTCTGATGAGATGAAAATAGACCTTTTTGGGAATAATTCTAATGTATGTATGTGTGGAGAAAACCAGGTACTGCTCATCACCTGCCCGATACAATCCCAACAGTAAAACATGGTGGTGGCAGCATCATGCTATGGGGGTGTTTTTCAGCTGCAGGAACAGGACAACTGGTTGTCATTGAAGGAAACATGAATGTACAGAGATATCCTGAATGAAAACCTCTTTCAGAGTGCTCTGGACCTCAGACTTGGCCGAAGGATCACTTTCCAACAAGACAATGACCCTAAGCACACAGCTAAAATAACAAAGGAGTGGCTTCAGAACAACTCTGTGACTAATCTTGACTGGCCCAGCCAGAGCCCTAACCTAAACCCAATTGAGCATCTCTGGAGAGACCTAAAAAAGGCTGTCCACCAACGTTCACCACCCAACCTGATGGAACTGGAGATGATATGCAATGAGGAATAGCAAAAGATCCCCAAATCCAGGTGTGAAAAACTTGTTGCATCATTAACGAGAAGAAAAATTAACTTTTTTTGAATTAACCAAATGGCTGCAATGAAACAAAGAGTGAAAAATGTAAAGGCGTCTGTTAGGGTTTGCGGAACGCACCGAATATATTTATTGATGGGATTGGTGCGTTCGCAACCCGGGATCCACCGTGCAGGAAAGATCCTGCTGCTAAGTGAATGGCGGCACAATATGGCGGTATGAACCAGCTCTGTTAACTTCACAGAGCGGCCGAGAAAGCAAAGCTCTGTGCCCTGTTAGACTCTCACAGAGGCATAGGCTAACTACCCAGATGAGAGCAGTCAGTGGTCATGCATGCACACAACACTCCTCGCCGGAGGTGCCAGCATTCTAGGGGCTTATTTCAGCCAGGTCCCTGAATACACACATACACAATCTCCTTGCTGGAGGTGCCAGCATTGTAGGGGCTTATTTCAGCCGGGTCCCTGAACACATTCAAGCACATGACCACAGTGGCGCAAAGCACGTAACTTTGGAAGATACTAGTGCATGGCCTTAAATAGCTGCAGCACGTACAGGACCTTCCTAAAAAGGACCAGTGAGAGACTGCTACAGAGCCTGCGTACCTACAGGACCTTCCTAGAAGGACCAATAGATTTGGCTGCAGTACCTGAGCATGTGACCCTTGATCTCCACTGAGAGATCTTACCCTGGGCATGCTCAGTGTGAGCAAAGCAGGACTTAGTCCCAGAAAAGCCTGCTCGCCGCAGATCAGTGCAGGGTACAATAGCAGAGCCTGGAGAGGCAGAAGTAACCCTTTGCACAGAATCAGACTCAGTGAGATGCTGGGACCGACGTCTCCGCTGAGCAGGTGTTGTGAATTCTGCTCTTGGGCTCCCTCCGGTGGTTGTTGGTGGTAGTTCAATTGTCTTGGGGTTGTAATCCAGGGCAGGTGTTTCTGCTGATTGCAGCTCTACTAGGTATTTAGGTTTGCAGGATCCATGAGTCCTTGCCAGTTGTCCATTGTTCTTGGAGGGATTGCATCTCTCTCTGGTTCCTCATGCCCTGCTGCCAATTCAGCTAAGATAAGTGTCTGGTTTTTTGTCTCTGTGCACACATGCAGTGTGCTTTGCAATTCAGTGCAATTCATTGTGTTTTTGTCCAGCTTAGACTTTGTTTGGATTTTTCAGTCATGCTGGATTCTCAGGAGATGCAGATATACTTTCTATGTCTTTAGTTAGATGTAGAATATTTGTATTATCTGCTGTGGATATTTTTAGGATTTTAATACTGACCGCTTAGAATTCTGTCCTATCCTTTTCTATTTAGCTAGAAGTGCCTCTTTTGCTAAATCCTGTTTTTCTGCCTGCGTGTGTCTTTCCTCTTATACTCACAGTCAATATTTGTGGGGGGGCTGCCTATCCTTTGGGGTTCTGCTCTGAGGCAAGATAGAATTCCCATTTCCATCTATAGGGGTATTTAGTCCTCCGGCTGTGTCGAGGTGTCTAGGACGTGTTAGGTACATCCCACGGCTACTTCTAGTTGCGGTGTTAGTTTAGGGTTTGCGGTCAGTACAGGTACCACCTACTCCTGAGAAAGTCTCTCATGCGGCTCCATGGTCACCGGATCATAACAGCAGGCTCCACTGCGGCCGATGGAGAATGGGAGACCACAGCAGACACGGATCGAGATTCCCCCTGTGCAGCAGAGGAAACTCGACTCCTAACAGCGTCTGAATACTTTCCATACCCAATGTATATAGAAATCAAAAAATCAGAGGCAGTACACAGTTTCTCAGTGAAAAATAGCTACTTTTTATTAGCCCATCTTAGCAACGTTTCAGTCCAAAAAGATGTGAACCTTTTTCAAGTTTGAAAACTCTTGAGAACTCCTTTTCACTGAGAAACTGTGTGCTGCCTCCGATTTTTTGGATTTCTACATTTGGTCTTTGCCTGGAGGGTTTTGCACCCTATTTTGTTGCTTGCTTGTGCTGCTCTAACTCCTATTTTTGCATGTTATATATACAACATCACAACAAAAATTATAGAATCACCAGCCTTGGAGGATGTTCATTCAGTTGTTTAATTTTTTTTTTTTAAAAAAGCAGATCACAGACATGGCACAAAACAATATTCATTTCAAATGGCAACTTTCTGGCTTTAAGAAACACTAAAAGAAATCAAGAACAAAAAATGTGGTAGTCAGTTAAGAGTTATTTTTTTTAACCAAGCATAGGGGAAAAATTATGGAATCACTCAATTCTGAGGAAAAAAATTATGGAATCATGAAAAGCAAACAAACAAAAAAACACTCCAAAACATCACTATTATTTTGTTGCACCACCTCTGGCTTTATAACAGCTTGCAGTCTCTGAGGCATGGACTTGATGAGTGTCAAACAGTACTCTTCATCAATCTGGCTCCAACTTTCTCTGATTGCTGTTGCCCGATCAGCTTTGCAGGTTGGAGCCTTGTCATGGACCATTTTCTTCAACTTCCACCAAAGATTTTCAATTGGATTGAGATGCGGACTATTTGGAGGCCATGACGTTGACCTTATGTGTCTTTTTTCAAGGAATGTTTTCACAGTTATTGCTCTATGACAGGATGCATTATCATCTTGAAAAATGATTTTATCATCCCCAAACATCCTTTCAATTGATGGGGTAAGAAAAGTGTCCAAAATATCAACATAAACTTGTGCATTTATTGAAGATGTAATGACAGCCATCTCCCCAGTGCCTTTACCTGACATGCAGCCCCATATCATCAATGACTGGAAATTTGCATGTTCTCTTCAGGCAGTCATCTTTATAAATCTCATTGGAACAGCACCGAACAAAAGTTCCAGCATCCTCACCTTGCCCAATGCAGATTCGTGATTCATCACTGAATATGACTTTCATCCAGTCATCCACAATCCATGATTGCTTTTCCTTAGCCCATTGTAACCTTGTTTGTTTGTTTAGGTATTAATGATGGCTTTTGTTTAGGTTTTCTGTATGTAAATCCCATTTCCTTTAGGCGGTTTCTTACAGTTCGGTCACAGACGTTGACTCCAGTTTCCACTCATTCATTCCTCATTTGTTTTGTTGTGCATTTCCTGTTTTGGAGACATATTGCTTTAAGTTTCTGATCTTGACGCTTTGATGTCTTCCTTGGTCTACCAGTATGTTTGCCTTTAACAACCTTCCCATGTTGTTTGTATTTGGTCCAGATTTTAGACACAGCTGACTGTGAACAACCAATACCTTTTGCAACATTGCATGATGATTTACTCTTTTAAGAGTTTGATAATCCTCTTCTGTGTTTCAATTGACATCTCTCCTGTTGGAGCCATGATTCATGTCGGTCCACTTGGTGCAACAGCTCTCCAAGGTGTGATCACTCCTTTATAGATGCAGACTAACGAGCAGATCTAATTTGATGCAGGTGTTATTCTTGGGTATGTAAATTTACAGGGTGATTCCATAATTGTTTCCTCAGAATTGAGTGATTCCATAATTTTTCCCCTATGCTTGGTTAACAAAAGAAACCATTACTGACTACCACATTTTTTGTTCTTGATTTATTTTAGTTTTTCTTAAAGCCAGAAAGTTGCTATTTGAAATTACTTTAGTTTTGTGCCATGTCTGTTATCTGCTTTTTTTTTTTTTACAAAATTAAACAACTGGATGAACATCCTCCAAGGCTGGTGATTCCATAATTTTTGCCAGGGGTTGTACACTGGGGAAAAAAGTATTCAGTCAGCGACCAATTGTGCAAGTTCTCCCACTTAAAAAGATGAGAGATGCATGTAATTGACATCATAGGTAGACCACAACTATGAGAGTCGAAAGGAGAAAACAAATCCAGAAAATCACCTTGTCTGATTTGGCAAGATTAATTTTGCAAATTATTGTGGTAAATAAGTATTTGGTCATTAACAAAAGTTCATCTCAATATTTTGTTATATAGCCTTTGTTGGCAATGACAGTGGTCAAACGTTTTCTGTAAAGGTACCTTCACACTAAGCGACTTTGCAGCGAGAACGACGATGATCCGTGACGTTGCAGTGTCCTGGATAGCGATCTCGTTGTGTTTGACACGCAGCAGCGATCTGGATCCCGCTGTGATATCGCTGGTCGGAGCTAGAAGTCCAGAACTTTATTTCGTAGCTGATCACCCGCTGTCATCGCTGGATCGGTGTGTGTGACACCGATCCAGCGATATGTTCACTTGTAACCAGGGTAAATATCGGGTTACTAAGCGCAGGGCCACGCTTAGTAACCCGATATTTACCCTGGTTACCATTGTAAAAGTAAAAAAAAAACACAGTACATACTCACCTTCTGATGTCTGTCACATCCCGCCGGCGGCTTCCCTGCACTGAATGTGTCAGCGCCGGCCGGCTGTAAAGCAGAGCACAGCAGTGACGTCACCGCTGTTACTGTCGGCGCCGCTGACACATTCAGTGCAGGGAAGCCGCCGGCGGGGGACGTGACAGACATCAGAAGGTGAGTATGCAGTGGGTTTTTTTTACTTTTACAATGGTAACCAGGGTAAATATCGGGTTACTAAGCGCGGCCCTGCGCTTAGTAACCCGATGTTTACCCTGGTTACCCGGGTGCTGCAGGGGGACTTCGGCATCGTTGAAGACAGTTTCAACGATGCCAAAGTCGTTTCCCTGATCGTTGGTCGCTGGAGAGAGCTGTCTGTGTGACAGCTCCCCAGCGACCTAAACAGCGACGCTGCAGTGATCGGCTCGTTGTCTATATCGCTGCAGCGTCGCTGAGTGTGACGGTGCCTTAAGTCTTCAAAAGGTTGGCACACACTGTGGGTGGTATGTTGGCCCATTCCTCCATGCATATCTCCTCTACAGCAGTGATGCTTTGGGCTTGTCGCTGGGCAACACGGACTTTCAACTCCCTCCAAAGGTTTTATATGGGGCTGAGATCTGGAGATTGGCTAGGCCACTCAAAAACCTTCATATGCTTCTTACAAAGCCACTTCTTAATTGCCCTGGCAGTGTGCTTGGGATCATTATCATGCTGAAAGTCCCATCCACGTTTCATCTTCAATGCCCTTGCTGATGGAAGGAGGTTTGCACTCAAAATCTCACAATACATGGCCCATTCATTCTTTCACATACACGGATCAGTCGTCCTGGTCCCTTTGCAGAGAAACAGCCCCAAAACATGATGCTGTCTCCTCCAAACACGACGAGTTTTGTTTCTACCAAAAAGTTTTACTTTGGTTTCATCAGACCATATGACATTCTCACAAAACTCTTCTGAATAATCCAAATGCTCTCCAGCAAACTTCAGATGGGCCCGGAAAGATACTGGCTTAAGCAGGGGGACATGTCCGGCACTGCAGGATCTGAGTCCCTGGTGGCGTAGTGTGTTACTTACATAGTTGCTGCTTGCCTTTTGCAGATTTAGTCTTCCCAGCCTGATGCAGGGCTACAATTTTGTTTCTGGTGTCCTTTGATAGCTCTTTGGTCTCTTTTGGTCACCATAGTGAAGTTTGACTGTTTGAGGTTGTGGGCAGGTGTTTTTTATACTGATAACAAGTTCAAACAGGTGCCATTACTACAGGTAGTGAGTGGAGGATAGAGGAACTTCTTAAAAAAGAAGTTACAGGTCTGTGAGAGCCAGAAATCTTGCATGTTTTTAGGTGACCAAATACTAATTTTGTGCCATAATTTGCAAAATAAATCTTGCCAAATCAGACAAGGTGATTTTCTGGATTTGTTTTCTCATTTTGACTCACATAGTTGTGGTCTACCTATGAGATGTCAATTACAGGCCTCTCTCATCTTTTTAAGTGGGAGAACTTTCACAATTGGTCACTGACTAAATACTTTTTCCCCACTGTATGTACTGTATTATTTGGATTATAAGATGCACTTTTTTCCCCAAAATTTGGGGGGAAAATGGGGGTGCGTCTTATAATGCGAATGTACCTTACCAGTACCATTGCTGCAGGCCGCAGGCTGGGACAAAGGGGTGTCTGGCGGTGCTGCGGGTGTCCGACTCTGCTACCCAGTGCTCTGCGAGTGTCTCCAGTGCCCGGCCCACCCCGGCAGTCCCATGGTTTCCTGTGCTGTGGTCCACCACAGAGGAAATCATGGGACAGCCAGGGCTCTGGCCTTTCACAAAATGTTGGCAGAGCCCCAGTAGGACCAGAGGAGACCGCCGCAGCAGCATCAGGCCGCGCCATCTGGGCACCCGCAGCACTAGAGACACCAGCAGAGCACCAGGCAGCAGCGCCGGACACCCGCAGCAGGACCGCTGGACACCCCCGCCATCCCGCCAGGTACCGGAGACACCCGCAGAGCACCGGACAGCAGCGCCAGACACCAGCAGCACTGCTGGACACCCCTTCATCCCAGTCTGCGGCCTGCAGCATCACCCCACTCCTGCCTCCTCCAGAAGCGACCCTAGATCCCTGCTTCACCGCAGTCACCACTTCTGGTAAGCAATAAGAGGCATGGACTATAAGAAGCACTACCACTTCATTAAAAAAAAATACGGTATATATATATAGAAAAAATGAGAGAAACAGCACACCATCATTTTAGTCCAAAAAATCTATTTTAACAGCCAATTTGTGCACAACGTTTCGGCTCTATGCACGAAACGTCATGCACAAATGGGCTATTAAAATAATTTCATTGCACCAAAATGATAGTGTGCTGCTTCTCTCATTATCTAATATAAGGACTGGTATGTACCTGTGAAGCCTAGTACCCAACTATTGCTATTGTTCAGGTGCTGCTCTCTGCTCTATGTTTGTTTTCTATGTATATACGGTACAAATATATATATATACTGTATATATATATATATATAGAGATATATATATACTGTATTTTACTTTACTCACTTATATACCGTCATTAATTCCACAGCACTTTACATACATCATCATCACTGTCTCCATTGGAGCTCACAATCTAGATTCAGTATCAGTATGTCTTTGGAGTGTGGGATGAAACCGGAGAACCCAGAGGATACCCACACAAACACGGGGAGAACATACAAACTCCTTGCAGATTTTGTCCTTGGTGGGATTTGAACCCAGGACCCCAACACCAGAGGTGTCAAACTGCATTCCTCGAGGGCCACCAACAGGTCATGTTTTCAGGATTTCCTTAGCATTCCACAAGGTGCTGGAATAATTCTGTGCAGGTGATTAAATTATCACCTGTGCAATACAAGGAAATCCTGAAAAAATGACCTATTGGCGGCCCTCGAGGAATGCAGTTTGACACCTCTGCCAACACTGCAAGGCTACACTGCCAACCATTGAGCATCTGTGCTATATAAAGTATATTGTGCCTTAGCGTACAGAAATTAATGATTTTTTTTATCTAAATCTGTGTATGCAGTGTAGTGTGTATGTTAAATATATTCCTCTACTCTTCTTCAGTACACAACGCCATTCCGCTCCTCTTCTTAGTGAGATAGCTGCTTTTCAGATTCAGATGCAGTCTATTATGGATAAGTGTCCACCTCAAGTAGCCATACACTCCTGAAAATGATGCACTTCAGAGCTCACATTTGCCCAGCTGACACCATTACAGTCTATGGCACCATCTGCATATATGTCCGAATCCAGTGCGGGGAGTTCAGACGTATGCCACGACGGGGACACTGATCATATACTGAAAGCTATGTGAAAGCACCCTTATAGTCTATGGACCTATTGATGCATATGTCCGTATCCCATTTTGCGGAGGGGGGAGGGGAAATGCCCTGAAGGGTACACCGACCCTGTACTAAATGCTACTCTCTGCTAGATCACACTAGGGGGCCTATGCTCTAAGTGTCAAATTAGCAGAAATGTATTTACTGAAGAGCCTTAAATGGAATGGTTTGTGGGCAGCACCCTGTTATCAAATTAGCAACTACAACAAAGAACCCAATGTAATTCACAGGGGCCCTTTTGTGTTGGGGCCCATCCCTTATAGCATGTTTTAAAAAAAAATGCGGCACACGTAAAAACAGATATTTACTTGAGTTTGTGTCAGATTTTCATTCCACCTAAAACTTTTTCCTGATTCTTTTACCTTTGTTCCATATTTATTCCTCACACTGTAAAGAAAAGCCACGTGTGTGGAACATACCGTGTGGGGTTCTATGCTGAATAAAGAGAAGAAGAATGAGCATGGAAGTAATATGAAAATGGAAGGGAGGGTGGAAGAGCCGTGATATAATAGTGAGGGATTTATGTGGCTTCCAAAAGTTTTTTGCAAACCTCAAAAACCATTAGTGGTGAGAGGGTTGGATGGGAACCCACCAGTCACTGATCCAGCTTTGTGCTGACAGAGCAGGATTCATTTTTCTCAAGTGCTTGAAATACAGTTTAATAGACTGGCCAGGGGAAAGGAAACGAATGAGTGGGATGAGATGATTGAATTATTCCTGGCAACCCTGACCCAACAGAAATAAAGTACAATGAAATGATCTTGGCTCTGGAGTATAGTGTAACAGGAGATATCAGTGAAGATTCATATTGTAATAAAAATCCTTTAACCCTAACTTTTATACAAAATTCCACTAGTTGAATTTGACCAACCATTGTACAAGGGCTATCCAGTCTACGTCTTGGCATTGAATATATTGATGGTATTTGGTTATTTGCCTTGGTTTGGGTATGTATGCCTGGCAATAGAGCTCTATGATTGAAAAATGTACGTTTGTCTTTCCTGCCCCAACGCCAGTAAGAATGGAAACCGGAGAGCTGCAGAGTAATCTGACCATAACTTTGCTCTTCCCCCCTCTGCTAATACCAGACCGCATGAGCTGTACTTTAATGCACTGACGAACACTACCCAAACGTTTTACACGTCTCCTTAAGTTAGTTTGCTAAGTTAATGTTCCATGGGACCCAAAGGAGTGCTGGATAATCACATCATGGCATGGTCAATAAGTTAATGTACGTAGAATTATGTTTTGAATCACAAATGTGTTACTTGGTTGCAAGTTTTATACCATTTCAATAAAACGGCAAAATATTTGAGTATTTTTTACAAACTAATTGCTATACTTTTATTACAGATCTGTACCTTTAAACACATGTAGCCAGTAACGCCTTTTAAAAACTGCAGTAAAATTTAAGCTGTCAGTAAAAGAAATGTAATTTCCTGAGTTTAATAGGTAAAACAATGCCAAGGAAAAATTTGATTTGAGGTCGCTGCAATATAGAACTACTTGCTTAAATTCAGGCATGGCATAGAATGCATGGAGTAGAGGATATTGTAGTGCATATAGAACTATATACTAGGCTGCACGTAAAGCAGTCAGAACAGATTTTAGGTTTATTTTTGTGTAGAACTGATAGCACCCAGAAGTCATTAACTGGATTTGTTGCAATAAATCATTAACCCCTTCTCGACCTGTGACGCAGCGTATGCATCATGAAAGTCGGTGCCAATCCGACCAGTGATGCAGCGTATGCGTCATGGTGGGATCGCGTTCCTGCGGGTCGGGTGAACGGGTTAACTGAAAATTCACCCGACCTCCAGGAACAGGGGGGCTTGTACTTGACCCTGGGGAGGCGGCTTTGCCCCCCCGTGGCTACAATCACTCTGGTGACCTCTTTGTCACCACCCCCCAGATCTGATTGGAGCTAGCGTCCATGTGATGCTATACCTCCAATTAGATGTGGAGGGGCAGAGTGAAATATGGCTGCCCTCACTCTGCTCTTGGGGGTTTCCACTGTTTAGGCACATCAGGGGCTCTGCAAACGTAACATGACGCCCGCAGACCATTCCTTCAAAGTCTGCATTTTAAAACGTCACTACTTCCCTTCCGAGCCCTGACGTGTGCCCAAACAGTGGTTCCCCCCACATATGGGGTACCAGCGTACTCAGGACAAACTGGACAACAACTTTTGGAGTACAATTTCTCCTGTTACCCTTGTGAAAATAAAAAATTGCAGGCTAAAAAATCATTTTTGAGGGAAAAAAAATATTTTTTATTTTCACGGCTCTGCGTTATAAACTTCTGTGAAGCACTTGGGGTAAAAAGTGCTCACCACACATCTAGATAAGTTTCTTGGGGGGTCTAGTTTCCAAAATGGAGTCACTTGTGGGGGGTTTCTACCGTTTAGGCACATCAGGGGCTCTGCAAATGTACCATGATGCCCGCAGACCATTCCATCAAAGTCTGCATTTTAAAACGATGCTTCTTCCCTTCTGAGCCCCAACGTGTGCCCAAACAGTGGTTCCCCCACATATGGGGTATCAGCATACTCAGGACAAACTGGACAACAACTTTTGGGGTCCAATTTCTCCTATTACCCTTGTGAAAATAAAAAATTGCATCCTAAAAAATCATTTTTGAGGAAAAAAAAACATTTTTTATTTTCACGGCTCTGCGTTGTAAACTTCTGTGAAGCACTTGGGGGTTCAAAGTGCTCACCAGTGTCACCACACATCTAGATTAGCTCCTTGGGAGATCTAGTTTCCAAAATGTGGTCACTTGTGGGGGAGCTCCAATGTTTAGTCCGTGCACCCAAACAGTGGTTTACCCCCACATATGAGGTATCGGTGTACTCAGGAGAAACTGCCCAACAAATTTTAGGATCCATTTTATCCTGTTGCCCATGTGAAAATGAAAAAATTGAGGCTAAAAACAAAATTTTTGTGAAAAAAAAGTACTTTTTCATTTTTACGGATTAATTTGTGAAGCCCCTGGGGGGGGGGGTTCAAAGTGCTCACTATGCCTCTAGATAAGTTCCTTGGGGGTCTAATTTTAAAATGGGGTCACTTGTGGGGAAGCTCCAATGTTTAGGCACACAGGGGCTCTCCAAACACAACATGGTGTCCGCTAACAATTGGAGCTAATTTTCCATTCAAAATGTCAAATGGCGCTCCTTCCCTTCCAAGCCCTGCCGTGCGCCCAAACAGTAGTTTACCCCCACATGTGAGTTTTCAGTGCACTCAGGACAAATTGGACAACAACTTTTGGGGTTCAATTTCTCCTTTTACCCTTGGGAAACTAAAAAAATTGTTGCTAAAAGATTATTGTGTGACTAAAAGTTAAATGTTATTTTTTCCTTCCATTTTGCTTCTGCTGCTGTGAAACACCTGAAGGGTTAATAAACTTCTTGAATATGGTTTTGATCAGCTTGAAGGGTACAGTTTTTAGAATGGTGTCATTTTGGGGTATTTTCAGCCATACAGACCCCTCAAACTGACTTCAAATATGAGATGGCCCTTAAAAAAAATGGTGTTGCAAATTTTGTTGTAAAAATGAGAAATCGCTGGTCAACATTTAACCTTGATAACTTCCTAACCAAAAAATTTTTGTTTCCAAATTTGTGCTGATGTAAAGTAGACATGTGGGAAATGTTATTTATTAACTATTTTGTGTCACTCAACTCTCTAGTTTAACAGAATAAAAATTAAAAATGTGAAAATTGCAAAGTTTTCAAAATTTTCTCCAAATTTCTGATTTTTTCACAAATAAACACAAAAAGTATTGACCTAAATTTACTACTAACATGAAACTCAATATGTCACGAAAAAACAATCTCAGAATTGCTAGGATCTGTTGAAGCGTTCCAGGGTTATTACCTCATAAAGGACACTGGTCAGAATTGCAAAAAGTGGCCAGGTCATTAAGGTCAAAATAGGCTGGGTCATGAAGGGGTTAAGCCTCATACATACTCTGCAATTATATTTTTGAGTTGTACAGTACCCATAGACTCTTGAGATGAGGGTATTTCTCCACATGTTTTCGATTTTACTTATAGAGTAGGATTTGTCACATTGTGATTATCATTGCCTGGACTACACTAGTCCGACTCTGCCCCCTCCTGTGATAAGTAGCTCACTGTTAATAGCCATTGCATATAGAAAGCCTGATTATGTCACGACTGTTGCATCCAGTAAACTAAGTGATACATTGTTGGAATCAGGATCTCTTTTCTTACACTATGCTGCTCTCAAATGAGGTAGCAAAAACCCACAGACAGATTCCCTTTAATTCAACACTATTTGGTTCACTGTTAAAGATCATAGGAACTGTGGCCATAATTCATCACATTAATTTTTTAAGGCCAAGTTTAGACATCCATAATACGAAAACTTGGACCAGTCACATCAGCAAATTGTAGACATGACTGGACTGGTTCACAGGGGCAGCCTACTGTTGACATGCACTACTCTGGTCTATAAAATGTAAAGTGCATGCCACTAGTCTATGTTAATATTTGCTGGCGTGCATTGGTTACTAGAGGATCAGTGTGCTGTTAGCTGAACACTCGGACAGCACGCCTACCAAAAATACAACTATCTGAACCCAGTCTAATTAACTTTTATGTCTTGTCTTTCTTTTCTGGTGTCAAATTCATCAAAATGGTTCACAAAGTTTGATAAATTTTGCTCAAATTCAAAGATATTTTTTCCATTCCTTTATTGCTTGATTTGTGTTTAGATCAAAATGTTGCACAATCCCTTAAAATGTTATGTTAGTCTTCAACTGCACAGAAAAAAAAAAACAACATAAAGTTCACCAAGGGAAGTAGTGGAGTACATTTTCACCAACAAATTTGTGTCTTTTTCTGAACGCGATAGATGCCACTGCGCAGGCACCACTGCAGCACCTTTTTGCTCCAGAAAAAAAATTACTCCATCAAAAGAGTGCCAGCTGAAGCGCCTGTGCAGTAGCATCTATCGCTCATAAATGCTACTGCGCAGGTGCCGCTGGCGCCATTTTGATGGATCCAATTTTTTCTCCTTGAGCAAAATGGCAGTGGCGCTTACACAGTGACATCTATCGGAACACGATAGATGCTACTGCGTAGATGCTAACACCGGTGCCATTTTGATGAAGTTTTGTTTTCCCCACAATACTATATGACAAAATCATAAATGCATATATGCATATTAGACATTGCATCATGCTACAGCGCAGTCGCCGCCGCTGGTGTGATGAATGTTTTTTTTTATTTTTCCCCACACAATATTTTATGCAGTATGTAAAGTAGGGGGCAGGTCACTGAAGTATCTGTGGCCTGTCATAAGCCCATAAGGATGAATATGTAATCAGACCACCACATAAAGCCCCCCCCATAGGCCGCCCCGAAGCATGGGAATCTCATTAACTGTAACCTGCAAATGCAGATTAAACAACAACCACAAGACGGATTTCATCAACCAAGGTATCATTTTAATTAGCATAACGGCTTAACGGTAGTTTACTGAGCACAATCCTGTTGACCGGTTCACTTCAAACAGTTAAAAATGTTGAATTATTTGGCACCATCTAAAAATGGTTATCCATGCCGACATTGATGGAGAAAAAGAAAAGTATCAAAAAGGTTAAAAAAGGAGCATAAAAAGGCTCAACACAGATGATGAATTGGGCAGCAAACAAGCAAAAAACAAAATCACAAAAAATTAAGTGTAAATCAGCCCCTATATATCTGATATTATATATCTTTGGCTTTTTATATGATGTTATAATTGCAATACATGTATTAAATGTTTTAATTTATTCTTGCAATGTAATTCAGTGTGTAAAGGAATGAACTTCTGTCCAGCTAGGAGGTTGTTTTTCTCTGATTCACTCTTGTGAATGATTGCCATTAAAGGGAATCTGTCTGTAGGATCAACCCTCCTAAGCAGTCTATGTGAGCATTTAGATCATAGAAGGAATAAAATGATGCCTTGATATCTGCAAACCAAATCTTATTCCAGAAAAATACTTGTGTTTTTTAATATGTAAATGAGCTGTTAAAGGGGTTGTCCAGCCATAGTGTATAATTTTTGCAGTCATTCTAAATGAATGAAGACTTGTGAACCTTCACATTGCACATGCGGGTTGTGAGGATTCTCTGTTGCCAGCGGCAAAATGTCTGCAATTATGTGATTTTGCATGCATGCGATCACATGCCAACTAGATGTGCATAGCCTAGTATAATACAAGTTTATTGAGAGAGGTTAGACATGTCTAGTTGGAATGTGGCCGGACATATGCAAATCACATACGGTACTTGTGGCCACATGAGCGCCTGGTCTCGACACCAGCATCAGAGAAGTGTGCTCAATGTGAGGATTCACAAGTCATAGGGTGACTGCAGACTTGTACCGTATGGCCAGACAACCCCTTTAAGATCCATGGGATAGACATAGATGTCCATGAGAATCTGGCTAAATTACATTTTAAATGAATGGTGGCAGTACCAGTGTAAGACATGTTGATCGGGAGAGCAGACTGTCAGCCATTACATGTCTCTGGAGATTCTCAGGGAGATCTATGACTAGCCCATAGATGTTAACAGCTTATTTGCATACAATATTAAAGGTACCTTCACACTAAATGACGCTGCAGCGATATCGACAACGATGCCAATCGCTGCAGCATCGCTGTTTGGTCGCTGGAGAGCTGTTACACAGACAGCTCTCCAGCGCCCAACGATGCCGAAGTCCCCGGGTAACCAGGGTAAACATCGGGTTGCTAAGCGCAGGGCCGCGCTTAGTAACCCGATGTTTACCCTGGTTACCAGTGTAAATGTAAAAAAACAAACACTACATACTTACATTCGCGTCCCCCGGCGTCCGCTTCCCTGCACTGTGTAAGCGCCGGCAGTACAGAGCACAGCGGTGACGTCACCGCTGTGCTTTGCCTTACCGCCGGCACTGACACAGTCAGTGCAGGAAGCTCTGAGCAGCAGCGCGGACGCCGGGGGACGTGACAGACATCAGAGGGTGAGTATGTAGTGTTTTTTTTTTACTTTTACAATGGTAACCAGGGTAAATATCGGGTTACTAAGCGCGTCCCTGCGCTTAGTAACCCGATATTTTCCCTGGTTACCATTGTAAAACATTGCTGGCATCGTTGCTTTTGCTGTCAAACACGACGATACACGCCGATCTGACGACCAAATAAAGTTCTGAACTTTCAGCAACGACCAGCGATATCACAGCGGGATCCAGATCACTGCTGCGTGTCAAACACAACGATATCGCTATCCAGGACGCTGCAACGTCACGGATCGCTATCGTTATCGCTGCAAAGTCGTTTAGTGTGGAGGTACCTTAAGAAAAATGTGAATATCTCTGGAAAAAGATATCCGACTGCAGATATCAAGGTATCGTGTTATTAAACTTTAGGAAAGTTGAGCCAACTGACAGATTCCCTTTAATTGCTGGAGGAACCAAGCAGACGCGTGGATTCCTGTCATATGTAAGACTACAAAGAAGAAAAGTAGATTCTATATTTTAAATGCTAAAATTTGGTCTACACTGCGATTTGATGCCTTGTTTAAAGCTCAATTATATATAGAGAAGAATGTGACACTTTTCAGTACAGGGAGATAATTAATATGTTTTATAATAACTCTGTAATTGTTCATTTGGTTCCTTTTTGGATGCATAATAGGATGCAGATTCAACCCACATACAGAGTTTTCATCTAAAATGCCTGACATGTGAATAGAATTCTTGCTCCTTTCCTGTTGCTATCAGATTTTGTACAATGACTTTTTTATATGGCTGCAATTATAGTCATAAAAAACCATGCAGTAATTCTAGAGCCCCACAGTTCATGGGGTTAGAGAATACATGTGTGACTATAGACTTTAAAGGCAATATATCATCTATTTTTTTTCTAATTGAAACCAGAAAGTGAGACAATCTTTTTTTCTATGACATTTTACTTTCTGATTGTAGAAGTTAATAAATATGTTTTCTCTATGTAAATTGGCCTAATTATAGCATTCGGAGATATTCTGTAAAGCAGCCGCATTGGTCATAAGAGCCTATAGTCTGGAGGTGATTCATTGATTCTGTGGGAGAGGATTGTGGGCATGCTCTATGACCTGTGCAGAGGTCACTGTGCAGTGATGAGGGGCTGGGTTCTTTACTTATTGTAAATGGTGAATCCTCTGTATCCATGTGTGGATGATAATGAGACAACTACTGAAACGGGTTAGCTATACTTAGCTATAGAAAAGGAAGTCACTTTGAGCAATACCTTCCGATACTTTAAAAGTATCGGCATTGGATAGTATCGGCCGATACCCGAAAAATATCGGATATCGCCGATACCGATACCCGATACCAATACAAGTCAATGGGACACAAGTATCGGAAGCTATCCTGGATGGTTCCCAGGGTCTGAAGGAGAGGAAACTCTCCTTCAGGCCCTGGGATCCATATTCATGTAAAAAATAAAGAATTAAAATAAAAAATATGGATATACTCACCCGTCCGGCGGCCCCTGGACCTTACCGATGTAACCGGCGGCCTCCGTTCCTAAGAATGAGGAGTTTAGGACCTTCGATGACGTCGCAGCTTGTGATTGGTCGCGTGACCGCTCATGTGACCGCTCACGCGACCAATCACAAGCCGCGACGTCATCGCAGGTCCTAAACTCTTCATTCTTAGGAATGGAGGCTGCCGGTTACATCGGTAAGGTCCAAGGGCCGCCGGACGGGTGAGTATATCCATATTTTTTATTTTAATTCTTTATTTTTTACATGAATATGGATCCCAGGGCCTGAAGGAGAGTCTCCTCTCCTCCAGACCCTGGGAACCATACACTGGGAACTTCCGATTCCGATTTCCGATATCACAAAAATATCGGAACTCGGTATCGGAATTCCAATACCACAAGTATCGGCCGATACCCGATACTTGCGGTATCGGAATGCTCAACATGTGTCAGCCTATTATGAGCTTTACTAGCAAGAATGTAAACTGCAAAATTTCAGGTTTTTTTTAAATTTTACTAGCAATTGAAAAAAACAAGAAATAAGAAGTTTTCTGATGACACATTTTATATAAGGAAATGTCATAAAGCTGGAAGCTGGCATTTAACAACTTTCATGAATAAGTGGGTCCTGGTCAGTTTCAATTTTCAATAAAAAAAAGATTGCTCACTGATTTATTTTTACAATATCAGCCATCTGTATTCTGACACCTTCTATCTTAGCCAGCATTTATTTTTAACTGCAATTTGCTCTACTGTGCTATTTTGTGGGATCAAACCAGATGCTTGTGTTATGCATCAATAGACCTTGAGCACCAATGATTCTCCAGCTGCTCCATCAGTTTTACTTCCTCTGACCATTTTTGGTGGCTAGTAAACAATGGGTACCAACACTGCCGGACACAGACAGAAAAGGATCCCTGTGCAAGAACAATATATAGGCCCTTGGTAGCCCAAGACATCCTGAAAATGCAAATTTGCACTTGCTTTGGGGGAAGAATTGGGCCCCCTTACTTCTTGAGCCCTGGTGGATCCTGGATGAAGGTATTTTTGACCATTCCTATTTACAAAACAATTCCAGTTCAGTTAAGTTTGATGGTCGCCGAGCATGGACAGCCCTCTTCAAATGATCCCACAGATGTTCAATGATATTCAGGTCTGGGGACTGGGATGGCCATTCCAGAACAGTGTAATTGTTCCTTTGCATGAATGTCTGAGTAGATTTGGAGCGGTGTTTTGGATCATTGTCTTGCTGAAAGATCCATCCCCTGCGTATCTTCAACTTTGTCATTGATTCATGAACATTATTGTCAAGAATCTGCTGATACTGAGAGGAATCCATGCATCCCTCAACTTTAACAAGATTCCCGGTGCTGGCATTGGCCACACAGCCCCAAAGCATGATGGAACCTCCACCAAATTTTACTGTGGGTAGCAAGTGTTTTTCTTGGAATGCTGTGGTTTTTTGCCGCCATGCATAACGCCTTTTTGTATGACCAAACAACTCAATCTTGGTTTCATCAGTCCACAGGACCTTCTTCCAAAAATAAATTGGCTTCTCCAAATGTGCTTTTGCATACCTCAGCCGACTCTGTTTGTGGCGTGCTTGCAGAAACGGCTTCTTTCGCATCACTCTCCCATACAACTTCTCCTTGTGCAAAGTGCGTTGTATAGTTGACTGATGCACAGTGACACCATCTGCAGCAAGTTGATGCTGCAGATCTCTGGAGGTGGTCTGAGGATTGTCCTTGACTGACCTCACTGTTGTGGATTCTGTTTGTGGGCTCCCTCTGGTGGTTACTGCTGGTACTGGGTGACTTTGGTGGGTTGCGGCCTTTGGTTTCCACCTGTCCATCAGAGGCTGGGTGTTTCCTATTTTACCTGGCCTTTCTGTCATTCCCTTGCCGGCTATCAATGTATTCAGATGTGCTCTGTTTGGTTCCTGCCTACCTGCTCCCAGATCTTTCAGGATAAGCTAAGTGCTGATTTTCAGTTGTTTGGTTTTTTGTCCAGCTTGCTTATTATGTCTCTATGCTAGCTGGTAGCTCTAGTGGACTGAGGTTCTCCCCATGTGCCATGAGTTGGCACATGGGTTCTTGTAATCTCAGGATGGTTTTTTTGATTAGGGTTTTTTGCTGACCGCTCAGACCCCTTTTGTATCGTTCTGCTTTCTAGTTTACAGCGGGCCTCAATTTGCTAAACCTATATATATCATCTCTATGTGTGTGCCTTCCTCTCATTTCACCGTCAATACATGTGGGGGGCAACTATACCTTTTGGGGTTCATCCCTCTGGAGGCAAGTGAGGTCTTTATTTTCTCTGCAGTACTAGTTAGCTCTTAGGCTGGTGCGTGGCGTCTAGAACCAACATAGGCACGCTCCCTGGCTATCTCTAGTTGCGTTTGTCAGGCGTAGGGCAGCGGTCAGCCCAGGTTCCATCACCCTAGAGCTCGTCCGTTATATATTTGTACCTTGCTTGTCCTGTGCTATCCCTAGCCATTGGGGATTCATGACACCTCACCATTCTTCTTCTCTGCCTTTCTGATGTTTTTCTTGGCCTGCCACTTCTGGCCTTAACAAGAACTGTACCTATGTTCTTCCATTTCCTTACTATGTTCCTCACAGTGGAAATTGACAGGTTAAATCTCTGAGACAGCTTTTTGTATCCTTCCCCTGAACAACTATGTTGAATAATCTTTGTTTTCAGATCATTTGACAGTTGTTTTGAGGAGCCCATGATGCCCTTACTTCTTGAGCCCTGGTGCTGCCGCATAGATTGCACCAATAATATGTCTGCACCTGTGTACCAAAACCACCTCACAAACCCTATTTTTGAGCAGCTCTGAGCAAGTCATCCGGTCATCAAATTTTGACCCTGGTCAAAGTTACTCAATAGTCCTAAGAATAAATAAATAAAAAACTGGAACAAACAATAATGCAGTAGGGTCTAATCCTGGTAGAAAGGAAGTAAAAATATAGGAAATTGATCAGTTGGTGAGGTTGTGTGGCCACAATTACGCAAAAATGCTTGAGTATGGCATCTGCAGACCCGCAAGTTAATGCAGGATGCAGAATTAGAGAAGAAATGGGGTTTCTCCTTTCCCAGAGACCTGACCTACTCCTATTCGCATGTTCTAATCCACTGACACAGCATGTATAAAGATACTCATGCCTCCCTCATAATTTAGACTTTGTTTCAACTTTTGGCCTTTTTTCTTTTTTCATTTTAAAAACATTTCACCATCTTATTTTTCTGATGACCTTCCACAATTTTCCCAACTATCCACCACTCTTTCTGTTGTAGTTAACTTCTCTCGCAAATTTCACTCAGTGTTTCCTCTCTCCCAATGATCACACACAAACAGGTTTGATTCCCTTTATTATATATACTGTAGTTTGCAGTTTATATGACACACCCCAAATTTTGGTGAGAACATTAGGAAAAAACATCTTTTAATAAAATGGCGGTGCTTCTTATAATATGTTCATCTTATTGCTTACCGGGGGTGGTGGCTGCGGTGAAGCGGGATCCCAGGGTCGCTGCTGGTGGATGCAGGAATGGGGCGATGCTGCAGACCTTAGACTGGAATGAAGGGGTGTTCGGAGATGCGATGCTGTGGGTGTTTGGTGGTGTGGGGGCTCCGCCGACATTTTGTGAAAGCTCAGAGCCCCTGCACTTCCGTCATTTACATTGTGGTGGACCCCAGAAAAATGGTGACCGGGGGCGGCACAACTGCAGATGGAGATCTCGGCACTGAGATCTGATCTCCCGAGAGGACACAGGAGAGGTTTTTTTCTCGTGACTCTTACCATGAAGGCTATAATTGTGCAGGTATCTCTGAATAGTAGAACAATGTTGCACAAGTCCAGAGTCTGCTAAATTTTTATGAAAGTCTTCTGCAGTCAAGCGAGAGTTCTGAGTTGCCTCTCTAACAAAACTTCAACTCTCATTGAAATTTTGCTTGGTTTTCCAGATCTTATCTTTACCTCCATTGTTCCTGTTAACCGCCATTTCTTAATTACAACTTGAAGTGAGGAAAGGGCAACTTGAAAATGCTTTGCTATATTTTTTACAGCCTTTTCCTGCTTTATGGGCCTCCAGCATTTTTAATTTCAGAGTACTAGGCAGCTGCTTAGAGGAACCCATGGCTGCTGCTTTTTGCCACTAGTTAGAGGAGGCTGGGTTTTCATAAAGCTGGGAAATTTGCATCACATGGCCTTTCCTAATGATGATAATGAACAAGCCATAGCTTGAACTGGTTAATTAAGGTCTGAAACGTTACTCAAAGAAGTTATCTGAGCAGTGAGCACACAAATCTCTAAGGGTGCCCAAACATTTGCATCGCCCCATTTTCCTTTTTGTAATTTTTAAAATTTACATAATTACAATATATATTTTTTATTTGCCTAAAATACAAAATAAATGTGTCAGCATTAGCTTTAGGCCTTTTAGAAATCATTTCATCTTCAACTTGCTTAACTATTCACAATAACAGTAATTTTGACCAGAGGTGCCAAAACGTTTACTTGCCACTATATATACTTTGCAGGTTGGACAGTAAATATACCTACATTCGTTGTAATTTGCAACGCTGTTAAATTCGAAACAGTTATCACTTATTTGGGTTGCTGAAGAAAGGGAGTGGCAGAACCTTTTTAGCATGAGGTCTATCTATGTGGAGCTTGATTTAGGCAATCTACCATTAAATGTTACTATAACTGTGTTCGCCCCTATTTCAGGTTCTCTTACCTCCCAATTAAGAGTAGTTTCCACAATTAGTTACTTATTTCACTTATTACACAGCCATAATTTCTTAGTACACTATTTGACCGTGCAACTCATCCCATCTGTCCTGTTCTTTTCAAAAGTTTGCACAGGAGTGTGTGCAATCCACATTAGTGGTGAAGACTCACAACTGGTGGCTACCTAAGATGAAGGTTTACTGCTCTACATAAGATATTTTCTTCCTACTAGACTATTTTTTTTAGAAAAAAAATATTGTTACAAAAATAATGTAGAGCACAAATAAGTTTTGCAAGAGGGTCATTAGTACATGTGGATTTTTCTAGATGTTTGTGGTTTCTTGCATCTTTTGGACATGCACAACTTAACAGATTTGCTTCAAGTGTGTATCTGTAAGTGATCTTGCTTGTTTATAAAGCAGAATTCCTTGGCGTCACCATGATATTTCAGATGGTAATAAAGAGAGTGCAGGACAACTTTATTCAGACATCAGTATACTCCATTATGAAGCAATACCCACATTGCCTGACATAATTTCAGACAAAATAAGCTTATATCAAGTATATTGATTAATAGTTCTAATTATTTTTAAGATCCATTGATGTATTTATTTTTTTTAATTAGCAAAACATTTTTAGAACAATTATAGTAAAGATTTCAATTACTAGACACCATGCTGTAATAGCATAGTATGATATCCATCATAGTTTAGGGCTTTTTTTAGGAGAACCTGTGAGCTCTCTGACATAATTGTTTTACTATATAATTGTATTTCTGTATTTGTGGAATAATTGTATTAAGTTGCGCCATTGATTTGTAATTACTACATAGTATGTATGAACTAATAGGTGTAGGAGTGACTCTATTAGTGCTGATTGTACAGAGCACCTTCATTGACAAGAATGGTAACACAAAGTTGTCAATGTATCATACCTTTCTGTGAGGAAAACCAGAGAAATAAAAGTTCTAAGAAACGATACCCCAAAATTGATATTTAATAAGAAACATAAGTATTTGCTAAAACAGACATGTCAGGAGTTGTTACTGACCCTCTTCAATGGGATCCTGCAGGCAATTTATGCTGCCCAAACCACAGACATCATGAATTGTAGCCTCACTGCATAGTTGCAGCCAGGTGTATTGTTCTCTGTAATGATCTTTCGCTTTCGATAAACCTACTTTGAATATATAGACTAGCCCAGCTGAGCCCCAGGCTGGCTTTTGTCACTGCCACTGCAGAAGATTGAGGGTCTCAAATTTGTGTGTGCACAGGGAGAGACTTGTCAATCGCGATTCCTGCTGCCTGGACTGGCTCCCTTTAAATGAGATGTATATCTCTATTTGAAAATTATGTTCCCTATATATTTAAAATGATTAATAGCAAGTTTCAACCATAAATAATTCAAGTGGTGCATACCAACAGAAATTTTTAAAGGTGTTTTCAGGGCTAGACATAAATTTCTGCAGGCTCTATGTGACTGCAGATTGCCAAATTATGACAGTGTACAATTTCAACACTATCATGATTCCCCTCTATTTCCAGAAGTCACATGGCGAATGCTTGAGCTGGCAATATAGGGGAACCCTGACAGGTTGGCATATTGCATACTGTCAAGATTCAGAAATCCGCACTTATATAGAGTGGCTGCAGAATTTTATATTCAATCCAAAAAAACTGTCACGGGGTTACTGCAACAGTGTGGAGCCAGAAGACCACAGCGTCTGATTGCTCCTACTCCGACACTGAGAAGAAGCACTTCTCCTTCATTTTAAATATGTTTATTTCTTCTGGCAGAACAGGGGTTAACCGGTCATGTTGGAAATCCCTGTGCTCACAGCTGAGCTCGGTTAGCAACTCCATTTCCCTTTATAATCTGGGCTCTGTTACTAATCCTCATCAGAGCTAGCTTTATTGCTGGCTAACAGAGGGAAATGAGTTGGCATGAGAAGGGGATTTGAAGGAGTTATTAGTGACTGTTGCTTGGTTTGTTTGTGTTGTAACTCTCCTCCTCTGTTTTGGTTTATTCCACTACCTTCACACCCCAATGCATTCCTCTGTTATATGTGAGTGAATATTTTGTATGCCTGAAATTTTCTGTTAACCCTTGTTTGTGTTGCCTTGTTTGTCGGGTTGGCGTACTACGGTTTACAGTAGCGCCCCTCTTCCCTGGGTGGGGGTACAGACGGAGGGCTAACTCAGGAGATAAGGCAAGGGTGGAGGCACCGGCATCTTCACAATCAGAAGTATCCCAGGGAGTAGGGCAAGCTAGGGCACCCCCTAGTATTAGGGACAGGGAAGGAGCCTCTGGTCCTGGGTCACCTGACTGCTGTGTCTTGACAAAACCCTATAAATCTCTGTGATAATATGAAAGCAGGAAACCTGTGTCTAATAGCGTAGAAGAACTCCATTCATGTTTCTTATGTCACCACCAGATCACATTTTCCATCATCAGTCTCTGCCAAAAATATGGCTGAAGAGATAGGAATTGAAAAGAGGAGGGAGAATTTTATAAAAGCAGAGAAAAGGAAGGAAAGGCTCCTGCTTCTTAGCAAGTAGTCAGCATCCAAGAATTGAGAAGAATGGACATTTTGTTCCTTGTGTGTGGGCACAAATCATTCCAAAGCAGAAATGAAGCATAAGAAAAGAATGAAAAATATTTGAATTTGTGAGCTCACTCAAAAAATACAGACATATCAGGCTCAAAATGCTATAATCCAATGCAGACTGCTACTCCTTGCTTAGAACTTTCACGTACTATAAACTGAACCATGTTTGCTTGGTCCTTTGGACTCATTTTTATGTTCTATTTTATCTGCAGGGAGAGAAGATTTCTTCAGGAATGCATGTAGATCTTCCTCCAGAGGTGAGTACATTACTTGCTTTTCCATTCACATCCTCCACGTGCAGAATTCAGGCAATACTGTGACAATGTAACATAGTTTTTTTTATAACACCAAGAACATTGTTCAGCTTGTGTCCAAGGATCTTGTAGGCCATAATCTTAAAGTGGTCTATAAGATAATGCCAGGGCATTGCTCCCTGCTCTTCCATAGGATTCACTGTATCGACCTACTGAAGACATAAAGACAGTTGAAAGTAAAGTTGAAAGAGAAAGAACTAGGAGACAACAGAGTGCAATAGGGTCTTATCCAATGTTAATGGTAGGGTAGGAAATGTGAGAACACTCACCTGGTGGGTTGCAACCAAGCAACATGAGATGGACATGTATTACAGCTGCTGCAGGACACAGGTCATGTAGGGACCCATAGAAAATGGAGAACAGGAAGTAGGTGTCATTCAATGCGCTGCTGAAGGAAGCTCAATGGTAAGGTGAAATCAATAGTATTTTATTGTAAAGGTTTACAGGTCATAGCGTTTCAAGGTCTCACACGACCTCTTCATCAGGACTTAAAAATAAGGCTAGGCTTTAGGTTTTTGTCCTGATGAAGAAGTCGCGTGAGACCTTGAAATGCGTTGACCTGTAAATCTTTACAATAAAATATTGTTGATTTCATTTTGCCATCGAGCTTCCTTCAGCAGTGCATTGAATGACACCTCCTTCCTGTTCTCCAGTGAAAGTAAAGTTGGCTCTCCTCCAGTACAGAGGCCAGAAACTCAGTTGACGATGTTGGGCATACTGGTACATCCGATGTTGGGTCTCCATGCATAATGCCAGGTCAGGAGCTGAGCATGCATTATACTCAGCAAAATCTGGATGCATTACACAGTCATTATCTGCCTCTAACAGCAGCAAGCAGAGCTGAACTCTGAATACTGTTGTTAATCCCTTAAATGATGCTGTCAACATCTTATAGCATCATTTACAGTGTACAGTATGATGAATTTACACGGCCTACGGAAAGCCCCCATGCCTGCTAAGACACTGCTCCACTGAAGACCAGTCTGTGGCTGTGCTTTTTAGGAGACCCTGACCTTTACTAAATACTGAAATACTGCCCTAACTAAGGTCACCAATGACCTATTAACCGCCAAGAGCAAGCGACACTACTCTGTCCTCCTCCTCCTGGACCTGTCCTCTGCCAGTGGACCATTCCCTATTACTACAGACCCTCTCATCCCTTGGCATCACAGACTTGGCCATATCCTGGATCTCATCATACCTAACAGACCGGACATTCAGCGTCTCCCACTCACACACCACCTCCTCACCTCGCCTCCTATCTGCCAGAGTCCCGCAAGGTTCAATTCTAGGGTCCGTGCTCTTCTCCATTTACACCTTTGGCCTGGGACAGCTCATAGAATCTCACAGTTTTCAGTATCATCTCTATGCTGCTGACAGGCAGATCTACATCTCTGGACCAGATATCACCACCCTACTAACCAGAATCCCTCAATGTCTGTCCGCTATTTCATCCTTCTTCTCCGCTAGATTTCTAAAACTTAACATGGACAAAACAGAATTCATTGTCTTTCCTGTTGTGAATTAGACTTTTTGGCTCCCTCTTGTGGTTACTAGTGATATGACTCTGGGATTGTCTTTCCTCAGTTTGGCACCCATCTGGGTCGTTAGTCCAGGGGTGTTGCTATATAAACTTCCTGGATCCTTAGTCCAGTGCCTGGCATCGTTGTAATCAGATCCTTTCTGTTTGCTCCTGTCTGCTGGTCCGGGTTCGTGCAAAATTAAGCTACGTCCTGCTTCTTTGTTTTTTGGTTATTTGCTTTGCTCTTATTTTTGTCCAGCTTGTACTAAATGTGATTCCTGACTTTGCTGGAAGCTCTAGGGGGGCTGGTGTTCTCCCCCCGGGCCGTTAGACGGTTCGGGGGTTCTTGAATATCCAGCGTGGATATTTTGATAGGGTTTTTGCTGACCATATAAGTCATCTTACTATATTCTGCTATTAGCTAGTGGGCCTCTCTTTGCTAAATACCTAGCTCATTCTTACGTTTGTCTTTTCCTCTTACCTCACCGTTATTATTTGTTGGGGGCTTGTATCCAACTTTTGGGGTCTTTTCTCTGGAGGCAAGAAAGGTCTTTCTTTTCCCTTCTAGGGTTAGTTAGTTCTCCGGCTGGCGCGAGACGTCTAGAACCAACGTAGGCACGTTCCCCGGCTGCTGCTATTTGTGGTGCTAGGATTAGATATATGGTCAGCTCAGTTACCACTGCCCTATGAGCTGGTTTTTTGTGTTTGCAGACTTAGTAATTATTTCTGAGACCCTCTGCCATTGGGGTCATAACAGTATGCCAGGCCTACATTGAATGTTTAATGCATTGCAGAAGTGGGATAATAAGAAAGGAAATTCTTTTTTTTTTTTTTTTTTTTTTCTTCCCTCTCTTCCTCCCCTTTACCTCTGAGTGGCTTGTGCTTGCTGCAGACATGAATGTCCAGACCTTGATTAGAAGTGTAGACCAGCTTGCTGCTCGTGTGCAGGGCATACAAGATTTTGTTACCAGTAGTCCAATGTCTGAACCTAAAATACCTATTCCTGAACTGTTCTCTGGAGACCGATTTAAGTTTAGGAATTTCAGGAATAATTGTAAATTGTTTCTATCTCTGAGACCCCGTTCATCTGGAGATTCAGCTCAGCAAGTTAAAATTGTTATCTCTTTTTTACGGGGCGACCCTCAGGATTGGGCTTTCTCGCTAGCGCCAGGAGATCCGGCATTGGCAAATATTGATGCGTTTTTTCTGGCGCTCGGATTGCTTTACGAGGAACCCAATCTTGAAGTTCAGGCAGAAAAAGCCTTGCTGGCTATTTCTCAGGGCCAGGATGAAGCTGAAGTGTATTGCCAAAAATTTCGGAAATGGTCCGTGCTTACTCAGTGGAATGAGTGTGCTCTGGCCGCAAATTTCAGAAATGGCCTTTCTGAAGCCATTAAGAATGTGATGGTGGGTTTCCCCATTCCTACAAGTCTGAATGATTCCATGGCGCTGGCTATTCAAATTGACCGGCGTTTGCGGGAGCGCAAAACCGCTAATCCTCTGGTGGTGTTGTCTGAACAAACACCTGATTTAATGCAATGTGATAGAATTCAGACTAGAAATGAGCGGAAAAATCATAGACGTCAGAATGGGTTGTGTTTTTACTGTGGTGATTCTACACATGTTATATCAGCATGCTCTAAACGCCTAACAAGGGTTGTTAGTCCTGTCGCCATTGGTAATTTGCAACCTAAATTTATTTTGTCTGTGACTTTAATTTGCTCATTGTCTTCTTACCCTGTTATGGCATTTGTGGATTCAGGTGCTGCCCTGAGTCTTGTGGATCTGTCATTTGCCAAGCGCTGTGGTTTTGTTCTTGAACCGTTGGTAAATCCTATTCCTCTTAGAGGTATTGATGCTATGCCATTGGCGGAAAATAAACCGCAGTTTTGGACGCAGGTAACCATGTGCATGACTCCTGAACATCGGGAGGTGATTCGTTTTCTTGTTCTGCATAAAATGCATGATTTGGTCGTTTTGGGTCTACCATGGTTACAGACCCACAATCCAGTCTTGGATTGGAAGGCAATGTCTGTGTCAAGTTGGGGCTGTCAGGGAATTCATGCTGATTCCCCGCCGGTGTCTATTGCTTCCTCTACTCCTTCGGAAGTTCCTGAGTATTTGTCTGATTATCAGGATGTATTCAGCGAGTCCAGGTCCAGTGCTCTGCCTCCTCATAGGGACTGTGACTGCGCCATAGATTTGATTCCAGGTAGTAAATTTCCTAAGGGAAGACTATTTAATCTGTCTGTACCTGAGCATGCCGCAATGCGTTCGTATATCAAGGAGTCTCTGGAGAAGGGGCATATCCGTCCATCCTCTTCCCCTCTTGGTGCGGGATTCTTTTTTTGGTCAAGAAGGACGGATCTTTGAGACCTTGTATTGACTATCGGCTTCTGAATAAAATCACTGTTAAATTTCAGTATCCTTTGCCTCTGTTGTCGGACTTGTTTGCCCGGATTAAAGGTGCCAAGTGGTTCACCAAGATAGATCTTCGTGGTGCGTACAACCTTGTGCGCATTAAGCAAGGAGATGAATGGAAGACAGCATTTAATACGCCCGAAGGTCATTTTGAGTACTTGGTGATGCCTTTTGGGCTCTCTAATGCTCCCTCAGTGTTTCAGTCCTTTATGCATGATATTTTCCGGAAGTATCTGGATAAATTTATGATTGTTTATCTGGATGATATTCTGGTTTTCTCTGAAGATTGGGACTCACATGTGGAGCAGGTCAGGATGGTGTTTCAGGTTTTGCGTGAGAATGCTTTGTTTGTTAAGGGCTCAAAGTGTCTCTTTGGAGTACAGAAGGTTCCCTTTTTGGGGTTTATTTTTTCCCCTTCTGCTGTGGAGATGGACCCAGTCAAGGTCCGAGCTATTCATGATTGGACTCAACCCACGTCAGTTAAGAGTCTTCAGAAGTTCTTGGGTTTTGCTAACTTCTACCGTCGTTTTATCACTAATTTTTCTAGCGTTGTTAAACCTTTGACGGATATGACCAAGAAAGGTTCTGATGTTGCTAACTGGGCTCCTGCAGCCGTGGAGGCGTTCCAAGAGTTGAAGCGCCGGTTTACTTCGGCGCCTGTTTTGTGCCAGCCTGATGTCTCACTTCCCTTTCAGGTCGAAGTGGATGCTTCTGAGATTGGGGCAGGGGCCGTTTTGTCGCAGAGAGGCCCTGGTTGCTCGGTAATGAGACCATGTGCTTTCTTCTCTAGGAAGTTTTCGCCTGCTGAGCGGAATTATGATGTTGGCAATCGGGAGTTGCTGGCCATGAAGTGGGCATTTGAGGAGTGGCGTCATTGGCTCGAGGGTGCTAAGCATCGTGTGGTGGTCTTGACGGATCACAAGAATTTGATGTATCTCGAGTCTGCTAAACGCCTGAATCCTAGACAGGCCCGCTGGTCATTGTTTTTCTCCCGTTTTGACTTTGTGGTCTCGTATTTACCAGGTTCAAAGAATGTGAAGGCTGATGCTCTTTCAAGGAGCTTTGTGCCTGACTCTCCTGGAGTCGCAGAACCAGTTGGTATTCTTAAAGAGGGAGTTATCTTGTCGGCCATTTCTCCTGATTTGCGACGTGTGTTGCAGAGATTTCAGGCTGGTAGACCTGACTCTTGTCCACCTGACAGACTGTTTGTTCCTGATAAGTGGACCAGCAGAGTCATTTCCGAGTTTCATTCCTCGGTGTTGGCAGGGCATCCGGGAATTTTTGGCACCAGAGATCTGGTGGCTAGGTCCTTTTGGTGGCCTTCCTTGTCACGGGATGTGCGGTCATTTGTGCAGTCCTGTGGGACTTGTGCTCGAGCTAAGCCTTGCTGTTCTCGTGCCAGCGGGTTGCTCTTGCCCTTGCCTGTCCCGAAGAGGCCTTGGACACACATTTCCATGGATTTCATTTCAGATCTCCCGGTGTCTCAGGGCATGTCTGTCATCTGGGTGGTATGTGATCGCTTTTCTAAAATGGTCCATTTGGTGCCTTTGCCTAAGCGGCCTTCCTCTTCCGATCTGGTTCCTGTGTTCTTTCAGAATGTGGTTCGTTTACACGGCATTCCTGAGAATATTGTGTCTGACAGAGGATCCCAGTTTGTTTCCAGGTTCTGGCGATCCTTTTGTGCTAGGATGGGCATTGATTTGTCGTTTTTGTCTGCCTTTCATCCTCAGACTAATGGACAAACGGAGCGAACTAATCAGACTCTGGAGGCTTATTTGAGGTGTTTTGTTTCGGCAGATCAGGATGATTGGGTGACCTTCTTGCCGTTGGCTGAGTTTGCCCTTAATAATCGGGCTAGTTCCGCTACTTTTGGTTTCGCCATTTTTCTGCAGCTCTGGTTTCCATCCTCGTTTTTCCTCGGGACATGTGGAGCCTTCTGACTGTCCTGGGGTAGATTCTGTGGTGGATAGGTTGCAGCAGATCTGGAATCATGTGGTGGACAACTTAAAGTTGTCACAGGAGAAGGCTCAGCGTTTTGCCAACCGCCGCCGCGGTGTGGGTCCCCGACTTCGTGTTGGGGATTTGGTATGGCTGTCTTCTCGATTTGTTCCTATGAAGGTCTCCTCTCCTAAATTTAAGCCTCGCTTCATCGGTCCTTACAAGATATTGGAAATCCTTAATGCTGTGTCCTTTCGCTTGGATCTTCCGGTGTCGTTTGCCATTCACAACGTGTTCCATAGGTCTTTGTTGCGGCGGTACGTTGTACCTGTGGTTCCTTCTGTTGAGCCTCCTGCTCCGGTGTTGGTTGAGGGCGAGTTGGAGTACGTGGTGGAGAAGATCTTGGATTCTCGTCTCTCCAGATGGAGGCTTCAGTATCTGGTCAAGTGGAAGGGCTATGGTCAGGAGGATAATTCCTGGGTGGTTGCTTCTGATGTGCATGCGGCCGATTTAGTTCGTGCCTTTCACGCTGCTCATCCTGATCGCCCTGGTGGTCTTGGTGAGGGTTCGGTGACCCCTCCTTAAGGGGGGGGTACTGTTGTGAATTAGACTTTTTGGCTCCCTCTTGTGGTTACTAGTGATATGACTCTGGGATTGTCTTTCCTCAGTTTGGCACCCACCTGGGTCGTTAGTCCAGGGGTGTTGCTATATAAACTTCCTGGATCCTTAGTCCAGTGCCTGGCATCGTTGTAATCAGATCCTTTCTGTTTGCTCCTGTCTGCTGGTCCGGGTTCGTGCAAAATTAAGCTAAGTCCTGCTTCTTTGTTTTTTGGTTATTTGCTTTGCTCTTATTTTTGTCCAGCTTGTACTAAATGTGATTCCTGACTTTGCTGGAAGCTCTAGGGGGCTGGTGTTCTCCCCCCGGGCCGTTAGACGGTTCGGGGGTTCTTGAATATCCAGCGTGGATATTTTGATAGGGTTTTTGCTGACCATATAAGTCATCTTACTATATTCTGCTATTAGCTAGTGGGCCTCTCTTTGCTAAATACCTAGCTCATTCTTACGTTTGTCTTTTCCTCTTACCTCACCATTATTATTTGTTGGGGGCTTGTATCCAACTTTTGGGGTCTTTTCTCTGGAGGCAAGAAAGGTCTTTCTTTTCCCTTCTAGGGTTAGTTAGTTCTCCGGCTGGCGCGAGACGTCTAGAACCAATGTAGGCACGTTCCCCGGCTGCTGCTATTTGTGGTGCTAGGATTAGATATATGGTCAGCTCAGTTACCACTGCCCTATGAGCTGGTTTTTTGTGTTTGCAGACTTAGTAATTATTTCTGAGACCCTCTGCCATTGGGGTCATAACACTTTCCCCATCTCACGCGACCCCCCCCTACAAACCTATTCATTACAGTAAACGGCAGCCCACTCTCCCCAGTCCCATAAGCTCACTGTCTCGGGGTAATCCTTGACACTGATGTCTCCTTGAAACCACATATCCAAGCCCTTTCCACTTCCTGCCACCTTCAACTCAAAAATATTTCACGGATCCGTACATTCCTAAACCAAGAATCTGCAAAAACCCTAGTCCATGCCCTCATCATCTCCCCCCTCGACTACTGTAACCTCCTGCTCTGTGGCCTTCCCTCTAACACTCTCGCACCCCTCCAATTTATTCTAAACTCTGCTGCCCGGCTAATCCAACTGTGCCCTTGCTATTCCCCACCCTCTCCCCTCTGTCAATCCCTTCACTGTCTTCCCATTACCCAGAGACTCCAGTACAAAACCCTAACCATGACATACAAAGCCATCCACAACCTGTCTCCTCCATACATCTGTGACCTCGTCTCCTGGTACTTTCCTGCACGCAACCTCCAATCCTCACAAGATCTCCTTCTCTACTCCCCTCTTATCTCCTCTTCCCACAATCGCATACAAGATTTCTCTCGCGCATCAACCCTACTCTGGAACTCTTTACCAAAACATATCAGACTCTCGCCTACCATCGAAACCTTCAAAAAGAACCTGAAGACCCACCTCTTCCGACAAGCCTACAACCTGCAGTAACCACCGATCGACCAAACTGTTGCACAACCAGCTCTACCCTCAACTACTGTATCCTCACCCGTCCCTTGTAGATTGTGAGCCCTCGCGGGCAGGGTCCTCGCTCCTCCTGTACCAGTTGTGACCTGTATTGTTTAAGACTATTGTGCTTGTCTTTATTATGTATACCCCTCCTCACATGTAAAGCGCCATGGAATAAATGGCCCTATAATAATAATTAATAATAATAGTATCACAAATATATAGTACAAGTGATCAGACTATCATAGTTTCATTGTTTTATAAGGTTAAAAGTAGACATAAGTCCATTGAGGTCAACCCATAACCCAGGTTCAAGTTCACTAAAGAGAATAAAAAAGAGGCAAAAGGAAAACATTTAATCACACACCTATAACCCCCATTAAAGTTAAAAAAAAGTAAAAAATAAACATATGTGGTATCTCGGCAACCATAAAAGTGCATTCTATCAACAAATTATCTAAAAGTAAATAACCCAATTGGTAAGCGCTGTAAAGAGAAAACAAATTTGAAATTCCATTGAATTGCGGTTTTTACAACAAAATGTTGACAAAAAATGTAATAAGAGGCAAATAAAACATCATATCTACCAAAAAATGGTATAGATAAAAATATCAGTTCGCCATAAAAAGAAACAAAGTTTCAGGTTTCAGAAAATGGTGGCACAAACAAGTTTTTTTAGATATTTTCTATTTTTTAACCATTTAAATAAAAAGAAAAAAATTAAACTTTAGTATCGCCGTAAGTGTTCTAACCTGGAGAATCATGGTGCTAAGTAGTTTTTACAGGCATAATGAATGCCACAACAACATAACTCACAAAACAATTTCAGATTTTTTTTTTCATTTCTGCAATTTCACAGCACTTTGAATTTTCCAACAGATTGAATAGTAAAATGAGTGATATAGTTCAAAACTAAAAAAATCAGGCCCTCATACAGCTATGAAAAAATAAAAAAGTTATGGCTCTAAGAAGAAGGGGAGAAGAAAAACAAAAGAGCAAAAATATAAAATTGACCTGTCAGGAAAGGGTTTAAAACAAATTGTCTGTGCTGAAATTACAATACATCTGTAAGACTTGTTAATGCTTCTGGTCTTCTTGAGCTGAAATTTGCACTGCAATGACACAAATTGTGCAACTCTGCAAATTAAACTACCGTATACATAAAAGAAGGCACAACACAAAGGTGGGACTCTGACCATTGCTGGTCATTTAATATTGCTCATTTTTTAATATAGAGGATCCTATTGTATGGATAGAGCCATTAATACACTGTGTGCACAATTATTAGGCAATTTGGTTAATAATAAAATTAATCATCAAAAATAAAACTGGAGTGCTGTCAGCCAATCCAAAAGGCGGATGAACCTGAATATTTAAAAAGTGAAAGTGAGATTTTGTCTTTCTTAAGAGAACATTGTGTGTGCAGAATTATTAGGCAGCTATTAGTGTGATGAATTATGCAACTAAATGGAAAGTGTAAATTTTCTCATTTCAGTTGTTTATTTTAATGTTAAGCGAGAATAATAGCAAAACAACTCAAAATATACAAAAATACATTTCTGAAATGTAAAAAAAAATATCAGTCCATGGAGTCTGTCAGTTTCTTATTAATCCCTAAAACTATTGAAAAATCAGCCTACAGATACTGTATTTCTTGGCCTAATCTTGACATTTTAACTTTTGTGTCTCACTCAGTGGTGGTCGGGTTTAATCCTGCCTCACGGTGACTCTGAACACTGAACACCTTGTACTTCTGGGCAGTCCAGGAGGGATGCAGTTCTGAAATATGACAGCACTGGAGGTTAATGGGTTCCTGATGGCTTCACATTTGATTCATCTTAAATCTTTGGGAGCTAAAGGGAACCTGTCACCTGAATTTGGCGGGACCTTTTTTCGGTCCGATGGGCGGTGTTTTCGGGTGTTTTATTCACCCCTTCCTTTCCCGCTGGCTGCACGCTGGCCACAATATTGGCTTGAAGTTGATTCGCTGTCCTCCGTAGAACATGCCGTAGAACTGCGGGAAAAGCATTAGTGCGCATGCGCCGGCGCACTATGTCCCGGAAGTATTTTGCTGTGTTCTGGGACATAGTGCACCGGTGCATGCGCACTAATGCTTTTCGGCTTTGCCCGCAGTTGGGCAAAGCATAATGCGCGTGCGCAAGGCAAGATTGCCTTGCGCAGGCGTGTTCTACGGAGGACAGCGAATCAACTTCAAGCCAATATTGCGGCCAGCGTGCAGCCAGCGGGATACAAAGGGGTGAATAAAACACCCGAAAACACCGCCCATCGGACCAAAAAAAGTTCCTGCCAAATTCAGGTGACAGGTTCCCTTTAATTGTGTTTTTTTTCTAAACATGTTTTTTTCCCACCCTGTTGACTATTCGCTACAAAACTTTTGATGGTTCTGTGATCATGTCCCCATATCTTAGCAATTTCAAGAGTGCTACATCCTCTGTAATGCTTATGCCAATTTTTTACTTTTCAGAGTCAGTTAAATCTTTTTTTGGCCCATTTTACCTGAGAAAAACAGCTGCCTAATAATTCTGCACACCTTGATAAAGGGCATTGATATCCTTAGGCCTCACCCTTCGTCATTATATAAATACACATCACGGCATTGCTTCATCCAATAAGCATTTAAGTTTGCACAGCGCAGATTTTGAAAATCTGCATAAAAATGATTTGGTCAAAATATTCACTTGCCTGGTAATTATACACACAGTGCAATGTTTAGTTTTCCCATAGTAAGCTCTACTTCTACTATGAGTGTATAGTACAATACAGATCACCCTTGGTAGACCTTTACCATTTGAACACAACAGAAAACTGCAGCATACACAACGTGACATGAAAATATTTTTACTAAAAGCAGCATCTTCCACCTTATGATTGAAAAGACTATTTGTAGAGTACAAAAAGTAATTATAAATTATTATTATTATTATTATTATTATTATTATTCAACCATTTAGTCCATGGCACTTAGGATGTGAAAAGGGGCATTTCTTGCAGTCAGCAGAATAGCTTTGTTGAATCTTTTCTATTTGCAGTTACAGTTAGTAAGCAAATAGGTAAAGTTAGAACATGAGCCAATACTTACAGTAGAATTTATTTCTGTGATTATTTTTGACGATTGTTCTTCTATTGATACAGTGTGCATCATGTGCATTCCAGCTTCCAGAACCTAATGTAAGTGTCCAGCTAACACTCACCCGACACTCACTGCATGGAAGTGAATTGAATAGGATTCAATAGGACTTCCCTTCTAGTCCCTTAAGTGACTTTTACTTTTAATACTTCAAGACAATTTTAGACTAAAAACATTTTTACGTGTTGGAACATGCTTTTCTACACGTAATGGATTGGACAACTGATAAATCTGGGCACACGAGTCTTTTAAGGTATACTGCCTAAAGCTTACGGCATATGTTCTGCCCATATTTGTGGTGTACTCTGTCTGTTAGAGCACATATGACCATGCTGGTGATCAATCTCAGTCATTTTTCTATTTATAAGAATCACTTCATCATATCATTTAACCAAAGACAAATGTAACCTTTAAGGGCCGATTCATCAAAGCTTTTACATCAGAAAACTGTTGTAAAAGCTATGAAAAGTTGCCATTTTTTGCACAACGAGAAGTTGCACAAAAATGTAGTGTCTTATGACGTTTTCGCCCCAGTTTGAATCAGCAACAAAAGAATGGGCAAAGCTGGGGTGGAGCTTGGGTGGGGCACGGCCACGGTTACCCTTGAAATACCTAAGGTCATGCAATGCCTGCACATGAGGAAAGAGTCATAGCGAATCAGAAAAACTATACTACATTTCTAATTGGAGGAGGAGTTTGCTAATATTATTATCATTACACCTACCACATATTGGGATAGGATCTTAGAGATGGGAACACATCTTTAAATTGATGCGGTCTATCTATCTGACCCTCTTAGATGCTTCCATGTTCTTTTCTGCAAAGATCTTCATGCGTATAGCTGAGTTAGTAAAAGGATATATTAACATTGGAAGCTGGGCCAAATAATACTGTGGTGGTCTGAACATTATTGCTCTAATGTTAAGGAAAACATTCTGCCTTCCATTGTGCTCTGTGCTTAAAAGTCCAGCAGCTGTGGATGATTTTTGAAATGATGGCCCAACATAACATGAATGGATTCATTACATGAGTATTTAGATGTCTGAGTTAAGATGGAAAAAATGTTAGAACAAAAGAAGCTGTGCTTTTCGTTTCCAGGTGCAAATCACCTCTGGGAGGGTCTATATGCCTAAACGTTTTATATACCTGTACTATAGAGAGGAGGGTATCCCTCTGAATGCTTTATGAGGATTAGGGTCATCTCCGGGTTATTCCGCCTGTAGGCTAGGGTGCGCCTTAAATCATCCAGACATCCCTATGAACGGAATAACACAGTTATTAATTATTGCAAGGCTACATTAGATCTCCAGAAAAGCCAGACAGCTTCTAATGCTACTACTGGAGCTGGATACATGCTTCATGTCTCGGCCTGTCCAATTCTGCTTGTTTTCTGCTTGTGTGAGTTTTAACAAAATGCAGATGATACCAGGCAGGAGAAAAGAAGGCAAATAGGCAGAGCAAGGAAAATGATGAAAGCTGATTAAAAAATAAGTAATAACATAATATAACCATTATGTGCGTCCAGTATTCAATACCCATTATGCTCACGATACACAACTGATATATTTTTCAGTCCTCTTTGTTAATGGCATTTGATTCCATTTTGCTTAGTTCCATTTGTTTTCTTTCATTAATAAACAATGGTGTTTAGTGTTACAAACTATGACTTAAAGGGAACCTTTCACCCCGTTTTTTGAAGATGAGCTAAAAATAGCGTTAAATAGGGGCAGAGCTGGGCGTTACATTAGTGTCTTTGTGTGCCTTTATTACCCACCTATGCTGCCGAAATACCTTTGTAAAGTCGCCGTTTTCTGCTGTCACTCACGCTTGTCTGGTCCTATGGGCGTGGTGACAGCGCTGTTTCTCCCCCAGAATCCTGCTCATCATTACGTTGGTGGCGTAGTGGTGTGCGCATGTCCAAAAGGCTAATCCACTGCCCAGGTGATGAAAAACAGTGCGATCTGCGCTATTCAGCCGTTTACCGGTGGGCGCGGCCATCTTTCCTGTGGCCGCGCGTGCGCAGATGGAGCGCTCTGCTGCCCGGGGCTTCAGGAAAATGGCCGCGGGATTCCATGCGTGCGCCCCACAGGAAAAGATGGCCGCGCCCACCAGTAAACGGCTGAATAGCGCAGATCGCGCTGTTTTTCATCACCTGGGCAGTGGATTAGCCTTTTGGACATGCGCACACCACTACGCCACCAACGTAATGATGAGCAGGATTCTGGGGGAGAAACAGCGCTGTCACCACGCCCATAGGACCAGACCAGCGTGAGTGACAGCAGAAAACGGCGACTTTACAAAGGTATTTCGGCAGCATAGGTGGGTAATAAAGGCACACAAAGACACTAATGTAACGCCCAGCTCTGCCCCTATTTAATGCTATTTTTAGCTCATCTTCAAAAAACGGGTTGACAGGTTCCCTTTAAGAAGAGAACCTTCCTTTAGGCATACGCTTCTTGAGAACTTGTCTTTTAGTGACCCCAATTTCACATTTTGTCTCATGAAGGAAAAAATCTAGAAGCACCCTGAGGGACTCTATAGTACCTAGGGTCATATAGTAGGTACATAACTTGTACTCTTGTGTTTTTAACAGGTTACAGTTGGACCACAAGGCCCCAGGGTAAGTTTACATAGTGGAAACATGTCTGATAATTGGAATATATCTCTTACTAAATATTAATGTGACTTACGTGCCTTGGTCCGACCAATATATTATTTGCTACCAGTGAGATGAGTAAGGCTAAGTTCCCATAATAAGTATTTGGTGCGTTATTGATGCTGCAGATTTTTCACACCTTTTCTGCACTAATAAGCTCATTTAGACTACTTGCGTTTTTTTGTGCAACTTGTGTTTTTTTATTGAGATCTTAGTAAGATTTTTTTCACATTTTTTTATCTATTTTGGTACGTCATGTATTAAATAAAACTTTTCTTTTAGAAACTTAGTTACTTAGCTTTGAAAAAACTTAATTGATAAAGTTATGTGCTGATAAATCAGCCATGACACAGAAAAGGGCTGGCTTAGCTATTGAAATGAATAAGTAAAAGGGAATTTTGGGATGACATTTTTGATTCTGACATATTTTTAAGTTTGTTGTGCAGTGATATTACATGTATACATTAACAATTTTCTTTTATAGTTATCTTTTACTGTACCAGTAACGTAATTCCATTCGAAGTCTATAACAGGATTTGCTAAATCTTGCATTTTTCTGTGTGGGAGACCTTACGTACAGTGGGTTCAAGAATACGAGCATATTTGGGATATATTAAAGTTCCATGTAACATGGTTTCCAAATATTTTAGTAATATTTTCCCATAAAGATATGTATACAGTTATATATTGAAGCAGAAATTTTATTCTTGTTATTTACACAAAAAACTGCTCTTTCTTTGTCAAATCATATACTCAATCTAAACTTTTTTTAGATTGACAACCAATTTGTTACATTGTACCTAACCTAGGGCCCCCAACAAGGCTTTAAGGGATATTCCAATCTGACACTATATGCTGTACATGTCTGATATGTAGGGGGTTACTGTTCTTGTTCTGGGACTTATACTTATGGTGCGACTATAAGTCCCCTGCTCATTTGACGAAAGAAAATAAACCAAGATGGCCATTCATAATAACAGCTACAGTATCTCGATTGTAGTATATGAGAGTTGAGTAAACAGCGAAGTGATTCAAATCTCTCATAAACTCCTATGAAGAGAGTCAAAGATCTTTTCTTCTTTGTAGTACTCCACACAGAAAAGTTCCAAATATAGGGTTGTGAAAGATAGCTGGGATCCTTATAAAACATCATGGCTGCCTGCATTCGAATCTAAACTAAATTGCATTGAAGAGAATACTATCTAACACAGCAACCATTATGGAAACCAAATTAGCAAATGGCTCTTAGGTTCCTTACTGAGCTCTAAAACCGCAGACAATAGCTGATTATCATATCCAGTTGTGCTGCCAGTTCAACACGGTACATAACTGTAATGACTATGGTTTTTTAGAAGATCTGATTGGTATTTTAAGGTTTTTCCCACAAATGTCATTTATCTCCCATCCAGGACAAGTGATAAATGTATAATTACTGGGGTTTTGGGTTACCACCACATGAGAATATGGGTATCAACCAGTCTTCCTCACTGCATTGGGATTGATTGGAGCTGCATGGGTAATGCCTGACCCTTGCCTTTCAATTCATGCCTGTGAGACTGTCAAAAATAGCCAAGTACTGTACTCATTGATCGCTGAGGATACCAACAGTGGATACCCCCAGCAATCAGACCTTTATCACCAATTCATAGTATATCATGTGTGGAAAATACCATTAGGGGCAGAATATTGCAAAAAAAAAAAATTACTGTAACAAAAATATTGCAGCATTTGGCTAATAAGAACTATCAAAGAATAAAGCAGACATATAGTTACATGGGTTATAGAGATTATTCCCGCTTCTGTCAGCAATAAATGCATGTACAGTGCTCAGCATAAGTGAGTACATGCCATTTGAAAATAAATATTTTCATCAATATCTCATTGAACACCAAAACAACTTCTAAAACTGTGTGAAGACTGAGTTTCATAGAACATTTTTTAAGCCATAACATAAAAGTAAGGTTAATAATATAGCTTTCATTACAAATTTTTCAGCTTTACTAAAATTAGTTGATGCATAAATTAAGACACCTGCTTTCAAAACTTCTATGTCTAGTATTTTGTATGATCTGCATTATTTTTAAGGAAGAAGCACCAAGATTTCTAGGCATAGAATGAACGCGTTGCCGAGATGTTGCAACATCTGTTGTTTCCACTCTTCAAGAATGACCTCTTATGGAGCCTGGATGCTACATGGAGACTAATGTTTACTTTTCTCTTCAGAACTTCCCGTAGGGGTGCTTGGGTTCAGATCAGGAGACATACTTGGCCACTGAGACATACTTGGCCACTGAATCAATTTCAGCCTGTTCTTCTTCAAAGGCACAGAGTGATAGTTGCATCTTTCTTTCATTATATAATAATATTTTTATATAGCGCCAACATATTCCGCAGCACTTTACATTATAGAGGGGATTTGTACAGACAATAGACATTACAGCATAACAATAAACACAGATCAAAATAGATACCAAGACCAATGAGGGCCCTGCTTGCAAGCTTACCATCTATGAGGAAAAGTGGAGACACGAAAGGTGGATGGTAACAATTGCTTTCGTTGTTCGGGCCAGCCATAGTGTAAGAATTGGGTGTTCATGTAATGCTGCATGAACCAGTTAACAGCCTACATATGTAAAAGTAGAGACACAGAGGGCTATTAAATGCATAAGGCATTTGAGAACATGATGCGAGGAACCTGATTATGGTTTAAGTTATTTGAATGGGCCACACAGGGATAGTTAGGTTAATGCTTTGAGGCGGTAGGCCAGTCTGAACAAATGCATTTTTAGGGCATGCTTAAAACTGTGGAGATTGGGGATTCATCTATTAACCTGGGTAGTGCATTCCAAAGAATTGGTGCAGCATGTGAAAATTCTTGGAGATGGGAGGTTCTGATTATTGAGGATGTTAACCTCAGGTCATTAGCAAAATGGAGAGCACGCGTAGGGTGGTAGGCTAAGACCAGAGAGGAGATGTAGGGTGGTGCTGAGCTGTGGAGTGCTTTGTGGATGCGGGTAATAAGTTTGTACTGGATTCTGGAATGGATGTGTAACCAGTGTAATGACTGGCACAAGGTAGGGGCATCGGTATAATGATTGGTGAGGAATATGACCCTGGCTGCAGCATTCAGGACAGATTGGAGAGGGGGGAGTTTGGTAAAAGGGCGGCCGATTAGTAGAGAATTTCAATAGTCCAGACGAGAATGAAAAAGTGAAACAGTAAGAGTTTTTGCAGTGTCGAAAGTCAGAAAAGGTCGAATTCTAGAAATGTTTTTGAGGTACAGACAACAAGAGCAATCCACTGATCGGATGTGGGGGGTGAATGAAAGCTCGGAATAAAGTATGACCCCAAGGCAGCGGGTATGTTGCTAGGGAGTAATGGTGGAACCACACACGGAGGTGGCAATGTCAGGCAAAGGTAGGTTAGTAGAGGGAGAAAACACGAGGAATTCAGTTTTTGACAGGTTCAGTTTCAGATAGAAGGAGGCCATGATGTTAGAGACAGCAGTAAGACAATCACTGGTGTTTTCTAAAAAGGCAGCCGTGATGTCAGGAGAAGAAGTGTATAATTGGGTGTCATCTGCATAGAGATGGTACTGGAACCCAAATCTACTGATTGTTTGTCCAATAGGGGCGGTATACAAAGAGAAGAGGAGGGGGCCTAGGACTGATCCTTGAGGAACCCCGACGGTAAGAGGAAGATGAGAGGAGGAGGAAACAAGCAAAGGATACAGTGAAAGTGCAATAAGAAAGATAGGAGAAGAAACAGGAGAGAATGGTGTCCTTGAGGCGGATGGAGTTTAGCATAGTGAGGAGGAGCTGATGATCCACAGTGCTGAATGCTGCGGAGAGATCCAAGAGAATTAGCATGGAGCAGTGACCATTAGATTTAGCTGTTAGTAGATCATTAGAGACTTTAGTGAGGGCAGTTTCAGTAGAGTGTAAAGAGCGGAAGCCAGATTGAAAAGGGTCGAGAAGAGAGTTATCTGAGAGATAGCGGATAAGACGGGAGTGGACCAGGCATTTGAGGAGTTTAGAGATGAAGGGAAGATTAGAGACAGGTCTATAGTTAGCAGCACAGTTTTGGTAGAGGGATGGTTTTTTAAGTAATGGATCTATGATGGCATGCTTAAATGAGGGGGGAAAGATACCAGAAGAGAGAGAGAGGTTGAATATTTTTGTTAGCTGAGCGGTGACAGCAGAGGAAAGGGACTGGAGGAGATGTGATGGAACGGGTCACTGGTGCAAGTGGTCGGGCGAGAAGATGCAAGGAACCTGATTACTTCTTCTTCTGTGACTGGTTCAAAGTCAGAGAGTGAGCTAGATGCAGTGGGGGAGGGAGGACCGTCTACGGTATGAGGGGATTAGGAGATAATTTCCTGTCGGATATTGTCGATTTTTTCTATGATGTAATTGGCCAGATCGTCAGCGTGGAGATCCGTGGTTGTGGTCTGCACTCTTGGGTTGAGTAGGGAATGAAAAGTGTCAAAGAGAAGTTTAGGGTTATTGGACAATGAGGTGATGAGGGTGTTGAAATAGGTTTGTTTGGAGAGGTGAAGGGCAGAGTTGTATGTTTTAAGTATAAACTTATAATGGATGAAATCTTCGGGTAGATTAGATTTTCTCCACAGACATTCTGCGCACCTGGAGCACCGCCACAGGAAACGTGTTTGCAGCGTGTGCCACAATTGTCGCCATCTGTGCTGAGTTGTTCTATGTGTAGGAGGTGCAATTTCATCCAGGGAACTTTGCAGGGTTTCCTTGTAATGCGTCAATGCAGAATCAGGACATGAGAGGGAGGAGATAGGGGCCAATGATGACTACAAGTTCTTCATAAGTTTCTGGGTGTTAATGGCCGGCATGTTTCTATAAGTGTGGAAAGTGGGGGTGACCTGAGCGGGATGGCAGTTCTTGATAGAGAATGAAAGAAGGTTGTGGTCAGAGAGCGGGAGAGGGGAGTTTGTGAAATCATCCACTGAGCAAAGCCGAGAGAAGACCAAGTCGAGGGATTTTCCATCTTCATGCTTTGGAGAGTTAGTATGCTGCGAGAGGCCGTTAGAGATAGAAGGTGAGAAGCAGATGGGGAGAGGGGAAAAGCAATGGGGTTGTTGAAATCACCCACGATGAGGCTGGGGATGTCACAGGAGAGAAAATGTGAAAACCAGGTGGCAAAATGATCTAGGAACTGATGAGAGGGGCAGGAAGGACGATACACCACTGCCACTCACATGGAGAAGGGGATGTAGAGTCTGACCACATGGACCTCAAAAGAAGGGAAGACAAGTGAGGGTATTTGGGGAATAACTTGGAAGGTGCATTTGGTTGATAGTAGCAGACCAATGCCTCCACCTGCTCTGTTGTCCGATCTTGGAGTGTGGGAAAAGTGTAGTCCACCATATGAAAGAGCAGCAGCAGCGGTGGTGTCTGACTGCTGGATCCAGGATTCAGTAAGAGCTAGAAGGTAAAGAGAATTAGAAAGGGAGAAGTCATGGATGAAGGGGTGTTTATTACACACTGAACGAGAATTCCAAAGGGCACAATTGAAAGAGACAGAAGTCATGCAGGGAATATTAATAAGGTTAAAGGGGTTTCTGAGTGTAGCAGTTGGGAGGTTTGACTTGCTATAACATGGGGGGCCGGGGTTGGGAGAGATGTCTCCTGCGACTAGGAGAAGGAGGATAGAAAGAGTGAGCAGATGGTTAAGTGATTTGTGAGAGCGTCTTGTGTGTTGGATGGTGGGACTAAATGGATCCACGCTTTTTAGCAATGTGAGCAGAGCATGGTTGCTATACATAGGAGAGGAAAGGACAGAGGGGCCGATATGGCTGGAGTGTAAAGCGTTAATGCATGGGCGGTGAATGTGAGCGAGTGCAGCAGCCAGGATATAGATTATACAAATGGATATGGTGAATATTTCTTGTGTTCCAAATGTACCGGGAATACATTTATTTAATTGTCTTACCTGTCTCCTGCCCTGTCTAACTGCCATGTTATTACTGCCAGTACTTTGATAAAATGTACCTCGATTAAATGTGCACGAATGCCCCCCTGCATAAATGCTTCCCCAAGCTATGTCTCAATTTATAGGAGGCCAGCTCTTAGATCTTACTCTTTTTATATATATATATATATATATATATATAGAGAGAGAGAGAGAGCAGTACATCTGTGAATTCATGATACCAACAATAACATGTAGCTCCCTGACACCAGCAGCACTTATGCAGGCCCACATAAGGACACTTCTATCACCATGTTTCACTGTAGGCACTGTGAATTTTTCTTTGAACTCCTCACATTTTCGATGGCATACAGTTTTGAAGCCATCAGTTCCAAAAACATTTATCTTGGTCTCATCACTTAAGAGAATTGAGTCACAAGAAAACACTCACCCCAGTTTGACTTTCCAATTCTTTAGATAATTGAAGTGAACTTGCATGCTAATTTTCTTCAATCCATCTTTTCAGAACATTGTATCACTTTTGTTCCAGCATTCTGACTGAAAGTAAAGCTTTTCTGATCTTCTTCTAGCTTTCACCTTCCTTTTGTAAATAATTTTTTTTTTCCTCAGGTCTTGTGACATTTTTCTCCCATGTGGTGCCATTGCTGATAGCATTAAATATGAAGGGGTTTTCTTTCTTAAGTAATGCTTTTTTCAGTTAACTGTCTGCTGGTTAATGAATATTTAGATTTTTATATGGTTGAATTATTGTTAATTAGAATTTTGTTTTCTAAACTTTAGCTTTGCTTCTAAGACTTTCAGTGGTACATTCTCATTTTTGCAACATGGTCCCAAATGAATTTGTTAAGAATATTACTTTTTTGGGGTGTATAAATAACAAATCTTTTTTTCAATCATTGGCCTATATTTGTGGTAATATTAAGTAGTATGGTATCCCATAGAAAATGTTACTTCTGGAAGGAACAAAAGGTTTTCTGACAAATCTGTTGAAGTGCATTTATTTATGCTGATAGGAATAAGGAGGGGTGGGAGCAGAAATAACTTATTGAATACAGTGGACTCATAAGTATAGACTATATACGGTAACTCATATGTATAGGAGTGTATTCTATGATATCTTCTTTTAATATGCTACTCAAAAACAGGAGAACATAGTCTAATGACAGTTCAATGTTAACGTTTGTAACCTTTCTGTATATCTACTTTGTACAAATTGATTAAATATTACCTTTTTCCAACCAGTAATGGCTTGATTGCAACATAACACACATTTTAAATTTCCTCTAGTGTATTCTGTGCAGAGTCAGGCATCTGCTCTGGGGGAAAAATATTTGGCAAGGATTTCTGATCTGATTCTTATTTTAATGTCTGAAATCAGAAGAGTAAGATGGTTTTTCCACCAAGCTGTTGGTCCACCAAACATATATAGTATAAAGAGAGTCAAAGCGGTGCATCAAAAGATGTATGGTATAGTAACTCTCATTCACATCACATCTGTAACCTACTCTTACTGTGAATGGGACAAAATCCATCCAGTTTTTCTAATTATGGGGTTAGCAGTGGAGCTTCCACCAATCAATGTTTTATGACCAATGTGAGTTTTTATGACTTGCCAGCTAAGCCACAAAATTATCACGGTCATCAATATCTAAATAAGTGGAGCAAAATTTTTAATAACACAATGTAAAGCAAAATACATTTTATTAAAAAATATTTCAGTCAGCAATATTTTTATTATCAAGTCAGCTCCATTTTTTAACTTTTTTTTGCACGGCAGTTGGAGCTTTAACTACAGTGGCTTGCGAAAGTTTTTACCTATTTTGCTACATTGCAACCTATGTATAAATACAGCTTTGGCAAAAATTAAGAGACCACCACATCAAAACCCTGTCATGGGCAGCACAATCTCCAGACCTGAACCCCATTGAAATGTAATCAAGAGGATGATGCATAGTCACAAGCCATCAAACAAAGAAGAACTGCTTACATTTTTGCACCATAAGCCGTGTGAAAGACTAGTGGAAAGCATGCCAAGATGCATGAAGGCTGTGATTAGGAATCAAGGTTATTCCACAAATTATTGATTTCTGAACTCTTCCTGAGTTAAAACATTAGTATTGTTGTTTCTAAATGATTATGAACTTGTATTCTTTGCATTAATTGAGGTCTGAAAGCACTGATTTTTTTTAGTTTGACTATTTTTTCTTTTTCAGAAAAAAAGGCAAAATTTATTGCTTGGAAATTCGGAGACATGTTGTCAGAAGTTTATAGAATAAAAGAACAATTTACATTTTACTCAAAAATATACCTATAAAGAAAAAATTCAGACAAACGGAACATTTTGCAGTGGTCTCTTAATTTTTGCCAGAGCTGTATTTTTGTAAATCAATTTGTGTGCGATGCATCAGCTTAGTAGTCTAAGTTGTTGAAGTGAAGTGAGAAAAATATAGGTATAAATTCAATTTATGGGGATCAAAACACTAAAAATTGGCATATGCATATCTATTTACTCTTTTGCAATTAAGCCCCTAAAAAATTCTGGTGCAAGCAATTCCCTTCATTAGTCATATGCTTTGTGAAAGGAAGTCCACCTGTCTGCAATCTATATGGTCTATCAGTATATATACACCTTTTCTGAAAGGCCAAAAAGGCTGCAACACCATTAAGCAAGAGGCACCACTAACCAAACAAAACCATGAAGACCAAAAAGTAATGATGGGTGAACCCGAATAGTAAAGTGCAGGGTCCGTACCGAACATCTACTGTTGGACACAAACTTCTCCAGGAAGCCGCTGTTACTGTTCGGTTTCAGCACCCTGAACATCTGGTGTGGTTTGCATGACAGTGCTAGAAACAAAGGCTGCTCTGAATGGCAGTAAAAATTTTACCTCCGGTCACAGGCATTGGCTAATGAGAGAGTATTACTATGCCTGCTGCCCCTGATCACAGCGGGACCAGGGGCCACTGATGGGAGTATCCACTGCCGTTCATCGGGCCACTCACAGTGAAATGTGGGAACGCAGCTTCAATGACCAGCGGTGAACTCTATGACTTCACCTGTAGTCACTGACGCTGTGCTCACAGCACCTCATTCTCATGTGATTTACATGGGATGGGATACTCCCATCAGCAGTACCTGGTCTCGCTGTGAACAGCAATAGCAATTAATTGTAGTAGTACTGTCTCATCAGCCGATGCCTGTGACCTGAGGTAAACTTTTTACCACTGGTCAGAGAGCTGCGGTTCCCACACTGTCAGATGACAGCATGAGCCAGCATCTGTGACCGCGGTTCAAAGGCAGTGTTTGCCACGCTGTCATGAGAGCATGACAAGTAACAGATGTTTGGGCCCTCTGTTATGGACCTGGTGGTTAGGAGCACCCGGAATGACCTGATGAGTAAACTAGAAATTGGAACAAGCTCTGGGAAAGTGGGAACTCTGCTGACCGCAAACCCTACTCCTATCACACACACACTAGACATAGCCAGGGAGCGTACCTAACTCTCCCTAGACGCCTCTTCACAGCCTAAGAGCTAACTACCCCTAAAGATAGAAATAGAAGCCTAACCTTGCCTCAGAGAAATTCCCCAAAGGTAAAGGCAGCCCCCCACATATATTGACTGTGAGTTAAGAGGAAAGTCACAAACACAGGAATGAAACAGGTTTTAGCAAAAGAGGCCAGACTTCACTAAATAGTCAGAGGATAGAAAAGGAAACTATGCGGTCAGCACAAAAAACTACAAAAACCACGCAGAGTATGCAAAAAGACCCCCACACCGACTCACGGTGTGGAGGTGCAACACTGCACCCCAGAGCTTCCAGCTAGCAAGGAAATATCATGATAGCAAGCTGGACTAGAATTTAGCAGTACTAAGAAATATATTCAGGCAGTAGTAACAACAAATGAACTAGCAGGGACTTAGCTTCTGCTGGAGTAGACAGGTCCTCAGAGAAGTCCAAGAGAGATCTGAACCAATACTGATACATTGACAGCTGGCATGAAGTAACGATCTGAGTAGAGTTAAATAGGGAAGCCAGACTAACAATAAACGAGGGCAGCTGGGAAAGCAAACCTCAGAGACCAGCAGTTCCGCTCAAAGCCACCAGAGGGAGTCCAAGAGCAGAACTAACCAAAGTACCATTCATGACCACAGGAGGGAGTCCGAGAAATGGAATTCACAACAGTACCCCCCCTTGAGGAGGGGTCACCGAACCCTCACCAGGGCCCCCAGGCTGATCAGGACGAGCCAAATGAAAGGCACGAACCAAATCAGCAGCATGGACATCGGAGGCAACAACCCAGGAATTATCCTCCTGACCTTAGCCCTTCCACTTAACCAGGTACTGGAGCTTCCGTCTCGAAATACGAGAATCCAAAATTTTTTCCACCACATACTCCAACTCCCCCTCAACCAACACCGGAGCAGGACGATAATCCGAGGGAACCATAGGCGCCACATACCTCCGCAACAACGACCTATGGAACACATTATGGATGGCAAAGGAAGCTGGAAGGACCAAACGAAATGACACAGGGTTGAGAATTTCAGAAATCTTATAAGGACCAATGAAACGAGGCTTAAACTTAGGAGAAGAAACCTTCATAGGAACATAACGAGAAGATAACCAAACCAAATCCCCAACACGAAGTCGACGACCAACACAACGACGGCGGTTAGCGAAACGTTGAGCCTTCTCCTGGGACAACGTCAAATTGTTCACCACGTGAGTCCAAATTTGCTGCAATCTGTCCACCACAGAATCCACACCAGGACAGTCAGAAGGCTCAACCTGCCCCGAAGAAAAACGAGGATGAAAACCAGAATTGCAAAAAAAAGGCGAAACCAAAGTAGCCGAACTAGCCCGATTATTAAGGGCGAACTCAGCCAATGGCAAAAAGGTCACCCAATCATCCTGATCAGCAGAAACAAAGCATCTCAGATAGGTTTCCAAAGTCTGGTTGGTTTGTTCAGTTTGGCCATTTGTCTGAGGATGGAAAGCCGAAGAAAAAGACAAATCAATGCCCATCTTAGCACAAAAGGACCGCCAAAAACCTAGAGACAAACTGGGACTCTCTGTCCGACACAATGTTCTCCGGAATCCCATGCAAACGAACCACATGCTGAAAGAATAATGGCACCAAATCAGAGGAGGAAGGTAATTTAGGCAAGGGTACCTAATGGACCATCTTAGAAATGCGATCACAAACCACCCAGATGACAGACATCCTCTGAGAGACAGGAAGATCTGAAATAAAATCCATGGAAACATGCGTCCAGGGCCTTTTCGGGACCGGCAAGGGCAAAAGCAACCCACTGGCACGAGAACAGCAGGGCTTGGCCCGAGCACAAGTCCCACAAGACTGCACAAAAGAACGCACATCCCGTGACAAGGAAGGCCACCAAAAGGACCTAGCCACCAAATCCCTGGTACCAAAAATGCCAGGATGACCAGCCAACACCGAGCAATGAACCTCAGAAATAACTCTGCCAGTCCATCTATCAGGGACAAACAGTTTCTCTGCTGGACAACGGTCAGGTCTATCAGCCTGAAACTCCTGCAGCACCCGCCGCAAATCAGGGGAGATGGCAGACAGAATTACCCCCTCTTTGAGAATACCAGCCGGCTCAGGGACTCCCGGAGAATCAGGCACAAAACTCCTAGAAAGGGCATCAGCCTTCACATTCTTAGAACCTGGAAGGTATGAGACCACAAAATCGAAACGGGAGAAAAACAGTGACCATCGAGCCTGTCTAGGATTCAACCGCTTGGCAGACTCGAGATAAGTCAAATTCTTGTGATCCGTCAAGACCACCACGCGGTGCTTGGCTCCCTCAAGCCAATGTCGCCACTCCTCGAATGCCCACTTCATAGCCAGCAGCTCCCGATTGCCAACATCATAATTACGCTCAGCAGGTGAAAACTTTCTAGAAAAGAAGGCACATGGCTTCATCACAGAGCCATCAGAACTTCTTTGAGACAAAACAGCCCCTGTTCCAATCTCAGAAGCATCAACCTCAACCTGAAAAGGGAGCGAAACATCTGGCTGACGCAACACAGGGGCCGAAGAAAAACGACGTTTCAGCTCCTGAAAAGCCTCCACAGCCGCGGAGGACCAATTCACCACATCAGCACCTTTCTTTGTCAAATCAGTCAAAGGTTTAACCACACTAGAAAAATTAGTGATGAACCGACGGTAAAAATTAGCAAAGCCCAGGAATTTCTGAAGACTCTTCACAGATGTAGGTTGAGTCCAATCATAAATGGCCTGAACTTTAACAGGATCCATCTCGATAGTAGAAGGGGAAAAAATGAAGCCCAAAAAGGAAACCTTCTGAACTCCAAAGAGACACTTAGACCCCTTCACAAACAAGGAATTAGCACGAAGGACCTGAAATACCATTCTGACCTGCTTCACATGAGACTCCCAATCATCAGAAAAGACCAAAATATCATCCAAATATACAATCATGAATCTATCCAGATACTTTTGGAAGATGTCATGCATAAAGGACTGAAACACAGATGGAGCGTTAGAAAGCCCGAATGGCATCACCAGGTACTCAAAATGGCCCTTGGGCGTATTAAATGCTGTTTTCCATTCATCGCCCTGTTTAATACGCACAAGGTTATACGCCCCTCGAAGATCTATCTTGGTGAACCAACTAGCCCCCTTAATCCGAGCAAACAAATCAGACAGCAGAGGCAAAGGGTACTGAAATTTGACCGTGATTTTATTGAGAAGGTGGTAGTCTATACAGGGTCTCAGAGAACCATCCTTCTTGGCCACAAAAAAGAACCCTGCTCCCAACGGTGATGAAGACGGGTGAATATGCCCTTTCTCCAAGGACTCCTTTATATAACTCCGCATAGCGGCGTGTTCTGGCACGGATAAATTGAAAAGTCGGCCCTTAGGGAACTTACTACCAGGGATCAAATTTATAGCACAATCACAATCCCTATGAGGGGGTAGGATACTGGACTTGGGCTCATCAAATACATCCCGGTAATCCGACAGAAACTCAGGGACATCAGAAGGAGTGGATGAAGAAATTGACATCATCGGAACATTGCCATGTACCCCTTGACAACCCCAACTAGACACAGACATTGATTTCCAATCCAATACTGGATTATGAACCTGTAGCCATGGCAAACCCAACACGACCACATCATGCAAATTATGCAACACCAAAAAGCAAATATCTTCCTGATGTGCAGGAGCCATGCACATGGTCAACTGAGTCCAGTACTGAGGTTTATTCCTGGCCAAAGGCGTAGCATCAATTCCCCTCAAAGGAATAGGATACTGCAAAGGCTCCAGGAAAAAACCACAACGCCTGGCAAACTCCAAGTCCATCAAATTCAGGGCAGCACCCGAATCCACAAATGCCATAACCGAGTAGGATGACAGAGAGCAAATCAAAGTAACAGACAAAAGAAATTTAGGCTGTACAGTAGCAATGGTGACAGACCTAGCGAACCGCCTAGTGCGCTTAGGACAATCAGAGATAGCATGAGTAGGGTCACCACAGTAAAAACACAGCCGATTCTGACGTCTGTGTTCTTGCCGTTCAGTTCTGGTCAAAGTTCTATCACATTGCATAAGCTCAGGCCTCTGCTCAGAGGACACCGCCAAATGGTGCACAATCTTGCGCTCACGCAAACGCCGATCAATTTGAATGGCCAAGGACATTGATTCATTCAGACCAGCAGGCGTGGGGAAGCCCACCATAACATCCTTAAGGCCCTCAGAGAGACCCTTTCTAAAAATTGCTGCCAGGGCACACTCATTCCATTGAGTAAGCACAGACCACTTTCTAAACTTCTGACAATATACCTCCGCTTCCTCCTGACCCTGACACAAAGCCAGCAAGGCTTTCTCTGCCTGATCCACTGAATTAGGTTCGTCATAAAGCAATCCAAGCGCCAGAAAAAACGCATCTACATTAAGCAATGCAGGATCTCCTGGCGCAAAGGAGAATGCCCAGTCTTGAGGGTCGCCACGTAGCAAAGAAATAATAATTTTTACTTGCTGAATGGGGTCACCAGAGGAGCGGGGTTTCAAAGCAAGAAACAGTCTACAATTATTTTTGAAATTCAGGAACTTAGATCTATCCCCAGAAAACAAATCAGGAATTGGAATTCTAGGCTCTAACATCGGATTCTGAACTACATAATCTTGAATGCTTTGGACCCTTGCAGTGAGTTGATCCACACAAGAGGACAGACCCTGAATATTCATATCTACACCTGAGTCCTGAACCACCCAGAGATTAAGGGGAAAAGAGAGACAAAACACACTGCAAAGAAAAAAAAATGGGTTCAGAACTTCTCTTATCCCTCTTTTGAGATGCATTAACACTTTGTGGGCCAGCTGTACTGTTATGGACCTGGTGGTTAGGAGCACCCGGAATGACCTGATGAGTAAACTAGAAATTGGAACAAGCTCTGGGAAAGTGGGAACTCTGCTGACCGCAAACCCTACTCCTATCACACACACACTAGAAATAGCCGTGGAGCGTACCTAACTCTCCCTAGATGCCTCTTCACAGCCTAAGAGCTAACTACCCCTAAAGATAGAAATAGAAGCTTAACCTTGCCTCAGAGAAATTCCCCAAAGGTAAAGGCAGCCCCCCACATATATTGACTGTGAGTTAAGAGGAAAGTCACAAACACAGGAATGAAACAGGTTTTAGCAAAAGAGGCCAGACTTCACTAAATAGTCAGAGGATAGAAAAGGAAACTATGCGGTCAGCACAAAAAACTACAAAAACCACGCAGAGTATGCAAAAAGACCCCCACACCGACTCATGGTGTGGAGGTGCAACACTGCACCCCAGAGCTTCCAGCTAGCAAGGAAATATCATGATAGCAAGCTGGACTAGAATTTAGCAGTACTAAGAAATATATTCAGGCAGTAGTAACAACAAATGAACTAGCAGGGACTTAGCTTCTGCTGGAGTAGACAGGTCCTCAGAGAAGTCCAAGAGAGATCTGAACCAATACTGATACATTGACAGCTGGCATGAAGTAACGATCTGAGTAGAGTTAAATAGGGAAGCCAGACTAACAATAAACGAGGGCAGCTGGGAAAGCAAACCTCAGAGACCAGCAGTTCCGCTCAAAGCCACCAGAGGGAGTCCAAGAGCAGAACTAACCAAAGTACCATTCATGACCACAGGAGGGAGTCCGAGAAATGGAATTCACAACAGCCCTCCATTCATCTGAATGTGGTCTGGGTTCAGATAGTGTTCTAGTACCCAAACCAGACTTTTTTTAAATGTTCAACCGAACCCGCCAGACCTGAACATCCAGGGGTTCACCCATAACTACCCTGGAAATCTCCAAACAAGTCAGGGACAAAGTTGTTGAGAAGTACAAGTCAGGGTTGAGCTATAAAAAAATTTACCAGTCTCTGATGATCCCCCGGAGCACCATCAAATCAAATATTATCAAATGGACAAAACACAAATAAAAATACAATAACTCTGCTAAGAGAGGGCTGCCCACCAAAACTCTAAGCCCGGTCAAGTTGGGCATTAATCAGAGATGCAGCACAGAGACCAAAGGTAACACTGGAGGAGCTGCAGAGTTCCCAAGCAAAGACAGGAGTATCTGTCCATATGGCCACAATAAGCCGTACAGAAGAAGAAGTATGGAAGAGTGGGCAGAAAAAAGCTTTTACTTGCACACAAAAATTGTAAGGCTCTTTTTGAGTTTGCTAAAGTCATGTGGCAAACAACCAAAATATATGGTGGAAGGTGCTGTGGTCAAATGAGACTAAAATTGAATTTTTTGGCCACCAAGGTAAGTGCTATGTCTGGTACCAAACCAGCAGAGCTCAACACCCCAAGAACCCCATCCCCACAGTGTAACATGGTGGTGGCAGCATCATGTTGTGGGGATCTTTTTTGGCAGCAGCAACAGGGATATTGATTTGAGTCAAGAGGAAGATGGATGGTGCAAAATACAAAGATATTCTTGAGCAACACCTGTTTCAGTCTGTCAGTGATTTGAGACTGGGAAGGAGGCTCACCTTCCAACAAGACAATGATCCAAAGCATATTGCTAAAGCAATACTCAAGTGGTTTAAGGGGAAATGTGTAAATGTTTTGGAGTGGCCTAGTCAAAGCACAGACCTTACTTCAATTGAGAATCTGTGGTCAGACTTTAACCCTCCGTCACATACAACTGATCTGACAGGCGCTTCTCTTTTACTTTCATTTCTCCTTCCTCACCAGATTGTGAGGAAAGCCCCTCCCTCCAGGTAGTCTCCTGTCTCTTGAAGGTCTGTGAAACCTGATATCACAGTTGGATTTCAGAGCTTCAGGGGAGAGGATATAGCTGCACAGATCTCTCAGGCTCATTGTATGTGAATACGTCACATTCAGTAAGGTTGGTATTTTATGTTTTTATTCATCACAATAGTTTATTTAGCTTGTTTTATGAATGTATAGCACAAAATGTGAGGATATTTCATAGAAATAAGGGAGATTTTACAAAAGAAAGTGTGCTGCTCAGGCATATACAGTAGTTCCCTAACATATTCCTTCTCTTGCTTCAGATTATCTGCTGAAATGGAGAGGAAAATGTACAATTTATCCAAACAACTTGATGTTGAGGAAGTAACAAACATGCTGTTAGATGATAGAGACCTCACACTGAATGAGGATTTAGGAGAGGAAAGTGAGATTGATTCTCATGATGAGGTGGAAGAATGTGTCCTGGATTCTGAAACAGAGCAAGATGGTGACAGTGGTGAGGATGAAGAAGTTGGATCATATTATATTGGAAAAGATAAAAATACTAAATGGAACAAGAAGCCATTCCAGAAAAAACGTAGGGAACCTTTAAACATTATTACTCACCTTCCTGCAGTAATAGGAACTGCACGTAATGCAAAAACTGCAGTTGAATGCTGGAACAGTATATTTACAGATGACATTCTGGACTCTATTGTCACATATACCAACCAATATATAGACATTATAAAGGACAAGTACATCTGCAACAGAACCATCAAGCCCACAGATGAAATAGAACTGCGTGCTTTTTTTGGATTACTGTACCTTGCAGGAGCTTATAGGGCAAATAGACAAAGTTTGGAGGAACTTTGGGGTAAAGATGGGGATGGAGTTGAAAAATTTAGCCTTGTTATGTCCATAAACAGATTCAAGATTCTAATTCGTTGCCTTCGGTTTGACGACAGAACTACCCGAACCGAACGCAAAACACATGACCGACTTGCTCCAATTCGTGATATATTTCAAAGATTTGTTGTAAACTGTAAACAAAGTTATTACCCTGGAGAGAATCTCACTATTGACGAAATGCTCCCTGGTTTTCGTGGTAGATGTGCCTTTCGTCAATATATTCCATCAAAGCCAAACAAATATGGAATAAAAATTTATGCCCTTGTTGATGCCAGTAAGACCTACACTTACAACCTGGAAGTTTATGCAGGAAAACAACCAGAAGGTCCTTACTGTGTGAGCAACAAACCCATTGATGTTGTAAAAAGACTGGCTGAACCCTTATTTGGATCGGGTCGCAATATTACAGCTGACAATTGGTTTACAAGTTGTGATCTGATTGATTATCTGAAAATTCAGAAGCTGTCATATGTGGGAACTGTAAGAAAAAACAAAAGGGAATTGCCGCCACAGTTTGTAAGTGTGAAAGAGAGACAACAGTACAGCAGTATGTTTGCATTCCATAATGGAAAGGCTTTAGTTTCCTATGTACCACATGCCAAAAAAATCGTACTTCTTCTATCAACACTTCATGATGATGCTGCCATCGATCCTGGGACTGGGGCAGAAAAAAACCCGGAGATAATTACATTTTACAATGCCACCAAAGGGGGTGTGGATACAGCAGATCAGATGTGCTCCACTTTCAACGTCAGCAGAAACATCAAACGCTGGCCAATGGTCATATTTTTTGCTATGTTGAATTTGGGTGGTATAAATTCACAAGTGATTTATCTTGAAAACAAGCTTGAACCACTCCGTAGACGACTGTATCTGAAAAAATTGGCCCATGAACTAGTACTTGGAGAGCTACGCAGGAGAAGCGTGAAAACAATCGGTATCCCCTCTCGCCTTCAAGTTCAGCTCAAAAGGTTCCGCCCAGAAGATGATGGTGAAAAGTCACCATCTGCACCACCTCACAAAAGAAGGAGATGCACCACCTGCCAAACGGAAAGCGGAACCAGAAGGCTTTCAAATTATGAATGTCTCAAATGTCATAAAGCAATTTGCCTGACACATGCAAAAATGGTGTGTAATTCTTGCTATTTGCTCTGCAAGTGTGACTTTTCTGGGGAAACCTCAGCATCTACTTCTGATTGAATATGTTTTTAATAGTACTTAAGGTACCTTAAAATTAAGTTTGTGTTCAAAAATTTTCTTTGTACATTTTTTTGAGAGTCGAACTGGTGACTATTTGGCGGGAGTTTTGAAAAGTTTGTATTTCATAGTTATTAGTTTTCTGTTAAGTAAATGTTTTTTTTTGCAACTGATTATGTGTAGTCTCTTTTATTACATCCCTATGAAGGTCACTGATCACTTTTAGAGCACTGAAATTGCAAACATTAGATATTATAGGTATTTTTCCAGCAGGCGCCTGACAGGCACATTGTATGTGAACTCGTTAGTCCGAATATTGTATGTGACGGAGGGTTAAGATTGCTGTTCACCAGAGTAAACCATCTATCTTGAAGTAGTTGAAACAGTTTTGTCTTGAGGAATGGTCAAAAATCCCAGTTGCAAGATGTGGAAAACTCATAGAGACTTATCAAAAGTGAAGAGATTTATCAAAAGTGACTTGCAGCTGTAATTGCCACAAAAGGGTGCTATTAAAAGTACTGACTTTAGGGGGGTGAAAAGTAATGCACACTGAAGGTTACAGTTATTTTGTCTTATTTGTTGGTTGATTCACGATAAAAAGAAAACCAAATGTTCACAATTGTGCGCATGTTCTTTAAATGAACTGATGTAAACCCTAAAAGAAAAACAGTGACATTCCAGGTTGTGAGGCAGCCAAACATGAAAAATGTCAGGGGAGGGAGGGGAAGAGATTGAATACTTTTGCAAGCCACTATATGTTACTAAAATTTAACCCAATATATTTACATTTTGTATGTTTTGTAAAGAAGAAAATGGAAAGAAATAAGAATAATGTCCACACCCTCATGAATTAATTTACTTCACCCACTTAAATCTACAGTAATGATCACTTTAGGGGCATCATAATGTGTTGGGAGCACTGTGGGGGAATCAAACTTTGCCTAGGGGCATCATACTGGGGGGGTTCTGTGGGAGCAAATTGTGTGAGAGAATTCACTGTTGATGTATCATACTGTTGAATGGGGAGCATTTTTTCACACTGTGTGGTGGCCATGAAAGGGCTATTGTAAAGGGTAAATACATTGAGGGGCTGCAGTAGGCATTCAAATAATGTGTTCATGCAACGATACATATACCTCTCCCTGTCTTTAAAATTTGTCAGATATACCATTCTATGACTGTGCCTATGCGCCATAAGCCCATCTAATCTGCCGAATATAACTTTTTGTGGAGGAAGGGAGTACCGGGGATGGGGTGTAGACCAATTATAGATTTTGGTATTGGGTACCAACATTTCTAAGCATGCCACTGGATAGCCTTATAGTATTTACAGTCAGAAACCAAATGTTCCTTGACCCAACAGTTATATGAAGAGTGAAAACCAGATTGTCCCGGCAGCAGCTTACTTGCACTAACTTTAAAAGGACTGTGCATGTTGAAATGCAACTGTGGTGAGTGATGTGTATTAGGTTGTCAGTTCAAAAAGACTTCCTCGGACGGACTTGGCACTAGCCACTCAGTCTTGCAGATCCTACAGTCAGGTCTTCACTCTTTAACATCAAACAGGGATCTGGATTCACAATGGGGCCCCCTCTGGGTTGTGCCTATGGTGTAGCTGCTGTCCAACGGAATGTGCCTGAGGCAAGGATATTCAAACTAGCTAAGTTATTAACAGAAGGTACAGAATCAGAAAGCAATACCATAAACACTGGAATTGCCAGGGGTCGGATAATAGAAGGTCTCATGCAGCACAAGTCCCAGCCACGCCATTTTACCATTTTCATGTTTGGGTTGTGCCTATGCTGTCTATTGACATTGACCTCTCCTCAATTACTAGTGCTGCCCACAGAGTGCCGGCAACCAAGGCAGACATCACTAAAGAAGGTCCAAGTAGTGATGTAGCAATGTAACATGAAGCATCACTCAATATTATGAACTAAGACTATGAACTAATCCTAGGATATACGGTAGTTGAGTGTCAAAGTCAAGAAACAAAACATAATTTTCCTTTTCATAATATGTGACCTTTTTTTCTGCCCAACTGGGTAAAATACATACCTCTGGGAATACATGAATATTATATAATGTCAAAACAAGATGGTTATAATTTAATAACCTTATACCAATTCCAAGCTTTAAAGGAGTATTTTAGTTTTTTTTAATTATCGGAAGTAAAATGGGATTTTTTTTTCAAAAGAAACATGTTCAAACATAAAATGTGATCACATCTGTACCAGATAAAAAAAGGATTAACGCTCACATATTCAATTCATTATGACGTTTTTTGTAAGGAATTTCCATCAGAAGCAGAAACAAGTCACATACAGTTATATGAAAAAGTTTGGGCACCCCTATTAATCTTAAGCTTAATGTTTTATAAAAATTGGGGTTTTTTGCAACAGCTATTTCAGTTTCATATATCTAATAACTGTTGGACACAGTAATGTTTCTGCCTTGAAATGAGGTTTATTGTACTAACAGAAAATGTGCAATCTGCATTCAAACAAAATTTGACAGGTGCATAAGTATGGGCACCCTTATCATTTTCTTGTTTTAAATACTCCTACCTACTTTTTACTGACTTACTAAAGCACTTTTTTTGGTTTTGTAACCTCATTGAGCTTTGAACTTCATAGCCAGGTGTGTGCAATCATGAGAAAAGCTACTTAAAGTGGCCACTTGCAAGTTGTTCTCCTGTTTGAATCTCCTCTGAAGAGTGGCATCATGGGCTCCTCAAAACAACTGTCAAATGATCTGAAAACAAAGATTATTCAACATAGTTGTTCAGAGAAAGGTTACACAAAGCTGTCTAAGAGATTTAACCGGTCAATTTCCACTGTGAGGAACATAGTAAGGAAATGGAAGAACACAGGTACAGTTCTTGTTAAGGCCAGAAGTGGCAGGCCAAGAAAAACATCAGAAAGACAGAGAAGAATGGTGAGATCAGTCAAGGACAATTCTCAGACCACCTCCAGAGAGGTGCAGCATCAACTTGCTGCAGATGGTGTCACTGTGCATCAGTCAACTATACAACGCACTTTGCACAAGTACAAGCTGTATGGGAGAGTGATGCGAAAGAAGCCGTTTCTGCAAGCACGCCACAAACAGAGTCGGCTGAGGTATGCAAAAGCACATTTGGAGAAGCCAATTTCTTTTAGGAAGAAGGTCCTGTGGACTGATGAAACCAAGATTGAGTTGTTTGGCGTTATGCATGGCGGCCAAAAAACACAGCATTCCAAGAAAAACACTTGCTACCCACAGTAAAATTTGGTGGAGGTTCCATCATGCTTTGGGGCTGTGTGGCCAATGCCGGCACCGGGAATCTTGTTAAAGTTGAGGGACGCATGGATTCCTCTCAGTGTCAGCAGATTCTTGACAATAATGTTCATGAGTCAGTGACAAAGTTGAAGTTACGCAGGGGATGGATCTTTCAGCAAGACAATGATCCAAAACACAGCTCCAATTCTACTCAGGCATTCATGCAGAGGAACAATTACACTGTTCTGGAATGGCCATCACAGTCCCCAGACCTGAATATCATTGAACATCTGTGGGATCATTTGAAGAGGGCTGTCCATGCTCGGTGACTATCAAACTTAACTGAACTGGAATTGTTTTGTAAAGAGGAATGGTCAAAAATACCTTCATCCAGAAATCCAGGAACTCATTAAAAGCTACAGGAAGCGACTAGAGGCTGTTATTTTTGCAAAAGGAGGATCTACTAAATATTAATGTTACTTTTCTGGTGAGGTGCCCATACTTATGCACCTGTCAAATTTTGTTTGAATGCAGATTGCACATTTTCTGTTAGTACAATAAAGCTCATTTCAAGGCAAAAACATTACTGTGAAAATAAAATACAAAATATGGTGGCGCAATAAAGTGTCACAAAACTTAACAGCAGTGGCGTAACTACAAAGTTATGGGCCCCGGTGCGAACTTCCAAATGGGGCCCCCCCCGCCATAAAATTCAATGTAAGCCCCATAGAATACAATGCAGCCCCCCTCATAGTATAATGCAGCCCCTCCATACAGGGGCAGTGACAAAGACACGAGCAAATGGTGACGAGGGGGCAGAGGAGAGGGAACAAGGGGGCAAGGAAGACAGGCACTAGGGGACACATGGGGGCTAGGAGGCAGGGGAGAAGGATACAAGGGGTCTAGTGGGCAAGGGAGACTGACACAAGTGGGCAAGGGAGACTGACACAAAGGGCACACGGGGACTAGTGGACAAGAGAGACTGGCACACGGGGACACGGACTAGTGGGCAAGGGAGACTGACACACGGGGACTAGTGGGCAATGGAGACTGACACACGGGGACAAGGGACAAGCACAAGGGGACAAGGGAGACAGGCACAAGGGGACACATAGGGACTAGTGAGCAAGAGACTGACAAAAGGGGACAAGGGATACAAGCACAAGGGGACACACAGGGACAAGTGGGAAAGGGAGACTGACACACAGGGACTAGTGGGCAAAGGAGACTGACACAAGCACAAGGGGACAAAGGAGACTGACACAAGCACAAGGGGACATAGGAGACAGGCACATGGGGACACACAGGGACTAATGGGCAAGGGAGACTGGCACACGGGGACACAAGCATAAGGGAGACAGGCTCAAGGGGACACACAGGGACTAATGGGCAAGGGAGACTGGCACACGGGGACAAGGGACACAAGCATAAGGGGACAAGGGAGACAGGCACATGGGGACACACAGGGACTAATGGGCAAGGGAGACTGGCACATGGGGACACAAGCATAAGGGAGACAGGCTCAAGGGGACTCACGGCCCCCTGACCTGCCAGAGCCGCTTGCAGCTGCGACCGTAGTAGTTACGCCGCTGCCTCACACACACACACACTACAGATATCACACACACATCATATTACAGATATCACACACATACTACAATTATCACACACACACACTACAGATATCACACACACACACAGACATACTACAGATATCACACACACACACATCATACTACAGATATCACACACACACACACTACAGATAACACACACACACACACACACTACAGATATCACACACACACACACATACACACACTACAGATATCACACACACACACACTACAGATATCACACACACACACACATCATACTACAGATATCACACACATACTGCAGTTATCACACACACACTACAGATACCACACACACACACACACACACACACCAGAGATACCAGCTCATATACACAACTCACAATCTCCTCTCTGGTACAGGGGTGGCTGATGTAAACCGGCTGCAGCTCCTCAGCTTCTCCTGACTAAGGCTAGTTTCACACTAGCGTCGGGAACAACCCGTCGCTGTGCGTCGGGCCGACGTTCCCGACGCTAGTGTGGTCTCCGCCGCACAACGGGGGCAGCGGATGCATTTTTCCCACGCATCCGCTGCCCCATTGGGTGGTGCGGGGAAGTGCGGGGAGGTGGGGGCGGAGTTCCGGCCGCGCATGCGCGGTCGGAAAAAGTGGACCGTCGGGAGCAAAAAACGTTACATGTAAGGTTTTTTTCTCCCGACGGTCCGCTACCACACGCCCAAGCGTCGCAAAACGGACGCGACGTTTGGCAATGCGTCGCAAATGCGTCGCTAATGTTAGTCTATGACGAAAAAACGTATCCAGCAAGAACTTTTGCTGGATGCGTATTTTCGGCAAAACGACGCATTTGCGACGTATTGCAGTTAACGCTAGTGTGAAACTAGCCTAAAGCGGCTCTGTCCCGCACCTCCCCCCTGCTCTCGCCTTCTGTCCCGGGGTTATTTTGGCTTTCTCTTAAAGGGAACCTGTCACCCCGTTTTTTCCGTATGAGATAAAAATACTGTTAAATAGGGCCTGAGCTGTGCATTGCAATAGTGTAGTTTGTGGACCCAGATTCCCCACCTATGCTGCCGAAATACGTTACCAAAGTAGTCGTTTTCGCCTGTCAATCAGGCTGGTCTGGTCAGATGGGTGTGGTGTCTTCCCCTAGATCTTGCTTAGTTTTCCGTTGGTGGCGTAGTGGTGTGCGCATGCCCAAGGTCCCGAATCCACTGCACAGGGGAGTGAAAATAGCGTGATGTGCGACATTTCATTGGTGATCGGTGGGGGCGGCCATCTTCCTTTGGCCGCGCGTGCGCAGAAGCGGCGCTCTGCTGGCCGCGGCTTCAGGAAAATGGCCGCAGGATGCCGCGCGTGCCCAGATGGAGATCGCGGCGGCCATTTTCCTGAAGCAGAGATGCGACACCTCGTACACCCCCGACTCCGCTCCGTACACCTCGTACACCCCCGGCTCCGCTCCGTACACCTCGTGCACACACGGCTCCGCTCCGTACACCTCGTGCACACACGGCTCCGCTCCGTACACCTCGTGCACACACGGCTCCGCTCCGTACACCTCGTGCACACACGGCTCCGCTCCGTACACCTCGTGCACACACGGCTCCGCTCCGTACACCTCGTGCACACACGGCTCCGCTCCGTACACCTCGTGCACACACGGCTCCGCTCCGTACACCTCGTGCACACACGGCTCCGCTCCGTACACCTCGTGCACACACGGCTCCGCTCCGTACACCTCGTGCACACACGGCTCCGCTCCGTACACCTCGTGCACACACGGCTCCGCTCCGTACACCTCGTGCACACCCGGCTCCGCTCCGTACACCTCGTGCACACCCGGCTCCGCTCCGTACACCTCGTGCACACCCGGCTCCGCTCCGTACACCTCGTGCACACCCGGCTCCGCTCCGTACACCTCGTGCACACCCGGCTCCGCTCCGTACACCTCGTGCACACCCGGCTCCGCTCCGTACACCTCGTGCACACCCGGCTCCGCTCCGTACACCTCATGCACACCCGGCTCCGCTCCGTACACCTCATGCACACCCGGCTCCGCTCCGTACACCTCATGCACACCCGGCTCTGCTCCGTACACCTCATGCACACCCGGCTCTGCTCCGTACACCTCATGCACACCCGGCTCTGCTCCGTACACCTCATGCACACCCGGCTCCGCTCCGTACACCTCATGCACACCCGGCTCCGCTCCGTACACCTCATGCACACCCGGCTCCGCTCCGTACACCTCATGCACACCCGGCTCTGCTCCGTACACCTCATGCACACCCGGCTCTGCTCCGTACACCTCATGCACACCCGGCTCTGCTCCGTACACCTCATGCACACCCGGCTCTGCTCCGTACACCTCATGCACACCCGGCTCTGCTCCGTACACCTCATGCACACCCGGCTCTGCTCCGTACACCTCATGCACACCCGGCTCCGCTCCGTACACCTCATACACACCCGGCTCCGCTCCGTACACCTCATACACACCCGGCTCCGCTCCGTACACCTCATGCACACCCGGCTCTGCTCCGTACACCTCATGCACACCCGGCTCTGCTCCGTACACCTCATGCACACCCGGCTCTGCTCCGTACACCTCATACACACCCGGCTCCGCTCCGTACACCTCATACACACACTGCTCTGCTACATCCACCCAAACCCCTCCTGACCTCACACTAAAGCTTACCCTCCTCCAGCACGATGACAAACAGCACTGCACTACTGTCCTGCACTACACGGAAGCCCTTGATCATGTGACTCCAACTCCTCCCCTCCTGTGACCTCATCACAGGTCCTGTGCGCACAGAGCAGTGGCAGCTATAGTAGTGGTGTGCGGCTCTCTGCGGTGGAGGGGCTCTGCTGCGGGTCAAGTGCAGTCCCACCCGTGATCGCGAGTGCACGCGCAGCAGGGCCTGTAAGGAAGAATTATTTAAAGGGCCGGCGGCCCATTTTGTAGCTTAGAGTTCTTAGGAGCCCGCCCAGTCTGCTGGACTGGGTGGGCCCCTAAGCACTGCGGGCCCCGTCGCAATTGCGACCCCTGCGACCGCGGTAGTTACGCCCCTGCTTAACAGCTACCCGCAGCGACACCAACAGGCTTCCACAAACAGCCTGTAAGGAAGTGCTAAATAAAAAAGATTAGTGTATATACTGGTGTATATACTGGTACGCGCTGGGTAGTGACAAGAGTAAAAGGAGCAACACACAAAAACTCCCACAAATATGGATAAGAGACCATGTAAAATGCTATCAGTATAACCCAGGAAGATCATCAATAGGATACATTGGAGTTTCTTTGCCCTACCTTCACTGGAGCACATACTTCATTGGAGCACATACTTACCATACTGATAGCATTTTACATGGTCTCTTATCCATATTTGTGGGAGTTTTTGTGTGTTGCTCCTTTTACTCTTGTCACTACCCAGCGCGTACCAGTATATACACCAGTATATACACTAAAAAACATTACTGTGTCCAACAGTTATTAGATATATGAAACTGAAATAGCTGTTGCAAAAAAACAATTTTTATAAAACATTAAGGTTAAGATTAATAAGGGTGCCCAAACTTTTTCATATAACTGTATAAATTATATTTTGAGGATACGTTCTTATGAGTGCCAACTATTATGTCAAGTGCCAACATGTTGTGCGACCACTCACTCTATCTTGCTATACATACTGTATTTTTTATCTTGTCTTCAAAATAAGTTGACAATTTGTAGATCATGTTATTTTGAATTGGGAAGATCTAGAATAATCTCTAATATCCAACCATGTCTCATTGTTTTGTATGCAAAAACATACATGAAGGATGAAAGATTAATGCTTTGGCTATGTACTTTTGTTCTGAACTGTAATAAATATAGCAACACCCAACAGTGATTATATCAGAATATAATTTATCACTCTTATAACATGTGTTATTATCTTTACTTGTGCCTGGAGAATTAATCTGTTTAACTAAAAATTTCCAAATTATCATATTTTTCGGATTATGACAGACTTTTTTCCCAAAAAAATTGGGAGGAAAAAGGGGGTGCGTCTTATAATCTGGAGGTGTCTTACATGGGGGGGGTGGCAACAGTGGGGCTACAAAAGTCAGGGTCACTTGATTAAGGAGGTCGACGGCGGCAGGAGGTGTGAGGCAATGCTGCAGGCCCTGTCCTCTCAGAAGACATCGGCGCCGGTGAGCGGAGGTCCCCTTTCCAGTACCTATCCCTGTGATGAACTTTGGGAAAATGGCCGTCAGAGCCGACATATGCGCAGATTGAGATCTCGGGAGACGATTAAACATGATTAAAAGTGCGCAGTCACCTGGAACGCGTCAATGCTGTGTGTCATGCAAGCTGTACTGCTGGTTTTGTAGGTCCTTTAAGCATTTTGGGTGAATAAAATATTCCTGGTTCGTGGACCTGGATTTTCTTCATTTGCAAACCAGAGAGGTGTCTGCAATGGAGTTTTAGATTTGGCTTCATATACATTATGCATTAATTATATAAATATGTCTTTGTGTTTCACATCAGATTTTGAGCTTACAATGAAGGTTCTAAAGGCTGTTACATATCAACCATAGGCTTTCATTGTAAGAAATGGGTACACTAAACAAAAACTGGGCCAGTGTATGCTATCTTTTGGCATATGTTGAGTGCATAAGATGGCATTTACATGTCAAAGACAATTGTCTGGGAATAATCCTAGCATATACCTCTGATGTGTAGATAAACGAGATATAAACATAGCCATAAATTCTCCCTAAAATGCTCTTTGATCAGTCAAATGTATTGCTTGTTTATATGAGCTAAGATCATGATAACGTTTAAACTGTGCAGAAAAATATATATAAGCAACTCCGAAAGGCAGGAGACAGAGCGTTTATGCCTTTAGCATGGCTGGAAGCGAGTGGGGAATATGAGATGATATCCCACCATGTTTCCTTACGTCACAGAATAAGAACGAGGCTCGTAAAAAATGTAAAAGATTTGTTTAGTTCTAGTGGATTTGTTGATCTAGCAAAGAATAGAAGAAAAAAAACATTGATGTTTATTACTTGTAAGTTCTAAGTCAACAAAGTGCTGTGGGGTTAGGGAGCACATCCAAAATCTATTTCTTGCTTCAATCAAAAAAAAAAAAAAAGAGTCGGATACAATGTAATTAATCAACCATATTTTTTTCTCCTCTACAAAGATACATTATAGATACCCAAGTTATCTATTCCATAGGGCATGCTCCCAATAAACTGTCAGACAGGGGATCCCTCTGTCCCCTAGGCTTGCTTCCATCCAATACAATGTTATCTCATCCCATATCCAAATCAATCTATTTATACAATGTAAAATGTAATTAGTAATACTGCCAACACCTTGTCTGTTTTCAAGTCTTTTGAGGGGAATTCATAGAGAGACATAAAGAGAATATATACTTGCCACTTATTTTTGCCATATAAGCCACATATACTTTGGCATGAACATCAAAACTATCATGTCGCTTATGTAAGTAGTTTTAATTTCATTGGTTTGCAATCTGCTTATGTGATAAAGTAGTGTTTCCTCATCATAGGGACTTAAAGGGGAGAGAGGACAGACTGGGTCCTTCGGGCCAAAAGGAGAGAGAGGAGAACGGGTAAGTAGCAGTCGGGTAAATATTCTTTTATTCCTTTTTTATTTTGCGCTGTTGTACTATACACTTATAAAGAATAGATATACCTGTTTTATTGCGAATGTCCACCAAGAACGTGTGTCTATTGCCAGGTCCAGTTATTAGATTATGTACAAATTATTTAAAATATATCATGTCTAGAAATAAGCAAATAAATTAGAATAGAAATCAATTCTACTCAAATTTTTTCAAAAATCCGAGGAATTTTGGTAACTCTCTCTAGCACAGAGTCAGCAACTTGGTGGACGCTGGCCACCAGAGGCAATCTATAAGTTAAAAAAAATCTAAAAATTTGTATACTTTCTTCTCTGGCCTCTTCACTACTACCTGTCTGGTAATTTCCGTATCTTCTGATCTGTCGTCGCTCATGCTGGAATCTTTGGGCCTCTCACGCTGAGCTGGAATTTCAACTTTAATAACACCTGGTAGGGTTACGCATATGCTTGCCGAAGGTCATAAAACATATCGTGATGTCATGACGCCATGACCTCCTGCGCACTTGTGCAGAATCAAGTGCGAGCACGGGAGATCATTAGATCCAGTGAGGACCAGATCAGTGGCGGTGAGAAGTGAAGGGCCTGGAGAAGTAAGTGGTGAAGTGAGTATAAGGAGAATCCCCAGAGCCTAATAAGGGACATTATATTCATAGAAAATTATATTTCCTACAAATGGAATTTACCGGGAAAAAACTCGCTAAGTGGTGAATTTGAATTTTGCCTGATCTTTACTTGTTGCTCATGACTAATATCTCTTTGGCTCTATTCAGATCTAGTTTTTATCATCCCACAAAAGGATATTTCGATAGTAGTCTTCAAACTGTACCTTCAAATAGTTATAACAAATGCAAAGGTATAGGCACAACGTAGCTTACATATCGTATGCCAACAGAACACTTGTAATTTCTCTATAGGGTCCTATCCTCCTGATCAAATTCTGAGACGTTATTACCTATTTTATTTATAAACTTATTTTTCATCATAGGGGGCAGATTGCATCCGAACTTCAGCAAGTGGACCTCTACAGGTAGATGTAATATACGGCATAAATATTTATCTGTAGTTGTTAATGAAAACCAGTGGTAGAGACATAGGAGTTTTAAGGTGCTCTTAAATCATTTTCAGGAGCTCAAAGTCAACCATTAATATAAAAAATAGAGAATATTGAAACATGCATGTTAACCTTAAATGCTGTAGCATGTGAGACCACTGATGGTTAGGAGCATGAGGGGTCTAGTACAGCAAAAAGCTATGATGTTCATCAGAACGTTAACTGATGTGAACTCTAATACTAAGATGAAGCCTTTAACATGACAGTTGGAAGCTATACAGGTTATAGATATGATAAATCCATCACTGGTTAGGGGGCAGCCAAGATAAACTCAAGCTACCCTTGTGAGATAACATTACCCCAGTGAATGTGCATTAATAATATATAACTATTATAAATATAACTATTTACTTTTCAGTGTGCCGAGGGTGTAAAGGGAGAAAAGGGCGAGCGAGGAATGGAGGTAAGCTCGTGGCATCAACCTTAAATATCTACTTAATTCACAAGAGCGCAACAATTTTGTTACTTCACAGCTTAGACAGTTTTGCTTTTTTAGAAGTTGTTTTTAGGAAAATCCAGATTTTTTTTAAGTCTCTTAAATGCCATTATTCATATTTATTATTTCCTAAAACCAGTGATGTTTACAATAACATTTAAAGAGAACCTGACCTGTTAAATAGGCTGCATTCATATCAGGCAGGCTCTTTAAATATAAAAAGCTATATTTTACTCTAAAATACTGTGGTGTTCCAAAGTAAAAAAAAACATTGTGTGTAAATCGAGCCAGGCACAGGGACATGAGTCTGCTGGGAGGCTCCTTCTTGCTTCCCCCACCCAACTTGGTTTGGTTGACAAGTCTCTCCTTATAAGCAAATAGGAAGAGACCTGTCATTGAAACCAAGCTGGGCAGGAAGCTAAAGGAGGGAGTTGCTTATTACACTAAGTCATTCTCAAGCTAAGTTTTTTCACAATATTCAATAGAAGGCAGCCAATCTAAATTTCATACTACCCTTGGTTTAAGCAGCATGAAATGATCTCATTATCCCCTTAAAGATTATCTATTGTTTTACTTTTATTTAATAAATCAATAGTGTGAAAATAAGAGAATTTGTAATATATCTTATCAAAGAAATTGGCTTTTTTTTCCAGACTGATACTTAATTTTTAGTGATGAGCTAGCGCACTCACTCCGAGCATGTTCGAGTTCTAATAGAGTATCTTTGGTGTGCTCTAATATTATGCTCGAGTCCCTGCGATTATGTTTGTGTGCCAGCAGCTGCATGATTTGCGGCTGCTAGACAGCCTGAATACATGTGGGGATTCCCTAACAAACAGGCAATCCCTGCATGTGTTCAGGTTGTCTAACAGCCGCAAATCATACAGCTGCGGTGACTCAAACATAACCTCCGACCACGCTCAAAATACTCGGATGAGCCTGTTCCACACATTCGCACCCGTCCATGATTTAATAGTACGTCATGAGGTAGGGAGAGGTTAACTTCTTTATGATCATATTTCAAATATGACAATTGTCCCAAATTTACCGGGACTGTCCCAATTTTTAAAATATTTGTGTTGTCCCAGAACAAAATGAGTTTTAGAGGTTTACATAAATGCCATAAATAGGGTTTATATAAATCCCGTAGACTAATGGGCAGATACGGGAGAGACTAAAGTGTACACTAATATTGGTAACTATCGTATTATATGGACCTGACACTCCTCAGTCTTTTGTACATTGCATATAACAGGCTGTAACCCACTCGGGCAATTTCTTGTTTCACATATACAATTGACTCTATTCATTGCTTTTATCCATGTAATTTTCAAGAAAGTAAAATGTAGATCTGACAACTCAGTTTATCAATATTGTAAAGTAGCACAGCCATTATGTATGAAAGCAAAGATAGGAACAGGAAAAATAAACTCCAGTAACTATGTAGCCCAAAGAGCTTTGATTTTGTTTCTCTCAGTGCCATCATTTCATCAGTAGAAGGCACTAGGGATTATACCTTCTCAAGGGTCTATCCATGCTTGAGCGATAATTGAAGGCAATCTGTGAGCAAAATGTTCTCAATATTAAACTAACAGAACTGGGAATATACCAGTAGAGAGGCTCCTAGAGGTCAATCATGCAGTCAATGATTGTATATGCACAGCACAGCAAGTGAAATAGCCCGGACATTAAGTTAGTGGACTGAGACTAAATTTTATTTTAATCCTAAATCTCTATTTAATGTCATAATAATCTAATCTTTTTTTTGAATATACCTTAATTAAAAAGTCCCTATCGTTCCCTCATTAATCTATTTGCTTTATTTATTGTTTACTACTTCCTGTGTGATGACTTTTTGTTTCCCAATTCATGCTGGGATACTGAAATGAATCATCAACAAGGGGCAGATTCTGCAGTCACTGCAGCATCATCAGTGACATCCATTTCAGGAGCTACGCTAGTCCCTGCTCTACTGAGTATGCGTCAATTGTCAATTCCAACGGATGTTCAGTAGGATCTTGTCACTGTCCACTATTCTTTACAGTACGCAGGGACAGTGCGCTCAATCGCCAACTCTGATGAGAAGTGATGAGCAAGCAAGAGAGAGCGCACAGTCAGCGTACACTGTAAATAGAAAATGAGTGGACAAAGACCAGCGCCACCCGCAAGTGTCCTCACACCGGATTAAAAAAAAAAGCAGTTAGATAGCACAGGGAGGAAACTATAGGGTCTTTTTAATTACAGTATATTAGAAAAAAGATTAAATTATGACATTAAATAGATAGTGATATAAGATTAAAATTAATGTTAGTTTCAGTGGAAACATAAGGGTTACATTTATTATATATATTATAAATGCACATTCACATACTTAAGGGGGGGCGTAATAATTATAGGGGATAATTCAGGAGACTCTTTGCGTGGAACAAGACAACAGGACACAGTTTTATAAGTGGTAAAAGTTTATATTATCACACGGTGATTCAAGCAGGTGCAGAGAGAAACTCAAGTCCACAACATTTGGTGCAAGTAATAAACGCAGCTTAGCAGTCAATAGGAAACTTCAGAGGTAGATGCAAACAAACAGAAAGTCTATGAAGCATAGTTATACTTGAGGAAACTTGAGACGAATAGATCCTTGACTTAGTCCAGACACAGATAGATATGCTATTAGGCAGTTCAAATCATATCTTAGCTCAACCAGGGAGGCCTGGTTAATAGTCTCAGGTTTTGCAGAGCAGAAACAGCTTACATGTCCAGCAAATGCAGATGGAAGTAACATGAGCAGCAGATGAAGGAGGATTACTGAACACTGGTGTATGCAGCAGGAACTCAGAGCAGAGTGGCAGGATCTCCAACACAGGTTCACAGGAGCAGGTGCAGGTGCAAGGCCAGGGAGTAATCAGGAGCTGGATGCAAAGCAGAATAATCTAGCACAGACTGAAGGCTGGGGTGGAGTTTTATAGCAGGAAGACAAGTGCTCATGAGACCAAAGACGCCATGTTGGAAAAGGGCAGTAATGCACAAAAGGTAAAAAATGTTCAGAGTCCTGACAGGGGGTTTTCTGGTTTACAAAAAACCTGCGTCAACAGGCGCAGTTTGTTTTAAAAAAAATGAATTGAGGTCACTTAGTGGTTCATTCTTTCTACTCGGGCAGAGCGGCTAAGCTCACTGATTGGCTGCAGTACTGTCTATGTAATGTCAGTACAGCAATGCAGACAATAACAGACACTGGGTGCAGTGGTCAGGACTCATCATTGGACCCGGGGAGGTTGAGTCAAACACAAGTTTGCTTGTTTTCCAAAAACAAATCTGCACCACAGGTCAGTCACATTTCTTCAAGAAAAACTAGTCAAATTAATATAAATATATATTTAAAGCGATTCTTGAAAAAATGTTATCACTTGGTCTGTTTGTCATGGGAGAGAAAAGTTCTGCAGTTAATCATTTACTTTCTTCTTTCACACCCAAATGGTGCGAACAAAACTACCACCCATCCCTAAAAACAAACCCTCAAACAGGAATGTTAACAAATACAAATAATAATAGTGGTGTCATTGGAATTTTTGTTTTTTAAGCCAATTAATTAAATCAAATACTGCTGTAATCGTATCTATAAAATGAATGCCAAAAAAGTCCATCTCGATTAATCCAGGCCATGTCTTTGTGCTGTTAGTTGACATGTATTTATGTGTGGGAGTATGCTTCCATTTTGTATCTCTTCCTTTTTTTTTACAGAAAGAATTGAAAAGATAGCATGAAGTGCTTGCAATTACATATTATGTTATATTATATTATTATATAACATGTTATATCATGTGCTATGGATGAGTTGATTCTGCGCTGCCATAGGAAGAAGAATGGCGGATGCCAATCTAAGTAGCAAGTGGTTTATTCGTCAACGCGTTTCGAAGCATATAGCATCTTCATCAGGACAACCACAATCCTGATGAAGAAGCTATAAGCTTCAAATCGCGTTGACGGATAAACCATTTGCTACCTTAGATTGGCATCTGTCATTCTTCTTTCTACAGCAGCACAGAATCAACCCATCTGTTTTTTCCATTGCATATGCCTTATTTCCTCAAGCGCTTTTAGTGGTTGTGTGTACACAACCAAAAACAGGTGAGCGCAATTGTGCTATTTTCCTCCATATCTGTTTTTCCCAGAAAAGACCCATTTGCGCTTTGTCTCCTTTAAGACTCTCTCTCTTGGATATTATGTGCTGTAGCTTTTTCGGTGCATTAATTATTATATTGCAAACAGGGTCCAAGAGGATATGAAGGACCATCTGGGCCACTCGGAGAAAAAGTAAGTTGTGTTTGTGAAAATAGAAAAATAATATATGGCACAGTTACTTCCGGTCTGTCAAATTCTCACTATTATTCATTTATCTTTAGGGACAAAAGGGTGAAAAGGGAGACTTTGGTATGAAAGGAGCATCTGGTTCACCAGGTCGAGATGTGAGTATCATATATCTTTGTACTTCTGTTTTATTAATCTCCTCCATCCAGATCAAAAACCTATTTTTCTTCTGTAATCTATTTGAAAATATTAGATTTGGACGATTTTTAGCCATATCTAAAAGACTGTTTTACTTCAGTAACTAAAATTGCCGTGTGAGGACACTGCTAGGGCTGATTATTGCAACAGAACTACCAGTACTATGCCAATCTTCAGCAGCAATGGTCCCAATATTTAACAGGGTATAAAATCATTTTTGCTCTGCTTTATCAGTTCATCACTCTGCTTTATTGATCATCAGTTTTTTATTTTAAAGCAGATCTATCATCAGACTTCACAATACAAAATCTATACATGATTAAATATATGACTTGCACCTGACAAGGCTGGTGTATTTGCGACACCCACTAGAGCCGTGGGTTACTCGGAACTGGGTCGGACGATTCTTAAAGGGGTGGTCATGACAGCAGTCACCTGATCTGTGGGACCACAATAAAAGTGATGAGGGGAATGTTTGTAGGGGATTTCACGTGACCCCACCTGTGGTGTTCGGCAATGGGTAGCTGACGCTGCTTAAAGGGACCGTTGGGGCCGATGGTGTTGCAGCTGAGATGGTTCTGCTCCCCACAGGTGGAGCAAGGCCCCGGGGCCATGATTACAGTCTATCAGGGATCATGGATGTTGGCATGCAGGACGGAGGGTGCGATAAAGGACTAGATGAAACAAGGGCTGCAGTTTTCTTTCCTTTAAATCCTGGTTGAAGGTGCAGTCCGGAGCACAGGTAACAGGTGGTGTTGGAGATCCGGGCAGCCTGGAAGCAATTCAGAATCCACCTAGCCAGGTGGGGTAGGAGGCCTCCCTACTGCACTGTTCTCTGGGTTCTTGATGCTTTATGCTCTACTCAAGTCCCTCTCTCCATCTGTCCATTAAATGGAACACTACCTGCAAGGCAGGCAGCTTGAGTCTGTTCCAGGTGTCACTCCCTCATCGTGACTCCGGGCTCTCATATGCTGCTGTACCTCAGGGTGTCAGCTGGGGCGGTTCTAGTTGCTGGGCCTGCAGTCCCCACACAACCACGGACTCCGATGTCCGGTCTTTAGCGCTCAGTCCTGGGGTGAGCTCAGTCACAGCTCTAATGCCCCAGGTTCTCCTCACTTGCCTCTTCCTCCTTCACTGTCTCAGACTCTGACTAAAACTTTCTAACCCCGCCTCCAGGCCAGAACTTATAGGGAAGCTTCCCTGAAATCAGGTGTTAGAGCTCATCCTTCTGGTCTGGAGTAGGAAAGGCGTTTCATGCTGATGTACCTGGAAAGGGGATCCCTCCTTGCTTCCACGCATGACATCACCCCCTGGGAGGGAGGCAAAGCCACTGTGGCAACTGGACTCCTGAGGTGCCACATTTTTACTTTGAAACCTTGTCAGAATAGCAATATAATAGTCCATATAAATTTAGAATAGCAAACTTTCAAAAAGGATTATATAGCTGTTTGGACATGGATATTTAAAGTAATGCAGCCTAATAAGTGCAGACATATTGCTTTATCTCATAACAATAATTGGGCTTTATAGACCTTTGATTTTTGCATTGTATATATGTATGTTTTATTAACATATTCTAGCATACAAAGTGAAAGAAGTATATGGTGGCCTGCTGAAGGTACAAGTAATGCTGTTTTATGTAAGTATATAAGAGTTAATGCTTAAAAAATGACAGTATGTAATTCAATCTTCTAGGGAAGAGCCGGTGAAATCTGTGTAGTGGGACCAAAAGGGCATAAGGTAAGTTAGTCTGCTATAGTTTTAATGTTTATTAGCTAAAAGTAAGATTTGATCAATTTGTTTTATGAGCCTTCATCAGGATGGTCACCAGCAGAAGAACATGTTAGACTACATAGAATGTTACATCTGCATTATTTAAATAAGGTCTTTAATTATCACAGCATTTTGTCTGCACAAAATAACCCTCCTTCCTTAAGGGTATAGCTGTGAGGCTTGTGGGGCACTTGTATCACTTACATAAGATGTAAGTAACAGCTCCTTGTTAACCCCAGTAGGTTAGCAGGTCCACACCACAAGTATATTACATAGGCTGACATACTCTTTTCTGGTTATCTCCAGAATGGAAGTGATAACATTGCAACCAGCAGATACCTGACTGCTGTGGCCACTGATTGGGTCAAGAGACTGGTGGTTGGCATGCCATCATTTTTGAGCTGGCAGAGACCGGCTGGAGCAGGTATGGCCAAGAGTAATCCCTGTATCACACCCTGGCCCCATCTCTCTATACAGTAATGTCACTTCTTCTGCATACCTGGGTACTGCATCTCTGCGCAATCAGGGTCCCCCCTGAGCTGTCTTGGGCTCCTTGCAAGCGGTTTCACAATAACAGAGACACAGTGTGGCTTTACTTCAACATCAACAGCTTTACTCAGCATATCCAAGACATTTCCAGTATCATCATCAGGCTTCACAACAGGCAATGTTCTTTCTGACCCTTTTCTTCTCTCACTCTCACTAAGCTTCCAGGATGAACCGTACCTTTCGGTCTCTCAGCGTCCTCTCTTTCCAGATTCCTTTCCTCTTGTGGGAGTGCCCTCAGCCACTTCGCAACGGATCTGAGGACTTCTGCCCACACAAAAAACTGCCATAGGATGAGCAACCGGCCCGTACTGCTTAGCCTCCTTCTTAGCAAGTACAGTCTCAGTAATACTGCATGTGCTAACACTGCTGCTATTGTTTCTACAGATGAGAACAGGCCCCGGGATGTTATAGGCTGGGTCTCACACTTCTTAAATGTTGCGTGGCACGGTGTCACCCTGGGCAAGCCAGCCCACGTGAGCTACATGGGCGCCCGGTCCCAACTAACTATACAAGGAAGCCATCACTATCTTAACCCACCATGCCCCTCCTATGTTAACTATTTACAATGCTGTTTCCTGAGACTATTATGGGCCCCGTCTTGTGGATAAACTTGGGTGCTTCACTTTCCCTATATATAACATGCATATTATACATAAGACATCAATAACATTAAATATAAACACAGCAGCATTGCAAATATACTTAAAGGGGTTAGGGATAAAGTGCTACATATATTACACCTCTTACATTAGCATGGCTTCTCATTGTGAATTTTAAACATAGACCAGTAAACCCCTTTAATGCTGTAGACTAGGGTCAACAAGTAATTTTGCCTTTGGCCAGTATTAGGTGTCGAGTTGCCGCCGCTGCACAGGGGGAATCTCATACTATGTCCTCTGCAATCTCCCATTTTACCCCAGCCGCAAAGGAGCCTGCTCAGCAGAGACATCGGTCCCAGCATCTTGCCCAGGCTGATGCTGTGCATCTGGTTACCACTGTTATTCCTGGTTCTGCTATTACAAGTATAACCAACAGTGGTCAGCAATGAGCAGACGTTCCTGGGACAGGCTTTTTCTCAACTGAGCACACCTGTGGGATGACCTCCCATTGGAGGTCGGGGGTCACATGCCCAGGCCCTGAAGCGGCCTGATTGGACCACTGGGAATGTCCCAGAAGGACGTCGCTATAAAAGGTTCACATGGCCGCTCGGCCATGCGCTAGTATAAATCTAAAATTGTGCATGTGTGGATGTATATATGCAATCTGGTGAAAGCTCCTAGTGATCCCCTTCCCTAGTGTTGTTGTATGTGTTTGGGTGTTTGGAGCTGACTAGCGCCAGTCTGTGCCATCCTGCACAAGGCACGATAGTACTGCGTCATCTCAGCAGCATCCACCAGTGCGGCACCGTGCGAAACTAGTGCGCTTTCCAGGCCCTAGTTAGGGTGGTTAGTGGCATCTGCCAGAGCAGCGCTGTACGCACATAGTGCCGTAAATCTTTATTAATTTTTTTCCCTGGCATGGCAGTTGCCGACCACTAGTAGGTCTAGAGGAACTCTATCCCCGTGTCCTTAGGGCAGGGTCCTGTGACAAAAACACTAGCGTTCTCTCTGTGGTATTGCGGCCCTGTGACACAACAGGGTTTGCCTCCTACATAACAGGTGAAGTTAACCAGTGTGTGTTCACATTATACCGCCATATAGTCCGCCATTACCGAGCAGCAGGTGTCATCTCTACACGGTGGATCCCGGGCTGCAAACGCACCATTTTTCTTCCTTTATATTATTTAGTGCGTTCTGCCAGCCCTAACAAGCCAGTATATTAAGATACAGGGCTACGACCAAGACAAAAAAAGTTGGCCCTAGTAAAGAAAAGACTAGATTCGTGTCTTTGTACATGGTTGGCTAAAAAGGAATATATCCTTCTCTAAAGCCAGAAATGTTTAGAGTATTTGTTCGTAACATTCTTCCACTTGACCACGAGGGGAAAGAAACACCGCCTAAGGGAAGACATGTTCATTTACATTTTCTAATTGTTACATGTCTCCTTGCATATTGATTGTATTCATATATAGTGATGTTACTTCTTTGCATAAAATTCTGTGCTAGATATAGATCAATGTGTTTTGTAGCTAAAACTTGTTTATGGTTCAGACGTTTTGGCCATTTCTTGATTGATTACTTTTGTTTTCTAACTATATTGCATTAGGGGGAGACTGGAATAGTAGGTCCTGAAGGTCTTGCAGGAGAGCCAGGGCCTCCAGGTAAACCTGGACTACCAGGAGTTGGAATACCAGGCAAACCGGTGAGTTCTAGAATTCTCCTTGAAGCTGTAGACATTGTCGATTCTTATTGTGTTCTGTATATTCCACCTAATCCCTCAGTGTTGACAGATTGGTTTGTAGCCTGTAATTCCTGATCACATTTTTTTATCTTTTTGGACATTTCTTGTATCTTTATTACTCCTATTGATACGCTTGACGTTTCAGGTAGTTACGTTATGAAATAGTGGCTGCAGAGCTGAATAAAACACAGTTGTGTTTTTTTTATTTCTCCGCTCTATTGTGGATATGTTGTAAGGTGAAATGAAAAACTAAAACTACATTATAGTCAGTTCTGCAGGTATTATTCCGTGATGTGGTTAGTTTCCCATGCTCAAACAATTATATGGTCCTCCTTAAATAAGCTAGAACTAACCTAGATTGCGTTACTACTAGTGTTGAGCGATACCGTCCGATACTTGAAAGTATCGGTATCGGAAAGTATCGGCCGATACCGGCAAAGTATCGGATCTGATCCGATACCGATACCCGATACCAATACAAGTCAATGGGACTCAAGTATCGGAAGGTATCCCTGATGGTTCCCAGGGTCTGAAGGAGAGGAAACTCTCCTTCAGGCCCTGGGATCCATATTAATGTGGAAAATAAAGAATTAAAATAAAAAATATTGATATACTCACCTCTCCGACGCAGCCTGGACCTTACCGCTGTGAACCGGCAGCCTTCTTTGCTTAAAATTAGCGCGTTCAGCACCTTCCATGATGTCACGGCTTCTGATTGGTCGTGTGCCACTCATGTGACCGCCACGCGACCAATCAGAAGCCGTGACGTCATCCCTCAGGTCCTAAATTCCTAGAAGGGAATTTAGGACCTGAGGGATGACGTCGCGGCTTGTGATTGGTCGCGTGGCGGTCACATGAGTGGCACGCGACCAATCAGAAGCCGTGACGTCATGGAAGGTGCTGAACGCGCTCATTTTAAACAAAGAAGGCTGCCAGTTACCAGTGGTGATGTCCAGGGGCCTCCGGACAGGTGAGTATATCAATATTTTTTATTTTAATTCTTTATTTTACACATTCATATGGATCCCAGGGCCTGAAGGAGAGTTTCCTCTCCTTCAGACCCTGGGAACCATACACTGGAAACTTCCGATTCCGATTCCCGATACCACAAAAGTATCGGATCTCGGTATCGGAATTCCGATACCGCAAGTATCGGTCGATACCCGATACTTGCGGTATCGGAATGCTCAACACTAGTTACTACTAATACTACAATAGTTACACAAAATATATTGTTTGCATGCCAATTCATATATATACAATTACAAGAGTTTTTGTTTTAAAGCTATGCATTCTATGTGTAAACTTATATGTCATTATTTTTTTATTTCTAGGGCAGTCCTGGTGGTGCACCGGGTCCTCCAGGAGAAAATGTAAGAACAGAAAACACAGCCATTGTAATCAGATAACTAAACAAAATTATTACAGTGGAGTTGTCCACATTATCTTCATTTTCACAAAAATATACAGCTTTTCCCACAGACTTTACAGTTATCCTGTCGACAAAATGTCAGCTGGTGAAGAAGCATGTGATCAAATCTGTCCAATAGCCTCTTCAAACAAAACACTCAAAATGGATGATATTTTTCAAGTGGAGGAGGCAGGTCCGATCACATGCTTCTACATCAGAGCAATATTAAAACTTGAGAGTCCTCAGTGGTTGACACCTTTTTAATCATGATGAATTAGATGACCTGTGGCGTCACACTTCCCCCTTTCCTACCCCAGCTCCACCCATTTTAGTGGATCTGTGAGAAACTGGCGTGGAGACGTCAAAAGTTGATACATTTTTACGCAACTTCAAACTCTGGTGAAATTGCTTCGATAAATTGGGGCTTAAGAGTGGGATAAGGATTTGGGAATATGCTCTACAGCCTCCTGTCCAAGTAGGGAAAGGTGTTATAGAATCAACTTGCACCAGCAGATATTTCCTGGATAAGCATGCACTAAGTAATTTCAGAATGAATGTGTTGGTATATTCTTAGTACTTCTTAGTATTTACCATTTTCTTTTCTAACCCTCAGGGTCAACCAGGAACTCCAGGCAAAGAAGGACCTGGAGGGAAACCGGTTAGTATTTCTACTGTAGACATATTTGTAGAGTCAGTTGCACAATTTATGATTTCTGAAAATAGCTTAAGTCCGACCTAAAGAAAGGAATCTCTCAAAAGCAATAATTGTTTTTATTAATATTTATATATTTATTTTTTTAGAGTTACAGTAAAGTATGTCAGCTGGCAATGCTGTCTTCATGACCCTAGCATTATGCCAAGTTGCACATATGCTATAATATATTTGTGTCATAAGCTTCTTTCTTTAGCACAGTGGTGAGGTGGATCATTTCCTTTACTGTAATGATCTTTACTCTGGGTAGTAAACAATTTTTAACATTTATTCACATTTTAAAGCAATTTTACAGTTCACTGGCATCGGGGGAATATCTGAACTATGGGTGGTGTTTCTGTTAAAAAAAAATGTCATCAGTTCTATTAGGTATACGTAGATATTTAAAACAAAAATAACCTAAAATGAAAAATAGAAGGATCTAAGTAGGTTTTTTAGATCAGGTCTTCTTGATTTTCCTTGATATACATCAATTTTATCTTCGGAGCTATATACACAGCTTCCACATGAAGCTAAAATACAGCCAACTGAACAATGCATAAAGCAAATATATAAAAGGTTGTAAATAAACTAAAATGTAATGGAGGGCTATGGTTTAAGGCAGGGCACAGTAGACTTTTTCAGATTTGTCTAGTAAGTGTTTTATGGCTCTGTGTATTATGTTTTTATGTTTAGCTGAGTATAGGTGACAGTTTTTTGGCCACTGTGAGTACTAAACCATCTTGAAGTATGTGTGCAGAAAGCTGTTTAGGATTGCATGCAGTATATTGTTTTTATGTGCTGTAAATTTGTATCTATATATCTAGTAGTTCTATACAGTCTAAAGACTGTCCCTTTCACCTATTCTCTCATTTCACACATTGAGAAAATGATTTCTGTAGATGTGCCATAAACTGATGTCTACATGCTGTTGCTATCAACCATTTTTTATTGAGCCCACTATCAGTTTACTTGAATCTGTAATGTCATTTTTATTTCTACAGGGCAAACCAGGAGTCCCTGGATTCAAGGGAGAAAAGGTAAACTTGGCTTCACTTTAATCTTGCATTGTTCTATTACAGTAAGAGTACAGAGTAGTACTGTATTTTTTTGGACTATAGGACGCACCGGACTATAAGGCGCACCCAGGTTTTAGAGGTGGAAAATAGCAAAAAAATGTGGTAATATATTTAATAACATAAATAACATACTATTATCTGTGGTGTTATTATATATAATAGTATGTTATTATGTTGGAAGCTGCGGGACCAGTGTGGTGTCTGTACAGTACTATATGAAGATGCTGGAGGGTGAGTATAAGAATGGGGGCACAGGGCTTATAGTGAAAGCACCTCTCCAGCACTGCAAAATAACACTGGAGTGCTGCTTTAAAATCCCATGGGAGAACTATAACTCCCAGCATGTCCTGCAGATCCTATAACATGCTGGGAGTTATAGTTCACCAAAGGAGTGGCAGAGTGCTTTATTGTGTTTTGTAAAGACTAACCTCTTAATTGTGGCAGCCTGCCACACTGGGGTGAGGTAAAAGCTTCCCATGACTGCACACAGAGCCCTCCCTCTTGTTGCCTCTCCACAGCACAGGTAATGGAAGCCAGCAGATTCTAGTGGGGAGTCTGAAGGACCTGTGATGATGTCAAGAAGAGGGATGGTTCTGAGCTGCCATGTGATGCTCCAGCCCACCCACTCCTGACATCACACAGGTCCTCCTGCACAGCACTGGTCCAGCCCAGGCAGGTATGCAGCGATCTCCTGGCCCCTGCTGCTGCTGCCTCCTCCTCCCCCAGACACACAAATCTCCCCAGCAGTTGCAGTGATCAGCTGGGGAAGCCATGTGTGTCCCTGCTTAAGTGCAGCATTCATTTGCTGCTCCCGGCTCACCGTTCAGCTGATAGATCGGTGGGGAGCCGCTAATGAATATTCACTGCACTTAAGGCCCCGTCACACACAGCGACGCTGCAGCGATACAGACAACGATGCTGATCGCTGCAGCATCGCTGTTTTGTCGCTGTGTGGTCGCTGGGGAGCTGTCACACAGACAGCTCTCTCCAGCGACCAACGATCAGGGGAACGACTTCGGCATCGTTGAAACTGTCTTCAACGATGCCGAAGTCCCCCTGCAGCACCCGGGTAACCAGGGTAAACATCGGGTTACTAAGCGCAGGGCCGCGCTTAGTAACCCGATGTTTACCCTGGTTACCAAAAAAAACAAACAGTACATACTCACCATCTGATGTCCGTCAGGTCCCTTGGCGTCTGCTTCCTGCTCTGACTGAGCCGCCGTACAGTGAGAGCAGAGCGCAGCGGTGACGTCACTGCTGTGCTGTGCTCTCACTGTACGGCCGGATCTCAGTCAGAGCAGGAAGCAGACGGCAAGGGACCTGACGGACATCAGATGGTGAGTATGTAGTGTTTGTTTTTTTTACATTTACGCTGGTAACCAGGGTAAACATCGGGTTGCTAAGCGCGGCCCTGCGCTTAGTAACCCGATGTTTACCCTGGTTACCAGTGAAGACATCGCTGGATCGGTGTCACACACACCGATTCAGCGATGTCAGCGGGACCTCAACGACCAAAAAACGGTCCAGGCCATTCCGACACGACCAGCGATCTCGCAGCAGGGGCCTGGTCGCTGGTACGTGTCACACATAGCGAGATCGCTACTGAGGTCGCTGTTGCGTCACAAAACTTGTGACTCAGGAGCGATCTCGCTAGCGATCTCGCTATGTATGACGGGGCCTTTAATCATCGGGACCACATGGCTTCCCCAGCTCTGATTCCGGGCAGCGGGGACATCCTGATGTGGGATAACAGTGCGATCCCACTCACTGCTGCCCCCTCCCCACATGCTACATCTGTACCATAAGACGCACCCACACTTTCCTCCCAAATTTGGAGGAAAAAAAGTGCGTCTTATGGTCGGAAAAATACGGTAATATTTCATTTTATTTTGTGTTTGTTTTTTTGCAGGGTGATCCATGTGAGGTTTGCCCAACTATTAGCACTGATGGCATTATCAGTGTGCCTGGTGTAAAAGGGCAGAAGGGTAGTGCCGGAATTGGACAGCCAGGAACAGAAGTGAGTAATGAATAAAGTATGATAAAAGGCCCCCTTACACATTAGACTGTTGGGAGAACGAGGCAATGTTGACAACTTTGTCCAACAGTCTAATGTATATCGGAGTACTGGACAACTAATCGTCAGAGGAGAGATCGATAAGGCATGTTCAATTTCAGACTGCCGATCACTTTGTTCTCCTGGAGATAAGTCGCTGATGGCAGATTTCTCATAAAGAACATAGGAGTGCTCTGCCGAACGATCACTCTTGTGTTTGGAAGAGCCGGCCAAGATGGCTGCCAGCTGAACAATCTGCTAAAGCGTTGTTCTACCGTCAGCCATCTATCGTGTATTGCTGGTTTCATTCAGATAATGGACATCCACTGAGAATCATTAATTATTCTTCGTGCCCAAATGTCCCTAATAAACTCAACTACTGTGACTGGAGCAGTGGATGACTGGTGTGGACCAAGAAAGCAAAAATTCAAAGGGAATCTGATACCAGGTTTTTTATACCTCATCTGAGAACAGAATGATGTAAGAGCACAAATACTGATTCCTGTGATGTATAACTTACTGAGCTACAGTTTTGATAAAATAATTGTATTTATCTGCTAATACCAATTAGACAAACAATACACAGGGTTGTCCTTAAATACACCCTATGTCCATCAGGAGATATATACCATAATGGTCCCGTACAAAGTATGTGTATGTAACCTATAATAAATTGCACAAAAAGACCTCAATGTACAAAAAACTTCCAAATTTTATTGAAAAATAATCCAAAACTATAAAAAAAAAAAAAAAAACAGTAATGATGGAAATGGTACCAATATAAAGGCACCCCAGGCCAGAGGTAAGCTTTTCACAACATTAAATCCCACCGCCACATATACTCAATTGTCATTAGGGATAACAAAAAGTCTCTCTCGCCAAACGGCATAGTAAAGTATACCACCCCAAATACATCACAAGTGCGGCATGATGGGAATGCAAATATACATAGTAATAGCGTTTACATTACCTCTGGTCTGATGGTGCCACGACCCCAGATGCAGATCTAGCAGTTCTCTGAATGCTGAGCTCTGAATAACCTCCCACACCTCTGATTGGCAGCTTTCTTACACTGCGCATAGGTAGAAAGCTGCCAGTGATGGGGGTAGGGCTATACAGAGCTCATGATTATGGTGGCAAAAACCTGGTAACAGATTCCCTTTAACATGAGTTAGCTCATTCTAATAACTTCTCAGTGACTCATACTTAAAAAAAAACATCATGCATCTGACTCTTACTTTTATTCTCTGTAGGGCCCAGCAGGCATATCAGGACCAAAAGGTGAACAGGTATACCTGGCATGAGTTCGAAGAATAACAATCAATTCAGGCTTGCATACTCTCCACTGTACAGGCAGGCCTCCATGAATTATTTTTCCCTGCACCTTGTGTGTTGCATAAACTTACTTACTGTTCTAGTATTACACTTCAAATCCAAGTTCACACATTCAGTATTTGGTCAGTATTTTACCTCAGTATTTGTAAGCCAAAGCCAGGAGAGGAACAAATAGAGGAAAAGTATAATAGAAACACATGCACCACTTCTGTATTTATCACCCACTCCTGTTTTTGGCTTACAAATACTGAGCTAAAATACTGATCAAATACTGCTAGTGTGAACGTGGCCTAATGGAGTTACACTGCTCCAAAATATTTCTATTGCACATTGTTGCACTCAAACTTACAGAGCTGTATAAGATGATAATCATTAATTGCTATATAGCATATTAGAGGTGGTGATGATTAGTCACTCCATCAATTTATATAAAAGACCTAAAGAAACAGATGACACATCTGACCACAGTGATTTCAATAAAAACAGGAATCAGTTGTGCCCTTCTGCATGCTATATTCTTTTACGGTGTACGATAAGGAAACCAGTGTTAGGGCTGTCCCACACGTCCAGATAATTCCGGTACCGGAATAAATCGGTACCGGAGTTATCCGTGTCCGTGTGCCTGGGAACTCACGTAGGCCATACGTGCGGCACACGTGTGCCGCCCGTATGGCGAGTGGGTACCACACGGAGCGTGTGGTACCCACGCGTGTGGTACCCTGCATCGTGCTGAAGCCGCGATTCATATGTTCCCTGCAGCAGCGTTTGCTGCAGAGAAAATATGAATAATAGTGTTTAAAATAAAGATCTATGTGTCCGCCGCCCTCCCACCCCCTGTGCGCCCCCCCCTGTTCAGAAAATACTTACCCGCCTCCCTTGCTGCTTCCTGCTCTGGCCGCGGCTTCTAGTGTATGCTGTCACGTGGGGCCGATCATTTAGGCGGAGCCGACTATTCATGATTGTAAATGAGCGGCCCCACGTGACCGCATACAGTAGGAGGCGCGGGGCAGAGAGGAAGGAGTGACAGCCAACGTGGGAGCGGGTGAGTATTTTCAGGACAGCGGGGGGGCGCACAGGGGGTGGGGGGGGGGCATTGGACACATAGATCTTTATTTTAAACACTATTATTCATATTTTCTCTGCAGCAAACGCTGCTACAGGGAACATATGAATCGCGGCTTCAGCACCATGTGGGGGGGACAGCGCTTACTGTAGCGCTGTCTCCTGCACACACACGGACCCCAGACGGAGAACGTCCATGTGAGGTCCGTGTTTTACACGGACCCATTGACTCTATTGGGTCCATGTAATCCGTGCGCTCCCACGAACACTGACATGTCTCCGTGTTTGGCACACGGAGACACGGTCCGCAAAAAATCAATGACATCTGAACAGATGCATTGATTTTTATGGGTCTACGTGTGTCAGTGTCTCCGGTACGTGAGGAAACTGTCACCTCACGTACCGGAGCCACTGACGTGTGAAACCGGCCTTAGGCTAGGGTCACATCTAAGCTTTGTATAGTAAGCCTTTTTTTCTATAGGTCATTCAGAACCTAAATGAGCAATTTCAGGAGATTTCTAAGCTATAAAATAGCTTTAAAAATCTCAGCTTGCTGTAATTAAAAAAAGAAGTCATGAAAGAGATTTAGCTACTCTGTATTTTCTTTCAAAAGTTGTATCAGTGATTTTTTATTTAAGGTATAAAAAAAAGTCTGATAAGCCTGGCTTAGCACTTCAGACATTTATAGTCCTGATATATATAGGCATAAGGGAGGCTGTTGAGTTTGGTTCCGAGACCCGTGGCCTACCCAGACGTGGTGGTCTGTACTTGTATAATGAATGACAGATATGTAAAACTCACCTAACAGCCATACCCTTAGAACTTAGTCATATGACCAATTTTTAAATGTAAACTTTATAGAAATCAGACAAAAGCAGAGCTGGAATCCAATTAAAAAATCCCAGCATGCACAATCAGATGCCAATTTTTGGTTGAAAAATTCCATTAGAAGTTTGCATAGTCAAAAAAAATGAATCCATTTACCAGATCAGATTTTAAAAATGGAAATTGTATTGGATTTTGTCATCTATTAAATAGATTATAAAAAATAGGCAACATACATGTAATAGGTATAAAAGAAAGAAACCTTAAATAGAGTTAAGGATTTAATATGAACATAAAAACAGTTCAAAACAAATGTCAAAAGGCACATGATGGAAATCTGAAGAATTTTAGGATGATCATGAGAATAGACTCTAAGACCCCAATTCATCAAAGCAACTTCGTCAGAATTCTGGTGTAAATTGCTTTGAAAAGTTCAAGGTCTGAACCGAACACCTAGTGTCCATGTACAGCACCTAGAACACAGACTTCTCCAGGAAGTCCATGTTACTGTTCAGGTTTGACACCATGAAAATCTTCTGTTTCCGATGCTGTCATCTGTGTTTCTGTGTAGAGAAACATTAGTGGCTCTGATTGGCGGTAAGTTCATTACCACCGGTCAGAGAGCTATGGTTTCCACGTGTGAGCCAGCAGCTGTGATCGGCGGTAAAAAGGTTACTGCCAGTCACTGGCATTAGCTGATGAGAGAGTCCTACTATTACCCCACTTGCCATCACACAAGGCAAGGGCGAAGAGCTGGGCAAAGCACAGCACATCTACTATATGCGCCTTTTCTGGGGTGGCTGTGGGCTGCTATTTTAGGCAAGGGACCCAATATTAATGGTCCCTTATCAGTCTGAGAATACCAGCACCTAGCTGTCTGCTTTAGCTCGACTGGTTATCCAAAATGCGGGGGACCCCACACCATTTTTTTAAATTATTTATTTACATAATTTAAAAAAACAGTATTGGATGCCTCTATTCTTGGTAACCAGCCATGATAAAGCTGTCAGCTAAGGGTACAGCCCCCAGCTGTTGGTTTTGCCTGCGCTGGTTATCAAAAATAGATGAGACACCACATATTTTTTTTTTATTTATTTATAGCACAGGGGCAGCTGATGTATATACTCATCAGTCTTGCCTGATTTTGCTGTTATGCATGACAGCAGGCATACACTGATGAGAGTAGTAGCACTCTGACAGAGGCAGTAACAATCTTACCGCCGATCAGAGTCTGTGTTTGCTGCGCTGTCTCACAGATAACAGCATGTCAAACAATGGATGTTCAGACCCCACATTCATCTGAATGGGTTCTGGGTTCGGGTAGTGTTCTGACCCGAACCAAACTTTTTAAAATGTTCGGCCTAACCCACCGAATCCAAACATCCACGGGTTCTCCCATCAGTCGTTTTTCCCAGCTCCCCCAAATTGCACTTCACTCGTCAGATGTTCCATATTCATGAAGAGGCATGCACCTCTTCAAGAATCAGGAGCATTTAACTCCATCACACCCTATCAAAAAGACGTAGGAGAAAATCGCTGGCCTAGATGAATCGCTTCATTAAATTTTCTACTGAATGGAAATGACCAACAGTGCATATGGCATAATGGTATATTGTACCCACCTACATGAGAAAGAAAAGTGTGCTAGAAATTCTATTTCTTTTAGTCCAAAGCAACAGCACAAAAATTTGTCAAAGAATTCTTAGTTACCATTGCCCTTTGCTGTTACCTATAAAAAATGTAATTACGGAAGAATTCCTGCCATTTTTTTTTCTACCCAATTTAGAAAAAAAATGGTTTAGACAGCAGTTAAATTCCTGATGTGCGTTTGGCTTGGAATCAATAAAACATACAAAAGCATTCCCACCTGCACAAAGTTTATTGATTTTGATTGATGTGCACATAGCCTTCAGCTACTTCCACTACCTATAATGTCAAGATCTTTATATTGTCTAGGCGGGATTGTTTATTTACCTTTCTTAGAAAATAGTTCAGAGGGGTTTATTTGATATAGTTTTATTACTCAGACCAGTTTTCTTCTGTAACCTAGAACTATAAAAGTAGACACCTAATTTTACAATGCACATATCATATAAAAGGATAAGGCGTGGAGAGAGGCTGCTGCTGAGGCTCATCCATGGACCATGGTGGCAACCATCATGTACTGTATGTGTTCTATTATGTAGAATCAGACACAGACGCAGTACCAGGAATCGTTCTGTTGCCCCACCTAGAGGAATCCCACAACTACTTTCAAAGCAACAAGTAATATGCTTTGTGTGAACTTTAGCAACTACAGGGCCAGAAAACACTGATTAGGAAAAGAAGTCTAATTTCCAAAATACAAATTAGATTAGCATCTGTCTTTGATTGGCTGGAGGTTATGATGCAACCTAATTGCCCCTCCTAAAAGCAGCTTTAAAGTTCTTTCATTTTCTAGGAAAGGGTCTATGTTTAGGAATGTAATCAACATAATAAAGAGAGCCTTTTTTATTTTGTTTGAATACAGGGAACCCCGGGCATTAATGGATTTAAGGGTGAAAAGGTAAGATGTTAAATCTAATCTAATATCAATTGGCTTACAAAGAAACAAGCTACAAAACGGGATTCTGTCTGTAACTAAATGAAATCTTTTGTTGAATGGGGAGAGCATAAAGAAACCAGTAAAGCATGTTACATTACACAAAATTATATGTCTGGTCAAAATGCATTGAATGTTTTCCACTTTGACTAGAAATTTGTGGTTGTTTTACTAAGCCCTGGCTGAAAACACCACAGTTGGTATGCAAGGTTATGGGCCAAATGTAAACTGTTCCAAGCAATGCAATGGAGATTACTGGCATTACTAAATTCTCAGCTCCTGCTTCATTTATTATGTATTTATTCATTAGTACAATCCAGAATACTGTACATGTACATACTCATGTTTGGCAGCTGTACATAGTACGCAACAGCTCACCAGCTTTAGCTCATTGTGATATGCTAAAAATCTAATGTGAGTTTGTCCACATAAAACACCTTTCAACTGAAAATTTTGCACTACAAACTTATACACTGTATTGAAAGCATTTCTTTTTAATTATAAACATATTTTTAACCTTAAAAAAAGGGTAAAATCTTCTGGTCTTCAACTGAGTTAGTAAACTACACATATGAAGTTACTTTCTGCACCTTAATCAACAGCTTTTCTGTGTAGACTGGGACAGAAGCAGCAGAAGACAGGAAGATTAATATGCTCTACTGTACCACTGAAAAACTAGATAAATCAGCAGAGCAATCCTATACTTTACACACACTTAAGACTCTTCATATCCAATGCCATCCTCTAGATTTTTGCAAGGATGACTCTAACTTTTTGCAGACATTTTTTATGACCATTGAAAGTGTATTTAAAGGGAATCTGTCACCACATTTGACCTGAACTATTAATATTGGCATACAAGTTATAGACTGCTGAATAAAAATTCTACCTGTTTTATATCAGATGCCTTGTTGTTGAGAAATCATCTTTTATCACTTTATGTAAATTTCATCTTCCAGGCTCTGGGAAGGATGTTGTCAGGGAGATAACTCCACCTCCAGAGCTTATTTTAAATAAAAGGGGAGCTACTAGTGTGAGACAAGTAACTAACCCAGAACAGAAGAAATTAAATTTGTCTTCTTGCACACACATTTTCGCTTCTCTCTGAGCTATGAAGTACTGCAACAATATTGCAACCCTTTCTTCCTGTGAAATGGAAGCAGAAGCACTGAGAGGAACCTGCAGAGGTGTCAGTTATAGCTCTGCAGTGAGATCAGGAGAGGATACAGCGGCCATTACAGTCTGAGCTGAAAGTAGCATGTAGAGCAGAAAAAGCTGAATAGACTAATATATAATTTTGTAATAAGAGATTCAGTAAACTTTGTAATCTATTCATTTCAAATTCTGATTATTCAGGATTTTGGAGTCCAGTGGGCAGTCTTACTAACTAATTGACAGCTATCTCTGAATGAACAGTATCGGGGAAGGCTGTCATTCACTGATTAGGACCACCCACTGGACTGCTAAGCTCAGAATTTGAAAGGATGTAAAGAGTGCATATTACCAATCTGGGGCTATATCTAGCAAAAGCCAGGCCCCAACTTCAGTGTTGTGGGAACCTAGTATGCAGAATGAGATCCCTCATATCCCTGTACCACTCTCACAGAGAAAGAGCAAGATCTCGCAAGATCTTGCTCTTTGCACTAACCGAGCACTCCTGTATACTTTATTAAAGGGACTCTGTTACCTGAATTTGGCGGGCTATGTAAATGCCCTGTGTCCGGTCCAATGGGTGGTGTTTCCTCTTCTTTCATTCACCCCTTCCTTTCCCGCAGTCCGCAATATTTTCTTGAATTTGAGTAGGTTTCCTCCATAGTTCACGCGTGCGCAATGCAATCTTGCCTTGCGCACGCGTGAACTACGGAGGAAACCTACTCAAATTCAAGAAAGTATTGCGGACTGCGGGAAAGGAAGGGGTGAATGAAAGAAGAGCAAACACCGCCCATCGGACCGGATACAGGGCATTTACATAGCCCGCCAAATTCAGGTGACAGAGTCCCTTTAAAGTGTTACTACTGATCGTTACCCACTCTAATGATGTTAATATTCAGTAAGAGCTTAGTAAAGTACATGGCAGCACTTAGCTAGCAACGAGATCTTGCAAGAGTTCTCTCTTTCACTGTGAGAGCAGCCACAGAGGGTTGTTGGACCACACTTTACATGCCGGAAGTTCAAGACTGAGTTTTTGCTAGAAAGACAGTCCCTTTCAGGGGACAATAGGGACTCTATTGACTTTTTTGTTCATAGATTATAGTGTTAGGCTAGGCTCACAGAGTTTTTTGGAGGCCAAAAACTGTCAAGTTTTTCAAACAGCATCCATTTCATGAAACAATCTTTTTTTAAAAATTGTGGATGCTCTTTTTGACCGAAGCATCACCTGAAGCACATCTCGATTTTGGAGATATTTTGGCACGCTTTTTGAAGGTTTTTTTTTTTTACAACAGGACCAGATTAATCAAAACAATTGAGCCAAAATTCTGTTGTAAATTGTATTGAAAAGTTGCAAACTTTTTGTGAGTATTGCAGTTTTCACACCAATGGGAAGGGGCAGAAACTGGAGTAAGAGCTCTTGCGTGGTGTACAGAGGCCCGCACCTCTTGGAACACATTCCTGATTCATTTACACGCATCAGAAAATGGTGAGAAAATCACCAGTCTTGATAAATCGTGGCAACAGAGCTTTTCACAGCCTTTTGAAGTGGAATCTAAGCATAATCTGCTTCAAAGAATTACCGTCATTTCTTTTTTTCCATGCACATAATTTTTCAACACTTCGTCGGGAAAAAAGATTCTCCAAAACCCATATGAAAAATAAAGTGAATTTTACACTGAAATGAATAGGAAGAGTAAAAAACTAGACTTAATTTTTCACTCTGAATTTCTGTTTTAGGGGGAGCCATGTACCTCTTGCGAAGATGTTTTAACGCCACATGGTTTACAGGCTCGTGAAAAAGGCCAAATGGTTAGTAACTTTTTACTTTTAATATGTAATATTAATATTATACTAAATACTTAAGGTGTTGTTTAATCATCTAAATTCGGTACAATTACGAAGTGCTTTTAAAAACAAGCAATTTTCCAAAGAATTTATTAAAAATCTCTGTTCTCAAGAACAGGCCGATTTTTAATTTTATTGTTTACCACTCTAGTGAAGCTTGTAATCATTGATTTGAAGAACAATAGATAAAGCCAGGTCCAGTGCCACTGTGCTCCTACAGTAGTGCATAGGTGCAGCTGCCTCTGCTTGAGACAGTTTGGGACAGTAGTGTGACTATTCTGCTGGTCCTGTCAATCAAGCAGGAGTGCTCTAGAAGTCATTATGAGAACAATCCTGTAATATGCGGTTCTTATGTTGTGAATTAGAACTATGAGAAATGCAATATTCCTGACCTAGCTATTATTACTATCAACCAGTACGTTAAGTAAATAACGCTGAATATCTTGTGACAATGACACCTGTCAGGGGTAGGATATATTAAGCAGCAAGTGAACAATCAGTTGGTGAAGTTGATGTGCAAGAAGCAGAAGAAAATAAGGCAGGCATAAGGGTTCTGCATTTTTAACAAAGACAAAATTGTGATGCCTACACAACTAAGTCTGAGCATCTGCACAACACCTTGTATTTTGGGGTGTTCCCAGCATGCAAGTAATCCAAGGACGGTCAATTAGTGAACCAGCAAGTCATGGGTGCCAAAGCTCATACTGTAGAAGCCTCAGGATTATCGAAATTTAAGGATAACTTGCCAACAGGATTTTGTATCCCAAATCTATATAATCTAGTTTACATTGCTGTCATATTGAATACATTCTTCTATTGGTTTTAGCAATTTGTTTTTCCATTTAAGATAAATTCCTGACTCTAATTTTAAGGTTAATGAACAATAAGTGCAGGGGGCTTGGTCTTGCTCTTGCAGCTGTCACACTTCTCTACATCTTTCCTCTCCCGCCAGAGTGGCCTCTTCTCTTTCCAGTGGTGGTGCATCTCTTGATGATCGATCTGTATACGCGCCTCCTCTAGGAATTTAGCTGCTTGCATAAAAGTTTGGGCATGGTAGCAGGTGGCTGAGAGAAGAGTAACCTGTCAGTCAATAATGGGAGGCTGGTAGTGGGTGAGGAAAGATGGAGACAGGCCAAAGAGCTGTGTGTGCAGGGCCATCACTTGTGTGTTATGACCCCAATGGCGAGGGTCTCAGAGGAACGTGGAAGTCTGCAGAATACAAAAATCCAGCTCATAGGGCAGTGGTAACTGGGTTGACCATATATCTACTCCTAACGCCAACACTAGAAGTAGCCGGGGATCATTCCTACGTTGATTCTAGATGACACGCGCCAGCCGGAGAATCTAGCTACCCCTAGTAGAGGAAAACAAAGACCTTTCTTGCCTCCAGAGAAGGGGACCCCAAAGCTGGATAGAAGCCCCCCACAAATAATGACGGTGAGGTAAGAGGAAATGACAAACACAGAAATGAACCAGGTTTAGCACAGAGAGGCCCGCTTACTGATAGCAGAATAAAGAAAGGTAACTTATATGGTCAACAAAAACCCTATCAAAATCCACACTGGAAATTCAAGAACCCCCGAACCGTCTAACGGTCCGGGGGGAGAACACCAGCCCCCCTAGAGCTTCCAGCAAAGGTCAGGATATAGATTTGGAACAAGCTGGACAAAAATACAAAACCAAAACAAATAGCAAAAAGCAAAAGGCAGACTTAGCTGATATAACTGGAACCAGGATCAGTAGACAAGAGCACAGCAGACTAGCTCTGATAACTACGTTGCCAGGCATTGAACTGAAGGTCCAGGGAGCTTATATAGCAACACCCCTAACTAACGACCCAGGTGCGGATAAAAGGAATGACAGAAAAACCAGAGTCAAAAAACTAGTAACCACTAGAGGGAGCAAAAAGCAAATTCACAACAGTACCCCCCCCTTAGTGAGGGGTCACCGAACCCTCACCACGACCACCAGGGCGATCAGGATGAGCGGCATGAAAGGCACGAACTAAATCGGCCGCATGAACATCAGAGGCGACCACCCAGGAATTATCCTCCTGACCATAGCCCTTCCACTTGACCAGGTACTGAAGCCTCCGCCTGGAGAGGCGAGAATCCAAGATCTTCTCCACCACGTACTCCAACTCGCCCTCAACCAACACCGGAGCAGGAGGCTCAGCAGAAGGAACTACAGGCACAATGTACCGCCGCAACAAGGACCTATGAAATACATTGTGAATAGCAAACGACACAGGAAGATCCAGACGAAAAGATACAGGATTAAGGATTTCCAATATCTTGTAAGGCCCAATAAAACGAGGTTTAAATTTGGGAGAGGAGACCTTCATAGGAACAAAGCGGGAAGAAAGCCATACCAAATCCCCAACGCGTAGTCGGGGACCCACACCGCGGCGGCGGTTGGCAAAGCGCTGAGCCTTCTCCTGTGACAACTTCAAGTTGTCCACCACATGATTCCAGATCTGCTGCAACCTATCCACCAAAGAATCCACCCCAGGACAGTCAGAAGGCTCCACATGACCCGAAGAAAAGCGAGGATGGAAACCAGAGTTGCAGAAAAAAGGCGAAACCAAGGTGGCGGAACTAGCCCGATTATTAAGGGCAAACTCAGCCAACGGCAAGAATGTCACCCAATCGTCCTGATCAGCAGAGACAAAACACCTCAAATAAGCCTCCAAAGTCTGATTGGTTCGCTCCGTCTGTCCATTAGTCTGAGGATGGAAAGCAGACGAAAACGACAAATCAATGCCCATCCTACTACAAAAGGATCGCCAGAACCTGGAAACGAACTGGGATCCTCTGTCTGACACAATATTCTCAGGGATGCCGTGCAAACGAACCACGTTCTGGAAAAACACAGGAACCAGATCGGAAGAGGAAGGCAGCTTAGGCAAAGGAACCAAATGGACCATCTTGGAGAAGCGATCACATATCACCCAGATAACGGACATGCCCTGAGATAGCGGAAGATCAGAAATGAAATCCATGGAGATATGTGTCCAAGGTCTCTTCGGGACAGGCAAGGGCAAGAGCAAACCGCTGGCACGAGAACAGCAAGGCTTAGCTCGAGCACAAGTCCCACAGGACTGCACAAATGACCGCACATCCCTTGACAAGGAAGGCCACCAAAAGGACCTGGCCACCAGATCTCTGGTGCCAAAAATTCCTGGGTGACCTGCCAACACCGAGGAATGAACCTCGGAAATGACTCTGCTGGTCCACTTATCCGGGACAAACAGTCTGTCAGGTGGACAAGACTCAGGCCTATCAGCCTGAAATCTCTGCAACACACGTCGCAGATCCGGAGAAATAGCTGACAAGATAACTCCGTCTTTAAGAATACCAACAGGATCCGTGACTCCAGGAGCATCAGGCACAAAGCTCCTAGAAAGAGCATCGGCCTTCACATTCTTTGAACCTGGTAAATACGAGACAACAAAATCAAAGCGGGAGAAAAACAATGACCAGCGGGCCTGTCTCGGATTAAGGCGTTTAGCAGACTCGAGATACATCAGATTTTTGTGATCAGTCAAGACCACCACACGATGCTTAGCACCCTCGAGCCAATGACGCCACTCCTCAAATGCCCATTTCATGGCCAACAACTCCCGATTGCCCACATCATAATTTCGCTCGGCAGGCGAAAACTTCCTAGAGAAAAAGGCACAAGGTTTCATAACAGAGCAACCAGGGCCTCTCTGCGACAAAACGGCCCCTGCCCCAATCTCCGAAGCATCCACCTCAACCTGAAAGGGAAGTGAGACGTCAGGCTGGCACAAAACAGGCGCCGAAGTAAACCGGCGTTTCAACTCCTGGAAAGCCTCCACGGCAGCAGGAGCCCAGTTAGCTACATCGGAGCCCTTCTTGGTCATATCCGTCAAAGGTTTCACAATGCTAGAAAAATTAGCGATAAAACGACGGTAGAAGTTAGCGAAGCCCAAGAACTTCTGAAGACTCTTAACTGACGAGGGCTGAGTCCAATCAAGAATAGCTCGGACCTTGACTGGGTCCATCTCCACAGCAGAAGGGGAAAAAATGAACCCCAAAAAGGGAACCTTCTGTACACCAAAGAGACACTTTGAGCCCTTGACAAACAAAGAATTTTCACGCAAAATTTTAAAGACCAACCTGACCTGCTCCACATGCGAATCCCAATTATCAGAAAAAACCAAAATATCATCCAGATAAACAATCAAAAATCTATCCAGATACTTCCGGAAAATGTCATGCATAAAGGACTGAAAAACTGAAGGCGCATTGGAGAGCCCAAAAGGCATCACCAAGTACTCAAAATGACCTTCGAGCGTATTGAATGCGATTTTCCATTCATCACCTTGCTTAATGCGCACAAGGTTGTACGCACCACGAAGGTCTATCTTGGTGAACCACTTGGCACCCTTAATCCGGGCAAACAAGTCAGACAACAGCGGTAAAGGATACTGAAATTTGACAGTGATCTTATTTAAAAGCCGATAATCAATACAAGGTCTCAAAGATCCGTCCTTTTTTGCCACAAAAAAGAATCCCGCACCAAGAGGGGAAGAAGACGGACGAATATGTCCTTTCTCCAGAGACTCCTTGATATATGAACGCATAGCGGTATGTTCAGGTACCGACAGATTAAACAGTCTTCCCTTAGGAAATTTACTGCCTGGGATCAAATCTATAGCACAGTCACAGTCCCTATGAGGAGGCAGTGCACTGGACTCAGACTCACTGAAGACATCCTGATAATCAGACAAATACTCCGGAACTTCCGAAGGCGTAGAAGAAGCAATAGACACAGGCAGGGAATCCCCATGAATACCACGACAGCCCCAACTAGAGACTGACATAGCCTTCCAGTCCAGGACTGGATTATGGGTCTGTAACCATGGCAGCCCTAAAACAACCAAATCATGCATTTTATGTAAAACCAGGAAACGTATCACCTCGCGGTGTTCAGGATTCATGCACATGGTAACCTGTGTCCAATACTGCGGTTTATTTGCTGCCAATGGTGTAGCATCAATACCCCTAAGAGGAATAGGATTTTCTAATGGTTCAAGAGTAAAACCACAGCGCTTAGCAAATGAGAGATCCATGAGACTCAGGGCAGCACCTGAATCTACAAACGCCATGACAGGATAAGATGACAGTGAGCAAATCAAAGTTACAGACAGAATAAATTTAGGTTGCAAATTACCAACGGTGACAGGACTAACAACCTTAGCTATACGTTTAGAGCATGCTGAGATAACATGTGTAGAATCACCACAGTAGTAGCACAAGCCATTCCGGCGTCTATGAATTTTCCGCTCATTTCTAGTCAGGATTCTATCACATTGCATTAAATCAGGTGTCTGTTCAGACAACACCATGAGGGAATTTGCGGTTTTTCTATCACATTGCACCGAATTAGGTGTCTGTTCAGACAACACCATGAGGGAATTTGCGGTTTTGCGCTCCCGCAACCGCCGGTCAATTTGAATAGCCAGTGCCATAGTATCATTCAGACCTGTGGGAATGGGAAAACCCACCATAACATTCTTAATGGCTTCAGAAAGGCCATTTCTAAAATTAGCGGCCAGTGCACACTCGTTCCAATGTGTCAGCACGGACCATTTCCGAAATTTTTGGCAATACACTTCAGCCTCGTCCTGCCCCTGAGACATAGCCAGCAAGGCCTTTTCTGCCTGAATCTCAAGATTGGGTTCCTCATAAAGTAAACCGAGCGCCAGAAAAAACGCATCAAGATCAGCCAATGCCGGATCTCCTGGCGCCAACGAAAAAGCCCAATCCTGAGGGTCGCCCCGTAAGAACGAAATAACAATTTTTACTTGCTGAGCAGAATCTCCAGATGAACAGGGTCTCAGGGACAAAAACAATTTACAATTATTCACGAAATTCCTAAACTTAAACCTGTCTCCGGAAAACAGTTCAGGAATCGGTATTTTAGGTTCTGACCTAGGATTTCTGATAACATAGTCTTGTATGCCCTGCACACGAGTAGCCAGCTGGTCCACACTTGTAATCAAGGTCTGGACATTCATGTCTGCAGCAAGCATAGCCACTCTGAGGTAAAGGGGAAAAAGGAAAAAAAAAAAAAACTCAGAATCTTCTTTCTTATAATCCCTCTTCTGCAATGCATTAAACATTTAATACTGGCCTGGCAAACTGTTATGACCCCAATGGCGAGGGTCTCAGAGGAACGTGGAAGTCTGCAGAATACAAAAATCCAGCTCATAGGGCAGTGGTAACTGGGTTGACCATATATCTAAGGCCCGCTTACTGATAGCAGAATAAAGAAAGGTAACTTATATGGTCAACAAAAACCCTATCAAAATCCACACTGGAAATTCAAGAACCCCCGAACCGTCTAACGGTCCGGGGGGAGAACACCAGCCCCCCTAGAGCTTCCAGCAAAGGTCAGGATATAGATTTGGAACAAGCTGGACAAAAATACAAAACCAAAACAAATAGCAAAAAGCAAAAGGCAGACTTAGCTGATATAACTGGAACCAGGATCAGTAGACAAGAGCACAGCAGACTAGCTCTGATAACTACGTTGCCAGGCATTGAACTGAAGGTCCAGGGAGCTTATATAGCAACACCCCTAACTAACGACCCAGGTGCGGATAAAAGGAATGACAGAAAAACCAGAGTCAAAAAACTAGTAACCACTAGAGGGAGCAAAAAGCAAATTCACAACACTTGTGGCTCATTAACATAATATTTGGGCAAGAGATTTCTCGGAAATTGAAACATGGATTGCTAAAATAAAGGTATTGATTTAATCAGCATTTCAGCAACTTAATAAAGGGAACCTGCTGACAGGTTTAATTTAAAGTCACTGCTGCAGATGATTGACAGGTCTCTACCATAGTAAGAGACCTGTCACCTGGAGTATTGGTGGGAGAAGCTAACAAGAAGTGGTGCCAGACCAGTCTTTTCTCTGGCTATGGTCTCCAGCCTGATCTTCTAACTGCATTTGCCTGAATGGCAAAGCGTTTAACCCCTTAACGACTGCCGCCTTTTAACGGTAGCAGTTAAGGGGCCTTATTCCTCAGCGTGGCTTTTTAACGTCACTGAGAAATAAGTGTACAGCTCCCCTCAGTGTTAGTAAAATCTTCGGGTTCTCAGCTACCGGGGGTCGTTTTTTTACCGTCCTCTGTCACGTGATCACCGTTATTCACTGAATAATGGCGATCACAAAAAAAGTCCAGTTTTCCATTCATTTCTCTCTCCTCTGATATGATCTAGCTTACCAGAGGGGAGAGAAATGGGGTCGCCTGAGCTCCCTGGTACCTCCGCCACCCCTGGATCCTCCTGCTTCGAACCCCTGCCCTGCGTGTCATCTTCCTGGAAGAAAATGGTGGACGCATGCGCATTGGCCCTGCCAAGATCTGCCAGCCAGTACACAGCAACAATAGGAAATTTTTCCTATTGGTTCATTTTGATCACTGTGATAGACCCAATCACAGTGATCAAAATAAAAAAAGATAGTAAATCAACCCCCCTTTGTCACACCCTTAGTTGCATAAAAATAATTAAAAATTTTTTTTTAATGTCTTCCATTCTTTGCAGTTAGGGTTAGTGTTAACGTTGGGGTTAGGGTTGTGTTAGGGTTAGGGCTGTGTTGCGGGGTTTAGGTCGGGTTTGGGTTAGGGTTGTGGTTAAGGTTGGGATTGGGGTTAGGGGATAAAGTTGGAGTTAGAGCTGGGGTTAAATTTAGGGTTTGGGCTAGGGTTGTGTTGGGGTTAGGGTTGTGTTGGAGTTGTGGTTAGGGTTAGTGTTGTGTTTAGGGTTAGGGTTGGGTTTAGGGCTGTTAGGGTTGTAGTTAGAATTGGAGGATTCCCATTGTTTAGGCACAACAGGGGGTCTCCAAACACGACAGGATGCCCACCATCGATTCCAGCCAAGTTTGCGCTCAAAAAGTCAAATGGTGCTCACTCCCTTCTGAGCCCTGCCATGCGCCAAAACAGTGGATGTCCCCCACATACAGGGTATTGGTGCACTCAGTAGAAATTGTACAACAAATGTTATGGTCCATTTTCTGCTGATATCCTTGTGAAAATAAAAAGGTTTGGGGCTAAAGTAAATTTTTTGGGAAAAAAAATTACATGTTAATTTTTTCCTTCCACATTGCTTTCATTTTCGGGAAGCACTTGAAGGATTAATAAAGTTCTTGAATGTGGTTTGGAGTATCTTGAGGGGTGCAGTTTTTTAGAATGGTGTCACTTTTGGGTATTTTCTGTCCTATTGACTCCTCAAAATCACTTCAAATGTGATGCAGTCCCTAAAAAAATGGTTTTGTAAATTATTGGGAAAAATGAGAAATTGCTGGTCCACTTTTAACCATTATAAGTTCATAACAAAACGAAAGTTTCCAAAATTGTGCTGATGTAAAGTAGACATATGGGAAATGTTATTTATTAACTATTTTGTGTCACATGAGTCTCTGATTTAAGGGCACAAAACTTAAAAGTTTGAAAATTTCTAAATTTTCAAATTTTTTGCCACATTTCTTTTTTTTATAATTAAAAGCAAGTCTTATCAAAGAACTTTTGCCACTAACATGAAGCACAATATGACACAAAAATCAGTCTCAGGATCAGTGGGATCCGTTGAAGCATTCCAGAGTTATAACCACATAAAATGACAGTTGTCAGAATTGTAAAAATTGGCTTGGTCATTAAGGTCAAAATTGGCTTGGTCACTAAAGGGTTAAAAGAGTAATATACCTGACTATAATCGTGCATCCAGGCTCTAATTCATGCTACCCATGGTTTGAGCAGCATGAATCTCTTAAAAGGATACCTTTAAGACATTTCTATTCCTTACACAATATTACAGTAACTTCAATGCTAGAATAATTTAGTCTCATGGTGTTAGAGCTCAGATCACTTACTTGTGCAAAGGTCTAACAGAAAAAAAATTATATTTTTCAATAACACATTTATAACAATACTGTAAATGAAGTAAAGTTTTTCATTGGACAATTAATTTTTCTCCTTTGCCCGATAAGTTACATGACCAAGTCAGCCCTACCACATATATTTCTGCATGACTTTTTATTTATCTTACTCAATTATAGCACCATTCATTTCACAGCGTTTCACATACATCATCATCATTATCCCCATTGGGGCTCACAATCTAAATTGGTAGTATAGACTCTAAGCTGTCAATGAAAAACATGGTTCTTTTCAGTAGGAGTTTAGCCATGAACGTGACTAACTCAAGAATTTTTTGAAACAGGGATTACCTGGTGCAACTGGATCCAAAGGAGAAAAGGTACTGCAAATATAGAAAGTAATTATTAGACATAGTATTGTAAAGTTTAGTATTAAGTGGAAAAGTCACATTTAATGATTATTTACATATTACTCAAGGCATGGTAGAAAAAGCCAATACATGGTTTATTGTATGTAAGCTTATCATAGAACATCCTCTCTATGTGGCTAACCAGAAACCCATGCATAACTATGAGCTATGTAAGTCATTTGCTCAGCCCCCATGCTTTGGCAGAGGTCACACATATAGTATTTCCTACCATGACTAGTCTAGGTAATCATTCATGCTACAGATATCTCTTGTATAACAATGACAATATGTAGGAATAATTTATCTAGTAATAATGTATATGTAATGTGTGATGTTTTCATATTCTCTAAATAGGGAGATCGTGGTGAAGAAGGGCCAGCAGGAATACCAGTAAGTACTATCTTGCAACCCATGAATGTTGATTACCATGCGTGAAATGGTCACTGCACTTCCATACATTTAGTTTTCCTTTGGTAGACTACTCTATGTGCTAAATAACCAATCAGCAATACACTATTTTTTAAAACTATGTTGTCTTAGGCTGTGTTCACATGTTGAGTAGTTATTTATATTTTGGATCCATTTTGGGATGTACAAAAAGAGATAAAATGATCCAGTATAGGATCCATTCATTTGAATAGGTGGAGAAATGTCCTAAAATGCATTTGTTTTGTTAACTTCACAACCAAATGGATACTTTTTTTAGTCTAAGAGAAACGGATCATGGGAGATGGTCATCAATTATTTAGTGCATTAATATAGGGATGGGCAATTAATTTTCTTAAGGGGCCGCATGAGAAATCGTGAATTTAATTCTGCTTAATATTATTATTAATATTATTATTGTATATAATTTTTTATCACTAATATATGAAAGTCCAAAGCTTTCACAGACCATCAAGCATTGGGGATGAAAACTTTTTTGCTTTATAACAATTTATGACACAAATCCAACATAATGCACACATTAAAACATTGATCATGACTTAGCTCATCATTGCTTTAATGTGTGCAGCAAATTTGATTTTATGTCATAAATTGAAAAAAAGCAAGAACGTTTTTCCTCAAACGTTGAACTTTCATTGTACTTACCCAAGCCAGCAAATAAATCTATGCAGAGGATCCCAAGATTGAGTGAGTCACATTTACACTTTCCACTTTACTGTTACTGCTAATATACAGTGGGTACGGAAAGTATACGGAACCCTTTAAATTTTTCACTCTCTGTTTCATTGCAGCCATTTGGTAAATTCAAAAAAGTTCATTTTTTCCTCATTAACCCCTTAAGCCCCGAGGGTGGTTTGCACGTTAATGACCGGGCCAATTTTTACAATTCTGACCACTGTCCCTTTATGAGGTTATAACTCTGGAACGCTTCAACGGATCTTGGCGATTCTGACATTGTTTTCTCGTGACATATTGTACTTCATGTTAGTGGTAAAATTTCTTCGATATAACTTGCGTTTATTTGTGAAAAAAACGAATATTTGGCGAAAATTTTGAAAATTTCGCAATTTTCCAACTTTGAATTTTTATGCCCTTAAATCACAGACATATGTCACACAAAATACTTAATAAATAACATTTCCCACATGTCTACTTTACATCAGCACAATTTTGGAACCAAAATTTTTTTTTGTGACGGAGTTATAAGGGTTAAAAGTTGACCAGCAATTTCTCATTTTTACAACACCATTTTTTTTTAGGGACCACATCTCATTTGAAGTCATTTTGAGGGGTCTATATGATAGAAAATACCCAAGTGTGACACCATTCTAAAAACTGCACCCCTCAAGGTACTCAAAACCACTTTCAAGAAGTTTATTAACCCTTCAGGTGTTTCACAGGAATTTTTGGAATGTTTAAATAAAAATGAACATTTAACTTTTTTTCACACAAAATTTATTTCAGCTCCAATTTGTTTTATTTTACCAAGGGTAACAGGAGAAAATAGACCCCAAAAGTTGTTGTACAATTTGTCCTGAGTACGCTGATACCCCATATGTGGGGGTAAACCACAGTTTGGGCGCATGGCAGAGCTTGGAAGCAAAGGAGCGCCATTTGACTTTTCAATGCAAAATTGACTGGAATTGAGATGGGACGCCATGTTGCATTTGGAGAGCCCCTGATGTGCCTAAACATTGAAACCCCTAACAAGTGACACCATTTTGGAAAGTAGACCCCCTAAGGAACTTATCTAGATGTGTGGTGAGCACTTTGACCCAACAAGTGCTTTACAGAAGTTTATAATGCAGAGCCGTAAAAATAAAAAATCATATTTTTTCACAAAAATGATCTTTTCACCCCCAATTTTTTATTTTCCCAAGGGTGAGAGAAGAAATTGGACCCCAAATATTGTTGTGCAATTTGTCCTGAGTACGCTGATACCCCATATGTGGGTGTAAACCATTGTTTGGGCGCAGGGCAGAGCTCGGAAGGGAAGGAGCGCCATTTGACTTTTCAATGCAAAATTGACTGGAATTGAGATGGGACGCCATGTTGCATTTAGAGAGCCCTTGATGTGCCTAAACATTGAAACCCCTAACAAGTGACACCATTTTGGAAAGTAGACCCCCTGAGGAACTTATCTAGATGTGTGGTGAGCACTTTGACCCAACAAGTGCTTCACAGAAGTTTATAATGCAGAGCCGTAAAAATAAAAAATCATATTTTTTCACAAAAATGATCTTTTCACCCCCATTTTTTTATTTCCCCAAGGGTAAGAGAAGAAATTAGACCACAAAAGTTGTTGTGCAATTTGTCCTGAGTACGACGATACCCCATATGTGGGTGTAAACCATTGTTTGGGCGCATAGCAGAGCTCAGAAGGGAAGAAGCGCTATTTTACTTTTCAATGCAAAATTGACTGGAATTAAGATGGGATGCCATGTTGCGTTTGGAGAGCCCCTGATGTGCCTAAACATTAAACCCCCCCACAAGTGACACCATTTTGGAAAGTAGACCCCCTAAGGAACTTATCTAGATGTGTTTTGAGAGCTTTGAACCCCCAAGTGTTTCACTACAGTTTATAACGCAGAGCCGTGAAAATAATTTTTTTTTTTTTTTTCACAAAAATGAAATTTAGCCCCCAGTTTTGTATTTTCACAAGGGTATCAGGATAAATTGGACCCTAAAAGTTGTTGTCCAATTTGTCCTGAGTACGCTGATACCCCCTATGTGGGGGGGAACCACTGTTTGGGCGCATGACAGAGCTCAGAAGGGAAGGAGCGCCATTTGGAATGCAGACTTAAATGGATTGGTCTGCAGGCGTCACGTTGCATTTGCAGAGCCCCTGATGTACCCAAACAGTACAAACCCCCCACAAGTGACCCCATATTGGAAACTAGACCCCCCAAGGAACTTATCTAGATGTGTTGTGAGAACTTTGAACCCCCAAGTGTTTCATTACAGTTTATAACGCAGAGCCGTGAAAATAAAAATTATTTTTTTTTTCACAAAAATGATTTTTTAGCCCCCAGTTTTGTATTTTCACAAGGGTATCAGGATAAATTGGACCCTAAAAGTTGTTGTCCAATTTGTCCTGAGTACGCTGATACCCCCTATGTGGGGGGGAACCACTGTTTGGGCGCATGACAGAGCTCGGAAGGGAAGGAGCGCCATTTGGAATGCAGACTTAAATGGATTGGTCTGCAGGCGTCACGTTGCATTTGCAGAGCCCCTGATGTACCCAAACAGTACAAACCCCACACAAGTGACCCCATATTGGAAACTAGACCTCCCAAGGAACTTATCTAGATGTGTTGTGAGAACTTTGAACCCCCAAGTGTTTCACTACAGTTTACAACGCAGAGCCGTGAAAATAAAACATATTTTTTTTCCCACAAAAATGATTTTTAGCCCCCCAAATTTTTATTTTCCCAAGGATAACAAGAGAACTTGGACCCCAGAAGTTGTTGTTCAATTTGTCCCTAGTACGCTGATACCCCATATGTTGGGGTAAACCCCTTTTTGGACGCACGGGAGAGCTCGGAAGGGAAGGAGCACTGTTTTACTTTTTCAACGCAGAATTGGCTGGAATTGAGATTGGACGCCATGTCGCGTTTGGAGAGCCCCTGATGTGCCTGAACAGTGGAAACTCCCCAATTCTACCTGAAACCCTACCCCTAACCTCACCCCTAACCGTTTACTGAACATTTTCTGACAGTCATAAGTGCCACGTATATAAGTGCCACGTATATAAGTGCCACGTATGTAAGTGCCACGTATGTAAGTGCCACGTATGTAAGTGCCACGTATATAAGTGCCACGTATATAAGTGCCACGTATATAAGTGCCACGTATTTAAGTGCCACGTATTTAAGTGCCACGTATTTAAGTGCCACGTATTTAAGTGCCACGTATTTAAGTGCCACGATATTTCAGTGCCACGTATTTCAGTGCCACGTATTTCAGTGCCACGTATTTCAGTGCCACGTATTTCAGGCACTGAAAAATACGTGGCACGTAAATACGTGGCACGTAAATACGTGGCACGTAAATACGTGGCACTTAAATACGTGGCACTTAAATACGTGGCACTTAAATACGTGGCACGTAAATACGTGGCACGTAAATACGTGGCACGTAAATACGTGGCACTTAAATACGTGGCACTTAAATACGTGGCACTTAAATACGTGGCACTTAAATACGTGGCACTTAAATACGTGGCACTTAAATACGTGGCACTTAAATACGTGGCCACTGAAATATCGTGGCACTTATATACGTATATAAACGTATATTTCAGTGCCACGTATTTCAGTGCCACGTATTTCAGGTTAGGGGTAGGGTTAGGGTTTTTTGTTTTTTTCTTGTTTTCTTGTGTTTTTCTATAAAAACGCATGCGTTTTACCGCGTTTACATGCATTTTTTCACACATGCGGTTTTTTAAAAAAACGCATGCAGATAAAAACGCAAGTGTGAAACCAGACTAAAAGACGCTTTTTATAGCAAAAAAGTTTTTGCGTCTCCACATTTTGAGACCTATAATTTTTCCACATTTTGGTCCACAGAGTCATGTGAGGTCTTGTTTTTTGCGGGACGAGTTGACGTTTTTATTGGTAACATTTTCGGACACGTGACCATTTTTTATCACTTTTTATTCCGATTTTTGTGAGGCAGAATAACCAAAAACCAGCTATTCATGAATTTCTTTTGGGAGAGGCATTTATACCGTTCTGCGCTTGGTAAAATTGATAAAGCAGTTTTATTCGTCGGGTCAGTACGATTACAGCGATACCTCATTTATATCATTTTTTTTATGTTTTGACGCTTTTATACGATAAAAACTATTTTATAGAAAAAATAATTATTTTGGTATCGCTTTATTCTCAGGACTATAACTTTTTTATTTTTTTGCTGATGATGCTGTATGGCGGCTCGTTTTTTGCGGGACAAGATGACGTTTTCAGCGGTAACATGGTTATTTATATCCGTCTTTTTGATCGCGTGTTATTCCACTTTTTGTTCGGCGGTATGGTAATAAAGCGTTGTTTTTTGCCTCGTTTTTTTTTTTTTTTTCTTACGGTGTTTACTGAAGGGGTTAACTAGTGGGCCAGTTTTATAGGTTGGGTCGTTACGGACGCGGCGATACTAAATATGTGTACTTTTATTGTTTTTGTTTGGTTTTTTTAGATAAAGAAATGTATTTATGGGAATAATATTTTTTTTTTTTATTATTATTTATTTAGGAATTTTTTTTATTTTTTTTTACACATGTGGAAATTTTTTTTTTTACTTTTTTACTTTGTCCCAGGGGGGGACATTACAGATCGCTGATCTCACAGTGTGCACAGCACTCTGTGAGATCTCCGATCTCACTTACAGTCGTGCAGGCTGCAGCTTTCATCTGCAGCCTGCTCCGACCCGGAAGTGCTCCCTGCAGGACCCGGATACAGCCCCTCGGCCATTTTGGATCCGGGGCCTGCAGGGAGAAGACGTTCGGTACGAGGTGAGTACATCACCTTGTACCGATCGTCTCAGGGAAGCCCGCAGGGAGCCCCCTCCCTGCGCGATGCTTCCCTGTACCGCCGGTACACCGCGATCATGTTTGATCGCGGTGTGCCGGGGGTTAATGTGCCGGGGGCGGTCCGTGACCGCTCCTGGCACATAGTGCCGGATGTCAGCTGCGATATGCAGCCGACACCCGGCCGCGATCGGCCGCGCTCCCCCCGTGAGCGCGGCCGATCGCGTATGACGTACTATCCCGTCACCGGGAATTAAGGCCCACCCCACCTCGACGGGATAGTACGTCATACGGGCTTAAGGGGTTAATGTACACTCTGCACTCCATCTTGACTGAAAAAACCCAGAAAAAGAAAAACTGAAGTGTCACATAGTCATAAGTATTCAGACCCTTTGCTCAGTATTGAGTAGAAGCACCCTTTTGAGCTAGTACAGCTATGAGTCTTCTTGGTAATGATGTAACAAGTTTTTCACACCTGGATTTGGGGATCCTCTGCCATTCTTCCTTGCAGATTCTCTCCAGTTCTGTCAGGTTGAATGGTGAGCATTGGTGGACAGCCATTTTCAGGTCTCACCAGAGATGCTCAGTTGGGTTTAGGTCAGGACTCTGGCTGGGCCAGTCAAGAATGGTCACAGAGTTCTTCTGAAGCCACTCCTTTGTTATTTTAGCTGTGTGCTTAGGGTCATTGTCTTTTTGGAAGGTGAACCTTCGGCCAAGTCTGAGGTCCAGAGCAAAGAGAGATTTTCATCCAGGATATCTCTGTACTTTGCCTCATTCATGTTTCATTCAATGGCAACCAGTCATCCTGTCCGTGCAGCTGAAAAACACCCCCATAGCATGATGCTGCCACGACCATGTTTCACTGTTGGGACTGTATTGGGCAAGTGATGAGCAGTGCCTGGTTTTCTCCACACATACTGCTTAGAATTACCACCAAAAAGGTCTATCTTTATCTCATCAGACCAAAGAATCTTTTTTTCTCATAGTCTGGGAGTCCTTCATGTGTTTTTTAGCAAACTCTATGCAGGCTGTCATATGTCTTGCACTGAGGAGAGGCTTCCGTCTGGCCACTCTGCCATAAATGCCTGACTGGTGGAGGGCTGCAGTGATAGTTGACTTTGTGGAACTTTCTCCCATCTCCCTACTGCATCTCTGGAGCTCAGCCACAGTGATCTTGGGGTTCTTCTTTACCTCTCTCACCAAGGCTCTTCTCCCACGTTTGCTCAGTTTAGCTGTACTGCCAGGTCTAGGAAGACTTCTGATGGTCCCAAACTTCTTCCATTAAGGAATATGGAAGCCTCTGTACTCTTAGGAACCATGAGTACTGCAGAAATTCTTTTGTAACCGTGGCCAGATCTGCGCTTTGCCACAATTCTGTCTCTGAGCTCCTTGGCCAGTTCCTTTGACCTCATGATTCTCATTTGGTCTGACATGCACTGTGAGCTGTGAGGTCTTATATAGACAGGTGTGTGCCTTTCCAAATCAAGTCCTATTAGTTTAATTAAACACAGCTGGCCTCCAATGAAGGGGTAGAACCATCTCAAGGAGGATCACAAGGAAATGGACAGCATATGACTTAAATATGAGTGTCTGAGCAAAGGGTCTGAATACTTATGACCATGTGATATTTCAGTTTTTGTTTTTTAATAAATATGCAAAAATTTCTACATTTCTTTTTTTTCAGTCAAGATGGGGTGCAGTGAAACAAAGAGTGAAAAATGTAAAGGGGTCTGAATATTTTCCATACCCACTGTACATTGAGATACGGCTTATTGTAACATGTCTTCTTACAAATATTAGCTATTCAAAAGTAAACCTTACAACCTTTCAATTTATTGCTTTTTATAAAGTTTTTAAAAAAAGCAGTAAATCACTCTACTACTGTTATTCAGCCCTAAGTATAAATGTACCTTGGTCAACAGTGCCCTCTATACATGCTAATGCTGCCACACACAAAATGATACCGGTGCCCCCCATAACCCACACACATTATGATGCCCTTGCATACCCCCACACACAATATGATGCCCATTTAGTTCCCCCATAACAGTATAATGTCCCCAAATTTGACCTCCCCAGTTCAATGCACAGTATATCCCCACAGCCCCAATACATATTATCATGCCCCCACTGCTTCCCAACAGACATTATGATGCACTCACAGCTCTACACAGTAAGATACCATTACAGCCCCCCCAGACAGTATGATTCCCTCACAGTCTTCCCTGACACACAAAATGTTGGCGTCCTTAGCTTCTCCACACACAGTATGTTGTATCACAATTCCCTGCACAGTATGATACCCACATACATTATGATGCCTCTGTAGCCCTTTTCCCAGCACTGATAAATGGCTACACAGCACCACACAGTTGTCACATCGTTAATCTGTATACCTTTTTAGCACCGCCCTCCTCAATGTTGTCATCACATGGCTAATTGAATTTTGCCTCTTGCAGCGCTGCTGCATTTTAAGGTGGTTTCCATTTTGTCTTATGGTGTTGTGGTCAGTCTCTGCAGGAATTTAACCCTGCTGTGTCCTACAGAGATTAGGGTCCCTGGGCTATGCCGTGCAAGCAGGCTCTATATCAGGTAGCACCACCCACCACTCTTTGCCTGAACGTTGGTTCCTAGCCTGTTTGTTCAGCTTGTGTCCAGTTGGTGCTTCGTGTGTTTTGTTTCTCCTGTTTCACTCAGTTCGCATACCCATACTGTTTGACCTCTCAGCTAATGACATCTGCTAAATATCATGATCCTTTGCTGCCTGCCCCGACCTCGGACGGTCTGACCTTGTTTTTGTCTTTGTTCTCCTGTACCGCATATCTGTGCCTCTGACCCTCCGGTCAGCCCAGCCTATTCTCACCACCAGAGGCTCTAGTAAAGACCCAGTATTCAACTAGTCACACCCCTCCAGGATAAGCCCCGGCCTATGACGCAGTAGGTCCATATCAACCAGCGTTACATTTGCCCTTCAGAAAAACAATAGTATTATGCACAGAAACCTCCATACACAGTATGATATCCCTACAACTTCCAATACATAGTGTTATGCCCTTGATTCCCTCTCACACTCAGTATGATGTCCCCCACAGCATCTCCACACACAGTACAATGCTATTACAGCCCCCCACACTTTTTTGATATCCTCACAGTACCACACATTCACTATTATGCCCCTACTGTCTAACCTCACACACAGTATTATGGCCTCCACAACTTCACACACACAGTATGATGCCCTGCACCTACCCACACACTGTATGATACTCCTACAGCTCCTACACAATACTATTCAGAGCATCTTCCATGGTGATGACTGCTCCCAATATAGTATGATGGTCACCACAGCTCCAACTCAATATGATGGCCCACCCAGTTTCTCACACAGTATGATGGCTCCCACAACCCCCTGACACACAGCATTATGACCCCCGGTCATCCCCCCACATATGCTGATGGACAGTATGATGGCCACCACACAGTACGATGCCCCCACAGTTCACAAGAACTGCCCCTACACAAAGTATGATTATGATGACCCTCACAGCGAAGTACTATCTGACAATAAAAAAAAAATAAAACTACTCATGTAACCTTGTTCTTCTCTGTGTGTGCAGGTGCAATGTAATGGCATTATCTATCCTCCTACATTGAGACTCAGATACACATGCTGAATGATGGTAGCAGACAGATCACTGTTTCACCATTGTAATCAATTGAGCCGTTGTACTATTTAAATCGAGACTACAGATGGGGGTAGGGCAGCTACGTGGTGCAGTACCAGTTTATTAGCTGGATGTGGCCTGTGGATTAGAATGTACCCAGGTTTGCATTGTCAATCCACTACTTTTAAAGTAATGCACTTGCCTAGAGACACCTCTAGTTCAAACTGATCCATTATAAACAGAACTAAAATGGATGCAAAATGAAAATGTTTTTGCTCCATTTGTATCCAATACAGTTTTTTTTTAATGCTGTACCCAATAGAACAGATGGCAATTGCATGTGTGAACAGAGCATAATCCCTGAAACATCTGTCAAAAAAGCCAGTGCTATCCACTGCCCAATGTTAGGGAAATTACAAAGATACGGAAACGGAATTTGGAATGTGAGGGTGGGTCTTCAATAAGCAGCTTTTCTGCGTGCACATTCACACCATTATAGGTGAGCTCGAACCAACATAATTGGGTAACACGGAGCTGCTTGAATATGGCTTCCAAGTAGTGCTGAAAAGAAGGTTCCAGAAACTTCAAGGGAATCTGTCAGGTCATTTTTGTGTAGTATACTAATAGTATCCTAAAATATTGGCAGCCCTTTCAGGATATGTAACTTTTATTTCTGTACGTGACTCCATTGTGTTCCTGTAAGCTCCCCTGCAATAATCCTGCCCACCCCTCTGCACTGGCGTCAGTGAGTCAGTCAGACTGCCGCATGCCCGATGATTGCATTGCAATCCTCGGACTGGCCTGCTGCTTTCCTGACCTCAGCATGACAGCTGCATAGAAATGCATGCTGCCATGCCCATGTCAGGAGAGAAGATGGCCAACCCAAGGATTGCAATGCGGTCATCGAGCAAGTAACTCAGCAGTCTGACTGAATCATTGTTGCTGGCGCAGATGGTTGGGCGCGATTATAGATGGGAAAAGGGGTGAATATTAATTTTACATTTATATGTGGGGCGGCAAGTCAAGTGTATGTCAATGCGAAATGAATATTCACCCCTTTCCTCACCCATAATCCCGCCCATCCCCCAAAGAGAGTCCCTGATTTGATGCAGTCAGATGGCCGGATTACTTACCTGAAGATTGCATCGCAATCAGCAGACTGGCCATCTGCTCTCTTGACATGAGCATGACAGCATGTATTTATATGCACCTTTCATGCTGAGGTCAGGAGAGCAGACGGTCAGTCCGAGGATTGCGATGCGATTGCAATGCAACTCACATTTTACTCAAAAATATACCTATAAAGAGAAAAATCAGACAAACTGAAAATTTTGGTAAATCGGCCCACATTAGTTCCATAGTCATAAATAAACTTGTACCCCAAAAATCTTCTAAATATCAATGTGTTAATATGCAATAAGTACCTTGCGTATTCCACAGGGTTCACCGGGAGAGCTGGGGGGCACAGGACCTTCTGGGGCAAAAGGAGAAAAGGTTAGGAATCAATTCTACATCTATTATGTTTTAGTTCATTGCCTGGCATGAATCTATTTCAGTCATCAATCTGATCACCATTGCAGGGAGAATCTTGTTCCTTATGTCCAAGTCTCCCAGCTGAAGTACAACAACATGAGACAGCTGTTGCGATTCCAGGGCAGAAAGGCGAACCAGGAGAACCTGGAACTGGAAGTCCAGGAAAAAAAGTGAGTTTCATGTACAGAAATGTAATGGTGAAAAAGGAGTGAGCAATCATTGTACAGATAATAATCATTATTGTAAAACTTCTGTGAATATTATTTATTTATAATGTTTTCTGTATATTCATTTTATTCAGATTTGTACATTAAACTATATACCGAATTTGCAACTGCATTAGTTTGACGAGTCATTTATTTATTTAATTTCTAGGGCGATTCAGGTGGGCCTGGCCTGAAAGGACAAAAGGTACGCAGTGACAACTTGAAAGTGAAATGGAAATCATCAGACCACTATGGAAAAACTATTCAGCTTGTTAGATTTCTAGCCTGTTATAAATCATAACATTCATTTGTTATACAGGGTGAGGCTGGCACTTCAGGAGATTCGGGCATACCAGGGACAGCAGGTGTACCTGGTTTGCCAGGTGAACCAGGAATGCAGGGGCCTATTGGATTTAAAGGTGAAAAGGTGAGAATACAAATTAGATGTTTCTTTTTATGCTTACTTCTATTATTACAGCGCACACCACACCATTATTTCAGCTGTTCATTGACCAGCATTCTTTGTGTCTTACAAGTGTTCGACGTTTAAAGATGTCCTTGCATTTTCTCGTCCAGTCACTAACTATGTCAAGTTGATTTAGGGTACATGTGCTTTCAAAGGGGAGAATTGAATAAACTGTTGCTAGACACCTCTAGGGATGGATTATCTCCTGGTAAAACAAAAGGATCAGTCATTGTGATTCGAAATGCTCCATCTGTTTTTCCCTCAATATCATTTGTTGATTGTTCCCGGCAGGTTTGGGTGACCTTACTCTACATATTCTTTACAAGCATGTGGTTTTTTTCCAGGCATATTTAAATTAAAGGGAATATGTTAAAAGTATTTTACACCACAAACCTATTTACACGTGCATGTAACTCTTTCAAAGACAAGTCCAGCAATACCTTTACATGGTCACTCCGTTCTTATGTTACAGCAAAATCAGCAGTTTAATTGATATGCAATTGAAAATGTAGAGCTGAAACCTCTGTCACTCCAGCTCTATTCCCCATTCAGTGTTGCATCCTCTTGCATGACTGACTGCTCTTTTTCCTCGATGTCATTCAGACTAGAGGCTGCCAGTCAAGTAGAAGAAAGCGACACTGGGCAGGGAATACAGCTGGAGTAACAGATAATTCACAGCTACACCCTCATTTAAAAATCAATTCACAAGCTGATTTCTCAGTAAGGAAGGAACAGATTGGTCATGTAAAGGTATTGCTGGCTACATGCACATATGAACAATTTGGTGTGTGAAATTCTGCTGACAGCTTCCCTTTAATCTATAAAGATAAATCACCACAATATTGATCAACCTAATAACCTATTACTCATGTATTTATAAGCTAAAAATGCACTTTGTTATTAACATTACCTGACTTGACGTAAACAATGCTTGCCACACACCCTGCTTGTGCACTGTTGTCCTAATTAAAGGGTTTTCTGGGATTAGAAAGCAGTAGAGCACTGTGAAATCTGATGATGCTGTATAAGTAAGCATAATAAATAAAGTATTGCATTGATTTTGGAAATTCAACACTATTATATGTAATTTACAGGGAGATGCCTGTGACTCCTGTCCTGTAACCTTAAATGAATTGTCAGATGTTATTGGTGTACCTGGAAGACCAGGAACTAAAGGGGATCAAGGACCTCCAGGAGTGGGACAGAGAGGGACACCAGTGAGTCATGTCCCATTACAGTATCTGCAGCACCTTACTGTTCATTCCCCCTAACTACAGTCTTTTTTTTAAATTAAGGGTCAACCTGGTTTACCTGGTGTTCAAGGTCTACCTGGAATAAAGGGATCCCAGGTGAGTTACAGCCTAACCATAAAACAAAGTGGATCCAAATGCTTGTAGCTTCCTGCTTTTCTTCTAATACATATTTATATAGCAGTCTATGTATAGCACCTTGCATTGCATCTCCAGGGATCAGGGTTCAAATCAGATCAAGGACAACTGGCATGTTATTCCCATGTTGGTATTTCACTTTTTCTTACTGTTCATAGTATATACAGTGTGAGGCTGTGACTGGTGTTACATGTAGGGGTCACTGTGTGTTCCCCTCAGGATGCTCAATGAGGTGTATTGAAGCCATGAGAGTGCATTGCAGTCACAGGCGTAGCTGTGGTTGCAATGCAAACTAAAGTGAGTAAAGGTCTGGGACATCCTAGTTGTCCCAGGCAAATTTAGGGAAAACCTGCTCTGGGCTTTTGTGTTTTGAAACGGACTACATGATGGTAGTGGTGCAGTCCTTTTCATTCCTGTCCGGGTTTTATATGTGGCTGAAGGCTGCAGGTTGCTAGTTAAAATCCCTACAGTATAGTTAGTGCGGTGAAACATTTAATAGCCATACATTGGAGAGACGAGTCTCCTCCCACCCTAGTGGAATGGACCTCTAAGGTAAATTAAATTTCCCGACTTGAAGAACTCACCAGTTGGGAAACACTTACCTATGAAATCTATAACAAAATATGGTCTCCATGGAAAAAACTTCAAGAGGTATCTCCAAAGTAGGAATCTTACTTGCATGGTTAGGTTTCATATATGGGTGATCTCCCTTGCTCGGATATGACCCTCACTCAACATGATTTCACAGGTGTATCTAGCGCCTCCATTTTGCCTTCCGACTAATTGTAAACATGATTCTTGGCTCTGATATGTGTACCTAACTTTGCTTTCTGTTGTACCCGGTTAATACTTTTTCCTCCCCCCCTTTCTCCTATCTCAGTCACCCTTCTACCTTGCCCTTTCCCTCCTTCCCTCCCCCGGTTCCCACATCTCCTTTCCTATACTATATCCTACATGTCATATTATCATAAGATGTTATGTACTTTGATTGTACCCTAGACATGTTTGTATTTTTTCTATGATATACCTAAAATAAAGAATAAAAAAAAACCCCTGCAGTATAGGGTTTGGGGGTGTCAGAGTCAGTGTCAGTCTGGTGTTTAGAGGAGTACAGAGCAGAAGGCTCTGCAGGCCTCCACCTGTGTGAAGCAACACAGGCAGCGGAGCCAAACAGCCAAGGCAGCTGAGAAGCCTGTCACCCACAGCGTACACAGGGGTGCAGTCACCCACAGCAACTGGTCAGACATGGACTGGTGTGTTTAGTGACTGTAAACTGGAGAATATGGTTCCAGGCTGCGATCCGGAGGATATCGTGTGCTGTGTAGTGCTGTGAGTAGAACATTAACACGGCAGTGCAGTCGCACACGGCAACTGGTCTTAGGAGGTGGACTGGCGTGTTTAGTGACTGTAATCCAGAGGATATGGTTTCCGGCTGCGATCTGGAGGATATTGTGCGCTGTGTTATTGTGAGTTGAACATTAAAGAGAGTTTTGTGTTGGAACTTTGCTGGGTCACTGCTTCATCACTGCATAGGGTGCTACCGCTGCTCTATAACAATCATGGCCGAAAGTGTTGGCACCCATGAAATTGCTGCAGAAAATGAAGTATTTCTCCCAGAAAATTATTACAATTACACATGTTTTGTTAAATACATGTTTATTTCCTTTGTGTTTATTGGAACTACACAAAAAAACTGAGAAAAATGTAAATTGAACATCATTTCACACAAACCCGAAAAAATGGGCAGGACAAAAGTGTTGGCACCCTCAACTTAATATTTTGCTGCACACCCTTTGGAATAAATAACTACAATCAATCGTGTCCTGTAACCTTCAACAAGCTTCTTATACCTCTCAACTGGAATTTATGACCACTCTTCTTTTGCAAACTGCTCCAGGTCTCTAATATTTGAAGGTTGCATTCTCCCAACAGCATTTTTAAGCTTTCTCCAAAGGGGTTCAATGGGATTTAGATCCAGAGTCATTGCTGGCTACTCCAGAACTTTCCAGTGCTTTGTTTCCATCCATATCTGGATGCTTTTTGTAGTATGTTTGTTGTCATTGTTCTGCTGGAAGACCCATGAATTAATATGCAAACCCAGCTTTCTGACACTGGGCACTATATTGCAAGCCAAAATCCTTTGGTAATCTTCAGATTTCATGATGCCTTGCACACAGTCAAGGCATCCAGTGCCAGAGGCAGCAGAACAGCCCCAAAACACCTTTGAACCTCCACCATATTTTAACTGTAAGTACTGTGTTCTTTTGTTTCTCTGCCTCATTCCATTCTCAGTAAACAGTAGAATTATATTCTGTTCTTCACTAAAAAGCTCTATCTTGGTCTCATCTGTCCACAAGATACTTTCCCTGAAGGATTTTGGCTTACTTACATACATTTTGGCAAACTGCATTCTAGCCTTTTTATGTCTCTATTTCAGCAGTGGGGTACTTCTGAGTCTCCTGCCATACCGTTTCATTTTATTCAGATGTCGACATTTAGTTTGGACTGACACTGATGCACTCTGACCCTGCAGGACAGCTTGATTTTTTTTGGAACTTGATTCAAGCTGCTTATCCACCATCTGGACTAGGCTCCATTGCCACTTTTCATCAATTTTTCTCTGCCGTCCACAGAGATTAGCTATAGTGCCATGGGTTGTAAACTTCTAAACTTCTTGATTATGCTGCCCACTGTGGACAAAGTAACATCAAGCTCTCTGGAGATGGACTTATAACCTTGAGATTGTTGATATTTTTCAGCAATTTTGGTTCTCAGGTCTTCAGACAGTTCTCTTCTCCTCTTTCTGTTCACCATGCTTTGTGTGCCACATGCAGACACACAATGCAAAGATTGAGTCAAGTTCTCCCCTTTTTATTTAGTTTCAGGTGTGAATTCCTGCTGCCCACACCTGTTACTTGCCACGGGTGAGTTTGAATGACCATTACATGCTTGAAACAAAGTTGTTTACCCACATATTTTGGAAAGGTGCCAACAATTTTGTCCAGACCATTTTTCGAGTTTTGTGTGAAATTATGTCCAGTTTGCCTTTTTTCTCTATTTTTTGTGTTGTTTCAATACACACAAAGGAAATAAATATCTGTATAACAAAACATGTGTCATTGCAATCATTTTCTGGGAAAAATACTTCATTTTCTAGAACAATTTGAAGGGTGCTAACACTTTTGGCCAAGACTGTATGTAAATGTGTGTTTAAGAAAGGGATATTGGATTGTGAGGCCCACTGAGAATAGTGGCTGTTGTGAATGGTAATAATGTCTGTACAGTGCCACGGAATATGTTGACAGTTGACACTATAGAAGCAGCAGGAATAAAAATAAAGCATGCTCACATATCATTCTCTATTCATCTTGCATACCTTTTTGCTAGTTTGGAAGTGAAAGTAGATACAATATCCATATTCATGATGCCTTAAGTAGTGAGCTCAAGTTAGGGTACTGTCACACAGTGGCACTTTGGTCGCTACGACGGTACGATCCGTGACGTTCCAGCGATATCCATACGATATCGCTGTGTCTGACACGCAGCAGCGATCAGGGACCCTGCTGAAAATCGTACGTCGTAGCGGATCGTTTGGAACTTTCTTTCGTCGCTGGATCTCCCGCTGTCATCGTTGGATCGGTGTGTGTGACACCAATCCAAGGATGCGTTCGCTTGTAACCAGGGTAAACATCGGGTTACTAAGCGCAGGGCCGCGCTTAGTAACCCGATGTTTACCCTGGTTACCATCGTAAAAGTAAAAAAAAAACAAACCGTACATACTCACATTCCGGTGTCCGTCAGGTCCCTTGCCGTCTGCTTCCCGCTCTGACTGACTGCCGGCCGGAATGTAAGAGCAGAGCACAGCGGTGACGTCACCGCTGTGATCTGCTTTCACTTTACGGCGGCACTCAGTCAGAGCGGGAAGCAGACTGCAAGGGACCTGACGGACACTGGAATGTGAGTATGTACGTTTTTTTTTTTTTTACTTTTACGATGGTAACCAGGGTAAACATCGGGTTACTAAGCGCGGCCCTGCGCTTAGTAACCCGATGTTTACCCTGGTTACCCGGGGCCTTCGGCATCGTTGGTCGCTGGAGAGCTGTGTGTGTGACAGCTCCCCAGCGACCACACAACGACTTTCCAACGATCACGGCCAGGTCGTATCGCTGGTCGTGATCGTTGGAAAGTTGCAGAGTGTGACAGTACCCTAAATGTTTTGCAAACTGGACCAATCTGAGTGTGGCTTGTTGACCAATAGTCTCTAACTTTGTTTCATTGTTAGGGAAATGAATAAGTCCATAAAAGTGTATGTTAAAAATATTTAGCAAAATAGACTGTACATATTGTTTGCTTGGCAGACTGTTCGATAACAATGAAGAGAATCTGCAGACAAATAGTCATCCTATCTATGACTGTTAGACAGGTTTTTGTCATTTTTTAACTTTACATTTGTATTTTTGTCTATATAATTATTTACACTATCTGGTATATTTGCCTCCCAGGGAGAGCCAGGGCCTCCAGGAGAAGGAAAAAGGGGACCACAGGCAAGTACATAAATGATGACTTTTGAAATAATGTACAGATGTAATTTTTTTTCAAGAAAATTATTAGGAATAATTATCATCATCAGGGTTAAATAATATTACTGACATCAAAAGTGTATATTTCATAGGGAGAAAAAGGAGATTTTGGCATACCTGGAAAATCAGTGAGTACCATCATTCATTATAATGTACAATGTTGAATGTACGTCTCAGCCGCATGGCCATGTTGGTTATGCCGCCTCTCTTTGTCTTCATATGTTTTATATAGATGCAAACAGTTTTTATATGACTATTGCAAAAGCACCATGAGGTGATGCTTACAGTACCTATGGAAGTTTGGACGTTTGTGAACATCTCAATAAACATTGCTCTGTGTTAATTAATAATTAAATATTTGGTAACTGTAATTATAGGGACCACCAGGCCTCCAGGGCTTTCCTGGATTTTCTGGCCCCAAAGGTGATAGGGTGAGTACACAATCTAAATGATATGCTTTAAAAGTAACATTGGATTTCCATGGTTTGATATAGCAATTACAAATGAAAAACACATTAAATAGATCAGGAAAACTAGTGTTTGATAAGAAGTCTAGGTTCTTTATCTACAGTGTCAATCAGCTATGCCCAATGCTAAATCCCTCCGCATTCATTTAATAAGTGCAAAAATATGAATAACTATATTGCAAAATCGAATAGAATTAGAAAAGAACCAAATATATTACAGTGGACTAATGAATAATAAATGTTGCAGGGAAATACTGGACAAAAAGGGGCGACAGGAGCTCCTGGAATACCTGGCATGGGAGCCATTGGACTTCCTGTAAGTACAAAGAAGTTCTTAGATAATCTAATGTAATTTACACCTTTGCTTTGATTTTAGACATTCAAAGGGGAAAAAATGCCAGTTACATCTGGTTATACAGCTTTCTGCCTCAGTTTTCACACCATTCTGCTTATCATTTGGGTTCCAAGTAATAGACCCTAATAGAACATACATTGATCCTATTTTACACTATACATAAATGTACATTTTGTGACAACTCAGGGGCATATTAATACACATGATTTCCATCTTCTGGGATATATAGGCTGCAAAAGAAAAAATGTTATTCCTTATCCAGCATGGCAAAGTTATTCACATCAAAACAAGTAATCCAATGACTGTCAGCCAGTTCTACAGTGCATCAGTGCAGAGCCAGCTGTCAGTCAGAGCCGGTGTGTACTTACAGCCACCACTCTCAGTTCTGTGAGCGGTGACTCTAATCTCTATGGGCACTCCTGCATGACAAAAAGCCGGTCACACACTCTAAAATGCTACCTCGGATAGACTTTGCGCAAGCCACTCTGTCTGGCAACTACCAGGGGAACACCGGCATTCACCCTTTAACCCTGTACAGGGATCTGGACTTAAAATGGGGTCTAGTGAATTGCTTCCATGGAAGAGCTGCTCTCCAGAGGAGCGAACCAGAGTCAAGAGAATTGTCAGGTAGCCGAGTCAGAATCAGGAGGTCGGTGTAGGGACAAAATGTAGTTAAGAATGGGAATAGTCAAAAGCAAACCGAGGTAAAAAATCAGGACTTGTACACTGGGAGAATAGCAAGAAGCAGATCAGATTATAACTGGCAGAGGACAACAGAATTTCAGGATCTTAAATATGGTAGCTTGCAACCACACCCAAACCTTACAGCAGTAAGGTTTGGGTGAACACCCAACTTTGTGCGAACAGTTTGGGGAAGGCTCTTTTCTGTTCCAGCAAGAATGTGTCCAAGTAAATAAAACACAAAGCATCCAGAAATGCATGGTTTGTGAGTTTGGCGTGGAAGAAATTGACCTACCCACCTGACCTCAACCCCATCCAATACCTTTTGGAGAAAATAGAATGGAGATTGCAAGCCAGACCCTCTCATCCAAAATCACTGCCTGATCTCGTCACAAATTCTTTTGGATGACTGGACAAAATTCCCACTACAATATCTTGCAGAAAGCTTTCCCAGAAGAGTGGAAGTTGTTACATCTTCAAAAGGAGGAGCTAACTCCATTTTAATTTCTATGAATCTAGGATGTCACAAAAGCTCGTGTAGGTGTAATAATCTTTATCTATCTTTATATAGCGCTAACATATTCCGCAGCGCTTTACAGTTTTGCCCACATTATCATCGCTGTCCCCAATGGGGCTCATAATCTAAATTCCCTATTAGTATGTCTTTGGAATGTGGGAGGAAACCAGCATACCTGGAGGAAACCCACACAAAGACGGGGAGAACATACAAACTCCTTGCAGATGTTGTCCAAGGTGGGATTAGAACCCAGGACTCCAGCGCTGCAAGGCTGCAGTGCTTTCCACTGAGCCACCATGCTGCCCATATAATGTGTAGATATCCCAATACTATTGTCCATAAAGTGTATATTATATATTCATATATAGTTTGTTTTTCAAACAGGGACAGGATGGAACACCAGGCAAACAAGGATATCCAGGAACAAGTGGAAGACCAGTAAGTTACAAACCGAGAGACCCCGATTCATCAAGACTAGCACACCAGTCTTGATACAGCGTGGGAGGGAGTAAGATCTGCAAAATTCATTAAAATATACTGTATATTCCTTTTAATTAATTTAGGGAATCCTTGAGATATGGCCTAAATTATGATGAATCTGTTTGCTGCACTTGGCCCATTCTCCCTTTCCACTAAACTCCAAGCAATTTTCAGAAATATGCTTGAGCTAACTGAAGATAAAAATACTAATCATGCAAAATTTTTGTGAAAGTAAAAGTAGCTTAATTTTTTTTTCAACACATCAACAGTTTACACAAGAATTCTAGTGCAAACAGATGAATCGCTGCCATAGACTGTTTTGTCAAGTAGGCTCAGTTTCTCTTCTTGCTTTCAAGATTCTTCATGAATCTTAACTTTGGTAGACATAAGGGTTGTCCTGCTAGACCATGCATGTTATCAGACAATTTCTTTTACCTTATACACTTCTATGAAGTTCCATAAAAAGTAATTTTCCAGATGTAAGGTGCTTGGGCATGGTAGTCATGGGCAAGCTGCTACTTCTGCTCGCTCTGACACCCTACAGACAAAGTGTATCCCAGTCTCGATGTGCTGTTGTGTGTGGGATGCATCACACTTACTTGCTCAAGGCTTTCATCTTCCAGAACCTTGGCAGCAAACAATTCAGGGGACAAGGAATTTGTTAAAACAGTCAAACTTTTCCTCGGCAGCTTTCGGTCATTACAATCTGGCACATAGGATAGGGCCCAACGGGTTACAGTCTTTCCCACAGGTACCGGACTAAGCATTAGCCCTAGTTCTCAGTATGGGTAGAGCATCCCTCTTGCTAACTCCTCTAGCACTAGGAATTCTTCTCTACCACAAGTAGTGTACCCAGATTTCATCATCTCCCGCCCATCTTTCCCTGCAGCTCTGCAGGCTTTGTGTGCCCAAGGGCCCTGACATCCATCCCAGGGTTCCCAGGCCGACAGATGGACTCGCCCAAAAGGGTTCTTTGGCAATCCACTGCTCCGAGTAACAGGCTCATGCTGTCTCTGGCAGCCTATTACCTGTGACCAATGCTGTCACTTCATCACACTTTCTCTAACTGCCCTTGACACTTCCTAAACTTGGCACCAACTCTCAGTTCCCCTCTCCCTAATCTGGGCCTGCCTTTACAGTTAACCCTGTCTAGGCTAAACTGCAGCCCCAGAAGGTTTTACTTATTAGATAACATACATTACAATAAAACACATTTAACCACTTGGAGTGTCAGAGAGCAGAACATCATCTCCACCACTCCTACACAAACAAAACACCTTTGGATAGTCGATGAGTTTTCTTCTTCTTACACAGCTATGCAAATGTAAAGGACTTTTTCAATATACATTCTCAAGATAAGTTAAAGGGTCATACAATTTACAGAACCAAGTTGAATAAAATACAGTTTTAACTTTGAAGTATCTTTATCTCTGTATTTTAGTTACAGTTAACTGGATAAAATATTAATAGCTATGTCTTCTATGTATAGGGTGACAGAGGCGACAAAGGTGAAAAAGTAAGTGTGTTATTTAATTATCATGCAAAATGGAGAAATAGACCTTTGTTCACATTCATGTTAATAGGGTTAATAAGGATTCGATTCACCAGTACCTATTTAGAAAAAGGTCACACATAACTGCAATTTTATTATAAATGAAGCCATAACCTTAATGTGAGCAGTGCCCAATATTGCAGTACATTTAATACAGACAGAAAAATCAATTTAATACACTTTTACTGTTATTCTTTACTTTTAATAGCATTAGACTGACAAAGGTTGTGTGCACCCTCATTGCTCTGGTGTAGGCCGAGACGGTGCTTTGCATCAAGATTAAAAGTGCTGATTTCCTGTTAGGGCTCGTGTACATGGCCGTATTTTCAGCCCGAGTGCAATCTGACAAAACATTGGATCACACTCAGACCAATGTCTATTTGCGCTTGCACATGTTAGAAAAAAAGGCATGCCCAGGTTTGATTCCATATTTGGATTGCACTCTGCCATGCAAGTTGGAAACCACGGGACTGCACTTGGTTGAGTACTTAGCTGCTTTTTTCTTGCCATAATACAAATTCTAACAGTCTATTCAGTAGGTCTATCAGCTGTGCATCCACCAGACTTCTGCACAACACAACTGATGGTCCCAACCCCATTTATAAGGCAAGAAATCCCACTTATTAAACCTGACAGGGCACACCTGTGAATTGAAAACCATTCACGGTGACTACCTCTTGAAGCTCATCAAGAGAATGCCAAGAGAGTGCAAAGCAGTCATCAAAGCAAAAGGTGGCTACTTTGAAGAACCTAGAATATAAGACATAATTTCAGTTGTTTCACACTCTTTTGTTAAGTATATAATTCCACATGTGTTAATTCATAGTTTTGATGCCTTCAGTGTGAATGTACAATTTTCATAGTCATGAAAACACAGAAAAATCTTTAAATGAGAAGTGTGTCCAAACTTTCAGTCTGTACTGTATGTATACAGTATATAGAGAACAAAAAGGGAAACAGCACAAAAAGATGTAAAATAGAGGAGTTTAATGCCCTGTGGCGTGGCAACGTTTCGGATAAAACAAATCCTTTCTCAAGCCATATATATATATATATTAAACATTTTTTACATTTTTTGCTCAACTATTTTTGAGTTTTCTTAGGGAACTTCAAGCTGTAATCGTAGGATTGCTTATATTATATACTGCAATACTAATGTATTTCATAATCTAGTGCAAACCTTGGGCACCTATGGCGCTCAACCTGTGGCTGAGCTTCATAGATGTACCAAACTGTCAGCTGCGGGGGTCTTCAACAGGCCCCTGGTTGCGATGGTCAGCCATCGGTGTCCAGCAATTGTGTCATGGTGGGCCAAAAGAAGTCAGTGCACCTGAACACCAGTATCCGTTCAATTTAAACTCTGCTGACAGAGATTGACAGTGAGGTTAACTGGCTAACGGCAGCGATCAGAGCTCCGCTCCGGCTGCTGCTGTTATAGATACTAGTTATAGCCAGTATTTCCACATGTAAAGGGAACTCAGCTCTTGAGCCCTCTCCACACATGGTAATACCTTCAATTATGTACAAGATTTTGCATTTAGAGCTTAAAGGGGTTTCCAAAAACCTCTATCAACAGGCACAGTTGTTTTTTTTTTTAAAAAAAACAAACTTTTCTTTACTCTCTTTCCCTGGGTTCAGCGTTGAGTCTCTGCTGTTGCTCCTGGTGTCTGTTATTGTCCGCGGTGTGTAACATTGCTAGCATTGCAGCCAGTCAGTGAGCTCAGAGGCTCTCAGCGGTGCTTGCGATCTAAACGGGCAGAACCACTGAGCTCACTTATTGAATGAGGCAATGTCATCATAATGTCTGCACTTCAGACAATAACATACACCAAGCGTCGGACCTGGGGAGGGTACGGATATTTAAAAAAAAAAAGCACCTTAGGATAGGGATTTTCAGAAACTTGAAAACCCTTTTAACTTCTAGTAGATTATTTTCTTTGTTTTTTTACTTACAACCATTTAATTTTAATGTATACTATTCTCACTACTGCAGTATTCGTTTAATAATTTGTACTTCTATCAATCAATAACTCAATGGATAGCTGATAACTCAAGAATATACTGTTGTTTGAAGTGCTCTGATTTGTCATAACAGAATTTTTGTTTTATTTTAGGGAGAAGGTGGAGTGTGTACATGTCCTCCTGGACCATGGTTGGTAGGTATTTTTTCACAGAAAATTACATCTGACATCTTAATTATCTTTCCAGTCTTACCAACCATGTTTTAACCTCCACAGGGTAATACAGAGGGTGGTGATTTCTGGCGTTATGGAATCCAGGTTGGTTTTATATAGTCTTTATATGTATCACTCAACACTTCTTGTTTTATGCCATCTTTGGAAAACAAGCCAGTATGCCCTACAAATTCCATACAAAGGATATACCAGTAGTTCTTATAAGCCTAGGAAAATAGTGATAAAGGAGTTTTCCCATGAGCAAAAGTTCTTCTTAATCAATAGATCTTGGAATGATAATAACTTCCACAATTGGATGTGTTTAACCCCTTTACGACTGCCAATACGCATTAAAATTGGGAATAAAGCTGTAGCGCCCCCCAGAATCAGAACATTTCCAGGGTCTTCACTACTCTGGAGAACATGATCAGGGCAGGATTTTCTGGTCCCCAATCAAGTGATCACGACAAAAATGTGCCCGCTGTTAAAATCATTTCTCTCTTCTGACATGATATACATGTCATAGGAGAGATAAATGAGGTCTCCAAGGCCACACCTGTAGCTCCGCCATCCCCCGATTCCTTCTTATCCATCCACATATTATCTTCCTGGAAAAAAGTGGCAGACGCATGCGCAGTACGTCCGCCGAGATCTGAAGTCCGGTAGGGAATTTTTCCTATTGGTTACTTTTGAACACTGTGATAGACCCTATCACAGTGATCAAAAGAAAAAAATAGTAAATAAAATCCCCCTTTGTCACCCCCTTACTTAGATAAAAATTCTGAAACAAAAATAATTATTTTTTTCCATTCTTTGCAGTTAGGGTTGAAGATAGTGTTAGGGTTCTGTTAGGGTTAGGGTTGTGGTTAGGGGTTGAGGTTAGGGTTGTGTTAAGGTTAGGGTTGGGGTTAGGGTTGTGTTAGAGTTGGAGTTAGAATTGGTTTTTTTTTCAAAAGTAAAAAAAATGATGACACTGATAGCTAGTGTTGAACGCAAGTACTCGCAACTCAAGTTTGCATCGGGTGATCAAGTATGCATGGAGAATCGTGGAACCCCACCTGTTGTTTTTGGGTGTATTAACAGCCGCAAAACATACACAGCGGGGACTCGAGCATGTCATGGCAAACTGCGCTAAACACTAATGACAACTTATTCAATATGACAACCTAATGTTATCAAATTCTATGGGTTCAAAGTGCTCACTATACCCCTGGATAAAATCCTTGAGCAGTATGGCTTCCAAAATGGTCTTACTTGTGGGGATTTTTCACTGTTTAGGCACATCAGGGGCTCATCAAATGCGACATGGGGTCTGCTCTCGATTCCAGACAAATTTGAGCTTAAAAGTCAAATGGTGCTCCTTCCCTTCCAAGTACTGTTGTGCGCCCAAACAGTAGATTTCCCTCAGAAAAACTCAGCGTACTCAGGAGAAATTGCACAACAAACTTTGTGGTCCATTTTCTCTAGTTACTCTTGTGAAAATAAAAAGTTTGGGGCTAAAGTGAATTTTTTGGTGAAAAAAAGTTAAATGTTCATTTTTTTCCTTCCACATTGCTTCAGTTCCTGTGACGCACCTGAAAGGTTAATAAACTTCTTGAATTTGGTTTTCACTAGAGATGACCAAATTTGATCGAGTCCCTGGTTATTCGGCAAGCTATAGCTCTTACTGAATAAGCTACAGCGGGAACCCGAATACATGGAGCTTGCCAGCTGATCAGCTGTTCGACTCCACAGCTGCATGTGCCGCGGCTGTGTCACAGTCACAACACATGCATGGAGAGCCCAACACACAGGCTCTCCATGCATGTGCTGTGACTGTGACACATCCACGACACATGCAGCTGCAGAGCTGAACAGTTGATCAGCTGGAGCACTCCATGTATCCGGGTTCCCGCTGTAGCTTATTTGGTAAGTGCTATAGCTTGCTGAATAAGCAGGGACCCAGTCAAATTCACTCATCTTTAGTTTTGAGCACCTTGAGGGGTGCAGTTTTTAGAATGATGTCACTTTTGGGTATTTTCTTTCATATAGGCACCTCAAAGTCACTTCAAACGTGATGTGGTCCCTTGAAAAAATGGTTTTGTAAAAATGAGATCTCACTGGTCAACTTTTAACCCTTCTAATTTCCTAACAAAAAGAAATTATGTTTCAAAAATTGTGCTGATGTAAAGTAGACATGTGGGAAATGTTATTTATTAATTATTTTGTGTGGTATATCTCTCTGGTTTAAGGGAATAAAAATTAGAAGTTTTAAAATTGCTTAAATTTTCAAAATTTTTGCCAAATTTCCATTTTTTCTCAAATAATCACAAGTCATTACTAACTAATTTTACGAATATTATAAAGTACAATATGTTATGAAAAAACAGTCTCAGAATCAGTGGGATCTGTTGAAGTGTTCTAGAGTTACTATATTTCTCAACTATAAGACGCACTTTTTCTTTCAAAATTTTAGTGGAAAGTGGAAGGTGTGTCTCAAAGTCTGGATGTACCTTATCTTAGTCTCACTGTGGATGGTGGGTGGCAGTGGAGGAGGAGCGGGTCACAGGAGACAGGAGCCGACTGCTGCAGCTAGCACTGTGCCCACTGCTTTAGAAAATGAATATTCACTGCTCCTCATACCCATAGTCCCGCACACCTCTGTGCACTGGAGCTGGCGCTGAAAGGTGAGTGGGACTATGGACATGGGGAGCAGTGAATATTCATTTCTCTTTAATAGCAGGCACACTGTTAGCCGCAGCCGCCATCTTCCTGCAGTGACTGGGTGATCACATGTGCCTGCTATTAAAAAGAACGAATATTGACTGCTCACCATGCCCATGGGAGTGGAGAGCAATGAATATTCATTCTCTTTAATAGCGGGCATATGTGATCACACAGCCGCTGCAGGATTAAAGAAGATAAACATTCACTGCATGGGGAGCAGCGAATATTCTGGCAGCTGATGTTGGCATGTGAAGGTGCATGGCAGTGACGTCATGTGCTGCTTCAGCACAGGATGCCGCGTTGCGAAGGAGAGGAAGAAAGGCGAGTAGAATTATTTTTTTTTGTATGTGTGCATCATGATGGGGGTCATGTTTACCAGGATGGGGATGAGAGAGCCATGTGTACCAGGATGGGGAAGTGGCCATGCATATCAGGGTGGGGATAGGTGCCATGTATACCAGGATGGGGATGGAAGCCATGGATACCAGGATGGGGATGGAGGGCCATGGATTCCAGGATGGGGATGGTGGCCATGTATACCAGGATAAGGATAGTGGCCGTGGATACCAGGATGGAGGTGGTGCCCATGGATACCAGGATGGAGATGTGACCATGTATACCAGGATGGGGTTGCGGGCCATATATACCTGAGTTGAAACATAAACCAGGATGAGAATCAACTTTTTTTCCTCTTCTAAAACCTAGGTGCGTCTTGAGGACTGGTACGTCTTATAGTCCAAAAGATACGGTATTACCTCATAAAGTGACACTGGTCAGAACTGTAAAATTTGGCTTGGTCATTAAGGTCATCACGGTCAAAATTGGCTTGGCTACTAAGGGGCTAAATTAAATGATCCTGTGCTGAGATAATCTTATAAATGTGCATCTGCTATGTACTGTGTAATGGCCATGCCTGACTTTGCAGTAACATGATCTAATCAGCTACTGGCGAGGATGGGGAGAAAAAAGTATACAGAAATTACAGCCCAAGATCGCAAATTATTTTTTTCTTTGAAGTAAAATATTGTTTAAAAACCTCACAGAAAGAATCAGCTGTTAGCCTCTGCTGTAATGTCTGTATACTCTTTTGCTTCCTCCCCTGCCCAGGAGATGTGGTATGATCAGACCATGTCCCTGTATGTCAGACACGCCCATTACACAGTACACAGCAGAGGCTCATATATAAGATTATCTCAGCACATGAACATTTCGTTTAAACACATCCAGTTGTGGAAGTTATTATTCCAAAATGTATTGATTAAAATCAACTTTTGTTTGTGGGAAAACTCCTTAAAGTTAAAGTCAAATTTACATTTAAAAAGGGTCTATTTGTATATCATGCACTAAGGCCATGTTCACACGTTCAGTATTTTGAGTTTTTTAAAACAGTATTTGTAAGCCAAAACCAGGAGTGGAACAATCAGAGGAAAAGTATAATAGAAACCACTTCTGCATTTTTTGCTCGCTCATGGTTTTGGCCTACAAATACTGAGGTCAAAATCTCACCAAATACTCAATATGTGCAGGTGGCCTAACAGTTGACCCTAACGTTACAATCCCACAATGGGTATTTAGTGAGTTTTTGAAGTTGTAGATGTTCTGAAGCAGTTCTGCACCTATTAGCTAAATTAGGTATTATTATCATTGCGTTTTTCTGTGTGTTTTTCTATACTGGGGAAAAAAGCATTTAGTCAGCCACCAATTGTGCAAGTTCTCCCACTTAAAAAGATGAGAGAGGCCAGTAATTGACATCTTAGGTAGACCACAACTATGAGAGCCAAAATGAGAAAACTAATCCAGAATATCACCTTGTCTGATTTGGCAAGATTAATTTTGCAAATTATGGTGGAAAATAAGTATTTGGTCACCTAAAACCATGCAAGATTTCTGGCTCTCGCAGACCTGTAACTTCTTCTTTCGGAGGCTCCTCTGTCCTCCACTCATTACCTATAGTAATGGCACCTGTTTGAACTTGTTATCAGTATAAAAGACACCTGTCCACAACCTCAAACAGTCACACTCCAAACTCCAAATGGTGAAGACTAGAGAGCTGTCGAAGGACACCAGAAACAAAATTATAGCCCTGCACCAGGCTGGGAAGACTGAATCTGCGATAGGCAAGCAGCTTGGTGTGATGAAATCTACTGTGGAAGCAATAATAAGAAAATGGAAAACATACAAGACCACTGATAATCTCCCTCGATCTGGGGTTCCACACAAGATCTCACTCCGTGAGGTCAAAATGATCACAAGAACGGTGAGCAAAAATCTCAGAACCACACGGGGTGACCTAGTGAATTACCTGCATAAAGCTGGGACCACTGTAACAAAGGCTACCATCAGTAACACACTACGCCACCAGGGACTCAGATCCTGCAGTGCCAGATGTGTCCCCCTGCATAAGCCAGTACATGCACGGGCCCATCTGAAGTTTGCTAGAGAGCATTTGGATTATCCAGAAGAGTATTAGAAGAATGTCATATGGTCGGATGAATCTAAGGTAGAACTGTTTGGTAGAAACAAAACTCGTCGTTTTTGGAGTAGACAGAATGCTGAGCATCCAAAGAACACCATACCTACTGTGAAGTATGGGGATGACAACATCATGCTTTGGGGCTGTTTCTCTGCAAAGGGACCAGGACGACTGATCCATGTACATGAAAAAAGAATGGGACCATGTATCATGAGATTTTTAGTGCAAACCTCCTTCCATCAGCAAGGGCATTGAAGATGAAATGTGGATGGGTCTTTAAGCATGATAATGATCCCAAGCAGACCGCCAGGGCAACAAAGGAGTAGCTTCATAAGAAGCATATGAAGGTCATGGAGTGGCCTAGCCAGTCTCCAGACCTCAACCCCATAGAAAACCTTTGGAGGGAGTTGAAAGTCCGTGTTGCCCAGTGACAGGCCCAAAACATCACTGCTCTAGAGGAGATCTGCATGGAGGAATGGGCCAACAGTGTGTGCCAACCTTATGAAGACTTACAGAAAATGTTTGACCACTGTCATTGCCAACAAAGGATATATAACAAAATATTGAGATGAACTTTTGTTAATGACGAAATACTTATTTTCCACCATAATTTGCAAAATAAATCTTGCCAAATCAGATAAGGTGATTTTCTGGATTAGTTTTTTTATTTTGACTCTCATAGTTGTGGTCTACCTATGATGTCAATTACAGGCCTCTCTGGGAGAACTTGCACAATTGGTGGCTGACTAAATACTTTTTTTCCCCATTGTACTTGCATTTTTATTGTGTTTTGTACGCTGTAGTTATTGTATCATGTTGGTATGTCATATTTTAAATTAAGCTGCTTTGTTTTTCTATGACACAACTTTATAGATACGGTTATGTGTGGACTACATGCTTTTTTTAGTGCGTTTTTTACCTGTGGATTTTACACATCTAATGCAATTCTATGGGGAAAATCTGCAATAAAATCTCTGAATACTCAGCAAAGAAATTGACATGTTGCGGATTTAAAAAATAGATTGCAGGTTAACTTACAATATGTAAAAAAGAGCAGTGGGCATGGGATTTCTATAGGTCCCCTTCACTGCTGGAACTATAAGGCTATGTTCACGAGACGCGTATTTGCAGCTTTTTAATGCAAATTTAAGCTGTGTTTTACAGTACCAGCAAAGCGATGAGATTTCAGAAATGTCATGGACACACATAGGTTTTCTTTTCCTGACTGATTTGGAAAACTGCTGCGTTTTTGCAAACTGCAGCATGTCACTTTTTTCAGCTTTTTTTAACCAATTGGAAACAATAGGTGCAAAAACGCAGCAAAAAACGAAGGTATCGGGTTTTGCTGTGTTTTTGGTGCAAAACCTTTAAGGAAGTTGCATCATGATTTTTGGGGGGGCACTAAACACAGCAAAACATGTTTTTTTTGGAACAGGTTTTGCCTGCAGAAAAAAAAATGCAGCACAAACACAATACGTGAGCATAGCCTAAGACAATGCATTTGTTTGCACAGCGAAAATACACAGTATCAAAGACTCACCAAAAACTAATTGTGGGAACTTAAACTGAGACTTGAAACAACCATCATTTTTGCTCTTGATGATTTCCATTTACAATGAAAACATATGGAAAATAATCTATGCACATGAATCATCTTACAATAAATGTTTTGATGTCCAAACAACTCTTGTGGCTTTATAACATTAGCTTTGTTACATTTTTGTGTCATTTTGGCATATGGTTTATTAAGTTTATATTAGTTATAAGTAGGGTTGAGCAAAACGGATCGGACATTTTCAAAAATCGCTGACTTTCGGCAAAGTCGGGTTTCGTGAAACCCGACCCGATCCCAGTGTGGGATCGGACATGCGGTAGTCGATCTTCGCGCCAAAGTCGCGTTTCGTATGACGCTTTAAGCGCCATTTCTCAGCCAATGAAGGTGGATGCAGAGTGTGGGCAGGGTGATGACATAGGTCTCAGTCCCCACCATCTTAGAGAAGGGCATGACAGTGATTGGCTTGCTTTCTGCGGCATCACAGGGGCTATAAAGGGGCGTGCCATCTTACTTCTGCCGATCTGAGCATAGGGAGAGGTTGCTGCAGCTTCGTCAGAAGCAGGGATATTGTTAGGGAGGAAATATTAACCCCCAAACCGCTTGTGCTGTAGCGATTTCCACTGTCCAACACCACCTTTTCTTTGCAGGGACAGTGGAGGCTAGATTTCTGTGCATCAGCTCTGTAGCTTATAAGGCTCCCTGATAGCTGCATTGCTGTTTGTACGCCGCTGTGCAAACCAACTGCTTTTTAAAAAGCAAAAATCCTGTTGCTCCTTTCTGCACAGTTCTATTGTTTATTTGTCCCCACTTTTGTGTGCAGCAGTCCTTTTTATTGCTGGCAGCCATACTTGTCCTGAGATCATTGTAGGGAGATTGTTATTGTAGTACAGTCCCTTTTTTATATATATATTTCCAGCCACTTTTTGCCACTTATACCGTGTAGTGTAATACAGTGGGCCTGTTTTGTTTTTGCTGCAGTCTCCCACACATAAAAAGGGAGATTTATATTGCCACTAAGTGCATCTGCGTCAGTTCTGTTTGGCGTATATCTGCCAGCCACTTTTTGCCACTTATACTGTGTAGTGTAATACAGTGGGCCTGTTTTTTTTTTCAGCATTGTCACAAACATAAAAAGGGAGATTTATATTGCCACTAAGTGCATCTGCGTCCGTTCTGTTTGGCGTATATCTGCCAGCCACTTTCTGCCACTTATACTGTGTAGTGTAATACAGTGGGCCTGTTTTTTTTTTTTTTGCTGCAGTCTCCCACACATAAAAAGGGAGATTTATATTGCCACTAAGTGCATCTGCGTCCGTTCTGTTTGGCGTATATCTGCCAGCCACTTTCTGCCTTGTACATTGTGTGGTGTAATACACAGGGCCTGTTTTTCCCTGCAGTCTCCCCCCAGAAAAAAAGGGAGCTTTAAATTGCCACTTAGTGGATCTACGTGAGTTCTGTTTGGCGTATATCTGCCAGCCACGTTCTGCCTTGTACATTGTGTGGTGTAATACACAGGGCCTGTTTTTCCCTGCAGTCTCCCCCCCCCCAAAAAAAAGGAAGCTTTAAATTGCCACTTAGTGGATCTACGTGAGTTCTGTTTGGAGTATATCTGCCAGCCACGTCCTGCCTTGTATATTGTGTGGTGTAATACACAGGGTCTGTTTTTCCCTGCAGTCTCCCCCCACAAAAAAAAAGGGAGCTTTAAATTGCCACTTAGTGGATCTACGTGAGTTCTGTTTGGCGTATATCTGCCAGCCACGTTCTGCCTTGTACATTGTGTGGTGTAATACACAGGGTCTGTTTTTCCCTGCAGTCTCCCCCCCCCCCCAAAAAAAGGGAGCTTTAAATTGCCACTTAGTGGATCTACGTGAGTTCTGTTTGGCGTATATCTGCCAGCCACGTTCTGCCTTGTACATTGTGTGGTGTAATACACAGGGCCTGTTTTCCCCTGCAGTCTCCCCCCACAAAAAAAAGGGAGCTATAAATTGCCACTTAGTGGATCTACGTGAGTTCTGTTTGGCATATATCTGTCAGCCACGTTCTGCCTTGTACATTGTGTGGTGTAATACACAGGGACAGATTACCCCTGCAGTCTCCCCCCCCAAAAAAAAAGGGAGCTTTAAATTGCCATTTAGTGGATCTACGTGAGTTCTGTTTGGCGTATATCTGCCAGCCACGTTCTGCCTTGTACATTGTGTGGTGTAATACACAGGGCCTGTTTTTCCCTGCAGTCTCCCTCCACAAAAAAAAAGAGAGCTTTAAATTGCCACTTAGTGGATCTGCGTGAGTTCTGTTTGGCGTGTATCTGCCAGCCATGTTCTGCCTTGTATATTGTGTGGTGTAATAGACAGGGCCTGTTTTCCCCTGCAGTCTCCCTACACAAAAAGTAAGGGAGCTTTAAATTGCCACTTAGTGGATCTACGTGAGTTCTGTTTGGCGTATATCTGCCAGCTACATTCTGCCTTGTACATTGTGTGGTGTAATACACAAGGTCTGTTTTCCCCTGCAGTCTACCCAGACAAAAAAAAAACGGGGCTTTAAATTGCCACTTAGAGGATCGACGTGAGTTCTGTTTGGCGTATATCTGCCAGCCACGTTCTGCCTTGTACATTGTGTGGTGTAGTACACAGGGCCTGTTTTTCCCTGCAATCTCCCCCACAACAAAAAAAGGGAGCTTTAAATTGCCACTTAGTGGATCTACGTGAGTTCTGTTTGGCGTATATCTGCCAGCCACGTTCAGCCTTGTACATTGTGTGGTGTAATACACAGGGCCTGTTTCTCCCTGCAGTCTCCCCCCACAAAAAAAAGGGAGCTTTAAATTGCCACTTAGTGGATCTACGTGAGTTCTGTTTGGCGTATATCTGCCAGCCACGTTCTGCCTTGTACATTGTGTGGTGTAATACACAGGGCCTGTTTTCCCCTGCAGTCTCCTCCCGCAAAAAAAATGGAGCTTTAAATTGCCACTTAGTGGATCTACGTGAGTTCTGTTTGGCGTATATCTGCCAGCCACGTTCTGCCTTGTACATTGTGTGGTGTATTACACAGGGCCTGTTTTTCCCTGCAGTCTCCCCCCACAAAAAAAGGGAGCTTTAAATTGCCACTTAGTGGATCTACGTGAGTTCTGTTTGGCGTATATCTGCCAGCCACGTTCTGCCTTGTACATTGTGTGGTGTAATACACAGGGCCTGTTTTCCCTGCAGTCTCCCCCCACAAAAAAAAGGGAGCTTTAAATTGCCACTTAGTGGATCTACGTGAGTTCTGTTTGGGTATATCTGCCAGCCACGTTCTGCCTTGTTCATTGTGTGGTGTAATACACAGGGCCTGTTTTCCCCTGCAGTCTCCCCCCACAAAAAAAAGAATTTTAAATTGCCACTTAGTGGATCTACGTGAGTTCTGTTTTGCGTATATCTGCCAGCCACGTTCTGCCTTGTACATTGTGTGGTGTAATACACAGGGCCTGTTTTTTCCTGCAGTCTTCCAGCCAAAAAAAGGGAGATATAAATTCTCCAAAAGTTAATATACATCTTCTACCTTGTTTAGCAGTAGCATATAACGGTTTTTATATTGGTAACATTTCAGCAAAAATGAGGAAGTCTGGTGGAAGAGGCCGTGGGCAGTCGTTGCCAGCTGGTACTGATGGTGGTGGTGGTAGTGGAGCATCTGGTGGTACTGGGAAAAGCAAGATAGCACCAAAGGCTCGAGGTGTTGAGGCAGCGTCATCATCTGGCTACACAAGGCATCGAAGGCTCCCTTATCTGGGAGTTGGAAAACAGCTTTTAAAGCCAGAGCAGCAGGAACAAGTTTTGGCTTTCCTTGCTGACTCAGCCTCTAGCTCTTTCACCTCCTCTTCAGAAGCTTCGAAATCTAAAACCAGCGAATCGTCAGTGGCTGCTCCAGGTCCGGAAAATGTTGCTTCCTTGTGTCCTTCACCCAAACAAAAGTGAAGGATGCGGCAGGCAACACTACACTTTACTCCATGGAGCTCTTTACACATACCGTGCCATGGTTAGAGAGGGAAATTGTTAAAAGCCCATTACAGGATGAATCAGACATGGAGTGCACAGATGCACAGCCACAGCTTGATTATTATGCTGTTCCATTGACTCGGATCACTACTTTGCCCTCGCATTGTACTGAGCCCGAATCTGACCCTGATGAGACTATGGTGCCCAGTCCAGAACGCTATAGCACCTTACACGTTGACACAGAGGACGGTGCACATGACATTGAAGACGAGGTGGTAGATGACCCAGTTGTTGACCCTGATTGGCAGCCATTGGGGGAAGAGGGTGCCGCTGCCTGTAGCTCAGAAGCGGAGGAGGATGATCTGCTGCATCCATCTACATTGCAAAAGCTGTCATCTGGCAGGCCCGCATCAGGCCCAAAACGTGTGTCAAAAAACACAACAGGTGTAGGACAGCGTTGCAATCCGGTGACAGTAGCATGGCGTGCAAAGCCTGAAAAGGTATTCCATAGTAGGACGAGTGCAGTGTGGCAATTTTTTTAATCAAGATCGGTCCAAAGTTATATGTAAGAAATGCTCCAAGATCTTTAGCAGAGGGAAGAATCTACAAAGTTTAAATACAACGTGCATGCGTAGACATCTAACCAGCAGGCACTTGGAAGCATGGACTAACTACCAAACTTCCCGTAATGTTGATGCACTTGCTCATATTGAAGTTAGTCAGCAACGCAACTTTGCTTCCCTCACTGGAAGCCCACCGGTTATGGCACCACCAGAAACAAATGTGGAGGTATTGTCACAAGGCCAAAGCAGTCAGGGAATCACAAGGTTCTTGGTTGGAAACACTGTAGGTAGGCCCACATCAAGAATACCATCACCAAGCCTCTCTCAATCTGCCATGTCCACCACCACCCCCGCTAGTTCCACCATATGCAGCTCTCCAGTCCAGCTCAGCCTACAAGAGACTCTAGATAGGAAAAGAAAGTACTCTTCCTCTCATCCGCGTACACAGGGTTTGAACGGCTACATTGCTCGACTAATCTCGTTAGAGATTATGCCCTACCGGTTGGTTGAAAGCTAAGCGTTCAAAGCCCTGATGGCCTACGCAGTACCACGCTATGACCTACCCAGTTGACACTTCTTTGCGAGAAAAGCCATCCCAGCACTCCACCAACATGTCAAAGAACGCATTGTCCATGCACTGAGGCAATCGGTCAGTAGAAAGGCGCACCTAACAACTGATGCATGGACCAGTAGGCATGGCCAGGGACGTTACGTGTCCATCACGGCACACTGGGTTAATGTGGTGGATTCAGGGTCCACAGGGGACAGCCATAGTGGCACAGTTCTGCCTAGCCCACGGTCTAGGAAACAGTTGGCTGTAGGCATTTGCACCTCCTCCTCCTCCTCTTCCACAAGCGAAAGCTCGTCCACAGAGCTCAGTCGCACGAACACTCCATCCGCAGCTGCCAGTGTTGCACCCGTGGTGTCCCATTATGGAACAGCTAGTGGTAAGCGTCAGCAGGCTGTGCTGCAAATGAAGTGTTTGGGCGACAACAGACACACCGCGGAAGTACTGGCCGAGTACTTGCAGCAAGAAACTCAGTCATGGCTGGGCAGTGTACATCATGAGGCAGGCAAGGTAGTCAGTGATAACGGAAGGAATTTTATGGCTGCCATAGCCCTTTCCAAAATGAAACACATACCTTGCCTGGCTCACACCTTGAACCTTGTGGTGCAGTGCTTCCTCAAGAATTACCCTGATCTACCAGCCCTGCTCCTGAAGGTGCGCAGACTTTGCTCGCACATCCGCCTGTCGCCCGTACACTCTAGCCGTATGCTTAACCTTCAGCGATCGCTGAATCTTCCCCAGCACCGCCTAATAATAGATGTTGCAACAAGGTGGAACTCTACACTGCACATGCTTCAGAGGCTGTGCGAACAGAGGCATGCTGTCATGTATTTGTGGGAGGATACACATACACGGGCAGGCAGTTGGATGGCAGACATGGAGTTGCCTGGTGTGCAGTGGTCGAAGCTCCAAGACCTCTGTCAAGTCCTTTAGTGTTTTGAGGAATGCACACGGCTGGTCAGTGCGGACGACGCCATCATAAGCATGAGCATCCCACTAATGCGTCTGCTGATGCAAAGTTTGACGCACATCAAGGAGCAGGCGTCTGCGGCCGAGGAGGAGGGAAGCCTTGATGACAGTCAGCCATTGTCTGGTCAGGGAAGTCTCTGGGACGAGGTGGCGGATGAAGAGGAGGAGGAGGAGGAGGATGATGCGGCTGAATATTTATGGGAGGAGGATGCTTCTCAGGGGGCAATAGAAACTGGTGGCATTGCAAGGTCAGGTGCAGGGTTTTTGCGGGCCACAAGTGATGTAGATTTTCAAGAAAGTGCTCCTTAACCCAGCACAAGCAGTGAATTGACACCTGGAACTTTGGCCCACATGGCAGAGTATGCCTTGGTATCCTAAAACGGGACCCCCGCATTATCAAAATGATGACCGATGATGATTACTGGTTGCCCTGCCTCCTGGATCCACGATACAAAGGCAAATTACAAAATATCATGCCACATGAGAACCTTGAGCAAATATTGGCTACCAAACAAGCAACTCTTGTAGACCATTTGGTTCAGGCATTCCCAGCACACAGCGGCGCTGATGGTTCTCACACGAGCTGTTGGGGGCAACATGGCAGAGGTGCTAGAGGTGCACAAAGCCGAAGTGGCATTGGACAGAGGGGATTTCTCACCAGGTTGTGGAGTGATTTCGCAATGACCGCAGACACGACAGGTATTGCTGCATCGATTCAAAGTGACAGGAGACAGCATTTATCCAGTATGGTTACCAACTATTTTTCCGCCATTATCGATGTTCTCCCTCACAGGTCATTCCCCTTTTATTACTGGGCATCTAAACTAGACATCTGGCCCGAATTGGCAGAATATGCATTACAGGAGCTCGCTTACCCAGCTGCTAGTGTGCTCTCAGAAAGAGTCTTCAGTGCTGCTGGTTCAATACTGACCGAAAAAAGGACACGTCTGGCTCCCCGAAATGTTGATGATCTAACCTTCATTAAAATGAACCAATCATGGATTTCAAATTATTTTGCCCCACCTTCCCCTGCTGACACGTAGCTTGCCAGAAAAATTTCTTGTTTTTGGCCTCCTCTTACTGACTGCTCCAATTCCGCCATTTGCAGGTGCCGAATGTACACCATAGGCCATTTGTATACCTCCCTAAATGGGCTGACTCCCCCCACAGGGCCGTGGTCACAACGTGGCGCAAGCACCCGTGCGAGTGCAGTTTGCCTGGACAGGTGGGTGTGCCCACTCTTGGGCCACGGCACTGGCACAGGGTCCCTCATAGTACAATGAAGTGTTTCTGACGGTGGTGGTGCACAACCAACGTCAGACACACCGTCGTAATATGAGGGGCCCTGTGCCAGTACCGCCGCCCACGAGAGAGTGTTCCCCCCAGCTCAAACTGTGCTCTACCACTTGCAAAACTTACCTCTCCCTGCCCCACCACTGTGTAGTCTGTGCTGTTAAATCCTTAAATGGCACTGCCATAACAAATTTGTTGCAATGATAGAAGATAGTAAAAATATACAGGGGCCCTGGCCTCCATTTAGACCCCTTAATACTTTGCGCCAACTACCCCTGTCTGCAACTCTGCAGAGGAGCCCACCCCTGTACCTCGCTATGCCACCAGTTTATTTATGACCAATTCCTTGGCTGACATTTAGCCCACTTTAGTATTTTGGCCTACTAACTGTGTCAGCCACTTCTAACAGTTGACCTCCGCTGAACAAAGCTATGCCACCTCTGTACTCCTGTTACCAATTGTGAACTGCATGTAGCCTACTTACTTATTTGTGCCTAGTAACTGTGTCAGCCTCTCATAACAGTTGTCTTCCCACGCTGAAACAAGCTAGGCCACCTGCTTAGTCCTGCTAGCAGTTTTGAACTGCATTTAGCCACCTTTTTTTATGTTAGGCCTCTGTCTGTCTGTCTGTCGGTGCCACACATTACAACTGCCCCCCCCGAAACAAGCTAGGCCGCCTGGTTAGTCCTGCTAGCAGTTTTGAACTGCATTTAGACACCTTTTTTTATGTTAGGCCTCTGTCTGTCTGTCTCTGTCTGTCGGCGCCACACATTACAACTGTCCCCCCCCCCCCAAAACAAGCTAGGCCGCCTGGTTAGTCCTGCTAGCAGTTTTGAACTGCATTTAGACACCTTTTTTTAGGTTAGGCCTCTGTCTGTCTGTCTGTAGGCGCCACACATTACAACTGTCCCCCCCTGAAACAAGCTAGGCCGCCTGGTTAGTCCTGCTAGCAGTTTTGAACTGCATTTAGCCACCTTTTTTTATGTTAGGCCTCTGTCTGTCTGTCTGTCGGCGCCACACATTACAACTGTCCCCCCCTGAAACAAGCTAGGCCGCCTGTGTACTCCTCTTACCAATGTAGAACAGCATTTAGCCTACTTATTTATTTTGTCCTAGTAACTGTGTCAGACTCTCACAACAGTTGTCCTCCACCGCTGAACCCAGCAAGGCCGCCTGTGTACTCCTCTTACCAATTGTGAACTGTATATAGCCTTCTTTTTTATTTTACGCCTACTCAGTGTGTCAGAGCCACTAATTACACTTGTCCTCCTCCGCTGAACCACGCTATGCCGACTGTGTACTCCTATTACAAATTTTGAACTGCAATTAGCCCCTTTTTTTAATTGTAGGCCTACTCTGTCTGTCTGAGCCACTTATTACAGTTGTCCTCCACTGAACAAAGCTATGCCGCCAGTATACTCCACTAACCAATTTTGAACTGCATTTTGCCTACTTTCTTATTTATGCCTACTAACTGTGTCTGCCTCCCATTACAGTTGTCCTCCACTCAACAAAGCTGAGCCTCAGTTTTCATCCGATGTCAGATATTAAACTGCATTTGGCCTACTTGTTTGGTTGGGCCTACTAACGGTGTCTGCCGCTGCTTGGTGTTCTCCTCCACTGAACAAAGCTGAGCTTCAATCTTCAGGCTTTCGGCCTATATCAGATATTAAACGGCATTTGGCCTACTAGTTTGGTTGGGCCCTACTAACGGTGTCTGCCGCTCCTTGCTTGTCTCCTCCACTGAACAAAGCTGAGCTTCAATCTTCAGGCTTTCAGGATATAGGAAATTTTAAACTGCATTTGGCCTACTTGTTTGGTTGGGCCCTAGTAACGGTGTCTGCTGCTCCTTGCTTGTCTCCCCCACTGAATATAGCTGAGCTTCAATTTTCAGGCTTTCGGCCTACATCAGATATTAAACTGCATTTGGCCTACTAGTTTGGTTGGGCCCTAGTAACGGTGTCTGCCGCTCCTTGCTTGTCTCCTCCACTGAATATAGCTGAGCTTCAATTTTCAGGCCTTCGGCCTACATCAGATATTAAAGTGCATTTGGCCTACTAGTTTGGTTGGGCCCTAGTAACGGTGTTTACCGCTCCTTGCTTGTCTCCTCCACTGAACAAAGCTGAGCTTCAATCTCCAGGCTTTCGGCCTATAGGAAATTTTAAACTGCATTTGGCCTACTGGTTTGGTTGGGCCCTAGTAACGGTGTCTGCCGCTCTTTGCTTGTCTCCTCCACTGAATATAGCTGAGCTTCAATTTTCAGGCCTTCGGCCTACATCAGATAATAAACTGCATTTGGCCTACTAGTTTGGTTGGGCCCCAGTAACGGTGTCTGCCGCTCCTTGCTTGTCTCCTCCACTGAACAAAGCTGAGCTTCAATCTTCAGACTTTCGGCCTACATAACACATGAAACTGCATTTGGTCTACTAGTTTGGTTGGGCCCTAGTAACGGTGTCTGCCGCTCCTTGCTTGTCTCCTCCACTGAACAAAGCTGAGCTTCAATCTTCAGGCTTTCGGCCTACATAACACATGAAACTGCATTTGGCCTACTAGTTTGGTTGGGCCCTAGTAACTGTGTCTGCTGCTCCTTGCTTTTCTCCTCCACTGAACAAAGCTGAGCTTCAATCTTCAGGCTTTCGGCCTATATCAGATATTAAATGGCATTTGGCCTACTAGTTTGGTTGGGCCCTACTAACGGTGTCTGCCGCTCCTTGCTTGTCTCCTCCACTGAACAAAGCTGAGCTTCAATCTTCAGGCTTTCGAGATATAGGAAATTTTAAACTGCATTTGGCCTACTTGTTTGGTTGGGCCCTAGTAACGGTGTCTGCTGCTCCTTGCTTGTCTCCTCCACTGAATATAGCTGAGCTTCAATTTTCAGGCTTTCGGCCTACATCAGATATTAAACTGCATTTGGCCTACTAGTTTGGTTGGGCCCTAGTAACGGTGTCTGCCGCTCCTTGCTTGTCTCCTCCACTGAATATAGCTGAGCTTCAATTTTCAGGCTTTCGGCCTACATCAGATATTAAAGTGCATTTGGCCTACTAGTTTGGTTGGGCCCTAGTAACGGTGTCTGCCGCTCCTTGCTTGTCTCCTCCACTGAACAAAGCTGAGCTTCAATCTCCAGGCTTTCGGCCTATAGGAAATTTTAAACTGCATTTGGCCTACTTGTTTGGTTGGGCCCTAGTAACGGTGTCTGCCGCTCTTTGCTTGTCTCCTCCACTGAATATTGCTGAGCTTCAATTTTCAGGCTTTCGGCCTACATCAGATACTAAACTGCATTTGGCCTACTAGTTTGGTTGGGCCCTAGTAATGGTGTCTGCCGCTCCTTGCTTGTCTCCTCCACTGAACAAAGCTGAGCTTCAATCTCCAGGCTTTCGGCCTACATAACATATGAAACTGCATTTGGCCTACTAGTTTGGTTGGGCCCTAGTAACGATGTCTGCTGCTCCTTGCTTGTCTCCTCCACTGAACAAAGCTGAGCTTCAATCTCCAGGCTTTCGGCCTATAGGAAATTTTAAACTGCATTTGGCCTACTAGCTTGGTTGGGCCCTACTAACGGTGTCTGCCGCTCCTTGCTTGTCTCCTCCACTGAACAAAGCTGAGCTTCAATCTTCAGGCTTTCGGGATATAGGAAATTTTAAACTGCATTTGGCCTACTTGTTTGGTTGGGCCCTAGTAACGGTGTCTGCTGCTCCTTGCTTGTCTCCTCCACTGAATATAGCTGAGCTTCAATTTTCAGGCATTCGGCCTACATCAGATATTAAACTGCATTTGGTCTACTAGTTTGGTTGGGCCCTAGTAACGGTGTCTGCCGCTCCTTGCTTGTCTCCTCCACTGAATATAGCTGAGCTTCAATTTTCAGGCCTTCGGCCTACATCAGATATTAAAGTGTATTTGGCCTACTAGTTTGGTTGGGCCCTAGTAACGGTGTCTGCTGCTCCTTGCTTGTCTCCTCCACTGAACAAAGCTGAGCTTCAATCTCCAGGCTTTCGGCCTATAGGAAATTTTAAACTGCATTTGGCCTACTTGTTTGGTTGGGCCCTAGTAACGGTGTCTGCCGCTCTTTGCTTGTCTCCTCCACTGAATATAGCTGAGCTTCAATTTTCAGGCTTTTGGCCTACATCAGATACTAAACTGCATTTGGCCTACTAGTTTGGTTAGGCCCTAGTAATGGTGTCTGCCGCTCCTTGCTTGTCTCCTCCACTGAACAAAGCTGAGCTTCAATCTTCAGGCTTTCGGCCTACATAACACATGAAACTGCATTTGGCCTACTAGTTTGGTTGGGCCCTAGTAACGGTGTCTGCCGCTCCTTGCTTTTCTCCTCCACTGAACAAAGCTGAGCTTCAATCTTCAGGCTTTCGGCCTACATAACACATGAAACTGCATTTGGCCTACTTGTTTGGTTGAGTCCTACTACCAGTGTCTGCCACTCCATGCTTGTCTCCTCCACTGAACAAAGCTGAGCTTCAATCTTCAGGCTTTCGGCCTGTAGGAAATTTTAAACTGCATTTGGCCTACTTGTTTGGTTGGGCCCTAGTAACGGTGTCTGCCGCTCCTTGCTTGTCTCCTCCACTGAATATAGCTGAGCTTCAATTTTCAGGCTTTCGGCCTACATCAGATATTAAACTGCATTTGGCCTACTAGTTTGGTTGGGCTCTAGTAATGGTGTCTGCCGCTACTTGCTTGTCTCCTCCACTGAACAAAGCTGAGCTTCAATCTTCAGGCTTTCGGCCTACATAACACATGAAACTGCATTTGGCCTACTTGTTTGGTTGGGTCCTACTAACAGTGTCTGCCGCTCCATGCTTGTCTCCTCCACTGAACAAAGCTGAGCTTCAATCTTCAGGCTTTCGGCCTATAGGAAATTTTAAACTGCATTTGGCCCACTTGTTTGGTTGGGCCCTACTAACGGTGTCTGCTGGTCCTTGGTGTTCTCCTCCACTGAATATAGCTGAGCTTCAATTTTCAGGCTTTCGGCCTATAGGAAATTTTAAACTGCATTTGGCCTACTTGTTTGGTTGGGCCCTACTAACGGTGTCTGCTGCTCCTTGCTTGTCTCTTCCACTCAACAAAGCTGAGCTTCAATCTTCAGGCTTTCGGCCTATAGGAAATTTTAAAATGCATTTGGCCTACTTGTTTGGTTGGGCCTACTAACGGTGTCTGCCGCTGCTTGGTGTTCTCCTCCAATGAACAAAGCAGTGCCGCCTGTTTACTCCTGTTACCAATTTTGAACTGCATTTAGCCTACTTTATTCTTTGGGACCATATTTGTGTTTCCTCCTCATCCTGCCCATTGCCCAGCCACTGCTAGATGAGTCTGCTGGTACATTGGCCCAGACCACTACATTCCCCTTGCACTCTCCACAGCCAGAATCTGACCCTGCTGAAAGTCAGGTTCCCCTTCCCGCATACTATACCACCTTACATGGGGTCAAAGAGGAAGGTGCAGATGAAAGTGCAGGTTCCTTCATCAGGTGGGGGAGCATACTCGTTGACGACGTCACAGGCACAGGGCCCCTCATAGTATGCAAAAGTGTCTCTGCCGGTGGGAGACGCCCCCGCCGTCAAACACACCGCCGTACTTTGAGGGGCCCTGTGCCAGTGCCAATGCGAACAAGTGGGCCCCCCCTGCTTGCTCGGGATCACAGCACTTGCAAAGTTTTAATACTTACCTCTCCTGGCTCCACAGCCGTGACGTAGTCCGCGTTTCCTGGGCCCACACAAAACTTGAGCCAGCCCTACCCCCCCCACAACTTTAGCCAAATGACCCCCAATTTTCAATGCCTAACTATTATTATAAGGTAAATTAAGATTCACAAGCTTAAGTGACAAGAATTGATGTTTTTGACATTAAAATGGGCACTGTTGGTGTTTTCCTGTCCTCCACTCACTGCCGACTTTGATTCCCCATTGACTTACATTGGGTTTCGTGTTTCGGTCGATCCCCGACTTTTCGCGATAATCGGACGATTTCACTCGACCCGACTTTTGACAAATTCGGGTTTCGCGAAACCCGACTCGATCCTAAAAAAGTAAAAGTCGCTCAACCCTAGTTATAATTAATAAGCAAATGGCCAACACTAGGAAAAGTTACTATTATAATTCCAATAATATTTCACTATATTTTTCCCACTAATTTAGACTTTGGGAAACCTAGTTATCTGTAACATAGGTTTTCATTAAATATTCATCCAAGTTTCATCAGAGTTTTTCTCGTATGTAAAAAAAAAGTTTCTACACCATCTCCAAGTCTAATATCCAAGTGCTGTCCAATTCCACTTTTTTCACTGTCTCATAAGCTTACCTTGCTAATTTTGATCTCACACTCGAATCAATATCAAACATGTCCACGACCATTTGGTTCGCAAAAATAAACTTGTGAACAGCCCCATGGACTATACTGTGTATAAGTTCAATCTGTGAAAAACATGGATAGAACTCGTACCTGAAAAGTGGACATCTGAATGAGCCCTAAGGGACTCAATGGCACTCCTTAGAAACAAAATGAATAATGAATTATCATTACTCTAGGTCTCAGAATTCATCACTCAAAGCTTACCTGCTATTTCTTTGATATTGACTGTACTGCTCTTTATGACTAGTGTTGAGCGATACCTTCCGATATTCAAAAGTATTGGTATCGGATTGGATCGGCCGATACCGGCAAAATATCGGATCTCGCCGATACCGATACACGATACCAATACAAGTCAATGGGACACAAATATCGGAAGGTATCCTGGATGGTTCCCAGGGTCTGAAGGAGAGGAAACTCTCCTTCAGGCCCTGGGATCCATATTCATGTAAAAAATAAAGAATAAAAATAAAAAATATGGATATACTCACCCCTCCGGCGGACCCTGGACCTTAGCGATGTAACCGGCAGCCTCCGTTCCTAAGAATGCAGAGTGAAGGACCTTCGATGAGATCGCGGCTTGTGATTGGTCACGTGACCACTCATGTGACCGCTCACGCGACCAATCACAAGCCGCGACGTCATCGCAGGTCCTACACTCACTGCATTCTTAGGAACGGAGGCTCCCGGTTACACCGCTAAGGTCCAGGGTCCGCTGGAGGGGTGAGTATATCCATATTTTTTATTTGTATTCTTTATTTTTTACATGAATATGGATCCCAGGGCCTGAAGGAGAGTCTCCTCTCCTCCAGACCCTGGGAACCATACACTGGGAACTTCCGATTCCGATTTCCGACATCACAAAAATATCGGAACTTGGTATCGGAATTCCGATACAGCAAATATCGGCCAATACCCGATACTTGCGGTATCGGAATGCTCAACACTATTTATGACATAAATGTTATAAAAAATGTAGATACATTTCGATCTGAGAAAGACTTGTGCGTATGGGTGGCCGAAAAAGTAAACTTTAGTGACCAGTGCCACACAGCTGCTGAGAACGAAAATACAATAATGGGATGTATGAAAAGAGGCATAAAAGCTCATAATAAGAACATAGTTTAATCTCTGTACAAGTCACTAGTGAGACCACACTTAGGGTACCGTCACACAGTGCAATTTTGATCGCTACGACGGCACGATTCGTGATGTTCTAGCGATATCGTTACGATATCGTTGTGTCTGACACGCTACTGCGATCCGGATCCCCGCTGAGAATCGTACGTCGTAGCAGATCGTTTGAAACTTTCTTTCGTCGTCTAGTGTCCCGCTGTGGCGGCATGATTGCATCGTGTGACACAGATTGTATACGATGTGCGCACAGTAACCAACGGCTTCTACATCGCAAATACGTCATGAAATTATCGCTCCAGCTCCGTGTATTGCAACGTGTGACCGCAGTATACGACGCTGGAGCGATACTTATACGACGCTGCAACGTCACGAATCGTGCCGTCGTAGCGATGAAAATGGCACTGTGTGACAGTACCCTTAGAATACTGTGTATGATTTGTGACTCACGTGTATAAAAAGGACATAGCTGAACTAGAGCGGGTGCAGAGAAGGGTGACCAAAGTTATTAAGGGAATGGGTGAACTTAACTGCAATACCAAGACAGGCTGTCAAACTTGGATTTAGTAAGTTTAGAAAAATGATGGATCTTATTACATTATAGAAATATATGAGGGGACAGTACAGAGATTTTTTAACCCCTTCCCGACATTTGACGTACTATCCCGTCGAGGTGGGGTGGGCCCGTATGACCGCCGACGGGATAGTACGTCATAGCCGATCGGCCGCGCTCACGGGGGGAGCGCGGCCGATCGCGGCCGGGTGTCGGCTGCATATCGCAGCTGACATCCGGCACTATGTGCCAGGAGCGGTCACGGACCGCCCCCGGCACATTAACCCCCGGCACACCGCGATCAAACATGATCGCGATGTGCCGGCGATGCAGGGAAGCATCGCGCAGGGAGAGGGCTCCCTGCGGGCTTCCCTGAGCCCCCCGCAGCAACGCGATGTGATCGCGTTGCTGCGAGGGTCTTACCTCCCTCCCTGCCTGCTCCAGACCCGGATCCAAGATGGCCGCGGATCCGGGTCCTGCAGGGAGGGAGGTGGCTTCACAGACGCCTGCTCAGAGCAGGCACTGTGAAGCAGCCTGTACTTCTCGCAGATCGGTGAGCTGTCAGAGTGCTATGCAAACTGGCAGATCACCGATCTGTATTGTCCCCCCCTGGGGCAAAGTAAAAAAGTAAAAAAAAAAATTTCCAAATGTGTAAAAAAAAATAAAAAAAAATATTCCAAAATAATGAAAAAAAAAAAAAAATATTATTCCCATAAATACATTTCTTTATCTAAATTTAAAAAAAAAACAATAAAAGTACACATATTTAGTATCGCCACGTCCGTAACGACCCAACCTATAAAACTGCCACACTAGTTAACCCCTTCAGTAAACACCGTAAGAAAAAAAAAAAAAAACGAGGCAAAAAACAACGCTTTATTACCATACCGCCGAACAAAAAGTGGAATAACACGCGATCAAAAAGACTGATATAAATATCCATGGTACCGCTGAAAACGTCATCTTGTCCCGCAAAAAACAAGCCGCCATACAGCATCATCAGCAAAAAAATAAAAAAGTTATAGTCCTGAGAATAAAGTGATACCAAAATAATTATTTTTTCTATAAAATAGTTTTTATCGTATAAAAGCGCCAAAACATAAAAAAATGATATAAATGAGGTATCGCTGTAATCGTACTGACCCGACGAATAAAACTGCTTTATCAATTTTACCAAACTCGGAACGGTATAAACGCCTCTCCCAAAAGAAATTCATGAATAGCAGGTTTTTGGTCATTCTGCCTCACAAAAATCGGAATAAAAAGCGATCAAAAACGGTCACGTGTCCGAAAATTTTACCAATAAAAACGTCAACTCATCCCGCAAAAAACAAGACCTCACATGACTCTGTGGAGCAAATGTGGAAAAATTATAGGTCTCAAAATGTGGAGACGCAAAAACTTTTTTGCTATAAAAAGCGTCGCTGGTTTCACACTTGCGTTTTTGTCTGCAGCGTTTTTTGCACAAAAAAACGCATGCGTTTTTTCCCTATATTTAACATTGAAAACGCATGCGGTTTTTTTGTACGCGTTTGGTCGCGTTTTCAAACGCATGCGGTTTTTTTCTGCATGCGTTCATTTTCAGAAATACAACCTGCAGTATTTTCTTGCGTTTTTAAGCACATGCGTTTGTTTGCGTTAAAAACGCATGCATTTTTATCGAAAAAAACAGAAAACACACTGAAAAGCCACCCACCACCATCAAGGTGATAGAGATCCAAACCCTAACCCTAACTCTACCCCTAACCTCACCCCTAACCGTTTAATGAACATTTTCTGACAGTCATAGTGCCACGTATTTCAGTGCCACGTATTTCAGTGCCATGTATTTCAGTGCCACGTATCACGTATTTCAGTGCCACGTGTTTCAGTGCCACGTATTTCAGTGCCACGTATCACGTATTTCAGTGCCACATATTTTAGTACCACGTATTTCAGTTGCACGTATTTCAGTGCCACGTATTTCAGTGCCACGTATTTCAGTGCCACGTATTTCAGTGCCACGTGTTTCAGTGCCACGTATTTAAGTGCCACGTATCACGTATTTCAGTGCCATGTATTTCAGTGCCACGTATTTCAGTGCCACGTATTTCAGTGCCACGTATTTCAGTGCCACGTATTTCAGTGCCACATATTTAAGTGCCACATATCACATATTTCAGTGCCACTTATTTCAGTGCCACGTATTTCAGTGCCACGTATTTCAGTGCCACGTATTTCAGTGCCACGTATTTCAGTGCCACGTATTTCAGTGCCACGTATTTCAGTGCCACGTATTTCAGTGCCACGTATTTAAGTGCCACGTATCACGTATTTCAGTGCCACGTATTTCAGTGCCACGTATTTCAGTGCCACGTATTTCAGTGCCACGTATTTCAGTGCCACGTGTTTCAGTGCCACGTATTTAAGTGCCACGTATCACGTATTTCAGTGCCACATATTTCAGTGCCACGTATTTCAGTGCCACGTATTTCAGTGCCACGTATTTCAGTGCCACGTATTTCAGTGCCACGTATTTCAGTCACGTTTAGGGTTAGGGTTAGGGGTAGGGTTAGGGTTAGGGCTAGGGTTGGAGGTAAAGTTAGGGTTGGGGCTAAAGTTAGGGTTGGGGCTAAAGTTAGGGTTAGGGTTTGGATTACATTTACGTTTGGATTAGGGTTGGGATTAGAATTATGGGTGTGTCAGGGCTAGGGGTGTGGTTAGGGTTACCGTTGGGATTAGGGTTAGGGGTGTGTTTGGGTTAGGGTTTCAGGTAGAATTGGGGGGTTTCCACTGTCCAGGCACATCAGGGGCTCTCCAAGCGCGACATGGCGTCCAATCTCAATTCCAGCCAATTCTGCGTTGAAAAAGTAAAACAGTGCTCCTTCCCTTCCGAGCTCTCCCGTGCGCCCAAAAAGGGGTTTACCCCAACATATGTGTTATCAGTGTACTCGGGACAAATTGACCAACAACTTCTGGGGTCCAAGTTCTCTTGTTATCCTTAGGAAAATAAAAATTTGGGGGGCTAAAAATCATTTTTGTGGGAAAAAAAAGATGTTTTATTTTCACGGCTCTGCATTATAAACTGTAGTGAAACACTTGGGGGTTCAAAGTTCTCACAACACATCTAGATAAGTTCCTTGGGAGGTCTAGTTTCCAATATGGGGTCACTTGTGGGGGGTTTGTACTGTTTGGGTACATCAGGGGCTCTGCAAATGCAACGTGACGCCTGCAGACCAATCCATTTAAGGCTGCATTCCAAATGGCGCTCCTTCCCTTCCGAGCTCTGTCATGCGCCCAAACAGTGGTTCCCCCCGACATATGGGGTATCAGCGTACTCAGGACAAATTGGACAACAACTTTTGGGGTCTAATTTATCCTGTTACCCTTGTGAAAATACAAAACTGGGGGCTAAAAAATCATTTTTGTGAAATAAAAAAAAGAATTTTTATTTTCACGGCTTTGCGCTATAAACTTTAGTGAAACACTTGAGGGTTCAAAGTTCTCAAAACACATCTAGATAAGTTCCTTGGGAGGTCTAGTTTCCAATATGGGGTCACTTGTGGGGGGTTTGTACTGTTTGGGTACATCAGGGGCTCTGCAAATGCAACGTGACGGCTGCTGACCAATCCATTTAAGTCTGCATTCCAAATGGCGCTCCTTCCCTTCCGAGCTCTGTCATGCGCCCAAACAGTGGTTCCCCCCCACATATGGGGTATCAGCGTACTCAGGACAAATTGGAAAACAAATTTTGGGGTCCAATTTATTCTGTTACCCTTGTAAAAATACAAAGCTGGGGGCTAAAAAATCATTTTTGAGAAAAAAAAAAAAATTATTTTCACGGCTCTGCGTTATAATCTGTAGTGAAACACTTGGGGGTTCAAAGCTCTCAAAACACATCTAGATAAGTTCCTTAGGGGGTCTACTTTCCAAAATGGTGTCACTTGTAGGGAGTTTCAATGTTTAGGCACATCAGGGGCTCTCCAAACGCAACATGGCGTCCCATCTCAATTCCAGTCAATTTTGCATTGAAAAGTCAAATGGCGCTCCTTCCCTTCCAAGCTCTGCCATGCGCCCAAACAATGGTTTACACCCACATATGGGGTATCAGCGTACTCAGGACAAATTGCACAACATTTTTTGGGGTCCAATTTCTTCTCTTACCATTGGGAAAATAAAAAATTGGGGGCAAAAAGATCATTTTTGTGAAAAAATATGATTTTTTATTTTTACGGCTCTGCATTATAAACTTCTGTGAAGCACTTGGTGGGTCAAAGTGCTCACCACACATCTAGATAAGTTCCTTAGGGGGTCTACTTTCCAAAATGGTGTCACTTGTAGGGAGTTTCAATGCTTAGGCACATCAGGGGCTCTCTAAACGCAACATGGCGTCCCATCTCAATTCCAGTCAATTTTGCATTGAAAAGTCAAATGGCGCTCCTTCCCTTCCAAGCTCTGCCATGCGCCCAAACAATGGTTTACACCCACATATGGGGTATCAGCGTACTCAGGACAAATTGCACAACATTTTTTGGGGTCCAATTTCTTCTCTTACCCTTGGGAAAATAAAAAATTTGGGGCAAAAAGATCATTTTTGTGAAAAAATATGATTTTTTATTTTTACGGCTCTGCATTATAAACTTCTGTGAAGCACTTGGTGGGTCAAAGTGCTCACCACACATCTAGATAAGTTCCTTAGGGGGTCTACTTTCCAAAATGGTGTCACTTGTAGGGAGTTTCAATGTTTAGGCACATCAGGGGCTCTCCAAACGCAACATGGCGTCCCATCTCAATTCCAGTCAATTTTGCATTGAAAAGTCAAATGGCGCTCCTTCCCTTCCAAGCTCTGCCATGCGCCCAAACAATGGTTTACACCCACATATGGGGTATCAGCGTACTCAGGACAAATTGCACAACATTTTTTGGGGTCCAATTTCTTCTCTTACCCTTGGGAAAATAAAAAATTGGGGGCGAAAAGATCATTTTTGTGAAAAAATATGATTTTTTATTTTTACGGCTCTGCATTATAAACTTCTGTGAAGCACTTGGTGGGTCAAAGTGCTCACCACACATCTAGATAAGTTCCTTAGGGGGTCTACTTTCCAAAATGGTGTCACTTGTAGGGAGTTTCAATGTTTAGGCACATCAGGGGCTCTCCAAACGCAACATGGTGTCCCATCTCAATTCCAGTCAATTTTGCATTGAAAAGTCAAATGGCGCTCCTTCCCTTCCAAGCTCTGCCATGCGCCCAAACAATGGTTTACACCCACATATGGGGTATCAGCGTACTCAGGACAAATTGCACAACATTTTTTGGGGTCCAATTTCTTCTCTTACCCTTGGGAAAATAAAAAATTGGGGGCGAAAAGATCATTTTTGTGAAAAAATATGATTTTTTATTTTTACGGCTCTGCATTATAAACTTCTGTGAAGCACTTGGTGGGTCAAAGTGCTCACCACACATCTAGATAAGTTCCTTAGGGGGTCTACTTTCCAAAATGGTGTCACTTGTAGGGAGTTTCAATGTTTAGGCACATCAGGGGCTCTCCAAACGCAACATGGCGTCCCATCTCAATTCCAGTCAATTTTGCATTGAAAAGTCAAATGGCGCTCCTTCCCTTCCAAGCTCTGCCATGCGCCTAAACAATGGTTTACACCCACATATGGGGTATCATCGTACTCAGGACAAATTGTACAACAACTTTGGGGGTCCATTTTCTCCTGTTACCCTTGGTAAAATAAAACAAATTGGAGCTGAAATAAATTTTGTGTGAAAAAAAGTTAAATGTTCATTTTTATTTAAACATTCCAAAAATTCCTGTGAAACACCTGAAGGGTTAATAAACTTCTTGAATGTGGTTTTGAGCACCTTGAGGGGTGCAGTTTTTAGAATGGTGTCACACTTGAGTATTTTCTATCATATAGACCCCTCAAAATGACTTCAAATGAGATGTGGTCCCTAAAAAAAAAATGGTGTTGTAAAAATGAGAAATTGCTGGTCAACTTTTAACCCTTATAACTCCGTCACAAAAAAAAATTTTGGTTCCAAAATTGTACTGATGTAAAGTAGACATGTGGGAAATGTTACTTATTAAGTATTTTGCGTGACATATGTCTGTGATTTAAGGGCACAAAAATTCAAAGTTGGAAAATTGCAAAATTTTCAAAATTTTCGCCAAATTTCCATTTTTTTCACAAATAAACGCAAGTTATATCGAATAAATTTTACCTTTAACATGAAGTACAATATGTCACGAGAAAACAATGTCAGAATCGCCAAGATCCGTCAAAGCGTTCCAGAGTTATAGCCTCATAAAGGGACAGTGGTCAGAATTGTAAAAATTGGCCCGGTCATTAACGTGCAAACCACCCTTGGGGGTGAAGGGGTTAAATTATGTATTTTTACACCTACATTGGCAACAGCAACAAAGGGGTATCTTGTACATTTAGAGGAAGCAAGGTTTACTCATCATCATAGACAGTGATTCTTTACTGTAAGAGCAATGAGATTATGGAACGCTCTGCCACATGATGTTGCAATGGTTGATTCATTCTGAAAGTTCAAGGAGGGCCTGGATGCCTTCCTGAAAAATATAATATTACAGGATATGGTCACTAGACTCTGTGATGGGATGTTGATCCAGGGAACTAGTCTGATTACCGCATAAAGAGTGGGAAGGAATTTTTCCCCTAACATGGAGGCAGGAGCATCTGTCTCATGTTTTTTTTGTCTTCCTCTGGGTCAACATGTTTGGCTACAGGTTGGACTCAATGGACTTATGTATACGGTCAATCTTAATAACTATGAAAATATTATCTACATTTATTGACCAATATGTAATCTAGATAGTGATTTGAAATTAAAGTGTGTTTTTACACTTCGTTCAGGCACCCGTTCAGTGGCACCGTAGGGGTTTGAATTTAATCCCCTGCAAAACGGGATTTGGCACATTTGCCGATGGGGCCATAGACTGTAATGGTGACAACAGAGCAAACGTGAGCTCTGACGTACAGCATTTCCGGGCATGTACGCCTCTTGGAGGCGACACTCAGACATAGCAAACTGTGTCTGGATGTCCATCTCCACTAGGCGTACACACCTGAAAATGATGCACGTCAGAGCTCACGTTCTCTGTGTCGGCACCATTGCAGTCTATGGTCCCGTCAGCGCATACGCCCGAATCCCGTTTTGCTGGATGGGTTCAAATGCAAGCCACGATGAAGCCACTGAATGGGTACCTGAACACAGTGTGAAAGCACATGAGGTTGATTTGATGCAGATTTGGATGGAGGTGTAGATTTTGAGAAAAATGCAATACGTAAACATTGGATAAGGTAATGTGAGCATCACCAATATACCCTTTTATGTACATATTATAGTTTCACATTTTTTAAATCATATCCATCCATTTTTTAAAAAAAATCAAATATTTTTTATTGACATTTTTCAAATTAGAGACATTACACGCAGTGGTCCCCAACCTTTCTGACCCTGAGTACCACATTCAGCTCTGCAAGAGGGTCGCGAGCCACATCCAGCTCCCATCCCCCTCACAGTAGTGGCAACCAGAGCCCCCATTATGGGTATAATGATAACCAAAGCTTTTCCACACAAATCACTCTGAAGCAGTGTACCAAGATCCAAGGGTTCCTACCAAACCCTCTTCCAGCATTCTTCCATTGCACAACCCCAACACAGTCATATCCATCTTCAAGCACCTCCTCTGACCAGTAGATGTGTACCCAGATCTGCTCTTCTGCTCAGGGCTACTCAGTTCACCATTTTGAGCTGTGCTCTTCATACCAGTTTACTAAATCTGGAGCTAATGCACCAAGCTGACAGACAACCCGAGCCACAATTCATGGGACCGCGAGCCACATGTGGCTCCCAAGTTACAGGTTGGGGACCACTGCATTACAGAATAAAAGAATCCCTCCCTCCCCAACACAATGCAACAAGTCATATCAAAATACAAAAAGTAAAGCCATAATTCAGTAACAAAAGAAATACCTCATTTGGTTAATTGTATTCGGTTTGTCAAAGTACACAATGAATTCAGACAATTGACAGTATACAGAGAAGGAGGTGGCCGTAAGATTAGAAACCCTAGGCATAATTGTAATATACAGTTTTAGAATTTAGAAGAGACTGAAACGGTATATCTGCAATTCCCATGATGTCAAACCTGATCCATCAATCCATGAGGTCAAAAGCTTTTTGAATTTAGACATGGTGTTTCTTTTTAAATAAATACCCCTTTCCAAGTTTAATAATCAACTGATTTTGTTTCTGAACTCTGGAATTGTGGGGTTTGATCTGTTATCAAGTGTTGAGCTATTAACTTCCAAGCCATATACAACATATGAGAAACAGCAGTTTTACCATCTTCATCAATAGTTGTCTTCAAAGTACCCCAATATGCACACCAAAGGTGTAGTATCTATATGTATAAATGTATATAAAACTTATTTATAATATCCCACACACCTTTCCAGATATACATAATTAGATGTTTGCCATCTCCTCCTAACTGTTTGCTGTTCAAATATCTTCTTTATTTCAGGGACCTCCTGGACCACCTGGACCTCCCGGTCCTCCAGGATTACCCGGTCACCAGGTGAGCCGTATTCTTAATATAGGGAGGGAGTGAAATAAAACTGGGTCTCCATTTAAAGTCTATAGCGGGAACTTTCATGCATAACAATATTGTTATTAGTCACATTTTTCCAGCCTATATGACATAGATATTGACCACACAGGGGGGGTGAAAAGATATAAAGCAGGAGATATCCCCATAGTGCATGACTTTGCAAGGTGATAAATCAAGAAAGTAACATTTGAAATGCCAAAAAAGACATTCTTCTGCTTATATTTAAAGTTTACTTAAAATCTTACAAAATAATTTTGGCTTCTGTTCACATTAATATCCCATTGCTCAAAGTAAGGGGAAAGATCTAGAAAACTGTTTTTGATGTGTCCTTACACGTTTTTAACTGGCATTGTTCTTACCAATGGCAAGGAGAGGTCTTAGTGACCAATAGTGATCTTTCTTATCATGGTTTACATCATGGTGACTTGGTTGCATCAGTACATTTTGTCAATCTGAAAGAAACATTATGTTTTTAGTCAAGGAATGAAAGATAGCCGAGAACACAGCATTCGCTCTATGTCACTAGTAAATTGGATGTTACGGTATGATTATAGAACAGAAAAATTCAGATGTTAGCAATTCATTGCATAATTATTATGAGTCTTGTTTGCTCATCCTCATTAGGGTATGTTCACATGTCCAACGACAAAAAAAGTCGGACAAAAAGGTTGTACCTGCTAAACTTGTTTGTCAATGGATTGCTTCTGGATTACTGGACATGTGAACAAAGACTTACACCACTGAATATCAGTGGGTTACAGGTTGAAGTGTATTGTTTACTAAACCCATATATCACCCTTTGTCAGATAAGCAAATAAATGTATCACTTCTGGTGTCTGACCACTAATCTAGAGAACTAATGTCCCAAAGTTTTGAATTAATTTTAAGTGTTGGGGTGCTTTATGGAGCAGTAGTCAAGCACCAACAATTGAGGTTTCCAAAAGCTAGACTGCCAGTGATCATACATGTTTTACCCATACTGTCGATAGGGGATAAATATGATTAGTAGAAAATACCTTAGCAAATACACTCACATCACACTCAATCGCATATCAAAGAAATATACTCCTCAACATTCAAACTGCAAGACCAAGAAGTAAAAGACCTGGAGTTATGGAATCACAGGATCAATATGATGAAAAAATGGAAACAACATTTTCAAAACACCTTAATTTATTCAGTATGAGGTATGAGCACCTTGAGCAGAAATACAGTCTTACCCACCTTGGCATGTTATCAATGAGGTTATTAATGGTTGTCTGAGGAATGCTCTGCATGCCGAATGCACTTGGCACTCAAATCATCAAGTGTCGATGCTGCAGCTCTCTTTGCAATCGCCGAAAAATGATGTCCCAGATGTGTTTGATGGGAGATAAGTCTGGTGACTCTGCAAGCCATGGAAGCAAATTTAGACTACACAGGCTGCTCACAGCAGTATGAGCTACATGAGGCCTAGTATTTTGATGTTGAGAAGCGCCTCCTGGGACACTTTGAAGAAATGGTTACATTACTAGTTCTACGACCAAATCAATATATAACGCCAAGCTGTTAGTGTACATGAAATTAAGACAAGAGGAATCCAGCTTCTATACATTATGCCACCCTACACCATAACCCTGGGAATAGGACCGGTGTGACATTCTCTGGTGAAAGCCTTTTCAGTGAATCGACCACAAAGTCTCCTGACCAATCTACGACTATTATTGCATCCAAGACAAAAAGAAGACTCATTGCTAAAAGGATATCTTTCCATTCCAGCTTCAATATTGCCATCTTGCCCTGCAACAAGTTAGCCTTTCAGAGTAATGGCTGAAGTCAATAGAACATTTGCAACTATACATTCGGCTTGTTGCCTGATGTCGTGTAAATGCCTTCTGATGGTTTATGTAGATACCATTTCATTCCTTAGTCTTGATGAGAGACATCCCATTTCAATTGCAGTAGAGAATGCGGCCATTTTTGTCCCATGAACCGTTTTTTAAGAGGATAATTCCCAGCTGCATGTTACTGCCTGTGTATCCTAACCATGTTGCTATGACCTGTCCTGACTTATCTCCCATTGAGCACATCTGGGACAAAATTGGCCATGACAGCTGCTAAGGCTGGGTTCACATTGCGTTGAACCCGTCCATTAGACGGACTACGTTACACCACGGCATAACGTGGTGTAACGCAGTCCGTTAACGCCGCCATTGAATCCAATGTCGGACGCATCGCTAGCGCACGCCCACAATGGGTGTGCGCTAGCGATGTGCCGTCATTGAGTGATGGACCCCGAGATGCGGGCTGAAGCGTTTCCAGGTCTGTCACCGCTAGCGCAGATAGAGCTAGCAGATGCTCTATCTGCGCTAGCGCGCTGCCATACCGGCACTTGCGTTAACAGCAGCCCATTAACGTATGTGTTGAACGGGCTGCTGTAAACACAATGTGAACCCAGCCTAAGTGCTTGACTGCTTGCCCAGGTTAACTCAGCATGGCAGTACCTTCCTCAGACAACCATTAGTAACATCATTGATAGCAGTCAAGACATGTAAGTGTTTATTTCTGCACATGATGCTCATACTTGATACAAAATTAACTGAGATGTTTTGAAAATGTTGTTCCCATTTTTTCATCATTTGTATATCACTAACATATCTATCAGTTTTGTAATTTCCATAATTCCATGAGATTTCCTTCTTGGTGTTGCAACTTCAATCTTGAAGAGTGCAGAATATCCCTAGAAATGTAACTTACATGGCTACAATGACAGCCCTCACCCAACATGGTTGTGGTTTACATGAGTACAATTCAAGCACCTTATTACACATTACAAAAATCACCATATGTAAATAAATTTTCCAATTTGGAGTAGAGATTTTTTCTTATTCCAGATTTTTTTCAGTTTGGTCAGCCAACAAAAAAGCACAGTAATGAGGCAAATACACTGTATGAAGAAATATGCTAAAACTCAACAGACAGCAGTTGTAGTGCCCATTGGCATTTATCGGAACAGACAAGTACCCTTTCATTACTGCTTTGTGTGTCCCAATAACACTGTTTTTGGCATCAATAGTACTTGATATGGAAGTATGGGAAGCACACATTGCAGATAATGGAATCATATGGCACAAGCTTTAGCCCCAGATTTCTTCCTTGACTGTAGGGTTTGCCCGGACACAATGGTATGCCAGGACCACCTGGATTTCCAGGAGAACTGGTAGGTATTGAGCGCTGGTGTGCTTCTGCTGTGTGTCAGTGCCACGCTCTCTAAATGTACCCCCAACCCCTGTCACACAGAAGAAGTAGGGCAGCTGTGACACGTGCACATCTACCCTCCCCTTTTCTGGTGTTTCCATTGTGCCATTTTGCTTTGCAGGGTCATTGTGCAGTTATGTGTGTCTCATATGTCTTAGACCTTCTATACAGTTACCTAACAGACCATTTTTTTCATAGGAAGCCCTGGCTGCAGAAAGAACCATTGATATCCTGAAGGTGAGGATGTCATAGGGAAAGACAAAAAGGAATGTGGGACTACAACCCAGGTTCAATATATTTTAGTAGCCTGTTTTTGAAGTTTGTGTGTCTAGTGGGAAAGCCTTGGAGCAAAGAACCAGCCACTTTATGGGGGTGATCTAGTTTATCTGATATCCCCCTACTTCATACAGAGTATTTGTGGGGACTGTGCCAATGGGCAGAAAACTCCATCCGCCGTGAAAGGAGAAAAAGGAGAACAAGGCCAGCCTGGGACTCCTGGAGCAGAGGACTGTGAGAGGGTATGCAGAAGTTGTACACCGGTCCACTACATTGTCATGTGAATGAGAGTTTGTGTGATTTTTTTGTTGCCATTATTGCTTTACCGTGTGATGGAGTTTACAAGGTGGGCTCAGACTGTGTTTAATTATTTAATTTTTTAATTACTGGAAAGGCACCATAAATAGACTTATTTGTTCAAATATCTATATTCCTTAAAGGCTCTGTGCACCATAATGCAAAACAAAATATGGAGCAATGTTTCAAATATGTAGCTGTGTGAATTTTGGTTGATGCAGTTACAATTCCATGATTAGATACTATATTCAAGCCCCATGTTTTGCCCGATGCAGTATATGTTTTCACACATCATTTTAGATATCCCAAAAGAGATTTCTAAATTTCATTCTCTTATATAAAAATTCAGAGTATTGAAACTCTAAGCAGGGACAAGAGAGAATTTGCCTAATGGGAACACCCACTGAGTTCAGAACTTGCAGATCCACAAGCATGTACATATGTCAGAAAAAGCAAATAGTTTTTCTCCCACTAGAATGGTGTTCATACCTCTCACAAATGTTGGGTATTTACATATAATGTGTATTTAAAAGGCTGTAATGTACTGTACATTAGTCCAAGATTCCAGTTTCTAGAAACACAATAAATTATCCAGTATGCGAGGATGTGACTCCAAGCTAGAATGTTGCAGTTTAATTGCTTTGTTTTTGTACTTACACAGGGAAATGATATCTTATGTTTTACAGTCACTTTAAGAGGGACACAGTGCTTGGTGACTACCTGCACTATTGGGGACAATCACACTTGTAAAGATATACCGTTGTAGCATGTATCAGATGCGGTGTTTCAGAGAAAAACATACTTTTAATCACTGCCAGATATCGAGCTGTGCTATTGACTAGTTGTACAGGCAGGCCCCCGGAGGCTTCTCCCTGCCAAATAACAGAGACTGGCAAGCCTATGTACGTGTATAGGCAGAGGCTTGTCAGTCACCATCAGCGGGTGGGAGAAGTCTCCAGGGACCCACCTGCACGACTAGTTAATAGCGCAGTTCAATCCCGGCATTGATTAAAAGTATTGTGTGCCGACCATCTTTATACATGATTTATTAAAAGTATGTTTTTTCCTGAAACGCTGCAGCATTTTAGAGTAAAACATACATGGATGTGATCACACAGCCAGGGGCTGATATATGCTGCCCACAATTTGGGCAGCATGTATCAGCTGACAACTTTACTGCAGCTAGTTTAGTCTTTAGTGCCTGAAGTTCTTAAGGACCACCATATTTCCCCAAAAGGGTCATGTTGCACTTACGATGGATTAAAGCTCTTGCACAAGCCTTTTGTACCACTGTGGGTTTCTCAGGGGCTACCCCCTTCCTCAGCCTATCCAACTACAGCTTTGCATGCAAGACTGCACCAACCAGTTGTGTATAATAGCATATCACTTCTGCCACCTTTCACAAAATTACTTCCAGGCCGAGCTCGACTACATATGTATAAACTTATTTACTGCCTAAAACTTGGAGTTACCATTCTACAGTCCTTGTACCAAAAAGCTCAAATCCTTCCACATGAATTCCTACAATGGCATTGGAACTTCATTAAACTTGAACTAGGCTGAGAAATTGCATATTTCTCTTCAAAATTCAAAAACTCTATCTTGGTGTAAGATGCACTTACAGAATGAGGGATCACCGGCAAATAGTAGATTGATTGGATTGCAGAATCAATCCTGTTCTTCTCTAATACTGACCCAAACACACAGTTTTGATATAGTCTCCATAGATGACCGGGCAACCTGATTACGCACTCCTATTGACTATAAAAGGGGTTGCCCAACCTTGGGACAAAACTCTTTAGTCTCTCTGAAAGTCTGTATTCCCTTAAATTACTGCAGGATGTTGATTCCTGACAGCATGCATTGCACAGACTGTTGTGATTCCCCAGTATTGCAATTTGCATACTTGCTGTCACATGCCAACTAGACTTTTCCAACCTCCCTCAATTCACTCCTTTTGAAAGAAGCCAAACACATCTAGTCGGTACATGACTGCAAGTATCCAATTCGCAATACTGGGGAAATGTGATAACGTGCACTGCATGCAGTCATGATTCAGCAGTCTGGCTTTTCTCAGTGAGGCCTTGCTGACCACTCATACTGCCTAAATTCGCAAGCATACTAGTAGCCTGCTTACAGCTTCTCACAAGCTCTCCATCACTCTGACATCTATAAACCCTTCATATTGGAAGCTGGGATTAAGCGTTCCCTATGATCACTCTTGCTCTAACCTGTCACATGTTGCATGGAGGTGTCCTCAAGACCATTATAGATGCCAGGCACATAAAATTTGTGGGGTACATTATTATAATACAGCATACGATAGTAATAAAAGAATGGAAATACTATTTAAGAGAAGGGGAAAATGTGGGTATCATTGGTTCAACATCCCTAGATGTATTATACATGAAACAGCAAATCCATAGCTTTCACTTAGACTATATGATAAAGAGTAAGGTAATATTGATATATGATCAGGTTATGTGTCTGTACAAAAAAGAGCTATATGTGCATTGTGTTTTGTACCTTTTGTATGTATGTTATATATGTCATTGTTTGTAAAAGCATTTGTTAATGTTTTAACAATATTGTATTGTCCAAGCAACCTAACATTGAATAACTGAATAATAATAATATCATGTATTCTGTTCAGTGCCTTTTTCCGTTCTATTTACTATGATGCTTATTTGTGGTATTACCAGTTTTTATTGAACTTTCAGTAATGCTAATTTTGAAGACAAACTTAGTGTGTACAGACTGTCAGAAGATCATGTTTAAAGACAATGCTAACTATTACAAGAGTATGTGTTACAAGTGTCAGTTGTAAACTAATTCAATTAGCCCTATGATATATGGCTCTTTTCTATTAAATTTTCTTCCTAATAATGTTTTTTTCACATTTTAGTGTCTTTCGGAGAAGACTGATGAAGTGGTGAGCATTTTATCAAGCAGTCATTATTTTTAGTCACCTACATAAGCTGTACATTGTACTATTTGAGTCAAAGGCTGTATAAAAATCTCAAAATATTCCCCATTTGTAGGGAGATGAACCTGATTCTGGATGTCCAGGCCATCCAGGTATCCCAGGATTACCAGGTCTAAAGGGTGAAGAGGTAAGGACTCTGCTCTTTGCTGTACATGACCATACTTAAGTACATAAGTTATCCTTAATCTAATTCCTTAATTTGTCTCGACCAGGGATCTCCAGGTGCAAGAGGATTTCCTGGCTCTCCAGGACCACCAGTAAGTAATCTGATTTTACCAATATATCATTCAAAATTTTTTATTCGTATAACAGTGTTATTTTGTTATCACTGAGAGATATGATCTTTATATCAACAATTCTCAATATATGAGTAACAAATATATGTTTGTTAACTCATGTTTCCTTGAAAGCATCTTCTCTTGACAGCTCTCCTTAACCTGTAGAAGATCAGAAAAGAGCATGATCCATATAACAGCATTATGCTCTACCCACTTCCAGACGAGCTATTAAAGGGGTACTCCAGAGAGATAAAAAAAATGCTCCTGACACTCCCCCTTTTCTTGGACTTGATGTTACTCACTGCTGTGTGATTTCATATCAAAGATCGGAGCGGGGAGCAGTGAGGAGCAGCTGCTGTCACACTGAATTACAAGAGTTATAAAGATAGTAGAAGTGCACTGGGCATCTCATCTTTATATTTTATGAGGGCAGGGGCAGTAACATTTTTATCTCCCCCAAAGTACCCCTTTAAACTCCTTATAAGAAAACAGAACCAAATGTGATATTTGCACACTTAGCCACTCAAATTTTTCAGATGATTGTGTAAATATTGTATTAGGTAAAGTGTTTGAAAATGTGAAAATTGCTAATGATTGTTATTTTGTTGATTTCTTCTGTAAAATATCCAGTTTTTCTTATCTAAAGTGTGACATTTAACAATTCTAACAGTATTAATAACAGTATTGATGCTCCATTCTCCATTGGGTCAAGTTGTTTCACTCTCTTGGATACAGGGTTCTCTTGATCCTCCATCCACGGACAGTGGCTTTTGGATTGTGATACCCCTATTTTTTCCCTCAGGGGCTCCCAGGTTTTCCAGGCTCTCCTGGCTCCCCCGGACTACCTGTAAGAATATAACCCTCCTCCCACCTGCTCGCTCGCTTATCCTTAATTCCCAATGCACATAACTCCACCAACGCTGTGCCGATAAACTTGCCTCTTGTGTGCCACACCTGACGCGACTTTAAATGTCATTCCTTATGTGCCCAAAGTCTTATCACTTGTTGTGAGACAATCTTTATACCTTGTGTTTCAAGATTCACCATCTTTGTCTGAAAGTTTTCTCGAACTGCCTCATTCTCTACATTTTCAGATGTTTACATCCCCATATCATTTTGTGAGCTGATACTTGAAGTTACAGAATTTTATAGCAAATTTTTATAGGAGATGGAATAAATATTACAGGCAGATAATTTTTTTGCGTAATTATAATTATTTTTGTATTTATATAGTGCTAACATATTCTGCACCAATTAAGCAGTGCTATGATGAAACAAACAGTGATTTTGAAAGCTAAAAAATGCATTGAAATAAATCAGGAGTATCAGGAATTTGATTTTCATTATGAATTTATATTTCTTATACATGTTGGATAGAAGTGATTGTAGAATAGTTAATAGTTTAAGTGATTTCTTTGATTGGACCAGGTTTGCTCACAGTGGAAAATGAGTAATTGTATCCTATTTTCCCCCTTGGGAAAATTTTGCCCAATCCCAGAAAAGGCCTTAACTAAAAATTTTGAGGGATTTTATATGAACATATTTTGGAGCCCAAAGACTTCGAAATGTCAAAAAAGCATATACAGTTGTGGCCAAAAGTATTGACACCCCTGCAATTCTGTCAGATAATACTCAGTTTCTTCCTGAAAATGATTGCAAACACAAATTCTTTGTTATTATTATCTTCATTTAATTTGTCTTAAATGAAAAACACAAAAAGAATTGTCCTAAAGCCAAATTGGATATAATTCCACACCAAACATAAAAAGGGGGTGGACAAAAGTATTGGCACTGTTCGAAAAATCATGTGATGCTTCTCTAATTTGTGTAATTAATAGCACCTGTAACTTACCTGTGGCACCTAACAGGTGTTGGCAATAACTAAATCACACTTGCAGCCAGTTGACATGGATTAAAGTTGACTTAACCTCTGTCCTGTGTCCTTGTGTGTACCACATTGAGCATGGAGAAAAGAAAGAAGACCAAAGAACTGTCTGAGGACTTGAGAAACCAAATTGTGAGGAAGCATGAGCAATCTCAAGGCTACAAGTCAATCTCCAAAGACCTGAATGTTCCTGTGTCTACTGTGCGCAGTGTCATCAAGAAGTTTAAAGCCCATGGCACTGTGGCTAACCTCCCTAGATGTGGACGGAAAAGAAAAATTGACAAGAGATTTCAACGCAAGATTGTGTGGATGTTGGATAAAGAACCTCGACTAACATCCAAACAAGTTAAAGCTGCCCTGCAGTCCGAGGGTACAACAGTGTCAACCGTACTATCTGTCGGCATCTGAATGAAAAGGGACTGTATGGTAGGAGACCCAGGAAGACCCCACTTCTCCACTTCTTACCCCGAGACATAAAAAAGCCAGGCTGGAGTTTGCCAAAACTTACCTGAAAAAGCCTAAAACGTTTTGGAAGAATGTTCTCTGGTCAGATGAGACAAAAGTAGAGCTTTTTGGGTAAAGGCATCAACATAGAATTTACAGGAGAAAAAAAGAGGCATTCAAAGAAAAGAACACGGTCCCTACAGTCAAACATGGCGGAGGTTCCCTGATGTTTTGGGGTTGCTTTGCTGCCTCTGGCACTGAACTGCTTGACCGCGTGCATGGCATTATGAAGTCTGAAGACTACCTTTGCAGCATAATGTAGGGCCCAGTGTGAGAAAGCTGGGTCTCCCTCAGAGGTCATGGGTCTTCCAGCAGGACAATGACCCAAAACACACTTCAAAAAGCACTAGAAAATGGTTTGAGAGAAAGCAATGGAGACTTCTAAGGTGGCCAGCAATGAGTCCAGACCTGAATCCCATAGAACACCTGTGGAGAGATCTAAAAATGGCACTTTGGAGAAGGCACCCTTCAAATATCAGGGACCTGGAGCAGTTTGCCAAAGAAGAATGGTCTAAAATTCCAGCAGAAGAATCAAATCACTGCACTCATCATAGTTCAAGTCAAGTTGAAGTGAATATTTATTGAAGGTGAACACGAAGAAATAAGGCAACAAAGAATATTTAACGTTTCGGCCACTCGGTGGCCTTGATCACAACTGATGCTGTAACAAGAATAGAAAAACAGTGTATAAACATATAGTATGTACAGTGCTAAAAAGTAAATAAATATATACAAAATATACAGAGGACTATCCATACAAAGTATGGATATAATGGACCACATGTCAAGGAATGTTTTTAAAGAGACAAAGATGAAGTTCATCATTAGCAATAGACCTATGTTAGATACAAGGACTTTAAAAACCAAGAAAGGGTTACTACAAGAAATTATGTATCTAGAGAGATGGTGCAGTAAGTAAGGATGGATAACGTACCCTTAGTAGGTAATTCATATACCGTCATGTGATAGTAGGGTAGAAAACTCAAAGTAGGGGTGGCCCAGATATTTCCTGTATAGAAAGCAATAGAAGAGCATGATATGATATATATATATATATATATATATATATATATATATAGAGTAGTATAGATAACCCAGGGGTTGTTGCATGGGGTTAGTGTAACACTGGACTGTATGTGGGATTACACAGCATATATAGAGGTATTTACCAGAAGGAGCTTTAAAGTTCAATTGTATTTGTCCAGGACAGAGTACCACTCGTTTTAAAATATCTGCCGTATGTTGGATAGACTGCAATATAAACGTATTAACAGGCTGAAAAAAAACCCCAGAGCTGCGCAAAAAGTAGTGTGTTATGTACATCCATAATAACTGTACCTTAGTAGTCTACGGCCCGTATCCTATAGTCATGGGAAGCCCAGGAGTGGGTAGGGGAAATAAGGTTCTCCACACCAAGTAGGGACCCTCAGCATAGGATGGATCTGCCTATTAGAGACCAGGGATGTGGGCATATTAAAACGGACGTAATTACTTGGAGTACTTATCTGTCATAGGGCCGTAGTCTCACATGGATTGGTGGCGCAGTGTATGCGCAGTCCGGGACCGAGGAAACGCCGACACAGCACGTGTCTTGGCGGTGGAAGCGGCAACGTCCAGCATGGGAAGCGCCGCACAAAATATAGTCCACCGGTCCTGCGACCGGAAGTACGTACGGACGCCAGCGCCTGCGTAGTACCGCACCAATGTTAGTGAGTTCGGCGCCTGCGCACTAAGGGAGGCAATCGGCGCGTGCGCTGTGTATCTAGGGAAGGAGCAGCGTCCGCTTGGTCCTAAAAAACGAGGGCCCGGTGAAGTAATCTCGCTGCCGGATCCTGCTGATGAACCCTCTGCTGGTGAGGAACCCCCTGAGCGATAGTTCCCTCTCTGTGTCCGACGGAAGCGCTGTCGTGTTTGGCGGGGAAATGGGTCCTCCCATTTGTACACTCTGTTCGTGAGATAGTCCTCAGTGTCCCTCTGGAACTTTGATCTCTTTCTCTCTTCCAAGGTTTTTTGATGAGTGGATAGTATAGAGTCCACTTTGTCTTTCAGGGTAGAGAACTCGGTACTACTAAGAGTTGTAGTCAATTGGGTCTCAATGGATGTAATCTTTTCCTCAGTAGTCTTTATGGCCTCCTGGAGGTATTCGATGGTTAACAGGATGATGTCGAAGGAACATTTATTCAGGATTTTCTGAAATGTGGTACAGTATTTATCATTGTCGGAAAAGAGGGTGGGTCTCAGGTTGCTATTTCTCCCATTTATTTCATTTTTTCATTTATTCTATTTTAATAATTTTTTTCAATAATTTTTTTTCACTTTATTCATTCATTTTTTCATTTCTTTGGCTCAATTTATCTAACTTATAATATTATTTCCATTAGTTACATTGATAACTTTTTTACCCATTCAACTCAAGGTGCCTCCAGTACTGTGAATAATCAATTGTAGTTTGGACTCCTACTAGATATCCTGTTCTAGATATTATGGGTACCCCTTTAACATTCTGTTACAGGACATATTTATACCTTGTATGTTTTTTTATATACATCTATTTATATCTTTCTACTGCCTATTATTCAGTGCTCTCAATCTGCTCACATTAATGTCATTTTTCTTATTGCCCCTTATATTGGGCCCAATTAGCGGCTGATACACAGCGAGCCATATACAACCCCATACCACCCATGCCAATAGTGTGTCCCTCACGCTATTTCCAAACACGCTTGTCACTATGTTACACCGTTCCTGCTCTGCTCCTTCCCTAGATACACAGCGCACGCGCCGATTGCCTCCCTTAGTGCGCAGGCGCCGAACTCACTAACATTGGTGCGGTACTGCGCAGGCGCTGGCGTCCGTACGTACTTCCGGTCGCAGGACCGGTGGACTATATTTTGTGCGGCGCTTCCCATGCTGGACGTTGCCGCTTCCACCGCCAAGACACGTGCTGTGTCGGCGTTTCCTCGGTCCCGGACTGCGCATACACTGCGCCACCAATCCATGTGAGACTACGGCCCTATGACAGATAAGTACTCCAAGTAATTACGTCCGTTTTAATATGCCCACATCCCTGGTCTCTAATAGGCAGATCCATCCTATGCTGAGGGTCCCTACTTGGTGTGGAGAACCTTATTTCCCCTACCCACTCCTGGGCTTCCCATGACTATAGGATACGGGCCGTAGACTACTAAGGTACAGTTATTATGGATGTACATAACACACTACTTTTTGCGCAGCTCTGGGGTTTTTTTTCAGCCTGTTAATACGTTTATATTGCAGTCTATCCAACATACGGCAGATATTTTAAAACGAGTGGTACTCTGTCCTGGACAAATACAATTGAACTTTAAAGCTCCTTCTGGTAAATACCTCTATATATGCTGTGTAATCCCACATACAGTCCAGTGTTACACTAACCCCATGCAACAACCCCTGGGTTATCTATACTACTCTATATATATATATATATATATATATATATATATATATATATCATATCATGCTCTTCTATTGCTTTCTATACAGGAAATATCTGGGCCACCCCTACTTTGAGTTTTCTACCCTACTATCACATGACGGTATACGAATTACCTACTAAGGGTACGTTATCCATCCTTACTTACTGCACCATCTCTCTAGATACATAATTTCTTGTAGTAACCCTTTCTTGGTTTTTAAAGTCCTTGTATCTAACATAGGTCTATTGCTAATGATGAACTTCATCTTTGTCTCTTTAAAAACATTCCTTGACATGTGGTCCATTATATCCATACTTTGTATGGATAGTCCTCTGTATATTTTGTATATATTTATTTACTTTTTAGCACTGTACATACTATATGTTTATACACTGTTTTTCTATTCTTGTTACAGCATCAGTTGTGATCAAGGCCACCGAGTGGCCGAAACGTTAAATATTCTTTGTTGCCTTATTTCTTCGTGTTCACCTTCAATAAATATTCACTTCAACTTGACTTGAACTATGATGAGTGCAGTGATTTGATTCTTCTGGACGTTTTGGGGTCTTGGGACTCCGTTCACTTGCACCACCAACTTCCACCTACGGTCGAGTGCTAGCTCTTTGTTCATTCTACTAAAATTCCAGCAGAGCATTGTAAGAAACTCATTGATGGTTACCGGAAGCGGTTGGTGGCAGTTATTTTGGCTAAAGGTTGTGCAACCAAGTATTAGGCTGAGGGTGCCAATACTTTTGTCTGGCCCATTTTTGGAGTTTTGTGTGAAATGATCAATGTTTTGCTTTTTGCTTCATTCTCTTTTGTGTTTTTTAATTTAAGACAAATTAAATGAAGATAATAATACCAGAGAATTTGTGATTGCAATCATTTTCAGGAAGAAACTGAGTATTATCTGACAGAATTGCAGGGGTGTCAATACTTTTGGCCGCATGTAACCACTGCAGGCAATCACTGGGTTTAGCAGAAAACCCCTTTGACTTTTCTTACTTTTTAGAAAGATGTTTTCCTACATCAAAATATTTTTGCATCACCTGACTATTTAATGTGACTGATTTTCACTCAGGATCTTATATTGGACATGGAATTGGTCTTCAAAGAGGTATTCCCATTTTGTATCTACAGTATCTTGAGTAGAAGACTTCTTGATGGGAGTCACATTTATAACACATTTATGTCATATCTTGTGGATATGCCATAAATATATGAGATGGGACAACCTCATTAAAGGGAACCTGTCAGCAGGATTGTGCACAGTAACCTACAGAAAGTGTCAGGTCGGCGCTGTTATACTGATTAAAATGATACCTTGGTTGATGAAATCCTTCTTGTGGTTGTTGTTTAATCTTTATTTTCAGTTTTGAGTTAATTATATGCTCATGCTTTGGGGCGGCCTGTAGGGGGGTCTTCATGTGGTGCTCTGCTTAGGTATTCTGATAGGTCACTGATCCCTCACTGACCTGCCCCCTAGTTTACATAATAAATATTATATATAGCATGGAAAAAAAAACCTGCAGGCAGGTGCCGGCGGTGGCGCCTGTGCTGCAGCCTGATCGCATATCTATCTTGCATATAATTATTTTGTTTGATCTTATCCTTATATTCTATGCAGGTGCCATCTTGCTACAGAAAAAAAATGTTCTTCCTGCAATATGGTGTGCCTGCTCAGTAGCAACTATCGGTGATCGACGATGGCTGCTACTGCGCAGATGCCGGCGGCGCCATCTTGGAGTAGGACTTTTTTTTCTATAGCAAGATGGTGCACAGTCCTCCCCAAAGCAAGAAAATCTCCTTAACTCAAAACTGATAATAAAGATTAAACAACAACCACAAGATGGATTTCATCACCCCAGGTATCATTTAAATCAGTAAAACGCTGCTGACCTGACACTGTGTGTAGGTTACTGTGCACAGTCCTGCTGACAGGTTCTCTTTAAGACTGCCATACTACTAGGAAATGCTGGGAAAGCTGTTACCTATTAGCCTGTGTGAGATTCCAACTGTGATTCTGTGAAGAAAACTGAAAAACATGCACTACTGGTAGACCTTGCGGACCACCACATGTGTATACCATATGCACTCTTGACCTTTCTACCCCAACTTTACACCACTTTGTTAAGTGTTATGTCACTGCTATAATGTGAAAGCACCATCCTGTCCTTACATCTTACATGTCGCTGTGAGCCCAATGTCTCATTGTCCTAGTCAAGTCTTCTACACGCATTTGTTCACCTAACCTAGCTGTTTCTGCATTTGTTTTTTGGTGAGTGGGATTCTTTTATTCTGCTCTGTTTGGTGTAGCTTTTACTATACTATATATCTGGGGTCTGTATCAAGCAAAGGGGCTATGATACCTCCTGACAAAAAAAACAAGGATCTTTCCTAGGCTTGGTGCTTCTATAACTTTATTAAATATTATATCTGACAAAATATATTTTAATGATCATTCAAATATTATATTCAATCAAAGTAGCTTACTGCTACCATTTTAGCACCAATGCTCATGTTTTCTAAAAAATAAATAAAATATATGCCATCTACCCCAATGAAATATAGCCTGATACACATCCCATCATACCTTTGTAACTGCAACTGGTGTTATGTATATTATACAACCGCTGTCAAATGTGTTGCTGATATTCTTCTATGATTAAATGTCTAACTTATCACCTCTTTAACCAACCATTAGCTTGATGTTAATACGATGTTTGACACAGTATATAGCTAGATCAATTACAGAAAATCTTCCACCGGAAAATATTGCTAAGTCTTCCACTGGAAAAATGTTGTGAAGTTTGTAAAAGAAAAAAAAAAAATTTAATATTAAGGGATCCACACTTGACTACAATCTTTTATAATTGTAAGCAAGTGACAACATTAAAATACTAAAAATACAATTTCCAGGATATACTACTCTCTGCCAACCATGGAAGAAAGGTAAGTATTAATTTGCCAAACACTAGGAAATAAATTCCAGATTAACAGTAATGTCTGGAGTTTATTCCTGTGGCAAAGTTTTGAACAGAAATGTTTAATATCTGCTATATTTTTATTTTATTTTTCGAGGGTATGCAAGGGGAAAGAGGACCACCCGGATCTCATGGAGATAAAGGAGAGCAGGTGAGACTTTAACGCCATTTTCACATGTTAGTGTTTAGAAGTAGTGATGAGCGAATATACTCGTTACTCGAGATTTCTCGAGCACGCTCGGGAGTCCTCCGAGTATTTTTTAGTGCTGTGAGATTTAGTTTTTCTTGCCGCAGCTGGATGATTTACATCTGTTAGCCAGCATAAGTACATGTGGGGATTCCCTAGCAACCAGGCAAACCCCCACATGTACTTATGCTGGCTAACAGATGTAAATCATTCAGCTGCGCAAGAAAACTAAATCTCCGAGCACTAAAAAATACTCAGAGGACACCCAAGCATGCTTGAGAAATCTCAATATCGAATATTCGCTCGTCACTATTTAGAAGTCCAAACCAGGAGCAGGTGCAATACACATAAGAGGCGCAAAACTATCCAATATAATTTTTCTCTCTGTAGGTTTCACTCCTGATTGTATTTTACCAATACTACTGAAACCACTATGCACCCTTGTGAAAGATCAATCATTTAAAAATAAGCGAAGAGACAGAAAAAAATGGATTTCATATCAGTATGAAATGTGATCTCCTAGTAGGGAATGACTGTCCTATTCTCATAAGCAGCCATTCTTTCACATTTCACACAGCAGACTATTAATGATTATGTTTATGCAAAATAGCTTCTCCAAAACTCTGAACCTAATTAAAGTAATAAAACATTTTTACTGTTTGGATTTTGTAAAGGGACGCACTGCTTGAATAAGTCTTATATGAGTGTTACTTAAGTACTGCAAACACTGAAATACTTAATTTTATGTGCATTTTATTTTTACTTGCAAAATAGTACTATACTGGCATCATTAATTCAGATTATGCTGATAATAAGCCAAAAAATGCTAACATTTATTATAATCCATTTAAGTCACTATGAAGCTGAATGGAATTTTACTAATTCTGGTCACCTGAAATGTCAACTTGATCCATTTGATGCTGGTGTAAGCAACAGTTCTGGAAGTGAAAAAATTGTCTTCACTTTAGATTTTTTTTTTAAAAAAACAACACATTTTTGGACGCCTTCCTGTTTGTGATCAAGGTTCCTCAAAGTAACGGTATTCTTTCCTTTATTTATCAGAATATGCTTTTCTGTCTGTGTCAACCAGTGTATCAGCATCAGCTTTTGTAATCTTGACAATCAAGATAAAACTGTTTTTCAAGACACGCTCAAACACATGTATATATTTTTTGTTTTAGGGATCCCCTGGTCTTCCTGGATACCCTGGAACGTTGGGTGCCCCGGGACTTCCTGTAAGTAGATATTTTACAGCAGAAAAACATAACTAACCTGTAAGCCTGTAAAACATCAGCATTTGGCCTTACATATATATTTGTAGCTAGATGGAGACCCGATGCTATCGCATCGGGAGGGCAGTAATGTCACGAATGGGGCAGGCTTTGCAGCGTTGAGAATCTCTTCCCTCCATGTGCTCACCCACCTATCCACCCTCTCTTTTCCCATGTGCTGTCTTCTACTGTCTGTGCTCTCTTCTTTGACCTGTCTACCCCATGTGCTATGCGCTCCTCCTGAACAAAGATGGCAGCGGTCAGTGAATCATTCGGCTGATCCCGACAGCTGCGTGTTTGCGATGGTGTTCCGCTGGTAGTACCGTGCAAGAGGCTGCATATGGCGTATACAGTGTGTGGTGTGTACGGTGTATACAGTGTGTGTGCGTGATACATACGGCATATACCGTGTGTTTGTGTGTGTGGTGCATACGGTGTATACAGTGTGTGTGGTGCGACAGTGTTCCGCAGGTGGTACCACGCTAGAGGCTGGTACCACCAGCAGTTTCCATATTGAGACACCCCTCACTTGGGTGTCCAATATGGAGGTTGGTGAACTTCTGCCACTTGGAATTCTGGGATCTGGACACGTCTGGACGGAACAGGATGTGAAGACATTACAAGGTAAGTATATATTAAGATATTTGATATCAATGCTTTGCCCATTCATTTGAACTCTTCTGATTATAAGTGAGCACAGTAGGCTAATAAAGTGCCCTATGGGGTAAAGTAGCTTTAATCATATGAAGTTTAGACACAATTTGTTCTAAAAGTCTTCTTGCTGCTATAGTCATATAACATACATGGTTGGTTGTAGGTGAGAATTACTTTGATGGACTACTGTTAATTAGTTTAGAATTACAAAACCCTACTTAATACAAAGAAAGACAAAAGCCAAGCAGCATAAACCAATAATTCCAGTAGTTTAAATCTATCTATACTTTTAGCCATTATTACATTCTGTATAATGTTCTATTAATTTACAGTTTGGGCAGTAGAGTATTAATTTAGAATGTTATAATTAAATTCCACTTCCTATAGAGATAGGTTCTCCCTTTTCTCTCATGTCCTCCCTGTTGAATCAAATAATGTCTGGCAGGCATAACCAAAATGAGGGCGGAAAAGATTCATGAGAATCCTTAAGTTACCTGCATCTAAAGACCCACCCAGGCCACAAGTCATCACTGTGTTCTAACATGCTCACATTCATATCTAAATCATAGGGTTAGATTTTGCTTAACATAATAGTTCAACAAAGCGTGAAAATATTCTCATGTGATACTTTATTTGGAATGTTGTAATGCTAAATGCACTGAACTTTTTACTTGTCAGGGTAGTAAAGGGGAACGAGGATACACTGGACCATCAGGAGAAAAAGGAGAGTCAGTAAGTCCACATATTATGATGTTTCTGGACTGATTTGTTCATATTTATGGACGAGATCTTTCTAAAATTTATATTTATAAGGTTCATTTAACACATTATACTGTACATATTGATGAAAAAGAAATCTAGACATATATTGAACTACATCTCTACATAATTAACCCAAGTAAAAAAAAAATCCGAAATGGCCTTTTTTTTTTATAAGAAGCTTTATGACTAATCTAAATCAAACACTGTACCCGAACATCTCATTTAACTACTTTTACCTGTTTTCTTAGTCAGTGTGTATTAATCTTTTATGATTATTTTTTACAGAATGTTGAGAAATATTCCATATTTACAATTATCTCCTTTTTTAAAACCATAAGGGTCCTCCTGGAATTCCTGGCATTACTGGCCCTTCCGGACCGGCGGTAAGAGCCTATTCCAACTTTTATTTCATGTGCTTGCTTATAATTATCAGATATGTGACATAGTTGCAATCTACTTTTTCAGGGACCAAGAGGAGAAAGAGGAGCCTCAGGAAGCTTAGGAGAGAAAGGTGATCAGGTGAGTAGCTGTTACATTGAATGAAGGTGTACCACTCCACCCCTTATTTTTCATTAAAAGACTCAGAAGTCATTGTAGAGTCTGACACCTTTTCTGTACACTTGCAGTGCACTATTTGTGCCAAGATAAACATAAATTTGGAAATGTTCAGGTCTCATGTTATGCAATGTACCTAATATGCAGACCTTAATCACTTAAAAAAAAAGTTATTTTTTTTATTTAGCTCATTTACTATGTAGCCATAATCATCTTTTCTCCAATTGAAGTCCGATTTAAGTCAGTATTATACGTTTGATATTTCAGTAGCAAAATATATCTTAATCTTAACTTATTTTCTTGTTTTCTATTAATATGCTTATCAAATTGTGCTTTTTTCTCAATAATCATCATCATGATCAGTTATCATTGTCTCTTAGCATACTAAATAGCCATGATGACGGATCACTTCTATTTCACTGTAGGTCAGTGTACTTTGTAATTAGATGATGACCACTTGTGTAGCTAGAGTCCAATGGGCCCCTGTGCAAAATTTGGATCGGAGCCCCCACCTGCATGTTGGTCACATGTATGGGCCCTTGTAGCGTTCTAGATCCTATAAAGACATACGTGTTCTCTCCCTATGTAATAATGTCTTTTGTCCTGGCATCTTCCTGTAATAATCTCCACCATCCTGGGCCCCATGCTATAACATTTTCCCCCCATCCTGGGCCCCTTCCTGGTATATTGTCCCCATTCTGGTATAATTGTCCTCATCCTGGTATGCTGTCCACATTCTGGTATAATGTCCCCCATCTTGAGCCCCTTTCCGTTCTTCTCCAGCACATTTTAAAAAGAAATAAATAATTTTACTCACTTTCCTCTGCTTCCACGCCGCGCAACGTCCTCTTCTGTAGTCTACACCTGACTACAGAATGCTGGTACGGGTAGTGCATAACATCACTGCCATACGCCAGGCATCACTGGCAAGCTGGCGCCTGCTGCTGGCCTCTGATTGGCTTGTTTCTGCACCACAATACATTTCACCTTAATGTGTGTCCAAGGATGCATATCCAGGTGAAATTGGTATCAGTGGGCCCCCCTACAGCACTGGCACTGTTGCAGGTGCACCCTCTGTGACCACAATCGTTACGCCCCTGATCATGACCTAAAGGGTTATAGTCCCGTAGCATAAACTTTTTCAATTGTGGTGAACCCACTAATATCTTTGGCTAAGCTTATAGAACATAGTTACACATTTGCATGAGTATCTGCAGCATTACAACTGCCTTCACGTTTGACTTTACTAAGCTGCCAACCACACGATTTCATCACTGATAAACATAAATCCAATATGGATTCTTATTAGATATTCTACATAAGTATTGATAACATGTACACCGAGTTTTGTGAATGGTAGAGTGCAAGGATTAACTCAAAAGTCTTGGAACATACCCTAAATATAATGTATGAATAAGTAAAGTATGAGCATTATGTTTAGGCATTTACCATACAATGTACTGCAATTTTTCTTTTTGTTTCTAACCACAGGGTTTTCCAGGTCCACCTGGACTCCCTGGGCTTCAGGTAAGTAACAAAGGATAAAGGGTTTGTAATTATTATTTTTTATAATTGTTAGAATATACAGTGAACAGTAGATTTGGGTACCCATTTACAAGAACTTATGATGGAAAAACATTGCCCAGTGAAATATTGCATATATACATTATTTCATTTGCTTCTTATTATTTGATAAAACTATTTGATCTGCAGTATATCATTTGTCTGACTGGGCAGCCAGGCAAAATTTGGGTACAATAGAAGTATGGGCTTGTGTGAATGTGACATATTAAATTATGACACAAGTCTAATTTCAGGGACCCCCTGGATTTCCAGGAAAATTGGGCCCAACAGGACCACCTGGACCTCCTGCTGAGAAGGTAAGTTTTGTCCCAATAGGAACCATTTGCCAATAAGATTTTGTAGTATATCTAATGACATAGCTGATAACACTTATTTTGCTCTATATTTATTTATTATTTTTCTGGCTTGTATAGCACCAATAATGCCACAGTGTTTTACAGGCATCATTTATGTTATGGGTATACAGAATTCCTTCAAGATGGGTGGCTGCGTGAGAAGGGTTACCTGCTATTAAGAGCAGGGCCGGTTTTAGGCAAAATGGGGCCCAAGGCGAAAGTTTAAAATGGGGCCTCAAATGCTAACATATTGCACATCACACAGAAGCATTTCTGTTGTATTTACATGCGCTGAGTTCAGGCCGCTAAACGAGTGTGATCGACAATATTGAAGCCATTTGCTTGTTTCCCAGCCTCTTTACACCATCTGAGAAAGAATGATGGGGACAGAACAATCACTATTAGATCAATCTGTCCCCATACAGTATCATGTTATCAGCAGCACATCTACAGTTTACACCGGTGATGTGCTGCTGAGAACATTGATTTCTGTTCCCGCATAAACAATCCAATCACTCGATGAATAGGCAGCATTTTGCTTGTTTAGTATAATACACCCATAGTCCTCCATATATTATAATGTGCCCCATAGTCCTCCATATAGTATAATACACTCCCCATAGTCCTCCATATAGTATAATACACTCCCTATAGTCCTCTATATATTAAAATACACTCCTCAGTCCTCCATATAGTATTATACACTTCCCATAGTCCTCCATACAGTATAATACACCACTCAGTCCTCCATATAGTATAATACACTCCTCATAGTCCTCCAAATATTAAAATACACTCCTCAGTCCTCCATATAGTATAATACACTCCTCAGTCCTCCATATACTATAATACACTCCCCAGTCCTCCATATAGTATAATACACTCCTCATAGCCCTCCATATATTACAATACACTCAGTCCTCCATATAGTGTAATACACTACTCAGTCCCCCATATAGTATAATACACTCCTTGTAGTACTCCATATAGTATAATGCACCGCCATAGTCATCCATGTAGTACAATTCACTTCCCATAGTATAATGCACCCGATAGTTCTTCATATAGTATAATGCATTCCCCATAGTCCTCGATATAGTATAATGCAGCCCAATTTTAGTATAATGCAGCCACCCTATAGAGCATAATGCAGCCACCCTACAGAGTATAATGCAACCACCCCAGAGTATAATGCAGCCCCGTCATACAATATAATGTAAACCCCCGGCAGAATATAATGGAGCCCACCTCATATAGAATAAGGCAGCCCCTCCATAGAATATATGGTAGCCCCCTCATAGAGTATTATGCAGCCCCCCACAGAATATAATGCAGGCACTCCATAGAATATAATGCAGCCCCCTTACATAGTATAATGTAGCCCCTCCATAGAATACAAAGTAGCCTTGCGTTTATGCGGTGGTGTGTACTTAATGTGGCGCTGTGTCCTCACCTGTTTTATTATAAGTTGTGGACTTCATGATCGTTATTTTGGTTTTTTTTGACCCATTTCCGCTTCTGTCCTCTTGTTTATCAGCGACTAGTCCGTATGCTATATCCAATATCGTTATCAGAGGATATTTATTCTCCTTTCTACCTGTAGTAATACCTCTGTAGTTGGTAGCTATGCTGATTAAAGTCGTGATTTTGCTTATTCATAGAATATAAAGTAGTGCGCCCCCATAGTTTATAATACAGCCCTCCCTCATAGAATATAATGTAGCATCACCCCCCCCAATAGCGCCACAGTCCATTACTCACGGATATATAAAAAAACACAATCCTCACCTCTCCTCGTGCCCCATGCTGCTCCCGGCTCCACTTTCAGCGGCTGCGCTGCCCGGACCCGGCACACAGTGGGTGCGCGGCCACAGTATCAGAGGCAGAGGGGAATGATGGGAGAGGGAGCGTGAGTTGACACTCTTTCCTCCAACATTGCTTTGAACTGTACTGGTGTCTATGACGCCAGTATAGTTCAATGCAGCGGTGGCGGGGGGAGTCGGTGCTGGCGGCAGGCGGGCCCCCCTGCCTCACGGGCACCATAGCAGCTGGGTGATGTGTCACTAGCTGGGGGCCCCTGGGGGAGCGGGGGCCCTAGGCAGCTGCTTGGTCTGGCTGCTGCTAATGCCAGCCCTAATTAAGAAGCATATATAAAGGTATTCGGTACTCCATATTTTTCTATTGGAGTACCGAATACCTTTATATATGCTTCTTAATCAAATATATGTGCAAATTTTGTTATAAGGAAATCTAAAAGGTAAAGTGGTAATGTCCAAAAATGTGGACCTTTGTCAGACATGGATTGCTGTACAGAGAAGAAAGGCTAGTACTAGTGAAAAGCGGCTATAATCGCGATGTGTATTTTTTTACTGACATGCCGAGTACCATACACTTCTTTACATCAATCGTCCAATGATGCCCACAGTATGTCGAAGGAAGGATTGTTAGGATTTGAACCCAAGGACCCCGGCGCTGTGTAGGAAATGACAGCCTGCATTTTACTAAAATGTAAACTTGGTAATTGCAAAAAATGGTGGTCTATGGCACACAGATCTGGTAATAGTCTCTGTACATTGCTGCTGAGTACGTTGGCAGTATAGAAGCAACAATACATACAGTTGTGTGAAAGTGTTTGCCCCCTTCCTGATTTCCTATTCTTTTGCATGTTTGTCACACTTAAATGTTTCAAATCATCAAACATATTTAAATATTAGACAAAGATAACACAAGTAAAGACAAAATGTAGTTTTTAACTTAAAGTATTTATTATTAAGGGAAACCGAAATCCAAACATACAGGACCCCTTGTGAAAAAAATAAAATAACTGTGGTTTATCACATCTATGGGAAGCTGAGTTAAAATTCCCTAGCCACACCCAGGCCTGATTACTTCCACACCTGTTCTCAATCAAGAAATCACTTAAATAGGACCTGCCCAACAAAGTGAAGTAGACTAAAAGATCCTCAAATGCTAGAAATCATGCCACGATCCAAAGAAATTCTGGAACAAATGAGATACAAAGTAATTGATATCTATCAGTCTGTAAAACATTTTAAAGCCATTTCTAAAGCTTTGCGACTCCAGTGAACCACAGTGACAGCCATTATCCACAAATGGCAAAAACATGGAACAGTGGTTGAACCTTCCCAGGAGTGGCCAGTCAACCAAATTTACCCCAAGAGCACAGCGACGACTCATCCAAGAGGTCACAAAAGACTCCACAACAACATCCAAAGAACTGCAGGCCTTACTTGCCTCAACTAAGGTCAGTGTTCATGACTTCACCATAAGAAAGAGGCTGGTTAAAAATGACCAGCATGGCAGAGTTCCAAGACGAAACCACTGCTGAGAAATAAGGACATAAAGGCTCATCTCAGTTTTGCCAGAAAACATCTTGATGATCCCCAAGACTTTTGGAGAATACTCTGTGGACTGATAAGACAAAAGTTGAACTTTTTGGAAGGTGTATGTCCCATTGCACCTAGTGTAGAAGTAACACAGCACTTCAGAAAAGGAACATCATACCAACAGTAAAATAGGCTGGTGGTTATATGATGATGTGGGGCTATTTTGCTGCTTCAGCACTCGGAAGACTTGCTATGGTAAATGGAACTATGAATTCTGCTGTCTATCAAAAAATTCTGAAGGAGAATGTCCGGCTATCTGTTTGTGACCTCAAGCTGAAGTCCACTTTGGTAATGCAGCAGGACAATTATCCAAAATACACCAGCAAGTCCATCTCTCATTGGCTTATGAAAAAAAAATAAGACTTTGGAATGGGCTAGTCAAAGTCCTGACCTTAATCTGATTGAGATGCTATAGCATGACCATAAAAAAGGTGGTTCATTCTCTGAAACCCTCCAATGTGGCTGAATTACAACAATTCTGCAAAGATGAGTGGGACAAAATTCCTCTAGAGCGTTGTAAAAGACTCATTGCCAGTTATCGCAAGCTCTTGATTGCAGATGTTGTTGCTAAGGGTGGCCCAATCAGTTATTAGGTTTAGGGGGAAAACACTTTTTCACACAGAGCCCTGTAGGTTTGGTTCTCTTTTTCCCTGAATAATAAAGACCTTCATTTAAAAACTGCATTTTGTGTTATCTTTGTCTAAGATTTAAATTTGTTTGGTGATCTGCAACACTTTTTCACACAACTGTTAGTAATAGTTGTATAGCATCCAATATTGTTATATGATAAGAATATTTGTTAACAGGAACATCAAACAGATGGCATGTATTGCGATGTATAGAACCAGTGGCTCTCTGGGCCATAATACATTTTAGCTGAATGTGCTTCTGAGGATGCACATCCAGCTGAAACACACGCTGACATCGGGAGGCCACCTTCTTCCTCAGGCTTAGTAATAGTTACCTTTGGTCTTTGGTACCCCACGTATGACGTAATGTAACTGTAGGGGCTGCATCTGTACTGTGGACCGTATGTTTGAGATCCCTGATCTTGATTGAAAATGCAGCTTATCAAAGTATAAGGCCACCTTCAGACATCCGTGATGTTTTTCATTTGCACAAACACTGATCGTTGTCCATCAGTGTTTTGGATCTAATTTTCATCAGTGTTTGGTCAGGGTTTTTAAGTATTTACCACCAGTGTTTCTTTAGTGATTTTCTTGTTTGAAAAAATAAATCCCCCATACATTGAAACATTAAAAATGAACAGCAAACAGATTGCACATTGATGGCAATGTGCGATGTTAGCGATTTTTCCCATAGGCTTGTATTGGTAATTCTGCTTTCAATCTTGGATCAAAAATAAACATGTCTCCATGATATTTGGGTATACATAATCAGCAAAAAAGATATTATTATTATTATAATACATTTTTATAGCGCCATCTATTGCATGGCGCTTTACATGTAAACGGGGCAAATATAGACAAGTACAATAAACATGAGTAAAACAAGGCACACACAAGTACAGGAGGAGAGAGGACCCTGCCCGCGAGGGCTCACAGTCTGCAGGGGATGGGTGAGCATACACTAGGAGAGGGTAGAGCAGGTCATGCGGTGGTTCAGTAGACTGGGGATCACAGCAGGTTGTAGGTTTGTTGGAAGAGGTGGGTCTTCAGGTGCCTTAGCCAAAGACTCTTAGGTGGGGGAGGCAACCCTTTTAAAAAAACTATTGAGTACGCAATGAATGCAGACAGATGAAAATAAAATGACCCATAAAGATAGAAGATGGATAAACAAAGAAGATGGGTAAACAAATTATGTCATATGAGAAAGTAGTGCAGCCTCTTTACTGATGTGTTCGGATTTTATATTTGAATTCTCAAACTCATGGCATCATTGTGTTTCCTATTCTCTTGTCTGTGTGCAGGGTGCAGAGGGACAACGCGGTTCTCAAGGACTAAGTGGTCCATCTGGTCCTCCAGGGCCTCCTGGAATACAGGTAATTTCAGGTTCCTTTTTAGAAAATGTAAAGGCCTATCTAGTAGCAATTGCTCAGCTGTATTTGCAACTCTTATCACTAAATGGAGAGAGATGCGCATGTGTGACCAGCTTTCTTGTCACTGCAGTTGGAGCACCAGTCAAAATGGGGGCTCAGGGGGACCCACATTTTTAGATAGGTGATAATCCCAGAAGTGGGGCCCTCATCCATTAGACATTAATGGCATATGACTGTCATGGGGAGCCACTTTAACATGTGATGTACTAGAATAGCATTACTCTAATTCTGTAACAATTTATTTAGGGACCTCCTGGAATTGAAGGTCTAGATGGAAAAGATGGGAAACCTGGTGCAACGGTATGTACTAGAGTCAGATGTTTGGTTGTAAATAGAATTGCATGACTGATACTTACGGATGAGACACTATGTCTTGGTTTGTGAAGTGGTGTTTTTTTCCAACATTTCCTCATCCCTAAAGTTCAACATGACTGATGTTTGGACACTTGTTAAATTGAAAGTTGTCAGGTTCAATATATTCGGTAGAAAGCCAGTTGGCTTGCATGCTAAATGTATGTATATATTTAATAACCAAATACTTATGTATGGTTGTTACATGCAGACATCTTTTTATTTTATGGCAAGCCTGACATTTTGCATTTTTTTTATTTTAATTTATATTATTCCATTTTAGTGAAAACTTTTTTAGATGGCCACCAAAAATTGCATTGAAAAGTGGTCTTCCAGGGGTATAGTCTTCTCAAGGAAGATAGTCAATATGTATAATATTTGTTGGAAAATAAATATGTCACATAATATCTGGTCTTGATGAGAAGGCGGTCCTCTCAAAGAGTATTTCTCATATGTCTACTCCATTACAGTGGATGAAGTAACTTTAGTTTTCATTGCCCTGCATTATTATAAGCTACTCAGTGTCTGAGGTGCTGTATTACAAAAATGGGAAGATATGGCATCTTTTAATTGATTTGTATGCACACTCTGGCCTGAAACCATTGATAACTACTATTTTTTCTTGTCTTCTGTTCACAGGGAGTACCAGGTCCTCCAGGTCCTCCTGGAATTAAGGGCCTTCCAGTGAGTTAAAGCATTGGTATTCATTAAACATTGCTGTGGTGACTTCATCTACTTACTTGTACTTACTTTGTTTACATAAACGTTGTGTTCCATAAATTCAAGGCATATGTGTCCTCAGCAAAATTTTGAGGCAGAAACTTACATTTCTGCTCTGAATTGGCGGTTGGTGCTGCCGTGGAGCCACAAGTAGATCAGCCACATGCAGTAGCCTGCAGTTTGCTACCTTAGTTCTAGTCGGAAACTACTTAATAACTGGTATGCCACTTTTTTGAAGGGTACTTGAATTTCATATCTAGAGACAAAAATTCCTTGGCCTTATGAATGGCAATTACATTTTTCCACGAAAACAATAGTCCATGTTGTGTTGGCAGATTTTATGTGTATTTTGTCTTAGAAACGCAAAGAAATCCTTGTTAATATCTGCCATTTGAGCATACCTATACTGATTGTAATTTATAATTTAGTTATAAATTTAATTTTATAATTTATCATTTTGTGCAGTTTTAGACACAAATTTTGAGAATTCCAACACAATTAAATGCAATCTGTAAGATTAGTTGATGGAAATATTAATTACATTTTAAAGTTATTTTACTATTGGTTTGGGATGTTTGTATAGGATTATGCATTAAAGATGAGATGTTTGATAAAATGAATTCATAATATTTTTATTCTAGGGATTCAAAGGAAAAACAGGTCACATGGGCCTGCCAGGAGCAAAGGTACAATCATTTACCACTATTGACCAACTTTCTCACCTAGTAACACAATAATGAATGCTAAATTCTCATTTCTTAATCTTTGTCTTAGGGAGATTGTGGGCCTGCCGGACCTCAAGGAAGTCCAGGAAGGCCGGGAGCAGAGGCAAGCTCACAGCTTCAGTTATTATTTTCCTACAGCTGTAGATGATCTATGTTTGTGATAAAGGCTACAAACAACATTTCTGTTTAGGGTGATCCTGGTCCAATGGGTCCACAAGGACGTCCAGGTCCTCCAGGTCATCTAGTAAGTGCACAAGTATAATTTGTAACGTGATACACGCACTTCTGATGTCCACATTGCAAAGTATTTGTAACCTTAATTTTAGGGAAGTGCAGGAAGCCCAGGGCAACCAGGCAGCCCAGGACCTCCAGGGCTGGTAAGGTCTTAAAATAGTCTTATCATTAGAGAATATGCAAAAATATGAAAATAATTAATCAATATTTTATTTACTTTTCACATTCTAGGGAATGAAGGGAGAACGAGGACCCTCCGGTGAAAGAGGTTTGATGGGTCTTCCTGGGGAACCAGGAGCCCCAGGACATCCTGGCCCTGTTGTAAGTATCACAGTGATTACAAAGACCATCCATCAATTTGTGAGCAATGTCAGTTGTGAATCTGCAATTAGAAATCTGATATGTAAAAATGTAAAGTGGTTGTTCTGCATTAACATGTTATTGAGTTATCGTATCCATGGCATTGGTCATCAATGTGAGATCGGTGGGGGGTCCGACACCCTTCATTCTCACTGATCAGCTGACATCTGGTACAAACACCACAGCTCTGTACATTGTTTAGGGGCTGCTGCTGAGTACTGCAGTTCATTTCCCTTAGAGAACAGTGCCAGTCAACTCACTGTCAATGTAACATGAATCAGAATGAGCTGTACAATAAATAAAACAAGGATGTTGGATTTGCTGTTTTTTTCATTACCTCACCCAAAACTGATTATTCATGTTCATAATGGCCCGACCAGGGTTTGCCCATTAAGAGTACAAACAAAGGGAATGTTAAGTAAATATGTTGAAAGTATTTTCTTGCTTTCATTAGGGAGAAACTGGAGCAGATGGAGCACCAGGGAAAGAGGTATGTGATGTCTAAAAAATTTTGTCAATGTATTTGCAGGTAATGAGGTAATAATTATATGTATACATTTATCAACATGGATACAATAACCAAGTATGTCTACATTTTATAATGGAAATGAGAGGCCCGCCAGGGCCGTGGGGTACAGGGTATCGGGTCCGGTATTCACAGGAGAATGTCACGGTGGTGACCCGGTCCGTGACCCTGGGAGCCCATGTAAAAGGGATATTGATTACAGTTTGTTTTCGTGATGCCACCTGTGGTATTCGGTCAGTGGGGACTGAGCTGCTTTATGGGGTCCTCTGGGGTGATGTTATGGCAGCTAGATGGTATAACTTCCCACAGGTGAAGTATATCCCCAGGGCTCCCGGGGTGTAGATGGAAGATGATGGTGAATGGTGCAATAATAGCAGATAGAACAACATGAAATGACAGAACATAAATGACCACTGGACGAAACTTTCCATAACGAAACGCGCGTCGGGTGTGGTGGGTCCTTGCTTTGCAGCTTCCAACAGGTAACTATTACTATATCATACATAATGTGGGCTTAATCATTTATGTTCTGTCATTTCAAGTTGTTGTATCTGCTCTGATCATGGTGCATTCCTGAAATCATTGCACCTTATTACCTGTACACCTATATTATTTATATTTTTATTAATTTCATAATCTTTATACTATGCTGGTTTCCGGTTTTCTCCATGGTCTGAGCAGACTCATTGTATCCTGGTAACATTTATTTGCACAGATATATATGTTATGTGAATCAGCATAGGCACTTGCACTTTATATAATATAATATTGTACACCCTTTTGTATGCATTTTATGTTTTGCCATTTTTTTGCCATACCCACCATCTTCCTTCTGTATCTTGTTTATCCCCCATTAATTATTTTATGCTTTTATGAAGCTCTGTGGTTATTTTTAATTGATTGTTAACAATAAAATTCATTCATTTAATAGCCATTTTTTGAAAGCACTATTCTTTGGTGTTGCTTATGTATTTTATGCTTTTTGTCTGAAAATATATGATTGAGTTTACTATCCTGATGTTTACTACGCTGTGTAAAATGTAAAGAAAACAAGAATGCAAGTGTTAGGGTTAGCGGATTGCACTAAATAAAAATAACTAATATAGTGCAATCGCAACCCGGGGTCCACCGTGAAGAGATGTTAACCTGCAGCCAAGGTAATGGAAGAACACACAGCGAGCGATTGTAAGCTTGCACTTAGTTAAATGTCACTCAGGGAACAAAGCACGAAGCTGTGTCACTCGCACACAGAAACAGAATAGATGCTCTGCTATAGAGCTGTGTCACTTGCACACAGTAACTAAGTAGATATGATGCTAGATACGATCCCTGTTAACCTCACAGGGGATCGGAGCCCACAAACGGAGTAAATAGCAAACAGTGGTCACACAGTCAGCAAAAGCACTCAACCAACTCCTCTCCGGAGGTGCTGGAATTCTAATGGCTAGACACCAGCCCTGAATCCATACAGACAAACTCCTCTCCGGAGGTGCCGGAATTCTAATGGCTAGATGCCAGCCCTGAATCCATACAGACAAACTCCTCTCCGGAGGTGCCGGAATTCTAACGGCTTACCGCTGACCTGGAGCACATGTTGACAAAGACCACACTGTTGCAATGTCTCATTCACACATGGAAAGAGGTTGACACTAGCATGCTCGCGTGCGCCTCTGAGACCCTTTTATATGTTCAGTTCATGTTCAGTCAGATAAGACCTTGCACGCGGGCAAAACCGGAGCTTCCACATCACCAGTGCACCTGACGACCAACCACCAATGAGACGTCGCCACTTCACGAGCATGCTCAGTAGGGTGATTTTGGTACTTAGTCTCCAGAGCGTTCACTTGTTGCTTCCTACCGCTGGTTACCATAAGCTTGGCTGAAGAGCCAGCAGTAACCAGATGAATAGCATGAGCTTGAGCAAAACGCTTGGACCAACGTCTATGCTCAGCAGCACCCGCAGCGGCCAAAGCTGGATGGGAGACTGCAGATGCAGGCAAGGCTTGGGATTTACCCTGTGCAGTGGGAGAATCCAGGCACCTAACATTACTCCACTGCTAACATATCTCCAGTGATGTTTGCCACGCTCAAAAGCCGCAATAAGCTGGGGGGCATGAATGTGCTCTATAGGCTCCTAGGTTCTATCTTCAGGCTCATGACCCTTCTAGTCCACCCAAAAAAATCTTTTGCCACTTACCACCTTGGACCCAACAATGGCATTGACTTCAAAATCATCTGATGACGTATCCGAGCTCTCAGCAGGAGTCCCAGGAGACCGGGTCATATATTCGGGTTTCAGCAAAGACACATGGATGGTGTCGGTGATGTTAAGATGTGGTGGAAGGCTGGGACGATAGACTACAGGGTTCACCTGTTCCAGGACCTTGAAGGGATCTATATAGCGGGGAGCAAATTTAGTGGACTCCACACGCAGTCTGATGTTACGAGCCGAGAGCCACACTAAATTGCCAGGGGCGAAGACCGGAGCTGGACGATGATATGCGTCGGCGGAAACCCTCATTCTCTCCTTAGATGCCCTAATGGCATCCTGAGTGCGATCCCAGATGTCATGAGCCTCCACTGCTCAGTCCACCACCCTAGGGTTGGAAGATGAGATGGGCACAGGAACATGCGGATGCTGACAGTAGTTAAGGAGAAACGGCATCTGCCCTATAGAATCGGAGACGGCATTATTAACGGGAAAACTCTGCCCATGGCAGTAAGGATGCCCAGTCATCATGCCTGGCAGCGACAAAATGTTGTAAGTACGTGATAGAGTCTGATTGGTCTTCTCCACCAACTCGTTCATCTCGGGATTATATGCAGAAGAGAGATTGAGCTCAATGCTGTGCAGCCGACAAGGCTCTCTCCAGAACCGAGAGGCGAACTGGGGACCCCAGTCACTGACTATCTTGTCATGCATCCTGTGAAGACAAGATATACTTCACAAAAAGCTCTGCCAATGCCCGTGCCAACTGTATGAACGGAAGGGGGACCAGATGTACCATCTTGGAGAAATGGTCGGTGACTACCCAAATGACAGTGTTGTTACGAGACTTGGGCAAGTCCACAATTAAGTTTATCCCATCCATCTCCCAAGGCCTATCTGCCACCGGCAAGGGATTAAGCAAGCCAGCGGGTCTCATACAGGAAGGCTGATTCCTGGCAAAAAGAACACATGCCTGAACGTGGTCCCTCAAGTCACGCGCCATCCGTGGCCACCAATATGACCTCGCCAAAAGCTCAGTAGTCCTTTTGGTGCTAAAAATCTTGGAAGTGTGAGCACAAGAGAGGACCTCCGGATGCAGGTTAGGTGGTACATAAAATTTGCCCAGAGGCACCTGCTCGAGCAAAACCGGAGCCACCATTCGAAGACTCTCCGAAAGGACAATTAGCCATGGCTCATCCCCCTCCTCAGAAGAGACTACGGAAAGGGATAGGGTGTCAACCCGTAAATTCTTCTCCCCAGAGAGAAAATGTATAGTAAAATTAAATCGGGAGAAGAATAAGGACCACCTGGCCTGGCGAGAATTTAGTCGTTGGGCCATTTGCAAATAGAGCAGAATTTTATGGTCCGTGAACACCTGGAAGAGATGCCGAGCTCCCAACAGGAGATATCTCCACTCTGAGAAAGCCAACCTCATGGCCAGTAACTCCCTGTTCCCGATAGTATAGTTCCTCTCTGTCGGTAAGAAGGTTTTAGAGAAAAAGAAGCAAGGGCGTTTTCCAACCGTGAGCATCCTTCTGATATAGAACAGCTCCTGCACCAATGGAAGAGGCATCCACCTCCAGGATGAAGGGCTTATCCACATCTGGCCGATGTAGCACAGGAGCCCTAGTTAAGTGGGACTTGAAGGAAGCAAAGACCTTAGAGATCTTCTCAGTCCATAGCTTAGAATTAGCTCCCTTCTTGGTGAGGCCTACCAAGGGAGCCGCCAGAGTAGAAAAGTGGGGAATGAACTGGCGGTAGTAAAGAGCATCACTAGGGGTATTGCGTGCCATTGAGTGAAGGAGGAAGACATAAAATTACCCTCAGCCCCAGAATTCACGCAAGCCTCTGTAGTGTGAGAGGTCGACCCATAGGACAGTGTCATCTTAATTTGGAGGACACATCCGATGTATCTAGAGAGCCTCTTCCAATAGCACTAGAGGCCGTCGTTCTCCCTGACGCCTGGGACACCTGTTAGCATAATGGCCAGCCTGCCTACAGACAAAACAAGTTGGTGGACAACATACGGGACGGGATTTAGACTCCGCCCTAGAAACCACCATGGGCTCCACCAGTTTGCTCGTCCGAGTCAGAGACACCAAAGGATAAGTAAAATTTTCTGCTAACCAAATCCTTCGTATACACTGGGCTTGCTCCAATCTTCGTTCAGCTTACCGAAGATCGATACGAGTGGATATGGATATTAAATCCTCCAGTTTAGTTGGGATCTCCCTGGTGGCCAAAGCATCCTTAACGTGGTCTGCAAGGCCCTTCCAGAACTCCGGGACCAAGACCTTATCTGGCCACTCCAGCTCAGAAGCTAAAGTCTGAAACCGGATAGGGAACTGGCTGGTCGGGAAGGAGTCCTGAATCAATGCCAGGAGTTGAAGTGCGGCATCATGGGTAACCTGTGGTCCAAGAAAGACCTGTTTCAGAGCACCCAAAAAAATGAGAGACTCTACTGACCACCAGGTCCTTACGTAGCCCACTAAAATGCCTTGTTCATCAAAAGGGACACCACAAATCCCACCTTGGCCCTTTCAGATGAGAAACGTGAACCCAGTAACTCCAGCTGGATCGAGCACTGGTTCACGTATCCCCAGAAACTTATTCGGGAGCGGGAAATGTGGGGAAAATGGAACAGGAGTCACAGCTGAAACCCAAGTAGCGGCTTCACTGGCTGCCTGTGCCATTACTGCGGTCAGATCCACAGCTGAGGTTGCACGCTCAAGTGCAATCAACCTGCCCTCCAGCTACTGGATATTCCGCAGAAGCTGCCGCTCGTCAGCCATTACTAGCCAGATCCTGGCACTAGTGTACTGTTAGGGTTAGTGGATCGCACTAAATAAAAATAACTAATATAGTGCGATTGCAACCTGGGGTCCACCGTGCAGAGATGTTAACCTGCAGCTAAGGTAATGGTGGAACAAACAGCGAGCGATTGTAAGCTTGCACTTAGTAAAACGTCACTTAGGGAACAACGCATGAAGCTGTGTCACTCACACATAGAAACAGAATAGATGTTCTGCTATAGAGCTATGTCACTCGCACACAGTAACGAATTAAATGCTCTGCAATAGATCTGTGTCACTCGCACACAGTAACGAAGTAGATGCTCTGCAATAGAGCTGTGTCACGCTCACACAGTAACGAAGTAGATATGAAGTTAGATATGATCCCTGTTAATCTTACAAGGGATCAAAGCCCACAAACAGGGTAAATAGCAAACAGTGGTCACATGGTCAGCAAAAGCACTCAATCAACTCATCTCTGGAGGTGCCGGAATTCTAATGGATAGACGCCAGCCCTAAATCCATACAGACAAACTCCTCTCCGGAGGAGCCAGAATTCTAACGGCTTACCGCCGGCCCTGAGCACATGCTGACAAAAACCATACTGTTGCAATGTCTCATTCACACATGGAAAGAGGTTAACACTAGCGTGCCTGTGTGCGCTTCTGAGACCCTTTTATATGTTCAGTTCATGTCCAGTCAGACAGGATCTTGCACGCGGGCCAATCCGGAGCTTCCACATCACAAGAGCAGCTGACGACCGACCACCAATGAGACGTCGCCACATTACGAGCATGCTCAGTAGGGTGATTTCTGAACTTAGTCTCCAGAGCATTCGGTTGTCACTGCCTACTGCTGGTTACCATAGGTTTGGCTGAAGAGCCAGCAGTAACCAGACGATTAGCATGAGCCTGAACAAGACGCTGGGACTGACGTCTATGCTTAGCAGCGGCCAAAGCTGGATGGTAGACCGCAGATGCAGGCAAGGCTTGGAATCTACCCTGTGCAGCGGGAGAATCCCGTTGCCTAACAGCAAGGATTTGGAAATATCGTATAGCCTTATTTTATTCACAAAAGAACATATCACTTATCAGAAATTGAAAGACATTTTCCCTTTCATTTGAAAAAGAACTCATTTAGAAATTGATGGCAGCACATTTCAATAAAGTTGGGGCAAGGCCATGTCTGCCATTTTGCAGCACCCCCTCTTCTTTTTACAACAGTGTAAACATCTGGGAAGTGAGGAGAAAATTGCAGGAGTTTTGAAAGAGGAATGTTGTTCTATTGTATGAGGAGTCTGAGGATTCTAGCTGCTCAACTGCCCAGGGTTTTTTTTGCTTCATAGTACTTCAAATGGTTTCTATTGCACAAGCTGGATGATCCCTCTCCTATTGAGTCTGCAGGACACAACATCTGAGTTTTCCATAAGGAATTTCACATTTTGATTCCTCTGACCACAGAAAAGTTTTCTATTTTGCTTCAGTCCATTTTAAAATGAGCTTTGGCCCAAAGAAAACAGAAGAACTGTCTTCATATATGGCTTCTTCTTTGCATGGTAAAGCATTTGTGGATTGCATGGCGAATTGTGTTAACAGACAATGATTTATGGATGTATTCTTGAGCCCATATAGCAATTTGCATGACTGCATCATGCTTGTTTTTAAAAGAGATTCATCTGAGGGCCCATCACGAGCAATCGATATTGACAGTCGGCCTTTTCCATTGAGCACATGGATGATATTATGTACTGTAGATGGTGGAATATTGAAATTCCTCACAATGTTATGCTAAGGAACATTTCTCTGAAATTGTTCCACAATTTTTAGACACAGTTGTTCACTGATTGGTGAACCTCTAACTATCTTTGCTTCTTAGAGACCATACCTCTCTAACATGCTCTTTTTATACAGTCGTGTGCATTAGTTGAAAAATGTTTTAAAATACACCACTTCCTTTCTACCTTTGTGTTAACTCTGTCCCCAACATCTCTAAGATGTTCTTCTGCCATCAATTTCTAAATAAGTTATTTTTTTTCAAATTAAATGAAAAAATTTGTAACTTTCATCTTCTGATATGTGTTGTATGTCCTGTTGTGAATAAAATATGGCTATGAGAGATTTCCAAATTATTACGGTACATTTTTGTTTGTTTACATTTTACAGAGTCTCAACTTTTTTGAAACTGAGGTTGCACTTTTATGCTGTTGAATTTGATTTTCCATCTTTATTTTTCTGCAAATTTCACCAATTCAGAAAAAAATGAGTGAACTTTCTAAAATTTCATGCAAAAAGCAAAATGTTTGGTATATTTAAAGTGTGAATTGATGTTTCTACATTCCATTTACTTGTAGTGCTCTGTACATTTGCTATTCAAATTAGTGAATGAGTCCTCCAAATTCAAAGATACATGCAAAAGAATGTTTTTTTCTTACTTATTATGTACTTGACTTTGTTCTCTTGCCATGTTATTACTCTTTAATCAGAAAATGTGTGTATGTTACAGAAAGATTGTGTGTAAAACGTTTGATCTATGCAAACAAATGGCTTTCTTTCCTGCGGAACAAATTGCTGTACACAGTAACAATGTCAGCATATAAATTGTTCCAACTTTTAGATACACAGTTTCTGAATCAGCTGAGAATAAAAAGAATAATCAATGCTGACAAAAAGCACAACAAAAGAAGCATGAATACAAGCTTTAGGCTAGGCTCACATGCTAAAGTTTATAAAAAAATGTTTTGATTCCTGCAATTTTTTTTTATTGATTTTTTGTTTTCACTAAGCACATAACATCTCACAGAAACTTGCAGATTACTGATCTATTTGATCTTTGAAACTTTTAAAATATTTACCAATTCTCCAATATTCTCACTTTACCTCTGAATACCAAGACACAATTACACTTTAATATAAAAAAAGCTGTATGGTAGATAAAGTTCTGTTATATTGTTCTAATTCTAAGGATAGGTCATCAATATCACAAGGCCAAACACCTCTTTACGTTTTTTTCCAGTTTATGCAAATAAAATGTAAAGGGATTTGACATTTTTCCTGAACACAAAGTATCTTCCAAAATATTGAAACATATGGAAATGCTATATGTCCTTAAAAATGTATTTGTTTTTTCTTTCTATACTTTTGGCTGGTTCCTTTGTTCAACTCTCTTCATTTACACAGCAAACTGGGTGGTCCTGATCAGCATCCCATGTCTTAGGATGTGCTGACCAACAATTGTAATGTTACTAGTGTTTTTTCACTCGCTGTGCTTCCAGCGCACTAGTGTTTTGCTGTGACAGCCAAGTTCTGCTTACTGAATGCAGAGTAAAGTGCATAGCGAGCAAGCAGAGAAACACTACAAACTTTTCAGTTCATGATCACCCTATAAGCTGAGGGCAGGCTTGGACTGGCCCATAGGGGAACAGGGGAATCCTCCGGTTGGCCTTTGTGTAGATATGGGCTCCCAACCCCACTGTATGAGAAATACTTGGCCTAGTTCACTGGATTTTCTCTGTATAGAAAAAGCAGCATATTATCACTCATTAACCAAACTACCCAGTTTACTATTATATAGAAGCATAGGTAAATTTGTGAATGAGGGAAATGTAATATTTGCATGCAGGTGAAACGTGGGCCCCCCAAAGTCAATGTTACTGTGAGCCCTTGGCACCCCAGTGCTTCACTGGCTGAGGGTATGTACACAAGGCGACTTTTATACACCAATGTACCTGCTTCATTTTTTAAACTGAAGATGCTTCCGGAAAATGGTGGCAGTAATTTTTCAGAAATGTGTTTTCTGTTGGCACTTTTTTTCAACATTCCATATATAATGGTGTCTTCTAAGTGGAAGGCACCAGAAAAATAGACTGGTCATTTCTTTTAGATGCCTCGCAGCTTTTTGATATTACAATGCATATGTTCATCCTTTTTGTCATTTTTAGCACTTTCGGCATGAAAAAGACATCATGTGCATATACTCTAAAGGTGAGGAAACATAGTTTCCCTGCACATGTAGACACAGCCATCATAATGGAGGTGAAGAAATAATGTAGAACATCTCCTGCAGCATTATATGGTAAACATAGAATGGAGATGCCATATTTATAAGGGTGATAGGTGAAAAATGATACAACTTTCAAAGAACAAGTATACTTGTGACTTATGATTTTAGGTTTAGAAGAAACCTCCAATGTGATCCTACGGATAGCACTTCAATCACATTACAAATTATAGGTTACACAATTTTATAATACATTTTTGGTTTCAGCTTTTCACCATTTTCTAGATTTTGTTTGGTGTTGATGACACCATGCCTGAGTTATACTTGGGAAGTACTTCCCACCAGCTAAATAAGGCATGGAGTATCAAGGGGTTAATTTGATGACTGTTTTACATAAATCATATTGCTTCTTCAACAGGGTTCGTCTGGTAAGCCTGGAATTCCCGGATCCCCAGGAGAAAAGGTGAGAGGACAACCTAAATGTATTATGTCTGTCTTTTTATTTGGACATGTTTCAATGCTGCATCCCTTACATTTTTATTTTAGGGTGAACCTGGAGCACAAGGTCCTGCAGGATCTCAAGGGGAGAGAGGAAGGCCTGGACCACCTGGAGATGGTTATGGAAAGAGTTCATCTGTAGGTGTTGTAGGGCCTAGAGGCCCTGCTGGAGAGAGAGGATCCAGTGGCCCTCCAGGACAACCTGGTCCTCCAGGAATACCTGGATCACCTGGAATAATGGTAAGCAATAACTTGTTAAACCACAGAACCCTCACTAATCAGAACAATAAAAAAAATCTTGTTTGGGGCAATGTCTGGTACTGCTGCTCAGCTCAAATGCAAAATTGATACAGCTGCATGCACAACAGTGGCATTGTGATCCTGAGGTCACATCCACACCGCATTAATAGCTCGTGCCTATGATCAGGAAGGCAGCGTTTTGGACACAACTCACCGGTGCTGCATCCAAAACACGACGTTTTGCATTAGAAGCATAGTGGATGGGATTTATTGAAATACCATGCCCATTGTGCTTTTATTTAACACTGCGTAAACTCACCCAAACTCATGCAGCATGTCAATTATCTGGAGCGGAGATGCTAGTCTCTGCTGCGGAGTCTCACTCACGGCCATTCGCTAGATGCGGTAAATCCGCATGGTTCAATCAACACATGTAGATTTAACTGTTTGATTAGAACGCAGCGTTTTGGAGGCAGAGAAAATACACCTGTGTCCAAAACACTGTTATTTCCTGATCGTGGACACATTGCCTAACAGTTTATTATTAATCTAGGTCATTTAATATATAAAGCTGAATGTGTGTGTGTGTATGTATGTATGTATGTATGTATGTATGTCCGGGACTGGCATCTGCACTGTCCCAGCTACAGCCACAAAATTTTGCGCAGTCATACATATGGACCCTGAGAGCGTCATAGGCTATGTTGTGAGGTGAAATTTTAATCCCACGCGTTTCAATTCACCAGACAATTTTGCCCCTATCTACATAATGGGGAAAAGTGAAAGGAAAAGTGTTGGAGGCAAATTGACAGCTGCCAGATGTGAACAAGGGGGACTTAAAGAATGAGAGCGATGGCGCCAAAGAGTATATACCGTACAGTTGCTAAGGTGGGGCCCCGACATGGGATACTCACCACACACGGGGATATGAACACACACACAAAATGCGCCACACACTACCACGTGCTTGAACACATATAACACCCTCAGCACACATTTCACCACACATACACCAACCTCGCCACATAAAAGTCGAAACAAAAAAGTCGCCACTCAAAACTCACCAGGCGCAAAATTCGCCACATGCCAAATTCGCCACATGCAAAACTAGGCTCACGCAAAACTCGCCACACGTGCAAAACTCACCTCATGGAAAACTCGCCACACGCAAAACTTGCACAAGTGGAAAAATTGCCACATGCACAAAAGTTGAAACACATGCAAAAGTCGGCTCACACAAAACTTGCACATACTCAAAGCGCACCACATATAAAACTCGCCACGCGCAAAACTCGCCATGCGCAAAACTTGCTGCACACAACTTGCTACACTAACCTGTCACATGCAACTTGACACACAAAAAGTTGCAACATGTCGCCACACAAAACTCATCTCACAAAAGTCGCTACATGCATGTTGCCAAACGCAACTCAACACACACAATTTGACACATGAAACTCGCCCTAAAACACACACAAGTCTGGTATTATCCTTCAAAAATAAAAATCTGATTAATAAGCAGACAAACTACAAGAGCAACAAATGTACCATATAGGAAATACGGCAGCTGTCAGTCACATGACCTGTCTATTATGTGTATGTGTGAGCTAATATATACTGCCAGGGGGGAGGGCTTCCTGTTGGCTGGGGATTTATCAGGCTGCCAATAGCAACCAAACACAGCTCGGCTTCTATTTTGCTACAGTTAATTTGAGCTCTGATTGGTTAATATAGGCAACAAAGGACATTCTCAGTATAACAAAGCTTGTCTATTATAAAATTTGAAAAAAGTTATACTACACATACAGTAACTCTATTGCAGAAAATCATAGTTATGTTTCATGTATGAATCCTTCTGAATATACCTGTAAACCACTGAAAACTTTTCTTAATAAATTACTTCTTATCTGCTACTGTGTAAAATTAACTTTTCTATTAACAGGCAGATCCTATCAATTATGATGAAATTAAAAGAATGATTCGACAAGAGATGATCAGACTCTTTGATGGTATGGTCTGTTATGCATGAATTTTGATATAAAGTCAAATCCTTCAGTAGTTATTGATAAACCAAATACTGCTTGTTTTACTAGAACGGATGGCATATTACACCGCAAGAATGCAATTGCCAGTAGAGATGGCTGCCATGCCGGGAAGACCAGGTCCTCCCGGAAAAGATGGAGCACCAGGTCGCCAAGGTACACCAGGCTTACCAGGATCTCCGGGTCAGATTGGACGTGAGGGAAGACCAGGAGTCCCTGGAATGAGAGGTATATAAATTCCATATATAGGAATATAAATATACTAATTTGGTATGAATCTAAAAGATACGTATTTACAGTCAAATACCTGAATATTATTCTTTCTGTAAATCTACATTTTATATAAGATAACATTGCTCAGAAAACTGTTAGATTGGTAGTACAATTATTTTCTAATTTTCTAGGTGAAACAGGACCAAAGGGAGATAAGGGTACAAATGGTATTGGCATCATGGGTGACGTGGGTCCACCTGGAGCACCAGGTATTGTTTACTTTTATTTTGCCATGCATAAAAAGTTAATATTTATGGACAAACAGTATCCATGCTGTTCAGCTATAAAGCATAGTTTGTACAAAAATTGTAAATCCAGCTGTATGTATTGATCAAGTTGATGTTGACCAGACCCTACATAATATACAATGCTCTGCTTTTATGACATTGGTGAGCAGAAAAAAACTTTAAAAGTATTTACATAAAATATTCAAATGCATAAATTATCATTAGAGAATTTAAAGTGATTGTACCTGTATCTAGAAGGTTGAGTTGAGCCTTACCTGACTCGAACTGCATAGCATAGTACATAGCATGTGTATAGTAAATTAATGGCAGTCTATCAGGGTGGGGGTAGGCAAGTAAGAAGTGAAGTCCAGTATATGTTTTCAGGGTTTCTAGTCACCAAATGCATCACTTTGGTTTTGTTGGCTACTAGAAGAGTGGACCTGTAGATAAAATATGCTGCCCTTACATAGATTCTGATAGATTCACTCTAACAGTCTGAGCTACATCTGGGAGTAGCACAGAAATTGCCACTATAGAAATGGAGACTCGGATGTAATCTACTCTACTATTGGCTAAAATGTTTAAAAGGTAAAAAGGCATGAGGAAAGCTCTAAAAGAAAACCTCTCTATGGTCTGGTAACTCCAAGCCTGATCTTTTGGTATTGCATTCCTGTATCCTCTAAACTTGTTTTAATGGAAGGGAAGGTGTGTTTTAGTGGTGGTTAACATATGGGACTCAGGTATCAAAACAGTCTTACAGTAAAATGTTTGTGTTGCCCACTGCAACCAATGACAACTCAACTTTAATTTTTTGAACGTCCGTAGAAAAAAATGTAAGCTGGACTCAAATTGGTTGCTCTGGGCAGCAAGGACAGTATTACTACATAGACAGTATTCATAAATGAAGTCCATATTTTTGAAGAGTAATAAAGAGTAACTGTCGTTTAAACTTTTATTTCATAAATAAATAGTTCATCTAAAGATAAGAAACTTCGCAATATATCTGATCATAGAAATCTGCTTCTTTTTCCCCCTGGACTGATCTTTCATTCTTAAAATTGTCAATTCTAAGGTAAAATCTGTACTAAGTGAAGACAGATTTCTACACTACTGATATAGGAGATGACAGTTGCGACTTGATGAGATTCTATGTAGAGGGGGAGGAGAAAGGAGGAAGGAGCTAGAAGGAACGAGAAACAGAGACCCTCCCTTCTCCTCTCCCCATTACATAGAATCTCATTAGTAACAGCCATCATCTATGTCAATAATGTAAAAATCTGTCCTCACTGAATACAGATTTTACCTGAAAATTGAGAATTTTGAGAATGAATGAGCAATCCTGGAGGAAAAAGAAGTTTTCTCTGATTAGATATATGACATAGTTTCTTATCTTCACTTGTACTATTGATTTATGAAATAGAAATTAAAACAACGGTTACATGGCAACATGCAGCAAGTCATGGAAAACTTGTAAAGGGAAATCCTGCTGCACATTACAGGACCTCTGATCTGAATCCTATAAAGAAAAATGTTGTGACTGGACTAGAATATAGCTCATCACTTTCAGTTCCATGCATCTTGACATAGTATAAACAACATACATTTTAATTATATTTCAAGTAATTTATTCTTCTGCTTCCTTTGTAAATTGGAAGTGTATGTACACTACATATTTCCCGTAAAGGTATATATACATCTGGATAAAAAGTAGTAAATTAGACACTATCACTAGACACGGTAGAAAACTGCCCAGCTGCCTAGTTTGGTAAGCAACTACCACCTGTTGCTTGAAAAATATGTTACCCAAAAAAGAAAAAATGAATCACAGAGCAAAGTTCTTATTATTAAATATATTCTTTTTGATAAATAGTTCAAGAAAAATGATAAAAAAAGTATATACAACAAGTAATGTCAAGGCTAGTGACACCTAAGAACCATATCAGGCACGGTTAGGGTACAGTCATACTGGTAAGCACATCCCTCTATTACAAAATGCTTGTGTGGGGTAGTATAAATAAACAGACACTTGAACAAGTAAATAAGAGGCCCACAAGTAAATGCCAATAAATAAGATCAATACAACGTGCTTTAAGGAGCCATAATATACTAAATCATGTCGTATATAACAACCACCATCACAAATTTGCTACCCTCAGAATGAAGGCATGCATATATCATAGAAGAACAGAGGGAAGAGAATATAAATAAATGGATAAGTTATACCAACCTAATGCCAAGATATGAACAAGAGGCCCCGACACGCGTTTCGCTGTCAGTGCTTCCTCGGGGGGCGTGGAAAAATATATGAAAGGTTGAAGAAGTCCAAATGGTGTTTTGAGCAGATTAGGGTGTGCACATATAGTATAAGGTGAGTATATAGCTGCATAAGTAATTGCTCAGTAGATTGGTATGACAGGTGTCATTCTTGCATAATCTAAATTAAGTAAATATGTGTGACAAGATAATCTGAAGGAAAGGAAGGTTTTTACCTGCTGTTAAGTGACTGCATAGAAGATGAGTGAAGTTTGCTGCCTTCAGTCTTTGGGAGTGGTGCAAGAAAGTGCCGTGATGCACTAGTCCTACCGCTGTTTCACTCTGTGGGAGACGCGTGAAGTCCGTGGTTTTTGATTCTGGGAGCGAAGGCAGAAGGTACTGTAGTGCACGGATCCTGTTGTTGGATACCGAGGGATCTCAAAGTATTAACCTTGATCCAGGAGATAAGTACTCACTGACCGGAGTAGGTAAGACGATCAAAGTGCAGCAGCGCAGCCCCGATCAGTGGTGTGCTCTTAGGGATCACTGCTGGTTGACCTGAGCGGTAATGCTAACAGATTGTAGAAAGTGACATCACTAAAGTCCTGACTCAGAGTCGGGCTGGTAAGGAAGCGATGTCCAACGCGTTTCAAAAGCTGCAGCTTTCTTCATCAGGGAGTACTCATCTCCCACAGAGTGACACAGCAGTAGGACTAGTGCATCACAGCACTTCCTCTCACCTCTCTCAAGGACTGAAGGCAGCAAACTTCACACATCTTGTATGCAGTCATCTAACAACAGGTAAAAACCTTCCTTTCCTTCACATTATCTTGTCACATATATTTACCTTATATTAGATTATGCGTGAATGACACCTGTTATACCAATCTACTGAGCAATTACACAAGTATTTACTAGGGACCTTCTCTGAACTCTGGTCTCACCTTATACTATATGTGCACACCCTAATCTGCCCGAATTGCCATTTGGACCTCTTCAACGCATCTATACACCTATTTATAGAGTTCTAAAATATTAACCACATTTTTGCAAGAAAAATATAAATTATGCTTCAAGATTAAATTTCCAGTAGTAACCTTTTATGATTCTCTTTTCCCTATGAAATTAGGACCACAAGGTCCACCTGGTTATGGCAAATTGGGTCCAACAGGACCAATGGGACAACAAGGCATTCCTGGCATCCCAGGACCACAGGGGCCAAAAGGAAATACAGGAAAAGATGGGAGATGCAATCCATCAGACTGTTACAGCATGATGTCAGTGCAAGAATACCAACCAAAGAACATGAAAGGGCCAGGACGATAAGAAGCCAATATCTTCAGACCCGCAACAACTGCGTACTGGATCAAGTTCAAAGAGCTGTGTTCCTTCCTTACCAGAGTGACCATCAGCACTTTTTTTGATACATTTATTTCTATATATTGCTCCGTATCAAGACCTTCTGGGGAAAAAAAGGGAGAAAATATGTTCATGTACCGTGTATAGGTTTTTCTTATTTTTTTCTATTGGTTATTATGTTCTGCTTCCCTTTATTCTTGACTTTTCTGTTGGTTCTTTGTTGTCTCAAAACACGTCATCAAACTGTTCGATTCTTGATAGAAATCAACACACTTCATTGCCTAAAAAAGGTGCTTAACAACTGAAGTGTAATGTTCCCCACTTCTGTTTTAAATACTGCAATATATACAGAGTTTGAGACTAAGGAGAACAATTTCTGTTCTTTACTCATGCAGTTTAATCTTACATGTTCTGCTCACTACTTTGTGAACCCTTCTAATTTCCCAGTTTTTGACGCAAGAAGCAAAATACGAACTGTATGGTGATCACTTAATAGATCTTATAGGGAAATTCCACCCAAAACTGACAGTTTTATTTTAGTGTGAAACTTGATTCATGTTTTGCCTTTAACCATTTTACTTTTTATGGCAAACTTACTGGGACGGCCATGCTTTATTCTTTGAGGACTTTAAATCAAAATGTATCTTGGCTAAGGATTAAGAAAAATGCATTATGATTGTTTGATCCCAGAAGATCTTGTAATTTTATCTGATTGGATAGATTTTAGCAGCATATTTCCCACTGTTTTGCTGCAGGTATTCAATTACCCTTTTAAATGCAGTTACTATTTTCATTTACATTACCCCATTCTATAGCAATTTTACTTGATGTTAAAATAGGTCAGTTTTTATATAAATATGTGCCTTCATATATGTTTAGGTGTATAGATCACTTTCCTTTACACTGACAGTGATGCAGGACTTTAAGTTGCATTTTGCTCTTGTCATGTTTGCCTTACAATTGTTACCTCAAATGGCAAAAATAAGTAGGCTCTATTAGAACACTTAATCATATGAATGAGTAGACCTCAAAACAGATCTGGTTTCATTTTGTGTCCAAACATGCATTTCCAATCCCACAAAAATTCAAGTGCAATATTCATCATCATACTACCAATTGTGTGCATACAGTACAAAAAATGACCTAAAGAAAACAAACAAACTACAATAGCATGTAAGAGTTGGTCTTAAGCTGGTCATACACATAAAACTAAAAGATCTTCCCTAATTTAAGTTAAAATTGTGGCTAATGAGTTAGTTGTGAGGCATCTCACAGTACTAGGTAAGCCTTCCATGCACTCTGAATTACCTATTTCTTATTACTGTCACAATACATTGGAATCATTATGCATTTTGTAAAAGCACATTTTAAATAAGCTCATAATTTGGTCTGTAAATGATCTACTCATAAAATGTACTGTATCAATATTATTGTTGTTGCCATATTTTGTTCTGTATATATGCAAGGAAGCATGTACACATACTGTGTCTCATCAATTATTAAGTCATTTATTTTATGTTTTGTTCACCTTTACTAACCCTTTGGGAAAAGGGCTCCTTCTCTGAAAAGATAGTTATTTCCTCCTGCCAGCCTTTATGCTGCTTTTCTTCAAGTCTATACATCATGGGTGGCAACAAATTCCCTAAAAGTTCTATAATTGTGACATCCTGCTCTGAATCCATGTCATTGTTAAAGAGGTATTTGTGTATCAGCAATGTTCTACAGATCCGTTGTTGTGCAGAGAACTGTCATGTAGATACTTGTTCCATTACAAAAATCAAATATAATTTATACTATTCTGAAATGTGGCCTCTACTGTGGTTTATGCTTGTGACTTCTGCTTGTTATTTAAAGCACCATTACAGAGGGTTTTTTTTATTGCACTGCTGGAGTGGTGCTTTAAATGTAAATCCCCTGCCCCTTGTCCGATACTCACCTTCCTTTTTTTTTCATCTGTTTTTGCCTCCGCTTCTGTCCATCTGCCTGCAGCTCCAGTGTTTCATGGAGCTTCCCGGAGGTCATTTTTTAATACAAGTCTATGAAAGCCTTGTTCCCAGCAACTGGAGACCTCCTTATCGATGGCTGCTGGGCATGCATGAATTGGTCAAATTATGTGCTAAGAATCTTATTATCTAGAGCAGTATTGCAATTCAGACTTGAAATATTTCATATTTACATGTTGTAGCACTACAAAGTGCAACTTTATTTGCTAGTTATGTATAGAGATGTCTACTCTTAGTTTGCACCTGTGCACACCAGATTTCTGTTTGGAAGTGACAGTCAGTTGTTTGCTATTTGTATATTGGCTCTCTGACGGAGCACTCCACCCATCAGCCTGTGGCTGGTCAGATGATGCACTCACAAAATGGCACTGTGGGACCAGAGTGGTGCTGAAAAACTGTGAAGACACTGAAAAAACCAAGACCCTGAAGTGGTGCTTTAAGGTTTTGGCAGTAATGCTGGACATAGTAGTTGAGACTGACTGGACTGGTCAATGTGTTTCCAGTACTACTTCCATAGTCTAATGTATAAATGGTTGCAAAAGCTGAAAAATGCTTATTATTCCATACCCTACTAAATGCCTTACAATTCAGACTAATTTCCCTCTCTCCCTTCCATTTGATTCTCACATGAGTCCACATGAGGTTCTGTGTGCTGTTGCTTCACTAAATAACTTAGTTTTAGGCATTGTAAGATTGCACTTACTGAGCGTATTGGGGGACACTCAGTTGGCACGGGATTCAAGCATTTAGGCACGGTTTTTCTACTTAAACAGTCCACACGATTTATTATGGCATCATAAACCTGATTATGCACAGTTCATCATATACACTTCATAGAACACAATAGTCACCAACCGGTGACATTAAGTTGCAGATTTATCTTTAGACACGTCATATTCAGCTTTATCTCACGGACACTAAACATGCTGGACCTCTCACTTCGTCCAGTTACCATGGGTGTCCGTACGCCGAACAGTTCATCAATGTCCCTAGTCATATAGCACACATGACATTGGGTCGCGGTCTCTAAACACGCTGATCCTTATCTGACCAGTTGCCGTGGGTGACCGCACAGCACCCCATACGCTGGGTTACCTTCTAGGAGCTCCTGCTCCATACGCTGAATCAGTCAGTACCATCTCTCTCAGGGAAGCTGCTGAACTGGGATCACCGTCCCAAGCAATGCCTTGCTCACCAGGCCACCTGACAGTCCAGATCCTTAGACGGGCTGTAGCTTTCCCAAATGCAGTTCCATCACGGACTCTGCACACGCGTCCTCTCTGTGCGCTATTCAGGACGTCCATCCCCATCTGGGACCATCCAACACACCCAGACCCCCCAGGTCCAAGGCCTCCCCCATGTGCTCTTCAGGGATCTAGTCCTACTCCCAGGACCTCCCAACACAGAGGCCCTCCAGGACCTGGCACACAGACCACTCAAGTCCATCCATTGTTTTTCCCCATGTGACCACATGGTCACATTATATTCTTGTAGCCACTCCCATAGGTGGGAGGTGTGTGTGGCTAGTTCAACCATTACAACTACAGATATGCCTCCATGCATATCCAGAGGAGCACATGCAGCGCCGGCTAGCTGTAACAGGGGTCACTGCATCACAGAATACAGAGTGAAAATAAATCTAATTTTTCCCTCTTTGCTGCAATTTTCTCTCCATAGCACAGGCAAACTAAACTAGTCTTAAAGGGAATCTGTCAGTCGGCGTCAGGCTGTTTTGATGTTTTTCTTTTAACCATGTCCTAATACATTTTGGATTTTTACCTGGTTGGTGAGCCGGACATTCATCCCTTTCCCTGTACTTGTTGCTGAGTGCACCTGCAGAATCGGCATCCACCAGTTGCACCATGACAGCCTCCATTGGATTACAGACTTAGTCCTCCACACGGTGACTCACAGTCTCTTTTCTCCTCATAAACTGTGTATATAGGTATGTAGGACATAGAAAGTTGAATAAAAAAATACTTTGAGATCCGTGATCTGATGTCTTATATGTAAATGAGCTGTTAAGATCTACAGAGATCTCATGTGAATCTGCCTCCAGAGCTTATTTCAAATGAAAGGGTACATTACTAGTGTGAGACATGTAGGTCAGGAGAACAGATTGATAGTTATTACTTGTCTCACACTGGTAACGTCCCTTTCATTTAAAATAAGCTTTTGAGGCAAATTTTCAGGGAGATCTATGTCTGGCCCATAGATGTTAGCAGTTTGTTTACATATTAAGAAAAACTTGGATTTCTCTGGAATAGAACATCGGATTGCAGATATCAAGATATCATTTTATTAAACTTTCTAAGAAGTGCATGTCCATATAGACGGCTTAGAAGGGTTGATCCTATTAAAAACTTTCCCTTCACCCCTGAGTCTGTTTTCACCTCCCTGACCAGGCCAAATTTTACAATTCTGACCAGTGTCACTTTATGTGGTAACAACTCTGGAATGGTTCAATATATCCCAGTGATTCGGACAATGTGTTTCACAACACATTGTACTTCGTGTAGTTTAGGCCGATAATTTTTACTTTCTTTGTGAAAATATTGACCTTTTGGTGACATTTTTTAAGCTTTATGCCCTTAACCATATTTACCCCCAAGGGTGGTTTGCACGTTAATGACTAGGCCAATTTTTACAATTCTGACCACGTGTCTGTCTGTCTGTGTCTGTGGTGTCGCTTTATAAGGTTATAACTCTGGAACGCTTCAACGGATCCCGGTGATTCTGACATTGCTTTCTCATGACATTGTACTTCATGACAGTGGTAACATTTCTTTGATATTACTTGCGTTTGTGAAAAAAAACAGAAATTTGCCGACAATTTTGCATTTTTCCAAATTTGAATTTCCATGCCCTTAAATCACAGAGATATGTCACACAAAACACTTAATAAGTAACATTTCCTACATGTCTACTTTACATCAGCACAATTTTGGAATCTAAACTTTTTTTGTTAGGGAGTTATAAGGGTTAAAAGTTGACCAGCGATTTCTTATTTTTACAACACCATTTTTTTTAAGGACCACATCACATTTGAAGTCACTTTGAGGCGTCTATATGATAGAAAATACCAAAAAGTGACAACATTCTAAAAACTGCACCCCAAAACCACATTTAAGAAGTTTAATGAACAAAAACCAGCAATTCATGAATTTCTTTTGGCGGGGCGTTTATACTGTTCCGCATTTGGTAAAATTGATACAGCTTTAGTCTTCGGGTCAATACGATTACAGCGATACCTCTTATATATTTTTTTACGTTTTGGCGCTTTTATACAATAAAAACAATTTTATATAAAAAATAATTATTTTTGCATCACTTTATTCTGAGGGCATTAGCTTTTCTATTTTTTTGCTGATGACGCTGTGTGGCTGCTCATATTTTGCGGGACAAGATGACGTTTTCAGCGGTACCATGTTTATTTGTCAGTCTTTTTTATCACATTTTATTCCACTTTTTGTTCAGCGGTATGATGATAAAGCATTGTTATTTGCCTTGTTTTTTTTATTTTTTTTATGGTGTTCACTGAAGGGGTTAACTTAGGGGTACAGTTTTATAGGTCGGGTCCTTACGGATGCAGCGATACTAAATATGTGTACTTTTATTGTTTTTTTTATTTACATAAAGAAATGTATTTATTGGAACAATATATACCGTATATACTTGAGTATAAGCCGAGATTTTCAGCCCAAATTTTGGGGCTGAAAGTGCCCCCTCGGCTTATACTCGAGTCACGGTCGGCGGGTGAGGGGGAGAGGGCGCCCGAGGCATACTTACCTAGTCCCGGCGCTCCTGACGCTGTCCCTGCCCGTCCCACGGTCTCCGGGTGCAGCAGCTCTTCCCCTGTTCAGCGGTCACGTGGGACCGCTCATTAGAGAAATGAATAGGCGGCTCCACCTCCCATAAGGGCGGAGCCGCATAATTCATTTCTCTAATCAGCGGTGCCGGTGACCGCTGATAGAGAAAGAGGCTGCGGCACCGAAGACCAGCTGTCCGGGGGAAGGAGCGGGACGCCGGGAGCAGGTAAGTATTACATATTCACCTGTCCTCGTTCCACACGCCGGGCGCCGCTCCATCTTCCCGGCGTCTCTCTCTCCGCACTGACTGTGCAGGTCAGAGGGCGCGATGACGCATATAGTGTGCGCGCCGCCCTCTGCCTGATCAGTCAGTGCGGAGAGACGCCGGGATGGGACGTGAGGAGCTGCAAGCAAGAGAGGTGAGTATGTGTTTTATTATTTTTATTGCAGCAGCAGCACAGCTATGGGGCAATAATGGACGGTGCAGAGCACTATATGGCACAGCTATGGGGCAATAATAAACGGTGCAGAGCACTATATGGCACAGCTATGGGGCAATAATGGTGCAGAGCACTATATGGCACAGCTATGGGGCAATAATGGTGCAGAGCACTATATGGCACAGCTATGGGGCAATAATGGACGGTGCAGAACACTATATGGCACAGCTATGGGGCAATAATGGTGCAGAGCACTATATGGCACAGCTATGGGGCAATAATGGACGGTGCAGAGCACTGTATGGCACAGCTATGGGGCAATAATGGTGCAGAGCACTATATGGCACAGCTATGGGGCAATAATGGACGGTGCAGAGCACTATATGGCACAGCTATGGGGCAATAATGGTGCAGAGCACTATATGGCACAGCTATGGGGCAATTATGAACGGTGCAGAGCACTATATGGCACAGCTATGGGGCCATAATGAACGGTATGGAGCATCTATTTTTATTTTTGAAATTCACCGGTAGCTGCTGCATTTTCCACCCTAGGCTTATACTCGAGTCAATAAGTTTTCCCAGTTTTTTGTGGCAAAATTAGGGGGGTCGGCTTATACTCGGGTCGGCTTATACTCGAGTATATACGGTATATATTTTTTTTATTTAGGATTTATTTTAAAATATATTTTTACACAGTGTAATATTTTTTTTTTTACTTTTTTACATTGTCCCAGGGGGGGCATCACTATATAATGTCAGATCGCTGATCTGACACTTTGCAGAGCACTGTGTCAGATCAGCGATCTGACAGGCAGTGCAGGAGGCTTGCCTGCAGGGAGGAGACCCTCTGAACAACTCGATCACATCCCATTGTTCTGAGGGCCTCAGGGAAGCATGCATGCTTTCCTATGCCACCAGAACGCTGCTTTCTTGTTTGATCGCAGTGTTTCGGTATTAAAGTGCCGGGAGTGGTCCGTGACTGCTCCTGGTACATAGTGCCGGATGTCAGCTGTGATAATCAGCTGACACCCGGCTGTGATTAACCGCGCTGCCCTCGTGAGCGCGGCTGATCGCATATGATGTACTATCCCGTCGATGGTCATACAGGCCCAGATCACCTCGACGGGATAGTATGTCTAATGTCAGAAAGGGGTTAAATGAGATAGTTATAGCCCACAACATAGTAAATAAATAACATTTAACACATGCTTATTCTACTTTACATCTGCAACATTTTTAAATAGAATTTTTTGTGTTAAGAAGTTATAAGTTAAATTATAAGATATAAGTTAGTTTTTGTTGGAAATTGTGAAATGCTGATCAACTTTTAAGTTGATCAGCATTTCTCAATTTCCACCAAAATTACAAATCTACAAAACCAATTTTTTTTTAGGGACGACATCCTATTTGAAGTGATTTTGAGGGGCCTATATGACAGAAAATACCCAAAAGTGACACTATTTTCAAAAACTGCACCCCTCAAAGTGCTCAAAACCACATGCAATAAGTGTACAGTGGGTACGGAAAGTATTCAGACCCCTTTAAATTTTTCACTCTTTGTTTCATTGCAGGCATTTGGTAAATTCAAAAAAGTTCATTTTTTCTCATTAATGTACACTCTGCACCCCATCTTGACTGAAAAAAAACAGAAATGTAGAAATTTTTGCAAAGTTAAAAAAAAGAAAAACTGAAATATCACATGGTCATTCAGACCCTTTGCTCAGTATTGAGTAGAAGCACTCTTTTGAGCTAGTGCAGCCATGAGTCTTCTTGGGAATGATGCAACAAGTTTTTCACACCTGGATTTGGGGATCCTCTGCCATTCTTCCTTGCAGATCCTCTCCAATACCATTAGGTTGGATGGTGAACGTTGGTGGACAGCCATTTTCAGGTCTCTCCAGAGATGCTTATTTTGGTTTAGGTCAGGGCTCTGGCTGGGCCAGTCAAGAATAGTCACAAAGTTGTTCTGAAGTCACTCCTTTGTTATTTTAGCTGTGTGCTTAGGGTCATTGTCTTGTTGGAAGGTGAACCTTTGGCCAAGTCCACTGTATTAACCCTTCAGGTGCTTTAAAGGAATTAAAGCAATGTGGAAGGAAAAAATGAAAATTTCCATTATGAAAACTACACCTCTGAAGGAACTTATCTAGATATGTGCTGAGCACTTTGAACCCACACGTGCTTCACAGAATTTTATAATTTTGAGCCATGAAAATGTGAAAAAAAAATGTTATGCAAAAATTTTGGATTTGCCCCAAATTTTTAATTTAAACAAGGGCAAGAGGAGCAAATGGGCCATACAATGTGTGGTGCAAATTCTCCTCGGTACGCTGAGGCTCTGTATGTAGTGGAAAACTGGGCACAGGGCTTGGAATAGAAGGTATGCCATTTTACTTTTAGGGTGCAAATTTGGATGGAATCGATAGCATACTCCAAGTCGTGTTTTCAGAACCTCTTATGTGCCTAAACAGTGGAAACCCAGCACAAGTGACCCCATTTTGGAAATACTCCTCTCAAGCAACTTATCTAGAGGTGTGGTGAGAACCTTGAACCCACAGGTAATTTACAGAATTTTATAACATTGAATCATGAAAATTAAAAATACTTTTTTCATTAAAAAATATTGGTAATGCCCCAAATTTTTCATTTTCACAAGGGTATCAGGAGAACATGGACAATACAAGTTGTTGTTCAATTTCTCCTGAGTACGCTCTTACCCCACATGTTATGAACAATTGTTTGAGCACATGGCAGGGCTCGGAAGGCAAGGAGTGCCAACTAATTTCTGAAGCTCAATTTTGATTGGAATAGATTTCAGATGCCATGTCACATTTGAAGAGCCCCCGACATGACAAAACAAAAGAAGCCCTTACAAGTGACCGCATTTTGCAAACTACACCTCTTAAGGAATTTATCAAAAGACGTAGTGAACAATTTTAATCTTCAGATGATTAACAGAATTTTATAACATTAGGCTGAGTAAATCTGAGAAAATTAAAAAATTTTCCAATAAAATGTTGCTTTGACACCAAATTTTATAATTTCAAAAGAGCGAGAAGAAAATTAAATGTACAATTTGTTACACATTTTCTCCTAAGTACGTTAATACCTCATATGCGGTCAAGAAACTACTTTTGATCCACAGTGCAAAGCTCAGAAGGGAAGAAGCGCCATGATGGAGTTCAGACTTTACTGGAATGGTTTGAGTGTGCAAGGTCACATTGGCAGAGTCCCTGAGGTGACAGAACAGCAGATTACCCATAAATGATCCCATTTCACAAACTATACTCCCAAATTAATTGATCTACAGGTCCAGTAAGTATGCTATCACAACATATGCCTCAGAAGAATAATTAATTACATTTTTACCATTAAAATGTTGTTTTAGGGATTGTATGGTTTGGGGGAGGTTGGGAGAGTAGTGGGAGGAGGGGGAATGTTTGTGTTGGTTATAAAAAAAAGTGTTCTTTCAAGAATTTGTACAATCCTCTTCTTTGTCATGCTCTTTAAAATCAATAAAAATAAGTTGAAGAAAAATTGTTGTTTTAGCCCAAAGTTCTAATTTTTATAAGGGCTAATAGGTAAAAAATGGACCTCACTGTTTGTTGTGCAACTTCTCCTGATTGGGCCAATAGCCTACATATAATCAGGAAATACTTTTCAGGTACAGTGGAAAGCTCAGAAAGGAAGAAGCAACATGTTATAGTGCAGATTTTGTTGTTTGAAAGTGCAATGACCCACTGGAAGAGCACCTGAGGTCCCAGAACAGCAGAGATCCCCTCCCATAAGTGACCCCATTTCACAAACTGCACCTCTCAAATCAATTTATTTAAGGGTTCAGTGATCATATTGAATACTTGAGTTTGTCATAGAATTTTATACTATTAAATACAGAAGATGGGGAAGAAAAAACCATTGGTGAAGAAAAAATAATTACATTTTTACCACAAAAATTTAGTTTTAGCCCCAAATTTTACAATTTCAGAAAGGGAAATGGGTAAATATGGCACCAAAATTTAACACACAATTTCTGCTGAACGTGGCAATACCCCATATGTGGCTGAGACTCAGGAGGGAAAGAGCGCTATTTATTCTTGGAGAACAAATTATCATAGAACAGTTTGCAGTATATAGATGCCTTATGCGCCAGAAGAGCAGGATCCCCTCTCAAGTGACCACATTTTAAAAATTACACCCCTCTGGGAATTTATCTTCAGATATAGTGACGATTTTGACTCCATAGGTGTTTTCCAGAAATAAGCAGCAGTGAATGTTGCCAAGTGAAAATTGCAAATCTGCCGCTGTAGTGCCCAGTACGCTGTAGTGCCCAGTACGTTGTAGTGCCCATTACATTGTGCCAGGCTTGTGTTTCTGTAGACATGGACCCAGGAAATTAAGCAGGATCTCATCACTGCAGAAATGCCAAATATGTGAACGCTAAGTGTGATTTAGACTCACTGGGGCTCAGAAGGGAGGGGGCATTAGGATTTGGTAGCTCAAAATTCACTGGATTTCTTTTGAGGGGTGAGGAGCCATAGCGCTTTTCCAGAGCCTTTGTGCTACCAGTAACATGGAAGTCCCCTATATTTCCATGACTGACCTGAGAGGGGACTTGTCTTTTTTGTGGATTGAGTTGTAGCTTTTATTGGGAATATTTTACATAACATTTTAGATCACGTGTATCCTATGCTCAAGGCTGAGCACTTACATCTGGGTGTAGTCAGCTTACCATTTGCTGTGTTTGGACTCCCTGATGCCAGCCAATGCCTCACAGGGATCAGGTTGAGCAGCTAAAATGATTAGAGAGGAAAAAAGGATCCAGCGATGGGCGGGGGTGACTAAAAAAATAACTTTTATCATGAAGTTATAAAAATTGAAAAACACATATTGTCGGGCACCACACACAGTTAGGGCAGATCACACAATAAAAGATCCTTTTTTGCAAAAATAAGTTTTCGCATTGTCATACTTTGAGGACTATAATTTTTCTATATTGCTGCTGACATAGTCATTTCAGCATTTCAGGGCTTGTTTTTTGTGGGATGAGTTGACATTTTTACTGGTAGTATTTTTGGGCACATAGTATTTTTTGATCGTTTTCTATTCCAATTTTTTAGAGTCAATAAGCAATTCAGGATTTCTTTTACTGTATGCTGTTCACCATGTGGTGAAAATGATAAGACAGCTTTATTCTTCGGGTCAGTACAATTACAGCGATAACCCATTTATATAATTTTTTTATGTTTTGGCAATTTTACACAATAAAAACTATTTTATAGAAAAAATTGGAGTTCCAGACAAGCGATAACAAATATGTGTATTTTTTTTACATAAATATACCTATTTATTGGTTTAAAAAAAAATGTTGTTCATTTTATGATTTTTTTAAATTATTTTAACAATTTTTTTTACTTTTTTGCTTAGTCTCTCTATGGAACTTTATATTTTATTACTGTAATCTCTGGTATAATGCAGTGCAGTGTACAAGCTTTGCAATGCATTATACCTGTAAGTGCTGCACTGACAGAAGCCTCTCAGAGCATGCTGGTTTAAACAGGCCTCCTAGCTGGCCGACCCATAGGTCATCATGATAACCTCGGGTTGCCATGGCAACGATTGGGCCCTCAAAATGACGTTGTGGGGCAGCCAATCGCTTGGGATAGGGAGCCTTCTCCCTCTTCCAGCCTTCTAAACTCTGCAATCGCTATCAATCATGGCATTAAGGGGGTTAAATGGTCCAGGGCTCTCCTAGCCATGAAAGCCTGAGCTTGGCTACAACTTACACCTAAGGGCAGCAGTAGATCTAGAACAAATCAATAATACTGAGCCACCCTGTGTTCCTTAATTGCATTCCTCCAGTGATTAGCTGCAGGGACGCAGCGCTGGAAGGAGGGTGAAGTATTGTTTCATTGTTTTGGTGCTGATCCTCCTGCCAGTACTTTTGTCCATTTGAGGTGACCAAGTTTAGTCAGTCACAGACAACTTTTACAACATTCTGAAATCAGGGGATGGTTGTTAATACATTGTCCACTAACTCCATTTTCTACTTGCATTATTGGTATAACTAGGTCCCCATCATGAACAGAAATATCAAAATCCTCAGTCTGTGACGTTACCAGGTCCAGCATGAACACCCAGATTACTTCTAATGCTAAGTTCACATTAGCGTTCGGGGGCTTTGCGGAGGGCTGCGTACATTCTCTAAGCCCCGCCTACTTCCGCATACTTCTGCATGCGTCCTGCGTACCTATCTTTAACATTTGTTACGCAGGACATATGGATGTATGTGGATGTATGCGGATGTGTAGTTTTGATGCGCCTGACGTCCGCACAAAATGCAACTTGTGTTCCCGTGCGGTCAGTGGGCACGTCAAAACAACGCATCTGCATACATCCACATGTCCTACGTACCCATTGTTAAAGATAGGTATGCAGGACGCAAGCAGAAGTATGCGGAAGTAGGACGTACGCAGCCCTCCGCAAAGCCCCCGAATGCTAATGCGAACCCAGCCTAACATATTCCAAGTCTAGAGATAGTGAGATAATATTTTTTCCACTTCCTTTTTATAGATGCGTTGTTGTTTTTTACTTTGATATATGGTAGCTAGGTCCAGAACAAGAATCCCACAGGAACAAAGAATTTTCAGTAATAGGGGCATTTTGAAAAGAAATAATATAGTGACTTAATTAACTAGAGAAGCATTTTAAGGATGTTATTTCTGCCAATGATGGTGTTACAAAGTTTGAACTAGGTTTTATAGCAAGCAAATTAAGTCACCAAACTACATTCCACAACTATAAACAAAGACAACATGAACAATGTTGCTCATTGAAATATGCTTAGTACAAAGATGTATGAGGACAGTAAAAAAATCACAATAAAATGGTGATCCCGGTATTCCAATCTAGATTATGTACTACGAGTCAAAAATCAACACCTCACACTTATCTACACCTTTGCCAGTCAAACACACTTATTTTCCATTTCAGCTGGGTTCACATGTTGTAGTCCAGTGTGGCAAAAATACACCGTTCTGCTGTAATATTCCAAAATTGGTGCAGAAACGTTTTGGCTCTACCTTGAGTGCGGGGAAAAATATCCAAAGTGCTGGCAATGTGAAAGCATAGCCTTACCCTCTTTCAACTAAAAACACTTATCTCCATGCTTTGTGTTTTCAATTTCAGGAGGCTTATGGACTGGTCGGGGCACATGTTCCTCCATCGGCCATCATGGTGAGAATAGGAGTTGTGCAGACTGTGAGGAAAACTGCACCAACAAGTGCAGGAGAAGAACCTGTTAGGCCTCATTCAGACATCTTTTTTTTTACGTACGAGAAAAACAGGCCAAGTTTCACCAGTGATTTGTATCAGAGTGTCATCAGTGCCATCAGAGTTTGGTCAGTTTCATCAGTTTTGTTTCACTGATGAGGAAAAAGAAAGTTTCTCCACCTTCTCATGTGTATCAAGTAGTGAAAAATGGACAGTTGACGCATGACATCTGAGCATGTCAGGCCCATAGACTTGCACTGACGATTATGATCTGACACTTGGATCAATATCTGACATGTCTCCTCGGTCCGAGGAAAAAAATCGGACATGTGAACAGTCCCATATGCTTCATAGGTATGAGTCCTATCAGTGAAAAAAACGTGTACATGTAAAACTAACGTCTGAATGAGGTCTAACACTTATATACGGATACCAATTGTCACAGATCCCACCATGCTGCCACCAATTGTTATGGATCCCACCGTGATGCCACCAATTGTCACATACCTGCTCTCAGCACGTGACTTGGGTTGCGCCTGCAAGGGTTAATCTATCTTCCCTCTCTCAGTCCAACATTCAACCTCTGTCCTATGCTGTAATGGGAGCATAAATCACACACCGACCCAGGCCACACACCCGCTCATACACGCTGTCACCACTCACCGAACACGGGTGATGAGTCCCGGAAGTATTACTACTACTGTTTAGGATTGAGCGAAACAGATCGGTCATTTTCATAAGTCGCCGACCTTTAGCAAAGTGAAACCCGACCCGATCCCAGCGTGGGATCTGCAATGCGGTACGCGATCTTCGCGCCAAAGTCACGTTTCATATGACGCGTTCAGCGCCATTTCTCAGCCAATGAAGGTGGACGCAGAGTGTGGGCAGCGTGATGACATAGGTCTCAGTCCCCACCATCTTAGAGAAGGGCATTACAGTGATTGGCTTGCATTCTGCGGCGTCACAGGGGCTACAAAAGGGGCGTTCCCACCGACCGCCATCTTACTGCTGCCGAGCTGAGCATAGGGAGAGGTTGCTGCCGCTTCGTAAGAAGCAGGGATAGCGTTAGGCAGGGTACATTAACCCCCAAACCGCTTGTGTTGTAGCAATTTCCACTGTCCAACACCACCTTTTCTTTGCAGGGACAGTGGAGGCTAGATTTTTCTTCATCAGCTCTGTAGCTTATTGGGCTGCACTAGAATGCTTCCTGATAGCTGCATTGCTGTTTGTACGCCGCTGTGCAAACCAACTGCTTTTTTCAAAGCACAAATCCTGCTGCTGCTTCCTTTCTGCACAGCTATCTTGTTTGTTTGTCCACACTTGTGTGCAGCAGTCCTTTTTATTGCTGCCTGCCATACTTTTCTGAGATTATTGTAGGGAGATAGTAATTGTAGTACAGTCCCTTTTTTTTAATATATCTTCAAGCCACTTTCAGCCCCTGAAACTGTGTAGTGTAAAACAGTGGGCCTGTATTTTTCTGCACTGTCCCACACCTACAAAGGGAGATTAATATTGCCTAATCTGTGCATCTGCGCCAGTCCTGTCTGTGGTATCTGTCAGTCATTTTCAGCCACAGAAACTATACTGTAATACAGTGGGCCTGATTTATTCACCAGTCTCCCATATAAAAAAAAAAGAGGGAGATTAATATTGCCTAATCTGTGCATCTGCGCCAGTCCTGTCTGTGGTATCTGTCAGTCATTATCAGCCACAGAAACTATACTGTAATACAGTGGGCCTGATTTATTGAGTAGTCTCCCATTTAAAAAAAAAAGAGGGAGATTAATATTGCCTAATCTGTGCATCTGCGCCAGTCCTGTCTGTGGTATCTGTCAGTTATTATCAGCCACAGAAACTATACTGTAATACAGTGGGCCTGATTTATTGAGTAGTCTCCCATTTTAAAAAAAAGAGGGAGATTAATATTGCCTTATCTGTGCATCTGCGCCAGTCCTGTCTGTGGTATCTGTCAGTCATTTTCAGCCACAGAAACTATACTGTAATACAGTGGGCCTGATTTATTCACCAGTCTCCCATATAAAAAAAAGAGGGAGATTAATATTGCATAATCTGTGCATCTGCGCCAGTCCTGTCTGTGGTAACTGTCAGTCATTTTCAGCCACAGAAACTATACTGTGAGTCTACGTTCACATTAGCGTTCGGCGCCGCAGCGTCGGGCGCCGCAGCGTCGCCGCATGCGTCATGCGCCCCTATATTTAACATGAGGGCACATGGACATGCGTTGTGCTGCGTTTTGCGACGCATGGCCGCAAGCGTTGGGCGCAGAGAACGCAACAAGTTGCATTTTTTTTGCGTCCAACTTTCGGCCAAAAAGGACGCATGCGTTGCAAAACGCAGCGTTTTAGCGTGCGTTTTGTTGCGGTTTTGTTTGCGTTGTGCGTTGCGTCGCCGACGCTGCGGCGCACAACGCAAATGTGAACGTAGCCTAATACAGTGGGCCTGATTTATTCACTAGTCTCCCATATAAAAAAAAGGGAGATTTATATTGCCAGTGTGTGCATCTGCGTCAGTCCTGTTAGTGGCATATCTGCCAGCCTCTTTCTGCCAATCAAACTGTGTAGTGTAATACAGTGGGCCTGATTTTTTCCTGCATTCTCCCACCCATAAAAAAGGGAAATTTAAATTCACAACAAGTTTACGTACACCTTCTACCTGGTTTTACAGGACCATATAACGGTTGTTAGTTTGGTTACATTTTTCCAAGAATGAGGAAGTCTGGTGGAAGAGGTCATGGCCCTGGGCGGTCATTGCCAGCTGGTAATGATGGTAGTGGTGGTGGTCGTGGAGCATCAGGTGGCCGTGGGAAAAGCAATATAGCCCCTAAGTCTAGAGTTGTTGAGCCAGCATCATCGTCTGGCTACACAATGCCTCGAACGCTCCCTTTTCTGGGAGTAGGAAAACCGCTGTTAAAGCCGGAGCAGCAGGAAAAAGTTTTGGCTTTCCTTGCTGACTCTGCCTCTAGCTCTTTCGCCTCCTCTTCGGATAGTTCAAAATTGAAAAGTAGCCAGTCGTCGGTGGATGCTCCCGGTCAGGAACAAGTTGATTCCTTGTGTCCTTCCCCCAAAACAACAGTGAAGGATGCATCAGGCGACACAACAGGTTACTCCATGGAGCTCTTTACACATACCGTGCCTGGGTTAGAAAGAGAAATTGTTAACAGGCCATGCCCATTACAAGATGAATCGGACATGGAGTGCACAGATGCACAGCCACAGCTAGATTATTATGCTGTTCCATTGACTCAGATCACAACATTGCCCTCGCAGTGTACCGAGCCAGAATCTGACCCAGATGAGACTATGGTGCCCCGTCCCGAACGCTATAGCACCGGCTTACACGGTGACACAGAGGAAGGTGCACAGGACATAGAAGAGGAGGTGATAGATGACCCAGTTGTTGACCCCGATTGGCAGCCATTGGGGGAACAGGGTGGCAGTAGCTCTGAAGCGGAGGAGGAGGAGCCGCAGCAGGCATCAACATCGCAACAGCTTTCATCTGGCAGGCCCGTATCTGGCCAAAAACTTGTGTCAAAACAAAAAACAGTTGTAGGACAGCGTGGCCATCCGGTTAAAGTAGCACAGTGTGCAATGCCTGAAAAGGTATCCGATAGTAGGAAGAGTGCAGTCTGGCAATTTTTTAACCAAGATCCGAATTATCAGCGCAAAGTGATCTGTAAGAAATGCTCAAGGACCTTTAGCAGAGGTCAGAATGTCAAAAATTTAAATACAACTTGCATGCATAGACATTTAACCGCCATGCAGTTGCAAGCCTGGACTAACTACCAAACGTCCCATAACGTTGTTGCACCCGCTCACAATGAAGCTAGTCAGCAACGCTACATTCATTCCCTCACTGTAAGCCCACCATTTACGACACCACATGCAGCAAATGTGGAGGTATCGCCGCAAGGCCAAAGCAGTCAGGGAATCACCAGGTTCTTGGGAGGAACAGCAAGAATACCATCACCAACCCTCTCTCAGTCTGCCATGTCCACCACCACCCCCGCTAGTTCCACCATATGCAGCTCTCCAGTCCAGCTTACCCTACAAGAGACTCTCGTTAGGAAAAGGAAGTACTCAGCCTCTCATCCGCGTACACAGGGTTTGTACGCCCACATTGCTAGACTAATCTCGTTAGAGATGATGCCCTACCGGTTGGTTGAAAGCGAAGCTTTCAAAGCCCTGATGGCCTACGCTGTACCATGCTACGACTTACCGAGTCAACACTTCTTTGCGAGAAAATCCATCCCAGCCCTCCACCAGCATGTAAAAGACCGCATTGTCCATGCACTCCGGCAATCTGTCAATAGAAAGGTGCACCTCACAACAGATGCATGGACCAGTAGGCATGGCCAGGGATGTTACGTGTCCATCACGGCACACTGGGTTAGTGTGCTGGATGCAGGGTCCACAGGGGAAAGCCAGATTGGGACAGTTCTGCCTAGCCCACGGTCTAGGAAACAGTTGGCTGTAGGCGTTCACCACCCCTCCTCCTCCTCCTCGTCCTCCAGCAGAAGCGAGAGCTCGTCCACAGACCGCATTCGCATGACCTCTCCATCCACAGCTGCCACTGTTGCACCTGAGGTGTCCCATTATGGAACAGCTAGTGGCAAGCATCAGCAGGCTGTGTTGGAAATGAAGTGTTTGGGCGACAACAGACACACCGCAGAAGTTCTGTCCGCGTTCTTGCAGCAAGAAACTCAGTCATGGCTGGGCAGTGTACATCTTGAGGCATGCAAGGTAGTCAGTGATAACGGAAGGAATTTTATGGCTGCCATAGCCCTTTCACAACTGAAACACATTTCTTGCCTGGCTCACACCTTGAACCTGGTGGTGCAGTGCTTCCTGAAAAGTTATCCGGGGTTACCCGACCTGCTCCTGAAGGTGAGCAGACTTTGCTCGCACATCCGCCGTTCACCCGTACACTCCAGCCGTATGCAGAACCATCAGCGATCTTTGAAGCTTCCCCAGCACCGCCTAATAATTGACGTTGCAACAATGTGGAACTCCACACTGCACATGCTTCAGAGGCTGTGCGAACAGAGGCATGCTGTTATGTATTTGTGGGAGGATACCCATACACGGGCAGGCAGTTGGATGGCAGTGTGCAAAGAAAAAAAAGGAGGCTAAAAAAAGCCACAGCCAGCTCACCGATCTATGCAGGTGCACGGAACTTCATCTCGGACTGGGATGAGTGTACGTAACGATACAAGGAAAGCGTTCCAGCTCCATAAAATATAGATACTTTATTTCTTCATTAAAAGTTGATACAGTATAATAGGTCCTTGCCTTGGTGCAAATGTGCCAGTACAAAGTGCATGCACTTTGTACTGGCACATTTGCACCAAGGCAAGGACCTATTATACTGTATCCACTTTTAATGAAGAAATAAAGTATCTATATTTTATGGAGCTGGAACGCTTTCCTTGTATAGTTGGATGGCAGACATGGAGTTGTCAGGTGTGCAGTGGTCGAAGCTACAAGACCTGTGTCAAGTCCTTCAGTGTTTTGAGGAATGCACACGCCTGGTTAGTGCAGACGACGCCATCATAAGCATGAGCATCCCCCTAATGCGTCTGCTGATGCAAAGTTTGACGCACATAAAGGAACAGGCGTCTGCAGCCGAGGACGAGGGAAGCCTTGATGACAGTCAGCCATTGTCTGCTCAGGGAAGTCTCCTGGACGAGGTGGTGGACGAAGAGGAGGAGGACGAGGAGGATGATGGGGATGAATATCTATGAGAGGAGGAAGCTTCTCAGGTGCCAATACAAACTGGTGGCTTTGCAAGGTCAGGTACAGGGTTTTTGAGGGAGACAAGTGATGTTGATTTGCCAGAAAGTGCTACTCAACCCAGCACAAGCAGTGAATTGACACCTGGAACATTGGCCCACATGGCGGATTATGCCTTGCGTATCCTAAAAAGGGACGCCCGCATTATCAAAATGATGACCGATGACGATTACTGGTTGGCCTGCCTCCTGGATCCACGCTATAAAGGGAAATTGCAAAATATCATGCCACATGAGAACCTTGAGCAATTATTGGCTACCAAACATGCAACTCTTGTAGACCGCTTGGTTCAGGCATTCCCAGCACACAGCGGCGGTGATGTTTCTCACACGAGCTGCAGGGGGCAACATGGCAGAGGTGTTAGAGGAGCACAAATCAGAAGTGGCGTTGGACAGAGGGGTTTTATGACCAGGTTGTGGAGTGATTTCGCAATGACCGCAGACATGACATGTACTGCAGCATCAATTCAAAGTGACAGGAGACAACATTTGTCCAGTATGGTTACTAACTATTTTTCCTCCCTTATCGATGTTCTCCCTCACACGTCATTCCCATTTGAATACTGGGCATCCAAAATAGACACCTGGCCTGAATTGGCAGAATATGCATTGCAGGAGCTTGCTTGCCCAGCAGCTAGTGTGCTATCAGAAAGAGTATTCAGTGCTGCTAGTTCAATACTGACCGAAAAAAGGACTCTTCTGGCTACCCAAAATGTTGAAGATCTAACCTTCATTAAAATGAACCAATCATGGATTTCGAATTATTTTGCCCCACCTTTCCCTGCTGACACCTAGCTTTCCTGTAAAAAGGTCTTGCTTTTGGACTGGTCTTACTGACTGTTCCAATTTCTCAATTTGCAGCTGCTGTATGTCCAGCATACCACATTTTTAAACCTCCCAAAATGGGCCGACTCCCCCCACGGGGCCGTGGTCAGTCACCACTTGGCGCAAGCACCCGTGAGAGTGCCGTTTGTCTGAAGAGGTGGGTGTGCCCACTTTTGGGCGAAGGCACAGGCACAGGGTCCCTCATAGTACAATGAAGTGTCTCTGGCGGTAGTGGTGCGCACCCAATGTCAGACACACCGTTGTAACATGAGGGGCCCTGGGCCAGTACCGCCGCCCATGAGAGAGTGTTCCCCCCCAGCTCAAACAGTGCTCTACCACCTGCAAAATTATCTCTCACAGCTCCACCACTGTTTAGTCTATGCAGTTAAATCCTTCAATGGCACTTCCAATAACAATTTGTTGACATATATGATGCTAGTAAAAATATTCAGGGGCCCTGTCCTACATTTACACCAGTGAATACTTTGCGCCAAATACCAATGCCTGCAAGTCAGCAGAGGAGCCCACCCCTGTACCTAGGTATGCCACCTGTTTGTTTATTTATTTATTTTTTGGCGAGACATTAACATGTATTTATTATTTTGGAGTACTAACTGTGTCAGACACTCCTTCCAATTGTCCTCCACTGACCACATCAATGCTGCCTGTGCACCCCTGCAACATAATTAAACCTGCATTGAGCCTAATTTTTTGTTATTTTAGGCCTAGAAAGTCTGCCTGCGGTCACTCCTTCCAATTGTCCTCTGCTGACCACAGCAATGCTGCCTGTGTACCCCTGTAACCTAATAAAACCTGCATCGAGCCAAGTTTTTTAATTTAAGGCCTAGTAAGTCTGTATGCGGTCCCTCCTGCCAATTGTCCTCCGCTGACCACACCAATGCTGCCTGTGCAGCCCTGCAACATAATTAAACCTGCATTGAGCCTAATTTTTTTTATTTTAGGCCTACTAAGTCTGTCTGCTGTCTCTCCTTCCAATAGTCCTCCGCTGACCACACCAACGCTGCCCGTGTACCCCTGTAACCTTTTTTAAACCTGCATCGAGCCAACTTTGTGGTGTAAGGCCTACTACCAGTGTCTGTCTGCGCCACTCAATACAGCTGTCCTCCTCTTAAAAAAGCTGAGCTGCAATTGTCAGGTTTTCAGCCTATCGGAATTTGAAAACTGCATTGGGGCTACAAGTTTGGTTGGGTTCTACAAACGGTGTATGCCGCTCCAACGTGTTCTCCAGGTTTACTTGCCTGAGCTTCAATCTTCAGGCTCTCATTAAGTAGTTCTTAATATAACACGGCATTAGGCCTACTAGTTTGGTTGGGGCCTACTAACGGTGTCTGCCGCTCCAAGGTGTTCTCCAGGTTTACTTTCCTGAGCTTCAATCTTCAGGCTGTCATTAAGTAGTTGTTAATGTAACACTGCAGTTGGCCTACTAGTTTGGTTGGGGCCTGCTAACGGTGTCTGCCGCTCCAAGGTGTTCTCCAGGTTAACTTTCCTGAGCTTTAATCTTCAGGCTCTCATTAAGTAGCTGTTAATGTAACACTGCAGTTGGCCTACTAGTTTGGTTGGGGCCTACTAACAGTGTCTGCCGCTCCAAGGTGTTCTCCAGGTTAACTTTCCTGAGCTTCAATCTTCAACCTCTCATTAAGTAGTTGTTAATGTAACACTGCAGTTGGCCTACTAGTTTGGTTGGGGCCTACTAACGGTGTCTGCCGCTCCAAGGTGTTCTCCAGGTTTACTTGCCTGAGCTTCAATCTTCAGGCTCTCATCAAGTAGTTGTTAATATAACACGGCATTAGGCCTACTAGTTTGGTTGGGGCCTACTAACGGTGTCTGCCGCTCCAAGGTGTTCTTCAGGTTAACTTTCCTGAGCTTCAATCTTCAGGCTCTCATCAAGTAGTTGTTAATATAACACGGCATTAGGCCTACTAGTTTGGTTGGGGCCTACTAACGGTGTCTTCCGCTCCAAGGTGTTCTCCAGGTTTACTTGCCTGAGCTTCAAACTACAGGCTTTCAGCCTATAGGGAATTTTAAACTGCATTTGGGCTACTTGTTTGGTTGGGCCCTAGTAATGATGTCTGCTGCTCCTTAGTGTTCTCCTCCACTGAACAAAGCCGAGCTTCAATCTTCAGGCTTTTGGCCTATAGGGAATTTTAAACTGCATTTGGGCTACTTGTTTGGTTGGGCCCTAGTAACGATGTCTGCTGCTCCTTGGTGTTCTCCTCCACTGAATATAGCTGAGCTTCAATCTTCAGGCTTTCGGCCTATAGGGAATTTTAAACTGCATTTTGGCTACTTGTTTGGTTGGGGCCTACTAATGGTGTCTGCCGCTCCTTGGTATTCTCCTCCACTGAATATAGCTGAGCTTCAATCTTCAGGCTTTCGGCCTATAGGGAATTTTAAACTGCATTTTGGCTACTTGTTTGGTTGGGGCCTACTAACGGTGTCTGCCGCTCCTTGCTGTTCTCCTCCACTGAACAAAGCAGTGCCGCCTGTTTACTACAGTTACCAATTTTGAACTGCATTTAGCCTAGTTACTTATTTGGGCCTACTCACTGTGTCAGCCTCTCATTACAGTTGTCCTCCACGGAACAAAGCAATGCCACCTGGTTAGTCCTGTTACCAATTTTGAACTGCATTTAGCCCACTTTATTTTTTGGGCCTATTTCTGTGTTTCCTCCTCATCCTGCCCATTGCCCAGCCAGTGCTAGATGAGTCTGCTGGTACATTGACCCAGACCACTACATTCCCCTTGCACGCTACACAGCCAGAATCTGACCCTGCTGAAAGTCAGGTTCCCCTTCCCGCATACTATACCACCTTACACGGGGACAAAGAGGAAGGTGCAGATGAAAGTGCAGGTTCCTTCATCAGGTGGGGGGGCATACTCGTTGGTGACATCACTGGCACAGGGCCCCTCATAGTACTTTGTACTTTGAGGGGCCCTGTGCCAGTGCCAATGCGAACGAGTGCCCCCCCCTGCTTGCTCAGGATCACAGCACTTGCAAAGTTGAAATACTTACCTCTCCCTGCTCCAACGCCGTGACGTAGTCAACGTTTCCTGGGCCCACTAAAAACTTGAACCAGCCCTACCCCCACAACTTTAGCCAAATGACCCCCAATTTCCAATGCCTAACTATTATTATAAAGTTAATTAAGATTGACAAGCTTCTGTAACAAGAATTGATGTTTTTGCCATTAAAATGGGCACTGTAGGGGTTTTCCTGGCCTCCACTCACTGCCGACTATGCTTCCAAAAAAACACCAGAACACAGGCAGGGATGCTTACCTGTTCAAGGCCTCCAACAATTGCACTAACCAGGGTGCACCAGGCCCAAGTAAAGATAGCAAACAACACAGGTGCAAATAATACCGATGCAGCCAACCTACAATCAGGAATTGGCTGCTTGGAGCACCCGTGCAAAAAAATAGTCTGTATGTGGCATGTTCACACAGGACTGCAAAGTATATGGTGAAAAGCCTATTAATGACGCCATATATATAGCGGGCTAACCATGATGCATCCTGTGTGAACAGAGGCCACAGTGTACAGAGCCATCTAGGGCCCAGGCGCACCCTGGAAAAATGTACAGTGCACCAAAAACATAACAATGTATGCAAGGTATTGGTTGATATTATGGCCACAATATTGAAGCTGCCAACCCACGTCAAGGGTCCTTGTATCTTGGCAGTCCTGATCTAAAAAAACACCATTGGAGGAAAACCTCCACTAAACTAAACAAAAAAACACCAGAACACAGGCAGGGATGCTTACCTGTTCAAGGCCTCCAACAATTGCACTAACCAGGGTGCACCAGGCCCAAGTAAAGATAGCAAACAACACAGGTGCAAATAATACCGATGCAGCCAACCTACAATCAGGAATTGGCTGCTTGGAGCACCCGTGCAAAAAAATAGTCTGTATGTGGCATGTTCACACAGGACTGCAAAGTATATGGGTTGGCAGCTTCAATATTGTGGCCATAATATCAACCAATACCTTGCATACATTGTTATGTTTTTGGTGCACTGTACATTTTTCCAGGGTGCGCCTGGGCCCTAGATGGCTCTGTACACTGTGGCCTCTGTTCACACAGGATGCATCATGGTTAGCCCGCTATATATATGGCGTCATTAATAGGCTTTTCACCATATACTTTGCAGTCCTGTGTGAACATGCCACATACAGACTATTTTTTTGCACGGGTGCTCCAAGCAGCCAATTCCTGATTGTAGGTTGGCTGCATCGGTATTATTTGCACCTGTGTTGTTTGCTATCTTTACTTGGGCCTGGTGCACCCTGGTTAGTGCAATTGTTGGAGGCCTTGAACAGGTAAGCATCCCTGCCTGTGTTCCGACTATGCTTCCCCATTGACTTGCATTGGGTTTCGTGTTTCGGTCGATCCCCGACTTTTGGCGCTAATCGGACGATTTTACTCGACTCGACTTTTGACAAAGTCGGGTTTCGCGAAACCCGACTCGATCCTAAAAAAGTGAAAGTCGCTCAACCCTACTACTGTGGCCAATCATAAGGATCAAACACTAAGGCTATGGATTCTTTAGAACATACAAGGTTCAACTTGTTAAAGTTTTATGCTTTAATGCAAAAAGGTACAGTGCTTACAATAAAGAAAAAGGTATAAAAATATGGTAATAAAAAGATACAAATGTGCAAAACAGTTATAAAAATAAACAGGAGAAAACTTACAGAAATAGCTAACTTTGTAGTCTGCTTTCTGCTCCCTGAGGGGGGAATGGATGGACTGGATCACATCAGCTTGGCTGCCCTCAATCTGTGAATCACTAACGACCTACTTACAGCCAAAGCTAACGGACAATACTCTGTACTCCTCCTTTTAGACCTGTCCTCTGCTTTCAACACAGTTGACCACTGCATCCTACTACAGATCCTCTCCTCCTTTGGCATCAAAGACCTTGCCCTATCCTGGATATCCTCATACCTTTCCAACCACACATTCAGCATCTCCCACTCTCACACTACCTCCTCATCCCACCCTCTCCCTGTTGGAGTCCCCAATGCTCTGTTCCCGGTCCCCTACTCTTCTTAATCTATGCACTTGGCCTGGGACAACTCATAACGTCTCATGGATTCCAGTACCACCTTTATGCTGATGACACTCAGACCTACCTCTCTGGCCCAGACATCACCTCTCTGCTGTCCAGAATCCCGAAGTGTCTATCAGCCCTATCCTCCTTCTTCTCCTCTCGCTTCCTCAAACTCAATGTGGACAAATCTGAACTCATCATCTTTCCTCCATCTCATAGATCTTCCTCACCTGACCTATCTATCGCCATTAACAACGTCATGCTTTCCCCCATACCAGAAGTCTGCAGCCTCAGAGTAACCCTTGACTCTGCCCTGTCCTTCAAACCACACATCCAAGCTCTTTCCACCTCCTGTCACCTCCAGCTCATAAATATCTCCAGAATCCATCCATTCCTCAACCTTCAATTTACTAAAATTCTTGTGCATGCCCTCATCATCTCCCGCCTTGACTACTGCAACATCCTTTTCTGTGGCATCCCTGCTAACACCCTTGCACCTCTCCAGTCCATCCTTAACTCTGCTGCCCGACTTATTCATCTCTTTCCTCGCTACTCCTCTGCTTCTACCCTCTGCAAATCTCTTCATCACTGGCTCCCATTCCCTCAGCGTTTCCAGTTCAAATTACTAATACTGACCTACAAAGCCATCCATAACCTGTCTCCTCCATATATCTCTTTACTAATCTCCTGATATCTTCCCTCCCAAGACCTCCTTCTCTCCTCCACACTTATTCGCTCCACACCCAACCGCCTCCAAGACTTCTCCCGAATATCCCCCATCCTCCGGAATTATTTGCCCCAACACGTCCGACTATCAAACACATTCAGATCCTTCAGACGGAACCTGAAAACCCACCTCTTCAGGAAAGCCTACAGCCTGCACTAACCCTGCTGCCTCCTCACCACAACCGAAGCTACCGCCTCACCAACACCGGAGCTCCTACAACCCTCAACCTATTGTCTTCATCCCCACCATCCTGTAGAATGTAAGCCCACAGGGGCAGGGTCCTTGCCCCTCTGTATCAGTCTGTAATTGTTAGTTTGCTTACTGTAAGTGATATCTGTAATTTGTATGTGACCCTTTCTCATGTACAGCACCATGAAATCAATGGTGCTATATAAATAAATAATAATAATATACAGCTCTGGCAAAAATTAAGAGACAACTGCAAAATTTTCAGTTTGTCTGATTTTTCTCTTTATAAGTATATTTTGGAGTAAAATGTAAATTGTTCTTTTATTCTATAACCTACTGACAACATGTCTTCGAATTTCCAAGCGCACAATTTTGTATTTATTTTCAGAAAATGAGAAATGGTCAAAATAACAAAAAATGTAGTGCTTGCAGACCTCAAATAATGCTAAGAAAACAAGTTCATAATCATTTAGAAACAACAATACTGACTTTAACTCAGGAAGAGTTCAGAAATCAATATTTTGTGGAATAACCATGATTTTTAATCACAGCTTTCATGCGTCTTGGCATGCTTTCCACCAGTCTTTCACACTGCTTTTGGGTGACCTTATGCCACTCCTGGTACAAAAATTTAAGCAGTTCTTCTTTGTTTGATGGCTTGTGACTATCCATCTTCCTCTTGATTACATTCCAGAGGTTTTCAATGGGGTATGGGTCTGGAGATTGGGCTGGCCATCACAGGGATTTGATGTGGTGGTCCTTCATCCCCACATTAATTGACAAAGCTGTGTGGCATGATGCATTGCCCTGCTGGAAAAAACAGTACTCAGAGTTGGGGAACATTGCCTGAACAGAAGGAAACCATTCTTTTTCCAGTATAACCTTGTATGCGGCTTGATTCATATGTCCGTCACAAAGATTAACCTGCCCAATTCCAGCCTTGCTGAAGCATCCCCAGATCATCACCGATCCTCCACAAAATTTCAAAGTGGGTGGGGTCCTCTTTTTCTCAGAAGAGGCAATTTGCATATTATATTTCCCAGAGGATCATTGCATGGCGAATAAGCCTCCTTACCTTGACAAGCCAGAGATGGTATGTCACTCTCCATAAGGAGAGTTACCCCTTAGACCCCAGTCCAGAGCCTCTCACCTAGCCAAATTAGTTCTCATGCTTCGCACTGACGAGGGCCAACAGCTCGAAACACCGTGTCTGCGAATTGAGATACTGATTTGGCTTTTATCCTAAGTCATATTGCATGACTCATTAAAGGGTTGATTGTGACTTGTAGGATCGCTACTTCCAACAGGTGGCGCTATAGAGTTTAAGTCCTCTTTTTCTCAGAAGAGGCAATTTGCATAAAGTGGGTGCAAGACACTGTGGCTTGTATGCCTCTCCAGGTCTCTGTCTAACCATTAGGGGACTAGGTGTTAGGCAATGCTGAAAAGTAGACTCATCAGAGACGATTACCTTACTCCAGTCCTCTATGGTCCAATCCTTATGGTCTTTGGCAAACTTCAGCCTGGCTCTCCTTTGCTTCTCATTTATGAAAGGCTTTTTTCTACCTTTACACGACTTGAGCCCTGCCTCTAGGAGCCTGCTAAGAACTTTTCTTGCCATGCACTTCACTCCAGCTGCCATTTCTTTTGTAGGTCACTTGATGTCATCCTGCGGTTGTTGAGTGACATTCGAATAAGATAACGGTCATCCTGGTCAGTGGAGAGTAGTTTTCGCCCTCTGTCGCTCTGTCACTTTGCTGTCCCCAATGTCTGCTGCTTGACCTTGTTGTAATGGACTGCCGTCTTAGAAATTTTAAGGATGGAGGCAACATGATGCTCACTGTATCACTCTGCTAGTAAAGCCAGAATTAAGCCCTTCTTTTAGTCACTCAAGACTTTTCTTTTCAACTCCTTTGGCATGGTTAACAGTTATTTTATCATTCCTATAACTTTTGGGATATTACTAGCACTTGTTTTGCCATCCAGCTTGTCCTATTGTTACACCCGGTCTGTTTACTGTACCTCCAGGGGGTCTCCATCGGGTCTCTAGCTCTGTGCCGGCTTCACGCTGTCTGGACACAGCCCCCACCCCTCCTTCCTCTCCTGCTTCCTGGCGTGCTGCCAGCAGGTTCCCTGGCAGGGTTCTTACGTCGCACGCATGCTCGCTCTCGGTCTCTTAAAGAGACAGTGTGCATTTTACAAATGTTGTCTCTAGCCAATGGTGTGTGTTTTTCTGCTATTTCTGGCCCCTCAACCATAGGGAGGGCGCCGGAGCAACAAGTGCATACTGTTGCTAACTTCCAGTTCCTGTTATCTTGCGCTTCTGTTTCTGAAGTATCTGCATGGAACTCCGCTCATTCTGTCTGTCTCCACAGATCTTCTGCTACCAGTTACCCGGTTATTCTGGACCGCTTCCACAGTATCTACACTGGACCTGTCTAGTCCTGCCTGTCCGCCAGCCTCACTTCCCGACCACGCCAGTACTCCCGGTGCCAGCTTCTACTCCTACACCCGGTATCCTCCAGTCAGCTCTGCAACATCCGCTAACCTTGCTGGACCGTCTGTTCCGCTGGGACAGCTGCCACAAGTTCGGGATCTAACTGAAGGTAGCACCCATGTCCTCCAGGCATTCCATTCTGTCCCTGTTCGAGGGGACTTACTACGGGTGTCTGGGGCTCACGCAGTAATGCCCCCTTCGGAGCCCCCCGGACCGTGGTCTAGTGGTTCCACATCTAACCTTAATAAATACGAATGTGAACTTTTACATCTGTGCCTCCGTTTCCATTCGTTACACCTATTGCAAGAGGATTGTGAACACCACAGCAGGGTTTTTTTATACTTTCCTTCATTAAATAAGATTTTGTTCAGGTGATTGCCTAATCAGAAGCACATTAAGTAGAATGAGGTGTACTCTGGTTGGAATTCAACTGACACTGGAATGGAATGGCTGTCAGACATGTAGAGTAGCTGATTTTTATAAAACTGTGCAGTGGTCTCTTAATTTTTGCCAGAGCTGTGTTAGTAAGTGCTCCAAAAACATGTCCCAGCACTAAATAAAAGCCATACAGACATTATTATGCTGAAAACAGCTACTGGTTTTAGCTTACAAATTCTGATACAAGATATTATAGCTCCATGGTGTTCTTAAACTAATGTAATCAACTTGTCCCACAGAATGTACAGTGATTCTAACATGAAGTGCCGCTCGCATCTGATTTTAGATTAACTTGACGTGAATCTTAAAACTTCAAATGGCATCCAAATAAACAGCTATTTGTTAGCACTCCAGATTTACACCAAATTGCTCCTAAGCAGATTATACTTGAGGGGATAACACTTTAAGATCACTTTAACATTTACAGTTATTTCCATACATTACAGGCTCTTTCCTTGTACTGTAAACTATTCTAAACACAGTATTTCCAAGTGCGTAAACACAGTATTTCCAAGTGCGCATTTCTTTTATACCAATCTAATGTGGTATGTATGATGAAAGCCCAAGTTCAACTTTGATAAACTTATTACAATAATTAGGGAAACAGAAAGTCTTCTCATATCCCACAATTCACGTAAAAAATTTCCGTTAACAAACCCGGACTAGCCATTGGGCAAATCTGGCAAATACAAGATAAGCCTCCCTGCTTTGAAATACCAGGCCTGAATTTCAGTCTGTCCCTGCAGTTAAGATACTATTGTGTCTGTAATAATATCTACAAGTGCTTCTCAATAAATTAGAATATCAACAAAAAGTTCATTTACTTCAGTTTTTCAATACAAAAAGTGAAACTCATATATTAAACAGAGTCATTACAGAGTGATCTATTTCAAGTGTTTATTTCTGTTAATGTTGAAGATTATGGCTTACAGTCAATGAAAGCCCAAAAGTCATTATCTCAGTAAATTAGAATACTTTATAACACCAGATGAAAAATTATTTTAACCCCTTTACCCCGAGGGTGGCTTGCACGTTAATGACCGGGCCAATTTATACAGTTCTGACCACTGTCCCTTTATGAGGTTATAACTCTGGAACGCTTCAAAAGAACCTGGTGATTCTGACAAAGTTTTCTCGTGACATATGGTACTTCATGACAGTGGTAAAATTTATTTGATATGACTTGCATTTATTTGTGAAAAAATGGAAATTTGGCAAAAATTTTGAAAATTTTGCAATTTTTCAACTTTGAATTTTCATGCCCTTAAATCACAGAGATACAGTTAGGTCCATATATATTTGGACAGAGACGACATTTTTCTTATTTTGGTTATAGACATTACCACAATGAATTTTAAACAAAACAATTCAGATGCAGTTGAAGTTCAGACTTTCAGCTTTCATTTGAGGGTATCCACATTAAAATTGGATGAAGGGTTTAGAAGTTTCAGCTTCTTAACATGTGCCACCCTGTTTTTAAAGGGACCAAAAGTAATTGGACAGATTCAATAATTTTAAATAAAATGTTTATTTTTAGTGCTTGGTTGAAAACCCTTTGTTGGCAATGACTGCCTGAAGTCTTGAACTCATGGACATCACCAGACTCTGTGTTTCCTCCTTTTTGATGCTCTGCCAGGCCTTCACTGCAGTGGTTTTCAGTTGCTGTTTGTTTGTGGGCCTTTCTGTCTGAAGTTTAGTCTTTAACAAGTGAAATGCATGCTCAATTGGGTTGAGATCAGGTGACTGACTTGGCCATTCAGGAATATGCCACTTCTTTGCTTTAATAAACTCCTGGGTTTTTTTGGCTTTATGTTTTGGGTCATTGTCCATCTGTAGTATGAAACGACGACCAATCAGTTTGGCTGCATTTGGCTGGATCTGAGCACACAGTATGGCTCTGAATACCTCAGAATTCATTCGGCTGCTTTTGTCCTGTGTCACATCAATAAACACTAGTGACCCAGTACCACTGGCAGCCATGCATGCCCAAGCCATCACACTGCCTCCGCCGTGTTTTACAGATGATGTGATATGCTTTGGATCATGAGCTGTACCACGCCTTCGCCATACTTTTCTCTTTCCATCATTCTGGTAGAGGTTGATCTTGGTTTCATCTGTCCAAAGAATGTTCTTCCTGAACTGTGCTGGCTTTTTTAGATGTTTTTTAGCAAAGTCCAGTATAGCCTTTTTATTCCTGATGCTTATGAGTGGCTTGCACCGTGCAGTGAACCCTCTGTATTTACTTTCATGCAGTCTTCTCTTTATGGTAGATGTGGATATTGATACGCCGACCTCCTGGAGAGTGTTGTTCACTTGGTTGGCTGTTGTGAAGGGGTTTCTCTTCACCATGGAGATTATTCTGCGATCATCCACCACTGTTGTCTTCCATGGGCGCCCAGGTCTTTTTGCATTGATGAGTTCACCAGTGCTTTCTTTCTTTCTCAGGATGTACCAAACTGTATATTTTGCCACTCCTAATATTGTAGCAATTTCTCGGATGGGTTTTTTCTGTTTTCGCAGCTTAAGGATGGCTTGTTTCACCTGCATGGAGAGCTCCTTTGACCGCATGTTTACTTCACAGCAAAACCTTCCAAATGCAAGCACCACACTTCAAATCAACTCCAGACCTTTTATCTGCTTAATTGAGAATGACATAACGAAGGGATTACCCACACCTGTCCATGAAATAGCCTTGGAGTCAATTGTCCAATCACTTTTGGTCCCTTTAAAAACAGGGTGGCACATGTTAAGGAGCTGAAACTCCTAAACCCTTCATCCAATTTTAATGTGGATACCCTCAAATGAAAGCTGAAAGTCTGAACTTCAACTGCATCTGAATTGTTTTGTTTAAAATTCATTGTGGTAATGTCTATAACCAAAATAAGAAAAATGTTGTCTCTGTCCACATATATATGGACCTAACTGTATGTCACACAAAATACTTAATAAGTAATATTTTCCACATGTCTACTTTACATCAGCACAATTTTGGAACTAAATTTTTTTTTTGTTAGGGAGTTATAAGGGTTAAAAGTTGACCAGAGATTTCTCATTTTTACAACACCATTTTTTTTTAGGGACCACATCACATTTGAAGTCACTTTGAGGGGTCTATATGATAAAAAAAAAACAAAAGTGACACCACTCTAAAAACTGCACCCCTCAAGGTGCTCAAAACCACATTTAAGAAGTTTATTAACCCTTCAGGTGCTTCACAGGAATTTTTGGAATGTTTAAAAAAAATTAACATTTAACTTTTTTTTTTTTTACAAAAAATGTACTTCAGAACCAATTTTTTTATTTTCACAAGGGTAACAGGAAAAATTGGACCCCAGAAGTTGTTGTCCAATTTGTCCTGAGTGCTCTGATACCCCATATGTGGGGGAGAACCACTGTTTGGGCGCAAGGCAAAGCTCGGAAGGTAAGGAGTGCCGTTTGACTTTTTCAAACTAAAATTGTCTGGAATTGAGATCGAACGCTATGTCTCACTATGTCGAGCCCCTGATGTGCCTAAACAGTGGAAACCCCCCAGAAGTGATAACATTTTGGAAACTAGACCCCCTAAGGAACTTATCTAGATTTGGGGTGAGCACTTTGAACCCCCAAGTGCTACACAGAAGTTTATAATGTAGAGCCGTAAAAATAAAAAATATTTTTTTTTTCACAAAAATCATACTTCACCCCCAATTTTTTATTTCCACAAAAATAACAGGAGAAATTGGACCCCAATAGTTGCTGTCCAATTTGTCCTGAGTACGCTGATACCCTATATGTGGGGGTAAATCACTGTTTCGGCACACAGCAGAGCTCGGAAGGGAAGGAGCACCGTTTGACTTTTTCAACGCAGAATTGGCTGGAATTGAGATCAGACACCATGTCGCGTTTGGAAAGCCCCTGATGTGCCTAAACAGTGGAAGCCCCCCAATTCTAACTCCAATCCTAACTCTAACTCACCCCTAACCTTAATCCCAGCCCTAATCATAACCCTAACCACAAACCTAACTCTAACACACCCCTAACCCTAATCCCAACCCTAAACCTGATCCAAACTATATCCCTAACTTTAGCCCCAACCCTAACCCTAACTTTAGCACCAATGCTAACCCTAACTTTAGCCCTAACCCTAACCCTAACTTTAGCCCCAACCATAACCCTAACTTTAGCCCTAACCCTAATGGGAAAATAGAAATAAATACATTTTTTTATTTTATTATTTTTCCCTAATTAAGGGGGTGATAAAAGGGGGTTTGATTTACTATTTATAGTGGGTTTTTATATCGGGTTTTTATGTTTGGCACCTGTCACATGCTAAAAGATGCTTTTTATTGCAAAAAACAGTTTTTGCATCACCATATTTTTAGACCTATAATTTTTCCATATTTTGGCTCACAAATTCAGGTGAGATCTTGCTTTTTGTGGGACGAGTTGACGTTTTGGTACCATTTTCGGGCACATTACTTTTTTGATCGCTTTATATTACAATTTTTGGGAGGCAGAATGAACAAAAAACAACAGTTCATGAATTTTTTGGGGGTGGGGCGTTTATACCGTTCCGCGTGTGGTAAAATTGAAAAGGCAGTTTTAATCTTCGGGTTAGTACGATTACAGCGATACCTCATTTACATCTTTTTTATGTTTTGGCCCTTTTATACAATAAAAACTATTTTACACAAAAAATAATTGTTTTTGCATTGCTTTATTCTGAGAATTATAACTTTTTTATTTTTTCACTGATGACGCCGTATGGTGGCTCGCTTTTTGCAGTCCAGATGACGCTTTCAGCGGTACCATTTTATTTTATATCCGTTTTTTTTGATCGCGTATTATTCCACTTTTTGTTCGGTGGTATGATGATAAAGCATTGCTTCTTTGCCTCGTTTTTTATTTATTTTTTTACAGTGTTCACTGAAGGGGTTAACTAGTGGAACAGTTTTGTAGGTCAAGTCGTTACGGATGCAATGGTACTAAATATTTGTACTTTTATTGTTTTTTTATTTACATAAAGAAATGTGTTTATTGGAACACTATTTATTTTTTTCACAGTATAATATTTTTTTTTAACTTTTTTACATTGTCCCAGGGTGGGACATCACTGTATAAAGTCAGATTGCTGACTTGCCGGTGCCTGCTCTCAGCCAAAACTGAGAATCCACCTCTATGTAGGATCCGGAAGGATCCCACGGCCATCTTGGATCCGGGGGCCTGCAGGGATGAGACCCTCGGAACAACGCGATCACATCGCATTGTGCTGAAGGTCTGAGGGAAGCACGCAGGGAGCCCCCTTCCTACGCAATGCTTCTCTATGCCACTGGAATGCTGCGATCTTGTTTGATCACAGTGTTCCGGGGGTTAAGGTGCCGGGAGCGCACTCCAGGAGGCAAATAGCACTCCGTTCCTCCCGAGTCTCCCCATGTGGCTAAGCAGTACTGTACGATATTGCCACATTCAGTAGAAATTGTGGGACAAATTTTGTTGACATTTTTACCCATTTCCCAGTATGAAAATGTAAAATTTGGGGCTAACAATACAATCTTGGCTGTAAAAATGTAAATTATGTTTTCTTAATTGACCAATGGTATAAAATGGTGGTAAAAAATATGTGACACACCTGTGGTGTCAATATGATCACTGCACCCCTAGATGAATTCATTGAGAGGTGTAGTTTGTAAAATGGGCTCATTTATAGGGGGTTCGGCTGTTCTGACTCCTCAGGAGCTTTGCCAATGTGACATGGCACACTCAAACCAGTGCAGCAAAATGTAATATGCACTTCTTCTCTTCGCACTATGCTTCAAAAGCAGTTTTCGACCACATATGGGGTATCTATGAATTCAGAAGAAATTGCACAATAAATTTTCTTATGTCATCCTTGTGAAAATACAAAATTTGGGGCTAAGAAACATTTTTTAAAAAAAAATGTGATTTTTTATTTTTATTTTCACAGCTCAACGTTATAAACTTCTGTGAAGCACCTGGGGGTTTAAGGTCCTCAATACACCTAGATAAGTTCCCTGAGGGGTCTAGTTTCCAAAATGGTGTCACTTATCGGGGGTTTCCACTGTTTAGGCACATCAAGGGTCAACATGGCATCTGCTAATTATTCCATCAAATTGTACATTCAGAAAGTCAAATGGTGTTCCTTCCCTTATAAGCCCTGATGTGCACTCACACAGTAGTTTTCCTCTACATGTGGGGTATTGGTGTACTCAGGAGAAACTGCACAACAAATTCTATAGCAATTTCTCCTGTTACCCTTATGAAAATGCAAAATATGGAGCTAAAAATAGATTTATTTGGGAAACATTTGATTTTTTTTATTTCCACGGCTCTACGCTATAAACTTTTGTGAAGCACCTGTGGGTTGAAGGTGCTCAATACAAATCTAGAAAAGTTCCACAAGGGGTCTAGTTTCCAAAATGGTGTCACTTGTGGGGGGTTTCCACTGTTTAGGCACATCAGGGGCTCTCCAAACGCAACACGGCAACCGCTAATTATTCCAGCAAATTTTACATTCAAAAAGTCAAATTACGCTTCTTCCCTTCCCTCCCTGCTCAAACAGTAGATTTCCCCCACATATGGGGTATCGGCATGCTCAAGAGAAATTGCACAACAAAATGTATGGTTCATTTTCTCCAGTTACCCTTGCAAAAGTTAAAAAAAATAGGTCTAAATGAACATTTTTGTGAAAGAAAAGTAAATGTTTATTTTTTTCCTTCCAGATTCCAAAAATTCCTGTAAAGCACCTGACGGGTTAATAAACTTCTTGAATGTGGTTTTTGACCACCTTGAGAAGTGCAGTTTTTAGAATTATGTCATTTTTGGGTGTTTTCTGTCATATAGGCCCCTCAAAGTCACTTCAAGTGTAAGGTGGTCCCTAAAAAAATTGTTTTGCAAATTTTGTTGTAAAAATGAGAAATCGGGGGTCACATTTTAACCCTTATAACTTCCTAACAAAAAAAACAATGTTTCCAAAATTGTGCTGATGTAAAGTAGACATGTGGGAAATGTTATTTATTAACTAATTTGTGTGATATCACTCTCTGATTAAAGCGAATAAAAATTATTTCAAAATTTTCATTTTTGTCACAAATAAATGCAAGTCATATTGAAGAAATTCTAAAGCTATCATAAAGTACAATATGTCATGAGAAAACAATCTCAGAATCACCAGGATCTGTTGAAGTGTTCCAGAGTTATTACCTCATAAAGTGACAGTGGTCAGAATTGTAAAAATTGGCCCGGTCACGAAGGCAAAAACAGGCTGTAGCGAGAAAGGGTTAAGAAAATATTGATTTATTAAAGTAAGGCTATGTTCACATTCCTGTATATTCCATTTGCCTATCACATTTAGAGGAAGAAATGGAATTCAAGTGCAAAAGTATACCATAAATGCTCATCATTTGTACAAACAAAAGCTGAAAGGCCCCATTGATTATGTTCTACATAATTTCAAAACTTGCCAGGTTCAGTTATGAAATGAGCCATTTATTAACAATGTTGACATCCTGAATTGAAATCTGACTATGAAAATTTTTAGTTGGCTTTATTTTCTGGATCAAAGAATTTTCCCTTTACTGCTACATATCATTAATGCATAAAAGTTTAATTACTTTGAAACATTATTATTTTTGCAAATATATAGATTATGCCAATTTTGTGTTACTTTTTTCTGAGGAAACTCAGCAACAATTCAAATAACTATAACTAAAACATGTCTAAACACTGTTGCGAATTATAAACAGTTACAGAAATTGCACTACAAAGTTTATCTAGTGACAACTTTTTTGCTTGTCTCTTGTACTCCTGCAGTAGATCATCTCTTACAATTGTCCAACAGTAATCTGCAAGCATTGATGGGTTTTATTTTACTTGATATCTTTTCTCCATAGCCGCAATTTCTTGGTGAAATCTATCACCTTGCTCGTCGCTCACTGTATGGTGGAAAAAAGTCTAGATGCTGAAGTAAGAAAATAATCTTAAGGACATGTTACAGCCATGTACTTCCCCCCAAAATAGTTAGCACTAATGCAAATGCTACCCATGCAGTCTTTCCTACAACAAATGGAGAAACTCCTCAGCTTGAAGAAGCTTATGAATCTGAGGTCAAATTAAGACTCTTTCCTTTATCTTTGCTTCACTCAACTATGGAAATTTATCAGTGAAATGATTGAATGCTTTTGCATTTTTATCCATTGCCTTTACAAAGTTCTTCATTAGGCCCAAATTGATATGCAATGGTGGTAACAAAATCTTATGTGGTCAAACAAGTGCAGGATATTTTTACTCCCTGGCTGAAGTGAATATTGGAGAGGTCAGTCTCTTTTATTGTAGTGATATTCTATTATATGACTATTCCACTCACAAAGAAAGCAGCTGTAGTTTATGTATCCACCCTGGAGATCAAGTAAGAGGGCAAACACTTTTAAGTCATCTCAGAAGAGCGACAAATGTTGATCATAGTTCAGGCACCTCAACAGCTGAACTTCCAGAATGAGCCAAATAAAAATTGTAACATTATGTTCAGTGATAAGGTAAACTTTTTTGGGTGGGCCATTTGCATGGATACACCTAGATAACATGGGAATGGTGACAGTTTTCTTGCGTAGGGTGTCTTGCATTGAAATCTGCTGCAATGACCCGGGTACTGCATTCACCAGACATCAACACAATTTTTATCCACTCCTCACATGTTAACCTCTGTGACATGTCAATGGCTGTAAACAAAGATAAACTTGTAAATAACTCATGAAAGAATAAAGTTACATTAAAACCAAGCACACCATTGTTTTTCTTGTGAAATTCTCAATACGTTTGATGTGTCACATGACCCTCTTCCCATTGGAAAAAATAAAGTTGGGTCCAAAATGGCCGACTTCAAAATGGCTGCCATGGTCACCACCCATCTTGAAAAATTTGTCCCCTCCTATATACTAATGTGCCGCAAACAGGAAGTTGATATCACCAACCATTCCCATTTTATTTATGTGTATCCATATACATGGCCCACCCTATATTATTATTGGTACCACATAATGGCCTTGATATTTTTTCTTCTAGTTCTTTTATTGGCATACAGGAAAGGAAATACCAATCTCTGCCGGGTCACAGGGAAGGCAGGTGCCAGACTGCGACTGAACAACAACCAAGGGATCAACATATTTAACTATCTAGTAGCTACTAAACAGCTTTTGTTTAGCCTTTTAGGCAAGTTTTACTAGTACTCAAAGGAAAACTATTAGTTTAAATCAAAGGCGTAGTTAGGGGTTTGGTTCATGTGGTTCAAAGCTTCTGAGTGGACACCTAACCAGGTAACCCTGATAACAACTATGTTGGCACACGGGGGCACATCCTATATCTGATAAGTTATCTTTCATATTGGTTCCTATTGACTGGATGTGATATAGCATGAGTTTATGTGTTAGTGATAATTTGCATATGCATCTAGTAGTCTGGAAGCATACCCAGCAGATTTATTGAATAAGCAAATTATGCTGCAATAGGGTCAAAGATCATAAAACAGTGTATTGGCCTTGTATTTACCATTTCCTGTGCCAATACAAATTTGGAGCAACTGTATAGGGTGAAACCCAAAGTTTATTTAACTCTAATGAGGCTGTTTATCATTTTGGTTTTGATTGTTTACTTACATTTGTTTTTTTTGTTTTTTTTTACCATTTTTTTGCTTTTTTTCATCTCTGTTCTATTATTGTTTTCTCACCTTTCAACATAGGGTGAGATAGGGCAGTGAGGGACAGCCTACGTTTGAGTGGGGGTGCCAAAAAAATCTCACATTTCGGGTGCCAACCTCCACAGAAAGGCAGGAGATAGATAAGGTCTATCATAGGGTATGCACTAGACCTTGGTCGATACTTTTTTTCGCTATATTTTGCCATAAAACCACTGGGAACGTGTTTTTTAAATATTTGTAAATAAAATTATTTTTTATAGGGAATTCATGTTCACCATATTGTTAAAATTCTCGTTCATAAATTCAAAAATTATATGTTGGTACACCCTAATAGAGGATGTAGGAAAACCTTAGTAGATGACCCTGCTACTACTAAAAAAAACTCTATATAGAAAGACCAACAAGGATAAAATCGCTATATGATGACTATATAGTGGTAGATACTAGTCCTGCAGAATTAATAAGGGATTACAGTACAGTTATTGATGCTGACTTACAGCTGACGTTCTTTTTGGTGGAGTCATTTACTTTTCCCGTCTTTTCCATCTTGCCCAGATTGGCATGACAACTACTCCAGCCAGGACTCGGCTGCAGAGATTACAACAAAAATACATATGATTTCTCACATTTCAGGCACCATCTAAATCTAACCCCAACCTGCACAAAGCTCTTATCCTGCTGTACACCAATGTTGAGCGGCTGCTGCCGTATGTGTCCCTATTTCTGCACCCACTGTTTGTTACTGTGTGCCCTCTAATGTTCCCCCTACTGGAACCCTATCATTGCACTCAAAGTATGATGTCAACAAAAGTGCCCCACAGACACTTTAAGATACCACCACAGTGAAATCCTCCACAGTACCCTCCACACGCACAGTATGATGACCCTACTGTAATGCACCCTACAACTCACCCAGAAAAGTATGATGACCTCTACATCATATGATCACCCAACTGTGACCTTCATCCAACCCTCCATACAGTATAATGCACCCCATAGTCCTCTGTATAGTATAATGCATCCCATACTCCATACAGGATAATGCATCACATAGTCCTCTGTATAGTATAATGCACCCCATACTCCATACAGTATAATGTTCCCAACAGTCATCTATATAATATAATGCACCCCATAGTCCTCTGTATAGTATAATGCATCTCATAGTCCATACAGCATAATGCACCCCGTAGTCCTCTGTATAGTATAATGCACCCAATAATCCATACAGTATAATGCACACTATTGTCCTTTGCATATCTCATAGTCCATACAGCATAATGCATCCCGTAGTCCTCTGTATAGTATAATGCACCCAATAATCCATACAGTATAATGCACACTATTGTCCTTTGCATAGTATAATTCACCACATAGTCATCCACACAGTATAATGCACCCATAATCCATACAGCATAATGCACCCCATAGTATTCATATAGTATAATGCACCCTATAGTCCATACAACATAATTCACCCCATAGTTCACACAGTATAATGCACCCCATGGTCCTCTGTATAGTATAATTCACCCCATAGCCCATACAGTATAATGCAACCTATAGTCCATACAGCATAATGCACCCCATAGTCCATACAGCATAATGCACCCGATAATGCATACAATATAATACATTCCATTGTCCTTTGTATAGTATAATGCACCCTATAGTCCATATAGTATAATGTACCCCATAATCCTCTGAATAGTATAATGCACCTCATAGTCAATACAGCATAATGCACCCCATGATCCATACAGCATAATGCACCCCATAGTCCTTTGTATAGTATAATGCATCCCATAGTCAATACAGAATAATGTATCCCATAGTCCTCTGTATAGTATAATGTATCCCATAGTCCTCCATACATTATGATACACCACATAATGCTCTATAAATTATAATGCACCCTATAGTTCATACAACATAATGCATCTTATAGTCTTTTGTATGGTACAATGTACCTCAATAGACGACCATACAATATTCTAGCCACCACAATGTTCTAAAAAAATATAAAATACAATACTCACCTCTCTTCCTCACTCTCCCGCTTTGCTGGTCTCTACAGCAAGCGCTGTGAATCTTTGCATAGCAGGTGCCATGTTGCGACATCATTGCGCCTGGTTTGCTGACAAACCAGACGCCGAGGAAAAATGATGGGGAGGAAACATCAGCTGATTGTTTTCAACTGTAGATGCATCTAGGATACCGACACAGTGAAGTTGTGATGAAAGCGGGGGTCCTGGTGCTGGGAGATCCCCGGCTTCATAGCAGCAGTGCAGAGAGATCGTGTCTCCCTGCTCTGCCGGAGAGTTTAACTATATCGACCCACTGCTCAGGCCAATACAATTAGAAGGAGCATAGCTCCAAGTGAGCCCCTAAAAGCAGGTGGACCCATGGCAGCCGCACCCTCTGTACCCCCTTCCCCCCCCCCTGGTAGCGATGCTACTAGTTTAAACTGGTACATTTTTCATACAATTGCTCTTCCAACATATGGTAACTCATGACACTGGAAATGTTTGGTATTGCTGTAATTGTTCGTATTGATGAGCAGATTCATATTCTGAAGTCATATTTTCCACAAAAAGTACACCGTAAAAACAATTCCTAAAAAGCAATGTCAGAATTCCTTTTTTGTTTTTATAATATCTCCTCGCTTTTAATTTTTTTTTTGTTTTCCTGTACACTATGTGTTGAACTGAATGGAGTCATTCAAAAGTACAACTTGTCCCCCAGAAAACAATACCTCATATGGCTATGTGGACAGAAAAACAAAAAAGTTGTGAGATTGGGAAAAGTGGAGGAACAAAGACGCAACAATGAAAATTGACCTTGTAGTTAAGTGGATTAAAGAATGACTTTACAGGGATCAAGAAAGCAGATGACAATTATTCTCTTTCTTCATACACATTGGACGATCTAGTGAACATGTTACACATCACACTTCATTCATCACATGACTTTAGTGTCATCATTATTACATCGGGCTTTCATTGCTGCCATTTCCCAAACATCAGTTAATAAATGGAATAACATGACAACTTCCCTAAATACACTAATTGGAATAAAGAGGAAAACTACAAAGATAGATATAAAAGTAATATACTGTATCGCCTTATAACATTATTAGAATGCGCTTCCCCTTTAAATTTAGCGCCGCATGCATCATCATGTGCCTCAACCATCAACCAATAGCATCGCAGGATTTGAACTCGGAGAAAGAAAAAACCATCAGTTGGTGCCAGTCTGCGATAGCTCTATTAGAGATAAGACAGGCACCTTACTAATTCCTAGAAGCGACACTTTTTGGATTTATACCCGGATCGTTACCTGCTGATTGGGAGACAGCCGCCACCGGCCGCTCTACAGAGGTGAGAATCATTGTGTGATGAATAAACTGCCGATTTATGTCATTCCAGATATTGACAGTTGGGATATATACTGAAAGCAATCAATCACATGTAAAATAGCAAATGATTTCACCAAAAAAACCCAAATAATATACAGCACTGGCAAAAATTAAGAGACCACTGTAAAATCTTCAGTTTGTCTGCTTTTTCTCTTTATAGGTATATTTTTAAATAAAATGTAAATTGTCCTTTTAGTCTATAAACTTCTGACATATAAACTTCTGAATTTCCAAGCAATAAATTTTGTATTTTATTTCTGAAAAGGAGAAATGGTCAAAATAAAAAAAAAACAGTTCTTTCAGACCTCAAATGCAAAAAAAAACAAGTTCATAATCATTTAGAGACAGCAATACTAATGTTTTAACTCAGGAAGAGTTGAGAAATCAATATTTTGTGGAATAACCATGATTTTTAATCACAGCTTTCATGCGTCTTGGCATGCGTCTTTCACACTGCTTATGGCACAAAAATGTAAGCAGTTCTTCTTTGTTTGATGGCTTGTGATTATCCATCATCCTCTTGATTACATTCCAGAGGTTTTCAATGGGGTTCAGGTCTGGAGATTGGGCTGCCCATTACAGGGTTTTGATGTGGTGGTCTCTTCATTTTTGCCAGAGCTGTAGATAATGGGGTGATTATGGATAAATAGGATAAAATTTGATGACTTTGAATACATATTTAAAATGTGGATAACAATGTGTAAATATTAATCTGAAAAACACGGGGCCACATATTTTTTCTAGAAATTCCCAAATACAATATTTAGAAGTGCATGGCCATTATTAGTGTGTATATAATAGTTATACATATAGTGGAGATATGAAGAATTTTGTACTGGATCATCAATTACTACACAGGGAGGTAGCGGATATATGCAGCGGTTTATATGACAGGTCACAGTACAATCAGTATAATATAGATATGTTGGGGAAAGAGTGCGTCTTATAGTCCCAAAAATACGTTATGTAGCATTAGGGAGTGTGCCATCACCCTGCATGTCAAATAAAACTTTGCACTGTCATTTTATATGCACCACTATTTTGATAGGGGTAATTGGCACACGTTTTATTATATGAATTACCTTTCCCATGCCTTATGACTGTGGTGTAACACCAATGTTTTACTTGTGCACCTTTGGCCGAATTCAAATAGCTCTGTTTTTTCATTTGTGATATATTGATTGTCTGTTATGATATATTATGCTATTAAAGTTATATTTTTTAAAGTATTTTGAATTTGCTTGGTGGTTAACATGCTCCATATTTTTGTAGCTAAATGTTGTTTGGGAGCTCCATAGGGTACATACCCATATTAGTCCTGGTTGACAACCCCGGGACATCACTGTAGACCAGGGGTGTCAAACTGCATTCCTCAAGGGCTGCAAACAGGTCATGTTTTCAGGATTTCCTTGTATTGCACAGGTGATCATTTAATCACCTGCACAGAATGATTCCAGCACCTTGTGCAATGAGAAGGAAATCTTGAAAACACGCATGGTTTGAGGCCCTCGAGGAATGCAGTTTGACACCCCTGCTGTAGACTATGGTATCTGTATTTGAGATTGTGTTTCCCATAATATACAGTACAGGCCAAAAGTTTGGAAACACCTTCTCATTTAAAGATTTTTCTGTATTTTCATGACTATGAAAATTGTACATTCACCCTGAAGGCATCAAAACTATGAATTAACACATGTTAACAAAAAAGTGTGAAACAACTGAAATTATGTCTTATATTATAGGTTCTTCAAAGTAGCCAACTTTTGCTTTGATGACTGCTTTGCACACTCTTGGCATTCTCTTGATGAGCTTCAAGAGGTAGTCACCAGGAATGGTCTTTCAACAATCTTGAAGGAGTTCCCAGAGATGCTTAGCACTTGTTGGCCTTTTTGCCTTCACTCTGCGGTTCAGCTCACCCCAAACCATCTCGATTGGGTTCAGGTCTGGTGACTGCGGAGGCCAGGTCATCTGGAGAAGCACCCCATCACTCTCCTTCAAATAGCCCTTACACAGCCTGGAGGTGTGTTTGGGGTCATTGTCCTGTTGAAAAATAAATGATGGTCCAACTAAAGGCAAACTGGATGGAATAGCATGCCGCTGCAAGATGCTGTGGTAGCCATGCTGGTTCAGTATGCCTTCAATTTTGCATAAATCCCCAACAGTGTCACCAGCAAAGCACCCCCACACCATCACACCTCCTCCTCCATGCTTCACAGTGGGAACCAGGCATGTAGAGTCCATCCATTCACCTTTTCTGCGTCTCACAAAGACACGGTGGTTGGAACCAAAGATCTCAAATTTGGACTCATCAGACCTAAGCACAGATTTCCACTGATTTAATGTCCATTCCTTGTGTTCTTTACCCCAAACAAGTCTTTTCTGCTTGTTGCCTGTCCTTAGCAGTGGTTTCCTAGCAGCTATTTTACCATGAAGGCCTGCTGCACAAAGTCTCCTCTTAACAGTTGTTGTAGAGATGTGTCTGCTGCTAGAACTCTGTGTGGCATTGACCTGGTCTCTAATCTGAGCTGCTGTTAACCTGCGATTTCTGAGGCTGGTGACTTGGATAAGCTTATCCTCAGAAGCAGAGGTGACTCTTGGTCTTCCTTTCCTGGGGCGATCCTCATGTGAGCCAGTTTCTTCGTAGCGCTTGATGGTTTTTGCTACTGCACTTGGGGACACTTTCAAAGTTTGCCCAATTTTTCGGACTGACTGACTTTCAACTCTTAAAGTAATGATGGCCACTCGTTTTTCTTTACTTAGCTGCTTTTTACTTGCCATAATACAAATTCTAACAGTCTATTCAGTAGGACTATCAGCTGTGTATCCACCAGACTTCTGCACAACACAACTGATGGTCCCAACCCCATTTATAAGGCAAGAAATCCCACTTATTAAACCTGACAGGGCACACCTGTGAAGTGAAAACCATTCCCGGTGACTACCTCTTGAAGCTCATCAAGAGAATGCCAAGAGTGTGCAAAGCAGTCATCAAAGCAAAAGGTGGCTACTTTGAAGAACCTAGTATATAAGACATAATTTCAGTTGTTTCACACTTTTTTGTTAAGTATATAATTCCACATGTGTTAATTCATAGTTTTGATGCCTTCAGTGTGAATGTACAATTTTCATAGTCATGAAAATACAGAAAATTATTTAAATGAGAAGGTGTGTCCAAACTTTTGGTCTGTACTGTAGATATGTGCAGTCTTTTCTTATCATAGGATATAAAATCTGGGTAGACATAGATGACCGATAATACTGTATATATTTTTTAAAGCATCACTCCAGCATTTTTTTTATTTACTGCTGAAGTGGTGCTTTTTATGTGATTCTCCTGGCCCCTGTCTCATACTCACCTGCCACTCCCTTAATCCTTTTCCAGTGTTGCTCCTGTTGGTCTCCTGTCGGTTAAAAGTGACCTGCCATGATCTCCAGTGTTTCGTGGAGCAGCATAGAGGTCAATTTTTAATATAACTCTATGAGAATCTCGTTCTGGCTCTCATAGACATTAAGCTTTTGTGACGTAACTTCTGACTTGCGGCAGGTCAGAAGTTACGGGCACAAGATGGCGCCACGGGATCGGAGTACCGGCCGCTGGAAGGTGAGTATTCGAACAGGGGCAGGTAGCTTACATTTTAAGCGCCACTCAAGCGGTAGAAACAAAATGCTGGGGTGGTGCTTTAAGTAGAAAATAGGGTTTGTTTTGTTTACTATTATAGCGCTACTTCTGTCAATGGGTCATGTTGGGTATTACAACTAAGTACCAATCAAATCAATAAAGTTGCAATACTGCAACCCATGTAATGCAGGCTGTGGTAGTTACGTTTTGGGTTACACATTAGGTTTGCAGTATTACCCTACTAGGGATCCTATAGAAAGAGTCATGATCTGTATATTCAGGTTTTTCCTTTTTCTGTATGTTAGTTTCCAGGAAGAAGAGTAAAGATGGCCATTAAGAAGCGGAAGAGAGAACTGATCACCCAGTATGAAGAGGAGTGATAAGTAGAGATGAGCCACCTCCCTAGTGTTCGGGTTCGGTTCGGATCGTCGAACAGGGCCGTGTTCGACGAACTGTTCGTCGAACGTTCGACGAACACCGTCGAACCCCATTGAAACCAATGGCAGGCAAACACAAACACATACAAACACATGGAAAACACATAGAAAACACCTTAAAAGGTGTCCAAAAGCTGACAAACTGCTCAGAAGACACAACAAACACATGGAAAAGTCACAACTACATACAGTGCCTACAAGTAGTATTCAACCCCCTGCAGATTTAGCAGGTTTACACATTTGGAATTAACTTGGCATTGTGACATTTGTACTGTAGATCAGCCTGGAAGTGTGAAATGCACTGCAGCAAAAAATAATGTAATTTCTTTGTTTATTTTTTTTTTAAATTGTGAAAAGTTTTTTCATAGGGTAATTTATTATTCAACCCCTCAACCCACCATAATTCTGTTTGGTTCCCCTAAAGTATTAAGAAGTAGTTCAGGCACAAAGAACAATGAGCTTCACATGTTTGGATTAATTATATCTTTTTCCAGCCTTTTCTGACTATTTAAGACCCTCCCCAAACTTGTGAACAGCACTCATACATGGTCAACATGGGAAAGACAAAGGAGCATTCCAAGGCCATCAGAGACAAGATCGTGGAGGGTCACAAGGCTGGCAAGGGGTACAAAACCCTTTCCAAGGAGTTGGGCCTACCTGTCTCCACTGTTGGGAGCATCATCCGGAAGTGGAAGGCTTATGGAACTACTGTTAGCCTTCCACGGCCTGGACAGCCTTTGAAAGTTTCCTCCCGTGCCAAGGCCAGGCTTGTCCGAAGAGTCAAGGCTAACCCAAGGACAACAAGGAAGGAGTTCCGGGAAGATCTCATGTCAGTGGGGACATTGGTTTCAGTCAATACCATAAGTAACGTACTCCCCCGCAATGGTCTCCGTTCCAGACGAGCCCGTAAGGTACCTTTACTTTCAAAGCGTCATGTCAAGGCTCATCTACAGTTTACTCATGATCACTTGGAGGACTCTGAGACTGACTGGTTCCAGGTTCTCTGGTCTGATGAGACCAAGATCGAGATCTTTGGTGCCAACCACACATGTGACGTTTGGAGACTGGATGGCACTGCATACAACCCCAAGAATACCATCCCTACAGTCAAGCATGGTGGTGGCAGCATCATGCTGTGGGGCTGTTTCTCAGCCAAGGGGCCTGGCCTTCTGGTCCGCATCCATGGGAAGATGGATAGCACGGCCTACCTGGAGATTTTGGCCAAGAACCTCCGCTCCTCCACCAAGGATCTTAAGATGGGTCATCATTTCATCTTCCAACAAGACAACGACCCAAAGCACACAGCCAAGAAAACCAAGGCCTGGTTCAAGAGGCAAAAAATCAAGGTGTTGCAGTGGCCTAGTCAGTCTCCTGACCTTAACCCAATTGAAAACTTGTGGAAGGAGCTCAAGATTAAAGTCCACATGAGACACCCAAAGAACCTAGATAACTTGGAGAAGATCTGCATGGAGGAGTGGGCCAAGATAACTCCAGAGACCTGTGCCGGCCTGATCAGGTCTTATAAAAGACGATTATTAGCTGTAATTGCAAACAAAGGTTATTCCACAAAATATTAAACCTAGGGGTTGAATAATAATTGACCCACACTTTTATGTTTAAAATGTATAAAAATTTAACTGAGCAACAAAACTTTTTGGTTTGTAAGATTTATGCATCTGTTAATAAATCCTGCTCTTGTTTGAAGTTTGAAGGCTCTAACTTATTTGCATCTTATTAAACCTGCTAAATCTGCAGGGGGTTGAATACTACTTGTAGGCACTGTATAGTCATGCGAAAAGAAAAGAGGTGGAGAAGTAAAAGGAGGAGGAGACACAGATATAGGCATGTCATGCCCTTCTAAAATCAAGAAAGGCTGGAGTAAAAATCTAAACTCACTCTACCAACACCCAGACGTCTTGACAAAAAAAAAAAAAATATAAATATCTTTAGGTGGAATGGCGGCAGGTCCATTCAGAACACTTTCCTTAGAAGACGTAGTGGTACCCCCATTGGTTAGTTGTGCCAAAAAATGAACCCAATATATTCAGACTAATCCACCATTTGTCATATCCAAGGGGCAGGTCAGTAAATGACAACATCGACGTGGAACCAAGTACAGTACTATGTACTGTACCTCCTTTGATGAGACAATCAGGCGGGTCAAGAGGTTGGTAAGGGGCACACTACTGGCCAAAACAGACATTGAGGGGGCGTTCCGGTTACTACCTGTGCCTCCGAATAGTGTCCTCCCATTGGGCTGCTTCTGTGAAGGAGCATACTACATAGATCGCTGTTTGCCCATGGGGTGCTCCATATCCTGCTCACTATTTGAGGCGTTTAGTTGCTTCCTCGAATATGTCGTCATGGACATTTGTAAGGCAGCACATATTATCCATTACCTCAAATACTTCTTATGCCTGGGCCCAAAAGATTCGCCACAGTGTGAAAACATGCGGTAGTCCACCTGTGAGAAGGAGAGAGCTGGAGGGAGAGTGGACACCCCAGAGCCGAGGGGTTAGATTGAGAAAGAAAGAAGGCGGTGTAGCTTGCTTCATGGGTGGGGTACTCTGCTGAGTAGCAAATTGCTACTAGGCCCAAAAGGATTTCCTGGGCCAGATGCCGTTACAAAATAGTAGTTAGGTAAACAGGCGGTGTAGCTTGCTTCATGGGTGGGGTACGCTGCTGAGTAGCACCAAATTCTACTAGGCCCAAAAGAATTTCCTGGGCCAGATGCCGTTAAAAATAGTACTTAGGTAAACAGGCATGTGGCTTGCTCATGGGTGGGGTATGCTGCTGAGTAGCACTAAATTCTACTAGGCCCAAAAGGATTTCCTGGGCCAGATGCCGTTAAAAATAGTACTTAGGTAAACAGGCGGTGGGTGGCTGGGCTACTCTGCTGACTAGCAGACACTGAAGCTTTGGAGCAGACCTCTGAATCCCAGGCCATAGTATGAGTAAACAACTCTGCAGACGACCCCACTCACCTGGAATTGACGATGGCAACGTCATGTAAAACTCAGCAAGGGGACTAAATAAAAGAGTCTCCATTTTTTCAAAAAATTCGGCCACAGACACCACTTAAGAGGCATCAATTTCGCAAGAGGTTTTGAAAACGATTGGTGAGGTGATTTTCAAAAATCATCAAGCTTTTAGTCTCCCCAAGATGACACAGGGGTAGAAAAATCCTTGCAGATCCAGGATTTGTTCATCTTGATGAACGTTAGTCTGTCTACATTGTCACTGGACAGCCGCGTGCGCTTATCTGTCAGCACACCACCAGCAGCGCTGAACACACGTTCAGAGAGAACGCTGGCTGCGGGGCACGACAAGATCTCCAAGGTGTGAGTGGCAAGCTCAGGCCATTTTTCAAGATTGGAAGCCCAAAATGAGCAAGGGCCCAGTTCCACAGTCATGGCATCGATGTTAACTTGGAGATACTCTTGTACCATCCTCTCTAGGCGTTGGCTGTGCATCAGACTTCTTGTCTCCTGTGGCCTTGCAAAGGATAATCTAAAAAAATCTTGAAACGATTGGAAAAAATTGCTGTTACCACCAGATACGATGTTACTGTTACGGTTAGAGTGATGACTCGATAGTCCCACGGTTGGCAAGTTAGATTTCAGAGATTGACTATGTGCACCACTGGTGTTTTGTGGAAAAGCAGATGTTAGATTCTGTAACAGTCTCTGCTGATACTCCTGCATGCGTGAATCCCTTTCTATGGCACGAATTATTTCGCCAAATTTGCTTTTGTACCGGGGATCTATGAGTGTGGCAACCCAGTAGTCGGCATTACTTCGGATTCTGACAATCTGAGGGTCATGTTGCAGGTAGTGCAGCAAGAAGGCACTCATGTGTCTTGCGCATCCAGGAGGACCAAGTCCTTGTTGTCTTGGTGGTGGCGAGGTGAGAATCATGCTTCCTTCGTCTGCCCTCTCCCCCCAACCTCGCACAACAGAAATTTGATCAAGGTCTCCCTCATCTGATGAGTCTTCCATGCCCAGCTCCAGTTCGTCCTCCACTTCTTCCTCACCTCCTCCACCTCCCTCAACAGTTTGGCTGCTACCATGCGCCCTCGATAATCCCTCTCCCCCAGCCTCCAATGCCAGCCGCCTTGGTGCTGCCAACCTTCTTGACCTTGGAGATATGATCCCTTCCGCATACGACTCCTCCTGTTCCTCCTCCTCCTCTTGTTCCACCACCTGACTCCGGACACTGTGTAAGGTGTGCTCCAGCATGTAAATCACCGGAATGGTCATGCTGATAAAGGCATCGTCAGCACTAAACATCTTCATTGCTATTTCAAAACTGTACAGAAGGGTGCATAGGTCCCTGATCTGAGACCACTCCTGCAGCGTGATTTGCCCCACCTCTTGATCTCGTTGGCCCAGGCTATACATCATAACGTATTGCACCAGGGCTCGTCGGTGCTGCCACAGTCGCTGCAACATGTGCAGAGTTGAATTCCACCGTGTGGGCACATCGCATTTCAGCCGGTGAACTGGCAGGCCCAACGACTTCTGTAGAGATGCAAGTCGTCGAGCTGCGGGATGCGAACGGCGGAAGTGAGCACACAGCGACCGTGCCCTCTGCAGAAGCCCATCTAGTCCGGCATAGTGGGATAAAAATTTCTGGACAACTAGGTTCAAAACGTGAGCCATACAAGGCACGTGTGTGACATTGCCCCGGCAAAGGGCCGCACCCAGGTTTGCAGCATTGTCGCACACAGCCTTCCCTGGCTGCAGGTTGAGTGGAGACAACGATTGATGGAATTCGGTCTCCAGAGCTGACCACAACTCCTCAGCTGTGTGACTCACATTTCCCAGACATTTCAATGTAAACACTGCCTGATGCCGTTGAGCCCTGGTGACAGCATAGTGAGGAGGTGTGCAGGATTCCTTCTGCGCAGTTACAACGCGGGTGGCATTACCAGACAGGCTTTGGGTGCAGGTGGAGGACCGAGAGGAGGTTGAGGAGGCAGAAGCAGTGGAGGAACTTCTAGATGCAGAGGATCAACGAGCAACTCGTGGGGAAGGCAAGACTTGGACAGCAGCCCCTTCTCCTGATGTCACCGTAGTTACCCAGTGCCCAGTCACCGACATGTAACGCCCCTGTCCATGTCTACTCGTCCAAGTGTCTGTGGTGAAATGCACCCTGTCACACACAGAGTTTCTCAAGGAAGCGGTGATGTTGTGTGCGACATGCTGGTGTAGCGCAGGCACAGCTTTCTTTGAGAAGTAGTGGCGACTGGGCATCTGGTACTGGGGCACTGCGACGGACATAAGGTCTCGAAAATCCTCTGTGTCAACCAGGCGGAAAGGCAGCATTTCTGTAGCCAACAGCTTGCAGATGGAGAAATTCAACCTCTTAGCTTTGTCATGGCGAGGAGGAAATGGTCTTTTACTTGTCCACATCTGAGGGACTGAGGGCTGGCTGCCATGCTTAGACGGAGTTGAGTAGGGTGTCCCTGGCAAACTGCTGGTCTGTGAGGAAGATGCAGGCAGAGATGTTATGTTGCCTTGATCAAAATGTGGTGTCGATGTCGGAGAGCGCTCAACACCAGCAGGTGTTTCCACTTGTGTCATGAATCCCAATGGCTAGGGATAGCAAGGGACAAGCAAAGTAATACAAAATATCGGACGAGCTCTAGGGTGATGGAACCTGGGCTGACCGCTGCCCTACGCCTGACAAACGCAACTAGAGATAGCCAGGGAGCGTGCCTACGTTGGTTCTAGACGCCACGCACCAGCCTAAGAGCTAACTAGTACTGCAGAGAAAATAAGACCTCACTTGCCTCCAGAGGAATGAACCCCAAAAGGTATAGTTGCCCCCCACATGTATTGACGGTGAAATGAGAGGAAGGCACACACATAGAGATGATATATATAGGTTCAGCAAATTGAGGCCCGCTGTAAACTAGAAAGCAGAACGATACAAAAGGGGTCTGAGCGGTCAGCAAAAAACCCTAATCAAAAACCATCCTGAGATTACAAGAACCCATGTGCCAACTCATGGCACATGGGGAGAACCTCAGTCCACTAGAGCTACCAGCTAGCATAGAGACATAATAAGCAAGCGGGTCAAAAAACCAAACAACTGAAAATCAGCACTTAGCTTATCCTGAAAGATCTGGGAGCAGGTAGGCAGGAACCAAACAGAGCACATCTGAATACATTGATAGCCGGCAAGGGAATGACAGAAAGGCCAGGTAAAATAGGAAACACCCAGCCACTGATGGACAGGTGGAAACCAAAGGCCGCAACCCACCAAAGTCACCCAGTACCAGCAGTAACCACCAGAGGGAGCCCACAAACAGAATCCACAACACACTTGCAAATGTCCTGACGACCTGCCAATCACACTGGCTGTTGCGGGTAAAGAGGTGGAAGGTCTGCATCCAAAACCAAGTAAGACTGCTGTACCCACAGTCAGAGGATGAAGAGGACGCGGATGCACTTGATGGGGCAGACGGTGGTTGACCCGGCCCACTAGGCCGCATTGTAGCACAGTGAGCTTCCCACTGCATCTTATGCCTCATATCCATGTGACGGTTCATGCATGAAGTACTGAAGCTAGTGATTTTTTGGCCTCTACTGAGATTTTGTTGACAAATCTTACAGACAACATGAGTTGGGTCATCCTTTGCGATGTCAAAAAATGCCCAGGCTATGCAAGGCTTAGAGCCCGTGCAACCTGAAGAGCCACCACGACTTCTGGTCTGAGGCACAGTTGGGGTTAAGGATGCAGTTGTTGACGTGCTTCCAGTACTCCGTCTCTGTCCAGGAAGGCGCACCATTACCTCGTCATCAGACTCGTCACTAGCATCCTCTTCCACCTCCTCTGCTGACCTCATGGACTGGCGGACTGGGTTTTGACAGTAAGTGGGGTCTACAACCTCGTCATCATCATCCTTTGTGTTCTCACACCAATCGTTCTCAGAGCCAACCTCTTCCTGCCCCGACCGAAAAGTAAAGTTTTCGTTCCAATCAGGTATCTCAGTCTCATCATCATCTTCCTCATTGTCTCCACCAACAGGAGTTACAGTTTGGGAACGAGGGTCTACATTATGCTCAGAACCTTCTTCATCTGGGCCTGGATCCGACTCACAAAGATTCTGGGCATCAGTGCAGATCATTTCCTCGTCTGGATTCACAGAAGTTCTGGAGCAGACCTCTGATTCCCAGGCTATAGTATGCGTAAACAGCTCTACAGACTCAACCATGTGTGTCACCCCATGCTCAGACGGGCAGCTGGAGACTTGGGAGCTGTGAGGAAGCAAGTGCGATTGGGGTGACAACTCTGAGGACTGGAGTAGTTGTGATGTTGAAGTTGACATGGAGGAGAGCCCACTTGAACGAGCACTTGATATCTGTTCAAGCACCTGCTGTTTTTGTGCCTCATCTGGAATTTTTGGAGATGCTTGTAGCGATGGTCGTAAGAAAGGGATCATATCAGATTGTCCACGAAAAGAAGTAGACATCTTACTTTGGCTGGAAGATGGTCTTTCTTCTGCAGATGTTACTGTTGCTTTACCACCTACCCACGGACACAACCTTTTTTTCCCTTTCCAACACGCCTATTCCCCATTCCACCAGCAGCAGGCCTTTTGCCACTCATTTTAGTGCTTAACTAATTGGCAACTCTGTATCTGTAGTTGTTGGCACAACAACCGATGGATGAAAACCGAGCAGAACTGAGTGGCCAAACTGTGGTACTAGGCCCAAAATTATTAACTGGATTAGATGCAGTGAAAATTGAGATTTTACAAGCGGTATAGTTTGTTTCACAGGCGGGCTACTCTGCTTACGTGCAGACACTGCTCCTAGGCCCAAAACTATTAACTGGATTAGATGCAGCGAAAATAGAGATACACAGGCGGTGTAGTTAGTTTCACAGGCGGGTTACTCTGCTGACGTGGAGACACTGCTCCTAGGCCCAAAACTGTTAACTGGATTAGATGCAGTGAAAATAGAGATACACAGGCGGTGTAGTTAGTTTCACAGGTGGGCTACTCTGCTGACGTGCAGACACTTCTCCTAGGCCCAAAACTATTAGCTGGATTAGATGCAGTGAAAATAGAGATACACAGGCGGTGTAGCTAGCTTCACAGGCGGGCTACTCTGCTGACGTGCAGACAATGCTACTAAGCCCAAAACCCCAAAACGATTTACTGGGTTAGATGCAGTAAAAATTGAGATACACAGGCGGTGTAGCTAGCTTCACAGGCGGGCTACTCAGATGACTATCAGACAATGCTACTAGCCCAAAAGGATTGGCTGAGCTAGATTACACCAAATGCTGTGACAAACACTTGCACAGCACTGGCTCAGACCTGCCTGGCAAACAGTGCTATGAACTGCTGTAACCTACCCTGAAAAGGGCTGATATTACAACTAGTTTCGACTCCTCCCGACTCCCTAAACCTATCTCTCTGACAACTCGCTCCAAAAAAACACTCTTAGTCTATATAGCGCCCACAGCAGCAGCGGTGCCGTCTAACACTAAGCTGCAGCAGTGAGGAAATGGTGGCGACGGGGCAAATGGCTGGTTCTTATAGGGCAAGGACATGTGACATACACAGCCAATGACACATGCCCTTGCTTGTGTGCATCACATGCACATTGCTGTGTGTGTGCGCACTGCTGATAGGCTGAGAGACTGCACCGCCCCTCTGTAGATGCGGGAAAGAGAAAAAAAAAATGGAGATCGGCGTTATTTCAGCACAGATCTATCCCCCGCCCAATATACACTAACAGTCCATTAACAATGATAAACAGTTTTAATGTGCAAATCAAGCTAGGCTTTTGGTGAACGAACAGTTATCGAACAGAAACTCGAACAGCCGAATTTTAAGCAAATTGTTCAGGTTCGTAGAACAACTCGAACACCACCCAGAACAGCTCGAATTTGAAATTGGCGAACAGTTCGACTCGAACACCGCTCATCTCTAGTGATAAGTAGATGAGGTTACATCACTGCAGTCATCACAATCCATACACTTACAGCGGCAAATCCATAGTGACCATTACACAACACCACTACATATTTACTACATTTGCAAGTCATTATCAGTATCAAAAGACTCCTGTAATAATGCACAAGTGTGAATGAATGCAAAATACATAGGAATCAATGAGAATCAATGAGAAATTCCCACTCAGTAACAGATACGCAGAGGCAGAAGTACAGGATGGGCCCATAGATTTCTACTATGGCTCCTTCTAGCTCAGACATTATGTGTAGCCATAGTACGACCATGTGCTGGAGGCCTAATACTATTTTATCTACCTCTTCTATCACAGTTCACTGTCTGCCACCCAGGAAGTGGCCAAGAGGAGGAAAACAGAAGATGACAACCCCCAGCCAGAAGAGCGGGCAGCTTTCGCCGCACTCCTTGGTAAGACTCATTGCACATTACAAGGTTTCCAGATATAAAGTACTAGATTATATGTCATGTATTTTTATATTAATCTATTTTATGTGTATAATGGTAGAGAAACATGTAGGGAAGTATTCTCCCTCAGCCTCCTATAATTATACCTAGTATGATACAGCATATCTCTAGGACAATTCTTCAGTATCTGATCAGTGGGTGTCAGGGGCCAAATCTCCACCAATCTGATACTGATGAGCTATCCTGAGGATAATCCATCACTAATGAAGAGCTCTACAACACCGATAATTTTAGATTAGTAGCATTAAAAAGGTTTTCATTGCAAAGTTCATAGTGAAATAATTATACTGTATTTTTCTCATTTTTGTAGAAGAATACATCAGGTGTTTTCTAGCCAGGGACAGCTGTCTTAAGATTTCAGACAAGGTATTTTTGTAGTGAAGGATAAGAAATCATCCAGATTTGAGAAGATCCATCATAGGGAAATAAAGGGCTTATTCTTATGTAATAGTGGCCAGATATTACCAAACATAGTAATATACAGATATATATGTTCTGTATTATATATATACCCTCTAACTCTGCTTCTCATCCCTCTAGTATCTCCTCGCCATGGTCGTCACTTACTTCAGGAGAGCAGGACTTCGATCTTCAGAGTATGGAACCTTCTTCTTTCCAGCTCTGTGAGTCTCTATTATTACACATTTATGTCTATAAATTATTTTATTGTAAAACCAAAATATATTTTCTACCACTCATCTAAATACATGGTAATTGCATTTGTTGCTATATTTCTGTATTTTCTTCTGAAGTCGATTACAATTTATTTGGTTTCATTTCTCTTCCCTCCAGGTTTTTAGCGAACCAGTTTGAAGAAGACGTGCAATATCAACAGGAGATCTACCGCTGGGCCCTTGGATGGACGTGGAGCACGAAGAAGGACCGACTACTACAATTCCGCAATGTTCTCACCAGGATGGGATTTCGGGCCTGGGTGGATCGGGCTACCTGTGATCTGGTTAGCAATAAAAGCAATAATAATATAAAGCTGATCTATAAATAGATATCACAATATAAACAGTATACATAAATAAATCCCTTAGACCTGATGGGGCAGTTGTACTTACTTTGAAAAGCCACGTCAAAATGGTAGTGTAATCCTGATATTAGGCAGAGCATTTTATGAACGAAGCAATAGCTGGACCCATGAAATGTTTGTTTCAATATCATTCAAGAAAACTTTAATAGGTGATTCTTAAGTCATTCTGCCATGGATTTTCAGTCATCACACCAGTATCATCAGGTTTAAAATACATGCAAATTGGATTATGATTAATGGTGATATATTCCCTTTAAACTCTGATTATAGTCACTTATTTCATTCTAGATCATGGCACAAGACCCTGACCACTGGGCATGGAAGAGAGATAGGAATATCCATCACAGCTGAGCAATTCGTTGGTTTAGGAGGAATAATGCCCTACCCTGCTCTCTCTGTAACATCGTTCCATGCAAGAAGGAGGAAAATGCGAATATCTAATGCCTGGAAGAGGAGCTGCTGGACCCACAAGGAGAAGAACATGGCTGGAAGAGGAACAGAGCTGCTGGACCTGGAAGGAGAACAGCTAGAAGACGTGAAGGAGAAGAACATGGCGGGAAGAGGGACAGAGCTGCTGGACCTGGAAGGAGAAAAACATGGCTGGAAGGGAAACTTAGCTGCTGGTCCTACAAGAAGAACAGCTAGAAGACGTGACAGATGAAGAACTGGAGAAAGGAGAGAAGTATTATTAGGGCACGTGCATCTGCTGTGGATTGGTGTGCAGATCTTTCCGGACTGATTTTGGTAAATCCGCAGGTAAACCGCACTGCGGTTTACCTGCAGAATTACAGCGGATTTACCGCTTTTTTTTTGCGGTTTTTGTGCGGATTTCACATGCGGTTTTACACCTGCGGATTCCTATTATGGAGCAGCTGTAAACCGCTGTGGAATCCGCACAAAGAAGTGACATGCTGCGGAATAAACAAAGCTACGCTTCCGCGTGTTTTTTTCTGCAGCATGTGCACTGCGGATTTTGTTTTCCACAGGTTTACATGGTACTGTAAATGCATGTAGGATAGCTGCGGAGACACCATCACGTGTTTCTCGACGCAAGCAGTGAATAGCCAGACCTTTCCCCGGGAGGGAACAACCACGGGAAGGGCAGCATCCAATAAAGGAAAACATCCAATACAGGAAAACCACCTATGCCAAGCATGGTATCCATCCACAGACAGCTGTTTCGGGGTGTTTGCCCCTCATCAGTGTGGAGTAGGAATCTGGCTATTAGGAGCAGTGCCTAGTAAAAGGCTGTGAAGGAACAGATGATTGGCCTCGGGGAGACCAAAACATCCAACACCGCGGAGACACCATCACGTGTTTCTCAACGCAGTGATCCAGAACACTGCCCCCATCCCTTATGGGAAATATGCAAATGCATGTAGGATAGCTGCGGAGACACCATCACGTGTTTCTCAACGCAAGCAGTGAATAGCCAGACCTTTCCCCGGGAGGGAACAACCACGGGAAGGGCAGCATCCAATAAAGGAAAACATCCAATACAGGAAAACCACCTATGCCAAGCATGGTATCCATCCACAGACAGCTGTTTCGGGGTGTTTGCCCCTCATCAGTGTGGAGTAGGAATCTGGCTATTAGGAGCAGTGCCTAGTAAAAGGCTGTGAAGGAACAGATGATTGGCCTCGGGGAGACCAAAACATCCAACACCGCGGAGACACCATCACGTGTTTCTCAACGCAGTGATCCAGAACACTGCCCCCATCCCTTATGGGAAATATGCAAATGCATGTAGGATAGCTGCGGAGACACCATCACATGTTTCTCGACGCAAGCAGTGAATAGCCAGACCTTTCCCCGGGAGGGAACAACCACGGGAAGGGCAGCATCCAATAAAGGAAAACATCCAATACAGGAAAACCACCTATGCCAAGCATGGTATCCATCCACAGACAGCTGTTTCGGGGCGTTGAGAAACACGTGATGGTGTCTCCGCGGTGTTGGATGTTTTGGTCTCCCCGAGGCCAATCATCTGTTCCTTCACAGCCTTTTACTAGGCACTGCTCCTAATAGCCAGATTCCTACTCCACACTGATGAGGGGCAAACACACTGCGTTGAGAAACACGTGATGGTGTCCCCGAGGCCAATCATCTGTTCCTTCACAGCCTTTTACTACACTGCTCCTAATAGCCAGATTCCTACTCCACACTGATGAGGGGCAAACACCCCGAAACAGCTGTCTGTGGATGGAAACCATGCTTGGCATAGGTGGTTTTCCTGTATTGGATGTTTTCCTTTATTGGATGCTGCCCTTCCCGTGGTTGTTCCCTCCCGGGGAAAGGTCTGGCTATTCACTGCTTGCGTCGAGAAACACGTGATGGTGCCTCCGCAGCTATCCTACATGCATTTGCACATTTCCCATAAGGGATGGGGGCAGTGTTCTGGATCACTGCGTTGAGAAACACGTGATGGTGTATCCGCGGTGTTGGATGTTTTGGTCTCCCCGAGACCAATCATCTGTTCCTTTACATGGTACTGTAAACTCAGGGAAAACTGCTGCGAATCCGCAACGTCAAAACCGCTGCGGATCCGCAGCATAATCCGCAGCGTGTGCACGTACCCTTAATAGTCACACACAGAACATGCACATCCCACTGTACAGAGACAACATACATACATACACATACACAGACACCCCATATGCTGTACACATAGACACACTGTATACAGTACTTTACACATAATTGTTATTTTTTGGCACTTGTATTTCATAGTGGTAACCTCCCTTAGTATGCCTGGAGGAAGGGCAGTACAGCAGCCATGGTTTCCCTACAGGTTTCCACCACTGGGGGGTTTTCCTGTCCTGAGTGTTGCTGTACGCTCTTTGTGAGTGATCGGAGGCAACCAGCAAATAAAAAGCATATAATAAACTTCACACTATTTAAACTTTCGATGTGTCTGAGTCTTTATTTTATACTTTCATGTGTGGCCAGGACAGATATCAGATCATTACTGCCCTTAGTGTTGTATGGGACCCAGTGAGCAGAAGCAAAAGAGGGGGGCCCGCACTCAGTCTGTACCCCCCTCTTGTGCTGCTGCTCACCGGGCCCCAGGGTGTAATAAAGTATTGAGGGCCGGCACGCCGCCATCGGCGGTGCACATTTCAGCACAGGTAAGCTTCCTGGGCTGCACGGAACAGACATGCAACTCCGAGGGAGTCCCTCCGCCTTTTCTGTGACATGCTGATGATGGGGCGTGCATAATGACGTCATCAAGTAAGCACCGGCAAGTATGGGCCCCACTCTCCATGACACCAGAAGTGGAGCTGCACCTGCAGGGGAGCATATGTGAGCTAACTTTGAAAAACATTTTTTTTTATATAAAATTAATTAAATGGGCTTGAGGGAGCAGTTGATCATGAATTTAAGGTTTGGGAAGGGGGAACATGAATGATGATGCATTGAGGTGAGGGGAGCACAAATAATGATGAATTGGGGGTGCAGGACGGGGGACAGCAAATGATGACTTGAGGTAGGGGGTGGAGAGAGCAAATAATGATGAACTTGAGACTGGGGGAGAGCAAATGATGATGAATTGAGGGTGAGGACAGTAAATGATAATGAATTGAAGGTGGGGGAGTGCAAACGATAATGAATTGAGAGTGGGGACAAACAATTATGAATTGAGGGTCAGGACAGCAAATGATGATGAATTGAGGGTGGGGGAGAACAAATGATGATGAGCTGAAAGTGGTGGAGAGCAAATGATAATGAATTAAGACTGGTAGATGGGGACAGTAAATGATGATCAATTGAGGGTGCGGGAGAGAAAATTATGCTGCATTGAGGGTGGGGGATACAAAATGATTTGATAGGGGGTGGAAGAGAGAGTGCACATGACATAATGAATTGGGGGCAGGTAAATATAATAAATTGGGGGTGTGGGAGGTACAGATTGGTGGGCATTGAGGATGCAGGAGTGTATTGAATAGGCATAGGGAGTAAAGGCCCCGTCTCACATAGCGAGATCGCTAGCGAGATCGCTGCTGAGTCACAAGTTTTGTGACGCAACAGCGACCTCCATAGCGATCTCGCTATGTGTGACACGTACCAGCGATCAGGCCCCTGCTGCGAGATCGCTGGTCGTGTCAGAATGGCCTGGACCTTTTTTTGGTCGTTGAGGCCCCGCTGACATCGCTGAATCGGTGTGTGTGACACCGATCCAGCGATGTCTTCACTGGTAACCAGGGTAAACATCGGGTTACTAAGCGCAGGGCCGCGCTTAGTAACCCGATGTTTACCCTGGTTACCAAAAAAAACAAACAGTACATACTCGCCTTTCGGTGTCCTTTGCCGTCTGCTTCCTGCTCTCACTGACTCCCGGCCGTACAGTGAGAAGTGAGAGCACAGCAGTGACGTCACCGCTGCGCTCTGCTCTCAGTGTACGGCGGCTCAGTCAGAGCAGGAAGCAGACGGCAAGGGACCTGGACACCGAAAGGCGAGTATGTACTGTTTGTTTTTTTTGGTAACCAGGGTAAACATCGGGTTACTAAACGCGGCCCTGCGCTTAGTAACCCGATGTTTACCCTGGTTACCCGGGTGCTGCAGGGGGACTTCGGCATCGTTGAAGACAGTTTCAACGATGCCGAAGTCGTTCCCCTGATCGTTGGTCGCTGGGGAGAGCGGTCTGTGTGACAGCTCCCCAGCGACCACACAGCGACTTACCAACGATCACGGCCAGGTCATATCGCTGGTCGTGATCGTTGGTAAATCGCTTAGTGAGACGGGGCCTTAAGAGTACAGCTGCTAATTAATTTATATATTTATTGTGTGGGGAAACTGGCCATTTATAGTTAGTGGGGGCGCAGTGATGGATTACAATTTATATTTGGAATGGTGGTTGCATAATAGCTAATTATATATTAATGGGGGGTGCACATCTGTATTCAGCTGCTTAGTGTAGAAGTTTGGGAATGTGATCTGGAGGCAGTGCTCTAAGTATCTGTGTGTTATTTTATGTGGAGACAAGTCCTAGCTGGAAGAAATGATGGTAGTCTATGCAGAATGAAGAAGAAAAGCAAAGATAAAGGACTTCAACTAGAAACGTCATCGTTGAGTCGTTACCACTACTGGACAACCCCTTTTTAAACGGAAACTGTCACCACGTTTTTATTGACCCATCTGAAAGTAGCATAATGTAAGGGCAGAGACCCTGATTCCAGCGATATATGTCACTTACTGGATTTCTTGCTGTTATTTTGATAAAATCACTGTCTCATATGATGGAGCTCTAACAGTTCTCTAAATGCTGAGCTTTGCATAAACCACTGATTGACAGATTTCTGTGTACACTGAATTTAGGTTGAAATCTGATAATCATCAACATTAGGGGCATGGTTACACAGAGTTCATGAATATGGATGACTACATGGAGGCAGGTTTGCTAGACCTGGTAATTTGCTGAAACAACAGTGACTTTATTAAAGTTATAGCAAGCACCCAGTAAGTGACGCATCTATTGAGTCAAGATCTCTGCCTCTATATGATGCAACTCTCAAATTAGGTGGCAATACATTGTGACAGATTCCCTTTAACTGCTAAAAGCAGACGTTTGCTCTGACAAAATAGGGAAGTCTGCAGCCGATCAGTGGTTGCTGATTGGTTTCAGCAATCTTGTAACATACAGTAACATTATTACGTGATCGCCCGAAGTCACAAAGCCGACATCACTGCACCATTTTGTGCAGTGATATCTTGTTTAGCAGTTAACAAGATATTGTTAAGTAGTATATTAATCTACCAATGTCCAACTTAGGCTATGTTCACACACACCCAGTACTTTCCCCTGAACATTGCATCAGGGTTTCTGTAGGAATCCCCCCCCAAAACAAGCTAAGCAATGATGAGACCGATGTAGTCATTTTGGACACTGTCTGGCTTCTCTTTGGGCAGTGTTTGTCTTTTTTCAAACGTACACAAAAACATGGTCTGCCATGTCTGAAAAAGATGAAAACTTCCAGGACAGAGGCCAGACAGAGGCCAGACAGAGACCAAAGGGACACTTTCCATCAGAATCCTGGTTTTCAGGGAAGTCAGAAACACCGACCCTGATCTCTTCAGAGAACACTGTATGTGTGTGAACCTAGCCCTAACTGTGTAAACAGGCAGTCAAAATTAAATATTTAAAAAATAATAAGGTAATGAAACAAAAGGTATTAGAGAAAATGGAAAAGCAATTATTTAACCCCTCCATGACCTCGGCTTTTTTCGGTTTTGCGTTTTCATTTTTCACTCCCCTCCTTCACAGAGCCATAATTTTTTTATTTTTCCGTCAATATGGCCAAGTGAGGACTTATTTTTTGCAGCACGAGTTGTACTTTTGAACAACATTATTGGTTTTAGCATGTCATGTACTAGTGCGGTGAAATTGCAAAAAAAGTGCAATCCCACACTTGTTTTTTGTTTGGCTTTTTTGCTAGGTTCACTAAATGCTAAAACTGACCTGCCATTATGATTCTCCAGATGATTACGAGTTCATAGATACCAAACATGTCTAGGTTCTTTTTATCTAAGTGGTACAAAAAATTCCAAACTTTGCGCAATTTTCCGATACCCGTTGGGTGAGGGCTTATATTTTGAGTGCCGAGCTGACATTTTTAATGATACCATTTTGGTGCAGGTATGTTTTTTGATCGGCCATTATTGCATTTTAATGTAAAGTCGCGACGACAAAAAAATTTAATTCTGGCGTTTTTAATTTTTTTCTCGCTACGCCGTTTAGCAATCAGGTTAATCCTTTTTTTTTATTGATAGACCGGGCGATTCTAAACACCACGATGCCAAATATGTGTATATTTGATTTTTTAAATGGTTTTATTTTGAATAGGGCGAAAGGGGGGTGATTCTTATTTTTTTCATATTTTTTAAAACATTTTTTTTTTACTTTTGCCATGCTTCAATAGCCTCCATGGGAGGCTAGAAGCTGGCATAGCCTGATCGGCTCTACTACATAAGAGTGATGCTCAGATCGCTCCTATGTAGCAGAATTGCTGCATTGCTATGAGCGTCGACCACAGGGTGGCGCTCACAGCAATCCGGCATCAACAACCATAGAGGTCTTTAATAGACCTCTGGTTGTCATGCTGATGCATCGGCGACCCCCGATCATGTGACGGGGGTCAGCGATGCACTCATTTCCCGCCCGATGGCCGGAAGCACTAGTTAAATGCCGCTGTCAGAGTTTCACAGTGGCATTTAACTAGTTAATAGTGACGGGTGGATTGCGATTCCATGCGCCGCTATTGCAGGCACATGTCAGCTGTTCAAAACAGCTGACATGTCCCGGCTTTGATGCGGGCTCACCGCCGGAGTCCGCATCAAAGCAGGGGTTCTGACCTCGGACGTACTATGCTGTCCGAGGTCAGAAAGGGGTTAATAGAATAATAGCTTAAAAAGCAACATATGAAATCAATTGAATCATATGTCCTTTGGAAATTTAATTTATTTAACATTTTAGGCCGGCGTCACACTAGAGAGTTTTTGAGAGGCGCAAAAACTACGCATTGCACATGGACCAATGATTCTCTATGGGGCAGCTCCTATCTGCTGTATATTTCACAGGTGTATTTTACGGGCGTAGAAAATCACAGCATGCTGCTTTTGTCAGCGTATTGCGCAAAAAATCCGCCAATGAAAGTCTATGGGGGCGAGAAAAATACAGATTACACACGGACCATCAGTGTGACTTGTGAGAAATACGCAGCGGTGTTCTATAGAAAATCCGGTAATTCAGTGCGGTGTACAGTAAAATCACACTGACAGGTTAGAATAGAATAGAGAGAATAAATGTCTACACATAGTATAGGTATATACTGTATATATATGTCATTGAGACACATATATATATATATTTATATTTAATACAGCGCTAGACAGCATAAAAGCCGGTAATTCAATTGCCGGCTTTTGCTATCTCCTTATCAAACCCGACAGGATATAAGAAATGGCTTACATACAGTAAACCATTTCATATCCCTTATTTGTTTTACATATTCCTCACTAATAATGTTAGTAGAGTGTGTGTGCAAAATTTGGGGGCTCTAGCTGCTAAAATAAAGGGTTAAATCACGGAAAAAACTGGCGTGGGCTCCCGCGCAATTTTCTCTGCCAGAGTGGGAAAGCCAGTGACTGAGGGCAGATATTAATAGCCTAGCGAGGGACCATGGTTATTGCCCCCCCTGGCTAAAAATATCTGCCCCCAGCCACCCCAGAAAAGGCGCATCTGTAAGATGCGCCTAATCTGGCACTTAGCCTCTCTCTTCCCACTCCCGAGTAGCGGTGGGATATGGGGTAATAAAGGGTTAATGTCACCTTGCTAATGTAAGGTGACATTAAGCCTTGTTAAAGGGAACCTGTCACCCCCCTCAGGCGTTTGTAACTAAAAGAGCCATCTTGTGCAGCACTAATGCTGCATTCTGACAAGGTGGCTCTTTAAGTTATGATGCGTGCACACGCTGAAATAAACGCTTATAAAATGTGCCCCCTCATACCGTGAAATTGTCTCGGGAGCGGGTCTTTCCCCCCTAATCAAATGCAGCACAGCCGTCACTCCGGGCCTGTGCGCGCCGGGCTCTGCCTCCTCTTGCTTCAGTAGCGTCCCCGGCGCCTGCGCTGTAAGTTCGAATGGCAGCGCAACTGCGCATGCCCAGAAAAAAATACTTACAGCGCAGGCGCCAAGGACGTTAATAAAGCAAGAGGAGGCAGCGCCCGGCGCGCACAGGCCCGGAGTGACGGCTTTGTTTGTATGTGATCCCCTATGGATGCGTTTTTCTTTGGTGTACTCAGCTTCTGTGGCTGGTCCTCTTTCACTGCTGGTTTGTCCATGATGTGGTGACGTTGTGCATGCCTCCGGCTATTTTCCTCCCGACCTTTGTTTGACTTTCAATATGTCGTTCAGATTGAGTGTGTTCTGTATACTAATTTTTTTAATTTAATCTCTAACTGACTCCTAGGGCATATTATTTATTCATATGAGATACTATACTAACACACATTACCCAAACAGTAGTTTTCTTTCACATATTGGGTATTGATGTAAAATTGGTCTGCTCAGGAAGGTGAAAACAGGCTTCAGGGTGAAGGGGTTAAAACACATTATGAACAGAAGGGGGAGAACACCAAATAAAGAAGTTTAGAGTCTCAATATCAACACACAGGTGTGTGTGTGTGTGTGTGTGTGTGTGTGTGTGTGTGTGTGTGTGTGTGTGTGCGTGTGTGTGCGTGTGTGTGCGTGTGTGTGTGTGTGTGTGTGTCCGACAATATGCACTAAATAGGTTTTGGGAGATTGTGTCATTGATCCACATTGGGCAACTTGCCAAGCCCAACACAGAGCACAACAGAGGGCAGCAGACCCAGAAGAAGGACACTGAGCCCGGGAAACGAGACACGTGTGTAACAGATATTCTTAAGTTCTCTCACAACTCAACAATTTCCTGGTTCCTATCAGTGCAGGCTCTCCTCCTTGAGTGACAATTCTGGTAAGTAGCAGAGCTGAAGTTCTAGTAGAACTACAAAGTGGAGCACAAGTTTTGATGTAACACATTCAACTATCAATGGTTTGTTCTGAGTCGATACTCTTACCACTATATTTCCACAGAGATAACAATGCAATTGAACAAGCACACCGCTCAGGACAGTGAAAGCATTGTAGCTGGGTTCTGGGACAGGTACTAATGGATGAGCTCCATGGAAACCAGCTGTAGGCTATGTAAGACAAAAGCTTTAATTACAGGAGAATGAAATCAGAAAGAAGAAGCAAATCGACTGTAAACTTGCATATTTTCATATTAAATAACTAATTAAATCAATTTAATAACTTGAGAATACACCTTTAAAGGTAAAGCGATAGAATAGTCATCTTAGCTGAATAAGTCACCTAACCTCACCCTGAGCATTTTATTTTTACACAAACTGAACACAAAACTGAAAGCTGAAAGATCAACAATCAAGCAGCAACTGAAGATGTCAGAAGAAAAGGTGTAACAAAGCATATAAATGGAGGAAACCCTGTATTTGGTGATGAGTTATAGACTTTAGACAATTTCTCTTTTGCAAAAGAATGTAAGGGGTTGAATATGCACCATCTGCAGTGGGTGGATACATAGACCAAGATATATAGTTATCTTGGTCAATGTATCAAATATATATCCATATCTCCTGCTGTTTGTCGTCCCTCAGTGTTCCCCCTATTTTTACACTTTTCTCCATTTCTGTATTAATAGATTTATATTTATAGTATACATTTGGCTATGGACATTATTTGTAGGTTTGTGTTTTTAGATACAGACTGGAACAATGGCAAAATAAAAAAGGTCTACAGAGGCTAGGATCAAAATACTAAGAAAAAAAAGTGAATAGAGGAAAAATTGACTGTGGCAACAATGAGTTAAAAGGCCTAGAACACATATACAGTATACTGACCATCTGTTTTAAGAACATCAACTCGCTCGAAGGCCAATTTTTATGTAATTTTGGCTGGTTGTCTGAGAGAGTTTTCCTGTTATGTTATGGATGCTAATTTGTCTAGTGAAAATGGACTATGTAAAAAATAGCTGTAATTCCTAACTTGTTAATGCAATATATTTGTTAAACCCCTTAAAGTAAAGCTAAAAGTCTACTCACCAATATTAATGGCTTTGATTCAAATCCCTTGCACTGGTATACAAAGGCGAAATTATGAAAATTCGGCCACTGTCCAAAGCTTCAGGAAATTTAATTTTTTCTTCTATGTTACTTGTTATTACTGTATAAATTATATCAGTCTTTTAAAGTTGAGTCTCCAAGTGTCTGGGCGCTCACTGCAGAAACAGCTATTTGTAAAGTAAATTAATGTCATATCTGTGAGAAGAAAAAAGGTCCTGAGAAATGTGGCGTTTTGGTCTGAAGCGGCAACTAAGCAAATGACCACATGGTGGCACTATCAACTCCCAGTAAGAGAACGGAGATGTCAAAAAGTCAGTAAAACTGTATATATGCTCTCTCTCTACTCAAGAATAAGAACCACTAAAGCAACAGGTTCCTAATCATCAATTATTCAATCCAAAACCCATTATAAGAATTTCTACACAATTCGCACTCATATTTTTGTTTTTAAGAAAGAGTTACTAATGGGGTTGACCACAACTAGACAAACCTGATAAAGTGTCCTTGATAAAAAAACAACAAGCAAGCAAAACACATACCTCTTAGACGGCGCCTGTCTTGAGATAATGGCGCTTTGTCTCCCAGTTATTTCATGACATTGCACTATGCAGGGAACAGAAACACCTGCCGATTAGGGATGAGTGAACGTGCTCAGGGATACTCTGATATCACTGGAGTATTTGGGTGTTCGGTTGTGCTCGGCACTCGACGTGCGTTGGCTGGTGCTCAGATTTGAAGCTCAAATCCCCACCCCGCATGTTTGGCGCCTGTTACACAACCAATAAACTGGCAGGAATTGCCTGCCAGTCACTGTGACTGTGACTGGCTGGCCGCATTATCCATCAGACGTTATAAAAGGACAGGGACCGCTCAGGAACAGTTTTGATTGGAGGGAGAGAGCAGTTATCCAGACCTGTGTGTGCACAGTTTAATCCCTTCACCCCGAAATCTGTTTTCACCTTCCTGACCAAGCCAATTTTTTCAATTCTGATCACTGTCACTTTATGAGGTCATAACACTAGAATGATTTCAATGGATCCCACTGATTCTGAGAACGTTTTTTCGCGATATATTGTGCTTCATGACAGTGGTAACATTTGATTTGACTTGCGTTTATTTTGGAAAAAAAATCAGAAATTGGCGGACAATTTATCAATTTCCAAACTTAATTTTTATGCCCTTAAATCAGAGTCATGACACAAAAAATAGTTAGCATTTCCCACATGTCTACTTTACATCAGCGCAATTTTTGAAACTTTTTATTTTTTCAGCAAGTTAAAAGGGTTAAAAGTTGACCAGCGATTTCTCATTTTTCCAACAAAATTTACAAAATACCCAAAAGTGACTCCATTCTAAAATCTGCACCCCTCAAGGTGCTCAAAACTACATTCAACAAGTTTATTAACCCTTCAGGTGCTTCACAGGAATTAATGGAACGTGAAAAGAAAAAATAAATATTTAACCTTTTTTTTACAAATTTTTTTCTTTAGGACTTCATTTTTTTAACTTTCACAATGGTAACAGGAAAAAATGAACCCCAAAATATGTTGTGCAATTTCTCCTGAACATGCAGAAATATGTGGGGGAAAACGATTGTTTGGGCGCATGGCAGGGCTTGGAAAGGAAGAAGCGCCATTTGAGATTTTGAATGTAAAATTTGCTGGAATAATTAGCGGACGCCATGTAGTGTTTGAAGATACCCTGATGTGCTTAAACACTGGAAACACCCACACAAGTGACACCATTTTGGAAACTAAACCCCTCCGGGAACTTATCTAGATGTGTGGTGAGCACCTTAAACCCCCAGATGCTTCACAGAAGTTTATAACGTTGAGCGGTGAAAATAAGTAAAAAATTACCACATTTTTCCCACAATAATGTTTTTTAGCCCCAAGTTTTACCCCAATGCCAAACATATGGATGCTAAATATGGTTTAAACACACTGTGGGGCTCAGAAGGGAGGGGGCATTTGGATTTGGTGCAGAATTGTTGTATTTCTTTTGGGGGCGAGGAGCCATTTTGCTTTTCCAAAGCCTTTGTACTACCAGTAACTTGGAACCCCCTATATTTCTGATGAGACAAATGACGGACCTGACGGGGACTTGTTTTTTTTGTGGATTGAGTTGAAGCTTTTATTAGGAACATTTTACATAACATTAAAGATCACATTTATCCAGCGCTCTATGCTGAGCACTTACTTTAAGGTTTCCATCTAAATCTCCGAGTGACATGACAGATCCATTCACTATAATAAGGCAGCAGAGTTATTCTGGGCTCCTTCTGGCCTCTGTTCAGCGGTGTCCTTTTCAGAAGTGCACAAAACTGTGGTCGACCATGCTTTTTATGCATGCCTAAAAAGACGGACACCGTCGGATCACAGGTCCTACAGCATCCATAGTGCCTCCATCTGCCTCATTATAGGGAATCTTCCGCGGGGGATCCGTCTGAAAGGCGTATTTCAGAAATTTACATGGAAACCTTGGTATAAGCGCTCAGCACAGGGCGCAGAATAAATGTGCGCGGAACTTTACTGCGATGTTTGAGAGGCGGAATGAACAAATCAACAGCAGGTGAGGAATTGATTATTTTTATGTCATTCCTCATGCGGTATAAGTGATTACTTTATTCTTCGTGTTGGTGCAATTGAAGATATACCAGATTTATATCAGATTTTTATGTTTGGCTGCTGTCACACACTAAAAGATGCTTTTTATTGCAAAAACTTTTTTTGCATCCTCATATTTTGATAGCTATAATTTTTCCATATCTCAGCTGACAGAGTCATGTGACAGCTTTTTTGCAGGACGAGTTGACGTTTCTATTGGTACCATTTTAGGACACGTGACATTTTTTGATTGCTTTCTATTCCGATTTTACAGGAAAAGAAAAAATAACTATTCATTTTAGATTTTTCACGATCTATTTATAGCTTAACAACCAATCATCCTATAGTAATAGTTAAACATTTTCAATTAGATAAAGAGTAAAATTTTACAAACACACAGACTCAAACAAAAGGAAAGGGAGGAGGGGGAATGATGTGGTATGTTATGACCTAGTTATATTCATCTCATATAGGTCATATATTTAACATGGCCCAAAAGGAATCCCAAGGAAACCAGACAGGGTTAAGATTAAGGGCTGCCCGGTACTCAAAGTTCCTGATAGCCTTGATGCGAGAATATAGATCTAGTTGGGAAGGTGGAGAGGTTTACTTCCAATGGTAGGCAGTCAAACAGCATGCTGCTGTTAACATTAGTGATGAGCGAATATACTCGTTACTCGAGATTTCCCGAGCACGCTCTGGGGTGCTCCGAGTATTTTTTAGTGCTCGGAGATTTAGCTTTCCTCACCTCAGCTGAATGATTTACATCTTTTAGCCAGCTTGATTACATGTGGGGATTCCCTAGCAACCAGGCAAACCCCACATGTACTTATGCTGGCTAACAGATGTAGATCATTGAGCTGCGGCGATGAAAACTAAATCTCCGAGCACTAAAAAATAATCGGAGGTCACCCGAGCGTGCTCGGAAAATCTCAAGCAACGAGTATACTCGCTCATCACTAGTTAACATATGTAAAAGCAATCTAATGGATCTCATGAATTAGGATTCAGGAAAAATATTTAATAGAAAGAGCTGAGGACTTACTGGGAGATCCACTCCAAAAACTTGCTTAATGAGGAGTTGGACTATCACTCAGAACGGTATAATCAATGGACAGTCCAAAAAAATGTGAAAAATAGAACCTCTAGACAAGACGCAACGCCAGCAATGGGAAGGAATAGATGGGTCCATTTTATGCAAAAATTAAGGTGTATGGTACCAGAGATGAAGGATTTTGTACTGATTTTCTTTGTATGAAATACAAGAAGTTGTCTTCGCTGCTCTGGTCCAAACATTTCTCCACTATACCACGGTGAGTGTTTTACCCAGATATTCCTCCCATTTGAGCATATAAGAGTGGCTAGTTAAGGAATCTCTGCCTGGAGCCTGTAAAATATTGTAAATACTAGTTATTAAACCTTTTGTTGTTGTTGAACTATTCTTGCACAGTTGTCAAAGGAGGTGGGAATGGAGGTCTGTAGCCCGTGGAATAAAGATGAGGCCAAGTGCCTAATTTTAATATACTGAAACAATGTAAGAGAATGGAGGGAGAATTTCATTTTCGGCTCATCATAGAAATGTAGAATTTGCATTTTCTAGTTGATTACGTCAGCAAAGTTAAACAAGACAGATTGAGTCCATAACCCTGTAGATGAGTGTGTTAAACTGTCAGGGAAATTCGGAAGGAAGAGCAGAATTTGTTGATGTCAGATTGAATTTTTTTGAGCAGACCCTCCATATATTTCTAGTGTGCATCATTGAACCCAATAGGTCTATTGAAGGAGGATTGAAAGCCCCATTCCAGATCAGGGAATTGGGGTGAGCTGGGGCTAACCATAATTTTTCAATTTCCATCCATTTTGTAATAAATGTATTTATACATTCTGCATTTAGCCTAGGGACAGTTGCAGGAGCACGGAGTGTCGGCAAACAGCCTCAAGGCAGGGTTTAGGGCTTTGTAGTCCGTTGCTAAATATATAGCTGCTGCGTGTGACCATTTTTTTGGAGGGGGTGAAAAAATTGACAGTTTTATAATCCATAGAGTTTACAATGATTAGCGTTGCATTACGGTGGTATATAAAACTCCTAAAAACATTCAAAAACTATCCTGGATTGAATTAGACATCCAGTTTACCGTGGCTAGTGTTGCATTACTGTGGTATATAAAACTCCCAAAAACTGCTTTGCCTGCTGCAAGTGACCTTTATTTTTAATTAAAAAAACAACTTGGTTTCAAGAGACCTACAAATTACAACAGGCATAAGGCGTGTGGTAAGGGACGGGGAAGTGGAAATGCTGATAATGGTGCACACAGGCGACATGGGGCAGGAGCGACTATGTCTGTTGCTGGAAAAAACAAGAAACGTGCCTATCCACGACACAGAGCTTCCTGTCTCACTTTGCAGGAAGGCATGGGACACCACTTCTGAAGCCACACCAGCGGAAACAGGTGGTCGGTTGGATAGCAGATAATTCTTCCAGCCTGCTGGCCAGCACCATTCAGCCTTACGCATGGTCCATTCTCACCATTCAAGAGTCTGGATCACTTAATCCTCACCCTGATCTCCTATGCTCCCACCATGTTGAGTTCCAGGAGACCACCGAACTCACACTAGGACACCTTGAGGAGCTCTTTACAACATAATTTCTTCATTATTAAGAAACTCCCAGAATCACTATAAAGATAGGTTGAAACTGATTTCATCATATAAATATAGTAGCTATCTAATTGTATTAATGGATTGTATTAGAAGAAACTCCAATGTCAATGTTAAACTAAGAAAAAAATGGAGTGCTGATTTCATAAATATCATAAAGTAGAAATCATTTATTAATCACAAAATTATGAACATCATAAGAAAGAGGTGTGCATGAAAAAGGAAAGAATGTCACCTTGGGAGGAACCAATTATATAGCAAAGGGTCATCACATAAGCGTGGAACTTGATACAATAGGTCTAGTGGTTAAAATCCCCAACCTTGCATAGTATGGGAAAACACCTAATGTAAACAGGGGAAAATAAAGTGCATGTGTGTCTACTGGTGTTCCTGTACCTGCAATTATGTGATGTTTGTAGCTAAATCACAGGGATTCAGCCCAAATGAATATCATCATCTCAGTCAAAAGAACTCACCCATATCAAGGTGCTCGTGCAATTAAGTATTCCCAAGGGACCGACCCGATGCACGTTTCGCTTTCTCAAAGGGGTCTACGTCTGGCATGCCATGTCTGCTATTTATGTGTGGGATAATTAGTCTCCGCGTGACGTGCGGCAAGCCGGAAGTATCCATCACATGATCGAACTCTCTGGGAGGACGCATGTCTGGGGAAAATCTCCCATTAGAGTCAAGGACATACAGTGCCTACAAGTAGTATTCAACCCCCTGCAGATTTAGCAGGTTTACACATTTGGAATTAACTTGGCATTGTGACATTTGGACTGTAGATCAGCCTGGAAGTGTGAAATGCACTGCAGCAAAAAAGAATGTTATTTCTTTGTTTATTTTTTTTTTAAATTGTGAAAAGTTTTATCAGAGGGTCATTTATTATTCAACCCCTCAACCCCCCAGAATTCTGTTTGGTTCCCCTAAAGTATTAAGAAGTAGTTCAGGCACAAAGAACAATGAGCTTCACATGTTTGGATTAATTATCTCTTTTTCCAGCCTTTTCTGACTATTTAAGACCCTCCCCAAACTTGTGAACAGCACTCAAACATGGTCAACATGGGAAAGACAAAAGAGCATTCCAAGGCCATCAGAGACAAGATCATGGAGGGTCACAAGGCTGGCAAGGGGTACAAAACCCTTTCCAAGGAGTTGGGCCTACCTGTCTCCACTGTTGGGAGCATCATCCGGAAGTGGAAGGCTTATGGAACTACTGTTAGCCTTCCACGGCCTTTGAAAGTTTCCTCCCGTGCCGAGGCCAGGCTTGTCCGAAGAGTCAAGGCTAACCCAAGGACAACAAGGAAGGTGCTCCGGGAAGATCTCATGGCAGTGGGTTATTTGGTTTCAGTCAATACCATAAGTAACGTACTCCACCGCAATGGTCTCCGTTCCAGACGAGCCCGTAAGGTACCTTTACTTTCAAAGCGTCATGTCAAGGCTCGTCTACAATTTGCTCATGATCACTTGGAGGACTCTGAGACTGACTGGTTCAAGGTTCTCTGGTCTGATGAGACCAAGATCGAGATCTTTGGTGCCAACCACACACGTGACGTTTGAAGACTGGATGGCACTGCATACGACCCCAAGAATACCATCCCTACAGTCAAGCATGGTGGTGGCAGCATCATGCTGTGGGGCTGTTTCTCAGCCAAGGGGCCTGGCCATCTGGTCCGCATCCATGGGAAGATGGATAGCACGGCCTACCTGGAGGTTTTGGCCAAGAACCTCCGCTCCTCCATCAAGGATCTTAAGATGGGTCGTCATTTCATCTTCCAACAAGACAACGACCCAAAGCACACAGCCAAGAAAACCAAGGCCTGGTTCAAGAGGCAAAAAATCAAGGTGTTGCAGTGGCCTAGTCAGTCTCCTGACCTTAACCCAATTGAAAACTTTTGGAAGGTGCTCAAGATTAAAGTCCACAAGAAACACCCAAAGAACCTAGATAACTTGGAGAAGATCTGCATGGAGGAGTGGGCCAAGATAACTCCAGAGGCCTGTGCCGGCCTGATCAGGTCTTATAAAAGACAATTATTAGCTGTAATTGCAAACAAAGGTTATTCCACAAAATATTAAACCTAGGGGTTGAATAATAATTGACCCACACTTTTATGTTTAAAATTTATAAAAATTTAACTGAGCAACAAAACTTTTTGGTTTGTAAGATTTATGCATCTGTTAATAAATCCTGCTCTTGTTTGAAGGCTCTAACTTATTTGCACCTTATTAAACCTGCTAAATCTGCAGGGGGTTGAATACTACTTTTAGGCACTGTAGCTTCTCTCTTGTACAGAGCCACGGCTTCTCTCCCTTGTACAGAGCCACGGCTTCTCTCCCTTGTACAGAGCCACGGCTTCTCTCCCTTGTACAGAGCCACGGCTTATCTCCCTGGTGCAGAGCCACGGCTTCTCTCCCTTGTACAGAGCCATGGCTTCTCTCCCTTGTACAGAGTCACGGCCTCTCTCCCTTGTACAGAGTAACGGCTTCTCTCCCTTGTACAGAGCCACGGCTTCTCTCCCTTGTACAGAGTCACGGCCTCTCTCCCTTGTACAGAGTCACGGCTTCTCTCCCTGGTACAGAGCCACGGCTTCTCTCGCTTGTACAGACCCTGCTTCTCTCTTGTACAGAGCCACGGCTTCTCTCCCTGGTACAGAGCCACAGATTCTCTCCCTTTTACAGACCCTGCTTCTCTCTTTTACAGACCCTGCTTCTCTCTTGTACAGAGCCACGGCTTCTCTCCCTGGTACAGAGCCACAGATTCTCTCCCTTTTACAGACCCTGCTTCTCTCTTTTACAGACCCTGCTTCTCTCTTGTACAGACCGCTTCTCTCTTGTACAGACCCTGCTTCTCTCTTGTACAGACCCTGCTTCTCTCTTGTGCAGACCCTGCTTCTCTCTTGTACAGACCCTGCTTCTCTCACTTTTACAGACCCTGCTTCTCTCCCTTTTACAGACCCTGCTTCAATCCCCTTTACAGACCCTGCTTCTCTCCCTTGTACAGACCCTGCTTCTCTCCCGTACAGACCTTGCTCATGTTTTTTTATCACTAGACAAAGGAAAAACAAGGCCAAGTAAAGCGTAATCTGTCACCACGTTTATGCAACTTCATCTGAGAGAAGAATGATAGAGGCAGAGACCCTGATTACAGCGGTCTCACTCACTGAGCTGCTTGCTGCATTTTTTGCTTAAATCACTGCTTTATCTGCTGCAGATCTAGCCGTTCTGTTTGCTTCACTCTGTATAACCCAACCACCACCGATTGGCAGCTTTGTGCCTATGCACAGTGCACACAGTGCACTGTTAGCTGACATTAGGACTGTAGTAAATATGGGCAGGGTCTGATCACATGTGCAATGTCACTCCTCCCTGTCCCTTCTGGGCATTTGCAAATGGATAAGAGAGGATGAAGTTTAAGATCACAGGGCGGATTTGTTGGTGACTGCAAAGTGATACTGAGATGTTCAAAGTGTCACCAAGAACAGCCGACCGAGCAACATCAAGGTCTGCACTATGTATCGCCCATAAGAATCAGATACAGAGCTCAGAGGAGTGTGTAACACAGGATGGGATTAGATACAGAGCTCAGAGGAGTGTACAACAGGATGGGATTAGATACGAGGACTGCATCACACAGGATGGGATTAGATATGCAGAACGTATCTACTGATCTGATTAGATACAGAACTCAGCGGAGTGTATCACACAGGATGGGATTAGATACATGGACTGTATCACACAGGATGGGATTAGATACGCAGAACATATCTATTGATGGCATCAGATACAGAGCCCAGCGGACTATCACACAGGATGGGATTAGATACACGGAGAACATCACACAGGATGGAATTAGATACGCAGAACATATCTCATGAAGGGATTAGATACAGAGCTCAGCGGACTATCACACAGGATGGGATTACATACACGGAGTACATCACACAGGATGGGATTACATACGCAGAACATATCTCATGAAGGGATTAGATACAGAGCTCAGCGGACTATCACACAGGATGGGATTACATACACGGAGTACATCACACAGGATGGGATTACATACGCAGAACATATCTCATGAAGGGATTAGATACAGAGCTCAGCGGACTATCACACAGGATGGGATTAGATACACGGAGTACATCACACAGGATGGGATTACATACACGGAGTACATCACACAGGATGGGATTACATACGCAGAACATATCTCATGAAGGGATTAGATACGGGTCATTCCATATCAAGTGATCCAAATATGAATATTTTTTTACCTTACGTCTTTAGATTTTTTTTATTTTTTGTTTTTATGAAGTACAACTTTAGTTAATTACAAATTAAAAGTTTAGAATTTTTTTCTTCATCAGTTAATTTTTTACAGATTTTTAAAGTTTTGAAAAAGCATGGATTTTGGCCTGGTATGGCTTTACATTTTCTATCATATCTCGGGCTAGAATTAAGATATAGAGGTGGGAGAGGCGTCATTTTTCTCAGAACGGTACTGGCTTTCATTTGATATGTCACAAGACTATGTTTCTTTATATTTTGTTTTGGAGAAATCAAATTAAAAATTTTGATGCGCAATTCTGAAAAAAACGTAAGTTTTAAAATTGTGAAAACATGCATGTGTGTTACTTGTGTCCTTGTTTATATTTGCACAGGGATTCAACTTGGGATCTATCACATTTGTATTTTTTTTTAAGCCTTGAATCATCTGATTTTATGTTTGTGTGAGTTTCTTCCTTTTTTCTTTTCAAATTACAACTTATTGCATCCAGCATTTATATGTAACAATAAAGAAACACAAAAAACAAATACCGAAGTGCCAGAATAAACACATTTTAATCATCATAACACAACTTGCTCAGCATTTTCAACCTGAATTCATTGAACAAGCCAAAAGAAAAAACGTGATCATATCCTCAAGTGTGGTTTTCTAAATACAGTCTTGTCCTAATTATGTTAAAAACAAGATTAAAAGAACCAATATTTCTACCACCTATTTATACATGGAACAATTTTTTTTCTACTATATCACTAAACCTGTCATTTCTGAAGTGTTTAAGAAGAATAGTCCAGTAGTTAAATCCTCGTACTATAAAATATGAACTAATCAAACAATTAATAGTAGGTTTTTACACTGGCCTGTTATCATCAATGTGTCCCTTCTAGAGGATGAAATGTCATCTTGCCCATAAGCGCTCACTAGCAATGGCCGTTTCCTTCTGTGTCAGAGTATGTGCGGCTGTCATGGTGCTCGGCTCCACCTGAGTTATATCTGATTTTTGATCACTTTTACAATGTCTGATTTTCTTGGATACACAAAGGACGGAGCTGGACCAGAAGGTGCAGAAAAGTCCTTTCTACGTCTTCATTTTCACAATCTTTGGAGAGTCCAGTAGCCGCCAGCGCTGATCATATTCACAGGTCACGTAACCAGTTGTGTCATCCATAGCCGATCTTGTGCCGCCTTCTACCACTTCATGGACGTCACTGTCTTTATTTCCACTACATGGGATGACAGTCCGGTATTGCCGAGTCCCTGTGATGGGTTCTGCTTCCTGTAACCGATGTTATAACAAACGCTCCTCCTCTTCGTAGTCCTGGTTTGTACAATACATGGACTGGATGGTAAGAATATTTTTCTCCCTCCATTTGAGGAGTTGCATCGGTGATAAGATTTGGTGTGAATACGGTCTGTGGAGGCCCGAGCTGCCGGCCTGTCATCTGCTCTGCAGTCACCGTCTACCCCTGGTCATCCTCAGCCCTAACAAAGCTTCTCCTCTGTCCTCTCCTGCTTCTATGTGGTAACATAATAAAATAATACCGTAACATCTAACAATCATGGATTATTTGGTAAATCTAACCCCACACTTCTACACCACAGGCTGAACAGATCTGAGATCAAGATTTTTGAACTGACACCGTAATAGTTTTATTTTTTTAAATATGATCCCATCTTGTGTTTTGGTACAGATGTGAATAGGACCATACCAGGCACATGTGCAGTTTTTGAAATTTTTAAATTAAACGTTTTTTTTCGGAAATGCGTTTTAAAGTTTTGCGCTTGCGTTCGCATAGGTAAATTATTATCAAAGATACGCTTGTGACATATCTGGTGAAAGCCTGTACTGTTCTGAGTAGAATGGTGCTTATTTTGTTTCTCTATCTCTTTTCTAGCCTGAGTTATGGGGAGAAATGTAAAGGCAGGCAACACCGAAATTCGCACTTTTTCCGAACTTTGAAAATCAATAAAAAAAAAAAAATCTAGAATTTTTTTTTCTTCACATTTTGCATTCTCTGACACCCTATTACCAAATAACAAAATCTCAAAAGAATTAAAAATATAGTGGTAAAAATCATTGGTTCACTTGACATGGAATGACCCATACAGAGCTCAGCGGACTATCACACAGGATGGGATTAGATACACGGAGTACATCACACAGGATGGGATTACATACACGGAGTACATCACACAAGATGGGATTACATACGCAGAACATATCTCATGATGGGATTAGATACAGAGCTCAACGGAGTATATTACTCAGGATGGGATTAGATATAAGAAAAATAGGCATGGATACAATAGTGATCACCTTAAAATATTGAAATTAACAATAAAACAAGCCAAAAAAAGAGTAAAAACATATTAAAAAGGCACACACAAAATGGCCATGATGCAAAAGAACCGACCAAGTCTGTATGGGACTTAAGTGCACCCAACTGCCAATCCCTAAGGCCTCAATCAATATATAAACGTACGTACTGAACATAGTGATACAATCAAACGGTAATGGATGTATGTGTATATATAGAAAAAATGTCCATCTATAAAGACTAATGTGAAGGCTAGTTTGTCTTGATTATTGATAACAATACTAAATTAATCTACCAGATTCAGATAATAAAGACTTCGAAATATTTCTCATAAAGTGCACAAAGCATATATAAAGTGAAAAAATATATAGTAGCAAATGAGTATATAAAGTATTATAAGCGGTATTTATAAAGGACAATATCTAATAGCACTAAGGGAACCTGTCACCAGGTTTGGCCGATATAAGACACGGCCATCACCTTTCAGGCCTGATATACAGCATTCTATAATGCTGTATATCTGCCTCCAACCCGACCTGGAAGAGAAGAAAAACAGCTTTTATTATAATCATCTGGGGGTCGGTCAGGTCCGGCGTCTCACTTCTTCTCGTTTCATGTGGATGACGCTTCCCTGTCATCCATATTGTCTCCCCGGCATTGCGCTCCTGCGCATGCATATTTCTCTGCTGGGATTGGGTGCACGCCACAGGCTGGCAAGTGTAAAAGAAGCCTACAACTCGCAAAATAAGCCCTCAAATGGCTATGTCGGAAGTTTCTGGGTCTTGGAAGAAGAATTGAACATAAGAAGACACAGAAAATCACCCAGTCGGGATGAGGTTAGAGTACAGGGGAGGGGGTACACAGACTTCATTCTAACCCTTTTAGCTGGGCTTCTGATAGGGGTCATCTGGCTACTGGCAGCACAACCAATCAGCTTTTATTACCGCTGATGGTGGCTGAACATAAACGTCGAAAGGCGCTGAATAGCACAGTTCTGGGGAAAGTGCTGATGCCGAGTACTGAACATTAGCTCCTCTTCTCAGAAATACAAGCTGATGTACAATACTCGGCAGCTACACATTCAATGGAGCTGTGACGTTTAGCTCCATTCTATATCTACATCTAGCCTCCGATGGAGCTGATCGGTGGGGGCTCAGAGGGTCAGACACCCATCGGTTTGATATTAATGACTAGGGGAATATAAGATGGCAATGTAGGCTATGTGCACACTGTCTACAATATGCCTGAAAGAGCGCAGCAAAACAATGACCATAATGCAGAGCAATGTAAAAATTACATGCTCCATCTTCTGTTTCAACCACTTCAGAGTTTTAAAATTGTGATTCGGTTAAACAAAAAGGAAAGTTTATGCTCTGGGCGCTCTTTATAGTTGAAAACAAATCAAAGACGCTGGAGGCAGAGCCACCGCAAATAAATGACGGCTCCTTCAAATAAAGAGACCACCGGCTTTACCAGAAATGGTTTCGCCTAGGAAGACCTCAGCGGTTCCGCCATTGGAAATAAGCGGCTGTGCACACACTTTTATTTATAAAGAGCACAGGATTTCTACATTTTGTATTTCTGTTACAAAAAAGGGATGAGGGCATTTACCCATCTAATCACCATTTGTGCACACTGGTCATGTCTAATGTTTATACCTCTAACAATGGAGTAACGTTACTCAATCCAAATCCCAGGCTTTACATGAGCTCATCACAGTGAAAAGGATTGTTGCTTGGGAAAGACACCTCACCGGTGACACACCAGTCTCTTCCGGATTTTGGATGAACTCTATGTAAAGCACTGCGGATTATGAGAGCGCTATATAAGCAAAAATAATAAATTGCCAAGTTTATGGGTGCGCAATAAATATATACCGTATATATATATTTCTCTGCATTTTTTTTTTTTCTCCCTCAAAGGTCTGACATTTTGGACTAATACGTCATATGTTCTTTCTGGATTGCACAATAATAAGAAAACAACATATACTTTTCAAATTGGGTGCCTAGCTTTGCATTTAGTTGTCCAGAGATTCAGTGGTGAATGCAGATACCATAAAGTATGGGGTTTTTTCTTCTTTCTTAACCCCTTCATGATCCGGGGTATTTTCGTTTTTGCCTTGTTTTTCACTCCCCTCCTTCCCAGAACCATAACTTTTTTAATTTTCCGTCAATATGGCCATGTGAGGGCTTATATTTTGCGGGACAAGTTGTACTTTTGAACGATACCATTGGTTTTACCATGTAGCGTACTAGAAAAAAATACCAAGTGCGGTGAAGTTGCAAAAAAGGGCAATCCCACACTTGTTTTTTGTTTGGTTTTTTTGCTAGGTTCACTAAATGCAAAAACTGACCTGCCATTTTGATTCTCCAGGTCAGTACAAGTTCATAGACACCAAACATGTCTAGGTTATTTTTTCTCTAAGTGGTGAAAACAAAATTCAAACTTTGCTAAAAAAAATAAATAAATAGTGCAGTTTTCTGAGACCCGTAGCGTCTCCATTTTCGTGATCTGGCGTTGGGTGAGGGCTTATTTTTTGAGTGCTGACCTGACATTTTTACTGATACCATTTTGGTGCAGATACGTTCTTTTGATCGCCCGTTATTACATTTTAATGCAATGTCACGGCGACCAAAAATACGTAATTGTGGCGTTTTTAATTTTTTTTATCGCTACACCGTTTAGCGATCAGGTTAATCCTCTTTTTATTGATAGATCCAGCGATTCTGAATGTGTCGATACCAAATGTGTATGTTTGATTTTTTATTTTTTTTTTGTTTTATTTTGAATGAGGTGATTTGAATTTTTATATTTTTTCCATATTTTTAAAAACATTTTTTTTTTATCATCTTTTCCATGCATCAATAGTCTCCATGGGAGGCTAGAAGCTGCCACAACTTGATTGGCTCTGCTACATAAAGGCGATGATCAGATCGCATCTATGTAGTAGAATTACAGACTTGCTATGAGGGCTGACCACAGGGTGGCGCTCACAGCACTCTGGCATCAACAGCCAGGTTTCAAGGAGACCTCTGGTTGTTATGCCGACGAGCTAATGACCCCCGATCACATGACGGGGGTCCCCGATGCACGCATTTCCGGCCGGAAGCGCTTGTTAAATGCTGCTGTCAAGAGTTTGCAGCGGCATTTAACTAGTTAATAGGTGCGGGTGGATCGCGATTCCACCCGTACCTATTGCGGGCACATGTCAACTGTTCAAAACAGCTGACATAACAGGCTTTGCTGAGAGCTCACCGCCAGAGCCCACATCAAAGCGGGGGTTCTGCCATCGGACGTACTATTCCGTCCGATGGAAGGGGTTAAAGGGAGTCTGTCACCCCCAATATCATTTATGAGCTGCAGCCACCGGCATCAGGGGCTTATCTACAGCTTTCTGTAATGCTGTAGATAAGCCCCCGATGTATCCTGAAAAATGCAAAAAACAAGTTATATTATACTCACCCAGGGGCGTTCCCGCTGCGGTCCGGTCCGGCGCCTCCCATCTTCATATGATGACGTCCTCTTCTTTGCTTCCTGTCACGGCTCCAGCGTAGTTTGTCTGCCCTGTTGAGGGCAGAGCAAAGCACTGCAGTGCGCAGGCGCTGGGCCTCTCTGACCTTTCCCGCTGCCTGCGCACTGCAGTACTTTGCTCTGCCCTCAACAGGGCATATCAGTACGCCTGCACCGGAGCCGCAGCGTGAAGACAAGAAGAGGACTTCATCCTATGAAGATGGGAGGCCCCGGACCGCGACGCCCATCGGATCGCACCGGGACCGCCCCTGGGTGAGAATAATCTAACCTGTTTTTATCTTTCAGGTTACATCGGGGGCTTATCTACAACATTACAGAATGATGTAGATAAACCCCCTAAAGGGGGTGGCCTTAGCTTATAGGCGAATTTTGGGGTGACAGATTCCCTTTAAAGGGGTTGTCCGGCCTTATGCTACAGGTGTGCAGTCACTCTGAATCTTTTCAATCCTTGATTTGCATATATGTGGTCACGTGACTAGATGTGAGCAGCCTCACTCAATGTAGCCTACGGCCAGACAGCCTCTTTAAAGGATTTGTCCATGTTTAGAATATTGATCAAAAACACGTCAGTGGGGTTCAGACACAGGAATCGCCACTGATCCTTTGCGTTGAGCTCTGGCTGGATGTAGACAGTGAATACAGCCAATACACCACCGCTCCGTTCACTGTGTAATGCCCGTTGCTGAGAACCACAGCTCAATCTAACGACAACAGTCGTCTGCTATTATCTACCAAGTGATCCATCATCAGGTTACGGCTGGGGCTTCTGCAGTGGATGCCTCATGATCAGCATATATTTGGGAGATATCCAATCCAGACAGCCCCAGTCATTCACTAATGTGACTAACCAGCATACAGGAACTACACTGTGCAGGAGCTGCAATCGCACCAGGGCCCTGGAGCCCTCCTCCGCCCATACGAGAAGACCAATGCTACTGCTGCATTGAGGCCCACAATCTTCCAGTTAGGGCACTGCCGCCTTATACTTCCCCGTCCATAAATACAAATGTCCATATACTATGAAAATAAGCCCTTTATTACAACTCTTTGTAACCGGACAAGTCCATAATGAAACAACATGGCGCTCACCCACAGAGAGCGCATGACGCATCATGTGACCGACCTATGCGGCCAGAAAATCGTCCATCTCCTCGTTGTAGTCCATCACGTGCTTCTTGATCTTGGACGAGTCCACCCAGGTGATGAAGTCCTCCATGTTCCTGGTGACCAGGTAGGCGGGGTCCGTGACCACCTCAGCCCCCACACGGATGTGACCCTGCTCGATGAATGTGATGGCGGTCTTCAGGTTCTGCGCCATGCGCAGCTTCACCACGATGGTGGGCAGGCGCCTCCTGCAGAAGGACGAGGCGGACACGTTGTCACACAGCTGCAGGTTCTGCCTGGTGGGGATCAGGCCCATCTGGTAGAGCTTCTCCAGCACCCTGGCCGTGCTCTGCGCCCGGAAAGCGTCCTTCTCGTCCAGGTCTTTGATCTTGTGCGCCAGCGCCCGGACCGCCCTGCTCAGCTTGTTGTAGGTGGTGTAGTCCTCCCGCCGGTCCAGGTGGTATTTCCGCAGCACCTTCACCTCGTGCACGTTGTTGTCCACCTCCCAGTTAATGAAGTCCACCTTCTTCAGCAGCTTCTGCTCGTGGTACTTCAGCTTGCGGACCATGGTGCCGGCGCGCGCGGGGCAGCTCAGAAGCAAGAAATGGATTCTGTGGCCACCACACGTGTGAGCAGAGATCCGACCAATCAGCGCTTACGCCGTACAGTCCACAATCCTTTGCGCGTCACGTTCCATAGTTCACCACTAGAGAGCGCACAGGTAGTAAGTTCTTGTCTCCTATCAGAAATGTGTAAACACCGGCTCGGCGCCATTTTTTTGAGGACCATATTTCGCTTATATGCTTTGTGTCTGTCCCTAAGAAAATGGCGCCTGAATAAGAGACAAAAGTATTACTCTTGTTAGCTCCCCTTACTGAACGGTTACTATTGGGCGTGACGTGCTGCTTCTGTCACTTCCTGACCGAACTTTGACAGCAGAAGTCGGGTGTATCGGGGCTGCACACCGGGAGGGGGATCATGACGAGCTATCCGTACGGCCAGGTAAGGAGGGGCGGCCATCCAGGCAGTGAATGGGAAGGGCTGGTCACGGGGGTGCGAGACATAGGACAGACACATGGAGGCCATTACTGCTGACCAGACCTCCCTCCACCCTGGGATCTGTGCGATATCAGCTCTCTGCACACAATCCGCCATCCCCCGCTTATGGGGTCTGTTCACAGTGTGTATTGCTGTGGCAGGTCTGACTGTGACCTCTGCATCGCAGCCTAAATCTGGCCAGATTGTTTGCAGAGTGGGTGTGGGCTGATTTGCAGGACCGGGTCCATCGGATGGGAGTCCTGAGAGCCGCCTTCTGCCGGATGGCATCTGTGCTCTTCTTTTGATTGATCAGACTGAAACATGTCAGGACGGCCAATCAAAAGAAGAGCTTCAGATACTGGCACTTAAAGGGTGTTTGTTAGGGCTCTGATACAGCAACCCCAGATTACTGATCAGGTCCTGATTTACTCTGGTTGTTTGCTGAAACCTACATTCACTTTTGATCGCTTTTTTGCGGTTTATAGATCTACATGTAACTACTTTTACAAGAGCACAACATTTAAGAATTACAATAGGACATTTGTGCATAGGGTGGCTGGGGTGATGCTTCCTAGAGATAAGCCGTCATGTGCCCATAGCTGTTGACCTGTTCCATTCCAAATGATCAATCTCAGAGGCATTTAACACGCGCTGCCATGGGGGCACGTCTTTCACCTTGCCAGTCAGTGCGCCAGTCATGTAATCGCGAGTCTGCTAATGACCCCTGTGCCTGTCGTTTACCATCCTTCTATGAAAGCCAGCCTATGGCAAATGCACTTCTATGTATAACAGAAGCAACTGGATGATCACAGCTTCAAGTCCCCTAAGGAGACTATTAAATCCAGTAAAAAGTCGAAAAAAAAGGTTTTAAAAATATAAAAAAACAAAAGTTTAAATCACCCCCTTTTTGCTCCACAATAAAATAAAAAAATACACATTTTGTATCGCTGCGTTCATAAAAGTCCCATCTGTCAAAGTATAAAACAGATTAATCTAATCGGTAATCGGCGTAATAAAAAGAAAAATCAAAACACCAGAATTAAAGTTTTTTCTTTTTTCGTCTGCCGCAACATTATCAATAAAATGTAATCATAACATTATATCTACTCCAAAATGGTATCAGTAAAAACGTCAGCTCAGGTTGCAAAAAAAAAATAAGCCCTCACAGCCCCATATCCGGAAAAATGCCCAGGTATCTAATAATGGCAACAAAAGCCAAATTTCATGGAGGAGTTAAGATGGGTAAGGATTTGATCAGTATACCAGGGGACCTGTGCCTGTTATACTCTTCTGTGAGCCAGAACGTATAGCAATTCCCATTCTGGCAGACTTAAGTCACTTTGTGTTCCAAGATCCATTCATTAGAATGGTCAGCATACAATACAACCCTTAACTTGGGCCCTGGAGAGTAGTCTGATCTAATGTCACAAGCCTGTAGATACTCGGATGTGGTGGTTTTTTCCTGTAACCACTATCAGTATGGTTAATACTGACCTGTACAGGTGAAACAATGAAGGTGACGCAGCGCCACACCTTCCAGTACTATGTCGCCTCTTTCTGCAGGTTAGACAGAGAGCCTAGAGGTGAGATCCTGACAGATCATGAAGCGATGGTATATCCTAGCAACATTTGTCTTCACTTTGTGAGACAGCGATGGCCCTTAAGCAAAGGCAAAGTCAATATACGATAGGTCTCCTTGGTAAAAAAAAACACAAGTGATTCTACTTCTCGTTGGTGATTCTTTTTTTTTTTTGTCATTCTACCAATATATAGTATTCTCATGTGCTACCATGTCATGGGAACAAGATCAGCACCTGCCAGAACATGGAAACTAAGACCCAGAAATTATTTTTATTTCTTTACTATGTTAGTACAGGTCCTTTAAGCTAACAACTTCAGTAGAAAGCTCAGCATGATCTCCCACTCACCAGAACTAGTTACATGACATCCCCCAAAGCAGGGTTCTCTAGACTCTGACACCACCAGTGCTTGTATGCTTGTATAAGTGGTTTGTGATCTAACCGGAAGTTGTCTTGAAAGTAAAGAACATTCTTGATTATGACTTCCTGATTTTCATCATTACATTGCACATCAGATTGCACATTTCTAAGAAGTCAGATCTGCATGTCCCTTGCTGAAGAACTACAATAACAGACTCCCTGCTCTGTAGTGGGCATTGACGTGAATTGACTTTAAAACCGAGTCAGAGAACAGGTCTTGTACGCTACATTCTTCTAATTGTCCTCTCAGGGAGTATCCTGCACATTTGTTGATGTCCTATCCTTACAATATGTTTGTGTTTGACCCCTGGCTTCCTCTGCACTTTATCAGGACAACCACAGGAATGGCCTTAACAGAAAGACTAGACACAGCTATAGCCCCATGTATGCATATGCCACATTCCTCAGAGGGGTTTTCTCACAAAGTACATATTAATCACTAATCTTTGAATAATAATCATTTTTGCATGTTTAAAATTTTTTTTCGTGTGCTGAGATAACCTTTATAACTGTGCCCCTGCTGTTTACTGCGTAATGGCCGTGTCTGACCGTACAGGGACATGGTCTGATCATACCACAGCTTCTGGGCAAAGGAGGATGCAAAAGAGAGTATATGGACAGGACATCACAGGATCACAGCTTAATTAATTGAATTCATTTGCTATTTAAATGCTCCATCATTTTTGTTTTGGTCAGATTTGTTAATACAATTCAGCAGTTGTAGACCGTGTACCGAGGGTGGTCTCTCCCAGAATACAGTGGGCCGAGGACAAAGAACACAACCAGACAATTTAAGGAACTAGTTTTTACTAACAACAAAAACTGTGTTACCCTGGAAATAGCAAGAAGGAAATACAGTTAACTATCACACACGTCTAACCCGGATCAGCCAGGACCCCTGCACTGCACAACCGATAGGCCCAGTATGTTCTATGGGGTGCACTATAATTTGCCCGACATGTGGTTCTGCCTGACGCCTGACAGGCTAGCAGAAGGCCATTCACATCACAGACAATGCTTTGGGTGGAATCCAACTCTGCATCCAACCGTAGTCATCCACCCAACGTGATTCTACTTCTCTGACAGGAATCACAGAGACAGTTGCCCCTTTCCTCAGTGTTCTGACCAGCTCCTGTCACATCTGTTTCTTATTAACTGCACTGCACTAAGATGGCCGCCTGCAATTCTCAGTCATCCTTCAGTTTTCTAACTGGCGCTGGGGGCGGCTCAAACTGGTTATCTCCCTGTGTGCCAAGGGAGGTCTTCAACAACACCTTGCACCCTGAAAGCTTTTCAGTATTAGGCCATGTTGACACGTTCAGTATTTGGTCAGTATTTTACCTCAGTATGTGTAAGCCAAAACCAGGAGTGGATGATAAATACAGAAGTGGTGACGTGTTTCTATTATACTTTTCCTCTGAATAACCCACTCCGGGTTTTGGCTTACACATACTGAGGTAAAATACTGACTGAATACTGAATGTGTGGCTGTGGCCTTACTGGGAGAATATGGTGGTGGAGGTAGTGGCCACATTGTTTGGTGGCAGCTTTGCCTCCCTTCACCTTCTGGATAGGATGAAGTAATACAGCAGTGACGCCCCTCTTACCTCCACTATGTGCACCCTTTACCAGTAAAACCTGTTTTGATCCCCACTGATCCATTTCGTCTCCATCCTTGTCATCACTTTTGTCCTAAATAATATCATCAGTCCCCATGCTCGCATCAATTGTGTTTTTTTTACCTCTGTTTCCTATGTCCAGGAGGAGAGGAAAAGGTTATGGGGTTGTCCACGTTTTGTAGGCACTTTTTTTTTTTTTCTTAAATGTATGCAATTGGAGCTGAAAAAAAGTTTTTGCCGTTGGGTTTCATTAAAAATAAATGTCACCATTATTCTCCTTTACACTCTGAATTGCACTGTCTATTGCTGGCTGCAGAATGAGGGCAAATCAGTCCATATGTATGTTACTATAACCTTTACTCCAATCAGCGTGCCACCAAAAGCACACTTTTTTTTTTTTTAAGTTTACGAGATATCTGAAGGTGCCCACTGCCAGCTTGTCTTCTTCCCATAGTGCATCCTGGCATTTCTTTCCCTAGTAACTGATGCAGATGGACCCAGCTGTCCACATGAGGATATAGGCGCACAAGTGCAAATTATATTTATTTCCATATAGCGTCAACAGGGGCAAAGGCAGGCCCGTGGGATCAGGCCCAGACGATGGCACCATTTTCATGAATGTGCATCCTCTGACACACATGCAGGTGAATTGTAGTGTGGTGCAGAGAAGCAATGACTGCCGGCACCACAGTAGCCATACAGGCCACCCACCCAATAAGAGTTTGGCAGCTGACGCCAGGGTGAGGATGAAAAGGATGTCGATCACTGTGTTGGAAAAGAGCGCCAGGATGACAGGATGGCAGAATTTATTATAGAATAGAGGCCACGGTGGGTGACATTGGTACATGATGGGAGCCAGGACACAGGGTATTATTACCGGAAGGAGCCAGGGCTGGACGGTCATCATTGTTACAGGAGTGGGCTAGGATAGGAGACCATATTATAGTATGGGGGACATTATTATATGGGCCTGTATGGACCAACATGCTGTAGGGGCCCACATCCAAATTTTGTACCTGGGCCCATAGGACTCTAGTTATTTCACTTAAATTTTTACATATTCTACAGTCCTCATTGTACTGGGCTTATCATCAGTCCCTGGCCCCATTTGGGCTTACAGTTTAAATTCCAAATGTATGTTTTTGGAGTGTGAGAGAAACTCAAAAGAAAGCACATACACACATGGCAATTTTCCAAACTCCAGGCATATGTTTATTTTTGAAGCTAGAACTCCATCATATAAGGTACCAGTGCTGACCACTGTGCAGCTTTTAACAATAAATAAGGGCCAGCTTGGGCACTGTGACTGGTCGGTGACTACTCTGCCTTATGCACTACAAGCTGTGATGCAATGTATGTTCTGGCACCTTTCTATCACAGCCAGAATGAACGTTCACAGCAGTTTGTACTGCAATAGCTGTTCTGTAGGGCTGGTCCAGATGGGCTCACTTTCACTTTTCATATGCATCGGTGAGCCTTTGGTGGCCACGATCCCACCACTGAGCCTTGGCTGGCCACGATCCCACCACTGAGCCTTGGCTGGCCACGATCCCACCACTGAGCCTTGGCTGGCCACGATCCCACCACTGAGCCTTGGCTGGCCACGATCCCACCACTGAGCCTTGGCTGGCCACGATCCCACCACTGAGCCTTGGCTGGCCACGATCCCACCACTGAGCCTTGGCTGGCCACGATCCCACCACTGAGCCTTGGCTGGCCACGATCCCACCACTGAGCCTTGGCTGGCCACGATCCCACCACTGAGCCTTGGCTGGCCGCGATCCCACCACTGAGCCTTGGCTGGCCGCGATCCCACCACTGAGCCTTGGCTGGCCGCGATCCCACCACTGAGCCTTGGCTGGCCACGATCCCACCACTGAGCCTTGGCTGGCCACGATCCCACCACTGAGCCTTGGCTGGCCACGATCCCATCACTGGTGCAATGGTTAATCCTCCCTTTGTCCTCTTTAAGGAGTTACTAACCACTGCATAACAGGAACCCTCCAAAAGACCTTCCATTCTGATAATTCCCTGACACAAACGTCTATCACAGTTTGGCCAAGTTCAGGCTCTCGTCTGTAAAGGGTAACTTCACTTTCTGTTTTTGCATATTGTTGCCCAGCAGTGAAAAGTAAACAGAAATGTAAATGCTCTTAATGTGAAATGTTACTTTGCTTTGCTTACAAATATCTGCTCATCCTGCTGCTCATGTCCTCCTTATTCAGGTCTAATCCAGCTCCCCTCTGCTGTTACCGGGGTAAAGCCACAGTATACTCTGTTGGTCCACTGTACAAAGCTCTTCTTGATTGACAGCCGGAGGGGGGCAGCTGAATATTGGAATTGCACTGATCCTGCTCTTTTCTCTGCTGTGTGACATAGTGCTGAGTGGACAGGATATGTGTCTTCTCTATCTCCTTGACAATCCCCTTAATTACTGATTCAGTGAGCGTCAAAATCACGAAGGGGCCACAGAAATCACATGTGTCAGACAGCCGAGAGAGCGTGGGCTTTGCACGATTCCACTACTGAAACATATTTTCAGTTCTGGTTATTTTTCACTGCTGGACAAAATGATGTACCGTCAATAAAAATAAGTATAGATCCTGCTTAAAAAGGGGTATTCCTATCTACAAGATCCTATCCCAATATGTAGTAGGTGTAATAATATTAGCAAATACCTCCAATTAGAAATGTAGTCTAGTTCTTCTGATTCACTATGTCGCTTATCCCATGTGCAGGGCATGGCAGTAGCTTAGGTATCCATGGTTACGACCACTCATGTAGTGACAGTTACCTGTTAGTAGGATGCTTAAGCTACTGCAATGCCCTGCACATGGGGTAAGCGACATAGTGAATCAGAAGAACTATACTACATTTCTAATAGAAGGAATGTGCTAATAATATTATTATTACACCCATTACATATGGGGATAGGATCTTGAAGATGGGAAAACCTCTTTAAGGTCCATTTTAAAAATGAATCACTATTGTGAACAAACAATCGTATTAACTCATTGCACGATAATCTTATGGTATAAAGGGGTTCTGATCACCTGTTAAATGGGCAAACCACTTGTTCAACAGGCGAAATGATCTTTGCTGCACAAAAGATCATTATTCTTGCTAGCACATCATCCGGTTAACACAGCGTGATGTGCTGTCGAGAACAATGACATCCTATGCACACAGAATGATCTGTTACTGATTTTTCAGTGCACATCTGTAAATGGGCTATTAAATGACCGCCGATCAGTAAATAGCTACCGATCAGCTGTGGTTTAACTCGGCACAATCGAGTGGTGTAAATTCCCTTGCCCATTGCTTCCAACACATCCAGATTTGACTGTCACTTGCTACAGTATATAATGTCAGTAGTTTTTTATGTTATGGCTGATTGGTGTCAACAGTTGACTAATCATTTTTCTCATAAAATATAATTAGATTTGTATTCCAGATTATTGTAACGTAATACCATTTGTAAGAATGATTGCTATAATATCCTACCATTGGAGCGGTCGTGAAACAATCCGTTTGATAATGTCATGTGTGCATGTCTCCGGCAGGAGGTGTTATTGTACTGATGTATGTGAGCGGTCACAGCTTTTTGCCTGATTCACCCTCTTAATTAGATGCTTCTATGGAGAAGTAGCAGAATAGATTGTGTACACATATTAACTTGCAAAGATGAGCTAACTTTCTGTGTATGTAACTGGTCGGAACTTGTGCAAAGTTGCTCTTCAAGTCTGTGCTTGTGTATATATGGAACATACTGTTATCCTGGCAACCGTCACCTATTGTTGTCAAAACATAAACTGGTTTCATGATGGTATTGTCTCGTTTGTTTCAGGGATACCATGGCTCTGTGGGCCATACCCCTGGTGCACCCCAAGGAAGCTATTATGCAAGCCAGCAATATGGTGGAGGCGGTAACCCTGGACAGCCTACATATGGAGGACCAGCACCTGGAGCACCATATGGACCTCCATCTTCTAATAGCAGTTATGGGCAGCAAATACCAGGTGCTGCTGCTCCAGGTGGCCCAGGAGCAGGCTCTTATGGTGGCCACGCTCCAGGTGGACCTTACGGGGGACCCGGATCCAATCCGTATGGTGCTCCACAGCAAGGACAATATGGTCAAAGGCCTTCTGGTGAGTTTAAAATGTATTTCCGCTGACCCATTAACAACCTTGTGTAGCACCCTATTTATTATTGCACAATTTTGATACACTTGCTCTATTTTCTCGAATTCATTAACCTCTTCACCCCCGGAGCTTTTTCCGTGTTTTCGTTTTTCGCTCCCCTCCTTCCCAGAGCCATAACTTTTTTTTATTTTTCTGTCAATATGGCCATGTGAGGGCTTATTTTTTGCGGGACAAGTTGTACTTTTGAACAATACCATTGGTTCTACCATGCTGTGTAACAGAAAACGGGAAAAAAATTCCAAGTGCGATGAAATTACAAAACAAGTGCAATCTCACACTTGTTTTTTGTTTGGCTTTTTTGCTAAGTTCACTAAATGCTAAAACTGGCTTGCCATTATGATTCTCCAGGTCATTACGAGTTCATAGACACCAAACATGTCTAGGTTCTTTTTTATCTAAGTGGTGAAAAAAATTCCAAACTTTGCTAAAAAAAAAAAAAAAAAATTGCACCATTTTCCGATACCCGTAGCGTCTCCAATTTTTGTGATCTGGGGTTGGGTGAGGGCTTATTTTTTGCGTGCCGAGCTGGCGTTTTAAATGATACCATTTTGGTGCAGATACGTTCTTTTGATCGCCCGTTATTGCATTTTAATGCAATGTTGCGACGACCCAAAAATTTTTAATAAATTTTGGCGATTTGATTTTTTTTTTTCTCGCTACGCCATTTAGCGATCAGGTTAATCCTTTGTTTTTTTGATAGATCGTGCGATTCTGAACGCAGCGATATCAAATATGTGTAGGTTTGTTTTTGTTTTTTTTATTGTTTTATTTTGATTGGGACGAAAGGGAGGTGATTTGAACTTTTATATATTTTTTTTAATTTTTTTATATTTTTAAACACTTCTTTTTTTTACATTTTGGCATGCTTCAATAGCCTCCATAGGAGGTTAGAAGCATGCACAACTCGATCGCCTCTGCTACATAGAAGTGAAGCACAGATCACCTCTATGTAGCAGAAATGCAGGGTTGCTTTGAACGCCGACCACAGGGTGGCGCTCAAAGCAATCGGCCATCAACAACCATAGAGGTCTCAAGGAGACCTCTGGTTGTTATGGCAATGCACCGATGACCCCCGATCATGTGACGGGATCAGCGGTGCGAGCACTTCCAGCCGTGCAGCTGGGAGCGCTAGTTAAATGCCGCTGTCGGCGCTTGACAGCGGCATTTAACTAGTTAATGGGCGGGGGCGGATCGCGATTCCGCTCGCGCTCATTGCATGCACATGTCAGCTGTACAAAACAGGTGACATGTCGCGGCTTTGTACTGGGCTCACCGCCGGAGCCCACCTCAAAGCGGGGGTTCTGCCAGCTGACGTACTATTCCGTCAGCTGGCAGAAAGGGGTTAATCAATCTGATAATGCTTCAAGATTCGCCCAATGTAAAAGTAGCAAACTGATCTAAACTCGCCCACCGCTGCTCCAGCGATGCCTCTCTAACATTGCCTTGTCTTGGCACGACTATGGTGACCACTGCAGCCAATCACTGAACATATTGTTCTCATTCTGCCGAGCCCAGTGATTGGCTACAGTGGTGGTATGCTATAGTTGTGGTGGCATCTCTGTAGCCTTTCAACAAAGACCAGCGAAGCAGTGAAGAATAGAGAGCAATATCATGTTCTTTTAAGCAGTTTTCAGCTTTTTTTTTTTTTTAATGATAAAATATTGTATACTATGGGTAAATTCCTTATGATTTGAACAATATCCGCTTCCTGCTATTCAGTAGGAACCCTTATTACATGACCCAGGTCTGATAGCCAAGCCATGAACCTGCGTGCCCATCACATGATCAGGACAATGATCGAGGAATTATTACAGAAATTATATTGTAAAATATTGTAGCTTTTAATTCTGCAAAATATAACCTTTATTTACTATAACCGGACTACCTCCTTTATCTACAGGTAATTTGCCCCCAGGAGTAGACCCAGAAGCTTATAACTGGTTCCATACTGTTGACACCGATAGAAGTGGTTACATAACCTTAAAAGAGCTTAAACAAGCCCTGGTCAACTCCAACTGGTCAGCATTTAATGATGAAACCTGTATAATGATGCTAAGTAAGTAAAGCTGAAATATTGTTGAAAATGTTTGTGTGTAGGTGTAAATCTATTTACTGCTGTTTCTCACTAACCATAGTAGCACTGTATAAAAGTATACACTGTGCGCAGAATTATTAGTTAAGTTGTATTTTGATCACATGATACTTTTTATACATGTTGTCCTACTCCAAGCTGTTCAGGCTTGAGAGCCAACTACCAATTAAGTAAATCAGGTGATGTGCATCAATGTAATGAGGAGGGGTGTTGTCTAATGACATCAACACCCTATATAAGGTGTGCTTAATTATTAGGCAACTTCCTTTTCTTTGGCAAAATGGGTCAGAAGAGAGATTTGACGGGCTCTAAAAGTCCATAATTGTGAGATGTCTTGCACAGGGATGCAGCAGTCTTGAAATTGCCAAACTTTCGAATTCTGATCACCGAACAAGCAAGCGTTTCATGGCAAATAGCCAACAGGGTCGCAAGAAGCATTTTGGGAAAAAAAGGCGCAAAATAACTGCCCATGAATTGAGAAAAATCAAGTGTGAAGCTACCAAGATGCCATTTGCCACCAGTTTTGCCATATTTCAGAGCTGCAACGTTACTGGAGTAACAAAAAGCACAAGGTGTGCGCTACTCAGGGACATGGCCAAGGTAAGGAAGGCTGAAAACGACCACCTTTGAACAAGAAACATAAGAGAAAACATCAAGACTGGGCCAAGAAATATCTTAAGGCTGACTTTTCAAAGGTTTTATGGACTGATGAAATGAGAGTGACTCTTGATTGGCCAGAGGCTGGATCAGTAAAGGGCAGAGAGCTCAACTCCTACTCAGACACCAGCAAGGTGGAGGTGGGGTACTGGTATGGGCTGGTATCATCAAAGATGAACTTGTGGGACCTTTTCGGGTTGAGGATGGAGTGAAGCTCAACTCCCAGACCTACTGCCAGTTTGTGGAAGACAACAAAAAATAATGACATGGCCCCCTTGTTCACCTGATCTGAACCCCATAGAGAACCTGTGGTCCCTCATAACATGTGAGATCTACAGGGAGGGAAAACAGTACACCTCTCGGAACAGTGTCTGGGAGGCTGTGGTGGCTGCTGCTCGCAATGTTGATCGTAAACAGATCAAGCAACTGACAGAATCTATGGCTGGAAGGCTGCTGAGTGTCATCAGAAAGAAAGGTGGCTATATTGGTCACTAATTTTGGGGGGTTTTGTTTTTGCATGTCAGAAATGTTTATTTCTAAATTTTGTGCAGTGATATTGGTTTACCTGGTAAAAAGTGAGATGGGAATATATTTGGTTTTTATTAAGTTGCCTAATAACTCGGCACAGTAATAGTTACCTGCACAAACAGATATCCTCCTAAGATAGCCAAATCTAAAAAACTCCACTCCAACTTCCAAAAATATTAAGCTTTGATATTTATGAGTCTTTTGGGTTGATTGAGAACATAGTTGTTGATCAATGATAAAAATAATCCTCTAAAATACAACTTGCCTAATAATTCTGCACACAGTGTATATTTATACTGCCTTCTATATACATCTCCTGAGTTTAGTCCTCATGCGGAGAAGAGGTCCCCAACATGTGGCTCTACGCCAGCTTGGTGCATTAGCATCAGATCTGTCAAAGAACTAGAAGAGCACATCTTCCTATGGTGACTGGTGTGAGTAGCCCTGCACAAGCTTTAACCCCTTTCCTACCTTGGACACATCCATATGTCCCTGTGACCTGGGACATATGGATACGTCCAGGCGATCTTGCGCTTACACAGGCTGTGCCCCCGCGATCGCCACCGGGTGTCAGCTGATTCTGGCAGCTGACACCCGGCACTAGGTGCCAGAAGTGGTCCCGCTTCGCTCTCTGAACTTTAACCCCCTAAATGCTGTGATCGAACGCGATTGCAGCATTTCGGGAGCCGGCAGAGGGAGGCCCTCTGCCCTTGGATTAGAGATCTGGTGGCGTCATGCTGGGTCCTGATCATTGCCATGGTGACCCAATGTTATTATGGGGACATCAGGGTCACCAGAGCTAGTAAGGTTGCTAGATCATGCTCAGAGCATGATGAACAACTTTATCTGTCAGTGTGCATAGCATAGGGATGCTGCTTCATCCCTATGCTATTCAAGCGATCAGCATGCAAAAAATAATAGCATTTAGGGAGTTAAAGTGTCGGGAGTGGTGCGGGACCGCTCCTGGCACTTAGTACTGGGTGTCAGCTGGGAGAATCAGTTGACTCCCGGCGGCGCATGATCGCTTGGACGTAATAATCCGTCCCGCATTAATAAGTAGCAGGGCGCAGGGACGTATTATTACTGACCGTGTCGGAAAGGGGTTAAAGCATTGTAACAGCTATCAGAAATGAAGACATTATATTCTAAGTGAAATGGGAGGAATGTTAAGAAGAGGAAACCTTGCAGCGCTTTATCCATCTAGAGACTGTATTGGAGTCTCAGGATGGTGCTTTGTAGGTAGTGAGCAGGCACTAAAGGTGCTAGTGTGTGAGCTGTGGGACAGATCCAGCACCTCCTCTTGGGAAATGTAGTCTATAGACACAGGAGAGCAAACAATAACAACCCATGAGGATTGGGGCTGAAGAGGAGCTCAAAAAGAAAAATAAACGAGGCTGTTTGTGGACTCCTTAGAAGGACAGCCAGGTTGTTTTTTTTGTTTTTGTTTTTGGTTTGTGCCCATAAAACTACAATCATTGGTATAAACAGATTTCCTTGCTCAACATGGTCACCTGGGGACTACATAAACCTAAGCACACTCATTGCAGAAACTACACCCTGCAGCTCTGTCCACAAAGACAATACTGGTAGTAAGCGTGTGCCTCCATTATGGCCGCTCCCAGGGAACCTTTTAAAATAAAATAAAAAAATCAATCTGTCCAAAATCTGAACGTTATGAAATCGACACCGACTTTTCTTGTAGTTCCTGTAATACAGATATCTCCTGCTGTTTTGCCTTTGCTTATTTCATTATATTCATAAGTACTTTTTCTTTCCAGACATGTTTGATAGGAGTAATTCAGGCCGCATTGATGTGTTTGGGTTTTCGGCTCTGTGGGCGTATCTTCAGCAGTGGAAGAACATGTTCCAGCAATTTGATCGTGATAGATCTGGCTCCATCAACCAGGGAGAGCTGCACCAAGGTAAACCGCGCATAGCCCTAGTATTTCCTAGGTTACATTTTCATATTGCTGGTGATGGACCTGCTGAGCTAAGCGGATGCGGCTCATTGTCTGGGCGCTAACCTTCACTGGGCACTGCCATGGTTACCTTCGGCCGGGGACAGGAAAACGGACGGGCTCGACTCGAGGAGCAAACATAATGGAAGTGAATGGGAAACTCACATTTTTCTCTATCCCCATGATGGCACCACGGAGAGAGGGGTCCGCCCCCAGGGACAGGAAACCTACAGGTGAAAAAGGGCGTACCTCTCTCCCACATCAGTTGGTTTCCTGTCCCTGACTGGGAACCTACAGCACGTACCTGAAGGATTCTTCGTGGAGTTCCAGGGGCTGATGCAGTCGACTTTCTAACAGGGGGCGCCCTGTTACGGCTGGATCAAGCGGTTTTTTCCCTCTTTTTTCTCCCTTTCCTGAAGCACCACCACAGGGGTCGGCGGGCCTCATGGGTGAGTGGAGGAAGGCAGTGAAAGGATCCAGTCTGCCTTCCACAGAAAAAAAAAAAAAAAAAGAGGGGGATAAGGAGCGGGTGACGGCGGTCACCGGAGGACTCTGGATGGTAATATGGGGGTAGCGGCGGCTATCCTACCATAAAAGCCCAAGTAAAAACGGGCCGGACCGGCGTCATTACCGGTAAATTGGTGTGGGCGTCGGTAATGGAGCGCTGGTGCGCTCACCGGCGCCATCACCGCAAAAACACAGCGCTAGTGCGCGCGCGCCGGCGTCCCACCACATTCATTCCCTCATGTGAAGCTGACAGAGACCGGAAGTTGTGCGGGCGCATGCGCAAACCGTCACTTCCGGTTTCGCCGGCAAATGCATAAAAGAACGCCAGCATAGGGAAAAGGGTGGCAAATTCAAACTCCAAAGTGCACCAGACAGTGCGGAGGCCACCATGAGCGAAAGCGAGCAGCAGGTTATGCAGGAAGCTGTCCAGCGATCTCCTGAGCAGGCACAAGTGCAGCGGCGTCTGCACCCACAGCAGCAGCGCAAAGGAAACTCGTCCTCTGTACAGCGCAGCAGCAGCGGACGATCAGAGTCTCAACGCAGTCGGGGGTCTGCAAAAACCACACGGCCGGCGACGATTCCAGCGGATACAGTCCCCAGGCCCGAGACGGTATCTCTGATCCACAGGGGGTGAGTGATCTACGTGAAAGTGCTGAGTTTAATATAGGGCTCTTTTTGTTCTAGGGGAGAAAAAGTACAGCCAAAACTAAGCACAAAGAATGTGCCATATGTTCAGACGAGCTGCCTTCCTCCTGGGAAAAGAGACTATGCAGCGTCTGTATAAAAAAGACGATTCAGGAGGAAACTCCATCATTTGCATCCGAATTAAAGTCGTTAATAAAAATCCAGGTGGAAAGTGCCATTAAAGGCATTAAAGCCACAAAGAAAAAACATAAGAAAACACCCGAGTCCCCCGTATCTAGTGCGGACGAGTCAGAGAGTGAATTATCTGACTCAAATAATTCGTCAGCCTCTGACACTTCTTCAGTATCCTCTGAGGGGGGGCGCAGTTGCTTCCCTATCGAGGAAACAGACGCTTTAGTGAAAGCAGTCAGAGCAACAATGGGGATAGTGGAGGAGAGACCTAAAAGAACAGCGCAGGACATAATGTTCAGCGGTCTGGAACAAAAAAGGAAAAGAGCATTCCCAGTAAATGAGAAAATTCACTCTCTAATTAAAAGAGAGTGGAAAAAGCCAGACAAAAAAGCTCTCCTCACCCCCAAAAGAAAATACCCATTTGATGACCCAGCATGCTCGTCCTGGAGTAAAGCACCAAAATTAGACGTGGCCATAGCAAAGGCCTCAAAAAAGTTTGCCCTACCTTTTGAGGACATGGGTACCTTAAAAGATCCGATGGACAAAAAAGCCGAGGTTTTCCTAAAAAACTCTTGGGAAGCGGCAGGAGGCGGGCTTAAACCAGCTGTCGCGGCCACCTGCACAGCTCGCGCGCTAATGGTGTGGCTTGAGCACTTGGATTCCCAATTAAAGGGAAGAGTCTCAAGAGACACAATTCAAAAATCAGTTTCTATAATGAAAGGTGCAGCAGCCTTTTTGGCGGATGCATCAGTAGACTCGGCCAGACTAGCAGCCAGGGCTGCCGCCTTCTCAAACGCCGCAAGACGTGCCCTGTGGCTAAAATGTTGGCCAGGGGACCTTCAGACAAAGACAAAACTCTGCTCAATACCCTGTGAGGGTGAATTCTTGTTCGGCGCAACGCTAGATGACATCCTCGAGAAAGCCGAGGACAAGAAAAAGTCTTTCCCTGGTTTCCCCAACCAATCATACAGACGTTCCTTTCGGAATAAAAAAATTTATGCGGAGAAAACCTCCGAAAGGGAACAAAGAAACATGGGAGGAAAAAAGAAATAAAACCAGAGGGTTCCTATTCAACAAACCCACTCCCGACAACAAAAAAACTCAATGAAGGTGTCCCCCAGGTTGGCGGGAGACTGACAAAGTTTCTCCCAGCCTGGGAAAAAATTTCAAGCAGTCCCTGGATACTAGGCATAGTACGAGAAGGACTCAAGCTAAAGTTCCGCATTCCCCCCAACAACCTCTTCATGGTGACATCACAGAGACAGTCTCAAGAACAGTCGGCTCTTCAGGAAGAAATTCTAGGCCTAGTCCAGAAGGAGGTCCTACAGGAAGTCCCTCACCAGGAAAGAGGCATGGGCTTCTATTCTCCCCTCTTCCTCCGAAAGAAGCCAGATGGGTCATACAGGACAATAATAAATCTCAAAAAGTTAAACAGTTTTCTCGAGATCCCACACTTCAAAATGGAAACAATAAAATCTTGCGTAAAAATACTCTTTCCCAGATGTTTCATGACTGTTCTAGACCTACGGGATGCATACTATCATGTACCGATCCACAAGGATCATCAAAAGTACCTCCGGCTAGCAGTGAATATCCAGGGGGAGGTGAAACATTATCAGTTTCGGGCCCTCCCTTTTGGGTTAGCTATCGCACCCCGGGTTTTCACGAAACTAATGTCGGAAGTGATGGCGCATATACGAGAACAGAATATCCTGATAGTCCCCTACCTGGACGACCTCCTTGTAGCAGGGACATCATTCCATCACTGCAAACAGCAGTTGGATTTGGTTATGACTTCTCTGTCAAGCCTGGGTTGGCTATTGAACCTTACCAAATCCAAAGTAGTCCCATCACAGGTACAGGAGTACTTGGGGATAGTCCTCGACTCAACCACACAAACGTGTTATCTTCCTCAGGGGAAGATTCAGAAAATGACACAGGCAGCGGTACAGCTGTCAACATCCCCGGTCACCACACTCAGGAAAGCCATGTCCCTGCTGGGCTCCATGACATCCTGTATCCCGGCAGTGCAGTGGGCACAGTGCCATTCCCGGGACTTACAATGGGAGACTTTAAGTTCAAGCCTGTGTCTGGGAGGAAATTTAGACGGGCAGTTAAGCATATCTCCAACTACGATACACTCCCTACAGTGGTGGGCGGACCCGATAAATCTTACCAAGGGGGTCCCCTGGTCACTACCAACAGAAAAAATCCTAACGACGGATGCAAGCCCCTGGGGGTGGGGTGCTCATATAGACGGTCAGGTGACACAAGGGAACTGGGACAAAAATCAACAGCTGACCTCGTCAAATATGAAAGAACTGCTAGCGGTAAAACTCGCCTTAATGCACTTCCTAAAAATCATCCGCTCCCACCACGTAAAAGTCTTCTCGGACAATCAGGTAGTGGTAGCATACCTAAACCACCAAGGGGGCACCAGGTCACAAACACTGATGGAAGAAACCCGATCCATCTTCTACATTGCAGAACACAATCTGAAGTCCCTAACGGCCCTTTACATAAAGGGTTCAGAAAACCAGACCGCAGACTTCCTCAGCAGAACACGCTTGAAACAGGGGGAGTGGGAGCTGAAACAGTCGGTATTCAACCAAATAGTGAAGCGTTGGGGAGAGCCAGAAATAGACCTATTCGCGGACTATCAGAACCGGAAAGTGAGGAAGTTCTGCTCAATCGACCCCCGGGGAGGGCCAGTAGCTCTGGACGCTCTCACAGTCCCCTGGAACTATCGCCTCTCCTACGCGTTCCCTCCAATATCCCTTATTCCCCTAGTTTTGAGGAAAATTCGGGAGGAGGGGGCAACAGTAATAATCATAGCTCCATTCTGGCCTCGCAGAATATGGTTTTCTTGGCTGAGGAAGATGTCCTTAGACAGCCCGTGGGTTCTACCAGACACGCAAAATCTGTTATCCCAGGGCCCAGTGTGTCACCCCAATGTAAAAAGCCTACACATGACAGCTTGGCTTTTGAAAGGAAGCTATTAAGCAGCAAAGGGTTTTCGTCCAATCTGGTGTCCACATTACTACAGAGTAGGAAACCCGTAACCACCAAAATATATGGCAAAGTGTGGAAAAAATTCATGTCCGTATCGGGGGCTGACCCAAGGGGGGAGATCCCAATAGATAAAATCCTTGAATTCCTGCAAAAGGGGTTGGAGAAAGGGCTAGCTACAAGTACCCTAAAGGTTCAGGTAGCAGCCTTGGGAGCGCTGTATAATTGTGATCTAGCCAGAAACCGATGGATCGTGAGATTCATCAAAGCCTCGGGTAGATTAAGACCTGTTCCTTTGCATAATGCCCCTCCATGGGATCTAAACCTTGTTCTAAATGCACTAACCAAATCTCCTTTTGAGCCCTTGGCAGACGCACCCCTAAAGATACTATCTTTAAAAACAACACTCTTAGTGGCCCTAACCTCAGCCCGTCGCGTTAGTGACATACAAGCACTATCCGCAGGTCCTCCCTTCACTCAAATCTTTGAGGACAGGATCGTTCTAAAAACAGACCCGGCTTACCTCCCAAAAGTCGCGTCACAATTTCACAGGACACAAGAGGTCTCCCTGCCCTCATTTTGTCCCAACCCCAAAAATGAGGGAGAAAAGACACTACATACCCTTGATGTTAGAAGGTGTCTACTCCAATACTTGTCAGCCACTAGGGAGTGCAGGAAGGATAGGGCTCTGTTTGTCTGCTTCCAGGGTCCACGGAAGGGACAGAAAGCGTCAAAAGCTACGCTAGCGAGGTGGATAAGAGATGCCATCGCCCTATCCTACTCTTCCAGCGGGGCGGCCATCCCGGAGAATATAAAAGCGCACTCGACCAGAGCAGTGGCATCATCCTGGGCGGAAAGAGCGGGCGCTTCAATACAACAGATATGTAGAGCGGCCACTTGGTCTTCCCAGTCTACATTTTTCAAACACTACCGCTTAGACTTGACCTCCTCTGATCTCACCTTTGGTCGAAGGGTTCTAGAGGCAGTGGTCCCTCCCTAAAAAGTTACAATCTATGTAAATCTCTCCGTGGTGCCATCATGGGGATAGAGAAAATCGTAGTTACTTACCGATAACGGTATTTCTCTGATCCCATGATGGCACCCGTATATTCCCTCCCTTTTCACACACAGGTGTGCACATTATAATGTATAGTTAGTTACCCTTAGTCACGGTGCCTCTGTTAAGTAAAAATTGTTAAATTTAATTTGTGTAAACATTAAGTTGCAGCTGAAGTTCTGTATAAGGCTCTGTTAACCAACTGATGTGGGAGAGAGGTACGCCCTTTTTCACCTGTAGGTTTCCTGTCCCTGGGGGCGGACCCCTCTCTCCGTGGTGCCATCATGGGATCAGAGAAATACCGTTATCGGTAAGTAACTACGATTTTCCGGGGGACCCTAGCTTGTGAACTGGTTAGGCCCAGAGAGGCGGACCCTTTGTGAAGAACTCCATAGAAGTGCTCACTATACTGTACATTCTCTCCTCCCAGCAGGGGACTATGCAGCTTCAGAGCGGCGCCTGATGATTGAAATGAGCTTCTTAGGGGACCCGAGCCCCACGCGATACTTCACACTACTCGATTCAGGACCCCAATTCTCGCTCCAGTATCGAGCAGTGCTGAGCATGCCCGCTCATCACTACTGTTTACTAGAGGTCTTATCTAGTGAACTGCGAACGTGCTCGGATAAGGTGTTATCTTAGCATGCTCATGTCCTAACCCAGTGCTTGAAAAATGTTCATGTCCCCGCAACTATTAGACAGCCGCAACATGTGCAGGGTTTCGAGCACGTCTGCTCATCACTAATCTTATCCAATGCAGTGATTTATCACATGCCCATAAGAATGGGATATGATGTAAGAAAACGAATCCTCATTCTATGAAAAGCTCAGTGTATTTTGTTTTTTACTGTTCCCATTGGAGCGTCTCATCTTGCTTCCTTTTGTTTCCGCAGCACTCTCTCAGATGGGATATAATCTCAGTCCACAATTTATCCTCCAGCTTATGTCCCGATATTCCATAAGATCTGCAACCCCAGGCTTACAGCTCGACCGCTTTATCCAGATTTGCACCCAGCTGCAGAGCATGACCGAAGCATACCGTGACAAGGATACGCAGAGGGCAGGCAGCGTGCGGCTCAGCTATGATGATTTTCTTACCATGGCTGTAGGACGTCTATTGTAAAGCCATTGTCCCTTTTCACACCTTTTGTTCCTATACACTAAAGCTGTGCAATACCCATATGCAGATCATGGTACCTTTTTTGGAGGGTAGGGGGCAATGGCAGAAATTATTATTATTTTTTTTTACATTTTGTCTTTGCCTGTATTAATGCACCATTTCATGTATATAGAATTGTGTAACTAAGACTTTTAATGGTTAATGCTTGTATATTACCTGACTCTTTTGAAGCCTTCGCAAATTTTGCCCACTAGAGGGAGATAGAGTTTAATAATTCAGCCTGGCCAAGCCAAGCGTTCAACATCCTTACTTACTGCATTCTTTTTCCTTTCTATTGACGTTGGTATTCATTTTTGATGCTGATTAATTCATTTAATCCTTGATTTGTTATCTAAACTTCATATTTAAAATGTATAGCGATAGCTCAATAATGTGCTGTTTACTGACATGCCATGTATGCTGTAGTATGTCAGGTAACATAGCCAACAGAAGGTGAATGGCCAAACCATGGTAATATGACAGTGTACTTCAGGTCTTAGTCTAAATCCAGCCATTACAACAAGCGCTTTACATTCCAAGCATCACAGTAATGTTACATGCCCCTACATACCAGGTCAATACACTTTCTAAGCTGCTCAGGGCAATTGAGAGATTCTTTGCAATTCGCAGATTAGTTATACAGATTGGCAATGTAGAAAATGCAATTATTGTAACATTTTCTATATCCTGTTACTCCTATCATCCATTCATTCCACTTTTCTGCACTGTTTTTACATAATATGCTTGGTACATTGGAGGCTGAGTTTTTATGCTAAGGAGACTTGGATCATGTTTTTTTTTTATTATTATTTTTTGTTTTCCCTTTAAATACTTAACAAACATTTGCCATATTTTGTATCTGCCAAAGCTTTATAAAATCCCTGACGTTATCAGGCCAATAATGAAGTGCTAAAATAAACATATATGTATATATGGGTTAAAAGAGTTGTTTTGTCATTTTAAATGCAATGTAAGTCATCTGTTTAACATTTGGGACAGAAGCACAGGCTGCCAAATTGTGCATAAGTACAGTTTCACACATTATTAAAAAAACTACCGTACATATCAAAAGCATCAGTATTACAGATCTGTAATACTAGTAGTCTATTAAAGGGAACCTGTTACCAGGCTTTCCCTACCCCATTTCAGAGTAAAAACCACTGAAAAAAAGTCCAGCAGGTAATCATAAACAAATTTATTAAATATAAGTACATAAATAGCTACAGACAGTAGTGGGTTAAAAACTGCCGACAAACAGCGTGGAGCACAAGGCGCACAGCCAACATCCCCATAGCATCCAATCAATACATAGACACTGGGTAACAAAAATAATAGTCAAGTCCCTGCAAGTTCCACACTAATGGCAGTCCATCATATATTAAGCCTGGAATGTATGGGCCAAAGATATATGTATTTATATAACCAGCGTAGAATAAAGTGGCTTACGTAGGAAACATACCAATGATGTAGCAGAGGGGACGTGCCGGCTCCAACCCACCCCGATGCGCGTTTTGGAGTAATCCTCCTTCAGGGGGCGTCGTATGTGTGTATGGTATGTGTATACTATGTGTGTATAACTGTATGTGTGTATGTACATTATATGTGTATGTATATACGGTATATGTGTGCATGTACGGTATATGTATGTACGGTACGAATATGTGTATCTGTATGTTTTTTACGGTATGTGTATGCATGTACGGTATGTGTATGCATGTACGGTATGTGTATCTATGTGTATGTACAGTATATATGTGTATGTACAGTATATGTATGTATGACGTTGTATGTTTGTGTATCTGTATGTATAGTATGTGTTTGCATATACGGTATATGTATGTGAATCTGTGCTTATGTACGGTATATGTATGTACGATATGTATGTTCAGTATATGCATGTGTATGTACAGTATGTGTGTATATATGACGGTATGTGTATCTGTGTGTATGTATGGTATATGTGTGTGTTTGCATATACGGTATATGTATGCGTATCTGTGTGTATGTATGTACAGTATGTGTATGTATGTACGGTATATGTATGTGTATCCGTATGCATGTGCAGTATGTGTTCACATGTACAGTATATGTATGTGTATCTATGTATATATATACATACATAAAAAAAGAGGAATGGTGTGCACTCTGGTCGAAAGCTGAGGAGGTGCTGGTAGATCAGACCGTGTGGTCAAGTCAATAGTAGAAGAGAAAATACCGCACACTCAAAATTGATGTGATGCAAAAGGTAAATGCCAGATTTATTAACACAAAAAAAAAACAAAAAAAGGTCAACAATTGCCACTGTATTGGTTTGTAGTAAGGAAACCCGTAGTAAGGAAACCCGACGTTTCGACCCTCCCGGGTCTTATTCATGGGGTTACTTCACTCTTTTGTTATTCATACATAGGAGTGGCAGTGTTGGTAGGCAAGACAAAGGTCCTTTTAAAGTCTAACCTTGTGAAACTAATAATCACTCCTATACAATAGGCCAGGAGAATGGGTCAGGACTACACAGCTGGGCGCGGGATGCGCCGCTATTCCACGGACGCTTTACAGAGCAGGTCAGCCCTACAGGCTGCTATTCACCCTATACAGGACCCCTCTATACATGACAGAGGAGCTGCTCAGGGACCCATCTTAAGGTCTCCCTACCTTGCTGCAGCTTACCCCTTACAGGACTCCCTGGCCTATTGTATAGGAGTGATTATTAGTTTCACAAGGTTAGACTTTAAAAGGACCTTTGTCTTGCCTACCAACACTGCCACTCCTATGTATGAATAACAAAAGAGTGAAGTAACCCCATGAATAAGACCCGGGAGGGTCGAAACCTCGGGTTTCCTTACTACGGGTTTCCTTACTACAAACCAATACAGTGGCAATTGTTGACCTTTTTTTGTGTTAATAAATCTGGCATTTACCTTTTGCATCACATCAATTTTGAGTGTGCGGTATTTTCTCTTCTACTATATATATACATACATACATACATACATACATACATACATACATACATACATACATACACTATTACATCATCTCAGTGTAAAAATACAAATATATATTTTACCCTTCGCCACGACAGCACCCCACATGAGAGAGAGGGATCCGCCCATAGGAACAGGAAACCTACAGAATAAAAGGAGGCGGTCCCCTCTCCTCCTCAGTTTAGGTTTCCTGTTTCTATGGGAACCCCGAAGTACCTGCAGTCCAAAAAGGATTCCTGGGCCATGCACCCGCCTGCGTCAGTCTCTGGTGGAACGGCAGGGGCTGCGGTACCAGAGGCAGCGGCGGGGGAGCCACTGTTTGCAGCCTCCCCCCTCGTCTGTTCATCGCCATGGTCCGGGTTCGGTGCCGCTGGGCCGCCCGGATCCATGAGGACGCGCGCGCTCAGCGGCCGGCTTCTTATCCAGCAGCCGCCGCATGGTAAGGAGGAGCGGCGCGTCTAACCCGGAAGTCGCTGGAGCACTTCCGGGTTGGGTCCGGGGAGGCAGGAGATTCGGCGCCAGATTCAAAAGTGCATAATTCGGGAAGAGATGCAAGGTCTGGCCCATACAAGTAGCACCAGTACCCGCCAGCCCAGCAGGTCCCGATCTCCAGTAAGCTCGGAGTCAGAGGTAGTGCAAAAATCCTCTGATGAAGAGGAGTCCCAGCCAAGTTAATCGGAATATGAAGGAGGGCTTTGTCTACCAAATAGCAGTGTAGACAGTTTAATTAAAGCCGTCAGGAGCACGATGGGGTGCCCAGATGAGAAGGGAAAGAAGTCAGCGCAGGACATCATGTTCGCGGGGTTAGGACAAAGAAAACGAAGGTCCTTCCCCGCCATACCCACAATTAAGGAGCTGGTTAAAAAAGAGTGGGAGAAACAACATACAAGAGGTTTTTTACCATCCTCTGCTAAAAGACGCTACCCCTTCAGTGATGAAGAACTTAATTCCTGGCAAAAGGTACCAAAAGTTGATGCTGCAGTGGCTTCAACTTCTAAACAGTCGGTCTTGCCTGTGGAGGACTCAGGGACGCTAACTGATCCGTTAGACCGGAAAGCAGAAGCCTTGCTTAAAAGGTCATGGGAGGCTAATACGGGGGCATTCAGACCAGCCATCTCTAGCACCTGTACTGCAAGGTCACTGCTAGTATGGACGGAGCAGCTGGAGGAACAAATTAGAAGTGGAGCTTCCAGAAATACAATTCTGTCGAAAATCCCTCTAATGAAAGATGCAGTAGCATTCCTAGCCGATGCCTCGGTGGATTCGCTACGCCTAACAGCCAGGTCAGCCGGCCTAGTAAACACAGCCCGGCGAGCACTCTGGTTGAAGAACTGGAAAGGGGACGCACAGGCCAAAGCAAAACTTTGTGCGATCCCCTGCCAGGGTGAGTTCCTATTCGGGAAAGCTCTGGATGAGCTCTTAAATAAAGCAGGAGAGCGGAAGAAAGGCTTCCCTAACCAGTACCTTCCCTCTTACAGGAGAGCTTTCAGGAGACGCCCCTTCACCAGGAATAAACCCACTGAGCAAAGGGAGCGCTGGGAGGCAAAGGATCCAAAACAAAAAGGTGCTCTGTTTTCCGGATCCTATAACCCAAGACGTAACAAGTACCGTTAATTATGAAGTGGGCGGTAGATTGAAATATTTCGCTGCTAAATGGAAATTAATAACATCTAGTCCTTGGATTCTGGACATTATTGGGAATGGATTAAAATTAGAATTTGATAGAATCCCTTGGGATTCTTTTATTGTAACATCTCCGAGAGGTCAACAACAACAAGAAGCTCTGGAATCAGAGATCCTATCGCTTCTATCTAAAAAAGTATTGATAGAAGTTCCCCGGGATCAAGAAGGGAGGGGGTTCTATTCCCCTTTATTCTTGATCAATAAACCAGATGGTTCATTCAGAACTATCATAAACCTCAAAAAACTAAATTCCTTTTTACGTAACCACACTTTCAAAATGGAATCCATTAGTTCTACCATCAAGCTTTTGTTCCCTAGGTGTGTCATGGCCGGGATAGACCTAAAAGATGCTTACTATCACCTTCCTATACATGCCGAACACCAGCAGTATCTAAGAGTAGCGGTCATCCTGGAGGGACAGGTTCGTCACTTCCAATATGTAGCAATGCCATTTGGGCTTTCTATGGCCCCCCGCATTTTTACAAAGGTGATGTTAGAGGTAATGGCTCATCTACGCCAACGGGACACTTTAATAATACCCTACCTGGATGACTTTCTAGTAATAGGGAATTCTGTGGCTCAATGTAAATTGCGGTTGTCTAACACAATCTCATCCCTGCAGGAGTTGGGCTGGATTATCAACTTCGAAAAGTCCAGGCTGAATCCAGACACTACTCAAATGTTTCTAGGGATCCAGCTAGACTCAGTAAGTCAAAAAAGCTTCCTCCCGCATTCAAAGAAAAGGACTATACAGTCAAAGGTGTCAGAAGCGATAAAAAACCCCTACATGACACTAAGGAAGGCTATGTCCTTACTGGGATCATTGTCCTCATGTATCCCGGCTGTACCATGGGCTCAATTCCATACCCGCCAATTACAGTACGAAGTACTGTCAGCCCAGGGACGGGAAGGACACCTAGAGAGTAAACTAACTCTCTCTAGAGATGTCATAGAATCTCTATCTTGGTGGCTAGATATGGGACACCTTTCAGGGGGTGTACCATGGATAATAGATCCATCCAAAATAATTACTACAGACGCCAGCCCTACGGGATGGGGTGCACATATGGAGGATGATGTAGTCCAGGATACCTGGAATCAGTCAGAATCATCATGTTCGTCAAATTGGAAAGAGTTAACAGCAGTAGGGAAAGCCTTAAATTATTTTCTTCCACAGATCCAAGGAGCAGATGTAAGAGTTTTCTCAGACAACTCCACCACAGTGGCCTATGTAAACCGCCAGGGCGGTACACGGTCAGGAAGTCTGATGACCATCGCAGGGGATATCTTCCAATTTGCAGAGACTCATCTTGCATCCCTAACAGCCCTACACATCAGAGGAATAGAGAATACCAAAGCGGACTACCTCAGCCGAAACAGGCTACGCCAGGGAGAATGGTCCTTAAACAGAGCCGTGTTCAGACTAATAACGAAAGCATGGGGAGTGCCTCAGATAGATCTATTTGCCACAAGAGGCAACAGACAGGTAGAAAGATTCGCTTCTCTGAACTCCATGGATCATCCAGACATGCTGGACTCTCTACACCATCCTTGGAACTTCAAACTGGCATACGCCTTTCCTCCGATGTCTCTAATTCCGCTAGTGATCAGGAAGATCAGGAGGGAGCAAGCAAGGGTAATCCTCATTGCACCCTTCTGGCCAAAAAGACCGTGGTTCTCCTGCCTCCAGACCATGTGTCTATCCGATCCATGGATTCTTCCATTGGACAAGGAACTACTGTTCCAAGGGCCGTTTTTCCACCCGCAAGTGAAAGGGCTTCACTTGACGGCGTGGAACTTGAGCGGCAATTATTAACTTCAAGGGGTTTCTCAGAACAACTAGTAAACACCCTGCTACTAAGTAGGAAAAAATCTACAACCCTGATATATAGCAGGGTATGGAAAAAATTCTTAGACTTTCATACAGTACCATTCACTAAACAGGTTCCGATAACACCTATTCTAGAATTCCTACAAAAAGGTAGAGAATTAGGACTATCAGTGAACACCTTAAGAGTCCAGATATCAGCGTTAGGAGCCTTATATGGATATAATATAGCCGCTGATAGATGGGTCTCCAGATTCATTAAGTCTTGTGAACGCAGTAACCCAGTACATATTCCCCGTCTACCTCCGTGGGATTTAAATCTAGTGCTAGAGGCCTTAACCAGCTCCCCATTTGAGCCTCTAGATTCTATACCTCTAAATGTCCTCACATATAAGGTAGCCCTCTTGGTAGCTCTGACCTCAGCCAGACGTGTTAGTGACATCCAGGCCCTATCAGTAGACCCACCATTCTTACTGATATTCCATGACCGAATAGTCCTAAAACCAGACCCCTCATACCTCCCTAAGGTAGCATCCACCTACCACAGGTCACAGGAAATATTTCTCCCTTCCTTCTTTGATTCTCCTGTAACCCCTGAACAACAGAAGTTCCACACCTTAGATGTCAGAAGAGCCATCCTGACTTATATAGAAAGGTGTCAAGCATGGAGGGAGAGTAGGGCTCTGTTTATCTCCTTTCAGGGCCACAAGAAAGGACATGGGGTCACGAGAGCTACCATATCTCGGTGGATCAGAGATGCTATCTGCTTGGCCTATACATCGAAAGGCGAGATTCCTCCAGTGGGTATTAAAGCGCACTCAACACGAGCCATGGCTTCCTCCTGGGCGGAACAAGCGGATGTCCCGATCCATCTAATATGTAAGGCCGCAACTTGGTCTACACCTTCTACCTTTTACAACCATTATAGACTTGATCTATCTTCATCTTCTGATCTGACCTTTGGTAGAGCTGTGCTTAGTACAGTAATCCCACCCGAGTAATGACTCTCTGAAAGTCTCTCATGTGGGGTGCTGTCGTGGCGAAGGGTAAAAAGCCGGATTACTCACCGGTAATGCTCTTTTAATGAGTCCACGACAGCACCCATTTACAACCCTCCCTGATTATGCACAGCCCTTTCTTTAATTCACAAATAATGGTTGTATAGAGTTTTTAAGATATTTTGCTGTATAAGAATTAATACTAAAGCTTTTGCGGTTCCCTTTTTATACTCTGTAAACTAAACTGAGGAGGAGAGGGGACCGCCTCCTTTTATTCTGTAGGTTTCCTGTTCCTATGGGCGGATCCCTCTCTCTCATGTGGGGTGCTGTCGTGGACTCATTAAAAGAGCATTACCGGTGAGTAATCCGGCTTATTTTTTAGAGGTGTGGGGGCCCAAATAGAACTTTTGCTATGGGGCCCTGTGATTGCTATGTACGCCCCTGCTTGCAGGGCAGTAATAATGAGGGCAATCTAACTTGTTTCTCAGAGCCCGAGGCTTCAGGGTCCCTTTGTCAGATTGCCATCATCATGAGCAGCCTATCGGGCAGACAGTGGGGCCCAGGCATATTTCTTGAACAGGGGCCCCAAGCTATCAGTGTCCGCCCCTGCCCCCAGCCAGTGGCGTGTCCCTAATAACAGCACAACATGCAGCTGCTATGGGGCCCATGAGTCAGGGGGGCCCGCCCAGTGCCAGCGAAGAAGGAGCAGTGGGTGACAGGAGGCAGGAGCCGGCTGCTGCGGCTAAAGCCTAAGCCCGCTGCTAAAGAGAAATTCATATTCACTGCTCTCCACGCCCATAGTCGCTCCCACCACTATGAACTGAAGCCGGTGCCGAGAGATGGGAGGGACAATAGGAGTGGAGAGCAGTGAATATTCATTTCACTTTAATATCGGTCACATTAGCCGCAGCTGCAGGTTTCCTGCTGCTAGGTTATCACATGTGCCCGCTGCTAAAGGGAACGAATATTCACTGCTCTCCACTCCCATGAATACGGTATATATCGGTGAGCGAGTGAGTACGTGGTGGCCATAATACTGTAGGACTGCATTATATTCTGTTGGGGACTGCATTATATTCTATGGGGGGGCTGCATTATATGCTATGGGGGGGTTGCGTTATACTATATGAGGTCAGAATTATATTCTATATGGGGACTGCATTATACTCTATGGAGGACTATGGAAGTGTTATACTCTATAGAGGACTAGGGGGAGTGTATTATACTCTATGGAGGACAATGGGGAGTCTATTATACTATATAGAGGACTATGAGGAGTGTATTATAATATATGGAGGACTAGGGGGAGTACATTATACTATATGGAGGACTAGGGAGAGTACATTATACTATATGGAGGACTAGGGGGAGTACATTATACTATATGGAGGACTATGGAAGAGTATTATACTATATGGAGAACTATAGGGAGTCTTTTATATGATATGGAGGACTATGGGGAGTCTCTTATACTATATGGAGGACTAGGGGGAGTGTATTATACTATATGGATGACTAGGTGAGTACATTATCCTATATGGAGGACTAGAGGGAGTCTATTATATGGAGGACATGGTGGAGTACATTATACTATATGGAGAACTAGGGGCAGTGCAAAATACTGCATATTCATCAAGTGATTGGATTGGTTATGCCGGAACAAAAATCATTGTTCTCATCAGCACATCGCCCGGTGAAAACTGCAGATATGCTGCTAAGATGGTACTGTATGTGGACAGATTGATCTACTAGTGATTATTCTGTCCCCATCATTATTCCTGAGCCGGTGTAAAGAGGCCGGAAACAAGCGGCGAATGACTTCAATATTGTTAATCACACTCGTTTAGTGGCCTGAAATCGGCGCATGTAACTACAACCGAAATGTTTCTGTGTGGTGGTGCAATTTGTTAGCATTTGGGGCCCCATTTTAAACTTTTGCCTAGGGCCCCACTTTGCCTAAAACCGGCCCTGGGTAAGATGAACGCTATAATGTGAAGAGTGAAGTTTGGGGGTGGGAGCATCATTGTGTTTTTCAGCATATGGCACTGATAAACTTCATATAATTGAAGGAAGGATGAATGGAAAAATGTACCGCGACATTCATCATCAAAATCTGCTGCCATCTATAAGGATGATGATGATGAAACAAGGGTGGACATTTCAGTAAAACAATGATCCCAAACACACAGTCAAGGAAACTCAATTGATTTCAGAGAAAGACAGTAAAGCTGCTAGAATGGCCGAGCGAATCACCTGACCGGTATACAATAGAAATGTATGGCCGGAACTAAAGCTCTGAGTTCATATGAGCCCACGGAAGCTTCAGGATTTGAAGAGGGTTTGTGTGGAAGAATGGGCCAAAATCACACCTGAGCAATGCCTGTGACTAGTTTCACCAACAAAGGCTATTGTCTGAAGTAATTAATGAATTTCAGTAAGCATGTCCAATACTTTTTCCCTGTGTCATTTCTCATTATTACATACAATTTATGGACTTCTAAGTTTGGATTTCTTAGCCTGTGTTGATTGGATGGGTTGTTACTAGTGATGAGCGAGTGTACTCGTTGCTCGGGTTTTCCCGAGCACGCTTGGGTGGTCTCCAAGTATTTATGACTGCTTGGAGATTTAGTTTTTGTGGGGATTCCCTAGCAACTAGGCCACCCCCACATGTACTCAGGCTGTGTAGTAGCTGTAAATCATTCAGCTGCAGTGATGAAAACTAAATCTCCGAACACTAACAAATACTCGGAGATCACCCAAGCGTGCTTGGGAAAACCCAAGCAACGAGTACACTCGCTTATCACTAGTTGTTACCGACACCTGGTGAGAATTTCATGTCAATAGCACCTTCAGAAATATGTTTACTTAGAAAATTGGTCAGATGTTTAATACTTAATTCACCCACTGTGTGTGTGCATATGTATGTGACACACACACACACACACACACAGTGTGTCTCTCTCTCTCTCTTTCTCTGTCCCAGCACAAACGATAAAATGATGATAGGCGTGCACGCCCTAACCCCGATGTCATCACTCTGCCCACGCTCCTTCATTGGCGGAAAAAATGGCGCTAGACGCGTCATACGGAACGCGACTTTGGCACCAAGATCGCGTACCGCATGGCCGACCCCACACAGGGATCGGGTCGGGTTTCATGAGACGCCGACTTTACCATAAAGATGGCCTAGGCTAGAAGAAGATTGCCAACACCCTGGAGCTGATCTGCAGCACAATGAGCAAGACCATAGCAGTCTTATTCCTGTTGTGTATTAATATGTGACTCTTCAGATACTGTGTTATACTATGTCCGATAAAGAGACCTGAGTAGTCCTGAAAGCTGTCTGTGTTACCATCTGTTCAGTTAGTTAAAAGATATCAACCACTTAGAGCAGAAAACACCAACAGTCGGATTTGGATACAAAATGATTTCCAAAACTAACATCCCAAGGAGCACTGTGCAAGCAATCATATTGAAATGGAAGGAGTATCATATCACTGCAAATCTACCAAGACCCGGCCATCCCTCTAAACTTTCATCTCAAAGGAGGAGAAGACTGATCAGAGATGCAGCCAAGAGGCCCATGATCACTCTGGATGAACTGCAGAGATCCACAGCTGAGGTGGGACAGTCTGTCCTTAGGACAACAATCAGTTGGAACACAACTAGTGATGAGCGAGCATGCTCGGGTGTTCTCCGAGTATTTGGGCGTGCTCGTAAATTTAGTTTGTGTCGCCGCAGGTGCATGATTTGCACCTCACTAAACACAACATAAACATGGGCAGGGTCCTCTCTGCTCCTGTACCAGTCGTGACTTGTATTGTTTAAGATTATTGTACTTGCTTTTATTATGTATACCCCTCCTCACATGTAAAGTGCCATGGAATAAATGGCGCTATAATAATAAATAATATTTATTTTTGTCCTTGATCTTTCTGTATGGAAAACAGACCTGGGCACACAGAACTGCACAGACACAGTGTCCACGGGTCAGGATCCGGTCCTTTTGTCTGCCCTTATTCACACACTGGGGTCAACTCTGCCACATGGTAAGATTTTTAATATTAGACAGCATAGGACCGTCACCTTGTCAACGGTGGGATGGCTTTTATGCTATTTTTTATTTAAAAAAAACTCACTAATTTAACTGTTCTGCATTCTTACACTTCCCTCAGAATCGGGTTCTTTCTATCACCAGTTCCCACGCATTCCATGCACTCAGCAGCACTTTGTATCTCTACATAGAGAGATACTGGCTGATGACTGGTTCACACAGTTTTACATGAGTACCCTTATGTATTTTATAGATAACTGACAGGGCCCTCCATCCTCTTGTATGAATTATTGAATTATGACTTGGGGCACAATCAGACATCAGTAGATCTTGGTCCGATCACAGATCGCAATGCATGGACTAACCGCAGGTATTCTGACCCCAGTGTGGCCGTTTCATAGAAATATATGAAGCTGTCATTCTACAGTTGAGACACCATGGACAGTCTATGCATTGTGGTCTGTAATAGGACCGAGATCCCTGGATGTCTGCATGAGCCCTAAATTTGTAATGGGTGATTGTTTGTGCATGTCACCTCTGAATTGTAAAGAGCTGCCTATTATGGCACTGTATACATAACATTATTATTATCTGTTGTGTGCTGATACTTTTGTCCATATAATATTATTGAAATGTAGTTTTAACAGTTCGATTTTACCTTCCTTTTAATTTTTGGTGAATATTTTCCTATCATTTGCAAACATAAACATCAAAAACAACGTGTGGGCCCAACCTAATGTTCCCTGTATAAAGCTCTATTGAAAATTAGTGTTTGACAAGTCTACTTTCTTTGGACCCATACTGTACTTTAATATGCATGATGAATTAGAGAATTTTTCCTGAAAGGGTTACTGCTCCTGAAGAATCTGGTACTGTACAGAATCGCCATACAGTAACACAAAAAGTACCAACAACTTTATAATAAGAAACTACAGACTGTGTGCTTCATTGCAGGCTTTTAGCCAATGGCATTGTATTAGGGTAGTCTCTACTGGTCAGTCAGACATACTGTATATAACTGACCTTGGTAATAACTGTTCATTGTGCAGAAATTGTTAAAGGGGTTTTCCAGCACTAATCTATGTATTTTTTTTACTACGTGTGTAAGAACTAACAGGCACTTAGTTGTTCACTACCTGTCTGCTCTACCCACCACGGAGCGGTCACCTACTGCTCATACTGGCGATTCTGCTGCTTCACGTCAACATAGCTGATATACCTTTTCCAGGCTGCTCTGTCGATGGGAGAGTGACTGCTGTAATCATGCTGATTGATAACTGGTGCCCAACAGCTAGCCAACTGTCTGTCAATCAGCATGCCCTGTCAACAGAGCAGAGTGAAAAAGATGCAGCTGCACTGTCAACACGACGCAAGTGGAAGCCACAGAATCCTCAGCAGGAGCAGTCTATAACTACTCTGACTTGGCAGAGATTGGCGGCAGACATGACGAGCAGGTAGAAAAAACACAAAAATTGAGCTTAGCTTGAGTTGGTACACATGCAGAGGTTAAACGCATATTCACATTGGCCACAAAACACTAAAACCTACAAAAGAAAAAAGTAAGCAAAAACCCCGATGTAACTAAGTAATAAAGCAAAAGTGCATTTAAATAACACAGAGTTTTTAGTAATACTGTTTTTTGATCAAAAAATAGCACAAAAGCCATCCCACCGCGTCAAGGTAACTCTGATCGGGACAGTCCTACACTGTCTAATATTAAAACCTTACCATGTGTCAATGTTGACCTCAGTGTGAATAAGGGCAGACAAAAGGACTGGGCCCAACCAGTGAAATACAATACTGGGGAAGCCTTGTATATAATCTCTAGCTCAGAAACAGGGAGGCCAAACCCCGGCTTGCACAGAATGCAACAATACAGAGAAAAAAAAACAAAAATTGAGCTTAACTTGAGTTGCTACACATGCAGAGGTTAAACGCATGTTCACATTGGCCACAAAACATTAAAACCTACTAAAGAAAAAAGTAAGCAAAAACCCAGATGTAACTAAGTAATAAAGCAAAAGTGTATTTAAATAACACAGAGTTTTTAGTAATACTGTTTTTTGATCAAAAAATAGCACAAAAGCCATCCCACCGCGTCAAGGTAACTCTGATCGGGACAGTCCTACACTGTCTAATATTAAAACCTTACCATGTGTCAATGTTGACCTCAATGTGAATAAGGGCAGACAAAAGGACTGGGCCCAACCAGTGAAACACCAGACTGGGGAAGCCTTATATATAATCTCTAGCTCAGAAACAGGGATGCCACATCCCGGCTTGCACAGAATGCAACAATACAGAGAAAAAAAACACAAAAATTGAGCTTAATTTGAGGTGGTACACATGCAGAGGTTAAACGCATGTTCACAAGCATGACAAGCAGGTAGCTGGCAATTATCTTCATGTTAGTTCTTAAGCCCATAGTAAAAATATAAATTAGTCCCGGATACCTCTTTAAAGCTTTCACCAGATTTTACAAAATGGAATGGATACATTATAAAATCCATCTTAGACTTGATGAGACTGATGTACAGTAGTAACTTTTAAAAACTCATGTCAGAATGGCTTGGTAGTTCTGATATTAACACATTTTATGAATCCACCTGTAGAATGAAATAGCGCATTAGTCCAACTGTATCCAGTCCCTGAATACTCAGCTGGACTGATATCAACAGCTTGTGCTGAACAGTGTGAGATCTCAGCAGAGAAGAGAGACACTGAGTAGCTGTCAATCAGGCTAGGTGGGCAGAAGAATCTTGCATAACGGATTATGCATCCATTCTGACATGTATTGTGATAGTAAGTACACTAGCCTCATCAAGTGTAGGAGATCTATTTAATAATGTGTGCAGTTTGTATTGCATGAATTAGTGAAGGGTCAGATTTAAACATTTAGTATTAGTGTACAGTCGGGTGCATGTATTTTTTGTCCTTGATCTTTCTGTATGGAAAACAGACTTGGGCACACAGAACTGCACAGATGCAGTGTCCACAGGTCAGGATCAGGTCCTTTTGTCTGCCCTTATTCACACACTGAGGTCAACTCTGCCACATGGTAAGATTTTAAATATTAGACAGAGTAGGACCATCACCTTGTCAACAGTGGGATGGCTTTTATGCAATTTTTTTTTTCAAACTATTACTAAGAACCATGTATTATTTAAATGCACTTTTGCTTTTTACTTATTTAGTTACCACAGGGTTTTTGCTCATTTTGTTTCTTGTAGGTTTTGTATTCTTTATGGCCAATATGAACATGCGTTTATGTGCTGCATGTATACCAACTTAAACCAAGCTCAATTTTTTTGTGTTTTTTTTGTATTTTTGCATTCAATGCAAGCTGGGGTGTGGCCTCCCTCTCCTGAGATGGAAATTACATTTAAAGAAGTTGTACACTACAATAAACTTTTTTTTTTTCATAAATCTTGCTATTATGTGCCACTGAAAACATCTACTGTCTTTATTTTAGCAATATTACCTTTTATCATGCTGTAGCAGCACATCTTCAGTGCTGGATCCAGCTCTCATGGGGTTAATCGACAACTTCCTTTCTCCTGAGTAGTGTTGAGCATTCCGATACCGCAAGTATCGGGTATCGGCCGATACTTGCGGGTATCGGAATTCCGATACCGAGATCCGATACTTTTGTGGTATCGGGTATCGGTATCGAAACAACATTAATGTGTAAAATAAAGAATTAAAATAAAAAATATTGCTATACTCACCTCTCCGACGCAGCCTGCACCTCACCGAGGGAACCGGCAGCGTTCTTTGCTTAAAATGCGCGCGTTTCCTGCCTCCCGTGACGTCACGGCAGAATTAGGCATTCAGGACCTGAAATTATGTCACGGCTTGCTGTGATTGGTCGCGTCGCGGTCACATGGGCGGCACGCAACCAATCACAAGCCGTGACGTAATTTTAAAATGCGCGCGTTTCCTGCCTCCCATGACGTCACGGCTTGTGATTGGTCGCGTCGCCCATGTGACCGCGACGCAACCAATCACAAGCCGGAACGCAATTTTAAAATCCTGAATGCCTAGAATTAGGCATTCAGGACCTGAAAATTACGTCACGGCTTGCTGTGATTGGTCGCGTCGCGGCCACATGGGCGGCACGCGACCAATCACAAGCCGTGACGTCACGGAAGGAAGTAAACGCGCGCATTTTAAGCAAAGAACGCTGCCGGTTCCCTCGGTGAGGTCCAGGCTGCGTCGGAGAGGTGAGTATAGCAATATTTTTTATTTTAATTCTTTCTTTTACACATTAATATGGATCCCAGGGCCTGAAGGAGAGTTTCCTCTCCTTCAGACCCTGGGAACCATCAGGGATACCGTCCGATACTTGAGTCCCATTGACTTGTATTGGTATCGGGTATCGGTATCGGATTAGATCCGATACTTTGCCGGTATCGGCCGATACTTTCCGATACCGATACTTTCAAGTATCGGACGGTATCGCTCAACACTACTCCTGAGTTATTGTGCTCTAATACTACAAGTTCCATGATGCATTGCACTGCCTGTAACTCTGCACCTGGCACACCCACTCCAAAACACACCCCAACCCCTCCCTCCTCTCCCCTCTCTATCTTCAAAAAGATTTGTGATGTCATTTTGTCCAACCTCCTCTTTTACATTTGTCCAGCCCACACTCCATTACACACAGATAGAGGGATAGATAGATAGATAGATAGACAGACAGATAGATTAGATAGATAACAAATAGATAGATGAATACATACAGATATATCTATATATTTATGTCTATTTCCATAGATATGTCCATATCCATGTTTCTAAACCCCTTCACCCCTGGAGCTTTTTTGTTTTCGTTTATCGCTCCCCTTCTTTCCAGAGCCATAATGTTTCCGTCAATATGGCCATGTGAGGGCTTATTTTTAGCGGTACAAGTTCTACTTTTGAACGACACCATTGGTTTTACCATGTCGTGTAACAGAAAATGTGAAAAAAAGTCAAAGTGCGATGAAATTGCAAAAAAAAGTGCAATCCCACACTTGTTTTTTGCTTGTCTCTTTTGCTAGGTTCACTAAATGCTAAGGCTGTGTGCACACGTTGCGGATTTGATTGCAGTTCCGCAGCATTTTTTGCCGCACAGAATTGCATCGAATCCGCAGTGTAGAGCACAACAACCAATGTAAGTCTATGGGAGCCGCAGACTTGTTGTGCACATGCTGCGGAAAAAGCCGCACCGAAACGCAGCTTTTTTTTTCCGCAGCATGTCACTTCTTTTGTGCCGAACTGCAGCGTTTATGCACCCATAGATTTGCATTGAGTCGGGCACATCTGCAGCAAAACCGCAGGTATAAAAAAGATCTGCAGTTTATATGCGGATGTGGGTCCGAGAAACACTACAGTTCGGGAGGAGGGAAGTGTGTGGGCGGTGACGGTGTGCGTGTATGTGTGTGCGGACGGGGTCTGCGGGCTGTTCGGATGTGTGCGGGACTGTTTGGATGTGTGCGGCCCTGTGCGGGACTGTTCGGGTGTGTGCGGGACTGTTCAGGTGTGTGCGGGGCTGTGCGGGGTGTGTGTGTGCAGGCATCATCCAATGGGACTACAAGTATGCAGCATCCAATCTGCAGCTAATTCAGATGTAATCCGGACAGTGGACACACACCCTACGCTATCCATACATCTATCAATAGATATATCTATCCAGATATAACTATAGATAGATATAGGAATAGATAGATGTATGCATCTATAGATCTATCTATATGTAGATCTGTCTATCCATCTCATCTATCATCTATCTGTCTATCTGTGTGTAATGGAGTGTGGGTTGGACAAATGTAAAGAGGAGGTTGGACAATAATGACATACCAAATCTTTTTTTTTTGTTCAATAAATAATACATCTTTATTTAGCTTTCAAAAACGCATACAAAAACGCACAAAAAACATGCAAAAACCGCAACAAAAGCCGCACCAAGAACTGCATCAAAACCACACAAAAAAACCCGCATCAAAACCGCGCAAAAAAAAAATGAAAAAAAACGTGAAAAAAATGCATACAAAACGCAGCGGCGTTTTCTGCAAGGAGATGCAGATTTTGTGCAGAAAATTCTGCACCCAAATCTGCAACGTGTGCACACAGCCTAAAACTGACCTGCCATTATGATTCTCCAGCTCATTACGAGTTCATAGACACCAAACACGTCTAGGTTATTTTTTATCTAAGTGGTGAAAAAAAATTCCAAAGTTTGCTAAAAAGAAATAAAATAATTGCGCCATTTTCTGATACCTGTAGCGTCTATATTTTCTGAGATATCGTGTCGGGTGAGGGCTAATTTTTTGTGCGCCGAGCTGACGTTTTTAATGATACCACTTTTGTGCAGATACGTTTTTTTGATCGCCCGTTATTGCATTTTAATGCAGTGTCGCGGCGACCAAAAAAACATAATTTTGTCTTTTGTTTTTTTTTCTCGCTATGCCGTTTAGCGATCATGTACATTTTTTTTGTTATATTGAAAACAGCTGACATGTTGCGGCTTTGAAGTGGGCTCACCGCCGAAGCCCACCTCAAAGCGGGGGATACTGCCAGCTGACGTACTATTCCGTCAGCTGGCAGAAAGGGATTAATGAACAATATGTTTCAGTTAAAAAAAAAAAAAATGGCGTGGGCTCCCACGAAATTTTCTGCGCCAGAGGGGGAAAGCCGACAGCCGGGGGCCAATATTTGTAGCCTGCTATGAATATCAGCCCGCAGCTGTCTGCGTAGCCTTTACTGGCTATTAAAATAGGGGGACCCCACAAAAAAAAATGACGTGGGGTCCCCCTATATTTTATAGCCAGAAAGGCTACGCAGACAGCTGCAGGCTGATATTCATAGCCTAGAGAGGGGCCATGGATATTGGTCCCCCCCCGGCTACAAATACCAGTCCGCAGCCGCCCCAGAAATGGCGCATCTGTAAGATGCGCCAATTCCGGCACTTAGCCCCTCTCTTCCCACTCCCGTGTAGCGGTGGGATATGGGGTAATAAGGGGTTAATGTCACCTTGCTATTGTAAGGTGACATTAAGCCGGGTTAATAACGGAGAGGCGTCAATAAGACGCCCATCCATTATTAATCCAATAGTAAGAAAGGCTTAATAAAACACACACACATTAGGAAAAAAGTATTTTCTTATTCTTCATTTAACCATACTTACCATACTTCAGCGCCTGCAAAAAACGAAAAATAATAAACCGTATACTACCTGTCCGCCGTAGTCCAATTAATAACGAGTGTCCCACGATGATCTCCCCTATAGAACAGTGACATCAGGTGATGTCACTGCTCTATAGGACCCTCAGTGACACACTGACAGGAGACAAAGGCTCCTGCAGTGCATCACTGAGAGGTTACCTTAGGACAAAGTCTCACTTTATGGCAATTGCTGCCTGGGAAAATTTCTCAAACAGCAATGGCATAAAGTGAGACTAGGGACTATTTTCTCACAGGGGCGTAGGAATACATTGTGGGGAATACATTGTGGAAGGATACCTTCCTCCCCTCATTGTGTTCCTGGAGCCCCTGGAGAGTGGTCGCATCAGCAGATGCTCCTGCTCTCCACGGGAAATCGTCGAGGGACACTCGTTTTAATTGGATTTCTGCGGATCAGGGAGTATAGTGTTTGTTTATTATTTTAATATTTTTTACAGTTGACAATGGCTTCGGGGATCAAAGTGACAAGTGATGGTGAGTATATTCTCTATAATAATAATAATAATAATTTTATTTATATAGCGCCAACATATTCCGCAGCGCTTTACAACTTATAGAGGGGACTTCTACAGACAACAGACATTACAGCATAACAGAAATCACAGTTCAAAACAGATACCAGGAGGAATGAGGGCCCTGCTGCTCGCAAGCTTACAATCTATGAGGAAAAGGGGAGACACAAGAGGTGGATGGTAACAATTGCTTTAGTTATTTGGACCAGCCATAGTGTAAGGCTCGGGTTACCGTGGACACTCACCCTAAGGCTCGGGTGTTCATGTAAAGCTGCATGAACCAGTTAACTGCCTAAGTATGTAACAGTACAGACACAGAGGCTATTAACTGCATAAAGTGTATGAGAACATGATGGAGGAACGTGATTATGTTGTTGTTTTTTATTAATAGGCCACACAGGGATAATTAGGTTAATGCGTTGAGGCGGTAGGCCAATCTGAACAAATTAGTTTTTAGTGCACGCTTAAAACTGTGGGGATTGGGGATTAATTGTATTAACCTAGGTAGTGCATTCCAAAGAATCGGCGCCGCACGTGTAAAGTCTTGGAGACGGGAGTGGGAGGTTCTGATTATTGAGGATGCTAACCTGAGGTCATTAGCAGAGCGGAGGGCACGGGTAGGTTGGTAGACTGAGACCAGAGAGGAGATGTAGGGTGGTGCTGAGCCATGGAGTGCTTTGTGGATGAGGGTAGTAGTTTTGTACTGGATTCTGGATTGGATGGGTAGCCAGTGTAATGACTGGCACAAGGTAGAAGCATCGGTGTAACGGTTGGCGAGGAATATGATCCTGGCAGCAGCATTCAGGACAGATTGGAGCGGGGAGAGTCTGGTAAAAGGTAGGCCAATTAGTAGAGAGTTACAATAGTCCAGACGAGAATGAATAAGTGAGACAGTAAGAGTTTTTGCAGAGTCGAAAGTAAGAAAAGGGCGAATTCTGGAAATGTTTTTGAGATGCAGATAAGAAGAGCGAGCCAGTGATCGGATGTGGGGGGTGAATGAAAGCTCGGAATCAAGGATGACTCCAAGGCAGCGGGCATGTTGCTTTGGAGTAATGGTGGAACCGCACACAGAGATGGCAATGTCGGGCAAAGGTAGGTTTGTAGAGGGAGAGAACACGAGGAGTTCAGTTTTTGACAGGTTCAGTTTCAGATAGAGGGAGGACATGATGTTAGAGACAGCGGTAAGACAATCACTGGTGTTTTCTAAAAAGGTCGGCGTGATAACAGGAGAAGAGGTATATAATTGGGTGTCGTCAGCATAGAGATGGTACTGGAAACCAAATCTACTGATTGTTTGTCCAATAGGGGCAGTATACAAAGAGAAGAGGAGGGGGCCTAGGACTGATCCTTGAGGAACCCCAACAGTAAGGGGAAGGTGAGAGGAGGAGGAACCAGCAAAACAAACAGTGAAGGATCGGCCAGAGAGATAGGAGGAGAACCAAGAGAGAACGGTGTCCTTGAGGCCGATGGAGCGGAGCATAGTGAGGAGGAGCTGATGATCCACAGTGTCGAATGCTGCGGAGAGATCCAAGAGAATTAGCATGGAATAGTGACCATTAGATTTAGCTGTTAGTAGGTCATTAGAGACTTTAGTGAGGGCAGTTTCAGTAGAGTGTAAAGAGCGGAAACCAGATTGAAGAGGGTCGAGAAGAGAATTATCTGCGAGATAGCGGGTAAGACGGGAGTGGACCAGGCGTTCCAGGAGTTTAGAGATGAAGGGAAGATTAGAGACAGGTCTATAATTAGCGGCACAATTTTGATCGAGGGAGGGCTTTTTAAGTAGTGGATGTATGATGGCATGCTTAAATGAGGAGGGAAAAATACCGGAAGTGAGGGAAAGGTTGAATATTTTTGTTAGGTGAGAGGTGACAGCCGGGGAAAGGGACTGGAGGAGATGCGACGGAATGGGGTCGCTGGTGCAAGTGGTCGGGCGAGAAGATGCAAGGAGCCTGCTTACTTCTTCTTCTGTAACTGGTTCAAAGTCAGAGAGTGAACTAGATGCAGTGGGGGAGGGAGGACAGTGCTTGGTATGAAGAGATTGGGAAATGATTTCCTGTCGAATGTGGTCAATTTTTTCTTTGAAGTAATTGGCCAGATCGTCAGCGTGGAGATCTGTGGTTGGGGCCTGCTCTCTTGGGTTGAGTAGGGACCGGAAAGTGTCAAAGAGACGTTTAGGGTTATTGGACAGCGAGGTGATGAGGGTGTTGAAATAGGTTTGTTTGGAGAGGTGAAGGGCAGAGTTGTATGTTTTTAACATGAACTTATAATGGATGAAATCTTCGGGCAGATTAGATTTTCTCCACAGACGTTCGGCGCACCTGGAGCACCGCTGCAGGAAACGTGTTTGCAGCGTGTGCCACGGTTGTCGCCGTCTGTGCCGAGTTGTTCTATGTATAGGAGGTGCAGCTTCTTCCAGGGCACTTTGCAGGGTTTCATTGTAATGCTTCAGAGCAGAATCAGGACAAGAGATGGAGGAGATTGGGGCCAATGAAGACTGCAAGTTCTTCATAAGTTTCTGGGTGTTAATGGCCTGTATGTTTCTATAAGTGTGGAAAGTGGGGATGACCTGAGCGGGATGGCAGTTCTTGATAGAGAATGAAAGAAGGTTGTGGTCAGAGAGCGGGAGAGGGGAGTTTGTGAAATCATCCAGTGAGCAAAGCCGGGAGAAGACCAAATCAAGGGAGTTTCCATCATCATGTGTTGGAGAGTTAGTATGCTGCGAGAGGCCGAAAGAGGAGGTTAGAGATAAAAGGTGAGAAGCAGATGGGGAGAGGGGAGAAGCAATTGGGATATTGAAATCACCCATGATGAGGGTGGGGGTGTCATAAGAGAGAAAGTGTGGAAGCCAGGTGGCAAAATGATCCAGGAACTGGTGAGAGGGGCCAGGAGGACGATACACCACCGCCACTCGCATGGAGAAGGGGACGTAGAATCTGACAGCATGGACCTCAAAGGAAGGGAATACAAGTGAGGGTACTTGGGGGATAACTTGGAAGGTACATTTGGGTGAAAGGAGCAGACCAACGCCTCCACCTGCTCTGTTGTCTGATCTTGGGGTATGAGAAAAGTGTAGTCCACCAAATGAGAGAGCAGCAGCAGCGGTTGTGTCTGACTGCTGGATCCAGGTTTCAGTAAGAGCCAGGAGATTAAGAGAGTTAGAAAGGAAGAAGTCATGAATGAAGGAGAGTTTATTACACACAGAGCGAGAATTCCAAAGAGCACAATTGAAAGAGACAGAAGGCATGCATGGAATGTTAATAAGGTTAGAGGGGTTTCTGGGTGTAGCAGTTGGGAGGTTTGACTGGCTATAACATGGGGGGCCGGGGTTCGGAGAGATGTCTCCAGCAACTAGGAGAAGGAGGATAGAAAGAGTGAGCAGATGGTTAAGTGATTTGTGAGAGCGTCTCTTGTGTTGGATGATGGGACTGAATGGATCTGTACTGTTAAGCAATGTGAACAGAGCATGAGTGCTATACATAGGAGAGGCCAGGACAGAGGGGCCAATATGGATGGAGTGTAAAGAGTTGATGCAAGGGCGGTGAATGTGAGTGAAAGCAGCAGCCATGATATAGATTATACAAATACATATGGTGAGTATTTGCTGTGTGCCAACTGAATAGGGAATAGATTTAGATTGTCTTACCTGTCTCCTGCCCTGTCTAACTGCCATGTTATAACTGCTGAATACTTTGAAAAAAAAATGTACACGAATAATAGTGCACGAATGCCCCCTGCATGAATGCTTCCCCAAGCTATATCTACATTTATAGGTGGCCAGCTCTTAGATCTCACTTTTTTTTTTTTTTTGGTCTTCCCCCCTCTCGTTACCAATCAATCTAACTCAATTGAGACAGCAGGGCACAATAAATGTAGTGATCAGATAAACAAATGTCCAGGTCTACATGGATCATAAACCCCTTTGAAAAACAGTTATGCGAACTCTTGGCATAAGGACAAGCAGAAGAGAATTAAATATCTAGAAACAAAAACAATTGCATAACAAGCTGGCTAACAAATATAGATATAAGCAGGAATCAATGCCGAAGGTAGAAGGACTCTGATACCATTCAAGCTTGCTTGCTGTCAGGGAATGGAGCAATAGACATGCAGGATATTTCAGTTCAAAGAATGAATGATATGTTACCATTCAAGCTTGCTTGCTGTCAGGGAATGGAGCAATAGACATGCAGGATATTTCAGTTCAAAGAATGAATGATATGTTACCATTCAAGCTTGCTTGCTGTCAGGGAATGGAGCAATAGACATGCAGGATATTTCAGTTCAAAGAATGAATGATATGTTACCATTCAAGCTTGCTTTGCTATGTTATATGTACTGTATGTCTGTATGTATGTATGTATGAACTGTATGTATGTACTGTATGTGGCATGTCCCATGATGTCACATGTTGCATGTCATCGCATGGTGCATGTCGTCGCATGCCGTCACATGGTCCATGTCGCATGATGTTGCATGTTGCATGTTGTCGCATGGCGCATGTCGTCGCATGCTGCATGTCGTCGCATGTTGTCACATGTAGCATGCTGCATGTCACATGTCGCATGCTGCATGTCACATGATGTCACATGTTGCATGTTGCATGGTGCATGTCGCATGATGTCACATGTTGCATGTCGTCGCATGGCGCATGTCGTCGCATGCTGCATGTCGTCGCATGTCGCATGTTCTGTATGTGTGTTCTATGTATGTATGTACTGTATGTATATGTGTGTGGTTTTTTTTACATTCAACACATTAGCCGGATGATGGGACTACTACTGTCCCATCATTGGATAATGTGTCACTCACTGTCACTGTAGCAGGCAGGGCCCGATGGCACTTGTAGTCCCATCGGACGATGCCTGCACACAGAGACAACGCCGCCGCCACCACCACCGCACAGCCACACTCCAGCACCTTCGGTTTCACCGCGCAGACCCCCACTGTCGCACCGGCCGGGACCGGACGCCGACGCACCGGCCACCGCCACGGCACCGGATGCCACCGCCGCACAGGCCACCGCCACGGCACCGGACGCCGACGCACCAGCCGCTGCCACGGCACCGGCCGCCGATGCACCGGCCGCCGCCACGGCACCGGACGCCGACGCACCGGCCGCCGCCGCCGCACATCTCGGCCAGCAGATCCCAGCACAGATACCTGCACACACAGCCCCGCCCGCCCCCAGCAAAGTCACACCTGCCCCCAGCACAGTGCCACAGACAGCCCCACCCACAGCCCAGTCACTCTTGAGTGACTGCTGACTGTGCGGCTGGGACACGCCTGTTACTGACGTCACGTCAATTTCCAGAGTCTGGAAATTGATGTGACGTTGGTGGAAATTAGTGGTGGCTACAGCCTGGGGGTCACATGACCCGGACTCAGCCGCCGCTATAGCGCCGCTCACAGGCGAAAACAGCAACAGAAGGTATTTATAAAATTCATTAGGGGCCTCGGGGGGATATATTGGGGGGTTAACTGAAAGTAGTGGACAACCCCTTTAAGGCTTCCCCAGACTGGTGCCCACAGGGCGGGACCCTGTCCTTTTGTCTGCCCTTATTCACACACTGAGGTCAACTCTAACACATGATAACGTTTTTAATATTAGACAGCGTAGGACTGTCCCGATCAGGGTCACCTTGTCGACGGTGGGATGGCTTTTATTCTATTTTTGATCAAAAATAGTATTACTAAGGCTACTTTCACATTTGCGTTTCCCTGATCTGCGGACGGCTGCGGACTTCCTCCGTGAAGCCCCGCCCTCTGCCGCACCTCCGCCGCTAGCTTCGCCTACTTCTGCATGCCGCCCGCAAGCGGCCTGCGTACCTATCTTTATCATTAGGTACGCAGGTCGTGCGGCTGTATGCGGAGGCTGCCGCATGCGTCGTTTTGACGATGCGGAAAAAAAATGCTACAGTCTGCGTCCTACGCTGGTCGCCGCATCGTCAAAATGACTCATGCGGCAGCCTCCGCATACAGCCGCACGACCTGCGTACCTAATGATAAAGATAGGTACGCAGGCCGCATGCGGGCGGCATGCAGAAGTAGGCGGAGCTAGCGGCGGAGGTGTGGCAGAGGGCGGGGCTTCACGGAGGAAGTCCGCAGCCGTCCGCAGATCAGGGAAACGCAAATGTGAAAGTACCCTAAGAACCCTGTGTTATTTAAATTCACTTTTGCTTTTTACTTACTTAGTTACCACAGAGTTTTTGCACATTTTGTTTCTTGTAGGTTTTGTTTATAGAAGCCAATCAAGTCTACAGTTTGTGGATGTAGGATAGCTGCGGAGACACCATCACGTGTTTCTCAACGCAAGCAGTGAATAGCCAGACCTTTCCCCGGGAAGGAACAACCACGGGAAGGGCAGCATCCAATAAAGGAAAACATCCAATACAGGAAAACCACCTATGCCAAGCATAGTATCCATCCACAGACAGCTTTTTTTTTTTTTTTTTTTTTTTTTCCCTCAGATGGGAAGTTCCACAGTCAGGTAACCAAAACTATAAGGAACTCATCTCCCAAAACAGCGTGCCACACACTTAGTGCCACCGCCATTCCCATCATCATTGGAAAACACACAAAAAATGTTTTAATTAACAACCAAAAACCACTTCAAGATACATTAACAAAATGTTTCCACTTTTTAGTCTTCCAAATTCCCTCTGCATCCACCTCCCCTCTCCTCCTCTGATCACACACAAAGCAAAAATACAATTTTCCCAAAATAATTTTTATACAGTTTTTAACCTCAATATCCTTCCTTTTAAACACATACACATTCCTCACATCCCACAAAACCTCTTTTATACATGTCATCATCAACCACAATACTCTCTCCTTCTCCCCACACATACCCAATCCAAACATAAAGAGCTCAAAAGACAACAGATTTACCTCACACAGCTCCTTACACAAACGACCCAGACCTGCAATCACACTTCTAGCATACTGACAATTCCAAAACAAATGCACCACACTCTCACTCCCACCACATCCACTCCTCGGACACCTCTCACTCCTCACTAAACCCCGATTTTTCAGAAACTCCCTCACTGGCAACACCCCATGCAATGACTGCCATACAATCTCACTCTGCCTATTTGTCATACCATTCACACGTACCTTCTTCCATACTTTCTGCACATCATCCCCTCTTACCATTTTAAAATCTGGCAAGAACAGCCTATGGGCTCGTCCTACAATAATGTCACATTCCATCTCTCTACACTCAATCATCTTATATACAGCTTTCTTCTTTTCTAACAATCTCACATCCACATCACAAAGTTCATACTTCACTAGAAATTTGTAAACCCACACATACCACACAGGAACCTCAAAAGCCACTGGGCTCCTAAGATCTCTTTCACGCCATTTCAAACGAAACAAGAAATTTCCAAACAAAAACCTGCACATACATGCATACTTCCCATCCATCCTAATCACACCTAGTACAAACACCATAATATTCACGCCGAAAAAAACATTCAAATTTGGGAAACCCAGTCCCCCCTTATCCAAACTCTTCATAACAATCTCTCTCCTCGCACGCTCCATACATGAACCCCAAAAAAAGACAAACAAAACCCTATTTAATCTTCTAATACATATGCAGCTTGGTGGAAACACCATCGCAACATACAAAAAAATAGGTAACACAACACTCTTAATAACTAAAATTTTACCAAAAAACGTAAGATCCCTCAAACTCCAAAAATTTAACTTACGCTCCACTCTCTCTCTCACATCCACCCAGCTTTCCTCTCCATCCAATTTCTCTGAAAATTTCACACCCAAAACCTTTATCGATCCACTCACCACATTCACTCCAACATCATCGCTCAGACTCCTTCCCCCAAAATTCTTACACTCACTCTTCTCCCAATTCACTTTAAAAGCAGATGCTCCACAAAAAATAGAAACCAACAACTTCACACGCCGTACCGAACACTCTGAATCACACAGCACACACACATCATCCATATAGCCACTCATCTTCCACTCTCTCCCCCCACCCCCGGGTACTTGCACACCCCGAATCACCTTATCTTTTCTTAACAAACATAACAAAGGCTCAATTGCGCAAATAAAAACGATAGGGGACAAAGGACACCCCTGCCGAACACCCGAAAATACATTTACTCTCCTCCCCACATTTCCATTCAACAACACACAACTGTAAATATTCTTATACAAACTTCTCACTCTCTCAACAAACTCAGAAGGAAAACCCATCTTCACCAACACACTAAACAAAAAACCATGCGCCAATCTATCATACGCCTTCTCAAAATCCAAACTCAACACATACACCCCTTTCTTACGATTCATGCAGTCCCACAAACAATCTCTCAACATACACAAACTTCCATGTATTCGTCTTCCAGGTACCGCACAACATTGCTCCTCACCCACCACACTCCCAACCACAACACGCATCCTGTTAGCCAAAAGTTTCGCATAAATCTTATAATCACAATTCAGCAATGTGATCGGCCTCCAATTTTTTAGATTTTTCAAATCACCTTTTTTTGGCAATAACACAACCACCCCTGCACGCATACCATTTGCCACCTCTGCATTCGCCCACATATACTTACATACATCCACAAAATCCTTCCCAATCACATCCCACATCACACGATAAAATTCCACCGGTAGACCATCCTCCCCCGGTGTTTTATTCAGTGCCATACTGCACACCACCTTCCATACTTCTTCACCCGTCACCTCACCCATCAAACTTTCCCTTTCTATCCTATTCAAACTATTTTCCAAAACACTCAACACCTCACCCTCCAAACCTTCATCCCTCCATTTCACAGCATACAAATCATCATAAAACTTTGCCACTTCCTCACACAAGTCCGCGCCACTAACCTCATTTCCATCCATCCCATTCAAAACACTCATACTCTGTCTCTTCCCAAAAACTTTCTTAAAGAAAAACCGCGAACACTTCTCATTCTTCTCCAAATTCTCTAATTTGGCCCTATACACAATACTCCTCCCTCTTTCTAACAAAAAATCATTCACCTCTTTTTTCACTTTCACTAAATCTTCACTCACATCCATCCCTCCCGCCCTCAACTTATACAACAAACTCAATCTTGCATTTAAAAAAACAAACCTTTCTCTCTTTGCAGCCGCACACTTGTACCCGAGTTTTTTAAAAAAACTCTTGGTTCTCCATTTAACCCAATCCCACCATTCACACACATTTCTGAAATCACTCCTGCACCCACACCACTCTGCATAATGTCTTTCATACTCCTCTCTCACCCCCCCTCCTTCCAGCAAACTCACATTCAACTTCCACACACCTTTCCCAGCCACCTCATTAACATGCAGATCCAATTCACACTTCATACACACATGATCCGAAAAAAACACCCTCTCCTGTGCATAACTAACAGGAATCAGATTTTTTGAAACAAAACAATAGTCCAATCTAGACTCCACCCTCCCACTGTCAGAAAAAAACGTATTTAACAACGGAGTTATCTTGCATGCCCGCTGCATATCTTTTAAACCAAAATCACTCACCATATCCATTAACACTTTCCCTGATGCATCGACATTCACACTTCCCACATCACAGTTCATATCACCCACTATCACAACAGGCACTCTTCCTGGAATAAAAAACTTATTTTTTTCAAATAAAACTCTACGCTCCTGTTTATCCACAGGCGCATATACATTAATAACGCAAAAATGAACATTTCTAAACTCAAAATTAGCCAACACACACCTTCCAACCTCAATCACCATATAGTCACACAAACTCACATCATTTCCCTTCACCAAAAAACCCACACCATCATTTTTATTACAGGCACTCCCTGACCACACAGACGCACCATGAGGCCATTCACTCCCCTTCACACCATCCACAATCCCACACTCCTGCAGACAAAAAATTCCTGCATTCTGGGTTGCAAAAAAATCCAAAATGGCTGCCCGCCGCCACCTGCTTTTAAAGACCCTCACATTTTGTGATATGAGTACAAAACCCATCACATACACAAAAAAATACTAAAAAAAACAACCTACGAACATGACATTACTCAACTTACATGAAAAACAAACCAAAAAAAAAAAAAAAAATTTAAAGGCAAATGCTATATACAAAATCACCTAGCTACTGAAATAATAGCACATATCTACACAGCACCGCCACTGTCCTCCTCCACCATCTGCGCTGAGCAGCTTTCAGAGCCGCTGACCTCCATACACTCCTCCACACGCGCCTTCTTCTGCCCAGCCTTCCTCTGGGGCCCTCCACCTTCATCACAGATTTCCCCACCACCCTCCCTGGGACACTTTCGACCTCCAGGCTCCTCTTCTGAGGAAAAAACGCCAATGCTTTCTGGATCAGAATCAACAATCAATGACGCAGCCATCTCCTCCGCCCCAGAAGTGTCAAAATCCATCAAACCACCCAACTCCTCATTTTTGGTAACTGGGGCCTCCTTTTTTTTCTTTTTATTTTTAACCATAGCACGCTCTTCTTGCTTTGCAGCTCTCCAGAATAACTTGTCCTCTAGCTCCTCCTTCCTCCTTTCAGCCTCCTTGTCCTCCTGCCGTCTATCCCGCCGTCTCTCAACCATGGAGGGCGGAATTACTTCAGCGCTTTGCTGCGCAGATGCCTCGCTTTCCTCCCGCTTCCTCTCCTCCTCCCGTTTCTTAACCTCCTCCTCTCTCTTTTTTTCCTCCTCCTGCCTCCGCTCCTCCCTACGTTTCTTTTCTTCCTCCTCCCGCCTCTCCTCCTCTCTAGTTGGCCTCCTTGGCACACCATATGGACAGTCCTTATACAGGTGCCCTGTATTACCACACTGGTCACATTCACGTGGCATCGGACACTGAGCCGCTGTATGGCCTTCTTGCTTGCAGTTACGACAAACCATGCTCTTCTCACATGTGTTCTGTAAGTGCCCAAATTGAAAACACTTCCTGCAGTATAGAGGCTGCCCTGCATACGACAGAAAGCCCCTATGACCCGCCACTGAAAAGTTCGCCGGGGGATGGGTAAAGCCTCCCAAACAGCTTGGGTCTTTCCTCAGTTTCACACGAAACACATATTTACAATTAAAAATGCCCAAACAATTTCTCTGTTTCTCTCCACTTTTTACATATTCGCAGTACCGAGCCAGGAACTGCTCCAGCAGCCTTACTTCTGTGTAAGGATTGTACACGGTTACAGTCACTACTTTCTCCATGAGCCCAAACAAAGGCTCCACCCGCACTCCCCCCAGGCAGGGGTCACCATCATGGCTTCTTAACCACTCGAAGACAGTTAGACAGCAAGGCTCACTCACAAAGGTTACGTCATATATACCTTGGTTGTGAAATTCATTCACACTGAAAATGTCAGTCCGATGAGCTCCAGCCTTTCCCTCCAGCAGGTCACGAACCACATATACCACGTTGTTTTTGGCACCATCCTCCACGACCAAACGAATCGTATTCTTGACAAACATCTTCAGTCTTCACTGCCGATACGAATATCGCAGATGAAAATTAGCAGCACGCTGCAAAGAAACACTCGCACCCTCTGACTGCGACACAAGATCGCAGCCAAAAGGCCGAGAGGCACTCCTACCCACAGACAGCTGATTCGGGGTGTTTGCCCCTCATCAGTGTGGAGTAGGAATCTGGCTATTAGGAGCAGTGCCTAGTAAAAGGCTGTAAAGGAGCAGATGATTGGCCTCGGGGAGACCAAAACATCCAACACCGCGGAGACACCATCACGTGTTTCTCAACGCAGTGATCCAGAACACTGCCCCCATCCCTTATGGGAAATATGCAAATGCATGTAGGATAGCTGCGGAGACACCATCACGTGTTTCTCAACGCAAGCAGTGAATAGCCAGACCTTTCCCCGGGAAGGAACAACCACGGGAAGGGCAGCATCCAATAAAGGAAAACATCCAATACAGGAAAACCACCTATGCCAAGCATGGTATCCATCCACAGACAGCTGTTTCGGGGTGTTTGCCCCTCATCAGTGTGGAGTAGGAATCTGGCTATTAGGAGCAGTGCCTAGTAAAAGGCTGTAAAGGAACAGATGATTGGCCTCGGGGAGACCAAAACATCCAACACCGCGGAGACACCATCACGTGTTTCTCAACGCAGTGATACAGAACACTGCCCCCATCCCTTATGGGAAATATGCAAATGCATGTAGGATAGCTGCGGAGACACCATCACATGTTTCTCAACGCAAGCAGTGAATAGCCAGACCTTTCCCCGGGAAGGAACAACCACGGGAAGGGCAGCATCCAATAAAGGAAAACATCCAATACAGGAAAACCACCTATGCCAAGCATGGTATCCATCCACAGACAGCTGTTTCAGGGTGTTTGCCCCTCATCAGTGTGGAGTAGGAATCTGGCTATTAGGAGCAGTGCCTAGTAAAAGGCTGTAAAGGAACAGATGATTGGCCTCGGGGAGACCAAAACATCCAACACCGCGGAGACACCATCACGTGTTTCTCAACGCAGTGATCCAGAACACTGCCCCCATCCCTTATGGGAAATATGCAAATGCATATAGGATAGCTGCGGAGACACCATCACATGTTTCTCAACGCAAGCAGTGAATAGCCAGACCTTTCCCCGGGAAGGAACAACCACGGGAAGGGCAGCATCCAATAAAGGAAAACATCCAATACAGGAAAACCACCTATGCCAAGCATGGTATCCATCCACAGACAGCTGTTTCGGGGTGTTTGCCTCTCATCAGTGTGGAGTAGGAATCTGGCTATTAGGAGCAGTGCCTTGTAAAAGGCTGTAAAGGAACAGATGATTGGCCTCGGGGAGACCAAAACATCCAACACCGCGGAGACACCATCACGTGTTTCTCAACGCAGTGATCCAGAACACTGCCCCCATCCCTACATGCATTTGCATATTTCCCATAAGGGATGGGGGCAGTGTTCTGGATCACTGCGTTGAGAAACACGTGATGGTGTCTCCGCGGTGTTGGATGTTTTGGTCTCCCCAAGGCCAATCATCTGTTCCTTTACACTTTGTGGATGACTGGTCTGATAAAGTCAGCAGATAATATGAACTGTTATTCTTCTCTTTTTATGTGTTCTCATTAAAATAAATGGAATTGATTTTTCTCTTTATACTCTTTATACCAAAGCCTCAGTAGACACTGTGCAATTTTTTCTTTTTTTTTCCCTCTAAAAATAGTGCATACTACTTGTTATATGCTGCAGAAAATTTCCACTTCAAAACGGCCAGATATAACCCAAAAACTCAGATGGGTTCTAAATGCAGATTCTAGCACATATTTTGCTGCAAATCTCATCCCTTACATTGCAACGGGCAAAGAAATTGATGAAGGACTTGGCATTTTTCCGATCTGAAAATCCACGTGATGCCTTCAAATCTGCACCTAAGATCTGGAGTCAGAGGAATGGAAAGCAGTGGAGGACTAGCGTGAACAAGCTCCTATTGGAATGTTATAAAAAGAGATTGCGATGAATGCAAACAAATAAAATCCAGGGAAATCAACTACACTGACAGATCTGTTCCATCCTCATGTTTTAAATGAGATGAAAGATAATAAAAAGGGCAAAGTTGTGAATAAGCATGTGTGGCATTTCGCATAAAAAAGTGGCAAACCTTGTGTGTACACCTAAAATGAACTATATCAAGTGAAGGGAAATGCGATGTCATATTCTATAAGGTGATAAATCTTAAACACTTGAAACCAGTAGATTGTGACTGTAGTACATGGACTAATTCTATTACCTGTCAAATGTCTTATGCTACTTTCCAATTTGTAATATACATTGCTCAAAAAAACAAAGGGAACACTAAAATCCCACATCCTAGATATCACTGAATGAACTATTCCAGTTGTAAATCTTTATTCATTACATAGTGGAATTTGTTGAGAACAATAAAACCTAAAAATGATCAACGTAAATCACAACTAATATCCCACGGAGGTCTGGAGTTGGAACAATGCTCAAAATCAAAGTGGAAAATGAAGTTTCAGGCTGATCCAACGTCAGTGGAAATGCCTCAAGACAAGGAAATGATGCTCAGTAGTGTGTGTGGCCTCCACGTGCCTGTATTATCTCCCTACAATGCCTGGGCATGCTCCTGATGAGGCGGCGGATGTCTCCTGAGGGATCTCCTCCCAGACCTGGACTAAAGCATCCGCCAACTCCTGGAGAGTCTGTAGTGCAACGTGACGTTGGTGGATGGTGCGAGACATGATGTCCCAGATGTGTTCAATCGGATTCAGTTCTGGGGAATGGGCAGGCCAGTCCATAGCTTCAATACCTTCATCTTGCAGGAACTGCTGGCACTCCAGCCACATGAGTTCTGGCATTGTCCTGCATTGGGAGGAATCCAGGGCCAACTGCACCAGCATATAGTCTCACAATGGTCTGAGGATTTTATCTCGTTACCTAATGGGAGTCAGGCTACCTCTGGCGAGCACATGGAGGGCTGTGTGGCCCTCCAAAGAAATGCCACCCCACACCATTACTGACCCACTGCCAAACCGGTCATGCTGAAGGATGTGGCAAGCAGATCACTCTCCACGGCGTCTCCAGACTCTGTCACGTCTGTCACATGTGCTCATTGTGAACCTTTCAGCTGTGAAGAGCACAGGGCACTAGTGTTGAGCATTCCGATACCGCAAGTATCGGGTATCGGCCGATATTTGCTGTATCGGAATTCCGATACCGAGATCCGATACTTTTGTGGTATCGGGAATCGGTATCGGGATCGATATTAATGTGTAAAATAAAGAATAAAAATAAAAAATATTGATATACTCACCCTCTGACGCGCCCTGGTTGTAACCGCCAGCCTCCGTTCATAAGAATGAGCGCTTGAAAGTCCTTAGATGACGTCGCGGCCTGTGATTGGTCGCGGAGCGGTCACGTGACCGCAACGCGACCAATCACAAGCCGTGACGTCATCTAAGGTCTTTCAAGCGCTTGAAAGACCTTAGATGACGTCGCGGCTTGTGATTGGTCGCGTTGCAGTCACGTGACCGCTCCGCGACCAATCACAGGCCGCGACGTCATCTAAGGACTTTCAAGCGCTCATTCTTATGAACGGAGGCTGGTGGTTACAACCAGGGCGCGTCATAGGGTGAGTATATCAATATTTTTTATTTTTATTCTTTATTTTACACATTAATATGGATCCCAGGGCCTGAAGGGGAGTTTCCTCTCCTTCAGACCCTGGGAACCATCAGGATACCTTCCGATACTTGGTGTCCCATTGACTTGTATTGGTATCGGGTATCGGTATCGGCGATATCCGATACTTTTCGGGTATCGGCCGATACTATCCGATACCGATACTTTCAAGTATCGGATGGTATCGCTCAACACTACAGGGCACCAGTGGCGAATTTGCCAATCCTGGTGTTCTGTGGCAAGTGCCAAGTGTCCTGCATGGTGTTAGGCTGTGAGCACAACCCCCATCTGTGGATTTCGGGCACTCAGACCATCATCATGGAGTCAGTTTCTAACCACTTTGCAGACACATGCACATTTGTGGCCTGATGGAGGTCATTTTGCAGGGCTCTGGCAGTGCTCCTCCTGTTCCTCCTTGCACAAAGGCTGAGATAGTGGTCCTGCTGCTGGGTTTTGCCCTCCTACGACCCCCTCCATGTCTCCTGGTGTACTGGCCTGTCTCCTGGTAGCGCCTCCAGCCTCTGGACACTACGCTGACAGACACAGCAAACCTTCTTGCCACAGCTCGCATTGATGTGTCATCCTGGATGAGCTGCACTACCAGAGCCACTTGTGTGGGTTGTAGAGTCCGTCTCATGCTACCACGAGTGTGAAAGCACAACCAACATTCAAAAGTGAACAAAACATCAGCCAGAAAGCTGAGATGTTGTCTGTGGTCCCCACCCGCAGAACCACTCCTTTATTGAGTGTGTCTTGATAATTGCCAATATTTTCCTTCTGTTGTCAATTCCATTTGCACAACAGCATGGGAAATTGATTATCAAACAGTGTTGCTTCCTAAGTGGACAGTTTGATTTCACAGAAGTTTGATTTACTTGGAGTTATATTCTGTTGTTTAAGTGTTCCCTTTATTTTTTGAGCAGTGTATTTAGATACTGCATCAGTCACCATCATTGAGCTAGTTACTCATCAGTTGGCATCATGATTGACTATGCTGGTGAAAAGGGGATCCTGTGTGTGTCTGACTAATCTTATTGACAACTGGTAATTGTAATAAATGCTGACTCTATTATGTTAGGTGTATGAAATGTGTACAGCAACACATGAGGTGATATTACCATAGTATACGAGATACATTTAAAGGAAATCTTTCACCACATTTGACCTATCTAAACTAATAATATGCTAATAATATGCTCACTGCTAAGGAGAGTGATGACTGTGTGCCTCATATCAGATGATTTGTTGAGAAATCATCTTTTGTCACTTTAGGTAAATTATGTCTTCCAGGCTCTAGGTAGGACGATGCCTGGAAGATATCTCTGCCTCCAGAGCTTGTTTTACATGAAAGGGGACTTTACAAGTAAGACAAGTAACCAACACATAACACTAGAAATTAAATTTGTCTTCTTGCAAACACATTTTTTGTTTTTTGCTTCTCTCTGAGCTCTGCTGTATTGCAACAATATTATAAGCCTGTCTGCCTGTGAGATGGAAGATAAAGCTGAGAGAAACCTGCAGATGTGTCAGTTATCAGGAGAGCAGAGAGCGGCAATTACACATCACACTGGTAACACTGGTAACCATTACACATCACACTGGTAACACTGGAAACCATTACACATCACACTGGTATCTCCTTCATCTAAAACAAGCTCTGGAGGCAGAGTTATCTCCAGGCAGCATCCTCCCCATAGGCTGGAAGAGCTCATGTATATAAAGTGATAAAAATTAGTTTATCAACAACAAGGCATCTGATATGAGGCACACCGGTAGGACTTTTTCAGCATTCCACTGTATAACCTGTGTGCCCGTATTATTAGTTTAGGTAGGTCAAATGTGGTGAGGTGACAGATTCCCTTTAAAGGGAACCTTCCAGCAGGAATGTGCACAGTAACCTACAATGTCAGGTTGTCACAGTTATATTAAATAAAATGATACCTTGGATCATGCAATCCGTCTTGTGGTTGTTATTTAATCTTTATTTTCATTTTTGAGTTAATAATATGCTGGTGCTCCGGGTGGCCTGTGGGAGGGTTTCATGTGGTGCTCTGGTTAGGTATTCATCAGTATGGCTTACGACAGGTCACTGATCCCTTAGTGACCTGCCCCCTAGTTTACATAATGAATATTATATATATATATTTTTTTTTTAAATCGCCTTCTGCAGGCAGGCGGCGGGGCGTGCGCTGCAGCATGATCACCTGTGGAATGTGCATTTAATTATTCTTTTTGATGGTATCCATAAATTCATTAAAAAAAATCAGTTTGAAAATGATGCCAGTCGTGCCTGCGCAGTAGCAGCTATCGGCGATTGCTGCTAGCTGCTATTGTGCAGGCATCGATGGCGCCATCTTGCTAGAGGAAAAAAAAATGTCCTCTTCCAAGATGACAGCCCCTGCACAGTAGTAGCTATCAGATCACTGATAGCTGCTACTGCACAGGCGGTGCCATCTTGCTAGAGAAAAAAATTTGTCTCCACTAAGGCTAGGTTCACATTAGCGTTTCTGTGCGCAGCGTATCATCTGCATGCGCAAACGCATGCCAAAAGGCATACAAACGCATGCTTACGCCTCCACAACATCTTACGCATGACGCAAAAAAAAGCTGCATGTGCATGTGTTTAAATTCGTTTTGGCCTGCGTTTGCATTTTTTATACGCATGGTGGACATGGTGACATCATTTCCTTGACATGCGCAGTCTAAAGTACGCATGCGTATTGAACGCATGCGTACGCATGTACTTGCTTGCCAATACATTCCCATAGACAGTAATGCATTTTCTTACGCACTCATCTGCAATCATGTGCATGATTGCACAATATTTGATGCCTTAAAAAAACGCAACATGTTGCGTTCGCTGGACAACGCCGCACACCACGAAACGAAGCATGCGAACGCATGCAAGCGCATGTCCCTGCGTACACCATGTTAAAGATATGTACACATGCGGATCATACCCTGCGCACAGAAATGCTAATACGAACCCAGCCTAACATAGCACTGGCCGCACCTGTGCAGTAGCATCTATCGGCCATCCGATAGACGCTACTGCGCAGGCGCCGCTATCTTGGAAGAGGCAATTTTTTTTCTCTAGCAAGTAGCAGCTATCGGATCGTGGAGACAATTTTTTATATACATATATATATATATATATATATATATATATATATATATATATAACATTCATTACGTAAAATACGGGGCAGGTCACTGAGGGGTTAGTGACCTGTCAGAAGCCATACTGGTGAATACTTAAGCAGAGCACCACATTATGTCCACCTAAATATTGTTGTGCACGTTGTAGGTTTAATTAATTATTTTTTACATAAATGTATTGAGTTAAAATATCCCATATATAGCATTATATGCTGGAGGTTTCCTGCCATTGAAGGTATACAGTTGTGTGAAAAAGTGTTTGCCTTCCTGATTTCCGATTCTTTTGCAGGTTTGTCACACTTAAATGTTTCAGATCACCAAACAAATTTAAATATTAGACAAAGATAACTCAAGTAAACACAAAATGCAGTTTTTATTAAGGTCTTTATTATTAAGGGAAAAATAATTCAAACCTACAGGACCATGTGTGGAAAAGCGATTGCCCCCCCCCCCACCCCTCTTTAAACATAAATTAACTGTGGTTTATTACATCTTTGGAAAGCTGAGTTCAAATTCCCTAGACACACACAGGCCTGATTACTGCCATACCTGTTCTCAATCAAGAAATCACTTAAGTAGGATTTGCCTGACAGAGTGAAGTAGATCAAAAGATTCACAAAAGTTAGACATCATGCCGCTATCCAAACAAATTCTGGAACAAATGAGAAACAAAGTAACTGAGATTTATCAGTCTGGAAAAGGTTCTAAAGCCATTTCTCAAGATATAGGACTCCAGCGAACCACAGTGAGAGACATTGTCCACAAATGGTGAAAACATAGAACAGTGGTCAATATTCTCAGGAGTGGTCAGCCGAACAAAATTACCCCAAAAGTGTAGTGATGACCCATCCATGAGGTCACAAAAGACTCCACTACAACATCCAAAGAACTGCAGGCCTCATTTGCCTCAGTAAAGGTCAGTGTTCATGACTCCACCATAAGAAAGAGACCTGGGCAAAAATTACCTGCATGGCAGAGTTCCAAGATGAAAACCACTGCTGAGCAATAAGAACATAAAGGCTTGTCTCAGCTTTGGCAGATAACATCTTGATGATCCCCAAGACTTTTGGGAGAATGCTCTGTGGATTGACAAGAGAAAAATTGAACTTTTTGGAAAGTGTATGTCCCATTACATTTGTCATGGAAGTAACACAGCATTTCAGAAAAGGAACATCAATGTAAGCTGTGGCAAGATGGGTAGCTGTGTCTATCAGCACAGTGTCCAGAGCATGGAGCAGATATCAGGAGACAGCCAGTACACAAGGAGATATGGATGGGGCCACAGGATGGCAACAACCCTGCAGCAGGCTTACTACCTCCTCCTTTGTGCAAGGAGGAACAGGAGGAGCAGCAGCAACCCAGCAGCAGGCCCGCTACCTCCTCCTTTGTGCAAGGAGGAACAGGAGGAGCAGTGCCAGTGCCCTTCAAAATGACCTCCAGCAGGCCACTAATATCCATGTGTCTGCTCAAACTGTCAGAAACAGACTCCATGAGGGTGGTATGAGAGTCCAACATCCACAATTGGGTGTTGTGCTTACAGCCCAACACCATGTAGGGCGATTGGCAATTTCTAGAGAACACCAAGATTGGCAGATTTGATGATGTGGAGAACGTTCTGCTGGCTGCAACATCCTCCAGTATGACCAGTTTGGCAGTGGATCAGTAGTGGTCTGGGGAGGTATTTCTTTGGAGGGCCACGCAGCCCTCCATGTGCTAGCCAGAGGTACCCTGACTGCCATTAGGTACCGGGGGAGAGATCCCCAGACCCATTGTGAGACTATATGTAGGTGCAGTGGGCCCTGGGTTCCTTCTGATGCATGACAATGCTAGCCTCATGAAGCTGAAGTGTGTCAGCAGTTCCTGCATGTTGAAGCCATTGATGATATGGACTGGCCTGCCCATTCCCTGAACTTCAATCCAATCAAGCACATCTGGGACATCATGTCTTGTTCCATCAACCAACACCACATTTCACCACAGACTGTCCAGGAGTTGAATGATCCTTTAATTCAAGTCTGGGAGGAGATCCATCAGGAAAACATCTGCCGCCTCGTCAGAAGCATGCCCAGTCATTGTAGGAAGGTCATACAGGCATGTGAAGGCCACTCACGCTACTGAGCATTTTTTCCTTAAAGTTGGATCAGCAGTATTTTGATTTTCCACTTTGATTTTGAGTATCATTCCAAATCCATACCTCCACAGGATATTAATTTTGATTTACATTGGTCATTTTTATGTTTTATTGTTCTCAGCACATTCCACTATGCAATGAATAAAGATTTGCAACTGGAATATTTCATTCAGTGAGATCTGTGATGTGGTATTTTAGTGTTCCCTTTATTTTTTTGAGCAGTGTATATTTTTTAAATAAAATCTCATCTACAAGAATGGTACTATAAAACTCAGTGGTTTTATCAACTGCATGCACACCTTATGTGCACATACACTACCACAATTACTTGCTTTATCTGCTGCATGTACACTTTGTGTGAAAATACCCTACCATTATTGGTGGCTTTATCTGCTGCGTGTGCACATATTCTACTCCTATTAGTAGCTTTATATGCTGCATGTACACCCCGTTTGTACATACACTACCCCCATTAGGTGCTTTATCTACCATGCACAACCCCTTTTAGTGATGTTATCTACTTTATGTACACCCAATGTGTACATACCCGTCCCTCAGTAGTGGCTTTTTCTGCTGCAAGCACACCCTGTGTGTACATTCCTTACCATTAGTGGATTTATCTACTGCAAGTACACCCTGTAAGTACATACACTACCCCCATTAGTGGATTTAGCTGCCTCATGTACACCCTATGTGTACATACACAACTACTATTACTGATGTTATCTGCTTTTTGCTCACTCAGTGTGTACATACCTTACCCCCCTTGTAGAACTGTTAAGGAAGCCTGTCTGTAGTTGTTTCACATGCCAAACCAGCTTCAGATGCGTCCTAAACAATTTGGTTGGTTGATTTGGTTGGCCAGTGCGCATAAGCTGCCATTGTATTTAATAGTGCTGGTCCTCAGGACGATGTGCTGCCGAGAACCATGATCTTTTGTGTAGCCTTTTCATAGACTGAATCATGATTGTGAAGCAAGCATTCATAGGAGGGCTTGTTCATGATAATCTTGTAGTATAAAATTATTTGGTTTATATCGGAGTAACTCCTCTATTGTTATCTCTTCTCAATCTTCTGCTTCTGAGTTCCATATTATATTGCTGATTTACATGCGATTCGATGGTAGGAACTGGATGGGAATTTGGACTTCTCTGTGACTTTTCTAACTCAGAATCTTTGAGCTTCGTGATATACTTACACCTGTTTCCATTTAGGTCAGTGTCTCTAAACCAGGGCTCCTTTGAAAGCTGGTGAGGAGTTTCCCAAAAAATAGCAAGATTTGCCATTATTCCAGTAGCAATGTGAAGATTTGCTACCATTGGAACCTTTTACAATAATATATTTGCCCCTTAATATGTAATAAAAAGAAAAAAAAAAAGAAAGGAATATTGAAATATTCAACCCTCCTTCTGGGAAAAGTAGCACTGTAGAGCTTGTGAAAAGTTCCATGGAGACCACATAAACTGTCTGTGCATGTCTTTGTCATAGAATGTCTGGCACGGCTAGTGCACAAAAGATAGCAAGGATGGGCCGTGGGATGCCACAAAGGGTGGCATGTGACCTTTAGGGCCCTCTAACACCAAACACAGAGGTTACTCATCAAAGTGACCAACTGTTTATGAAGCAAAGACGATATTTCACAGACCAATGCTCAGGATATGAACACAGAAATGCCTATGCGTGCTCTCTCTGCCTCTGAACAGCAAATGTCTACACACATCAAAGTATCGTAGGATCACATGAAAGGAGACAGTATGCATAATTATAGGTAGTCTTCCTGGGCCAACTGGTGCTAACCTTAGTTATATGAATCAAAATGTTATTTTGTAGTATTTTTTTCATTAAGAACACCATTTTGCACGTTTCGTGGAAAACAATATTTTTATTCAGACTGGAATGTTCAGAATGTCATCATTTATCATATTATTACCTAATATATGATAGAAATCCAATTGTATGGGGGAGCATAGATAGAAACGATCTTTATATATAAACATATTAATAAATAGATTTCACATTTCAAGTTTTTATACATTACAATTTAGGCTTCTAATAAAAGTGAGCTTTGAATTACAAAAATAGTATTTGGGGGTTAGTGGAATGTGAATGATAATGTGGTATACAAAGCATCCGGTATCTTACAGATGTATATACAGATCAGATCAACACACAGTATCATTGGGCCTAATGATATTTAGCTTTATTCCATTAAGTGACCTCTATATGGAAGCCTCAATCCTCTCGCAATTTTTGGCCCCGGAGGGAAATGTCTGTCTATGACAGGTTCACAGGCCTGCGTGCCCCCGGTATATACCCCCAAACAATACGCCTTTGATCCCTGTAGAGCTTATAGGATTATGTGCACTGTTATCCCCTCTAAAGCCACAGGCTGTGAATCTCCCGTGTCAGCACCACAGGGTCAGTAATTATGTCCTGCCCTCATCCTGAGCTGTGGCCATTTATCTAGAGAATAGTGATAAAACTGATGTGTCAGCAGCAGAATTCTAGATAGAGAAGGTACTTCTCAGGTGATAGCTCAGATGTGTACGGGATGTGTTGAGGAGAACATCTGAATGGTGGGTGAAATAGTCAATGATATTGATATATCATATCATTTATCATCATGTTTCCAGTGTCTGTGTGCTGTGATTACTGTGGGTAGATGGCCTGGGAATCATATCCCTCACATCAAGCTGATAATGTACCCTCCTTTTGTGTGATCTACACACCCAGGCACCTAGGACATCCACTTATTGGGCAGTGGACATATTTGGAGGTAAAGAGCAACATACATCCCACTGTTTGCCTGTTACAATTTTAACGAAGTCTTGTACTTTTGTTGATATCATTATTTCTTGTGTGAAACATCTTCCATACTGATTCTTCCCCAAACTCCAACTACGAAAGTTTCTATTTCACACTCATTTTCGCCACGAACGATACGGAAATATCCATCTTCTCCCCAGTCCTTGCCCCAAGAATTAGCAGCCAACTAAATAGGACAAAAAAGGGACATGAGTAAGGAACATAAACTACACAAATTAATAGGAAAGAATTGGCACTTGAGACCCCTTCCTTTGCGGTAGGCTCACAAGATGGTATTTTAGGACCAAGTGCTGTCCGTGAAAAAACGTATAGTACATGGACAAATGTTATACAATGAGACAGAGCAGATAAGCGTGTTTTTTTTCACTAACTGAATCTGCGTGTGAAAAATAAAATTTGCAGTATGCACTATTTTTTTCCAAGTGTCGGATGAGGCTTAAGTCTATGGATGCGCAAAAAAAAATGCTTTTTTTATGGATACATTGCAATTCATTAACATGGAAATCCGTAAATGGCGGATTGCGTTTTCCATAGGTTTACATTGTACTGTAAACGCATGGAAAGCTGCTGTGGACCCGCAGCTGCAGATCCGCAGCAAAATCCAAAACGTGTGCACATAGCCTTAGATGCAGCAAATCCAAGATTGCCAGTATTATCCAGAAACTAAGGAGGAGTGATGGCAGCTACTTTGATATATCTACTGATGTATATGGCAGACTTATTGCTGCGTACATTATACATTTAGTGAAATTAAAGCAACTCGCCATCTATTGCACTTATATCTTCATAAATTGCTATATGTTATATTACCCAGTATTTCTGTACACGTCCATTAAGAGTCATACTTTCTCCCCACCTGGTAAAGACAGAAAAAGATAGTCAAATATATATTTTTTGAACACCATGTGCAATATTCTTGCCAAAGTACATATTTTGCATTGTGTATTTGTGTAATGTGTTTTTCGCAGATATAACACATACCCATTATATTTTTTAGACTATTTTCATGACCACATTTTTCTGCAGACTGATTGTCTGACAAAAAAAAGAAAGACGTTGCCATTTCTATCTTAATCCTGGATCAAACTTGCCCATTAAAATCAATGGGTCTGTGAATAAAATGGACAGCACACAGACGCCATTGGCGTGTCATCCGAGTGCTGTCTGCTTTTTACTATTTAGGAGAGGCTTGAAATTTTGAATTTTTTGCATATGAGAAAAAAAAAATAGATTCCACACTGATGATTAAAACAAGACACATGGACCAAAAATGAATGAAAACTGAATCCAGCACAACTGATGAAAAATTATTCTATCTTATATCTGAATCAGACCTAAAGGGGCATTAACACTTCACGATTATTGGGAAAGAGCAATCCTGATAATGATGCAATGTAAACAGGCTGCCAATCATCCGGCAAATTAGCAAACCAAAAAAGGTGAAATGATCTTTAGGTTTGTCCAAAAGATCATCATACTCGGCAGCAAATCGTCCATGGTAAACAGCTACTGGTCTGTTGAGATAATTGGCAGTCTATGCGCACAGAATGATCTATATTGCTGACAGTTCTATGTGCATCACCAGGTGCAGTCCACAGTCTATTACATGACCGCCAACCTTCAAGCATGTTAACAATCGGTAAGATCTTAACTCAGCGAGTTGGGATGTGTAAATGCACCTTATGGCTGCAGATATATGGAGACTTTCTGTGCTGTGAGTTTCCAATTATCACAAATAAGAATGAAGGAAACTCAATGCTGTAGATGGCATTTAAAAGAGAAAAGTCAATCTACAAAGAGTCTTCACATGGTCAATGAGCTTCGTAGACCTGTCAGCTTTGCTCTTTGTTTTGATGGCTTTCCAGTTAGTCTTGTTGAAATTCTATTAAAAAGAGCACAATATCAATGCTTCAGCATCACCATGATATTTAGATGGGGGCAGATATTTTTTGTATGCAGTCCTTTATAATAATATATTTTTTGTTTGCAAATATCTAGGACATACTTATTCTAGCTTCATTTACGGTATATAGAAATTATTTTTTTATCTACCATGGGTAGAAAAGAGATGGTTGTACAGAAAGTGGGCACCATGCCCCTATAGAAACATTGCACAGCTAGTGATATGATCAAGATCTGGGCCAGAGGTAAGATTACAGACCGCCATAGCTGCGGCATTCCTGAGCAGTGTGTGGAATTTAGTGAGACACAAATTAGCAAGGTCACTCCACAAATAATGTGTCATGTGAACTCTGTAATTCCTCTCCCGTCCTTCTATCATAATCACATACAGCTGAGACACACACTGTATACATTTTTCACTACACGTCTCATCCAGTTCACGGTATTGCACCAGCATCTCTTTCCTTATTAATTGTGTTGCTTACCCTACCTGCCCTTTACGGTCACTACTATCTTTGGCTAGACATCACAAACTTGGCACCAGCCTGGCCAGCACAGTAAGGCTAGTACAGGATGTGTTGGAGTCTCCTTTGGGTGGAGAGAAGAGTTCAGGACAAGGCACTACATGTCCCCTTATCCCTTCAGGAGATCATTTTAATTTTCCTGCCTCTCCCTTCCTCTAAATTCAGGGACACCAAGATTACTTGTATAAAAATCCTTTCCAAATACATTTTGAAGAACTAAATTTTATGAAATGCTAAAACCTAAAATGCAGCATAATATCTATATATGTAATTTCTGCTAATTTTGCTTGTGTATGGCTGGAGTAACTTGGCATTCCAATAGTTTAGTGCTGAAAATGTAACACGTGCCAAAGGCAGCAGTCACTTTACCGGATATTGGTGAGATGAGTAACCTGCTGGACCCATTCACTATCGTAGACCACAGGGATATTAATTTCAATCAACCCTTGCATAATCTTAGACCACCTTGTTTTATGACATTCAAGCTATAGTAGCCAATATGCACCGTGCTTGCCTTTATGATACAAACACTTTGAGCCACCTCTGCTGTCAGGAATATAATCTCTAAGCTCAATAGTTCTAAAGATTGTCATCAGTGGGATTTATGAAAGGGCAGGGTAGAATTTAGATTGGTTGAATTTCAGTTCCCATTGGGTGGGAGCTACCTAAAAAAAGCTCTCTTTTCTAAAAGAAAGACATGGTTAGAAACGGCCATGCAGACAAAGTTAATTTACTGATCGTTGGGGCTCTGACTACTTGGTCCCTCTGCAATTTAAGACCTGGGACTGACTATTGGTCTGTGCAGCGCCCCAGGGTCCTGGTCGTTGCAGTAATATCATTTTCCTCTAGGGGAGAGTGGTGTTACATTTGGAGGCAAAGAAGGACAACTGCATCCAGGTATCACAAACATGCAACACATTTCACACTCCAGGCCACCAGGGGGAGCTCTTGCTCCTATTTATTAGGTCACTCCCCATATATATATAACTGGTAGTCTGTAGGGAAAGTTATAACGCTCCAGACAGTAGTCTGAGGTGGACACAGGGTCAAAAGGAGCTGTGCATGCCCTCAGAGCTGCAGCTCCCAGAAAGAGACATTCAGATGGCAGAACTGTATTGCAGCAAGCGTGAAGGAAGTCGTAGCAAAGGAGAGGATACCAGAAGGGGACCAGCCCTACACAGGCTGCCTCCTTCTGGGGCGCAGAATCCCGGTAGCCGGAACACCGAGGGAGCAACGATCCTTTATGCCTTGCTCCAGAGACCGGCAGGACAGCTAATTGCAAGTTACCTGTCCGCCCTACACCCAGGAGGCACGGTGGCAAACTGTGGAGGCTGGGGCGTGATAGAGTCCCTATAAACAGCCTCTAGCCACCAGTCATACGGGTTTGTCCTATCCTACACGGGGCACAGAGAGAGAGACATTACATCTGTGAGGAAATTATGTGAAGCCTTAGGCAGTAAGGAACTACAACACTGTAGCGCTAGGGAAGGCTATTGATTTCCACCTGGACAAGGGGACTCTGGACTTGCCTCCAAACCGGCCGGACTCTGCCTGCCCTGTGATCTGGTGCCCTGGACTGTGGATGCTGGAGTCTTCAGTAAAGGTAAAGAGACTGCAACCTTGTGTCCTTGTTCTTCTCTGCACCTCTCACCATCCACCATCTACACACCGGGAAGCCCTGGGGATATACTTCACCTGTGGGAAGGTATACCATCTAGCTGCCATAACATCACCCCAGCGGACCCCTTAAAGCAGCGTCGGTCACCCTGACCGAATACCACAGGTGGCGTCACGAACATTCCCCTTAAAGACCTTTCCCTTTTACACGGACATCCCAGGGCCATGGACCGGGTCAGCCACCGTGACATCCCCTTGTGAACCGTAGGACCTGGTACCGAGTACCCCACGGCCCCATGGGGGCGCTCCATCTGCATGAAATAGAGTACTGTACTCGACCTTCTCCAGCAGTCACATATACAATAAAAGGAGCAGAGGTTAAGCATGTGCATCTATGCTACATCCAAGAAGGGACTCTGCAGGGCCCAAATCTCAGGATCATTGGGGATCCCAGAGATCAAACCCCCCAGCGATCAGTGAGATATCCTATATACCATGGATAGGTGATAATTTGTGGTTCTGGAAATACCACTTTAATTTTTTAAAATGTTTTGTTTTTATGTTTCAGCATACTGTTTTTTAAGGATACAAAAAAATGTAAAAAGCTTATTTTGTTAATCCCCTAGTGAAAATACATATCCATAAATAAATACGGTACACAGTACTGTTCTGCATCCTGCTAAACATTGCTATGTATTCAGTGGGGGCACAATGCTAGCCAAGTTTACTTTACCATTTCTCATTTTCCCAAATACTTGATACATTCCATCATCAAAGCTGTGCAGCCACCATGGAGATTCTACTACAGTGTCCTCAGGCTAACTGTAATTATCCTGCATCAAAATTTACTAAGACAGGACAGCAAAGCAAAGGTTTCCTTACAAACAGATATTTTTGTTTTATATATAAGGACTGGATGTTCCTCTTCTGGCTAGGATACACCATCACTTCATGGTGGGTCAGAGTCCAACCTCTGAGCCCTCAATGAAACCTGATTTTAGTACTACATCACCTTCACTGTGTCCTGCCATCCAATGTGCAGGAAAACCCACCCTTCATTTTAAGGATCGGTGACAGTTTCAGGGGTCGGGGGTCCTAGGAAAATGATATTAGTTTATAAGATGGGAAAATGCAGAAAACTGATCTCAGGAAATTATCCAAGTACTGTACTTCTGAAAGTTCAGGAAAGATTGATTTATTATCACGTGACTCAAAATCTGCTACTATTGTAAGGAGGTGGCGGGGACCCTCATTTGCCTCCTCTCTCCTATATGGTGGGCACGTGTGTCCCATGCGGCACCCCAATTGTTCACCCCTGTGTTAATGCTATGTATTACTGTGTTACCAATGCAATGTGTTATGTAAGTTCCCATATTGTGTAAACTGTACTGAACATGATATCTGTTGCATATGTTGAGATTAGGGATAGAAGGAGTTAAAAAATGGGCCGTTCCCACAGGTTTACAGGAGAAGAATTTCCTGTTTCTTGAGCAGAGCCTGGGCAAGTTTGCCCGAGGCAGAACATGCTCCACTGCCAGGAGCAGAGGATACCCCAGTCGAAGGGAACACTGACTGTCAAGGACTGCCGGGCAGTGTGTACGGGCCCTAGCATTGTGGGACCATCCCCAGAAGGAGTTTGGTGGCTCCCAAACCCAGATGGGAGCTGGTGATGCTGGACCGGATCACGAAGTTGCAGGGATAGTGCAGGAAGCATTACTTTATTCTCCTCATGTTACCTCCTGTTCATTAAAAGTTTTCTAACGTTGGACCGAATCATGACCTGTGTTTCCAGCACGGAGAGCAATCCTATGATAGAGGTAACTGACTGTGCTGCAGGACCGGGACTTTATCTGTCTTTCCATGTGCAAGGGGCCAGGGTGCTTATGGACTGTTGCTTTAATGGACTCGGTCATGACTACCACCCCGGTCGCTCTTGTTACACTATCACAGAGGGGGCTTTGATTGGCATTACAGACAATTAAACTTTTGGGAATATGTCTTTCAAGATTTTATGAGAGGTCAATCCCACAAATATAACATAAGTTTGTAGCACGATCAATTGTCTATATTCAATGCAAAAAAATTCTCTACAAATGTCATAAAAAATACTGTTAGCATTCACAACCACCAATCGAAATGATTAAACCCGCTACATACCCAATAACTCTAACTGAATGTGTGCCGTGACGACGGAATCGCTCGGGTTCTCCAGCCATCACTGGAATATGTCTATAGATGCCACTCTGATACATAAAGAAGTCTTCATGCACTTCCATAATTGCTAGGAAATTAGAGAACAATGACATTTAGAAAAGTTCACAGTGTGGCTATCACGTGCATGAGGTTATTTGTTATGTTATTAGCACAAACTATGGTGAACTTTGCACTTCATACACATTTTATATAATTTTCAATAAATGTAAATAATAAATCTAAATAAGTCCAAAGTTATTTATTAACTTTAAATATAGATATAACCTTCATTAATGGTTATTTCATGCAATAATGTCCCTGATGTAAAAACTAGGATGACATCTGGTCTTCATGTCTATGCATATACCAAAGCCACTGTAGTCTTTAGGTTGACCTTGAATATATGGGGTAATGTAACATTATCTGTAAATTATGAGAATATTAAAAGATGTTGAGAATGATCAGATAAAGTAGCAAGATCACACCTCAGTTGCTGCAGAACCTCCTTTTGACATTGTCACCAATTATGACAAACTCTTTCCTCTTCAATATAAGGATTGCAAGCCAAAATAGTCTCATAAAATGGCAATCACAAAGAACCAATACAGTGCAAGCCATGGTTGTAGTAATATTATTCTTAATTTACACTCATATACACACACATAATACAATAGAAATAGCCCTTAGTATTTTATTGGACAGCATTATGCTACTGATCCTATACATTACCTACCTTGCACTGGACCATTGTCAAATATCTCTTTCATTATATCTTTTTCCTGCCAGAAATAAATGGGATAATGAGTTCATGATTGTGCCAATATTGTCACAGCTAACATTGTATTTACTGTTCTATCATTACAGATTGTCCATTAACACAGGATTCATCATGCTAAACACTGATACTTCCCATTTCAATTACTTTTCTATAGACAATTTACTCCTGGTTATATATTAATTTTATTAGCATCCTTTCTTTGTGATGCAAAAACACCCAGTCTAATATTTAAGGCTCCCCAGACATTAGATCATCAGGGATCAATGACTGATTATAGTCGGACGAGTGGTTGTTTGGAAGCAGGAAAAAAAATCTCAGACTGCACGGGCTGTGATGGAATTTCTTTAGCCGGATGATGCAGCCAATGCTGAATGATGCAGAATTATCATTGTTTGGTGTTTTGGATAATAGCAGACATTGATTGGTTGGTCATCAGTTAAAACAACATTCACTTCACTGTAACTTTAGTTATGGTCAAAATTGGCCATTTCAGCTGACTTATCTAATGAATATAGGTCTCTGTCAAAAAAGCACTTGCTCAGTGCCACTTGCAGACATAGTCAGGAGATAGCCCCTGTGCAAGAACGGTACGTAGCTCATCATAAAGCACAATTCCCCCCCCCCTGCTTTGGAGGGGGTAATGGGCCCCCTTATCATCTAAAGTGATTTTTACTAATCTACGTGTTACTGTATGCAACAATGTACAGCGCCAAAGATAGTGCTAAACTATAAATGATTTCCATAAGCAGATTGTAACACCAATGCCGGCATCCCTACGTGGTACCTCTCACTCCTCCCAACAGGGACGCCGGCATACTCACCGCCTGGCCACTCAGCGGTGTCTCTATTCCCTGATGTGGCTTCCTACTATCTTGGGCTTGTGCACATTCTGCGGGTCTCCATGCAACTCATAAAGGGGCAGCACATGCATTTTGGAAATGCCCCTAGCCAATAGCTGGGAGGCATTGGGTATATAAGGCACCCTCCAGAGTAGGTAGGATAGTTTCCCTACTTAGTGTGTGTGCATCTAATGTTGCCAGGTCTCTGTCCTTGAGACCCGTGTTGTCTGAACCTGAACCTGTTCCTGAAACCCGTGTTGTCTGCACTAGGACCAGTGTCAGTCCTGTCTGGTGATCAGGGCCGGACTGGCCATTTGGCAATTCTGGCAAATGCCAGAAGGGCCTGTCTGGTCATGGGCTGCCTTGTCTGCTGCATTTATAACAGAATCGGTGTTCTCAAGACACCCATACTGTTAAGAGTTGTGACTGAGTACAAAGTTGCTGACCCTGTCACTTACCCCAGCAGGCCACAGATATCATTAGAAATGTTGGTCTTGTATAAAATCTTCCTTTCCTCCATCCAGGGTAATATTAGTAATATGTCCCATCTGGTTCATGGGGACGGGGACAACATGGGCCTGTGTGATTTCAAATGCCAGGGCTGAATTTCAGCCCCAGTCCGTACCTGCTGGTGATTCAGAATCTGTTCCATCTGTACCAGCTCCGATATCTGTTATACCAGTATCCGACTCCTCTCCTGCCATTGGGGTCAGCTTCCGCAGTACTGGGGACTGCCCAGGAGTGGTACCTGGTGGATAACTGCAGCGCAAGTCTAACTCCACCATCAGGAGCTCTAGCGAAGACCAGGTAATAAGTTAGCCATACCCCTCCTGGGTAAGCCTGGCTCATGGCACAGTGGTTCCACGGTCCAGGTGTGTGACACAGACAGTGAAACAACTCAGTTTGCTTCAAATTCATGTACACTTTTCTTCGCCTCCAAAACACTCTAGGCCACATTAACTTGTTGATGAACTAAATACCAATACTGAAACTCACTGAAAGCCAACTTACACTGGATGCCAAGCGATAAGCAGGTGTGGACTGGTAGATTTCATTAGAAGACGCATATGGGTTTGGGCAGTTGTTAGTAGCCTGTCTTTTTCCTCGCCCCATGGAACGACTATGCATCATGCAAGAGGCAGGAGGTCCATTTGTATTAGGAGCCACAAATGGATAACAGTCCTCTGTTACAATCCTGAAATAGAATTTAGTTACATACCAGAATATTCAAACCATAGAAACATTTATAAAAAATCTATTGTTTAAAATTCTCATCCTAGGAGATATCTCTTCAGAAGCAGAACAATAATCTATAAATCCCACAATGTCATTATCAGTCGTGATGGCCCGGGTGTCCAATATGATTCTGTATGAAACAGTATATGATACGTGAAAATATTTTTGGAAGCCTTTTTACTAATTGTCCTGTTGCTAGGGTTTATTTTGTTTTTCACCATTCCTATGTGATGATCATAATATGATTATAGCTAATACACCTGGCTAGACTACTCTTAAGATCACAGCTTGTGTAAATCCTACTACTGTAAATCATTCTTTTTTTCCCCTGTATGGAGAAAATACATATTTTTTAACATCTTGAAACTGGAAATGAGGAAAGAAAGGTTTGCAATAAATGGACATAAAACATATGCAACCACATAAAATTAATTGAGATCTATTTGGTTCACACACCCTCGCCTTCTCAGATACCACCATGCCCCGTCTACACGTCCTCCTCGACATCCTTGCTGATTTTTTGTATCACATGACAGTAGATTCTGCGGGGACAGAGCAGGAGTCATGTGCCCCATAGACTGAATGGAGAGCCTATCAGAAGCAACGCCTGTGAAAAGACAGATATATACGTGCAATTACAATAATATATAATTATGTAAACTAAAATCTAGATTTTACTGCCAGTGTATCACGAGATCTGGGGTTAGGTGATCTTTACGTACTGCGAATCGCAGGTCTTCCATTTAACCTGTGTGTTTTGTTCCTCATATTAAATGGACTTTGTTTCCTTTGGTGCTGAACAGGTTAATGACTCTTTGTATGCTGGTTAGAGTCATGCAGCTCTATCTCACAGCTGCTCCTAACCAGCTCATTTTCTCTCTCTATAAAACTTGCCCAGACCTTCCTATCCCTGCCTGTGAAAGTTTTGTCTTCTATCTTGCTGGAGTTGGTGTGCTGAAATTGTTGTCTGTTGTTTTTGGGTGTATGCATTCTCCATTATCCTATTCCCATTTGGTTTGTACCTTCCTATCCTTCCATTCCTCTCTACTCTTGGTGAGTGTTTTTGTACGTAAGATGCTTTTTGTTATCCCAGTTTGACTTGTATGTATTTACACTAATATATCAGTCCCAGGCCTCTCTACCTTTAAGAGTACCCACAGCACAGGGACAGTTTGAGGCCCCCCTTCCTTACCGAAGACCGTCACAGCGTGACATTGTGTAGATATCACATCACATTTGGATTGTCTAAAATTAGCTTCTACAGCAGGACACTGTCTAGGGCAGCAACATTGTCAGACTGAACCAATGCTGGGGGCTTCAATACTATCCAATGTCAGGGGTGCCATCTGAGAAATTTATGGCACATCAAAAGTGTGTGCCAACTCCAAAAACGCTATTTACCTGCAGATATAGTGGTAATCTGGAGGTAAAATATATTTAAATCATGCCTGGCTGCCTTACTGGAGCAGCAGTTGTAGGGAGAAAATGAAGTTATGCTCTCCCTTCAGCTACTTGCTTCCAGTCATCGGGGCAGAGCAGGGGGCTGTAACACTCAGAACTCAGGAGACAATGAGCACGCTATAAACACTCCTTCCGCACCTTGACTGACAGACTGCTCTGTTGTGTGTGTGTGCAGGGCAGGCTGTCAATCAAGGCACAGGAGGAATGATAATATAGCGAGCGGTGACTGTAACAGCCCTCTGCACCATCCAAGTGACTGGAAGGGAACGGCTACATAGAGGTTACAACTTAATTTTCTCCATGTAGCAAAACATGGTTAAAGCATTAACAGCGTTTGGGAAGTTGACAAGTTTCCTTCATTGGCTACTAGGTTTCAGTGCCACTATCAGAAGAGCAGTCACTAGACACAGAAAAGCGTGTATGTGATCTGTTGGTTGGAGGCCGCACAGAGTGGCATTGCAGGCTACATTTGGCTCCTGACAAGCTGTACACCTCTGGTCTAGTGTATAGATGATTTTATAAGAAGAGGAGGCAGAGCATGTACCATAAACATGCTCTAATATCACTAAGCTTTGGACATTTTTGATACATTTTTAATAGTACACTATGTAATTCCATATAACTGCATGAAGATGCCACACGTTTCATTTCCTGAATGGTCTTTTAGTCCCCTAAAACTTACTTTATTTACTTATGGCGTCTAAAATAATAAAAAATGCAATTATGTGCAACATTTTATCTAACCATTTCTAGAGAGGAATAAAAGATTCAACATATATTTGTTAGGGAAATGCGCAATTATCAATTGTGGTCCGGGCTGAACTGAAATATTTTAGCAGCCTACCTGCTGTTGAGAAAGCCCAGGAGCCAGCACAGTTGCCTTGATCAAGTGGCTGATGGATCATTCCCGGCCACTTCTCCGCAGCATTGAAGTTAGTAGGAAGGAAGTCATTGTTCATGTTCACCTGCAGATTAGAGTCAAGAAGTCAATAATAAATACATATACTTGTAGATAATTACTAAATGGCAGCTATTATTTTTATAGAAAAAAAATCATCTTTATTTTAAAAATTCAGGTACAATTTGATAACAAATTATATCCTAAATGTTTTAGAAACAGCTCACCTTTCATTCATGGCACATGCTACTGTGAAATATTCATTACTTAACCCCTCCCCCACAGCCTGTTTTCAGCTTCCTGACCAGGCCAACTTTTTTAATTCTGACCAGCATCACTTTATGTGGTAATAACTCTGAAACGCTTTAATGGATCCTAGTGATTCTGAGACTTTTTTTCTCATGACATATTGTACTTCATGATAGTGGTAAAATTTGTTTGATACAACGTGCGTTCATTTATGAAAATATCTGAAATTTGTCGAGAATTTCGCAATTTTCAAACTTTTCATTTTTATTCCCTTAAACCTGAGAGTTATGTCACTCAAAATAGTTGCTAAATAACATTTCCCACAAGTCTACTTTTCATCAGCACAATTTTTGAAACATAATATTTTTTGTTAGGAAGTTAGAGAGGTTAAAAGTTGATCAGCAATTTCTCATTCTTACAACAAAATTTACCAAAACCATTTATTTTAGGGACCACGTCACAATTGAAATGACTTTGAAGGGCCTATATGACAGAAAATACCCCAAAGAGACACCATTCTAAAATTCGCACCTGTCAAAGTCCTCAAAACCGCATTCAAGAAGTTTATTAACTCTTCAGGTGCTTCACAGGAATTCATGCAATGTGGAAAAATAAAATTAACATTTTTCTTTTTTTTCCACAAAAATTTTACTTTATTCCCCAATTTTTTAATTTTACAAGAGTAACAGGAGAAAATGGACCCCAAAATTTGTTTTGCAATTTCTCCTGAGAACGCCGTTACCCCATATGTGGGGAAAACTACTGTTTGGGCGCATGGCAGGGCTCAGAAGGGAAGGAGAATCATTTTACTTTTTGAAAGCAAACTTGGTTGGAATCGAGAGCGGATAACATGTTGCGTTTGGAGAGCCCTTGATGTGCCTAAACAGTGGAAACCCCCCACAAGTGACCCTATTTTGGAAACTAGACCCCCCCAAGGAATTTATCTAAATGTGTGGTGAGCACCTTTAATTTCCAGTTGCTTCACATAAATTTATAACATTAAGACATGAAAATAAAAAAAATAAATAGATTAAAAAAATATCACACTTTTTCCACAAAAATGTTCTTTTAACCCCAATTTTTTTTATTTTCAAAAGGGTAACAGGATCAAATGGACCCCAATAATTGTTGTGCAATTTCTCCTGAGTACGCTGATACCCCATATGAGGTGGAAAACTACTTTTCGGGCGCAAGGCATGGCTCGGAAGGGAAGAAGTGGTCGTTTGAATCGCATACTTTGATGGAATGGTGTGCATGCACCATGTTGCGTTTGGGGAGCCCCTGATGTACCTAAACAGTGAAAATATCCCACAAGTGACCCCATTTTGGAAACTACAACCCTTAAGGAATTTACCTATTGGCATACTTATAGTAATGACTATAATGCTTTTGCTTTTACTGGTGTATGAATTTATAATGTGGTGCTATGTGTGTAGGTTGTGTAGAGTACATCAGACTATAATAGCATTTTGTGTCAACAGGGTAAAACCAAATTTTATTAACTCGGTCGATGCAGTGTGTTGGCTTGGAATAGCAGAGGCATATATGTACTTCGCATTGCGGGAACGCACTTCCAGAGCATTGTATTTGTCGTTAAGGGTTTAAAAGGGATATCCACCTGTAGGGATTTTTTTTTAATTTTTACATAAGTGTATGCAACCAGGGCTGAAAATAATTATATTTCAATTGGTTTTCATTAAACATTTTGCACTGTTTGCCTTCTGTAGCCTCTGTGTTGAACTGGCTTTTGCCGGCTGCAGAATGAGTTTACTGTGGGTCCTTTAATGAACTCATTCTGATGGTCTGACAGAGTTTGCAACTCTTATCTGCCTTTTTAGTGCTCCTCTCAGCTGATTTATGAGAACAGTCCAATATCAAAGTTAAATGTGTCAGGAAATAAATGGTCTGTAAAAGCCAAATGGTGCAAAATTTTTAATGAAACCCAATAGCAAAAATTATTATTTTTTTTACCCCAAATACATGCATTGAAAAAAAAAAAATCTAGTAGAGTGAATAATCTGTCTACATTTTGTTTTTGCACAGTTGAAGACTAATGTGTATTATTTTAAAAACGTAATAAAATGATTCAATATTAGTCTGAAAAGGTGCAAAATTTCATAAAACATTGACAAATTTCTGCAAATTATACTAGCAAAAATATGAGGACAGACAGCAGGATAACTTAAAGAAATTAGACAAAAGAAATGTTAAAAGAGAGCTAAAGAGACTAGCACAAAAATGAAACAGAAGTCATAAATTTGGCGCAAAAAATAAAAAAAGCCTCAAATCAAAGCTTTCAACCCCTCTAAAAAGCACAAAAAGAACAATGAATCAGTGCCCAAGTGTACACCACCTATTACTTGGCTTACTTTATACCAGAAATGGTGGCAACATTTTAGATGCAAATTACTTACTTGATCCATTCCCCCCCCCAATGTTTATTAAAGTCTTCTTGTAGACTTTTTAGGACCTAAATATCTTCACTTTCACTTCAATCCATCAGATACAAAAATAAATGTGCCCTAGTCTAATAAAATCTCAACTATTTACACTGACGTATATACTTGGAAAGACAAGGATTTCCTAAATAGGCAGACTGTTAGAAGGTTTAGTCCTATGGGTCCTGTGTGACCTAATTTTTCCCAGCTCAAGGAATTTTCCAGTCTCTTGTCCTTTCTCTACTCCAAAGGAACAGTAAAGGAGGGGTTCACACAACAGTAGCAAGCAATGTTTCTTTTTTCATTACAACTTATTCAGAGTGGAGTGGGCTCCGGACTTCCTGAGTGGAAGTTCCCTGCAAAAACTGGCTTAATCACATGTGTATTGTGCTTCTTCTCCTGGGATCTGCCAAGAATTACACGCTGACCCCAATCTCAGGAAAGAGCTATGACTGGCGGAAGAATAATGGGCACATTCCAACTGCATGTTAACATTGGAAGACGGCAGTCTGATTGCATTGTACTGCTATGGGGATTTAGGAAATATTTCATTATTATGGTCAAATCGTATACAACAATGCAAAAATGATCTAGATTATCATCTTTATTGCATCGTATGACGATTATTTTTTCATATTTCCCAACATTCTGCTTAGTATTCTGCTACTTAACTAAATACTATCATTGTGGATCATATACTCACATGTAGCTCATTCATGTTCATAACAGAAGAAGGAGGCTTTGTTGTTCCTAGTCGATACTGAATTCCTTCATCCAGTGTCATACCCCAAAATTGGCTATAATTGCCAGCCTTCCATCTATAGAAATAAAAGCAACATCAATTTTTTTATTGTGAAGCTATGCCTTAAAGGGGTTATTAAGACTTTTAAAATTGATGGTTAAAGGAGTATTCCCATTTCCTAGATCCTAGCTCAATATGTATTAGGTGTAATAATAATATTAATATTAGCAAATACCTTCAAATAGAAATGTAGTGCAGTTCTTTTGATTTGCTATGTCACTTACCTCATGTGCAGGGCATTGCAGTAGTTATAGGTATCCATGGTTATATCGACTCACATAGTGACAGTTAGTTGTTAGTGGTTGCAACCATGGATACCTAAGCTACTGTAATGCCCTGCACATGGGGTAAGCAACATTGCAAAGAACTATACTACATTTATAATTGGAGGTATTTGCTAATATTATGGTATTATTATTATTATACACTTACAACTTATTGGGATAGGATTTTGGAGATGGGAATACTTCTTTAAGATTATCCGTTAATACTAGATAGCTTTCATTAAACAAAATTATAAATTGTTATGGAGTAAGCTTCTAAGCTTACCGTAGTGGTGGCTGGTTTTTGGTAGCCAGAATGTTACTATTTAGACAAGTTTTCCCACAATGGACATTCATCATGTAATCATAAGAGTTCTTTGTGATGATAGGGAATCGCGGGCTCGCTTCTCTTGTTCTAGCAATCAATGGTGGTCTATAGTGTTGAGCGATACCTTCCGATATGCAAAGGTATCGGTATATAAAAAATATTGGATATCGTCGATACCGATACCCGATACCAATGCATATCAATGGGACACAAAATATCGGAATGGTTCCCAGGGTCTGAAGGAGAGGAAACTCTCCTTCAGGCCCTGGGATCCATATTCATGTATAAAATAAAGAATAAAAATAAAAAATATTGATATACCGTACTCACCCCTCCGACGGCCCCGGCTCTCACCGGTCCAAGCGTCTGCCTCCGTTCCTAAGAATGCAGAGTGAAGGACCTTCGATGACTTCGCGGCTTGTGATTGGTCGCGTTACCGCTCATGTGACCGCTCACACGACCAATCACAAGCTGCGACGTCATCGAAGGTCCTTCACGCCCTGCATTCTTAGGAACGGAGGCACCGCTAAGAGCCAGGGTCCGCCGGAGGGGTGAGTATATCAATATTTTTTATTTTTATTATTTATTTTTTACATGAATATGGATCCCAGGGCCTGAAGGAGAGTCTCCTCTCCTCCAGACCCTGGGAACCATACGCACCACACACTTCCGATTCTGATATCGCAAAAATATCAGAACTCGGTATCGGAATTCCGATACAGCAAATATCGGCCGATACCCGATATTTGCAGTATCGGAATGCTCAACACTAGTGGTCTATACAGTGGAATGCCCCTTGATTAGGCTTTTATTATCTATTCTGTGAAAAAATAATAAATCTGCATTGTGGGAAAACCATTTGCCTCAATAACTTTGGTAAGATTGTCAGTGAATCTGTGGTTTTGTACAAGGAAATGGAAAATTATTATGAAAATATTCAACATCAGAATTGTTTTTGTTTACAAATAAAAAAAATTATGAGATACCCTATACAAAATATTAAGATAGTTACATTTATTATGCTGGGGGGTGGGGGTTCGTGGTTACAGAATAAAAAATGTAAACTATTACATTGTATTTATCTTACCCATAGAAACCTTGATTAATGGCATCAATGATTCTTGAGTTTATAAGACAGGAGTTCTGCTCACAGTGCCAGTTACCATCAGGGGTGCATGTGCTGGGAAGGTTAAGAGATTCAATAATTATTTCTACATGTGGAATACATTATATATAAATTTTGATGACTTATTGGAATAAAATCTGAGACAAGGTAAACGCTTTAAAATATTTGATGAAGAGAGCCCTAATTAGCACAATTACAGTTGTATGAAAAAGTGTTTGCCCCCTTCCTGATTTCTGATTTTTTTGTATGTTTGTCACACTTAAATGTTTCATATCACCAAAGAAATTTAAATATTAGACAAAGATAACACAAAATGCAGTTTTTAAATGAAGGTCTTTATTATTAAGGGAAAAAGAAATCCAAACCTACCAGGCTCTGCATGAAAGAATGATTGTCTCCCTTCCCTCTCCTAATACAAAAATTAACTGTGGTTTATGACATCTTTGGGAAGCTGAGTTCAAATTCCCAAGCCATACCCAGGACTGATTAGTGTGACACCTGTTCTTAATCAAGAAATCAAGAAATCAATTATACAGGACCTGCCTGACAAAGTGAAGTAGACCAAAAGCTCCTCCAAAGCTAGACATCAAGTTGCGAGCCAAAGAAATTCTGGAACAAATGAGACACAAAGTAATTGAGATCTATCAGTTTGGAAAAGGTTATAAAGCCTTTTCTAAAGCTTTGGGTCTCCAGCGAACCACAGTGAGAGCCATTATCCACAAATGGCGAAAACATGGAACAGTGGTGAACTTTCCCAGGAGTGGTTGGCCGACCAAAATTACCCCAAGAGCGCAGCGACAACTCATCCAAAAGATCATAAAAGACCCCATAACAACATCCAAAGGAATGCAGGCCTCACTTAAGGTCAGTGTTCATGACTTCACCATAAGGAGACTGGGCAAAAATGGTCTGCATGGCAGCGTTCCAAGACGAAAACCAAGTGTGATGGTCTTTGGCTGTTCTGCTGCTTCAGGACCTGGAAGACTTGCTGTGTAAGTGGAGCCATGAATTCTGCCATCTACCCAAAAATTCTAACGGATAATGTCCAGCCATCTGTTTGTGACCTCTAGCTGAAGCACACTTGAGTTATGCAGCAGAACAATGATCCAAAACTCATTAGTAAGACCACCTCTGAATGACTAAAGAAAAACAAAATTAAGACTTTGGAGTGGTCTGTGCAAAGTCCTGACATTAATCTGATTGAGATGCTGTGGCATGACCTTAAGGGAAACATGCCTTCCAATCCAGCAGCATTCAGGTATGTGGGATTAAACTCCCTCCCTGTATAACATAATTCAGTTAAATCAATGCTTTATTATATTACTCATATAACCACCAACACCTATCGTCCCAGCCATGCAGCAAAAGCTACTCTGACGATGTGTGACAGTCAGGACCCAGATTATATAGGGGATAGGAGTGGCTAACCGTGCTCAGCTTTGAGCCCTAGCTCCCAACAAGGCCGATTAACCACTTTACTGCCAAATGAAATTTACACCGTTTAAAAAGAAGGTGAAGTGCTACTTTTCAGCACAGGAGAAGGAGCAATCAGACGCTGCAGTCTTCTCTCTGTTGGGGTAATAATAATGATCTTTATTTTTATATAGCGCTAACATATTCCGCAGTGCTTTACAGTTTGCACACATTATCATCGCTGTCCCCAATGGGGCTCACAATCTAAATTCCCTATCAGTATGTCTTTGAAATGTGGGAGGAAACCGGAGTACCCGGAGGAAATCCACGCAAACACAGAGAGAACATACAAGCTCCTTGCAGATGTTGTCCAAGGTGGGATTAGAACCCAGAACCCCAGCGCTGCAAGGCTGCAGTGTTTTCCACTGAGCCACTGTGCTTCCCCAGTGAAACCTGATTTCGGAGACGCAGTCAGAATAAACAGCACACGTGCTAGATTTGTATAACTGGCAATGATGCCGCTCATGCAAATTATGTTATAACATGGATAGAGGGCTAACTAGACTGGGAAACTAATGCCCAATTGACTAGTCTAAGCCCTCATTAGCATAGGCAAAGTGGAGGTTTGAAATGCTTTTTTAAAGCATTTATTTAACTGAAATTATGTTATACAGAGCTGGTAATGGAGGGAGTTTAATCACACATAGCTGAATGCTGCTGGATTGGAGGGCATAACAGACAGGATTCATTTAACTCCTTAACCCCAAGGGTGCTTTGCACGTTAATGACCGGGCCAATTTTTTACAATTCTGACCACTGTCCCTTTATGAGGTTATAACTCTGGAACGCTTCAACGGATTTTGGTGATTCTGACATTTTCTCGTGACATATTGTACTTCATGTTAGTGGTAAAATTTCTTTGATATGACTTGCGTTTATTTGTGGAAAAAAAAAAAGAAATTTCCCACATGTCTACTTTATATCAGCACAATTTTGGAAACAAGATTTTTTTTTGTTAGGAAGTTATAAGGGTTGAAAGTTGACCAGTGATTTCTCATTTTTACAACACCATTTTTTTTTTAGGGACCACATCACATTTGAAGTCACTCTGAGGGGTCTATATGATAGAAAATACCCAAAAGTGACACCATTCTAAAACCTGCACCATTCAAAGTGCTCAAAACCACATTCAAGAAGTTTATTAACCCTTCAAGTGCTTCACAGGAATTTTTGGAATGTTTAAAAAAAATTAACATTAACTTTTTTTCGCAAAAAATTTACTTCAGATCCAATTTTTTTTATTTCACCAAGGGTAACAGGAGAAATTGGACCCCAAAAGTTGTACAATTTGTCCTGAGTACACCAATACCCCATATGTGGGGGTAAACCACTGTTTGGGTGCATGGCAGAGCTCGGAAGGGAAGGAGCGCCGTTTGACTTTTCAGTGCAAAGTTGGCTGGAATTAAGATAGGATGCCATGTCACGTTTGGAGAGCCCCTGATGTGCCTAAACAGTGGAAACCCCCCACAAGTGACACCATTTTGGAAAGTAGACCCCCTAGGGAACTTACCTAGATGTGTGGTGAGCACTTTGAACTCCAAAGTGATTCACAGAAGTTTATAATGTAGAACAGTAAAAATAAAAAATCATATTTTTTTTTCGCAAAAATGATCATTTCGCCCACAATTTTTTATTTTCCCAAGGGTAACAGGAGAAATTGGACCACAACAGTTGTTGTGTAATTTGTCTTGAGTAAGCTGATACCTCATATGTGGGAGAAAACTACTGATTGGTTACACGTCGGGGCTCGGAAGGGAGGTAGTGGCATTCTAGAATGCAGACTTTGATGGAATGGTCTGCGGGCGTCATGTTGCGTTTGCAGAGCAACTGATGTGTCTAAACAGTAGAAACCCCCCACAAGAGACCCTATTTTGGAAACTAGACCTTACCTAGATGTGTTGTGAGAACTTTGAACCCCCAAGTGTTTCACTAAAGTTTATAACGTAGAGCCATGAAAATAAAAAAATCATTTTTTTTCCACAAAAATGATTTTATAGCCCCCAGTTTTGTATTTTCCCCAAGGGTAACAAGACAAATTGCACAACAATTTTTGGGGTCCAATTTCTCCTGAGTATGCTGATACCCCATATGTGGGAGAAAACTACTGTTTGGGCACACGTCAGGGCTCAGAAGGGAAGTAGTGGCATTTTGGAATGCAGACTTTGATGGAATGGTCTGCAGGCATCATGTTGCGTTTGCAGAGCTACTGATGTGCCTAAACAGTGGAAACCCCCCAATTCTAACTCCAACACACTCCTAGCCCTAACCCCAACCCTAACGATAACCCTAACCAAACCCCTAAACCCGAACACACCCCTAACCCTAATCCCAACCTTAACCACACCCCTAACCCCAACACACCCCTAACCCTAATCTAAACCCTAACCATATCCCTAACCACACCCCTAACTCTGACACACCCCTAACCCTAATCCCAACCCTAACCCCAACCGTAAACGTAATCCAAACCCTAACCCCAACTCTAGCCCCAACCCTAACCCTAACGGGAAAATAGAAATACATTTTTTTTTTTTTTTTTCCCCTAACTAAGGGGGTGATAAAGGAGGTTTGATTTACTATTTATAACAGGTTTTTACAGCAGATTTTTATGTTTGGCAGCTGTCACATGCTAAAAGACGCTTTTTATTGCAAAAAATTAGTTTTTGCATCACCACATTTTGAGAGCTATAATTTTTCCATATTTTGGCCCACAGAGTCATGTGAGGTCTTCTTTTTTGTGGAACAAGTTGACGTTTTTATTGGTATCATTTTCGGGCACATTACATTTTTTGATCGCTTTTTATTATGATTTTTGTGAGGCAGAATAAACAAAAACCAGCAATTCATGAATTTCTTTTGGGTGGAGCGTTTATACCGTTCCACGTGTGGTAAAATTGATAAAGCAGATTTATTCTTCAGGTTAGTATGATTACAGCGATACCTCATTTATATAATTTTGTTATGTTTTGGCGCTTTTATACAATAAAAACTATTTTATATAAAAAATAATTAAATTTTGCATTGCTTTATTCTGAGAGCTATAACTTTTTAATTTTTTGCTGATGATGCTGTTTTGGAGCTCGTTTTTTGCGGGACAACATGATGTTTTACGCGGTACCATGTTTATTTATATCCATTTTTTTGATCGCATGTTATTCCACGTTTTGTTCGGCAGTATGATAAAGCATTGTTTTTTGCCTCATTTTTTATTTATTTTTTTACGGTGTTCACAGAAGGGGTTTACTAGTGGGACAGTTTTATAGGTCGGGTCTTTATGGACGCTTCGATACTAAATATGTGTACTTTTGTTTTTTTTATTTACATAAACAAATGTATTTATTGGAACAATATTTTATTTTTTTCTTTATTTAGGAATTTAAAAAAAAAAAATTTTACACAGTATATTTTTTTTACATTTTTACATTGTCCCAGGATGGGACATCACTGTAGAAAGTCAGATCACTGATCTGACACTTTGCACAGCACTGTGTCAGATCAGCGATCTGACAGGCAGTGCAGGAGGCTTGCAGGTGCCTGCTCTCAGCAGGCACTGACAAGCCACCTCCCTGTAGGACCCGGAAGGACCCCGTGGCCATATTGGATCCGGGAGGAGACCCTCAGAACAACGCGATCACATCGCGTTGTTCTGAGGGTCTCAGGGAAGCACACAGGGAGCCCTCTCCCTGCGCGATGCCTCTCTATGCCACCGGAATGCTGCGATCTTGTTTGATCGCAGTGTTCCAGGGGTTAAAGTGCCGAGAGTGGTCCGTGACCACTCCTGGCACATAGTGCCGGGCGTCAGCTGTGATAATCAGCTGACACCCGTCCACTATTGGCCGCGCTCCCCCCCCCTGAGCGTGGCTGATTGCACGTGACGTACTATTCAGTCCATGGGAATTAAGTCCCAGGTCACATGGACGGAATAGTATGTCCAATGCCAGAAAGGGGTTAAAAAGGTGGTTCATGCTTGGAAACCTTCTAATGTGGCTGAATTACAACAATTCTGCAAAGATGATTGGGCCAAAATTCCTCCAGAGTGTTGTAGTAGACTCATTGCCAGTTATCACAAATGTTGCATTGCAGTTGTTGCTGCTAAGGGTGGCCCAACCAGTTATTAGGTTTATGGGGCAATCACTTTTTCACACAGGGCCCTGTAGGTTTGGATTTCTTTTTCCCTTAATAATAAAGACCTTCAGTTCAAAAAATATATTTTATTGTACATGAGTTGGTGACTCTATGTTAGCACCTGTTCACATTTTAGTCTATGTTTGGATATGACGGTCAGTTTTTTGATATTTGTATTCATTAGCCTTCAGACTGAGCACTCCGCCTCTCAGCTTCAGCCATTTTTAATCAAGACAGAACCCTACCCCTCCACTGAGATGTAGATTTTTAGTCAAAGAGAGGACTCACAAGTTCCCATACAGATGAAGACTTTATTCTAAGTGAGGATGGCACTGATAAGTCCTGGTAAACGAGAAATGCCTTATCGTGGCTACCATGTACACATGAATTGGCCAATTTATGGGCTAAACGTTTTCAATTTTTCATATTTCTAGTGCAGTAATGCAATTCAATTTTTATATTTCATGTTTGCAAGTTTTGGCGCTACAGTGTGCTGCCTTATTTATTTTATTGTACATGAGTTGGTGACTCTAGGGTAGCACCTGTTCACATTTAGTCTATGTTTGGATGTGACGGTCAGTTTTTCTATATTTGTATTTAAAAACTGCATTATGTTTTTACTTGTGTTATCTTTGTCTAATATTTAAATTTATTTGGTGATCTGAAACATTTAAATGTGACAAACATGCAAAAGAATAGGAAATCAGGAAGGGGGCAAACACTTTTTCACACAACTGTATAAGAACTACACCAAAGACACTATTTGACAGATGATGAAACAAAGGTACAGCGAGTGTTAGAAAATTAGATATAACAGAAGCAGATTTTATACAAAAGGAAAAAGAAACCGAAAAAAAACTCCTAGTCCTAGCAGTACTCCTGGTATTTGTCCACAGGTGGCCAAACATGCAAACGCTGCCCTCAGTGTCTGACGGCAGAGGTCACATACTTTTACCTTTAAACATAGATCAGGCCCATTGCTAGAATTTCAAACTGGGAATCAACACTGGATTATTGGGGTAAGCGAATGGTAAGTAGTGTTATGTTTTTACATTTTTTCTCATCATAAAAAAACATTTTTGTATATACTATGGATGTAACTATTGAGGTATAAATTGCAAAACAAGACCTGGTTCCTTATTAGGCCCATACGTCCCTCTGCCATATAAAAAGTTACTAGTATAAAGGCGGTATACATGTAAAATGACACTTTGAGAATTAAGCATGTCTGTGCGGATGAAAGTGCCATATAAACACACACAGTATGCCGTGTTTGCATGCAGACAGTTAACTATGCGGCAGACAAACTGCAGGGTATGAGGATTACTTGTTCTTTGCTATGCGTTTTAAGTCTCCAGCTTCCTTTTAAGGCTGCATACAGGAGTCTAAGTTTAGCAGAAGAACTATCCTGGGAATCTCATCATTTAAGCCCTACTGATTTTCCCACTGATTCACAGCATCTCAAAACTTATTATCTCAGCCTGAGGTCAGTTGTCGCACCTCGGGTTTAAAATTACTTGATATTTTATAAAAATATTACTTTAGACTTGTTACAATTACAACTTAAATGACTCATCGCAACCTGTCAGTTCATCTACAAGTATTGGTTGTGTAATGTGAAAAGTATTGTCACCTTCAGCGCATTGTCATTAATATTATTATAAAATGCCAGATTTGTATAAAGGTTTTCTACAGTTTCAGAAATAAATCCCATTCTTGTAAAATTACTTTTCGAGATCTCTCTGGCTTGGTGGCTCCCGCGCGGTGCCAGGAGAATATGCTGTACACAGCAATCATATGCTTTCCCTGTGCGTGAGTTTTGGAAAGTGCTGATCATGAGCGCACTCCGGTGATGCTGTCTACAGTGGATGTCTAGATCATTCATCGTCAGTGCCAGTGGCCTTTGTGTTTGATATCCTTGTTGAATTAGGTCAATCAATGAGATAATTAAAAGAAAACACCAGTCTTGACATCTTGACTGTCCTAATTTTTTTTAAACTACGTCACACATTATATTCTTTTCAGCTGAAAAGTGTTCTGGAAAAAAATGTTAGATTTTGGTCTACTTGTAGTGTCCATCAGTGATACCATTAATTACTTCGACTATTTACCTGAGCTACATTACAGTCGGACCAAAAGATCTTGTCTTCAGGAGCGCACCACCCTCCTGACTCCTAACTTCTGGCTTGCTTGTAGCACCACCCTCTTGCCTCCTAACTTCCTGCTTGCTGGGGACACCGTCCTCTGCTTCTTAACTTCCTGCTTGCTGGGAACACCGTTCTCTGCCCCCTAACTTCCTGCTTGCTGGGGGCACCACCCTCCTGTCACCTAATTGCCTGCTTGCTGGTGGGCACCACCCTGCTGCCGCCTAACCTCCTGCTTGCTGGGGGGCACCGCCCTGCTGCCGCCTAACCGCCTGCTTGCGGGGGGCACTGCCCTCCTGCCTCCTAACTTCCTACTTGTTGGGGGCACCGCCCTCCTGCCTCCTAACTTCCTGCTTGCTGGGTGCACTGCTCTCCTGCCTCCTAACTTCCTACTTGCTGGGGGCACCACATTCCAGCTTGCTTAACCGACAGTTTGGACCAGCGTGTTGCCATGTCACTAGTCTGAACTGTGCACACTCTGATACTGCAAGTATTGGCTGCTTTGCCTCTGTGTATCAAAAATGCACGGGCAATAAAGTTAACCTAATCAATAGTCATTCATTTGCCCAGCTTCAAAGCTGAGCTTGCATGCCCTATTGAAAAGAGCTTAAAACAGTGCGCTTCTTGCCTGGGACACTAGCCACCCTTGATAGACTTCATCAGTGGCCTAGGCAACAAACAATAAACAATAGTATTACAAATACCACTATTCTTGAGAACAGACAGGGTTTTTAATAAAACGTAAAGTGCAAAGTTATTATTTACCCTGAAGGCATTATAAACACTTTATCAGCCTCCTAATAGCTTCTTCAACAATAATGTATTATCCCTAAATGCTAAATCTATGTGTTTAAAAACAAAGTTTAATCATTCCTGCTCTCCCTGCCTGCGGTAACTGGACTAGTTTGGGACTGCTGTCAAGCAATACTGCTGAACGGTGGAAACACGGCTACAGCAATGTAACTGACATCCCAATGTGTGCAGAAAAAATGAGAAGGTGCCCATCTCCTTTGCCTCCCTGCACACACTAGGATGTCTGTTACACCGCGGTGGGCGTGCTTCCATTGATCAGCAGTATTGCTTGACAGCAGTCCCAAACTAGTCCGGTTACCGCAGGCAGGGAGAGTAGGAATGATTATTTAGCATATACTAGTCAGTAGCATTGATTGACGGTGGCTCCGGACTAGTCCGGTGACCGTAGGTGGAGAGAGCCCTGAGAATTAACACACATACATTTAGTATTTAGGCATCATTAAAGTGGATATTAGAATGCTGATAAAGCGCTTGTAATACCTTTTAGTGGTAAATCCTTGTTAGGAGTCGAGTTTCCTCTGCTGCACAGGGGGAATCTCGATCCGTGTCTGCTGCGGTCTCCCATTCTCCATCGGCCGCAGTGGAGCCTGCTCAGCGGAGACATTGGTCCCAGCGTCTCACTGAGTTTGATTCAGTGCAAAGGGTTATTGCTGCCTCTCCAGGCTCTGCTATTGTACCCTGCACTGATCTACGGCGAACAGGCTTTTCTGGGACTAAGTCCTGCTTTGCACACACTGAGCATGCCCAGGGTAAGATCTCTCACTGGAGATCAAGGGTCACATGTTCAGGTACTGCAGCCAAATCTATTGGTCTTTCTAGGAAGGTCCTGTAGGTACGCAGGCTCTGTAGCAGTTTCTCATTGGTCCTCTTTTGGAAGGTCCTGTACGTGCTGCTGCTATTTAAGGCTCGCATGGCCGCACGGCCATGCACTAGTATCTTCTAAAGTTACATGCTTTGCGCCACTGTGGTCATATGCGTAAATGTGTTCAGGGACCCGGCTGAAATAAGCCCCTAGAATGCTGGCACCTCCGGTGAGGAGATTGTGTATGAGAGTATTCAGGGACCCGGCTGAAATAAGCCCCTAGAATGCTGGCACCTCCGGCGAGGAGTGTTGTGTGCATGCATGACCACTGACTGCTCTCTTCTGGGTAGTTAGCCTGTGTCTCTGTGAGAGTTAACAGGGCACAGAGCTTTGCTTTCTCGGCCGCTCTGTGAAGCTAACAGAGCTGGTTAATACCGCCATATTGAGCCGCCATTCACTTAGCGGCAGGATATTTCCTGCACGGTGGACCCCGGGTTGCGAACGCACCAATCACATCAATAAATATATTCGGTGCGTTCCGCAAACCCTAACAATCCTGTTGTCATATTCCTATTTCTAATATGGAAAGTGTCTATTTTTCAATGTTTTTTTCTGACTCACCCTGCCAATTATTTCTTAATTGACCAGCATTTTTTAGTAAATATTGTCTTCTGATCGGATTGTCATGCGGCTGTAATTTCTCTGCATAGGTGGTTACGTTACGGATGACAAGACTTGTGGCACTGAGGAAATACTTTGTCCTCCTTACAGTTAGAAAGAGCATGATTGTGAGTTTTCCCCTCTGTCAGCGTGCCAGCTTTTGAAATCAAATTAGATTTCTGTCTCTAGAGAAAATTATGTGGGGGAGATACAAAGCAGATCTAAAATAACCAGTGTCACAGTATGAGGTAGGACGGAACTAGGGGTCTAATTTTTTCTCAATTAAATAAAAAAGGCTGCAAAAAATGTGATTAAAAAACATGCAACAACAACTGTGTTAGATCTGAAAGCCAGTTGAAAAAAAAAAAATGGATATCTGACACGGATTTCTCTTGGACGCCATGTCAGATAATTCCAACCCAAATAAAAATCTGTCTGAACTTTATATCGATATGAAGTGAATTCTAAATTATAGCATTTAACTACCAAAAAAAATTGTGACGCATGGACGATGAAAAGTCCACACGTGGTAGATATGTTGCAGAATTCAAGCGTCCGCATTAAAGGGGGTATCTAGCTTTTTGTAAACGAATGCCTTATCCAGCGAATAAGCCATCATTATTAAATCAGTGGGGACAGGATAATTGGCACCATGTCCAATCTACAGCTTGAAGAGTCTGCCCTTGGGCTAGTATTCCTATTACATATTTTCAAAAAGAATTTGCCTCCCCTCTAGCACCAACTGGTCTGAGCACTGCCGCGATTCTTAGGTTGGTCCATAGGCAGGCCCGTTAATACCTACAGTACATAATGTAGACAAGGCTGCAGCAGGGTCACATTATGGTCCTGATTCATCATAGTGAATTCTGCTGTAAATCACCTTGAAAAGTCGAAAAAATTTTGCGCAACACAGTTGTGCAGCAATTTTGCGACTTTTGGCATTTCCAAGCCAGTTACACACAATTCTGGCAAAATGGCTGGAACTGGGATGGGATGGAGTTGCCGCAGGGGTGTGGAAATCTTCGGTCTTGTTGAATCTGCCCTATATGTGCAATATATGGGTGTCCAGTAAATAGCAATGACAGGTAGTGAGCGGATTGTCATCTAGGTACCTGAGCACCACTGCAATGTTCACATGTAGGGATGACACCAAACACGACAATGTTTTATGGGGAAAAGCTGAATTTCTGTCAGTATTTATTCCGGATACACAGACACTGACCTCATGCACATTGCCATACTTTAGATTCACTCTGCAGAGATACTAAATACAAAGCCCATAGCCTGCCATGGTTCATGATTATAAATTCTGCATCTGGTATCCTTCCATTCACGATAATGGAATCTACATTCTTACCATCGATTGCAGTTATCTTGATAAGTTGCTCCATTTGGATAGTTCTTGCCATTTCTGATACATACTGGAAGAAAAGAGTCCCTGTTATTAGGGCTGATCATTGACAAGAGAGGATTAGGATTACAAGATATTTTTAATCAAATTAAAAGGCTAAATTTTACCAATCAAAAAAGCAAAATGGCAGAAAATTTAACACATCACATTGCAGTGCTTAGATTGAGACGCACATCTTTATCACTAAAACATCGGAGCTGACCACATCAAGGGAGTATATAATCATTACATTTTAAATGTAAAATTCAGAGGATGAAAATCGTATCAAATCCACAGCTAAAAATCCACACGTAACACACAGTGGCATAGCATTAGGGAGGACACAGGGGCTGTTTCTCCAAATTCTATGGGGGTGCAACATTTCTTCTCCCGCCCCCATTGCCATTGCCACTTCTTGTCATAACACAGAAAAGCAATGAGTGCCTACCCACAGAACAACAAACTAGTTGATTAAAGCAGACAGGGACTCCTTTGATATGTACTCTAAGTCGATTCCACAGAATCATGTGCAGAGCGGAGATGAATTTGTCATTGACTGCTGCGTTCTGCATAGACGTCAACCAAGATGACAAAGCTGTCAGTATGATGGAGAGAGTTTTGTCATCTTAGTTGCTGTCTATGTCGAGCACAACAGTCAATGACAAACTCAACTGCTGCGCTCTGCATAAGAAGCAACTGAGATGAGAAAGGTTGCACTGAGCTTTCTTACAGCTACCGGCCTCTCCTCTGCCTCGAAATCTTGTTAGAGGAGAAACAGACCTGCAGGCGAAGTTGTCCCAAATTTTAAAAAACTGTCAGTCTAAAAAAAGTTAGGAATAGGGTGAGAGATAGAAGAAGGGTTAAGGATGGGACCAGGGTTAGGGATAGGACTAGTATGAAAACATAGTCTTATAGCAAAAACACAAAAATGTAATAAAAATGTAAAAATAAAAATTATTATAACAATCTATAACTTTATTTTTAAAAGGTTATGTCTTGCTTTGACCCAGGTGGTGGCAAACCATTATATGCCACTGCTAACCCTAGCCTTAGGCCTTAAGCTAGGGTCAATTATGCAAATCACACTGATCACGCTCTGAATAGAGTGTGATCCGATTTATTCTTATGAGGAGAAGATGGAAAAAATAAATCTCCATCTTTTCCATTCTGTAGATTGTTGAAAATTGGATCGCACTCAGATGTCATCCGCATGCAGTCTGATGTTTCCCATGAACTCATTAACTTATGCAACATATGCAAATCATGCAAGCTGCAATTTTTTTTCCTCAGATAGACTGTCCGAGGAAAAAAAGGCAATGTTTTGCAGGATCGCCCTCGGATCAAATTACAGTCATCCGCATGAGCCTTTACATTGGTTGATTATCATGAATGAGTGTTCCCTCGGAAAGCTCATTTCCCAATAATTGAGCATTTTTTTCTGGAGAAATGATCTATAAGCTTGCTTAAAAATCTTTGTCCTCGGCAGCACATCGTCTGGTGTAAACAGGTGCTGTGCTGCTAAGAACAATGGCTGTCTATGAGCAAAGGACGACCTATTACTAACTGTTCTCTACAAATAGGAAATATGGTCTACCTGTAAAGAGACTATTAAATGACCAACAATAAGCAAAAAATTAGCTAATTGGCATTTAACGGTGGCGTAAACCCAGCCATAGAAAGGACTTTAGCAAAGTGTAAAGAATTTTTTCAGCCTCTAATCACTAGTCTATTCACCAGTTCCATGTATGATGGTAGAACTGTAATTGGTCACCATTAGTCTATTTACTGGTCACATGTATGATGGTAGCACTGTAATTAGTCACCATTAGTCTATTCAACAGTCCCCTGTATGATGATAGCACTGTAATTAGTCACCACCATATTCAGTTATGATATGTAAGTGCTTCTCACTAAATTAGAATATCATCAAAAAGTTTATTTCAGTTCTTCAATACAAAAAGTGAAACTCATATTATATAGAGTCATTAAAAAAAAAAGATCTATTTCAAGTGTTTATTTCTGTTAATGTTGATGATTATGGCTTACAGTCAATGAAAACCCAAAAGTCATTATCTCAGTAATTTAGAATACTTTATAGTGGACCTACTCCAACAGATGACATGGCTCTCAAACCATCATTGATTGTGGAAACTTCACACTAGATCTCAAGTAGCTTGGACTTTGTGCCTCTCCACTCTTCCTCCAGACTCTGGGATCTTGATTTCCAAATGAAATACAAAATTGACTTTCATCTGAAAATAACACCTTGGACCACTGAGCAACAGTCCAGTTATTTTTCTCCTTGGCCCAGGTAAGATACTTCTGGCGTTGTCTATTGGTCATGAGTGGTCTGACACAAGGAATGTGACACTTGTATCCCATGTCTTGGATACATCTATGTGTGGTTGCTCTTGAAGCAATGAATCCAGCAGCAGTCCAATCCTTGTGAATCTCCCCCAAATTTTTGAATGGCCTTTTCTTAACAATCCTTTCAAGGCTGCGGTTATCCTGGTTGCTTGGCACCTTTTTCTACCACACTTTTTCCTTCCACTCATCTTTCCATTAATATGCTTGGATACAGCACTCTGTGAACAGCCAGATTCTTTAGCAATGATCTTTTGTGGCTTACCCTCCTTGTGGAGTGTGTCACTGACTGCCTTCCGGACATCTGTTAAGTCAGCAGTCTTCCCCATGATTGTGGAGCCTACTGAAACAGACTAAGGGACCTTTTTAAACACTTAGGAAGCCTTTGCAGGTGTTTTTATTATTCTAATTTACTGAGATAATAACTTTTGGATTTTCATTGGCTATAAGCCATAATCATCAATATTAACAGAAATAAACACTTGAAATAGATCACTCTGATTGTAATGACTATATAATATATGAGTTTCACTTTTTGTATTGAAGAAATGAAATAAATTAACTTTTTGATGATATTCTAATTTAGTGAGAAGCACTTGTAGTTGTTAGTTAGGGTAGGCTTGTCAGTTCTATAGAAATTGATATCCTTATTTAAGACTTGTGGTCTTTCTCCACTGTATGAAAATAATTTGGATACATGCTATAAATATTAGATATTATAAATACAATTTAGCTGCCCGTTGGCATTTGCTGCAAAAAGTAAAGGGATTGGGAATTGGACCGATGGCCCTTACTAGCTGTTCAAGAATGTGAGAGTCTCTTCTCAGCCTTGGGAAAATCACTGTGTCTCCCCTCTACATCAATCTATATGAATACAACAAGGCCATTTATATGTTTCCCACTTTTCCAGCTTCCTTGCATTGTCAACAGTAAGCTATTGGGTTACGTCAAAGTTCTTCATTGCATTTGCTTGATCTGCCTGCTTATCAACATCGTTGCTCTGAGTTTTGGGTTAGGTTTTTAAAGACTTTCCCTGTTCCCAGTAATATCCTGGCTGTTAGTATAGATGATATGTATATAGTTTGGGCAGGGCCATAATTAACTTTTCCTGATTTCATATAGTCTTTTCATAAAGTATCCTGTTAAATGGCTGACATTACGCTTTCACTTAAAGAAAATATCCGTTTTGGAAACCGTGCCTATGTCACATTAAAAGTTTACTGACAGATTTATACATTATTATATAGTTACAGCCATTTAGCCCCTCGGGACAAAACCAATTCTTTCGCTAAAGACAAGTGTTTTTTAGAACATTTTTTTACTTCCTACATTTCATTAGCCGTAGCTTTTTTATTTATAGGACTACATTGGTATTTTTATGTCTATGTTGCTGTTTACCATTTTATTTAGCTCAAATTATACCATTACTTTATTTCATGGGTTATTACAAAAATAAGGACACTTGATATGTTGTTTGTATTACTTTTGGGGACTTATATAAATATAATGATTAGTAAAAATTGTTTTATATACCATTAGCAGATTAAGGCCGGGGTCACACAAGCGCAGATTCTCTCATGCAAAAGAATCAGATCGATTAAAAAAAATGACACTCGGCACAAACTCTGATCAGATTGTCAGCTAAGGCTGTGTTTCCACAATGAGCTTTTATCACGTTTTTGACGCTGCGTGTTTTCCTGCGTCAAAAACACAATGTCTTACAGTTCCAGCAAAGTGGATGGGATTTCTTGAAACCTCATGCCCACTGTGCTTCTTATTGATGCTGCATAAACTGTACGTTTTTCAAATTTTATGTGCAGATTTTCACCATAGACTCACATTAGATGCAGAAAATCCGCAGGTAAAAAACGCATGTTTTTATTGCAGAAATGCATAAAAAAATGCATGTAATCAGCACCTAAGTATATCAATAAAGTTTGGTGAAGTTTCAAAAATAAGCCAACTTTATTTAAAGAATGACACACTGAACAGAGACAAACACTGCAGCTTTAAAAATGCGATAAAAGCGTATTTAAATAAAAAATGCACACAAAAACGCAAGTAACCAAATTTAAATAGGTGCAGAAGTTCTGAAACATCAAAAACTCACCAAAAGCTCTTTGTTGGAATGTACCCTTAGCGTGATCCCATTCTCTCGGATGAAAGAATTGCAGCACAAGTGCGGAGAAGACAGAACAAAATGTTTCCATCTTCTCTATTGTGTGATTCTGCAGAAATCGGACTGCACTCGGATGTCATCCGTGTGCCGTGCGATGTCTTCCATGCACCCTGTTATGATCCGGTGGTAGGATCTCAAAACTGACCTGATACATATAACCAGAATGTTAGGACAAGTTCTGGGGATGTGGAAGCTATACTGACCGCAATCCTGATCCTATCCAAACACACTAAAGGCAGCCGTGGAGCGTTACCTAAAAACCTAGACGCCTCTTCACAGCCTGAGAAACTGACTGCCCCTAGAGAGAAGCAAAGACCTCACTTGCCTCAGAGAAATAACCCCAAAGTTTTAGACAGCCCCCCCCAAATAATAACGGTGAGTTAAGGGGAAAATACAAACGTAGAAATGAAACAGGTTTAGCAAATGAGGCCCGCTAATACTAGATAGACAGAAAATAGATAGGAATCTGTGCGGTCAGTACAAAAGCTATCAAAAATAAACCACGCAGAGAATACAAGAACCCCCACACCGACTCACGATGTGAGGGGCGCACTCTGCACCCCAGAACTAACCAGCAAGCAAAAAATCACATAAAAGCAAGCTGGACTGAACTCATCATATACTGAGAAACGTTTTCAAGGAAATAATGAGCAAAATGAACAAGCAAACTTAGCTTCTCCAGAAGGAGACTGGTCACAAGGAATATTCGGGAGAGCTCAGAATCAGGACTGAATACACCGACAGCAGGCAACAAATGAAGGTCCAGGTGAGCTAAATAGGCCCAGCATAGCAGGAAATGAAGCAGCTGAGCCCAGCCAAGACCAGCCATATCGCTAAAGGCCACCAGAGGGAGCCCAAGAACAAACTCACACAGTACCACTCATGAGCACAGGAGGGAGCCCGAGAACGGAATTCACAACAGTACCCCCCCCTTGAGGAGGGGTCACCGAACCCTCACCAGAGCTCCCAGGCCGATCAGGACGAGCCGAATGAAAGGCACATGGACATCGGAGGCGACAACCCAGGAATTATCCTCCTGACCATAGCCCTTCCATTTAACTAAGTACTGAAGCTTCCGTCTCGAAATACGAGAATCCAAGATCTTCTCCACCACATACTCCAACTCCCCCTCGACCAAGACAGGAGCAGGAGGATCAACAGAAGAGATCACAGGCACCACATTGTTATGATCCTTAGTGGTTGAGGATCACAAAATACTCCAGCTAAGTAACAAAACATAGGACAAGCTTTAGGGAGGTGGTAAAGTGGACTGACCGCAAATCTGAACCTATCCAACACACTAGAGGTAGCCGGTGAACGTGACTAAAATCCTAGACGTCTCGAACCAGCCTGAGGAACTAACTACCCCTAGAGAGAAAGAAAGACCTCACTTGCCTCCAGAGAAATAATCCCCAAAGATATAGAAGCCCCCAACAAATAATAACGGTGAGGTAAGAGGAAGGCACATACACAGGGGTAAAAGCAGATTCAGCAAATGAGGCCCACTAATACTAGATAGCAGAAAATAGAAAAGGGGTCTGTGCGGTCAGTAAAAAACCCTTACAAATATCCACACTGAGATTTCAAGAACCCCCGCACCAACTAACGGTGTGGGGGGAGAAACTCAGTCCCCTAGAGCAACCAGCAAGCGAGGAAATCACATTTTAGCAAGCTGGACAAGAAACATGATGAATGCTGATAATCAAAAAATAAACAAACAAAAACTTAGCTTGTCTTGGAGAGACTGGGAGCAAGGTAGTCACAAGGAATCTGAAGAGCACTGAATACATTGAGAGCAGGCAAGGAACTGAGTATCCAGGTGAGCTAAATAGGAAACCAACCAAGGATAACGAACCAGCTGATGCTGCCAACCTGCAGAAAGGCAACACTACACAGTACCGCTTGTGACCACTAGAGGGAGCCCAAAAATAGAGTTCACAACACCACATATCTCTGCAACAGTGACCTATGGAACACATTATGAATGGCAAACGATGTTGGGAGGTCCAAATGAAATGATACAGGGTTGAGGATTTCCAAAATCTTATAAGGACCAATGAAACGAGGCTTGAACTTAGGAGAGGAAACCTTCATCGGGACATAACGAGAAGACAACCATACCAAATCCCCCACACGAAGTCGGGGACCCACACAGCGACGGCGGTTAGCAAAGCGCTGAGCTTTCTCTTGGGACAACGTCAAATTGGCCACCACATGGTACCAAATCTGCTGCAACCTATCCACCACAGAATCCACCCCAGGACAGTCAGAGGGTTCAACCTGACCCAAGGAAAAACGAGGATGAAAACCAGAATTGCAAAAGAAAGGTGAAACCAAAGTAGCAGAACTAGCCCGATTATGGAGAGCGAACTCAGCCAATGGCAAAAAAGTCACCCAATCATCCTGATCAGCAGAAACAAAACATCTCAAATAAGTTTCCAAGGTCTGATTAGTTCGTTCGGTTTGGCCATTCGTCTGAGGATGGAAGGCCGACGAAAAAGACAATTCAATGCCCATCTTAGCACAAAAGGACCGCCAAAATCTGGACACAAACTGGGATCCTCTGTCAGACACAATGTTCTCCGGAATACCATGCAAACGAACCACATTCTGAAAAAACAGTGGCACCAAATCGGAGGAGGAAAGCAGCTTAGGGAAGGGCACCAAATGGACCATTTTAGAAAAACGATCACAAACCACCCAGATGACAGACATCCTCTGAGAGGCAGGAAGATCCGAAACAAAATCCATGGAAATATGCGTCCAAGGCCTCTTCGGGACAGGCAAAGGCAAAAGCAATCCACTGGCACGAGAACAGCAAGGCTTGGCCCGAGCACAAATCCCACAGAACTGCACAAAGGAACGCACATCCCGCGACAAGGAAGGCCACCAAAAGGACCTCGCCACCAAATCCCTGGTACCAAAAATCCCAGGATGACCCGCCAACACCGAAGAATGAACCTCGGAAATAACTCTACTGGTCCATCTGTCCGGGACAAACAGTCTCTCCGGTGGACAACGGTCAGGTCTATTGGCCTGAAACTCTTGCAACACCCGTCGCAGATCAGGAAAGATGGCAGACAAAATCACCCCCTCTTTGAGGACACCAGTCGGTTCAGAAACTTCCGGGGAGTCAGGTACAAAACTCCTAGAAAGGGCATCAGCCTTCAAGTTTTTCGAACCCGGAAGAGATGAAACCACTAAATCGAAACGAGAGAAAAACAGCGACCATCGAGCCTGTCTCGGATTCAACCATTTGGCAGACTCGAGATAAGTCAAATTCTTGTGATCCGTCAAGACCACCACACGATGCTTGGCTCCTTCAAGCCAATGTCGCCACTCCTCAAATGCCCACTTCATTGCCAACAACTCACGATTACCAACATCATAATTCCGCTCGGCAGGCGAAAACTTTCTTGAAAAGAAAGCACATGGTCTCATCACAGAGCCATCAGAGCTTCTCTGCGACAAGACAGCCCCTGCTCCAATCTCAGAAGCATCAACCTCGACCTGAAAGGGAAGAGAGACATCGGGCTGGCGCAAGACAGGAGCCGAAGAAAACCGACGTTTCAGCTCCTGAAAGGCCTCCACGGCCGCAGGAGACCAATTCGTCACATCAGAACCCTTCTTGGTCAAATCCGTCAAAGGCTTAACCACACTAGAAAAATTAGTGATGAAGCGACGGTAAAAATTAGCAAAACCCAAGAACTTCTGAAGACTCTTCACAGATGTCGGTTGAGTCCAGTCATGAATAGCCTGGACCTTGACTGGTTCCATCTCAATAGTAGAAGGAGAAAAAATAAAGCCCAAAAAGGAAACCTTCTGGACTCCGAAGAGACATTTAGAGCCCTTCACAAACAAGGCATTGGCACGCAGGACCTGAAATACCATCCTGACCTGCTTCACATGAGACTCCCAATCATCAGAAAAGACCAAAATATCATCCAGGTACACAATCATAAATCTATCCAGATACTCTCGGAAGATGTCGTGCATGAAGGACTGAAACACAGAGGGGGCATTAGAAAGCCCAAAAGGCATCACCAAGTACTCAAAATGGCCTTCGGGCGTATTAAATGCTGTTTTCCATTCATCGCCCTGCTTTATGCGCACAAGATTATACGCTCCTCGAAGATCTATCTTGGTGAACCAACTGGCCCCCCTAATCCGGGCAAACAGATCGGACAACAGTGGCAAGGGGTACTGAAATTTGACTGTGATGTTATTTAGAAGGCGATAATCTATACAGGGTCTCAGAGAACCATCCTTCTTGGCCACAAAAAAGAACCCCGCACCCAAAGGGGACGAGGACGGGCGAATATGCCCCTTCTCCAAGGACTCCTTTATATAACTCCGCATAGCGGCATGTTCCGGTACAGATAAATTAAAAAGTCGTCCCTTAGGGAACTTACTACCAGGAATCAGATTTATAGCACAATCACAATCCCTATGAGGAGGTAGGGCACTGGATTTGGGCTCATCAAATACATCCTGGTAGTCCGACAAAAATTCAGGGACTTCAGAAGGAGTAGAAGAAGCAATTGACACCAAAGGAGCATCGCCATGAATTCCCTGGCAACCCCAACTTGACACAGACATTGCTTTCCAATCCAGGACTGGATTATGAGCCTGCAGCCATGGCAGACCCAACACAACAACATCATGCAAATTATGTAGCACAAGAAAGCGAATCACCTCCTGATGTGCAGGAGCCATGCACATGGTCACTTGAGTCCAGTACTGAGGTTTATTCTTGGCCAATGGCGTAGCATCAATTCCCTTTAGTGGGATAGGGAATTGTAAAGGCTCCAAGATAAAACCACAGCGCCTGGCAAATGACAAATCCATCAAATTCAGGGTGGCACCTGAATCCACAAAAGCCATAACTGAGTAGGATGACAGAGAGCAAATCAAGGTAACAGACAAAATGAATTTAGGTTGTACAGTACCAATGGTGACAGACTTGGCGAACCTTTTTGTGCGCTTAGAACACTCTGAGATAACATGAGCAGAATCACCACAGTAAAATCACAACCCATTCTGACGTCTGTGGTTTTGCCGTTCAACTCTGGTCAGAATCCTGTCGCATTGCATAGGCTCAAGTTTCTGCTCAGAAAATACCGCCAGATGGTGCACAGGTTTGCGCTCCCGCAAACGCCGATCAATCTGAATGGCCAAAGACATTGACTCATTCAGACCCGCAGGCGTGGGGAACCCCACCATAACATCTTTAAGGGCTTCAGAAAGACCCTTTCTGAAAATCGCCGCCAGGGCGCACTCATTCCATTGAGTGAGCACAGACCACTTCCTAAACTTCTGACAGTAAACCTCTGCTTCATCTTGACCCTGAGAGAGAGCCAGCAAAACCTTCTCTGCTTGGTCTACCAGATTTGGTTCCTCATAAAGCACTCCAAGCGCCAGAAAAAACGCATCCACATTTAGCAATGCAGGATCTCCTGGCGCCAGAGAGAATGCCCAATCTTGAGGGTCACCACGTAACAAAGAAATAACAATTTTAACTTGCTGAACAGAGTCACCAGAGGAGCGAGGTCTCAGAGAAAGGAATAACTTACAATTATTCTTAAAGTTCAAAAACCTAGATCTATCTCCGGAGAACAGCTCAGGAATTGGTATTTTAGGCTCTGACATAGGACTGCGGACTACATAATCCTGAATGCCCTGTACTCTTGCAGTGAGATGATCCACACTAGAAGACAGACTCTGAATGTCCATATCTGCAACTGAATTCAGAACCACCCAGATATTAAGGGGAGGAGAGAGGCTAAACACAGTGCAGAAAAAAAAAAATGACTTCAGGATTTCTCTTCTCCCTCTTCTGCTGCATTAACACTTTGTGGCCTGCTGTACTGTTATGATCCGGTGGTAGGATCTCAAAACTGACCTGATACATATAACCAGAATGTTAGGACAAGTTCTGGGGATGTGGAAGCTATACTGACCGCAATCCTGATCCTATCCAAACACACTAAAGGCAGCCGTGGAGCGTTACCTAAAAACCTAGATGCCTCTTCACAGCCTGAGAAACTGACTGCCCCTAGAGAGAAGCAAAGACCTCACTTGCCTCAGAGAAATAACCCCAGAGTTTTAGACAGCCCCCCACAAATAATAATGGTGAGTTAAGGGGAAAATACAAACGTAGAAATGAAACAGGTTTAGCAAATGAGGCCCGCTAATACTAGATAGACAGAAAATAGATAGCTTTTGTACTGACCGCACAGATTCCTATCAAAAATAAACCACGCAGAGAATACAAGAACCCCCACACCGACTCACGATGTGAGGGGCGCACTCTGCACCCCAGAACTAACCAGCAAGCAAAAAATCACATAAAAGCAAGCTGGACTGAACTCATCATATACTGAGAAACGTTTTCAAGGAAATAATGAGCAAAATGAACAAGCAAACTTAGCTTCTCCAGAAGGAGACTGGTCACAAGGAATATTCAGGAGAGTTCAGAATCAGGACTGAATACACCGACAGCAGGCAACAAATGAAGGTCCAGGTGAGCTACATAGGCCCAGCATAGCAGGAAATGAAGCAGCTGAGCCCAGCCAAGACCAGCCATATCGCTAAAGGCCACCAGAGGGAGCCCAAGAACAAACTCACACAGTACCACTCATGACCACAGGAGAGAGCCCGAGAACGGAATGCACAACAGCACCCATAGACTTGAATGGGTACTTGCGATCCGATTTGCGCAGCAACTTGCAGCATGTTGCGTTCTTTTTCTCCTGACGAATCTCTGACATGTTGGACAAAAAATTCCACAACTGTCAAACATTCAATGACATAGCATTGTAGTGTATTGACAAGCATAGCGATAATGACAGTTATTGAGCAATGTTTGTATTTCTTACATAGAGAGGGGCGTAAGTATAATGGGTGCAAGAATGCCTATGGGGCCCATACAAGACTGGTGTGGGTGAACCCCAACAATTCTTAAGTGACCACTGCATTTTATCAATAATTTTATACCAGATGTGGTTCATTTTTAGGCTAAGTTCCCAAGATGAGTATTTGGTGCATTTTTTCTGACACATATTTTTGCATGGATAAAGTTACAGCGAAGTCAATAGAATTTATATGAATTTCATACCCATTGTGCTGCTTTTTTTTTTAGTTAGTTTGTTTTTTTATAACCTTATTACAACGCAGTGTAGAAAATATATGGTGCTTATTCCTGGGCTTTAACCTTGTATTATTCTAAATTTGACTAAAGCTCCTGCAATCTAGAAGGAGCAGGTCATGTCTCTGGGTGTCTGACTCATCTGGAGACCCTGAGGAGAAGACAGAAGTGGTTTATTATCGCTTCTGTCTACCATTTTGCCTGCTACATAGCACTCAATGATTACTATGTAATATAAAAAAGCATTGGTAGTGCCTATATTTTTGTAGGACTTGGCAATCACATAATCAGTCTGCCAGCATAGCAGAGCTAATTAACAGATCATAGCAGTCACTTACGACAATCACTTATGTCACTATAGTATGCTATTTTCCCCTTTAGGGCTCATACTCACTTGCGAGAAGCTCGGATGAGTCTCACACGGCGATACCCGGCACTGCACCCGGCACTCAGGAGCGGAGCGTGTGGCTGCATGTATTCCTATGCGGCCGCATGCCCCAATCTGAGTGCCGGCAGCAGCTCCGGGTATTAACATGCGAGACTCATCCAAGTTTCTTGCAAGTGAGTATGAGCCCTTAGGGTGTGTTCACACTGAGCTTTATTTCTGTAGGAGTTTCTGTTGCAGAAACTCCAAAAACCATGAGGAGTTCAAAACCCACAAGGTTTGAGTAGGGAGTTTCCGCTCAGAAAACTCAGTGTGAACATACCCTGAGGTGAATTACTATTTTTAATGGAGCTTGTTTTGGCTGCAGCATCTGGAGCGCCCCCATGGGGCCGTGGGGTACTCGGTACCGGGTCCTTCGGTTCACAGGGGGATGTCACGGTGGCTGACCCGGTCCATGGCCCTGGGACGTCCGTGCAAAAGGGAAAGGTCTTTAAAGGGATAATGTTCGTGACGCCACCTGTGGTATTCGGTCAGGGTGACCGACGCTGCTTTAAGTGGTCCGTTGGGGTGATGTTATGGCAGCTAGATGGTATACCTTCCCACAGGTGAAGTATGTCCCCAGGGCTTCCCAGTATGTAGATGGTGGATGGTGTGAGGCGCAGTGAAGAATGAGGACACAAGGTTGCAGTCTCTTTACCTTTTACTGAAGGCTTCAGCATCCACAGTCCAAAGCACAGACCACAGGGCAGGCAGAGTCCGGCCGGTTTGGAGGCAAGTCCAGAGTTCCCTTGTCCAGGTGGAAATCAGTAGCCTTCCTCTAGCGCCTTGGTGTTGTAGTACCTTACTGCTAAGCTTCTCATAAGGTCCTCACAGATGTTATGGATGTTATGTCTCTCTCTCTCTGTTCCCCGGATAGGACAAACCCGTATGACCGGTGGCTTGATGCGTTTTATAGGGACTCTATCATGCCCCAGCCTCTAAGGGGTGCCACCTTGCCTCCTGGGTATGGGACGAGCAGGTAACATGAAATTAGCTGTCCTGCCGGTCTCTGGAGCAAGGCATAGAGGGTTGTTGCTCCCTCGGTGTTCCGGCTACCGGGATCCTGCGCCTCAGAAGGAGGCAGCCTGTGTAGGGCTGGGCTCCATCTGGTATCCACTCCTTTGCTACGACTTCTTTCACCCTCTCTGCAATACAGTTCTCCTTCAGTGTCTCTTTCTGGAAGCTGCAGCTCTCAGGCCATGCACAGCTCCGTGTCCCTCTTCCTCGATCTCTGACAGGATCCCACCCCTGTCAGGGAGCAACTACCTAAGCGAAGCTCAGCCAGCAACTCACTTTCGCTACAGGTCACCAGTTTTACCTAAGTGTGGGGAGTGACCTAATAAATAGGAGCAGAGCTCCCCCTGGTGGCCTGGAGTGTGAAATGTGTTGCATGTTTGTGATACTTGGATGCAGTTGTCCTTCTTTGCCTCCAAACGTAACACCACTCCCCCTAGAGGAGAATGATATCACTGCAACGACCAGGACCCTGGGGCACTGCACATCTGCTATGGTATTAGCTGTTTTAAAAGGTCTGTGAATACACCTTTAAATGGAATGAAAATCTATTTCTCCTGTACATGAAAGGCTTCTGAAGCTCACATTTTTTTTTGTTCTGTTCTACATCATGGGGAAGAATTTATGCAATGTCCTTTCTAAAACCTGCACATGTAACCAAAATGTAAATTACCTTTATTCAGCTTAACCAAGCATTTTAAAACTTTTGACAATGTAATTGGTTTTACTACTGGTGGCAGAAAACTATCTTTCCCTAAATAAGCTGTAAATACTAGAAATAGATAAGATAATAATAAGAATAGAAGACAATTTAAAAGCCAAGCTGCTGATTCATCACTGAATTTGCCCATTTTTTGAGTGTTTTTAAATTTTTTTGTTTTGTTTTCATTTTTCAGCTAATTTATTATCAGTTTTGTGCCTTTATGATGGTTTTTTAAGCTGTTTACAACCCTCTCCATTTTTTGTTTGTTATTGTGGGTGTAGTTAGAAAATTCTAGATGGTTTTGTCTCATTCATCACGTGCAACTCTATGAAACGTACTCTACTGCCCTCCTGGAGTATTTTTGTAGATTTTTTTCTGACTATAACCAGACAGACAGGACAATTATGCAATGGACTCTCTGATCAAACTCTGATCAGAGATTGACCAAAGTGTCAGTATAGGGTGATCTGATTCTCTCAGATGAGCACACTGAAGAGAAGATGGAGAACAAAATTTCTCCATCTTCTCCATTTTATGAGTCTGCGGAAATCGGACTGCACTCAGATGACATTCGAGAGCAGTTCGATGTTTTCCACGCACCCATAGACTCATTTGATTTCAAAGTTAAATAGAAACATGCTGCAATTTCTTTCCACTGACAGATTCTGTCAGTGACAAATTGTGCATCAGCGCTGCCCCATTGGAAAACATTGGTTTGAGTGCTATCTGATAAAAACAAAACAAAACGGATAGCACTCGTCCAATGTATACGCTCATGTGAGCGAGCCCTCAGACTAACATGTGACTTAACTCCAAAAAGCAGTAACAAAAGTAAAAAGGCATCTCTTTACATTTTCCCTTAATCATCGTGAACCATTTTGATGAACCAGGAGTGGGTGATAAATACAGAAGTGGTGACATGTATCTATTATACTTTTCCTCTGATTGTTCCACTCCTGGTTTTGGCTAAGGCTATGTGCGCACGTTGCGGATTGGTGTGCGCATGTTTCCGCACTGGTTTTGCAAAATCCACAGGTAAACCACACTGCGGATTACCCGCGGATTTACTGTGGTATTTGTATGGATTCCACCTGCGGTTTTACACCTGCAGATTCCTATTATGGATCAGGTGTAAACCGCTGCAGAATCTGCACGAAGAATTGACATGCTGCGGAATAAACACCGCTGCATTTCCGCTAGTTTTTTTCCGCAGCATGTGCACTGCAGATTTTGTTTTCCATAGGTTTACATGGTACTGTCCAACGCATGGAAAACTGCTGCGGATCCGCAGCAAAATCCGCACATAGCCTTATAAGTACTGGGGTAAAAAATATTGATGAGGCTTTGATTTATGTGGAATTGATCGTATTTTTTAGCACTGTTTTGGGTACACAAATTACTGTGTAATTGTGTTATGTTTTTGCGACGAATATAGAGAAAAACTATTTTTATTTAGTTTTTCTTTTTAGTTTATATTTATTACTGTTCGTGTTTCAATCAAATAATCCCTAAAATGATTTCTCCTGATTTTTCTATTTTTTTATGGTGGGGCTTTTTAGATATATTGCCAAGTACCGTAATTCAATTTCAATCATTTAGAGGTAATGTCACATTGCTACATCGCAACCTTCATGCCTGGGGACCATGGTCACTGTGTAGCCCTTAAAGGGAATCTGTCATAATGTTTTTGCTACCTCATCTGAGAGCAACATAGTGTAGGAAAAGAGACCCTGAATCCAAAGATGTATCACTTAGGTCACTGGGTGCGGCAGTTGTTATAGAATCAGAGTTTTTGGATGTAAAATGAAGCAGAGCTGAGAAAGCTAACCCCACCCACACCAGGCTCTGAATTTACATAGTCTATTGACAGTAAGCTGCTTATCACAGGAGGGTGTGTGGTCCGACCAGTGTTCACATGACAGCTAGTCACAGCATTGATAATGTTCTTGTAATAAAACCTTCAGTGTAAGTAAACAACAGCACACACTGAATTTTGTGTGTTGATTTACGGTGTGATCGGCCAACCATCTAATGTATATGTGGAGCCTCCTGACTATCAACAGATTAAGTCAAGGGGGATAAGGGTCAACATGTTTGATCCTTTTGTCCTGTAAACAGAAAAGCTACTGCCAAATAGCGCTTTCTCCTTTCCTTCCATAAAGGAAGCAGTAATGCTTGGCTGAGCCAACTATTAATAAATATGGGGGAGTCGGGAGAGATAGCTGCCAGCTGAGGACATGATGTATAGCCAGGGCTTGATTTAAAGGAGACATTAAGATATGCTCTTTATCATAAATAAAGCCATATACACATTTCTACTTTCTGATACTTATCATGGGAACAGATGATAGGTACCAAGCCTGGTGAATGGAACAGAATCTTACGAGTAGTGGAAACAAGGAGTAATTTCATAGTTGCACAGATTTTCTTTATACATTGAATTATTTACATAACTTCAGAATCCTCCTTAGGCCAGATTTACACAGAACAGACTGGATTCTAAAGAAAGACTAATGCTGAGCATATTTTTTTGTATTTACTGTTGGTTTGCCTTAAAAAACTGCACTGTGTGAACAAGGCCTTCACATTTTAATCCCCATATTTGCCATAGTGGAGCCATTAATATTAATGAACAGTATAATGAATCGGTCCTGGTCAAGTCTAAAGGGTCAGCAATGCAGGAGACGCAGGAGACTAATGCACTAGCGTAAGAGTTTTGACAGGTTCGCACTCAGCAAATAACAATTAAAAGAGGAATGCAAGTGTAGACATGGGGAGACGTCCATTAATATCGTCATTCCTGACTCGGTGTCTTTGACATGGTCAGTTATTATACTTTCACAGCTTGCATGCATGTACATGCCTGGCTCAAGAATTCATAATCCCGAAGGATTGTTTTCACACTTTAATACAATAGCAGGCAGTCTTTGTTCTTTATGGTTAAGCTTCCATAGTTAATGTTCGGTAATTAGTCTTGTCCATCTGCTGTCAGTTTAAAAAGGACCATAAAGAGACCCATACATTTCAATGTCATACATTTATGGCATATCCTCAGGTGTGATTTGTATCCATTAGTGGTGAGTGATCATGCTCGGGTGCTAAAAGAGTGTCTTCAGTGTGCTCGAAAAATATGATTGAGTCCCCGCGACTGCATGTCTCGCAGCTGTTAGACAGCCACAACACCTGCAGAGATGTCCTGTTTGTTAGGCAATCCCTGCATGTGTTGCAGCTGTCGAACAGCCGCGAGACATGCAGCAACAGTCTTATTTTCCGAGCACGCCGAAGACACTCGGTTAGCACCCGAGCGTGCTCAGATAATACTTTATCCAAGCACGTTCGCTATCGATCTCGATAGCTGTCAGTGTAATGGTAGTCAGAATTCCTATACAAATGAATTGACTACTTTTTTTGAGATTAGATTATAGCTCAATTCCAACAAAATAAAATGGAAACAATGTGCTGTACTTTCTCTTATGAATGGAACAGAATTTTTTTTTTAATATATATCTTTTCCATAACCTCCATGTCCTGCTGACTGGTGGGAGTTTGGGTCATGCAAGGTGCTCAGCTCAGCTGGTGGAAGCACTAGGCCCCTGCATGAGTGTGCATGGAGTGTTGGATGAGTTTGTAGGCTTTCTGGACTGCTATGAATCATAATGTAATGTCATATCCGAGTGATGTGCCACAACATATAACAAATATAGTCTGGTTGAGTCATTCACCTTTCAGAATGTTTGGGGGGCTAACACCCAAGCAGAATCTCCAGAAGTCCGGACAGCAATCTGACACAGTTCTGTTGCAGAACAGATCGCAGTAGCAGATAGTATCCAAATACGGCACAGTGCAGGCATCATCTCTGCCGGGGCAACACGATTCTCTCTGCTGGCAATATGAGCCCCCTGCATCTCTCATACCAAGGCGGTGAAGTCCTGGGGCCAGCTCACGCTTTGTACGAGACCTAGAGGAAGTGACATTGCTGACCTCCCCTAAAACCAGGAAAACTAGAGACAGCAGAATCAGCTTCATCCTTGGATATTACTGTTGAAGTTTCCTGTAAAGAGATGAATGACAAGACGGTCACATATAATTTTACTTTCTTGAATCCGTACATGTAATGGAAATTTCACTAAACTTTGTTCTTTTACAATACATAGATAAAATACAAAAAGGCCAGGTGAAGAATTCTCTCCTCACCCGGGACACCCCCACATACCACACTTATCGGAATACACGTACCCAGCAGCTTGTGGACAATCTCCATTCTCCACACATCTTTAGCCCCCATCTCCTCCCTCTCCTGTCCAGACTTAGCATTGTCACACTTCAATAATATACTGAAGAATGCCCTAGATGAAGCAGCACCTTCTACACGCAGAAAGACCGGACACAGACAACGGCAGCCCTGGCACACTATGCAAACACGCTTTCTTCAGCGTTGCTCAAGGTGTGCAGAGTGGCAGTGGAGAAAATCTTTCTTAGCAGAAGACTTCATCCACTATAAGTTCATGCTCAAAACCTATAACTCTGCCCTTTATCTGGCCAAACAATCCTACTTCACCACCCTCATCACCTCACTATCCAACAACCCAAAACGACTTTTTGAAACCTTAAACTCCCTCCTGAAACCTAATGTACAGGCCCCCATCACCAACCTCAGCGGTGAGGATCTGGCCACTTATTTCTTAGAAAAAATCAACCACATCCATCAGAATATCTCAGTGCAATCTCCTCACTGCCTGGATCCCCTTCCCTGCCGCACCTCAAGCTCACTAGACATCTTTGAGCCTGTTTCAGAAGAAGTTTCCAAGCTCTTCGCTTCTGCTCGACCTACAACCTGCAACAGTGACCCCATTCCTTCACATATCCCGCAGTCTCTCTCACCAGTGGTCACCACTCACTTTCTTCAGGTATCTTTCCCTCCTCATTTAAACATGCCATCATAACCCTTTTACTTAAAAAGCCATCCCTGGACCAGAACTGCACTGCTAACTACAGACCTGTGTCTAACCTTTCCTTCATCTCTAAACTCCTGGAACGCTTGGTCCATTCCTGTCTAATCCGCTATCTCTCGGATAACTCTCTTCTTGACCCCTTACAATCTGGTTTCCGCTCTTTACACTCCACTGAAACTGCCCTCACTAAAGTCTTTAATGATCTAATAACAGCTAAATTCAAAGGTCATTGCTCTCTGCTGATTCTCCTGGATCTCTCTGCCGCATTTGACACTGTGGATCACCAGCTCCTCCTCACTATGCTCCGCTCTATAGGCCTCATGGACACAGCCCTCTCCTGGTTCTCCTCCTACCTCTCTGACCGCTCCTTCACTGTATCTTTTGCTGGCTCCTCTTCCTCTCCTCGTCCCCTTACTATCGGGGTTCCGCAAGGCTCAGTCCCAGGCCCCCTCCTCTTCTCTCTCTTTACACGGCCCCTATTGGACAATCAGCAGATTTGGGTTCCAGTATCATCTCTATGCTGATGACACCCAATTATACACTTCTTCAACCCGACAGTACCCCTACCCTAATTCAAAATACCAAGGATTGTCTGTCTGCTGTCTCTAACATCATGTCCTCCCTCTGCCTGAAACTAAATCTCTCCAAAACGGAACTTCTTGTGTTTCTCCCTTCTACTAACCTCACTCTACCCAAAATCGAAATTACCCTGGAGGGTTCAACCATAACTCTCAAGCAGCATGCCCGCTGTCTTGGGGTCATATTTGACACTGAACTTTCCTTTACTCCCTATATCCGATCACTCACTCACTCTTGTCACCTGCATCTTAAAAACATCTCCAGAATCCGACCTTTTCTCACCGTTGAAACTGCTAACTAGTGTTGAGCGATACCGTCCGATACTTGAAAGTATCGGTATCGGAAAGTATCGGCCGATACCGGCAAAGTATCGGATCTCGCCGATACCGATACCCGATACCAATACAAGTCAATGGGACTCAAGTATCGGAAGGTATCCCTGATGGTTCCCAGGGTCTGAAGGAGAGGAAACTCTCCTTCAGGCCCTGGGATCCATACGAATGTGTAAAATAAAGAATTAAAATAAAAAATATTGATATACTCACCTCTCCGACGCAGCCTGGACCTTACCGCTGTGAACCGGCAGCCTTCTCTGCTTAAAATGAGCGCGTTCAGTACCTTCCATGACGTCACGGCTTCTGATTGGTCGCGTGCCGCTCATGTGACCGCCACGCGACCAATCAGAAGCCGTGACATCATCCCTCAGGTCCTAAATTCCTAGAAGGGAATTTAGGACCTGAGGGATGACGTCGCGGCTTGTGATTGGTCGCGTGGCGGTCACATGAGCGGCACGCGACCAATCAGAAGCCGTGACGTCATGGAAGGTGCTGAACGCGCTCCTTTTAAGCAAAGCTGGCTGCCGGTTACTACCAGGGCGCGTCAGAGGGTGAGTATATCCCTATTTTTTATTTTAATTCTTTATTTTTTACATGGATATGGATCCCAAGGCCTGAAGGAGAGTTTCCTCTCCTTCAGACCCTGGGAACCATACACTGGGAACTTCCGATTCCGATTCCCGATACCACAAAAGTATCGGATCTCGGTATCGGAATTCCGATACTTGCGGTATCGGAATGCTCAACACTAGCTAAGACTCTTACTGTCGCTCCTATTCATTCCCATCTGGACTACTGCAACTCTCTTCTGATTGGTCTCCCTCTTACCAAACGCTATATAAATAAAAATTATTATTATTATTATTAGGTCTCAATTCAGCAGTTTTCATCAGCATTAGTGATGAGCGAATGTTCTCGGATAAGGTGCTAACTGAGTGTCTTTGGTGTGCTCGACAAATATGTTCTAGTGGCTGTTTGACAGCTGCAACACATGCAGGGATTGTCTGTTTGTTAGGCTATCCCTGCATCTGTTGTGGCTGTCAAACAGCCACGAGACATGTAGCTGTGGGGACTTGAACATATTATTCGAGCACGCTGAAGTCACTCGGTTAGCACCCGAGTGACTTGTCAGTATTCTAGTGTAAAATAGTTGGAAATGGAGCAATATTTGTAATCAACTTGTGGTAGAACAAAAGAAAAAACTTTTGTGACTTTTGCCATACTAACGCCTAGTCCCAGACAGCTCAGACAACTTTCTTAACAGTGGGCATAGCTTTACCAGAAGAGGTGTGACCATGAACGGTCAGCAAATTCATTATAATTTATGCCACAAAGGTTCGTAAATTGCAACAGTAGTACACATCTTACACTGGTACATGGCACCTGAAGGATGCACCAAATTCCTTAACAGGTGCACACCTCTTAATGAATTTGGCGCATGTTATTCCAGCACACTGCTCATGAAGACTGGCATGTAAAATGCTGGTTTTGATGAATCGGGGCCAAAATACTTATTTCATCCAATAGAAATAACAACATAAAGTGGGCGAGGAGCATCATGTTAAGAAAACATGGGATTCCCCATTAGTCAACCCAAGCGGGAATGAAATATTGGATATATAATTGATGCAAAAGGTTTCCTTCCCTGGTCCCTGCAGCAATATTTTATCATTCATGTTGTTATGATTCACATTGCTTGGTTAGTCTATGAATGAATGTGATGGTTACACGTTATCTAAAGATGTACTTAAAATTGACTCTTCTCTTCATAATTGACCTACTAGGGTTTTGGATTATGTGTCTAACCATCTCACGCCACTCCACTAATCTTACAATGTCTGTTTAGTAAGCCAATTTATTTAGTTATTATTATTTTTAGTGATTAATTTCTTATGTGATTTCTATGAGTATCTATCGGGTTTCCCAACCTAACATCGTTTGTACAGCAACCCTCTGGTAAGTAATCTCTTCGTACACACTCACTAGTCTGCGCACCGCTAGGGACTGCATTGTGGTCTTCTTAGATTTTACGCCCTTTTTATGTTGTTCTCATTGTGATTAATTGTATCTTAATATTTAAATAAAATTTGCAATTTATTGAATTACAGTGCTGTAATAGTTTATTGTTGGTACTTATAAGAATAGCACTTTTCCTAGAATATACAATTAGGCAGGATTAAGCAGTGCAGCCATTATTGGTCTCTTCCGCAAGAGAGGAACATGGGACAAATTCTTAGCATGTGCGCAACACAATGTTGTTTCAAAAAGGTGAAACGGGACATTTACAATTTGTTTTTTCCCCAAGTTCAAATTTTCCTATAATTACCCTTGGCAAATTACAGACAGAAAGCTTAAGCTGAGCAATTAAAAGTGAGATGCAACAGGTGAGATTTCAGAATGTAAGGAATGAGAAGGCAATGACCAGCTGCAGGGCAGTGAAGGACCTTTAGTAGAAAGTAGCATGTACAGGCAACTCAGGGCAATTGCATGAGACAAGTATGCAACACCCAGTATACCTTCCCTTCAGATCTGTACATCTTTTCTTATTTTCTTATTATTTCAATACCATATGTGGTAGAAAAATAGAACCTACCCTATAAAATGCATATAAAAAATATACAGTTCAAATGTGACAAAAATGTAGATATTGAAACAAAATTAAAGAGGTTATCCACTACTTTATCATTGATGACCTACCCTTAATTGATTTGAATAGGAGGCAGATGTGCAGTACCCCATTACCATCAGAAGACAGAGCAGCTCTGCAATTGAGCCGTTCTAGCTGGTGGTCCCACCGCCGACACTATTGACAGCTGATTAGAGGGAGTGCTGTCTGTCGGACACCGACCAATCAGACATTGAAGACCTATTCTGAGGATAGGGTATCACTGATACAGTAGTGGACAACATCTTTAAATAATTATTTAGCTGCAGTTTAAAAATAAAACCATGCCCTTTTCATTATTTTACAATTATAATAGAAATTATAGACAATAGAAGTGTGGTACTGTTCTGGGAGGTCTGCATAAATATACAGTGGCTGACCTGAACTTTGCGGACAGTGCAGGAATCACATCAATGTCATGGTGATGCAAACTCCTAACTAGAGAGATAAGAAGCTGGAAGATCACAGGAACCCTTGCTGAATGTTTCCGAAGCACATGAAGGAATGTGCTCACATCTTCATGTAGACTGGGTTATTCAGCCCTACAGAATAACACTGAAATGTGGCAAATATTTTTGAACACAGATTTGTAGGTGTAATAAATGTGGAGCGTCATGGGTAGTGTTGAGCATTCCGATACCGCAAGTATCGGGTACCGGCCGATACTTGCGGGTATCGGAATTCCGATACCGAGATCCGATACTTTTGTGGTATCGGGTATCGGTATCGAAACAACATTAATGTAAAAATGTGTAAAAGAGAGAATTAAAATAAAAAATATTGCTATACTCACCTCTCCGACGCAGCCTGCACCTTACCGAGGGAAGCGGCAGCGTTCTTTGTTTAAAATTTGCGCTTTTCTTTCCTTTACGTGAAGTCCCGGCTTGTGATTGGTTGCGTCGCAGTCACATGGGCGACGCAACCAATCACAGCAAGCCGTGACGTAATTTCAGGTCCTTAAGGATTTTAAAATTACGTCCCGGCTTTGTGATTGGTTGCGTCGCAGTCACATGGGCGACGCAACCAATCACAAGCCGTGACGTCACGGGAGGCTGGACACGCGCGCATTTTAAAATGCGCGCTTGTCCAGCCTCCCGTGACGTCACGGCTTGTGATTGGTTGCGTCGCCCATGTGACTGCGACGCAACCAATCACAAAGCCGGGACGTAATTTTAAAATCCTTAAGGGCCTGAAATTACGTCACGGCTTGCTGTGATTGGTTGCGTCGCCCATGTGACTGCGACGCAACCAATCACAAAGCCGGGACGTAATTTTAAAATCCTTAAGGACCTGAAATTACGTCACGGCTTGCTGTGATTGGTTGCGTCGCCCATGTGACTGCGACGCAACCAATCACAAAGCCGGGACTTCACGTAAGGAAAGAAAAGCGCGAATTTTAAGCAAACAACGCTGCCGGTTCCCTCGGAGAGGTGAGTATAGCAATATTTTTTATTTTAATTCTTTCTTTTACACATTAATATGGTTCCCAGGGCCTGAAGGAGAGTTTCCTCTCCTTCAGACCCTGGGAACCATCAGGAATACCGTCCGATACTTGAGTCCCATTGACTTGTATTGGTATCGGGTATCGGTATCGGATTGGATCCGATACTTTGCCGGTATCGGCCGATACTTTCCGATACCGATACTTTCAAGTATCGGACGGTATCGCTCAACACTAGTCATGGGGTAACTTTACTGTACAATATACGGAAAGTCAAAATGTAGCATTCCAGTAGCAGATTGGTGAAAATTGTTGCCTCCAGGGTGAACTGAAAGCTATTCTTTGCTTTCTAGGAATCCATCAAAAATGCAATACTATAAACTCATTTCAATGTTCTTTTCATTGGATTTTCTCTATTATCTGTTTATAGGACTTAGGCCACTTTCACACTTTCAGTATTTGGTCAGTATTTTGCATCAGTATGTGTAAGCCAAAATCAGGAGTGGGTGATAAATACAGAAGTGGCGACGTGGAATTATGGAATCACCGGCCATGGAGGATGTTCATTCAGTTGTTTAATTTTGTAGAAAAAAAGTAGATCACAGACATGGAACAAAACTAAAGTCATTTCAAATGGCAACTTTCTGGCTTTAAGAAACCCTAAAAGTATTTAATAACAAAAAAAATGTGGTAGTCGGTAATGGTTATTTGTTTAAACCAAGCATAGGGGGAAAATTATGGAATCACTCAGTTCTGAGGAAACAATTATGGAAATGTGAAATTTCATTCCCAAAACTAACACCTGCATCAAATTAGATGTGCTCGTTAGTCTGCATCTAAAAAGGAGTGATCACACCTTGGAGAGCTGTTGTACCAAGTGGACTGACATGAATCATGGTTCCAACATGAGAGATGTCAATTGAAACAAAGGAGAGGATTATCAAACTCTTAAAAAAGGGTAAATCATCACGCAATGTTGCAAAAGAGGTTGGTTGTTCACAGTCAGCTGTGTCTAAAATCTGGATCAAATACAAACAACATGGGAAGATTGTTAAAGGCAAACATACTGGTAGACCAAGGAAGACATCAAAGCGTCAAGACCGGAAACTTAAAGCAATATGTCTCCAAAACAGAAAATGCACAACAAAACAAATGAGGAATGAACGGATGGAAACTGGAGTCAATGTCTGTGACCGAACTGTAAGAAACCGCCTAAAGGAAATGAGACTTACATACAGAAAAGCTAAACGAAAGCCATCATTAACACCTAAACAGAAAAAAAAACAAGGTTACAATGGGCTAAGGAAAAGCAATCGTGCACTGTGGATGACTGCATGAAAGTCATTCAGTGATGAATTGCAAATCTGCATTGGGCAAGGTGATGATGCTGGAACTTTTGCTTGGTGTCATTCCAATGAGATTTATAAAGATGACTGCCTGAAGTGAACATGCAAATTTCCACAGTAATTGATGATATGAGGCTGCATGTCAGGTAAAGGCACTGGGGAGATGGCTGTCATTACATCTTCAATAAATGCACAAGTTTATGTTGATATTTTGGACACTTTTCTTATCCCATCAATTGAAAGGATGTTCGGGGATAATGAAATCATTTTTCAAGATGATAATGCATCCTGCCATAGAGCAAAAACTGAAAACATTCCTTGAAAAAAGACACATAAGGTCAATGTCATGGCCTGCAAATAGTCCGGACCTCAATCCAATTGAAAATCTTTGGTGGAAGTTGAAGAAAATGGTCCATGACAAGGCTCCAACCTGCAAAGCTGATCTGGCAACAGCAATCAGAGAAAGTTGGAGCCAGATTGATGAAGAGTACTGTTTGACACTCATTAAGTCCATGCCTCAGAGACTGCAAGCTGTTATAAAAGCCAGAGGTGGTGCAACAAAATACTAGTGATGTTTTGGGGTGTTTTTTGTTTGTTTGTCTTTCATGATTCCATAATTTTTTTCCTCAGAATTGAGAGACTCCATAATTTTTTCCTATGCTTGGTTAAAAAAAGTAACCATTACTGACTACCACATTTTTTGTTCTTGATTTCTTTTAGTGTTTCTTAAAGCCAGAAAGTTGCCATTTGAAATGACTTTAGTTTTGTGCCATGTCTGTGATCTGCTTTTTTTCTACAAAATTAAACAACTGAATGAACATCCTCCAAGGCTGGTGATTCCATAATTTTTGGGGGAAGTATTATACTTTTCCTCTGATTGTCCCACTCCTGGTTTTGGCTTACAAATACTGAGGTAAAATACTCATCTGTGTGATACGTCCTAGTGCTCCCTTTTTTTCTCAGACAGCACACTGACCCATAGAGTTTCATTGATCCATATGTACATGTACATCAGTTTTAAAAACAGACCTGTGTCTCCGATGCATGAGACTCAGAGCATGTCCTATTATCATCCGTTCTGCGGAGAAGACTCTGCCATTAAAGTTGATACCCTAACAATGTATGTGCACACAATCAGTAAACACTGCGGGTTGGACACTGTGCTTATGCAGTGTCCAACCCACAGCATCAAGCTATTATAGCACAGTGAACTGGATTTCAAGAAATACAATTTTCACTATTCGTCTACAGACTCCTGTGGCTTACCTGCGGAGACAGACATGAGGTGCATCTTTCCAGACAGAGTTTCCACAAGAGAAATTCATGTTCCTATATACAGGAGGTGGGGACAGTGATGCCAGCGCTGATTGGGCAATGGGCACCACGTGTCATTCCACCACATCACAGCCCCAGAACTGCGAACGCCAACACCGCTGGAATGGTGCCGGCACTGGAGGTGAGTATAGGTTTGTTTTTTGGTTTTTTTAATCGACGCCGAACATTTAGTTTAAGAAGGGGTTGTCCTAGTAGTTGACAACCTTTAATAGACAGTTAATGGAGCAATTTTCGCACATGCGCATTAATGCACATTCATACAGGCTTTAGGCCCCCTTTTTTTGGAATCATGGGTGGGTGTTTCAACCGTCATACATTTATCATCTGTCCTGCAGATAGGCGATATAACATTTAATGGACAAACCCTTTAAGTAGCAAGAGTCTAAACCAGCAGTAGTCCAGAATAATACATGAGACCAGCAATACTGAAATTAAAGTTAGGAATAGTTCTCAAACAGCTAAATTCTTGCTTTCTTTGGCACACAATTTCACATTACACAACTAGTTGATCAAAGCACCTGTTCAAGGAAGGACAAAACAAACAGGTTCATTTCTTGAGAAATGACTGAACTGTATCACTGATTTCCTGAACAAGCAATAGCTTGATTTGTGTTTTGCCAGAAATATATAAAATATCCGCAGAAAAGTTCAACGATCTCAAATAGTCCATCCAAATAAGAAGCCAAATTTTTTGATTAATTTCCAGGATTGTAATAACAAGAATGCTTTCTTCAAAGGTTTAAAGAGTTTGTAGTAGGACAGCACAGTAAATGCCAATGAATGTGCGCGCATACAATGCACACAAGACATTTATCCAACACATAATATTATGAGTATTAAGCCACGGCACGCTATTCAGGAGCTATGAGGATGACAGGGACAGTCAAATTCCAGTGATTGGTGGGGAACCAGTAGTGGGCCCCCCTCACAGGGTGGCACTAGGAATTTCAGGGCCCCATACTGACAAAACATTTGGGGCCCCCTTGAGACACCGCCCAGGCACCACCCCAGCTCTGCCTCCACCTCTCAAACCTTACACAGTCCCACCGCCCACTCTTGGAAAAACTCTTCTGCACCACGTCCTTACCAGCTTTTGTTTTGGCCAAAAGATTTTTTTAACCGCCACCATGACAAGGTAGACTCTTTTGGCCGTGCACTACTCTACAGTAAAACTATTAAACATTTGTTAAAATATCCAATACTCTTTTTAGGTATATTTTTATTTTTCTTTAAGGGAATTAGTCACAAACATTTTTTTTCATAGTGACCAAATAATACCACATACAAGGGACAAATACCGCCATACCATGACCAGACCACATATTAACACCACATAGTGACCGAATACTACAATACTGATCATTAATAAAAAAAAACAAAACACAGTACTAAGTGCCATAATACTGTTACGGGGAGACTAGGTGGGCAAGAGCTAATAACCCGGGCCCCTGCAATTTCCCTCAGACTAGGGAAATCCTGACTGACCCTCTACCTAGAGTTTACACTGATGGTGTGCATGTCTAGGCCTCGACCCTCACCCTGTCTCCTGTTTCAACCCTAAGCTGAAACGACCGCCCACCACCCAGTGAAAAGATCATACACCAATACCCACAGGTAGAACAGACAAGGATAACGGAAAATATACACCACGCCACAGTCACTCAGGAATACACTATAAATGCGCAGGGCAAAATAAATACAAATATAGGAAGGAGTAAATAAGACAAAGGGAAATACACCACCAGCAACGATACTCCAACTTCTAGCTCACCACTCCAGACCGAGATAACAACGCACAAGACAGAAGCTATAATCGGCGACGCCCAATGTTCAGGAGAACTATTTAAAGGCAATGGGCATGGCCCAGCTTCCAATCCGAGCATCAGGTAAATTAACCCCGGACCAGCTAGATAAAATCTAGCCGACGCCAATGAGCACATAGTGGTCAAAAGCGGAATTACCGCTGTCTGTCGAACGACCTGGTCTGAACAGCGTCCGACATGACAAATACACAGCAGCTCGGTATATAGTGTTGGTGTACAGGTAATACAGTGATCACCAGTGACAATATACACAGCTCTGTATATAGTATACAGTGTCAGCGTACAGGTAACACTGACTCACTAGTGACATCTCTAGTTGAAGTCCTTCATCTTTCTTTTCTTCTTCATCCAGTGCAGACCGCCATCACTTCTTCCAGCTAGGACTCGTCTCTGCAGAAAATAACACATACTGTTGTTACCTAGAGCACATTCCCCACTTTTTCCCTTACTTCTACACTACGCAGCTGAATATAGACGTGCACCCACCATTAATATATAATTAGTTACTATACAACCACCATTCCAAATATAAATTCTACTTTACCACTGTGCCCCCACTAACTATAAATAGCCACTTTCCCCACCTAATAAATATATAAATTATTTAGCCCCTGTACTCTTTCCCCCAATTCAATACCAGTCACTGGATCGTCAACGGCCCCCCACTATGTATCTCCCGCTCCCCTGATTCATTATATTTACACGCCTCTTCTGCCCCAATTCATTATATCATATCTTTTCTCTCTCCCACCCCCTCCCTCTATCCATTATCAACTTCTCTCCCCCACATTCAATACATCATTTACTCTCCCTAACCCTCAATCATCATTTGCTGCCCCCACCCCAATTCATCATAATTTTTTGTCCTTCACCCTCAATTCATCATTAACTGTCCCCATCCACCAGTCTCAATCCATCATTTACTTCCCCCACCCTCAAAATTCATCATTATTTGCTCTCCTCCCACCTTCAATTCATCATGTGCAGTCCCCCTTCCCCACTCACTTCATCATTTGCAGTCCTCCTCACTCACTTCATCATTTGCAGTCCCCCTCCCCCAATCACTTCAACATGTGCAGTCCTCCTCCCCTCAAATTCATCATTGCAGTCCCCCTCCATCACTTGCAGAAGTTGCAGTCTGCCTCCCCCTCGCCCATTTAATTAATTTTATAAAGAAAAGAAAAAAAAGTTTGTCACACTTACCTCACAGGCAATCCCCAGCAGGCGCAGCTCTACTTTTGGTGTCCTCGTACATGTCAGCTCATACGCGCCATCACCTGACCAGAAGTCCAGGTAGGGAAGAGAGCAGGAGCTTTGCAGCCGTCAAGGTTAGACAACCGTGGAACTCCGAAAATGCTCCCAGGCCCCAGCGCTGACGTGTGCGCCACAGTACTTTAGTGCACAATGGGGCCTGGTAAGCAGAAGCACAAGAGTGGGGCTCGTTGGGCCCCCTGTACTGCTGCTCACTGGGCCCCATACAGCAATAAGGGCAGTAATGCCCTGATGGCGGCCCTACCCCCTCATATATGAGACATTATTTGCACTGTGAAAAAAATCTCCATAATGCTACAGTCCCATGAGCTTCTGATACTGCATACTTTCACTGCACAAAAGCTGCAACGTCTTACAGTTCCAGCAAAGTGGATGGAATTTATAGGCATCTCATACCCACTGTGCTTTATTATGCTGCGTAAACTGACGGTGAGTTTTCCAAATCTGTAACATGTCAATACCTCTTGCAGGTACGCTGAGTTTTCTGTGCAGATTTTCCCCTGACTTGCATTATGTGTGTAAGATCCACAGGTAAAAAAATGCATTAGCATTTGTAATGTGTTTCAGCTGTGGAAGCGCATCAAAAACGCATGTAATCCACACTTCACTATATCAATAACGTTTTGTGAAAACCAACTACTGAGAAGTATCAAAAACAGCAGCTTTCTTTAAAACATAACATACTTAAAAAAAACAAAAAAAAAACATAAGATGCTGCCTTTGTACATAGTGATTCAAATATATTGTGAAAAATACTTCTCATATAGGAGGGTGGTGGCCCATTCTTGCAAAGGGGCCCACCGGAGGATTCTCCTGTTCGACTGTGGGCCAGTCCAAACCTGGTCCTATCTGTAGGTTGGGTGATAACTTGAGGATCTGTGGTCGTCCACCTGCTGGGAGGCCAATGATGCTGAGAACAGGGCTATGAACTGCCCCACTGGTATGGAGTGGGACAGGCATGGGACAAAACTATCCTTTTAGATAAGTGATAGCTTTTAATATTGGGAATAACCCTTTCCACTTATACCATCCAGTATAGACAGCAATGCTACAGATACCACCATACATGGAACATCTCATGGAGTTTGTCCATACAGAATCCTACTCTTATGTCACTCTGTTCTCACACGCAATAATAAATGCTCCAGTGCCACCAGTGACCAGCGTAACACTGTGAAACAGAAAATGTGTTTCAGCAGGTACAAAAATGTACTGATTCTATCTGCCAGGAAATTGATTACAGTATGGAGGCATTTAAGACATTTTTTTTATTTTCATGTGAGTGGGTGGCTTAAAAAAGCAACCAACGCTATAGAAATGCATCTATGTAGAACAGAGTGTATATACGATGTGTTGTGCGAGAATTCTCCTCCAGGCTATAGTTTTAGGATTACCTATGTAAACATAAAAAATATGCTTTCTGCCAATGCAATTCCTGACAGCCTTTTAAAGCAAATTATACTCTGTCGTCCTGAAAATCACAATGCAGCCATCGTCATCAGGTGACTAGATGACAAGACTTACATGTTATTCCAGGAATGTCTGGAACCTTCACAGTAAAGCACTCCTTACCCCCTGTGCATGTTACATATTAACACTTGGAGGATTATGGTTACCGTACTTCACTGAGCAAAGGGTGACATTCTTAGGCCAAGTCCACAGGACTGCATTTTCGGTCCTAGTCCTGTCAAAACTAATAGGACCAATGTTATTGAGTTAGCTGCATCCAAAACGCTGCATTGTACAGTACATGGGATGGGATTTATAGAAATCCCATGCCCACTGTGCTTCTTTTTTTTTTACGCTGTGTAAAATCACTTGCGGTGCGGGTATTCTAGCAGCAGCATGTCAATCCTTCTTGTGGGATGCGGAAAATCCACATTAAAAAAAAGTACGTTTTTAGCCAGGTTTTACCTAATAAAAAACATGATGTGGGTCAACCTTATTTTTGAATGTGGAATACATGAGAGCAATAAATTGGTTAATGAGGGACAGTCCCTTGTATTTATTTCTGTCTTTTTATGTTTTTCAGGTATTCATTTCTGAACTACATCAGATTCGGTAGATTACTGCAGACCTGTATTGGATTTTTTTCGGTGTTTGTTTTTATTACTGGGTTAGTAATTGGGGTGTCTGGTAGACATCTCTCCATTACTACCTCTGGGGCTTGATGCCTCAACTACCATTACTCCAATTGCCTCCGCACCAGGGCAATCGGGAAGAGCAGCGCAAAGGGCAAGAATTGGTGCTTGTGATGCTCCAAATCTGGGGTGGCTGTGGGCTGCTATTTTTAGGCTGGGAAGGGCCCAATAACCATGGACATTCCCAGCCAACAATATCAGCCGCAGCTGTCTGCTTTACATTGGCTGGTTATCAAAAATAGGGGGGATCCTACATATTTTTTTACATTTATTTATTTGGTTAATACATGTACAGTAAACGACACACGCAAGACATTAATTATGTATCTCACGGATATCTATCTACCTACCTACCTCCATATCCATCTATCTAAATCTTTGCACATCTAATCTAACATACCAAAGAGAGATGAAAACGCAAGGGAGCTGAGGGATTCAAATGGCAATTGAGCTGCGTGAAAGCGTTTACAAATAATAATAATCTTTATTTTTATATAGCGCTAACATATTCCGCAGCGCTTTACAGTTTGCACATATTATTATCGCTGTCCCCGTTGGGGCTCACAATCTAAATTCCCTATCAGTATGTCTTTAGAATGTGGGAGGAAACCAACGCAAACATGGGGAGAACATACAAACTCCTTGCAGATGTTGTCCAAGGTGGGATTAGAACCCAGGACTCTAGCGCTGCAATGCTATCCACTGAGCCACCGTGCAGTTCCCACAAACACTGATTGTGGGAACGTACCCTTAAAGTCTATGGGTGCGCAAAAAAAAAATTGGATCCCATATGGATCAACAGTATAGCATTCAATTTTTATGCAATTCTTTAACAAAAGAAAACTGTGGTCTTTTCAATTGTAATAACGGCTGATATATATATAAATGAATGCCATACGGATTCCATGTTGATTGTATATGAATAATAATTAAGATTAAATTCATCCAATTTTTTTCTGGATGACGTTAAGATGATTTTTTAAACTTTCCTGTGAAGCTAGCCTTACTAAGTGTGTAAGTGTGGGTTACAAAATATTGCCAAGTTTAGATTGAATTGATACCAGGTACTGGGAACCATACAAGGTGGAAAATTAGGTATTGTATAAGCCAATAAAAGCGTTTTCGCACTACTCTGCTGCCTCCTGGGGGCAGTGCGACACTCTGAAAATTGAAAGCTTGGACCCATGGCATTCTCCTGCCATTGTTCCAAACTGTATGCTCTTGCGCATGCTTCTAATAGAGGAAGCGATCCATCCAGCTGCAGAGCAGCACTTGCAAGTTCTAATGCAAAAAGTTTGAAGAGCTTACAACAAGTCTACACTACTTGCTTAGAAAACTGGTCACTTCTGATGCACTCTAGAGGTGGCTGGTAACCTGGGAAATGAGCAGTGAACTATAGAATTAAAAATCCTTCCACACTTGAGAAAAGAGGGGGACATTTAAGAGAAGTAAACTGCAAAGTTGTCTTAGTTTGTCTATCATTTCTGAAAAGGTGCACCCAACTTAAAAAAGATATGTCGTGGAACCAGAATAGTGAAGAATAAAGGTAAAAAAAAAACATGTAGAAAGGAGGCAATTACTCTTCACTGTCTTAATATACTTATTATACCTTTTAACCAATTGTTGTATAATGTAGGCTAAGGCTACAAGGCGACTTTGGCCGCGAGATAGGTCACGCAGACAAAGATCGCTGTGTTGCTGCTACCCCACAGAATAATACAAGTGAATGGGGTCGCGTTGTGAACCCAATGGTACCACAACATAACATTTTATTGTGACTTTATTGTTTTGGACACGGTACTCTAGGGCAGGGGTCCCCAACTCCAGTCCTCAAGGCCCACCAACAGGTCATGTTTTCAGGATTTCCTTAGTCTTGCCCAGGTGATAATTGCATCACCTGTGCAATACAAAGGAAATCCTGAAAACATGATCTGTTGGTGGGCCTTGAGGACTGGAGTTGGGGAACACTGCTCTAGGGGTTGCATTTCACTTGTATAGAGCTGCAATGTAACAATGATCTTTGGCTGTGCGATCTGCGTCGAGGCCAAAGTCACCGTGTAGCCCTACCCAAAAGAGCACTGTAGACCTATCCAATAAGATAATGGATAACAGATGAAAATACATGAAAATAGCCCTAGAATTTTTGCTGATTAGTTACACTGGACATGTAGAAGAGTCATATTAGGCACTATGCTACAGAGGTCAGAAATTCCGACTTAGTATCTTCGAATGTAATGTTTTTCTGACCCAGAATCTTGGTGCAGGGTATAGACAGTGTTTGGAATTCTTTTTTCCTTATCTACAGTTAAAGGATGAAATTGTTACTGGAAACAGGAACTGATATAGAATTGGAAATCAGTGTACAGCATGTCATGTACTTCAGGGTCATCTAAACCTGCATTTGTTATTATGGCAAGAAGATTCTCCTCCCAACATAACATGGGCTGATTTTAGTCCATTTATTCAAACTGTTGATGCACAATCTAGTCTCTATATTAATACTAATATAACTTACACACAGCTAATTCTGAAGTTAATTTAATAATACAGATTATACCCAGCATTTTGCCAAAGAGAACCTGTGATATCTCTTAAGATGTCTGTTTAGGTAAATACTTGTATTACTCACCAATGCAACCTCTTGTGAAGGCCCCGTCTCACTAAGCGATTTACCAACGATCACGACCAGCGATACGACCTGGCCGTGATCGTTGGTAAGTCGCTGTGTGGTCGCTGGGGAGCTGTCACACAGACCGCTCTCCCCAGCGACCAACGATCAGGGGAACGACTTCGGCATCGTTGAAACTGTCTTCAACGATGCCGAAGTCCCCCTGCAGCACCCGGGTAACCAGGGTAAACATCGGGTTACTAAGCGCAGGGCCGCGCTTAGTAACCCGATGTTTACCCTGGTTACCAAAAAAAACAAACACTACATACTCACCTTTCGGTGTCCCTTGCCGTCTGCTTCCTGCTCTGACTGAGATCCGGCCGTACAGCGAGAGCGCAGCGGTGACGTCACTGCTGCGCTCTCACTTCTCACTGTACGGCCGGGAGTCAGTGAGAGCAGGAAGCAGACGGCAAGGGACACCGAAAGGCGAGTATGTACTGTTTGTTTTTTTTGGTAACCAGGGTAAACATCGGGTTACTAAGCGCGGCCCTGCGCTTAGTAACCCGATGTTTACCCTGGTTACCAGTGAAGACATCGCTGGATCGGTGTCACACACACCGATTCAGCGATGTCAGCGGGGCCTCAACGACCAAAAAAAGGTCCAGGCCATTCTGACACGACCAGCGATCTCGCAGCAGGGGCCTGATCGCTGGTACGTGTCACACATAGCGAGATCGCTATGGAGGTCGCTGTTGCGTCACAAAACTTGTGACTCAGCAGCGATCTCGCTAGCGATCTCGCTATGTGAGACGGGGCCTTTAAGGCCCCGTCTCACTAAGCGATTTACCAACGATCACGACCAGCGATACGACCTGGCCGTGATCGTTGGTAAGTCGCTGTGTGGTCGCTGGGGAGCTGTCACACAGACCGCTCTCCCCAGCGACCAACGATCAGGGGAACGACTTCGGCATCGTTGAAACTGTCTTCAACGATGCCGAAGTCCCCCTGCAGCACCCGGGTAACCAGGGTAAACATCGGGTTACTAAGCGCAGGGCCGCGCTTAGTAACCCGATGTTTACCCTGGTTACCAAAAAAAACAAACACTACATACTCACCTTTCGGTGTCCCTTGCCGTCTGCTTCCTGCTCTGACTGAGATCCGGCCGTACAGCGAGAGCGCAGCGGTGACGTCACTGCTGCGCTCTCACTTCTCACTGTACGGCCGGGAGTCAGTGAGAGCAGGAAGCAGACGGCAAGGGACACCGAAAGGCGAGTATGTACTGTTTGTTTTTTTTGGTAACCAGGGTAAACATCGGGTTACTAAGCGCGGCCCTGCGCTTAGTAACCCGATGTTTACCCTGGTTACCAGTGAAGACATCGCTGGATCGGTGTCACACACACCGATTCAGCGATGTCAGCGGGGCCTCAACGACCAAAAAAAGGTCCAGGCCATTCTGACACGACCAGCGATCTCGCAGCAGGGGCCTGATCGCTGGTACGTGTCACACATAGCGAGATCGCTATGGAGGTCGCTGTTGCGTCACAAAACTTGTGACTCAGCAGCGATCTCGCTAGCGATCTCGCTATGTGAGACGGGGCCTTTAGTCTTCAAATGTATTAAAAAAACAAAAATACACCTGAGTGTTATCAGTTAGGGTTTGTGTCATTACGGTCTGGTCAGTCAGTGCTCCCAGTGGCAATCCGTGCCTCCTTAACATGAGATACAGTGTTTGCCTAAGGGTCGGCTGACACCCGAAACGCGTTGATGTTGCATTTCTATTAGCTGTACTGCTGATCATGTCCTCTGTTATGCACGGTCTGTGAATAAAAGCCTATTCACGGTTCGCTGAGCTGAATTATCTTTATTTTCCAGTGTTTAGCTTCAGACCAAATGGTATTCATAAATATCGTGGGTTGTTGGAATACTTGTATTGCTGTTTCATCATAGTGGTCCACACTAAAGCATGAAGACATACTGGATTTGATATTTCATCTGAGTCACAGAACAAACTCAATAATACAAGTTTACAGGTGTATGAGAAAATCAGACAGCATTTGGATGCCATCCATGTGCTGTCCTGTCTCCATGTTTGTTTGACAGAAAAGTTCTCTCCAGCTTTTCCTAATGCAAAAAAAAAGAAACTGATGAAAATCTAAGGCCATGTGCACAAGTTGAATATTTGGTGAGATTTTTACCTCAGTATGTGTAAGCCAAAACCAGAAGTGGGTGATAAATACAGAAGTGGTGACGTGTTTGACCTGCTTGTGGCTTACAAATACTGAGGTAAAAAACTCACCAAACACTGAATGTGTGCACGTGGCCTACTGGTAAAAGCTGAAACACTGACCAAACACTAATGAGATGAAACTCTGATGCAAAATTGGCCAATTCTTCCTAGCAACGCTGCATGTGATTGACAGGTCTCTCCCTCGCATGTACATTGGGAGAGGCCTCTCAATCATCTACTGTGGCGCTGGGAGAAGCTGGTCGTACGTGATGCCGGAATATTCTTTCCTCTGCCTATGTTCCCTGGCCGAACCTTCAAAGTATATTTTATCTGAAACGCTGATGAATTTCAGAGAATGTTATACCTGGCTGAAATTCATGCTGCCCGTGGTTTTGGCAGCATGGATCGCTTGACACGTTTAAGGGGGAGCAGACTAATTGTCCACTAAAGAAACAGACAAGTAAAAATGCTCATAGACTTTGTTTTTCTTGAAAAACATTGAGGGTATGTGCACGCATTGCGGATTTAGCTGCGGATCTGCAGCTGTTTTCCATGCGTTTTACAGTAGCATGTAAACCCCTGGAAAACCTAATCCGCTGTGCACATGCTGCGGAAAATTCCGCGAGAATTGCTGAGGGTTTTTTTCTGCAGCATGTCAATTCTTTGTGCTGATTCCGCAGCGTTTTACACCTGTTCCTTAATAGGAATCCGCAGGTGTAAAAATGCAGGTGAAATCTGCACTAAATTTTGCAGAATCCGTGCGGAAAAATCCGCAATGGAATCCGCAACATGTGCACGTAACCTTATAGAATATGTCCGTAAAACATGGAAGTCTGAATGAGGCCTTAGAAACAGTGCTACTCATATCGTAGACATTATTGCAGATCGGCCTTATTCACTTAATTTCATGCAGAAGTCACTGAAAACAAGTTTACACCATAAACACGACTACTATAATTCTAAACCGTAAACCTGTCAATGTGCTGGTACGTGTAAGACATGAATCATACTTATGGCCAGCAAAAACATACATTACTATCGTGTGGGTAAATATTGATTAATTGAACATATTTTTAATAACAATTACAAAATACCATGAAACAAACGCAAATATTTTACTCTAATAACCTCGCTGACCTCACAGTGAATAATGCATGTTCATTAAAGGTAATGTGCCGTAACAACCTCACGTTAAATTATACTCACCCAGGGGTGTTCCCGCTGCGGTCCGGTCTGATGGGCGTCGCTGTCACGGTCCGGGGCCTCCTATCTTCTTATGATGACGTCCTCCTCTGGTCTTCACGCTGCTGCTCCGGCGCAGTCGTACTTTGTTTGCCCTATTGAGGGCAGAGCAAAGTACTGCAGTGCGCAGGTGCCTGGAAAGGTCAGAGAGGCCCAGCACCTGCGCACTGCAGTACTTTGCTCTGCCCTCAACAGGGCAGAAAAAGTACACCTGCGCCGGAGCCGCAGCTTGAAGACAAGAGGACGTCATCGTATGAAGATGGGAGGCCCCGGACCGGACCGCGACGCCCATTGGATCGGACCGCCCCTGGGTGAGTATAATCTAACCTTTTTTCTCATCTTTCAGGATACATCGGGGGGCTTATCTACAGCATTACAGAATGCTGTAGATAAGCTCCTGATGCTGATGGGCTTAGCTCACCTTCGATTTTGGGGGTGACAGGTTCCCTTTAAAGCTCATTTCAATACTAGTACTTTTTCTTGTTCACAAAAATGTCATCAATTTGTGTCAGTTTTTACCATTAGAGTTTAATTCGTTTTTCTCATATGAAAAAAACTCGTTAAAAGTTTCTCAAGCATCTCTAAAAAGTCCGTGGCAAAACACACGGATGCATCCATTTTTTCACGCGCCTATATACTTGCACTGCTGACTTTGATCCGTTACTTGGATCATAATTGTCTCTTTGATTTTGATGAAAACCTCTCAGTCATCAACATTACACAGATATGTGAACAGCTCCATTGACTAAAATGGGTACAAGTTCTATCAGTAAAAAATACAGAACTTGTATGTGAAAAACTGACGTCTGATGAGCTTTTACACGTATTCAATATTGGTAATAAAGTGAAATCTGAGACATTTCTCAGATAGGTACAAGTCAGACTGAACGCGTAAAGGTGCTGGACTCCATAGCTGTATGGGCCAAACACTGTCATGGAAAGCAGTGACAGAATGAAGAGAGCATGTAAGGGCACGGTCACACATTGATGAAATTTCATGTGTAAAACATAATATTCGGAGCGGAAACCTGAAGTGGCCATTTATTTGGCAGAGGAATAAGAGGTCTGAGTAGTCTGGAAAGCTTACTATTTGTTACCATCTTTTCAGTTATCCATTAAAAGGTATCAACCACTGAGGACTCTCAATTCTAAATATTTTTCCATTTATTTGGCAGAATTTCATCAGGGATTAAACCTTTTGCAATTTATAGGGTCAAATCTAAGACATATTTATGGCAGAATTCACATCAAATCGGCATGCAAAGGCTCATTGACATGTCAATTTTTAAAAACGGACTGAGATTAATCAGATTATCAGCAGTTTTATCATTTTTGTTTTTCACTGATGAAAAAGTTTCTCCACCTTCTCCTATCAGACAGTGAAAATCTCGCTGGAATCCAAATGCTGTCTGATTTTTTCCCGAACCCATAGACGTGCATTGCTGATTTTGATCCGACACATGCATCAATATCGAACATGTCTCCGTGATTTTACACAGCCCCATAGACTGTCATAGGTACGAGTCCTAGCCATAAAAACAATGTCTAGCACTCGTACGTGAAAAATTGACATGTGAATACGGCCTTACTCTTAGGCCACTTTCACACATTCAGTATTTGGTCAGTTTTTTACCTCAGTATTTGTAAGCCAAAACCAGGAGTGGAACAGTCAGAGGAAAAGTATAATAGAAACACGTCACCACTTCTGTATTTCTTAGCTACTCCTGGTTTTGGCTTACACATACTGAGGTAAAATGCTGACCAAATACTGACCGTGTGAACGTTGCCTTACTGATTTCATCTCACCTTGAATTTGCTGTAGATTTTGCGGAAACATCCAGAGCGGATTTTCTCACCCCATGTGGATGTCCATAAGGTATTTCTACCTTGGATTATGACGTAAAGTACACATGGAATATGCAAGGTGCACATGCAACATCTGCAAACACACCCGAGACACATAGATATTTTCTCCGCATACGATACGATGTATTTAACACACGATTTACCATTGCAGGGTTATATGTGACCAGGATTCCCAGTTTCTATCCTTTTCAGACCATTTCACACCTACAATACAGGTGCGTTTTAGTGTCTGAATTCTGTCTGCAATGCTCGGACCTACTCTAGATCTACTGAACCAGACCTGGGTCATCACGGGATGCCAAGACCGCGCCAGCTTTGTAGTGAGGGGCACGGGCACTGCGGGCATAATGGTGATGCTTAAATAAGAAAGTGTGATAGCAGCTGTGGTCTGTTCACACATTGCATTTCTGACGCGTGCATGAACTCTGGCCAGTTATAGTAAAAAAAAAAGCATTTAAAAAATGACACATGTGCTGTAAACCCACCCTTCAGATTCCCTGCCCTGTTTTCAAGTGATAATCACATCAATGAACAGGGACTTGTTTTTTTTGCTATAACTTTATATTGTTTTTTCAATCCATGAATGTTTTTTTCTTTGTTTTTTTTTTTTAAATCTCTCAATTTATGTTGGAGCCAACATTTCCAGGGGGAATAGTAGAGGAATGGTAAAACACAGAGCTGTAGGAAAAGTTGCATTATTATTTCATGAAGAACACTATAGGAGATGCAGCTATGATGGGTGCAAAGATAATAGTCCGGATCTGCAGGGATGGGATCACGGTCTCTAATCTTAGCAGAAGACATCATTTTAGAAAGCGACTTTACACCAATCTGGCCATTTGTCTTCTACTGTGTAGAATGTTCCCACAATCATTACTAGTGATCAAAGGCTTGGAACGTAAGAAGTTCTGAAGGAAAGATGTTCCCGACTCCTTACTGGTGGGTCTATGCCCCCTGGTCACCAGCTGCTTGAGCAGTGAAGGGGTTAAGTGAAAGTTCCGATGGCTGCAGTAACTTTGCCGGCTCCCTAGCCCGGTACAGTCACTAGATGACGGGTCACCTGCCTCACCATCAACCTCCAGACATACAGAACTCTACCAGCATGGAAGTGATCCAAGGTTCTCCTTACCTGGAAGCTGCTGGGGCCGCGATCGTCACCCTGGAGGCAGGTAACCGTGATCGTGCACTTGTTGGGAATCCTCCCCGGGACGCTCCTTATGTATGAGGCGGCGGCGCAGAGGTAACGCCCAGGCCCGGTAATCTGCATGCTAGCCACGCCCTCCTGTCGTGCTTGTGTCCCCGTTATAGCCCCCGGTGTCCGCACAGACGCGGAGTGTCCCTGATGCTGGCACTGCCCGTTGTGTGCCCTACGTGGCCAGTACATGTTCTACCCAGTGCACGACATACTGTTCTCCAGTTCTCACTATAGATAGTGGGCATCACTGGAGCCAGGGTTCATACTGTCCCATTACACAGCTGGAGGTGGCCGCGCTGGCTATTCTTTTTTAACCTCTTCATGATCAGGCGATTTTTCCATTTCGCCATTACCTTTTTCTTCCCTTTCTTCCAAGGACCATAAAGTTTTTATATGTCCCGCTGACACTGAGGAATGAGGACTTGTGTTCTGAGAGACATCATTCGCTAGACTGTGAATGTATGGATTACGCCAATACCAAATCGCCTTAGCAGTCACATAAAAAAATTCAGAGATTTGCAAAAAAATGGTTTCTGTTGTCTTTTTCTGGGTCCTCGAACTTTTTTATGTTTCCATAGATGATGGTATGTGAGGGTTTGGGTAGTTTTGTGTGCCACAGTGGCTCATATTGGTACTACGCTATTTTGGAATATAAGTCATCATGGTTTGATCATTTTTTTAATTGTATTTTATGTGGCAAATGGAGTGACCAAAGGTCTGCAAATTCTGTTATTCTTTTCAGCATTTAAAGGGAACCTGTCACCCCCAAAACCGAAGGTGAGCTGCGGCCACCGACATCAGGGGCTTATCTACAGCATTCTGTAATGTTGTAGATAAGCCCCCGATGTATCCTGAAAGATGAGAAAAAGAGGTTAGATTATACTCACCCAGGGGCGGTCCGGTCCGGGGCCTCCCATCTTCATACGGTGACGTCCTCTTCTTGTCTTCCTGACGCGGCTCCGGCGCAGGCGTACCTTGTCTGCCCTGTTGAGGGCAGAGCAAAGTGCTGCAATGCACAGGCGCTGGGCCTCTCTGACCTTTCCCGGCACCTGCGCATTGCAGTACTATGCTCTGCCCTTAACAGGGCAGACAAGGTACGCCTGCGCCGGAGCCGCGTCAGGAAGACAAGAAGAGGACGTCACCGTAAGAAGATGGGAGGCCCCGGACCGCACCGCGACGCCCATCGGACTGGACAGCCCCTGGGTGAGTATAATCTAACCTCTTTTTCTCATCTTTCAGGATACATCGGGGGCTTATCTACAGCATTCCAGAATGCATTACAGAATGCTGTAGATAAGCCCCTGATGCCGGTGGGCTTAGCTCACCTTCGATTTTGGGGGTGACAGGTTCCCTTTAACTTGTTTTAACTGATTTTAGATTATGATAGTTTTGACATTTACAGATGTGGCCGTAGCAAATATGTTAGTTTTTTTCTAAATGGGAAAAACGTAACTTAAGAAGCATTATTTTTTAGTCCTTTAGGGCACTTGAACCTGAGATCACTTGATTACGGATGAGCAGACCCGTAGAAGTTTGGGTTCCGGTACTCTGGAGCTGGAAAATCTCTCTTTCCCACCTTCTCTCACACTGTCACACTCTCTCACACTGTCACACTCTCTCACACACTCTCACATTCTCTCACACTCTCTCACACTCACACTCTTTCACACTCTCACATTCTCTCACACACTCTCTCACACTCATATTCTCTCACATTCTGTCACACACTCACACACTTTCAGGCTGTGTGCACACGTTCCAGATTTTTCGCGTTTTTTTATCCGTGGTTTTTTGCTATAAAAACGTGATAAAACCGTGAAAAAATTCGCATCCAATAAGCATCCTATTAATTGAAAGCAATCCGTAATTTTTGTGCACATGTGTTTTTTTCTGCAAAAAAACGCATCGCGGTAAAAAACGCAGCATGTTCATTAATTTTGCGGATTTTTCGCGGATTTCCCACTATTTAATGCATTGGAAAGCTCCGGGAAAAAAAACGTGAAAAATCCACACAAAAAAAGGAAAAAAACGCATGCGGATTTCCTGCAGAAAAAGTCCGGTTTTGTTCAGGAAATTTCTGCAAAGAATCCTGACGTGTGCACATAGCCTCACACTCTCTTCCGGGAGAAGTCTGTCCAGAATTCAGCATGGGACACTAGGTGTTCTGTACCGACACTGAACTTTATGGTTCGGGTTCGCTCATCTCTACACTCATACTATATTGCAGCATAGAGATAAATTGCTGTCCTGCTAAGAAGCTGCGAGCTGGACTTTATAGGAATTCTAACATTGCCATTGTGGGGGCCTTAAAGGGATACTGTAAGTAATCTGAGGACAAAATGATGTAGGGGTTAAAACACAGATTTCAACCATGTGTCATTTATGAAGCTGTGTGCTGTTGTTTACTTACAGTGAAGGTTTAATCACTAGGACATTATCATTGCCAGGTCTATCATTGCTAGTCTGACTCTGCCTCCTCCTGTGATAAGCAGCTTACTATCAACAGACAATGTAAATACAGAACCTGGTGTGGGCATGATTAGCTTTCTCAGCTCTGCTTCATACTAAATCTAAGAATTCTGATTGTGTCAGAACTGATGTACCCAGTATAATAAGTGATACATTGTTAGAATCAGGGTCTCTTTTCCTATATCATTTTGTTGTCAGATGATTTAGCAAAAACCTGGTAAGCTACTGGCTGCCACGGTAACCCTCTGGCTCCAACAATTGTGTTATAGGGGAATGGTGGGTGAGGTGGGTCACGGGCACACTCTCACATGCTCTAGCTAGTTAGCCATTTAAATGACCCTGCCAATGATTAACAGTAGGATTTAACCCCTTTCTGACCTCGGATGGGATAGTACGATTAACAGATAATAACTGAATGTATCACAAGGTCAGTGTTAGAGTGTGTGGATTCGGACCCTGCTCTGCACCCCGCTTAGTTTGGCACATACTGTATATCATACAGTGACTGTCAAGTACTACAAAGCCATGATGGGTACAGTCTATAGATACGAGGGTGCTTGTTGGTTACAGCCAGTTTGCTCAAGCACTAGGCAGTTACAATCTATTGGAATATAGACTAGGGGGGTTCACAAAATTCAGGGTAATTCTCGGACAATGACAGTTATTTTGATAATAGAAAATACTCTGCCTGAACCTCAAATTAGATTCTAGTTATACCACATTTGGCCAGCAGGTCAGGAATATACACTTGAAACACATAAACTATCGAGACATCCAGTATCCTAGATGATGAAATGGCCCATTTGGAACGTATCTGTCGCCATAGCCTTTTTTTTACAGTTGGAAAGTGCAGTGCAGTACACAAAAATGCAGAAAGCTAAATGCATGTAAGCAGCTTCAGTTCTGAAAGTAAATGGCAGACAGAGCCAACTCTATGAGTAAATGTATGGACAGTATATTTTTGGTTGACTCTAAAGAAAATAGGAAAACAAAATTTTCCCTTAAAAAAAAGACTACAAATCCATTAAACAAATGACATCTGTATGTGATTATAAAAGTGTTTGACTGATCTATTGAAAATATGTAGATGATATCCTTGTGTCATTCCATGCAGGATTCATCTTTCCCTAAAATATGCTACTAACTTATGGCCCAGTTGGACTCAGAATTTAGCCCAGTTAATGGTTTATTCCCATCTGACACTTCTATGACATGTAAACAGGATATGCCAGAAATGTCCGCTGCAGGTCACACACTTGGATCCATCTCGAGAATAGCAGTCTGTCATGCTCCTCTGAGAAGGGAAAGGTGCTCAACTTTCTCCATTCACTTGCATGTGATTTCCTACATTTTCTTAGCCTGTCCTTGGCATTTTGCAGAATTCCTATGCAAGTGCAGATTTCTGTGCACTGACCTCTCAGACAACACTTAAAGGAACCCAGTCTCAAGGGGGCCCGTATCTATCAGACATTTATGGCATATCCTGTGAGGCATTGGAGAGTGAGTATATATTATTTAATTATTTTTGCAGTATTGCTTCCAATGAGCAGCTATTCACTTAATGTGGATAATTCCTTTAAGCAGAATCTAAAAATGTAGTTGTGACTCTAGACAATTCCAATACTACTCTTCCTCTGTGTTACTCTCAAACATTGGGGCTTTGTGTTCTCAATGTGATTTCCTGCATCACTGTGCAAACTGTCACGATTCTTCCTATCCGTGTGTCTGGATGCAGTGAATGACAGTTCTGCATCCAATCTAGGACAGAGGCATGCTGATGGCGATTGACAGCTCAGCCGTCCAATCAGATGTTGGGGCATGCTGAACTGTCAGTGTTTAGAGTGACAGTTTAGCCATCCAATCAAGACCAGAGCGTGCTGGAGTATTATCCATGTGTCTCCTGTTGGGAGTAATTACTTGGCTATTTAGCCAACGCTCTGCCTTAGATTGCTGCCAATCGTAGCTTTGCTTAAGAGGTGTCTGTTTGCTCTGTGTTCCTAGTATTTTATTCTGATCTTTGCTGCTCGACTTTGGATTTTCCATGACCATCCGTTTGCCTAGCCCTTTTGTCATGATCTGCTACCTTCTTGGAATTCTGACATCGGACCTTCTACCTGACTAAGCCTTTGTCTCACACCTCTGTCTATGACGTACCCTCCTGGCTTTTGATCTCGGACCTCTGACTATACAGCCTCACGGCTTGTCCGTGAGTAGTGACTAGCGTCACACAAACACTGTGGTCACTGTTTACTTTTTTAACATATTCGTGGTTCTCCAGGAATAAGAAAAAAATAGGGTTTTTTTTCAAATCACAGAGCTACTGCTTTATCAGTGAAAGGAAATCATCTATTTTCCCTTCACTTCACAGGCAGTCGCAAGATTAGTAAGAACGGCTCTGCAGTGTGGAGACCCAAAAATGAAGCAAAGCCCATACATCAATGGCAAAAGCAACCCAAAAAAAAGATGACATAAGGTCAGACCAAATACCATAACCAAAACACTTTATTGACAATTATTAAAACAAGTGTGCAGGAGCCGGCGATACAGACATTGGCGACATAAGTGAGGACATTGTAAAAATAGCAGGAGGCACGTACACAGGACTGTAAGTCCACAAAGAAAAGAGTAACTACCACTCCTAGTATCAATAATTTAATTCATACCCATAAGGTGTCACCCAATAGAAAAAATGAAAAAAATACAAAAATAATACCATAAAAAATGAACAAAATTGAAAGAAAAAATGGAGATAAATGTACAGAGTAGTATACGGTGGTAGGGGATAAAGTCTGCATGTGGAGGCCAGGAAAAAATCCCTATAAACCACAATCCCAAAATCACCACAGGCTTAATCATAAACCAGAATCGGATCTAACATTCAATATGGAGCCAGTGGTGAACACATTCAATAATGGGCCCATAATATAATAAAGGAAGAAAAAACGCTGCAGAAATTACCCACCGCAGAGTAGACCGTCAGTCCTGGGGACGCGCCTCCTGCTATTTTTACAATGTCCTCACTTATGTCGCCAATGTCTGTATCGCCTCCTGCACACTTGTTTTAATAATTGTCAATAAAGTGTTTTGGTTATGGTATTTGGTCTGACCTTATGTCATCCTTTTTTTGTGTTGCTATGATAAATTTGATGATGGGTCTCTAAGTCCCTTACTATTGGTACAGAAAGCTGAATGATTAATTGTTACCATGTTAGTTGGCCATATAAGCTGTTATCAATGGCAAAAGCAATTAACTGAACGTATAATAAAAAATAAAAATGATAGCCTTTGCAATGCCAGGGGTCAAAAAACAAAATAAAACTAATTTTATCCTTAAAAGTAAATAGCCTCTGTCCTAAACATAAAAGAGACAAAGGAATGCTACTTTCTTCCAATATTTGCCCATTTTTCCCTATAGAAAATGCTCGTACCCGGGTCCAGTAGTGGCTGCGACCTCTGAACTTCCTAAAGCTATAACGGTGAAGAAAGCGGATGTAGACAAGGTTAGAAAGAGGAAAGTGCCTAGAATGAGGAATGTAGATATTACTTAATGATGACGTTGATTCGTGTACAGTTCCCTATTTTTTATGCAATACTAATGAATCAACTTAGCATGTGCTGGCAAATGATTTTATGACGTATTTATAGGACACTTTTGCACAGAAAAACGTGATATATGAATGTTTAAAATCTAAGGTTCATAATGAGGGCATAACAAGTAACCATCAGGCCCCATATCAAAATGTGGAATGGAGCCCTAGAAAAGCTGATGATTGATCTCCCTTATGGAGAGCGAAAGTGATGTCACAGTACGTGGATAGTGCACACTGCAAAGTCGCAGTACAGGTATAATAGGTATAATAAACACAGTTATGTCACAGTACAGGGATAATGTACATAGTGATGTCACAGTACAGGGATAATGCCTACTGTAATATCGCACTGCAGGTATAAAGGGTGGAGTGATGTCACAGAACAGGGATATTGCATATTGTAATGTTGCAGTACAGGCATAATGTACACAGTGATGTCACAGTTTGTGGATAATGCATACTGAAATGTTGCAGTACAGGTATAATAGGTATAATAAACACAGTAATGTCACAGTACAGGGATAATATACATAGTGATGTCACAGTACAGGGATAATGCCCACTGTAATATCGCAATGCAGGTATAAAGGGCGGAGTGATATCACAGAACAGGGATATTGCATATTGTAATGTCGCAGTACAGTCATAATGTACACAGTGATGTCACAGTTTGTGGATAATGCATACTGAAATGTTGCAGTACAGGTATAATGAATACAATGATGTCACAGTGTAGAGATAATGCACAAAGCAATGTTGCAGTTCAGGGATAATGTACACAGTGATGTCACAGTACAGGTATAATGCACACGAACAAGTCACCATACACAGATAATGCACACAAACAAGTCACCATACAGGGAAAATGCACACAGTGATGTCACAGTACAGGGATGTCAGTGGCGGCTGCAGCCGGGGTCACGTCATACGGGTTCACTTCCTGTCCTCATTCTCATTATTAAGCATTTCCTACAATTAACTAGCTATCTACATATAACTTTGACATGTAAGCATTATTCGACTTTAAGTGCTATTGGTGAACGTCCCCTTTAAGAGGGGACCAAGTCTCTTGGAGGTAGTGCAACTCCTCAAGCTGCAAGTTTGTATACAGCAAGGACTCCGGTGCTGTTTCCAAGAACAGTTTCTTCGCAAAGAGTCCTTTTCTTTGTAAAACCAGTAGAGGGCACCTTTAAGAAGGTGCAAACTATTTACAATAAGTTTGTAATCATGCAGTGTTCATGATCCAGCAGTTCTTTTCAACAATGATGAACGAGAAACAAAAGCAAAAAGGCAAAAGTAGGGATCCCGGTTAAACTAAGGGATCCCTTTAAGAATAACCCAGGTCGGGTATTAGCAGCAAACAAGCAGGGAAACAAACAGTTAACTATTTACATACTCATGGTTCCGAGGTTTAGTTGGACGGCTTCCAGGGCTGCACCTGGCACTTAACCCTTCTTGGCCTGGGAAAAGTAAGGTCCAGGGTTACACCCAGTGCTGGGTAAACGCCGTTAATCCATCTTTCATGTACGGTTAAATCATACGCAGCGATGGAGGTCTGCGCAGCTTGAGTATGGGCATTTGCTGCAGCAGAGGTAGCGGCTGCTGCAAGATCAGTCACTGGAACGGAGTCAGCAGCTGTGGCACTAGCAGTCACTGGAGTGGTGTGGGTCGTCAGGGCAGGGTCGTCGTTCATACCTGCTTCAGATGCGGTCCCTCCGGTGCCGGTCTGCGCCGTCTCTGCTGGGGTCTGGAACGCTGGTTGCGGGGCCTTGTGCGGCGATGTTGTCATCTCTGCTTGCAGCATCCCGCTTTCCGGCAGGGCCTTGCTTTCCAGCTTCGGAGCGCTGGAACTTCTTTCCTGCTCCGGACCAGACGAGGCTGCCGACAGGCGTCTGGCGAGGCTCCCGATGAAGATCTTCTTCCACCCGGCCTCAGTGCTCAGCTGCGTCCACCGGGGTCGGTCGCTGAGCTCGTCCACTCCGGCCTGCAGGAATTCAGCATCAGCGGTGGAGGCCTGGTTGCGGTGCCCCTCCGGGTGGCTGGGGGAGTCCTCTGCTCCGACCCCACACTCCGGCTCCGGGTGGCTCGCCATGGCATCCTCCACGTGGCTGACTTCCTCTTTGTCCTTTTCCCGCTCTCTCCTCCATGGGCGGTTTCGTTTTCTTTGTCTCTGCCCACCATTGAGGATCAGGAGGCGGATCTCGGCTGCTGACGGACACGTCCTCAAGGGGCCGAAATATTTAGACTGGGCGGCCATTGTCTTTCGCGCTCTTCAGCTTGTTCACGCCCACTTACACGCCCTTCTTTTTCTCCTGCGCTCTCCTTAGCGCTGTAATGGCGGCGGTTTTGGCGGGAACTTTTGGCGGCAAGTGGCAATCCACAGTCTTTGCAATAAGTCACAGTCCAAGCACAATAAATCACAGTTCCAAGGCACACATGACCTGATTCTTCAGGCTTAAGTAGATCCTGTTCGTGACGCCAAGTTGGAGCGCCCCCACTGCCGCAGGGCCGAGGGGTACCCGGTACCGGGCCTCTCTGTCTCAGTCCTGGGGTTGTCACGGTGGCTAGACCCGGCCCGTGACCCTGCTGAGGGGCGTCCAGTGAAGGTGGAGAGTGATGCTGTTGTGGTGTGGTGCCGGTCGCAGTAAATAACAAGGACACCAGGTTGCAGTCTCTTTACCTCTTTACGGAAGGCTTCAGGATCCTCAGTCCGAAATACGGTTAACCGGGCTGCGTGAGTCCGGCCGGTCCGATGGCACCTCTAGAGTTCCCTTTGCAGGTGGAACTCTGTGCCTACCTTCTAGCGCTTGTGTGTTGTAGTCCTTCCCTGCTGTGCTTACGGGATAGTCCTCACAACTGTTGTGTCTGTTTCTGAAGTTCCCTCACAACTCGATTATGATGTTCTGTTTCGTCCCCCAGATGATATGGCTAGGACGCACCCGTATGACGGGTAGGCTCGGAGGTCTTCCGGGACCCTAGAGTCGCCCCTCTCCAGATGTTGCCCCCTGTGTCTGCTTAGGTGATTTTGGGTGAGACAGCCCGCCTAGAACTGACTGTCCTGCCGTAGGTTTGAAGTAAGGCCTGGAGCTCAATACTTCCTCGGCGTTCCGGCCACCGGCTACGCGCCTCAGTAGGATGTTGCCTCGTCTTACAGCACGACTCCTACTGGTGATTCTCCTTGTTGCGTTGATCTCGTTTCGTTTTTTTACTCAGCACAATAAACCTCGCTTCTTGTCCTTTCTTGGGGTACCGCCGCAATGAAGTGCAGGCGCGGTCCCGTAACGTTCTTTCGGTTCGTTAGGCCTCTGTCAGGATCCCACCCCTGACAGGGACCCCCCTGAATCTTCCCCTGCAACACCCTCTGCCACAGGAGGTTGCCTGGTTCCAACCCAGTCAGCTTCTCACTAACTTCCTATCTAACCCCCAGTTTTACCAGATTGTGAGGAGTGGCCTAATACATAGCACCCTTAGCTCCCCCTGGAGGCCAGACTGTGAAGTGTATTGGTGTCTGTGATACCTGGTCAGGTGAACTCCTTCAGTGCCATCAGACGTACCATAGCCCCCCTTAGCGGCGGAGCATCAGTACTGCAACGACCAGGACTCTGGGGCGCTGCAATAGGAGCTTACATTTATTCTGCCTCCTGTAGTGACGTTTTGGTCAACAGACCTTTATGTGCTTGATAAAGGTCTGTTGACCGAAACGTCGCTACAGGAGGCAGAATAAATGTAAGCTCCTATTTTTTCACCATCCATTGTGGCGCTGTCCTTTTGTTTTTTTGTGGTCTTGGTACTGTCCGGGATGGGCTCCCTGGTTTTGGACGTGCGCCCTTGTGTCCGCTGAGACCTTCAATCTATATATAAAGGTGCGTTTTTGACTTTCTTTTGTTTTGACTCCGATGTCAATTGACAGTCATTTTGTATTTCTTCCTTTTTCTTACTATTGCACCAACAGTTGTCTCCTTCTCAGCCAGTGTCTTACGTATGGTTTTGTAGCCCATACCAGCTTTGTGCAGGTCTATGATCTTGTCCCTGACATCCTTAGAAAGCCCTTTGGTCTTGCCCATGTTGAAGAGGTTAAAGTCTGACTGATTAATTGAGTCTGTGGACAGGAGTCTTTTATAAAGGTGGCTATGTAAGACCGCTGTCTTTAATGCAGGTTACGAGTTGATTAGGAGCATCTAACTGGTCTGTAGGAGTCAGAACTCTTAATGGTTAGTAGGGGATCACATGCTTATTTCTCACTGCAAAATACAAATACATTTATAGAATTTATACAATGTGATTTTCTGGATTTTATTTCTGATATTCTATCTCTCAATGTTAAAATTAACCTACAAATACTTATTTGCCCCACTGTACATACACGATGTGTTAGTGTAAGAGGAAGCGGTGATACCCTTAAGGAATGCTTGGGTGGGTGCAGGCAGGTGGAACCAACTTGTACTTGCAGAGTTTGAGAGGGGGCAGCTCCATGTATAGTACTAATCCTGGTCAGGTGACTCACATGGCGGAGCCTTGGGATATAACAACCTTGCATGACAAAGCTCTGGGGGTTTTGGCCCCAAGAGCAGCAGAGAAGACGCAGACCCAGAGTGTCGTACATGCCGGCGTAATTGACCTCATTGAGAAGTTTATGCCACCGGAGTGCTGGACACTGCCTGTTAAGGGTCAGACCACGTCTGAAAAGACCTGGAGGCCGGACTTCGCCAGTCATGAGCCAAGTCCTTGTCTTCTCCACTCCAGGCCTGACAGAAACTCACCGACGGTCAGGCCACGAGGACTCACAAGGAGGTGACGCCACAGAAAGCATGTCTGTGACCGCAAGTGACCATGGCTGTCACTTCCAGCCTAGACATACAGTACCGGCATTTGCCTGGGTTAAGACTACAGGTTCGGAGGGGTCCATTTGGGGAGCGGGAGGCTCCATGCCCATTAACAGACTACGTCAGAGAGAAACTTGTGGCCTAGGGGGTAAACCCGGCAACCCCAGCTATGGCCAGAATTCTGGAAAGCGAGACAGAACACCTACGTGGTAACTCGACTGAATGGCGTATCTGTTGTGAATTTACCTTTTGGCTCCCTCTAGTGGCTACTAGTGATTTTACTCTGGGTATGTCTTTCATCCCTTGTATGCTCACCTGGGTCGTTAGGTCAGGGGTGTTGCTATATAAGCTCCCTGGACCTTCAGTTCAATGCCTGGCAACGTTGATATCAGAGCTAATCTGTAGTGCTCTTGTCTACTGATCCTGGTTCCTGCGTGATTAAGCTAAGTCCGCTTTCTTGCTTTTTGCTATTTGTTTTTGTTTGCATTTTTGTCCAGCTTGTTCATTATCTGTATCCTTTCCTTGCTGGAAGCTCTAGGGAGGCTGGAGTTCTCCCCCCGGGCCGTTAGACGGTTCGGGGGTTCTTGAATCTCCAGTGTGGAATTTTGTTAGGGTTTTTGTTGACCATATAAGTTATCTTACTACATTCTGCTATTAGTAAGCGGGCCTCTCTTTGCTAAACCTAGTTCATCTCTGTGTTTGTCATTTCCTCTTACCTCACCATTATTATTTGTGGGGGGCTTGTATCCTACTTTTGGGGTCTATTCTCTGGAGGCAAGAGAGGTCTTTGTTTTCCTCTTCAAGGGGTAGTTAGTCCTCCGGCTGGCGCGAGACATCTAGCGACCAACGTAGGCATGTTCCCCGGCTACTTCTAGTGTTGGCGTTAGGAGTAGATATATGGTCAACCCAGTTACCACTGCCCTATGAGCTGGATTTTTGTACTTCGCAAGACTTGCTGATATCTCTGAGACCCTCGCCATTGGGGTCATAACAGTTTGCCAGGCCCGTATTAAATGTTAAATGCATTGCAGAAGCGGGATTATAAGAAAGAAAGTTCTGAGTTTTTTTTTTTTTCTCTCTCTCTCATTTTTTTTTTCTTTTCCCCTTTAACTCTGAGTGGCTTGTGTTTGCTGCAGACATGAATGTCCAGACCTTGATTACAAGTGTGGACCAGCTTGCTGCTCGTGTGCAGGGCATACAAGATTATGTTATCAGAAATCCTATGTCAGAACCTAAGATACCGATTCCTGAACCATTTTCCGGAGACCGATTTAAATTTAGAAATTTCAGGAATAATTGTAAATTGTTTTTGTCCCTGAGACCCTGTTCATCTGGAGACTCCGCTCAGCAAGTAAAAATTGTTATTTCTTTTTTACGGGGCGACCCTCAGGATTGGGCCTTCTCGCTGGCGCCAGGAGATCCGGCATTGGCTGACATTGATGCGTTTTTTCTGGCGCTCGGTTTGCTTTATGAGGAACCCAATCTTGAGATTCAGGCAGAAAAAGCCTTGCTGGCGATGTCTCAGGGCCAGGACGAGGCCGAAGTGTATTGCCAAAAATTTCGGAAATGGTCCGTGCTGACCCAGTGGAACGAGTGTGCATTGGCTGCAAATTTTAGAAATGGCCTTTCTGAAGCCATTAAGAATGTGATGGTGGGTTTTCCCATTCCCACAGGTCTGAATGATTCTATGGCCCTGGCTATTCAAATCGACCGGCGGTTGCGGGAGCGCAAAACCGCAAATCCTCTCATGATGTTGTCTGAACAGGCACCTGATTTAATGCAATGTGATAGAATCCTGACTAGAAATGAGCGGAAAATTCATAGACGCCAGAATGGCTTGTGTTACTACTGTGGTGATTCTACACATGTTATCTCAGCATGCTCTAAACGTCTTACTAAGGTTGTTAGTCCGGTCGCCATTGGTAATTTGCAACCTAAATTTATTCTATCTGTAACTTTGATTTGCTCACTGTCATCGTATCCTGTCATGGCGTTTGTGGACTCAGGTGCTGCCCTGAGCCTTATGGATCTGTCATTTGCCAAGCGCTGCGGATTTGTGCTTGAGCCATTGGAAAATCCTATCCCTCTTAGGGGCATTGACTCTACGCCATTGGCAAAAAATAAACCGCAGTTTTGGACACAGGTTACCATGTGCATGACTCCCGAACATCGGGAGGTAATACGTTTTCTTGCTCTACATAAAATGCATGATTTGGTTGTTTTGGGTTTGCCATGGTTACAGACCCATAATCCAGTCTTGGACTGGAAGGCTATGTCAGTGTCAAGCTGGGGCTGCCATGGAATTCACGGAGATTCCCTGCCCTTGTCTATTGCATCTTCTACGCCTTCGGAAGTTCCGGCGTATTTGTCTGATTATCAGGATGTCTTCAGCGAGTCTAAGTCCAGTGCACTGCCTCCTCATAGGGAATGTGACTGTGCAATAGATTTGATTCCTGGCAGTAAGTTTCCTAAGGGGAGACTGTTTAATCTGTCGGTACCTGAACATACCGCGATGCGTTCATATATCAAGGAGTCTCTTGAGAAGGGGCATATCCGTCCTTCTTCTTCCCCTCTTGGTGCGGGATTCTTTTTTGTGGCCAAAAAGGACGGATCTTTGAGGCCTTGTATTGACTATCGGCTTTTAAATAAGATCACTGTCAAATTTCAGTATCCTTTGCCGCTGTTGTCAGATTTGTTTGCCCGGATTAAAGGTGCCAAGTGGTTCACCAAGATAGACCTTCGTGGTGCGTACAACCTTGTGCGCATTAGGCAGGGCGATGAATGGAAAACCGCATTCAATACGCCCGAAGGTCATTTTGAGTACTTGGTGATGCCATTTGGGCTCTCTAATGCACCTTCAGTTTTTCAGTCCTTCATGCATGACATTTTCCGGAAGTATCTGGATAAATTTTTGATTGTTTATCTGGATGATATTCTGGTTTTTTCTGATGATTGGGACTCGCATGTGGAGCAGGTCAGGATGGTTTTTGAGATTCTGCGTGAAAATTCTTTGTTTGTAAAAGGCCAAAGTGTCTCTTTGGTGTACAGAAGGTTCCCTTTTTGGGGTTCATTTTTTCCCCTTCTGCTGTGGAGATGGATCCAGTCAAGGTCCGAGCTATTCATGATTGGACTCAACCCTCGTCAGTTAAGAGTCTTCAGAAGTTCTTGGGTTTTGCTAACTTCTACCGTCGTTTTATCGCAAATTTCTCTAGCGTTGTTAAACCGCTGACGGATATGACCAAGAAAGGCTCTGATGTAGCTAACTGGGCTCCTGCTGCCGTGGAGGCTTTCCAGGAGTTGAAACGCCGGTTTACTTCGGCGCCTGTTTTGTGCCAGCCTGACGTCTCACTTCCCTTTCAGGTTGAGGTGGATGCTTCGGAGATTGGGGCAGGGGCCGTTTTGTCGCAGAGAGGCCCTGGTTGCTCTACTATGAGACCTTGTGCCTTTTTCTCTAGGAAATTTTCGCCGGCAGAGCGAAATTATGATGTGGGCAATCGGGAGTTGTTGGCCATGAAGTGGGCATTTGAGGAGTGGCGTCATTGGCTCGAGGGTGCTAAGCATCGTGTGGTGGTCTTGACTGATCACAAAAATTTGATGTATCTCGAGTCTGCTAAACGCCTGAATCCTAGACAGGCCCGCTGGTCATTGTTTTTCTCTCGTTTTGACTTTGTGGTCTCGTATTTACCAGGTTCTAAGAATGTGAAGGCCGATGCTCTGTCTAGGAGCTTTGTGCCTGATGCTCCTGGAGTCGCTGAACCTGAGGGTATTCTTAAGGAAGGAGTTATCTTGTCAGCTATTTCTCCAGATCTGCGACGTGTGTTGCAGAGATTTCAGGCTGGTAGGCCTGACTCTTGTCCACCTGACAGATTGTTTGTGCCTGCTAAATGGACCAGCAGAGTCATTTCCGAGGTTCATTCCTCAGTGTTGGCAGGGCACCCGGGAATTTTTGGCACCAGAGATCTGGTGGCCAGGTCCTTTTGGTGGCCTTCCTTGTCAAGGGATGTGCGGTCATTTGTTCAGTCCTGTGGTACTTGTGCTCGAGCTAAGCCTTGCTGTTCTCGTGCCAGCGGGTTGCTCTTGCCCTTGCCTGTCCCGAAGAGACCTTGGACACACATCTCTATGGATTTCATTTCGGATCTTCCGGTGTCTAAGGGCATGTCTGTCATCTGGGTGATATGTGATCGTTTCTCCAAGATGGTACATCTGGTTCCTTTGCCTAAGCTGCCTTCCTCTTCTGATCTGGTTCCTGTGTTCTTCCAGAACGTGGTTCGTTTGCACGGCATTCCTGAGAATATTGTGTCGGACAGAGGATCCCAGTTTGTTTCCAGGTTCTGGCGATCCTTTTGTGGTAGGATGGGCATTGATTTGTCGTTTTCCTCCGCTTTTCATCCACAGACTAACGGACAAACGGAACGAACTAATCAGACTCTGGAGGCGTATTTGAGGTGTTTTGTCTCTTCTGATCAGGATGATTGGGTGACCTTCTTGCCGTTGGCTGAATTTGCCCTTAATAATCGGGCTAGTTCTGCCACCTTGGTTTCGCCATTTTTCTGCAACTCCGGTTTCCATCCTCGTTTTTCCTCGGGACATGTGGAGCCTTCTGACTGTCCTGGAGTGGATTCTGTGGTGGATAGGTTGCAGCGGATCTGGAATCATGTGGTGGACAACTTGAAGTTGTCACAGGAGAAGGCTCAGCGTTTTGCCAACCGCCGCCGCGGTGTGGGTCCCCGACTTCGTGTTGGGGATTTGGTATGGCTGTCTTCTCGATTTGTTCCTATGAAGGTCTCCTCTCCCAAATTTAAGCCTCGATTCATTGGTCCTTACAGGATATTGGAGATCCTTAATCCTGTGTCCTTTCGCCTGGATCTTCCGGTGTCGTTTGCCATTCACAACGTATTTCATAGGTCCTTGTTGCGGCGGTACTTTGTGCCTGTGGTTCCTTCTGCTGAGCCTCCTGCTCCGGTGTTGGTTGAGGGCGAGTTGGAGTATGTGGTGGAGAAGATCTTAGATTCTCGTCTCTCCAGGCGGAGGCTTCAGTACCTGGTCAAGTGGAAGGGCTATGGTCAGGAGGATAATTCCTGGGTGGTCGCCTCTGATGTGCATGCGGCCGATTTAGTTCGTGCCTTTCACGCCGCTCATCCTGATCGCCCTGGTGGTCTTGGTGAGGGTTCGGTGACCCCTCACTAAGGGGGGGGTACTGTTGTGAATTTACCTTTTGGCTCCCTCTAGTGGCTACTAGTGATTTTACTCTGGGTATGTCTTTCATCCCTTGTATGCTCACCTGGGTCGTTAGGTCAGGGGTGTTGCTATATAAGCTCCCTGGACCTTCAGTTCAATGCCTGGCAACGTTGATATCAGAGCTAATCTGTAGTGCTCTTGTCTACTGATCCTGGTTCCTGCGTGATTAAGCTAAGTCCGCTTTCTTGCTTTTTGCTATTTGTTTTTGTTTGCATTTTTGTCCAGCTTGTTCATTATCTGTATCCTTTCCTTGCTGGAAGCTCTGGGGAGGCTGGAGTTCTCCCCCCGGGCCGTTAGACGGTTCGGGGGTTCTTGAATCTCCAGTGTGGAATTTTGTTAGGGTTTTTGTTGACCATATAAGTTATCTTACTACATTCTGCTATTAGTAAGCGGGCCTCTCTTTGCTAAACCTAGTTCATCTCTGTGTTTGTCATTTCCTCTTACCTCACCGTTATTATTTGTGGGGGGCTTGTATCCTACTTTTGGGGTCTATTCTCTGGAGGCAAGAGAGGTCTTTGTTTTCCTCTTCAAGGGGTAGTTAGTCCTCCGGCTGGCGCGAGACATCTAGCGACCAACGTAGGCATGTTCCCCGGCTACTTCTAGTGTTGGCGTTAGGAGTAGATATATGGTCAACCCAGTTACCACTGCCCTATGAGCTGGATTTTTGTACTTCGCAAGACTTGCTGATATCTCTGAGACCCTCGCCATTGGGGTCATAACACGCATCACCTTCATGCAGAGAACTTTATTATTGCATAGTGAAAATGTCCGTTGTTAATTGACTCATAGCAGTCTCTGATTTATTGTTTGGTTTATCTTGTTGCATTTCAACAAAGTTATATTGTTCACCGACTGTTCCCACATAGTAACATAGTTAGCAAGGCCGAAAAAAGACATTTGTCCATCCAGTTCAGCCTATATTCTGTCAGAATAAATCCACAGATCTACGTCCTTCTAAAGAACCCAAATAACTGTAAGATACAATATTGTTACACTCCAGGAAGACATCCAGGCCTCTCTTGAACCCCTCGACTGAGTTCGCCATCACCACCTCCTCAGTCAAGGTATTCCAAATTCTCACTGCCCTATCAGTAAAGAATCCTCTTCTATGTTGGTGGAAAAACCTTCTCTCCTCCAGATGCAGAGAATGCCCCCTTGTGACCGTCAACTTCCTTGGTATAAAGAGATCTTCGGAGAGATATTTGTATTGTCCCCTTATATACTTATGCATGGTTCTTAGATCGCCCCTCAGTCGTCTTTTTTATAGACTAAATAATCCTAATTTTACTAATCTCTCAGGGTATTGTAGTTCCGCCATCCTCTTTATTAATTGTTTTGCCCTCCTTTGTACTTGCTCTGGTTCCATTATATCCTTCCTGAGCACCGATGCCCAAAACTGTACACAATACTCCATGTGCGGTCTAACCAGGGATTTGTACAGAGGCAGTATAATGCTCTCATCACATGTATCCAGACTTCTTTTAATGCACCCCATGATCCTGTTTGCTTTGGCAGCCGCTGCCTGGCACTGGCTGCTCCATGTAAGTTTATCATTAACCCCTTTACCCCCGAGAGTGGTGTCTCTTTAATGTGTTTCCTCACAGCTTTAAATCCAATTCACACAGAAGTGCATATCATTTCAGTGCATATCATTTCAGTGTATATTATCAGTGTTCAGTTCACACCAGTTCATAGCACTACATATCATATGGCTTTTAGATTGCAGTCCCTAAACAGGCCAGATTTCCCTTTGTCCAGTTTCCCTGGGCGACCGCATAACATATTACAGTCTCCATACACAGCCTCATATATTGCAGACACTACACATGCCAGCCCTCCTGTGACTAGTTCCTGTGGGTGTCCTGCATCACTGTATCACAGTCTCTTATACTCACACAGCCATACACAGCCTAGGATATCCTCTGGATAGCAGGCACCATTTCCACCTGTTTGCAATCGTTACACATGCTAGTCCTCTTTTGGGCACAGGACATCCACCTCTGGGCACAGGACTGTCCACATCTGTCTCTTTCGGGCACAGGACATCCACCCCCGGGCACAGGACTGTCCACATCTGAGACCAGTACCATGGGCGACTTGCATCACTATATACACTGCGGGTGCCAGGCTATTCAGCTGCCCTGGGTGCTGTCTCCGCTGGCCTGTGCCTCCATGCACTCATTAGCGCTCTGCAGTCCTCTGCTCTGCACACCAGCACACACCAGACTGACACTGACGTGCACCTCACCTGACACCTGACACACCCATACCCCTTACTGCAGGGCTTTTAACACATAATCCTGTGGCCTTCAGCCACATGGAAAACCCGGATCGGAAATCTGTGATTCTCATGCACTCTTATGGACTTCATCCGTCTGCATGCACAACCTTGGGAGAACACACAGCGACCCCTACCTGTGACACGAGTCACTGCCTAACATTGCAATCACAGCTACACCTGCGATTGCCATGCACACCTAAGGCCTTCATGAGCCTCTATGCCTATTCTGGGGAGCACAAAACAGCACCCCCTAGCTGTAACAGGGGACACAGCCTCACAGTGGTTTACATGTTAATGACCGAGCCAATTTTTACACTTCTGACCACCGTCCCTTTATGAGGTAATAACTCTGGAAAGCTTCCATGGATCCTGGTGATTCTGACATTGTTTTCTCATAACATACTGTAATTCATGATATTGGTAACATTTCTTTGATATGACTTGCGTTTATTTGTGAAAAAAATTGAAATTTGGCAAAAATTTTGAACATTTCGCAACTTTGAATGTTCATGCCCTTAAATCACAAAGATATGTCACACAAAATACTTAATACGTAACATTTCCCACATGTCTACTTTACATCAGCACAATTTTGGAACCAACATTTTTTTTCTTAGGGAGTTATAAGGGTTAAAAGTTAAACAGCGATTTTTCATTTTTACAATACCATTTTTTTGGCACCACATCACATTTGAAGTCACTTTTAGGGGTCTATATGATAGAAAATAACCAAAAGTGACACCATTCTAAAAATTGCACCCCTGAAGGTGCTCAAAACCACATTCAAGAAGTTTATTAACCCTTGGGAAGGAAATTTTTTCCCCAAAGTGGAGCTTACTGTTTGCCACATAGGGTTATTTTGCCTTCCTCTGAATCAACATGTTAGGGCAAGTTAGATTAGGATGTGGGTTGAACTAGATGGACTTAAAGTCTTCCTTCAACCTTAAAAACTATGTTACTATGTTACTATGTTCAGGTGCTTCACAGGATTTTTTGGAATGTTTAAAAAATGAACATTTAACTTTTTTTCACAAAAAATGTACTTCAGATCCATTTGTTTTAGTTTACCAAAGGTAACAGGAGAAATTGGACCCCAAAAATTGTTATACAATGTGTACTGAGTATGCTGATACCCCATATATGCAGGTACACCACTGTTTGGGTGCATGGCAGAGCTGGAAGGGAAGGAGCGCTTTTTGACTTTTCAATGCAAAATTGGCTGGAATTGAGATTGGAAGTTATGTCGCGTTTGGAGAGCCCCTGATGTACCTAAACAGTGGAAACCCCTCACAAGTGACACCATTTTGGAAACTAGACCCCCTAAGGAACTTTTCTAGATGTATGGTGAGCACTTTGAACCCCCAAGTGCTTCACAGAGAAGTTTATAACGTACAGCCGTAAAAATTAAAAAAAATCACATTTTTTTACAAAAATGATTTTTTCGCCCCCAATTTTTTATTTTCCCAAGGGTAACAGGAGAATTTTGACACCAAAAGTTGTTGTCCAATTTGTCCTGAGTACAATGATACCATATATGTGGGGGTAAATCACTGTTTGGGAGCACAGCAGAGTTCGGAAGGAAAGGAGCACCGTTTGATTCTTTCAACGCAGAATTGGCTGGAATTGAGATCAGATGTCGCGTTTGGAGAGCCACTGATGTGCCTAAACAGTAGAAACCCCCCAATTCTAACTCCAGCCCTAACCCCAACACACCCCTAACCCTAATCCCAGCTCTATACATAACTCTAACCACAAACCTAACCCTAACATACTGTCATGACGGACGCTATTCACACTAGGGCGTCCGACAGACAGCGGTAATTCCACATACGTCCATTATACGTTCAGTGGCGCCGGCAAGACTTTATTTATCATTAATCTAGCTGGTACTCGGGTTGGAGGCTGGGTTACGCCCACGGCCTTTAAATAGTCGTGCTGGACTTTGGGCGTCGCCGATTATAGCTTGTGCCTCGTGCCTAGTGATTCCGGTCTGGAGTGGTGGTCTTGTAGGAGATATATCGTATCTGGTGGTGTATTAACCTTTGTCATATTTCTCCTTCCTATATTTGTATTTGCTTTGCCCTGAGCACATTATTGTGTTTTCCTGTGTGTCTGCGGCATGGTGCGTTTTAAGTTTACCCTGTCTGTGCTTTCTGTGGGGGTTGGTGTGATATCTCTTCACTGGGTGGCGGGTTGTGGTTTCAGCTTAGGGTTGAAACAGGAGTCCGGGCCAGGCCTGGTGGCCCAGACAAGCACACCATTAGTGTAAATTCTGGGAGAGGGACAGACAGGGTTCCCCCTAGTCTGAGGGATATCACAGGGTCCCGGGTAACCAGCCTTAACTTCCCTGGGATTTCCGTGACACATACCCCTAACCCTAATCCCAACCCTAACCCTAATCCCAACCCTAACTTTAGCCCCAACCCTAACTTTAGCCCCAACCCTAACCCTAACCCTAACTTTATCCTCAACCCTAACCCTAACTTTAGCCCCAACCCTAACCCTAACTTTAGCCTCAACCCTAACCGTAATAATAATAATAATAATTTTTATTTATATAGCGCCAACATATTCCGCAGCGCTTTACAAATTATAGAGGGGACTTGTACAGACAATAGACATTACAGCATAACAGAAATCACAGTTCAAAACAGATACCAGTAGGAATGAGGGCCCTGCTCGCAAGCTTACAAACTATGAGGAAAAGGGGAGACACGAGAGGTGGATGGTAACAATTGCTTTAGTTATTTGGACCAGCCATAGCGTAAGGCTCGGGTGTTCATGTAAAGCTGCATGAACCAGTTAACTGCCTAAGTATGTAGCAGTACAGACATAGAGTGCTATTGTTGTGAATTTGCTTTTTGCTCCCTCTAGTGGTTACTAGTTTTTTGACTCTGGTTTTTCTGTCATTCCTTTTATCCGCACCTGGGTCGTTAGTTAGGGGTGTTGCTATATAAGCTCCCTGGACCTTCAGTTCAATGCCTGGCAACGTAGTTATCAGAGCTAGTCTGCTGTGCTCTTGTCTACTGATCCTGGTTCCAGTTATATCAGCTAAGTCTGCCTTTTGCTTTTTGCTATTTGTTTTGGTTTTGTATTTTTGTCCAGCTTGTTCCTAATCTATATCCTGACCTTTGCTGGAAGCTCTAGGGGGCTGGTGTTCTCCCCCCGGACCGTTAGACGGTTCGGGGGTTCTTGAATTTCCAGTGTGGATTTTGATAGGGTTTTTGTTGACCATATAAGTTACCTTTCTTTATTCTGCTATCAGCTAGCGGGCCTCTCTGTGCTAAACCTGGTTCATTTCTGTGTTTGTCATTTCCTCTTACCTCACCGTCATTATTTGTGGGGGGCTTCTATCCAGCTTTGGGGTCCCCTTCTCTGGAGGCAAGAAAGGTCTTTGTTTTCCTCTACTAGGGGTAGCTAGATTCTCCGGCTGGCGCGTGTCATCTAGAATCAACGTAGGAATGATCCCCGGCTACTTCTAGTGTTGGCGTTAGGAGTAGATATATGGTCAACCCAGTTACCACTGCCCTATGAGCTGGATTTTTGTATTCTGCAGACTTCCACGTTCCTCTGAGACCCTCGCCATTGGGGTCATAACAGTTTGCCAGGCCAGTATTAAATGTTTAATGCATTGCAGAAGAGGGATTATAAGAAAGAAGATTCTGAGTTTTTTTTTTTTTTCTTCTTCTTCCCCTTTACCTCAGAGTGGCTATGCTTGCTGCAGACATGAATGTCCAGACCTTGATTACAAGTGTGGACCAGCTGGCTACTCGTGTGCAGGGCATACAAGACTATGTTATCAGAAATCCTAGGTCAGAACCTAAAATACCGATTCCTGAACTGTTTTCCGGAGACAGGTTTAAGTTTAGGAATTTCGTGAATAATTGTAAATTGTTTTTGTCCCTGAGACCCTGTTCATCTGGAGATTCTGCTCAGCAAGTAAAAATTGTTATTTCGTTCTTACGGGGCGACCCTCAGGATTGGGCTTTTTCGCTGGCGCCAGGAGATCCGGCATTGGCTGATCTAGATGCGTTTTTTCTGGCGCTCGGTTTACTTTATGAGGAACCCAATCTTGAGGTTCAGGCAGAAAAGGCCTTGCTGGCTATGTCTCAGGGGCAGGACGAGGCTGAAGTGTATTGCCAAAAATTTCGGAAATGGTCCGTGCTGACACATTGGAACGAGTGTGCACTGGCCGCTAATTTTAGAAATGGCCTTTCTGAAGCCATTAAGAATGTTATGGTGGGTTTTCCCATTCCCACAGGTCTGAATGATACTATGGCACTGGCTATTCAAATTGACCGGCGGTTGCGGGAGCGCAAAACCGCAAATTCCCTCATGGTGTTGTCTGAACAGACACCTAATTCGGTGCAATGTGATAGAAAAACCGCAAATTCCCTCATGGTGTTGTCTGAACAGACACCTGATTTAATGCAATGTGATAGAATCCTGACTAGAAATGAGCGGAAAATTCATAGACGCCGGAATGGCTTGTGCTACTACTGTGGTGATTCTACACATGTTATCTCAGCATGCTCTAAACGTATAGCTAAGGTTGTTAGTCCTGTCACCGTTGGTAATTTGCAACCTAAATTTATTCTGTCTGTAACTTTGATTTGCTCACTGTCATCTTATCCTGTCATGGCGTTTGTAGATTCAGGTGCTGCCCTGAGTCTCATGGATCTCTCATTTGCTAAGCGCTGTGGTTTTACTCTTGAACCATTAGAAAATCCTATTCCTCTTAGGGGTATTGATGCTACACCATTGGCAGAAAATAAACCGCAGTATTGGACACAGGTTACCATGTGCATGACTCCTGAACACCGCGAGGTGATACGTTTCCTGGTTTTACATAAAATGCATGATTTGGTTGTTTTAGGGCTGCCATGGTTACAGACCCATAATCCAGTCCTGGACTGGAAGGCTATGTCAGTCTCAAGTTGGGGCTGTCGTGGTATTCATGAGGATTCCCTGCCTGTGTCTATTGCTTCTTCTACGCCTTCGGAAGTTCCGGAGTATTTGTCTGATTATCAGGATGTCTTCAGTGAGTCTGAGTCCAGTGCACTGCCTCCTCATAGGGACTGTGACTGTGCTATAGATTTGATCCCAGGCAGTAAATTTCCTAAGGGAAGACTGTTTAATCTGTCGGTACCTGAACATACCGCTATGCGTTCATATATCAAGGAGTCTCTGGAGAAAGGACATATTCGTCCGTCTTCTTCCCCTCTTGGTGCGGGATTCTTTTTTGTGGCAAAAAAGGACGGATCTTTGAGACCTTGTATTGATTATCGGCTTTTAAATAAGATCACTGTCAAATTTCAGTATCCTTTACCGCTGTTGTCTGACTTGTTTGCCCGGATTAAGGGTGCCAAGTGGTTCACCAAGATAGACCTTCGTGGTGCGTACAACCTTGTGCGCATTAAGCAAGGTGATGAATGGAAAACCGCATTCAATACGCCCGAAGGTCATTTTGAGTACTTGGTGATGCCTTTTGGGCTCTCCAATGCGCCTTCAGTTTTTCAGTCCTTTATGCATGACATTTTCCGGAAGTATCTGGATAAATTTTTGATTGTTTATCTGGATGATATTTTGGTTTTTTCTGATAATTGGGATTCGCATGTGGAGCAGGTCAGGTTGGTCTTTAAAATTTTGCGGGAAAATTCTTTGTTTGTCAAGGGCTCAAAGTGTCTCTTTGGTGTACAGAAGGTTCCCTTTTTGGGGTTCATTTTTTCCCCTTCTGCTGTGGAGATGGACCCAGTCAAGGTCCGAGCTATTCTTGATTGGACTCAGCCCTCGTCAGTTAAGAGTCTTCAGAAGTTCTTGGGCTTCGCTAACTTCTACCGTCGTTTTATCGCTAATTTTTCTAGCATTGTGAAACCTTTGACGGATATGACCAAGAAGGGCTCCGATGTAGCTAACTGGGCTCCTGCTGCCGTGGAGGCTTTCCAGGAGTTGAAACGCCGGTTTACTTCGGCGCCTGTTTTGTGCCAGCCTGACGTCTCACTTCCCTTTCAGGTTGAGGTGGATGCTTCGGAGATTGGGGCAGGGGCCGTTTTGTCGCAGAGAGGCCCTGGTTGTTCTGTTATGAAACCTTGTGCCTTTTTCTCTAGGAAGTTTTCGCCTGCCGAGCGAAATTATGATGTGGGCAATCGGGAGTTGTTGGCCATGAAATGGGCATTTGAGGAGTGGCGTCATTGGCTCGAGGGTGCTAAGCATCGTGTGGTGGTCTTGACTGATCACAAAAATCTGATGTATCTCGAGTCTGCTAAACGCCTTAATCCGAGACAGGCCCGCTGGTCATTGTTTTTCTCCCGCTTTGATTTTGTTGTCTCGTATTTACCAGGTTCAAAGAATGTGAAGGCCGATGCTCTTTCTAGGAGCTTTGTGCCTGATGCTCCTGGAGTCGCTGATCCTGTTGGTATTCTTAAAGATGGAGTTATCTTGTCAGCTATTTCTCCGGATCTGCGACGTGTGTTGCAGAGATTTCAGGCTGATAGGCCTGAGTCTTGTCCACCTGACAGACTGTTTGTCCCGGATAAGTGGACCAGCAGAGTCATTTCCGAGGTTCATTCCTCGGTGTTGGCAGGTCACCCGGGAATTTTTGGCACCAGAGATCTGGTGGCCAGGTCCTTTTGGTGGCCTTCCTTGTCAAGGGATGTGCGGTCATTTGTGCAGTCCTGTGGAACTTGTGCTCGAGCTAAGCCTTGCTGTTCTCGTGCCAGCGGTTTGCTCTTGCCCTTGCCTGTCCCGAAGAGACCTTGGACACATATCTCCATGGATTTCATTTCTGATCTTCCGCTATCTCAGGGCATGTCCGTTATCTGGGTGATATGTGATCGCTTCTCCAAGATGGTCCATTTGGTTCCTTTGCCTAAGCTGCCTTCCTCTTCCGATCTGGTTCCTGTGTTTTTCCAGAACGTGGTTCGTTTGCACGGCATCCCTGAGAATATTGTGTCAGACAGAGGATCCCAGTTCGTTTCCAGGTTCTGGCGATCCTTTTGTAGTAGGATGGGCATTGATTTGTCGTTTTCGTCTGCTTTCCATCCTCAGACTAATGGACAGACGGAGCGAACCAATCAGACTTTGGAGGCTTATTTGAGGTGTTTTGTCTCTGCTGATCAGGACGATTGGGTGACATTCTTGCCGTTGGCTGAGTTTGCCCTTAATAATCGGGCTAGTTCCGCCACCTTGGTTTCGCCTTTTTTCTGCAACTCTGGTTTCCATCCTCGCTTTTCTTCGGGTCATGTGGAGCCTTCTGACTGTCCTGGGGTGGATTCTGTGGTGGATAGGTTGCAGCAGATCTGGAATCATGTGGTGGACAACTTGAAGTTGTCACAGGAGAAGGCTCAGCGCTTTGCCAACCGCCGCCGCGGTGTGGGTCCCCGACTACGCGTTGGGGATTTGGTATGGCTTTCTTCCCGCTTTGTTCCTATGAAGGTCTCCTCTCCCAAATTTAAACCTCGTTTTATTGGGCCTTACAAGATATTGGAAATCCTTAATCCTGTATCTTTTCGTCTGGATCTTCCTGTGTCGTTTGCTATTCACAATGTATTTCATAGGTCCTTGTTGCGGCGGTACATTGTGCCTGTAGTTCCTTCTGCTGAGCCTCCTGCTCCGGTGTTGGTTGAGGGCGAGTTGGAGTACGTGGTGGAGAAGATCTTGGATTCTCGCCTCTCCAGGCGGAGGCTTCAGTACCTGGTCAAGTGGAAGGGCTATGGTCAGGAGGATAATTCCTGGGTGGTCGCCTCTGATGTTCATGCGGCCGATTTAGTTCGTGCCTTTCACGCTGCTCATCCTGATCGCCCTGGTGGTCGTGGTGAGGGTTCGGTGACCCCTCACTAAGGGGGGGGTACTGTTGTGAATTTGCTTTTTGCTCCCTCTAGTGGTTACTAGTTTTTTGACTCTGGTTTTTCTGTCATTCCTTTTATCCGCACCTGGGTCGTTAGTTAGGGGTGTTGCTATATAAGCTCCCTGGACCTTCAGTTCAATGCCTGGCAACGTAGTTATCAGAGCTAGTCTGCTGTGCTCTTGTCTACTGATCCTGGTTCCAGTTATATCAGCTAAGTCTGCCTTTTGCTTTTTGCTATTTGTTTTGGTTTTGTATTTTTGTCCAGCTTGTTCCTAATCTATATCCTGACCTTTGCTGGAAGCTCTAGGGGGCTGGTGTTCTCCCCCCGGACCGTTAGACGGTTCGGGGGTTCTTGAATTTCCAGTGTGGATTTTGATAGGGTTTTTGTTGACCATATAAGTTACCTTTCTTTATTCTGCTATCAGCTAGCGGGCCTCTCTGTGCTAAACCTGGTTCATTTCTGTGTTTGTCATTTCCTCTTACCTCACCGTCATTATTTGTGGGGGGCTTCTATCCAGCTTTGGGGTCCCCTTCTCTGGAGGCAAGAAAGGTCTTTGTTTTCCTCTACTAGGGGTAGCTAGATTCTCCGGCTGGCGCGTGTCATCTAGAATCAACGTAGGAATGATCCCCGGCTACTTCTAGTGTTGGCGTTAGGAGTAGATATATGGTCAACCCAGTTACCACTGCCCTATGAGCTGGATTTTTGTATTCTGCAGACTTCCACGTTCCTCTGAGACCCTCGCCATTGGGGTCATAACAGCTATTAACTGCATAAAGTGTATGAGAACATGATGAGAGGAACCATATTATGTTTTTTTTTTTTTTTTTTGAATGGGCCGCACAGGGATGGTTAGGTTAATGTATTGAAGCGGTAGGCCAGTCTGAACAAATGAGTTTTTAGGGCACGCTTAAAACTGTGGGGATAGGGGATTAATCGTATTAACCTAGGTGATGCATTCCAAAGAATCGGCGCAGCCGTAACTTTATCCCTAACCCTAACCCTAGTGGGAAAATGGAAATAAATACATTTTTTACTTTGTTTTTCCCTAACTAAGGGGGTGATACAGTGGTGTATCCAGGGGGGGGGCAGCCGGGGCATGTGCCCTGGGCGCAGCCGACAGGGGGCGCCAGCAGGCCGCCTGATGATGCGGCGGTCCAAGGAGGCTCCTCGTCGGCGGCATTCTGCCGCCCCCACACTGAGATTATAGTCCCGTTCTCTGAGCCAGCTGTCAAATTGACAGCCGGCTCAGAGAAAGTGCTGTGCGTGGAATCCCAAGTGTCAGCAGCGTAACTACCGCGGTCGCAGGTGGGACTGCACTTGTCCCGAAGCAGAGCCCCTCCACCGCAGAGAGCCGCACACCACAACTATGGCTGCTGCTGCTCTGTGCGCACAGGACCTAGGATGAGGTCACAGGAGGGGAGGAGTCAGAGTCACATGTTCGGGACGGGAGGACCTCTGTGTAGTGCAGGACTCTGCTGGTTTTCATGGTGCTGGACGAGGGTAAGGTTTTGTGTGGGGTCACTGTGGTTTGTGTGGATGTAGCAGAGCCGTGTGTGTATGAGGTGTACAGAGCGGAGCTGTGTGTGCAAGGTGTATGGAGCGGAGCCGTGTGTGTACGGAGTGGAGCCATGTGTGTACGAGGTGTACAGAGCGGAAGCCGTGTGTGCAAGGTGTATGGAGAGGAGCTGGGTGTGTACGAGGTGTACAGAGCGGAGCCGTGTGTGCAAGGTGTATGGAGCGGAGCTGGGTGTGTACGAGGTGTGCGGAGCGGAAGCCATGTGTGCAAGGTGTATGGAGCGGAGCTGGGTGTGTACGAGGTGTACAGAGTGGAAGCCGTGTGTGCAAGGTGTATGGGGTGGAGCTGGGTGTGTACGAGGTGTACAGAGCGGAGCCGTGTGTGCAAGGTGTATGGAGCGGAGCTGGGTGTGTACGAGGTGTACAGAGCGGAGCCGTGTGTGCAAGGTGTATGGAGCGGAGCTGGGTGTGTACGAGGTGTACGGAGTGGAGCCGTGTGTGCAAGGTGTACGGAGCTCAGCCGCATGTGTAGGAGTAACTAGGTGTGGCCATTATACTGTACGCAATATGTGTGTGTGTGTTTATGTGTGCATGCATAGCGCTGCGGGTGAATGTGCAGAGAGGTAAATGGTTTTGTGTGAGTGTGTACGGGGAGGAGAGGGCAATGATGGGGCTGACGGGGAGAATGCAATAATTGGGATGGAGGGAGAGGAGGAAATGATGGATGTGGTGGAATGGGCAATGATGGAGGTGGAATAGGCAATGTTTGGGGGAGGAAATGATGGAGGTGGTGGAATGGGCAATGATGGAGGTGGAAATTGGAATGGTCGATGGTGGTGGGGGGGAGAATGCAATGATGGTGGGGAGGAGGAAATCATGGAGGTGGTGGAAAGGGCAATAATGAGGGGGGGGAAGAAATTATGGACGTGGTAGAATGGACAAGGATGGTGGTGGTGTAAAGCACACTGATGATATCGGAGGGGGAGAAAATGATGGAGGTGGTGGAATGGGCAAGTATGGTGATGGCGGCGGAAAGGACAATGATGATCGTGGTGGAAAGGGCAATGATGGGGATGGTGGGGGAAGAGAAAATGATGGATATGGTGGAAAAGACAAAGGAGGAAATGATTGAGGTGGTGGAATGGGAAATTATGGGGTGGTGGGGGAGAAAGCAGTGATAGTGGTGGTGAAGGCGAAGATGGAGGTGGTGAAGAGAGCAATGATGGGGTGGGGTAGAGGAAAATAATAGGCATATATGAGGAAACAGTACAGGAGAATGGGGGGCATGTATGGGCAATGGGGGGCATGTATGAGGAAACAGTACGGGGGGATGGGTGCAGACAGTATGGGGAGCGAATGGGGGAATGTATGCGGGCACAGTATGAGTAGCGATGTGAAAAATGCATGTTTACAGAGTACGGGGAGTGAGGGTGATGGGATGTGTGCAGACACAATGGGGAGTCAGGTGAGCAGACAGTATAGAAAGTGAGGGGGTAAATATATGACGAGACAGTATGGTGAACAGGAGGGATGTGAGAGGAGACAGTATGAGGAGGGAGTGGAATAGTGTGAGGAGCCAGTATGGGGGGAGAAAAGTGATTGGGCATAGAATAGAAACTGAGTAGTGGGGGCGTAGCATGGAGGGACAGTGTAAGGGCACAGCCAGGAGGGGACAGTATACCAAGGAGGGGGAGTGTGATGAGAGAGTACAGTATAAATACTGGGCCCTATAGGGGGGACACAGTGTGAGAGTACAGTGTGAAGAGGGGTCCGGTATGGAAAGGAGAGGTCAGTGTGAAGAGCATGTACCATAAGAGGGACAGTGTGGGGGTCATATTTTATGCAGACAATATAGTGAGGGGCAATTTTTTATTCAGGAGCATTATAATGACACTTGTATCTTTAAGGGCATCATGTGGAGATTTTCTGCAATAGAGCGGAGATGGAAGTCTGCAGAGACGGCTGTGGATGAGAAAACTCATCATGGGGTCTGGACAAGATGAAGAAAAGAAGGCGAACGGCTCCAGAGACGACGTCATCTATAAGGTACCTGGATATAAATGTTATTTGTGATACTGACTAATTCTCATGTTTTTATTTATGTTAGGAGCATTAAAGGGGATGTCCAGGTTTGTGATGAGTCTGCAGTCATTCTATGTGATTGCAGACTTCTGAGTTCTCACAGTGCGCACTGCACACTGTCAGGATTCTCTCGTGCCGGCGATTTACATACATGCGGTCACGTGCTGACTAGACATGCGTGGCCTCACTCTATGAAAATGAACTGAGTGAGGCCAAGCACGTCTGGTCCGAATGTGGTCAGAAGTATACAAATCACATGCTTGTGCTGACATGACTGTCCACCGGCAAGGGAGAATCCTAAAAGTGTGCAGTGCATGCGTTGTGAGAATTCAGAAGCTGCGATGTCAGGATTCAGCTCTGCAGGTTCCAGTAGTCATCACATGGACACTTCACTCATATGTGATTTTCATACTTATGGTCCTGTGACAACAAGCTTCTCTTCCTGCTTCTCTCAGTTTTTCACTGAATATTGAGAGCATTAAGGAGAGCGGCTCGTGGGTACATGACTAAGTGTGCAAATCGCATATGTCCTGGGGGGGCGCCAAAATGAATTCTTGCCCCGGGTGCCAGAAACCCTAGAAACGCCTCTGGGGTGATAAAGGGGGGATTGATTTACTATTTATAGCAGGTTTTTATGTTTGGCAGCTGTCAGATGCTAAAAGACACTTCTTATTGCAAAAAATTGTTTTTGCATCACCACATTTTGAGAGCTATAATTTTTCCATATTTTGGCCCACAGTGTCATGCGAGATCTTGTTTTTTGCGGGACAAGTCGATGTTTTCATTGGTATCATTTTCGGGCACATGACATTTTTTGATCGCTTTTTATTATGATTTTTGGGAAGCAGAATGAACAAAAACTAGCAATTCATGAATTTCTTTTTTTTTTTGGGGGGGGGGGGGGGTGGGCGTTTATCCCGTTCTGCTTGTTGTAAAATTGATAAAGCAATTTTATTCTTCGCGTTAGTACAATTACAGCGATACCTCACTTATATCTTTTTTTATGTTTTGGCACTTTTATACAATAAAAACTATTTTATATAAAAAATAATTATTTTTGCATCGCTTTATTCTGAGAGCTATAACTTTTTTATTTTTTGCTGATGATGCTGTATGGTGCCTCTTTTTTTGCAGAACAAGATGATGTTTTCAGCGGTACCATGTTTTTTTATATCTGTCTTTTTGATCGCGTGTTATTCCACTTTTTGTTCGATGGTATGATGATAAAGTATTGTTTTTTTTTCCCTTTTTTTATGCGGTTCACTAAAGGGGTTAACTAGTAGGACAGTTTTATAGGTCGGGTCGTTATGGACGCGGTGATACTAAATATGTGTACTTTTATTGTTTTTTTATTTACATAAAGAAATGTATTTATTGGAAAAAAAACTAAAAAAACTTTTTTACGCTGTCCCAGGATGGGACATCACTGTGTAAAGTCAGATCGCTGATCTGACACTTTGCACTGCACTGTATCAGATCAGCGATCTGTCAGGCAGTGAAGGAGGCTTGCTGGTGCCTGCTCTTAGCAGGCACTGAGAAGCCACCTCCCTGCAGGATCTATGATGCCCCAGGGTCCTGGTCGTCACAGTGGAATTGCTTTCCTCACGGGGAGAGTGATGTCACGCTTAGAGGCAAGGAAGGATAACTTTCACCAGGTAAACACAAACATGCAACATGTTCACACTCCAGGCCTCAAGGGGGAGCTTTTGATCCTATTCCTAGGTGACTCCCCTATATGTATATTGTGGCTTGGAGGGAAAGTTAGTCAGATAGTGCCAGAGAGCAGTCTGGAGCAGTCTGAGGCAATAGGCAGTAAGGTACTACATTACCACTGTGCTAGAAGGAAGGCTTTAATTTCCACCTGGAAAAGGGGACTCCCAACTTGCCTCCAAGCCGGCCGGAATCTGCCTGTCCTGTGATCTGGTGCTCTGGACTGCGGTTGCCTGAAGTCTTCAGTAAACAAGGTAAAGAGACTGCAAACCTGTGTTTCCACGTTCCTTACTGGACCATTCACCATCATCTTCCATCTACACACCGGGAGCCCTGGGAATGTACTTCACCCCAGAGGACCCCTTAAAGCAGCGTCGGTCCCTACTGACTGAATACCACAGGTGGCGTCACGAACATAAACTTTATTCGATTTCTATTTTACATGGGTGCCCAGGGCCACGGACTGGGTCGCCACTGTGACATCCCCCTGTGAATACATGACCCGGTACCGGGTACCCCACGGCCCTGGTGGGCGACTCAGATCCTGCAGGACCCCGCAGTGATCTTGGAGCCGGGGGTCTGAAAGGAGAGCCTCAGGCCAACGCGATCACATCGCGTTGTTCTGAAGGAAGCACGCAGGGAGCCCCCTCCCTGCGTGATGCTTCTCTATGCCTCTGCCTTCACCGGAACGCTGCGATCTTGTTTGATCGCAGTGTTCCGGGGGTTAAAGTGCCGGGAGCGGTCCTTAACCACTTATGGCACTTTGTGCAGGGTGTCAGCTGTGAGAATCAGCTGACACATGGCCGTGATCGGCACATGGATGGGATAGTACGTCAGATGGCAGAAAGGGGTTAACTAGGAACCCAAGTCCTTCTCCATGTCAGATTTACCCAGTGGTAAATGCCTTGCATTTTCTGTGTGTTGCATTCGGTCTCCTGCATTACATAAGCACACTGTGACTAATGAATATATGCACTCCAATATTGCTGTAAACGTTAAAAACGTAAAGGTACTTAGCGATTTTTAATCAAAGATTGCTAACACCACGTCAAGGTGTGTCTTTAAACTGTCTGTATACCATTTGTTAGCTTGCTTGCTTCGGTCAATGAATTACTATATTTTTCAGAATATAAAATGCACTGGATCATACAATGCACTTAGGTTTTAGAGGAGGAAAATAAGGAAAAAAAATGTTGAAACATAAAATGTGGTAAAATATTTAATAACATGTATGCTGACTCTGTTATGGAGGAGATCTGCTGACACTGTTACGGCGGAGATCTGCAGGTTGTGAAACCTGCTTATATGGGAACAGCAGTTTTGCACAACCTGTGTGGCTTTATAGCTGTTGCTAAATTACCGCTCCAATCATCCCAATCTGTCCAAGCATGATAGAAGTTGTAGTTTTGCAACAGCTGCAGGGTGACGTTGACAGATGGCCCTGCAGTGGAATTTGCCTTTGTTACAGGGAACCTGTCATCACAATCTAACCTGTTACAGTAAACGTATGGCCATAATGGCACTGCTATACTGATTTAATGGATACCTGTAGTGAGAAAATCTGTAGCCTGGTTCTTGTTTAATTCACTTTAGAAGTTTTCGTGCAATAGCCTCTTCGTGCATTGGGGCGACACTGTGGGTAATATCTTCAGCTCTGCTGTAGCCCCTTCGCATTTTCATGAGCCTCTTTTTTTAAAATTTTGCACTAGTGCCGCCCATGACGTATATTAACCCCTTTCTGCCATTGGACGTACTATTCCATCCATGTGGGGTGGTGTTGTGAATTCCGTTCTCGGGCTCCCTCCTGTGGTCATGAGTGGTACTTTGTGAGTTGTTCTTGGGCTCCCTCTGGTGGCCTTTAGCGATATGGCTGGGCTCAGCTGCTTCATTTCCTTCTATGCTGGGCCTATTTAACTCACCTGGACCTTCATTTGTTGCCTGCTGTCGGTGTATTCAGTCCTGATTCTGAGCTCTCCTGAATATTCCTTGTGACCAGTCTCCTGCTGGAGAAGCTAAGTTTGCTTGTTCATTTTGCTCATTATTTCCTTGAAAACGTTTCTCAGTATATGATGAGTTCAGTCCAGCTTGCTTCTATGTGATTTTTTGCTTGCTGGTTAGTTCTGGGGTGCAGAGTGCGCCCCTCACATCGTGAGTCAGTGTGGGGGTTCTTGTATTTTCTGTGTGGTTTATTTTTGATAGTTTTTGTACTGACCGCACAGATTCCTATCTATTTTCTGTCTATCTAGTGTTAGCGGGCCTCATTTGCTAAACCTGTTTCATTTCTACGTTTGTATTTTCCCCTTAACTCACCGTTATTATTTGTGGGGGGCTGTCTATAACTTTGGGGTTATTTCTCTGAGGCAAGTGAGGTCTTTGCTTTCTCTCTAGGGGCAGTCAGTTTCTCAGGCTGTGAAGAGGAGTCTAGGTTTTTAGGTAACGCTCCACGGCTGCCTTTAGTGTGTGTGGATAGGATCAGGATTGCGGTCAGTATAGCTTCCACATCCCCAGAACTTGTCCTAACATTCTGGTTATATGTATCAGGTCAGTTTTGAGATCCTACCACCGGATCATAACAGGGTGGGCCTTACTTCCCAAGGATGGAATAGTACGTCCAGAGCGATCGGCCACGCTCACGGGGGGAGCGCGGCCGATCGCGGCCGGGTGTCAGCTGACTATTGCAGCTGACATCCGGCACTATGTGCCAGGACGGTCACGGACCGCCCCCAGCACATTAACCCCTGTCACACTGAGATCAAACATGATCGCAGTGTTCCGGAGGTACAGGGAAGCATCGCACAGGGAGGGGGCTCCCTGCGTGCTTCCCTGAGACCTTCGGAGCAATGCGATGTGATCTCGTTGCTGCGAGGGTCTCTTACCTCCTCCTCCCTGCAGGCCCTGATCCAAAATGGCCGCGGGGCTGCATCCGGGTCCTGCAGAGAGGTGGCTTCACAACGCCTGCTCAGAGCAGGCGCCGTTAAGCCTCTCTGTGTGCATGTCAGATCGCTGATCTGACACAGTGCACAGCAAATTGTCAGATCAGTGATCTGTCACTTTACTGTGATGTCCCCCCCTGGGGCAAAGTTAAAAAGTTAAAAAAAAAAAAAATACATGTGTGAAAAACAAAACAAAAAATTCCTAAATAAATAATAAAAAAATATATATATTGTTCCAATAAATACATTCCTTTATCTAAATAAAAAAAAAACAATAAAAGTACACATATTTAGTATCGCCGCATCCGTAACGACCCGAGCTATAAAACTGTCCCACTAGTTAACCCCTTCAGTGAACACCGTTAAAAAAAAAAAAAACAAGGCAAAAAACAACGCTGTGTTATCATACCGCCAAACAAAAAGTGGAATAACACGCGATCAAAAAGACTGATATAAATAACCATGGTACCGCTGAAAACGTCATCTTATCCCGCAAAAAAACAAGCAACAATACAGCATCATCAGCAAAAAATAAAAAAGTTATAGTCCTCAGAATAAAGCGATGGAAAAATAATTATTTTTTCTATAAAATAGTTTTTATCGTATAAAAGCGCCAAAACATAAAAAAATGATCTAAATGAGGTGTCACTGTAATCGTACTGACCCGAAGAATAAAACCGCTTTATCCATTTTACCAGACGCGGAACGGTATAAACACCCCCCCAAAAGAAATTCATAAATAGCTGTTTTTTGGTCATTCTGCCTCACAAAAATCGGAATAAAAAGCGATCAAAAAATGTCACATGCCCGAATATGTTACCAATAAAAACGTCAACTCATCCCGCAAAAAACAGGACCTCACATGACTCTGTGGACCAAAATATGGAAAAATTATAGCTCTCAAAATGTGGTAACGCAAAAAATATTTTTTGCAATAAAAAGCATCTTTTAGTGTGTGACGGCTGCCAATCATAAAAATCCGCTAAAAAACCCGCTATAAAAGTAAATAAAAACCCCCTTCATCACCCCCTTAGTTAGGAAAAAATTAAAAAATTAAAAAAATTTATTTATTTCCATTTTCTCTTTAGGGTTAAGGCTAGGGTTAGGGTTAGGGATAGGGTTAGGGCTAGGGCTAGAATTAGGGTTAGGGCTAGGGTTAGGGCTAGGGTTAGGGCTAGGGTTAGGGTTGGGGCTAGGGTTGGGGCTAAAGTTAGGGTTGGGGCTAAAGTTAGGGTTGGGGCTAAAGTTAGGGTTGGGGCTAAAGTTAGGGTTTGGATTACATTTATGGTTGGGATTAGGGTTAGGGATGTGTCAGGGTTAGGGGTGTGGTTAGGGTTACCATTGAGCATAGGGTTAGGGGTGTGTTTGGATTAGGGTTTCAGTTATAATTGGGGGGTTTCCACTATTTAGGCACATCAGGGGCTCTCCAAACGCGACATGGCGTCCGATCTCAATTCCAGCCAATTCTGCGTTGAAAAAGTAAAACAGTGCTCCTTCCCTTCCGAGCTCTACCGTGTGCCCAAACAGGGATTTACCCCAACATATGGGGTATCAGCGTACTCAGGACACATTGACAACAACTTTTGGGGTCCAATTTCTCCTGTTACCCTTGGGAAAATTTTAAACTGGGGGCTAAAAAATAATTTTTGTGGAAAAAAAAATATTTTTATTTTCACGGCTCTGCGTTATAAACTGTAGTGAAATTCTTGGGGGTTCAAAGTTCTCACAACACATCTAGCTAGATAAGTTCCTTGGGGGGGTCTAGTTTCCAATATGGGGTCACTTGTGGGGGTTTTCTACTGTTTAGGTACATTAGTGGCTCTGCAAACGCAATGTGATGCCTTGCAGACCATTCCATCTAAGTCTGCATTCCAAATGGCGCTCCTTCCCTTCCGAGCTCTCCCATGCGCCCAAACGGTGGTTTACCCCCACATATGGGGTATCAGCGTACTCAGGGCAAATTGTACAACAACTTTTGGGGTACAATTTCTTCTGTTACCCTTGGGAAAATACAAAACTGGGGGCTAAAAAAATAATTTTTGTGGGAAACAAATTTTTTTTATTTTTACGGCTCTACATTATAAACTTCTGTGAAGCACTTGGTGGGTCAAAGTGCTCACCACACATCTAGATAAGTTCCTTAGGGGGTCTAGTTTCCAAAATGGTGTCACTTGTGGGGGTTTCAATGTTAAGGCACATCAGGGGCTCTCCAAATGCAACATGGCGTCACATCTCAATTCCAGTCAATTTTGCATTGAAAAGTCAAATGTTGTTCCTTCGCTTCCGAGCTCTGCCATGCACCCAAAAAGTGGTTTACCCCCACATATTGGGTATCGGTGTACTCAGAACAAGTTGTACAACAACTTTTGGGTTCCATTTTCTCCTGTTACCCTTGGTAAAATAAAACAAATTGGAGCTGAAGTAATTTTTTTGTGAAAAAAAGTTAAATGTTCATTTTTTTTTAAACATTCCAAAAATTCCTGTGAAACACCTGAAGGGTTAATAAACTTTGTGAATGCGGTTTTGAGCACCTTGAGGGGTGCAGTTTTTAGAATGTTGTCACACTTGGTTATTTTTTTATCATATAGACCCCTCAAAATGACTACAAATGTGATGTGGTCCCTAAAAAAAAATGGTGTTTTTGGTTCCAAAATTGTGCTGATGTAAAGTAGACATGTGGGAAATGTTACTTATTAAGTATTTTGTGTGACATATCTCTGTGATTTAAGGGCATAAAAATTCAAATTTGGAAAATTGCAAAATTTTCAAAAAATTTTGCCAAATTTCCATTTTTTTCACAAATAATCGCAGGTAATATCAAAGAAATTTTACCACTATCATGAAGCCCAATATGTCACGAGAAAACTGTGTCAGAATCACCGGCATCCATTGAAGTGTTCCAGAGTTATAACCTCATAAAGGGACAGTGGTCAGAATTGTAAAAATCGGCCCGGTCATTAACGTGCAAACCACCCTTGAGGGTAAAGGGATTAATGTTTCTGTGTTCTCCAGCATGCTCAGATTAACTTCTGGCGGTCTCCAGCTAGCATGGTGGCTGCGCATGCACATGCAGCGCCCCAGAGTCCTGGTCATTGCAGTAATGTCGCTCTTCCACCAGGGGGAGTGATATTAAGTCTGATGGTACTAAAGGAGTTCACCTTGCCAGGTATCACAGTCACACACTACACTTCACACTCCAGTCCACCAGGGGGAGCAAAGGTTCTATCTACTAGGCCACTCCTCACACACGGGTAAAACTGGTGGGTTGGATAGGAAGTTAGTCAGAAGCTACCTGGGTTTGACCCAGAGAGGACCTGTCAGGCAGACAGGGGGAAAGGAGGAACATCTGAGCTGCAGACAGAGGATCCCTGTCAGGGGTGGGATCCTGACAGAGGCAAAGCACGAGATAGAACATTACGGAGCTGCGCCTGCACCCCATTGCGGCAGTATCCTAAGAAAGGACACGAAGTGAAGTATATTGTGGAGAGTGAGAAACGAGGTCACAGCACAAGGAGATAATACCGGGAGGAATTCTGCCCCAAGATCGGCAGCCTCCTTCTGAGGCACGTAGCCGGTGGCTGGAACACCGAGGGAGTAATAGGCATTACTTGAGAGACTGGCAGGACAGTCAATTCCAAGTTGGTTGCCTGACCTTAATACCTATGAAGACACGGAGGCAATTTGTGGGAGAGGGGCGTCTCTAGGGTCCCTATAAAATAGCTCCAGGCCTACCCCGTCATACGGGTTGTCCTATCCATACCATCTGGCGGACAGAGAGAGAGAACATCAGAAACATCCACAAAAGTTGTGAGGACTATCCCGTGGTGCTCATCAGGCAGGTACTACAACACACAGGCGCTAGTAGGAAGGCTACTGATTTCCACCTGCACAAGGGAACTCTGGATGTGCCTTCGGACCGGCCGGACTCTGCCAGCCCTGTGATCAGTGCTCTGGACTGTGGACGCTGAAGTCTTCAGTAAACGGTAAAGAGACTGCAACCTTGTGTCCTCATTATTCACTGCGCCTTACTTCGTCCACCATCACCATCTACACATCTTGGGAAGCCCTGGGGACATACTTCACCTGTGGGAAGGTATACCATCTAGCTGCCATAACATCACCCCTGTGGACCCCTAAGCAGCGTCGATCACCCTGACCGAATACCACAGGTGGCGTCACGAACACTTGACAAACTTCACACCTTTAATTTGGACGCCCCTCAGAAGGGCCACAGACCGGGTCGGGCCACCATGACATCCTCAGAACCCAGAGAGAGACCCGGTACTGAGTACCCCATTGCCCTGAACGTGGGGGCGCTCCACACAGTTTCAGATGAGTCATTAAGCCGAGATCTCGATAGAGATCTAATTTTGCTGTAGACTGCCAATGTAGGAGCTCTGCTCCTGCCTTCTGTGACCCTACTCCATCGATGCTGCCTCTCCCCCTCACAGAGAACCAGGTAAGCTACATTCAGAGTCTAAGACGCACCCCCATTTTCCTCCCAAATTTTTTGGGAAAATTGTGCGTCTTATAGTCCGAAAAACGTGTTACATATAATTTTGGGACAATTTAGGTACACTATTTCTCCGATCATTTCTCAACAGGCCATACCAACTTGGAGTATATGTCAAAATATATAACTAATATGTATAAAACGCATAAATAAATGTGATAAGAAGCATGAATTATCACAAAAGAAGTCAAATTTGTGGTGTATATAACTTAGTAAATCAGCCCCAGTATGTTATTTCTCTTTGCAGTCATAAGTAAAAAAGAATTTTGCCACAAAACCAAAATGGAAAAACTGTTCTGGTATAATGGGCACCGGCTTCACTGCCCCATCTTTGGACAAAGCGAACAACAATAGGAAGTCAGAGAGCTGCCTTAGCCCTGGCTTCCTGATGACGTTTGATAAGTCTGAAGGCCGGGACAGTGAAGCCGGTGCTGACTGTGCTGACTGTGCGCAGGGCTTGCATGACATAATAGTCTCATGTGAACTCTAGGAACACAAGTGTTGACACCGCTGTAACCGCGCCGGCACGTGAGGGAGTATAAGTGTTTTTATTTTAACGGGGCAAACATATGCTATAAGAAAGGGTTTTCCTAGTAGTGGATAACATCTTTGAATGCGTTCTGATTGACATGTTAAATCATCAAGTGCTCAATAAACGCAGAAATGCCTCTGTAAACCAGCTTTAAACATGCTGTGTATAACATATCCACACTTTTTCTATGGGAATAACGAAAATAGAGGAACAGCAGATCACGTTTTACTAGGCTAACTTCCATAGAAGTGAACAGAGATCTGCATGTATGCGAATATTATTACTTATTTAATACTCTTAATAGCAATGGCCATTCGTCTTTCAGGAAAAAAAAAATCAGACATAAAATCAATTCAAAAAGGTAATATAAAAATATCCCTAGCCACCACTATTGCCTATAATAACTAGATGGGCTACTTTCACATACTGTAATTCATGTTTTAATTTGGTCTATGTGATATTATACTGGCTTAGCAAGAGAGGAGAATTCTGGGAGGAGGCCAGCAATGAATTCTTTGTATGAGATACTGTCTCATTTCATAAAGCATTAAAGCTGCTTGGTGTGATTCGACATAAAACTAATCCATCAGAGCATGTGAATGGCTTGTATACTAATTAGGCTCGGCTAAACATTTGTCAGCAAGTTCTTACATTACTGAATTAGCATTAGTTTTATTGCTATTTTTAGGCACTGATGATTTTCTCGAAAATTTTCCCTTTTACAGTATGATTCTTCATCCATTTATTTCTAGTCAAAAGATCTAAAATCCTCTGTACCATGTAAACACAGCCATTTTTAATGCATGTTCATTTAGAGCTAGAGATGAATGGATTGATTTGATGCTAATCAAATTTGTGTTAATTTTTTATTAGTTCCTTGAACTGAGCAAATTTCAACACTCTGTGATTTACTTCACGTGGATTAAATAAAATGGCCACTGTCATTTTACAATGTACAGAATATTGCATCAACCAGAGAAGGATCACTGGACCTTGGGTGTGGCTACGGCTTTTACATCACATGGCATATCGCAGCCAATCAGCAGGGATTATAATAGCCTATATAAAAGCAGAAGCAGGAAATACAGCTGAAATTTTGGTGGTGAATTTGGATGGTGAGAGAACGTTACAGCTCACAGCTTAGCCATAGTCGTAGGAAAAGAAAGCCCTAAAGCATTGAAGAAACTATACAGGTGGTGAGTGACAGAGTAGCAATTAAGAAGAAGATTAATGTGTAAGAAAAAATAAGTGAAATTAGAAGTTTGGAACACTTTTGATTCACAGCAAACCAATTTACTGCAAATCAAAATTATTTAGAGAATTTATTGCATCTGAATTTGAATGTCAAAATTCACTTACAGTTGTGTGAAAAAGTATTGACCCCTTCCTGATTTCCTATTCTTTTGCATATTTGTCACACTTAATTGTTTCATATCACCAAACAAATTTAAATAGATAAAGATAACACAACTAAACACAAAATGCAGTTTTTAAATGAAAGTCTTTATTATTAAGGGAAAAATAAATCCAAACCTACAGGGCCCTGTGTGAAAAAGTGATTGTCCACCCCCCCCCCCCCCCCCTCCCTTAAAACAAAAACTAACTGTGGTTTATCACATCTTTGGGAAGTTGTTCAAATTCCCTAACCACAAGCAGGCCTAATTACTGCCACACCTGTTCTCAATCAAGAAATCACTTAAATAGGATCTGCCTGACAAAGTGAAGTAAACTAAAAGATATTCAAAACCTAGACATCAAGCCGCGATCCAAAGAACATAAAAGCTCATCTCAGTGGACTGACGAGACAAAAGTTGAACTTTTTAGAAAGTGTATGTCCCATACATCTGGCGTAGAAGAAGGATGTCATTTCAGAAAAGGAACATTATACCAGCAGCAAAATATGGTGGTAGTAGTGTGATGGTCTGGGGCTGTTTTGCTACTTCAGGACCTAGAAGACTTGCTGTGGTAAATGGAACCATGAAATCTGCTGTCTACCAAAAAATCCTGAAGGAGAATGTCCGGTCATCTATTTGTGATCTCAAGCTGAAGCACACTTGGGTTATGCAGCAGGACAATGATCCAAAACACCCCAGCAAGTCCACCTCTGAATAGCTTTAGAAAAACATAATTGAGACTTTGGAGTGACCTAGTCAATGCCATGACCTTAATCCGATTGAGATGTTGTGACATGACCTTAAAAAAGTACTTCTTGCTTAGAAACCATCCAATGTGGCTGAATTACAACAATTCTGCAAATATCAATGGTTCAAAATTTCTCCAGAACATGGTAAAAGACTCATTGCCAGTAATTGCAAAAGCTTAATTGCATTTGTTGCTGCTAAGGGTGGCCCAACCAGTTATTAGGTTCAGGAGGCAATCACTTTTTCACACAGGGCCCTGTAAGTTTGAACTTTTTTTTCCTTTAATAATAAATACCTTCATTTAAAAACTGCACTTTGTTTTTACTTGTGTTATCTTTGTCTAATATTTAAATTTGTTTGGTGATCTAAAACATTTAAGTGTGACAAACATGCAAAAGAATAGGAAATCAGGAAGGGGCAAACACTTTTTCCCACAACTTTATATCTAATCAGAGCAGCATACATTTATAGAATATATTTGTAAAAAATATAATTGATCAAGCACGCGTGCTGCAAGATGTGTACTGTCCACCAAATATTGAAAATATCATTGATAAAAGTCAGAAACATATTATTAAAACTAGATTTCATTTTAACACTTAAAATTTAAAATTCAATTGTGTTCCATGAACAATAGAATGCTTTGCATACACTACAGTCTCCCTATGCAACAGAAAAAGATTTCTTGTGACCACACTGGCCAAAGTCCACCATCGGGGCTCTAGCTTAAGTCTTAAGGCCCCGTCTCACATAGCGAGATCGCTAGCGAGATCGCTGCTGAGTCACTAGTTTTGTGACGCAACAGCGACCTCAGTAGCGATCTCGCTATGTGTGACACGTACCAGCGACCAGGCCCCTGCTGTGAGATCGCTGGTCGTGTCGGAATGGCCTGGACCTTTTTTTGGTCGTTGAGGTCCCGCTGACATCGCTGAATCGGTGTGTGTGACACCGATCCAGCGATGTCTTCACTGGTAACCAGGGTAAACATCGGGTTACTAAGCGCAGGGCCGCGCTTAGTAACCCGATGTTTACCCTGGTTACCAGCGTAAATGTAAAAAAAAACAAACAGTACATACTCACCATCTGATGTCCGTCAGGTCCCTAGCCGTCTGCTTCCTGCTCTGAGTGCCGCCGTACAGTGAGAGCACAGCACAGCAGTGACGTCACCGCTGCGCTCTGCTCTCACTGTACGGCGGCTCAGTCAGAGCAGGAAGCAGACGGCAAGGGACCTGACGGACACCGAAAGGCGAGTATGTACTGTTTGTTTTTTTTGGTAACCAGGGTAAACATCGGGTTACTAAGCGCGTCCCTGCGCTTAGTAACCCGATGTTTACCCTGGTTACCCGGGTGCTGCAGGGGGACTTCGGCATCGTTGAAGACAGTTTCAACGATGCCAAAGTCGTTCCCCTGATCGTTGGTCGCTGGAGAGAGCTGTCTGTGTGACAGCTCCCCAGCGACCACACAACGACTTACCAACGATCACGGCCAGGTCGTATCGCTGGTCGTGATCATTGGTAAATCGCTATGTGAGACGGGGCCTTTAGCTAATTTCCCCAAGCTGATATCTGTCCACCATCCGTACTCTAGTGCATCTATATAAAATCTTTAAAGTGTAATCATTCATGGTAGAGAAAAAGGGCATGGTTGGATGTTTACCACTCTTGTAAGATTAGAGTCCATCGGAGGCAAAACGGTGGGTGCCATGTCTCCAGCTGGTGCAGGACAGCAGCAATAGATGGAAAAAAGCGGGAGAGCAGCACTTCCAGTGGCTCGATAAAAGAAGGATTTTATTTTCCAAGACATAAAAAAGACAAACAGGGTAAAAAACTGATGCATTTCTGGTGCCAAGGACACCCTTAATCATAGTAAAAAATTGTTAAGGGCTTCCTGGACGCCAGAAACGTGTCAGGATCTGAGCATATGCATATACCCACACTTCAGTTATTGGAAGTGTATTAACAAAGGTCCGTCATATGGACGTTTGTGTGTATCTGTATATTTCTATTTACTGATGCCCATTATTTGGACTTTGGTGTATTTGATATTTTTACACTTACCGTCATATGTGTCTGCACTGGGAGAAATACGGTATCTTGCACTATTAATTCTGTTATATGCTATAAGTACAGAATGACAAGTCAATCATATCTATATTACAATTACATAATCAAATATTCTTCCTAATTGAAAAGATTTTAAAGGAAATCTGTTGGCAGGTTTTTGCTAATTGATCTGAGAGCAGCATGATGGTGGGGCACATAGCCTGATTCCAGAAATATGTCACTTACTGGAGTGCTTGATATAGTTTCTGTTTTACCACTTAAATAAAAATAAACCTAGACATGTTTGGTATCTACAAACTCATAATGACCTGAAGAATCATAATGGCAGGTCAGTTTTAGCATTTGGTGAACATAGTAAAAAAAAAACACAAAAAACAACTGTGGAATTGCACTTTTTTGCAATTTCACAACACAATGATTGTTTTCCATGTTTTCCAGTACACAATATGTTAAAATCAATCATATTTAGAATTGAGAGTCCTCAGTGGTTGATACCTTTTAATGGCTAACTGAAAAGATGGTAACAAATTGCAAGCTTTCGAGACTACATACGTCTCTTCATCAGGCAAAGACTAAAACAAATTCTGAAGAATCACATATTTATGCACAACATAGTATAGAAAAAAAAAGGGAGAGGGGAAAAAAACCATGGATAAGCCAGGTGACATGAAGCAGAATTACCATGGGTGATAAACAGTTACGTCCATAAATATTGGGACAATTCTTAGATAAGGATTGTTTTATTGTCCTGTGATTAGGGTCTGGTTCTGTTGTGATGACCCCACATGGTCTGATGGGCAAGTTCATTAGTTGATGTAAAAAGACATAAATCCGTGTGACACATTCATTCCTGCATTTAGAGTGTCAAAGGTCGTCATTAGTGTTGAGCATTCCGATGCTGCAAGTATCGGGTATCGGCCGATACTTGCTGTATCGGAATTCCGATACCGGGATTCCGATACTCTTGTGGTATCGGGTATCGGGTATCGGAACAACATTAATGTTAAAATGTGTAAAATAGAGAATTAAAATAAAAAATATCGCTATACTCACCTGTCCGACGCAGCCGGGACCTCAGCGCAGGAACCGGCAGCGTTGTTTGTTTAAAATTCCCGCTTTTACATGGTTACGCGAAGTCCCGGCTTGTGATTGGTCAGGGCGGCCATGTTGCCGGGCCGCGGACCAATCACAGCAAGCCGTGACGAAAATACGTCACGGCTTGCTGTGATTGGTCCGCGTCCCGGCAACATGGCCGCCATTAACCAATCACAAGCCGTGACGTCACAGGAGGCTGGAAACGCGCTCATTTTAAAAAGGGCGCGTGTCCAGCCTCCCGTGACGTCACGGCTTGTGATTGGTTGCGTCGCGGTCAACCAATCACAAGCCGGGAGGCTGGACACGCGCCCATTTCAAAATGAGCGCGTCCAGCCTCCCGGCTTGTGATTGGTTGATCGCGGCGCAACCAATCACAAGCCGTGACGTCACGGGAGGCTGGACACGCGCCCATTTTAAAATGAGCGCGTGTCCAGCCTCCCGTGACGTCACGGCTTGTGATTGGTCAGGGCGGCCATATTGCCGGGACGCGGACCAATCACAGCAAGCCGTGACGTAATTTCGTCACGGCTTGCTGTGATTGGTCCGCGTCCCGGCAACATGGCCGACCTGACCAATCACAAGCCGGGAATTCACGTAACCAAGTAATAGCGCGAATTTTAAACAAACAACGCTGCCGGTTCCCTCGCTGAAGTCCCGGCTGCGTCGGACAGGTGAGTATAGCGATATTTTTTATTTTAATTCTTTCTTTTACACATTTATATGGTTCCCAGGGCCTGAAGGAGAGTTTCCTCTCCTTCAGACCCTGGGAACCATCAGGAATACCGTCCGATACTTGAGTCCCATTGACTTGTATTGGTATCGGGTATCGGTATCGGATTGGATTCCGATACTGTGACGGTATCGGCCGATACTTTCCGATACCGATACTTTCCGATATCGGAAAGTATCGCTCAACACTAGTCGTCATCAGTTTATATTCCCAGACTCTCCTGTCTTTCTGCGATTTGAAGTTACCCTTTAATACAAGTAATTTCATGTCCATAATGTTATGATTTGGGAGACAGAAATGTATTGCCACAGGTATATCCATTCTTTTTTCTTTTATTGTATGGCGATGAGAGTTCATCAATGCTCTCAATTCTAAATATTTTTCTATCTACTGGCTAACACGGTACCAAGATATATTTCTTTCCTGTATCAAAATCAATCATGTCGTTCAAAAGTACAACTTGTCCCACAGTAAAAAAGTCCTCACATGGACATATTGACAGTAAAATAAAAAAAAATATGGCTCTGGGAAGAAGAAAAGCAAAAAACAGAAATGCAAAAATGGAAAATCCCAAGGTGTTGAAGAGGTTAAGTATTAATAAGTTGGGATATAGAGTTAATGGGACAATGCCTGCTATCTGTATAAGTAGCTTTTCTCTATCATTTTCTTTCATATAGAAAGACTGTAGTGTACTGATAGCATTCTATTGGTCATGGAACATGAATGAATTTAACGTTTTAAGCATTGTAATAAAACATATGTATTTCAGGACAAAAAATGCACAACCAATATTAACTGGGAATATTATTGCTAAGGATGACTGTTAAGTATGCATAATCAATTTTAAGTTGATGATCGCTTTAGAGTTTATCATTGATCTTTTGACTTACCTAAATGTAGAATTTTTTACGTGAAATTGGTGTGTGCAGAGATTAACCAGTGTTGGAGAATAATTATTCCTGTGTTTCTCACAAATATCCCATTATGCAACAACACTCCTTTAATTTGTTATGATGTATCGCTTTGCTATGATATAGTTCATAATTGTCAAAAACGCTAAGCTGCAATTTTAGAAGACTATTAGTGGCATAATCAAGACTAACTAGGGTTTCCCAGAAATCCCTGTAGGAGTTTTCCATCTGCTATCCTATACATGTTCCAGGAAATGACCCCTTACTCAGGCCCCCTTAGAATCATCATTTTTTGTAGTTCAGGACCCCAGTACAATTGTTTCATGTTCCAGGAAATTACAAAATAAAAAGTTGTCATCAGTCACGAGAGAAAGACACTTGTAAGACGCTGTATCTCCCGCCCACCAGCCATGATTCACAAGCGGAGTGGAAAGGTTGTAGAGGTCAGCGTGATCTAGGCTCTTGTGTGACTCATTCGTGTGTATGCACAGTCAGCAAGTGAGAATATAATTTTTCCCAAAAAATGTTTGCCCTTTATTTTACATTTTATAAAATATACAGAAACAGAAAGATGTTAACGATAGCATTATTTTAAGATTGTCATTGTTTCTATTACACTTTTCCGCTGATTGTTCCACTCCTGGTATTGAACATTTGCTAAAACAGGATAAAGAAATGTATATCAAATGGAAAGAGAGGTGCATATATAAAGAAGAATATAATACTGTTTGCAAGGAATTCAGAGCAAGCGTTAGAAGAGCTAAGCCCAGTAATGAAGTGAGGCTTGCAAGGGAGACCAAAAGCAATAAAAAAGGATTTTGGGGGTATGTCAAAAGCAAAAGAAAAGTCAAAGATGCTATAGCATTTTTATAGGATGAAAGGGAGATGTGGTCAAAAATTATGTTGAGAAGACAGAACTTTTAAATTCCTATTTTGCATCTGTGATCTCTAAGAAAGCAATTGTAACATCAACTGATCTTCACTGTGCTATTGAAAGAATACAAAATCCACACTATCTATAACAGAGAGATGTTGAGAGAACACTTAGCTAATTTAAATTAAATCTCCTGGTCCAGATGAGTTACATCCTAGGGTACTGAAAGAGATAGCAGAAATAATTTCAGAACAGCTAGCCAGAATCTTTGAAAATTCCTGGAGAACAGAAGTCCCAGAAGACTGGAGAAGGGAAATTGTTGCCCCTATCTAAAAAAAATAAAGAAGATGGAGCAGGGAAATTACAGGCCAGTGAGTCTTACTTCGATACCAGGAAAGATCTTTGAACAAATTATTAAACAGCATGTACGTAAGTACTTGGATAAGAATACAGTAATTAATCAGAGCCAGCATAGGTTTGCGGCAAACAAGTCATGCCAGGCTAATCTAATTTCCTTTTATGATGGAATCTCTGCCTGGGTAGATCAGGGAAATGTGGTAGATATAGTATATCTTGACTTTAGCAAAGCATTTGATGAAGTGTCTCACACTATCCTTAATGAAAACATAACAAATTATGGGATTGATAAGGCTATGGTTAGGTGGATTCATAACTGGCTCAGTGATCGTACTCAAAGAGTGGTAATAAGTGGTTGCACGTCCAATTATAAGAGTGCTGTACCACAAGGCTCTCTCTTGGACCCAGTGTTGTTCAACATTTTTATAAATTATCTAGATAAGGGACCTGAAGGTAAACTAATCAAATTTGCAGATGATTCAAAGCTAGGAGGGATATAACTAACAGTAGAAAAGAAAGAGAAAGAATTCAGAAGGATCTACACTACTCAAAAAAATAAAGGGGACACTAAAATACCACATCTAAAACATCACTGAATTAAATATTCCAGTTGCAAATCTTTATTCATTACATAGTGGAATGTGTTGAAAACAATAAAACATAAATATGAACAATGTAAATCAAAATTAATATCCAATGGAGGTCTGAATTTGGAATGATACTCAAAATCAAAGTGGAAAATCAAATTACAGGTTGATCCAACTTCAGTGGAAATGCCTCAACACAACTCAAGACAAGGAAATGATGCTCAATAGTGTGGGTGGCCTCCGCATGCCTATATGACCTCCCTGCAACACCTGGGCATGGTCCTGATGAGGCAGCGGATGTTCTCGTGAGGGATCTCTGTCCAGATGTGGATTGAAGCATCAGTCAACTCTTCTACAGTCTGTGCTACAAAGTGGCATTGGTCGATGAAATGAGACATGATGTCCCAGATGTGCTTGATTGGATTCAGGTCTAGGAAATGGGCAAGCCAGTCCATAGCATTAATGCCTTCATCATGCAGGAACTGCTGACACACTTCAGCCACATGAGGCCTAGAATTGTCATGCATCAGAAAGAAACCAGTGCCCACTGCACCTGCATATGGTCTTACAATGGGTATGGGAATCTCATACTGGTACCTAATGGCAGTCAGGCCACCTCTGGCCAGCACATGGAGGACTGTGCAGCCCTCCAAAAAAATACCTCCTCAAACCATTAATGACCCACTGCCAAACTGGTCATCCTGGAGGATGTTGCAGGCAGCTGAATGTCCTCCACAGCGTCTCCAGACTCTGTCATGTCTGTCACATGAGCTCAGTGTGAACCTGCTCTCATCCTTGAAGAGGACAGGGCGCCAATGTCGAATCTGCCAATCTTGGTGTGCTTTGACAAATGCCTATTTCCCTGCACAATGTTGGGCTGTAAGTACAACACCCACTTGTGGACGTTGGGCCCTCATGCCACGCTTATTGAGTCTGTTTCTGACAGTTTGAGCACATAACCTAACCAAATTTACCTAATAGGCGCAGAAATGGTGCAGAAAATCTGCAACATCAAAACCTCACCACAGGGTTCATCGTGGGAACGTAGAATAAGTTATAATTTGCATAACCTTTTTTAGTTAAAACTTGTTTTGTTAAAAGAAACCAGTCACCAGAAAAAGCTAACATCGTCAGCTCAAGTCTAGTTTTATGTTGTAATTGGACCCACATTTTAATAGGTGTTGTTCCAATACACACAAAGGAAATAAACAACTGTATAACAAAACATGTGTAATTGCAATAATTTTCTGGGAGAAATACTTCATTTTCCTGAACAATTTCAAGGGTGCCAACACTTTTGGCAATGACTGTGTGTCCAAGAGTTTCAAGTATAAGAACCATCCGTGTTTTTCACTGATAGCACTCGTACATGTGATAGTCTATTCATGCGCCCATGATTTTTTGCGAACTGATAGGTCTGCATAAAATTGTGGAGACATGTCTGATTTTGATCCAAGGGTCAATGGGTCCATGAAAAAGTCAGATGGCATGCAGATGCCATTTGAGTGCGGTGTAATTTTCATGAACTATCAGAATGGAGAATATGGAGAAACTTTTTTTTTCTCTCCACAGATCAGAAAAGCTGAGGACACTGGGACAACACTCTGATCAAAGTCTGATAAAAATAGTTGGTCAGTTTTTTCAGTCATGGGTGGAACAATCGAACGTCTGATTGAACCCTAAAAACATCTGATAAACAGGGGTTCCCTTTATGTAGTTTTCAAACAATAAGGTCTCCCCTTCCCAATTTGGCACTCCAGAAAAAAAAGTTGAGGTGTCCACACATAAACGCATCTCATTGTAGTTTATGAGAGTAAAGGAAACCGCCAATAGTTTCACATTCCTATTATAGGGTTAGTCTCAACAGCACTAATGGTTTAAATTGCAAAATGCTTTGTAAAAACAAGCAACTATGCATATTACCTCTTACTAAAATGCTCTCCATTATCAAGAATGAAGCAATCTTCTATTTTATTATTTAAAGGTCATTGTCTAAGTCAGAGTTGTCAAACTGCATTCCTCGAGGGCCGCCAACAGGTCATGTTTTCAGGATTTCCTTGTATTGCACAGGTAATAATTTAATCACCTGCACAGAATGATTCCAGCACCTTGTGGAATGCTAAGGAAATCCTGAAAACATGACCTGTTGGCGGCCCTCGAGGAATGCAGTTTGACACCTCTGGTCTAGGTTACAGGCCGAGCTTGTGTAGAGCTTACAAGCTTCATTTGATAGTTTGTAAGCAAAGTGTAAAACTGGCTGGATCACTGGAACTCATGATTCTGCTATCTTTAATGCCCCTTCACTCCTCGGATACTGCTGCAGCATTGGAGAGTGCACAGTTCGGACCAGCGGCGCAACCATGCCACAGGTCCGAACTGTCAATCTTAACCACTTCTCGACCTTAGACGTATCCATAATTCCTGCTTGGGAAGGGCTTCCTGACCTTAGATGTATGGATACGTAATGGTGATTTTGCACCCACAGAAGCTGTGCATGCACGATCGCTGCTTGGTGTTCAGTGAAGCTGACACTCAACTCTCACTGCCAGAAGCGGTGCCCACAGTTTAACTCTCTAAATGCTGCAATTGATATTGATCGCAGCATTTACAGTAGAAGGCAGGGAAAGGGAGAGGTCTCCCTCTCCCCTCCAATAGGCACCCCACCGCCACATCATTGTGAGTGCCCTGTCGTTGCCATGGTAACCCGATGTCGTCATGATGACATCAGGGTCACCAAGCCCATGCTCAGAGCATGGTCTAACAAGCTTGTGTCAGTGCAACACTGACAGTTCTAAAACATTGCAATGCTCCTGTATTGCAATGCTTTATAACAGTGATCAGACTGCAAAAAGTGAAAGTGAAAGTCCCATAAAGTCCCTCAAAGGGACTAAGTGAAAAAAGTTAAAATATTGTAAAAAAAAATTTCATTATAGTGAACAGCATAGAGGGATAAATGTGATCCCAAATGTTACGTAAAACGTTTCCAATAAAAACTTCAGCTCATTCCACAAAAAAAGCAAGTCTCCACTTTGGTCAGTGTTAATGGAAATATAGGGGGCTTCCACGTTACTGGTAGCACAACGGCTCTGGAAAAGCACCATGGCTCCTCACCCCCCCCCCCCAAAAAAAAAAAAAAAAAATCTGCACTCCCAAATCCAAATGCCGCCCTCCCTTCTGAGCCCCTCAGTGTGCGTAAACCACATTTAGAGTCCACACTGATATTTTTGAAGCGATGAGAGCTCACCTAATTTACGGGTACATGTCTCCAGAAGCACGAGCTGGGCATAATGTACTGGGTACTACATTGTACTAGGCACTACAATGTGTGGGCATTACAAAGTAGAAACACCACAATAGCACATTTGCAATTTTCACTCAACAACATCAAATTAGCACTAAACCTGTAGATAAATTACCAAAGGGGTATAATTTTAAAAATGGGGTCACTTGAAGGGAGTGTTCTGCTCTTCCAGCACTGAGGAGCTCTGTATATGGAGTCTGCAAACTACTCTAGTGGTCACTTCGTCTCTCCTTATTCATACCATGTGGCTAAGCAGTACTGTACAGCCACATATGGATTTTTTTTCACATTCAGCAGAAATTGTGTGACAAATAGTGTTGAGCGATACCGTCCGATACTTGAAAGTATCGGTATCGGAAAGTATCGGCCGATACCGGCAAAGTATCGGATCTAATCCGATACCGATACCCGATACCAATACAAGTCAATGGGACTCATGTATCGGACGGTATTCCTGATGGTTCCCAGGGTCTGAAGGAGGGAAACTCTCCTTCAGGCCCTGGGAACCATATTAATGTGTAAAAGAAAGAATTAAAATAAAAAATATTGCTATACTCACCTCTCCGACGCAGCCTGGACTTCAGCGAGGGAACCGGCAGCGTTGTTTGCTTAAAATTCGCGCTTTAACTTCCTTACTTGAAGTCCCGGCTTGTGATTGGTCGCGCGCCGCCCATGTGACCGCGACGCGACCAATCACAGCAAGCCGTGACGTAATTTTAGGTCCTTCAGGATTTTAAAATTACGTTCCGGCGTTGTGATTGGTTGCGTCGCGGTCACATGGGCGACGCGACCAATCACAAGCCGTGACGTCACGGGAGGCAGGAGACGCGCGCATTTTAAAATGCGCGCGTGTCCAGCCTCCCGTGACGTCACGGCTTGTGATTGGTCGCGTCGCCCATGTGGCCGCGACGCAACCAATCACAGCAAGCCGTGACGTAATTTTAGGTCCTTCAGGATTTTAAAATTACGTTCCGGCGTTGTGATTGGTCGCGTCGCGGTCACATGGGCGACGCGACCAATCACAAGCCGTGACGTCACGGGAGGCTGGAGACGCGCGCATTTTAAAATGCGCGCGTCTCCTGCCTCCCGTGACGTCACGGCTTGTGATTGGTCGCGTCGCCCATGTGACCGCGACGCGACCAATCACAACGCCGGAACGTAATTTTAAAATCCTGATGGACCTAAAATTACGTCACGGCTTGCTGTGATTGGTCGCGTCGCGGTCACATGGGCGGCGTGCGACCAATCACAAGCCGGGACTTCAAGTAAGGAAGTTAAAGCGCGAATTTTAAGCAAACAACGCTGCCGGTTCCCTCGCTGAAGTCCAGGCTGCGTCGGAGAGGTGAGTATAGCAATATTTTTTATTTTAATTCTTTATTTTACACATTAATGTTGTTTCGATACCGATACCCGATACCACAAAAGTATCGGATCTCGGTATCGGAATTCCGATACAGCAAATATCGGCCGATACCCGATACTTGCGGTATCGGAATGCTCAACACTAGTGACAAAGTTTGGTGCCATTTCTACCCATTTCCCCTAATGAAACTGTAAAATCTGGTTCGAAAAGAAAATTTCTGTGGTAAAATGTAATTATTTTTTCTTCACTGCCCAATTGTATAAAATTCTGTGACACACCCGTGGTGTCAATATGATCACTGCACCCTTAGATGAATTCATTGAGATGTGTAGTTTGTACAATTGGGTCACTTGTGGGGGTTCTGTTGGTCTGACACCTGAGGGGCTCTTCCAGTGGGTTATTGCACCTGCAAACCTTAACAGTAAAATTTGCACTATAATATGGCGCTCCTTCGCTTCTGAGTTTCGCACTGTGTATCAAAACTAGTTCCCAATAACATGTAGGGTATTGGCGTACTCAGGAGAAATTGCACAACAAACTGAGTGGTCCATTTTTTTCTATTAGCCCTTATAAAAATAAAAAAATTGGGACTAAAACATCATTTTAGTGGTAAAAATGTAATTATTCTTTCCTCAGTGCCCAATGGTATACATTTTTGTGAGGCACATGTGGTGTCTACATGATCACTGCACCCCTAGTTGAATTCATTGAGAGGTTCAGTTTGTAAAATGATGTCACTTATGGGGGGGTTCTGTTGTTCTAGCACCTATGGGACTCTTTCAATGTGACATGGCACCTTCAAATCATTCCAGCAAAATCTCAACTCCAATGTGGCGCCGTGCGCCCAAACAGTAGTTTTCCTCCATATATTGGGTATCGCCTTACTAAGGAGAAATTGCACAACTGAAACAGTAGCTTTTCTCCACATATGAGGTATCAGTGTACTCAGGAGAAATTGCTCAATAAATGTTGCACTTTCTCCTGTTATCCTTGTGACATTGCAAAATTTGGGGCTAAAAAAACATTTTGTCAGAAAAATGTGACTTAGTATTTACACAGCTCTACTTCTGCTTCTGTAAAGAACCTGGGGATAGCTTTCCTCTACATATGGGGTATTGGCGTACTCAGGAGAAAGTACACTAAAAATTGTACTGTGCATTTTCTCCTGTTACCATGGGGGTCATCTGGGCATTCAAAGTGCTCACCGCACATCTGCATACATTCCTAGAGCAGTCTAGTTTGCAAAATGGGACCACATGTGGGGCTTTCCACTGTTTAAACACATCAGAAGCTTTCCCAATGCAATATGGTGTCCGCTAATGATTTTAGCAAATTTTGAGTTTGAAAAGTCAAATGGCACTCCTTCCCTTTCGAGCACTGCTGTGCACCCAAACAGTAGTTTTTGGCATACTCAGGAGAAATTACACAACAAATTGTACTGTGCATTTTCTCCTATGAAAATGCAAAATTTGTGGATAAAATAACATTTTTGTCAGAAAAATGTGATTTTTTTTTTTATTTGCACAATGTTAACTTTTGGGAAGCAACTGGGGATTCAAGCTGCTCACCACACATTGAGATACATTCCTTGAGGGGTCTAGTTTTGAAATTGGGTCACTTGTGGGGGGATTTTACTGTTTAGGCACATCAGGGGCTCTCCAAATGTGACTTAGCGTCCACTAATGATTCCAGCTAATTTTGGGTTAAAAAAGTCAAACGGCGCTCCTTCCCTTCCAAGCCCTGCCGTGCACCCAAACAGTAGTTTTTCTCCACATATGGGGTATTGCTGTACTCAGGAGCAATTGCACAGCAAATTGTATGGTGCATTTTCTCCTGTGACCCTTCTGAAAATGCAAAATTTAGATCTAAAAGAACATTTTTTGATGAGAAAAAAGTGATGATTTATTTTCATGGCTCTACATTATAAACTTCTGTGAATCCCCAGGGTGTTCAAGGAGCTCACCACATATCTAGATACATTCATTGAGGGGTCAAGTTTCTAAATGGGGTCACTTGTGTGTTTTTTTAACGGTTTATGCATATCAGGGGCTCTCCAAACCCGACATGGCATCCATTAATGAGTCCAACAAATGTTGTGTTCAAAAATTCAAATGGCACCCTTTCCATTTCAAGCCCTGCCATGCGCCCAAATAGTAGATTTCCTCCAGATATGGGGTCTAGGTGTACTGAGGAGAAAGTTCACAAAAATTGTATAGTGCATTTTCTCCTATCATCCTTGTGAAAATGCAAAATTTGGGGCTAAAGAACATTTTGGTGGGAAAGATGTGACTTATTATTTTCATGTCTGTGAAGCACATGGGGGTTTAAGGTGCCCACCACACATATAGATACATTCCTGGAGGGGTCTAGTTTCCAAACTGGAGTTACTTGTGGGGGGTACGACTGTTTAAGCACATCAGGGGCTCTCCAAATGCGACATGGTGTTCGTTCTTGATTACAGTAATTTTTTAGTTGAAAAGATTCCTTCCAAGCCCTGCCAATGGTCTAAACAGTAGTTTCCCCCCAAATATGGGATATCAGTGTACTCAGGAGAAATTGCACTACACATTTTGGGGTCCATTTCTCCCATTACCCTTGTAAAAATAAAAAAATGGTGCTAAAGTGAGGGCATACCTCATATATTTTAAAGACAGGAGGACATGTATTGCAGCACAAACACAATAATTGCGCCCATACTGATGCCCCTTAGTGTTCTCACCCACTACAATACCCCTTTCTTGGGCCCTTGGAAGTATGATACCCCAAAAAATGCTCACCAGACACACAGTATTATACCCCCACAGTGAGTTCCCCCATACAGTACGCTACTGTGACTCCACCTTTTTCCCAGCAAAGCATGATATTTACCCAGTCCCATAACAATGTATGATGATCCAAAAATGCCCCCCAAACATTAAAATACTTATATAGTGCTCCCAACACAGTATAATGCCCATAACACAGTATAATTTTCTCCAAAACTTGTAACACAGCCTAATGCCACTAAAGTGATCTCCCCACAGTATAATGTCTTTGGAACTCAGTATGATTTTCACACTGCCACCCCACCCACATCATGATGGCCCCGATAATCACCCAAACAATATGATGCACTCAAAGCCTCCCACAGAGTATAATGTTCCCACAGCCCTCTTCACAGTATCATGACTCTTATCCCTCATTCTGCTGCTGTTGTTTAATGCATAGAAAAAAAAAATGTTTCTACTCACCTTCCCTCCGCTCCCCGCCATGCTGTGTCCTCTTCTGAAGCCAGTCGCTGACTTCAGCATGCAAACAATGATAGTGCATGATGTTACTGCCACGCGCCCTGGGTCACATGCACGCCATGGTCAGCTGCTGGCCTTTGATTGGCTGGCAGTGTGTACTGCAGCGCACAGACCAGGTGGGTCTCTCAACACTTCAGCTGAATGTGTGTCCAAGATATATAGATAGACAGATATTTGCAAAAAACTGGAACAGCACGATACCATCCAATACTTGCTCCAATCCAGATAAAATCAAAAACAAAGGCAGCACTCCGTTGATTAAAGGTGAAAAAAAGTGGATTTTATTCAGACCCACATAGCATGGCGACGTTTCAGCTCACACTGAGCCTTTCTCAAGCAGTGAGTCCCACACACAGGTGAGTATACAGTACATACACATTATTTAACAAGCTGCCGGCCAATATTAGAATGTGTGTGGCACATTCTTTATTTGCGCATGCGCGCATAAAAAATGTGCCACACACATTCTAACATTGGCCGGCAGCTTTTGTTTGTGTATTGAAGCCCTTGTACATGTGCAGTTGGTGTTTTAGAACTCTGGATTCGACGTTAATGGTGTCCTCCATGTGCTAGGTAAAAATGATCACAGCTGCACTTATCTTGTTGATAATTACTTGTATAATGATTTTGGACTATTACAAATGTACTCACAAGGCACTTTAGGCACTAAAGCACTTTTTTATGGTCACATTCAACATATGGTTATTGCACAAGGAATTGATATATATTCAATAAAGAGAAGGTGAATGGCACCAGGTGTTGAGCAAAATCAGACCGTGCGAACTTCAGTCTTTATGGACTTGCTGAGAATGGTTGAAAACTACTGCAAGGGTCTGGTGCACAACATTGAACAGCCGTGATTGTGTCCATTTGAAAAGTAAAGAAAAAATGTGGCACTCACCCTGTTTGCAGTGAAATCAGTGTCTTTTATTAATCATCCAAAGATTACAGACATTTTCTTGGACAAAGCAGGTATATGCGAGGGAGCGGGGAGTGAGGAGTGGACGACTGCCGTTTCGCGCTGCTAGCGCTTCTACGGGTCCAGGTGCATTTTTTGAATTGATATATATGAATTGGAATGAATTATGTACAATTCTGCACATTATATTATAACTATGAATGATTATTAATTGTGAAATAATGTGTATATATACTCACCTGTGTGTGGGACTCACTGCTTGAGGAAGGCTCAGTGTGAGCAGAAAAGTCTCAATGCTATGTGGGTCTGAATAAAATCGACTTTTTTTCACCTTTAATCAATGGAGTGCTGCCTTCCTTTTTGATCTTGACTAGATAGATAGAGATAGATAGATAGATAGATAGAATAGAATAGAATAGAATAGAATAGAATAGAAGAGATACAGTTGTGCTCGAAAGTTTACATACCCCGGCAGAATTTTTGTCTTGGCCTTTTTTCAGACAATATTAATAACACCAAAACTTTTTCTCCACTCATGGTTATTGGTTGGGTGAAGCCATTTATTGTCAAACTACTGTGTTTTCTCTTTATAAATCATAATTACAACCCAAAACATCCAAATGACCCTGATCAAAAGTTCACATACCCCATTTCTTAATACCGTGTATTGCACCCTCTAGCATCAGTGACAGCTTGACGTCTTTTGTGGTAGTTGTGGATGAGGTTCTTTATTTTCTCAGATGGTAAAGCTGCCCACTCTTCTTGGCAAAAAGCCTCCAGTTCCTGTAAATTCCTAGGCTGTCTAGCATGAACTGTGCGCTTGAGATCTCCCCAGAGTGGCACAATGATATTGAGGTCAGGAGACTGAGATGGCCACTCCAGAACCTTCACTTTGTTCTGCTGTAGCCACTGACAGGTCGACTTGGTCTTGTGTTTTGGATCGTTGTCATATTGGAACATCCAAGTACGTCCCATGCACAGCTTGCGGGATGGTGTTTGCAAAATTCCCTCCAGTATTTGCTGATAACGTGCTGCATTCATCTTTCCTTCAACTTTGACCAACTTTCCTGTGCCTTTGTAACTCACACATCCCCAAAACATCAGCGATCTACCTCCGTGCTTTACAGTAGGAAAAGTGTTCATCGTAGGCCTTGTTGACCTCTCTCCAAATGTAACGCTTAAAGTTGTGGCCAATAAGTTTGATTTATGGGACTGCATTATACCGCTATGGGGCTGCATTATGCCGCTATGGGGCTGCATTATACTGCCATATATAACTATGGGCTGCATTATACTGCTATGAGGCTGCATTATACTGCTATGGGGCTGCATTATACTGCTTTATATGACTATGGGATGCATTATACTACTATATATGACTATGGGATGCATTATACTATTATGGATGACTATGGGGGCAATATGGAGAGACTTGAGGCAGAATAGGAGGATATGTGGGGTCCAGAATGGGAGGACATTTGGGGTCCAGAATGGGAGGACATGTGGAGTCCAGAATAGGAGGATATGTAGGGTCCAGAATGTGGGATATTATTACTGTAGGGGCTAATTAAAGGATATTATTTGGGAGGAGGTTGGGGAATGGTGGACCAGGGTTGGGGGTGCTATCCCCTGAAATCAGTAGGAGTAGGAAGACAAGGAGCAAGTTTGGGCAAGATGGGCTGAGGTTTTTCAGGAAGGTGAGAAGTGCATGGGAGCTGTACATGGGAGAAGGAAGTAGAGAGGGGCTGATGTGTATGTGTCGAGAGGGAGGGGGGATGGTGCTGTGAATTTGGATGGCAAGGGAACATAGGAGGATAGAAATAAAGCACATAGATAGAAGGGAGAGCTAAGTGTGGGTTACCTGACTCCTGCCCTGACTAACTGCCATGGAATAACTGCTTTTTTTAGCTTCTGTGATGCTTTGCTTATGGGATGCGTGCACCCTGCCCTGCGTGCACCCCTTAAGATGTTTCTAAATTTATATGCCACAATAAAGGGTCAGGAGAGATGGATTGTGGGAGCTGGTTTGGGATAATTTGCAGCTGGGTCCAGCACACCAGGGGGTCGCTAGATGATCAAAAACATTGGGCCTGGCTACATCTATATGCTATAGCACCTTCCACCAGATAACGTCTAGACTGATCCCAGTCATGGATATACAACAGTGAGTATTAAGTACACTGCAGCAAATTAATTATACCAATGATTTAGCAGGCACATTAAAATATATTGCTAGACTGTAAAGCGGCAGATGACAGACATCAGATATGAAGCAAAGGGGAGTTGTACCATTAGAATATATTGCAGCAGATGAGACAACAAGCAGAGGGGAGTTGTACCATTAGAATATATTGCAGCAGATGAGACAGCAAGCAGAGGGCATTTGCCTTTGTCTGATGCAAACAGATTATTATTATGCAAAATGTTATTTGTGTGGTAGTTGACAGATACAGTAAACAAGCTCATTTTGTTCCATTATCTGGGTTACCTAATGCTGAAATGCGCTCCAAGTTATTTATCAACTAGATGGAGGCCTGATGCTATCGCATCAGGAGGGCGATAATGTCACAATGGGGGCAGGCTTTGCAGCGTTGAGAATCTCTTCCCCATGTGCTCACCCACCTATACACTCTCTCTTTTCCCATGTGCTGACTTCTTCCGTCTGTGCGCTCTTCTTTGACCTGTCTACCCCATGTGCTATTCCCCCTGTCTGCTGTGTTGTGCCTTTGCTGCTTTCCTTTCATTGTCATTGGCGTACTTTTTAGGAGGAGCCATGTTGGCGTTGATTTTTGCTTTTTAAAGGGGTTTTCCCATGAACGGAAGTTCACTTTAAAAATTGTCTATGCCTGACCTTGTACAGAACATACCACAGCTCCTGGGCAGGGGAGGAAGCAAGAGGATACATTTTGTGAGGTAAAATATTGTTTAAAAACAGTCAGTGAAATATTTTACCTGAAAAAATGAATCCTCTGCGATCCCCTGCTGTAATGTCAGTATTGTCTTTTGCTTCCTCCCCTGCCCAGGAAATGTGGTATGCTCCGTACACGGTCAGACACAGACAATTTTTAACATTAAAACTGCACATTAAAACTGCGCATGCGCTCCTCCTGTACAAAGATGGCGGCGGTCAGTGAATTATTTGGCTGATCCCGGCGGTGGCGTGTTCACAACAGTGTTCCGATGGTGGTACTGTGCAAGAGGCTGCGTATGGCGAATACAGTGTGTATGTGGTGCATACGGCGTATACATCGTGTGTGTGTGTGGTGCATATGGCATGTACAGTGTGTGTTTGTGTGTGTGCGGTGCGTATGGCGTATACTGTGTGTGTGTGTGTGAGTGTGTGTGTGGTACGACAGTGTTCTGCTGGTGGCACCGCGCAAAAGGCTGGTACCACCAGCAGTTTCCATATTGAGACTCCCATCACTTGGGTGTCCAAATATGGAAGTCGTGAACTTCCGCCGCTTGGAATTCTGGGATCCGGACACATCTGGATAGAACAGGATGTGAAGACATTAAAGGGCCACTGTCACCCCCCTCCAGCCGTTATAAACTAAAAGAGCCACCTTGTGCAGCAGTAATGCTGCATTCTAACAAGGTGGCTCTTTTAGTTTTTGGTTCAAGTATTCCCAAAATAAAGCGCTTTGAAACTTAGCCAAAATACCTGTCTTTAGCCAGGGAGGCGGGTCCTCACTCCCCAGCTTGAACCGCTACTCTGCCGTCACTCAAATCTTCAGGGGCTTTCGGCGCCACCCCCTCCGCGCTTTTTTCTCTTCAAAACCGGCGCCTGCGCTGTGTGTAAGCTCTGGCCGTGTGACGTCCCAGCCAGGCTTGCAGACTGTGCCTGTGCGGGCATTGCGGCCACCCACCTTGGGAATCCCAGCCCTGCAGTGTGTTATGCATTATGCACAGTGCGGGGCTAGGATTCCTGGGCATGCGCACTGCGTGTGTCAGCCTGTCACCCAGGTCCCCCGCCTTACAGCGTCTGTGTACTGTACTGTACTGTACTGTATACTGTATGAGGAGGCACGATCAGCTGAATACAGTATACAGACACTGTAAGGCGGGGGACCTGGGTGACAGGCTGACACACGCAGTGCGCATGCCCAGGAATCCTAGCCCTGCACTGTGCATAATGCATAACACACTGCGGGGCTGGGATTCCCAAGGTGGGTGGCCGCAATGCCCGCACAGGCACAGTCTGCAAGCCTGGCTGGGACGTCACACGGCCAGAGCTTACACACAGCGCAGGCGCCGGTTTTGAAGAGAAAAAAGCGCGGAGGGGGTGGCGCCGAAAGCCCCTGAAGATTTGAGTGACGGCAGAGTAGCGGTTCAAGCTGGGGAGTGAGGACCCGCCTCCCTGGCTAAAGACAGGTATTTTGGCTAAGTTTCAAAGCGCTTTATTTTGGGAATACTTGAACCAAAAACTAAAAGAGCCACCTTGTTAGAATGCAGCATTACTGCTGCACAAGGTGGCTCTTTTAGTTTATAACGGCTGGAGGGGGGTGACAGTGGCCCTTTAATGTCTTCACATCCTGTTCTATAGAGGTCAGATAGAGGTTGAATCAATAGTTAGAACAAATTTTTGGTGAATTCAGAAAGTGGGGGATGTTTGGAGCGAGGTTCAGAAGATTATTGGGGTGTCTCAGTTTGGTAAAAAATGTAAGGCCGATTAGGAAAAGTTCGGCGGGTTCCACATTCAGAGTAAAGTATGGTTATCGTTCAAGAATTTTAAAATTACCTTCTGTGAAGTTGGGTCCTAAATTTATTGGCCCCTATGAGATTCTGGAGGTAGTCAATCCAGTTGCCTTTAGATTAAAGATTCCACTGTCCCTTCATGTCCCCAATGTTTTCCACAGATCCCTGTTAAAAAAGTTTGTCCCTTCGGTTTTGTCTGTCTCATCCCTGCCTCCTCCAGTCTCTGTTGATGGAGGTTTGGAGTACAAGGTGCAGACTATCATGGATTCTTGGAGGATCTGAAATTCCCTCCAATATCTTGTTCATTGGAAGGGATACGAACCTAAGGAGTGATCCTGGGTTCCGGCTCGTTCGGTGAAGGCTGTTCGTTTGGTCAGAGCTTTTTATCGTAGGTTTCCTGGGAAACCTGGGGGTCTGGTGGCCCCATCCCAGAAGAGAGGGTACTGTCACGATTCCTACGCTCAGAGTGTCTGGGACTCAGTGATGGAAAGCTCTGTCATCCTATCCTGTGCTGGGGCGAGCTGAGCTGTCAGCGCTTTGGTTGACAGCTTAGTTGACCTATCTGAAACTAGAAGGTGCTAAGATTTCTCCAGGTGCTCGCTGTTCTTAGTTATTGCCCTGCTATTTAGGTAAGGTGTCTGGCCCAGATCACTGCAAGTCAAAAACTTAAGTTCTCTGGTGTGTGCTTGCCTGATTCCTGTACTGTGAGTTCTGATCTACTGCTGCCTGACCTTTAGAAAATAAAAATAAAGAAAACACTTAAACAACAGAATATAACTCCAAGTAAATCAAACTTCTGTGAAATCAAATTGTCCACTTAGGAAGCAACACTGTTTGACAATCAATTTCACATGCTGTTGTGCAAATGGAATAGACAACAGATGGAAATTATTGGCAATTATCAAGACACACTCAATAAAAGAGTGGTTCTGCAGGTGGGAACCACAGACCACATCTCAGTATCAATGCTTTCTGGTTAATGTTTTGGTCATTTTTGAATGCTGGTTGTGCTTTCACACTTGTAGTAGCATGAGACGGACTCTACAACCCACACAAGTTGCTCAGGTAGTGCAGCTCATCCAGGATGGCACATCAATGCGAGCTGTGGCAAGAAGGTTTGCTGTGTCTGTCAGCAAAGTGTCCAGAGGCTGGAGGCACTACCAGGATACAGGCCAGTACACCAGGAGATGTGGAGGGGGCCATAGGAGGGCAACAACCCAGCAGCAGGACCACTACCTCAGCCTTTGTGCGAGGAGGAACAGGAGGAACACTGCCAGAGCCCTGCAAAACGACCTCCAGCAGGCCACAAATGTGCATGTGTCTGCATAAACGGTTAGAAACCGACTCCATGAGGATTGTCTGAGTGCCTGACGTCCACAGATGTGGGTTGTGCTCACAGCCCAACACCGTGCAGGATGATTGGTATTTGCCCCAGAATACCAGGATTGGCAAATTCGCAATTAGTGCCCTGTGCTCTTCACAGATGAAAGCAGGTTCACATTGAGCACATGTGACAGACGTGACAGAGTCTGGAGAAGCCATGGAGAGCGATCTGCTGCCTGCAACAATTTTCAGCATGACCGATTTGCCAGTGGATCAGTAATGGTGTGGGGTGGCATTTCTTTGGAGGGCCACACAGCCCTCCATGTGCTCACCAGTCACCAGAGGTAGCCTGTCTGCTATTAGGTACCGAGATGAGATCTGTTGTGAATTCTGCTTTTGGTCTCCCTCCGGTGGTTGTAGGTGGTAATGCAGTTGCCCCTGAGTTGCAGTCCTGGTCAGGTGTATCTGCTGATTGCAGTTCTGACTGGGGTATTTAGGCGTGCAGGATTCATTAGTCCTTGCCAGTTGTCAATTGTTGTTGGGAGGTGTTGGACCTCTGCCTGGTTCCTCCTGCCTTTCTGCCAAATCAGCAAAGATAAGTGTCTGGTTTTTTTTCCTGTGGCACACATGTTGTGTGCTTCACAATTCAGTGCTATTGTTTGTGTTTTCTTGTCCAGCTTAGATTGTGTCAGTATTTTCTCAGTCTTGCTGGATTCTCTGGAGTGGCAGATATACATTCCATGTCTTTAGTTAGATTGTGGAACTTTTTGTATTATCTGCTGTGGATATTTTTGGAAGGGTTTTAATACTGACCGCCTAGTAATCTGTCCTATCCTTTCCTATTTAGCTAGAGTGGCCTCTTTTGCTAAATCCTGTTTTCTACCTGCGTGTGTCTATTCTTCTCCTACTCACAGTCATTATTCGTGTAGGGCTGCCTATCCTTTGGGGGTCTGCTCTGAGGCAAGGTAGCATTCCTATTTCCATCTATAGGGGTATTTAGTCCTCCGGCTGTGTCGAGGTGTCTAGGGTATGTTAGGCACACCCCACGGCTACTTCTAGTTGCGGTGTTAGTTTAGGGTTTGCGGTCAGTACAGGTTCCACCGACTCCAGAGAAAGTTTCATGCGGCTCCAAGGTCACCAGATCATAACAGAGATCCTCAGACCCCTTGTGAGGCCATATGCTGGTGCGGTTGGCCCTGGATTTCTCCTACTGCAGGACAATGCCAGACCTCATGTGGCTGGAGTGTGTCAGCAGTTCCTGCAAGATGAAGGCATTGAAGCTATGGACTGGCCCGCCCGTTCCCCAGACTTGAATCCGATTGAATACATCTGGGACATCATGTCTCGCTCCATCCACCAACGTCACGTTGCACCACAGACTGTCCAGGAGTTGGCGGATGCTTTAGTCCAGGTCTGGGAGGAGATCCCTAAGGAGACCATCCACCGCCTCATCAGGAGCATACCCAGGCATTGTAGGGAGGTCATACAGGCACGTGAAGGCCACACGCATTATTTCCTTGTCTTGAGGCATTTCGACTGAAGTTGGATCACCCTGCAATTTGATTTTCCACTTTGATTTTGAGCATCATTTCAACTCCAGACCTCCATGGGATATTACATAAACATGAACGTCAGTTAATTACTGCACACGGCGACTCAATAGCATATAACTAGCATGGGAGAAACAAGAGTCAAAAAACTGGCCAAAAGAGTGACATAAAATTATATTATTAATCAGGGGGTGTGAGGAAGCGGTCACATACGAGCGCAAAATGCGCGTTGGGGCACGAATCCAGGATCCGGACGGGCCACTACGGACATCTATGGGTAACTAATCCCCTTTGTTTTGTTACCAATATGTTACATATTGCGGGATGTCAGTATATGATGCGTTATATGGTTGGTGATATTGCGCCACTACGGTATACATTTTAGTACGCATCAGAACTAATTGCATATATGCAGAGACTATAAGTTACTGTTACCGCAATAATTTGGATACTATTGTCCCATCTTGTGAACCTGGAGCACTGGTTGCACTTTGGATTTAGTCACTGTTTACAAACGTTGTACTACTATATATGATGTCTTTTAGTGGATAATTAATTATTAATAAATATAATTTTATGTCACTCTTTTGGCCAGTTTTTTGACTCTTGTTTCTCCCATGCTAGCTCCATGGGATATTAGTTGTGATTTACATTGATCATTTTAGGTTTTACCGTTCTCAACACATTCCACTATATAATGAAAAAAGACAACTGGAATATTTCATTCAGTGATATCTATGATGTGGGATTTTAGTGTTCCTTTTATTTTTTTGAGCAGTGTATATATATATATATATATATATATATATATATATATATATATATACATATATAGTACATCTATCTATTCTTTTCTATTTTATCTATATATTGTATCTATCTAAAAGTTCATCTCTCTTTTCTGTGAATTTACTGTACTTGGCAGATGAAATTTCGTGGCTCTTTTTGAGATGTGTACGTAAAAATCGGACGGCATACACATGGTCTGTGTGCCGCCTGATTTTTCTCTCACCCATTGACTTACGTTGGCAAATCCAATCCGATATACGCGACCACTCGCAGTATGCTGCTTTTTTTTAACTCATCCTGATTATAGCCGACTCGCAGATGAACACTCCATTATTTAATAACATTGGTGTGAGCGCAATGTGATTTTTTGCACATTGCACTCACAGTTTTTATATGCAAATGGGAGAAAGGCCTTAGACTCATTGGAGGGGAGGGTTAAAAAGATGTTTGCCAGTATAGCAGCTCTCAATTTGGTGTAGAGGAGGACTAAATATACTATACATGGCACAATTTTATATGGGGCATTAAGGGGTACATTAGCTACATGATACAATTTTATATTGAACTTTACCGGTATTATGGTGCTATTTACAACATTTCTCTGCATATGGTAATATTAAATGCGTTTAGTGCAGTGTGAGCTGTACATACAGTGCTGAGAGCGTATTGGCATAAAGCATTCAGTGCTTTGGCTTTCTCTAAGGCAAAAAGGACCAGTCAGCAGGTTTTCGCGCATAGAAAAAATAGGTACAGTAAAGCCATTTATTTTTTTATTCCCGTGGCACATTCACCTTCCCTCAATATGTTGTGAATCTACAACTCTTAGCACATCCTAACAGCTGCCCACATTTAAGACCTGCTGGGAATTGTAGTTTTCTCTAGAGCTGCGGAGCCAAAGATTGCATTGAGTCTTAAGCCCTATCTACTCCATAGTAGTTTGTCATAGTCATTCACGAGTACTGCTTTAATATTGTGTTGTATTATGATGGAGCTAGCAAAGAACCTAGCAAAGAAGGAATCGCTGAAGACACAGGTATGGTCAGCTAGGTACTCCTTCACCATCTTCAGGGCCTTGCCACTGGGAAGGTCTAATGAAACTGTCCCATACCTTTGATAGTGTTCCTCTGCCTCTGTTGGACCTGGTGTGTGTCTTGCTCTTCTCTCCTCCTTGGTTGCCCAAGGATTTATGTCTTCTGCTGCCAGCATTGTCAGATGGGACGTTTTTGGTTTTTTTTAACTAATTGTTTGACTAGGCCTTCTGGTATTGCACCATTTTACTAGCCTTCTCTGCCTAAGGAAGGAAAGATGGAAAGTTCTCCTTGTAGCGTAGTTTGAGAAGGGTGAACAAACAGTAATCAATGTTAGCCAAAATGCATATAACGTGAAGGTCATGGGAAAGCAGAGGGACATAAAGTCAGCATGTGTGCCAGACTTCCAACAGTCAAAACTTCCCTGTCCCCACCAGGAGGACAACTTTCCATCTACTCCTCCTCCTTCATCTCCCTCTCCTCTTCCTCCTCCACTTCAGCCCATCCACCTTAAACAGACAGGATGAAGCTGGCGTATGTAGTACCCTCTGTAGCTCAAGCAACCATCTCCTGCTCATCCTCCTCCACAGCCTCCTCCTGGCCTGGGATGGGTAGTATCATGTTGTGTACTTTCTTCCTCCATCTTCACATGCAAAACTTCCTCTTTAATTGTTAGCAGCATGCATTTCAGTAGATACAGAAGCGGAATAGTTATGGTGATTATGGCATCATCACCGCTCACCATATTGGTTGATTCCTCAAAGTTTTGTAGAGCTGTCAGACATTCATGCCCACTCATCGGTTGTTATGGGCAGTGGCTGACAGGAATACCAATGGGCATGTTGTAGCTGGTATTCAACCTCTGCCCTCTGCTGCTCATAAAGCCTTGCAAAAATGTGTAATGTGAAGTTCCATTGCATGGTTGATAAGGTAAGGGGGAGATGGATTTAGTCAGCTCACCAGTCTTCATTAGGTTCCAAGGTCCATCCACGTGCGGAGCCGCCCTGATTTTTTTTTCCTGCCTGCAAATTGCCTGGTTGATGTCACAAACTAGTCGGTGAGCTGGCACTTAAAACTCTGCTGCAGCACTGCCAGACCGGAGGCAGCTGTAGCTGACTTGTCAAAAATGCAACTCGGTCCACAAAGTTCACTCAGTGTGCCATCAGAGGAAATGTAACATCCCTGGCCACAAGAACTTGTTCACGTGTCAATGGTTAAGTGGACCTTCCCAGTAACTGCATCTATCAGGGAACGGGTGATGTTATGGGACACATGTAAGGGGGGATGGCACAGCAGGAAAAGCAGTCTGGAAATGTGGCACTTTAGTCTTTGGGCCTGTGAGTGGCTGGGTATTTTTGCTTGCATTTCAAGGCCTGGTGTAGGGACAGCTGAACTTTGTGCTGCGACAAGGCATTGGACGTGATTGCTGATGTGCATTCAAATGTGCAACAACAGGTGCAGGGCAGGAGGCATCTGTGCCTGCATCATGGAGAGAGGATTTGCAGGCCATAGCATGAGGGAAGAGGCAGTGGTGTCACCCACAGACACTGATCGTGGACCCAGGCATTCAGCCCACCTAGTCAGGTGCTTTGATGACATGTGCCTGAGCATACTGATGGTGATCAGACTGGTAGTGGTCAGTCCCCTGCTGATCATGGTATGACACAAGTTGCAAATGACCATTCTTTTATCATCCACACTTTCTTTAAAAAGGCGCCAGACTGGGGAACACCTAATCCTTGGCCTGGGAACTTGACGTGTGTGGGTGCTCTGGGGAATAGTTGCCCACCTTCTCCATCTGGCCACCCCACTGCCTGCCTGTTGCGGTACTGCAGATCCCTACCCTCTCCGCTGTTGTCCTTGCACTGCATGGCACCTTCCTAGGTTGTGTCAGTGACTTCATCATCCACCACCTTGTCTTCCACTTCCACACTCTGGTCCTCCTCACTTGTTGACTTATCACTTGTTGGCAACTGTGTCTCATCATCATCTACCTCTTGAGATCCTAATTGCTGTTCCCAACGTTGTCTTCTTCTGACTGTGGCTGCTCAAATATTTGAGCATCACTACACATGAGTTCCTCATGCACTGAAACATGCAGGGAGAGGCCAGAATCAATAAATGGAATGTAAAAAGCTCCTTGGAGTGTCTGAGTGTGGGATCACTTTTCCCCTGGTACTCACCATGGTGGGAGGAAAGAGGTGATCAGGGTGAGGATTATGTGGTCTAGACACTTGGCTAGTGAGACTGCCAAGTTTATTCTTAATTTGCCAGACGTATTATTCAGTAGGCATGAGCTATTGTTCATATGAGACTGAACATTGACTCTTATTGTAGGTTAATTTTTGTTGATTTGTTGAATGGTTGCTGACTATCCCTGATGGACAAAGGTGCAGGTAATTGAACAATCAAAGTTTTTTTTTTTTCATGTTGACTACCCATTGTTTCAGTCCATGCAGCTTGTTGTTCTGCAAACATGACAGGTCAAAATATGCAGGTTAATTGAACACTCTAACAATGAGACCTCCTCCTACCTTTCCCCAATCCTGTAAAAAAATGCCTGAATAAGAGCTGTGAACAATAAAAGGGATCTGCCTCTGTTTCCAATTAGATTTTAGAGGGCAGCAGCCAAGGAACCATGGCTCCAGCCAGAATAATACAGATTTGATCCACTGCCCATCACTGAATCCATGAAGATGTTTTGACAACTCAGGTTGGGACAATCAGGATGCCTGGTCACATACCTCAAAGGACTCTGTCAGCTTCCTAAGCTTGCTGCTACCTCTGTGGGTGCCCGCTAAAAGAAGGATGCTACTGTTTGGGGTAGTTGGCCCTGTAAGCTCAGACGTCGCAGATGTTTGAATTCCCGGAGAGCCAGCGGAAGGGTGATACTCTGTAATTTGCACCATCTTATGTACTTGCTGTACTATATGTTATTGACTGTTGTTGATCCAATAAATTATTATGGTAATGTGTTACCCTGTGTTGTCTGAGTAATATTATGCCCACGGAAAAGGAATACAAGAGCTCAGTGGGATGAGCCCTTGTCCATGCGGTCTTTTTAAAAACAGAAGAGCCGGTGGACAAGAGAACCCACTGACCCTCTTGTCTCCACACCAATAATAAAATGTAGCTCTTGACACCAGCAGTACTCATGCAGCCCCACATAAAGACACTACCACCACCAGTGTTGGACTGGCGTGTCAAGAGCCCACCAGTAACTAACTCCTGGGCCCCACTTCTCAACTACATGCAAATATGATTTTATCCTCATTCATAAATTTCTATAGCAATAAAATGCGTAGATTGTTGAATAAAAATGATGTCGCCTTTGTCTGCACATAGTGAATCAAGTGTATAGTTCCAAGTACTGCTGCTCATATAAGAGGGTGGTTGCCCAATCTATCACAGGGGCCAGCTGGAGGATTCTCTTTTTGTCCTGTGGGCCAGTCCTAGCCTGGCACCACCATGTTTCACTGTCGGCACCATGTATTTAGACAAATGAATTTAGAAAAATGCATGGTGCCTGCAGTGAAACATGGCGGTGGTTGTGTCCTTGTGTAGAGCTGCGTGAGTGCTCCTGGTGTTGGGACATACATTTCATCGATGACATCAGGAATTCATAGATGTGATGCTGAATATTGAAAGAGTAGATGCTTCCATAACTCCTTGCCCTTGCTAGTTATGCATTTTTTTCTAAATGCATGGTGCCTATGTAGGGACCGCAGGTAAAGAAGGATGCAGGGACAAATAGGAGCCAGAAAGCAAATAGCGTTTTTAACTTTCTTTTTAACTTCCAACCAAAAAGATGACAAACGTTTTTCCACGCAGGGAACTTATATACAAGAACACAATCTCGCAGTAAATCCTAATTACTATATGACCGCCCTGAACTATACCCGTAGAACGCGGCAGCGCCTCACTAGTGACTCCCTACTAAGATAAAGTCAACAACGGTCACTTATCAGTGCTGGTTCAGCGATGTAGTCCTGACGGTGAGGCTCCGACAACGCCGTAGTCCTGATGGCGGAGGAAGGAGGTGTCTTCTGGCGACGGGCCCAGGCGTAGAGTCGAGTCCAGAATGTCTTTTGCGGTGCTGCGTTCCCTCCTGCAGGCAGACGTTGATCCGAGGTAACAGCCTCCCAGTCCAGAGAAGAGTCTTTTTGAGGAGGATTAGGAGAATAATCAGTATCAGTCACAGCTGAGACGAAACCATGCGAGTCCGTAGCACTCTCTGGCAAGGTGCTCTCAGGGAGCGCGGTAATACTGTCCCTGAGCTGGTCAGCACTACCCCTCTGCCTGGGGGGTCGCTGACGACGAATGCGCCTCTTTTTGGGAGCTCTGGTAGTTGCCCGCAGTGTCTGTTGCACGTTTTCCCCCTGCTTCCAGCAAGTCTCACTGCGGCCTGCACACTCACAACAACTGCGCTGCAGTTTCCTCTCCTCAGAGATTTCCCGCGCTTCTCTGCCCCTGCTTTCGCGCGTTTTGCTTTTTATCCTCTCCTCTCCCTGCGTCACTCTTCCTCCTGTCACATGAGCCTGGCTTCCCATGCACCCCTCAAATCCATCCCCCGGAACCCCGACTCCCGGCAACAATGGTTCCACCCGTCTGCACAGCTCACCAGGTCCCTGTCCCCTACATTCCCCCACCCTGTATGCTCGCCAGTCCCTGGGCGAGGCCTTCGCACTGACAGGTCGCCCACCTGACGGATTGTTCCACACTTGGGTCTGTCTGGTGTGTAAGTCAGGACTGTAGCGAGTTGGGGGTCTACCGGCAGTAGAACGTTCAGAACGTCGTGGCTCGGGTCCTTGTATAGGGGGTGTTGGGGAAATGTCGTCAGCGGAAGAGTGACTGGTCAGGGGTAGTGTAGTAGTCGAGATAGGGGGAGTATTTTGACGCCGTTCTTCTTCTTCATCATCTTCTTCATCCCACCAATGGTTGTTGGGGGATTCAGTCGTAGGTGGCTCTTCCCTGATTGCGGATTCCGGGGTGTCCGAGTCAACAGAGCGACACAACCGGAACATGTTGCGATGAAGAATTCGAGTACCTGTACTTCCGAGGGCCTCAGACTGCACTTCATATACAGGTCCATGCGGGTCTATACGGCGAAGCACCCGATAGGGTGTTTTTTCCCAACGATGGTCTAACTTGTTTTGCGGTCTTTGCTCTCGAACGAGTACTCGATCACCTGGCCGGAACTCTGGGGGTTTTGCTGTAGGGGTGCTCCGATGCTCCACTTCCCGAATTCGAGTGTGTACCAGTCGGTGTAAGGTCTGCAGCTGATGCCGATGATCACGCACCCACGAAGCCATCCCTGTTCGGGGGCCTTCTTCCTCCGAAGACAGTTCCAGATCTGTCATGCCTTTTCCTGGGCGCCCAAAGACCACTTCATACGGGGTGCGTCCTGTGACTTGATGAACTCTATTGTTGTAGACCCACACTAGGTCCGACACATACTCCGGCCAGCGGGCCTTCTGATCTTGTTCTAGCGCACGCAGCATTTGAAGCAAAGTCCGGTTAAACCGCTCACAAGCCCCATTTCCCTGGGGATGATACGGTGTGGTGCGTGACTTATCAATGCCGTAGAGGCGATGCAGCTCTTCCATGACTTTGCCCAAGAAACAGGCGCCTTGATCCGAATGTATTCGCCTCGGACAGCCGTAAACTTGAATAAAGTTCTTACAGATAGCGCTCGCCGCCGACTCAGCTGTCTGATCACGGGTAGGGGTGACTACCGCGAATTTTGAAAAATGATCTACCATAACGAGGCAGTGTTCGTAGCCTTGATGCGCTGCTCCAATGGTAATGTAGTCTATCATTAATACTTCAAAAGGGGCAGACGTCGTGATGCTCTGCACAGGCGCCCTTTCCTCCGGTGACTTGGTTAGCTCACATTGTCGACATTGTCTACAGGCAGTTTGTACTTCCGCAAGCAGCCGAGGATGATAGAACCGAGTTTGCAGCCACTTAAACGTCCTCTTCACTCCGAAGTGTGCCCCGGACTCATGAGCTTCTTTAGCAACTGCGGCCACCACGGGCCCTGGTAAGACCATCTGCCAGGTCGGCTCGGAATCTGCCTGAGCCATGGTTAAGTGGCATAAGAGCCCGTCCTGAAGAGTTAGGCGCTCCCACTGCCGCAGAAGAAGGTTCAGGTCTGACGGGAGAGTTTGTCCAGGGCTTCTCACGGGCAATAGACCATTCGTTATCCACTGTCGCAATGGAGCTAGTTCCTGGTCTTCCTGTTGCAGCCGTATCCATTCGTCCCGACTCTGAACCAACAGTCCTGTGGCCGTTCCGTTCCCGGTCTGTTCCCGGCTCACAGCCGTCCGAGTAGCGCCCCCGATGGCGTAGGGGATTTCTTCTCCCTCCAGCTCCTCATCTCGGTTAGTCCTTGGGGGATTCTTCCGCAGACGAGATAATGCGTCAGCATGAACATTCTCCGCTCCTCGCTTGTAAAGGATACGGTATCTGTACTTGGCCATCCGGGCTACCCAGCGCTGTTCTAGGGCACCCAATTTTGCATTTTCCAGATGTGCCAATGGGTTGTTATCCGTGCGTATCAGCACCTCGGAACCGGCCAGGTACTCAGCGAACCGCTCCGTCATAGCCCACACCACGGCCAGCAGCTCCACCTTGAAAGAACTGTATTTGTCTGGGTTCAACTCAGAGTCATGAAGAGACCGACTCGCATAGGCGATCACTCTCTCCCGCCCATCCTGAACCTGAGACAACACAGCCCCCAATCCCTGAGAGCTGCCGTCGGTGTGTAGGATGAACGGTTGCGAAAAGTCCGCATAAGCCAACACCGGCGGCTCCATGAGAGCTGTCTTCAAGTCCCGGAACGCTGCTTCTTGTGACTCCTGCCATTGTATCTTCTTTCCCCGTTCCTTGGGGGAGCTTCCTTTCAGCAGGACTTGTAGATTGTGAGAACGGCGAGCAAAATTCTTCACGAAGCGCCGGTAGTACCCAGCGAGGCCCAAGAACGCCCGTACATCCTTAGCGGTCTCCGGTGTGGGCCACTCCTGGATTGCAGCAATCTTCTCCTGCGATGGCCGGACTCCTTCGGCGGACACCACATGCCCCAGGTACTCGATCTGTTCCCGGAACAAGTGACACTTCTGGGGCTTCACCTTAAGCCCGTATTTCAGCAACCGGTCTAGTACCTGTTCCAGTCGGCACAGATGTTCCTCGAATGTTGGGGCGTAGATGATGATGTCATCCAGATAAATGAGAGTGGCCTCGAAGTTCAAATCCCCCAGACACCGCTCCATTAATTGTTGGAAGGTGCCTGGAGCGTTGGCCAGCCCAAACGGCATTCGATTGAACTCAAATAGTCCCATGGGAAGGATGAACGCTGTCTTAGGACGATCTGCTTCTGTCATCGGGACCTGCCAGTATCCGCTGGCTAGGTCTAAGGTGGAAAAATATTTGGCCCGACCCAGCACGGAGAGAGACTCCTCGATACGGGGAAGTGGATAAGAGTCTCGGACGGTGCATGCATTTAGCTTACGATAGTCCACACAGAACCGGAGCGTGCCGTCCTTTTTCCGCACCAGCACGATCGGGGCAGCCCACGGGCTCTGACTCTCGCGGATCACTCCCTTTTGTAGCATCTGGCCTAACAACGTCTTTACTTCCTGGTACATCTGCGGGGGAATCTGTCTGTACCGCTCCCTGATGGGCACTGTATCTCCGGTCGGAATTCCATGTTCGATGGCCGTGGTACAGCCAAAATCATCTTCATGTTGCGCAAACACTTCAGCATAGTGTCCAAGGAGCCGCTGCACTCGCGAGACTTGTGATGGATCCAGACCCGGTAATTCTGCTCGCATATGTTCCAGAATAGTTTGACCTTTTCGGAACGCTATCAGCTCAGGATCCTGTGTAGACCGGACACTGACCATCCAGGGATCAGGGGAATCCACCTTTAACTGTAAAGTATCTGGAGGAGGCATCACTTCTAACGGTCGTAACACTTTGGCCATCTCACTTCGGACCCGTAGCACGACATCGTGTTCGTCCACATTCACACATCGCACTGGTACGGCCCCATTTTTAACAGTAGCCAGAGATCGGGCCACCAGCAGTCCTGTGGGCAAAGGGGACGTAAAGGTGGGCTCAACCTGCACTTGCACTCCTTCCAGAGGGATGCGAGCTCGGATGGGCAGGGATATAACAGTCTGTCCTGGGGGAAACGTCACTTCTGCTGTCGGGGAGGTGATTACTTTCCCTAGTATGTCTCCCTCCTGAAAGGTCTCTTGCACACGGACTTCCCTCACTAACTGTCTGAACACGGAGCCTTGAGGTGTACTGGTCCCCCACTGATTGAGTGTCTCTTGTGTGGTCTCCCCTAACAGCAAACTGCCAAAGTCCTTCAATACATTCATCCCCAAAGTCACGATATGTTGTGGGCTGGGATCCCCCCGCGTCAACACAACCCCCCGGCGGCCCAGGTCTTTCCCACATAAAGATATTTGCATCCAGGTGACCCCTTCCACTGGGATGGGCAGCTGATTGGCGGCCTGCAACCGGATTACGGGGCCCCATTGGGGTCTGACTGACACAGGGAAGTGTTTTCTAAAATAGGCCTCGGGCATCGTCGTGACTTGAGATCCGGTGTCCACCAGACAACGTACAGCCCGCCCTTCAAACTCTGCCCAAACCAGGGGACAGCTGGCAACCAAATTTTCGGGACTTTCACCACCCATCCGCGGGGATTCTGACTCCGAGCGTCGTCCCCTTAGCTCGGAGTCCTCTAGTTTAACGGCTGCCGTGACGAGGCCCTCCCTCTCCGGGGGCACTCCCGTGCGAAATGTCCTGCCTCCCCGCAACCATAGCAAGCACCGGGGACCGGATAATATCCTGAACGAGCGCCACGAGCTGGACTCCCAGACCCTTGCCCCCGGGGTAGCTCCCTTGGGCTTCGCGCATTTTTTTTAACTTCGGCCAGTTCCTCTCGGATTTGTTTGAGCTCCTGCCGCATCTCCTGAACCCACGACGGCTCACCCCCTCCTGGTGCAGCGGTCTGGATAACCCGAGCCTCTCCTGTCAGGACCGTCACCCCCCTCTCTTGCTCCCGGGTGCGGGCCTCATTGCCTATGTCGGAGAAAGTCAGGCGCGGGTCGACCCGCACTCGTTCACGTAGAGCCTGTTTGGTCAACTCATCCCGCAGTCCCGTCACCAGTTGGTCGCGCAGGGTCACGTCAACATGTCCCATCCCCATACCATCTTTCCGCACGATTGCAATGTTTAGCTCTTGCAGAGCATTCATGTACTGAGTGACAGTCTCGCCCTCTTTTTGTCGCCGTCCAAACAACCGGGCCCGCAGCTCTCCCACGTCGGTGGGATCCCCGTGCGTCCCCTCTAACACATGTAACACCCCGGTAAAAGTATTCCGCTCTTTGGGGGGTCTCAACATCACTGAATCCCGAGCCTCTCCGTCTAAGTGCGGCGCGCCCCCACACCGCCGCAGGGCCGAGGGGTACCCGGAGCCGGGCCTCTAGTTCTCAGTCTCGGGGTTGTCACGGTGGCTAGGCCCGGTCCGTGGCCCTGTCCGTCAGTGGGGGACGTCCGGTGTAATAGGTGGTAGTAATGGTAGCGATGGAGCGGTGCGGTTGTGGGGTGTAAGTCGCGGTAAATAACGAGGACACCAGGTTGCAGTCTCTTTACCTCTTTACTGGAGATCTCTGAGTCCTCAGTCCAGAACACGGTTCACCAGGCTACGCAAGTCCGGCCGGTCCAATGGCACCTCCAGAGTTCTCCTCTCAGGTGGAAATCTGTGCCTTCCTTCTAGCGCTATGTGTTGTAGTCCTTCCCTGCTGTGCTCACGGAAAGTAACCCCACAACGGTTGTGTCTGTTTCTTAAGTTCCCTCACAACTCGATTTGATGTTCCTCTGTAATCCACCCCTTCCCTGTATTCAGGTTGGAATGGCACCCGTTTGTCAGGTAGGCCTGGAGTTCTTCCGGGACCCTAGAGTCGCCCCTCTCCCGCAATTGCCCCCCAAGACTTCATAGGTGATATGTGGTAGACAGCCCGCCTGAGACCGACTGTCCTGCCGCTGTTTGGAGTATGGCTTGAAGCTGTATTCTAATCCACTCCCTCGGCGTTCCGGCCACCGGTATTGCGCCTCAGCAGGGTGCTGCCTCTTTCAACAAAACCCCTGCTGGTATTCTCCTTCTGCTTGATCTCGTTTCTCACTCAGCACAATCTATCTCGCTTCTAGTCCTTTCTTGAGTCCCGCCGCTTCCAGGAGCCTGCGCGGACCCGTTACGTTCTTTCAATGCCAAGCCTCTGCCAGGATCCCACCCCTGGCAGAGACCCTACAGTCTCTCCCTTCACAACACCCCCTGCCACAGGGTGTTGCTCCGTTCAATCCCGTCAGCGTTCTCACTAACTTCCTGCCTGACCCCCAGTTTACCCACTATGGTGGGGAGTGGCCTAATGAATAGCACCCTTAGCTCCCCCCGGAGGCCCAGCTGTGAAACATATTGGTGTCTGTGATACCTGATTGGAGGAACTCCTTCGGTGCCATCGAACGTACCATGGCTCCCCTTAGCGGCGAAGCCACAGCACTGCAACGACCAGGACTCTGGGGAGCTGCACTCCCCCCTGGTTAAACACAGTACTCCGGGACTGGGAAGAAAAACAACAATACAGATTAGCAAAAAGACATACAATTTTGTTGAGTGCAAAACGATAAGTATACTTGAACAGGCTTCCCTTTATGGGAGGTGAGGACACTTTTAACGTTACAAACATAGTCAACTTTATAAATTACAGGCTATACATAACTCCTGTTACCCAACCGGGTATTCTACTTAGTGCAAATTCTGGAACAATAAATTAACATTGCCTTTAAGAAACATACACTCTTAGTTTACCAAAGGCCTTCCTATAATCACATTACAGGGTAAGGTAACTTCACATTCTCCTACTTTGAACCTGCAGGACCGCCTGTCCCTATGGCACCAGACCTACTGCCTCTCCTTTCTTTTACAGGACCGCCCCGTTCAGCCAGGGCCTACTGCCTTTCGCTACTATACATAGTATAGACATAACATTCCTTTCGTTTAAAGAACTCTGAGCCCGCTCTACTCGGCTCCTTTAAGGACTCACTCTCTAACCCCTACGGGTTCGCCTTCTGTCCTTAGTAACAAAGTAACTTTCTATGGGGACGCAGGGTTGACCTTCTATCCTCACCTTCATCATTACTTCCTTACTTTCAGCTATGCAGATCTCTATCTCTACCCCTACGGGCTCTCTGCATCTTTTCTTTCTGCAAAACATTATTTAGATTTCACATTTCAACAAATTCAACACATATAACTTAGCATGTAAAACAGTTACATTTCTTTTTCAAGCTTCATTATCACATTACTGTTCTGCAACAGTATCTTTCTCAAGTTCAATTTCACACATCCCCTTTAAGAGGGGACCAAGTCTTTCTGAGGTAGCTCGTCTTCTCAGCCTACCAGCCCACGCAAAGGTTCCGGTATGGTATCTTCGCAAAGTGTCTTTAACTAGAACCGGTAGGAAAGGTATCTTCACAAAGTGTCTTTGGCTCAAACCAATAGGGCAAATATCTTCGCAAAGTGTCTTTGGCTAAAACCAGTAGGGAGCACCTTTAAGAAGGTGCAAACTATTTACAAGAAAGTTTGTATCATGCATTGTTCATGATTCAGCAGTTTTTATAACATTGTGGAACACAGAGCAAAAATGAAAGTGAAAGCAAAAATAAAAAGCAATAGGGATCCCGGGTAAACAAAGGGATCCCTTTAAGAGTTAACCCAGGACGGGTTTTAGCAGCAAAACAGCAAGGAAATAAACAGTTAACTATTTACATTTTCACAAAGCGAAATCTTACTCTTCTTTCAGAAGTTTCCATGCGGCGCCACCTGGCGGGCGGACCCCTGCAATTCAGGTTTCAGGTCCACTCCCGCTGCCAGATACACCCCATGGGTTCGGGTCTGTTGCACGACCAGGTCGTGCGCGGCGATCAAGGTCTGTGTCCCCACTTCTCTCTGTGCTGGTACATCCGGAACATCGGTCACTCGAAGGGGCACCTCCTTAGGCACGACGGTGGTGGCGGCGATCGGGTGGCAGATCGCAAGTTCTGTGGTCAGGCAGGTGGGGCCGACCAGGGTGGTTACAGATCGGTCACACGGCGGCACTTTGGCCACAGGGGCTGGTTTCTCCTTCTTGTAGACGTTCAGAGCGAACCACCCCTTTTCCCCAAGATGCCGGGTGTAGGTAACACTGTCTCCCGGATAGAGGTCTCGATCGGGGTGACCCTCTCTAAGGTGTGACTCGACATCCCGTCGGTTAACAAAGACCTCCGCGTATAGCCCCGGTTCTTTAATGAAGCCCCAGCCTCCTTGGAGTTTAAAGACGGTGATGATGCCCTGCCTGCGCGGGGCCTGGTGAGTGGTGGGGTCCTTACGGGCCCGGTCCTTGACCGCCAAATCTTTTTGATGGTAGGCCTCCCGTTTAGCCTGATGTGTTTCCTCTTCCTCTCGCCACCGCTGTTCTAGCTGGATCTGGTATTCTTCCCAGCTTAGGGCCTGTACCATTTCTCCCTTCTGGGTCTCCACCCCGGGGAACCCCATGAGATTGGATCCAGGGTTCACCCAGCGGCACACCGTGCGCTCCGCGCTGACCTCACACGGCAAGGGAGTAGGGGTGATTGGGGCTCGCATACGGTGTTCCATGCCCGTGGCTTCCTCCCATGGTAACAGGCGCTGAAGTCTATGGGTCCCCGGGAGAGGTGGTGCTGCTACGGGACCCACTAACACACCCTCTGCTGGTGGGGCAGGATCGGCGGACTCACCCACTGGTACGATTCCACTTTCCGCAACAGGTCCCGCTGGTTCTTCCGATGTCCGGGAATCCACTGCCGGTCCCACCTGATGCGGGGCCTGGACTCTTACATGCAGTTGGAGGAGCTGGTTATATAAATCCTCCATCTCGGCTCTCAGGAATTTGGTGTTATCCACGGAGGACAGGCTGCTGGGCTCATCCGGGTAGTCAGGGGAGACTTCCACTTCAACCCCGCTGTCGGGTTCGGAGCTGCTGGCCATAGCGTCCTCCACGTGGGTCGCTTCCTGGTTTTTTTCCCGCTCTCTCCTGCGTGAGCAGTTTCGTTTTCTCTGCCTCCGCCCCCCATTAAGGATTAGGAGGCGGATCTCTGCTGCTGACGGACACGTCCTCACTGCACAGAAATATTTAGACTGGGCGGCCATTATTCTTCGCGCTCTCCAGCTCGTCTACGCCCACTCCACGCCCCTCTTCTCTTCCTGCGCTCTCCTCAGCGCTGCAATGGCGGCGGATTTTGGCGGCAACTGGCGCAGCACAGTCTTACAATAAAGTACAGTCCAAGCACAACAAATCACAGTCTCTAGGCACACATGACCTGATTTTTCAGGCTTAAGTAGATCCTGTTCGTGACGCCAAGTCTGCGGCGCGCCCCCACACCGCCGCAGGGCTGAGGGGTACCCGGAGCCGGGCCTCTAGTTCTCAGTCTCGGGGTTGTCACGGTGGCTAGGCCCGGTCCGTGGCCCTGTCCGTCAGTGGGGGACGTCCGGTGTAATAGGTGGTAGTAATGGTAGCGATGGAGCGGTGCGGTTGTGGGGTGTAAGTCGCGGTAAATAACGAGGACACCAGGTTGCAGTCTCTTTACCTCTTTACTGGAGATCTCTGAGTCCTCAGTCCAGAACACGGTTCACCAGGCTACGCAAGTCCGGCCGGTCCAATGGCACCTCCAGAGTTCTCCTCTCAGGTGGAAATCTGTGCCTTCCTTCTAGCGCTATGTGTTGTAGTCCTTCCCTGCTGTGCTCACGGAAAGTAACCCCACAACGGTTGTGTCTGTTTCTTAAGTTCCCTCACAACTCGATTTGATGTTCCTCTGTAATCCACCCCTTCCCTGTATTCAGGTTGGAATGGCACCCGTTTGTCAGGTAGGCCTGGAGTTCTTCCGGGACCCTAGAGTCGCCCCTCTCCCGCAATTGCCCCCCAAGACTTCATAGGTGATATGTGGTAGACAGCCCGCCTGAGACCGACTGTCCTGCCGCTGTTTGGAGTATGGCTTGAAGCTGTATTCTAATCCACTCCCTCGGCGTTCCGGCCACCGGTATTGCGCCTCAGCAGGGTGCTGCCTCTTTCAACAAAACCCCTGCTGGTATTCTCCTTCTGCTTGATCTCGTTTCTCACTCAGCACAATCTATCTCGCTTCTAGTCCTTTCTTGAGTCCCGCCGCTTCCAGGAGCCTGCGCGGACCCGTTACGTTCTTTCAATGCCAAGCCTCTGCCAGGATCCCACCCCTGGCAGAGACCCTACAGTCTCTCCCTTCACAACACCCCCTGCCACAGGGTGTTGCTCCGTTCAATCCCGTCAGCGTTCTCACTAACTTCCTGCCTGACCCCCAGTTTACCCACTATGGTGGGGAGTGGCCTAATGAATAGCACCCTTAGCTCCCCCCGGAGGCCCAGCTGTGAAACATATTGGTGTCTGTGATACCTGATTGGAGGAACTCCTTCGGTGCCATCGAACGTACCATGGCTCCCCTTAGTGGCGAAGCCACAGCACTGCAACGACCAGGACTCTGGGGCGCTGCATAAGGCCATAATGGCCACCTCTGCTTCCAGGGCTGGGGTCATAGGATGCATTCTCAACAGCCCCCTCATCCTTTCAGTCCAGCTCCACAACAACATGTTGCTCCCATTAAACTTGGGCAAATTGTTTAACATGGCCCCCAATGAGAGAGAAGCTCTAGGCCCAGCCCCATCCTCCGTATCTTCTGGCTCCTTCTTTGGATCCTGCATCCTGCCGACTACGCCAAATGTAGGGACCGCAGGTAAAGAAGGATGCAGGGACAAATAGGAGCCAGAAAGCAAATAGCGTTTTTAACTTTCTTTTTAACTTCCAACCAAAAAGATGACAAACGTTTTTCCACGCAGGGAACTTATATACAAGAACACAATCTCGCAGTAAATCCTAATTACTATATGACCGCCCTGAACTATACCCGTAGAACGCGGCAGCGCCTCACTAGTGACTCCCTACTAAGATAAAGTCAACAACGGTCACTTATCAGTGCTGGTTCAGCGATGTAGTCCTGACGGTGAGGCTCCGACAACGCCGTAGTCCTGATGGCGGAGGAAGGAGGTGTCTTCTGGCGACGGGCCCAGGCGTAGAGTCGAGTCCAGAATGTCTTTTGCGGTGCTGCGTTCCCTCCTGCAGGCAGACGTTGATCCGAGGTAACAGCCTCCCAGTCCAGAGAAGAGTCTTTTTGAGGAGGATTAGGAGAATAATCAGTATCAGTCACAGCTGAGACGAAACCATGCGAGTCCGTAGCACTCTCTGGCAAGGTGCTCTCAGGGAGCGCGGTAATACTGTCCCTGAGCTGGTCAGCACTACCCCTCTGCCTGGGGGGTCGCTGACGACGAATGCGCCTCTTTTTGGGAGCTCTGGTAGTTGCCCGCAGTGTCTGTTGCACGTTTTCCCCCTGCTTCCAGCAAGTCTCACTGCGGCCTGCACACTCACAACAACTGCGCTGCAGTTTCCTCTCCTCAGAGATTTCCCGCGCTTCTCTGCCCCTGCTTTCGCGCGTTTTGCTTTTTATCCTCTCCTCTCCCTGCGTCACTCTTCCTCCTGTCACATGAGCCTGGCTTCCCATGCACCCCTCAAATCCGTCCCCCGGAACCCCGACTCCCGGCAACAATGGTTCCACCCGTCTGCACAGCTCACCAGGTCCCTGTCCCCTACACCTACAGTAATATGTAATCATGTTAGCAAGTTATTTTTCCTGCATTATCAATGCCGTAAAAACAAAATTAAAAAAAAACAATTGCCAAATTAAGTTATTTTCACCACTTGGAATGTTCTCTCTGTTTTTCAGTACATTATATATTCAACTGGGTAGTGCTATTCAAAACCATGTCATCCCTCAAAAACCAAGTCATCTTAAAGGTCACCAGGTGTTTGGTACACATCGGAAAGCAGCATGATATAGAGGCAGAGACCCTGATTCCAGCAATGTGCCACTTACTGGGCTCATTGCTGCTTTTGATAAAATCACTGTTTTATCTGTTGCAGATCTACAGGTTCTCTGAATACTGAGCTCTGTATAATCTCGCCCATACCACTGATTGACAGTTTTCTGAGCATGCTGTGAAACGTTAGACAGCTACCAATCATTGGTGTGGGCAGGGTTACACAAAGGAGTAGGACTACATTGCAGCAGGATTACTAGTACTAGCACTCTAGTGATAAACCTCTGCAGTGATTTTATGAAAACTACACTAAAACCTAGTAAGTTACACAGCACTGGAATCAGGGTCTCTGCCTGTACATAATGCTACTCTCAGATTAGATGGTGAAAACCTGGTTACAGATACCCTTAAGGACTATGTCATAGCAAAAATGAAAAGGTTATGGTTTTTGGAATACGTGTAGAAAAGAGTAAAGTGTAAAAATGAGGAAAATTGTCTCTTATGAAAAGGTTAAGTGACCCGGCTTGCAGATTTGTTTTGTTGTACATGCTGTTTTATTCTTTGTTTTGCAGAGTAGCACAGGGGCGGATTATCTGAGGGTCAATATGGGCGGTAGCCCAGGGCCCCCCCACACCACTGGGCCCTGGGCTACCGCCCATATTGACCCTCTGATAATCCGCCCGAGTACTGTGAATGCCCGCCGGCACCGGCATTTATGTGCCCCCGGACCCGGTGGGCAGAGAGAGGGGGCCCGCATCGGGCCCCTTCTCATCTGCTCACCAGGCCCCTTCCGGCGCTGCGGCGGTTTCCTATTGACGTGCGGGCGCGCGCCCGCACGTTAATAGTTAACAACAGCCGCCAGCCAATTGGAGGCTGGCAGCTGAAGTTGGCCGCCCGCAGCGCACACGTCGCCGGCGTCTGACGTCATTGTCAGTCGCCGGCGAGTGTGCGCTGCTGGAGGGAGCTCGCCGCCTGGATCGCTGGTCAGGTGAGGAGATGTTTGGGGTTTTTTTTTTTTTTTTTTTGATAAGCTAACGGTGGACACACTGAGGGCAATGCTGGAGACACTGGGGCAGATTGCTGGAGACACTGGGGCAGATTGCTGGAGACACTGGGGGCAATGCTGGACACACTGGGGGCAATGCTGGAGACACTGGGGCAGATTGCTGGAGACACTGGGGCAGATTGCTGGAGACACTGGGGGCAATGCTGGAGACACTGGGGCAGATTGCTGGAGACACTGGGGCAGATTGCTGGAGACACTGGGGCAGATTGCTGGAGACACTGGGGGCAATGCTGGAGACACTGGGGGCAATGCTGGAGACACTGGGAGCAATGCTGGAGACACTGGGGCAGATTGCTGGACACACTGGGGGCAATGCTGGAGACACTGGGGCAGATTGCTGGAGACACTGGGGCAATGCTGGAGACACTGGGGCAGATTGCTGGAGACACTGGGGCAATGCTGGAGACACTGGGGCAGATTGCTGGAGACACTGGGGCAGATTGCTGGACACACTGGGGCAATGCTGGAGGACACACTGGGGCAGATTGCTGGAGACACTGGGGCAGATTGCTGGAGACACTGGGGCAGATTGCTGGACACACTGGGGCAATGCTGGAGGACACACTGGGGCAGATTGCTGGAGACACTGGGGAAATGCTGGAGACACTGGGGCAGATTTCTGGACACACTGGGGGCAATGCTGGAGACACTGGGGCAGATTGCTGAAGACACGGGGGCAATGCTGGAGACACTGGGGCAGATTGCTGGACACACTGGGGGCAATGCTGGAGGACACACTGGGGGCAATGCTGGAGACACCGGGGCAATACTGGAGACACTGGGGCAATGCTGGAGACACTGTGGCAATGCTGGAGACACTGGAGCAATGCTGGAGACACTGGGGCAGATTGCCGGACAGACTGACGGCAATGCTGGACATACTGGGGCAGATTGCTGGACACACTGGGGGTAATATGCTGGATACACTGGGGCAGATTGCTGGACACACTGGGGGCAATGCTGAATACACTGGGGCAATATGCTGGACATACTGGGGCAGATTGTTGAACACACTGTCTGGGGGCAATGCTGTAGACACTGGGGCAATGCTGTAGACACTGGGGCAATGCTGGAGACACTGGGGCAATGCTGGACACACTGTGGGCAATGCTGGGCACACTGTGGGCAATGCTGGACAATTGGACATACTGGGGCAGATTGCTGGACACACTGGTGGTAATATGCTGGACACACTGGGGCAATGCTGGACATACTGGGGCAGATTGCTGGACACACTGGTGGTAATATGCTGGACACACTGGGGCAGATTGCTGGACACACTGGGGCAGATTGCTGGACACACTGGGGGCAATGCTGGACACACTGGGGGCAATATGCTGGAGTCAGACACTGGGGCAGATTGCTGGAGACACTGTCTGGGGGCAATGCTGGACACACTGGGGCAGATTGCTGGACATACTGGGGCAATATGCTGGACATACTGGGGCAGATTGCTGGACAGACTGGGGGTAATATGCTGGACACACTGGGGGTAATATGCTGGACACACTGGGGCAGATTGCTGGACACACTGGGGGCAGGACTGGAGGCATGGGCAGAATGTAGACACGGGGCATGGTTGGAGACACAGGGCAGAATGAAAGACATGGGGCAGGATTGGATCATGGGGCAGGATGGATACAATGGAGACAGATGGGGCAGGATGGGGAGATCACATGGGGTAGTGTTATGATCTGGTGGCCTAAGAGCAGCATGAGACGTACTCTGGAGAAGGTGGTACCTGTACTGACCGCAGACCCTGAACTTAACACCGCAACTAGAAGTAGCCGTAGAATGTACCTATCACTCCCTAGACATCTCGACACAGCCGGAGGACTAATTACCCCTAGAGATAGAAAAGGTCAGTATTAAAACACTAGAAAATATCCACCACAGAAAATACAAAATCTCCACAGCTAACTAAAGATATGGAGGGTATATCTGCATCTCCAGAGATACCAGCTTGGCTAAACAAATCCTTATACAGACCAAGCTGGACAAGACAAAAACATGGAAAAGAACTGAACAATAAGGCCACAGCATGTGGACAGCAAAATCAAGGCCAGAACTTATCTTTGTTGAAATGAACAGCAAAGCAGGAGAGACCAGGCAGGGATGTGAATCCTCCAGGAACAATGGACAACTGGCACTGACTAAAGGGTCAAGCAAGACTAAATAGCCCAGTCAGAATTGCAAAAATTCGTGCCTTTCATTTCGCTCATCCGGATCGGCCTGGGGGCTCTGGTGAGGGTTCGGTGACCCCTCCTCAAGGGGGGGTACTGTTGTGAATTCTGCTCTTGGGCTCCCTCCGGTGGTTATAAGTGGTAGCACTGCTGTCTCTGGATCGCAGCATTTATCAGGTGTGTTCACTTTTTGCAATTCTGACTGGGCTATTTAGTCTTGCTTGACCCTTTAGTCAGTGCCAGTTGTCCATTGTTCCTGGAGGATTATAATAATAATAATTATTATTATTATTATTATAATCCTCCAGGAACAATGGACAACTGGCACTGACTAAAGGGTCAAGCAAGACTAAATAGCCCAGTCAGAATTGCAAAAAGTGAACACACCTGATAAATGCTGCGATCCAGAGACAGCAGTGCTACCACTTATAACCACCGGAGGGAGCCCAAGAGCAGAATTCACAACAGTACCCCCCCTTGAGGAGGGGTCACCGAACCCTCACCAGAGCCCCCAGGCCGATCCGGACGAGCGAAATGAAAGGCACGAACCAAATCCTCAGCATGAACATCGGAGGCAACAACCCAAGAATTATCCTCCTGGCCATAACCCTTCCATTTGACAAGATACTGAAGCTTCCGCCTCGAAAAACGAGAATCCAAAATCTTCTCAACCACATACTCCAACTCCCCATCAATCAACACAGGGGCAGGAGGATCAACAGAGGGAACAACAGGTACTGTTATGATCCTAGTGGCAAGGATCGCAGGTCGGACTAGCTAAGTAACTGAACAGACTACTAGCTCTTGGGAAGTGGTAGCTAGATTGACCGCAACCTGATCCTATCCGCAAACAACTATGGGCAGCCGTGGAACGTTACCTAAAAAATCCTAGACGTCTCGTCACGGCCTGAGAAACTGACTATTCCTGGAGGGAAAGTAAGTCCTCACTTGCCTCAGTGGAAGACCCCAAAGATATAGAATAGCCCCCCACAAATATTAACGGTGAGTTAAGGGGAAAGCACAAACGCAGAGATGAAATCAGATTTAGCAAATGAGGCCCGCTAATACTAGATAGCAGAAAATAGGAAGGAAACTGTGCGGTCAATAAAAAACCCTATTCAAAATATCCACGCAGAGATTGCTCGAGCCCCCGCACCAACTAACGGTGCGGGGGAAGCAACTCCGTACCCCAGAGCTTACCAGCAAAAAGAAATCACATGTTAGCAAGCTGGACTAGACTCATCATACACAGAAATCATATTGCAGGCAGATGAGCAAAAAATATTCAAACAGAACTTAGCTTATCCTGAAGAGGCAGAAAACGAGATAATCAGGAGTAATCAGAATAGCACTGAATACATTGACAGCCGGCAACAAGTGGAAGTGAAGCAGAGCTAAATAGGAGCCTCCCTGGTGAATAACGAGGCAGCTGATCCAGCAGACCCGCAGGATAATAAACCAAACCACCAGGGGGAGCCAAAAAACCAAAGTCACACAATACCATCTGTGACCACAAGAGGGAGCCTGAAAACGGAGTTCACAACAAGGCACCACATATTTCTGCAACAAAGATCTATGAAAAACATTATGGATGGAAAAAGAGGCTGGAAGGGCCAAACGAAAAGACACTGGATTGATAATCTCAGAAATCCTATAAAGGCCAATAAACCGAGGCTTAAACTTAGGGGAAGAAACATTCATAGGAACATGACGGGAAGACAACCAGACCAAATCCCCAACCCGAAGCCGGGAACCAACACACCGACGACGGATAGCAAAATGCTGAGCCCCCTCCTGAGACAACACCAAATTGTCAACAACATGAGCCCAAATTTGCTGCAACCTGTCAACCACAGAGTCCACCCCAGGACAATCAGAAGGCTCAACCTGCCCCGAAGAAAAATGAGGATGAAACCCAGAGTTACAAAAGAAGGGTGAAACCAAGGTAGCAGAACTAGCCCGATTATTAAGGGCAAACTCAGCCAATGGCAAGAAAGCCACCCAATCATCCTGATCAGCAGACACAAAGCATCTCAAATAAGTTTCCAAGGTCTGATTAGTTCGCTCGGTTTGGCAGACTCGAGGTAAATCAGATTCTTATGATCGGTCAAGACCACAATATGGTGCTTGGCCCCCTCAAGCCAATGTCGCCACTCCTCAAATGCCCACTTCATAGCCAACAACTCACAATTGCCGACATCATAATTGCGTTCCGCAGGCGAAAACTTTCGAGAAAAGAAGGCACACGGTTTCATCAAGGAACCATCAGAATTTCTCTGAGACAAAACGGCCCCTGCCCCAATCTCAGAAGCGTCAACCTTAACCTGAAAAGGAAGAGAAACATCCGGCTGACGCAACACAGGGGCAGAAGTAAATCGGCGTTTAAGCTCCTGAAAGGCAGAAACAGCCGCAGAGGACCAATTCGTCACATCAGCGCCTTTCTTCGTCAAATCGGTCAGGGGTTTAACCACACTGGAGAAGTTGGCAATGAAACGGCGATAAAAATTAGCAAAGCCCAAAAATTTCTGAAGGCTCTTCACGGATGTGGGCTGGATCCAATCATGAATGGCCTGAACCTTAACCGGATCCATTTCTATAGATGAGGGAGAAAAAATGAAGCCCAAAAAAGAAATCTTCTGTACTCCAAAGAGGCACTTAGACCCCTTCTCAAACAAGGCATTATCACGAAGGATCTGAAATACCATCCTGACTTGTTTCACATGAGACTCCCAATCATCTGAAGAAATCAAAATATCATCCAAATATACAATCATGAATTTATCAAGATAATTCTGAAATATATCATGCATGAAGGACTGAAACACAGATGGAGCATTAGAGAGTCCGAATGGCATCACAAGGTATTCAAAATGGCCTTCGGGCGTATTAAACGCAGTTTTCCATTCGTCACCCTGCTTAATACGAACAAGATTATATGCCCCTCGAAGGTCAATCTTAGTAAACCAACTAGCCCCCTTAATCCTAGCAAACAGATCAGAAAGCAAAGGCAAAGGGTATTGGAATTTGACCGTGATCTTATTCAAGAGGCGATAATCAATACAGGGTCTCAAGGAGCCATCTTTTTTGGCAACAAAAAAAAAACCTGCTCCCAATGGTGAAGAAGATGGCCGAATATGCCCCTTCTCCAAGGACTCCTTAACATACAGTAGCTCCGCATGGCGGTATGTTCTGGCACAGACAGGTTGAAAAGTCGGCCCTTAGGGAACTTACAGCCTGGAATCAAGTCAATAGCACAATCACAGTCCCTATGCGGTGGAAGGCAACTGGACTTGGGCTCATTGAATACATCCTGGAAATCTGACAAAAACTCAGGAATTTCAGAAAAGGGGGAGGAGGCAATTGACATCAAAGGAACGTCACCATGAACCCCCTGACAACCCCAACTAGTCACAGACATAGATTTCCAATCTAATACCGGATTATGCACCTGTAACCATGGGAAACCCAGCACAATAGCATCATGCAAATTATGCAACACCAGAAAACGACAATCTTCCTGATGGGCTGGCCCCATGCACATGGTCAGCTGTGTCCAAAACTGAGGTTTATTTTTAGCCAACGTTGTAGCATCAATGCCCCTCAAAGGAATAGGACTCTGCAAAGGCTGCAAGGGGAAACCACAACGTCTGGCAAATTCGAAGTCCATTAAGTTTAGAGCGGCGCCTGAATCCACAAATGCCATGACAGAAAATGACGATAATGAGCAGATCAGGGTCACAACAGAAATTTAGGTTGTACAGTACTGATGGTAACAGAACTAGCGATTCTCTTGGTACGCTTAGGGCAATCAGAAATAACATGAGCAGAATCGCCGCAGTAAAAACACAACCTATTCTGACGTCTGAATCCTTGTCGTTCAGCTCTAGACACAATCCTATCACACTGCATAGGCTCAGGACTCCGCTCAGAAGACAATGCCATAGTGTGCACAACTCTGCGCTCGCGCAAGCGCCGATCAATCTGAATGGCCAGAGACATGGAATCACTCAGACCAGCAGGCGTGGGGAACCCCACCATAACATCTTTAACGGATTCAGAAAGACCCTTTCTGAAAATTGCCGCCAAGGCATCCTCATTCCATTTAGTCAGTACAGACCATTTTCTAAATTTCTGGCAATATGATTCTGCCGCTTCTTGACCCTGACACAGGGCCAACAAGGTCTTCTCAGCATGATCCACTGAATTAGGTTCATCATACAATAACCCAAGCGCCTGAAAAAAGGTGTCTACATTAAGCAAAGCAGGATTTCCAGCTTCCAGGGAGAACGCCCAATCCTGAGGGTCACCACGCAGCAGAGAGATGACTATTTTAACCTGCTGGATGGGATCACCAGAGGAACGGGGTTTCAGAGCTAAAAACAGTTTACAGTTATTTTTAAAGCTCAAAAATTTGGACCTGTCCCCAAAAAACAAATCAGGAGTTGGAATTCTAGGCTCTAAAACCGGAGTCTGAACGATATAATCGGAAATACCCTGTACTCTAGCAGCAAGTTGATCCACACGAGAAGCCAATCCCTGAACATCCATACCAGTGCCGAACTCCTGAGCCACCCAGAGGTAAAGAGGGGAAAAAAAAACACAACAGACTACAGAAAAAAAAATGGCTCAGCACTTTCCTTCCCTTCTTCTGAGATGCGGTTAACTCATTGTAGGCCAGTTGTACTGTTATGATCTGGTGGCCTAAGAGCAGCATGAGACGTACTCTGGAGAAGGTGGTACCTGTACTGACCGCAGACCCTGAACTTAACACCGCAACTAGAAGTAGCCGTGGAATGTACCTATCACTCCCTAGACATCTCGACACAGCCGGAGGACTAATTACCCCTAGAGATAGAAAAGGGAAAACTATCTTGCCTCAGAGAAAATCCCCAAAGGATAGACAGCCCCCCACAAATATTGACTGTGAGAGGAGAGGGAAAAAACATACACAGACTGAAATCAGAATTTAGCAAAGGAGGCCACTTCTAGCTAAATAGAAAGGATAGGACAGAGTACTATGCGGTCAGTATTAAAACACTAGAAAATATCCACCACAGAAAATACAAAATCTCCACAGCTAACTAAAGATATGGAGGGTATATCTGCATCTCCAGAGATACCAGCTTGGCTAAACAAATCCTTATACAGACCAAGCTGGACAAGACAAAAACATGGAAAAGAACTGAACAATAAGGCCACAGCATGTGGACAGCAAAATCAAGGCCAGAACTTATCTTTGTTGAAATGAACATCGAAGCAGGGGAGACCAGGCAGGGATGTGAATCCTCCAGGAACAATGGACAACTGGCACTGACTATAGGGTCAAGCAAGACTAAATAGCCCAGTCAGAATTGCAAAAAGTGAACACACCTGATAAATGCTGCGATCCAGAGACAGCAGTGCTACCACTTATAACCACCAGAGGGAGCCCAAGAGCAGAATTCACAACAGGGTAGAATGGATACTCATGAGTGCAGGATGGGAGAACATATGGCTGGAGCCAGGAATGAGACACACGGGGCCAGGGTGTGGGAATGTTATTACCATAGGGGCTAATTAAGGGATATTATTACTGCAGTGATGTATTTATTTTATTTTTTGACTATACTGTTTTAAATGGGGGGGCGGTCCTGTTACTGTGCAGAGTGACACTATATCGCCTTTTTTTCTCCATGTGGTGTAATGTAGAAGTTGTGAAAAATTAAGTAATGTGTTCTGCAAGCAGAGCTCGAGATAACTGTGTCATTTCCTGCAGAAACGAGTCCTGGCTGGAAGAAATGATGGCGGTCTGTGCTGGATGAAAGATGAAGAACTTCACCTAGAGACGTCACTGGTGAGTCAGTGTTACCTATACACTGACACTATACACTGTATACTATATACAGAGGTCCTGTGTACAATGTCACCAGTGATCACTGTATTACCTATACATTATATACAGAGCTCCTGTGTATAATACCACCAGTGATCTCTGTATTACCTCTACACAGACACTGCATACTAAGTACAGATCTCCTGTGAATACTGGCACTTATGGTGATAGTATTGTGGTTTTTTTTGTTGTTTTTTTTTAATTACTGATCAGTATTGTAGTATTCAGTCACTATGTGGTGGTAATATGTGGTCTGGAAATGGTGTTGTGGTATTTGTCCCTTGAATGTGCTATTTGGTCACCAAGTGGTGGTAATATGTGGTCTTGACATGGTGCAGTGGTATTTGTTCCTTGTATGTGATATTATTCGATCACTGTGGTTGTAGTTTGTGGTCTAGTCATGGCGCGGTGGTATTTGTTCTTTGTATGTGATATTATTGGTCAAAATATACCTAAATTGTATTGCAGATTTTAACAAATATTTAATAGGTTACAGTAGAGTAGGGCCCGGCCATTTTTCTGGAATAATCTGGTTCTGGTATAACATGACCCCCGTCGCATGACCCCCGTCACATGACTCCCGTCACATGACCCCCATCACATGACCCGGGGGGGGGGGCCCACAGTGTCTGAACAGCCTGGGGCCCTGGCTACCCTTAATCCACCCCTGGAGTAGCAACATATAATCTGTATACAATGTTGTATTCAGTATTCAGAAATTCCCTGTCCTTGTAAAGATCCTGCTTGACACAGGCATTCTCATGGGCATATAGCAGCAGAGTTGGGAATCAGGCAGAGTGCGGAATCTCATGCAGACTCTGCTGAGAAAATAAACTGACCTGCAAACATGAAATCTGGAGAGTGTCAATTTGTTTCTTCGCAGTGGATCTCACCCTTTGCAACCCAAAGAGAAACATATGCAGCAAATTGGCAGTATTTTGATAAACTTCACAATGGAATTTGCTTGGCGTGGTTTAACACTATAATAAATAGTATTTAAAGCACCATTCCAGCTGAGTTTTTTTATTGCAAATCTGGAGTGGTGCTACAATCTACTGCCCCTCGTCTTATATTTACCATCTTATTCAGTTCTCAGCACTGCTCTGGTCGGTTTCCAGCAGTTTGTGACCTGCCGGATCGCTCCAGTGTTTGCTGGGTGAAATGCAAGTCGCTAATCATTGTATATCTATGAGGGACAGAACGAGGCTTTCATACACTTAGGCCGGCGTCACACTCAGCGTAAGACAATACGGTCCGTTTTTTACGGCCGTAATACAGCCGTAATACGGAGAAGTGTTCCCAAAATAGTGGTCCGTATGTCCTCCGTAGGCAGGGTGTGTCAGCGTATTTTGCGCATGGCATCCTCCGTATGTAATCCGTATGGCATCCGTACTGCGATATTTTTTCGCAGGCTTGCAAAACCGACATCGAATGGATTTATGTGCTCAAATGTTCGGTGTTGTGATCCTTAGTGGCTGAGGATCACAGAATGGACTAGCTAAGTTACTGAACATAGAACAAGCTCTAGGGAGGTGGTAACTGGACTGACCGCAACCTGATCCTAACCAAACACACTAAAGGTAGCCGGTGAACGTACCTAAATTCCTGGACGTCTCGACGCAGCCTGAGAAACTTGCTACCCCTATAGAGAAAGTAAGACCTCACTTGCCTCAGAGAAATGACCCCAAAGATATAGGAAGCCCCCAACAAATAATAACGGTGAGGTAAGGGGAAAATACAAACGTAGAAATGAAAACAGATTCAGCAAATGAGGCCCACTAATACTAGATAGCAGAAGACAGACAGGGAACTGTGCGGTCAGTAAAAAACCCTATACAAAATATCCACGCTGAGAGTTCAAGAACCCCCACACCAACTAACGGTGTGAGGGGAGAAACTCAGCCCCCTAGAGCTACCAGCAAGCAAGGAAATCACATATTAGCAAGCTGGACAAGGACAAATAAATAACCAAGAAACATATTGAACACTGATGAGCAAAAAATAACCAAACAGAAACTTAGCTTCTCTTGGCCAGACTGATAACGAAGGAATTCAGGAGAGATCAAAATAGCACTGTATACATCGACAGCAGGCAACAACTGATAGTCCAGGTGAGCTAAATAGGAAACCAGCTAACAGATAACGAGACAGGTGATCCAGCCTCAGACCTGCAGAATGACACAAAGAGCCACCAGAGGGAGCCCAAAGACAGCACTCACACAGTACCTCTTGTGACCACAAGAGGGAGCCCAAAAACAGAGTTCACAACAGTACCCCCCCCCCTTGAGGAGGGGTCACCGAACCCTCATCAAAACCCCCAGGGCGATCAGGATGAGACACATGGAAGGCATGAACCAAATTGGCCGCATGAACATCAGAGGCGACAACCCAGGAATTATCCTCCTGACCATAGCCCTTCCACTTAACCAAATACTGAAGCCTCCATCTAGAAATACGAGAATCCAAGATCTTCTCCACCACGTACTCCAATTCGCCCTCAACCAGCACCGCGGCAGGGGGCTCAACAGAAGGAACCACAGGCACCACATACCTCCGCAACAAAGACCTATGAAACACGTTATGAATGGCAAACGACGCTGGGAGGTCCAGACGAAATGACACCGGGTTAAGGATTTCCAAAATCTTATAAGGACCGATGAAGCGAGGCTTGAATTTAGGAGAGGAGACCTTCATAGGAACATACCGAGAAGACAGCCATACCAAATCCCCAACATGAAGTCGGGGAACCACACCGCGACGGCGGTTGGCAAAGCACTGAGCCTTCTCCTGTGACAACTTCAAATTGTCCACCACATGGTTCCAAATCTGCTGCAACCTATCCACCACAGAATCCACCCCAGGACAGTCAGAAGGCTCAACCTGACCCGAGGAAAAACGAGGATAAAAACCAGAATTGCAGAAAAAAGGCGAAACCAAAGTAGCAGAACTAGCCCGATTATTAAGGGCAAACTCGGCCAATGGCAAAAAAGTCACCCAATCATCCTGATCAGCAGAAACAAAACATCTTAAATAAGTTTCCAAGGTCTGATTAGTTCGCTCGGTTTGGCCATTCGTCTGAGGATGGAAGGCCGACGAAAAAGACAAATCAATGCCCATCTTAGCACAAAAGATCCGCCAAAATCTGGACACGAACTGGGATCCTCTGTCAGACACAATATTTTCAGGGATGCCGTGCAAGCGGACCACATTCTGAAAAAATAGAGGAACCAAATCGGAGGAGGAAGGCAACTTAGGCAAGGGCACCAAATGGACCATTTTGGAAAAACGATCACACACCACCCAGATGACAGACATTCTCTGAGAGACTGGAAGATCCGAAATAAAATCCATGGAAATGTGCGTCCAAGGCCTCTTCGGGACAGGCAAAGGCAAAAGCAAACCGCTGGCACGATAACAGCAAGGCTTAGCCCGAGCACAAATCCCACAGGACTGCACAAAGGAACGCACATCCCGTGACAAGGAAGGCCACCAGAAGGACCTAGCACCAAATCTCTGGTACCAAAAATCCCAGGATGGCCTGCCAACACCGAAGAATGAACCTCGGAAATAACTTTGCTGGTCCATCTATCTGGGACAAACAGTCTCTCTGGTGGGCAACGGTTAGGTCTATCCGCCTGAAATTTCTGCAGCACTCGTCGCAAATCTGGGGAAATGGCAGACAAAATCACTCCCTCTCTGAGGATACCAGCCGGCTCTGAAACTCCCGGAGAATCAGGCACAAAACTCCTAGAAAGAGCATCAGCCTTCACGTTCTTCGAACCAGGCAGGTACGAGACCACGAAATCGAAACGGGAGAAAAACAACGACCAACGAGCCTGTCTAGGATTCAGCCGCTTGGCAGACTCGAGATAAATCAGATTTTTGTGATCAGTCAAGACCACCACACGATGCCTAGCTCCCTCGAGCCAATGCCGCCACTCCTCAAATGCCCACTTCATAGCCAACAACTCCCGATTACCAACATCATAATTCCGCTCGGCAGGCGAAAACTTTCTCGAAAAGAAAGCACAAGGCTTCATCACAGAGCCATCAGAGCTTCTCTGCGACAAAACAGCCCCTGCTCCAATCTCAGAAGCATCAACCTCGACCTGAAAAGGAAGAGAGACATCAGGCTGACACAAAACTGGAGCCGAAGAAAACCGGCGCTTCAGCTCCCGAAAGGCCTCCACGGCCGCAGGAGACCAATTAGTCACATCAGAACCCTTCTTGGTCAAATCCGTCAAGTGTTTAACCACGCCAGAAAAATTAGCAATGAAGCGACGGTAAGAATTAGCAAAACCCAAGAACTTCTGAAGACTCTTAACAGATGTAGGCTGAGTCCAGTCATGAATAGCCTGGACCTTGATTGGGTCCATCTCAATAGTAGAAGGAGAAAAAATAAAACCCAAAAAGGAAACCTTCTGTACTCCGAAGAGACATTTTGAGCCCTTCACAAATAAGGCATTAGCACGTAGGACCTGAAATACCATCCTGACCTGCTTCACATGGGACTCCCAGTCCTCAGAAAAGACCAAAATGTCATCCAGATACACAATCATAAATTTATCCAGATATTCTCGGAAGATGTCATGCATGAAGGACTGGAACACAGAAGGAGCATTAGAGAGTCCAAAAGGCATCACCAAGTACTCAAAATGGCCTTCGGGCGTATTAAATGCTGTTTTCCATTCATCCCCCTGCTTAATACGCACAAGGTTATACGCACCACGAAGATCTATCTTGGTGAACCAACTGGACCCCTTAATCCGAGCAAACAGATCAGATAATAATGGCAAAGGATACTGAAATTTAACCGTGATTTTATTTAGAAGACGATAATCAATACAAGGTCTCAGCGAACCATCCTTCTTGGCCACAAAAAAGAATCCTGCACCAAGTGGGGAGGAGGACGGGCGAATATGTCCCTTCTCTAAAGACTCCTTTATATAACTCCTTTGTAATATACACCAACCTTGCGGATATGTTTAGTAGAAAAATCCCTTCTAAATGGTGTGCCCAATGCACACCATTGAAAAAGGGGAAGGGGGGGACCAGACTCCCACATCATGAACTAAATAAAGACAAAAGAGCGATTGTCCCAAGACAACAAATATCAGGCATAATCAATATTTATGCAAAAAAGTAACTTTATTGGTAACCATACAAGAATAAAAAAGACAATGGTGATTTGGGAACAAGGTGTCTGACTCATAAGACACCTGCATGGAAGTAAGCACATACAACGTACCATAAATGTAATAGTAAGACTCTGATTATTCAAAGTATTTCCTAACCCTAATCCCGGCAGTAAAGTGCAACGTGCAGGCACATGTGTACTGGACACAGGGGTATTGAAAAGTTACCTCAGCAGAGGGAAACCCCTAGTGCCCACAACCCCCAGCGTCTATTGCAACATGCCCGGAAAAGAACAAAGGTTGGTAAATAAACCATAAGTAATTAGCTAAGCTTACCCATGTGTGCTATCTTCAATGCAGGATGTCCACAAATTAGAGCCCCGACGCACGTTTCGCGTAAATCGCTTCCTCGGGAGGCTATGTGAGTGTGGTTAAAAATGGGTTTTTTTTATATCGTTATCACAGCTGTTAGTAATCACCGCTGTGTATTCCGGCGCATGCGGGAGAGCTCAGGCCGCAGTGTCGCGCTCCTTCCGGCAATCACAGGGACGCCCAGAGAGGGAAAATATCCCCGTGACGTCATATCGTCTGGGCGTCGCTGATTGATGATGCCATGGGAGGCGCGGCCTGCCGGGAGGCTCACTACGCATGCGCGCTACACAGCGGCCATTTTGGATAGGGGAGAAAGTGCTGGCAGGACCGAAAGACAGGTAAAGTATGAGAAACGGCGGCAATTGTATCAAATATGTAGATATTTCAACAGAAACACATAAGAGCCACTTGATATTAAGATGCACATGCATCACATAAATGTCCAAATGTGTGTCCCAACATGGTCCGGGCTCAAGGGATGCAGTTGAAGCCAAAAATATTGCCACTTCCCCCTTTACGATGTTTATTCAAACAGAAGTCCTCTCAGCTAAACGCAGCAATCTCCACATATAAAGTGCTCTCCCCAGCCAAAAGGGTATAAATATGATGCAAACTAAAGGAAACAATCAATATAAAGAGAAAAAAGAGAAAAGAAAAAAACAAGCATTAAAACCACAAATATTAAAAACAAGATGTAACAGAGGAACATATATAAAACCAGTACGAGCGCCTATAGATACGGAACAAAGGATAGCTTCTCATTTAGGCCATTAGGGGCCATAGTTCCCAGGGTCACTATCCAGCGACATTCAACTTGTGCTAGGGTGCGTTTTAAGTCACCACCCCTGCTTCCTGAGTGGACCCGGTCAATTCCCCGTACCCTAAATGTATCGGGATTACAGTCATGGTGTAGTTTAAAATGTCTTGGAATTGTTTTGAGTTCCAAGACATTATCTACATCCCTGGCTGCCATTATGTCCCTAACATGTTCTCGGACCCTGACACGAAGTTCCCGAGATGTGAGGCCTATGTAGATTAGATTACAACCACAAGTAGCGTAATACACCACATAAGTGGTACTACATGATATATAACTTGTGATCCGGTAATCTCTACCCCCCCCCACCGCAGAAAAAGAGGTAGCTCGAATGATATTACTACAGGCTTTACAAGAGCCGCAAGGAAAACAGCCTACTCTCGGTGGTCCAGAGCCAAAGATTCTAGAGGGAGCAGGGATGTAATGGCTCTTAACCAGCTGATCTTTCAAGCTTTTACCCCTTCTAGCTGTGAGAAGGGGACGTTCCGACAAAATTTTATTCAGGGTGGGCTCTGTTTTCAAAACTGACCAGTGTCTCTGCAGGACCTCCCGAATATCCTCCCACCTGTTATTGAAGGTGGAAATGAACCTAAGAGGTTGTTCTCTCTTCTGGGGGGTAGCCACGGGAGGTCTGCAGAGCAACTGGTCTCTCGAGGAGCTCTTGGCACGTAAATAGCCCTTCTTTATGGTTCTTCTGCTGTAGCCCCGATCCTGGAACCGATCAGCAAGGTCCCGAGCCTGGCGCTCGAAGATCACATCCTCAGAGCAGACTCTCTTCATTCTCAAGAACTGACCCACCGGAATGGCCCCGATAGTAGATCTTGTGTGTGCTGACTTTGAGTGTAATAAAGCATTAACCGACGTTTCCTTACGGAATACGTCAGTCTGTATCACACCGTCCTCACATCTTATAATTTTGATATCTAAAAAATCTATATTATCAGTGGCCACACGGTGGGTGAGTCGGATGTTACGAGTATTCTGATTGAGCCCATGGATGAAATCCAGGAGGGCCGGCTCGGGACCCTGCCAAATCAGCAACACATCATCAATATAACGATACCAGCACTGCACATGGGAAGCGGCGCATGCGTCCTCCCCAAAAACCTCCCTTTCCCAAAGGCCAAGGAAGAGGTTAGCGTACGAGGGCGCACACACCGCGCCCATGGCAGTGCCACGGTTCTGTAAAAAATAACGATCTTTAAACAAAAAGAAATTATGTGTTAAGATGAAGTGAAGTAGCTCCAGGATCAGGGCCCGCATCAAGGGGTCAAGATTACTCATGCCCAAGAAGAACTCCGCCGCCTCCAACCCATCAGCATGCTTGATGCTGGTATAAAGAGATTCCACGTCAATAGTGGCAAAAATCATATCTGGCTCAAGGGTAAGACCATCTAATTTTCTTAGGACGTCAGTAGTGTCCCTGACATAGGAGGGCAGCGACTCTACTAGTGGGTGCAAATAGAATTCGATAAATTTACAAACCGGGTCGCACAGCCCTCCTATGCCAGAGACAATCGGACGTCCCGGAGGCTCTAATGGATCCTTGTGGACTTTTGGTAAAAGGTAGAGGGTAGGGATCACCGGATTTTCTACAAGAAGACCCTCAAATACTTTCTTTGATATAATACCTCGTGTCAGGGCCCGATCAAGAATCTCATACAGGATCCTTGAGAAGCTAGGCAGAGGACTACATGTGAGAGATGTATAAGACTCACGGTCTCTCAGCTGACGGAAAGCCTCCCTCTCGTATTTTGCTGTCGGCCAAACGACCACATTCCCCCCCTTATCTGCAGGTTTTATAACAATGTCCTGCATAGACCTCAATTCCTTCAAAGCCCCACACTGTGCAGGTGTAAGGTTGTTACCCCTCTTGTCACTTGGGATTTTCTTGAGGTCCTCCAACACCAATTTATTAAAAATGTCAATTTGAGGACAGAGTGAGAAGGGGGGGAAATGTGGTACACTTACGCACGACAGAGGGAGGGAAGGTACCTGTAACAGGTGGATCCGTCTCTCCTGCAAGTTCTTCCAAAGCGGATAGTGCCTCCTGTTCCAAAGTGGTTTCAGGTGTAAAGGTGTCCAAAGACTTAGAGTGTAATTTACGTAGAAGAACTTTCCTTAAAAATAATTGCGTATCTTTCATGGCTGTGAAGTAATTAAATTTGTTAGTCGGGACAAACGTTAATCCTAGACTTAAAACATCCAATTGATCTTTTGATAGTATATGGTCTGACAAATTAATTACCTCTAGGGGGTTCGTGGGTTTAGATTTTTTCTCCACAGATTGTGGTGGGGTAACCCAACGTTTATTCTTGCCTTTACGGCTCCCTGCTCTCCCCAATCCCAGCCTCTCAGTGTGCACACTGTTTGTTTGGCTGCTACCGGCTGTTTCCTCTTCCATCGATGATAGAGATGAGAAGGAGTTACGGTGTATTGGTGGTTTTGATTGGATAGATTGTTTCTTCCTCCACCTGTACACATGATTATTTTTATAGTCCGTCACATCTCTTTGGTATTTCTTAGTTTTTGATGTGACAATATCCTTCTCCCATTTCACAAACTCCCCCTCCAATTCATCATTAAGTTTGTTTTTAGCGGTCACTGACAGGGTATTATATAGGGACTCTTGTAGGGAACTAATCTCCTTCTCCACCTCTTGTAAGGAATTGATGTTAGATTTTACCAATAATTCCATATAGCCTCTTGAGCAGTTTGTGGACAATTCTTCCCATTCTTTTCTGAGGCATTCATCCTCTACACTGAAAGAAGGGAACACCTGTACCCTTAATCCCCTTGGGATCAGGCCCTTTCCTAGATAACGTTCCAGGAATGCTTTGTTCCACCACAGGCGCGTTTTCTTATTACATAGAAATTTTAGTCTAGTTACAGAGTCCTCTGTTTCTCTTGAGTTAAAAACCACACTTGAGTCATCACCAAATACCTCATCCAGTTTAGTGAGCCACTGTTTCTCGCGGGCTCTATGATCCATACGATCGGTGGGGGATGCTGTGAAAATACACAGTAACAATATTAATTTGTAATATACACCAACCTTGCGGATATGTTTAGTAGAAAAATCCCTTCTAAATGGTGTGCCCAATGCACACCATTGAAAAAGGGGAAGGGGGGGACCAGACTCCCACATCATGAACTAAATAAAGACAAAAGAGCGATTGTCCCAAGACAACAAATATCAGGCATAATCAATATTTATGCAAAAAAGTAACTTTATTGGTAACCATACAAGAATAAAAAAGACAATGGTGATTTGGGAACAAGGTGTCTGACTCATAAGACACCTGCATGGAAGTAAGCACATACAACGTACCATAAATGTAATAGTAAGACTCTGATTATTCAAAGTATTTCCTAACCCTAATCCCGGCAGTAAAGTGCAACGTGCAGGCACATGTGTACTGGACACAGGGGTATTGAAAAGTTACCTCAGCAGAGGGAAACCCCTAGTGCCCACAACCCCCAGCGTCTATTGCAACATGCCCGGAAAAGAACAAAGGTTGGTAAATAAACCATAAGTAATTAGCTAAGCTTACCCATGTGTGCTATCTTCAATGCAGGATGTCCACAAATTAGAGCCCCGACGCACGTTTCGCGTAAATCGCTTCCTCGGGAGGCTATGTGAGTGTGGTTAAAAATGGGGTTTTTTTATATCGTTATCACAGCTGTTAGTAATCACCGCTGTGTATTCTGGCGCATGCTACCTCTTTTTCTGCGGTGGGGGGGGGTAGAGATTACCGGATCACAAGTTATATATCATGTAGTACCACTTATGTGGTGAATTACGCTACTTGTGGTTGTAATCTAATCTACATAGGCCTCACATCTCGGGAACTTCGTGTCAGGGTCCGAGAACATGTTAGGGACATAATGGCAGCCAGGGATGTAGATAATGTCTTGGAACTCAAAACAATTCCAAGACATTTTAAACTACACCATGACTGTAATCCCGATACATTTAGGGTACGGGGAATTGACCGGGTCCACTCAGGAAGCAGGGGTGGTGACTTAAAACGCACCCTAGCACAAGTTGAATGTCGCTGGATAGTGACCCTGGGAACTATGGCCCCTAATGGCCTAAATGAGAAGCTATCCTTTGTTCCGTATCTATAGGCGCTCGTACTGGTTTTATATATGTTCCTCTGTTACATCTTGTTTTTAATATTTGTGGTTTTAATGCTTGTTTTTTTCCTTTCTTTTCTTTTCTCTTTTTTCTCTTTATATTGATTGTTTCCTTTAGTTTGCATCATATTTATACCCTTTTGGCTGGGGAGAGCACTTTATATGTGGAGATTGCTGCGTTTAGCTGAGAGGACTTCTGTTTGAATAAACATCGTAAAGGGGGAAGTGGCAATATTTTTGGCTTCAACTGCATCCCTTGAGCCCGGACCATGTTGGGACACACATTTGGACATTTATGTGATGCATGTGCATCTTAATATCAAGTGGCTCTTATGTGTTTCTGTTGAAATATCTACATATTTGATACAATTGCCGCCGTTTCTCATACTTTACCTGTCTTTCGGTCCTGCCAGCACTTTCTCCCCTATCCAAAATGGCCGCTGTGTAGCGCGCATGCGTAGTGAGCCTCCCGGCAGGCCGCGCCTCCCATGGCATCATCAATCAGCGACGCCCAGACGATATGACGTCACGGGGATATTTTCCCTCTCTGGGCGTCCCTGTGATTGCCGGAAGGAGCGCGACACTGCGGCCTGAGCTCTCCCGCATGCGCCGGAATACACAGCGGTGATTACTAACAGCTGTGATAACGATATAAAAAAACCCCATTTTTAACCACACTCACATAGCCTCCCGAGGAAGCGATTTACGCGAAACGTGCGTCGGGGCTCTAATTTGTGGACATCCTGCATTGAAGATAGCACACATGGGTAAGCTTAGCTAATTACTTATGGTTTATTTACCAACCTTTGTTCTTTTCCGGGCATGTTGCAATAGACGCTGGGGGTTGTGGGCACTAGGGGTTTCCCTCTGCTGAGGTAACTTTTCAATACCCCTGTGTCCAGTACACATGTGCCTGCACGTTGCACTTTACTGCCGGGATTAGGGTTAGGAAATACTTTGAATAATCAGAGTCTTACTATTACATTTATGGTACGTTGTATGTGCTTACTTCCATGCAGGTGTCTTATGAGTCAGACACCTTGTTCCCAAATCACCATTGTCTTTTTTATTCTTGTATGGTTACCAATAAAGTTACTTTTTTGCATAAATATTGATTATGCCTGATATTTGTTGTCTTGGGACAATCGCTCTTTTGTCTTTATTTAGTTCATGATGTGGGAGTCTGGTCCCCCCCTTCCCCTTTTTCAATGGTGTGCATTGGGCACACCATTTAGAAGGGATTTTTCTACTAAACATATCCGCAAGGTTGGTGTATATTACAAATTAATATTGTTACTGTGTATTTTCACAGCATCCCCCACCGATCGTATGGATCATAGAGCCCGCGAGAAACAGTGGCTCACTAAACTGGATGAGGTATTTGGTGATGACTCAAGTGTGGTTTTTAACTCAAGAGAAACAGAGGACTCTGTAACTAGACTAAAATTTCTATGTAATAAGAAAACGCGCCTGTGGTGGAACAAAGCATTCCTGGAACGTTATCTAGGAAAGGGCCTGATCCCAAGGGGATTAAGGGTACAGGTGTTCCCTTCTTTCAGTGTAGAGGATGAATGCCTCAGAAAAGAATGGGAAGAATTGTCCACAAACTGCTCAAGAGGCTATATGGAATTATTGGTAAAATCTAACATCAATTCCTTACAAGAGGTGGAGAAGGAGATTAGTTCCCTACAAGAGTCCCTATATAATACCCTGTCAGTGACCGCTAAAAACAAACTTAATGATGAATTGGAGGGGGAGTTTGTGAAATGGGAGAAGGATATTGTCACATCAAAAACTAAGAAATACCAAAGAGATGTGACGGACTATAAAAATAATCATGTGTACAGGTGGAGGAAGAAACAATCTATCCAATCAAAACCACCAATACACCGTAACTCCTTCTCATCTATATCATCGATGGAAGAGGAAACAGCCGGTAGCAGCCAAACAAACAGTGTGCACACTGAGAGGCTGGGATTGGGGAGAGCAGGGAGCCGTAAAGGCAAGAATAAACGTTGGGTTACCCCACCACAATCTGTGGAGAAAAAATCTAAACCCACGAACCCCCTAGAGGTAATTAATTTGTCAGACCATATACTATCAAAAGATCAATTGGATGTTTTAAGTCTAGGATTAACGTTTGTCCCGACTAACAAATTTAATTACTTCACAGCCATGAAAGATACGCAATTATTTTTAAGGAAAGTTCTTCTACGTAAATTACACTCTAAGTCTTTGGACACCTTTACACCTGAAACCACTTTGGAACAGGAGGCACTATCCGCTTTGGAAGAACTTGCAGGAGAGACGGATCCACCTGTTACAGGTACCTTCCCTCCCTCTGTCGTGCGTAAGTGTACCACATTCCCCCCCTTCTCACTCTGTCCTCAAATTGACATTTTTAATAAATTGGTGTTGGAGGACCTCAAGAAAATCCCAAGTGACAAGAGGGGTAACAACCTTACACCTGCACAGTGTGGGGCTTTGAAGGAATTGAGGTCTATGCAGGACATTGTTATAAAACCTGCAGATAAGGGGGGGAATGTGGTCGTTTGGCCGACAGCAAAATACGAGAGGGAGGCTTTCCGTCAGCTGAGAGACCGTGAGTCTTATACATCTCTCACATGTAGTCCTCTGCCTAGCTTCTCAAGGATCCTGTATGAGATTCTTGATCGGGCCCTGACACGAGGTATTATATCAAAGAAAGTATTTGAGGGTCTTCTTGTAGAAAATCCGGTGATCCCTACCCTCTACCTTTTACCAAAAGTCCACAAGGATCCATTAGAGCCTCCGGGACGTCCGATTGTCTCTGGCATAGGAGGGCTGTGCGACCCGGTTTGTAAATTTATCGAATTCTATTTGCACCCACTAGTAGAGTCGCTGCCCTCCTATGTCAGGGACACTACTGACGTCCTAAGAAAATTAGATGGTCTTACCCTTGAGCCAGATATGATTTTTGCCACTATTGACGTGGAATCTCTTTATACCAGCATCAAGCATGCTGATGGGTTGGAGGCGGCGGAGTTCTTCTTGGGCATGAGTAATCTTGACCCCTTGATGCGGGCCCTGATCCTGGAGCTACTTCACTTCATCTTAACACATAATTTCTTTTTGTTTAAAGATCGTTATTTTTTACAGAACCGTGGCACTGCCATGGGCGCGGCGTGTGCGCCCTCGTACGCTAACCTCTTCCTTGGCCTTTGGGAAAGGGAGGTTTTTGGGGAGGACGCATGCGCCGCTTCCCATGTGCAGTGCTGGTATCGTTATATTGATGATGTGTTGCTGATTTGGCAGGGTCCCGAGCCGGCCCTCCTGGATTTCATCCATGGGCTCAATCAGAATACTCGTAACATCCGACTCACCCACCGTGTGGCCACTGATAATATAGATTTTTTAGATATCAAAATTATAAGATGTGAGGACGGTGTGATACAGACTGACGTATTCCGTAAGGAAACGTCGGTTAATGCTTTATTACACTCAAAGTCAGCACACACAAGATCTACTATCGGGGCCATTCCGGTGGGTCAGTTCTTGAGAATGAAGAGAGTCTGCTCTGAGGATGTGATCTTCGAGCGCCAGGCTCGGGACCTTGCTGATCGGTTCCAGGATCGGGGCTACAGCAGAAGAACCATAAAGAAGGGCTATTTACGTGCCAAGAGCTCCTCGAGAGACCAGTTGCTCTGCAGACCTCCCGTGGCTACCCCCCAGAAGAGAGAACAACCTCTTAGGTTCATTTCCACCTTCAATAACAGGTGGGAGGATATTCGGGAGGTCCTGCAGAGACACTGGTCTGTTTTGAAAACAGAGCCCACCCTGAATAAAATTTTGTCGGAACGTCCCCTTCTCACAGCTAGAAGGGGTAAAAGCTTGAAAGATCAGCTGGTTAAGAGCCATTACATCCCTGCTCCCTCTAGAATCTTTGGCTCTGGACCACCGAGAGTAGGCTGTTTTCCTTGCGGCTCTTGTAAAGCCTGTAGTAATATCATTCGAGCTACCTCTTTTTCTGCGGTGGGGGGGGGTAGAGATTACCGGATCACAAGTTATATATCATGTAGTACCACTTATGTGGTGTATTACGCTACTTGTGGTTGTAATCTAATCTACATAGGCCTCACATCTCGGGAACTTCGTGTCAGGGTCCGAGAACATGTTAGGGACATAATGGCAGCCAGGGATGTAGATAATGTCTTGGAACTCAAAACAATTCCAAGACATTTTAAACTACACCATGACTGTAATCCCGATACATTTAGGGTACGGGGAATTGACCGGGTCCACTCAGGAAGCAGGGGTGGTGACTTAAAACGCACCCTAGCACAAGTTGAATGTCGCTGGATAGTGACCCTGGGAACTATGGCCCCTAATGGCCTAAATGAGAAGCTATCCTTTGTTCCGTATCTATAGGCGCTCGTACTGGTTTTATATATGTTCCTCTGTTACATCTTGTTTTTAATATTTGTGGTTTTAATGCTTGTTTTTTTCTTTTCTCTTTTTTCTCTTTATATTGATTGTTTCCTTTAGTTTGCATCATATTTATACCCTTTTGGCTGGGGAGAGCACTTTATATGTGGAGATTGCTGCGTTTAGCTGAGAGGACTTCTGTTTGAATAAACATCGTAAAGGGGGAAGTGGCAATATTTTTGGCTTCAACTGCATCCCTTGAGCCCGGACCATGTTGGGACACACATTTGGACATTTATGTGATGCATGTGCATCTTAATATCAAGTGGCTCTTATGTGTTTCTGTTGAAATATCTACATATTTGATACAATTGCCGCCGTTTCTCATACTTTACCTGTCTTTCGGTCCTGCCAGCACTTTCTCCCCTATCCAAAATGGCCGCTGTGTAGCGCGCATGCGTAGTGAGCCTCCCGGCAGGCCGCGCCTCCCATGGCATCATCAATCAGCGACGCCCAGACGATATGACGTCACGGGGATATTTTCCCTCTCTGGGCGTCCCTGTGATTGCCGGAAGGAGCGCGACACTGCGGCCTGAGCTCTCCCGCATGCGCCGGAATACACAGCGGTGATTACTAACAGCTGTGATAACGATATAAAAAAACCCCATTTTTAACCACACTCACATAGCCTCCCGAGGAAGCGATTTACGCGAAACGTGCGTCGGGGCTCTAATTTGTGGACATCCTGCATTGAAGATAGCACACATGGGTAAGCTTAGCTAATTACTTATGGTTTATTTACCAACCTTTGTTCTTTTCCGGGCATGTTGCAATAGACGCTGGGGGTTGTGGGCACTAGGGGTTTCCCTCTGCTGAGGTAACTTTTCAATACCCCTGTGTCCAGTACACATGTGCCTGCACGTTGCACTTTACTGCCGGGATTAGGGTTAGGAAATACTTTGAATAATCAGAGTCTTACTATTACATTTATGGTACGTTGTATGTGCTTACTTCCATGCAGGTGTCTTATGAGTCAGACACCTTGTTCCCAAATCACCATTGTCTTTTTTATTCTTGTATGGTTACCAATAAAGTTACTTTTTTGCATAAATATTGATTATGCCTGATATTTGTTGTCTTGGGACAATCGCTCTTTTGTCTTTATTTAGTTCTTTATATAACTCCGCATCGCGGCATGTTCTGGTACAGACAAATTAAAAAGTCGTCCCTTAGGGAACTTTCTACCAGAAATCAAATTTATAGCACAATCACAATCCCTGTGAGGAGGCAGGGCACCGGATCTGGGCTCATCAAATACATCCTGGTAGTCCGACAAAAACTCAGGGACCTCAGAAGGAGTGGAAGAAACAATTGACACCAAAGGAGCATCACCATGAATCCCCTGGCAACCCCAACCTGAAACAGACATAGCTTTCCAATCCAGTACTGGATTATGGGCCTGCAACCATGGCAGACCCAAAATGACAACATCATGCAAATTATGCAGCACAAGAAAGCGAATCACCTCCTGATGTACAGGAGTCATGCACATGGTCACTTGAGTCCAATACTGAGGCTTATTCTCAGCCAATGGTGTAGCATCAATTCCCCTCAGTGGAATAGGGAATTCTAAAGGCTCCAGGACAAAACCACAGCGCCTGGCAAACGACAAATCCATCAGGTTCAGGGCAGCACCTGAATCCACAAAAGCCATAACCGAGTAGGATGACAGAGAACAAATTAAAGTAACAGACAAAATTAATTTAGGCTGTATAGTACCAACGGTGACAGTTTTAGCGAATTTTTTTTAAGCGCTTAGAGCATGCTGAGATAACATGAGTTGAATCACCACAGTAAAAGCACAACCCATTTTGACGTCTATGATTTTGCCGCTCAATTCTGGTCAGAATTCGGTCACATTGCATAGACTCAGGTCTCTGTTCAGAAAACACCGCCAGATGGTGCGCAGATTTGCGCTCCCGCAAACGCCGATCAATCTGAATGGCCAAAGCCATTGAGTCATTCAGACTTGCAGGCGTGGGGAACCCCACCATAACATTCTTAATGGCTTCAGAAAGACCTTCTCTGAAATTTGCAGCCAGGGCACACTCATTCCATTGAGTAAGCACCGACCATTTCCAAAATTTTTGACAATACACCTCAGCTTCATCCTGGCCCTGAGAGAGAGCCAGCAAGGCCTTTTCTGCCTGGTTCTCAAGATTAGGTTCCTCATAAAGCAAACCAAGCGCCAGAAAAAACGCATCCACATTCCGCAATGCAGGATCTCCTGGCGCCAGGGAGAAAGCCCAATCTTGAGGGTCGCCACGTAACAGGGAGATAACAATTCTAACTTGCTGAGCGGAATCACCAGAGGAACGAGGTCTCAAAGAAATAAATAATTTACAATTATTCTTAAAATTCAGAAACCTAGATCTATCTCCAGAAAACAACTCAGGAATAGGTACTTTTGGCTCAGACATAGGACTGCGAACAACAAAATCCTGAATGCTTTGCACCCTTGCAGCAAGATGATCCACACTAGAAGTCAGACTCTGAATATCCATGTCTGCAGCTGAACTCAAAGCCACCCAGAGATTAAGGGGATGAGAGAAGCTGGACAGACTGCAACAAAGGGAGAGGAAAAAAAAAATTGTACTCAGGACTTCTCTTATCCCACTTCTGCGATGCATTAAAATTTTTTGGCCTGCTGTACTGTTATGATCCTTAGTGGCTGAGGATCACAGAATGGACTAGCTAAGTTACTGAACATAGAACAAGCTCTAGGGAAGTGGTAACTGGACTGACCGCAATCTGATCCTAACCAAACACACTAAAGGTAGCCGGTGAACGTTCCTAAATTCCTGGACGTCTCGACGCAGCCTGAGAAACTTGCTACCCCTATAGAGAAAGTAAGACCTCACTTGCCTCAGAGAAATGACCCCAAAGTTATAGGAAGACCCCAACAAATAATAACAGTGAGGTAAGGGGAAAATACAAACGTAGAAATGAAAACAGATTCAGCAAATGAGGCCCACTAATACTAGATAGCAGAAGACAGACAGGGAACTGTGCGGTCAGTAAAAAACCCTATACAAAATATCCACGCTGAGAGTTCAAGAACCCCCACACCAACTAACGGTGTGAGGGGAGAAACTCAGCCCCCTAGAGCTACCAGCAAGCAAGGAAATCACATATTAGCAAGCTGGACAAGGACAAATAAATAACCAAGAAACATATTGAACACTGATGAGCAAAAAATAACCAAACAGAAACTTAGCTTCTCTTGGCGAGACTGATAACGAAGGAATTCAGGAGAGATCAAAATAGCACTGAATACATCGACAGCAGGCAACAACTGATAGTCCAGGTGAGCTAAATAGGAAACCAGCTAACAGATAACGAGACAGCTGATCCAGCCTCAGACCTGCAGAATGACACAAAGAGCCACCAGAGGGAGCCCAAAGACAGCACTCACACAGTACCACTTGTGACCACAAGAGGGAGCCCAAAAACAGAGTTCACAACAGTTCGGTAAAACATATATACAGTATATATATATATATGTATATGTCATTGAGACACATATATATATATTCTGTATTTATATTTAATTCAGCGCAATATCTGTGAAAAGCCGGTAATTCAATTGCCGGCTTTTCATTTCTCCTTCACAAAAACCCGACATGATATGAGACATGGTTTACATACAGTAAACCATGTCATATCCCCCTTTTTTTTGCATATTCCACACTACTAATGTTAGTAGTGTGTATGTGCAAAATTTGGCCGCTGTAGCTGCTAAAATAAAGGGTTAAATGGCGGAAAAAATTGGCGTGGGCTCCCGCGCAATTTTCTCCGCCAGAGTGGTAAAGCCAGTGACTGAGGGCAGATATTAATAGCCTGGAGAGGGTCCATGGTTATTGGCCCCCCCTGGCTACAAACATCTGCCCCCAGCCACCCCAGAAAAGGCACATCTGGAAGATGCGCCTATTCTGGCACTTGGCCACTCTCTTCCCACTCCCTTGTAGCGGTGGGATATGGGGTAATGAAGGGTTAATGTCACCTTGCTATTGTAAGGTGACATTAAGCCAGATTAATAATGGAGAGGCGTCAATTATGACACCTATCCATTATTAATCCAATTGTTTGAAAGGGTTAAAAAACACACACACATTATTAAAAAGTATTTTAATGAAATAAACACACAGGTTGTTTTAGTATTTTATTGTTCTCTCAATCCATCCGGAACACCCTCCCTCGCAAGTCTCATTGGCGATTTATTTGCGCAATACGGTGACAAACGCAGCATGCTGCGATTTTGTACGGCCCTAGAGTACCGTATAATACGGATCAGTAAAATACGGCTGATAGGAGCTGGGACATTGGGAATCATTGTGCCGTGTGTTATGCGTATTTTACGGATGTATTTTCTGCGCTCATACGTCCGTAAAACTCGCCAGTGTGACGCTGGCCTTACATTGAGAACTTGTGACTGTTACCTCTGACTTCTGGCTAATCTGAAATTGGGATAGCAAGATGGCGGCGTAGGATCGGAGCGCTGCTGGGAACAGCTGAAGATGGCGGCAACTTAGATTAATAACACTACCCCAGTGGTGCAATACAAAAAACATTGGGGTGGTGCTTTAGCATTTATGGCATTTTTTCAAGGCATCCATCAGTGGATCAAGTAGAGTTTTTTGAAATATGCAGAATAAGTTACAGAAAAAGTCGCCTTTTCGCTATTTATAGGTCATCAACTTCCTCTGCTGACAATTTTTCTATGGTCATTGTCACATTGATGGACAGTAATGAAATGTGCTTCCTGTCACCTCCTGAGTATTCCGTCAGCGTAAAGTCTGTTGTGTAACATGTAACGTCTACAGAGCTTCTGTAACTTAACCAAGCTACCTTCATTACCATTTACCACGTCAAAAGTAAAATGAAAAATAATCAGTCGACAGAAGCAACGTTTATTTGTTCCCTTCAGATTAATGTGACAGTAATTGTACGTGTATGAATAAGCTTAGGAAAAACAAACAACACTGCCACAAACGTAATTATTTATATATGAACTCTCCAGGATACTAAAGCTCAATTTGATGACTCTTGCAACATACTGGAGCAATCACCTGCACTTTGCTACTGATTACAAGCTTGAACTTTCTAGTACTGGCTCTGCTGGCATGTGCTGTACGTGATATATGAGCAATACAACAATGACATTTTTCAGTATCGGAACATTCATCATAAAACAACATGCAAGTGCAAGTATTTGCTGCAATATTCACCTGCAATATAAACTAAGGAAAAAGTAGCAGTATAGAAAAATCTTTTCTAAATACGTTGTTTTACTATTCTTAATATTAGTGATAACAGGTATACATGTTTGAGCATATCCACTAACTTTTCTTAAAGCGGCTTTCCACTACTAATTTAACCCCCTTTCATATGTCCTAATTCTTCCTAATCAGTTTTCTAATATACTTCTATTACCTGTGTTTCTCCTGTAACCTCATCTGTGTGGGGGTGAAATAGTCTTCTGTTGTGATTCATCCTCTGCTTCTTCCAGTCTGGAAAATGGAATCGGACGAACAGAGCAGCGCACGTCATTGGTGGGGGCTACCTCTCAATCCAAAGAGAGAAAGACCCCCCCAAACAAATTCAATGAAACAATTAATATTTTTATTGGACAATACAAACAAATATATAAAAAAGTTTTTAAAAGACAAATAAAAGGGGATTATGAAAGACAATAAAAGAACAGTACTCTGGATGAAAAATAACACTCCATAGACAAGGTCCAGCTGTGTATACATACTCATACATACATAAATTCATATACACAGTAATAATTATTATCCATACAGTAAAGAACTCTGATATAGCAGCAATATCTAATAACTCTTATGGCGATCATTCCCAGCTGTAAATTTAAATGTAACACCTAGTGGTTTTGGGAGAGTTTGCAATGAACACAAATTTGCAAGCCAAATAGGGGAATCTGTTCACCACAAGAGAAATCCAGACATCATCTAAGGTGGTGGAGCCCATCATGCTGCATAAGGCGTTTGGCGCCTTGGAAATAATACATCAATATGAACAGGAAATTTCTATGTTACCAATCCTGAATACTGGAAACTGGAGATTAAGGTGCTTATTGCTGTGTAATCTCAGTATATAGGTCATAAAATCCATCCCTGGTTCATAACCAGTAAGCAGCAGCAGTACCTCCAATTGGAAATAATACCTAAATGACCAATGAGGTGCCTAGAAATAAAGTGCTTAGTGATGTCAATCACAGTATATAGGTCATTTAATGCCTTAATAACTAACTCACAACCTGATAGTAGACATACAGGACCTAGTCATGGAGACCCACCATGGCAATGTGTCATCCAGTGTTCCCACTTGGAGAGCGAAGTCTGATCTAAGCAAGCATGCTCAGACTACAGTTACTCAGAGAGGTACTACTCCCACCAATGAAGTGTATTGCTCAGTTAGTGCAATTCCATTTTCCAGACCGGATATAGCAGAGTCAGAATCACAACAGAGGAAAATAGCAACTACACAGAGATGAGCTTCCAGGAGAAGGGCAGGTAATAGATGTATACTAAAAAAAATCTGATTGCTAGGAAGAGTTAGGATATGTGAAAAGGGGTGAAATTAGTAGTGGAAAACCTCTTTAAGTATAGACAGGCTCGGACTGGCTCACTGTTCAGTTGAATCACCCGATGGGCCTCAGTGAAGGAATGTGCCCGCTCTAGCTTTATATGGGGTAACAATACACTTGATTCTCTAGGTACAGACAAAGACAGTATCACATCATTCATTTAACAAACAGTCCAGTTAATTACTGTGTAAAAGCAGAGATAAATTTATGATTGACGATAATGCAAAATTTGAATGTATTGTAGGGATTCGACTCTTTGGCAGGGTTTTCAGGTAGTTACAGGCACAAAATCTCTTGGTCATAAACAAGACTTATTTTGGTCCATAAACTTCTCTGACATAACTGAAAATAGCCTTGGCTAGGCACAAAGGAACAAAATAAAGAAAATAGCCCATATCTCGGGAAACAGGGTTCGTAGACCTTGTCAGCCACTTGCAAAGGTGATCTGTACACCAGATGTGATTCCACCTTAACTCCCAGCACTAAATAAGGCAGGTGATTGCACGTTCCAAATCCTGGAACTGGAGGTAAGGGAACGGCCAGTCCCACCCTGCTCTTTGATCATTGCTAAAACCTGGACCCAAAAATCTGGACCCATGAAAAAACAAAAAACATCTCTCAACACTATATGTGCTGGAGCCTGCTTCTCCGAGTCATACATCACTGAGGTTTGCCAACTCGGTGACACATACCTCACAACCAGGACCTGTCCAGCTTCCATCCTACAGTAGCTTAACAGTAGGCCCCAGAGTCAATGATACTGATGGGTTCTTGGCACCCGATCTGACACTACACAGCACAATTTCTTAGTTGTTGTGATTGATATATGGATATGTGCTGTCTGAGTAAAAATTAGATAGCACATTGACCAATGTAATTGTAACACCCCAGGTAACCGGATGTTACTGTGGTATTGCCTTCCCTACGGGGAGGGTGATGCTATGCCTGGAAGCGATGAAGGATCCCTTTAACAGGTAACACATACATGCAACATGTTCTGACTCCAGGCCAAAAGGGGGAGCTCTGATCCAGTTTGTGGGTGGCTTCCCTATATATTCTGGCTGGAGGAGGAGTGAGTGAGTTAGTTGATGAGAGAGCTGGAGCCGTGCAGACGTGAGGTGCTGCAGCTCCTGTGAGGAAAGCTGGGGCCATACAGACCTGTGGTTCTGCAGCTCCTGGAAGGGAACGATAGAGACAGAACAAATTGTAGAGAGTGTGAAGGAGGAAGGAGCGAAGGAGAAGTAAAGAGCTGGAGGGGAGCTGCGACTGAACTTCCTCCACGATGAATCGCAGGAAACCGGTGGCAGGAAGATCGAAGTTGTGGGGGTAACTGTATGCACCGCAGCAGAAACCAATGGACAGGAGATTGCAGGTCGTCTGTCCACCATTAACACCCGAAGGCACAGTAACACATAGAGCCCGGAGACATCACGAGAGACACCTGTAAAAAGGCTCTAGTTACCTGCCATGCAGATAGTGTCCTACCTAAAAGGGACAGAGAGAGAAAGTGAGGACCTTGTGTGAGGCCTAAGGCAACAAGGGACTACAACACAGTGCAGAGAGGAAGGCTTCCAACCCCACCTGGCTAGGGGGATTCCTGAATCGCTTCCAAGCCGGCCGGACCACACCAGCACCTGTGATCCATACCCTGGACTGTGGCTACCTACACCAGTAAAAACGTAAAGAGACTGCAACCCTGTGTCCTCTGATTCTTTTTACACCATTTACCATCTGTCCCTACTACATTGGGAGCCCTGGGGACCCAACTTCACCTGTGGGAAGCCATACCATCCCTGCTGCAGTACCATCATCCCAGTTGACCCCTTTGAGCAGCGTCGCTTAACTCTGACCGAATACCACAGGTGGCGTCACAAACAAACTTTATTCTTTATTCAACAACCCTTTTAAAGTCCTTTCCCTTAATTTGGATGTCCAAGGCCATGGACCGGGTTGCTGCCACCGTGACCGCCCCTTTAATGACGACTGGACCTGGTACCGAGTATCCCCTAGGACCTGGCGGGCGCTTCATAATTCTATAGGGCTGTTCAGGTGTCAGTACTTTCACATGTCAAGCAAAAAAGGCAGCACACTGCAGCGCTAACACATGCAAACATGAAACACGGAAATTGACTTGCATTACTGCACTAGAAATATGAAAAATGAGAGCGTTTAGCGCATGAAAAAGGCCAATTTTATGTGTACCTGGTAGCCACTTTATGGCATCTCTCTTATACCAGGTCCTACTCTTTCCTTTCCTCGCTGAGAATAAACGTCTCCATCTGAATGGGTACCTATGAAAACCTCTTCTTAGACAACATTCTCTCTCTCTCTGTGGAGGGGTACTGGACCTGCTGCAATTAAAACACCTGTGACTAGGAGGCGGAGTGCTCGGTCAGAAGGCTAAATAATACATTTGAAAAAACTGTCCGTCACATCCAAACATAGATTAAGTGTGAACAGGTGCTGAACCTTAGAGTCACCAACTCTTATACAGTCAAGCAAAAAAGGCAGCACACTGCAGCGCTAACACATGCAAACATGAAACACGGAAATTGAACTGCATTACTGCACTAGAAATATAAAAAATGAGAGCGTTTAGCGCATAAAAAAGGCGAATTTTATGTGTACCTGGTAGCCACTTTACGGCATCTCTCTTATACCAGGTCCTACGCTTTCCTTTCCTCGCTGAGAATAAACGTCTCCATCTGAATGGGTACCTATGAAAACCTCTTCTTAGACAACATTCTCTCTCTCTCTGTGGAGGGGTACTGGACCTGCTGCTATTAAAACACCTGTGACTAGGAGGCGGAGTGCTCGGTCAGAAGGCTAAATAATACATTTGAAAAAACTGACCGTCACATCCAAACATAGATTAAGTGTGAACAGGTGCTGAACCTTAGAGTCACCAACTCTTATACAGTCAAGCAAAAAAGGCAGCACACTGCAGCGCTAACACATGCAAACATGAAACACGGAAATTGAAGTGCATTACTGCACTAGAAATATGAAAAATGAGAGCGTTTAGCGCATAAAAAAGGCCAATTTTATGTGTACCTGGTAGCCACTTTATGGCATCTCTCTTATACCAGGTCCTACGCTTTCCTTTCCTCGCTGAGAATAAACGTCTCCATCTGAATGGGTACCTATGAAAACCTCTTCTTAGACAACATTCTCTCTCTCTGTGGAGGGGTACTGGACCTGCTGCAATTAAAACACCTGTGACTAGGAGGCGGAGTGCTCGGTCAGAAGGCTAAATAATACATTTGAAAAAACTGACCGTCACATCCAAACATAGATTACGTGTGAACAGGTGCTGGACCTTAGAGTCACCAACTCTTATACAGTCAAGCAAAAAAGGCAGCACACTGCAGCGCTAACTCATGCAAACATGAAACACGGAAATTGAACTGCATTACTGCACTAGAAATATGAAAAATGAGAGCGCTTAGCGCATAAAAAAGGCCAATTTTATGTGTACCTGGTAGCCACTTTATGGCATCTCTCTTACACCAGGTCCTACACTTTCCTTTCCTCGCTGAGAATAAACGTCTCCATCTGAATGGGTACCTATGAAAACCTCTTCTTAGACAACATTCTCTCTCTCTGTGGAGGTATGCCGCGGTGTAATGCAGTCCGTTAACGCTGCTATTAACCCTGTGTGACCAACTTTTACTATTGATGCTGCCTATGCAGCATCAATAGTAAAAAGATCTAATGTTAAAAATAATAAACAAAATAAAAAATCATTATATTCTCACCTTCCGTCGCCTTTCCCGCTGCTCCTCACGACTCTCCGGTCCATGCATTGCGGTCTCGCCAGATGATGACGTAGCGGTCTCGCGAGACCGCTATGTCATTATCTCGCGAGACCGTAATGCATTCTTGGGACCGGAGCGTCGCGAGGAGCATCGGTAAATGCCTGGGCTGGATCCAGGGGCTGACGGAAGGTGAGTATATAACTATTTTTTATTTTAATTCTTTTCTTTTAACAGGGATATGGTGTCCACATTGCTATATACTACGTGGGCTGTGTTAGACACTGCATGGGCTGTGTTATATACTACGTCTCTGTGCTATATACTACGTGGCTGTGGTATATATTACGTGGCTGGGCAAAATACTACATCGCTGTGCTCTATACTACGTGGCCTGTGTTATATATTGCATGGGCTGTGTTATATAATACGTGGCTGTGCTATATACTACGTGGCTGTGCAATATATTATGTGGCTGGGCAATATATTACGTGGCTGGGCAATATACTACGTGTGCTGTGTTATATACTGCATGGGCTGTGTTATATACTGCGTGGGTTGTGTTTTATACTACGTCTCTGTGCTATATACTACGTGGCTGTGGTATATATTACGTGGCTGGGCAATATACTACATCGCTGTGCTCTATACTATGTGGCCTGTGGTATATACTGCATGGGCTGTGTTATATACTACGTCTCTGTGCTATATACTATGTGGCTGTGCTTTATACTACGTGACTGTGCAATATATTACGTGGCTGGGCAATATACTATGTGTCTGTGCTATATACTACGGGGGCTGTGCTATATACTACGTGGCTGGGCAATATACTACGTGGGCTGTGCTATATACTATGGGGCTGTGCAATATACTACGTGGCTGGGCAATATACTACGTGGGCTGTGATATATACTATGTGGGCTGTGTTATATACTAAGTGGGCTGTGTTGTATACTACGTGGGCTGTGTTATATACTACGTGGGCTGTATGCTACATGGCTGTGCTATATTTCTCTGCTGTATCTGTGCATCATGAATCGTGTGGTATGTGTTAAAGAGGGGGGCCCACTGAGACTCTTTCGCCCGGGGCCCTCAAAAACCTGGAGCAGGCCCTGGCTTCACTGATTGTTCGCGGCCTGGCATGACCAATCAGCGACAGACGCAGTCCGGCCGTGAATTGGCACAGAATTTGAACCACGCTTCGCTAATTGGTCACGCCCGGCCGGCCGAATCCTGTGTATAATTTGCATTATTCTGAAAACTTCATAAATAAACTACATACATATTCTAGAATACCTGATGCATTAGAATCGGGCCACCATGTAGTACTGTATATCTATCTTATTGATTCACCAATATATATGCCATGCACAGGTATAAGATTGCATAGGTAGGACCAGTATGGTTACTTGTATGAACTAGGACAAAGAAGGAGTCATGTTGTAAATACCAAATAACAAGTACCAAATGCTAAGTGGCAAAATATATATAATTACCTCAAGTGAGTGGCGCGTGTGTGTTCCCTCGGGCTGGCGCGTCACCCCGACACGATTTTTGGATGTCCTTCATCAGGCGTATAACTAGGCTGCTTAAAAATATTGCACTTAATATAGGGATCTGAGCTCATATTTGTAACAGATTTTAAGAGGCAGGTTAGAAATAAACAGCAAACACATGAAAGTTAATTGGAGGGAATAATAAATTAAAATGATATATTGATCATATTTCAGCAATAAAGTTCAGAAAAAAGATTTGCAGGATTGTGGTCCAAAGGCCACATTGATAGTCCATGGCTGCAGGACCAGAGCCCTACGAACCTTTTCTTACCTGTTGGCATCTCTGGTGCCTCTTTTGATAAGAGCCCAGATGCAATCACATGTGTGTGCTACAATGGTGTTGCACAGAGCCCTTTAAACCGATTAGACACTGGAAATGCCTGCAGACAGAAGGTGTGTAGGGGTCTGGTCTTGCAGCTATGGTCTGCCAGCGTGACCATCGGACTATACTCCTGTGAATCTTATTGTGCACCACAAAACAGTATTTTTTTAAATGCACAAATGTATTCATTGTCAGGAAACAATTTATAGACCTATACAATATTATTACAATTCGTAAAGGAATAATAGTGTTGAAGAATAATTTTCCAAAATCTTTACATAATGGCGAAGCATTTTTGATCTACAAAATGTAATCTATAGAATGAAAGTGAATCCAAACATGTAATGAAACAATTTAGTCATTTTTTCTTCTAAACTCACATAATTAACAATTTATTTGCCATAAAATATATGACCATGTAGCACAAACTACGAGTCCATGTAAATTAGAGTTTAATGGTTAATCATTTTATTTGTATTGATGCTGTTTAATCTTCTGCTTCTAGGTAAGGGAAAAAACAAATCCATAATCTTGTCTAACATAAAAGTCAATGCAGCGTATTTCCCACAGAATTTGCTGACTAGGCATCATAACTCAAGCAAACGTACAGGGGAGGGGAGTGTTTGGTGTGCAGAACTGGGGGATACAGTTAAGTCATGCATAACCATCGCTCTTCACTGATCAGAATATATCTCAAAGATCCCCTCAATTGTTTCTACGCTCATTCCGATCACTTAAATTTAGGAAATAGGTTATAAAAAACATACGAAGTAAATAAAAAATATTGCAAGTTGCAACCCATCGTTAGAATTACTGTATAATAACAATCTCAATGTTTGGTATTTATATCTTTTTTGTAATTTTTATTTGTTTTTATTCACCTTGTTTTATTAATGTATTTATTCAAATGTAAATTCCCACATTAAATGGGTTGTTCAACTCAAAAATATTCTGTAAATGTGTGTAATAGCAATATATTTCAATAACTATACAGTCTCTTGCTATGTGAGATGCGGGTGAGGATGGTAGCATGGAGGTACCAGACAGTAAGGCAGCTTGCTGAGTGACTGAAGGCGTAGTAAGGCCGACGTCACACTTAACGTATTAAAAATCGGTCCGATTCTCTTGGCCGAGAGTCGTATGAGTGTTCTCCGTATGGTCATCCGTATGTAATCCGCTTGCAATGCGATTTCCTCGCATCTATGTATCCGTATGACATCTGTATGCAATTCTTCTGCAATGCGTTTTTAACATGAGCTTTATTAAAGAAAGGAAGGCAGGGGGCACAACTTAATAGGCCAGGGTGCCAATCACAGCCTGTAGGATGAGTCAGATAAGGGGTGCAGTTCAATGCATAGGAATAGCATATATGGAACAAACAGAGAAAAGACTATGCATAAATATAGAACGCACTCCCAAACCACAATTACATAGCAAAAATACAAAATTTATTAGGAGAAACAGAGACCACAAATAAAAAACATATATTAAAATTCAACCAACACACCACTGGGCCTGTAATCAAACAATGTATATAGACGACCTAAAGTACAGTACATCATGAATAATACCACTGACACACCACTGGCTCCAAAATGTATGAATATGCAGGAACAGCCCAATATGCAGTGATATACAACAAATGGCACTACATATCAATATACATAAAGACTGGCTAGATCCTGTTGTACATAAAGCAAAATAGGTAAAATTCTGGGCATCCCCAGAAGACCATATAGTTCAAGGAGGCCCCACTGTGTAAAGAGGCTGATGCTGGCTAAATGGCCCCAATAGGCCTTTTGTATGGCAGCAAGAAATGAGCATAGATCCCTCAATAAAAAAGTCTATGCCACAGGCGACTCTCAACCACCGTGATGGAAAGAGAAAGAGAAGACCTGCCTCAGAAAGATAAGCCAAAAAAGTAAGTATGGCCAGAAAATAATAATCACCAAGTAGGGCAGTCCAGTATATGGCGTCAGTAGTAAGTCATCTGAAGGTCAGGTAAGGAATAGTCTCGGGACCCGAGTGGTGTGGGGGGAGCCCCACGCGTATCGCTGCGAACTGCAGCTTCGTCAGGGGAATTTCTGCATATTGGGCTGTTCCTGCATATTCATACATTTTGGAGCCAGTGGTGTGTCAGTGGTATTATTCATGATGTACTGTACTTTAGGTCGTCTATATACATTGTTTGATTACAGGCCCAGTGGTGTGTTGGTTGAATTTTAATATATGTTTTTTATTTGTGGTCTCTGTTTCTCCTAATAAATTTTGTATTTTTGCTATGTAATTGTGGTTTGGGAGTGCGTTCTATATTTATGCATAGTCTTTTCTCTGTTTGTTCCATTTAACATGAGCTTTTACATGCAGCAGTTCTCTGTCATTTAGACATCATTATAAAACGAAATAATTTTCAAAACACATACACACACACATATATATATATATATATGTATTTATATTGCACAGAAAGATAGATAGAAGAAAAGCCGTTAATTAACTTGTCGGCTTCTGTATAATCACTGCAGGAGCCGACAGGACAGATGACATGGTTTACATACAGTAAATAGATGCAGAATAGGTAGATATATAGATGTCAGTGACCAATCCAATTAGTATACAGTAGTGTGTGCAAATTATGGGACATGTATGTAATTAATAAAAGATTCTTTTTGTGGAAAAAAATGGCGTGGGCTCCAGCGCAATTTTCGGAACCAGCAGAGGGAAAGCCAATGCCTGGGGGCTGATATTAATAGCCTAGGATGGGACTATGGTTATTGCCCCCCCCCTCCGGCTAAAAACATCAGCTCCCAGCCACCCCAGAAAAGGCGCATCTCTAAGATGCGCCAATTCTGGCACTTAGCCTCGCTCTTTCCACTTGCCCTGTAGCACCTATCCATTACTAATCCTATAGTTGTTACATGTTAAATAAAGGATCCTTTTCTATCTCGGATCACTGAAATTCTGACTCGCCGGATCACTCTGGGGTTTATGTGTGAACAGGAAGTCACTTTTCCATTGTAAGTCTATGGAGCCTAGTTCTAAAACTTGTTCTGATGCTCCATATACTTACATTGTAAAAACAACTTCCAGTTCACACACAAACCTAAGTGTGATCTAGCAGGTTATAATAGCAGTAACCCAAAAAAGAAGAGAAGCAGAGCGGCACTGGAAACTGGTGAAGACGGTGATCGGTGAGCATATTAATGCACGTACAGCTCCTGGCTGTCAGATGAAGCAAAGCTCTCTGACTGGCAGTAAAAAATCTTACCACCGATCAGAGCCCCCGGTGTTTCACTCACTGTCATACAGATGACAGCAAGATAAACACCAGGTGTTTGGGGTGCCGAACTCAAACTGTATTCAGATCCGTGTTCGGGGTCCGTGCCCGAATAGTAGGTAGAATATGCATCCTAATATCACTTTAGTTTCTGAGACCTGGGCAGGTAAATGCTGTTGACATTTTTTGCTGTGCTAGTTCTCAAATTTGGGGGGGGAATTTTAATTCCTTTCTGTGGCTTTGCTTATAATATCTCTTAATTTCCGTGAATTGAAAGTGATATCAGATACCTGGCACTTAGGCTAGGTTTACACTAATACAGAACTCTACTTCGAGAACTATGTTGGAGTTTCCATCAGAATCCCCAAAAACCTGGATTCCGATAATAACTGATACAGAACCGGTCACTTGAAGGAAGCTGTCTGGCCTCTGTCATGGCAACTTGGTTGCCTTCAGTTGCCTTCACACACAGTCCTCATGTGCTCTGACGACAGGTGGAGCATAAGGTTTCTGGTGTCAAACACAAACCTGAAAGGAAATTGCCAGGACCAGAACAAGTATCTGGAGATTCCCACATATTTCTTGTTTCAAGTATATTAAAAAGTTGTTAATGCCTCTATTTGAAACAAATCAAATTCGTGTAGGTATAGATTACATTATCTACTATGGTGAGTTCTTGGACAAACTGTACACAGCAATATCAAAAAAATAACTACTCAAAGTATGAAATGTTGGAATAAGAAAGTGCTATGTGGGCCAGATGACATCTCACTAATTTTAGCTAATGTACTTGTTGTGTTTGTATTTCCGTTGGAGATAGAATGAGGAGGACACCACAGACCAATGCACAATATGCCACTTTCTGATACAGTTTCTTACAACATTTGGTAAAACAATTTGTCATGACACAGCTATTGGGTGACCCAGGACAAGGGGCTCCTTCCCTGTCCCTAACACTAGGGGGCGCCCTAGCTTGCCCTATTCCCCGGGATACTTTGGAAGGTGAAGATGCCAGGGCCTCTGCCCTTCTCTTATCTCCTGAGTTAGCACTCTGTCTATTCTCTTCCCTCCCCCAAGGAAGAGGGGCACTACTGTGCACTGTAATACATCAACCCTACAAACAAGGCAACACATACAAGTGTTAACAGAAAACTCCAGGCATACAAAATATTCACTCACATATAACAAAAGAATGCAGCGGCGTGTGAAGGTAGGGGAATAAACCAAAATAGAGAAGGATAAGGAATTGCCACGCATACAAACCAAGCAACAGTCACTAATAACTCCTCCAACTCTCCTGCTCATATGTGCTCCTCTCCCTCCGTTAGCCATGCAGCAATAAAGCTAGCTCTGACAAGGATTTGCATCAGAGCCCAGATTATAAAGGGAAAAGGCGTGGCTAACCAAGCTTAGCTGTGAGCACAGGGATTTCCAACATGGCCGATTAACCCCTGTTCTGCTAGATGGAATAAACACATTTAAAATGAAGGAGAAGTGCTTCTTCTCAGCGCCAGTGTAGAAGCAATCAGATACTGTGGGCTCCTCCACACAGTCGCGGTGACCCCGTGACACAATTTGCCTGATAAGTTGTTTGTGTCTTTGCTTCAGGTAGAAATATACCAATTTTTTAGCATTTAAATAGCTGTTTTATGGTATACATACCTGTTGATAGTAGCGCAACATACAGCATTTATCCCAGGGCATATAGATTGAGCTATGGGTGGATGCTGGCCAGTTTTTATTCTCTGCTTCTGTAAACAGGACCATAGTTTTCCCTCTATTTTAACAATCATGCTGCACTTTTGTTACTTTTATGCTTATTAAAGGTAGTTTTGTACTGTTATAATCTCCTGGGATTGTAGCTCAATTAATAGATGCATACAATTTGCTCTATATAAAACAGGCAATTTAGTAATATTTAATTTGTTTTCCTGCTATTTTGCATAATTAGGTCAACCATTATTTCACCAAAATGGTCTTCGATGTTCTTTACACAATAGATACACTAATTGTTGTCTTTATTCTCAAATATAACATTAACAGTTTCATAATTTGCTTACATTTAAAATTTGCCAGATATAGGGTGCCCTGTCTGCCTCCAATGTGTTCCCTAATGAAATAACCATTAATGTGCCAGTACGGCTCTACTATATACACTTTGCTGCACTGGTAATAATTTCCTTTCTACTTTTCCATACGCTTTGGTGAATTTCCAGAATTCCCCTTATATTGCTAACATTATGCCAAGCAGCTGCAATCCAATAAATTATAATCAATGTAGCATGAATATATTCTTAGTCTAGATGCCATTGTTTTATACTGTTAGGCCGGCGTCACACTAGCGAGTTTTACGGACGTATGAGCGCAGAAAATACGTCCGTAAAATACGCATTACACACGGCCCAATGATTCTCTATGGCCCAGCTCCTATCAGCCGTATTTTACGGATCCGTATTATACGGTCTTCTACGGCCGTAGAAAATCGCAGCATGCTGCGTTTGTCACCGTATTGCGCAAAAAAATCGCCAATGAAAGTCTATGGGGGCAAGAAAAATACTTATTACACACGGACCAGCAGTGTGACTTGCGAGAAATACGGCAGACATCTCCAGACATCGCCAGACATCGCCAGGTGCAAGGAATTGTGCCAAACCCTCAATCAGGAAGCTCAGACATGCTAGCTGAAAAAGCCAAACAGACATCCCGGAAGTCTGGCGCTCGCCTCCACGGAGTTCCAAACACCATGGCAAGCATCATAAACGTAGATATGCTCCTCATCCTGGTCCAAGAAAGGACAGAAATCTGGGACCAGCTGGATCCTAATTATTCCAAGCGGGCCAGGAAAGAGGCAGCTTGGAGGGACATATGTGGGATCTTATTCCCAGATTATGCCCAACGGCCACGTGCGGAGCAGACCCAACTTTGTAAGTACATTAATGTATTGACATTATGTAACCTTCAAAAATGCTTGTCCTACATGGTTTTTTTTTATTTTTATTTTTAGTATGATATTTTTGCTAATTTTTGGTCCAAAGCAAAGATGATTAACATGATCAAGTGTTTACGTACATAGCTAATATTGATGTTGCATTGTGTACTATTTTTTTGAACACAAAACTCGTACAGAGGGTTGTGGATCATGTCCTTTTCTTGTTTAAAAAATGATTTTTAACTTTATGTAAATCATTTAAGAAGGCTTTTTATTATCCTCGTTCAAATATGATGGAATGTAAGTCCGCAAGGACAGGGTCCTCTCCCCTCTGTACCAGTCTGTCACTGTAAACTTGTTTACTGTAAAGGATATCTATAACCCTGTATGTAAACCCTTTATCATGTACAGCACCATGGAATTAATGGTGCTATAGAAATAACTAATAATAATAATAATGATCTATCAATGACAACTGTATTAAGCAATGTGCAGAATGAGTGTAAACAATATTTTTAAACATGTCATTGCAGTGGATGATGTTATGAGAAGATGGCGCAGCTAAAGGGACCAGTACCGTCGTGAACGTCAGCAGCATGCACGAAGTGGCTCAGCAGCACCACCAAAGAAAAGGAAATATATTTATTATGACCGGCTTTCCTTTTTGGATGCAACTATGGATCTAAGGCAGTAAGTCAGAACGACACTACACATTTATTTTTAAAATTATTATTATTAATCTCATTTTTTCTGGTTATTCAATGGCACTTTAGATGTAAGTAGGAGTCTACCTATTCCCAAACCAAATTTTTGGATTAAAAAATTAAAAAATGGTCCTGGAAGAGAGAGGACCCTGGCCGCAAAGCCTCACAAGCTTCAACAAGGGATGGGTTATCATACATTAGGCGAGGGTAGAGCTGTTCATGCAGTGGTTTGGTTGATCTGTGGTTAATGCAGGTTATCTGATTGTTGCAAGAGGTGGGTCTGCAGGCTATTTGTGTAGTTTTCAATGGTAGGCGACAGTATGATGTGTTGTGGTATTGGTTTCCACAGTAGGGGTGATACAGTAGATAAATCTTGTATCCCATTGTGGGAAGAGGAGATTTCAGGGGAATAGAGAATGAGATCTTGTGAGTATCGGAGGTTGTGTGTAGATCATTTTCGTGAGATGAGGTCACAGATGTGTCCTAAAATAATGTTATCAAATTACTCAAATATTAATGTTTTTTTTTATTGATTTATTGTTACTGACAGAACACAGTCCAACCTCACCGAGAGGGAGACTGGGTCTGAATCAGAAGCTGTTATAGATCCTGTTTGTCTGGAAGAAGAGGTGGCAGGCCAATATTCGCAATCTTCTACCTCCATCATTCCGGGACCATCAGCTTCAGCATCACAAGGCAGAGCACCCAGTGTTGAAGATGCTGCACCACCACCATCAGCAGCACCACATGATCCTGGAATCCAGGAGGAGCAAGCACAGAGCAGCAGCCATAGTGGCCCACGGGTGTCCTCCCCACAGCCAGTTGTGCCTTTATTAGAGAGAGCGTGCCGAAGGAGAGAGGTGTAATCCACAAGGAGGGATGTGGACGCTGGCATCCTCAATTATTTGTCCAGGGCAGCCACGGATGATGGAGAGGAGGCATTTGCGCGCAGCCTTGCCCGTTATCTTCGTCCCCTTCCCCGTGAGGTGAGGCTACGTGTGAGAGGGTGCATTCAAATTCTGATTGATCTAAGCACCCCTCCAAATAATCCCTATGAGGTTTTTGCATTTCTGGAGAGAAGGCAGCTTTCATCAAATAACCTCTTGCGCCTTCAATTTCCTCAACAGGTGCAGGATCAATCAGGATTTGAAGCACCTACTCCACGTATGCCTACACCTCAACCCCTCCCACCCCCAAATCTGCAAAGGCCAGCACTGCACCAAATGGCAGCCTACAACCCCCATTCCCAATATGGCCACTTTTCCAGACCCAGTGATGTAGGCTGGTCCCAACCTGAGTTTGGACAACATGGCCATTTTGGGGTGGGGTATGACTACAGCCAATATCTCCGTCCGCAGGAGGGGTAGAGACAATTTCATTCTGGCCAACAACCAACTGCCCAATATGGACAAGATCTGTATTCGGCTCCGAAAGCCACATCATCCTCACAGGGTGAAGGACAATTGGCCCAGCAAAGGCCCCCTGATCAGGACCCTGAGCTGCCGCCATCTCCCCCGCCAACTTACAGGGATCTGTAATGGTTTTGTGGGGTTTTTTTTAAGAATATATGTTCATCAAAATCATGTATTTGGTTCGTTTGTAGTGTATGTACACTTTGTTGTTTTTTCTTGCTTGGAAACAAAAATGACAAAAAAAAAAATGGTTGCAAGTTAGCAAAAAAAGGCATTTGCATTTACTTAACAAAGTTTAAAATACCCAATTGATGTTTGTGGACTAATCATTTTAACATCAAACACATATGGTCTGTTCATAATCATCTGTTAATTAAGGAAATACAACACACACAGTACTGGTTAAATGGCAGAAAAATTATATTTTAACAATATATTAAGAAAAAAAGAACATCACAACTGAGACACAGCATAATCGTGCCAGGGAGTAGCACCCTGAGGAGAGACAAAATAATTAGAAAATACATCCCTAACTTTTATTCCAGAAAGGGGACGGCGCGGAGGAGGGCCATGAGGTGTAGGCCTAATCACATTGCTCAACATGTCTTCACCAATATCATCTGAGGAGCAATCATGTATGCGGGTGTAATTGTGCAAAATTACACAGGCTTTGATGACTTCATTCACAGAAGTTACTGTCAACTACAGCTAACAGAACCACAGAGAAAAACTGCTTATAATTGTAGAATTGGGAGCCAGAGTTCGGCGGCTTAAGTACACTGATATGTTTCCCATCCACGGCTCCAATGCAGTTAGGGAAGTCACAATTTTCCTGGTAACCACGGGATATTTTGAGCCAATCAGCCTGCTTTGGCTCAGGCATCACAAGGTCCTTCAGTTTATCCCATATTTGCCTACAGGTTGACCGCACAATGCCAATCAAAAACTCCAGGTGAAGTCCCGCATACGACAATCCAGTTGTCAGGAAGCTGAAAGTGAAAAAAATATATATTAGCTAGATGAAAACAGTTCACACAAAACATGAATATGCACAACTTTTGTTTGTTTCGTCTAAAACATGATTAACGCTGAAAAATGAAAAATGTACTTAGGGTACTTCACTAGAACATTTCAAACACTTTTTTATATCTTCTTGTGACATAATGTACACATATACATGAAAATACCTTCTAGAACCCAACACATAATAAAAAAAGATCATCAACATACAGTATGTGAGGATGGTGAATACATACCGTAAGGTAAGGAGAAGACGCTCCTCTGCGGATATGGCTTTGTGCATCCTTGTGTCCTGATAGGTGATACCTGGACGTAATATCTCCAACAATCTATCAAATGTTCTGATGGTCATGCGACAGTACAGATAGAATTTGTCAGGATGTGCCCGCAGAGCTGTATAGAGCCTCTGAAAATGGCCTTTAGTGAGGCGTTTAGTCAGAAGAGGATGCACCCACATTCTTCTTCTCCTCCTTCGCGGATCTACAATAACTGGATATGGCTGGCCAAACCGACGCGACAAGAGCCAGTTAAACAAAACCCGCTGCGTTGGGGTGAAGTGCAGGAGGTCAGACATGGTGCAAACGTTAACACAACACACCAACAAATGCACAACCACAAAATGGCCATATGGGAGGGTGTCACCTGTTGTCGAGGCCTTAAATAGGGTTGATGATGCTGATTTGAATCAATTTCAGCCTGAAAAACCGTTAAATGTCCATTTTGTCAGGTTGTGTGAAAAAAACGCATTATGGTTGTCATACGGATTACACACGCAACATTACATGCGCAAAATACGCGACCACACCTTGCCTACGGATTACATACGGATCACCATTTTTGGAATTTTGTGGCGTATTACGGCCGTAAAATACGGACCGTATTTTCATACGCTGAGTGTGACGCCTGCCTTAGTCAGCTTATAGAGTAAAGTGAGATCAAAGGCTATTGCATTTCATACCCAACTTGGTTCTTTTTGCTTCAATTTAAACTCCATGCAGTAATCCTGAATCCTTTAAAGATCTTCATGCAATCTTAAAGGGAATCTGTCAGCAAGATTTCACTCACCTTGCAAAACTATTTATATGTGCATTTAGCTCTTTCAAAGGTAAGTCCAATAATACCTTTACATGGCCAGTCTGTTCCTCCATTATTGAGAAATCAGCATTTGAATTGATACGTAAATGAGGCTAAAGATTTGAAGTCTCAGTCACTCCATCTACATTCCCTCCCAGAGCTGTCTCTTCTTGGATAACTAACAGCATCTATAATATGACTTTAGGCAAAGGAGCTAGGTGAGGAATAGAGCTGGAGTGACAAGGGGTTCAGATCTACTATAGACATATAGCCATTTGCATATCAGTTCAAATACTGATTTCTCAGTGATGGAGGAAAGACTGGCCATGTAAAGGTATTGCTAGACTTGTTATTGAGACAGACGCTTATGCATAAAAATAGTGTAATGTGTGAAATCTTGCTGACAGATTCAATGTAAGAGATTGTCAGGGATTTATATATTGATCACCTATCCTTAGGATAGTTGATCAATATTGTTTCATTGGTATTCCAACTACCAGCTTCCCTGCCAACTGACTGATACCTCATGAAGAAGCCACCAGAAGCAACTGTTTCTGTAGCAATAACGTGTGTACTCTGTGTAGAGTTTTGTCTCAGGTACTGCAGCTCAATCACCATTGAAGTGAATGGGTGTGTGCTACAGTATTATAAAAAATTTCCACTACACAGTGTAAGGATTTATGGTGTCACTTTAAAAAATGTAAAGGGTACTTACATGAATACATCACCAGAACCATATTCATTACCAGAATCAAGAATTTAGTATTTGAAAAGGATTGGAAAGTTTGTGCTCAGTTTCTGCTCTAACAATTCAGTGTAAACACAACCTACTTTACACTGAATTTTTGGAGCAGAAATTGAGCAGAAACCCACTCTAAGTTTTAAGGATTTTTTAGTTTAAACGTAGCCATGAACCTTGTTATGGATTGCTACATGTGTACAAGATCACCACCATCATCAGTACATAAACGCAGCCCCAAAACCAAGCTCAGTACATGAATGCAGCACTAGAACCACCATCAGTACGTGGATGCAGTGCCATAACCATTGTCAGTACATGAATGCAACACCAGAACCACCTTAAGTACATGAATGCAACACCACAACCACCTTAAATAGATGAATGTTGTGCCAGAACCACTCTATGTTCATGAATGCAGCTCCAGAACCACCGTCAGTACATGAATGAGGTGCCAGAACCACCTTCAGTACATGAATGCAGCACCCTAACCACTGTCAAGACATGAATGAGGTGCAACAACCACCGTCAGTACATGAATGAGGTGCCACAACCATCTACAGTACATGACATGCAGGGACCTGAACCACTGTTTGCTTATGAATGAGGCTTCGGTACCATTGTCAGTACATGAATACATTACGCAATCCATCAACATTAATATATCACCAGAACTAAGTTTTGAGTACTTGAGAAGGATTTGTGAAGTTTTTACTTAGTTTCTGAGCCCCAAACTCTGTGTAAATGTAAGAGGGTGGTGCTGTTATGGACAGTAAGAAACACGCTGTCACTTTAAGAGGCTGCATCCCCTTGTCTAGTGTGAGATGGAATGGTCTGCTCCCCCCTGCTCTAATCGTTTTATGAACTAGTCAGTGCAGTGTGAAGGGGAGGAGCTGAAGCAGCGTGTGTGAGAAGAAGCAGATACAGAAGACGGTGTGCTTTTTTGCTGCAAGAAGGGTTACACAGCTTGAGACGGACTGCGTTTTTGAAAAAGACTTTTCCAGTTACAGCAAAGGTGGCTGTTCTGTGCTAGTTTGTGAAGACACGAAGATACGGAGAAGGAGACTTACAGTTTCCAGGAGCATCCCTAGGACCCAGAAGCAAGGAGAAGACCACACTTCGCAGAGCTGACAGGAATCCATGTGCACCACCGTGTTGGACTTCTGGGGGCCCCCTGGGACTGGACCTGTGTCCCCAACATCACCGTGAGTCTGTTCCTGTATGGTGCACCAGTTAGGGCCTAGTGCAGGCTTCAGTAGTCAGAACACGGCAGCCGTGTGGCCTGCGTAGTAAAGGCCAGGGAGGTTATACATAGAGTAGCATCGATATTTGTCTTATTGTTTAAAGTTGCTTGTGAGACAAATTCTGAGTTTGTAATTATTGAAGCACCGTGATATTTTCCGGACAAGATAACTCATGTGTATTATCTTTTGCTATTGTAAATCCCTTCCTTGTTCCTTCCATTCCCTGTCTCCCAATAAATCTACCCTTTGTTGTTTGCACCTCATCTTGTGTACAGTAGTTTTCCTGCACAGTGGTGGTCCCCCGGACATCGCTTCAAGTGGCTCTGCGAGCAAGGTATTGTCACCAAGAAGGAGGCAGCAGACAGCAATGGCGGGAATGCTAACATTAATGGGGATGCTGTGGGCATTGGTGGAACCCCTGCAAGGACACTCCCTATGGGCACCATATTTAGTGTGCTCCCAAAGTTTGACGGCAAGAATATGCCACTGTCCGACTGGGTGTCCCGGCTGCAAAGCACCCTGAAGATTAAAAACATCAGCCCAGACCTTGAAGCGGACATTGCTTTAACTGCCCTAGAGGGGGAAGCCCGCAGAAATGTCTGCCTACAACCAGAACTCACCCGCAGTACCCTGAAGGAGCTAATGAAGTTCCTGGCAGAGATCTACGTCGAGACTGCTAGCGCGGGACATCTTCGTGCCAAATTTTCTCTAGGCTGCAGCGGGAAGAAGAAGGAATTTCTCAGTATGCAACAACACTGCAAGAAGTGTTCGCAGAGGTGCAGAGAAAGGAAGCAGATGGATTTGGCGGCATGGGCTCTAAAGACCAGATACTCCGGGAGCAATTCATTCTGGGACTACACCGCACATCCTTGAGGCGAGCACTGTCAGAATGGGCCCGGGCAGATCCAGCCCTTACGTTTCGTCAAGTCCTGGCGTAAACAGTGGCCCGAAGTAAAGAAGAAAGCTATGTGTCTGGGGTGATGCGTGTCCAGGGCGCCAATTCCAGAGGGGACCCAAACCATCAAGAGGTGCTGGTCAAGGTAGTGCAAGACTTGCAGCGGTCCCTTGTTAACGTGCAAGAGAAACTGACCCAGATGGAGCTAAGAATGGGGGAACTACAAGAGACTGACCCATCATACTCATGCAACCATTCTTGAGCCCGATCGACAAGGGATCAGTGGGAACAAGCCCCCTCCCGTCAGGCAACGGAGGCACGAGGACAGGCTCGAAGTACCCCCCGGCGAGGAGGAGGCATTCAATGCTGGGAGTATGGAGGACGGGGGCACCTTGCCAGAGACTGTCAGAACTATACTCAAGTAGTGCGGCACTCTGCGGGGGAGGCGAGAAGAGAGGCTGCTCCATATCATAACGAACACTTGATTGCTGGGAGCCCCATCCTACCTGCTGAATTTGAAGGAGTTCTGGTGGATTGCCTGGTAGATACCGGGTCACAAGTGACAACGATGCCAGAAGCATACTTCAAGCAGCATTTCCAGGACCTGGCCAAGCCAGAAAAAGAGACATCGATTCGGCTGTTTGCTGGCAACCAACAACCGATACCAGTCACAGGGTTCATGTGGATGAATATTCGAATCTGTGGGCAAGAAGTTGGGAGAAAAGGGATCCTGCTAGTCCCTGAGCCCATCAAGGAAGATGTGCCTGTAGTACTGGGAATGAATATCCTACGTGAACTCGATCAGATTATGTTTACCAAACGGGGACCTGGATATTGGAAGTAGGCTACTCCACATAAGCCTACTCAGGAAGCCCTTCAACGACTGATCCGCATCTGTGGGACGCAGAAGAGTGTGCCATCTTATCAGATGGTAGGGGTCATCAGGGCTCCTGGTAAAGAACCTGTAATCCTACCTCCCGAGCGAGAAACTATAGTGTACCTTCCAGTGGGGACTCACCGCAACCTTGATGGGTTGGAAGTGGTTGTTCAGCCTGTGGTAGGCGGAGGAGTGGACCAAGAAGTTATGATAGCTCGTACGATAGCTGTGGTCCAGCAAGGACATATCCCCATAAGAGCTTTGAATGTGAGCCCCAGGGAGGTCACCTTGCCACGAGGGACAGATCTGGCCCTCGTGTACCTACATAAGAGTGAAGTGGTGAGTCAGAAGGAGATGTCTTTATCACCGAAAGAAGGTGTGGGGTGGACCCTAGCAGTTGCTGCGGGAGACGAAGAGACACCATCCCCGGAGTGGAGTTAACGGGTCATCCTTGATCAAATGGAAGTGGATGTGAAGGCTATGGGCCCTGAGCGTGTACAAGCAATAGAAGCTATGCTGTGGGAAAATCAGGCCGTATTCGCCCATCACGCCGAAGATTTCGGCTGTACTGAAGCCATCACGCATGAGATACCAACTGGGGAAGCTCGTCCAATTCGAGAACGATATCGGCAGATCCCGCCCAAGATGTATCAAGAGGTGAAGACATTACTGAGGCAGATGCTGGATTCAGGAGTGGTGCAGAGGAGTCAGAGCCCTTGGGCAGCCCCGGTGGTGCTCGTCAAGAAAAAGGATGGGACCATCTGGTTCTGTGTAGATTACAGGAAACTCAATGCCTGCACTGTTTGAGACTCGTATCCGTTGCCCCGCATCGAGGAATCCTTGACAGCATTGGGGAAAGCCAAGTACTTCTCCACCCTGGACCTAGCAAGCGGATATTGGCAAGTAGCCGTGGCAGAGAAAGACAGAGAGAAAACTGCCTTCATCCTCCCTATGGGGCTGTTCGAGTTTAACCGGATGCCCTTCGGGCTCTCCAATGCTCCAGGCACCTTTCAACGGCTGATGGAAAAGTGTTTGGGAGATTTAAATTTTGAGGCTACCCTGATCTATCTGGATGACATCATTGTGTTTTCAGCCTCATTCGAAGACCACCTTGCCCAGCTTGGACAGGTACTCGGAAGACTGCGGGCTCATAACCTGAAGGTGAAGCCAAAAAACTGCCACCTCTTCAAGAGAGAGATCAAGTACCTAGGCCACATAGTGTCACAAGATGGAGTTCTACCCTCGCCAGAAAAAGTGGCTGCTATCCAGAAGTGGCCAGTCCTTCAAACATTGAGAGAAATCCAGGCCTTCCTGGGACTCGCTGGGTACTACCGCCGGTTTGTTAAAGACTTCGCGAAGGTGGCAGGTCCTCTCAATGAGTTGCTGAGGGGGATCGCGGGAGTGCCGAAGACCCAGCACATCCCCTGGGCACAGGGACAACACGAGGCCTTCCAGGCTATAAAGAATGCCCTTACTTCGGCCCCGATTTTGGCCTACGCAGACTTCGATCAACCGTTCCTGTTGTACACCGATGGTAGCCTTCATGGACTCGGTGCAGTACTTTCTCAGATACAGGATGGACATGAGAGAGTCATCGGGTATGCTAGCAGGTCCCTGCGAGACAGCGAAAGAAACCCTCACAATTACAGCTCCTTCCGGTTAGAGCTCCTGGCCCTGGTGTGGGCCATGACAGAAAAGTTTGCAGGCTTCCTGACAGGTACCAAAATTCAAGTTCGAACAGACAATAATCCCCTGGCCCACCTTGAGAATGCTAAATTAGGGGCCTTAGAACAACGGTGGATGGCTCGCCTAGCCAAGTTCGACTTTACCATCCGTTATCGCTCTGCTACCGAAAACGCAAATGCGGATGGGCTGTCAAGAGTGCCTGTGGAGACTCCAGTGGGGGATCTTGATGAGCAACTCAAAGAGGAGGAAACCCCAGACTTTAATAAGTTCAAGCCCCCAATGGTTGTGGCCCAGTCAAGAAGGGAGGCCTGCGCATTACCCAGGTCCCTGGGGAGAACCAATGAGGAATGGGGACACGTTCAGGATGAAGATGAAGGGCTGAGACAGATGAAATGGTGGGTAACGCAAAAGCGGAAGCCTGGCAAACAAGAGAGAGATAATCTGGACTCTGAAATGAAGAGTGTGTTGCACCAGTGGGATAGACTGGAAGTGCGAGAGTCAGTACTATATCGTAAGAGGCAACAGCCAAAAGATATGGAAGTAAGGTGGCAAGTGGTCATCCCAGGAAGAATGGCTCAAGAAATAGCTAAAGAAGCCCACGAATTCGGAGCGCACTTCGGCCCCACAAAGGCCTACCAATGGTTGCAGTGGTATGTGTATTGCCCCCGGTTGGAGCTTGTGGTGGAAGAGGGTTGCCGGCAATGTAGAGTATGTGACCTCATTAAGAGTACTGAACAGAGGGCACCCATCCAGACCATACAAACTAAGGAACCGCTGGAAGTCTTGATGATCGACTATCTCCTCGTGGGACACTCTGCCCGGGGGCTGCAATACTGTTTGGTGATGACCGAGCATTTCTCTAAGTTCGCAGTAGTCACTCCGACTAGAGACCAGACTGCGGAATCGGTGGCGCGAGCCATCTGTCAAGACTTCATCCGGGTGTATGGGTGCCCAAAGCGCATCCACTCTGACCAAGGCGCATGTTTCCAAGGCAAGGTGATGGAAGAATTGTATCGCATGTATGGCACCGAGCGGTCCCGGACCACCCCTTATCACCCTCAAGGCAATAGAGCTTGTGAACGCTTCAACAGAACCTTGCTTCAGATGCTGAGAATGTTGGAGGAGGATAAGAAGGCGTATTGGCCAGACTATCTGCCAGAATTGGTCTGGACCTACAACAATCGGGTCCACTCCACCACGGGTTATACCCCCTATCTATTGTTGTTTGGAAGAGCTGGACGAGAGATCATTGAGCTGAATTTGGAACAGCCAGAGGAGCTGATGGAGCGAACTGTCACCTCATGGGTGAAAGAGCATCGGCAACGATTGCAAACGATACGGCGGTTGGCAGGTCAGCAACTGCAAGAAAAAGAACATACGGCCCGCAAACCGACTCAGGAGTTACCACTCCAACCTGGAGACCGAGTATTGGTCAGAGAGAAATGCCCTAAGGGAAAACTAAGTGAGAGATGGGAAGTACAGCCGTACAAGGTTATCGAGCGAGTGTATGCTAACGGCCCTGTCTACAAGGTACAGATTGAGAATGGGGCATCTGCCCCTAGAGTACTTCACAGAAATATGCTGCGGCCTTGCTGGTCTGAGGTCTGTTCTACGCCATTGTCGCCTGAAGGCGCCACTCCACTTCCTGAATCTGTTATGCCTGATGGCCAAATCGATGATGAGTGGTGGACCGTCCCCGACACAGTAGGGGGTCCTCAGCCGCCCAGAGACGGTAATCCCATGGATGTACCAGCACCGCCATGCAAGGACGAGACCAGACAAGAGCTCACAATGTCTCCTGCAACAAGTGTTCCTCTGGAAGATAGTCAAGCCTTGCCTGAAAGCAAAGAGCTTTGGAGATCCCAGAGGTCTAATGCAGGGGTTCCACCAGTCCGATATGTAGAACAGTGTGCTCTGTCTGTTTTTACACCTTTGTTGCCTCCTCCATTACACTTTTACCCTGATGCTGTGATGGCCGAGGACGACCATCGTTAAGAAGGGAGGCATGTAAGAGGGTGCTGTTATGGACAGTAAGAAACACGCTGTCACTTTAAGAGGCTGCATCCCCTTGTCTGGTTTGAAATGGAATGGTCTGCACCCCCCCTGCTCTAATCGTTGTATGAACCAGTCAGTGCAGTGTGGAGGGGAGGAGCTGAAGCAGTGTGTGTATGAAGAAGCTGATACAGAAGACAGTGTGCTTTTTTGCTGCAAGAAGGGTTACACAGCTTGAGACGGACTGCGTTTTTGAAAAAGACTTTTCCAGTTACAGCAAAGGTGGCTGTTCTGTGCTAGTTTGTGAAGACATGAAGATACTGAGAAGGGGACTTACAGTTTCCAGGAGCATCCCTAGGACCCAGAAGCAAGGAGAAGACCACGCTTCGCAGAGCTGACAGGAATCCGTGTGCACCACCGTGTTGGACTTCTGGGGGCCCCCTGGGACTGGACCTGTGTCCCCAACATCACCGTGAGTCTGTTCCTGTATGGTGCACCAGTGAGGGCCTAGTGCAGGCTTCAGTAGTCAGAACATGGCAGCCGTGTGGCCTGCGTAGTAAAGGCCAGGGAGGTTATACATAGAGTAGCATCGATATTTGTCTTATTGTTTAAAGTTGCTTGTGAGACAAATTCTGAGTTTGTAATTGTTGAAGCACCGTGCTATTTTCCAGACAAGATAACTCATGTGTATTATCTTTTGCTATCGTAAACCCCTGTTTGCCTCTTCCTTGTTCCTTCCATTCGCTGTCTCCCAATAAATCTACCCTTTGTTGTTTGCACCTCATCTTGTGTACAGTAGTTTTCCTGCACAGTGGTGGTCCCCCGGCCATCGCTTCATAAACACAACCTAACTTACACTGAGTTATTGGAGCAGAAATTGAGCAGAAACCTGTCAAATCCTTCATGAGGCCCATTATGGATTGCTACATCTGTACAAGATCAAAACCATTGTCAGTACAAGAATGAAGCACTAAAACCACCATCAGTACATGATTGCAGAGTCAGAACTACAGTCAATACATAAACGCAGTGCCAGAACCACTGTCAGTACATGAATGCAGCTCCAAGCTTAGTATCAGACCTTCCTGATATAAACTTGTATCACGTGAACCTGTAACTACTTGTTTGTCAATAACAATGGTAAGGAGATGATGGCTGGAAGTTGTTACCAGCCATCATCAGATTGCGGATCATGCAGCAACCACAGCACTGATGAGAGGCAGACTGTACCATAAATAAACATTTACATCCAAGCATTTTATAGGTGACATCTTCTCAACTTGAAGTCCATCTCTTTTGTCTCCATGTAGTACAGATGCCTTGATTAGATTTCATACCCAGAGCTCGTCACTCCAGACTTCCCTCTTCTTCGTTTTCAGCAGCACTTCTTGACAAGGTGCTCTTAAAAATAAAAGTATCATTATACTGCCCCATAAATAAAAGTATCTCACATGCTATGCCCATGAATAAATAATTGCTATGCACTGTGCTTCTTATACAAAATATCCCCTTCACACTGCCCTTCTCCATAATATTCTCCCACAATGCCTCTCTATAATATCCTACCACACTGCCCTTCTGTATAATATCCATACAAAAATGCTCTTCTCCATAATATCTCCCCCCACACCGGTCCTTTCCATGATAGACCACCTCATCATGCTGCTGCATGTCGATGCGGAGGCTGATGAGTGCTCCTCTGCCCCTGTCCTGGTGCTCATGTATTCAAACATATTCGCATCCCAAAGACACAAATACATTTGGATATAACAAGAGGAGAATCTCCCAGGTCTCTGCGGGCCATAAGGAAACCTTTGGCGGGTCACTTGTTGTGCAGGGCTGTCCTAGTCCCTGACAAACCTTTACTTTTCCATGTTAAAGTTGCAAAACTTAATAGCTATGTATTTTAGAACAGTGGCTTACATTATCTTTGCAATGGGCCTACTGTACTTACTGGACTTGTGTTGCAATGCAGGTTTTACATTTGGTTTGTTTGCCTTTGATGGTGGATGGAATATCGATTTGTGATAAAAGATTCAGTATAACTTTTTAAACTGTTCATCATCAAAATCATTTAAATCTCTCATCTTGCTTTGATTTTTGGTCCAGTGGGTGGTCCTAACAGTGACTGACAGCTTTCTCTCTGTGCTCACTCCTACAAAGACAGCTGTCATTCAATGATAGGTCTGCCCACTACACAGAAAATCCAAGTGTTTTCATATTTAAACCTTTGCTCTTTCTGGGATTTTTTGTTCAGTGGCCATCCTATCATCCTATCAGTAATTGACAATTATCTCTATGTGCACACTTATTCAAAGAAGGTTACCTTGACCCCTGGACCAAAAATCCCAGAAAAAACAGAGGTTTAAATGATTAAAACACAGGTTACACTGATATATATATATATATATATATATATATATATACAGTATATATATAGATATACAGTGTATATATATATATATATATATACAGTATATATATACAGTATATATATATATATATATATATATATATATATATATATATATATATATATATATATGCATAAGATGGCAGCTGGACCGGTCCCTGAGGCTCCCATCGAGGTTGAAGTAAAAAGATCTTCCTCGCTATTATCAAAATATTGAACCCTTCCAACATAAATATAACACCAATAGAGAACAACCGAAGGATCAGTCAACCAAAGTGTTTAAAAATATAACAAAATTTAATTAGAAAAAATACATAATAACATAAAGAAAAATAAAAAAAAGAATAGGACTATTTGGAACCAGTCAACATAGACCAACTACAGCAGCAGTTCCATGGTATGCAACATCAAAGTGACATCATCAGTAAATTTGCAGTAGCTTTAGATGTGTCCATGGAATAGCCCAGTGCAATGGACACTATGGCACAATATTTAAAAGGGACTACAATATGTGTAGGGCCATAAATACATAAATAAATAACATAATCCAAGTCACAATCATTAGCCCTATAACAACATTGAGCTATGACAGTTCTCCAAAAGTTAGCCAATGTAAGGAAAGCAAAAACCAATTAGTTAAAGGAGCAGGCTCGCATGTTGCCACAGTCATAGCTTTCAGATAGTTTGCACATTAGATACCTGTCTCCATGGCAGAGGGATCAATTACTGCTGTAACCGCACCTTGACGCGCGTTTCACCGCCGCTTGCAGTTTCGTCCCATCGAGGTTGGTAGCTTCGGTGATGTAAGCCCCGCAAAGCAGGCTCCAGCACGTATTGTGCTGAGAGCGCGAACAGGGCATATCAAGGCCGGTTTGCGAGCAGTGAAAGAGATGGGTGGGACTGGCTGCTCACATATCCCAAACACGGGTGCATGTTATGGTCAGGGCTGCTACCAGGAATTTCGGGGCCCCATACTTGCAAAATTTGAGACTCCACCCAGGCTCCACCCCAGCTCCACCTCCAAACTTCAAACCTTCCACAGTCCCACCGCCCACTCATAGACAAACTCCACACCGGTACCACGTCCTCACCAATCACTCATTAACAGTTTCCACCAAACAACAGATCACATACATAGCCAGCAGCTTTTGTTTTGGCTAAAAGATTTTTTTTAAGCCGTCACCATGACTAGTTAGACTCTTTTGGCCGGGCCCTACTCTACTCTAACCTACTAAATATTTGTTAAAATATCCAATACTCTTTTTAGATATATTTTTATTTATGTTTCTTTACGGGAATGTGTCACATATATTTTTTAAAATGAACAATAATACCACATGCAAGGGACAAATACTGTCACACCATGACCAGACCACATATTACCACCACATAGTGGCCGAATAATACACATACAATACACAAATAACACCACATCATGGCAGGACCACATATTACCACCACACAGTTAACGAATAATCCGTCATACAAGGAACAAATACCACCACATCATGATCGGACCACATTATCACCACATAGTGACCGAATAATACCACATACAAGGAACAAATACCACCACACCATGGCCGAAACACATTACCACCACATACAGTAGTTACCGAAAATACCACATACTAGAGACAAATACGGCCACTCCATGCCCAGACCACGTATTTGCCTATCTCAAATGCAACCAAATGAGTAGAAACCCTACAATTGGTGCTAGAAGCATGGGCATGAATCCCAAGGGGTAGTGTGACTGCTGCAGAGATACCGCATATCCTGAGTAAAAGCGACTGCAGAAGCGAAAGCCAACAACATGGATGAGTTGAGAAAGCAACTATTGCAAGCTAATCTTCGGCAGAAACAACTATGGCAGCAGCAGCATTGGCAACAGCAGCAGCAGCAGTAGCACAGGCAGCAAGCAGATGGAACTCCTACCCGAGTAGTGACAGGGCACCCACCCCACCCCTAAATCAAGGTGATGACTCACACGTGAGGAAGATGGTAAAGAGAACCTTTCAAAAGTTTTCCCTAGGTGATGACGTCGAGGCGTGTTATGAACTATACTTTTGGGCTCCCTCTTGTGGTCACTCGCGGTATGGCTCTTGGATTCTCTTTCCTCAGTTTGGTAGTCACCTGTTCGTTAAGTCTCTGGGTGTTTCTATTTAAACTTCCTGGAATCTTAGTCCAGTGCCTGGCATCCATGTAATCAGTCCTAGTCTGTTTGCTCTTGTCTGCTGGTCCTGATTTTGCAACATAAGCTAAGTCCTGCTTTCTTGTTTTTTTTTGTTTGTTTGTATTATTCTGTTTTTTGTCCAGCTTGTTCATAATGTGATTCCTGATTTTGCTGGAAGCTCTTGGGGTGCTGATATTCTCCCCCCATACCGTTAGTCGGTACGGGGGTTCTTGGGTATTCAGCGTGGATATTTTTGCAGGGTTTTTCGCTGACCACATAAGTCCACTTTTCTATATTTCTGCTATTATTTAGTGGGCCTCTCTTTGCTGAATCTAGTTCATACCTACGTTTGTCCTTTCCTCTTACCTCACCGTTATTATATATATATATTAAATATTTGTTGGGGGCTTGTATCTACTTTGGGGTATTTCTCTGGAGGCAAGCGAGGTCTGTATTTCCTCTGAAAGGGTTAGTTAGATCTCCGGCTGGCGCGAGACGTCGAGAACCAACGTAGGCACGTTCCCCGGCTACTATTATTTGTGGGCTAGGATCAGGTATGTGGTCAGCTCAGTTACCACCTCCCTAAGAGCTAGTTTTTATGTTTGCAGATTCTGCTTAAGATCCTGAGATCCTTTTGCCATTAGGATCACAACAGTATGCCAGGCCGCTTAATAGTTAATGCATTGCAGAAGTGGGATTAAAAGAAAAGAAAGAAGTTCTGAGTTTTTTTTTTGTTTTTTTTTCTTCTTCCCCTTTACCTCTGAATGGCTTCAACCTCTGCTGCAGACATGAATGTGCAAACCTTGATTACTACTGTGGATCAGCTTGCTGCTCGTGTGCAGGGCATTCAGGATTTTGTAATTGGCAGTCCTATGTCAGAACCTAAGATTCCTATTCCTGAGCTGTTCTCTGGAGATCGATTTAAATTTAGGAATTTTAGGAATAATTGTAAATTGTTTCTATCTTTGAGACCTCGTTCGTCTGGAGACTCAGCTCAGCAGGTTAAAATTGTTATCTCCTTCTTGCGGGGCGACCCTCAGGATTGGGCTTTCTCATTGGCGCCAGGAGATCCGGCATTGGCGAATATTGATGCGTTTTTTCTGGTGCTTGGATTGCTTTATGAGGAGCCCAATCTTGAAATTCAGGCAGAGAAGGCTTTGCTGGCTATTTCTCAGGGCCAGGATGAAGCCGAAGTGTATTGCCAAAAATTTCGTAATTGGTCCGTGCTTACTCAGTGGAATGAGTGTGCTCTGGCCGCAAATTTCAGAAATGGCCTTTCTGAGACCATTAAGAATGTGATGGTGGGCTTTCCCATTCCTACAAGTCTAAATGATTCTATGACGCTGGCCATTCAGATTGATCGGCGTTTGCGGGAGCGCAAATCCGCTCAACCTTTGGCGGTGTTGTCTGAACAGACACCTGATTTAATGCAATGTGATAGAGTTCAGACTAGAGCTGAACGGCAAAATCATAAACGTCAGAATGGGTTGTGTTTTTACTGTGGTGATTCTACACATGTTATATCAGCATGCTCTAAACGCCTAACAAAGTTTGTTAGTCCTGTCGCCGTTGGTAACTTGCAGCCTAAATTTATTTTGTCTGTGACTTTAATTTGCTCATTGTCTTCTTACCCTGTTATGGCGTTTGTGGATTCAGGCGCTGCCCTTAGTCTTATGGACTTGTCGTTTGCCAGGCGCTGTGGTTTTGTCCTGGAGCCTTTAGAAAATCCTATTCCTCTTAGAGGAATTGATGCTACGCCATTGGCAGAGAATAAACCGCAGTATTGGACACAAGTGACCATGTGCATGACTCCTGAACATCAGGAGGTGATTCGTTTTCTTGTTCTGCATAAAATGCATGATTTGGTCGTTTTGGGTCTGCCATGGTTGCAGGCTCATAATCCTGTTCTGGATTGGAGGGCTATGTCTGTGTCAAGTTGGGGTTGTCAGGGAATTCATTGCGATTCCCCACTGGTGTCTATTGCTTCCTCTACTCCTTCAGAAGTTCCTGAGTTTTTGCTTGACTATCAGGATGTGTTCAGTGAGTCCAAGGCCAGTGCTCTTCCTCCTCATAGGGACTGTGACTGCGCTATAGATTTGATTCCTGGTAGCAAGTTTCCGAAGGGACGATTATTTAATCTGTCGGTACCTGAGCATGCTGCGATGCGGTCTTATATAAAGGAGTCTTTGGAGAAAGGACATATTCGTCCATCCTCTTCCCCTCTTGGTGCGGGATTCTTTTTTGTGGCCAAGAAAGACGGATCTTTGAGACCTTGTATAGACTATCGGCTTCTGAATAAAATCACGGTTAAATTTCAGTACCCTCTGCCACTATTGTCGGACTTGTTTGCTCGGATTAAGGGTGCCTGTTGGTTCACCAAGATAGATCTTCGTGGTGCGTGCAACCTTGTGCGCATTAGGCAGGGAGATGAATGGAAAACTGCATTTAATACGCCCGAAGGTCATTTTGAGTACTTGGTGATGCCTTTTGGGCTCTCTAATGCCCCTTCAGTGTTTCAATCTTTTATGCATGACATCTTCCGGAAGTATCTAGATAAATTTGTGATTGTTTATCTGGATGACATTTTTGTTTTTTCTGATGATTGGGATTCTCATGTAAAGCAGGTCAGGATGGTGTTTCAGGTTTTGCGTGATAATGCTTTGTTTGTGAAGGGCTCAAAGTGTCTCTTTGGAGTGCAGAAGGTTTCCTTTTTGGGTTTTATCTTTTCCCCTTCTGCTGTGGAGATGGACCCAGTCAAGGTCCGAGCTATTCATGATTGGACTCAACCCACGTCTGTTAAGAGTCTTCAGAAGTTCTTGGGTTTTGCTAACTTCTACCGTCGTTTTATCGCTAACTTCTCTAGCGTTGTTAAACCTTTGACGGATATGACCAAGAAAGGTTCTGATGTTGCTAATTGGGCTCCTGCAGCCGTGGAGGCCTTCCAGGAGCTGAAGCGGCGGTTTACTTCGGCGCCTGTTTTGTGCCAGCCTGATGTCTCACTTCCCTTTCAGGTGGAAGTGGATGCTTCTGAGATTGGTGCAGGAGCTGTTTTGTCGCAGAGAGGCTCTGGTTGCTCTATGATGAAACCATGTGCTTTCTTTTCTAGGAAGTTTTCGCCGGCTGAGCGGAATTATGATGTTGGTAATCGGGAGTTGTTGGCCATGAAGTGGGCATTTGAGGAGTGGCGTCATTGGCTCGAGGGAGCTATGCATCGTGTGGTGGTCTTGACTGATCACAAAAACCTGATGTATCTCGAGTCTGCTAAACGCCTGAATCCTAGACAGGCTCGTTGGTCATTGTTTTTCTCCCGTTTTGACTTTGTGGTCTCATACCTGCCTGGTTCGAAAAATGTGAAGGCTGATGCTCTCTAGGAGCTTTGTGCCTGATTCTCCTGGAGTCTCGGAGCCGGCTGGTATTCTTAAGGAGGGAGTGATTTTGTCGGCCATATCTCCTGATTTGCGACGTGTGTTGCAGAGATTTCAGGCTGGTAGACCTGACTCTTGTCCACCTGATAGACTGTTTGTTCCTGATAAATGGACCAGCAGAGTTATTTCCGAGGTTCATTCCTCGGTGTTGGCAGGGCATCCTGGGATTTTTGGTACCAGAGATTTGGTGGCTAGGTCCTTTTGGTGGCCTTCCTTGTCTAGGGATGTGCGTGCTTTTGTGCAGTCCTGTGGGACTTGTGCTCGGGCTAAGCCTTGCTGTTCTCGTGCCAGCGGGTTGCTTTTGCCCTTGCCCGTCCCGAAGAGGCCTTGGACACACATTTCCATGGATTTCATTTCAGATCTTCCGGTGTCTCAGGGAATGTCTGTTATCTGGGTGGTGTGTGATCGTTTTTCCAAGATGGTCCATTTGGTGCCCTTGCCTAAGTTGCCTTCCTCTTCCGATCTGGTTCCTTTGTTTTTTCAGAATGTGGTTCGTTTGCACGGCATTCCTGAGAATATCGTGTCTGACAGAGGATCCCAGTTTGTGTCCAGATTCTGGCGATCTTTTTGTGCTAAGATGGGCATTGATCTGTCGTTCTCGTCTGCCTTTCATCCTCAGACTAATGGCCAAACGGAGCGAACTAATCAGACGCTGGAGGCTTATTTGAGATGTTTTGTTTCTGTGGATCAGGATGATTGGGTGACCTTCTTGCCATTGGCTGAGTTTGCCCTCAATAATCGGGCTAGTTCCGCCACCTTGGTTTCGCCATTTTTCTGCAACTCTGGTTTTCATCCTCGTTTCTCCTCGGGTCATGTGGAGCCTTCTGACTGTCCTGGGGTGGATTCTGTGGTTGATAGGTTGCAGCGGACTTGGAATCATGTGGTGGATAACTTGAAGTTGTCACAGGAGAAGGCCCAGCGTTTTGCCAACCGCCGCCGCAGTGTGGGTCCCCGACTTCGTGTTGGGGATTTGGTTTGGTTGTCTTCTCGGTTTGTCCCTCTGAAGGTTTCCTCTCCTAAGTTTAAGCCTCGCTTTATTGGTCCTTATAGAATTTTGGAGGTCCTTAATCCGGTCTCTTTTCGCTTGGATCTTCCTGCGTCGTTTGCCATTCACAATGTGTTCCATAGGTCTTTGTTGCGGCGGTACATTGTGCCTGTGGTCCCTGCTGTTGACCCTCCTGCTCCGGTCTTGGTTGAGGGCGAGTTGGAGTATGTGGTGGAGAAGATCTTAGATTCTCGTCTCTCTAGACGGAGGCTTCAGTATCTGGTCAAATGGAAGGGCTATGGTCAGGAGGATAATTCCTGGGTGGTCGCCTCTGATGTTCATGCGGCCGATTTGGTTTGTGCTTTTCACGCTGCCCATCCTGATCGCCCTGGTGGTCGTGGTGAGGGTTCGGTGACCCCTCCTTAAAGGGGGGGTACTGTTATGAACTATACTTTTGGGCTCCCTCTTGTGGTCACTCGCGGTATGGCTCTTGGATTCTCTTTCCTCAGTTTGGTAGTCACCTGTTCGTTAAGTCTCTGGGTGTTTCTATTTAAACTTCCTGGAATCTTAGTCCAGTGCCTGGCATCCATGTAATCAGTCCTAGTCTGTTTGCTCTTGTCTGCTGGTCCTGATTTTGCAACATAAGCTAAGTCCTGCTTTCTTGTTATTTTTTGTTTGTTTGTGTTATTCTGTTTTTTGTCCAGCTTGTTCATAATGTGATTCCTGATTTTGCTGGAAGCTCTTGGGGTGCTGATATTCTCCCCCCATACCGTTAGTCGGTACGGGGGTTCTTGGGTATTCAGCGTGTATATTTTTGCAGGGTTTTTCGCTGACCACATAAGTCCACTTTTCTATATTTCTGCTATTATTTAGTGGGCCTCTCTTTGCTGAATCTAGTTCATACCTACGTTTGTCCTTTCCTCTTACCTCACCGTTATTATTTGTTGGGGGCTTGTATCTACTTTGGGGTATTTCTCTGGAGGCAAGCGAGGTCTGTATTTCCTCTGAAAGGGTTAGTTAGATCTCCGGCTGGCTCGAGACGTCTAGAACCAACGTAGGCACGTTCCCGGCTACTATTATTTGTGGGCTAGGATCAGGTATGTGGTCAGCTCAGTTACCACCTCCCTAAGAGCTAGTTTTTATGTTTGCAGATTCTGCTTAAGATCCTGAGATCCTTTTGCCATTAGGATCACAACAGAGGCGTTCCTGATGGGAAAAGGATGGCGGAATGGGTGAAATTGCCTTCGGAGCAGTGGGCGGAGGTTCTGGTGCCATATCTAATAGGGGATAGCAGAGGGTCTATTATGACCAGTTGTTCCGCCATGCATTGTCTACCCTCCCTGCACTGCAACATTGCACATGAATAAAATTGCCTTTTGCTGAATACCGGTGAGTGCGCTTACATTTTTCTTCATTTTGGACATCTATTATGACCAGGCCTTGGAGGATGCAAAAGAGTATGGCAAGTACAAAACTGAGATCTTGGTGCACTTAGGAGTGACTCTCGCTGTCATCACTCAACGGGTGCAACAGTAGGCCTATTGCGGTGACAAAACTTGCCCGGTCCCAAATGTTCAACCTACTACACCTGGTCCAAAAGTGGCTGCAACCTGAAACTTCCTCCCCAGTGCAAATGGTGGAGAGGGTCATCATAGACAGTTTCATACACTCCTTTCCGAGGCTGGTACACTCCTGGGTTGCCCAGGTAGATCCTCGGAATGCTGATGACTTGGTGGGCCTGCTGGAAAAGTACCAGGAGATCGAAAGTTCCTTGGGGAACCAAGGAGTCTTAGCATCTCTGTACTGTGGTTCTTAAAGGGGGGCTGATATCAAAAAGAGGGGCACTAGAGCCACATTAGGTGGACATCCAAGAGCCGAGAAGGCATCTGAGTTGCTGCCAAAGGCCCCAAAAAAGTCACTTTTTGTAGGTGTCATGCCCTGGTCACATAGCCGCCCGTCGTTCCATGACCACTGAGTAAATGGACTGCAGCATAGGACGGCGCTGCTAATAGTTAGCAAACCATGCCTGCATTGCTGTCCCTCAACCAGGTGAAGGGCTGCAGGCATGTCCCTTTTCAATTAACCCCTTAATCCCATATGACGCACTATCCCGTGAAGGTGACCTGGGACTGACTTCCCAGTGACGGGATAGTACGTCATAGCGATCGGCCGCGCTCACGGGGGGAGCGCGGCCGATCGCGGCTGGGTGTCAGCTGCCTATCGCAGCTGACATCCGGCACTATGTGCCAGGAGCGGTCACGGACCGCCCCCGACACATTAACCCCCGGCACACCGCGATCAAACATGATCGCGGTGTATCGGCGGTACAGGGAAGCATCGCGCATGGATGGGGCTCCCTGCGTGCTTCCCTGAGACGATCTGTACAAGGGAATGTACTCACCTTGTACCGAGCGTCTCCTCCCTGCAGGCCCCGGATCCAAAATGGCCGCGGGGCTGCATCCGGGTCCTGCAGGGAGTACTTCCGGGTGCCGTGCAGGCGCTGGTAAGCCTGCGGCGATGTGAGTGAGATCGCCGATCTGATAGAGTGCTATGCAAACTATCATATCGGCGATCTGTGATGTCCCCCCCTGGGACAAAGTAAAAAAGTTTAAAAAAAAATTTCCACGTGTGTAAAAAAAAAACAAAAACAAATTCCTAAATAAAGAAGAAAAAAAAAATATATTATTCCCATAAATACATTTCTTTATCTAAAAGAAACAAAAAAAACAATAAAAGTACACATATTTAGTATCGCCGCGTCCGTAACGACCCAACCTATAAAACTGTCCCACTAGTTAACCCCTTCAGTGAACACCTTAAGAAGAAAAAAAAACGAGCCAAAAAACAACGCTTTACTATCATACCGCCGAACAAAAAGTGAAATAACACGCGATCAAAAAGACAGATATAAATAACCATGGTACTGCTGAAAACGACATCTTGTCCTGCAAAAAACGAGCCGCCATATAGCATCATAACCAAAAAAATAAAAAAGTTATAGTCCTCAGAATAAAGCGATGCCAAAATAATTATTTTTTCTATAAAATAGCTTTTATCGTATAAAAGCGCCAAAACATAAAAAAATGATATAAATGAGATATAACTGTAATCGTACTGACCCGACGAATAAAACTGCTTTATCAATTTTACCAAACGTGGAACGGTATAAACGCCTCCCCCAAAAGAAATTCATGAATAGCTGGTTTTTGGTCATTCTGCCTCACAAAAATTGGAATAAAAAGTGATCAAAAATTGTCACATGTCCGAAAATGTTACCAATAAAAATGTCAACTCGTCCCGCAAAAAACAAGACCTCACATGACTCTGTGGACCAAAATACGGAAAAATTATAGGTCTCAAAATGTGGAGACGCAAAAACTTTTTTGCTATAAAAAGCGTCTTTTAGTGTGTGACAGCTGCCAATCATAAAAATCCGATATAAAAAATGCTATAAAAGTAGATCAAACCCCCCTTCCTCACCCCCTTAGTTAGGTAAAAATCATAAAATTAAAATTTTTTATTTATTTCCATTTTCCCATTAGGGCTAGGGTTAGGGTTAGGGCTAGGGTTAGGGCTAGGGTTAGGGCTAGGGTTAGGGCTAGGGTTAGGGTTAGGGCTAGGGTTAGGGTTAGGGTTGGAGCTAAAGTTAGGGTTGGGGCTAAAGTTAGGGATAGGGTTGGGGCTAAAGTTAGGGTTGGGGATAAAGTTAGGGTTAGGGTTGGGGCTAAAGTTAGGGTTAGGGTTTGGATTACATTTACGGTTGGGATTAGGGTTGGGATTAGAATTAGGGGTGTGTCAGGGTTAGGGGTGTGGTTAGGGTTACAGTTGGGATTAGGGTTAGGGGTGTGTTTGGATTAGTTTCAGGTAGAATTGGGGAGTTTCCACTGTTCTGGCACATCAGGGGCTCTCCAAACACGACATGGCGTCCGATCTCAATTCCAGACAATTCTGCATTGAAAAAGTAAAACAATGCTCCTTCCCTTCCGAGCTCTCCCGTGTGCTCAAACAGGGGTTTACCCCAACATATGGGGCATCAGAATACTCGGGACAAATTGGACAACAACTTTTGGGGTCCAAGTTCTCTTGTTATCTCTGGGAAAATAAAAAGTTTGGGGGCTAAAAATCATTTTTGTGTGGGAAAAAAAGGATTTTTTATTTTCACGGCACTGCGTTGTAAACTGTAGTGAAACACTTGGGGGTTCAAAGTTCTCACAACACATCTAGATAAGTTCCTTGGGAGGTCTAGTTTTCAATATGGGGTCACTTATGGGGGGTTTCTACTGTTTGGGTACATCAGGGGCTCTGCAAATGCAACGTGATGCCTGCAGACCAATTCATCTAAGTCTGCATTCCAAATGGCGCTCCTTCCCTTCCGAGCTCTGCCATGCGCCCAAACAGTGGTTCCCCCCACATATGGGGTATCAGCGTACTCAGGACAAATTGTACAACAACTTTTGGGGTCCAATTTATCCTGTTACCCTTGTGAAAATACAAAACTGGGAGCTAAAAAATCATTTTTCTGAAAAAAAAAAAGAATTTTTAGTTTCATGGCACTGCGTTGTAAACTGTAGTGAAACACTTGGTTGTTCAAAGTTCTCACAACACATCTAGATAAGTTCCTTGGGAGGTCTAGTTTCCAATATGGGGTCACTTATGGGGGGTTTATACTGTTTGGGTACATCAGGGGCTCTGCAAATGCAACATGACGCCTGCAGACCAATCCATCTAAGTCTGCATTCCAAATGGCGCTCCTTCCCTTCCGAGCTCTGCCATGTGCCCAAACAGTGGTTCCCCCCCACATATGGGGTATCAGCGTACTCAGGACAAATTGGACAACAACTTTTGGGGTCCAATTTATCCTGTTACCCTTGTGAAAATACAAAACTGGGGGATAAAAAAATCATTTTTCTGAAAAAAAAAAGAATTTTCAGTTTCACGGCTCTGCGTTATAAACTGTAGTGAAACACTTGGGGGTTCAAAGCTCTCAAAACACATCTAGATAAGTTCCTTTGGAGGTCTAGTTTCCAATATGGGGTCACTTATGGGGGGTTTATACTGTTTGGGTACATCAGGGGCTCTGCAAATGTAACATGACGCCTGCAGACCAATCCATCTAAGTCTGCATTCCAAATGGCGCTCCTTCCCTTCCGAGCTCTGCCATGCGCCCAAACAGTGGTTCCCCCCACATATGGGGTATCAGCGTACTCAGGACAAATTGGACAACAACTTTTGGAGTCCAATTTATCCTGTTACCCTTGTGAAAATACAAAACTGGGGGCTAAAAAATCATTTTTCTGAAAAAAAAAATTTTTTTATTTTCATGGCTCTGCGTTATAAACTGTAGTGAAACACTTCGGGGTTCAAAGCTCTCAAAACACATCAAGATAAGTTCCTTAGGGGGTCTACTTTACAAAATGGTGTCACTTGTGGGGGGTCTTAATGTTTAGGCACATCAGGGGCTCTCCAAACGCGACATGGTGTCCCATCTCAATTCCAGTCAATTTTGCATTTATAAGTCAAATGGCGCTCCTTCCATTCCGAGCTCTGCTATGCGCCCAAACAGTGGTTTACCCCAACATATGGGGTATCGTTGAACTCAGGACAAATTGCACAACAACTTTTGTGGTCTAATTTCTTCTATTACCCTTGGGAAAATAAAAAATTGGGTGCGAAAAGATCATTTTTGTGAAAAAATATGATTTTGTATTTTTACGGCTCTGCATTATAAACTTCTGTGAAGCACTTGTTGGGTCAAAGTGCTCACCACACATCTAGATAAGTTCCTTAAGGGGTCTACTTTCCAAAATGGTGTCACTTGTGGGGGGTTTCAATGTTTAGGCACATCAGGGGCTCTCCAAACGCAACATGGCGTCCCATCTCAATTCCAGTCAATTTTGCATTGAAAAGTCAAATGGCGCTCCTTCGCTTCTGAGCTCTGTCATGTGCCCAAAAAGTGGTTTATCCCCACATATGGGGTTTCAGCATACTCAGGACAAATTGTACAACATCTTTTGGGGTCCATTTTCTCCTATTACCCTTGGTAAAATATAACAAATTGGAGCTGAAGTAAATTTTGTGTGAAAAAAAGTTAAATGTTCATTTTTATTTAAACATTCCAAAAATTCCTGTGAAACATTGGTTCCAAAATTGTGCTGATGTAAAGTAGACATGTGGGAAATGTTACTTATTAAGTATTTTGCATGACATATCTCTGTGATTTAAGGGCATAAAAATTCAAAGTTGGAAAATTGTGAAATTTTCAAAATTTTTGCCAAATTTCCATTTTTTTCACAAATAAACACAAGTTATATCGAATAAATTTTACAACTAACATGAAGTACAATATCTCACGAGAAAACAGTTTCAAAATCGCCAAGATCCGATGGACGACAGCCAAGTAGCCTCTAAAGAAACCTTGTCACAGGCCGCAGATGAAGGGTTTCCGTTTTGTATATTGTTGGAAATGAGGATGAGGACGGAGCCCTAAAGCCAACATACCTGAGCTGCAGGTGTCCGGAGGAAACTTTGGAACCGCCCAACTTAGGGACTTAACGCTAAAAAGGTATTTAATAATGTGACTGTACTTAATGGTGTTGTTCAAGAGCAGGGAGCTGACCCGATATCCATATTTTGCTGTAAATGGGGAGTTACTATATCGGGTCACCAAGCAGAGAGGGAAGGTAGTCAAGTATTTACTGATGCCAGAGCTATAAAGGCACAGAATGTTAGACATGGCCTATACTCCTGTGTTAGGAAGTCATCTGAGGGTAAAAAAACAGGAATGAATCCTCAAGAGGTTCTACTGGCCTAGTTGTCACAAAGAAATCTTGAATTATTATAGGTCCTGTCTCACCTGCCAGCTGACCTCCCCTGTGGCTCACATCTGTAGCCCCTTAGTGCTGTTGCCATTGAGGTTTCCATTTGAAGTTTATAGCTCAGGAGTTGGTCCATATCTTTTCCAGAATAGGGTTGTCTAAGAAGATTATAACGGACCAGGGGACTCCATTCATGTCAAAGGTGATGACAGAATTGTGCAAAACCCTGCAAATCACACAACTCAGAACCTTAGTCTACCATCCACAGACAGACGGCTTGGTGGAAAGGTTTGATGAAACCTTGAAGGCCATGTTACAGAAGGTCGTAGAGTTGACCAGATGAGACTGGGACTATCTACTGCCGTACCTTTTATTCTCCATCAGAGAAGTCCCACAAGCATCTACTGATTTCTTCCCTTTTGAACTGTTATATGGCTGACACCACTGTGGACTCCTGGATGTAGCAAAGGACACCTGAATGTAGCAAAGGACACTTGGTAGGAAAGGTCTACACCCTATAGGAGTGTAATTGAACATGTGGCCCGGATGCAAGAGAGAATTGCCGAGGTGATGCCCATTGTAAAAGAACACCTTCTCAAAGCACAAGAAGCACAGTTGAGGGTGTACAATAGATTGTCGAGGGTGAAACACTTCAAACCTGGGGATAGGGTACTGGTGCTGGCAAGTACTGTACAGAGTAAATTTCTGGCCAAATAGCAGGGCCCCATGAAGTAGTTGAAACTATAAAGTTCACCAACCAGGAAGAAGGAAGTCCTACCAGGTGTACCACGTCCACCTGATTAAGCCATGTTAGATAGGGAGACCATGGAAGCTCTGTGTTCGGTGGCTATGTCTGAAGCTGACATGAAAAGGTCAAGGTGGTAGAGTTGCTTTCGTGTGCCCAAAAGCAGCAACACAGAGAGTTGCTACATCGAATCAGAGACCTGTTCTTGGAATTACGGGTTGTACTCAGGTCATAGAGCATTAAGTTCTCATGGAGCCTCATGTTTGGATGAACTTGAAGCCGTATCATATTTTTGAAGCCTGTCAAGAGGTGAACTCGAAAAAGGTGAAGCAGATGATGAGCCTGAAAGTCATTGATGAGCCCAAAAGTGGCTGGCCCAGTCCAATAGTTTTGGTGCCGAAACCATATGGAGAATGGTGGATTTGCAACGGCTACAGGAAGCTTAATGAGGGCTCTAAGTTTCATATGTATTAAATGCCCATGTCAATGATCTGATTGAAAGGCTAGGGATGGCCAGGTACATAACCACAATTGACATACTGTAATTAAAAAGCATTGGCAAATTCTTCTGTCCCAAGTTGCCAAGGAGAAAATGGCCTTCTCAACGCCAGAAGGTTGTTTCCAGGACAGAAGGATGCCGATTGGGTTGCAAGGAGCTCCGGCACCTTCCAGAGAGCCATGGACTGGATCCTAGCTCCCCACAAGAAGTATGAAGCGGCCTACTTGGATGACATCCTGATCTTCAGCCAGGATTGAGGAAGCCATCTGAGCAAAGTACAGGTGATACTGGATGCTCTACACAAGGCAGGTTTTTCCATAAACCCGAAGAAATGTGTTTCATAGGCAAAGGTGAGATAAAGACCTAAATAAATAAAGTTGACGAGATCCAGAGTTGGCCACAACTCTTCTCAAAGAAGTAGGTAGGAGCGTTCCTGGGCATCATGATCTACTACCGCTGGTTTATCTCTAAATTTGCCATGATAGCCACCTCTCTGATGGATCACCTTAAAGGGACAAAGCTGGTAATGGCAAAGTGGTCTCCAAAAGCTGTGTAGTATGTTATATATTTTAAATGATTTCAACACTCCAATTAATTAATACGAATTATAGAGCTATTGATATGGTTTCAATCAGATATATATAATTCCCCCACATGTGTTCAGGGGCGCATCCCCCAGTTGCTGAATTTCTGCCATGTGTCATACATGAAGCCCCCTCCTCCAGTTGCAAAAAGCTGGTAAATCAGGTTTCATTGGGGATTGAGGGGATGTACCTTTGCGAGTGGACAAGAGACTGGTGACATCATTCCCCACACATGGGGGCTGGACATACCTCTGGTAGCTGGAGAGATATAACAGAGCACATGTGCTGGGGCCCACTCTCTTGCTTCCTGGACGATCAGTGATGAACTCCTACCATCCTATGTAATGCTCAATACAAAAAGTATAGGAGTACAACGTCCAAATTGATAAGGAAGTATAAATTTTGTTAATCATTTACAAATAAATAATTACATACTAGGATCAGGTAGCGATGGCTACCAATGTCCAGACACACAGATAAACTACTAGACAGTCAGTAAAGTGCTTAGTGCATAGTATTATTTGAGGGACATAACAAGTATAGGCAACGGTTATCACCAGAGATCATAATAAATGTGCGCTAGATTAGTGGGGCCCATATTACCCCATATTAGCCTTGCATACCCATAGTGTATCAGAGTCTGGACATGCGCCACGCCAACACCGACGCGCATTTCTCCTTTCTTTCTCAAGGTGCGGTGTAATGTATGACTATTGATTATGTGTTATTTTGAGTGACTGTTTATATTTATTATCTATTATTAAGTAAATTCATATTAGTTTATTCAATTGTCGTGTGAGCATTTATTTATTCATCTCAATTTTTTGAACCTTAACAAAACAAGTGGTGTCAGAAAGTAGGAATTGTGTCTTGAGTAAAAAATGTTTGCAAAATTGAATAAGTTTGTTAAGAATAGGAAAGCAATTGAGAGTGTTAGATCCTTGCCGGACTGGGTGTTGTCAGGACCATGAACCCCATTGGCAAAGGAATGTAATATATGCAGGGACAGCGTTTAGCAAATCCCCAGGATGTGGCTGCAAAATTTGATCTCTCAAGGTATGATACAAAGGAGCAAAAAACAGCAGCGGCCGTTGGATGGGTATGTGTCCAGTCACTGCAAAGTTTGCAGGGGGAGTTTGATCACTTGCGTTTAGAGCATACAGCTATAGAGCAAAGGATCAGCTTGCAATCAGCTTTGAGAGGTCAAGTGAAACAGCATGATAAAATGCAAAAGAGTTTTGAAGAATATATGATAAAAAATATGAATAAGAATAAGCGCAGGAGGAGACAGCAGTCAGTGTCAGATAGTCATACTGCACATGTTAGAACCATGATTGCACATGAGAAATGGTCAGATTTGTTAGAATGTGATGATTTAGAAAATGACGTAGAATTGCATGCCAGACCTACTGTAGTAACAAAGACCAAGAGAGAAGTCACTCAGCATAGAGGAGATAGGATGGATGCAGGAGATGCAGCTGTTGGCACAGAATCTGCTATGACAGAGGAAACTAGAAATTATACAGCAGGGGAACGAACAGAATTAGCCACCAGATACAGACAGCAAGCAGGAGAGAATTTATTAACATGGATTCTCAGGTTATGGGATTTTGGAGCCGATAATATTGAACCATCTTGAGGGCATAGGAATTGCTAGTATTTGTATTGATCCCATGGTACATTTAAAAATGAGACATGCAAGGGACACTGCAGAGAATTTTTCCCTATTGCATTTGGTGAGGGATTCTGTGGCACAAGTTTATGATTCTCCTATTGAACTAATACCACAAACACGATGAGAGTCTCTTGCAGATGCAGTTCAGAGACTGAGAGAAATCGCATGTATAGGTGGTATAACTCGCAATCCTTTGCCAGATATGAATGATCACTTTGCTGTTGTTGAGGATTGGAAGGGGCCAGATGCTGCAATGATGACAGCAATGATGAAAAATAAATTCATAGAAGGTGCCAAAGCTGCTTACAAATCCCCATTATTTACTATGTTCAGTGCGCTCATGGGAAACTCCACTAATGTATATACAGCATGCAGTTTGATCTCTCAGTTATCTGCTCTAGAAAAAACAAAAGTGTCAGTAGACAGAGTAGATCAAGAGAGAAGGAAAGGGAAAAGCAGAAAGGAGCTGTTTTGTGACCTGATAGCTAGTGGAGTTCCATTCCAGGACATAGATGGCATCCTTACTTGTGACCTGTTCAGAAGATGGCAAGATTTGAGCAGAAATGGCAGATTGAAAATCGCCAGGCCCAGGAGGGTGGCGACAAATGAAATAGGAGGTTGGAAGGATAGAGGTGGGACACCTGACAACAAAGTCCCTACTGCACCCGCCCCTTTGACTCCTCTAATACCATGCCTGTATTCCCTCATGGACTAATTAGATAAAAGTTGTGGAACATTCCATGAGAATTGTGTTTAAACAGTTTTGCCATTTGTTGATGTCTAATGATGTTTGTTTTTCTTAAAATAGTTTAAACGAAGAGAAAATCCTGTGAGCATATTATGACCTATGCGCTGACTGATATAATGAATTGGGTTTGGTCTTGGTGAATGCAAAAATATGCATTTCTCATTTGAGGGATTGTAATGCCTTCCAATTGACAGTCCGCTGTCATTTGGTGCTAGACCTTGGTGTTTTTAAATGGCAAAAGACCACAACAAATGCAAGATGAATGTATGTGGAAGCCATTGTGAAAGAGACAAACAAGGAAAAGAGGGTGTTACAATTACAGACAATGATTAGTTAGATAAATAACATTATGGGGGGTTAACTGAAGTAATTAGATGACTTGAAGACTTATTTGTTACATGTTTGTCACTGTATGTTGTTTGTACAAACCCCTGTATGTGTCATGGATATCCTTTGTTTAAATGGATCATAGCCAAAGAGAAAATCCACGTGGTATTTTTGTATTTTTCATTGATAATTTTGTATTTTTTATTTTTCATGAGCTCATTCTTTCAACTTTGTTTGCACAGTGATTCATTTTTTTTAAAAGGAACAATTTTTCAGCCCACCAAATGTTGGATTGGGGGGGTGGGGGTGTTAATTAACCTTTTTGTTTGTTTGCAGGAATTGAAAGAAGAGACCTTGGCCATCTGATTACCATGTGTGCATTGTAAATAGTTTTTGTCTCTGCAGTACTCAAACAGGAATCTATTTAAATTTAGAAGTGACTTATTTTATTTTTTGAGTATTTCTGATTTTTATATTTTTGGGAGTTCCTGTGTATATTTGATTTTTGAAAAATGTATACGTTAAATAAGAAATGATTTAAGTGAATGTTTGTTAAAATCAGTTTTTTGTTTTTTGACTTGCATCTACACTTCACTACAAAATTAACATGCAATACAAATGTGTGGGTTACCCAAAGTGTGATTTTCTTTGTTTCATATTTAAATGAGAAACTTTACTGAATTAATTTGTTAAAATTGGTTTAAAAGCATTGGTTTGGGTTATGTTTCTTAATGAAAAATGTGGAAACATTTAATTACTGATTTTGATTTTGAGTATTAACATAATTTTGAAATTCTTATTGACATTATTGTATTAGAAATTATTATGATCATCATTATTATTCAACTTTGATTTGATATTAATTTGATGCATTTGATGACTGATATTTGATAACTGATGGTACGATATATTCCATGTATAAGTCCATTTATAAATATGATACACATGTTTTATTTAGTAGAAAGTTATGATTTGGTATTAGAAATATCTTTGCTACCGTACAAAATTTCAAAGGTTGTTTTGGGCATATTTTATTGGACCAGGTATTTTTGTTTTATTCATTTGATGAAGGGGTGGAGAAATAAGCCACCAGGACCAGAACTTTTGGACTGAGTTATCATGGACCAAGTTAATACATCTTGGACTGTTGCTTTGCACTGAACTTTATCAAGTGTGACTTTGAATTTATTTCCAATTATGCAGGCTGTATCTGTGCCAATGTCCAATTGAGTGCTTAGACCAAGCCCAGATGCTGCTAAGCCGTGACCAGGGTGAACCTCAGAACCTCCACCTTAGAAGCGTCTGCCTGAATATAAATGGCGTATAATTTGAGGCCCTGACCAGCTGCAGCAATAGAAGATGAAGGGACTCAGCCATGGACACCTGCACCCCATCACCCATTGCTTTGAAGAAATGAAGGGTTAATGTTAAAGGGCAGGGACAGATTACGTTTATGAGTCTGTCCTTTGGCCAACTGTTATGATCCGGTGGTAGGATCACAAAACTGACCTGATAGGTAAACCTGAATTGTAGGACAAGCTCCGGGAATGTGGAAACTATACCGACCGCAATCCTGATCCTATCCACACACACTAAAGGCAGCCGTGGAGCATTACCTAAAAACCTAGACGCCTCTACACAGCCTAAGAAACTGGCTACCCCTAGAGAGAAAGCAAAGCCTCACTTGCCTCAGAGAAATAACCCCAAAGTTTAGACAGCCCCCCACAAATAATAACGGTGAGTTAAGGGGAAAATACAAACGTAGGAATGAAAAACAGGTTTAAGCAAATGAGGCCCGCTAACACTAAATAGTCAGAAGAAAGCAAGGGATCTGTGCGGTCGGTACAAAAACTATCAAAAACTATTCACGCAGAAAGTACAAGAACCCCCACACCGACTCACGATGTGAGGGGCGCACTCTGCACCCCAGAGCTACCAGCAAGCGAAAAATCACATATAAGCAAGCTGGACTGAACACATCATATACTGAGAAACATATTCCAGGAAACAATGAGCAAAAAGAACTAGCAAGACTTAGCTTCTCAGAAAGAGACAGGTCACCAGGGAGATCCAGGAGAGGTCAGAACCAGTACTGAATACAACGACAGCAGGCAACAAGTAAAGGTCCAGGTGGAGTTAAATAGGAACCAGCATAGCAGGAAATGAGGCAGCTGAGCCCAGCTCCAGACCCGCAGTATCGCTAAAGGCCACCAGAGGGAGCCCAGACGGAATTCACAACATCCAACCAGGGAAAGCAGTGAAGTCATCTTGGCCTTTAGGCAAGAGGATGAGGGCACAATAATCCCCGTGTTTTCCCTGCATCAGAGACCAATCTATATTTGTGGTCTAAAGAAGAAACGAAGATTTCTGCAAAGACATTTCATTATTCCAGTACTTTTTGGTCCATTGTTTTGTTTTTAATTTTTGATTTTTATATCCATTGTTTTTTAAACCAACATGGTTTTCTATTGGTAGCAAACAAATAAACACATAGGGAACAATAATGTATAATGGTTTCTGAAGAATTTGAGTAGTTTAGTGGTAGGATAATTAATTAAAGTGATTGAAATCAGGGGTGGAATGTGTAGTATGTTATATATTTTAAATGATTTCAACGCTCCAATTAATTAATATGAATTATAGAGCTATTGATATGGTTTCAATCAGATATATATATCTAATTCCCCCACATGTGTTCAGGGGTGACATCATTCCCCACACATGGGGGCTGGACACACCTCTGGTAGCTGGAGAGATATAACAGAGCACATGTGCTGGGGCCCGCTCTCTTGCTTCCTGGACGATCAGTGATGAACTCCTACCATCCTATGTAATGTACGACTATTGATTATGTGTTATTTTGAGTGACTGTTTATTATCTATTATTAAGTAAATTTATATTAGTTTATTCAATTGTCATGTGAGCATTTATTTATTCATCACAATTCTTTGAACCTTAACAAAACACAAGCTTATACAGCCTTCCAGGAACTGAAGCTAGCCCCGTATAAACAACAAGCGTTATTGGCACCGGACCTCTCTAAAGAGTTTGTGGTCCAGACAGATATGTCAGATGTTGGCCTTGGTGCTGTCTTGTCACAGGAGGTGACCCCATAATGTATCTAAGTTGAAAGAAGTCTTCCTGCGTTCAGACCAACTCCATTTTGGAGAAGGAATGCTTAGCCAACAAGTTGGCATTGGACACTCTAAGGTACTACCTCTTAGGCAGGAATTTAAGGCTAGTGTCAGTCCATGCCCTCCTGAGGTGGAAGCGGGAGAAGAAGCTGAAAAATGCCAGAGTGACAAGTGTTTCCTAGCACTTCAAGATTTTAGCTTCCATGTGGAGCATAGGCTTGGGAAACTACATGGCAATGCTGACACTCTGTCAATGGTCCACTGTTTGATGGCGGAAGGTGCCAAGCCCCGTGGCTTTGGGCAGAAGGGGAGGTATGTAAGATGGCCATCGGACAGGTCCTAAGTGGATATATGTATCATAGACGATAGTAGCTTCAGTGATGTAACCCCAGGAAAGCAGGCTCCAGCATTTTTAGTGCTGAGAGAGTTAATAGGGTGTATCAGGCTCAGGTTTATGAGCAGTTAAAGAAACGGGTGGGACTGGCTGCTCGCAGATCCCAACCCTGGGGATATGGTACTGCAGAGAAAATAGATACCAGTTTTCTCATTCAGTGTCTGTCAGGAGGTGTGTAGTGTTTGTCTTTGCTAAGGACTCAAGAACTGGACACTAATCCACGCGGGCAAAACAGCAATACTGTATGGACTATTGACTTTGTGTCTTCACCTTGTGCCACAAAAGGCTGTTTTGCTTGGTTTCCTTAGTGGTTTATGAAGTCTTAATAAACCAACCTGGACATTTTACTGTAACTTTTCCTTGTTCCTACTACAAACACAACCAAGGGAGTAAAAATCTGCCAAAAAAATCCATACCGTATATACTCGAGTATAAGTCGACCCGAGTTTAAGCTGAGGCACCTAATTTTGCCACGAAAAACTGGGTAAACTTATTGACTTGAGTATAAGCCGGGTATGCATTGTCCCCTCATCCATATCCTGGTATGCATGGCTCCCCATCCTGTCCTTGTATGCATGGCTCCCCCGTCCCTGTCCTTGTATGCATGGCTCCCCATCCCATAATTGTATGCATGGCTCCCCATCCCATCCTTGTATGCATGGCTCCCCGTCCCTGTCCTTGTATACATGGCTCCCCATCCCGTCCTTGTATGCATGGCTCCCTCGTCCCTGTCCATGTATGCATGGCTCTCTATTCCTGTCCTTGTATGCATTGCTTCCCGTCCCTGTCCTTGTGTGCATGGCTCCCCCGTCCCTGTTCTTGTATGCATGGCTCTTTAGCCCCTATCCTTGTAGGCATGGCTCCTTATCCCCTATCCTTGTATGCATGGTGCCTATAAAAAAAGCAAATACATCCTACTTAACTCCCTGCGCGCCTTCGCGGCATCTCGTTCTGGCGCTAGCAGCTCTTCCTGCCGAGTGATCACTTGGTTCCGCTCATTAAGGTAATGAATATTCACTCCACACCTGTGGGAGTGGAGAGACAAGAATATTCATTACCTTAATGAGCAGGGGCCACGTGATCATCAATTAGAAAATCAATTAATATGAAGTATCAAATATAATTTGTGAAAAGAGAGCCATATTATTGTGATTAAAGTGCTCAGTGCATATATAAAAGATGACTCTCAAAATATTTTTTAAAACAGTATCTTACATCATACAAAGTGCTTATTAATACATACAACATACAATTAATCAAACGATCACAGGTGTTGCATCCTAAATAGACTTACATCACACTCACATCTCCATATTCCGAACACATGCCGGAACCTCAGCGTCCTCAGGAATCATTTGCACATGTCTATGAAGGCACACACATTTCTCCCACAATTCCGGGTGTGCGCATCTGCGCAATGCTGAGGCAAAAGACAAAATTGTCATATTGGAAAAGGTTATTATTATCATTTATTATTATTATAGCGCCATTTATTCCATGGCGCTTTACATGTGAGGAGAGGTATACATAATAAAAACAAGTATAATAATCTTAAACAATACAAGTCACAGCTGGTACAGGAGGAGAGAGGACCCTGCCCGTGAGGGCTCACAATCTACAAGAGATGGGTGAGGTACAGTAGGTAAGGATAGAGCTGATCTTGCAGTGGTTTGGTGGATCGGTGGTTACTGCAGGTTGTAGGCTTGCCAGAAGAGGTAGGTCTTCAGGTTCTTTTTGAAGCTGTAGGTGAAAGTCTGATATGATGTGGTAGAGAGTTCCAGAGTAGGGGTAATGCGTGAGAGAAATCTTGTATGCAATTGTGAGAAGAGGAGATAAGAGGGGAGTAGAGAAGGAGATCTTGTGAGGATCGGAGGTTGCATGCAGGTAAGTACTGGGAGACGAAGTTACAGATGTATGGAGGACACAGGTTGTGGATGACCTTGTATGTCATGGTTAGGCTTTTGTACTGTAGTCTCTGGGTAATGGGGAGCCAGTGTAGGGATTGACAGAGGGGGGAGGCCGGGGAATAGCGGGGGGACAGGTGGATTAGTTGGGCAGCTGAGTTTAGAATAGATTGGAGGGGTGTGAGAGTGTTAGAGGGGAGGCCACAGAGCAGGAGGTTACAGTAGTCGAGGTGGGAGATGATGAGGGCATGGACTAGGGGTTTTGCAGATTCTTGGTTGAGGAATGTACGGATCCGTGAAATGTTTTTGAGTTGAAGGCGGCAGGAAATGGAAAGGGCTTGGATATGTGGTTTGAAGGAGAGTTCAGTGTCAAGGATTACCCCGAGGCAGCAAGCTTGTGGGACTGGGGAGAGTGGGCAGCCGTTTACTGTAATGGATAGGTTCGTTGGGGGGGTCGCGTGAGATGGGGGAAAGACAATGAATTCTGTTTTGTCCATGTTAAGTTTTAGAAATCTAGCGGAGCGGAGAAGAAGGATGAAATAGCGGACAGACATTGAGGGATTCTGGTTAGTAGGGTGGTGATTAGTGTTGAGCGATACCTTCCGATATCCAGAAGTATCAGTATCGGATTGGATCGGCCGATACTCAAAAAATATCGGACATCACCGATACCGATACCCGATACCAATGCAAGTCAATGGGACAAAAATATCGGAATTAAAATAAACCCTTGTAGGCTAATTCTACATGAAGGAAAACAACTAAGAATAATGTAGAATGTATTGGGGAGGTGGAGGGGACATTAAAGGCATAGTGGTTTAGGCCAATCAAATGGAATAGCGTGAACGGCGCTGCAAGGCCAAAAAAAGCTCCTCTATGTAATCCTATATAGTGTTTTTAAACAATCTAGCAGGATACGGATGGAAAGCCACTAATAGGATAAATTTGAACAAAATGTGCAGCAGGCTGCACTAATTGAAAAAAGGACAATGGAACAGTATGAGGCAGTGACGCACCCTGAGTTGACTACAACCAGCGGTGGCTGCAGACCAGACTACAGAGTGAGCTGCACTCACACAGACACCTTGCAGACAGCCGTGAACAGCGCTGCAAGGCAAAAACAAGGTTCTCACACAGCGGTTGCTAAATTAGCCTGGGTAAAACACAATGAAGCAAATCGCTATCTCAAAACTGGCCCTCAGTCAGAACACAGCGTCCTATCCCTAACTGAATTCACAGCAGAGTAAACCCAAAATGGCGGCAGCGACTTTTATAGTGCATTATGACATCATTTCAGCAGCCAATCACAGCCATGCCAGTAGTTACATGCCTAACATGCAGAACAGGATGTGTCCACACTTCTAATGATTCCTCATTGGCTGAATTCTGTCTCTTTGAATTATGGGAACTTCCGATTCCAGTATCCAATATACTGAAAGTATCGGAACTCGGTATCGGAATTCTGATACCGCAAATATTGGCCGATACCCGATACTTGAGGTATCGGAATGCTCAAAACTAGTGGTGATATCTGGTCCAGAGATGTAGATCTGTGTGTCATCAGCATAGAGATGATACTGAAAACTGTGAGATTCTATGAGCTGTCCCAGGCCAAAAGTGTAAATGGACAAGAGCAGGGGCCCTAGAACTGAACCTTGCGGGACTCCGACAGATAGGGGGTGAGGTGAGGAGGTGGTGTGTGAATGGGAGATGCTGAATGTTCGGTCAGTTAGGTATGACGAGATCCAGGATAGGGCCAAGTCTGTGATGCCAAGGGATGAGAAGGTATGTAGTAATAGGGAATTGTCCATTGTGTCAAAGGCAGAGGACAGGTCCAGGAGGAGGAGGATAGAGTAGTGTCGCTTGCTCTTGGCGGTTATGGTCATTGGTGACCTTAGTTAGGGCAGTTTCAGTGGAGTGGTGTGACCGGAAGCCTGATTGTAAGCGGTCGAAGAGGGAGCAGGAAGAGAGATGGGAGGACAGTTCAAGATGGACGTGTTGTTCCAGTAGTTTTGAGGCATAGGGGAGAAGCTATATAGGGCGATACCTTTTTGAGGATAGGTGTGATTGAAGCATGTTTAAAGCTTGAGGGGAAAACACCAGTTGTTAGTGATAGGTTGAAGAGATGGGTTAGAGTTGGGATGAAGACTGTGGCGAGGATTGGGATGAAGTGGGAAGGGATCGGGTCAAGTTCACAGGTGGTGAGATGCGATCTTGAGAGTAGAGCGGAGAGTCCAATCATTGTGCATGTCCACAGACTTTAGAACACTTAAATGTATTTAGAACAATAATTCTGAACGTAGGGTAAGAGCATCTATCCCAAAACATGTTTATCAGGACTCACTCATAGTGATATACAGTTATACGCTGTGGCATGACATCGAAATTATGGTGATATAGACATAGATATTTTGTTGGTATAGAAACAGCTCAATAAGGAATATAAGGGATACACAGGGATGTCACATAAGTTCATCAATGTCACTAGGTGTGGGAAAACCTCAACAATCAAGTGGGGTATCCCACATCTATAAGTGGAAGGTGAATTGGGAAGGAGAGTGAGTCCCCCACATCCACCAACCACAAATGTGACACATAATGATGAAACCCAATTATTGCTGTATATTTTTCCTTACTGTTAATAAGTTGATATATAGTAATAATCAACCTGAATGACACAAACATATAATGAAGTGCATATATATCACCATATAAGAGTCAGGGCATAGGTCTGACAATATCACTACATAGAAATAAAATTGTTCAGAGAAAAGGTTGTAAAATGTGATAACAATCAAAGCTCAACAATTATTCATTATCAATCCAAACATTAATTTTAATCAATATACAAAAGCTATGCCATATATATAGTACCACAAATATTGGATACAGACAAGGCGCAATGATTCAAAAAAAGAAAAAAATATTCCAACAAAAAATATATATAGCAAGAATGAAGACGTGAGTATGACAGTCTCATAGCATGCAAAACCTGAAAAAGAGAAAGAGACAAAAAACAAATTAATCATATAGATTACATAACATAGCCCCAAACAGCCGTTACGATGTGGCTATAAATTACTTATACATCATTATGAGATCTGACTCAATTTAAAATCAGCGTTGAGGCCATGTGACCTCAATGTATTTAATTTTGTTATCCATTCAAGTTCTTTTTTCTTGAACAATCGAACACGATCCCCTCCTCTCCTCATCACTGGTATGGCATCAATAATACGGAAATATAATTGTTTCTCAGTATGACATTTTTCGGTAAAGTGTTTTGATACCGGCAAATCCATTCTCTTCTTCCTTATGGTATGTCGATGCTGATTGATTCTACTCTCGAAATCACACGTAGTCTCACTGACATACCACAGGAAACAAGGACATCGCAACAAGTAAATTACATGGTCGAAGTCACAAGTCACATACTGTCTGATGTGAAACTCTTTATTAGTGCTTGGATGGGAGAATTTTGAACCCTTAATCATCAGACAACAATTGATAAATGACAGACACGGGAAACAACCCCTTCTATCATTACCCGTCAATGTTGTCTGGGCAGGTTTCTTAAAAGATCCAATATCGGATTTCATTACACTTGAGCTTATTATCTGAGAGGCCATATGACTGCTAGCCAAGGAAGCGTGCACTTCATAAGGTATTTTGTTGGGTGCTGTTCCTATTTTTTCTATCTATATATATACATATACAGTGCCTTGCAAAAGTATTCGGCCCCCTGGTACTTTTCAACCTTTTCCCACACATCATGCTTCAAACATAAAGATACTAAATGTAAATTTTTGGTGAAGAATCAACAAGTGGAACACAATTCTGAAGTTGAATGAAATTTATTAGTTATTTTAAATTTTTGTGGAAATTCAAAAACTGAAAAGTGGGACGTGCAATATTATTCGGCCCATTTAAGTTAATACTTTGTTGCGCCACCTTTTGCTACGATTACAGCTGTAAGTCACTTGTGGTATGTCTCTATCAGTTTTGTACATCGAGAGACTGAAATTCTTGCCCATTCTTCCTTGGCAAACAGCTCGAGCTCAGTGAGGTTTGATAGAGATCGTTTGTGAACAGCAGTTTTCAGCTCTTTCCACAGATTCTCAATTAGATTGGGGTCTGGACTTTGACTTGGCCATTCTAACACCTGGATACGTTTATTTGTGAACCATTTCATTGTAGATTTTGCTTTATGTTTGGGATCATTGTCTTGTTGGAAGACAAATCTCCGTCCCAGTCTCAGGTCATTTGCAGACTCCAACAGGTTTTCTTCAAGAATGGTCCTGTTTTTGGCTTCATCCATCTCCCCATCAATTTTAACCATCTTCTCTGTCCCTGCTGAAGAAAAGCAGGCTCAAACCATGATGCTGCCACCACCATGTTTGACAGTGGGGATGGTGTGTTCAGGGTGATGAGCTGTGTTGCCTTTACGCCAAACATATCGTTTGGCATTGTTGCCAAAAAGTTCTATTTTGGTTTCTTCGGACCAGAGCACCTTCTTCCACATGTTTGGTGTGTCTCCCAGGTGGCTTGTTGCAAACTTTAAACACTTTTTATGGATATATTTGAGAAATGGCTTTCTTCTTGCCCCTCTTCCATAAAGGCCAGATTTGTGCAGTGTACAATTGATTGTTGTCCTATGGACAGACTGTCCCACCTCAGCTGTAGATCTCTGCAGTTCATCCAGAGTGATCATGGGCCTCTTGGCTGCATCTCTGATCAGTCTTCTCCTTGTTTGAAATGAAAGTTTAGAGTGATGGCCGGGTCTTGGTAGATTTGCAGTGGTATGATACTCCTTTCATTTCAATATGATCGCTTGCTCAGTGCTCGTTGGGATGTTTAAAGTTTTGGAAATCATTTTGTATCCAAATCGGGCTTTAAACTTCTCCACAAAAGTATCACGGACCTGCCTGTTGTGTTCCTTGGTCTTCATGATGCTCTCTGTGCTTTAAACAGAACCCTGAGACGATCACAGAGCAGGTGCATTCATATTGAGACTTGAATACAAGCAGGTGGATTATATTTATCATCATTAGGCATTTAGGACAACATTGAATCATTCAGAGATTCACAATGAACTTCTGGAGTGAGTTTGCTGCACTGAAAGTAAAGGGGCCGAATAATATTGCACACCCCACTTTTCAGTTTTTGAATTTTCAAAAATTTAAAATAAACAATAAATTTCGTTCAACTTCACAATTTTGTTCCACTTTTTGATTCTTCACCAAAAATGTACATTTGGTATCTTTATGTTTGAAGCATGATATGTGGGAAAAGGTTGAAAAGTTCCAGGGGGCTGAATACTTTCGCAAGGCACTGTATTAGGTTTAATCTAGTTAGTATGTGTGATATCACTTGTTTTTATGTTCTGTGATCACAGAAGTGCACAGCTGTCGTATATTGAACATTGTATTCTGTAAAACTGGGGACAAGAACTCAGAAACATTTATAGAAGCATTAATACAAAAACTGTTTTATTCAGCTTCTGGATCCTCCAGCAACAATGATGAAGCCCTGGAAGAAGCTGGAGATTAGTTGGCTGTACATGTTATGTGAATTTTATACTATTTTCATCTTACATTTCTCTTCACTGTGTTCTCCTTCAGTCATTTCTACCTACAGTAACATTAATATAAATTATTATTAATATAATATCCTGCAAAAGGATGCTGCATGGGAATCCTAGAGTGAGTAGGGGAGATGTAAAATTTATATCAATAATCCTTTATTATTAACACTTTTCCTTTGACTGGATACATTGCTACACTTTATTAAGTTGGAATGCTCCCACGCGCGCGTAGGGCAATGGCAACTCGGTACCGGGTCTATCTCTCTCGGTTCTGGGGATGTCACGGTGGCCGACCCGGTCCGTGGCCCTACTGAGGGGCGTCCAATTAAAGGATGAAGTAGTTTGTTGTTTGTATGGTGTTCGTGACGCCACCTGTGGTATTCGGTCAGGATGACCGACGCTGCTTAGGGGTCCGCTGGGGTGATGTTATGGCAGCTAGATGGTATACCTTCCCACAGGTGAAGGATGTCCCCAGGGCTTCCCAGTAAGGTAGATGATGATGGTGCAAGTCGCAGTAAATAACGAGGACACAAGGTTGCAGTCTCTTTACCTTTTACTGTAGACTTCAGTGTCCACAATCCAGAGCACTGCTAACAGGGCTGGCTGAATCCGGCCGGTCCGAAGGCACATCCAGAGTTCCATTTGCAGGTGGAAATCAGTAGCCTTCCTACTAGCACCTGTGTGTTGTAGTACTTCCCTGCTGAGCACCACGGGATAGTCCTCACAACTGTCGTGTATGATTCTGATATTCTCTCTCCGTCCCCCAGATGGTATGGATAGGATGACCCGTATGACGGGGTAGGCCTGGAGCTATTTTATAGGGACCCTAGAGACGCCCCTCTCCCACAATTTGCCTCAGTTGTCTTCATTAGGTACTGTATTAAGGTTGGGCAGCCAACTTGGAATTAACTGTCCTGCCGTAGTTCAAAGTAATGCGTAGAGCCAATTACTCCCTCGGTGTTCCGGCCACCGGCTACGCGCCTCAGAAGGGGGCAGCCGATCTCGGGGCAGACCCTCCTCCCGGTGTTATCTCCTTGTGCTGCGATCTCGTTTCTCACACTCCACAATATACTTCGCTTCGTGTCCTTTCTTAGGATGCTGCCGCAATGAAGTGCAGTCGCAGCTCCATAACGTTCTAACTCTCGCTCCGTCTCTGTCAGGATCCCACCCCTGACAGGGACCTCTGTCTGCAGCTCTGATGTTCCTCCTTCTCCCCCTGTCTGCCTGACAGGTCTTTCCTGGGTCAAACCCAGTAGCGTTCTGCCTGACTTCCCATCCAACCCACCAGCTTTACCCGTGTGTGAGGAGTGGCCTAGTAAATAGCACCTTTGCTCCCCCTGGTGGACTGGAGTGTGAAGTGTAGTGTGTGACTGTGATACCTGGTCAGGTGAACTCCTTTAGTACCATCAGACGTAACATCACTATCCCTGGTGGAAGAGCGACATTACTGCAACAACCAGGACTCTGGGGCGCTGCGGACACTGTGTAGCTCCAAGAGACTATTGACTTTCGAAAATGTCATTCTTGCAAATTTAATCTCTCAAATGGTGATGAGTAAGAGAAGGTGGTCACCAATGGCGGCAGGCCACGCGACTGCTATGGGGCCCATGAGAGGGGCCCGATGTCAGCGCCTGCTTTGGGACCCTATCCACCTGTAAGGGCTCGCACTCAGCCCGTCAGCGCATGCACCATGCCTCCCCTCTGGCAGTCAGTGATGATGAAGGACATTTCCACCCCCAACACTCTTCCTCGGCGTCTGACGTCGGGCACGATGACTCCCGCTGTACTGAGATGGGCGGCGCTTCACACTACACACTCAGGAGATCGAAGTATCAGGTGAAAGGAGGAGTGGTGCTTATTGTATAATGTTTATTTATTTATTTTAAATCAGTGACTGGTGGCCATAATATAGTATGGAGGACTATGGGGAGTGCATTATATAGTATGGAGGACAATAGGGGGTGCATTATATAGCATGGAGGACCATGGAGAGTACATTACATAGTATGAAAGACCATTGTGGGTGCATTATATGGTATGGGGACAATGAGAAGTGCATTACATCGTATGGAGGACTATGGGGGCATTATATAGTAAGGAGGACCATGGGGAGAGCATTTTATAATATGAATGACCATGGGGAGAGCATTAGACAGCACTGAGGACCATGGGGAGAGCATTATATAGTATGGACGACCTGGAGGAGAGCAATATATAGTTTGGAGGACCATGGGGGTGCATTATATAGTATGAAGGACCATGGAGGTGCGTTATATAGTATGCCCTTACAGTGTTTGCTCCACTAAACCTCACTCTCCTTTGCTATCCCCAAACTCCAGCACCCTCTAACCAACTAATCATCTTCCCTTCCCTCTTTCCTCCCCATCTGACCTCCTCTGCTGACCTGCTCCTCAACCTCAGATCTCTCCAAATAAAACGGCGCTTCACACTACACACTCAGGAGATCGAAGTATCAGGTGAAAGGAGGAGTGGTGCTTATTGTATAATGTTTATTTATTTATTTTAAATCAGTGACTGGTGGCCATAATATAGTATGGAGGACTATGGGGAGTGCATTATATAGTATGGAGGACAATAGGGGGTGCATTATATAGCATGGAGGACCATGGAGAGTACATTACATAGTATGAAAGACCATTGTGGGTGCATTATATGGTATGGGGACAATGAGAAGTGCATTACATCGTATGGAGGACTATGGGGGCATTATATAGTAAGGAGGACCATGGGGAGAGCATTTTATAATATGAATGACCATGGGGAGAGCATTAGACAGCACTGAGGACCATGGGGAGAGCATTATATAGTATGGACGACCTGGGGGAGAGCAATATATAGTTTGGAGGACCATGGGGGTGCATTATATAGTATGAAGGACCATGGAGGTGCGTTATATAGTATGCCCTTACAGTGTTTGCTCCACTAAACCTCACTCTCCTTTGCTATCCCCAAACTCCAGCACCCTCTAACCAACTAATCATCTTCCCTTCCCTCTTTCCTCCCCATCTGACCTCCTCTGCTGACCTGCTCCTCAACCTCAGATCTCTCCAAATAAAACCTAAAACAAGCCAGCCACTCTCTTTGTCCCACCTCCTCTCCTTCTCTCTGTTTCTTCTCACTGCTGGTGACATATCTCCCAATCCTGGACCCCCACAGCTATTACTTCCCATTAATTCCCCCTCCTACTGCTCCCTATCTAATATGAACTACTGCAATCTCTCCAACATAAAGCCTTGCCCTTGATGCCTACCCCCCTGCTCCCTCTCTCTGGAGCACTCTAGAATGCCCATTCCATCTGCAATTAGCTTCATGTGATTCATGACCTCTTTGGCCTCACAGAAACATGGTTGACACCCTCTGACACAGCCTTCCCTGCTGTGCTGTGTTATGACAGCCTCCACTTCACCCACATTCCTCGCCCCGGCAACAGACATGGTGGAGGAGTGGGTCTTCCCCTTTCTACTAACTGCACATTTAACCCAATCCCACCTCTACCCTCCCTTATCCTCCCCTCATTTGAAGTCCATTCTGTCTGCATCTACTCTCCAACCTCCAAGCGGCTGTCATATACCATATACCGACCTCTGGGCCCGGCCACTGCCTTTATTGACAAATTCTCTACCTGCTTCTTCACATTCTTTCCACTGACATTCCCATTATCATCATGGGTGACTTCAACATCCCTACTGATACCCTTCAGTCAACAGCCGCCAAACTCCTGTCCCTTACATAATCTTTTGGACCTACTCAGTGGTCCTCTTCAGCCACCCACACAGATGGACATACATTAGACCTGATCTTCACCCGTCTTCACCCGTCTCTGCGCTCTAACTTCACAACCTCCCCTCTCCCTCTATCTGACCTCCATCTACTCACTTTCTCATCCCTGTCCTCCTCACCTGTCTACCATGTCCAGCAACATGCGCACCTCCGCAGAAACCTTGCACACCTAGACACCCACACGCACTCTGACTCTAAGCTACCACTGGCATCCATATCCTCACTCCACGACACAGACAGTGCCACTGCTTTCTACAATGCCACTCTTGTATCAGCTATTGACATGGTCATCCCTCTAGTTCATGGCAGAGTACGACGTATCAATAGACAACCCTGGCACAATAACATCACTGAAAAGCTTCGATAATTGTCCAGTGATGCAGAGCGGCATTGGAAGAAAACAAGTTCGCAAGATGATTTCACTGCATTCAAACAAGCAACACTCGTATCTTCCCTATCCTACAACCCCAAACAGTTATTCAAAACTTTTAACTCCCTCCTCCGTCCACCACTGCCCCCTCCAACATCCCTCATCTCTGCTGAGGACTTTGCCACACACTTCAAAAATAAGATCGACCAAACAAGGCAAATCTTTATTGTTCAACCACCACTACCCCTTTATATACCAGACCAATGCCCTTCCCCCATAACCTCCCTCTCCAACATCACTGAAGGGGAGCGTAATTGTCTCCTCTCCAAATCACACCTCACCACTTGTACACTAGACCCCATCCCATCCCAACTCCTCCCCAACCTCACCACCACACTTGTCCCATCCCTAACCCATCTCTTCAACCTATCACTAACTTCAATCACGCCTATCCTTAAAAACCAACCCTCGACCCAACCACTATGTCCAGCTATCTCCCAATATCTCTGCTCCCATTTGCTTCCAAACTCCTGGAGCAGCACATCCACGCTGAAATTTTCTCCCACCTCTCATCGAATTTGCTCTTTGACAATCTACAGTCTGGTTTCTGTCCCCATCATTCCACTGAGACTGCCCTGAACAAAATTACTAAGACCTATTTACAGCCAAAGCTAGTAGACAATACTCCTCCTTCTAGACCTGTCCTCTGCTTTCGACACAGTTGACCACTGACTCCTACTACAGATCCTCTCTTCCTTTGGCATCAAATACCTTGCCCTATCCTGGATCTCCTCATACTTTTCCAACTGCACATTCAGCGTCTTCCACTCCCACACTACCTCCTCATCCCACCCTCTCTCTGCTGGAGTCCCCCAAGGCTCTGTTCCAGGACCCCTACTCTTCTCAATCTATACACTTGGCCTGGGACAACTCCTAAAGTCTCATGGATTCCAGTACCACCTTTATGGTGATGACACTCTGATCTACCTCTCTGGCCCAGACGTCACCTCTCTGCTAATTTCAAAAAACTGACCGTCACATCCAAACATAGACTAAGTGTGAACAGGTGCTGAACCTAGAGTCACCAACTCCTATACAGTCAAATAAATAGGGCAGCATATTGCGGCACTAAAACATTGAAACATGAAAGGAAAGTTTAGGACCTGGTATATGAGAGATGCCTTAATGTGGCTACCAGGTACATATGAATTGGCCAATTTATGCGCTAAACGCTCTCATTTTTTCATATTTCTAATGCAGTAATGCAGTTCAATTTTCATGTTTCATGTTTGCATGTTTTAGCGCCGCAGTGTGCTGCCTTATTTATTTGACTGTCACCTCTCTGCTGTCCAGAATCCGGGAGTGTCTGTCAGCCATATCCTCCTTCTTCTCCTCTCGCTTCTTCATACTCAATGTGGACAAATCTGAACTCATCATCTTTCCTCTATCTCCCAGATCTTCCTTACCTGATCTGTCTATCACAATAAATGACATCACGCTTTTCCCCGTACTGGAAGTCCACTGCCTAGGAGTAACCCTTGACACTGCCCTGCCCTTCAAACCGCACATCCAAGTTCTTTCCACCTCCTGTCGTCTCCAGCTCAAAAATATTTCCAGAATTCATCCTTTCCTCAACATTCAATTTACTAAAATGCTTGTGCATGCCCTCATCATCTCCCGCCTCGACTACTGCAACGTCCTTTTCTGTGGCCTCTCTGCTAACACTCTCCCATCTCTCCAGTCCATTCTTAACTCTGCTGCTTGACTAATTCATCTCTCTCCTCGCTACTCCTCCGCTTCTCCCCTCTGCAAATCTCTTCACTGGCTCCCATTCCCACAGCGTATCCAGTTCAAATTACTACTACTGACCTACAAAGCCATCCATAAGCTGTCTCCTCCATATATCTCTGAACTAATCTCCTGATATCTTCCCTCACGTAATCTCCGGTCCTCCCAAGACCTCCTTCTCTCCTCCGCACTTATTCATTTCTCACCTAATCGCCTCCAAGACTTCTCCCGAGTATCCCCCATCCTCTAGAATTCTGTGCCCCAACACGTCTATCAACCACATTAGGATCCTTCAGATGGAACCTGACTCCTCACCACTAAAAAGGAGAATCTAATTCCCAAAAGACTCTGGATTACAATCCCAATTCTTCATACCTACAATACCCATTACGCACAAAACCTTTGTCACAGGACTTCTGAGAGACTTAGAAACCACTTTTTGCATGTCTGCTACAGAATAAAAAGTAAAGTCCAAGTCCAATTTGAAACTCTGAGGAAAACACTTACAGAAAACACAGAACAAAAATTACTACAATACTACAACAAACTATGGACCTTTCTGATTCATAACAAGGACAAGAAACTACACAGATTGTGCCTCAATTCTGGACTCTATACAAAGAGATACAAAACAAAGCCAAAACCTGACAACTTGGACAACCACTCCATTCCAGACACAAAAGCATCTAACTATGTCATTAAAGGAAACCTGTCACCTGAATTTGGCGGGACCGGTTTTGGGTCATATGGGCGGGGTTTTCAGGTGTTTGATTCACCCTTTCCTTACCCGCTGGCTGCATGCTTGCCGCAATATTGGATTGAAGTTCATTCTCTGTCCTCCGGAGTACACGCCAGTGCAAGGCAATATTGCCTTGCGCAGGCGTGTACTCCGGAGGACAGACAATGAACTTCAATCCAATATTGCGGCCAGCATGCAGCCAGCGGGTAAGGAAAGGGTGAATCAAACACTTGAAAACCCCGCCCATATGACCCCAAACCGGTCCCGCCAAATATAGGTGACAGGTTCCCTTTAATCTCTTAGATTATAAACCCAACAAAGTGGAGCTGGCCGTGCTTTCTAGAGGAATCTCATTTTGTCCTTCTAAGGCCCTGGATAAAACTGAACTCTGCAGTGAAATGGAACACTTTTTCTGGAGACTGTGCCTGAGAGAATATTTCAATGGTAGAGAAGATTCAGAAAACACTTGGACTGAAGGAAAAGAGATCCTAACGACCAAGAAGAGGTCAGACTAGACACCTCCACCTGGACGCGACCCTCATTTGGATAAATATATAGACACCTTCAGACATTTGATAAAATCCACCATCATAGATAATAACAGGAGACAAGCATCCAACATCAGTGCCCAGGGGAAAAAGGCCATGCAGTCTTTGAAAACCAACAAATAAATCATCATTAAACCTGCTGACAAGGGTGGTGCAATAGTCATGATGAACACATCAGACTATTTGAAGGAAGCAAACAGACAACTTATGGACACACGCTACTGCAACAAATTGGAGTCGGATCCTACACAGGACTATTACAAGGCACTAAGCAAGTTTGTATCTTGTCTGCCTGACGAATCCACAAGAGCCGATGACCTGATACCAGAAATTCCAAGAATAGGGACATTCTACGTGTATCATGTCGGACGCTATTCACACTAGGGCATCCGACAGACAGCGGTAATTCCACATTTGTCCACTATACGCTCAGTGGCGCCGGCTAGATCTTTATCCAGGTTGCCCAGGGTTAATCTAGCTGGTACTCGAGTTGGAGGCTGGGTCACGCCCACGGCCTTTAAATAGTATTGCTGGACTTTGGGCATCGCCGATTATAGCTTGTGCCTCGTGCCTAGTGATTCCAGTCTGGAGTGGTGGTCTTGGAGAAGTATTATCATATCTGGTGGTGTATTATCCTTTGTTGTATTTCTCCTTCCTATATTTGTATTTGTTTTGCCCTGGGCACATTACTGTGTTTTCCTGTGTGTCTGCGGCGTGGTGCGTTTTTTAGTTTTCCCTGTCTGTGCTTTCTGTGGGGGTTGGTGTGAGGTCTATTCACTGGGTGGTGGGTGGTGGTTTCAGCATAGGGCTGAAACAGGAGTCAGGGCCAGGCCTGGTGGCCCAGACAAGCACACCATTAGTGTAAATTCTGGGAGAGGGACAGACAGGGTTTTCCCTAGTCTGAGGGATATCGCAGGGGCCCGGGTAACCAGCCTTAGTTTACCTAGTCTCCCCGTGACATTATAATCGGCCCCAAAATTTTGTATTCCATGGATCCCATGACTTCCATAACCCGCCAGTTGGAGGCGCTGTCCTTACAGGTCACTGAGTTGAAGGGGGCGGTTCAGCAACAGGGTCTAGTAGTATCTAGTTTGCAAGCTGAAACTGCAGGTAGAGTTGCAGAGCCAAAGATCCCTTTACCTGAGAGGTTTGCTGGGGAACGCAGTAAATTTGTTATTTTTTGTGAAGCTTGCAAATTATATTTTCGTATGCGCCCGATCTCCTCAGGTAATGAGGCTCAGCGTGTGGGTCTGGTGTTGTCATTACTGAATGGGGACCCCCAAGCATGGGTATTTTCTTTACCATCTGATTCAGCTGCATTTAACTCAGTGGAGAGTTTTTTTTACTGCTCTTGGGCTCATTTATGATGATCCTGACAGAATGGCTCTAACAGAATTTAAAATATGCGCTCTCCGCCAGGGGGAGCAAATGGCGGAGGATTACTGTTCTGAATTTCGCTGCTGGGCGGTGGACACACAATGGAATGACCCAGCACTGTGGAGTCAGTTTGTTCATGGGGTTTCGAGAAGGGTTAAACAAGCCCTTCTGATGTATGAGACTCCTGCTTCTCTAGAGTCTGCTATGAGTCTTGTTATCCGCATTGATCGCCATTTGTGTCAGGGGGCGCAAGAGATGCCGCCTTTGGGGGAGGGCATAGGTGCACGTGAGGTTGCTGCAGGTGAGCCCACGGAGCCTATGCAAATCGCAGGGGTGTCACATCATCGAGCCCCCTCGCTCAGGAAGCAGGGAGTCTGTTTTTGCTGTGGTAAAAATGGGCATTATGTAAATGCTTGTCCTCTGTTATCTAAGAAAAGTGCAAAGGCGGAAAACTACTAAGCTCAGAGGGTGTGGAAGAGGCCAATCTGAGCTTATGCATATCTCCATGGTGGTCTCTCAATGTATGCTCCCTGCCAGAGTTATGGTCGCTGGCAGAGAGCTGCCAATCACTGTTTTTGTGGATAGTAGTTCGGCCACTAATCTCATTGATGAGGAGTTTGCGTGCACAGCCAGGTTCAGGATCGAAAAACTGCCTCATCCTATCCGGGTGGTCACCATCAATGCCGCTCCTCTCCCCCAGGGGGAGATTACTGAGTTTGTGGCTGAGGTGAAACTCCACATTGGTGTCTTACATTTTGAGCAGGTTACATGTAGGGTGCTCAGTAATCTTCCTGCACAAATGGTTCTGGGTTTTCCATGGTTGTCTATGCACAACCCGGTGACTGACTGGAAAACCCAGGACATAATCCAGTGGAGCGGATTCTGCCAGGAGAATTGTCTGGCTACATGTGTGTCCGCTGTGACTCCTAGCATTCCTGAGTCACTGCTGGATTTCGCGGATGTGTTCTCTGAGAAGGGTTGCTCAGAGTTGCCTCCACATCGACCCTATGACTGTACTATTAAGTTAAAACCAGGGGCCAAATTGCCAAAAGCAAGGATGTTTAATGTTATGATCCTTAGTGGTTTAGGATCACAAAATACTCCAGCTAAGTAACAAAACATAGGACAAGCTCTAGAGAGGTGGTAAACTGGACTGACCGCAAATCTGAACCTATCCAACACACTTAAGGTAGCCGGTGAACGTGTCTAAAATCCTAGACGTCTCGAGCCAGCCTGAGGAACTAACTACCCCTAGAGAGAAAGAAAGACCTCACTTGCCTCCAGAGAAATAATCCCCAAAGATATAGAAGCTCCCAACAAATAATAACGGTGAGGTAAGAGGAAGGCACATACACAGGGGTGAAAGCAGATTCAGCAAATGAGGCCCACTAATACTAGATAGCAGAAAATAGAAAAGGGGTCTGTGCGGTCAGTAAAAAACCCTTACAAAATATCCACACTGAGATTTCAAGAACCCCCGCACCAACTAACGGTGTGGGGGGAGAAACTCAGTCCCCTAGAGCAACCAGCAAGCGAGGAAATCACATTTTAGCAAGCTGGACAAGAAACATGATGAATGCTGATAATCAAAAAATAAACAAACAAAAACTTAGCTTGTCTTGGAGAGACTGGGAGCAAGGTAGTCACAAGGAATTTGAAGAGCACTGAATACATTGAGAGCAGGCAAGGAACTGAGTATCCAGGTGAGCTAAATAGGAAACTAACCAAGGATAACGAACCAGCTGATGCTGCCAACCTGCAGAAAGACAACACTACACAGTACCGCTTGTGACCACTAGAGGGAGCCCAAAAATAGAGTTCACAACAGTACCCCCCCCTTGAGGAGGGATCACCGAACCCTCATCAAGACCCCCAGGGCGATCAGGATGAGCCGCGTGGAAGGCATGAACCAAATCGGCCGCATGAACATCAGAGGCGACAACCCAGGAATTATCCTCCTGACCATAGCCCTTCCACTTAACCAAATACTGAAGCCTCCGTCTAGAGATACGAGAATCCAAAATCTTCTCCACTACGTACTCCAATTCGCCCTCGACCAGCACCGGAGCAGGAGGCTCAACAGAAGGAACCACAGGTACCACATACCTCCGCAACAAAGACCTATGGAACACATTATGAATGGCAAACGATGCTGGGAGATCCAAACAAAAAGACACCGGGTTAAGGATTTCCAAGATCTTATAAGGACCGATGAAGCGAGGCTTGAATTTAGGAGAGGAGACCTTCATAGGAACATACCGAGAAGACAGCCACACCAAATCCCCAACACGAAGTCGGGGACCCACACCGCGGCGGCGGTTGGCAAAGCGCTGAGCCTTCTCCTGTGACAACCTCAAATTGTCCACCACATGGTTCCAAATCTGCTGCAACCTATCCACCACAGAATCCACCCCAGGACAGTCAGAAGGCTCAACCTGACACGAGGAAAAACAAGGATGGAAACCAGAATTGCAGAAAAAAGGCAAAACCAAAGTAGCAGAACTAGCCCGATTATTAAGGGCAAACTCGGCCAATGGCAAAAAAGTCACCCAATCATCCTGATCAGCAGAAACAAAACATCTCAAATAAGTTTCCAACGTCTGATTAGTTAGCTTGGTTTGGCCATTAGTCTGAGGATAGAAGGCCGATGAAAAAGACAAATCAATGCCCATCTTAGCACAAAAAGTCCGCCAAAACCTGGACACAAACTGGGATCCTCTATCAGACACAATATTTTCAGGAATGCCGTGCAAGCGAACCACATTCTGAAAAAATAGAGGAACCAAATCAGAGGAAGAAGGCAACTTAGGCAAGGGCACCAAATGGACCATCTTGGAAAAACGATCACACACCACCCAGATGACAGACATTTTCTGAGATACTGGAAGATCCGAAATAAAATCCATGGAAATGTGCGTCCAAGGCCTTTTCGGAATAGGCAAAGGCAAAAGCAAACCGCTGGCACGAGAACAGCAAGACTTAGCCCGAGCACAAATCCCACAAGACTGCACAAAGGAACGCACATCCCGCGACAAGGAAGGCCACCAGAAGGACCTAGCCACCAAATCTCTGGTACCAAAAATCCCAGGATGACCCGCCAACACCGAAGAATGAACCTCGGAAATAACTCTGCTGGTCCATCTATCCGGGACAAACAGTCTCTCTGGTGGACAACGGTCAGGTCTATCCGCCTGAAATTTCTGCAGCACTCGTCGCAAATCTGGGGAAATGGCAGACAAAATCACTCCCTCTCTGAGAATACCAGCCGGCTCAGAAACTCCCGGAGAGTCAGGCACAAAACTCCTAGAAAGTGCATCAGCTTTCACGTTCTTCGAACCAGGCAGGTATGAGACCACAAAGTTGAAACGGGAGAAAAACAACGACCAACGAGCCTGTCTAGGATTCAGGCGCTTGGCAGATTCAAGGTAAATCAGATTTTTGTGATCAGTCAAGACCACCATGCGATGTTTAGCTCCTTCGAGCCAATGTCGCCACTCCTCAAATGCCCACTTCATAGCCAACAACTCCCAATTACCAACATCATAATTCCGCTCGGCAGGCGAAAACTTTCTTGAAAAGAAAGCACATGGCTTCATCACAGAGCCATCAGAGCTTCTCTGCGACAAAACAGCCCCTGCTCCAATCTCAGAAGCATCAACCTCGACCTGGAAGGGGAGAGAGACATCTGGCTGACATAAGACTGGAGCTGAAGAAAACCGGGGCTTCAGCTCCCGAAAGGCCTCCACGGCCGCAGGAGACCAATTAGTAACATCAGAACCCTTCTTGGTCAAATCCGTCAAAGGTTTAACCACGCTAGAAAAATTAGCGATGAAACGACGGTAAAAATTAGCAAAACCCAAGAACTTCTGAAGACTCTTAACAGACGTGGGCTGAGTCCAGTCATGAATAGCCTGGACCTTGACTGGGTCCATCTCCACAGTAGAAGGAGAAAAAATAAAACCCAAAAAGGAGACCTTCTGTACTCCGAAGAGGCATTTTGAGCCCTTCACAAATAAAGCATTAGCACGCAGGACCTGAAACACCATCCTGACCTGCTTCACATGGGACTCCCAATCATCAGAAAAGACCAAAATGTCATCCAGATAAACAATCATAAATTTATCCAGATATTCTCGGAAGATGTCATGCATGAAGGACTGAAACACAGAAGGAGCATTAGAGAGTCCAAAAGGCATCACCAAGTACTCAAAATGGTCTTCAGGCGTATTAAATGCTGTTTTCCATTCATCTCCCTGCTTAATGCGCACAAGGTTATACGCACCACGGAGATCTATCTTGGTGAACTAACTGGCACCCTTAATCCGAGCAAACAAATCAGACAATAGTGGTAAAGGATACTGAAATTTGACTGTGATTTTATTCAGAAGACGATAATCTATACAAGGTCTCAAAGAACCGTCCTTCTTGGCCACAAAAAAAAATCCTGCACCAAGAGGGGAAGAGGATGGGCGAATATGTCCCTTCTCCAAAGACTCCTTTATATAACTCCGCATCGCGGCATGCTCTGGTATAGACAGATTAAAAAGTCGTCCCTTAGGGAATTTACTACCAGGAATTAAATTAATAGCACAGTCACAATCCCTATGTGGGGGCAGGGCACTGGACCTGGGCTCATCAAATACATCCTGGTAGTCAGACAAAAACTCAGGGACCTCAGAAGGAGTGGAAGAAGCAATAGACACCAACGGAGCATCGCCATGAATTCCCTGACAACCCCAACTTGACACAGACATAGCTTTCCAATCTAAAACTGGATTATGAGCCTGCAGCCATGGCAGACCCAAAACGACAACATCATGCAAATTATGCAGAACAAGAAAGCGAATCACCTCCTGATGTACGGGAGTCATGCACATGGTCATTTGCGTCCAATACTGAGGCTTATTCTCAGCCAATGGCGTAGCATCAATTCCCCTCAGAGGAATGGGAAATTCCAAAGGCTCCAGGACAAAACCACAGCGCCTGGCAAACGACAAATCCATCAGATTCAGGGCAGCACCCGAATCCACAAAAGCCATAACCGGGTAGGACGACAAAGAACAAATCAAAGTAACAGACAAAATAAATTTAGGCTGCATAGTACCAATGGTGACAGGTTTAGCGATTTTTTTTAAGCGTTTAGAGCATGCTGAGATAACATGAGTAGAATCACCACAGTAAAAGCACAACCCATTTTGACGTCTATGACTTTGTCGCTCAATTCTGGTCAGAGTTCGGTCACATTGCATAGACTCAGGTCTCTGTTCAGAAAATACTGCCAAAGGATGAGCAGATTTGCGCTCCCGCAAACGCCGATCAACCTGAATGGCTAAAGCCATAGAATCACTCAGACTTGTAGGGGTGGGAAACCCCACCATAACATTCTTAACGGCCTCAGAAAGACCTTCTCTGAAATTTGCAGCCAGGGCACACTCATTCCATTGAGTAAGCACCGACCATTTCCGAAATTTTTGACAATACACCTCTGCTTCATCCTGACCTTGAGAGATAGCCAGCAACGCTTTTTCTGCCTGATTCTCAAGATTAGGCTCCTCATAAAGCAGTCCAAGAGCCAGAAAAAATGCATCTACATTAAGCAATGCAGGATCTCCTGGCGCCAGAGAGAAAGCCCAATCTTGAGGGTCGCCACGTAACAAGGAGATAACAATTTTAACTTGCTGAGTGGAATCACCAGAGGAACGAGGTCTCAGAGATAGAAATAACTTACAATTATTCTTAAAATTTAGAAACCTAGATCTATCTCCAGAAAACAACTCAGGAATGGGTATTTTTGGTTCAGACATAGGGCTATGAATAACAAAATCCTGAATACTTTGCACCCGTGCAGCAAGATGATCCACACTAGAAGCCAGAGTCTGAACATTCATGTCTGCAGCTGAGCTCAAAACCACCCAGAGTTCAAGGGGATGAAAGAAGCTAAACAGACTGCAGCAAAGGAAAAGCGGGAGGAAAAAAAAAAAATGTACTCAGGTCTTCTTTTTATCCCACTTCTGCGATGCATTAAACACTTTTTGGCCTGCTCTACTGTTATGATCCTTAGTGGTTGAGGATCACAAAATGCTCCAGCTAAGTAACAAAACATAGGACAAGCTCTAGAGAGGTGGTAAACTGGACTGACCGCAAATCTGAACCTATCCAACACACTAAAGGTAGCCGGTGAATGTGTCTAAAATCCTAGACGTCTCGAGCCAGCCTGAGGAACTAACTACCCCTAGAGAGAAAGAAAGACCTCACTTCCCTCCAGAGAAATAATCCCCAAAGATATAGAAGCCCCCAACAAATAATAACGGTGAGGTAAGAGGAAGGCACATACACAGGGCTGAAAGCAGATTCAGCAAATGAGGCCCACTAATACTAGATAGCAGAAAATAGAAAAGGGGTCTGTGCGGTCAGTAAAAAACCCTTACAAAATATCCACACTGAGATTTCAAGAACCCCCGCACCAACTAACGGTGTGGGGGGAGAAACTCAGTCCCCTAGAGCAACCAGCAAGCGAGGAAATCACATTTTAGCAAGCTGGACAAGAAACATGATGAATGCTGATAATCAAAAAATAAACAAACAAAAACTTAGCTTGTCTTGGAGAGACTGGGAGCAAGGTAGTCACAAGGAATCTGAAGAGCACTGAATACATTGAGAGCAGGCAAGGAACTGAGTATCCAGGTGAGCTAAATAGGAAACCAACCAAGGATAACGAACCAGCTGATGCTGACAACCTGCAGAAAGACAACACTACACAGTACCGCTTGTGACCACTAGAGGGAGCCCAAAAATAGAGTTCACAACAGTTTAACATCTCTGGTCCTGAGAGGCAAGCTTTCAAAGATTACATTGCTGAGAGTCTGAGCAAAGGGCACATCAGGCCTTCATCCTCGCCTGTTGCAGCTGGGTTCTTCATTAAGAAGAAAGATGGCGGGTTACGTCCGTGTCTGGATTTCAGGGAGTTAAACCAGGTTACGGTTCGTGATCCATACCCTATGCCGCTGATACCTGATTTGTTCAACCAGGTGGCTGGTGCTAAGTGGTTCTCCAAGCTTGACCTCAGGGGGCCGTACAACCTCATAAGAGTCCGTCAAGGGGATGAGTGGAAGACGGCTTTTAATACTCCTGAGGGTCATTTTGAAAATTTGGTGATGCCATTTGGGTTGACAAACGCGCCTGCTGTATTTCAACATTTCATAAATGATGTGTTCTCGCATGTCCTGGGGAAGTTCGTTATTGTTTACCTAGATGACATTCTCATTTATTCATGCGACCGTGATACTCATTTAGAACATGTTAGGCAGGTGTTACAGTTACTCAGAGAGAAAAAGCTCTATGCAAAACTTGAGAAATGTGTATTTTAGGGTCAGGAGTTGCCTTTCTTGGGTTATATTGTGTCTGTTTCAGGTTTTAAAATGGACGCCGCTAAGGTGCAAGCAGTGCTGCGTTGGGAACGGCCTGATAACCTTAAAGCGCTCCAGCGGTTCCTTGGGTTTTCTAATTATTATAGAAAGTTTATCAAAGATTTTTCTATCATTGCTAAACCGCTCACTGACATGACGAAAAATGGTACCAATTTCTCCGCCTGGTCTGAGGCTGCTGTGCGCACATTCGATTTCCTGAAGAACAGTTTTGCTTCGGCCCCCATTCTGGTGCAACCGGACGTATCGAAACCATTTAACGTGGAAGTCGATGCGTCTGAGGTTGGAGTGGGGGCGGTGCTGTCACAAGGCTCATCCTTGGGCGAGTTGCGTCCATGCGCTTACTTTTCCAAGAAGCTGTCGCCCGCCGAACGTAACTACGATATCGGCAACAGGGAGATGTTGGCTATCAAGTTGGCATTTGAGGAATGGCGACACTTCTTGGAGGGGTCGGTCTCGGTCCACCAGGTTACAGTTATCACCGATCATAAAAATCTGCTTTATTTAGAGTCAGCCAAGCGTCTGTCCCCCAGGCAGGCTCGCTGGGCATTGTTTTTCACACGATTCAACTTTTTTGTTGCTTACCGACCGGGGTCTAAGAACACTAAGGCGGATGCTTTGTCCAGGTGTTTTCCGGGGGGATAACCTCGGGAAGATCCAGTACCATCCTCCAAACGGGTGTAGTGGTCTCGGCACTCACGACTGAGGTTGAGGCTGAGATTGCCAAGGCTCAGGAGGAGATACCACCAGAGCTTCCCATTAGTTAATCATTTGTACCGCTCCATCTTCGCTTAAAGGTGTTGGGTGAGCATCATGATACTGTCCTGGCTGGCCACCCAGGGGTTAGGGGTACCTTGGAGTTGGAGTCGCGTCGGTTTTGGTGGCCCAAAATCCGACAGGACATGGTCTCGTACGTGTCAGCATGCACCACGTGCGCTAGGGCTAAGACGCCCCGCTCCCGTCCTGCTGGCACACTACATCCTCTCGGGGTACCCAGTAGGCCATGGACGGAGATCTCCATGGATTTTATTACAGACTTGCCCTCCTCAGCTGGGAACACGGTCATCCTGGTGTTTGTTGATCGGTTCTCAAAGATGTCGCACTTTGTGTCCTTACTGTCATTGCCTAACGCGAAGACTCTGGCTCAGGTTTTTGTTCAGGAGGTGGTCAGACTTCACGGGGTCCCGTCTGACATCGTGTCTGATAGGGGTACTCAGTTTGTGGCAAAATTTTGGAAAGCATTTTGCTCACGGCTGGGGATCAAGTTGTCGCATTCTTCAGCGTTTCATCCTCAGTCAAATGGTCAGACCGAGCGTATGAACCAGAATTTGGAGCAGTATTTACGCTGCTTTGTTTCTGACAATCAGGAGGAGTGGTCGACGTTCCTTCCTTTGGTGGAGTTTGCCATAAATAATCACCGTCAGGAATCGTCTGGGGAGTCCCCGTTCTTTTGTGTTTACGGGCACCATCCTCAATGTTGTACTCTGCGTCAGGGGGGCTCTGCTGGCGTCCCGGAAGAGGACCAGCTAGGAGCACAACTGTCATCTGTTTGGAGGAGAGTGAAACAGCGCTTGTTGAGCGTGGGTGCTAGGTACAAACGTGTGGCTGACAGTAGACGTGTGCCAGGTCCAGACCTGAGTGTGGGTGACTGGGTGTGGTTGTCCACAAAAAACATAAGACTCAAAATACCATCCCTGAAATTAGGTCCAAGGTTTATTGGTCCATTTAGGGTCACCGCCATCATTAACCCGGTAGCCTACCGATTGGAGCTCCCTACGTTATATAAGATACACAACGTTTTCCACAGGTCTTTATTAAAAAAGGTGGTGGGTTCCGTGGACGCGGCACCTATGCCACCTCCGGTCTTGGTGGATGGCAATTTGGAATTTGAAGTCTCCAATTTGGTTGACTCTTGAGTAGTGCGCCGCACTTTACAGTACCTGGTACACTGGCGGGGTATGGGTCGGAGGAGAGGTCTTAGGTACCAGCCTCGGACATACATGCGGACCGGCTGGTCAGTATGTTTCACCGCCGCCATCCAGACAAGCCGGGTCCTATAAGTCGTGAGGGCCCTGGGGTCCCTCGTAGAAGGCGGGGTACTGTCATGTTGGACGCTATTCACACTAGGGCATCCGACAGACAGCGGTAATTCCACATTTGTCCACTATACGCTCAGTGGCGGCAGCTAGATCTTTATCCAGGTTGCCCAGGGTTAATCTAGCTGGTACTCGAGTTGGAGGCTGGGTCACGCCCACGGCCTTTAAATAGTATTGCTGAACTTTGGGGGTCGCCGATTATAGCTTATGCCTCAAGCCTAGTGATTCCGGTCTGGAATGGTGGTCTTGGAGAAGTATTATCGTATCTGGTGGTGTATTATCCTTTGTTATATTTCTCCTTCCTATATTTGCAATTTTGTATAATAGAATATAGGTCACCGCGCTACCTTACTCCGAGATAGAAAGTTAAATAGATATCTATTTAACTTTCTATCTCGGAGTAAGGTAGCGCGGTGACCTATATTCTATTATACAAAGTTCTTCCTTCATATATGACAGGCTTGGCACAGTAGCCGTCTAGGCACCAGCAGCTTCCCTCACCTCCACGCTCAAACACCTTGTGGAGCGCCGGTGTACTCACTATATATATTCCCTATATTTGTAATTGTTTTGCCCTGGGCACATTATTGTGTTTTCCTGTGTGTCTGCGGCGTGGTGCATTTTTTAGTTTTCCCTGTCTGTGCTTTCTGTGGGGGTTGGTGTGAGGTCTATTCACTGGGTGGCGGGTGGTAGTTTCAGCATAGGGCTGAAACAGGAGTCAGGGCCAGGCCTGGTGGCCTGGTGGCCCAGACAAGCACACCATTAGTGTAAATTCTGGGAGAGGGACAGACAGGGTTTTCCCTAGTCTGAGGGATATCGCAGGGGCCCGGGTAACCAGCCTTAGTTTACCTAGTCTCCTTGTGACAACATGCTTCCCAAAATCCACAAATCTGGAAATCTAAGAAGACCAATTATTTCATGTGTTGGCACCCTTACTGAGCAGGTATCTGGATGGGTAGATGGTATTCTTAAACCACTGGTAAAGAATATGTAGCGCCCCCACTGCCGCAGGGCCGAGGGGTACCCGGTACCGGGCCTCTGAGTCTCTGCTCTGGGGTTGTCACGGTGGCTAGACCCGGTCAGTGACCCTGCTGAGGGGCGTACAGTAATAGATGTGGATGGTATAAGATGATGTTATGGTGCGGTGTAGTGCCGGTCGCAGTTAATAACGAGGACACCAGGTTGCAGTCTCTTTACCTCTTTACTGAAGGCTTCAGGTGTCCAATCCAGGGCACTGTTAACCGGGCTGTCTGAGACCGGCCGGTCCGAAGGCACATCAGGAGTCCCCTTCACAGGTGGGAATCAGCGTCTACCTTCTAGCGCCTGTGTGTTGTAGTCCTTCCCTGCTGAGCACCCTGGGATAGTCCTCACAACTGCTTCTGTCTGTCTCTGATGCTCGTTCTCTCCGTCCCCCAGATGATATGGCTAGGACGCACCCGTATGACGGGGTAGGCCTGGAGTTCTTCCGGGACTCTAGAGTCGCCCCTCTCCCACAGCTGCCTCCTTTGTCTGCTTAGGTGTTTTAGTGAGACAGCCAACCTATAATTGGCTGTCCGGCCGTGGTTTGAAGTAATACTTGTAGTCTCTTACTTGCTCGGCGTTCCGGCCACCGACTGTTGCCCCTCAGAAGGATGTTGCCTCGATCTTACAGCACGACTCCTTCTGGTTCTATCACTTCTTTGCTGTGTCCCCGTTGCTCACTGGTTTGTGCTATTCTTAGGAGTCTGCCAGGATCCCATCCCTGACAGGTCCTCTCACTAGCTCTTCCCAGTTACTTCTCTCTGTCTTCCTGTCCAACCCCCAGTTTTACCAGAGTGTGAGGAGTGGCCTACTAGATAGAACCACTCCCCCTGGTGGCCGGAGTGTGAAGTGTAATGTGAGTGTTACCTGATCAGGTGAACTCCTTTAGTGCAATCAGACGTAACATCACTCCCCTTAGCGGCAGAGTGACGTTACTGCAACGACCAGGACTCTGGGGCGCTGCACTCCCCCCCGGTTAAATCCAGTACTCCCGGACTGGGAAAACAAGAACAACAATACATGTTAACAGGAAACACACAACAATTTGAAATATCATAAACAATTAAACATAACAGTGCTTCCCGTTATGGGAGGTGAGGACTTCTTGAACGTTGCGAAAGTTAGGTCATGCACAGTTTATGACTCTCAGTTCAGTGATTGAAACAGCGGGGACCCCGGGTAAACAAAGGGGTCCCCTTTTAGAAGTTTTTGGAGCAATTCACCGTCCATTACTCTATTGTCCATTTTAAAACCTGTAACAAAAGATATATACACAAACATTTTCAACTAAATAACAGCCCTTATTAGTATCTCTAAGTTTTGTAATGGAGGGGAATTTGATTCTGAGTGCTGCGTGTGGATCTTCGCAGCACAGGGGTTGCTACTGGCCTAACAGGGCCCACTATACTTGCTACCCCTGGTGTAGTGTACTGCCTTCTAGCTACACTTTCAGTGAGTCTGGGTAGCACTGGCAGGCTGAAGCTCTCAGGGCTGCTGCTGCTGGCAACAGTAGGTACGGCAGGCTCACCGATAGCAGAGGGAGGATTTGCCGGTTCAACGGTTGGCATGGCATCTTCAGGTAGGGCTTGTTGAGGTTGCGGGGCTGGATGATCTGGTACCACCATTGTTTCTGGTGGGTCCGGCTGTTGAAACGTTAGAACAGGTACCACGATGGCCTGATTTATCTGAGTCCAGGACTGGGGAAAGTCACCAAGGACGGTATGGATCATCTTCTCCTTTTCCACCGGCGGGGAGATTCCTGGGGCCGTGTCCCTCTCTTTCAACTTATCGGGGCAGACCTTAAGGTGATCCCTGGATACCGCTGTCGAGGTCTCCCCTCTGTCCTTGCTGATGAGACAGACCTTCGTGTTGTCGAAATCGGATGGCAGGATGGTATACGGTTCTGCTTCCCATTGGTCATCGAGCTTGTGTAGTCTCCTCCTTCGTTTAAGCACTTGCTCACCAGGTGACAGGGGAATCGCAGGAGCGTGCTGGTTGTAGTCCCTTTCTTGTTTTTGCCTAGCCTGGGCGAGACTCCTCTCTACGCACTCCTGTACCTTGCGGTACCTTGGCTGCCTCTCTACATCCCAATCTGCATCCGGGGAGGTATCTTCGGGGACTAGGACCCCCATGTCCAGATCAACGGGTAACTGGCTAGACCTTCCTCGCATCAGGTACGCTGGAGTGCAGTTGGTAGAATTTACTGGGATGTGATTGTATATATCCACCAAGTCAGGCAACTTTGTCGGCCACAGGTTCCGTTCCTCTACGGGCAAGGTCTTCAATAAGTCAATCACCACTTGGTTCATCTTTTCGCACATCCCATTGGTTTGAGGATGGTACGGTGTGGTTCTGATCTTCTTACACCCGTACAGTTGGCAGAACTCTTGGAACACTTCTGCTTCGAAGGCTGGTCCCTGATCGGTCAGTACCTTCTCCGGGTAGCCATGGGGCCTACAAAAGTACTGCTGGAAGGCCTTGGCGGCAGTCCTGGCTGTTAGATCCTTGACAGGTACAACCACCAAAAATCTGGAGTAGTGATCTACGATGGTAAGAGCGTAGATATAGCCTGACCGGCTAGGCGTCAGCTTCACATGATCCAGCGCGACCAGTTCGAGCGGCCGTTTGGTGATGATAGGCCGCAGGGGAGCCCGTTGGCTGTCACGGTCCTTCCGGCGTAGGCTACATGGACCGCACTCCCGACACCACTTCTCAATGGCTCTCTTCATGCCAATCCAATAGAACCTCCCTCGGAGCAGCCTCTCTAGCTTCCTCCATCCGAAGTGTCCGGCTCCATCGTGGTAGGCTCCCAGAACCATGGGCGCATCTCGCCTTGGCACCACTATCTGCCACACCAATTCATGAGTACATGGATCGATGCTTCTCCTGCACAGCTTGCCATCATGGATAAACAGTTTGCTTCTCCCCTTCCACAGCTGTTGGGTTTCCTGTGGGTCATCTGGGCCGGGACGTAACCCTGCCTGCGTCAAGAGCTCTTTCACCCGACAGACCGCGGGGTCACCATCCTGGGTTTCCGCCCACCCGTGATGGGGCAGGGGGTTCAGCGTAGCATCCGGTTGGTTCTTATGCCTGTTCCTCACATGATGGGAATTCTGAGTGGCTTTAGGGCGATGGAATGCGGGCAGCTCCACCTCTTCAAGTGCCTCCGGGTCTTCCTCTGCTTCTGGCAAATTGGGCATCCGAGACAAGGCATCGGCATTCGCATTCTTGTGTCCTGCCTGGTACTTGATGGTGAAGTTGTAGTTGGACAGCCGGGCCATCCACCACTGCTCCAAGGCCCCATCCACCGCTGCTCCAAGGCCCCGAGCTTGGCTGTATCCAGATGTGTTAGCGGATTATTGTCCGTGAAGACGGTGAATTTCGCTGAGGCCAGGTAGTGTTTGAACCTCTCTGTCACTGCCCAGATGATGGCAAGGAACTCCAGTTTAAAGGAACTATAGTTGTCAGGGTTCCTTTCCGTGGGACGAAGCTTCCTGCTGGCGTAAGCGATCACCCTCTCCTTGCCTTTCTGGACCTGGGACAGCACGGCTCCCAATCCCACATTGCTGGCATCCGTGTACAGCACAAACGATTGGTCGTATTCAGGATAGGCCAGTACCTCTTCTCCCGTCAGTGCCGACTTCAAACACGTGAAGGATCCTTCCAGCCCCTCGTTCCAGTCAAATGGGGCGTTCTTCCCCTTGGCCTTCTTTGATTGGCCCACCAACAGGTCTTGCAAGGGTGCGGCCTTCTTGGTGAAGTCCTTGATGAACCTTCGGTAGTAGCCTACCAGTCCGAGGAACTGCTGGACTTCGTGGAGGTTGCTGGGCTTCGGCCAGTCTTGGATCACCGTGACCTTGTCAGGGTCTGGGGCCACTCCTTCGGCGCTCACCACATGGCCCAGGTACTGCACTTTGGGTTTCAGCAGATGACATTTGGACGGTTTCACCTTTAAGCCAAAGTTGGACAGGGCTTCAAACACCTCGGCCAGGTGCTTCAGATGGTCTTCGTAGGTCTTAGAGAAGACAATGACATCATCCAAATACAGCAGTACGGTCTCAAAGTTCTTGTGCCCCAGACAGCATTCCATCATCCTCTGGAACGTCCCCGGGGCATTACACAATCCGAAAGGCATGTAGTTGAACTCGCAGAGCCCCATCGGCGTCGTGAAGGCCGTCTTTTTTTTGTCCGCCTCTGCTACGGGAACCTGCCAGTACCCACTGGTGAGATCTAAGGTAGAAAAGTAGTTAGCAGATTTTAAGGCAGCCAGAGACTCCTCTATCCTGGGCAGTGGGTATGTGTCTTTATGTGTAATGCGATTCAACTGTCTATAATCCACACACATCCTCATTGTACCATCCTTCTTTTTAACCAGGACTAATGGAGCTGCCCAGGGGCTACAACTGTCTCTCACCACCCCAGCCTCCTTCATTTCTCGCAACATGTCCTTGGCACACTGGTAATGGGCTGGGGGTACAGGGCGGTATCTCTCTTTTATGGGTCGGTGATTTCCCGTGGGGATGTGGTGTTGGATCCCTTTCACCCGCCCAAAATCTAAGGGGTGTTTGCTGAATACCTGCTCATACTCATGAACCACCCTGTAAGCCCCTTGTTTTTGATGGGATGGGGTAGAGTCAGTGCCCACATGCAATTCCCGACACCAATCTTTCGAGTGTCCTGCAGAACCGTTGTCCTCCGCCACATTTGACGGGACCAAGGGTTCAGGTGTCCGTATCACACTATTGTTGACAGTGAACAGTTTGGCGAGCGTGGCATACTTGGTGAGATGAACCTCTTCCTCCCCACAATTGAGGACACGTACGGGCACCCTCCCCTGGCGCACGTCGACCACCCCCCGGGCTGTCAGAATAGTAGGCCTATTGTCTGAATACACGGGTTCTACCAAGGCCTGGTAGTCCTTTCCCCTGAGGCCTATGGCTGCCCGACACCATATTAACATTTCACTCCTGGGGGGTATCGCAATGGGGTTTGAATCACTCACAGTGACACGGCCAATCTCACCACCAGTCAGCTCTACCTGCTGTCTCTGCATCAGAGCTCTGATTTCTTTTTGCAGGGCACGTTGTTCGCTGTGGCCAGCGGTTTCGGCTACCTGTTGCAACAAAACAATAACTTCTGCAAGACAATTTTCTATAACATTGGTACCGATAGTCATCATGGGATTACTTTCTCGGCGGTCAATATCAACAATCACAATCCCCTGGGCTTTCAATTCCACCCGCCCCACTTTAATAGTGGCCTCTTTATACCCCACTTGTGGCAATGGCTGACTATTACTGGCTATTATGGTGAAATCGTCATCGGGGCCACGAGTAATATCGGTGTCCTCCCAATACCGTTTATAGAGTACATAAGGCATAGTCGTCACCTGAGAACCGGTGTCCAGCAAAGCATTCAGGGGGATGCCGTCAACCACTACAGGAAGAACTGGTCGCCCTCCAATGTATTTGGCTCTCCAATGCTGTGGGCCTGACCGTCCTATTCCTGGGGGTTGGCCCTTTGCCCCAGGGGTTGCTCGTTTAAAGGACAGTACCTTGCAAGGTGGCCCACCTGATGACAGCGGCGGCAGATGGGTCGTCCATCCTCATGGAAGTGATCGTCGGACCGGCCTCTGGTCGGCGGGGTCCTCCTCTGTCGCATCCAGGGAACATCCTCCGGTCTGGTGGCCAGCTGGATCTTCTCCTTGGGAGCCTCCTGTAGGGACCGCACCGTCCGGGCCAGGGCAGCAACGCTCTTGGTCAGCTCCTGCATCTGAAGGCGGAGTCCTGCAGGGGAGTCGTCTTCTAGGCGCTGGGCATCGGCCTCGGCGGCGACTGGAACATCCGACGCCACCTCCTGGTGGTATGTGAGAGCGGGACGCCTGGGAGGTGCTGCACGGCTAGGCTGTCGCTCCTGCCATGCCTGGATAGCTTTATCCTTGAATTGCGCAAAAGTCAAGTCTGGATTTTGCATGGCCAGGAAGTGCAGTTGACCTGTTGTGAATTTGGATTCTGGGCTCCCCCGGTGGCTACTGGTGGAATTGAACTGGTGTCTTCATCTTCTCTGTTCACCTGTTCCCATAAAGATGTGGGAGTCGCTATATAACCTTGCTGCTCTGTTAGTTGCTTGCCGGTCAACAATGTTATCAGAAGCCTCTCTGTGTTTGTTCCTGCTCCTAGACAACTACTAGATAAGTTGGACTCTTGTCCATGTTTGTTTTTGCATTTTTGTTCCAGTTCACAGCTGTAGTTTCGTTACTGTGTCTGGAAAGCTCTTGTGAACAGGAATTGCCACTCTGGTGTTATGAGTTAATGCCAGAGTTTTAAAGTAATTTCTGGATGGTGTTTTTGATAGGGTTTTTAGCTGACCATGAAAGTGTCCTTCCTGTCTTCTGCTATGTAGTAAGTGGACCTCAAATTTGCTAAACCTATTTTCATACTACGTTTGTTATTTCATCTTGATTCACCGCCAATACATGTGGGGGGCCTCTGTCTCCTTTCGGGGTATTTCTCTAGAGGTGAGCTAGGACTAATATTTTCCTCTGCTAGTTTTATTTAGTCCTCCGGCTGGTGCTGGGCATCTAGAATCAATGTAGGCATGCTACCCGGCCACTGCTAGTTGTGCGTTAGGTTTAGTTCATGGTCAGCTCAGTTTCCATCTTCCAAGAGCTAGTTCCTATATATGCTGATGCTATGATCTCTTGCCATTGAGATCATGACAGTTTGACCGGCCCACTAAAGGGTTAAAATCCTTGGCTGAGAAAGGAGAGAAATAAGTAGTCTGCTGAAATTTTTTTTTTTTTTTTCTCTCCTTTGAATGGCTTTGTGTTCACCTGTTTGCAATGGATCTTCAGAGTGTAACTGCAGGTTTGAATAATCTCGCCACGAAGGTACAAAATTTGCAAGATTTTGTTTGTCATGCACCTGTATCTGAGCCGAGAATTCCTTTGCCGGAATTTTTCTCGGGGAATAGATCTGGGTTTCAGAATTTTCGAAATAATTGCAAATTATTTTTGTCCCTGAAATCTCGCTCTGCCGGAGATCCTGCACAGCAGGTCAGGATTGTGATTTCCTTGCTCCGGGGCGACCCTCAAGACTGGGCTTTTTCATTGACACCAGGGGATCCTGCGTTGCTCAATGTGGATGCGTTTTTTCTGGCCTTGGGGTTGCTTTATGACGAACCTCATTTGGAGCTTCAGGCAGAAAAAACTTTGATGTCCCTATCTCAGGGGCAAGATGAAGCGGAAATTTACTGCCAAAGATTCCGTAAATGGTCTGTGCTTACTCAGTGGAATGAGTGCGCCCTGGCGGCGACTTTCAGAGAGGGTCTCTCTGATGCCATTAAGGATGTTATGGTGGGGTTCCCTGTGCCTGCGGGTCTGAATGAGTCCATGACAATGGCTATTCAGATCGATAGGCGTTTGCGGGAGCGCAAACCAGTGCACCATCTGGTGGTGTCCACTGAGAAATCGCCAGAGAGTATGCAGTGTGATAGAATTCTGTCCCGAAGCGAGCGGCAGAATTTTAGACGGAAAAATGGGTTGTGTTTCTATTGTGGTGATTCTACTCATGTTATATCAGCATGCTCTAAGCGCACTAAAAAGCTTGGTAAATCTGTTTCCATTTGCACCTTACCGTCTAAGTTTATTCTATCTGTGACCCTGATTTGCTCTTTGTCATCTATTACCACGGACGCCTATGTCGACTCTGGCGCCGCTTTGAGTCTTATGGATTGGTCCTTTGCCAAACGCTGTGGGTATGATTTAGAGCCTTTGGAGACTCCTATTCCTCTGAAGGGGATTGACTCCACCCCATTGGCTAATAATAAACCACAATACTGGACACAAGTAACTATGCGTATTAATCCGGATCACCAGGAGATTATTCGCTTTCTGGTGCTGTATAATCTACATGATGATTTGGTGCTAGGATTGCCTTGGCTGCAATCTCACAACCCAGTCCTCGACTGGAAAGCTATGTCTGTGTTGAGCTGGGGATGTAAGGGGGCTCATGGGGATGTACCTGTGGTTTCCATTTCATCATCTATTCCCTCTGAAATTCCTGAGTTCCTGTCTGACTATCGTGACGTCTTTGAAGAATCCAAGCTTGGTTCGTTACCTCCGCACCGAGAGTGCGATTGTGCCATAGATTTAATCCCGGGTAGTAAATACCCAAAGGGTCGTTTATTTTATCTGTCTGTGCCTGAACATGCTGCTATGCGTGAATATATAAAGGAGTCCTTGGAAAAGGGACATATTCGTCCATCGTCATCTCCCTTAGGAGCCGGTTTTTTCTTTGTGTCAAAAAAAGACGGCTCTTTGAGACCATGTATTGATTATCGGCTTTTGAATAAAATCACTGTTAAATATCAATACCCATTGCCGTTGTTGACTGATTTGTTTGCTCGCATAAAGGGGGCCAAGTGGTTCTCTAAGATTGACCTTCGTGGGGCGTATAATTTGGTGCGAATCAGGCAGGGGGATGAGTGGAAAACCGCATTTAATACGCCCGAGGGCCACTTTGAGTATTTAGTGATGCCTTTTGGTCTTTCAAATGCTCCGTCAGTTTTCCAGTCCTTTATGCATGATATTTTTCGCGATTATTTGGATAAATTTATGATTGTGTATCTGGATGATATTCTGATTTTTTCGGATGACTGGGACTCTCATGTCCAGCAAGTCAGGAGGGTTTTTCAGGTTTTGCGGTCTAATTCTTTGTGTGTGAAGGGTTCTAAGTGTGTTTTTGGGGTACAGAGGATTTCCTTTTTGGGATATATTTTTTCCCCCTCTTCCATTGAAATGGATCCTGTCAAGGTTCAAGCTATTTGTGATTGGACGCAGCCCTCTTCTCTTAAGAGTCTTCAGAAATTTTTGGGCTTTGCTAACTTTTATCGTCGATTTATTGCTGGTTTTTCGGATATTGCTAAGCCATTGACCGATTTGACTAAGAAGGGTGCTGATGTTGCTGATTGGTCCCCTGATGCTGTGGAGGCCTTTCGGGAGCTTAAGCGCCGTTTTTCCTCTGCCCCTGTGTTGCGTCAGCCTGATGTTGCTCTACCTTTTCAGGTTGAGGTCGACGCTTCTGAGATCGGAGCTGGGGCAGTGTTGTCGCAGAAAAGTTCTGACTGCTCCGTGATGAGGCCTTGTGCCTTCTTTTCCCGTAAATTTTCGCCCGCTGAGCGGAATTATGATGTTGGGAATCGGGAGCTTTTGGCCATGAAGTGGGCTTTTGAGGAGTGGCGCCATTGGCTTGAGGGGGCCAGACATCAGGTGGTGGTATTGACTGACCACAAAAATTTGGTTTATCTTGAGACCGCCAGGCGCCTGAATCCTAGACAGGCGCGCTGGTCATTATTTTTCTCTCGGTTTAATTTTGTGGTGTCATACCTACCGGGTTCTAAGAATGTTAAGGCGGATGCCCTTTCTAGGAGTTTTGAGCCTGACTCGCCTGGTAACTCTGAGCCCACAGGTATCCTTAAGGATGGAGTGGTATTGTCAGCCGTTTCTCCAGACCTGCGGCGGGCCTTGCAGGAGTTTCAGGCGGATAGACCTGATCGTTGCCCACCTGATAAACTGTTTGTTCCTGATGATTGGACCAGTAGAGTCATCTCTGAGGTTCATTCTTCTGCGTTGGCAGGTCATCCTGGCATTTTTGGTACCAGGGATTTGGTGGCAAGGTCCTTCTGGTGGCCTTCCCTGTCACGAGATGTGCGAGGCTTTGTGCAGTCTTGTGACGTTTGTGCTCGGGCCAAGCCTTGTTGTTCTCGGGCTAGTGGATTGTTGTTGCCCTTGCCTATTCCTAAGAGGCCTTGGACGCACATCTCGATGGATTTTATTTCAGATCTGCCTGTTTCTCAGAAGATGTCTGTCATCTGGGTGGTGTGTGACCGTTTCTCTAAGATGGTCCATTTGGTTCCTCTGCCCAAGTTGCCTTCTTCTTCCGAGTTGGTTCCTCTGTTTTTTCAAAATGTTGTTCGTTTGCATGGTATTCCTGAGAATATCGTTTCTGACAGAGGGACCCAATTCGTGTCTAGATTTTGGCGGGCATTCTGTGCTAGGATGGGCATAGATTTATCTTTTTCGTCCGCTTTCCATCCTCAGACGAATGGCCAGACTGAGCGGATTAATCAGACCCTGGAGACATATCTGAGGTGTTTTGTGTCTGCTGACCAGGATGATTGGGTTGCTTTTTTGCCATTGGCGGAGTTCGCTCTCAATAATCGGGCCAGCTCTGCCACTTTGGTGTCCCCGTTTTTCTGTAATTCGGGGTTTCATCCTCGATTTTCCTCTGGTCAGGTGGAATCTTCGGATTGTCCTGGAGTGGATGCTGTGGTGGAGAGATTGCATCAGATCTGGGGGCAGGTGGTGGACAATTTGAGGTTGTCCCAGGAGAAGACTCAGCTTTTTGCTAACCGCCGTCGTCGTGTTGGTCCTCGTCTTCGTGTTGGGGACTTGGTGTGGTTGTCTTCTCGTTTTGTCCCTATGAGGGTCTCTTCTCCTAAGTTTAAGCCTCGGTTCATCGGCCCGTATAAGATATTGGAGATTCTTAACCCTGTTTCCTTCCGTTTGGACCTCCCTGCATCCTTTTCTATTCATAACGTTTTTCATCGGTCATTATTGCGCAGGTATGAGGTACCGGTTGTGCCTTCCGTTGAGCCTCCTGCTCCGGTGTTGGTTGAGGGTGAGTTGGAGTACGTTGTGGAGAAAATCTTAGACTCTCGTGTTTCCAGACGGAGACTCCAGTATCTGGTCAAGTGGAAGGGTTACGGCCAGGAGGATAATTCTTGGGTGAATGCATCTGATGTTCATGCCTCTGATCTGGTTCGTGCCTTTCATAGGGCCCATCCTGATCGCCCTGGTGGTTCTGGTGAGGGTTCGGTGCCCCCTCCTTGAGGGGGGGGTACTGTTGTGAATTTGGATTCTGGGCTCCCCCGGTGGCTACTGGTGGAATTGAACTGGTGTCTTCATCTTCTCTGTTCACCTGTTCCCATCAAGATGTGGGAGTCGCTATATAACCTTGCTGCTCTGTTAGTTGCTTGCCGGTCAACAATGTTATCAGAAGCCTCTCTGTGTTTGTTCCTGCTCCTAGACAACTACTAGATAAGTTGGACTCTTGTCCATGTTTGTTTTTGCATTTTTGTTCCAGTTCACAGCTGTAGTTTCGTTACTGTGTCTGGAAAGCTCTTGTGAACAGGAATTGCCACTCTGGTGTTATGAGTTAATGCCAGAGTTTTAAAGTAATTTCTGGATGGTGTTTTTGATAGGGTTTTTAGCTGACCATGAAAGTGTCCTTCCTGTCTTCTGCTATGTAGTAAGTGGACCTCAAATTTGCTAAACCTATTTTCATACTACGTTTGTTATTTCATCTTGATTCACCGCCAATACATGTGGGGGGCCTCTGTCTCCTTTCGGGGTATTTCTCTAGAGGTGAGCTAGGACTAATATTTTCCTCTGCTAGTTTTATTTAGTCCTCCGGCTGGTGCTGGGCATCTAGAATCAACGTAGGCATGCTACCCGGCCACTGCTAGTTGTGCGTTAGGTTTAGTTCATGGTCAGCTCAGTTTCCATCTTCCAAGAGCTAGTTCCTATATATGCTGATGCTATGATCTCTTGCCATTGAGATCATGACATTGACCCCTCTGGTGGCGGCACAGGAGCCCCTCAATGAACCGCTCCTTCAGGAGTTTATCCTCATCCTGCATGCTGTCAGGGTCACTCTGCTTAATGGCCCGCATCGCCTCCTGAAGATTAATGGCATAATCCCGTAAGCTATCCTGCGGCCTCTGCTTGCACCCATAGAAAGTCAGATTAATTTCGGTAGCAGTGCGGGTATCGAAGGTGGCTTTAAGCTTTGCAAAAACCTGCTGTGCCGTTCCCTTATCCGCGGCGGGCCAGGATTTCATTTCTCTCAGAGCCGCCCCAAAGAGTTGGTTTGTTATCAGATGGACCTTCTGAGGCTCTGTCAGGGGATAGAACTCAAGCAGGCTGCAGATCCCTTCTTTAAAGTCGGTGAATGTATGTGAATCCCCGGAGTATCGTGGGAGCCAGGCCGCTCCGGGCAGGTATGGCATAGAGAAGGGCATTATAGCCTTTGCGGTAGCGGCGGTGTCCGACTGGCTGATGGGGGCAGCGGGCTCCGGGGCTGCCAGTGGTGGTATTAGGGCCGCGGCTTCGTCCGCCGCGGGGACCGGGGGTGCCCCTGCATCCACTGCTGCGGCCGCCACCTCCTCTCCTCCCGACTCGGACATGGCTGTCCCTTCCTCCCACTAACCTGCTGGAGGTCGGAGTTCCTCTTCCGGGATTGGCGCCTTAACGCGCTTTTTCGTTCCGCGCTTCTTTTGGCCGGTTCCGCCCACGAAGCTAAGGCTCCTTCCGTGCGCGGCAATGGCGAATTTTGGCAGTAAATGACAGCACACAGTCTTTGCAATAAAGTACAGTCCAAGCACAGTAAATCACAGTTCCAAGGCACACATGACCTGATTCTTCAGGCTTAAGTAGATCCTGTTCGTGACGCCAAGTTGTAGCGCCCCCACTGCCGCAGGGCCGAGGGGTACCCGGTACCGGGCCTCTGAGTCTCTGCTCTGGGGTTGTCACGGTGGCTAGACCCGGTCCGTGACCCTGCTGAGGGGCGTACAGTAATAGATGTGGATGGTATAAGATGATGTTATGGTGCGGTGTAGTGCCGGTCGCAGTTAATAACGAGGACACCAGGTTGCAGTCTCTTTACCTCTTTACTGAAGGCTTCAGGTGTCCAATCCAGGGCACTGTTAACCGGGCTGTCTGAGACCGGCCGGTCCGAAGGCACATCAGGAGTCCCCTTCACAGGTGGGAATCAGCGTCTACCTTCTAGCGCCTGTGTGTTGTAGTCCTTTCTTGCTGAGCACCCTGGGATAGTCCTCACAACTGCTTCTGTCTGTCTCTGATGCTCGTTCTCTCCGTCCCCCAGATGATATGGCTAGGACGCACCCGTATGACGGGGTAGGCCTGGAGTTCTTCCGGGACTCTAGAGTCGCCCCTCTCCCACAGCTGCCTCCTTTGTCTGCTTAGGTGTTTTAGTGAGACAGCCAACCTATAATTGGCTGTCCGGCCGTGGTTTGAAGTAATACTTGTAGTCTCTTACTTGCTCGGCGTTCCGGCCACCGACTGTTGCCCCTCAGAAGGATGTTGCCTCGATCTTACAGCACGACTCTTTCTGGTTCTATCACTTCTTTGCTGTGTCCCCGTTGCTCACTGGTTTGTGCTATTCTTAGGAGTCTGCCAGGATCCCATCCCTGACAGGTCCTCTCACTAGCTCTTCCCAGTTACTTCTCTCTGTCTTCCTGTCCAACCCCCAGTTTTACCAGAGTGTGAGGAGTGGACTACTAGATAGAACCACTCCCCCTGGTGGCCGGAGTGTGAAGTGTAATGTGAGTGTTACCTGATCAGGTGAACTCCTTTAGTGCAATCAGACGTAACATCACTCCCCTTAGCGGCAGAGCGACGTTACTGCAACGACCAGGACTCTGGGGCGCTGCAGATACACCCAGCTTCGTTCTGGACACAACTCGCCTATTGAATAAACTATCAGCAATAGGTCCTCTACCAGAAGGAACCATCCTGGCTACCATGGATGTGGAATCTTTGCACTCTAATATCCCACACAAGGATGGACTAAATGGCTTCAAATTCTTCCTGGAAAACACAGGGACTGATGCTGATTCTGTGGTGAAATTATAAAATTCCTCCTCACCCACAATTACTTTGAATTTGACAACAAGATATATCTACAGGAGACTGGCACAGCAATGGGAAATACATTGGCCCCACAATATGCTAATCTTTTCATGGCTAAGCTTGAAAGCGACTTTTTGTGCTCATGTCCCATCAGGCCTCAGGCCTACTACTGCTAATTGATGATATTTTAATCATCTGGACGGAGTCTGAGCCACAGCTAAAGATGTTCCATGACCAGTTTAATCAATTTCATCAGACCATCAACTTAACACTCAACTACTCCAGCACTGAAATTAACTTTTTGGACACCATCATTAAGCTGCAGAACAATGAAATAGAGACATCCTTGCATCAGAAGCTAATCGACCGTCCAACATACCTTAAATGGGACAGTTTCCATCCAAAACACATAAAAAACGCTATTGTCTACAGCCAAGCCATCAGATATAATCATATATGTTCCAACCCCATGGACAGAGATGAATACCTTGGTCGCCTCAGAAAGACCTTTTTGAATCAGAGCTACTCTACTGTTCTTGTCCAAGAACAATTGAAAACCAGATTACAAGAGCCACCAGAATATCAAGGAATCACTTGCTACATTATAAAGCTAAAGAAGAAAATAACAGGGTACCTCTAGTAGTTACCTACAATCCAAATCTGGAGGTGCTAAGGGGAGCTGCACGGAAATTACAACCTTTACTACCAAAAGATTTAAACCTATAGTGCTACAGTCCAATTTTACGAAAAAATAATCACATATTTATATATCTAGGACTATATAGCATGACAGAAGCAACAAAGATTGAAAAAGTAATAAACTTTATTTACATATAACATTAAACAACAGTGTCATATTTTCAATAAATAGGTGAGATTCACAAAGGATAAACAGAGACATAAAAAACCAAAGCAGCAAAACTGCATGGTGATAACCACACCACACTAGGTCCTATGAAATATCATGTCTAAGGTGCCTCAATATGAGAATCCATAAGTATGAACAGACACAGCCATGGCTATAAGACATTTAAGACTTGGTAGCACTATAGGTTTAAATGTTTATACATTTATTGTTGTTCAGGAAGCTATAACTTAATTTGGAAGAAAAAATTATAGGTTGTGTTTTACTACAAAAAGATGCCTGCTTACAATCCATTTATCCAACACCCCCCCCCCCCCCCACTACTGTGTTTTAGGCAGCCCCCAAATTTAATAAGCATGATTGTCAGAAGCTCCCTGTCCTTTCAAACAGCTTCAGCATCTAGGGTTGAGCGAAACGGATCGGACAAATTCAAAAATCGCCGACTTTCGGCAAAGTCGAGTTTCATGAAACCCGACCCGATCCTAGTGTGGGATCGGCCATGCGGTCGGCGATCTTCGCGCCAAAGTCGCGTTTCGTATGACGCGTTCAGTGCCATTTTTCAGCCAATGAAGGAGGACGCAGAGTGTGGGCAGCGTGATGACATAGGTCTCGGTCCCCACTATCTTAGAGAAGGGCATGACAGTGATTGGCTTGCTTTCTGCGGCGTCACAGGGGCTATAAAGGGGCGTGCACGCCGACCGCCATCATACTTCTGCCGATCTTAGCATAGGGAGAGGTTGCTGCAGCTTCATCAGAAGAAGGGACATAGTTAGGGAGGGAAGATTAACCCCGAAACTGCTTGTGCTGTAGTGATTTCTACTGTCCAACACCATGGACAGTGGAGGCTATATTTTTGTGCATCAGCTCTGTAGCTTATTAGGCTGCCTTATAAGGCTCCCTGATAGCTGCATTGCTGTTTGCACGCTGCTGTGCAAACCAACTGCTTTTTTAAAAGCCAAAATCCTGTTGCTCCATTCTGCACAGTTATCTTGTTTATTTGTCCACAGTTTTGTGTGCAGCAGTCCTTTTTATTGCTGCCATACTTGTCCTGAGATCATTTTAGGGAGATTGAAATTGTACTACAGTCCTTGTATTTTTTTATATATCTTCCAGCCACTTTCTGCCACTTACATTACGTTGTTTTATACACTGTGCCTGAGTTTGGGTTCAGTCTCCCCCCCCCAAAAAAAAGGGAGATTCAAATTCTCACAAAGTTGATATATTTCAGTCCTGTTAGTTTGTCGTATATCAGCCAGCCACTTGCTGCCACTCACATTGCGTTGTTTTATACACTGGGCCTGAGTTTGGGTTCAGACTCCCGCCAAAAAAAGTGAGATTCAAATTCTCACAAAGTGGATATACCTCAGTCCTCTTAGTTTGTCGTATATCAGCCAGCCACTTTCTGCCACTTCCATTGTGTTGTTTTATACACTGTGCCTGAGTTTGGGTTCAGTCTCCCCCCCAAAAAAAAGGGAGATTCAAATTCTCACAAAGTGGATATATTTCAGTCCTGCTAGTTTGTCGTATATCAGCCAGCCACTTACTGCCACTCACATTGCGTTGTTTTATACACTGGGCCTCAGTTTGGGTTCAGTCTCCCCCCAAAAAAGGGAGATTCAAATTCTCACAAAGTGGATATATTTCAGTCCTCCTAATTTTTTCGTATATCAGCCAACCACTTGCTGCCACTCACATTGCGTTGTTTTATACACTGGACCTGAGTTTGGGTTCAGTCTCCCCCCAAAAAAAGGGAGATTTAAATTCTCAACAAGTTTATATACACCTTCTACCTTGTTTTACAGTACCATATAACGGTTGTTATTTTGGTTAGATTTTCCAAAAAATGAGGAAGTCTGGTGGAAGAGGCCGTGGGCGTAGGTTGCCAGCTGGTACTGATTGTGGTGGTGGTGGAGGTGCATCTGGTGGTAGTGGGAAAAGCACAATAGCACCTAAGGCTGGAGATGTTGAGCCAGCATCATCGCCTGGCTACAAAAGGCCTCGAAGGCTCCCTTATCTGGGAGTAGGAAAACAGCTTTTAAAGCCGGAGCAGCAGGAAAAAGTTTTGGCTTTCCTTGCTGACTCAGCCTCTAGCTATTTTGCCTCCTCTTCAGAAAGTTCCAAATATAAAAGCAGCGAGTCGTCAGTGCTCCCGGTCAGGAAAAAAGACATTTCCTTGTGTCCTTCACCCAAACCAAAAGTGAATGATGCGCCAGGCGACACTACAGGTTACTCCATGGAGCTCTTTACACATACCATGCCTGGGTTAGAAAGGGAAATTGTTAACTGCCCATTACAAGATGAATCGGACATGGAGTGCACTGATGCACAGCCACAGCTAGATTATTATGCTGTTCCATTGACTCAGATCACTACATTGCCCTCGCAGTGTACTGAGCCACAATCTGACCCTGATGAGACTATGGTGCCTGTTGTGAATTCTGCTTTTGGTTTCCCTCCGGTGGTGGTAGGTGGTAATGCAGTTGTCCCTGGGTTTCAGTCCTGGTCAGGTGTGACTGCTGATTGCAGTTCTGACTGGGGTATTTAGGTGTGCAGGATTCATTAGTCCTTGCCAGTTGTCAATTGTTGTTGGGAGGTGTTGGACCTCTGCCTGGTTCCTCCTGCCTTTCTGCCAAATCAGCAAAGATAAGTGTCTGGTTTTGTTTCTGTGGCACACATGCTGTGTGCTTCATAATTCAGTGCTATTCTTTTGTGTTTTCTTGTCCAGCTTAGATTGTGTCAGTATTTTCTCAGTCTTGTTGGATTCTCTGGGGGTGCAGATATTCATTCCACGTCTTTAGTTAGATTGTGGAATTTTTTGTATTATCTGCTGTGGATATTTTTGGAAGGGTTTTAATACTGACCGCTTAGTATTCTGTCCTATCCTTTTCTATTTAGCTAGAGTGGCCTCTTTTGCTAAATCTTGTTTTCTGCCTGCGTGTGTCTTTTCTTCTCCTACTCACAGTCAATATTCGTGGGGGGCTGCCTATCCTTTGGGGTTCTGCTCTGAGGCAAGGTAGTATTCCTATTTCTACCTATAGGGGTATTTAGTCCTCCGGCTGTGGCGAGGTGTCTAGGGTTGGTCAGGCACACCCCACGGCTACTTCTAGTTGCGGTGTTAGTTCAGGATTTGCGGTCAGTACAGTTTCCACCTACTCCAGAGAAAGTTTCATGCGGCTCCAAGGTCACCGGATCATAACAGGTGCCCCGTCCCGAACGCTATAGCACCTTACACGTTGACACAGAGGAAGGTGCACATGACATTGAAGAGGAGGTGATAGATGATGCGGTTGTTTACTCAGATTGGCAGCCATTGGGGGAAGAGGGTGCCTCTGCCAGTAGCTCAGAAGCGGAGGAGGATGATCCGCAGCAGCCATCTACATCGCAACAGTTGTCATCTGGCAGGCCCGTATCAGGCATAACAACAGTTTTAGGACAGCGTGGCCATCCGGTGAAAGTAGCACAGCGTGCTATGCCTGAAAAGGTATTCCATAGTAGGAAGAGTGTAGTGTGGCAATTTTTTAACCAAGATCCGAATGATCAGTGCAAAGTTATCTGTAAAAAATGCTCAAAGACCTTTAGCAGAGGGAAGAATCTTCAAAATTTAAATACAACGTGCATGCTTAGACATTTAACCAGCATACACTTGCAAGCATGGACTAACTACCAAACGTCCCGTACCGTTGGTGCACCTGCTCAGAATGAAGGTAGTCAGCAACGCTACATTGCTTCCCTCACTGTAAGCCCACCGGTTAAGACACCACCAGCAGCAAATGTGGAGGTATCGTCGTAAGGCCAAAGCAGTCAGGGAATCACAAGGTTCTTGGTAGGAAACACTGTATGTAGGCCAACATCAAGAATACCATCACCAACCCTCTCTCAATCCGCCATGTCCACCACCCCCACCGCTAGTTCCACCATATGCAGCTCTCCTGTCCAGCTCACCCTACAAGAGACTCTCGTTAGGAAAAGAAAGTACTCATCCTCTCATCTGCACACACAGGGTTTGAACGCCCACATTGCTAGACTAATCTCGTTAGAGATGATGCCCTACCGGTTGGTTGAAAGCGAAGCTTTCAAAGACCTGATGGCCTAGGCAATACCACGCTATGACCTACCCAGTCGGCACTTCTTTGTGAGAAAAGCCATCCCAGCCCTCCACCAGCATGTCAAAGACCAAATTGTCCATGCACTGAGGCAATCAGTCAGTGGAAAGGTGCACCTCACAACAGATGCATGGACCAGTAGGCATGGCCAGGGACGTTACGTGTCCATCATGGCGCACTGCGTTAATCTGGTGGATGCAGGGTCCACGGGGGACAGCCATAGTGGGACAGTTCTGCCTAGCCCACGGTCTAGGAAACAGTTGGCTGTAGGCGTTCGCCACCCCTCCTCCGACAGAAGCGAAAGCTCGTCCTTAGAGCACAGTAGCACGACCACTCCATCCGCAGCTGTGTTGTGAATTCTGTTATCGAACTCCCTCCGGTGGTTATGAATGGTACTTCTGTCCATGGACTCCCTCTGGCGGCTGTGAGTGGAGCTGCTGGTTCTGAGGTTCTTTCCTCAGCTGACCTCGTTTAGTTCTAGGCTGCTGCTCTATTTAACTCCACTTAGATCGTTACCTGATGCCAGCTGTCAATGTTCTAGTACTGGTTCAGTTCTCTCTTGGATCTTTCTGATGACCTGTCTACTCCAGCAAAAGCTAAGTCCCTGCTAGCTTATTTGTTTACCATTGTTTTCTTGTCCAGCTTGCTATCATGATTTTGCCTTGCTAGCTGGAAGCTCTGGGATGCAGAGTGGCACCTCCACGTCGTGAGTCGGTGCGGGGTCTCTTTTGCACACTCTGCGTGGTTTTTTGGTAGTTTTTATGCTGACTGCAAAGTTACCTTTTCTATCCTCAAGTCTGTTTAGTTAAGTCTGGCCTCCTTTGCTGAAACCTGTTTCATTTCTGTGTTTGTGACTTCCAACTTAACTCACAGTCAATATTTGTGGGGGGCTGCCTTTTTCTTTGGGGAATTTCTCTGAGGCAAGTTAGGCTTAATTTTCTATCTTTAGGGGTAGTTAGCTCTTAGGCTGTGAAGAGGCGTCAGGTACGCTCCACGGCTATTTCTAGTTGTTGTGATAGGATTAGTGGTTGCGGTCAGCAGAGCTCCCACTTCCCAGAGCTTGTTCTGTATTACTAGTTTGCTCATCAGGTCATTCCTAGTGCTCCTAACCACCAGGTCATCATAACAGTACAGCTGGCCCGTAAAGTGTTAATGCATCTCAATAGAGGGATAAGAGAAGTTCTGAGACCAATTTTTTTTTTTTTCCTCTGCAGCGTGTTTTGTTTTTCTTTTCCCCTAAATCTCTGGGTGGTTCAGGACACAGGTGTAGATATGGACATTCAAGGTCTGTCCTCTTGTGTGGATCAACTCACTGCAAGGGTACAAGGCATTCAAGATTATGTAGTTCAGAACCCGATGTTAGAACCCAGAATTCCAATTCCTGATTTGTTTTCTGGGGATAGATCTAAGTTCTTGAATTTCAAAAATAATTGTAGACTGTTTTTTGCTTTGAACAGTAAAGAAAGTCTCGCACTCAACTTAAATATTCTTGCAGATTTATTAGTACTGGAGTAGCACTGGAAACGTTTCAGCCTTAATTAGGCTTTCATCAGTCACTTAATTAATAGTGTCAAGGGTTTAGAGGTGATGGCCTCCAAGGGCGGCTAGGCATGTGATCTGGCGGCTGGAGGGAACCGCTGTGGTGTATGATCCTCTCTGGAGCGGTGTTTTTTGCTTTGAAACCCCGCTCCTCTGGTGACCCCATTCAGCAAGTAAAAATCATTATTTCTTTGCTACGTGGCGACCCTCAAGACTGGGCATTTTCCCTTGCGCCAGGATATCCTGCATTGCGTAATGTAGATGCGTTTTTTCTGGCGCTTGGGTTGCTTTATGATGAACCAGATTCAGTGGATCAGGCAGAGAAAATCTTGCTAGCTTTGTGTCAGGGTCAGGATGAAGCGGAGGTATATTGTCAGAAGTTTAGAAAGTGGTCTGTGCTTACTCAGTGGAATGAGTGTGCCCTGGCGGCAATTTTCAGAAAGGGTCTTTCTGAAGCCCTTAAGGATGTTATGGTGGGATTCCCCACGCCTGCTGGTCTGAATGAGTCTATGTCCTTGGCCATTCAGATCGATCGACGCTTACGTGAGCGCAAAACTGTGCACCATTTGGCGGTATCTTCTGAGCAGAGGCCTGAGCCTATGCAATGTGTTAGGACCTTGACCAGAGCTGAACGGCAAGAATACAGACGTCAGAATGGGCTGTGTTTTTACTGTGGTGACTCCACTCATGCTATCTCTGATTGTCCTAAACGCACTAAGCGGTTCGCTAGGTCTGCCACCATTGGTACGGTACAGCCAAAATTTCTTTTGTCCGATACTCTGATTTGCTCTTTGTCGTCCTATTCTGTTATGGCATTTGTGGATTCAGGCGCTGCCCTGAATTTGATGGACTTGGAGTTTGCCAGGCGCTGTGGTTTTTTCTTGGAGCCTTTACAGTATCCTATTCCATTGAGAGGAATTGATGCTACGCCTTTGGCCAAGAATAAGCCTCAGTACTGGACTCAATTGACCATGTGCATGGCTCCTGCACATCAGGAGGATATTCGCTTTTTGGTGTTGCATAATCTGCATGATGTCGTCGTTTTGGGTTTGCCATGGCTACAGGTCCATAATCCAGTATTGGATTGGAAATCAATGTCTGTATCCAGTTGGGGTTGTCAAGGGGTACATGGGGATGTCCCATTGTTGTCAATTTCGTCTTCCCATCCTTCTGAAGTCCCTGACTTCTTGTCAGATTACCGGGATGTATTTGAGGAGCCCAAATCCAGTGCCCTACCTCCTCATAGGGATTGTGATTATGCTATTAATTTGATTCCTGGTAGTAAGTTTCCAAAGGGCCGACTGTTCAATTTATCTGTGCCAGAACACGCCGCTATGCGGAGTTATGTAAAGGAGTCCTTGGAGAAAGGGCATATTCGCCCGTCGTCGTCACCGTTGGGAGCAGGGTTCTTTTTTGTGGCCAGGAAGGATGGTTCTCTGAGACCTTGTATAGATTACCGCCTTCTCAATAAAATCACCGTCAAATTTCAGTACCCCTTGCCGCTACTGTCTGATTTGTTTGCTCGGATTAAGGGGGCTAGCTGGTTCACCAAGATAGATCTTCGAGGGGCATATAATCTTGTGCGTATTAAACAGGGCGACGAATGGAAAACAGCATTTAATACGCCCGAGGGCCATTTTGAGTACCTGGTGATGCCATTCGGGCTTTCTAATGCTCCATCTGTGTTTCAGTCCTTTATGCATGACATCTTCCAAAAGTACCTGGATAGATTCATGATTGTATATTTGGATGATATTTTGGTTTTTTCGGACGATTGGGAGTCTCATGTGAAGCAGGTCAGAATGGTGTTCCAGGTCCTTCGTGCTAATTCCTTGTTTGTGAAGGGGTCTAAATGTCTCTTTGGAGTTTAGAAGGTTTCATTTTTGGGCTTCATTTTTTCCCCTTCTACTATCGAGATGGACCCTGTTAAAGTTCAGGCCATTTATGATTGGACTCAGCCTACTTCTGTGAAGAGCCTTCAGAAATTCCTGGGCTTTGCTAATTTTTACCGTCGCTTCATCGCTAATTTTTCTAGTGTTGTTAAACCATTGACTGATTTAACCAAGAAAGGTGCGGATGTGGTCAATTGGTCCTCTGCGGCCGTTGAGGCTTTTCAAGAGTTGAAGCGTCGTTTTTCTTCTGCCCCTGTGTTGTGTCAGCCAGATGTTTCGCTCCCGTTTCAGGTCGAGGTGGATGCTTCTGAGATTGGAGCAGGGGCTGTTCTATCTCAAAGAAGTTCTGATGGCTCGGTGATGAAACCATGTGCTTTCTTTTCTAGAAAGTTTTCACCTGCTGAGCGTAATTATGATGTGGGCAATCGAGAGTTGTTGGCTATGAAGTGGGCGTTCGAGGAGTGGCGACATTGGCTTGAAGGAGCCAAGCATCGCGTGGTGGTCTTGACGGATCACAAGAATCTGACTTATCTCGAGTCTGCCAAGCGGTTAAATCCTAGACAGGCTCGATGGTCGCTGTTTTTCTCCCGCTTCGATTTTGTGGTTTCGTACCTTCCAGGTTCTAAGAATGTGAAGGCTGATGCCCTTTCAAGGAGTTTTGTGCCTGATTCTCCGGGAGTTCCTGAGTCAGCTGGTATTCTCAAAGAGGGGGTAATTTTGTCTGCCATCTCCCCTGATTTGCGGCGGGTGCTGCAGGAGTTTCAGGCTGATAGACCTGACCATTGCCCAGCGGAGAAACTGTTTGTCCCTGATAGATGGACTAGTAGAGTTATCTCTGAGGTTCATTGTTCGGTGTTGGCTGGTCATCCTGGAATCTTTGGTACCAGGGATCTGGTGGCTAGATCCTTTTGGTGGCCTTCCTTGTCACGGGATGTGCGTTCTTTTGTGCAGTCCTGTGGGACTTGTGCTCGGGCTAAGCCCTGCTGTTCTCGTGCCAGTGGGTTGCTTTTGCCCTTGCCGGTCCCGAAAAGGCCCTGGACGCATATTTCCATGGATTTTATTTCAGATCTCCCTGTCTCTCAAAGGATGTCGGTTATCTGGGTGGTTTGTGATCGCTTCTCTAAGATGGTCCATTTGGTACCTTTGCCTAAATTGCCTTCCTCCTCTGATTTGGTTCCATTATTTTTCCAGCACGTGGTTCGTTTACATGGCATTCCGGAGAACATCGTGTCGGACAGAGGTTCCCAGTTTGTTTCGAGGTTTTGGCGGTCCTTTTGTGCTAAGATGGGCATTGAGTTGTCTTTTTCTTCAGCTTTCCATCCTCAGACAAATGGCCAAACCGAATGAACCAATCAGACATTGGAGACATATCTGAGATGCTTTGTTTCTGCTGATCAGGATGATTGGGTGTCCTTCTTGCCTTTGGCTGAGTTCGCCCTTAATAATCGGGCCAGCTTGGCCACTTTGGTTTCGCCTTTTTTCTGTAATTCTGGTTTCCACCCTCGTTTTTCTTCAGGAGTCAGGACAGGTTGAGCCTTCGGACTGTCCTGGTGTGGATTCTGTGGTGGACAGGTTGCAGCAGATTTGGACTCACGTGGTGGACAATTTGACATTGTCCCAGGAGAAGGCTCAGCGTTTCGTCAACCGCCATCGCTGTGTTGGTCCCCGACTTCGTGTTGGGGATTTGGTTTGGTTATCGTCTCGTTATGTTCCTATGAAGGTTTCGTCTCCTAAGTTTAAGCCTCGTTTCATTGGTCCTTATAAGATTTCTGAAATTCTTAATCCTGTGTCATTTCGTTTGGACCTTCCAGCTTCTTTCGCCATCCATAATGTGTTCCATAGGTTGTTGTTGCGGAGATATGTGGCTCCTATGGTTCCCTCCGTCGACCCTCCTGCCCCGGTGTTGGTTGAGGGGGAGTTGGAGTATGTGGTGGAGAAGATTTTGGATTCTCGTATTTCGAGACAGAAACTTCAGTACCTAGTCAAGTGGAAAGGTTATGGTCAGGAGGATAATTCCTGGGTGGTTGCCTGTGATGTTCATGCTGCCGATCTTGTTCGTGCCTTTCATTTGGCTCGTCCTGATCGGCCTGGGGGCTCTGGTGAGGGTTCGGTGACCCCTCCTCAAGGGGGGGGTACTGTTGTGAATTCTGTTATCGAACTCCCTCCGGTGGTTATGAATGGTACTTCGGCGAGTTCTGTCCATGGACTCCCTCTGGTGGCTGTGAGTGGAGCTGCTGGTTCTGAGGTTCTTTCCTCAGCTGACCTCGTTTAGTTCTAGGCTGCTGCTCTATTTAACTCCACTTAGTTCGTTACCTGATGCCAGCTGTCAATGTTCTAGTACTGGTTCAGTTCTCTCTTGGATCTTTCTGATGACCTGTCTACTCCAGCAAAAGCTAAGTCCCCGCTAGCTTATTTGTTTACCATTGTTTTCTTGTCCAGCTTGCTATCATGATTTTGCCTTGCTAGCTGGAAGCTCTGGGATGCAGAGTGGCACCTCCACGCCGTGAGTCGGTGCGGGGTCTCTTTTGCACACTCTGCGTGGTTTTTTGGTAGTTTTTATGCTGACCGCAAAGTTACCTTTTCTTTCCTCAAGTCTGTTTAGTTAATTCTGGCCTCCTTTGCTGAAACCTGTTTCATTCCTGTGTTTGTGACTTCCATCTTAACTCAGTCAATATTTGTGGGGGGCTGCCTTTTTCTTTGGGGAATTTCTCTGAGGCAAGTTAGGCTTAATTTTCTATCTTTAGGGGTAGTTAGCTCTTAGTCTGTGAAGAGGCGTCTAGGCAGAGTCAGGTATGCTCCACGGCTATTTCTAGTTGTTGTGATAGGATTAGGGGTTGCGGTCAGCAGAGCTCCCACTTCCCAGAGCTTGTCCTGTATTACTAGTTTGCTCATCAGGTCATTCCTAGTGCTCCTAACCACAAGGTCATCATAACACAGCTGCCAGTGTTGCACTCGAGGTTTCCCACTATCGAATAGCTAGTGGTAAGTGTCAGCAGGCTGTGTTACAAATGAAGTGTTTGGGCGACAACAGACACACCGCGGAAGTACTGGCCGAGTACTTGCAGCAACAAATGCAGTCATGGCTGGGCAGTGTACATTTTGAGGCAGGCAAGGAAGTCAGTGATAACGGAAGGAATTTTATGGCTGCCATAGCCCTTTCAGAACTGAAACACATACCTTGCCTGGCTCACACCTTGAACCTGGTGGTGCAGTGCTTCCTCAAAAATTATCCAGAGTTACCAGCCCTGCTCCTGAAGGTGCAAAGACTTTGCTCGCACATCCACTGGTCGCCTGTACACTCCAGCCGTATGCTGAACCATCACATGGTTCAGAGGCTGTGCGAACAGATGCGTGCTGTAAATAATTTGTGGGAGGATACACATACACGGCAGGCACTTGGATGGGAGACATGGAGTTGTCTGATGTGCAGTGGTCAAACCTACAAGACCTCTGTCAAGTCCTTCAGTGTTTTGAGGAATGCACATGGCTGGTAAGTGCAGACGACGCCATCATAAGCATGAGCATCCCACTAATGCGTCTGCTGATGCAAAGTTTGACGCACATTAAAGAGCAGGCATCTGCAGCCGAAGAGGAGGGAAGCCTTGATGACAGTCAGGCATTGTCTGCTCAGGGAACTCTCCTGGACGAGGTGGCGGACGAAGAGGAGGAGGAGGATGATGGGGATGAATATTTATGGGAGGAGGATGCTTCTCAGGGGACAATAGAAACTGGTGGTGTTGCAAGGTCAGGTACTGGGTTTTTGCGGGACACAAGTGATGTTGATTTGCAAGAAAGTGCTCCTCAACCCAGCACAAGCAGTGAATTGACACCTGGAACATTGGCCCACATGGCTGAGTATGCCTTGCGTATCCTAAAACGGGACACCCGCATTATCAAAATGATGACCGATGACGATTACTGGTTGGCCTGCCTCCTGGATCCACGATATAAAGGAAAATTACAAAATATCATGCCACATGAGAACCTTGAGCAAATATTGGCTACCAAACAAGCAACTCTTGTAGACCGTTTGGTTCAGGCATTCCCGGCACACAGCGGCGGTGATGGTTCTCACACGAGCCGTAGGGGGCACATGGCAGAGGTGTTAGAGGTGCACAAATCCAAAGTGGCGTTGGACAGAGGGTTTTTATGACCAGGTTGTGGAGTGATTTCGCAATGACTGCTGACACGACAGGTACTGGTGCATCGATTCAAAGTGACAGGAGACAGCATTTGTCCAGTATGGTTACGAACTACTTTTCCTCCCTTATCGATGTTCTCCCTCACAGGTTATTCCCTTTTGATTACTGGGCATCTAAAATAGACACCTGGCCTGAATTGGCAGAATATGCATTACAGGAGCTCGTTTGCCCTGCTGCTAGTGTGCTATCAGAAAGAGTCTTCAGTGCTGCTGGTTCAATACTGACCGAAAAAAGGACACGTCTGGCTACCCGAAATGTTGATGATCTAACCTTCATTAAAATGAACCAGTCATGGATTTCAAATTATTTTGCCCCACCTTCCCCTGTTGACACGTAGCTTGCCTGAAAAATGTCTTGCTTTTGGCCTCCTCTTACTGACTTCTCCAATTCCTCCATTTGCAGCTGCTGAATGTCAACCATAGGCCATTTTTATACTTCTCTAAATGGGCTGAATCCCCCCACAGGGCCGTGGTCACCACCTGGCGCAAGCACCCGAGCAAGTGCCGTTTGCCAGGATAGATGGGTGTGCCCACTCTTGGGTGACGGCACTGGCACAGGGTCCCTCATAGTATAATGAAGTGTCTCTGCGGGGGTGGTCCACAACCAACGTCAGACACATCATTGTAATATGAGGGGCCCTGTGCCAGTACCGCCGCCCACCAGAGAGTGTTACCCCCAGCTCGAACAGTGCTCTACCACTTGCAATACTTACCTCTCCCTGCTCCACCACTGTGTAGTCTGTGCTGTTAAATCCTTCAATGGCACTGCCAATACAAATTTGTTGAAATGATAGATGATAGTTAAAATATCTATTTAGACCAGTTAATACTTTGCGCCTACTACCACTGTCTGCTACTCAGCAGAGGAGCCCACCCCTGTACCTAGCAATGCCACCTGTTTATTTATGATCATTTTTTTGGCAGACATTTAGCCCACTTTATTATTTGGGCCTACTAACTGTGTCTGCCACTCCTTACAGTTGTCCTCCGCTGAACACATCAATGCCGCCTGTTTAGTCCTGTTACCAATTTTGAACTGCATTTAGCCCACTTCATTATTTGGGCCTACTAACTGTGTCTGCCACTCCTTACAGTGGTCCTCCGCTGAACAAAGCAATGCCGCCTGTTTAGTCCTGTTACCACATTTGAACTGCTTTTAGCCCACTTTATTATTTGGGCCTATATCTGTGTTTCCTCCTCATCCTGCCAATTGCACAGCCACTGCTAGATGAGTCTGCTGGTACATTGACCCAGACCACTACATTCCCCTTGCACTCTTCACAGCCAGAATCTGACCCTGCTAAAAGTCAGGTTCCCCTTCCCGCATACTATAACACCTTACACGGGGACAAAGAGGAAGGTGCAGATGAAAGTGCAGATTCCTTCATTAGATATGGGGCATACTCGTTGGCGACGTCACTGGCACAGGGCCCCTCATAGAACGCAAAAGTGTCTCTGCCGGTGGGAGGTGCCACCCGCCGTCAAACACACCGCCGTACTATGAGGGGCCCTGTGCCAGTGCCAATGCCAACGAGTGGGCCCCCCCCCGCTTGCTCAGGTTCACAGTACTTGCAAAGTTGAAATACTTACCTCTCCCTGCTCCACCGCCGTGACGTATTCCGTGTTTCCTGGGCCCACAAAAATCTTGAGCCAGCCTTACCCCCCACAACTTTAGCCAAATGACCCCCAGTTTTCAATGCCTAACTATTATTGTAAAGTAAATTAAGATTGACAAGCTTCAGTAATAAGAATTTATGTTTTTGGCATTAAAATGGGCACTGTAGGTGTTTTCCTGTCCTGCACTCACTGCCGACTTTGATTCCCCATTGACTTGCATTGGGTTTCATGTTTCAGTCAGCCCCGGACCTTATGCAATAATCAGCCGATTTCACCCGACCCTTCACAAAGTCGGGTTTCGCGAAACCCGACTCGATCCTAAAAAAGTAAAAGTCACTCAACTCTAGCAGGAACCTTTCCTCGCAACCAGAAAAAAATGTAAAACCTGTCCATTTATAATGACCACAGACAATATAAAGATCTCCGATTCACATCAGGACTACAAAATCCCAGGGACTTTCAGCTGCATCATACCTAATGTGGTGTACCTAATTATTTGTACTAAATGTCCAACTGGGGGTCTGTATATAGGGGAGACAGGGCAGAATCTGAGACCAAGGATGAACTCTCATCACCACACAATAAGAGGAAAAAGAATAGATGTACCTGTGGCAAGACATTTTTGTCTCCCTGATCATAGCACCATGGACATGAGATTACTTGTATTAAAGGGGAATTTCAAATCTCTGAGAGACAGAAGAGTTTGGGGTATTAACTGATGATGACCTTTGACACACTCAGTGCAGGAATTAATGTGTCGCAGAGATTTATGTCTTTTTACATCAATTAAGGAATTTGCTCCTCGGACCATGTGGGTGCATCATAACAGTACCAGACCCATTCAGGGGACCATAAAACATTAAGACTTCCTTATCTATGAACTGTTCCAATATTTATGGACCCAACTGTTTATCAGTCTCACATAATGGTAATTCTGCTTCACGTCACCTGTCTTAGGCTGGTTTCACACTTGCGTTTTGATCTGCAGCGTTTGTACAGAAAAAAACGCATGCGTTTTTTTCCCCTATGTTTAACATTAAAAACGCATGCGTTTTTTGTACGCGTTTGGCCGCGTTTTTACGACGCATGCGTTTTTTTGCTGCATGCGTTCTGTCGCAGAAATGCAACATGTAGTAATTTCTAGAGGCGTTTTTTTGCTGCAAAAAAACGTATTGTTGTCTATGTAAACGCATGCGTTTTTAAGCACATGCGTTTGCTTGCGTTAAAAACGCATGTGTTTTTATAGAAAAAAACAAGAATACACCCTGATAAGCCACCCCCCACCATCAAGGTGATAAAGGGATCCTACCCCTAACCCTAACCCTAACCCTAACAATATGACAGTGAATACTCTACGAGTTAATATTTTTAGTACTCTATAGCAATACGGTATATCTTGGGGTGTCCACATTGAACAAAGCTTTTTATTAGAAGAATGTCCTGGTCACCAGGTCAACATAATAGCCAATCCCTATGGATCCCTAGGATCCCTAGGGTTAGGGTTAGGGTTTGGATCCATAGGGTTAGGGTTAGGGTTTGGATCCCTAGGGTTAGGGTTAGGGTTTGGATCCCTAGGGTTAGGGTTAGGGTTTGGATCCCTCAGGTTAGGGTTAGGGTTAGGGTTAGAGGTAGGGCTAGGGTTTGGATCCCTTTATCACCTTGATGGTGGGGGGTGGCTTATCAGTGACCTGGTGAACAGGACATTCTTCTAATAAAAAGCTACCCCTAACCCTAACCCTAACCCTAGGGATCCAAACCCTAACACTAACCCTAACCCTAGCTATTTCTATTTATAGTGGGTTTTCTAGTTGATTTTGATGATTGGCAGCTGTCACACACTTCTCAGGATGCGTTTCAAAAACGCAAACGCATGAAAAAACGCATGTAAACGCGTCAAAACGCAGCATTTTTTTACCGCATGCAAAAACGCATGCGTCTAAAAAACGCAGCGTTTGTATGCGTTTACATGCGTTTTTTCACCACCTGCGGGTTTTTTTTTAAAACGCTGCGTTTATAAACGCAAATGTGAAACCAGCCTTATCTATGGCATTATTTCTGGGTTGTGCATAAATATGTGATTCTTCAGAATTTTTTTAGTCTATGCCTGATGAAGGGACCTGCGTAGTCTCGAAAACTTGCAATTTGTTACCATCTTTTCAGTTAGCCATTAAAAGGTATCAACCACTGAGGACTCTCAATTCTAAATATTTTTCAAACCACAAAGCACATTGGTGATAGTCTTATGTTGGGGTGCTTTGCTGCAGGAAGACCTGGTGCACTTCACTAAAATAGATGAATTTACTTATAGGAAAAATTATGCGGAGACATTGAAGCAACATATCTGGTGAACAGCCAAGAAGTTAAAGCTTAGGTGTAAATTGATTTTCCAACTGGACAACGAGCACAAGTAAATTTCCAAATGTGTGGCAAAATGGCTTTATGACAAAAATTTAAAATAATGGAGTAACCATCACAAAGCACCGACCTCAATCATATAGAATATTTATGGGCAGAACTGAAAAATGTGTGCAATCACGGCAGTCTACGCCAGTTCTGTCAGAAGGAAAACCAAAGATCTAGGCCAAAATTCCAGCAATTTATTGTGAAAAGTTTATCGAAGGCTATCCGAAACGCTTGATACTTACCACGTGAGTGCATAAACTCAGTGTGATGAAAGAACCTGTATCTTGTTTTTTTATGTCAATCGAATTGTGATTATATAGAGTTCCACTTCTACTAAAAGAGCTGGAGTGTAAAGTAGGATGAACGTGAAGGTAAAATGGAAGAAAACCCAAATCCCTGTCATCATCATAAATAAGGTGGGAGTTACATGTCATTACTGAGAATTTCTCATGACTGGCACATTGGATCTCTGAAAAAAAGTATTATTTTTATAGGGGGACAAGCACCTGTAAAGTTCTACTCCTACTTCCATATGAAACAACGTGCTGACAAGTTCCCTTTAATGATGAACTACAGCAGCTTTCTAGTTGACAGACATTTGCTGTGTGGACAGCGCACCCCACCCCGCCTGCACTTTAATTCTTAAGCGATTATGCATCATTTCCCATCAACTATAAATATAACACATGCGTGTATGTATGTGTATGTGAGATAAGCCGTTTGTATGCCACAAGCATGGGTCTATGTATTAGAAACTTGTTCCTCCCGGACATTCCACAAATACAAGGGGCAGCTTTGTGTTGGCAGCTGTGTTTTCCATATAGAGATATGGGAGAAAGAGGAAAGTGCACACTGACTACTGAATAAATTATATCATTGTAAGTTATGAGTAATTATGAGGAAAACATCTTGTTCTAGACCACGGAAAATGAAAAGTCTCTGCTGCTGGATATTTATTCCACGAAGTAAACATTTCTGTTGTCCGTACATAGCTGAGTGTGCTGAATAGCATCAGAGCACTTTGACATTAATGAGAGCAAGAAAAGAAGGGAAATACTTTGATTTATTCCTAAAATCTGATGTTCCAGAAAATGTCAGTAGCTTTTAACTCTTTTGCACCTACAAGAGCAAATTTATGCTGGGGTCATACTATTTTTTTGCAATATTTTTATATGTTCTTAATTGCCAGTGCGGAAAACTCTGCAGATACAGCACCACGAGCAGCCACAGATGCTGTTGGACAGTATTAAACTCACCCATAGTGATAGACCATGCAACTGCTATGGGGCCCAAGAGTCGGGAAGGGCCCAGTGCTGAGCGCCACCAGCCACTCACCTGTTGCCACAATTTCAAAAATTTCCCCAGGATGTAGAACCAATTGGATAGAATAATGTAAGGAGGTCAGCTCACTGCTGCACTATTCAGCTTGAGTGTCTGAGTCTTAGCACAGTGAGTTTGATGATGTCATTAGATTGCACCATGCAGTGACGTGGGGGGAGGGGGTGAGTCTGGTTCTGTAGCTCTCTCTCACTTCTATCTTGAGGTAATAAGGATGCTCCTGGCTGTCTTGACTGCTTCACTGATTACAGCAATCACTTCCCAGATAGAACTGGTCTATACAGCTTTTATCTGTTTCAGTCTGACAGGAAACTCTCAAGCACACACCTTGGTTTGTCCAGGACACAATCACCACTTTTCCAGTGTCCCCTGGGGCTGAGCTAACCACTCCCAGTCTGCTATAATCATTTTAACCCCTATAGTTGCTAGATTATTCTAAATCAACAGTGCCACTTCTTTCTGTCACATTTTTTATTACAATATTGCAGAACCTTTTAGAAAAAGCTGCCCCCATGCAACAATACTGATCAAATACTGTAGGTAAATAAGATATTCTCCATTATATAAGCATAACAAAATACATATATTCAAGAGTCTGGTTTGCATAGTAGGCACTAATTGTCGACTTTTAAAGAGCGTACGTAATATTATTATGAATGTGTTTTCGACATTCTTATTTAAAATTAACAGAGTAACTTTTATCATTTAACAAGGGAAATAAAAGGAAGAGAATAGAGAGAAGTAGAAAAGGAGTGGGAGGGGGAAAGGGGTGGGGAGGGGGGTGTATGGGTTCAGTGACACCTTGGGACATATATTTATTTATGGCGATAATGTAGAGTAGAATGTAGACTGTGTCCTGAGTTGGGCCCAAGACTTCCAAATATTATGAAAGATATCAGTGGTATGATTAATTCTCGCAGCCAGTTCCTCAATGTGGTATAGTTGTTCAATTTTGGAATACAATTGATGTGCGGTGGGTACTGTTTTAGAGTTCCAAAATGCCGGAATCAAGGATTTCCCTGCCGCCAGAATGAATTGGGCCAATTTAGTGGCATTCCCATCCCTTGGCCAGATTGGAAGATTGAGAAAGACAAATTCCGGTTTCAAGACAATACATTTACCTAATATTTTGTGTATGATAGAAGTTAACTCATTCCAAAATGAGGAGAGCAATGGGTAGGATCACCATATATGTTTGTAACTACCTTTGTCTGCTCCACATCTCCAACAATTAGGCTACTTTCACACTAGCGTCGGTACGGGGCCGTCGCGCTGCGTCGGCCCGACGTACCGACGCATACTGTGCAAGCGCCGCACAACGGGGGCAGCGCATGCTGTTTTTCCAGGCATCCGCTACCCCATTGTGAGGTGCGGGGAGGTGGGGGTGGAGTTCCGGCCGCGCTTGCGCCGGCGGAAATGGCGGACCGTCGGCACAAAAAAACGTTACATGTAACGTTTTTTGCTGCCGGCGGTCCGCCACAACACGACGCAACCGTCGCACGACAGTTGCGACGTGTGTCAATACGTCGCAATGCGTCGCTAATGTTAGTCTATGGGGAAAAAACGCATCCTGCAGACCACTTTGCAGGATGCGTTTTTTAGCCAAAACGACGCATTGCGAAGTATGCAAAAAAACGCTAGTGTGAAAGTAGCCTTAGTGGCTGAGGTGTGGCTCCATCTCTGGATTCGTTTGGGCGTCATTGTTGCATTTCTGATTCTCCCCAATAGTCTTCTGTTTACATTGGCTCAGCCTTCACAGCTTATCGCATACTGCACTTGACTTCCAATCACTGTTTTCATCAGTCTTGTGCCATATGCGTGAGAAGAAAAACAACATGAAAAATTCAGCACACATTGTTAGGATGGCAGGGATAAATGGGCAATTAATGCACCAAGTTGCTGGTGACATTTCTGGGTAGCATGTGGTCAGTATAAGAAAGCGAACTTAACAGGTTTCCATTTTGTGTTATGTTCTCATTCTTATACTGACTTGTATGTGGGTCAGACACAAGCTATCAGCTTGGTAAAAAAAAAACAATGAGAGCAGTGGAGTCCATCAGTTACTAGTGGGGGTCAGTAACACTTGGCGTACACGGTATACAGGCTATACAGTGGGTCACTGTGGCAAAGCAGGAAACTCAAGCAAGTACTGCATTTAGTGTAATTTGGCTCAAGTGAGGGAATGAGAAACAAGGCTAATAATGCAGTGATAGTGAGCTGTAACGTAGCAAGGATCACATACAGTGGCATGTAAAAGTTTGGGTACTCCTGGTCAAACTTACTGTTATTGTGAACAGTTAAGCAAGTTGAAGATTAAATTATCTCTAAAAGGACTAAAGTTAAAGATGACACATTTCCTTTGTATTTCAGGCCAAAAAATATATACATATACTGACATTTTTTACATTTTAAAAATTACAAAAAGGAAAGTGGGCCAATGCAAATGTTTGGGAACCCTTCGAGATTTGTGTGCTCAGACAACTTTGACCAAGGTTTCAGACCTGTATTAGCCTGTTAGAGTTATGGCTTGTTCACTATCATCATTAGGAAAGGCCAGGTGATTAAGATTTCCCAGCTTTATAAAATCTAGCCTTCTCTAACCTTGTACCAAAAAGAGCAACCATGAGTTCTTCTAAGCAGCTGCCTAACACTCTGAAAATGAAAATGGTGGAGACCCACAAAGCAAGTGAATGCTATAAGAAGATAGCAAAGTGCTTTAAAGTTGCCCGTGTTAGGGCTAGCGGAACGCACCAAATAATTAGGAAGATGGTATAAGGTGCGTTCGCAGCCCGGGGTCCACCGTGCAGAGATAGAACCTGCTGCTGAGTAATGACGGACTATATGGTGGTACAATGTGGATACACACACGAGTTAGCTTCACCCGGTATGAAGGAAGCGCACCCTGTTGCGTCACAGGGCCGCAGTACCGCACAAAGAGCGCAAGCAAGGAGTCACAGAACTCTGTCCCAAGACTCAGGGAAAGAGTTCCTCTAGACCTCTTTGGCTCGACACCGCTACTGGGGTGTCAGAGTTAAACAGAAAAAATAATTAAATGCACAAGAGTGCGTGCAGTGCCGCTCTGACGGACGCCACTAACCACCCAAACTTGGGTCAGAAAAGCGCTCTATTAGCGCATGGCGCCGCACTGGCGGTCACTGCAATAGGACGCAGTATCATGTGTTAGGTGCAGGTAGCACTATCGGGCGCTAGATAGCAAGCATCCACCATTAGCGAGCAGTCAACAACACTAGGAAGGGGGATGATTAACCCCTTCATGACCTTGGGATTTTCCGTTTTTCTGTGTTCGTTTTTCGCTCCCCTCCTTCCCAGAGCCATAACTTTTTTACTTTTCCGTCAATTTGGCCATGTGAGGGCTTATTTTTTGCAGGACGAGTTGTACTTTTGAACGACATCATTGGTTTTACCATGTCATGTACTAGAAAATGGGAAAAAAATTCCAAGTGCGGTGAAATTGCAAAAAAAGTGCAGTCCCACACTTGTTTTTTGCTTGGCTTTTTTGCTAGGTTCACTAAATGCTAAAACTGACCTGCAATTATGATTCTCCAGGTCAGTACGAGTTCATAGACACCAAACATTTCTAGGTTATTTTTTATCTAAGTGGTAAAAAAAATTCCAAACTTTGCTAAAAAAAAAAAAAATTGCGCCATTTTCCAATTCTCATAGCATCTCCATTTTTCATGATCTGGGGTCAGTTGAGAGCTTATTTTTTGCGTGCCGAGCTGGCGTTTTTAATGATACCATTTCGGTGCAGATACGTTCTTTTGATCACCTGTTATTGCATTTTAATGCAATGTCGCGGCGACCAAAAAAACGTAATTCTGGCGTTTCGAATTTTTTTCTCGCTACGCCGTTTAGTGATCAGGTTAATGCTTTTTTTTATTGATAGATCGGGTGATACTGAACGCGGCGATACCAAATATGTGTAGGTTTGATTTCTTTTTTATTGATTTATTTTGATTGGGGCAAAAGGGGGGTGATTTAAACTTTTATATTTTTGTTATTTTTTTCACTTTTTTTTTTCCTTTTTTTTAAACTTTTGCCATGCTTCTATAGCCTCCATGGGAGGCTAGAAGCAGGCACAACGCGATCGGCTCTGCTACATAGCAGCGATCTGATGTTCGCTGCTATGTAGCAGAAATGCAGGTGTGCTGTGAGCGCCGACCACAGGGTGGTGCTCACAGCTATCCGGGATCAGTAACCATAGAGGTCTCAAGGACCTCTATGGTTACAATGTAGAAGCATCGCCGACCTCCGATCATGTGACGGGGGTCGGCGATGCGCTCATTTCCGTCTGCCCGGCCGGAAGCACCGGTTAAATGCCGCTGTCTGCGTTTGACAGCGGCATTTAACTAGTTAATAGGTGTGGGCAGATCACGATTCTGCCCGCGCCTATTACGGGCACATGTCAGCTGTTCAAAACAGCTGACATGTCCCGGCTTTGATGCGGGCTCCAGCGGGGCTTCTGACCTCGGACAAACTATCCCGTCCGAGGTCAGAAAGGGGTTAAAGAGTGACAGTCACACATCTACACACACACGTTTTCAAGTATACACTAGCGCATGGCCGAGTGGCCATTCGAACCTTTTATAGCAGCAGTGCTAGGGGACCTTCCAGATGGTCTAATAGGAGCTGCAACAGGACCTGAGCATGTGACCCCCGACCTCCAATGGGAAGTTGTCCCATGGGCATGCTCAGTATGGGAAAAGCAGGACTTAGTCCCAGAAAGACCTGCTCGCTGCTGATCAGTGCTGGCTACAAAAGGCAGAGCCTGGAAGGGCAGCAATAACCAGTCACACAGTATCAGCTTGAGCCAGACGCTGGGATCGATGCCTCCACTAAGCAGGCTCCTCTGTGGCCAGAGAAGAATGGGAGACCGCAGCGGAGATGGTTCGAGATTCCCCCTGTGCAGAGGTGGGAACTCAACACCTAACAGCCCGTTCCTCAGTTTGAAATGTAATGAAAAAATCACAGGTAGCAGAAACAGTGGAGGTCAACATAAGGTCTGGAAGACCAAGCAAAATTGCAGTGAGAGCTGCTTATAGGATTGCTAGAGAGGCAAATCAGAACTCTCGCTTGACTGGAAAAGACCGTCAGAAAGATTTAGCAAACTCTGGAGTTGTGGTACATTCTTTTACTGTGAGACACCTGCACAAATATGGACTTCATGGAAGAGTCATCAGAAGAAAACTTCTCCTGCGTCCTCACCATAAAATTCAGCCTCAGAAGTATGCAAAAGGACATCAAAACAAGCCTGATGCATTTTGAAAATAAGTCCTATAGACTATTGAGGTTAAAATAGAACTCTTTGGCAGCAATAGGTATGCGTGGAGGAAAAAGGGCACAGAATTTCAGGAAAAGAACATCTTGCTAACCATTAAGTATGGTGGTGGGTCAAACATCCTTTGGTGTTGTGTTGCAGACAGTGGCAAGGGTAACATTTCAGGAGTAAAGTGAAGAGGATTCAATGAAATTTCACCAAATTTTAGATGCAAACAAAATATCATCTGTAAAATAGCTGAAATTAAAAAGACGATGACTTCTGCAAAAGAATAATTATCCTAAACACACATCAAAATTCACAATAGACAATCTCAAAAGGCGCAAGCTGAAGGTTTTACAATGGCCCTCACAGTTCCTTGATCTGAATATCAGTGTATGCAAGACAACCCAGGAATCTCACAGAAATGTGAGAATTTTTCAAAAAAAAATGGATGAAAATCCCGCAAACCAGAACTTAGAGACTCTTGGCTGGCTACAAAAAAAGTTTACAGACTGTGATGCTTTCAAAAGGGTACTACTTGACACTAAATATGCAGGGTGCCAAAACTCTTGCATCAACCCACTTTCCCTTTTGTAGTTTTTAAAAGGTAAAAGATGATAGATAGATAGATAGATAGATAGATAGATAGATAGACAGACAGACAGACAGACAGATAGATAGATAGATAGATAGATAGAGGCTTGAGAAAGGCTCATTTGGAGCTGAAACGTTGCCTGAACATGTGGGTACATTAAACCCTGCACAGTTTTATATTGAAACAATGGAGTGCTGCCTCTTTTTTTGAAATTCTATGAAGCTTGGATGATCGGTGGACTGGTTGTCTGGGGGCTTTGCACCCGAAGATAAGTATCCTTGTGCTGTTCCCCTTATTTTTTGCTAGATAGATAGATAGATAGATAGATACATAGATACAGGGTGGTCCAAAAGTAAGTGGACAGAAAATAATAACATTTATTTTGAGTTATATATAAAATTATATTTACTAACACAAGCATAACATTGACAACTAGATGGGCATTTCCTGAAGGAAATACATGGTGCTTGAACAGCGCTGCCAGCTTTACAGCAGCACTTACTTTTCACACACAGGACCGGGGGGCACTTACTTTTCACACACAAGACCGGGGGGGGGGCACTTACTTTTCACACACAGGACAGGGGGCACTTACTTTTCACACACAGGACAGGGGGGCACTTACTTTTCACACACAGGACAGGGGGGCACTTACTTTTCACACACAGGACAGGGGTACTTACTTTTCACACACAGGACAGGGGGCACTTACTTTTCACACACAGGACCAGGGGGCACTTACTTTTTACACACAGGACGGGGGCACTTACTTTTCACACACAGGACCAGGGGGCACTTACTTTTCACACACAGGACCAGGGGGCACTTACTTTTCACACACATGAACGGGGGCACTTACTTTTCACACACATGACCGGGGGGGGCACTTACATTTCACACACAGGACTGGGGGGCACTTACTTTTCACACACAGGACCGGAGGGGCACTTACTTTTCACCCACAGGACCGGGGGCACTTTCTTTTCACACACAGAATGGGGGGCACTTACTTTTCACACACAGGATGGGGGGCACTTTTCACACACAGGACGGGGGGTAGTTACTTTTCACACACAGGACGGGGGCACTTACTTTTCACACACAGGACGGGGGGCACTTACTTTTCACACACAGGACGGGGGCACTTACTTTTCACACACACAGGACGGGGGGCACTTACTTTTCACACACAGGACGGGGGCACTTACTTTTCACACACAGGATGGGGGCACTTACTTTTCACACACAGGACCGGGGGGCACTTACTTTTCACACACAGGACCGGGGGGCACTTACCTTTCACACACAGGACCGGGGGGCACTTACTTTTCACACACAGGACCGGGGGGCACTTACTTTTCACACACATGACCGGGGGGCACTTACTTTTCATACACATGACCGGGGGGCACTTACTTTTCACACACAGGACCGGGGGGCACTTACTTTTCACACACACAGGACGGGGGGGACTTACTTTTCACACACAGGACCGGGGGGCACTTACTTTTCACACACAGGACCGGGGGGCACTTACTTTCACACACATGACCGGGAGGGCACTTACTTTTCACACATGGGACCAGAGCGTGTCATAGTCACTTTATTCTGATGTTTGACTTTGATAAATGATCATGTCCTAAAATGGACACCGTACATTTGCATAGCTGCCATCTTTGGAAGGTCAAGTTGGGGGTCATGGAAAGGTCGCCATTAATTCCTATGGGAAAATTTTTTCTTAAAATGCGATTTTTTTAAAAACTACAAATCGAATCGACTCCAAAAATACATAGCACACCTGTCCCCACCGAGGGCTTCAAATCGCCACCTGAACGGGGTCTCTGCGCCGGTCCGCATTAATTGCGGAAAATGCGGAGAAAAATAAAAAATAAGAAATCGGATTACAATATGTTGCTTGAACCTAGAGGGTTCAAGCACCATAATAACTAGATGGGCATTTCCTGAAGGAAATACATGGTGCTGGAAGAGTGCTGCCAGCTTTACAGCAGCACTTACTTTTCACACACAGGACCGGGGGGCGCTTACTTTTCACACACGAGACCGGGGGAGCACTTACTTTTCACACACGGGACCGGGGGGCACTTACTTTTCACACACAGGACCGGGGGGCACTTACTTTTCACACACAGGACCGGGGGACACTTACTTTTCACACACGGGACCGGGGGGCACTTACTTTTCACACACGTGACCGGAGGGGCACTTACTTTTCACACACGGGACCGGGGGGCACTTACTTTTCACACACGGGACCGGGGGGCACTTACTTTTCACACACAGGACCGGGGGGAGCACTTACTTTTCACACACGGGACCGGGGGGCACTTTCTTTTCACACATGGGACGGGAGGGTGTCATAGTCACTTTATTCTGATGTTTGACTTTGATAAATGATCATGTCCTAAAATGGACACCGTACATTTAGATAGCTGCCATCTTTGGAAGGTCAAGTTGGGGGTCTTGGAAAGGTCGCCATTAATTCCTATGGGAAAATATTTCTTTTAAAATGCGATTTTTAAAAAAACTACAAATCGGATCGACTCCAAAAATACATAGCACACCTGTCCCCACCGAGGGTTTCGAAACCCCACCTGAACGGGGTCTCTGCGCCGAGCGGTTCGGGCCGCATTAGTTGCGGAAAACGCGGAGAAGAAGAATAAAATATAAGAAATCGGATTACAATATGTTGCTTGAACAGTATAGTATATATATAGCCTACAATACAAAGGAAATGTGTCATCTTTGACTTTAGACCTTTTAGAGATCATTTCATCTTCAATTTGCTTAACTATTCACAATAACAGCAATTTTGACCAGGGGTGCCTAAACTTAATAATGCCATACCATACTTACAAGGGATGCTGCTGAGGAAAGTGCCAGCTGGCTGCATCTATTGTTCCTCCCTTGTCCATTCTTTGGACACAAAAAAGCCATGCCATCTCCCCAACAGGTAAAAAGTGTAGACAAGCTTGACATGCCCCTCTTTATTACCACTTAGAAGGAATGGGGTATGAAAAAAATTGTTGCCCTTAAAAGTTCAGAATGCAAGAAAATCCAATGTGTATTATAGATCATATAGCCCTATTTTAATTACTAAATATGTAAATGGAGCTAACCATAACAGGTTTTCAGTAGAAAACATAATAAATAAGTGGTCCACATGTGATTAAAGTTTGAACTAGAATGACGTCTTATGATGATCGTTCCCACCCAAAACCTGTTTCAGATATCTCTGCCAATATAGAAATAGGAAAACAGTGTACTATTGTGGACATTTTTGCAAAGACCATGAGGTGGGGCACATCTTGAAATATGCTTAAAAGAAAGACAGGAGAACTGACATATAAAGAACAATTGTGGGATTGTATTTGTCTGATTTGTACTTGATTTTAAATCGCTCTATTGGGACCAGAAACAAACAAAAAAGAATTTGACATTTAGGCATTTCTTGTTCAAACCTTCAATTGTAGCAGTGTTATAGTCCATGGCAATTACCTTATCACCAGCATAAAATTGAATGTGTAACATTATTTCACGTACATACTACATTCTAATGGAGTGCAGTTTAGTCCTGAAGCAGCTCCAGATATCACGCTATTGAGACTTTGCTTCAGAATATGTTCTGTAGTTTCTGGATAAACTTCCTTTTGTCACTGGTAGTTTAGTAGTCTTACTACTTAAGAATTATTCCACCTGTAATAAAAACCAGCTCTCCGTGCATTAACCTTCTAGTTATCCTCCCAACTCTACCCAGACAGATAATGTCAGGGGAGATAAGGGTAAAAAATGTCTGATTTCAGTCTAACCATCTTTTTAACCTCAGTCATATAAGCTGCCACCAGAGGAGTCTAGCAGTGGCTCTTGCATAGAGAATACCGTAGTGTTTGATAGAGCCAAGGGCTCCTGTGCATGAAGGAGTCAAGATAGATAGGTGTCAGTGGAAAACTTAGGTATTTACTATGTATTGTCCTCTTTAGTCTACCTTAATATCTGTGTAGGCACTAGACTACATTGTACTCATAGACCACAGATCTACCCAGTGGGCCTGAATTAAAAACAGCCACGCAGCTGTAAATAAGTAAACTATATAGCAGGCAAGCATCACCTATGGATGCTCATATACAATATGTGAATGCAGTGCCATGCAGTTAAACATGGCAGTTGCACAGGGCACTAGGCAGAAAAGTCATGCAAGACATACAAGCTTGTTCCTAGTTCATTTTGTGCTGCAAAATGTCTTCACCATATCTATCTGTATCATTTATGTCCTAATCGCTGCAATCACTCATATCTACTGGCATTTCACTTACTCTGTGCACACCATCCATATCAACCCCTCTCTCCTCCCCTCTCCCATGTAAAGCTCCCATACTCTTAAGCCACAAAGATCCATTTACTCACACGTCATACAAAACAAGAGAAACTCTCACAAATCATTGAACTATTTGCTCTCTCTAGTCTCTTTCTAGTGGCAGGAGTTATCTCCCCTAACCCAGACCCTCTTGTAATAGTAGGTTTTCATCCTTCTATGCTGTTAATATTATTTGCATGCCTTCTCCTATCTCCTTTAGCTGTGGCCTCTGGAAGTCATGGTTAGCATTAACCAAACTTCTTTCCATGTTTCCCTATTGAACAAACCATCAGTAGATTTTGTCTCCAGTAGCATCTCTATGCTGATAACATCCAATTATACACATCGTCTCCTGACATCACGCATTATTTTTAAATACTAGTGATTGTCCTCTGTCTTTAACATCATGTCCTCCCTCTATCTAAAACTGAATTTCTTGTGCTCCCTTGCTCTATTAAGTTTACTAAACCCAATTTTCATTTGCAGGTCTACCATAACTCTCAAGCAGCATGCCTGCTGTCTGGAGGTTATGTTTGACTCAGATCTATTCTTCCTTACCTACATCAGATCACTCGCTCACTTATGCCACCTGCATCTCAAAAACATCTCTAGAATTCTATATTTTCTTACCTGTGACTTCAAAAAACTCTTAATGTTGTGCTTATTCATTCTCCTCTGGACTACTGCAACTGTCTACTAATTGGTCTTCCTCTTACTAAACTTTCCCCTCTCTAATCCATCCTAAATGCAGCAGCCAGACCACATTCCTGTTCAACAGCTAAACTGATGCCTCCACCCTGTGCCAGTCATTGCACTGGTTGCCCATTTTCTTCAGTATACAATATAAACATATCACTCTCACCCACAAAGTTCTCCACAGTTCTGCACAAGCTTACATCTCCTCCCTCATCTCTGTCTGACACACTACCATGCCCTCTGCTCCACTAATATCCTAAGACTAGCATCCTCAATAATTTGAACTTCCCACTCCAGTCTCCAAGACTTCTCAAGTGTTGCTTCAATTCTCTGGAATGCACAACGCCGGACAATTCGATTAATTCCCAATACCCACTGTTTTAAGCGTGCCCTAAAAATGCATTTCTTTAGACTGGCCTATCACTTCAGCTTACTTATCTAACTATTCCCGTTTGGTTCTTTCAAATGTTTCCTCTAAATCTGGTCCTTTGTATCATGTGTTTACACACTCTCCATACATTTAATAGCCCTCTGTGTCTGAACAGATACTAGCTGATGACTGGTTCATGCAGCATTATGTGAATACCCTATTTATTATACACATGGCTGGACCATTCAAAACAAGTACTTTTTACAATTTACCTTTTGGGTCTGTCCTATTTCCTCATAGATTGTAAGCTTGCAAGCAGGGTCCTAATTCCTCTGGTTATCTGTTGAATTATGTGTTAAGGTACCTTCACACGAAACGACTTTACAACGAGAACGACAACGATCCGTGACGTTGCAGCGTCCTGGATAGCGATATCGTTGTGTTTGACACGCAGCAGCGATCTGGATCCTGCTGTGATATCGCTGGTCGTTGAATAAAGTTCAGAACTTTATTTGGTCGTCAGACCGGCGTGTATCGTCAGGTTTGACACCAAAAGCAACGATACCAGCGATGTTTTACGCTGGTAACCAGGGTAAACATCGGGTTACTAAGCGCAGGGCCGTGCTTAGTAGCCCGATGTTTACCCTGGTTACCAGCGTAAAAGTAAAAAAAACAAACAGTACATGCTCACCTGCGCGTCCCCTGCCGTCCGCTTCCTGCTCTGACTGAGCGCTGGCCCTAAAGTGAAAGTAAAAGCACAGCGGTGACGTCACCGCTCTGCTGTTAGGGCCGGCGCTCACACAGTACAGGAAGCGGACGCCGGAGGACGCGCAGGTGAGCATGTACTGTTTGTTATTTTTACTTTTACGCTGGTAACCAGGGTAAACATCGGGTTACTAAGCGCGGCCCTGCGCTTAGCAACCCGATGTTTACCCTGGTTACCCGGGGACCTCGGCATCGTTGGTCGCTGGAGAGCGGTCTGTGTGACAGCTCTCCAGCGACCAAACAGCGACGCTGCAGCGATCGGCATCGTTGTCGCTATCGCTGCAGCGTCGCTTCGTGTGAAGGTACCTTTACTCTCTAAAGTCTGATATTATCTGTACAAGTTCCTACTGAATTGTAAAATGCTGTGGAATATGTTGACGCTATAGAAATAAAAATTATTATTATGATTAGCATTTTTTAAAATCTTATTACTGCATGTGCCGCAAATGTTTTTAAGAATAAGAGACAAATCTATTTTCTACATGAATGATCCAAAGAAATGATGCTTATTATATAGCGTATTTTTCATACTATAAGATGCACCGGACCATAAGACAAACCCCAAATTTTGGGGAGCAAATTATGAAAAGCAAAAATGTTAATGTTAAACTGAGGGTTCGTCCTAACTTACTGAGGGCTGGACAGTGGTGCAGCAGGGTCACAGGAGGCAGGGTCGCTGCTGCAAGAAGCCTATGGCGGTAGGAGTGGAGTGATGCTGTGGACCTGAGCAGGGAGGAGGCGGTGTGAGGCTGCAGGGCCGAGGCTTCAAGAAAATGTCAGATTTGAGGACGGAGCGGAGTCCCCGCTATGTACATTGATTTCCCAGTGGTGGGTTTCAGGAAAATGGGTGCCAGAGGCGGCGCATGCTCAGATTTAGATCTCGACTCAATGATGAGCCAAGATCTAAATGCACATATGCCACTAGAGGTGGCCATTTTGCTGAAGCCCCCTGCTGGGAAATCAATGTACAGAGCAGGGATTCTGCTCCTGACTCACCTCCGACATTTTCTTAACCCCTTTCTGCCAGCTGACAGAATAGTACGTCAGCTGGCAGACTCCCCCGCTTTGAGGTCAGCTCCAGCGGTGAGCCCACCTCAAAGCCGCGACATGTCAGCTGTTTTCAACAGCTGACATGTGCGCGCAATGGGCACGAGCGGAATCCATTAACTAGTTAAATGCCACTGTCAAAGTCTGACAGCGGCATTTAACAAGCGTCGCCGGCCGAGCGTCTGGAAGCGCTCGCACCGCTGACCCCAGTCACATGATCGGGGGTCAGCGGTGCATTGCCATAACAACCTGAAGTCTCCTTGAGACCTCTCTGGTTGATGATAGCCGATTGGTTTGAGCGCCACCCTGTGGTAGGCGCTCAAAGCAATGCTGCATTTCTGCTACATAGAGATGATCTGTGCTTCACCTCTATGTAGCAGAGGCGATCGAGTTGTGCATGCTTCTAGCCTCCTATGGAGGCTATTGAAGCATGCCAAAAAAAAAAATGTGTCTAAAAATATTTAAAAAATAAAAAAGAATATTAAAGTTCAAATCACCCCCCTTTCGCCCCATTCAAAATAAAACAATAATAAAAAAAAACCCTACTCATATTTGGTATCGCCGCATTCAGAATCGCCCGATCTATCAATAATTTTTTTTTTTTTTTTTTAAGCAAAGTTTGGATTTTTTTTTTCACCACTTAGATAAAAAAGAACCTAGACATGTTTGGTGTCTATGAACTCGTAATGACCTGGTGAATTATATTGGCAGGTCAGTTTTAGCATTTAGTGAACCTAGCAAAAAAGCCAAACAAAAAAACTAGTGTGGGATTGCACTTTTTTTTTTTGCAATTTCATCGCACTTGGAATTTTTTTTTCTGTTACACGACATGGTAAAACCAATGGTATCGATCAAAAGTACAACTCGTCCTGCAAAACATAAGCCCTCACATGGTGATATTGACAGAAAAAATTAAAAAGTTATAGCTCTGAGAAGAAGGGGAGCGAAAAACAAAAATGAAAAAAGCTCCAGGGGGTTAAAACCCAGGGCCCGAAGCCTCACACCTCTAGGGCAACCCCACCTCCCAGCTTAGAGCCCGCAGCATCACCCCACTCCTTCGCCATCTTGCTACAGCAACAGTGACCCTGCCTCCTGTGATGTCACTCCACAGCCGCAGGAGGGGAAAGTGCATCTTATAGTCCAAAAAATGTCAGTTTTTTCTATCATTCATTCTCTCCTGCTTGCCGGCCGAGCAGGGGAGAATAATGACAGCCGGCTTCAGCACCACACACAGGGGAACTGCTGCTTCCCCAGCGGCCGTCCGTGCTCACGGAGGACAGTATACACTGTTCTCCGTGTGCAGGTGTGTGGCATGTTTTGCGACCCGTGTGTCTGGGTTAAAACCAACATGTCTGCGTGTTTTGCACACAGACACACGGTCTGTCAAAACACGCTGACATGTGCATAGACCCATTTATTTGAATGGGTCTACGTGTGTCAGTGTCTACGGTACGTAAGAAAACTGTCACTACACGTACCGAAGCCACTGATGTGTGAAAGAGGCCTAAATCAGTGTCAGCGTACCTGACCACTGGAGTGAACAGCTGCAGTACCGGGTTCCACCCAGGAGTGGTACCTGGCGGCTACCTGGTGCACAAGCCTGACTTTACCACTAGAAGCTCCAGTGAGCACCAGAGTAGCTGCCTAGTTATGCTTCTTCCTGAGTAAGCCTTCCCCTGTAGCACAATGTGTATACAAATACGCTTTAGAGGAATGTGCGATCAAGGATGCATATCCTGTTAGCGCAGGTGTCGGCAAGCCCCCCGCCCGCGCAGTCCCAGTCGCGACCTCTGCAGCCTAATCATGCCCCTTCTAATATGTTTCCAAATGTATTGGATTTTCTGTGACTAGTTGTCACTAGGGTTGAGCGAAACAGATCAGCACTTTTCAAAAGTCGCCGACTTTTAGCAAAGTCGAGTTTCGTGAAACACGACCCGATCCCACTCTGGGATCGGGTCGGCGGTACACGATCTGTAATCCAAAGTCGGGTTTCGTTTTTATATATATATATATATATATATATATATATATCATAGAGACACATATATATATATTTATATTTACTTCAGCGCGATAATGTTGAAAAGCCGGTAATTCAATTGCCGGCTTTTCATTTCTCCTGCCTAAACCCGACATGATATGAGACATGGTTTACATACAGTAGCGTGGGAAAAAGTTCCCATGCTGCAGTTCACGAGGACATCCACCAGGGGGCGCATCACCGCGACTGAAGGTAACTATAGGTCATTGACCTACATTTCCTTCATTCGCCGGGGTTTACAGGCACGAGCACAGCTGCATTATAGCAGAGCTCCTGCCTGTAAACTATTTTAACCCTTTCAGATGGATTTACCTCGTGGGACGTGACAGTTCATCAGAGGGTATGTATATTGTTGGTTTATTATTTTGCCAAGCGAGGGTCTTCAGGTGGATTGAGAGAGCAATAAAATATTAAAACAACCTGTGTGTTTATTTCATTAAAATACTTTTTAATCATGTGTGTGTGTGTTTTTTAACCCTTTCATACAATTGGATTAATAATGGATAGGTGTCAGAATTGACGCCTCTCCATTATTAATCTGGCTTAATGTCACCTTACAATAGCAAGGTGGCATTAACCCTTCATTACCCCATATCCCACCGCTACACGGGAGTGGGAAGAGAGTGGCCAAGTGCCAGAATAGGACCCTCTCCTGGCTATTAATATCTGCCCTCAGTCACTGGCTTTACCACTCTGGCGGAGAAAATTGCGCGGGAGCCCACAACAATTTTTTCCGCGATGTAACCCTTAAATTTAATAGCTACAGCGCCGAAATTTTGCACATACACACTACTAACATTAGTAGTGTGGAATATGCAAAAAAAAGGGGGATATGACATGACAGGGAGGGGAGTGGAGGATGACGGACGACGGCCGTTTCACGCTGACGAGCGCTTCTACGGGTCCTGACAACAGGAAGCAGGGAGATGCTTCCTGTTGTCAGGACCCGTAGAAGCGCTCGTCAGAGTGAAACGGACGTCGTCCGTCATCCTCCACTCCCCTCCCTGCTAAGTTTATCCATGCTGCAATAAAGGATTGGATTTTACCTGCCCGGTGAGTGCGTTCCTCTCTTCTTATACATTTGGATATTTATCGTCTTGTTTTCCTTGGATACTGCACCACTGGAGCTGCCGTGTGGGACTCTCAGCATTATTTTGATTGTTATGCTAGGTGGTTAGTTTGGCTGCAGCTGTACGGAGGTGATCTTTTTTCTTTCTTTGTTTCTGGATATATTGGGGATATGACATGGTTTACTGTATGTGAACCATGTCTCATATCATGTCGGGTTTAGGCAGGAGAAATGAAAAGCCGGCAATTGAATTACCGGCTTTTCAACATTATCGCGCTGAAGCAAATATTAAAAAAGTATGCTTCCCCATTGAATTGCATTGGGTTTCGTGTTTTGGCCGATCCCCGACCCCGACTTTTCAATAAGATCGGCCGATTTCACTCGACCCGACTTTTGAGAATGTCGGGTTTCGTGAAACCCGACTCGATCTCAAAAAATGAAAAGTCGCTCAACCCTAGTTGTCACTGGTTGTAAATCAGAAGTGATACACTTGCCATAGACTTCACTGTAAGTTGCTTGCGGCATTTGACCTCCATGCAGCTTTTCTGCAACTTGGGTGTTTTATTGACAGCAAAACCTCAGCTGTAAAATAGTTGCCTGTCAGAAAGCTGCAGATAAATGTCACTATTTAGCCCCAGCATAACTCCTTCTCTGCCCTAACAGAGCCCTAACTCTCATCATTAAGGCCCAAGAAAAGAGTATTATAGCCCCAAATTTACAGTTGTGCTCAAAAGTTTACATTCCCTGGCAGAATTTTTGATTTCTTGGCCTTTTTTCAGAGAATATGAATGACAACACCAAAACTTTTTCTCCACTCATGGTTAGTGGTTTGGTGAAGCCTTTTATTGTCAAACTACTGTGCTTTCTCTTTTTAAATCGTAATGACAACCCAAAACATCCAAATGACCCTGATCAAAAGTTCGCATATCCCATTTCTTAATACCGTGTATTGCTTAATCTAACATCAATGACAGCTTCAACTCTTTTGTGGTAGTTGTGGATGAGGTTCTTTATTTTCTCAGATGGAAAAGCTGCCCACTCTTCTTGGCAAAAGCCTCCAAGTTCCTGTAAATTCCTGGGCTGTCTAGCATGATCTGCGCACTTGAGTCTTCCCAGAGTGGCTCAGTGATATTGAGGTCAGGAGACTGAGATGGCCACTCCAGAACCTTCACTTTGTTTTGCTGTAGCCATTAGAGAAAGTATTGGCCTGCACTATGTCCTATGGCAAGGTGCTGGTGTAATGGGCCAGATGACCCTTAGTTCAAACAGTTGAAATTCACCACACACTCTGTAGTTTTGGAGTGATGCAAGAAAAAAATGTTTATTACAATTGGTGAAAATAAAAAAGTAAAATGGCAATATGCTTCAAACTGGCCAGCAGCAGGAGGCCAGACAAGGCACGGGAGCACCGCCACTAATGCAATTTGAAGCATATTACCATCTCTCTCAATTTGAGGACTATACAGCTCACTTTGCACACTACCATAACCACGGAAGTAGCCCCACACAGACTACATCTATCCCGATGACTAAGGAAATACCAACAACATATTGAATAAGACCTGGGACAGGTCGAAACATCACTCGAATATAGTCACTCTAGAAATTTGTCCTGCGCTTTACCAATTTTACCTTTTTGTTCTCACCAATTGTAGTAAACATTTTTTTCTTCATCATCCTAAAACTAGAGTATGCGGTGAATTTCTACTGCTGTAGCCAATGACAGGTCGACTTGGCCTTGTGTTTTGGATTGTTGTCATGTTGGGACATCCAAGTACGTCCCATGCGCAGCTTCTGGGCTGATGATTGCAAATTAGCCTCCAGTATTTTCTGCTAACATGCTGCATTCATCTTTCCTTCAAATCTGATGAAGTTTCCTGTGCCTTTGTAGCTCACATATCCCCAAAACTTCAGTGATCCACCTCTGTGCTTTACAGTAGGAATGGTGTTCATTTCATCATAGGCCTTGGTGACCTCTCTCCAAGTGTAACATTTATGGTTGTGGCCAAAAAGTAAAACTTTGGTCTCATCACTTCAAATTACCTTGTTTCAGAAGTTATGAGTCTTGTCTCCCTGCTGTTTTGCATATTGTAGGCAAGATACTTTGTGGCATTTTAGCAGTAATGGCTTTCCTCTGGCGACTCGACCATGCAGCCCATTTTTCTTCATGTGCCTCCTTATTGTGCATCTTGAAACAGCCACATCACTATTTTTCAGAGGATTCTGTATCTCAGCTAATGTTATTTGTGGGTTTTTCTTTGCATCCCAATCAATTTTCCTGGCAGTTGTGAATTAAATTTTTGTTGGTCTACCTGACTGTGGTTTTGTTTTTACAGAGCCCCTGATTTTCCATTTGATAATCATGGTTTGAACGCTGCTGACTGGCATTATCAATTCCTTGGATATATATTTGTATCCCTTTCCTGTCTTATAGAGTTAAACTACCTTTTGCCGTAAATCCGTTAACAATTCATTTGCTTTCCCCATGACTCACAATCCAGAAACGTCAGTGGCTGGATGAAAGATGCAAGAGACTGTCTGGATCTCAGAAACTCACTCAGCTTTTATGCACACACACTGATTACAAACAGGTCACAGGTGAGGATGTTACCTTTAGTAGCCATTCAAATCCATTTGCGTCAACTTCTGTGCATGTTATCAGGCCAAAATCACCAGGGCATGTGAACTTTTGATTAGGGTCATTTGGATGTTTTGGGTTGTCATTATTACTTAAAAAGAGAAAACACAGTAGTCTACTATATAATTGTCTAAGGGTCACTTCCGTCTTTCTGTCCTTCTGTCTGTCTGTCTGTCACGGATATTCATTGGTCGCGGCCTCTGTCTGTCATGGAAATCCAAGTCGCTGATTGGTCGCGGAAAAACAGCCATGACCAATCAGCGACGGGCACAGTCCGGCGGCAAAATGGCTGCTCCTTCCTCCCCGCAGTCAGTGCCCTCTCCATAATCCCCTCCAGTCAGCCCTCACACAGGGTTAATGGCAGCGTTAACGGACCGCGCTATGCCGCAGTGTAACGCACTCCGTTAATGCAGCTATTAACCGTGAGTGACCAACTTTTTACTATTGATGCTGCGTATGCAGCATCAATAGTAAAAGATCTAATGTTACAAATAATAATAATAATGAAAAAAAGGTTATTCTCACCTTCCGACGTCGCAGCTCTCCTCGGCAGTGCAAGCGGCAGGTTCCGGTGCCAAGGATGCTATGTGAGAAGGACCTGCCATGACGTCACGGTCATGTGACCGCGACATCATCACAGGTCCTGCACTCATACCAACCCTGGGACCAGAAGCTGCCGCGTGCACCGCACACAGGCGCCAGGAATTCAAGGGGCCTTCGGAAGGTGAGTATATGTTTATTTTTTATTTTAAGTCAATTCTTTTTTTTAACAGGGATTTGATGCCCACAATGCTATATGCTACGTGGGCTGTGCAATATACTACATGGACTGTGCAATATACTATATGGCTGTGCAATATACTACGTGGGCTGGGCAATATACTACGTGGGCTGTGCAATATACTGTGTGGGCTGTGCAATATACTGCATGGGCTGCGCTATATACTACGGGGGCTGTGCTATATACTATGTGGGCTGTGCAATATACTGCGTGGGCTGTGCTATATACTACGTGGGCTGTGCTATATACTACATGGGCTGTGCTATACACTACGTGGCCTGTGTTATACACTATGTGGCCTGTGTTATACACTACGTGGCCTGTGTTATATACTGCATGCGTGTGCTGTTATATACTACGTGGCTGTGTTATATGCTATGTGGGCTGTTATACACTCCATGGGCTGTGCTATATACTACGTGGCTGTGCTATATACTCCGTGGGCTGTGTTATATACTATGTGGCTGTGCTATATATTCCTTGGTCTGTGCTATTTACTCCGTGGGCTGTGCTATATACTACATGGCTGTGCTATATACTACGTGGCTGTACTATATACTACGTGGCTGTGCTATATACTATGTGGCTGTGCAATATACTACGTGGCTGTGCTATTTACTACGTGGGCTGTTATATACTACGTGGCTGTGCTATATACTTCGTGGCCGGCCACGAACAATCAGTGACAGGCGCAGTCCGGCCGTGAATTGGCGTGGGATTTGAACCACGCTTCGCTAATTGGTCGCGGCTGGCCAAATCCTGTGTATTCAATGTATTATTCTAAAATCTTCATAAATAAACTACATACATATTCTAAAATACCCGATGCGTTAGAATTGGGCTACCATCTAGTTTGATAATAAATGGCTTCATCCAACCACTAACCATGAGTGGAGAAAAAATGTTGGTGCTATCATTCAAATGCTCTGAAAAAAAGGCCAAGAAAGCAAAAATTCTGCCGGGGTATGTAACCTTTTGAGCACAACTGTATATTCCAGTATTTACTTCGTTCGTTCGTTCCATTAAATACTGGAATATACAGTCCTGTCGGACTGCACCTGTCGCTGATTGTTCGTGGCCGGCCCCGGCCCCGTGGCCGGCCCCATGGCCGGGGTATGTAACCTTTTGAGCACAACTGTATATTCCAGTATTTAAAATGACTTACAAATTAACAGAGGCTGGACGGACATTTGTCTGAGATGCTTTAGTGAATCCTGCATTGAGCAGGGAGTTGGACCCGATGACTCTGGAGGTCCCTTCCAAATCTAACATTCTATGATTCTAAGTAAATAATAAATTAAAAATTAAACCAACAAGCAGTTCTAGTGCATACCACGCTACACTAACAAAAATAATATGCTTCATCTTACTTCATCTGGAAAACACATACCTCCTGAGGAAGTACTAGGATTAAATGTGCATTGGGACAGCGGGGACGTTACAATTAACCAGCTACTTTTACATGTAAATGTCACACTATATTGTTATTCTCCATAGTTGGACAGCCTGTTTAACTTAAGGGGAAAAGTGTTATCCCCTTAAATTACAAGGAACTGAATGTCAACTTTGTTAGTATATTGTGGTGTACATTAGACCAGCCTGTTGGTTTATTCATTTATTTAAATTGTCCAAATACTTTAAAGCAGCAACTTGCTTTTATGTGTTTGTTATTTACTTATTTGTAATTATAAAATTTTGCCCCTTTAATATACTCTTATACAGGCTGCCATTATGCACATAGCTAAGCTTTATTCCGGAGGCTTTACAGCAGCACATCACATCTCATATTATAGGAACTTCATGCGTCACTTCATGCGGTTCTTCTGTCCAGCTCCATCTTATGGAAGTATTCTCCCTTAGGTCTTAAAGACTTATGTAGGTGATGTATTACAGAACCACACATCTTTTACAGAGCCATAATAAGCTGGTATACTTGAGCGCAGATTGTACACACTTTCTGCTGACAAATCAGAATCTCTCCATTGTGCTGTAGAATATCGCTGAAATGAATTACAGCTTCTATTAATAACATTGTATTCAGTTATTGCTCTTTGATTAATTCGCTAATAATTATTTTAAAGTGGGAGCTTCACATGTCATACTGGTGTAATACAGATTTACATGGTTGGTTTATATAACATATTATTTATACAGTAATGTCACCCTTTATAAAGATAAGCCTGTTTATATAATGAGTATGAGCTGACTGCCAGGAAAGGGGATTCATACAATATATGAAGAATTCCAGCATCGCCTGTGCATACTTTATTTCCAGCGCTGGAATGCAGAACACGTGGTGATTATGTGAATTATGATGGATGAGGCTCCTTTCAGCCCTTCCCAGCTTAAAACTATGCAAGTGCAATGAAGTCATCAAAACAAATTATGACTTTACAGGAAATATCACCAATAATTTGTGATAGTCGGGGGGGAAGATAAATTAAAGTAGAGTTTAGTAAATGTAATGCTTGTGTTTGATTAATGTAAAACTTCACAGCATTTGTTCCATTTATTTATCTTCTATTACTTTATAAATAACCTCTTCTGATTGGAATCAGTTGAATATAATGTGTCCTTATCTAGAATGTCATTTTACCTTGTGCCAGCTTGATTATGGGGTAGAATGTGAGATTTTTCACGAAAAATATTTAGAATTGAGAGTCCTCAGTGGTTGATACCTTTTAATGGCTAACTGAAAAGATGGTAACAAATTTCAAGCTTTCGAGACTACATACGTCTCTTCATCAGGCAAAGACTAAAACAAATTCTGAAGAATCACATATTTATGCACAACATAGTATAGAAAAAAAAAAAAAAAAAAGAGGGGAAAAAAACCATGGATAAGCCAAGTGACATGAAGCAGAATTACCATGGGTGATAAACAGTTACGTCCATAAATATTGGGCCAATTCTTAGATAAGGATTGTTTTGTTGTACTGTGATTAGGGTCTCTGTTGTGATGACCCCACATGGTCTGATGGGCAATTTCCTTAGTTCATGTAAAAATACATAAATCCGTGTGACACATTCATTCCTGCAGTTAGAGTGTCAAAGGTCGTCATCAGTTTATACTCACAGACTCTCCTGTCTTTCTGCGATTTGAAGTTACCTTTTAGTACAAGTAATTTCATGTCCATAATGTTATGATTTGGGAGACAGAAATGTATTGCCACAGGTATATCCATTCTTTTTTCTCTTATTGTATTGCGGTGAGAGTTCATCCTTGTTCTCAGTTTCTGCCCTGTCTCCCCTACATACAGACCCCCAGTTGGACATTTAGTACAAATAATTAGGTACACCACATTAGAAGTGACGCAGCTGAAAGTACCTGGTATCTTGTAGTCCTGATGTGAGTTGGGAATCTTTATCTTGTCCGTGGTCATTATAAATGGACAGGTTTTACATTTTTTCGGGTTGCAAGGAAAGGTACCTGCAGCTGTTGGAGAGGACAGGGAGCTTCTGACAATGATGCTTCTTAGATTTGGGGGCTGCCTAAAACACAGTAGTGTGGGGTCTGGAAAAATGGATTGCAAGCGGGCATCTTTTTGCAGTAAAGGTTGTAATTTCCATGCAGCTCCCCTTAGTGCCTCCAGATTTGGATTGTAGGTGACTACTAGAGGCACCCGGTTATTTTCTTCTTTAGCTTTATAATGTAGCAGGTGATTCCTTGATATTCTGGTGGCTCTTGTGATCTGATTTTCAATTGTTCTTGGATGGTAGCCCTGATTCAAAAAGGTCTTTCTGAGGCGATCAAGGTGTTCATCCCTATCCATTGGATTGGAACATATACGATTGTCTCACGGTAATTACCGGACTTTATTGGCTGTTTCTGCAACATTTTTTGCATTCCATCAGTTGAATTTGATGGATATATACATATATTTTAACAGTATTAACTACATAATTATTTCACTTTGAGGTATCATTTTATGAGGGTGAACAATGCCAGGTGCTGTTATCTCCTGCCCCATATTCCTCAAAGGGCCTTAGGATATTTAATCAATCGGCTAGGCTAGGGTCCAACACCTGGCACCCACACCAATCAGATGCTATCGGTGGCGGCAGCCAGAAGTACCGTACTCACTTGCCGAGCTGTTTCGTCTACTTGTAGAGGCTGGGCTTGGTTCTGCACATCCGTTTCCCATTCAAATCAGTAGGAAGCGGATGTGTAGTAGACAGAGCAGCTTGGCAAATGAGTACTTCCGGCTGAAGACACCGACAACAGCTGATCAGCGGGGTGTCGGATGTCAGACCCCGACCGATCAGACATTGATGACCAATCCTAAGTTCATGGATTAGCCTATTGAATGCATGCAGACCCGCGGCAGTGCAGACCCACGAAAGGAACCCTTGGATTTCTGCCAGATTCCGGAGCAATTATACATCTGATTTTTCTTATGCATTATTTCTACATACAGCATGCCCAAATCATGGCTACGACATTCAAGAAGGAAAAAATACGACAGCAGCTGGATTTACCTTTTATTGTACAGGAATGATTTTATAGTTAGTGTTTATCTACCTTTATCTTTGTTGCTTTAACTTGGGAGAAATAGAAAGTTAAAAGTGAGAAATTAGTTGCTAAATCTTCTCAGGAAAGAGGGATTTCGGAGGGCAGCACGGATCGTGCTCCTACAGGCTGGACATTATTTAGGACAGGTAGGAACAAAGCAGCAAAGTCGTTTTAATGTGGGGCACTGCATTACCCGTAAAGAAACAGATGGACTATGATATTTTACATGTTCTGCAATAATTGAGAAATAAAAATAGAGGAAGGGAACAGCCTATATCTTCTGGCTTTTTTTCATACCTGTATACTTAGTAGTGGAAACTGCAGTATAAATACAAGAGCAGCCCTGTTTATGGACTTTTTGGTATTGTTCTGCACTTATACCATGAAGCATTATATATTCATGCGTTTTTGTGGCTAAATATATAGTGGTCAGCCACAGTTTGGCATAATCATTACATACAGTATCCCAATTTTTTTTAATTATGAAATGCTAAAAAATGATCCAAGGACCCAAGAAAATGATGGCATTTTATGAAATAGTATGACGCCACTTGGTGTTGAACGTGTATAGCAATGGGCAGGTCCATCTAATAAGCTGAATGCTGGTGGACGTTCATACTCAGTTACACTCCCGACAGCTAAGTCTCTGCGTAGTGATCATCTGTGCACTGCTCAGCAGCCAATAAAAATAGCTTTCTACTCTGCTTACGATTGGCTGTTCTGCAGTGCACAGAGGATCACTAGGCCACGGCAAGAAATTACCTTTATTCCACCCAGCAGCCTCCGGCTTTCAGTTATAGAGGCGTGGCTTCAGTAACCATTCATTATACAGTGAGCTGTGGCTGTAACTCCGCCCCCCTGTACTAACTGAAAGCCGAGCCGGACTCATGCACTGATGCACTGTAGAGCTGGCTGTCAGTCAGTGCCAGGGCGTGATTACAGCTACTGATCACTGTGTCAGGGAGGACTGCGAAAACAGGCTGTAGACATGAAGGGAAGGTAGCACAAGAAGAAGAAACAGGTGCAGGATAGAAGCTGTGCTGATATTTTAGCTACTAAAAACCTTACCACTCTAGCTACACCCAGACCTCATGTAGGGAAGCTACACAGTAGCAATACATATTTGTTTTCCTTGTATAGAATTATTGTATATTACAACCATCTTTTACTATGATAATTCAAATTTAGCATAAGCAAACGGCTCTATATCAAATGGCCACATCCTAGAACTTTATATGTGGTGTATTTTCTGAAATATATTTTGAGAAATCCTCATAGGCGTTATTCTTCCATAACTACTCAAATATGAATAGGTACAAGCTCTAATTCAAGCTAATTAAATGTTTTATCAGATTTGTCTATACCTCAGGAATATTAATAGGAGTAACTCTGTGACGATTCAATGGGTGATGTTTAGTAGCTAACTGATAGACACAATGTGATATGACTATTAAGGTATTAATGTCACTGAAACAACTTTCCTACAAGATTGGTGTCAATCTTTATAATATCTCATATTTGATAGTTGAAGGGGTTAGCGGACAGTGTAAATGTATAATGAAGCACCCTCCCAATAAGTGGACCGGGGAAGGAAACTGGTTATTGCATTACCCAGCCCAAATGGTGGAATGTATATAGACAATGTACCTTTCCTTGTAGGTTGACACAGGCTGAGGGTCCAAGCCAATTGGATTTATAGACACTTTCTGCCCTTGTCCCTGGGAGCAAAGGATTTTCTTATAATCATATTTCAGCCCATGACTTCTCTGGGGGGGGGGGGGGGGGTTATTATTTTTAATTTAATAACTGCTTTCTCCACAATTTATGTATGTTTGTTATTTCCTTATTTTTTTTGTATAATAAGCCCAGTACGTTATGTTTATTAAAGCCTAAAACTTTAATAGTTTTGTCCTGTTGTCCTTAAGAAAACAAGTATCCATGTAGAGACTAAGTGGTATCTTCTACATCTGACCAGTTTATGGCCTCTGGGCAGTGAATATATTGTGTGCATATGAATAAGAATTACTGCACTATAAGTGATTGCTGGCAGCACTGATCATCTTGGGTGTGTGGACTGGTTTGGGGTACTTGTGCTCAATCTTTGTCTGAAAGCGGGACGAGTGTGAGATTGAGGCAGAGAAGGGCCTGTCTATGACACCTCACATCCAGCCTACATTCCTGTGAGAGACACATCCAAAAAGAGGAAAATCTGAAACTGGGATCGGCATAGCAGGAGGTCTGAAAATTAATAAAAGAATGAAGAGTGTAGACAGAAACAGAGCAATTTTATTAACTAAATGTAACCACTTACATGTAAAATAAGTATTTCTTGTTAATGGCTGTTGGGTTGTTTTGGATTGATGTTATTCAACTTGTTAGAAGCTTATGCTGTAGGTAACATCCAGCAGACTATTTATTTCACAACATACTTCAACACAGAGTCTGACTGTCAGCGTCATCACTTGTAACAATAAGTGACAGACCATATGACAGTTGTGGTGACAAGATATGTGAAATGTTTGCTGCTCAGTATAAATGTTGTCATTGATAAACATTACACACAACATATCACTTTTAAAACACATTTGCTTTTAAACCACTTCTTTTATCTCTATCCTGCTGGTCATTAATATGTGTGGACTTCCTCAAAGAAAATTTTCATTTTTAGAGCATGGTTTCTTCTTGGATTTTTTTTTAAAAGAAACATGTCACCTCCTTATATGCTATTTGATATACGGCCGATTTTGCAAATTTTCACACCTACAAAGAATGGAGAGGTCTGTAATTTTTATGGTAGGAACATTTCAACTATGAGAGACAGAATCTAAAAATAATAACCAGAAAATCACGTTGTACGATAATTAAATTGCATTTTATTGCATGAAATAAGTATTTGTTCACCTACCAACCAGCAAAAATTCTGTCTCTCACAGACCTGTTACCTGTTAGTTTTTATTTAAGAAGCCCGCCTACTCCGCTCTCATTTCCTGTATTAATTGCTCCTGTGTGCAGTCATTACCTGTATAAAAGACATCTGTCCACACATTCAATCACACTCCTACCTCTACACCATGGCCAAGACCAAAGAGCTGTCTAAGGGCACCAGGGGCAAAATTGTAGACCTGCACAAGGCTGGGATAGGCTTCAGGACAATAGGCAAGCAGCTTGGTGAGAAGGCAACTGTTGGCACAATTATTAGAAAATGGAAGAAACACACAATGACAATCAATCTTCCTCAGTCTGGGGCTCCATGAAACATCTCGCATCGCAGGGTAAGGAGGATTCTGAGAAAGGTCAGGAATCAAACTAGAGCTACATGGAAGGATCAGGTCAATGATCTGAAGAGGGCTGGGACCACAGTCTCAAACATTACTGTTAGTAACAAACTGCGCCATCATGCATTAAAATCCTATAGGGCACACAACCTTGCTGAAGACCCCTGCTCATCCCAACACATGTCCAGGCCCATTTGAAGCTCGCCATGACCATTTGGATGTTCCTGAGTAGGTATGGTAGAAGGTCATGTGGTCAGATGAGACCAAAATAGAACTTTTTGGTGTCAACTCCACTCACTGTGTTTGGAGGCAGAAGAAGGATGAGTACAGCCCCAAGAAAACCGTCCCAACCGTAAAGCATGGTGGGGGAGACAGCAGATTTTGGGGGTGGGGGTGCTTTTCTGCAAAGAGGACACGAAGACTGCAACATATTGAAAGGAGGATGGATGGCGTCATGTAGTGTAAGATTTTGGCTAAGAACCTACTTCACGCAGTAAAAGCATTGCAGATGGGTCGTGGCTGGGTCTTCTAGCATGACAATGACTCAAAAAACACAGCCAGGGCAACTAATGAGTGGCTTCGGAAGAAGAATTTTAAGGTCCTGGAGTGGCCTAGCCAGTCTCCAGACCTGAACCCAATAGAAAATCTTTGGAGGGAGCTGAAACTCAATGATTCCCACTGACAGCCCCGAAACATGAAAGATCTGCAGAAGATCTGTATGGAGAACTGGGCCAAAATCCCTGATGCAGTGTGTGCAAACTTGGTCAAGAACTACAGGAAACATCTGACCTCTTTAATTGCAAAGGTTTCTTTCTGTATCAAGTATTAAGTTTTATTTTGCTGTATCAAATACTTAACATAGTAACATAGTTAGTAAGGCCGAAAAAAGACATTTGTCCATCCAGTTCAGCCTATATTCCTATATTCCATCATAATAAATCCCCAGATCTATATCCTTCTACAGAACCTAATAATTGTATGATACAATATTGTTCTGCTCCAGGAAGACATCCAGGCCTCTCTTGAACCCCTCGACTGAGTTCGCCATCACCACCTCCTCAGGCAAGCAATTCCAGATTCTCACTGCCCTAACAGTAAAGAATCCTCTTCTATGTTGGTGGAAAAACCTTCTCTCCTCCAGACGCAAAGAATGCCCCCTTGTGCCCGTCACCTTCCTTGGTATAAACAGATCCTCAGCGAGATATTTGTATTGTCCCCTTATATACTTATACATGGTTATTAGATCGCCCCTCAGTCGTCTTTTTTCTAGACTAAATAATCCTAATTTCGCTAATCTATCTGGGTATTGTAGTTCTCCCATCCCCTTTATTAACTTTGTTGCCCTCCTTTGTACTCTCTCTAGTTCCATTATATCCTTCCTGAGCACCGGTGCCCAAAACTGGACACAGTACTCCATGTGCGGTCTAACTAGGGATTTGTACAGAGGCAGTATAATGCTCTCATCATGTGTATCCAGACCTACTTATTTCATGCAATAAAATGCAAACTAATTACGTACAAATCATACAATGTGATTTTCTGGATTTTTTTTAAGATTCTGTCTCTCACAGTTGAAGTGTATCTACGAAAAAAATTACTTACCTCTTCATTCTTTGTAGGTGGGAAAACCACAAAATCGGCAGTGTATCAAATACTTATTTTCCCCAATGTGTAGTGATAATTTGCAGGCAAATAGCATTTTAGTCATGCCTCTGTGGATTACAGGAACAGTGGCTGCAGGGAGAAAATAAATGTTTTATTCTCCCTGCATTTGCTTCCAGTTATTGGAGGTTGTTACAGTCACTGCTAGCCATACATCAGCAGGGCTGTTATCACTTCACCTGCACATTGACTAACAGCCGGCACTTTCAGTCATTGTGCTGAGGAGTGATTATAGCACTCTGTGTAGTGAGCGGTGAGTGTAGCAGTCTCCTGCAATGCCCCAATAAATGGAAGCAAGCGCTTGCAGCAGGGCTGATTTTTGAAATGTACAGTATACATTGTGGTAAAAAGGACTTGGGAACATTATTCTGCAGGGCATTGAGATTTTGGTCTGCAGATATTTTTTTGTAAACTAAAAAAAGCATTGTTTTTTGTATGGTGAGCTGATATTCACATTAATACCAATTTGAGGTGCAGGCAAAATTTTGATTGCTTCTTATTGTGGTGGTGGTTACCATATCAGCTAATTAATTTTATATTTTGATGATTTTGATAGACCTGGACTTTTATGGATTCAGCAATACCAAATATGATTTTTTTATTATTATTTCTGTATTTATATGGGTGTGATTTGAAATTTTACTTTTTTTTAATGTTTTTATATTTTTTTTAGTCTACTTAGGGACTGATCATACATAAGAAATACCAAACTATTGCAGTATATGGGAGACCGATGGAAGATGCTGCGAACGTGCATTAGCAACTACTCCATTTAAGTGCAACTTTCAAAATTTGACAGCAACATCTAATTATCTAACAGCAGCATTCAGAGCATAGGTGCAGCTGATGCTATTAGACAAAGATACTGGCTGTGTAACATAGCTGGTATCTGCCGAATGTGGCATAGACTCAAATCCTGAGCCCACTTTACACACTTTCTGATGTTACCAAGGCTGAAGTTTTATACGAGGATCATCGGTTGGCAGGGGTGGGATTCAAATGTTAAAAAACAAGTTCCTTGTTTGCATAAGGGAAACCATGCACCTTTCCAGACCATGCTCATTTCTGCAGACCACACCCAATTACATGCCCCTTTGTCACCTTTAAAATAATAGTAATAGTAAGAAAAATTACAGGCACATTTTCCTGCAGTCCGATCTAACACAATAAATAACACACAGTGATACCTCTCTGAGCACTAATAGTTTGCCATCATTACATCAGTACATGAATTACCATTAGAACTACCATCAGTAAATAAATATATTACCAGAACCACCATCAGTACTGGAATATAGCACGAGAGTTACCATCAGTACATGAATAGAGCTCCAGAACAACCAACAGTACAAAATTACAGCATCATAACCACTATAAATACATGAAAACAGCACTGGAATCATCACTAAATGAATATAACACAATCATCAATACATGAGTACAGCACCTGAACCATCATCAGTACAGGTATTAAAATACAGATCCACCAGCAGTACATGAATACATAATCAGATCCACAATCAGTACATGAATACAGCACCAGAACTACCATAAATACATGAATATAGCCAAAGAACATCAGTACATGAAAATAGCATCAGAACAATCATCAGTAAATTAATACACTAAAAACATCATCAATACATAAATACATCAACTGAACCATCATCAGTGCATGAATATAGCTACAATACCATCAGTACATGAATATAATCACCAGAAAGAATCTCAGTACATGAACACAGCACCAGAATCATCATCAGTTCATGAATACAGCACCATAAACACCATCAGTACATATTAATATAGTATCACAACCATCATCCGTATAATAATACAACACCAGAACTACCATGAGTACATGAATACAGCACCAGAACCATCATCAGTACAGGAATACAAAACCAGGTCCAGAACAACCATAAGTACATTAGTAGATAAATATATCAAAAGTATATTAAGTACCAGAAATACCATCAGTTCATAAATAGATCACTACAACCAGTATCCGTACATAAGCACAGTACAAGAATCATCATCAATACATGAGTACAGCACCAAAACCAACATAAGAACATGAATACATCACCAGAACCACCATCAGTTTGTGAACACATCACCAGAACCAACCTCATTACATGAGCACAGCACCAGTCATCATCAGTACATAAAGACAGCACTGGAACCCTCATAAGTACATGAAAACAGTGGTAGAATCATCATTAGTAGAGTAAAACAGCATCAGAACCACCATCACCACAGGAATACAGGACCATAACCACCCTCCCTACTTTAATACAGCACCAGAACTACAATCAGTTCATGAAACCAATGTGCTTTGTCCTTAGGAAGAAGCAGGTGTGCTTCGAAACCCGTCGATAAATAAAAACCGCATTCACACGTCCACCGTCTCCTACTGCATCTTGTACTACTGGCAGCATGAATTTATCTCCACCTTTCTCAAGTTCACATTAAAAAAATTACACTCAGGTACCTTGTAGGCGATGTCTTCATTGAATGGAGTCATTCTCAGTCCTTTCATCTTCATCTGGTCACACAGCCATGATGACTTTTAACATCCACAGGTCCTCACTGTAAGGCCGGCGTCACACTAGGCGTATGAAAATACGGTCCGTTTTTTACGGGCGTAATACGAAGAAATAATCCAGAAATAGAGTTCCGTATGTAATCCATTGGCAAGGTGTGGCCGCGTATTTTGCGCATGTAATGTTGCGTATGTTATCCGTTTGACATCCGTACTGCGTTTTTTCCACGCAACCTGACAAAATGGACATTTAACAGTTTTGTAGCCTGAAATTAATTTAAATCAGCATCAGCAACCCTATTTAAGGCCTCTACAACAGGTGGCACCCTCCCATATGGCCATTTTGTGGTTGTGCATATGTTGGTGTGTTGTGGTAACGTTTGCACCATGTCTGACCTACTGCACTTCAACCCAACTCAGTGGGTGTTATTTAACTGGGTCTTGTCGCGTCGGTTTGGGCAGCCATACCCTGTGATTGTTTATCCGCGAAGGAGAAGAAGATTGTGGGTGCATCCTCTTTTGACCCAACGCCTCACTAAAGGCCATTTTCATAGGTTCTATACAGCTCTGCGTGCACATCCTGATAAGTTTTACCTATACTGTCGAAGTATACCAACATTTGATATCTTGTTGGAGACAGTACGTCCAGGACTCCCGTATCAGGACACCAGGATGCGAAAAAGCATATCCTCAGAGGAGCATCTTCTCATTACCTTACGGTATGTATTCAACATCCTCACATACTGTATGTTGATGTTTTTTTAAGGGTTGTTTGCTAGCAGGTATTTTAAAATATATGTGTAAATTAGGGCAAAAGCACATTAAAAATATGTATTTGTAATGTTCTACTTATGTACCCTAGGTAAATATAGATTAATTTCATTGATATTCCTGTGTTTTTTAATCTACAACATACTTGTGCTTTTTCATGTTTTGTGTAAACTATTGTTACATATCTAATATTAATTTTTCTGTCCTTTCAGCTTCCTGTCAACTGGATTGTCTTATGCGGGACTACACCTGGAGTTTCTCATTGGGCGGTCCACGATTTCTGGCATTGTGCGCTCAACATGTAGTGAAATATGGGCTAAACTCCATGAACTTTACATGCCTGAGCCAAAACTGGTTGATTGGCTCAAAATAGCCTGTGGGTTCAATGACACTTGTGACTTCCCACACTGCATTGGAGCCCTGGATGGGAAACTTATCAGGGTGCATAAGCCGCCGAACTCTGGGTCCCAATTCTACAATTATAAGCAGTTTTTCTCTGTAGTTCTGTTAGCTGTAGTTGACAGTAACTACAGGTTTATAATTGTAGACATTGGGGCCTATGGTCAAACAGGAGACTCAAGGGTGTTCAATTCATCCATTATGGGTCGGTGGCTACGTGAAAACCAGTTAGACCTCCCAACACCACAACAACAACTCCCAGGCTCCAATGCTGAAGCAGTGCCATATGTTCTTGTGGGAGATGAGGCCTTCCAATTGACAAGGCACGTCATGAGGCCTTATCCCAGGCGCAACCTGGACCACCGGCGGCATGTTTTTAATTTGAGGCTTTCCAGGGCGCGTAGACTGGTGAAGTGCGCCTTTGGGATTCTGTGTGCCAAATGGCGTCTCCTCCAGTCTGCCATTCACCTGAGTGAGGCTACTATTAATGAAGTAATTAAAGCGTGTGTTGTTTTGCACAATTTAACTAGACTTCATGATTGCCCCTCATCTGCTATTGGTGAAGAAATGTTGCCCAATGTGAGTAGCCCTACACCACATGTCCCTCCTCCGCGCCGTCCCCTTTCTGGACTAAAAGTGAGAGATATTTTCACAAATTATTTTGTTTCTCTTCAGGGTGCTACTCCCTGGCAAGATTATGCCGTTTCTTAGTTGTGATTTCTTAACTTTATTATCTTCCAAAAATATCATTTTTCTTTAAATACTGCACTGTGTGTTGTATTTACTTAACTACCAGATGTTTATGAAAATAGCATATGTGTGTGATGTAAGAATGATTGTCCCACAAATGTCAATTGGCTTTTGACTATCTATTTTAATTATAGCAAAAGCCTTTTGTTGTTAACGTAAAACCATATTTTTTTCATATGGCTTGTATACCAAATTTATTTTTTGTTTTTTTAAGAACATAACAAAGTGCTATTACAGCACAAAGTAAACAAAAACATGGTTATGCGGCAAAAAGCCAAACACAATAAAATAGTTTTTACAGATTTCTGTACATTGGTGGAGGTGATGGCGGAAGCTCAGGGTCCTTTGTTGGGCCTATTGTCCTTCACCCTGTCTGGATGCTGTGTGAGGCGGATCAAAATACAGGCCTTGATCATATTGGCCAGTTGGGTATTGCCTATAAGGGATTTGACTCTGGCCCTCATGCTGCTGGAAATATGGCCTTGACTCATAGCCACCCCCGATATGGCCATGTTGTCCAAACCCAGGTTGGGACCAGCCTCCAGCACTGGGTCTGGACAAGTGGCCATATTGGGAAGGTTGGTTGTAGGCTGCCATATGGTACGGTGCTGGCCTTGGTGGGTTTTGGGTGGGAAGGGGTTGAGGTATAGGCACACGTGGAGGAGGTGCTTCAAATCCTGATTGACCATGCACCTTTTGAGTTCGTGGAAGGCGCATGAGGTTATGTGGTGACAACTGCCTTCTCTCAATAAATTCTAACACCTCATAAGGGTCATTTGGGAAGGTGCATAAATCAATCAGGATTTGAATAAACCCTCTCACACGTAGCCTCACCTCATGGGGAAGGGGACGGAGGTACCGGGCCAGGCTGCGAGCAAAGGCCTCCTCACCATCATCCGTGGCTGCCCTGGACAAATAATTGAGGCCCCCGTGTCCACATTCCTCCTACTCTCTTGCAGCTCTCTCCTTCTGTGGCCTCTGCGTAAAGGCCCAGCAGCCTGTGGGGAGGAGACCAGTGGGACAGTAGGGCTGCTGCTGTGTCCATGATCTTCCTGGCTTACAGGATCTGGTGCTGCTGTGGGTGGTGGTGCTGCATCTTGGCCATTTGTTGCTGGATCTTGCGGAAGTAGATGGTCCAGGAAGGATGGAGCTAGAAGAGGCCAAAGATGGGCCTGCCACCTCTTCTTCTACACCAACCGGATCAATAACAACCTCCGAGTCTGACCCGGCCTCCTTCTAAGTGAGGTTGGACTATGTTCTGTTATGAAATTATGAAAATTAATACCCATAATTAAGAGTTTATTCAATTGCTAACATATGTGTATTGTGTTGTGAGGTTTTTATTTACGGTCTTAGATCCATACTGGGATCCAAAAAGGAAAGACGATCATAGTAGATGTACTTTCTCTCTTTTGAAGGAGCTGCTGACCCACTCCTGGCCCGCTGCTGCCTTTCCCTCCGATATTGGTCCCTGATGCTGCACCATCGTCTCATAACATCATCCTCAGCAATGACATAGACTCACACATATTCTATAAGGTCATTCTGCACATTGCTTAAAACAGTTGTCATTGATTGATCATATTTTAACGAGGATACTAAAATGCCTTTTTAAATGAAGTTCATAAACGAAAAATGGCTTAAAACAAAAAAAAGGATACACAATAAAATGAAACCCCACAAGGACAAGGTCCACTCCCCTCTGTACCAGTCTGGCGTTCCAAAAAAAATTACACTACGCAACATCTATATCTCTGTACGTAACCCCTTTCTCATGTCCACCATCTTTTTTTTATCAAAAAAACAAAAAAATAGACCAGACGAAGCCAAAACATAATGTGCATGAAATCATGTAGGTAAAGCATTTTTCAAGGTAAATTAATGTCGAAACATGAGTGTACTTACAAAGTTGTGTCTGCACCGCACGTGTGCGTTGTTCAAAATCTGGGAAGAGGATCCCACAGATGGTCCTCCAAGCTGCCTATTTCCTGGCCCGGTTAGAATAGTTGGGATCCTGCTGGTCCCATACTTCTGGCCTTTCTTGGACCAGGATGAGGAGCATATCCACATTAATAATGGATGCCATGCTGCTTGTGACTCCGTGGAGGTGTGCGGCAGACTTCCGGGATGTCTGTCTGGCTTTTTCAGCTAATTAGCATGTCTGAGCTTCCTAATTGAGGGCTTGACACATTTCCTGTCACCTGCTGTACTCTTACGTATTTTACGCAAGTCACACTGTTGGTCCGTGTGTAATCCGTATTTTTCTCGCCTCCATTGACTTTCATTGGAGTATTGTTTGCGCAATACGCTGACAAACGCAGCATGCTGCGATTTTCTACGCCCGTACAATACCGTATAATACGGATGTGTAAAATATGACAGATAGGAGCTGCCCCATAGAAAATCATTGGTCCGTGTGCAATGTGTATTTTCTGCTCCTCTCATACATCTGTAAAACTCGCTAGTGTGATGCCAGCCTAAGCTTCTCTGTTCTTCTGCAACATATCCCAACAAGGTGCGCTTAAAAATGACAATGTCATTATAATGTCCCTGAATAAATCTGACCATGCTGTGCCCCTAAATAAATAATTGCCACCCTATGTGCTCCTTAGGCTACTTTCACACTAGCGTTGTTTGCTGTACGTCGCAATGCGTCGTTTAGGAGAAAAAACGCATCCTGCAAAGTTGTCCGCAGGATGCGTTTTTCCTCGATAGATTTACCTTAGCGACGCATTGCGACGTATGGCCACACGTCACAACTGTCGTGCGACGGTTGCGTAGTGTTTTGGCGGACCGTCGGCACAAAAAAAGTTACATGTAACTTTTTTTGCGCGTCGTGTTTGCCATTTTCGACCGCGCATGCGCGGCTGAAACTCCGCCCCCTCCTCCCCAGACCTTACAATGGAGCAGTGGAAGCATCGTAAGACTGCTTCCGCTGCCCACATCGGGCATCACTTTCACAACACGCGTCGGCACGGGCCGTCGCTATGCGTCCGCCCGACGTGCCGACGCTAGTGTGAAAGAAGCCTTATATAAAATATTTCTCTTACACTGTCCCCTCTTATAGTACATTTCCTCTTGTGTCCTCTCCTATAAAATATTGACACCACACCACCTGAAAAACACCAATACAACTGAAAGAAGGGAAGCGGCATTCTATCGGTTCTCTGAACCCAGCTGTCAGTTTAACAACCGGTTCAAAAAACTGAGAACCGGACAAATCCCACTTCTGGGAAGCAGGAAACATCACTTTCTGGGAGACATTGCCTGAGACAAGATGTTCAACATGACTCACGGTCGCTGCATGGAATATAAAACTTCATATTTCTCTCTGTAGCCACTGTTCTAGTTTGGAAACCTGCCATGATTTATACTCTATTTACCTGCAGATTATCACTATTTCTGCATGTAAATAGCATTTTTGCCTATTACAGGTTCCCTTTAATAGCACCCTAATAGGTAGTAGTCACACAAAAACAAACCAACAATATGATGTAGTAATGAAAAGATGTGATCTGAAAAAGACAACAATCTAAAGGAAAAAAAAAACTTTAATCCAGTACATCTCAGTGCTGTGACCTAAATAAAATACAAGCAATATAAATTAAGCTAAACTTTTACACCAGATCCACCCTTCTAAATTAGGACCAGACAAAACCATACCACGCCTTTTCGTAAGACCTACCAGTCATTTATTGACTAGCCAACACTACCACCCATGTATAGATTAAGCCTCAGTCGTATATTTTTCACATCCGTCTTCTTTTCATATTTTCTATGGATAGAACAAGTATCCGTAATAGACTTTGGAGCTGTTCACAGGTTTAATTTTTTTGCAAACCATTTGGTCCGCAAAGAAAATAATCAGTCATGTCTGGGGTTTTTTTTGAGTCGCGCAGCAAACTTGCCAATTCAAGTCTATGGGTCAGTGAAAATCATGGATATGGCATGAATGCCATCTGGGTACTGACTGTTTTTAACCCCTTAACCCCAGGAGCTTTTTTCGTTTTCGATTTTCGCTCCCCTTCTTCCCAGAGCCGTAATGTTTTTATTTTTCCATCAATATGACCATGTGAGGGCTTGTTTTTGGGGGGACGAGTTGTATTTTTGAATGACACCATTGGTTTTACCATGTCGTGTACAAGAAAACAGGAGAAAATTTCCAAGTGCGGTGAAATGGCAAAAAGAGTGCAATCCCACACTTGTTTTTTGTTTGGCTTTTTTGCTAGGTTCAATAAATGCTAAAACTGACCTGCCATTATGATTCTCCAGGTCATTACGAGTTCATAGACACTAAACATGTCTAGATTATTTTTTATCTAAGAGGTGAAAACAATTCCAAACTTTGTTAAAAGAAATGCTCTATTTTCCAATATCCGTAGTGTCTCCATTTTTCGTGATCTCGGGTTACGTGAGGGCTTATTTTTGCATGCTGAGCTGATGTTTTTTGTTTTTTTTAATTCTTTATTTAGGAAATGAGAGTTTACAAAACATCAATAATATAAATGCTTTATAAATGTAATAAGAGCCTTGATGATAGAAGGGCAATGTGGAGTGGGAAGTGGGAGGGGATGAACAGGAAGGAATAGGAACAGAGAGGGGGAAGGGAATTGGAAGGGCAGGGAAGGCTGGGGGTGAAGGTAGGGGGAAGCAGGGATAACCATAAGTACATAAACAAGGGTACACACACGTACATGATGGTGAACAAACTTCTAATACGAAAGGTTGCCAAAAGTTCAGGTAAAAATTTTTGAACAGATTCAGACTTAATGATTCTTATGGAAGGTTTTCCAAGGCCTCCAGGTTTTCAAATACAAGTTATGTTTATATACTTCCCAGCTCGAAAGTTCCTCTAATCTAGTGATGTGTTCTATTTTAGTGAACCATTCTTCTATTGCTGGGGGGGTCGCACTACGCCAGTGTAAAGTGATTAAATGTTTAGCGGCGCTAAGCAGCAAGGGTAGAAGATCGTGTTTATGGGGTTTGAAGTTGACTGATGGGCATGAAAGTAAAGCTTCTTGGGCTGTCAGATCCGAATGGATCAGGTTTAACTTTGTGAGGATGAGATTAACATTTGACCAGAAGTTTTTATTTAGTGGGCATTCCCAGAATATATGGGTATGATTTCCCTGATGGCTTCCGCATCTCCAACATGCATCGGAGTCCGCCAGTCCTAGGTGGTGTAATTTAGCCGGTGTCATATGCCATCTCGTTAAAATTTTGTATGCATTCTCTTGGAGGAGGATGCAACGTGAGAAACCGCATGCGTGGTGAAGAATTTAAGAAACCTGGTAGTCTGAAAGCTTGATTTTAAGTTCTGTCTCCCAGGAGTTGATAAAGGTGGGTTTAAAATTTTGAGGAGGGGAAACAAGACAGGAATACAGTCTTGATATAGTTTTGACTCTAGGTGATGATGTTTTAAGTATGAGGTCTAACCATGACCAGAAGGATTTGTTTGGATACTTTCTTCTAAATTGCGAGAGGGATTGAGTGACATGCTGTTCTTGGAGGAAATTCCTAGGGCTGGACAGGGCATCTCCAGGCCACGCACCGCTCTCAAAATTGCGGTTGGTGTAGAGGTCACCCAGGGAGTTTTTGGGTAGTGTCGACCATATATTATATGAGTCTTTAAAATTTGGATCCACTAAGTACGGGACAGCTGACACGAGAGTTAAAGAAGAAGGGAATGTTTCAGTTGGGAGATCTTTTAAAACTAGGCGTCTGATACGCAAGGTGGCTGAAGTAATTTCATCTAATCTTAAGGAATCAGGGGGTTTTGAATATGACCACAGGAACAGTATGCCTTTAATGCCTAATAAAGTTGAATCAATGGTGTTAGATGTGATTTTATTGAAATCCAAGACAACTCTCAGCCATCTACTAAGGTGGATAGCTTTGTAATAATTATAAGGGTCAGGTATTCCTAGGCCTCCGCGTGTATTTGGGAGTGTAAGAAGCTTAAAAGGTAACCTAGTCATTTTACCTTTCCATATGAAACGTAGGATCAGAGATCTTAGATTTTTGAAAAAGGTAAGCGGGAGGTAGATAGGCACCATGTTCATGTTATATAGTATAATCGGCATCAGGTATGCTTTGAATACATCACCCCGTCCCACCCAAGATAGGGTGGGCAGGTCATAGGCTTTCATCATTGTTTCTATTTTCTTTAATAAAGAAGAGAAGTTAATTTTGAAAAGGTCAGCGGGGTCTTTAGTTATCCAGATTCCCAGATATTTTATGGAGGTCGCAGATTAGTGGAAGGGGGTCAGAATCTGCAGTTTAACTAGTTTGTAATTTGATATAGTTACATTGAGAGCTTCTGACTTAGAGTAGTTAATTTTAAAGTTAGATAGTTGGCCGAAATGATTAAGTATGTTTAAAATTTCAGGGAAGGCTCTGATTGGGTTAGTGACGACAAATAGTAAATCGTCTGCAAAGGCTAGTATTTTTATATCCAATTTACCTATTCGGAGACCCTCTATTTGCGTGTTTTGCCTGATGGTTTGGATTAATGTCTCAATAATCAATATAAATAAAGATGGGAACAGTGGACACCCCTGTCTGGTCCCATTACAAATCCTTAGGCTATTCGATAGAGTGCCATTCACCCAGATCCTTGCTGTGGGAGCGGAGTATAAAGAGAGAATTGCTGAAATAAATTGTGAGGGGAAAGCAAATTTGAATAGAACTTGTTCCATATATCTCCAGCTCACCCTATCAAATGCTTTTTCAGCATCTGTGGACAGAAGGGCCAGGGGGATGCCTCGTTTTTTAGCGTTTATTATAGATTGGAGTATTTTGGTTGAGTTGTCCTTGCCTTCTCGCCCTCAGACAAACACTGCTTGATCAGAGTGGACTAGTTTTGGGAGAATGTCTCCTAGTGTTTGCTAGGATTTTCGCCCATAGCTTTGTATCTGTATTAAGAAGGGGAATTGGTCTGTAACTTGCTCAAAACCTTGGGTCTTTTCCTTCTTTAGGTAATATTGTGATAAAAGCTTCTAGAGCTTGTTGAGGTGGGGAGTTCCCTGCAAGGAAAGAATTAAAAAGGGCTACTAGATGCGGTAGTAACGGTTTTATTAGTTTTTTATAATAAATTATTGGAAGGCCATCTGGGCCTGGGGCTTTCCCGTTAGGGATGGATGAAAGAACATCCAGCACCTCTTCAGGAGTAACTGGTGCTTGTAGAGATAAGCAGTCATCGCTCGATAGCGAGGGGAGTTTTAAAGGTGACAGGAATCTGTCTATGATGTCTATTGCTTTAGCAGGATCTCTCATTTCGTCAGGCAGATCTATATTGTACAGGCACTCATAAAAATTTAGAAATTCATTAGTGATGTCAGTTGACTCAGTTACCACAGACCTTTGGGAGATTTCAAATTTGTAATAAAGGTGTGGCCTTTACGTTTTTTCAGAAGAGAAGTCATCAGTTTGCTGCTTCTGTAGATAAAACCTCTGTTGGCTTCTCATGTAAATTTTTGCTGATTGAACATTTAAAAGGTCTTTTAAAGAGGATCTTAGTGCCGTAAGCTTCGTCTAGACCTCGTCAAGTTGTGATTTTTTATGAAGTTTTTCAGCTGAGTTTATCTGATGAAGGATAGAGAGAATCTCCCTCGACCTCTGTTTCTTCAAGTACGATCCTAGAGCTATGAATTCTCCTCTTAGAACAGTTTTGTGTGCCTCCCAAACCATTGGTGTGGAAGGGCCAGAGAGGGAGTTTTCTTTGAAAAAGAGGCCGAGGATGGTTGTGAATTTGGTCGTGTGTGGTGGAATCTAGAAGTGCTTCGTTTAGTGTCCAGGGCTTAGGCAAGGAACTAACGAATATTTCTAAAAAGATCGGGGCATGGTCAGATAGAGAAATAACATCTATGTCTGCTGATTTAACTAGCTGTAGATGTGAGGATTGGAGTAGTAGATAATCTATTCTGTGGTAGTTATTATGAGGTGCCGAAAAGAAAGTATAGTCTCTTGATGTAGGAAATAATATTCTCCATGGGACAGTCAAATTTAAAGATTGGAGACCCAAATGTAGTTTTCTCAGGGTTTTTTGTGAAATTGAAGATCTGCCCAATGAGGTGTCTAACAAAGGATTAAATGAGACATTGAGATCCCCTCCCAGTATCAAAAGGCCCTCTTTAAACAGTCTAAGAGTATCCAATACCCTGCAGATCCAATTGATTTGATTATTATTAGGGGCATAAAGATTGCAAAAAGTAACTTGTGTGTTAGCTAAGAGCCCTTTAACCATAACATATCTCCCCTCTGGGTCTGATAGAGTGTCTTGTAGGTTGAATGGGACATTTTTTTTAATTACAATACTCACACCTTTAGACGCCGATAGACCTGTGCTGTGATACCAGGTAGGGAAAAGCGACCGCGACATATCTGGGGTACGGCCAGTTTTAAAGTGGGTTTCCTGGAAAAATATAATACTAGAGTTTTTGGAGTGTAAGAATCTCATGATTTGGCCACGTTTACAAGGGGAACGAAGGCCTTTAATGTTATTTGAGGCTACTTTTATAGTAGCTAGTTGTGAGTCTTTACCTGCCATAATTTAACAGTAGTGTGGCTAGAAGAGCAGCAGCATGTGTGTACCGAACTAGAAAAGTAAACATAGAAACAAATATAACAGTTATAACAATTGAAGCAATAGGGGGGGGGGGGAAATTTAACATATTAACATAATAAATCCCATCCACGGCAGAGGTTGGGGCACGTAGCATCCTCCAAAGTTGATGGAACAGTCTCTTGTGGGCGCGCCAGTGATAAAAAAAAAACAAAAACAAAAAAAACACATTATATGTAATACCAGCAAGCCTTTTTAGGGTATCTGTGGAGAGAGATGGTTAAGATAAAGAACTAAATGACGTTAGTCTCATAACTCCAGGAGATAACATAATAGCAATAGCATGTAACCTGTAGAGCTCGCGAAAGGCGAGAACACAATATGAATCTTAGAAAGATCAGAGAAGTTCTGGGTGGAGGTTTCTTTTTAGCTCCAGATTTCCCTTGTCTTGGTGAAGAGAGTCTCTTAGCAGGAGACCAGTCCTCTTGGTCTTTCAATGAGTGGAGTTTAGGGGGAATGTTCAAAGAGGTGTCAAGGGGCAGCCAAGAGGGAATCTCCATCGCCTCAATCTGAAAAGTATCCCAAACTTTGGCAAGGTCGTCTGGATGGCGTACCGTGACTTGTTTTCCTCCACCCCGGATGGACAATCCAAATGGGAATAACCACTTGTAGAGAATTTTATTTGTTCGAAGAACCTCTAGTAAGGGTTTCAAGATTCACCTTTTTGTGATAGTTGAAGGGGCTAGGTCTTGGTATAGCTGTATGGGAGAGCTTTCATAGAATACATTTTTCTTTGCATCCCTGGCAGCATTCAGAATTGCTGAAGAGTCCAAATAGCTCAGGAGGCCGCATATCACATCTCTTGGGAGGGTCTGAGATTTTGGGTTTAGGCCGGAGTGAGAGGTGTACTCTTTCGATTATCATCTGGTCGCACCTTTCTTGTGGAAGTATCAAAGCGAAAATTTCTCTGGTAACTTTCTCCAGAATTTCATTAGAGATACTTTCCGGTATGCCTTTGATTCTGACATTTTTTCTGCGGCTCTGGTTTTCTTGGTCTTCTAAGAGCAGGGATGCGGAGTTTAGATGTGATCTATGAAACTCTAGATGATCTTTGATGCTGTTTGAGTGGCTTATTATGGATGATAGTGTAGTTTCCAGGGTCTCTACCCTGTTGCCAATTTGTTGTATGTCCTTTCTAAGGCCCGAAACCTCTGCTATCAAAGGCTTCATTGCCAAAGCCAGTGCTTTTTTGAGGAATGATTTTGATATTGCTCCAGAATCCAGATTGGGGGCATCACTCTCCGATGCGACATCACTGGAATCAGAGTTATCCATATGTTCATCCATTGCACTGTTAGAGTGAGAACTTTTTTGTGCCGCACGAGCTGTAAGAGGTTTATGTTTCAGAAATGTCTCCATTTTGTTTTGTTTGTCTTGCTGTAAGATAGTGGTGGAGATTTTGCATCGCTCTTTATTAGTTTTGACCATTATAACTGTATTTAGCGCCTGATGTAGAAAATATCACCTGCGCGCCAGGTTGGGGTTTAGCTCATCTTAGTTGCTGGGGAGTTCATCCCAGCCTCTCAGTATATGATGCAGGATACAATCTCTGTGTGCTGTCTGCAGCAGAAACTTGTGTTTGTGGGACGGAGTTTGCTAGCTGAGCATACAGCCACAGGGTATGCCAGGGTGTAATTTGGGCTGAGAAGGAAAGGAGACTGTGGGCACCGAGGCCCCAGGAGGAGTTTATCTGGAGGAGATCCTCACTGGTTGCTGTATTCCACACTTTTAGTCGAGGGGGGATCGGTAAGGAACAGGGGGGGATATGGAAGCAGAGTTTCCCCCTTATCTGGCACAGCAGCAGGACTTCGGCTGCAGACAACCCCCTTCAAGAACCCAGCAGCCTCACCCCCTCTCAGCGATATCCAGCGGACCTCTCCCCGCCCGTTCGGTCTGCCGACCGGCACAGAGGGGTCTCCAGACGCCCTGCTCTCACCTGAGCAGCCGGCCCACGTGTGGTGAGTATGGTGGTAATAAGCGGTGGCCGCCGAGGGGTCCCCGGTGTGCAGTGACAGTCGTGGCGTCTCTTTCTCCCCGCACTCTCCTCACTCACGTGTGACGGGATGTGCTGGGCGCACAGCAAGATGGCGCCCGCGCCTGCAGGCCGAAGCTCCAACGCTGTCTCCTCCGTCCTCCGGTCACCGTTGATCTCGGGGGAGCGACCCGGTCCTGTGCCCTGGCACTCCTGTGTCTGCTTTGGCCCAGAAAAGCCACCCCAAAAGACATTAACTGGAAATTTTGTGGCCTGAAAGCAGGAGCCGTTCTGCGGCACGTCTTCCCTGCTCAGGATTCAGGCCACGCCCCCCTGAGCTGATGTTTTTAATGATACCATTTTGGTGCAGAGCTTTTGTTCGCCCATGATTGCATTTTAATGCAATGTCGCGGCGACGAAAAGAAACTTAATTTTGGCGATAATATGGGGTGAAAGGGGGGTGATTTGAACTTTTATATTTTTTTAAAATTTTTTTTTTACTTTTGGCATGCTTCGTCTCCATAGGAGCCTAGAAACTGCCATAGCCCGATCGACTCTGCTACACAGAGGTGATGGTCAGATCGCCTCTATGTAGTAGAATTGCTGACTTGATATGAGCGCCGAACACTGGGTAGCGCTCACAGCAATCCAGCACTGACAACCATAGAGGTCTCCAGGAGACCTTGGGTTGTCATGCCAACACACTGGTGACCTGTGATCACGTGACGCAGGTCACCTGTGTATTTCTGGTGTGATTGCCGGAAGTGGCATTTAACTAGTTAATAGCGGCGGTGGATCGTGATTCCACCCGCGGCTATTGCGGGCACATGTCTGCTGTTCAAAACAGCTGACATGTCCCGGGAAAGATGTGGGCTCACCGCCGGAGCCCACAGCAAAGAGAGGTATACCGACATCGGCGTAAATATATGCCCAATGTTGGTAAAGGGTTAACATTGCAATGGACAAAAGAAGCTTTGCAACTTTCAATTTTTTTTACATGCAAGAAAATCACAGATCAACCACTGATGGATGGTAAATACCAAAACAATGATCAAAATCAGAATTTTTTTTGCCTATGTAAAAAAATCACTGTTGTCTGAAGGAAGTGTGGTAGAGCGGCTCACTCGGCTGCACACGGAGGTAGACACGGGTACACTGCGGCTTTAAGAACTTCCTTTACTTTATATTAGGCAGCATAAACCAAGGTGTAGTAAAAAAAAATACAGCCCTCTGGGCAAACAGGTAGACAAAACAAAATGGTGGCAGAATAAACACAGTCCTTCTGTGAGTGGGGTTCCTGTTATGACCCCAATGGCGAGGGTCTCAGAGGTACGTGGAAGTCTGCAGAATACAAAAATCCAGCTCATAGGGCAGTGGTAACTGGGTTGACCATATATCTACTCCTAACGCCAACACTAGAAGTAGCCGGGGATCATTCCTACGTTGATTCTAGATGACACGCTCCAGCCGGAGAATCTAGCTACCCCTAGTAGAGGAAAACAAAAGACCTTTCTTGCCTCCAGAGAAGGGGACCCCAAAGCTGGATAGAAGCCCCCCACAAATAATAATGGTGAGGTAAGAGGAAATGACAAACACAGAAATGAACCAGGTTTAGCACAGAGAGGCCCGCTTACTGATAGCAGAATAAAGAAAGGTAACTTATATGGTCAACAAAAACCCTATCAAAATCCACACTGGAAATTCAAGAACCCCCGAACCGTCTAACGGTCCGGGGGGAGAACACCAGCCCCCTAGAGCTTCCAGCAAAGGTCAGGATATAGATTTGGAACAAGCTGGACAAAAATACAAAACCAAAACAAATAGCAAAAAGCAAAAGGCAGACTTAGCTGATATAACTGGAACCAGGATCAGTAGACAAGAGCACAGCAGACTAGCTCTGATAACTACGTTGCCAGGCATTGAACTGAAGGTCTAGGGAGCTTATATAGCAACACCCCTAACTAACGACCCAGGTGCGGATAAAAGGAATGACAGAAAAACCAGAGTCAAAAAACTAGTAACCACTAGAGGGAGCAAAAAGCAAATTCACAACAGTACCCCCCCCTTAGTGAGGGGTCACCGAACCCTCACCACGACCACCAGGGCGATCAGGATGAGCGGCATGAAAGGCACGAACTAAATCGGCCGCATGAACATCAGAGGCGACCACCCAGGAATTATCCTCCTGACCATAGCCCTTCCACTTGACCAGGTACTGAAGCCTCCGCCTGGAGAGGCGAGAATCCAAGATCTTCTCCACCACGTACTCCAACTCGCCCTCAACCAACACCGGAGCAGGAGGCTCAGCAGAAGGAACTACAGGCACAATGTACCGCCGCAACAAGGACCTATGAAATACATTGTGAATAGCAAACGACACAGGAAGATCCAGACGAAAAGATACAGGATTAAGGATTTCCAATATCTTGTAAGGCCCAATAAAACGAGGTTTAAATTTGGGAGAGGAGACCTTCATAGGAACAAAGCGGGAAGAAAGCCATACCAAATCCCCAACGCGTAGTCGGGGACCCACACCGCGGCGGCGGTTGGCAAAGCGCTGAGCCCTCTCCTGTGACAACTTCAAGTTGTCCACCACATGATTCCAGATCCGCTGCAACCTATCTACCACAGAATCCACCCCAGGACAGTCAGAAGGCTCCACATGACCCGAAGAAAAGCGAGGATGGAAACCAGAGTTGCAGAAAAAAGGCGAAACCAAGGTGGCGGAACTAGCCCGATTATTAAGGGCAAACTCAGCCAACGGCAAGAATGTCACCCAATCGTCCTGATCAGCAGAGACAAAACACCTCAAATAAGCCTCCAAAGTCTGATTGGTTCGCTCCGTCTGTCCATTAGTCTGAGGATGGAAAGCAGATGAAAACGACAAATCAATGCCCATCCTACTACAAAAGGATCGCCAGAACCTAGAAACGAACTGGGATCCTCTGTCTGACACAATATTCTCAGGGATGCCGTGCAAACGAACCACGTTCTGGAAAAACACAGGAACCAGATCGGAAGAGGAAGGCAGCTTAGGCAAAGGAACCAAATGGACCATCTTGGAGAAGCGATCACATATCACCCAGATAACGAACATGCCCTGAGATAGCGGAAGATCAGAAATGAAATCCATGGAGATATGTGTCCAAGGTCTCTTCGGGACAGGCAAGGGCAAGAGCAAACCGCTGGCACGAGAACAGCAAGGCTTAGCTCGAGCACAAGTCCCACAGGACTGCACAAATGACCGCACATCCCTTGACAAGGAAGGCCACCAAAAGGACCTGGCCACCAGATCTCTGGTGCCAAAAATTCCCGGGTGACCTGCCAACACCGAGGAATGAACCTCGGAAATGACTCTGCTGGTCCATTTATCCGGGACAAACAGTCTGTCAGGTGGACAAGACTCAGGCCTATCAGCCTGAAATCTCTGCAACACACGTCGCAGATCCGGAGAAATAGCTGACAAGATAACTCCATCTTTAAGAATACCAACAGGATCAGCGACTCCAGGAGCATCAGGCACAAAGCTCCTAGAAAGAGCATCGGCCTTCACATTCTTTGAACCTGGTAAATACGAGACAACAAAATCAAAGCGGGAGAAAAACAATGACCAGCGGGCCTGTCTCGGATTAAGGCGTTTAGCAGACTCGAGATACATCAGATTTTTGTGATCAGTCAAGACCACCACACGATGCTTAGCACCCTCGAGCCAATGACGCCACTCCTCAAATGCCCATTTCATGGCCAACAACTCCCGATTGCCCACATCATAATTTCGCTCGGCAGGCGAAAACTTCCTGGAGAAAAAGGCACAAGGTTTCATAACAGAGCAACCAGGGCCTCTCTGCGACAAAACGGCCCCTGCTCCAATCTCTGAAGCATCCACCTCAACCTGAAAGGGAAGTGAGACATCGGGCTGGCACAAAACAGGCGCCGAAGTAAACCGGCGCTTCAACTCCTGGAAAGCCTCCACGGCAGCAGGAGCCCAGTTAGCTACATCGGAGCCCTTCTTGGTCATATCCGTCAACGGTTTCACAATGCTAGAAAAATTAGCGATAAAACGACGGTAGAAGTTAGCGAAACCCAAGAACTTCTGAAGACTCTTAACCGACGAGGGCTGAGTCCAATCAAGAATAGCTCGGACCTTGACTGGGTCCATCTCCACAGCAGAAGGGGAAAAAATGAACCCCAAAAAGGGAACCTTCTGTACACCAAAGAGACACTTTGAGCCCTTGACAAACAAAGAATTTTCACGCAAAATTTTAAAGACCAACCTGACCTGCTCCACATGCGAATCCCAATCATCAGAAAAAACCAAAATATCATCCAGATAAACAATCAAAAATTTATCCAGATACTTCCGGAAAATGTCATGCATAAAGGACTGAAAAACTGAAGGCGCATTGGAGAGCCCAAAAGGCATCACCAAGTACTCAAAATGACCTTCGGGCGTATTGAATGCGGTTTTCCATTCATCACCTTGCTTAATGCGCACAAGGTTGTACGCACCACGAAGGTCTATCTTGGTGAACCACTTGGCACCTTTAATCCGGGCAAACAAGTCAGACAACAGCGGTAAAGGATACTGAAATTTGACAGTGATCTTATTTAAAAGCCGATAATCAATACAAGGTCTCAAAGATCCGTCCTTTTTTGCCACAAAAAAGAATCCCGCACCAAGGGGGGAAGAAGACGGACGAATATGTCCTTTCTCCAGAGACTCCCTGATATATGAACGCATAGCGGTATGTTCAGGTACCGACAGATTAAACAGTCTTCCCTTAGGAAACTTACTGCCTGGGATCAAATCTATAGCACAGTCACAGTCCCTATGAGGAGGCAGTGCACTGGACTCAGACTCACTGAAGACATCCTGATAATCAGACAAATACTCCGGAACTTCCGAAGGCGTAGAAGAAGCAATAGACACAGGCAGGGAATCCCCATGAATACCACGACAGCCCCAACTTGAGACTGACATAGCCTTCCAGTCCAGGACTGGATTATGGGTCTGTAACCATGGCAGCCCTAAAACAACCAAATCATGCATTTTATGTAAAACCAGGAAACGTATCACCTCGCGGTGTTCAGGAGTCATGCACATGATAACCTGTGTCCAATACTGCGGTTTATTTGCTGCCAATGGCGTAGCATCAATACCCCTAAGAGGAATAGGATTTTCTAATGGTTCAAGAGTAAAACCACAGTGCTTAGCAAATGACAGATCCATAAGACTCAGGGCAGCACCTGAATCTACAAACGCCATGACAGGATAAGACGACAGTGAGCAAATCAAAGTTACAGACAGAATAAATTTAGGTTGCAAATTACCAACGGTGACAGGACTAACAACCTTAGCTATACGTTTAGAGCATGCTGAGATAACATGTGTAGAATCACCACAGTAGTAGCACAAGCCATTCCGGCGTCTATGAATTTTCCGCTCATTTCTAGTCAGGATTCTATCACATTGCATTAAATCAGGTGTCTGTTCAGACAACACCATGAGGGAATTTGCGGTTTTTCTATCACATTGCACCGAATTAGGTGTCTGTTCAGACAACACCATGAGGGAATTTGCGGTTTTGCGCTCCCGCAACCGCCGGTCAATTTGAATAGCCAGTGCCATAGTATCATTGAGACCTGTGGGAATGGGAAAACCCACCATAACATTCTTAATGGCTTCAGATAGGCCATTTCTAAAATTAGCGGCCAGTGCACACTCGTTCCAATGTGTCAGCACGGACCATTTCCGAAATTTTTGGCAATACACTTCAGCCTCGTCCTGCCCCTGAGACATAGCCAGCAAGGCCTTTTCTGCCTGAATCTCAAGATTGGGTTCCTCATAAAGTAAACCGAGCGCCAGAAAAAACGCATCAATATCAGCCAATGCCGGATCTCCTGGCGCCAGCGAAAAAGCCCAATCCTGAGGGTCGCCCCGTAAGAACGAAATAACTATTTTTACTTGCTGAGCAGAGTCTCCAGATGAACAGGGTCTCAGGGACAAAAACAATTTACAATTATTCACAAAATTCCTAAACTTAAACCTGTCTCCGGAAAACAGTTCAGGAATCGGTATTTTAGGTTCTGACCTAGGATATCTGATAACATAGTCTTGTATGCCCTGCACACGAGTAGCCAGCTGGTCCACACTTGTAATCAAGGTCTGGACATTCATGTCTGCAGCAAGCATAGCCACTCTGAGGTAAAGGGGAAGAAGAAAGAAAAAAAAAAAAACTCAGAATCTTCTTTCTTATAATCCCTCTTCTGCAACGCATTAAACATTTAATACTGGCCTGGCAAACTGTTATGACCCCAATGGCGAGGGTCTCAGAGGTACGTGGAAGTCTGCAGAATACAAAAATCCAGCTCATAGGGCAGTGGTAACTGGGTTGACCATATATCTACTCCTAACGCCAACACTAGAAGTAGCCGGGGATCATTCCTACGTTGATTCTAGATGACACGCTCCAGCCGGAGAATCTAGCTACCCCTAGTAGAGGAAAACAAAAGACCTTTCTTGCCTCCAGAGAAGGGGACCCCAAAGCTGGATAGAAGCCCCCCACAAATAATAACGGTGAGGTAAGAGGAAATGACAAACACAGAAATGAACCAGGTTTAGCACAGAGAGGCCCGCTTACTGATAGCAGAATAAAGAAAGGTAACTTATATGGTCAACAAAAACCCTATCAAAATCCACACTGGAAATTCAAGAACCCCCGAACCGTCTAACGGTCCGGGGGGAGAACACCAGCCCCCTAGAGCTTCCAGCAAAGGTCAGGATATAGATTTGGAACAAGCTGGACAAAAATACAAAACCAAAACAAATAGCAAAAAGCAAAAGGCAGACTTAGCTGATATAACTGGAACCAGGATCAGTAGACAAGAGCACAGCAGACTAGCTCTGATAACTACGTTGCCAGGCATTGAACTGAAGGTCTAGGGAGCTTATATAGCAACACCCCTAACTAACGACCCAGGTGCGGATAAAAGGAATGACAGAAAAACCAGAGTCAAAAAACTAGTAACCACTAGAGGGAGCAAAAAGCAAATTCACAACAGGTTCCTCCGGCTCACGGCTGACAGAACACAGATGGTTCAGGTTCACTAGTCCATGCAGTACTCTCCTGCAGTGCTCCTTCTCCAGGCGAACACACTGAACACTGAAAGCTGTTTCCTTCAACCATTTAAGCCCATACCATATGACTCCTCAATCAAGTGACTGATCACGACTGTGACCTCACCCACGGCCTGTCAGCACAGTGGTGCTAGCTCTGTAGGGGGAGATATGTGAGGACACTCTCCCACACGCTCTATGAATGTCCTCCTAAAAACCAGCCCATAACATAACTTAACCCTCGAAACTCTTACTGTCCTGGAGGAAATAAAACTCTGGATTTTATATCACTGACACCATTAGGTGTAGTGAAACATATCTCCCCTCTATTACATTACCAGTGACTCTGCCACAGAAGTCCTAATCGGACATATGAAAAAGGATGCAGATGTAGAGTAAAACCTAAGACCAAGTTTACACCACCTGACTTGCGAGTAAGGGTACCGTCACACAGTACCATTTTGATCGCTACGACGGTACGATTCGTGACGTTCTAGCGATATCGTTACGATATCGCAGTGTCTGACACGCAGCAGCGATCAGGGATCCTGCTGAGAATCGTACGTCGTAGCAGATCGTATGGAACTTTCTTTCGTCGCTTGATCATCCGCTGACATCGCTGGATCATTATGTGTGACAGCGATCCAGCGATGTGTTCGCTTGTAACCAGGGTAAACATCGGGTAACTAAGCGCAGGGCCGCGCTTAGTAACCCGATGTTTACCGTGGTTACCAGCGTAAACGTAAAAAAAACAAACAGTACATACTTACATTCCGGTGTCTGTCCCCGGCGTCTCAGCTTCTCTGCACTGTGTGAGCGTCTGCCAGCCGGAGAGCGAGCACAGCGGTGACGTCTGACGTCACCGCTGTGCTTTCCGGCTATGGCGCTTACACAGTGGAGAGAAGCAGAACGCAGGGGACAGACACCGGAATGTAAGTATGTAGTGTTTGTTTTTTTTACGTTTACGCTGGTAACCAGGGTAAACATCGGGTTACTAAGCGCGGCCCTGCGCTTAGTTACCCGATGTTTACCCTGGTTACCCGGGGACTTCGGCATCGCTCCAGCGCCGTGATTGCAACGTGTGACCGCAGTCTACGACGCTGGAGCGATAATCATACGATCGCTGCGACGTCACGGATCGTGCCGTCGTAGCGATTAAAATGGTACTATGTGACGGTACCCTTAGTTGATCGTCAATCAGCATCTCGTTTAATGATCAATGGTCATTTATTAGCCCATTTAGACAAGCAGACCACCCTCCCAATGTGGATTGAATGATCGGTAATGCATTGTTTTCTTCTTGGCAAAAAATCTCCTGTTTACACAGGATGAAGTGATACTGAGAACAATGATTTTTAAGCCTGCTTAAAAATCAGTTAACCCAATAAATGAACATTTCAGTCACATATTATTGGGTGATTGGCAGCCTGTTTACACTGCACAATTACTGGGAACACTCACTCAATAAATGGCCAGTATAAATCCAGCTTTAGCAGGTGAAAATATACAGTAAATAAAAATATATTGTCTTTGCTCTAAGCAGCCATAACACGCTAATCAGATTAGAGTGTCTGTGGCACGAAGACACCAACATTCTAACAATGGCAAAGGATTGATAAATCACATACCCAGGATTATTTGTTTCCCCTAGCAAATATAAGTATTATTTTGTACCCAGTAATATATCCATTGGTCCTAGCAGACGAATGTAACGAGTCAATTTGGATGTTTTTCTCTAGTTTATTGACATTTTTTTGCTAGTGAATTTGTTTATTTTGTTACATTTGTAAAATGTATTTTTCTGCCATCTTTTACAAAGTTTTTCAGATGGTTTGAGGAGTCACAGCAGCTTGTACTGGTCTCCCAGTTGTCTCCTTTCTTCTGTATGTCACAGAGGTAAGAGAACAGTGTGTTACCCCAATGAAGTAACAATGGCTCATATGCACTGCACTGACATAACATACACCAGTGAAAGTCAAGGAGATACTTTCAGTGGTTTGGGGAAAAATTAATTGCCTGCCTCTTTTTAATTTGGTACATTTGAAATGGTATAACAGTCAGAAATCAAATCTATTCCTGCTACATACGTAGAGTGTAGTATGATGAGGGAAAACCATTCATCCATTCTGGAAAAACTGGCACCATCACTGACTATGTCCTCCATTTGTAAGTGTTACAATATATTGCCATGAAGAACATATTTTGGTAAATTACACCAGTGAAATGTGCCCTAGTACCTTAAAAGCGTACAGTTGAAACCAGAAGTTTGCATATACTATATAAATACACCTATGCATGTTTTTCTCAATATCTGACATGAAATCAGAATAAACCTTTTGTCACGGGTGTGTCAGAGGCTGCAGTCGCACTGTATCTAGCTGCAAAAGGTCTCTGCGTTTGGCCTTGCAGACACTTTCTTAACCCTTCTGACTCTTTGACCCAGTGGCAACCTTTCTCCGGCTCTAATTGACACACCTGCACCTGGATGTTTATAGACTCCCAGCCTGCTGCTGGGAGTTGCCGGTGATATTTCCATGTCTCTCTGTTGAGGCTTGGAGCTATAGCAGTTGGCTATCTTCCTCTTTGGTGTTGCTTGAGGACGTCTGTGTTACATCTCTGATTCTACTCAAGATAAGTGTTTCCCTTCTTTGTCTATCCCAGCTGTCTTCAGTTGTAGTGGGGATAGACTAGTGCTTACCCTGTCATTTCCTAAGTAGGGCTCATCACCAGGGTCAGGCAGGGATTAGGTTCCTGCTCGGCGATATTTGACATCTGTCTAGGCGGTCTCCACTCCCTTCTTCCCTAATGTTGGGTTTCCTTCCCCTCATCCCTTCGTGTTGCACTTAAGGTACCTTCACACTAAGCGACGCTGCAGCGATACAGACAAAGATGCCGATCGCTGCAGCGTCACTGTTTAGTCGTTGTGTGATCGCTGGAGAGCTGTCACACAGACGGCTCTCCAGCGACCAACGATGCCGAAGTCCCCTGGTAACCAGGGTAAACATCGGGTTACTAAGCACAGGGCCGCGCTTAGTAACCCGATGTTTACCCTGGTTACCATTGTAAAAGTAAAATAAAAACCACATACTCACATTCCGGTGCCCGGCGTCCGCTTCCCTGCACTCCTCCTGCATCCTGTGCCAGCGCCGAACATCTCCGGCATCTCCCACAGAGCAGTTCGGTGACGTCACCGCTCTGCTTTACGGCCGGCACTTACACAGGATGCAGGAGGAGTGCAGGGAAGCGGACGCCGGGCACCGGGATGTGAGTATGTGTTTTTTTTTTACTTTTACAATGGTAACCAGGGTAAACATCGGGTTACTAAGCGCGGCCCTGCGCTTAGTAACCCGATATTTACCCTGGTTACCAGTGAAGACATTGCTGGATCGGTGTCACACACACCGATTCAGCGATGTCAGTGGGAGATCCAGCAACGAAATAAAGTTCTGGACTTCTAGCTCCGACCAACGATCTCACAGCGGGATCCTGATCGCTGCTGCGTGTCAAACACAACGATATCGCTATCCAGGACGCTGCAACATCACGGATCGCTATCGTTATCGTTGTAAAGTCGCTTAGTGTGAAGGTACCTTTAGTCTTTCATACACTGTGCATGACACCTTTCCCATATTAGGTCAATTAGGATTACCATAATTATTAATATTTGCTAAATGCCAAAATAATGAGAATGCTTTTAGGCATTTTTATTACTTACTGCAAAGTCAAAAGTTTGCATACATTTCATTAGCATTTGGTTCCATTGCCCTTAAACGAATGACCTGGATCAAACTTTTGGGATATCCTTCCACAAGCTTATCACAATAGTTGGGTCAGAATTTGGGCCCTTTCCTCCTGACAAAACTGGTGTAACTGACTTAGGTTTGTAGGTCGCTTTCATCGTTTATACACATGAATGATGCACCTTCAGGTATCTTGTACCCAAGGATAAGCCAGACTTGGGCAAGTCCACAATTCTCTTCCTGATATCTTGGTGTGTCTCTAATTAACTCAGATGTTGACAAAAAAAACTTCCAAACACATTACATCATCATATTGGCAGTGCAGAATTATTTAAAGGCATAGTAATCTTAGTTTATGTAAACTTTTGATTTTACAGTAAGTAATAAAAATGCCTTAAAACATTCTCTCTCTCATTATTCTGGTATTTGGCAAATACTAATAATTATGGTAATCTTAATTGACCTAAAACAGGAAAGGTTTATTCTGATTTCATGTCACATATTGAGAAAAACATGCATGTGTCTTTTTATATAGTGTTCCTAAAAAGTCAGGACAGCAGGAAAAATTATTATGACTCCTCTAAACTACATTCAAAGTCTCTGATGGCACATAGAGCAGAGAGAGACTTGTAGATAAGAGGGCATACATGTCTAACATTCTTAACAAAGGCAACTAATACATCAAGCATTTCCATATAAACCTAAATGAAGCCCGTATCAGAAGATTGTTGTGATACACGAGTCTGATCATGAGCGGAAGGGTAAAATAATTTGGTATTTTAGTAGTGTTTAGATACAGCATGGTTTCCAGAAGAAAGTACCATATGCAGTTTTTTTCTGCCATCTTGTGGCAAGCCCCAGCATTTCATCCATCAGTAGGTGGTTTGATACGACACTACCTATATTTTTGTAATAAGGATTATTGTAATCATTATTGCATGCAGAATTAATCTCATGTCTACATAGGTGCCTGCTTCAGTAACACATTTTATATTAATGCTGCAGATTTACATTTCTATCTCTAGTTTCCACTTACCGCACCCATGGGCTCCTCTTTATTATGGATCTGCCCCCATAGAAACATTTGCATATACCGCTAGCAATATTTATAGTGCACCCAAAGACGATGTAACTAAGCGCACAGCGATCCCGTATGAAAATAAATATGGTAAATAACAGAGACATACAACTTTTTTAGTAAAATTTTAATGAAATCAATAAATTAGTGAGGTACATATTTGTTCTATTGCAAACGCATCTATTTCCAAGTCAAGTTTCAGTAGCTGAAAGCATTCTCCTAACCACATTCTAACTACAGTTGTCCTTCCCCTTAGGAAATGAGTCCCTCTTTCTGGTGAGCTTGCGGGATGAGGGAGAAGCAGGGAAATGCCTGTTATTGGGGAAAGCATCTTACACTGGATGCAGATCCTAGGTCCATGCCTGTGCATGCATAGCATTCAAGAAGAGAGTGCAGGATCCTATCACAATCCTGGCACCAGGATGCAGGGGACACCAACCAGAGAGGACACCTCAGAACAGGTAAGGAGTCGACGAGTGAGATTCCATCATGAAATCTCATTAACAAATCCTTACCTTTCAGCGAGGACAATATTCTGCATTGAGAACAAGATTGTTATGGGAATCCTAACCAAATATTAAACTAGCTATATATTTCAGCATTAATATCAATACAATCTAATCTCATAACTTGCTGTTTGGGACATTAACATCATACAAGCACTAGAAGCCCTTCTGTAGGTTGTGCCTAATGTTGGAGCCACCTGCATTGCTTTCAGCATCCAATAGGTAGCAGCAAAAACACTGTAAAATGCATCCTGGTAAAGGCCATATTCTGACTACAAATGGTCATATACCTCCTAAAAAGGATAGGCCACCACCAAAATGGCCTTGCTTCATACTGCTGCCCCTTTACTACCCCTTGAGTCATGTTCTGTACATTTTCCTTTTAATTAGTAGTAAAGAATGTAAAAGGATCCTAGTCGAAGTGTGCGCCCTGCACATAGTAAATGCTCATCATTGTGCGTAAGCCTCATATGATGCATGATCCAATGAAAAGTTGAATTTAGTTTACTTTTTTCTAAAGAATGCTTCTGAACTAGTCTAGGTTTCTTCTTTGCAAGACCAAAAACACAAGGAACATTCTCTACGAAAGTGTTCAGGCTACTACTGGACTTCAGCTTTACCTCTACAGTAGTTCAGCAAGTACTGAACCATAGACATAGACAACCGTATGCCCACAGATAGGATACTTCATCTGTACATCTGCCTGCTCGGAGGGGAACTGTGGCATGTGAGGTTTAGGTTATGGCCCCTGCACAGTGACCTCAATGTCAGCAGGCAGATCGTGGAGAAGAGCAGATAGAAAGCTGAAGACAAGCGGACAGAAGATATCAAGACCTCTCATAGCCTCACCACCAACATTGATTGGCTATTGTAACAACCTCAATATCTGGCTTTACATATGGAATTACATATAACATTAAAAAAATATGTTTCAGGTGCCAGGCTGCATGACAAATGTTACTAGTTTACCCAACAGAAGAACCCGGCAACCTTGTAAAATACTGACTAAAGAGGACAATAGTCTGCAGTGAGGTAGATAACCAGAATTCATCAACTATCGGACATTTCCACTACACAAGGGAAAGGAGAATCGACTAGAAGTACCACAATCCTCTCTCCTTACATAGTGGTGTCCTGTAGGATTTGGTGAACGGTACGAACTAGTGAAATAAAAGATGTCGTACATTGTCACAAGGGAGACATTTCGGTCAGTTTTGCTGAGAGGAAATGTGTAGGAAAGACTTTTGCAGCACATAGCTTCAGGCTGTCCCAATTTCAGTAAGACTGACCTAGTTTTGCAACTGTGTATCAGGTCCCTCAGTATTCATTGCATGTTTCTGTAGTACTTGGAGAAAAGTTCATGGCTTTAAGACTTATTACACGGGAGGCTTGCCATTATCAGTCTGTTTGTACATTAGAATACATCCTGGGTCTCCTTTTCTGACCTCATGTCTTAACTTTCATACAGCAGTCCATAATGTCAAGAGTAGGTCAATGGGTCTTAATCTGGTAATCCAGCTTGTAATATTAGGTGACCGTTTCCTTTTTCCCATCAGAAATACAAATTCCTGTAATCCAGTTATGTATTACGAGATCAGATTTCTCAGGCTTTGCAGCAGTTTGCCGACCTAGGGCAAGATGTGATGGCAATGACTAGACAGCAAGAACAACTAGAGGTAAACCGGTGGAGAAGGAATGAAGCAGTAACATGCGTAGGATGTGGGACGCCATGCCATGTGCTATGGGAAGAGGACGGAAGACAGAGCAATGCAGGGAAGCTCAATGCTTTGCATATATTTAAATATTGCTTCTCCTAGAGAGACAGCTGTGCAAATATTATTAGTCACTGACCATACACGTAATATCTGACATCCTACCATACACGCTCCAGCTGCACACATTCCACTCCCACACCAATAGCTGCAGCAGATCCATGCAAGCACAACCATCTCAAAAATGGGGGTTTGTGTAAAGATATTCCCTTAATTCAGGTTCAGAAACACTGGGTTCACAATGCATCATGGATGATAGAAGCACCCACTCAGGGGTGTTTTTGGTTCCATAGTAGCCTATAAGCTAAAATATAAAAAAGAGGAACTACATGTAGCTAGTCTTAAATGGCAGAAAATGCCATTTGTCTCATGGTAAGACATTAGTTACACATGGTTTACTTGAAACATACCTCACCAGACAATCCAAGTCACCACTACATTGTGTCCATTTCGCCTTGTTTCCAGGGTCGCTCCAGGTCTTTTCAGGGTCACTCCTCATCTATGGGAACTACAATGTGGGGTGGTGCTACCTCCACCAATTGTCGTTTAGTGCCGCCAGTCGGCCGTTGTAAATGGACCCTGTCTCAGACTGCATTTGTTTATAAAGAAGTGTTATCTGGAAATGTGATAATCAGGGTAGAGGTCACTGCGAAAGGGCAGAAGGGAAGCTGTCACAGCACCTATTGTTAATGGTGGATTCCGTGTTTGCGGCTCTGTACAGAGGTGTTATCTGTATTTGTTATCCTGTCTCTGATCATAGTGAAACTGCTGAAAAGTCTTCTGTTCAGAACAGGAAGCATGAGTCTAGTATTAGCCTTAGTGTTCAGTGTGAACATTACTACATTTCTATTTCTTTATAAAGATAATGATATTTAAAATTGAAAACAAATATAAAACATTCTTTTAAATATACACTGAACAAAATAAACTTAGTTTAAACTAATTGGCCCCTTCCATTTCTGACCTTTACTGCTTTGAGTGGTTTGGGTATTACACAGCAGCAAAAAAATAAACCTTAGTTATGCTGCTTCTTCACACTGTTCTAATTACCTGTGTAAGTCATTGTATTATTCTAGTCTGGTAGGTAAAGGGACATGGACAATTTGTATATCCATAATCCATTGTTATTTGATCAATGAATAATAGCTAGCATTATTCTCTTTAATACACTGAACCAAACAAAAATATAGATGATAATGATGTAGTCTGTGAATTTTTAATGTGCCACCAAATAAGCCATTTGTCCAAATATGCACTGGGTAAAGTAAATGACCTGTACCAAGAGCGGTCCCAATTACTGCGACTGTGGCTGTTGGTTCACAATCTATTTTCCTTTATATCAGATGTGACATGGGGAAAACTAAGTTTGCCAGTGTATTATATTTATATGTTTGTCGCTGCCCAAACATGGGAGTTTTCCATCATAGTACACTGCCATTTACAGAACAACACTGCACTTTACTGTCCAGAAGCCAAGATCATGGACATGAGTATGGTCTACACCCTCATCGTGTTCATAAGTACGTATCAGTCTTTAGTCTTGTTCATCTAGCTTACACTGTATTGATGCACAGATATATTTACACAAATACCCCATTACAAAAGCTAGGTCATAGTACATTTTTACATAATGGTAATTCATTCATCTCACGAGCACACATCTCAGTAGAGTGCAGACAGCCATACAATCGTTCACACTAACATTTATATTCTCAGTTGTCTACTTTTCTTCCACTCCAGCAGGTGGCAGAAAGTGGTAAGGAAGATGCTCCTTTACCTCTGGAGATGAAGCTTGAATCACTGTAATCCATGCATAAGTCAGCTTGTCTCAGTGTCTCACTCCAAAAAGTGACCAGAAGTAACAAGCTCAAGTTTGGTGTACACCAGTGCACGTGCTGCCCCACACTCAGGAGATGAACGATTGACAGAAGCAGCATCTGCATAATAAGATCTTTGAGGCACTTTCTACAGGCTGAGTGCTGTAAAACTGGCACCCGCCAACTTAGCAAGACATAAAAGCAAGAACGGACAATGCAGAAAGTCAGTGGATTGCTAACAGTGGCCACAGTGCAGCTCATTCTTGTGACCTTATAACATGATATCTCAGACTCAAGAACTCATCTCTCCTAACCATAAGACAGCACAGAGAGAAAATATGGCTCCACAAGTCTGTCTCGCCTCTCTGTGGCAATACCGGACTCCATTTCCAGAAGACTTGAAATTGCATAATAATAATCTATATTCCTTATGTTATAAGATGCAGAGAGCAGTGGATCCAATCCAGCCGTGAAATGGTGTCAGTTAATAGCTGTATTGGAAAACCTGTGACTCTACCAATTACCGGTAGAATAGCTGGAGGCACAAGGCAACTCTACCACTGTATTACGGGTCCTTCAGTCCATGATGGTGCTGTCAGAACGGGAAATATTCAGTGTCTGTGCAGACACCGATATATCAACTTGATCCACAGGACTATGGTAATCAGATGTCATATCATGGTCTATCAGTGGCAGTTGCATGGAGGTCAATGTGGAAGAACTGGTGGGACCCTTCTTCAGACATTGAGAATAAAAACCAAGGAGGACATCAAGTTTCTCTTCAATTGATTGAACCTGTTAAAGAAAGAAACATCTTAGATTATGATGTTTGACAATAATAATGTATAATAAATATTATTCATAAATATGATGTATCTACCATACTGCAAGAGCTTATTGATTCCATTATAAAGCAGAGATTATATATATATATATATATATATATATATATATATATATATATATATATATATATATATATATATATATATTCTGCATTACATTCTAGCTTGGTCGTAGGTATCATGACCCAAACTAATAGCATTATAGACATATATGATGCTGTAAGTTCAGATGATGAGACCTTCTATTGGGCCATGACCTGCAACTAGAACACATGGCTACAATTAAGTTGTCTAAAGCTAGATTCACACATTCGGCAGGGCTACGGATGGCAGCCTTCTTCCTTCGTTAAGCCCCGCCCACTGCGGCACCTCTTCCTTCAGCTCCGTCTACATCTGCATGGGTCCTGTGTACCTATCTTTAACATTGGGTACGCAGGCCATGCGGATGTATGCGGATGAATGCGGATGCCTCCGCATGCATCTTTTTGACAGTGCGCCGACTGCAACAAAATGTTTGTTTTTGCGTTTTCGTTTTCGCTCCCCTCCTTCCCAGAGCCATAACTTTTTTATTTTTCCATCAATATGGTCATGTGAGGGCTTATTTTTTGCGGGATGAGTTGTACTTTTGAACGACACCATTGGTTTTACAATGTCTTATACTAGAAAACGGGAAACAAATTCCAAATGTGGTGAAATTGCAAAAAAAGTGCAATCCTACACTTGTTTTTTGTTTGGCTTTTTTTCTAGCTTCACTAAATGCTAAAACTGATCTGAAATTATGATTCTCCAGGTCATTACGAGTTCATAGACACCAAACATGTCTAGGTTATTTTTTATCTAAGTGGTGAAAAAAAATTCAAAACTTTGCTAAAAAAATAAAAAAAAATGCGCCATTTTCCGATACCCGTAGCGTCTCCATTTTTCGTGATCTGGGGTCGGGTGAGGGCTTATTTTTTGCGTGCCAAGCTGACGTTTTTAATGATACCACTTTTGTGCAGATACATTCTTTTGATGGCCCGTTATTGCATTTTAATGCAATGTCGAGGCAACCAAAAAAAGTAATTCTGGAGTTTCGCATTTCTTTCTTGCTACGCTGTTTAGCGATCAGGTGAATACTTTTTTTTATTGATAGATCGGGCGATTCTGAACGCGGCGATACCAAATATGTGTAGGTTTGATTTTTTTTAATTGTTTTATTTAGGATGGGCTGAATGGGGGGGTGATTTAAGCTTTTATATTTTTTTTATTTTTTTCATATTTTTTAAAACATTTTTTTTTAACTTGAGCCATGCTTGAATAGCCTCCATGGGAGGCTAGAAGCTGGCACCACTGGATCGGCTCTGCTACATAGCAGCGATCATCAGATCGCTGCTATGTAGCTGAAATACAGGCTTGCTATGAGCGCCGACCACAGGGTGGTGCTCACAGCAGGCCGGCATCAGTAACCATAGAGGTCTCAAGGACCTCTATGGTTACTATCCTGATGCATCGCTGACCCCCGATCATGTGACGGGGGTCGGTGATGCGCTCATTTCCGGCCGCGCGGCCAGAAGCGGTAGTTAAATGCCGCTGTCAGCGTTTGACAGCGGCATTTAACAGGTTAATAGCGGCGGGTGAATCGCTATTTCACCCGCCGCTATTGCGCGCACATGTCAGCTGTACAAAACAGCTGACATGTCGCAACTTTGATGTGGGCTCACCGCCGGATCCCACATCAAAGGGGGAGACATGACATGCGCAGTACTAGCACGGCGCATGTCGTGAAGGGGTTAAAGATAAGGTACCTAGGACGCATGCAGACGTAGACAGAGCTGAAGGAAGAGGCGCGGCAGTGGACGGGGCTTAACGGAGGAAGAAGGCTTTCATCCACAGCCCTGCCGAACGCAAGTCTGAAACCAGCCTCAATTGGACCTTGAGGAAACTACATCTTTGGCATATGTGAACATTTTCAGTCAATACATTTGATAAAATTAGTGTATGCAGTACTTATTGTCTTGTAATAAAGGAGTACAAGAAGAGTGTTGTGTATCTGCTTTTGAAGTATGTGCCTTTGGCAGTTTTGTTGATTTCTTTAAAGGGAATCTGTCACCAGGTTATTGCTACCCCATTTGAGAGCAGCATAATGAAGAGGCAGAGATTATTATTCCAAAGATGCGACATGTACTGAGCTGCTTGCTGTCACCAGTTCTATGAATACTGAGCTGTATACAGTTGTGCTCAAAAGTTTACATACCGGGGTAGAATTTTTGCTTTCCTGGTATTTTTTCAGAGAATATGAATGATAACACCAAAACATTTTCTCCACTCATGGTTGGTGGTTGGATAAAGCCATTTATTGTAAAACGACTGTGTTTTCTCTTTTTAAATCCTAATGACAACCCAAAACATCCAAATGACCCATTTCTTAACACCATATATTGCTCCCCCTAACATTAATGACAGCTTGAAGTCTTTTGTGGTAGTTGTGGATGAAGTTCTTTATTTTCTCAGATGGTAAAGCTGCCCACTCTTCTTGGCAAAAAGCCTCAAGTTTCTGTAAATTCCTGGGCTGTCTATCGTGAACAGAGCGCTTGAGATCTCCCCAGAGTGGCTCAATGATATTGAGATCAGGAGACTGAGATGGCCACTCCAGAACCTTCACTTTGTCCTGCTGTAGCCAATGACAGGTCGACTTGGCCTTGTGTTTTGGATCGTTGTCATGTTGGAACGTCCAAGTACGTCCCATGCGCAGCTTCCAAGCTGATGATTGCAAATTTACCTCCAGTATTTGTTGGTATGGTGCTGCATTCATCTTTCCTTCAACTTTGACCAAGTTTCCTGTGCCTTTGTAGCTCACACATCCCCAAAACATCAGCGATCCACCTACGTACTCCGTACAGGAGGAATGGTATTCCTTTCATCATACGTCTTGTTGACCTATCTTCAAATGTAACGTTTATGGTTGTGGCCAAAAGTTCAATTTTGGTCTCATCACTCCAAATTACCTTGTTCCAAAGGTTTTGAGGCTTGTCTCTGTGCTGTTTTGCGTATTGCAGGCGAGATACTTTGTGGCATTTGCGCAGTAATGGCATTCTTCTGGCGACTTGACCATGCAGCCCATTTTTCTTCAAGTGCCTCCTTATTGTACATCTTGAAACAGCCACACAGCTAGTTTTCAGAGAGTCCTGTATTTCAGCTGATGTTATTTGTGGGTTTTTCATTGCATCCCAAACAATTTTCCTGACAGTTATGGATGACATTTGTTGATCTACCTGACCGTGTTTTTGTTTTTACAGAGCCCCTGGTTTTACATTTGATAATCACAGTTTGAACGCTGCTGACTGGCATTATCAATTCCTTAGATATCTTTTTGTATGAGTTTCTTGTTTTATACAGTTCAACTCAACTACCTTTTTCCATAGATCCGTTGACAATTCTTTTGCTTTCCCCATGACTCACAATCCAGAAACGTCAGTGGCTGGATGAAAGATGCAAGAGTCTGTCTGGATCCCAGAAACTCACTCAGCTTTTATGCTCACACACTGATTACAAGCAAACAGGTCACAGGTGAGGAAGTTACCTTTAGTAGCCATTCAAACCCATTTGTGTCAACTTCTGTGCATTTTATCAGGCCAAAATCACCAGGGTATGAACTTTTGATCAGGGTCATTTAAATGTTTTGGGTTGTCATCATGATTTAAAAAGAGAAAACACAGTAGTTTGACAATAAATGGCTTCACCCAACCACTAACCATGAGTGGAGAAAAAGTTTTGGTGTTATCATTCATACTCTCTGAAAAAAGGCCAAGAAAGCAAAAATTTTGCTGGGTATGTAAACTTTTTAGCACAACTGTATAAGGTCCTGGGTGTAAATGCTTATTTATGACTAGATGGTGGCCCGATTCTAACGTATCGGGTATTCTAGAATATGTATGCGTAGTGTATAGCACAGCCCACGTAGTATATTGCACAGCCACGCAGTACATTGCGCAGCCCACGCAGTACATTGGGCAGCCCACGCAGTACATTGCGCAGCCCACGCAGTACATTGCGCAGCCCACGCAGTACATTGCGCAGCCCACACAGTACATTGCGCAGCCCACGTAGTATATTGTGCAGCCCACGTAGTATATTGCGCAGCCCACGTTGTATATTGTGCAGCCCACGTTGTATATTGCGCAGCCCACGTTGTATATTGCGCAGCCCACGTTGTATATTGCACAGCCCACGCAGCATATTGCACAGCCCACGTTGTATAGTCACGTAGTATATTGCCCAGCCACGTAGTATATAGCACAGCCCATGTAGTATATTGCCCAGCCCATGTAGTATATTGCCCAGCCACATAGTATATAGCACAGCCCATGTAGTATATTGCCCAGCCACGTAGTATATAGCACAGCCCATGTAGTATATTGCCCAGCCATGTAGTATATTGCCCAGCCCACGTAGTATATAGCAATGTGGGCACCATATCCCTGTTAAAAAAAAGGAAATAAAATAAAAAATAGTAATATACTAATATGCTCACCTTCCGGAGCCCCCGGATCCAAGCGAAGCGGTTACCGACGCTGCTCGTGTGCTCCAGGCTCAAGAGTGCATTGCGGTCTCGCGAGATGATGACGTTGCGGTCTCGGGATCGCAGCATGGACCGGTTACCGGAGCGTCGCAAGCGGGAAAGGCCTGTTGTCGATCCGGGGGCAGACTGACGGTGAGTATATAACGATTTTTTTTTTATTATTATTTTTAACATTAGATGGTTTTACTATTCATGCTGCATAGGCAGCATGAATAGTAAAAAGTTGGTCACACAGGGTTAATAGCAGCGGCAATGGAGTGCATGACACCGCGGCATAACGCGGTCCGTTACCGCTGCCATTAACCCTGTGTGAGGGCTGACTGGAGGGGAGTACGGAGTGGGCATTGACTGCGGGGAGGAAGGAGCGGCCATTTTTCCGCCGGACTGTACCCGTCGCTGATTGGTCATGGCTGTTTTGCCACGACCAATCAGCGACTTGGATTCCATGACAGACAGAGGCCGCGACCAATGAATATCCGTGACAGAAAGAAGGACAGACAGACGGAAGTGACCCTTAGACAATTATATAGTAGATACAGCCTGCACATCATCAGTACTGTGGTTCCTCTATGTTCTGCAGTCAGATGATGATTGGTAACAGCAACTCCCGGTATCTACTTACCATTGTTAAGGACATACAGTACTGGGAGTTGCAGGTTTATGTATGTGGGGCTGACCTAAAATGGCAATTGCATTGCTGTACTAATCTTGGTGATGTATTCCTGCACTGATGGTGGTTCTGGCGCTGCATTCATGTGCTGACAGTGGTTCTGATCATGTAGCAACCCATAACATGCTTTCTGTTAAAACTGAAAAATCCTGGAAGTACTGTATATAGGAATTATATCGAAAAGTCACCTGAAAATGCAGTTATACCTAAAGGCTCAAAATAGGTCAGTAGTTAAAGGGTTAAGCTTTGAAAAAGGAAAAATAAAACAGATGGACATTTTACACGCCTTGGGAAAATCCACCGTATTTTTTGTGAAACAAATGTCTCTTGTGGAATGCTGATCTGCTCTACCAGTGCCCCAATAATGAGATGCTTTCCGCCCCACACCCCATATCTCGCGTCTTCACCTGGAGCTGCCGCGTGCTTTGTATTTGAACACTTTCATCGCGCACAGTGTGGGTTTTACCAAACCATTAATCTGTACTGCTCTCTTTTGAAGCGTGGCATTCTATTTTCTCACCGTCGTTTACAGAGAACAGTGCACATTACCTAGTATGTAATCACAATGGTAGCCTTCAAACACAAATCATGAGAACACATATTTTTTCCTAAGGTTAACTGTCCTGCGGCAGGCTTCTGGAAAGCATGTCAGTCGTTTACATTATAGCTATTCCATTTCTGGCTGACATTATGTACTTCACATAAAGGGAGGTTATAGTTGTATGATTCTTTCCTGCAAGTAAACCTGTGTTTGTATGGGTTCCCCTGTTGGAACAGCTGCAAGCTTGTGTTAGAAAGTTGTGTCAAGCACACAGCAGATGGCGCTGTACTGATTGTTGACATTTGCTAATGCTGTATTGTATGACCTCTTTGGCTTGTTTGGGTCTGTACTCAACTGGAGCAGCTCTGCACAGTAAGACGGAGCCATTACATAGTACATAGCTGGAGGGCATTCATAAGATTATTTCAGCACAGCAACATTTCTTTAACATATCTAATTGTGAAACGTATTATTATGCAGATTCCCCCATTATAACAGTCAAAGGTACACTGAGACCTTGTGCCCCCTTCCCTTATAGGCAGTATACTTACAGTTGAAACCAGAAGTTTACATACACTATATACAAAGACACATATGAATGTTTTTCTCAATATCGGACATGAAATCAGAATAAACCTTTGACGTTTTAGATCAATTAGGATTACCATAATTATTCATATTTGCCAAATGCCAGAATAATGAGAGAGAGAATGTTTTAAGTAGTGATGAGTGAGTATGCTCGTTACTCGAGTTTCTGCGAGCACGCTCTGGTGTTCTCCGAGTATTTCGGCGTGCTTGGAGATTTAGTTTATGTCCCCGCAGCTGCAGGATTTGCGGCTGCTGGACAGCCTGAATACATGTGGGGATTGCCTCCAACTGGTTATCTCCCTGTGTGCCAACTGACATACAAGAAACAACTCTATTGACAATACATAGATTATTCAGGAGTGAGTATTATTACATTTATCTTCAATTATACCGCCCTGGTGAGCCGACACACATCTCCCACTGCCTATAAATATATAGAGGGTGCTGTCCGTATGTATAAAGAAGATACACAGAAAATCATATATAAATAACATTAAGAGGTTGAAAGCTGCAAAACCCCTCACCTGTCTCTCTACTTTTACAACTCTTCCCATCATGCTCATTTCATCAGCTGCATCTGCTTCAGATCCAATAGGAGGAAGTTTCTCCCCTTTCTCCCGTGGCTTCTTTTCTAAGGGGATAGGCCCCCGACCCACAATTTGGTCCACACTGTAAGAAAAGTCAATATGATGAGGATTTATAATAGGTTTATAGGAAGGATAAAGTTGGAATGTGTAACTAATGCAACGCTAAGTGTCACTCATTGCACAATGTAGCCTAGGTCAGATATGCTACAAAGTACTACTGACCGGCACTGCAAACTCTTTATTCGTCCAAGCATGTCTAGGTGGCCTGCGGAGTACTGCTCAATGACATCTTTCACATCATATGGACGGAGAGTCTCCTTGAACTTTCTCTTCGCTACAAGGAACTTCAGGATCCTACATTGGAAAGATATAAACCATGACAATAATAACACGTATTGATCTGGTGGGGCTGATACAGATGATAGGCATGATTTGTAATCTGGCTAAGTCGTTGTTTGTGAGACAAGAAGGGGTAAGGTATTATCCTTTTAAGGAAAGTGTTGCAATTTCTTAGTGATAGAGCTGATTTAGGGATAAGTGTAGTTTGCAACGGTGGATATGTGATGGTAATAAATAAGTTATGTTTAGAAAGCTAAAGCTGTGATTCAGTTCCAGAACTGCATCCTCCGGAATGCATAGCGGGGACTTGCTAATGCCGCAGATATGTTTTGGTTTCACAGAGGAGTAAAATAAGCGTAATTTCCATGAGTATTGAGAAGTTCTGAATACATATAGATTTGAAATAAGATGTTATTACCACACGGTAATGAGGCTTTAGACTCGGTTCATTTTTGGTGACCCTACTCTTACTTATTAGGGTACATCCTCACATACAAGAATACCTTCAAAAAAGGAAAAACAAATCTATTGTGGATTTTGACAAAACTTCCATGAACTGAGAATCTCAAAATCGGCACATTTAAGAACTGAAATACAGCAGATGGACTACAATTTTTTGGCCTTATACAAGATTTGTATAGCATTACATTTCATAGATTTCTTGTCATTACATATTTAAGAATAGGTTTAAATGAATTGATGGCTTCTTGTGACTCCACTGTTCCATTAGCATACAGCAAGATGTTATAGATAAGTTGAATTTGCTGCAGTATGTGCAGTTCCATAAAACAATAAACATATTGCTATAATACTTGTGGTCTAAAAGGTCATGAGGAAATTTAACAGCATCAGGGGGCCTGACAAGTTCACTTTACTTTACATACACAAACATGTCATACTCTTGATAACCTATAGCAGATATTGTACCTGAATGCATGCTGGGAACATACTGTATGGCAATGTGTTATCATTCCTGACATCGTTCAGTTCAATACAATTACCTAAAAGCTCTGATCAACGTCTTTACAGTTGGCATGATGTCTTCCATGGTGAGATCACTGGGAAGTCTCTTCTCATCATTCATCTCGTCTCCTGCGCCCTCTGCTGGGAGAAATCATACAACTGACATCACAAAAATATTGTATTTTGTATTTTTTTTAAAGACCATGAAAATGTATTCTAATCTCAGACTTTTTTGGCATACAGCAAGCGCTCATATATTCTATTGCCAATAGAAGCAAATGGAGAAAGTTATGCATGTGCAGCCTGCTCTCCATTACGGTAAGGTGGGATGGGGCCACGTCTTTGACATGTGGGTCCAAAAGGTGGGACTCACATCGATCATACATTTATTGTGGATCCTGTGGAAATGTTATAACTGAGAGTCATTAAATCGCTTTATAGTATACTTAGTATACTCTTGTATACTTTTGTTGAGATCAGCGAATCTGCGATTATTTCAATAAAATCTGATGGGGAATGAAAGTTGAATCAATTCAAGGAGCCTGATTGCCATTTATTATGCTTTAAAGTCTTCCAACTCCAAGGCATAATAATTGGGGTTAAAAATAAAAATGTATACCAACTCCATAACGTACCTATGCCACTGCTGCATACGTAAGACCCAGTTCCGATCTCTTCTCCACTTTTCATCTTAACACATGTTTTGACGCTATAATATGTAACATCCCACATGATGTTATGTCAGAACGTGCATCAAGAGGCCGAACCGGGGCCGGAAGACAAGTGAAGAGTGGAAAGAAGACTGTAGCTGGGGATAGGAAGCCAACAAAAGTATGGCAGTGATCTTCGGCGGTATTGACTGGTGGAATAATGCTTTTTATTGTATATATTTCATATACTACTTACTACTGTTTAAATGCATGAGTTTCTGTCTCCAGCAGTTGTGTTATGTTGCCTGTAAAGCACTGTTAAAAAAGAATTAAAGAACCAGAAAGTTCCTGTTCACTGTGTGTGTAACTGGAGCGCATTACAAAGTACAAAGATTAATCCGCTGCCAACAAGTTGTGGGCCCAGAGACCCAGAAATCCAAAGACCCAGAGAACAGCCCAGAGGAGAGCGAACAATGTACTAAGAAGAAAAAGAAGCAAAGATGGCCGCCAACAGCAACATTGTGAAGTTCACAGTATCAATCTGACTAACTACACTACCAATCCTGGAAATTCAATGTAATGATTATGTTGATAAGAGAAGGTACGTGGTAATACCCACAGGAGTCTAGACCTAACCCACTACCAGAAGACTAGGTAGAGAAGGATCAAAAAACACAAAGCCCTATCTCCCTCAGTATAGATATCTACAGTGCCTTGAGAAAGTATTCGGGCCCCCTGGAACCTTTCAACCTTTTCTCACATATCATGCTTCAAACATAAAGATACCAAATGTAACTTTTTGGCGAAGAATCAACAACAAGTGGAACACAATTGTGAAGTTGAACGAAATTTATTGGTTATATTAAATTTTTGTGGAAATTCAAAAACTGAAAAGTGGGGCGTGCAATATTATTTGGCCCCTTTAACTTAAAACTTTGTTGCACCACCTTTTGCTGCGATTACAGCTGTAAGTCGCTTGGGGCATGTCTCTATCAGTTTTGTACATCGAGAGACTGAAATTCTTGTCCATTCTTCCTTGGCAAACAGCTCGAGCTCAGTGAGGTTTGATGGAGATCGTTTCTGAACAGCAGTTTTCAGCTCTTTCCACAGATTCTCGGTTGGATTGAGGTCTGGACTTTGACTTGGCCATTCTAACACCTGGATACGTTTATTTGTGAACCATTCCATTGTAGATTGTGCTTTATGTTTGGGATCATTGTTGGAAGACAAATCTCCGTCCCAGTCTAAGGTCTTTTGCAGACTCTAACAGGTTTTCTTCAAGAATGGTCCTTTATTTGGCTTCATTCATCTTCCCATCAATTTTAAGCATCTTCCCTGTCCCTGCTTTTCTTTTTGGTTTCATCTGACCAGAGCACCTTCTTCCACATGTTTGGTGTGTCTCCCAGGTGGCTTGTTGCAAACTTTAAATTACACTTTTTATGGATATCTTTGAGAAATGCCTTTCTTCTTGCCGCTCTTCCATAAAGGCCAGATTTGTGCAGTGTACGACTGATTGTTGTCCTATGGACAGACTGTCCCACCTCAGCTGTAGATCTCTGCAGTTCATCCAGAGTGATCATGGGCCTCTTGGCTGCATCTCTGATCAGTCTTCTCCTTGTTTGAGATGAAAGTTTAGAGGGACGGCCGGGTCTTGGTAGATTTGCAGTGGTATGATACTCCTTCCATTTCAATATGATCGCTTGCACAGTGCTTCTTGGGATGTTTAAAGTTTTGGAAATCATTTTGTATCCAAATCCGGCTTTAAACTTCTCCACAACAGTATCACGGACCTGCATGATGCTCTCTGTGCTTCAAACAGAACCCTGAGACTATCACAGAGCAGGTGCATTTATACGGAGACTTGATTACACACAGGTGGATTATATTTATCATCATTAGGCATTTAGGGCAACATTGGATCATTCAGAGATCCACAATGAACTTCTGGAGTGAGTTGGCTGCACTGAAAGTAAAGGGGCCGAATAATATTGCACGCCCCACTTTTCAGTTTTTGAAATTCCACAAAAATGTAAAATAACCAATAAATTTAGTTCAACTTCACAATTGTGTTCCACTTGTTGATTCTTCACCAAAAATTTACATTTGGTATCTTTAGGTTTGAAGAATGATATGTGGGAAAAGGTTGAAAAGTTCCAGGGAGCCGAATACTTTTGCAAGGCACTGTATATAGTATAGATATATATATATATAGTATAGATGATGATCATAATGTGCATGTATTTAAAATTGAAACTACAAAAGAAATGTGGGAACAGCTGAAGAAAGTGCATTCAAAGGCAACCTGTCAGCAGGATTGTGTACAGTAACCTACGGACAGTGTCCAGTTGGTGCCGTTATCCTGATTAAAATGATACTTGGTTGATGAAATCCATCTTAGGCCAGTCTCACACGTCCAGATAATTCCGGTACCGGAAACAATCGGTACCGGAATTATCCGTGTCCGTGTGCCCCTACGTTTCTGGTGTACATCAGTGTGGCACACTTGCTTCTACTGTATGCGGTCACGTGGGGCCGCTCATTTACAGTCATGAATAGGCGGCTCCACCCCTATGGGAGGTGGAGCCACATATTCATGACTCTAATCGGCGGCCCCACGTGACCGCATACAGTAGAAGGTGCGGCCAGGACAGGAAGCAGCGACAGCCAACGAGGGAAGCGGGTGAGTATTTTCAGAACAGTGGGGGGGCGCACAGGGGGTGGGAGGGCGGGGGACAGATAGATCTTTCTTTTAAACACTATTATTCATATCTTCTATGCAGCAAACGCTGCTGCAGGGAGCATATGAATCGCGGATTCAGCACCATGTGGGGGGGACAGCGCTTACTGTAGCGCTGTCTCCTGCACGCCACAGGGACTGCACACGGAGAACGTCCATGTGCGGTACGTGTTTTACACGGACCCATTGACTTTAATGGGTCCGTGTAATACGTGCGCTCCCACGAACACTGACATGTCTCCGTGTTTGGCACACGGAGACACGGTCCACAAAAAATCAATGACATCTGCACAGATGCATTGATTTTAATGGGTCTACGTGTGTCAGTGTCTCCGGTACGTGAGGAAACTGTCACCTCACGTACCGGAGCCACTGACGTGTGAAACCGGCCTTATGGTTGTTCTTTAATCCTTATTTTCAGTTTTGAGTTAATGATATGCTTGTGCTTTGAGGCGGGCCTGTGGGGGCGGGGTCTTCATGTGGTGCTCTGATTAGCTATTCATAATATGCTGACAGGTCACTGGTCCCTCAGTGACTTGCCCCATAGTTTACATAATGAATATTATATATACATATTGAAAAAAAAAAAACCTTCTGGTGGCGCCAGCCATGGAACCTGCGCTGCAACATAATCACATATGTACTGTGTATATACTGTATTTTGCGGATTATAAGACACACCCCAATTTTTAAGGAGAAAAATAGGAAAAAACACTTTTTTTTTTATAAAATGGTGATGCTTCTTATAATTCATGCCCCTTACTACTTACCGGGGGTGGTGGCTGTGGTGAAGCGGGGTCCCAGGTTCGCCGCTGGAGGAGGCAAGAGTGGAGCGTTGCTGCAGGCTGCCGGCTGGGATGAGGGGGCGTTCGGATGTAGGCTGTGGTGCGCCTGCTGGGGGCAGTGAATGTGCAGATGGGGATCTCGGCACCAAGATCTCGGGAGACGAGATCTCAGTGCTGAGATCTTGGTGCTGAGATCTCCATCTCAGCATGCGCCGCCCCTGGCCGGCAGCCATTTTTCCAGTCCACCGCACAGAAAACCATGTCACTGCGGGGGCTCTGGGCTTTCACAAGATGTCTGCAGAGCCCCCTCAGTACCGGACACCTGCAGCACCAGACACCCACAGCAGCGCGCCACACCGCACATTCGAACACCCCCTCATCCCAGCCTGCAGCTGGTAAGGTATATCTGCATTATAAGACACACCCCCATTTTCCCCAAAAATTTTTTGGGGAAAGTGCATCTTATAATCTGAAAAATACGGTAATTAATACAGTTAGGTCCATATATATTTGGACAGAGGCAACATTTTTCTAATTTTGCTTATAGACATTACCACAATTAATTTTAAACAAAACAATTCAAATGAAGTTGAAGTTCAGACTTTCAGCTTTCATTTGAGGGTATCCACAATAAAATTGGATGAAGGGTTTAGGAGTTTCAGCTCCTTAACATGTGCCACCCTGTTTTTAAAGGGACCAAAAGTAATTGGACAATTGACTCCAAGGCTATTTCATGGACAGGTGTGGGCAATCCCTTCGTTATGTCATTCTCAAGTTAAGCAGATAAAAGGCCTGGAGTTGATTTGAGGTGTGGTGCTTGCATTTGTAAGGTTTTGCTGTGAAGTAAACATGCGGTCGAAGGAGCTCTCCATGCAGGTGAAACAAGCCATCCTTAAGCTGCGAAAACAGAAAAAACCCATCGGATAAATTGCTACAATATTAGGAGTGGCAAAATCTACAATTTGGTACATCCTGAGAAAGAAAGAAAGCACTGGTGAACTCATCAATGCAAAAAGATCTGGGCGCCCACGGAAGACAACAGTGGTGGATGATCGCAGAATAAGCTCCATGGTGAAGAGAAACCCCTACACAACAGCCAACCAAGTGAACAATACTCTCCAGAAGGTCGGCGTATCAATATCCAAATCTACCATAAAGAGAAGACTGCATGAAAGTAAATACAGAGGGTTCACTGCACGGTGCAAGCCACTCATAAGCATCAAGAATAAAAAGGCTAGGCTGGACTTTGCTATAAAACATCTAAAAAAGCCAGCACAGTTCTGGAAGAACATTCTTTGGACAGATGAAACCAGGATCAACCTCTACCAGAATGATGGAAAGAGAAAAGTATGGCGAAGGCGTGGTCCAGCTCATGATCCAAAGCATACCACATCATCTGTAAAACACTGCAGAGGCAATGTGATGGCTTGGGCATGCATGGCTGCCAGTGGCACTGGGTCACTAGTGTTTATTGATGATGTGACACAGGACAGAAGCAGCCGAATGAATTCTGAGGTCTTCAGAGCCATACTGTGTGCTCAGATCCAGCCAAATGCAGCCAAACTGATTGGTCGTCGTTTCATACTACAGATGGACAATGACCCAAAACATAAAGCCAAAGCAACTCAGGAGTTTATTAAAGCAAAGAAGTGGAATATTCTTGAATGGCCAAGTCAGTCACCTGATCTCAACCCAATTGAGCATGCATTTCACTTGTTAAAGACTAAACTTCAGACAGAAAGGCCCACAAACAAACAGCATCTGAAAACCACAGCAGTGAAGGCCTGGCAGAGCATCAAAAAGGAGGAAACTCAGCGTCTGGTGATGTCCATGAGTTCAAGACTTTAGGCAGTCATTGGCAACAAAGGGTTTTCAACCAAGTACTAAAAATTAACATTTTATTTAAAATTATTGAATCTGTCCAATTACTTTTGGTCCCTTTAAAAACAGGGTGGTACATGTTAAGGATCTGAAACTCCTAAACCCTTCATCCAATTTTAATGTGGATACCCTCAAATGAAAGCTGAAAGTCTGAACTTCAACTGCATCTGAATTGTTTTGTTTAAAATTCATTGTGGTAATGGCTATAACCAAAATTAGAATAATGTTGTCTCTGTCCAAATATATATGGACCTAACTGTATGTTTGAGGTTCTCCTGATATTCTCCCCCACAAAAAAAATCCATTTGAGAATGGCGCCAGCCGTGCCTGTGCAGTAGCAGTTATCGGTGATCTGATAGTTGTTACTGCGCAGGCGGCGCCATCTTGGGGGAGGATATTTTTTTCTTCTCTAGAATGAAGCCACCACCGGCCCTGCACAATAGCAGCTATTGGCGATCACCGATAGCTGCTACTGCACAGGCATCCTGTAGAAGGACATTTTTGTTTCTGTAGCATAATGGCACCCCCTGCGCAGTGGCCACCATTTTCAAATGGATTTCTTTTATTTTGGAAATATCAGGAGAACCTCAAACACATTATTTATATACACAGTACACATGCGATTATGCTGCAGGTGCCACGGCTGTCTGACTGCAATTTTACTGGATATGCGCAAACTGAATTCCCCAAAATTTTGTTTCATTGTAGAGTGATTTACAGTACAGTTCTTCAGCTCAATTATAGAGTAGATGTCCAGAAAATATGCAGGCTAGACTTTGTTTAAAGGGGTTAAGCACATCAGTTTTGCTTTAACAAAATGTGATAAGAACGCAATTTTGTGGCACTTACAGATATATAAACATGGTATAAAGCCAAATTTGGACATCTGTGAAACGAACTGTGATGTATGGACTGGCCAAACTCAACGGCCTTATAGAAATATCTCAAGATGATGAGTTTAGGTCAGGAGACCAGTGACCATAGGTTGAAGTGAAGGACAGCATCCAGTCAAGGTGAAAAAATTCTTCTTTATTATTTCATAAATGCAAAGTTTCAACCTCAAGGATCTTTCTCAAGCAAGACCCTTAAGGTTGAAACGTTGCATTTATGGCATAATAAAGACGAATTTTTTCACCTTGACTGGATGCTGTCCTTCACTTCAACCTATGGTATGTACTCTTCCACTTGGGTCCAGTGAAAATAGGACGGGCATCCGCCTTTACTTGTTTTAATGTCAGATGTGCTGTCAGCCGCTAAACCTTTGTTAGGAGACCAGTGACCAGTCCATACGTCATGGGTGCGTACACAGATCATGATTCACAAATATTTGAATTAGTATAAGTCCATCAATCACCTCCAATTGAAAATATTGGACATGAAAAAACTATTATCCTGTTGAAGGAGGATCTTGTCACATGTTCCTCCACCAGCAGCCATTTTATGGACAGAAGAGCTGTGCATTCTGAAAAGAAAGTTGCACTAACAAGTGCAGGAGGAGAACTTTTCTTACTTATATTATAGCAAGTGCCACAAAACCATGTTCCAATCACATTTGTTAAAAAAAAGATAAAATGGACAATCCCTTTAAAGTTTCTGTTCTTACCTTCTGCCTGGGGCTTTGATTTAAGTCGCAAAGATGCCCGGAATCTTGTACGATCATTAAAGCTCCAACTTTTCTGCACTTTGGTTGGACTGGGAGTTTCTGAAGTTAGGTCTGGCCCAGGAGATGTCCGCTCTGGTGGAGCCAAATACTGCTTACTCCGGGTGCTCTGTTTGGGGGCACCACCTCCACGTAGTCGATCCTTTAATCCTGCCTTATTACTGGGATGGACAGGAGCAGAAAATACAGCCCATGAGATCGATAAAGTAGAAACCCTTTCAACAGCACAGGCAAGGGAAAGGTTTATATATTGGAAACGTTTGAGAGGGGTAAAGAAGAAGGTGAATGAAGTGAGAGGGAGACAAGTAGAAGGCATACTCTCTATTCTATCTGTGAGGAAGTAACTTATACAGTAAGGGAATTATTTCTAGGATTACTGCTACAAATCCCCTGCTAATGATCAGGAATCCATGCATTTCTGAATTTCATGAAATAAAATTAGTCATTCAACATGGTGAAAAAAGTTCCAATTACGTTTCAGAAGTCATGCAACAAAAATGTGTATACCTACTTCACAGAATGGAATATTGCAATGTAGAATGTGTAGAAAATGTATAGCAAAGGGACAAATATGCTGAAATGGAAACTTTTTCCCCCACCATGTTGAATACTCATGCTAAGAGCTGTCTATAAGCCAGTAGACTCCCCACATTCCATTTCATCAAGCACCCCTCTTAATTATAAAGCACCTGGAATATGGCACCCATTTCTCCTGGAGTAATCCTCTCGGAGTTCGTTACAACACAGTTCAGTACCACATGCTGCCAAGACAGGCGATCCTACACACCTCATTCCTCTACTGCGGGCCTTCACACCTCATTCCTCTACAGCGATCCTCGGAAATCATCTGCATGCAAACACATCTTAACGACACTCTTAAGTCCTTGTCTGCCAAGTGAGCTTTGTATGTTCTCATGGCAGTGAAGGGGTTTAAGAAATGTATCAGATCCTCACTAATGTACATCCTTTCTGGGCCAGCACAACTCATTAGTGTGAGAAAGGTGTAATTTCACATTTATTCTTTATGGGCTGGCCCTCAAAGGATTAAATTAGTAAATTACATTATTTAGAGCGATACAACTATAATAAAACCAAAGTAAAGGCTGCTGTGTATTAGGATAAATGGATTGACAGCTCCTGATGAATAAGGACACTCCTTCCACCTCTACATAACCAGCTCGGCACAGGAATGAATAATAGACATGATCGGGTAGAATACTATGGATACAAATTTAGACACAGAACTCTTCATCTTCCAAAACACTAGAAGAATCAGTCCTGCAGCTGGGAATATACAAATGTCTATGAGCCTCCATCATGTCGTCTCATGCACCCTTATCCTTATACACAGAAGAGCTCAGGGGATTACTCTTTACATGTAGAGAAGATGTCTTGAGGACTGTATTTTTAGGAAGGCAGGCTGGACTACTGTCTGCACAATTCAGACACACACATGCAGATCATCCCATTCCAATAGGTAAATACCTGGGCTTCCAGCCAGCGTACAGGCGAAAGAAACTCCGCTTATTACTGTAAAGAGGCCATGGGTTACTGTTACACATAGTCCAGTCTGACAAATGAAGACAATTGTGGGTAGTGTGATTTATACGTAATGCTCCAGTTCTGATCATAAAACAGTGACTTTTGGGGGTATGTGAAAAATAAGGCAAACAACCTGTGCCAATGCAAAACTACATTATAACAATCCAATCCCAAGACTTCTGGTTTCCTGTGCCTACGAGACTGATAGACAGCATGGTGGGTAGGAGGGATCCTGCTGATAGAAGTTAAACGTTGGTCGTACTGATATAAAAAAACAACACCAGCCTAGAAAGAGACAAAGCCCTGTCCTGAAATCCACTATAGAAGTCGAAGGTGAAAAAACAGGGGTTGAAAAGTGAAATTAGTGATGAGAGTTAGGGAGAAAATAGTGACACTCACAAAAATGATACCGACAGTTACAAACAAACACGGGGGACAATAAACACTTCAGAGTCAGAGGGGCTGGCAAGGATGTGTGCAGGTATATGCAATGCCCTTCACACGCACTTCACAATGTATAATGGACTATCACCATCTTGTCTGAGTTGTGGCATATACAGTATGATGTGTATACATTTCAGATGGAATAACTGACCTTATCCTAGATGTGGACAAAATACACTATACGGACAAAAGTAGACAAAACATCTGCCAGAGCTTTCTGTTCTACATCCATGGTATTAATTTGGAGTTGGCCCCTCTTTGCAGGTACAACAGCTCTTTTGGGAAGGCTTTCTACAAGAATTCGGAGTGTGTCTGTGGGAACTTCTTCCCATTCACCCAGAAGAGCATTTGTCAAGTCAGACACAGATGTTGGACGAGAAAGCCTGGCTACAGTCTCCATTCTAGTTCATCCCAAAGGACTTCGATAGGTTTCAGATAAGGGCCCACTCATATTCTTCCACATCAAACTTCCCCAACCATTCCTTTACGGACCTTGCTTTGTGCACTGGGGCACAGTCAGGTTGGAACAGAAAAGGGCCTTTCCCAAACAGTTCCCACAAACTTGGAAGCACACAAGTGTCCGAAATGACGTGGTATGCTAACGCATTAGGATTTCCTGTCACTTGAACTAAAGGTCCCAGGCAAAATCTTGAAAAACTTTGCAGTTAGAACAATCTAGTCAGGCAGGTAATATTCTTACATCACTTCACAGAGCACTGAAGACGTGTTTTATATCACTCCATTTGGCATTGTAATTGGTGATGCAAGGCTTGGATGCAGATGCTCAGTTCTGAAAACCCATGTCATAAAGCTCCCACAGTTTTTGTGCTGATGTTAATGCCAGACAGAGGAGATCTTTAGCTCTGCAGTTACTGAGTCACGCTCCAGGAGGTTTCCCCCTCTTTCCAATTGTAGCGCAATTGATTTATTTGTGCAGGTGGTTACGAATGACTTTCTGTAAATTCCACAGCACATTCGGGGGGATAATTTAACTGGGGAGGAACGGCAACGCCTCCACCATCTACAGCGGCTTTCTGATGTGGTACTTAAACCGGCGGACAAGGGGGGCAATGTTGTTATTTGGCCCACAGCAATGTATGAACATGAGGCATTCCACCAGTTGAAGAACTCGGTGTGTTATAAGAAACTCACGTTTAACCCCTTGTCCGCCTATAGTGCACACTTATCTACTATTCTATCTGCCGCTGTCGATGGTGGGGTCATTACGAAGGATTTGGCCACCGCTTTGGTGGTCAGTGAAGCTACTATTTCAACTTTTTACCTCCTCCCCAAAATACACAAGAATATCAAGGTCCCCCCAGGACGCCCAATTGTGTCAGGTCAGGGAAACTTCCTGGAGAACATCAATAAATGGATTGATTCCATTCTGCAACCGTTGGTGATGGGACTGCCTTCCTTTTTAAAGGATACGACTCAGCTGCTCCGGATGGTTGATGGGCTCTCCTTGGACCCTGATACCCTCCTGGTTGCAGCTGATGTCGAATCTTTATATACTAGTATCCGTCATTGTGACGGATTACGGGCGGTTACATTTTTCTTGGATTCGTCTGACTACTCCCCCGACTTCAGGGCTTTGGTGCTTGAGATACTTGAATTTACTTTGACTCATAATTTTTTTACGTTTAAGGGGTCCCTCTACCTGCAGCTCCAGGGCACTGCTATGGGGGCAGCCTTTGCCCCCTCCTATGCAAACCTGTTCCTGGGGCTGTGGGAGAGGGACCTCTTCCTGTCGGATGAGCGGCCGTCGTCGGTGGACCGCGTCCTCACTTGGACGCGGTACATCGACGACGTCTTCCTCATCTGGCAGGGTACCTCTTTGGCTCTTGATCAATTTTTTGAGGTGGTTAACGGTAATAATTTGAATATACGGCTTACCGTTAAATACGACTCGAATGAAATAGAATTTTTGGACGTTGTTCTTCGGAGAGATATGGGTGATAACATCTGTACTAATATCTACCGTAAACCTACGTCCACTAACATGTTACTACATGCCTCCTCCTCACATCCGTCTCATATGATTCGGTCTGTGCCCGTGGGTCAGTTCCTACGTCTTCAGCGCATCTGTTCCACGCAAGCTTCATTTGAGGTGGAGGCCGACAAACTCAAGCAACGATTCATTGAGAGGGGCTATAGTCGCCGAGCCATAAAAAGGGCCTATCACAGAGCGAAATGGTCCGATAGGAATGCTTTGTTATATCAGGGCACGACTGGAACCAAAGACTCTGGAGTGGTGAGATTTATCACCAATTTTAATACATGCTCTGAATCGATACGGACTACACTTATAAAAGCATGGCCAATCCTTATGACTGATTCAACTATTGCCAAAATCTTACCCTCAAGTCCGGCCATTACTTATAGGTGATCTAAGAACTTTTGTGACTGTTTAGTGCGCAGCCACTATAATGGTGGATCCAATAGGACATTTTTTAGTGATATTCCTGTTAGGGGTGGCTGTAGGCCCTGTGGTCGCTGTGTCGCCTGTGTTAATATTGACCGTTGTGACTCATTTTCAGATTCTTCAGGTAATACGAACTACAGGATTAAGAAGTCAATAACGTGCATTACTTCAAGTGTGATTTATTATGCTACCTGTCCGTGCTCCCTGATCTATGTTGGCCTAACCACACGCCAACTTAAGATTAGGGTCAGGGAGCACGTACGGAGCATTCAGGCGGCCAGCGAACAAAAGGACTTAGCCCTCCTAAAAACAATACCTCGACATTTTAAGCTCTATCATGAGTGTAACAGCAGATTATTGCGAGTCAGAGGTATTGATACCATTGACTTAGGTATACGTGGAGGTAATATCTCCCAACGTTTGGCTCAACTTGAGTCACGTTGGATTTGGACTTTGGGCACGGTTCTTGTTGTGAATTCCGTTCTCGGGCTCCCTCCTGTGGTCATGAGTGGTATTGTGTGAGTTCTGTTCTTGGGCTCCCTCTGGTGGTCTTTAGTGCTTACTGCGGGTCTGTAGCTGGAATCCAGCTGCCTCGTTTTCTGCTAGTCTGGCCTCTATTTAACTCCACCTGGACCTTCACTTTTTGCCTGCTGTCGTTGTATTCAGTACTGGTTCTGATCTCTCTGGACTTTCCTTGTGACCTGTCTCCTCCTGAGAAGCTAAGTCTTGCTAGTTCATGTTTGCTCATTATTTCCTTGAAAATGTTTCTCTGTATATGATGAGTTCTGTCCAGCTTGCTTATATGTAATATTCTCGCTTGCTGGAAGTTCTGGGGTGCAGAGTTGCGCCCCTCACATCGTGAGTCGGTGTGGGGGTTCTTGTAATCTCTGCGTGGATTATTTTTGATAGCATTTTATACTGACCGCACAGATCCCTTGCTGTCTTCTGTCTATTTAGTGTTAGCGGGCCTCATTTGCTAAAAAACCTGTTTTCATTTCTACGTTTGTGTTTTCCCCTTAACTCACCGTTATTATTTGTGGGGGGCTGTCTAAAACTTTGGGGTGATTTCTCTGAGGCAAGTGAGGCTTGCTTTCTCTCTAGGGGTAACTAGTTTCTCAGGCTGTGACGAGGCGTCTAGGATTTTAGGTAACGCTCCACGGCTGCCTATAGTGTGTATTGATAGAATCAGGGTTGCGGTCAGTATAGCTCCCACATCCCCAGAGCTTGTCCTAAGGATTTCTGTTACTTAGCAGGTCAGTTTGCGATCCTTGCCACCAGGATCATAACAGTACAGCAGGCCATAAAAGAGTTAATGCATCGCAAAAGAGGGATAAGAGAGATCCTGAGTTCATTTTTTTTTTGTTTTTCCTCTGCAGTGTGGCTAGCCTCTCTCCTCCCCTTAATCTCTGGGTGGTTCAGAATTCAGCTGCAGACATGGACATTCAGAGTCTGTCCTCTAGTCTGGATCATCTCACTGCAAGGGTACAAGGTATCCAGGATTATGTAGTTCACAGTCCTATGTCAGAGCCTAAAATACCAATTCCTGAGTTATTCTCTGGAGATAGATCTAGGTTTTTGAATTTCAAAAATAATTGTAAATTATTCCTTTCTCTGAGACCTCGTTCCTCTGGTGACCCTGTTCAGCAAGTTAGAATTATTATTTCTTTGTTACGTGGTGACCCTCAAGATTGGGCATTCTCTCTGCCGCCAGAAGATCCTGCATTACTAAATGTGGATGCGTTTTTTCTGGCGCTTGGATTGCTTTATGAGGAACCTAATCTAATAGACTAGGCAGAAAAGGTTTTGCTGGCTCTCTCTCAGGGTCTGGATGAAGCAGAGGTTTACTGTCAGAAGTTTAGGAAATGGTCTGTGCTCACTCAGTGGAATGAGTGTGCCCTGGCAGCAATTTTCAGAAAAGGTCTTTCTGAAGCCGTTAAGGATGTTATGGTGGGGTTCCCCACGCCTGCGGGTCTGAATGAGTCTATGTCGTTGGCCATTCAGATTGATCGGCGCAAACCTGTGCACCATCTGGCGGTATTTTCTGAGCAGAAGCCTGAGTCTATGCAATGTGACAGGATTCTGACCAGAATTGAACGGCAGAATCACAGACGTCAGAATGGGTTGTGCTTTTACTGTGGTGATTCTACTCATGTTACCTCTGATTGTTCTAAGCGCACAAATAGGTTCACTAAATCTGTCACCATTGGTACTGTACAGCCCAAATTCATTTTGTCTGTTACTTTGATTTGCTCCCTGTCATCCTACTCAGTTATGGCTTTTGTGGATTCAGGTGCTGCCCTGAACTTGATGGATTTGTCATTTGCCAGGCGCTGTGGTTTTATCTTGGAGCCTTTGCAATTTCCTATTCCATTAAAGGGAATTGATGCTACGCCATTGGCCAAGAATAAGCCTCAGTACTGGACTCAAGTGACTATGTGCATGACTCCTGCACATCAGGAGGTGATTCGTTTTCTTGTGTTACATAATTTGCATGACGTTGTCGTGTTGGGTCTGCCATGGCTGCAGGTTCATAATCCAGTCCTGGATTGGAAAGCAATGTCTGTGTCAAGTTGGGGTTGCCAGGGGATTCATGGCGATGCTCCTTTGGTGTCAATTGCTTCTTCTACTCCTTCTGAAGTCCCTGAATTTCTGTCGGACTACCAGGATGTATTTGATGAGCCCAAATCCAGTGCCCTACCTCCTCATAGGGATTGTGATTGTGCTATAAATTTGATTCCTGGTAGTAAGTTCCCTAAGGGACGACTTTTCAATTTATCTGTACCAGAACATACCGCTATGCGGAGTTATATAAAGGAGTCTCTGGAGAAGGGGCATATTCGCCCATCCTCGTCCCCTTTGGGTGCGGGGTTCTTTTTTGTGGCCAAGAAGGATGGTTCTCTGAGACCTTGTATAGATTATCGCCTTCTAAATAACATCACGGTCAAATTTCAGTATCCTTTGCCATTGCTGTCTGATCTGTTTGCTCGGATTAAGGGGGCTAGTTGGTTCACCAAGATAGATATTCGAGGAGCGTATAATCTTGTGCGAATAAAACAGGGCGATGAATGGAAAACGGCATTTAATACGCCCGAAGGCCATTTTGAGTACTTGGTGATGCCTTTTGGGCTCTCTAATGCACCTTCCGTGTTTCAGTCCTTCATGCACGACATCTTCCGAGAGTATCTGGATAGATTTATGATTGTGTATCTGGATGATATTTTGGTATTTTCTGACGATTGGGAATCCCATGTGAAGCAGGTCAGGATGGTATTTCAGGTCCTGCGTGCCAATGCCTTATTTGTGAAGGGCTCTAAATGTCTCTTCGGAGTCCAGAAGGTTTCCTTTTTGGGCTTTATTTTTTCTCCTTCCACTATTGAGATGGATCCAGTTAAGGTCCAGGCTATTTATGACTGGACTCAACCTACATCAGTGAAGAGTCTTCAGAAGTTCTTGGGCTTTGCTAATTTTTACCGTCGCTTCATCACTAATTTCTCTAGTGTGGTTAAGCCTTTGACGGATTTGACCAAGAAGGGTTCTGATGTGACCAATTGGTCTCCTGCGGCCGTGGAGGCCTTTCAGGAGCTGAAACGTCGGTTTTCTTGGGCTCCTGTCTTGCGTCAGCCGGATGTCTCTCTCCCTTTCCAGGTCGAGGTTGATGCCTCTGAGATAGGAGCAGGGGCTGTCTTGTCGCAGAAAAACTCTGATGGCTCTATGATGAGGCCATGTGCTTTCTTTTCAAGAAAATTTTCACCTGCCGAGCGGAATTATGATGTTGGTAATCAGGAGTTGTTGGCAATGAAGTGGGCATTTGAGGAGTGGCGACATTGGCTTGAGGGAGCTAAACATCGTGTCGTGGTCTTGACGGATCACAAGAATTTGACTTATCTCGAGTCTGCCAAACGGTTAAATCCTAGACAGGCTCGATGGTCGCTGTTTTTCTCCCGTTTCAATTTCGTGGTTTCATACCTTCCAGGTTCAAAGAACGTGAAGGCTGATGCCCTTTCTAGGAGTTTTGTGCCTGACTCTCCGGGAGTTTCTGAACCGGCTGGTCTCCTCAGAGAGGGGGTGATTCTGTCTGCCATCTCCCCTGATTTGCGGCGGGTGCTGCAGGAATTTCAGGCCAATAAACCTGACCGTTGTCCACCGGAGAGACTGTTTGTCCCGGATAGATGGACCAGTAGAGTTATTTCCGAGGTTCATTCTTCGGTGTTGGCGGGTCACCCTGGAATTTTTGGTACCAGAGATTTGGTGGCTAGGTCCTTTTGGTGGCCGTCCTTGTCGCGGGATGTGCGTTCCTTTGTGCAGTCCTGTGGGATTTGTGCTCGGGCCAAGCCTTGCTGTTCTCGTGCCAGTGGTTTGCTTTTGCCTTTGCCTGTCCCAAAAAGGCCTTGGACGCATATTTCCATGGATTTTATTTCGGATCTTCCAGTCTCTCAGAGGATGTCTGTCATCTGGGTGGTTTGTGATCGTTTTTCTAAAATTGTCCATTTGGTGCCCTTGCCTAAGCTGCCTTCCTCCTCCGATTTGGTGCCGCTGTTTTTTCAGAATGTGGTTCGTTTGCATGGGATTCCGGAGAACATTGTGTCTGACAGAGGATCCCAGTTTGTGTCCAGATTTTGGCGGTCCTTTTGTGCTAAGATGGGCATTGATTTGTCGTTTTCGTCTGCCTTCCATCCTCGGACGAATGGCCAAACTGAACGAACTAATCAGAGCTTGGAAACTTATCTGAGATGTTTTGTTTTGGCTGATCAGGATGATTGGGTGTCCTTTTTGCCATTGGCTGAGTTCGCCCTCAATAATCGGGCTAGTTCTGCTACTTTGGTTTCACCTTTTTTTTGCAATTCTGGTTTTCATCCTCGTTTTTCCTCAGGTCAGGTTGAGCCTTCGGACTGTCCTGGGGTGGATTCTGTGGTGGATAGGTTGCAACAGATTTGGAACCACGTATTGGACAATTTGACGTTGTCACAAGAGAAGGCTCAGCGCTTTGCTAACCGCCGTCGCTGTGTGGGTCCCCGACTTCGTGTGGGGGATTTGGTATGGCTGTCTTCTCGTTTCGTTCCTATGAAGGTTTCCTCTCCTAAGTTCAAGCCTCGTTTCATCGGTCCTTATAAGATTTTAGAAATCCTTAACCCTGTGTCATTTCGTTTGGACCTCCCAGCATTGTTTGCCATTCATAATGTGTTCCATAGGTCATTATTGCGGAGGTATGTGGTGCCTGTGGTTCCTTCTGTTGATCCTCCTGCTCCGGTGTTGGTTGAGGGAGAATTGGAGTATGTGGTGGAGAAGATCTTGGATTCTCGTATTTCGAGACGGAAGCTTCAGTACTTGGTTAAGCGGAAGGGCTATGGTCAGGAGGATAATTCCTGGGTTGTCGCCTCTGATGTCCATGCAGCTGATTTGGTTCGTGCCTTTCATCTGGCTCGTCCGGATAGGCCTGGGGGCTCTGGTGAGGGTTCGGTGACCCCTCCTCAAGGGGGGGGTACTGTTGTGAATTCCGTTCTCGGGCTCCCTCCTGTGGTCATGAGTGGTATTGTGTGAGTTCTGTTCTTGGGCTCCCTCTGGTGGCCTTTAGTGCTTACTGCGGGTCTGTAGCTGGAATCCAGCTGCCTCGTTTTCTGCTAGTCTGGCCTCTATTTAACTCCACCTGGACCTTCACTTTTTGCCTGCTGTCGTTGTATTCAGTACTGGTTCTGATCTCTGGACTTTCCTTGTGACCTGTCTCCTCCTGAGAAGCTAAGTCTTGCTAGTTCATGTTTGCTCATTATTTCCTTGAAAATGTTTCTCTGTATATGATGAGTTCTGTCCAGCTTGCTTATATGTAATATTCTCGCTTGCTGGAAGTTCTGGGGTGCAGAGTTGCGCCCCTCACATCGTGAGTCGGTGTGGGGGTTCTTGTAATCTCTGCGTGGATTATTTTTGATAGCATTTTATACTGACTGCACAGATCCCTTGCTGTCCTCTGTCTATTTAGTGTTAGCGGGCCTCATTTGCTAAAAAACCTGTTTTCATTTCTACGTTTGTGTTTTCCCCTCAACTCACCGTTATTATTTGTGGGGGGCTGTCTAAAACTTTGGGGTGATTTCTCTGAGGCAAGTGAGGCTTGCTTTCTCTCAAGGGGTAGCTAGTTTCTCAGGCTGTGACGAGGCGTCTAGGATTTTAGGTAACGCTCCACGGCTGCCTATAGTGTGTATTGACAGAATCAGGGTTGCGGTCAGTATAGCTCCCACATCCCCAGAGCTTGTCCTAAGGATTTCTGTTACTTAGCAGGTCAGTTTGCGATCCTTGCCACCAGGATCATAACAGGTTCATCCACGTGGATTGAACGAGAATTTAAGCTTCTCACCCTTCTTGTGATCATCACCCGCTGCACATTTACTATCTGATACTTTCACGCTTCACCGGGTGTGTAGTGTGTTTTTAATATTCAATTTTTTATGGTTTTATTAATAACTAATTTTTGTGTTTTAGGTCTTTATGTAGATGTCTGTGTTCTATATTGTCCAGCTTGATTCTCGTGGATACATGGAGGGAGCTGCTCCTTGAGGTTCGTCGGTATAACCAAGCTGACTGGCGGAAGAAATACTGGATTGATATTAGATAGCCATTGTCATACAACCCTCCTGGTCGGGGAGGACACACTATTTGAAAGGGCATCATATTATTGTAGTATGGCGTAATATGTCTCTATGCACTGACTTTTTGAGTAATGTTGTTATATACTGTTTCTATCTGTATGGGGAGATTTATGAACAATTAGCTTGATGCATCTTTGTCAGCCTTCGTATGGAATCTGAGTGGTGCCGCTTAGCTATTTGAATTAGCGTTGTACCATTTGCACCAGCGTTGTATTGACTCTGTCTATATATCTATCCTGATTTACTAATGTTTTATGCCAGCCATCTTCTATATGTTTTTTGGCCCTCATATACTATCTGAGTGGGGCCATCTAAAATATTTGTATTAGTGTTATATTGACTTTTTGTCCGTCTATTTATTGTAATAATGCTCAGTCAGTATCCATCTATCTGTGTTTATATTCTGTGCTTAATTGTTGCTATTTTATTTGATTTTTTTTTATATAGTTATAGTTCTCCGGGTCCTTCGCTGTATAATCCCAGTTTCAACATGACGGGTCTGGCTTTACATCATTTCTGGGCATGCGCCTTTTCCCCACCCCGGCGGGTGCCTGTCCTGGCTGCATGTCCACTGCCCGACTACACAGGGCCCTGTGATTGTCTGGCAGTTGGCGTGGCGCAGTGCGGGCACCCATAGAAGGGATTATCTAGCCGCTGCCTGTCACATATGATCCTTAGCGGCACGCCGTTATGTTGCGGTGGTATATACATGTGTTTCTATGACTACGGGGGTATACTTCCGGTTAACCTATTATCACTTCCGGGACGGAACGGTATAAAACCACATTGTCGGCATCTTTCCATTAAGCCCCCTGAGGAAGGTGTGTGACCGAAACGCGCGTTGGGGTGGGCGCGCGGACCCGGGGGAAGATAACACCTGCTTGTTATTAAGAGGTAAGATCCACTCCAAGTGTCTATTGGTTTACAGGGTATGTAGCCTGATTGCCATATTACATGCAGGGCTATGGGTAACTATATTTATGCACTATGCTCCTTTGCCTTTGCTAAAGGCTGGCATCGCTACCCTTATTGATTAAATGCCTTTTGATATTTGGTTGTGGTAAACCGCAGCATTGTTATAGTAGACTGTTTCTCTGCATATATGCGGGTGTTTTCTTTCCCTGGCTCCGTGCGCCTGTGGTAGATCACGCATCGGTGAAGTGTCTGTGTACACCATGTGGTATTCCACTTTACTTGTTCTATTTTGTCTTAAAGTTTTGTTCTAATGATTAATAAAGATTTTTTGATATGTATTTCATTATATATGGACTCTGAGGTCGTTTTTTCGGGTCCTTGTGGCCCATGCTTTATCTTATGTTTATTAGCGACCAGTCCTTTTGTACTGTCCCCCTTTGTAGGTTTAGCCTTTGATCTACTTATGTAGTTCTAGTAACATCTTAATATACATTTTGTTAAATCATGCTGAGGTTTGTTGTGCTCTTGGTTAATAGTTACTGAGTCAGCAGAGTGTTGGTCACTTTTATGTACTACGCACCTCCACACTCAGTGACCCCACTTTACGTGGTCTGCCACAATGTGGCTAAGTTATTGTGGTTCCTAAATGCTTCCGATTTTGATCATGGAATGTTTAAGCAGGAAGAAATATTATGTACTGACTTGTTGCAATGGTGGCACCCTACAAGACCACGCTCAAATTCAGTGAGCTCTTTAGAACAAACAATTCTTTCACAAATATTTGTAAAGGTAGATTGCATGGCGAGAGGCTGGATTTTGTATACCTATCCCAATGGGACTGAATGAGATACCTAAATGTAGTAATGCTTCCTGGTACTTTTGTCCATACAGTGTAAGTAATAGAGGTTTCAACATTTGCAAAGACATCCCAGGAGTACGCTCCCTATTGAAAGAATAGTTATGATGTGGAAAGATACAGGGACAATATGCCCTTTCTTGTATTTGGAGTGGAATGTATGATTATATGTAGAACGTGGGCAGTATTATTCCATACTTTTCATCAACACAATTTAGTTCATGTATGTCACACATGTATAAATTAAAGTAACCTAAAAACTGGACCAACATATCTAATGTGACATTCATACAGCACCCATACTTTGCACACGCATTGCTCTGCGCTTTTGCAGGCCCCTCTGCCCTGATGGACACTTTGACGAACACTGGGCTTGGTAACACTGGCAGGGACCCCTACCTTTCCCCAGCACAGAAAGAGGGTGCTGTAGTTTTCAGAGCAGGGGAGACTGGGTGATATCGAGGAGACCCCTGACAGTGCCTAACCCCTCCATTTCGGCTACGGGTTCGATGCCAGGTATCAAACAAAAGAAGCAGTTCTCTGAAGGGGTCAAATATACAATAGCAGTTACATCTCTGAAGGTAATTAGGAGGTGAGGAACGCAGACATAATCATATCATTAGTGCCTCTCTGTTTTTCTAATACCTTGAAAAGGTGCGGACCCTGCACACAAGACTGCCCTCCACTGTGTCAAACGTTATCATTCTTATTGAAACTCACAAAGATTTCAAAGTCATAGACATGCAAGGATTAAAACCATTTCAAATGGTGCACAAACCTGGCCTCGACTCGGTGCACATGGCATAAATCATATATTACATACGTAACTGTTTTGTTATCTTTACATTCTCATTCTCTGGTGATATAACCATTGGGTTATATGTATATTGATGCTTCGCTTTTATAATGTGTGATTTTTTTATTTGTGCCATGTTTATAATGACTTTTTGAACTGCCTATTTGAAAACCTCCAAACACGCAAACCTCCATGGTGCTTCACTTCATCACTACATGGGAATCTACCATTACGATAAATTGATACTTGCCGCTGATTTACAGATAAGGTTACCATGGCAAATGGTAAAAATGAGTTTGTGATGCTCCTTAGCTTTGGCATTAAATGTTGAAAATATTTGTTACAGATTTAAAAAGATCCTGTCATGTCCCCAAAAGCTGTAAACCCGCAGATATGGGGTTAGCCTGCATATTAATAGAGTTCCAAATCTGTGTGGCCACCGCACTGAAAGCACGGCTAGCAGGAGGAAATTAACTCTATTCCTCCCAGCAGCCTCTGCTTTTCAGTCATAGTTGTGTGCAGGCGTGGCATGGCTTCAGTCACTGCTCAGTATACAGTGACTGGCGGCTGTAAGCACACCCCGGCGCACTGACTGACAGCCATCTCTGCAGTGAATCAGTGCACAACTGTTAGTATGTCAGGGTGTGCCCACAGTCACCACTCAGTATATAGTGACTGGCGGCTGTAAGCACACCCTGGCGCACTGACTGACAGCCATCTCTGCAGTGAATCAGTGCACAACTGTTAGTATGTCAGGGTGTGCCCACAGTCACCACTCAGTATGTAGTGACTGGCGGCTGTAAGCACACCCTGGCGCACTGACTGACAGCCATCTCTGCAGTGAATCAGTGCACAGCTGTTAGTGTATCAGGGTGTGCCCACAGTGACTGCTCAGTATATAGTGACTGGCGGCTGTAAGCACACCCTGGCGCATTGACTGACAGCCATCTCTGCAGTGAATCAGTGCACAACTGTTAGTGTATCAGGGTGTGCCCACAGTCACCACTCAGTATGTAGTGACTGGCGGCTGTAAGCACACCCTGGCGCACTGACTGACAGCCATCTCTGCAGTGAATCAGTGCACAGCTGTTAGTGTATCAGGGTGTGCCCACAGTGACTGCTCAGTATATAGTGACTGGCGGCTGTAAGCACACCCTGGCGCACTGACTGACAGCCATCTCTGCAGTGAATCAGTGCACAACTGTTAGTGTATCAGGGTGTGCCCACAGTCACCACTCAGTATGTAGTGACTGGCGGCTGTAAGCACACCCTGGCGCACTGACTGACAGCCATCTCTGCAGTGAATCAGTGCACAGCTGTTAGTGTATCAGGGTGTGCCCACAGTGAATGAAGCTGTGCCAGCATGCCTGTATGACTAAAATCAAGTGGCTGCTGGGATGAATGACGTTCCTTTTCTCCTGATAGCCGGGCTTTCAGTATTGACAGCTTTGGAAAGCTATTAACATGATGATTAACTCCATAACTGCAGTTTAATAGGGTTCAAGAACATGACACGTTCCCTTTAAGATTTAGTATTTTAATACTACAAACTACCCCAATAAAATTATTGAAGCTAAGAAAATTAGTAATAAAAAAACAGACTAATTAAGGCTTCATCTGGCCGTTGCGGGTATAAGTTGGTGGGGGAACCCCTTACATGACATCTTATTTTCCCTCATTTGCTTTAATATGCTGCTTTTTTATAGGCTTTTATGCCTTTTATTTTACACCTTTAGGGTATCTTTACACAGTGCAATTTTGATCGCTACAACGGCACGATTTGTGACGTTCCAGCGATGCATTTACGATATCGTTGTGTCTGACACGCTACTGCGATCCGGATCCCCGCTGAGAATCGTACGTCGTAGCAGATCGTTTGAAACTTTCTTTCGTCGTCTAGTGTCCCGCTGTGGCGGCATGATTGCATCGTGTGACACAGGTTGTATACGATGTGCGCACAGTAACCAACGGCTTCTACATCGCAAATACGTCATGAAATTATCGCTCCAGCGCTGTGTATTGCAACGTGTGACCGCAGTCTACGACGCTGGAGCGATAATCATACGACGCTGCAACGTCACGAATCGTGCCGTCGTAGCGATCAAAATTGCACTGTGTAAAGGTACCCTTAGGCAGGCTCTCTTGACTTATGCACATTGTTCTGTGGACTGCACTTGCAGTTACTGCCAGCAGCATTATATCTCATTGATAATCCTGCTTACTTTACTGTATTTATTTATCTATCTAGCAGCATTATAGCACCATTTGTTGTTTTTGTGGCTGTGCGTTTGTCTCACTCTCAGGCTATATTCACATGTTGCTTTTCACGCTAATTTTCAACTGCGTTTCACAGTATCAGCAAAGTCTATGAGATTTCAGAAATCTCGTGCACTCTTGGGTGGTCTACGAGTATTTGTTAGGGCTCGGAGATTTAGTTTTTGTTGACACAGCTGCATGATTTACAGCTGCTACCCAGCCTGAATACATGTGGGGGTTGCCTAGTTGCTAGGGAATCCCCACATGTAATCTAGCTGTCTAGTAGCCGCAAATCACGCAGCTGAGGCAAGGAAAACTAAATCTCCGAGCACTCACAAATACTCAGAGACCACCCGAGCGTGCTCTGAAAAACCCGAGCAACGAGTTCACTCTCTCACTAGTCTACAGCTGTCTCTCCTGAGCAACCCCCATACACATGCACACTTGATTCAAGTGAGCATGCATGTGTTTTCAATGGTAAAGTCGTAGCTTATTAACCACAAGCAAAGAGGACTGGGAGTTGTAAAACAACACACCTGATAGTTGTGAGGTCTCAATAGACATTAGCTGACCAGTCCTATAAAGATTAGTGGGTTCATATAACAATACCAGAATGTGTATAATGTACTGTAAATTCTGTAAAACTTTTTGTGTTATTATCAGCTTTACTTTAAGTATGCAGCAATAATAGCAGTCATTTATCATCTCAAAGACCATTATATAAATGTTACATATTTTTGTGTTGTGTTTACTGTTTACTTACCGGACGTAACTGTTTTAATACACATCCTAAAGCAGCATGCAGTTTACATAGTCCTGTAAACAGTGTAGAAAAATAATATGCAGTGCTACGACATAGAAAAGGAAGGGCTGCATTTTCCTCCAGTGAAACATCCTGTTCAAGTAATTGTTATAAAGAACTGAACCTTTCAATTTGCGTAAAAAGAAACTTCTGTAATAAGATTATAGATATTGTAATGCTGACGTAAATATGCATACATGAAGCTGCCATTCCACTAGACCGATTCCCCCTTGTAATACCGTCGTAGCATCAGATTGCATGTTCTCATACGACTCACCTGAAAGATGGCAGGATACTGTCGTAGTAATACCATGTAGCTGTGAGATAGGAGCGACTCACATCTGTTGAGTATAGACGCCAAGCAGCCTTATAGAGAGGAGAGAGTATTATAGGTATATTATATAGCGATCACACACACTAAGGGACTTAGAAGCAGCAGGAAGATCCCTTACATAGTGTTCCAAATTATTATGCAAAATATATTTTTCAGTACAATGTTCAAATCATCTGCTCATAGTATAAATCACACTTTAGTGCACAAACCTATCAATGATAACAATATTTTTTTCAAAACTAAAAAACTCAAAATGCCCTGTTCCAAATTATTATGCACAACAGAGTTTCCAAATATTTTATAGTTTGTAAAGCACTGACAATTGTCATTTGTTGAATTTGCAGCATTAAAGGAAATATGTCTGCAGGTTTTTGCCATGTGATCTGAGGACAGCATGAGGTAGGGGTTAAAACACAGATTTTAAGGATGTCACATGTCCGTCTGTGCGCGATTGCTTACTTACACAGAAGGTTTTATCACCTGGTGATTATCATTGTTTGGACCACATCACCATGTGCATGCTAACACAACCCCTGTGATAAGCATCTCACTGTCTATATACAATGTAAATACAGAACCTGGTGTGGACGTGGTTAGCTTTCTCAACTCTGCTGAAATGATCAATCTAAAAACTCTGACCCCTTCTTTGATATCACCTTTACAATTCTTGAATCCATTGCGCTTTTGAGTTTTTGAATAGAGATGGGCAGACACCTGGATGTTCGGGTTCGGCAGGACACAACAAATGTTTGGGTTCGGGTTCAGGTCCGGGTACTATTCTGGTACCCGAACCCAAACTTCGTTTGCTGCATTGTCATGAGCATGGCAAATACTGCTTCTCATCGGCGGTGAAACCATCCCCGCCGGTCAGAGAGCCGCAGTTCCCTCGGTGTCAAAAGACAGCCTGAGAACTCAGCTGTGATCGGAGGTATAAAGTTGTCCCATCAGATGACACCACTGACCAGAGGTAAACTTGAATCCTCCAATCACAGCTGAGCGAACCGCGGATCTCTAACTGGCGGGGATGGTTTCACTGCCGCTCAGAAGCAGTGTTTGTCGCGCTGTCATGCACATAACATGGCGACAAACACCCGGTGTTCGGGCAGCCAAACCCGAACAGTAATACGCACTTCCTGGTGAAGTCCGTGTTCGGTGTCTATGCCCGAACAGTAGGTCTTTAGTACGGATGCTGAACTTTACTGTTCAGGTTCGCCCATCTCTATTTTTGGAGTTTCTGCTTGTATTTCTTTGCAGGATGGAAAAGAATAATGGTGTGCACTCTGGTCAAAATAATGCAGGTGCTGGTAAAACGGACCGTGTGGCCCAAGGGGTAATATATAAAAAATTTACCGCACACTCAGACTCGATATGATGCAAAAGTGTTCAACAAATGTATTGCCATAACAAAAAGATTGCCGAGTCTGATATCGAGTAAATTTTTGATATATTTCTTTGCAGGATGTCAGAACAGCCTCCCGGAGCTGCTGTTTTCATGTGAACTGCCTCCCACCCTCATAGATCTTTTGCTTGAGGATACTCCAAAGGTTCAAAATAGGGTTGAGGTCATGGAAGGATGGTGGCCACACCTTAAGCTTATCTCCTTTTATGCCCATAGCAGCCATTGACTCATTATTTTTTGCAATATGAGATATTACATTGTCATGCACGGTTTACCTTTTTGCACCATGGAATAAAGCGGTCAGTTGGAAACTGTATATACTATGCCGATTTCATTTTCACACCTTCAACATTGGTTGATGGGCAGGCATGACTTGGCCAAATTATGTGCAAAGCGTTTCTTTTTTTTCCCTAATATTCAGAAGCCGTATTGCTATTCATATTTCATATATTTCACATTGACATATAGAGTACAACCTTTTTTTGTATATTGTATATGGAGGTAGCTGCTCCTGGTATGCACCTATTTACACTAGTTTGGATGTACCACTCAATCTTTTGTTATTTGTATGTTAGCCTACTAACTGAGCACTCCACCCTTCAACATGTGATTTTAATTACAGTAGGTTCCTACCTACCCATAAATGCAGGCTTTACTGAGAGAGGTGTCCACAAAACGCAAAACAGCACACAGACAACCTTCAAAACTTCTGGCACAAAAGTGATCTAATTGGCCATAACCATAAACGTTACATTTTGAGAGAGGTCAACAAGGCCTATGATGAAAGGAACACCATTCCTACTGTAAAGGACGGAGGTGGATAGCTGATGTTTTGGGGATGTGTGAGCTTCAAAGGCACAGGAACCTTGGTCAAAGTTGAAGGAAAGATGAATGCAGCACATTATCAGCAAAAACAGGAGGGAAATTTGCACTAATCAGCCTGGAAGCTGTGCATGGGATATACTTGGACGTTTCAACATGACAATGATCCAAAACACAAGGCCAAGTTAACCGGTCATTGGCTACAGCAGAATAGAGTGAAGGTTCTGGAGTGACCTTCTCAGTCTCCTGACCTCAATATCATTGAGCCACTCTGGGGAGATCTGATGTGCGCAGTTAATGATAGACAGCCCAGCAATTTACAGGAACTTGAGGCTTTTTGCCAATAAGAGTGGGCAGCTTTACCATCTGAGAAAATAAAGAACCTCATCCACAACTACCACAAAAGACTTCAAGCTGTCATTGATGTTAGAGGGGCCAATACACGGTATTAAGAAAAGGGGTATGTAAACTTTTGATCAGGGTCATTTGGATGTTTTGGGTTGTGATTATGATTTAAAAAGAAAACACAGTAGTTTGACATTAAATGGCTTTATCCAACCACTAACCATGAGTGGAGAAAAAATGTTGGTGTTATCATTCATATTCTCTGAAAAAATACCAAGAAAGCAAAAATTCTGCCAGGGTATGTAAACTTTTGAGCACAAATGTATATATAATTATTATTTAGTGACTGCTTAAATAAATATTTTTACAATGTTTTTACTTACTCCCACTATGGGACTTTCACTTCCTGCAGTCTGATCGCAGTTATAAGGTGTAGCAATGCAGGAGCATTACTATACCTTATAGTCTATCAGGCACAGCTCCAGGCACTGAGAGCCAGATGTCAGAATCAGCTGACATCTGGCAGGGGTCGCCCACGCACAGCTCCCTTATTTAATAGTCCCCTTAGGACACTTGAAGCTGCGGATCGTCTGATCGCTTGTGCTATACATAGCAGTGTATCAGCAGTGCTATCTATAGCTAAAATCATGATCTCCTATGAACGTCAGCTACAGGCTGGCTTTCACAGGGTGATCACCCTGACGAGTATGGAGGTCTTCAGAAGATCTCCAGTTGTTATGGCAACTCATAGGTGCCCTGCAATCTGTGTCACAGGGCGCGTGGAATGCTGGTGCGTGTTAATTGCTGCTGTCAGAGATTGACTGTGGAATTCAACAGATTAGGCACTTGATGGCTGATGAATTCAGCTATCATCTGCAGAGCCTGCATCAAAGGCAAGAACAGAAAATATGATGTACATCTATATCATATCTCGTGAAGAGGTTAATAATGCGGAGTGTCTTTCTTAAGTAATTTTCCTTTAATTGGGCTTACCTGGCAAACTAATTATCGCAGGTGATTGAAATTGATTTCTGTAAACCAAACAGCCCTGACACAATACCATCCATGAGTTGATTTTAAAAACAAAAAATGTAATCTTTACGACACTTAAATCCAATTTGCTTAATCATTTGGAATGTGGTATATTGACAGCTAATGACAGCTATTTTGCATCCAAAACAAACCAGAGACATGTGCTAATAATTCATGATTACTTTTCCAATAGGGTTTCTAACAACAAAACATACGGCAGTTTGGTAATAAATACAATGTGAATATGGAAGTAAAGGATATTGAAATGGAAACCATATGTATTATGGCAAAGATATCACTTTGTAATCACTAAGTTAAACCTAAGACCCCACCATCCTTACAATAAGAAAGAAGACCTGCCAACTACACTGCTATATAGTGGAACTTCAGCTGAACCCATTCACTTGAATAGGACTGCACTGCAGCTCCCTGCACAGCCAGGAAAAAACACAGTGAAAGGCTTGTAACACCATAATCAATGAAGGTCCTAAAGATCGGACTCCCACAATTATAAATTGATGGATTTCCAATCATTTTTTAACTTTGAATGGTGTTGAACACTCTAGTTACAAATTACATTTGATAATGCTGAAGCTGTGTTTAGCTCAATGGAAATGTGACTTTTTTACAATTTTTGTCTTGATACTGCAATACAATATGACAGGAACTGTATAAGTCATTCTCATTATTCAGCAACTATAACAGTCTAGGGATTTTTTCCCTCTAAAATGGTGAGACAAGCTATTAAAACGAATCTATTTCCAGAAAAAAAGGCAGCTGTATCTTACCTACTTGTCTCTAACACATTTGACTGTGTGAGTAGAACACAGACAGAAATGATCACTTGATTTAATTGCATATAGTTGAAATCTAACTTCTAAATATTCTGTATAAATCAGGGTGCACCAACCAGATAAGAAATACATGACTCCATCTGAACAAGCAGAGAAAAAATGAGCCAACTGTATGTAAGTTTAGTAAACTACGAGCTTCTGGGTATTGAAAAGTAAAAGAATTCTGTTTCCAACGCTGTATTTCTGAAATTTGGTGACTGTGAGACTTACAAAGCAGCAAATACACACAGGTTTAGTCTCACACTAAGGCCGGTGTCACACTACCATAGAATACGGCCGAGCGCTATGCGAGAAAACATCGCATAGCACTAGGCCCAGTGTTAATATATGGGGCAGCTCAAATCAGCGTGTTTTTTTTCCAGGCGTATTCAATAAAATCGCAAGACTTGCCAATGCAAGCCTATGGGTGCGAGAAGAAAATTGCACAGAACTCGAACCATGAGAGTGCTGTCTGATTTTTACGCACCAATGTTCTTTGAAAACCAGGCAAATCATCTGCTGCATACAGTAAAATTACACTGACAGGTTAGAATAGAAAAGATAGAATAGAAAAAGTGGGTAAGGAAAGTATTCATACCCCTTTAAATTTGTCTCTCTGTGTTTCATTGCAGCCATTTGGTAAATTCAAAACCATTAATTTTATCAGGAGCACCGTGATGGATGTTCAGATCAGTACACGTGTCCACCCGGGGCACTGGGTTACCTGGTTCTCGGTGCAGAGAGGAATTCCCGAGGCTGGTGTGACCGCCGGTGTACAGGACCTACAACACGTGATTGCAGAGGGAGGGTCAGGGGTGGAGCTACCAAGGGAGGTCCCGGAGGAGATATAGGAGAGTGGCGGGGACTGGCAGGGCCAAAGAGAGGTCAGGCGAACCGAGGTCAACAGGGAACCAGAACGAAAGACAAGAGAGAGGTCAGGTAAAAGCCGAAAGTCAGAACCCGGGAGAGCGACGGAGGTACCAGGGGAACAGGCAAAACGGGTCATCACAGGACGAGACAGGAGTCAATACCAGACAAACAGCAAACGGTACAGAATCAGCAGACAAGAGCCAAAATGGGGGAACAGACCGGGTCGGAAACAGGGGAGCACAAGAGAGCATGCACAAGGCGCAAGCACTCACGGGTCACCTAACTCAGCCGAAGGCAGGAGTATCACTGACAAATGGAAAGCCCAAGAGAGGCTATTTAAAGTCCTCCCAAAGCCAGAGGGAGGCCACCAGGATTTACCCCAGAAGTACTAGACAAAAACTTCATACAGACCATAACACATTTTTTTCACATTACTGTACACTCTGCAACCACATCTTGACTGAAAAAAACAGAAATGTAGAAATGTTTGCAAATTTAATAAAAAAGAAAAACTGAAATATCACATGGTCATAAGTATTCAGACCCTTTGCTCAGACACTCATATTTAAATCACATGATGTCTATTTCCTTGTGATCCTCCTTGAGATAGTTCTACTCCTTCATTGGAGTCCAGCTGTGTTTAATTAAACTGATGCGACTTGATTTGGAAAGGCGCACACCTGTCTATAAAGACCTCACAGCTCACAGTGCATGTCAGACCAAATGAGAATCATGAGGTCAAAAGAACTTGCCAAGGAGCTCAGAGACAGAATTGTGGCAATGCACATATCTGGCCAAGGTTACAACAGAATTTCTACAGTACTCATAGTTCCTAAGAGCACAGTGGCCTCCATAATCCTTAAATGGAAGAAGTTTGGGACCACCAGAAGTCTTCCTAGACCTGTCCGTCCAGCCAAACTGAGCAATCGAGGTAGAAGAGCCTTAGTGAGAGAGGTAAAGAAGAACCCCAAGATCACTGTGGCTGAGCTCCAGTGATGCAGTAGGGAGATGGGAGAAAGTTGTACAAAGTCAACTATCACTGCAGCCCTCCACCAGTCAGGTTTTTATGGCAGAGTGGCCCGATGGGAGCCTCTCTTCAGTGCAAGACATATGAAAGCCTACATAGAATTTGCTAAAAAACACATAAAGGACTCCCAGACTATGAGATATAAGATTCCCTGGTCTGATTAGACGAAGCTAGACATTTTGGGGGTTAATTCTAAGCAGTATGTGTGGAGAAAACCAGGCACTGATTATCAGCTGCTCAATACAATCCTAACAGTGAAACATGGTGGTGGCAACATTATGCTATGGGGGGTGTTTTTCTGCTACAGGAACAGGATGACTGGTTGTCATTGAAGGAGAAAAGAATGCGGCCAAGCACAGAGATATCCTGGAAGAAAACCTCTTCCAGAGTGCTTTGGACTTCAGACTTGGCCAAAGGTTCACCTTCAAACAAGACAATGACCCTAAGCACACAGCTAAAATAACAAAGGAGTGGCTTTAGAACAACTCTGTGACCATTTTTGACTGGCCCAGCCAGAGCCCTGACCTAAACTCAATTGATTGAAAATGGCTGTCCACCAACGTTCACCATCCAAGCTGACGGAACTGGAGAGGATCTGCAAGGAAGAATGGCAGAGGATTCCCAAAACCAAGTGTGAAAAACTTTTTGCATCATTCCCAAGAAAGACTCATGGCTGTACTAGCTCAAAAGGGTCCTTCTGCTCAAAACTGAGTAAAGGGTCTGAATACTTACAACCATGTGATATTTCAGTTTTTCTTTTTTAATAAATTTGCAAAATGTACTACATTTTTGTGTTTTTTTCAGTCAAGATTGGGTGCAGAGTGTACATTAATGAGGAAAACAATGAACTTTTTTGAATTTACCAAATGGCTGCATTGAAACAAAGAGTGAAAAAGTTAATGGGGTGTGAATACTTTCCATACCCACTGTATATACACATAGGATACATAGATATATAGATGCCCGTGACACACACATATAAATATGTATATGTATATATATATATATATATATATATATATATATATATATATATATATTAGATAGATAGCGGAAAAGCCGGCAATTCAGCAACCGTGTACTGTAAAATCACAGCAAGAGCCAACAGGATAGAATAGATGGATTACATACAGTAAATACACATACAATAGATAGTTATACAGATGTCAGTGACATATAGAATTAGTACAGTGTGTGCAGCTTACTGTACATGTACATAATTAATAAAAGATTATTTTTCTGAAAAAAACTGTCGTGGGCTCCAGCGTAATTTTGTTAACCAGCAGAGGGAAAGCCGATGGCTGGGGGCCGATGTTTATAGCCTGTGAAGGGGGTAATACTGATGGACCTTCCCAGGCTATTAACATAAGCTCACAGCTGTATACTTAGCCTTTACTGGCTATTAAAATGGGGGAACCTAAAAAAAAATGAAGTAGGGTCCTCATATAATTAACAACTAGCAAAGGCTATGCAGACAGTTGTAGGCTGATATTAATAGCCTAGGAAGGGGCCATGGACACTGGCCCCTCATGGGCTAAAACACCAGCTCTCAGATGCCCCAGAAAAAGTGCATCTCTAAGATGTGCAAATTCTGGCACTTAGCCTCGCTCCTTCCACTTGCCCTGTAGCTGTGGCAAGTGGGGTAATAGTTGGGGGATGTTGATTTCACCTCTGCATTATCAGGTGACATCAAGCCCCGAGGTTAGTAATGGAGAGGCGTCAATAAGATGCCACCATGGCTAACCCCATAGTCATATCGTATAAAAACACATACACCCAGAAAAAATACCTTTAATTGAAAGAATGACACAGACTCTTAATAAATCTTAATTAAACCATACTCACGACCTTGTCCATTCCACTGATGCCATTGTCGTCTGCAAAAGAGTTAAAAAATACAAACAACAATATTCCTCACTTTTCTGCAGAGATGATGATAATCCATTTGTCACACGATAGGTCTAGCTCTGCTACATCTAGATGGCAGGATGCACGGTTGCATTATGTCACCATACAGCCTGTCATCCAGCAGAGATACTGAGCAGCGTGTACTCATTGTCTCCCTGTGAACTCCTATTCCCTGTCTGATGGCACTACGAGCTTGAGAAAGTTCTCCTGCAGTCAGACAGATCCTGCAAGTTCACAGCCAATGAACTCACTCCACCTTTGACATCGGAGTGGGCGCATCATGCAGTCTACCATATACAGTACAGACCAAAAGTTTGGACACACCTTCTCATTTAAAGATTTTTCTGTATTTTCATGACTATGAAAATTGTACATTCACGCTGAAGGCATCAAAATTATGAATTAACACATGTGGAATTATATACTTAACAAAAAAGTGTGAAACAACTAAAAATATGTCTTATATCCTAGTTTCTTCAAAGTAGCCACCTTTTACTTTGATGACTGCTTTGCACACACTTGGCATTCTCTTGATGAGCTTCAAGAGGTAGTCAACGGGAATGGTTTTCACTTCACAGGTGTACCTTGTCAGGTTTAATAAGTGGGATTTCTTGCCTTATAAATGGTGTTGGGACCATCAGTTGTGTTGTGCAGAATTCTGGTGAATACACAGCTGACAGACCTACTGAATAGACTGTATGAATTTGTATTATGGCAAGAAAAAAGCAGCTAAGTAAAGAAAAACGAGTGGCCATCATTACTTTAAGAAATGAAGGTCAGTCAGTCCGAAAAATTGGGAAAACTTTGAAAGTGTCCCCAAGTGCAGTGGCAAAAATCATCAAGCGCTACAAAGAAACTGGCTCACATGAGGACCACCCCAGGAAAGGAAGACCAAGAGTCACCTCTGCTTCTGAGGATAAGTTTATCCAAGTCACCAGCCTCAGAAATCACAGGTTAACTGCAGCTCAGTTTAGAGACCAGGTCAACGCCACACAGAGTTCTAGCAGCAGACACATCTCTAAAACAACTGTTAAGAGGAGACTTTGTGCAACAGGCCTTCATGGTAAAATAGCTGCTAGGAAACCACTGCTAAGGACAGGCAACAAGCAGAAGAGACTTGTTTGGGCTAAAGAACACAAGGAATGGCCATGAGACCAGTGGAAATCTGTGCTTTGGTCTGATGAGTCCAAATTTGAGATCTTTGGTTCCAACCACCGTGTCTTTGTGCGATGCAGAAAAGGTGAATGGATGGACTCTACATGCCTGGTTCCCACCGTGAAGCATGGAGGAGGAGGTGTGATGGTGTGGGGGTGCTTTGCTGGTGACACTGTAGGGGATTCAAAATTGAAGGCATACTGAACCAGCATGGCTACCACAGCATCTTACAGCTGTATGCTATTCCATCCGCTTTGCGTTTAGTTGGACCATCATTTATTTTTCAACAGGACAATGACCCCAAACACACCTCCAGGCTGTGAAGGGCTATTTGACAAAGAAGGAGACTAATGGGGTGCTACGCCAGATGACATGGCCTCCACAGTCACCAGACCTGAACCCAATCGAGATGGTTTGGGGTGAGCTGGACTGCAGAGTGAAAGCAAAAGGGCCAACAAGTGCTAAGCATCTCTGGGAACTCCTTCAAGATTGTTGGAAGACCATTCCCGGAGACTACCTCTTGAAGCTCATCAGGAGAATGCCAAGAGTGTGCAAAGCAGTCATCAAAGCAAAAGGTGGCTACTTTGAAGAACCGGGAATATAAGACATATTTTCAGTTGTTTCACACTTTTATGTTAGGTATATAATTCCACATGTGTTAACTAGTTTTGATGCCTTCAGTGTAAATGTACAATTTTCATAGTCATGAAAATACAGTAAAATCTTTAAGGCTGGGTTCACATTGCGTTAAACCCGTCCGTTAGATGGACAACGTTACACCGTGGCATAACGCGGTGTAACGCAGTCCGTTAACGCCGCCATTGAATCCAATGTCAGACGCATCGCTAGCGCACGCCCACAATGGGCGTGCGCTAGCCATGTGCCGTCATTGAGTGACGGACCCCGAGACGCGGTCTGCAGCGTTTCCGGGTCCATCACCGCTAGCGTAGATAGAGTTAGCAGATGCTCTATCTGCGCTAGCGCGCTGCCATACCGGCACTTGCGTTAACAGCAGCCCTTTAACGTACACTCACTGGCCACTTTATTAGGTACACCTGTCCAACTTCTTGTTAACACTTAATTTCTAATCAGCCAATCACATGGCGGCAACTCAGTGCATTTAGGCATGTAGACATGGTCAAGACAATCTCCTGCAGTTCAAACCGAGCATCAGTATGGGGAAGAAAGGTGATTTGAGTGCCTTTGAACGTGGCATGGTTGTTGGTGCCAGAAGGGCTGGTCTGAGTATTTCAGAAACTGCTGATCTACTGGGATTTTCACGCACAACCATCTCTAGGGTTTACAGAGAATGGTCCGAAAAAGAAAAAAAATCCAGTGAGCGGCAGTTCTGTGGGCGGAAATGCCTTGTTGATGCCAGAGGTCAGAGGAGAATGGGCAGACTGGTTCGAGCTGATAGAAAGGCAACAGTGACTCAAATCGCCACCCGTTACAACCAAGGTAGGCCTAAGAGCATCTCTGAACGCACAGTGCGTCGAACTTTGAGGCAGATGGGCTACAGCAGCAGAAGACCACACCGGGTACCACTCCTTTCAGCTAAGAACAGGAAACTGAGGCTACAATTTGTACAAGCTCATCGAAATTGGACAGTAGAAGATTGGAAAAACGTTGCTTGGTCTGATGAGTCTCGATTTCTGCTGCGACATTCGGATGGTAGGGTCAGAATTTGGCGTAAACAACATGAAAGCATGGATCCATCCTGCCTTGTATGGAGCATCTTTGGGATGTGCAGCCGACAAATCTGCGGCAACTGTGTGATGCCATCATGTCAATATGGACCAAAATCTCTGAGGAATGCTTCCAGCACCTTGTTGAATCTATGCCACGAAGAATTGAGGCAGTTCTGAAGGCAAAAGGGGTCCAACCCGTTACTAGCATGGTGTACCTAATAAAGTGGCCGGTGAGTGTATGTGTTGAACATGCTGCTGTTAACGCAATGTGAACCTAGCCTTAATGAGATGAAGTGTCCAAACTTTTGGTCTGTACTGTAGATGTAGCAGAGCTACCGTAGACCCGTGAACAATTTAAGAGGAACACAATTCAACATTTTTTTTAGTGGTCCCTTATGGCCATAAAAAAATGTGAAAATAGACATGTATTTCCTATTTTCTTTACATTTTCCCCCAGTACCAGAAAAAAAAAGAAAAAAAAATGACAAAAATTGAGCCACATGACTTGAATATTCGAAAGAGAATTTTTTTAGTGCCGTTAAAAAAGCATGTACGTTAAAACTCAAAAATGTGCCTGGTCAAAAAGGGGGTAAAATGGCTTGGTTCTGAACTGGTTAATGACCTGCCATACATTGAGGAAGTGAATTTCTGGACATGCTGCATGTGAGGAATATTCTTTAGGCCAGTTTAACAAGTCCTGATATTTCCGGTATTGTGTGTGTCCGTCTGTGTACTACATGCGGCACACATGTAGCAACCATGTGCCACCTGTGTGCCACATCAGTACCACATGGACGGCCGCCGGGGAAGAGGCGCTACAGTAAGCGCTGTTCCCCTGCTTGCGGTGCTGAAACCGAATGTCAGCTGTTCTCCCCTTCTTGCCCGGCGAGCAGGGAAGAAAGAATGAATGATACGCAGAGGGCACAGGCTGAGTGACGTTACTGAGCCTGCACCCGCAGTGTCTCATTCATTCCCCAGTAGTTTACAGCTGGAGCGGTCGCATTAGCACCGCTCCCGGTTGTAAACTGTACATTCCCGATATAGATTACGGCTTGGGACTGACTGACTGTATGCCACACAGGTATGGGTATATTGTTGCCTTTTTATTTTGCCTTTTTTTTTTACAGGAGATGGAGGGCTTCACTTGGATTAGCAGACTAATAAAGATGGGAAACTGTGTTTATTGTTTTATTTCATTGAAAGACTTTATTCTTACTGTGTGGCGTTTTAATAACCCTTTAACAACTATAGGATTAGGAATGGGATAGAATTATTGCTGCACATGCTGTGTATGCTGTTTCTTCTTTGAAATTGGAACATGTAAGTTTAAAAACAATTTTTTATTGTTGTATTACTGTATATTCACATGTATAAGCCGAGTTCATTCTCGTGTATAAGCCGAGTTTTTCAGCACATTTTTGTGCTGAAAATGCTCCCCTTGGCTTATACAGGAGTCATTGTCCCAGAAAGACGGTGGGGGGAAGCTGCGGAGCAGTGGGTCACAGAGGCAAGAGCCGTCAGCTGCGGCTGTAACAGTGCCCGCTGCTAAAGAGCAATGAATATTCACTGCGCTGGCAGTGAATATTAATTTCTCTTATAGCGCGCACAGTTACAGCCACAGCCACCGGCTTCCAGCACACATCCTACTTACCTTCCCTGTGCGCCCTCGCTGCATCTCATTCTGGGGCCAGCAGCTCTTCTGGCAGAGCGATCGCGAGTCCCCCGCTAATTAAGGTAATGAATATTCACCCCTCTCCACTCCCATAAGCATGAAGTGAATATTCATTACTTGAATGAGCGGGGATACGTGATCGCTCAGCCGGAAGAGCTGCTGGCGCCGGAATGAGATGCAGTGAGGGAGAGCAGGGAATGTAAGTAGGATGTGTTTTTTTTATAGGAACCATGCATGCAAATATAGGGGATCAGGAGCCATGCATACAAGGATGGGGATAATAATAATGATCTTTATTTTTATATAGCTCTAACATGTTCCGCAGCGCTTTACAGTTTGCACACATTATCATCGCTGTCCCCGATGGGGCTCACAATCTAAATTCCCTATCAGTATGTCTTTGGAATGTGGGAGGAAACCGGAGAACACGGAGGAAACCCACACAAACACGGGGAGAACATACGGAGCCATGCATACAGGGACGGGGATGGGGAGCCATGCATACCAGGATAGGGATGAGGGGACAATGCATACCCGGTTTATACTCAAGTCAATAAGTTTTCCTAGTTTTTCATGGCAAAATTAGGTGCCTCGACTTATACTGGGGTCGACTTATACGCGAGTACATAGGGTACTTTGGACCACTAATTAAAAAATCCTGAGGATATAACTATGGTACATTTCCATTTATTTCTGAAGATATTGTACAGTCTATCAAAAAAATTAAGGGACGCCAATAATTGTCAGCAGCACTGGTCATAAAAAAAGACAGAAGAGAGATTGTGTTCTCATTTTAATTGACATCATGTTTGCCTGAAGTCACACAGCATACAGGCTGTTAGTCAAGTAGGAGGAGCACTGGGAGGGGAGTAGAGCTGGAGTGACAGAGGTATCAGATCTACCATAGTCATTTGCATATCAATTCAAACACTGATTTTTCAGTCACGGCTGAATGGACTTGCCATGTAATGGTATTGCAGGACTTATCCTTGAAAAGAGCTACATACGTATTTATAGCTTTGTGTGTGAAATCTTGCTGACAAGATTCCCTTTAACAATACACATCATCTGGAATTCTGATCTGCTGGTGGAAAAGACTCAGACCCCGATTCATGAAAGCATTTCTGGGGTAAATTGCTTTGAAAAGTCGCAAATTTTTGTGCAACTTGGAGATTTTGCAACATGTTAGCGTTTTTACGTCAGTTTCTCCCTTTTCTGCCAAACTGGGTCGGGCAGGGTTGTGGCGGGTTCGTGACACCACAGCTTGTCTAGTTCATAACAAGCTGTAGCATTCAGGGACTGGAGTAAAATTTCTGGCGTGCTGCACAGGGCGCACAAAACTTGTCAGACAGTATTGATTCATGAGGATGTCAGGAAGGTATGACTCCTACACGCCCTCTCGGAGAATCTGGGAATTACCATTTATTCTAAAAAACTTTTTTGCTATGGTAAAAGCTAGATCCATAGGATTTACTTTACTGGGGAACATACATTTGGTAGAATGAAAACAATTACGGTAATTTGTATTGTAGTACGTATATTTCAGTTTATGTCTCTTTCCCGACTTCTATACTATCTGAAGTTATCCTCATCAGAGCTATAAAGCCTTTTAACATTGTAAAGCGGTCATCCGCCTAGTATTCGCCATATCACGCTATTTTCCACTAATAGGTGAGAATCTGCTTTGTGTCACTGTCTGGATAGTTCCCTCTCTCTACTCCCTCTTGGGTTTGACAGTTTCCAGCCTCAACTGAACTCCCTCTCTCAAAGCATAACACCCTCCATACACAGAGAGCTTAACTTTTCTAAACCAGTTGCTGCCGGGGATTGGGGAGGGGGAAGACCTGGCCTTTTTATTTTGATAGGAAAATAAATACCTTCCATAGCAACACTCTACTCTGACTTAAATATTATGGCAAAGGAAAGAAAATTCTCTCACAAGTGTAAGGACGTATGCATACAATTAAGAGTCACATTAATAACTTACACAGAGCAATAATCAACTATGTAAGATGTTACGTTTATAATAATGATCCAGTGATTAGGTGATGAGATAAGTTTGCTGAGATTTCTCCCACTTACAACAGCTTCACACACTGAACTGATGGAAAGCTTTAAAAAAACAGTTACCGTACTCCTTACATGATCTACATGTCATGTATTGCTGTATACAGGGCCACCATCAGGGCATTACTGCCCTTAATGGCGTATGGGGGCCGGTGAGCAGTAGCTTCTGTTGACCAGGTACCAAGATCAGGAATCAGCCAATTCAGTAACTGAACGTGTGTCCGAGGATACATGTTCAGTTCAAATTTATTGTCAATCAGAGACCAGCAGCTGACGTCGGCGTGCACTTTGCTGCATATGACATCACTGCCGTGCTCCGGCATGTCCACGCCTCAAATGGATGAGGAAAAAGGCACTGCTGCACTGCAGCCAGGTAAGGAGAAAGCTTTTTGGTTATTTTTTGTATGGAGCCAGGATGGGAGTACATATGAGGCCAGGTGGCAGGATGGGAGGACATATGTGGCCCGGAGGGGCAGGATGGGAGATCATATAGGGGCAGGATGGGAGGACATATGCGGCCTGGGGGGCAGGATGGGAGTACATATGAGGCCTGAGGCAGGATGGGAGATCATATGGGGCCTAGGGGCAGGATGGGAGGACATAAGTGGCCTGGGGGCAGGATGGAAGAACATATGGGGCCTGGGGACAGGAAGGGAAATCATATCAGAATTGGGGGCAGGATGGGAGATTATAAGGGGCCTGGGGGCAGAATGGGAGATCATATGGGTTCTGGGGGTAGGATGAAAGGACATATGGGGCCTGGGGGCAGGATGGAAGGACATATGAGGTATGGGGGCAGAATGGGTTTTCATATGGAGTCTGAGGGCAGGAAGGGAAGACATAAGGGGCGTGGGGGTAGGATGGGAGGACATATGGGGCCTGGTATTAGGATGGATGGAGATATCAGGGCTGGAAGCAAGATGGGAGTTCATATGGGGCCTTGTTGTGAATTTGGTTTCTGGGCTCCCCCGGTGGTCACTGGTGGTACTGAACTTGTGTGCTTCATCGCCTCTGTTCACCTGTTTCCATCAGGATGTGGGAGTTGTCTATTTAGCCTTGCTCCTCAGTCATTTCTATGCCGGCCAACAATGTTACCAGAAGCCTTTCTGTTGCATGTTCCTGCTCCTAGACTACTATCAGCTAAGTTGGACTTGTAGTCCTAAGTTTGTTTTGCATTTTTGTTCCAGTTCTCTGTGATTGTTTATTTCTGAGGCTGGAAGCTCTTGTGAGCTGGAATTGCCACTCTGGTGTCATGAGTTGATATTAGAGTCTTAAAGTAATTCCAGGATGGTGTTTTGAAAGGGTTTTCAGCTGACTGTGAAGTTCCCTTTTCTGTCTTCCTACTATCTAGTAAGCGGACCTCAATTTGCTAAACCTATCTTCATACTTCGTATGTCAATTTCCTCTGAAATCACCGACAATATATGTGGGGGCTACTGTCTGCCTTTTGGGGAAAATTTCTCTAGAGGTAAGCCAGGTCTGTATTTTCCTCTGCTAGGGTCAGTCAGTTCTCCGGCTGGCGCTGGGCGTCTAGGGATAAAACGTAGGCACGCTACCCGGCCACTGTTATTTGTGCGGTAGGTTTAGCTCACAGTCAGCTCGAGTTCCCATCTTCCAAGAGCTAGTCCTTTTTGTATGCTTTACTACGTTCTCTTGCCATTGAGAACCATGACAGTTTGGCCGGCCAAGGGTTAAAATTATTGGCAGAAGAAAGGAGAGAAAAGAAGTCTGCAGAGAATTATTTTTTTTTTTTCTGAGTTTGCTCATTAGTTTATTCACTAGCTTCTCTGCTTACTGCAGCCTTCGTCTCTCTCTCCTTCTAATCCTTGAATGGTTCTGACTTCACCTGATGAAAATGGATCCTCAGGGTTTAGCTACAGGTCTGAACAATCTCGCTATGAAGGTTCAAAGTTTACAGGATTTTGTAATTCATGCACCTATATCTGAACCTAGAGTACCTTTGCCTGAATTTTTATCCGGGGATAGATCTCGCTTCCAGAATTTCAAACATAATTGTAAATTATTTTTGTCTCTGAGATCTCGCTCCGCTGGAGATCCTGCACAGCAGGTCAGGATTGTAATATCCTTGCTCCGGGGCGACCCTCAGGATTGGGCATTTGCTTTGGCACCAGGGGATCCTGCGTTGCTCAATGTGGATGCGTTTTTCCTGGCTTTGGGGTTGCTTTATGAGGAACCTCATTTAGAGATTCAGGCTGAAAAAGCCTTGATGGCCCTGTCTCAAGGGCAAGATGAGGCTGAAATATACTGCCAAAAATTTCGTAAGTGGTCTGTGCTTACTCAGTGGAATGAGTGCGCCCTGGCGGCGAATTTCAGAGAGGGTCTCTCTGATGCCATTAAAGATGTTATGGTGGGGTTCCCTGTGCCTGCAGGTCTGAATGAGTCCATGACAATGGCTATTCAGATTGATCGGCGTTTGCGGGAGCGCAAACCTGTGCACCATTTGGCGGTGTCTACTGAGAAGGCGCCAGAGATTATGCAATGTGATAGAATTCTGTCCAGAAGCGAACGACAGAATTTTAGGCGAAAAAATGGGTTATGCTTCTATTGTGGCGATTCAACTCTTGTCATGTTATATCAGCATGCTCTAAACGTACTAAGAAGGTTGATAAGTCTGTTTCAATTGGTACTTTACAGTCCAAGTTTATTCTATCTGTGACCCTGATTTGCTCTTTATCGTCTATTACCGCGGACGCCTATGTCGACTCTGGCGCCGCTTTGAGTCTTATGGATTGGTCCTTTGCCAAACGCTGTGGGTTTAATTTAGAGCCTCTGGAAGTTCCTATACCTCTGAAGGGTATTGACTCCACGCCATTGGCTAGTAATAAACCACAATACTGGACACAAGTAACTATGCGTATTAATCCGGATCACCAGGAGATTATTCGCTTCCTTGTGTTGTATAATCTACATGATGTGTTGGTGCTTGGATTGCCATGGCTGCAATCTCATAACCCAGTCCTCGACTGGAAAGCTATGTCTGTGTTAAGCTGGGGATGTCAGGGGACTCATGGGGACGTACCTTTGGTTTCCATTTCGTCATCTATTCCCTCTGAGATTCCGGAATTTTTATCTGATTATCGTGACGTTTTTGAGGAGCCTAAACTTGGTTCACTACCTCCGCACAGAGATTGCGATTGTACAATAGATCTGATTCCGGGCAGTAAGTTTCCAAAGGGTCGTTTATTTAATCTATCTGTGCCTGAACACGCTGCTATGCGGGAATATATTAAGGAGTCCTTGGAAAAGGGACATATTCGTCCTTCGTCATCTCCCTTAGGAGCCGTTTTTTTCTTTGTATCTAAAAAAGATGGCTCTTTGAGGCCGTGTATTGATTATCGGCTTTTGAATAAAATCACGGTTAAATATCAGTATCCTTTGCCACTGCTTACTGATTTGTTTGCTCGAATAAAGGGGGCCAAGTGGTTCTCTAAGATTGATCTTCGTGGGGCGTATAATTTAGTGCGAATTAAGCAGGGGGATGAGTGGAAAACCGCATTTAATACGCCTGAGGGCCATTTTGAGTATTTAGTAATGCCTTTTGGTCTTTCAAATGCCCCTTCAGTCTTTCAGTCTTTTATGCATGACATTTTCCGTGAATATTTGGATAAATTTATGATTGTGTATCTGGATGATATTTTGATTTTTTCGGACGACTGGGACTCTCATGTCCAACAGGTCAGGAGGGTTTTTCAGGTTTTGCGCTCTAATTCCTTGTGTGTAAAGGGTTCTAAGTGCGTTTTTGGGGTTCAAAAGATTTTGTTTTTGGGGTACATTTTTTCCCCCTCTTCCATTGAGATGGACCCTGTCAAGGTTCAGGCTATTTGTGATTGGACGCAACCCTCTTCTCTTAAGAGCCTTCAGAAGTTTTTGGGCTTTGCTAATTTTTATCGTCGATTTATAACTGGTTTTTCTGATGTTGCTAAACCGTTGACTGATTTGACTAAGAAGGGTGCTGATGTTGCTGATTGGTCCCCTGCTGCTGTGGAGGCCTTTCGGGAGCTTAAGCGCCGCTTTTCTTCCGCCCCTGTATTGCGTCAGCCTGATGTTACTCTTCCTTTTCAGGTTGAGGTCGACGCTTCAGAAATCGGAGCTGGGGCGGTTTTGTCGCAGAAAAGTTCCGACTGCTCCGTGATGAGACCTTGCGCGTTCTTTTCTCGTAAATTTTCGCCCGCTGAGCGAAATTATGATATTGGTAATCGGGAGCTCTTGGCTATGAAGTGGGCTTTTGAGGAGTGGCGTCATTGGCTTGAGGGGGCTAGACATCAGGTGGTGGTATTGACTGACCACAAGAATTTGATTTATCTTGAGTCTGCCAGGCGCCTGAATCCTAGACAGGCGCGCTAGTCGTTATTTTTCTCTCGGTTTAATTTTGTGGTTTCTTACCTACCGGGTTCTAAAAATGTGAAGGCGGATGCCCTTTCTAGGAGTTTTGAGCCTGATTCCCCTGGTAATTCTGAACCTACAGGTATCCTTAAGGATGGAGTGATATTATCTGCTGTTTCCCCAGACTTGCGTCGGGTCTTGCAGGAGTTTCAGGCGGATAGACCTGATCATTGCCCGCCTGGTAGAATGTTTGTTCCTGATGATTGGACCAGTAGAGTCATATCGGAGGTCCATTCTTCTGCGTTAGCTGGTCATCCTGGAATCTTTGGTACCAGGGATTTGGTGGCTAGGTCCTTCTGGTGGCCTTCCCTGTCGCGAGATGTGCGAGGTTTTGTGCAGTCTTGTGATGTTTGTGCTCGGGCCAAGCCTTGTTGTTCTCGGGCTAGTGGATTGTTGTTATCTTTGCCTATTCCGAAGAGGCCTTGGACTCACATCTCCATGGACTTTATTTCTGATCTCCCTGTTTCTCAGAAGATGTCTGTCATCTGGGTGGTGTGTGACCGTTTCTCTAAGATGGTCCATTTGGTCCCCTGGCCTAAATTGCCTTCCTCATCCGAGTTGGTTCCTCTGTTTTTTCAAAATGTGGTTCGCTTGCATGGTATTCCGGAGAATATCGTGTCTGACAGGGGAACCCAATTCGTGTCTAGATTTTGGCGAGCGTTCTGTGCTAGGATGGGCATTGATTTGTCTTTTTCGTCTGCTTTCCATCCTCAGACTAATGGCCAGACCGAGCGAACTAATCAGACCTTGGAGACTTATTTGAGGTGTTTTGTGTCTGCGGATCAGGATGATTGGGTTGCCTTTTTGCCCTTGGCGGAGTTTGCCCTCAATAATCGGGCTAGTTCTGCCACCTTGGTTTCTCCTTTCTTCTGTAATTCGAGGTTTCATCCTCGTTTCTCTTCCGGTCAGGTGGAGTCTTCGGATTGTCCTGGAGTGGATGCTGTGGTGGAGAGGTTGCATCAGATTTGGGGGCATGTGGTGGACAATTTGAAGTTGTCCCAGGAGAAGACTCAGCATTTTGCCAACCGCCGTCGTTGTGTTGGTCCTCGTCTTTGTGTTGGGGACTTGGTGTGGTTGTCTTCTCGTTTTGTCCCTATGAAGGTTTCTTCTCCTAAGTTTAAGCCTCGGTTTATCGGCCCGTACAAGATATTGGAGATTCTTAACCCTGTGTCCTTTCGTTTGGACCTCCCTGCATCTTTTTCTATTCATAATGTCTTCCATCGGTCATTGTTGCGCAAGTATGAGGTACCGGTTGTGCCTTCCGTTGAGCCTCCTGCTCCGGTGTTGGTTGAGGGTGAGTTGGAGTACGTTGTCGAGAAGATCTTGGACTCCCGTGTTTCCAGACGGAGACTTCAGTATCTGGTCAAGTGGAAGGGCTACGGTCAGGAGGATAATTCTTGGGTGACAGCCTCTGATGTTCATGCCTCCGATTTGGTCCGTGCCTTTCATAGGGCTCATCCTGATCGCCCTGGTGGTTCTGGTGAGGGTTCGGTGCCCCCTCCTTGAGGGGGGGGTACTGTTGTGAATTTGGTTTCTGGGCTCCCCCGGTGGTCACTGGTGGTACTGAACTTGTGTGCTTCATCGCCTCTGTTCACCTGTTTCCATCAGGATGTGGGAGTTGTCTATTTAGCCTTGCTCCTCAGTCATTTCTATGCCGGCCAACAATGTTACCAGAAGCCTTTCTGTTGCATGTTCCTGCTCCTAGACTACTATCAGCTAAGTTGGACTTGTAGTCCTAAGTTTGTTTTGCATTTTTGTTCCAGTTCTCTGTGATTGTTTATTTCTGAGGCTGGAAGCTCTTGTGAGCTGGAATTGCCACTCTGGTGTCATGAGTTGATATTAGAGTCTTAAAGTAATTCCAGGATGGTGTTTTGAAAGGGTTTTCAGCTGACTGTGAAGTTCCCTTTTCTGTCTTCCTACTATCTAGTAAGCGGACCTCAATTTGCTAAACCTATCTTCATACTTCGTATGTCAATTTCCTCTGAAATCACCGACAATATATGTGGGGGCTACTGTCTGCCTTTTGGGGAAAATTTCTCTAGAGGTAAGCCAGGTCTGTATTTTCCTCTGCTAGGGTCAGTCAGTTCTCCGGCTGGCGCTGGGCGTCTAGGGATAAAACGTAGGCACGCTACCCGGCCACTGTTATTTGTGCGGTAGGTTTAGCTCACAGTCAGCTCGAGTTCCCATCTTCCAAGAGCTAGTCCTTTTTGTATGCTTTACTACGTTCTCTTGCCATTGAGAACCATGACAGGGCCTGGGGCAGGATGGGAGATATGGGGCCTGAGGGCAGGATGGGAGATATGGGGCCTGAGGGCAGGATGGGAGATCATATGAGGCCTGGGGGTAGGAAGAGAAGACATATCGGGCTGGGGACAGGATGGAAGATCATATGGGGCCTGGGGGCAGGATTGGAGGACATATGGTGCCAGGGGGCAGGATGGGAGATTATATGTGGCCAGGAAACAGGATGGGAGAACATGTGGGGTCAGGATGGAGACATGTAGGGTCAGGATGGGAGAACATAAGGGGCCAGGATGGGAGAAGATATGAGGCCAGGGTGGGTGAAGATATGAGGCCAGGATGTGAGAACATAAGGGGCCAGGATGGGAGAACATATGGGGCCAGGAATGAGACACACGGGGCCAGTACTGAGACACATGTGGTCAGGAATGAGACACAAGAGGCCAGGAATGAGACACAAGGAGCCAGGAATGAGACACATTATGACCGGCAGGGGCCAGGAATGAGACATTATTACCGAAAGAGGCCAGAATGTGGGAGCCTATTACCAGAAGGGGCCAGGATGCGGCGGGACATTATTACCATAGGGGCTAATTAAGGGATATTATTACTGCTGTGATGTATTTTATTTTTGAGGATGCTATTTTCAATGGGGAGGTCCTGTTACTGTGTCGGGAGACACTATATTGTTTTTTTTCTTCATCTGGCGTAGTGTAAAAGTTGGGGAAAAATTGGGGAATGTGCTCTGGAAAGGCTGCTCTAGATATCTGTGTGTTATTTTCTGCAGAGACCAAGTCCTGGCTGGAAGAAGTGATGGCGGTCTATGCTGGATGAAAAAGAAAAGCGAAGATGAGTATTTTCAACTAGAGACATCACTGGTGAGCCAGTGTGTTACCTGTATGCTTACACTATATACTGTATACTATGTACAGACCTCCTGTGTATAATGTCACTGGTGATCACTGTATTGCCTGTACACTATATATATAGCTCATATGTATAATGGCAGTGGTGATCACTGTATTACCTGTAAACTGACACGATATACAGAACTCCTGTATATAATGTCACTAGTGATCACTGTATTACCTGTACACTGACACTATATACAGAGCTCCAGTGTATAACGTCACTGGTGATCACTGTATCAATAATCAGAACCTCCCACTCCCGTCTCCAAGACTTTACACGTGCTGCGCCGACTCTTTGGAATGCACTACCTAGGTTAATACGAATAATCCCCAATCCCCACAGTTTTAAGCGTGCCCTAAAAACTCATTTGTTCAGATTGGCCTACTGCCTCAACGCATTAACCTAACTATCCCTGTGTGGCTCATTAAAAAAAAAACAAAACAAAAAAACCATAATCAGGTTCCTCGCATCATGTTCTCATATACTTCATGCAGTTAATAGCCTCTGTGTCTGTACTGCTACATACTTAGGCAGTGAACTGGTTCCTGCAGCTCTGTCATGATTCCAATGGCAGGGAATCACCAAAAGGGCAAGCACAAAAATAGGACAAGCTCTAGGGTGATGGAACCTGAGCTGACCGCGATCCTGAACTTAACACAAACACTATCAGCAGCCGGGGAACGTACCTACGGGGACTCTAGACGTCTCGCGCCAGCCGGAGAACTAACTTCCCCTAGAAGATGAAAAGCAGACCTCTCTTGCCTCCTAGAGAAATACCCCAAAGGGATAGCAGCCCCCCACATATAATGACGGTGAATTAAGAGGAAGGCACATACGCAGGTATGAAAACAGTTTTAGCAAAATGAGGCCCGCTACAGCTAGATAGCAGAAGGATACAAAAGAGATCTAGGCGGTCAGCGAAAAACCCTTTCTTCAAAAAACCATCCTGAAATTACTGGGACCCATGTGCCAACTCATGGTACATGGGGAGTAATTTCAGCCCACTAGAGCAACCAGCAGCAAAGATTCATATGTATGCAAGCTGGACTAAAAACATGATAAGGCAGAACACAAAAAACAGGAAAATCAGAACTTAGCTTGTCCAGCAGATTATAGGAGCAGGTAGCAGAGGCAAACAGAGACACTCTGATTACATTGATAGCCGGCAAGGGAATGACAGGAAAGCCAGGTTAAATAGGAAACACCCAGCCTATGATGGACAGGTAGAAACCAGAGACCGCAACCCACCAAAGTCACCCAGTACCACTTGTAACCACCAGAGGGAGCCCAAAAACAGAATCCACAACAGTACCCCCCCCTTGAGGAGGGGTCACCGAACCCTCACGAGAACCCCCAGGGCGATCAGGATGAGCTCTATGGAAGGCGCGGACCAAATCAGTCGCATGAACATCAGAGGCGACCACCCAGGAATTATCCTCTTGACCCTTCCACTTAACCAAATACTGGAGTTTACGTCTGGAAACACGAGAATCCAAGATCTTCTCAACAACATACTCCAATTCTCCCTCCACCAGCACCGGAGCAGGAGGCTCAACCGAAGGAACAACGGGCACCTCATACCTCCGCAATAACGACCGATGGAACACATTATGAATAGCAAACGATGCTGGGAGATCCAAACGAAAAGACACAGGGTTAAGAATCTCCAAGATCTTATAAGGACCGATGAACCGAGGCTTGAACTTAGGAGAAGAGACCTTCATAGGGACAAAACGAGAAGACAACCACACCAAGTCCCCAACACGAAGTCGGGGACCCACGCGGCGACGGCGATTAGCAAACTGCTGAGCCTTCTCCTGAGACAACTTTAAATTGTCCACCACCTGATTCCAAATCTGATGTAGCCTGTCCACCACCACGTCCACTCCAGGACAATCCGAAGGCTCCACCTGACCAGAGGAAAAACGAGGATGAAACCCCGAATTACAAAAGAAAGGAGAAACCAAAGTGGCAGAACTAGCCCGATTATTAAGGGCAAATTCGGCCAGCGGCAAAAAGGCAACCCAGTCATCTTGATCAGCAGAAACAAAACACCTTAAATAAGTTTCCAAGGTCTGATTAGTTCGCTCCGTCTGGCCATTCGTCTGAGGATGGAATGCAGACGAGAAAGACAAATTAATGCCCATCTTAGCACAAAACGTCCGCCAAAATCTAGACACAAACTGGGATCCCCTGTCAGAAACGATATTCTCCGGAATCCCATGCAAACGAACCACGTTCTGAAAAAACAAAGGGACCAACTCAGAGGAGGAAGGCAACTTAGGCAAGGGTACCAAATGAACCATCTTAGAAAAGCGGTCACACACAACCCAGATGACGGACATTTTCTGTGAGACAGGGAGATCTGAAATAAAATCCATGGAAATGTGCGTCCAAGGCCTCTTCGGGATAGGCAAGGATAACAACAACCCACTGGCCGGAGAACAGCAAGGCTTAGCCCGAGCACACACTTCACAAGACTGCACAAAGGTACGCACATCCCTTGACAAGGAAGGCCACCAAAAAGACCTGGCCACCAAGTCTCTAGTACCAAATATTCCAGGATGACCAGCCAATGCAGAAGAATGGACCTCGGAGATGACTCTACTGGTCCAATCATCCGGAACAAACAGTCTTTCTGGTGGACAACGATCAGGTTTATCCGCCTGAAACTCCTGCAATGCACGTCGCAAGTCTGGGGAGACGGCGGACAATATTACCCCATCCCTAAGGATACCAGTAGGCCCAGAGTCTCCAGGAGAGTCAGGCACAAAACTCCTGGAAAGAGCATCTGCCTTCACATTCTTTGAACCTGGCAGGTATGAAACCACAAAATTGAAACGAGAAAAAAACAATGACCAACGAGCCTGTCTAGGATTCAGACGCCTGGCAGACTCAAGGTAAATCAGATTTTTGTGATCAGTCAAGACCACCACACGATGTCTAGCACCCTCAAGCCAATGACGCCACTCCTCAAATGCCCACTTCATGGCCAAAAGCTCCCGATTACCCACATCATAATTCCGCTCGGCGGGCGAGAATTTTCTAGAAAAGAACGCACATGGCTTCATCACCGAGCCATCGGAACTTCTCTGTGACAAAACCGCCCCCGCTCCAATCTAGGAAGCATCAACCTCAACCTGAAAAGGAAGTGAAACATCTGGTTGACATAACACAGGAGCAGAAGAAAACCGGCGCTTAAGTTCCTGAAATGCCTCCACAGCCGTAGGAGACCAATCAGCAACATCAGCACCTTTCTTAGTCAAATCAGTCAAAGGTTTAACAACACTGGAAAAATTAGCAATGAAACGACGATAAAAATTAGCAAAACCCAAGAACCTCTGAAGACTCTTAACAGATGTAGGTTGTGTCCAGTCAAAGATCACCTGAACCTTGACGGGATCCATCTCAATAGTAGAAGGAGAAAAAATGTACCCCAAAAAAGAAATCTTCTGAACTCCAAAGAGACATTTTGAGCCCTTCACAAACAAAGAATTGGCCCGCAGGACTTGAAACACCTTCCTGACCTGTAGAACATGAGACTCCCAGTCATCAGAAAAAACCAAAATATCATCCAAATACACAATCATAAACTTATCCAGATATTCACGGAAAATATTGTGCATAAAGGACTGAAAGACTGAAGGAGCATTAGAAAGTCCAAAAGGCATTACCAAATACTCAAAATGGCCCTCAGGCGTATTAAATGCGGTTTTCCACTCATCACCCTGCTTTATCCGCACAAGATTATACGCACCGCGAAGATCTATCTTAGTGAACCACCTAGCCCCCTTAATGCGAGCAAACAAATCAGTCAATAATGGCAATGGATACTGATATTTGACTGTAATCTTATTCAGAAGGCGATAATCTATACAAGGCCTCAGGGAACCATCTTTTTTAGCCACGAAAAAAAAACCTGCTCCCAGAGGGGACGAAGATGGACGAATATGTCCCTTTTCCAAGGACTCCTTAATATAATTCCGCATAGCAGTATGCTCTGGCACTGACAGATTAAATAAACGACCCTTAGGGAACTTACTGCCAGGAATTAAATCTATAGCACAGTCACAATCCCTATGAGGAGGGAGCGAATTGAGCTTAGGCTCCTCAAAAACATCCCGATAGTCAGACAAAAACGCAGGGACCTCAGAAGGAGTAGATGAAGCGATTGAAATCAGAGGTGCATCATCATGAACCCCCTGACATCCCCAGCTTAACACAGACATTGTTTTCCAATCCAGGACTAGATTATGAGTTTGTAACCATGGCAGACCAAGCACTAGTACATCATGTAAATTATACAGTACAAGGAAGCGAATCACCTCCTGATGAACGGGAGTCATGCGCATGGTCACTTGTGTCCAGTACTGCGGTTTATTCATAGCCAATGGTGTAGAGTCAATTCCCTTCAAAGGAATAGGAACTTCCAGAGGCTCCAGACTAAAACCGCAGCGTTTGGCAAATTAACCAATCCATAAGACTCAGGGCAGCGCCCGAATCCACATAGGCATTGACGGAAATGGATGACAGTGAACAAATCAGAGTTACAGACAAAATGAACTTAGACTGCAGAGTACTAATGGCAAAAGATTTATCAACCTTTTTTGTGCGTTTAGAGCATGTTGATATAACATGAGCTGAATCACCACAATAAAAACACAATCCATTTTTCCGCCTATAATTTTGCCGTTCACTTCTGGACTGAATTCTATCACATTGCATAGTCTCAGGTGCCTGTTCAGAAGACACCGCCAACTGGTGCACAGGTTTGCGCTCCCGTAAACGCCGATCAATCTGAATGGCCATAGTCATAGACTCATTCAGACCTGTAGGCGCAGGGAACCCCACCATAATATCCTTAATGGCCTCAGAAAGACCATTTCTGAAGTTTGCAGCCAGGGCGCACTCATTCCACTGAGTAAGCACCGACCATTTCCGAAATTTTTGACAATATACTTCCGCTTCATCATGCCCCTGAGAGAGGGCCAATAAAGCCTTTTCAGCCTGAATCTCCAGGTTAGGTTCCTCATAGAGCAATCCCAGTGCCAGAAAAAACGCATCCACACTGAGCAATGCAGGATCCCCTGGTGCCAATGCAAATGCCCAATTCTGAGGGTCACCCCGCAGGAAAGATATAACAATCTTGACCTGCTGAGCAGGGTCTCCAGAGGAGCGAGATTTCAAAGAAAGAAACAATTTGCAATTGTTCCTGAAATTCAAGAAGGTAGATCTATCTCCAGAAAAAAACTCTGGAATAGGAATTCTAGGTTCAGACATAGGAGTGTGAACAACAAAATCCTGTATGTTTTGAACCTTAGCAGCAAGATTATTCAGGCTGGAAGCCAAACTCTGGACATCCATGTTAAACAGCTAAGGTCAGAGCCATTCAAGGGTTAAGAGGAGGTAAGAAGCAGCTAGACACAGCAATTAAGGGCTAGGCAGCAAAACTCTGAGAAAAGAAAAAAAAAAAAATCCCCCTCAACACTTCTTTTTCTCCTGCTTCAGCCCAAACTTTCGGGCCAGCTATACTGTCATGATTCCAATGGCAGGGAATCACCAAAAGGGCAAGCACAAAAATAGGACAAGCTCTAGGGTGATGGAACCTGAGCTGACCGCGATCCTGAACTTAACACAAACACTATCAGCAGCCGGGGAACGTACCTACGGGGACTCTAGACGTCTCGCGCCAGCCGGAGAACTAACTTCCCCTAGAAGATGAAAAGCAGACCTCTCTTGCCTCCTAGAGAAATACCCCAAAGGGATAGCAGCCCCCCACATATAATGACGGTGAATTAAGAGGAAGGCACATACGCAGGTATGAAAACAGTTTTAGCAAAATGAGGCCCGCTACAGCTAGATAGCAGAAGGATACAAAAGAGATCTAGGCGGTCAGCGAAAAACCCTTTCTTCAAAAAACCATCCTGAAATTACTGGGACCCATGTGCCAACTCATGGTACATGGGGAGTAATTTCAGCCCACTAGAGCAACCAGCAGCAAAGATTCATATGTATGCAAGCTGGACTAAAAACATGATAAGGCAGAACACAAAAAACAGGAAAATCAGAACTTAGCTTGTCCAGCAGATTATAGGAGCAGGTAGCAGAGGCAAACAGAGACACTCTGATTACATTGATAGCCGGCAAGGGAATGACAGGAAAGCCAGGTTAAATAGGAAACACCCAGCCTATGATGGACAGGTAGAAACCAGAGACCGCAACCCACCAAAGTCACCCAGTACCACTTGTAACCACCAGAGGGAGCCCAAAAACAGAATCCACAACACAGCTCTACATGAACACCCGAGCCTTACACTGACTGGTCCGGATAACTAAAGCAATTGTTACCATCCACCTCTCGTGTCTCCCTTTTCCTCATAGTTTGTAAGCTTGCGAGCAGGGCCCTCACTCCTCTTGGTATCTATTTTGAACTGTGATTTCTGTTATGCTGTAATGTCTATTGTCTGTACAAGTCCCCTCTATAAGTTGTAAAGCGCTGCAGAATATGTTGGCGCTATATAAATAAAATTATTATTATTATTACCTGTAAACTATATGCAAAGCTCGAGTGTATAATGTTACTGGTGGTCCCTGTATTACCTGTACACTATACACTATGTACAGCGCTCCTGTGTATAAATTTACTTGTGAACCCTGTATTAAATGTACACTGACACTATATACAGAGATCCTGTATATAATGACAGTGGTGAATCCCTGTATTACCTGTATACTGACACTATACACTTTATACTATGTACAGAGCTAATGTATATAATGGAACTTATGGTAATATTAGTATTGTTTTTTCTTATTAATGATCAGTATTGTAATATTTGGTTACTATATGGTAGTAAAATTTGGCCTGGTCATGGTGTGGTGGTATTTCTCCCTTGTACAGTATGTGTTATTATTTGGTCACAATGTGGTGGTAATATGTGGTCTGGTCGCGGTGTGGCTGTATTTCTTCCTTGTAACTGTATAACTGTATGTGGTATTATTCAGTCACTGTGTTGGTAATATGTGGTCTGGTCACTTGTGTGGCAGCAGTTCTCCCTTGTACGTGGAATTATTTTGTTGATTTATGCTGATAATGTGTAATATTATTGGTATTGGTATGGTGGATTGTTTTGTGTATGGCAGTCATGTGTTCTTTCTGATATTAAGTAGGAGAAAATTATTTATTTCCATTAGTGATTAAATACTTGGAGCAAGATGCACTTACAGGGGTTCTCCGGTGAAAACGAGTAATCAGCTCTCCACAGGATCATGATAACTTATTGATTTGTGGGGTTCTGACTGCTGGGACCCGGCCGATTGGAAGAATGTGGAGCTTTTATCCCCATTAGACTGGAGTGGCATGTGTGACTTTACCACTGATCCATTCATTCCCTCAGTGGCTGCGAGTGTTACGCTTGTTTTTTTTCTGGAAGCCCCAAAGAGAATGAATGGAGCTGCGGTCAGACCTCCCACCTGCCGCTCCCTTTTAAAATGATAAAAATGTCCGGTCAGGGATGAAACTTCCAAATTCTTGGTGCGGTTTCCAATGGTTGGAAGCAAACAATCAATAAGTTATCACCTATCGTGTTTAGCCCATGGATCGGTGTGTTTTAACCAAAGTAGCCCTTTAATACAAACTACCATAATTGTACATCCCAGATATGGTGGCACAGAGTAAATATGCAGGAGTCTCCTGTGTTTTACATTCGATGCTCCACTATAACGGGAATAATGGCTAACAGGTATTTGCATTGGGTGGGCCCCTAGGGTCAATTCCTCCTGTGAGCCCCAGACTCCCCAGTCCGACGCTGATTGTAACCCATACTTTGTACCAAAATACAATCATACTGTTCGATACTTCATAACAATTACAGAATTTAAAACTCCAGCTTTGATGCCTCCATCAAATCCAATCTATAATATAACGCTGGGAGCGTCACTCTGTCCGAAGCCTCTATAGACTGCGCAAGCGCAAGCGCCGGCACAGTCTGGACCCCACAGAGAGACGCTCCCAGGAGATCGCGGTATGCGTAAGCGCTGAACGCACCGCGATCTCCAACGGAGAAGCAGGGACGAGCCAGGAGGCGGAGGGTGAGTATATTTACCTGTCTTGTTCCACTGCTGCGCGCTGCTCCATCCTCCACCTGCGACGTTCAGTTCAGAGGGCGCGATGATGCGCTTAATGCGCACCGCCCTCTGACTGAAGAGGCAGAGGACCCCGGAAGACAGAGAGGCGCGCAGCAGTGGAACGGGGGACAGGTAAATATAGCAAGTGCCAGGGGCCTGAGCTAGCGGCGACTCCGGCACCTGACCCCCACAGCGCGCCGGTGTCCCCGCCTGCTCAGGCCCCCAGCACTCGGCGCCACGCACAGCCGCCCGCACTCTCAGCACCACCCCGCACAGCCGCCAGCACTCACCACCGCCAGGCACAGCCGCCCGCACTCTCAGCACCACCCTGCACAGCCGCCCGCACTCACCACCGCCAGGCACAGCCGCCCGCACTCTCAGCACCACCCCGCACAGCCGCCCGCACTCACCACCGCCAGGCACAGCTGCCCGCACTCTCAGAACCACCACGCACAGCCGCCCGAACTCACCACCGCCACGCACAGCCGCCCGCACTCACCACTGCCACGCACAGCCGCCCGCACTCACCACTGCCACGCACAGCCGCCCGCACTCTCAGCACCACCACGCACAGCCGCCTGAACTCACCACCGCCACGCACAGCCGCCCGCACTCACCACCGCCACGCACAGCCGCCCGCACTCTCAGCACCACCCCGCACAGCCGCCCGCACTCACCACCGCCAGGCACAGCCGCCCGCACTCTCAGAACCACCACGCACAGCCGCCCGAACTCACCACCGCCACGCACAGCCGCCCGCACTCACCACTGCCACGCACAGCCGCCCGCACTCTCAGCACCACCACGCACAGCCGCCCGCACTCACCACCACCACGCACAGCCGCCCGCACTCACCACCGCCACGCACAGCCGCCCGCACTCACCACCGCCACGCACAGCCGCCCGCACTCACCACCGCCACGCACAGCCGCCCACACTCTCAGCACCACCACGCACAGCTGCCCGAACTCACCACCGCCACGCACAGCCGCCCGCACTCACCACCGCCACGCACAGCCGCCCACACTCTCAGCACCACCACGCACAGCTGCCCGAACTCACCACCGCCACGCACAGCCGCCCGCACTCACCACTGCCACGCACAGCCGCCCACACTCACCACCGCCACGCACAGCCGCCCGCACTCACCACCGCCACGCACAGCCGCCCGCACTCTCAGCACCACCATGCACAGCCGCCTGAACTCACCACCGCCACGCACAGCCGCCCGCACTCATCACCACCACGCACAGCCGCCCGCACTCTCAGCACCGCCACGCACAGCCTCCCGCACTCAGCACAGCCGCCGGCACTCAGCACAGCCGCCGGCACTCAGCACAGCCACCGGCACTCAGCACAGCCGCCGGCACTCAGCACAGCCACCGGCACTCAGCACAGCCGCCTGCACTCAGCACCGCCACGCACAGCCGCCCGCACTCAGCACAGCCGCCCGCACTCAGCACAGCCACGCACAGCCGCCCGCACTCAGCACAGCCGCCCGCACTCAGCACCGCCACGCACAGCCGCCTGCACTCAGCACCGCCACGCACAGCCGCCCGCACTCAGCACAGCCACGCACAGCCTCCCGCACTCAGCACAGCCACGCACAGCCGCCAGCACTCAGCACAGCCACGCACAGCCGCCGGCACTCAGCACAGCCACGCACAGCCGCCGGCACTCAGCACAGCCACGCACAGCCGCCGGCACTCAGCACAGCCGCCGGCACTCAGCACAGCCGCCGGCACACAGCACAGCCGCCGGCACTCAGCACAGCCACGCACAGCCGCCCGCACTCAGCACCGCCACGCACAGCCGCCGGCACTCAGCACAGCCGCCGGCACTCAGCACAGCCGACGGCACACAGCACAGCCGCCGGCACTCAGCACAGCCACGCACAGCCGCCCGCACTCAGCACCGCCACGCACAGCCTACCGCACTCAGCACAGCCACGCACAGCCGCCGGCACTCAGCACAGCCACGCACAGCCGCCGGCACTCAGCACAGCCACGCACAGCCGCCGGCACTCAGCACAGGCGCCGGCACTCAGCACAGCCGCCGGCACTCAGCACAGCCACGCACAGCCGCCTGCACTCAGCACAGCCACGCACAGCCGCCCGCACTCAGCACCGCCACGCACAGCCGCCCGCACTCAGCACAGCCGCCCGCACTCAGCACAGCCGCCCGCACTCAGCACAGCCGCACTCGGGCAGTAGAGCCGGAGAGAGAAAGATGAGAGCAACATATGGCAGAATGGAAACAGGAACAGGCAGAATGGGTGCAGCACATTACAACCGAATGGGGGCACAGGATGGGAGCAGCACATGACAGAATGGGGGCGCAGGATGGGAGCACCACATGACAGAATGGAGGCGCATGATGGGAGCAGCACATGACAGAATGATTGCGCACGATGGCAGCAGCACATGACAGAATGGGGGCGCACACATGACAGGATGGGGGTGCAGGATGGGAGCACATGACAGAATGGGAGCAGCACATGACAGGATGGGGGCACAGGATGGGAGCAGCACATGACAGAATGGGGGCACAGGATGGGAGCAGCACATGACAGAATGGGGGCGCACACACATGACAGGATGGGGGTGTAGGATGGAGCAGCATATCACAGGATGGGGGCGCAGGATGGGAGCACATGACAGGATGGAGACGCAGGATGGAGCAGCACATAATAGGATGGGGGCGCAGGATGGGAGCACGTGACAGGATGGGGATGCAGGATGGAGCACCACATGACAGGATGGGGGCGCAGGATGGAGCAGCACATGACAGGATGGGAGAGCAAGATGGGAGCAGCACATACCAGGATGGAGACCATATACCAATATAAATGCTCGCCACCCGGGCGTAGAACGGGTTCAATAGCTAGTACCTGTATAAGGTTGGCTGCTGGAGTCCGACGCTTCTCAAAATGCTTCTGTCTATGTTGTTCTTGAACTTTTAGAGCAAAACCAGAACCCAAGATGCCCTGTTATAGAATAAAATACCAATTTTGTACCATTCATTTTAAAAGCTGATGTTGGTTATTTAGATTAATTTAACAAACTCACCGCAGGAAGTGCAAAAAAGGATGTGCCAAGAAGAGCAAACCCAGCAGCGAGGACTCTCCCAAGCCACGTATGAGGTGTCTTATCCCCATAACCAATCGTAGTAAGTGTAATCTGCCAAAATATGGAAATATGAATACAATTAAGACACATGAATACTAGATCACAACATATGAATTCATTTATTTGCAAAGCTCTATACCGCTTTAAATGACAAAATATAAATGCAAGTAAAATGATCACTATCTTTGTATTGTACATATGAAAAATATTTTTAAAAAAGCTTCTCTATTTTAATTACTGAAGCAGTTATTAAAAGGTGTCTCCACCATTTTACAGTTTATTTACAGACTTAAAGGGAATCTGTCACCCCAAAAATCAAGGGTGAGGTAAGCCCACTGGCATCAGGGGCTTATCTACTGCATTCTGTAATGCTGTAGATAAGCCCCCGATGTATCCTAAAAGATGAGAAAAAGAGGTTATATTATACTCACCCAGGGGCGTTCCCGCTGCTGTCCGGGTCCTCCTATCTTCATCAGATGACGTCCTCTTCTGGTCTTCATGCTGCGGCTCCGGCGCAGGTGTACTTTGTCTGTCCTGTTGAGGGCAAAGTACTGCAGTGCGCAGGTGCTGGGCCTCTCTGACCTTTCCTGGCGCCTGCGCACTGCAGTACTTTGCTCTGCCCTCAACAGGGCGGACAAAGTACACCTGCGCCGGAGCCACAGCATGAAGACCAGAAGAGGATGTCATCTGATGAAGATGGGAGGCCCTGTACCAGACCCCGAAGCCCATCGGACCGGACCGCAGCGGAAACGCCCCTGGGTGAGTATAATCTAACCTCTTTTTCTCATCTTTCAGGATACATCGGGGGCTTATCTACAACATTACAGAATGCTGTAGATAAGCTCCTGATGCCGGTGGGCTTACCTCACCCTCGGTTTTGGGGGTGACAGATTCCCTTTAATGCAGAAAAAAAGTTAGGCATCCTTGTAAATACACTGAATTCATTATCTTATTCTTAAGTTGAGTTATACCCTGTGGTGTTGCAGATGTCAACGTGCACCTTTTGATTTGAAATTGCACTATGATGGATTGTGGAAACTCTTGTTCTTGAGATGGTCCAAAATCAGATTGTCTCAGGGGATATACAACATGCAATGCATTCAGATACTCCTGCAAATAAGACATAAATGGATGTGCAGTGTTGTGGTCTCTAAGATATCTTACTGGTGAAGGTCCAAATGCTAGGGCCCCTGCAAAAGATGACCAATCAGTATATCTCTGACACCGCTCTATTACTGCAGCACAGTCCTATTTACTAAATAGCTGGGATTTAATATGCTAGATGGTGCTATGATGCATGGTGGCACTGGCAGGACATACTATCAACAACACATTGGGGAAATCAAACTTAACACTCCAAAAATGCCTAATGCAAGACCTGAATTCTTCTATACCAGATGTGTTTTGCAGGTAATTTCTTGTGACTGCAATTTGGGAACAAGTCCTATCAGCAGCTCTGCACCTGGGTTTCATCTGGCACAGACAGGTCTGTTCCACTTAGCCTTGCAAGTACATCTTCAAATGACAATTTAGGGCCATGTTTTAGCAGCTCTGAATGTTTAAGCTAATTCCCAGACGGCCATGACCTAGTATTCTGCACTTAGTATTTTTTTATTTTCTAACTATGGTCTGGCCAGATTTGTCTGCAAGTTCATTCAAGTTTTATTTTAGTAAATTCCAATCGTACAGGAAAATCAGACCAGTTATATCTTAGAAAAAGTTTTTTTTTAAAAAAGTTACGTATCACTGATGGGGAAATTTGCTATAATTGAATTAGTGATAGAGGAAGGTTTTGGTTTATTCATGTTTATTGCAAGAACATAGTGATTTCTTAGTGATTCAGGCCACAAGACTTTGATTTTGAACAATCTTATATGTCGGGGTACAAGGGTTTATAGTGAGGTACATTTCTGAAAGAAGTATAACTCTGCCTACAGGTTTTGAGAATAGGTCTGTTAGCTTGTAATGTTCCCGCCGCTGCACAGGGGGAGTCTTTAACCATGTCTGCTGCAGTCTCCCATTCTGCATCAGCCGCAGTGGAGCCTGCTCAGCGGAGACGTCGATCCCAGCGTCTCGCTCAGTCCGATATTGTACAAAAAGTTACTGCTGCCTTTCCAGGCTCTGCTATTGTACCTTTTACTGGTTTGCGGCAAGCAGGCTTTTCTGGGACTAAGTCCTGCTTTGCACACACTGAGCATGCCCACGGGAGGACCTCTCATTGGAGGTTGGGGGTCACACGCTCAGGCCCTGTAGCAGCTCCTATTGGTTCTCCAGGAAGGTCCTGTAGAGCTGCAACTATAAAACATCCGCAGGTCCGCACGGCCATACACTAGTGTCAATTTATGTATGAGCTCAGCCCCAGTGTGGTCGTGTTTGTCTGCAGTCAGGGACCCGGCTGAAATAAGCCCCTAGAATGCTGGCATCTCCGGCGAAGAGTTTCGTGTGTGTGTATTCAGGGACCCGGCTGAAATAAGCCCCTAGAACGCTGGCACCTCCGGCGAGGAGTTTCATGTGAGTGGATTCAGGGCTGGCGTATAGCCATTAGAATTCCGGCTCCATCGGAGAGGAGCTGGGTGTTTGCATTTGACTGCATGACCACTATCTGCTCTACTAAGTAGCTGTGTTCCTCTGTGAGTTAAACAGGGCACAGCATTCTCTTTGCTAACAGACTCTGTGAAGTAACAGAGTTTGTTTATACTACTATTTTGTACCGCCATATCTAGCAGCAGGTTCTTTCCTGCACGGTGGATCCCGGGTTGCGAACGCACCTACTACTTCTAATAAATATATATATTTGGTGCGTTCCGCCAACCCTAACACATCTTGCATACGCTTTCCAAACGTAAGGCTCGATTCACGAATTGCAGTTTTTTTTAAGTCACATTCCTTTTTTTGTTATGTGGTATTTGTTAACATCGACTCAAATTGTTCAAAATGGAGCATGAGGTTCATAAATTTTGCACAAACTCAATAATGATCTTTAACCTTTTTTGCAACCTGTTTAGCACAAAAAAGTTGCAAGTTTTGAAAATTTGAGCAACAAATGTGCTAAAATATCTGGCACAGATAAATTTACTCAAGGGAGAGACTGAAGTAGATTTTCGGACGGATTTAGCGATCTTTTGAAAAGTTGCAAAATGGTGAATTAGGTGAAAACATTTGGAAACCGTAAACTTTGTCCACAGCGGCAAACTAGAAAAAATATATAAAATAGACTTTAAAAAAGGCGCAAGTGGAAAGATGAATATGGCACAAACCAAAAAAAGGTACAAACCACTAACAACTTTACAAAAAACATACACAAATGCCTTAAGGAATTGAGTCCTTAGTATTTATTTATAACAAATTAGATCACATCAACAAGCCAAAAGGGAAACATGAGAAAATGATGGGCATATCCTTTATAATTAAGGTGCATAGTCATGTCTTGTTTTACTTCTTTAATGGGAACCTATTAAAAAGGATCCCCACACCACCCCCAAACTATTTATATGAGCATGTAGCTCTTTCAAGGACAAGTCCAGCAACAACTTTACATGGCCAATCCGTTCATTTGTTACTGAGAAATCAATTTGAATTGATATGCAAATGAGGCTGTAGATCTGAAGCCTCTGTCACTACAGCTCTATTCCACGTTCACTACCACTTGACTGACATCTCCTTTGCCTGATATCACACAGAATAGAGGCTGTCAGTCAAGCAGTAGGAGGCGATGCTGAAGGGGAAGTAGAGCTGGAATGTTAGAGGCTTCAGATCTTCAAATAGCATTTCAGCTGTATTTGAACATCAATTCAAATGCTGACCAAGGAACGGACTGGCTAGGTAAAGGTATTGCTGGACTTGTCTTTGACAGAGCTACAACGCTGATTTCTAAGTGATGGATGAACGGACTGGCCATGTTAAAGTTATTGCTGGATTTGTCTTTCAAAAAGCTACATGTGCATCCAAATATTTTTGTTTTGGGGGGGATGATAGTGATTTTTCATGCAGGCAGAAAATATTCTGATTTTCTTCAGTATTTGGATCAGATTTTCATCAGTGTGTCAGTTTTTACCTTCTGTATTTCATCAATGATTTTCTCGAATTAATAAAAAAATACATATATTGCTAAATATTTCCTACCACTTATAATGTGAAAAATGCTATTGCACATGAATGGCACCGACCCATTGATTTGGCTGGGTGAACATCTCTGTAATTATTTTAGCAGACACAGAGTCAGTAAAAAAACAGACATGTCACAGTACCATAAACTATAATGGGTATGTGATCTAACATTGAAAGACAATGATAGAGCACGTACAGTATGTGAAAAGCAGAAGTCTCAGTGTTGTCCTAAAGATTATGGTAAGACATTGCAGATTGTTTCAGAAGCACAGTGCAATAATTGCTATTAAGAACTATTTTCATGTGCAATCGACATGTCAAAGATTTGTTGCAAACTTTTGCTACAGATTTTATCCACAGCAATATGATGGATGAAATCTTCAGAAAATGTCAGAAAAAGTGCCGCAGAACTGCATGTCACTTAAAATCAAAAGAATGCAAATTTACACAAAATTTTTGATGCAAAATTTCAACTACATCTAATTATAGCATAAGCTGGAGGGAACCTGTGGTTTTAATGGAAACCTGTCATGTTGAATATACAGTTGTGCAAGTGAATATACACTTGTATGGAGCGAGGCCGCGTCTTCTAGTGAGTCACACCCACTGGATGGCCGCATCACTAGTCGGGGTGCAGCCTCGCTCTATATGATGGTATGGAGCGAGGCCCTGCCCACTAGTTGGGTTCTGGCAGGGAGCATGCATAACGCAAACATGCCCTCCGGTCCAGACTCAGAAACCAGCAAATTCTCGCAGTGCACAGTGCATGTGCTGGGGAGGTTTATAAGTCTGCATTCACACAGAGTGACTGCAGACTTATCAATTTGGATCGAACATCCCCTTTATGGATTTATGGAAGACAGAGAGCAGATAAAAACCTTGAAGACAAAGGAGCTCTCCAAACAAGTCAGGGACAAAGTTGTTGAGAAGTACAAGTCAGTGTTGGGTTCTAAAAAAATAACCCAATCTCTGATGATCCCCCAGAGCACCGTCAAATCCATTGTCATCAAATAGAAAGAACATGGTACCACAACAAACCTGCCAAGAGAGGGCCACCTATCAAAACTCTCAGCCCGGGCAAGGAGGACATTAATCAGAGATAGAGTCCAAAGGAAACCCTGAAGGAGCTGCAAAGCTCCCAAGAAGAGACTGCAGTATCTGTCCATACGACCACAATAAGCCGTACAATCCATAGACATGGCCTTTTTGGAAGAGTGGGCAGAAAAAAAGCCTTTACTTACACACAAAAATTGTAAGGCTCTTTTTGAGTTTGCCAAAAGACAAGTGGGAGACTCCCCAAATGTATGGAGGAAGGTGCTGTCAGATGAGACCAAAATGTAACTTTCTGGCCACCAAGGTAAATGATATGTCTGGCGCCAAACCAACACCGCTCATCACCCCAAAACACAATCCCCACAGTGTAACATTGTGGTGGCAGCATCATGCTGTAGGGATGTTTTTTGGCAGTAGGGACAGGGAAAATGGTTTGAGTAGAGGGTAAAATGGATGTGAAATACAGGGATATTCTTGAGCAAAACCTGTTTCAGTCTGTCAGTGATTTGAGACTGGGACAAAGGTTCACCTTGCAAGAAGACAATGACCCAAAGCATACTGCTAAAGCAACACTCGAGTGGTTTAAAGGGTAATGTGTAAATGTTCTGGAGTGGCCTAGTGAAAGCACGGATGTCAATCCAATTGAGAATCTGTGGTCAGACTTGAACATTGCTGTTCACCACAGGAAACCATCTACCTTGTAGGAGATGGAGCAGTTTTGCTATGAGGAATGGGCAAAACTCCCAGTGGCAAGATGTGGAAAGCTCATAGAGGCTTATTCAAAGTGACTTGCAGCAAATTGCTGCAAAAGGAGGCTCTGCAAAGTACTGACTTAGGGGGGTGAATAGTGATGCACACTGAAGTTTTCAGTTATTTTGTCCTCTTTGTTGTTTGCTTCACAATGAAAAGAAAACCAAATGTTCACAGTTGTAGACATGTACTTTACATGAACTGATGCAAACCCACAAAAAAACTGTGAAATTTCAGGTTGTGAGGGAGCAAAACACAAAAATAAATTTGCAAGCCATTGTATGTATACTTTCTTGTGATTGGGTAAAAAAACTACACCAAATGCTCCATCAATATTTTAAGTGTGAATTAAGCCTTATGGAATAGCTTAAATTGAGATGAGACATAATCAATCAATATGCTTTTACGCTTTGAAAACAATAGCTGTAGAACACTTACCGTCCCCCACCAAAGTGAGTCAGCATAGGTTGAAAATTCAGTATTTGCATCTTTTTCTGCAAGGTATACCAGGAAGGATGCAAAAATTAGCACCAGAAAACCAATGTACCATGCAGTGATCAGCTCCTGCAGTACAAGGGACACATATAAGAAAATTATTTCACATTATTCAGAAACTCCTAAAAGAATTCAATAAGCAGACAAAAAAAAACAACATCATTTGGTACTGTAAGGCTGTGTGCGCATGATGAGTCTTTGGTGCATTTTTGATGCTGCACATTAACACTGTGTCAAAAACACAGCGTTTTACAGTTCTAGCAAAGTGGATGCAATTTCCAGGTATCTCATGCCCACTGTGGCTTTTGTTATTCTGGGTAAACTGAACCGTAACAGCATAAACTGTCTCTTTATATTGTTTACTATTTTATAGATGCAGGGATGCCAAATATGTTTTTTTCCTTTATTTTTAATGGGTAAAAAGGCATGTGGTTTACTTTTTCTATATTTTTTAAACTTTTTTAAATTATTTGCATTTTATTGTCCCCATAGATGACTTGAAAATGCGATAATTTCACCATTGATATCATATGCTGCAATACCGCAGTGCTGCAGTAATTAGGAAAAATCATGGTCTCCTAGGGAGCTTAGTATTTGGTTGAGCTTCACAGGAGAACCAAGATGGCAGCCATGGAGGTCTTCAACAGTCCCCTGGGTGCCATGGTAATATATCAATATATCAGTACCCAGCAAGCTTGTTTCGGGGGGGGGGGGGGGGGTGATGAGAGTCTGCACGTACTGGTAAATCCTCCATTTGAATACCACTGTCATAGATTACCAGCGGCATCCGAATGACTAACAGCCAGGGCTGTTGACACAGATGCTGGCTATATACTATGTGTGAGGGAGCTCCTATCCTGAACCCTCTTTACCTAAGCCCTGGACTTCATTCGCGTTCTAGGAAGGGGTTAAAAGCTTGTACAAAAACAAGAAAAAAAAGCATCAAAACAGTGTAAAAAGCTATACCCTTTTTCAAAATTGCACCAAAAGTCACATATATTTTAGAAGTGCTTTTTGGATGAAGAGTCTTCAGCCAGAAAAATATACGGTATCTATAAAGCACTTCTTGTGAATATACCCTAAGTCCATGTTCACAGAATGTGTTACCAATGCATTTTTTAAAATACGTGCTGTAAAAATGCAGCGATTTTACTGTATTTTTAGAAAAAACACACACATAGATAGCATTATGTGAATATGACCCTTAGCGTCAGCAAATCAATTAGCTTAACCCGTCAACCTGTACAAGAAAGCAAAGCTCAGATACCCAGAGCCTTTCATTTCTTCTATACGTAGTTATCTAAGATAATCTATATTAGCAAATTGCTACTTCAGCTAATCTGTACAAGGCCATTACCTTACTGTGGGCATAGACCACTGAGCCCAACAATTTCCAGGTACCTCCCCTTCGGTCCATGCGCACCATACGCAAGATCTGCAGAAATCTCATACTGCGCAGGGCTGAAGTTGCAAAGATGTTACCTTGTGTCCCAGCTGAGATCACTGCCAGTGATGCTATTAAGACTATAAAATCTACAGTTTGAAAAAAAAATGAATATCAATTACTTGCTCTTATCCACATAATGCATTGCTGCATTTTTCTACACAATATTAAAGTACTTTTCACAGTACCCAAATCACTGAAAAGGTGCCCAGTCTAGTATCACACATCTAACTTGGTCTCGGCTCCTATTAGTACTGTTATTCTACTAAGGCCGGGGTCACACTTGCCAGTTCAATGAGAGAAAGTCACACGAGTCTCTCGCATCAATTCCCGGCACTGCCGCCGGCACTCGGGAACGGAGCATTCAGCTGTATAGAAATACATGCAGCGGCCCCCTCTGGTCCCGAGTGCCGGCGGCAGTGCCGGGAATTGATGTGAGAGACTCGCGTGAGTTTCTCATGTTGAACAAGCCAGTGTGACCCCGGCCTAAAACTGACAAAAGTCGCCAAAGCAGACCAACGTTTGTACAGGTATTTGGCCTTTGGTTAGCACCGGTCATACCTGGTAGTATCAGTCACAGAGAGGAGGCCACAAATGCTCCAGGATTGCGACCAAACCTTGCAGGGGGTTCAACTGTTGCAGCTTCATTTCAGATACTAAAATGCTGGCACATTCCACAATTTCTACTGAATGACAATTTCATGGCCGAGGCTGTATCATTTAGATACCCTGGCTCAGCGTCAAAGTTTGCTTTACAATTTTTGGCAACTACGGCCTAACCTAGATTATTTGCGCGAATGACCATAGCGTGCTGTTTAATGAAGGTTCATGTGAGTTGAAGTGACATATACTAGTATGAGCGCCTGAAATGTGCCACGTGGCAATAAGACGTTCTGCTTACAGTTTCTTGCTTCACTTCGTACTCTGCCAGCTGCAAAAAATAGAATTATGGGACTATCCAATTCTGCATTACTGGGGCCCTGACATTTAATTCGTTAATGCCTATTATCAGGCAGAACACAGGCCTGGTGTCACAATATTGCTGCTACTCACATTTAGCTAATCAGGAAACCTCAGAGACAAAAAGCCAGGCAGGCACAGAAATACCACATCAAAGGGCACCGCTCACAAGACTGGCACCTACACAGTGCATTTTACCTTCATGCATCATATATGAAAAGCTCAACCGTAACTTTTCATTAAATATGTATGTCGTTACTAACACCTGCAGATTAAAATAGGTCAGACTCAAATGTAAAATACCGAATTCCAGTTGGCTTCTCTGCAGATTTGCTGCATTAGCCACATAGATGGTCACAGGGATTTTGCGTTTGCTTATGCTTGGATCAACTAAAAGGAATGGTAGTTGTCGGTTAAAGAGAACTTTTCACTGGATATTTTTTATTTAATCTGAGCGCATCCTCCAATTGGCACTGATTCTGTAACAGTTTAGCGCCTGCATTCCAAAGTTATACCCCCCAAAATAAAGATGCTAATCTTCCCCCAATCCAGCTGGGTATACACGGCAGAAAAGTCGCGTAACAGTGCACTGAGCCCTTGGCCACACCAAGGGTGCACTCAGCACTCCTTATTTTCATACAAAATACATATATGTTTAAGCCAATTAAACTACTAAAAGCTATACTAAAGGTATAATTACTATAGGGGCCAAGTCTCCTGCATACCTCTACAGAAGTGCTTTAGATAGCATTTCCAGTGTGGCAAACTCCCTTTAAGTGCACTGGGCAGACAGAACACTTAGGCTACTTTCACACTAGCGTCGTTTGGCCTCCGTCGCTATGCGTCATTTTGGAGAAAAAAATGCATCCTGCAAAAGTGCTTGCAGGATGCGTTTTTTCTCCACTGACTTGCATTTGCGACGCATTGTGATGTATGGCCACACGTCTCATCCGTCGTGTGACGGATGCGTCGTGCTTTGGCGGACCGTCGGCACAAAAAAACGCTACATGTAACTTTTTTGTGCGACGTGTCCGCCATTTTTGACCGCGCATGCGCGGCCGGAACTCCGCCCCCTCCTCCCCGGATATTACAATAGGGCAGCGGATGTGTTGAAAAACTGCACTTAACACCTCATATGAAAACGCTTATTTCTCAAGAGCAGCAACAGATAAAATATATCAAGTTGACAAAGACCTGCATATCTATGTCCAGTTTGCAGTTTGGCGGGATTCATCTTACTGCCAGATTTCCTTTTCTTTTTCCTTTCATATCCTCGCATTGTTTTATTTTGTAATTTTTTTTTTGTTCTTGTGCTCTTCAGTATGACAATAAGCAAAGCACAACTGTACATTCTGCACAAGCTGGCCATGACTCCGATACCATACATGCAGACACATATACTTAATTGGGACACTCTAGGATCATTTCCTGCACATATACTGCACATGTGATCATTTGTACCAAAGAGATGAATATAGAACTTGTTGGTGAATTTGGTAGAAATAGTTCCCGTGCAGGACTTCAAAATATATAAACGTTTAACGCTTGTCTAGACTATTTATCAAAGCCATAAAATTGTAGATTGCAGCAAGTTAAGGCTATTCATCCCATACAAGTATTGACTGTGCGCTATAGAAAAGGACAGAGTCAATGAGTGTGAAAAGATTTCAGTTGTTCAGTTCACCAAACCGCTTACCATGCCGAACGCAATAACTAAAAATGCTGCCTTCAGCATATTTAATGTGTGGTGTGAGACCATGTGCATAGCCCTTTGGGGACAAATGATCCCTATTTCATTGCGCTCATCACAGCGAAGGAAAAAGAACTAAACACGAAGCACCTTTGTGACCTCCAGTAAATGTGTTTTTGTATTAAGCCTTTTATTGATTATGCAAGTCAGTTCAATACATAATTCATAGTCATTTTTATATTTTCCAAAGACTAGAACGGTGCACACAGGAGCTTACTCACTAAGGGCTAAATCTTCAGATAACAACTTGATTCATTTCTAACCGTAAAATTTTCACTTTCAAAGTTTTGGATTTTTGAAGTCTCCAGTGAATCCCACTTGAACTCAAGGGCCAAAAACATAGGTAGAGATGGTGCTCCTAAGTAGGCTCACTGCACTTCATGTCTCCCTGGTATGGAAGTACGTTTGATGGCATTTTTCATCAGTGTTTGTAATCCCAAAACCTGGAGTCAAAACCTCTGCCGTCCCGTGTCTCATACGCTACAGAAAACTTTAGGACTGCTTTTACCATTTTATGGGATCATTATTACTTATTAGGAAGCACAAATGTGAGCAACTGTATTATATGGGGTCACAAAGGGGGTCAATATTACTATATTGTGGGATAACAGACACAAAGGAATATGTTTAATCATTTATCACATTTCCTACCCAGTTGCACCACCCCGAGCGGTTATAATCGCAAGCAAACTATGACTACATTTTTATATTAATGGTCAAAATATATCAGGAATGGGTTACAAAGCCATTTGTTAGGTTCTAGGATCGTAAAGAGACATTATTTCTCTCCTGGTACAACACCAAATATTTCCAGGAGTTCTTGGCTTGGGCAAAATATTTATTTATTGGGCTTGCTTATATAGTGCTAACATAGTCTGCCGCGCGGCACAGACATTGTCATTGTCCCCATTGGTGCGCAAAATCTAAATTCCCAATCAAGCACAGTGGCATGTAAAAGTTTGGGCACCCCTGGTCAAAATTACTATTATTGTGAACAGTTAAGCACGTTGAAGATTAAAGGATCTCTAAAAGGTAAAGATGACATATTTCCTTTGTTAGGCACAAAAAATATATATTTTTATCTTTTACATTTTAAAAATCGCAAAAAGGAAAACGGGCCGGTGGCGTTACAATCCCACCACTCACTGTGTCCTAGGAACGCAGTGAGTGACAGTTCAGCTACCCTATGGATAGTGGGGGCTTGCCGCTCTATAGTATGTAGGGGTTTGCTAGGCAGTCAGTTCTGTGTGTGACAGCTCAGCCATACTATAGTATGCAGGGGTGTGCTGGGCTGTCAGTATTGTTATAGGATTGCCCAGCAGTTCAGTCTGGCCACACCTGCTGCGATTCCTCCAGATGTCATCCTTTCAGCGTGATTGCCTGGCTATTTAGCTGGCTGATAGTGGTTAGAAAATTGCCAATCGTAGCTTTCGCTTGCTGATGTTTGTGCCTTTCTCTAATGCTTTGTTATTTTGATCTTTTGCTGCCCTACATTGGACCTTGCCTTTGACCATCCGTTTGTTTAGCCCCTTTGTCTCCATCCACTACCTCCCTGGAATTCTGACCTCAGACTGAGAATTGTTTAGTCTTTTGTCTTGCACTTCTGTTTGTGACGAACTCTCTTGGGATTTGACCCCGGACCTGCCTCATGAGAAGTAACGTTCACCAGCATCACAGGTGGGATTTGAACCCAGCTCTCCTAAATACTGAGCCACTTTTCTGGCCTCAACAAGCCCAATAGTACACTCCTCCTGTATGGCTTAAACTTCTCCAAATGCAAAAGGCTTCTAGTCTCAGATATAAGAATGCAGCATGGAGGAAATTGCTGGCACACAAGCATCTAAATAATGACTTGCTTAGACATTTTTCCATTTGTGCCTGTACTGAAAATATTTCTATAAATGAATGATTATTCTGCATCTGAGGTTAGCACCATACTTGTCATGTGACAATAGACTTTAGATTATTGTCACGAGACTGAAACTATTTATGTTTCTTGTTGCAACGTGCTGTCACATAGCAATGGAAGAGCTGCAGATTTGACTGTATAGAAATGGAAAAATCGTTAACGATTTCATTGTTTAAAACATCCTGTAAAAAAAGATGCTCCCAAAAATGCTAGAAAACATTAACCCTTCATTTTCTGTTTTTTTTTCCCTCCCTTCTTCCAATAGCCATAATTTTTTTATTTTTCCGTTTACAATACTGTATGAGGGCTTGTTTTTTGTGGGGCACTGGAAAGTGGGTAAAAATATTCCAAGAGAGTTAAAATTACAAAAAAAAAGTGCAATTCCACAATTGTGTTTTGGGGTTTTTATTTACCATGTTCATCATATGGTAAAGCTGACCTGGCAATATTATTCTCCATGTCAGTACAATTACACAGATACGAAACATGAACAGCTTTTTTTTTTTTTAAATTGTGAAAAAAATTCATAAATTTGTGAAAAAAAAAATACATTTTTTTTGCTTTTTATCAACATTTTGCGAAATCGGGAAATTTTTCATTTTCGTGATCTGGGGCTGAGTGAGGGCTTATTTTTTGCACCTTGAGCTGATTTTAGTACTGATACAATTTTGGGGTAGATACAAAGTTTTAATCACTTTTTATTGCAATGTTGTGGCAGCCAAAAACCCGTAATTCTGGTGTTTTGATTTTATCTCGTTATACTGTACACTGATCAAATTAATTATAATTTATTTAATATTTTGATAGATCATACATTTCTGAATACAGCAATACCAAATATGTATTTTTTTATTGTATTATTTTTAATATGACAAAAAGGGGGTGACTTGTATTTTGGCATTTTTTACCATATTTCTAAAATGATTTGTTTTTTACTATATTTGTTAGTCTCCTCTGGGGACTTGATGCTGCGATCATCCGATAGTTTATCAGTGTATCAGCACTGCTATGTATAGTGAAAGTCATGGTCTCCAATGAACGCCAGCTAAAAGTTGGCTTTCACAGGAGAATTGTCATGACAAGCTTGGAGGTCTTCGGCAGACTTCTGGCTGTAATGTCGACCCATTGGCACCCGGCGATTACGTCACCGGTGTGCTGATGGATGCGTGGAATGACGCGCCCCTGGCTGACGCACATTAAATGCTGCTATCAGAGACTGCCGGTTGAACATGTCAATATTGGCACATTTGGAAGATATTGATCTAATGTGTATGGAGGGCTTTAGGAGCATTTTAGCTGGTAAAAACACCATGTTTTGTACGCATTTTTACAACCTTTTTTCTCTTTTTATTGTTGGTGCTTTTTCTCCATGCTTTTTTTTCCTACATAGAAGCTTATGGGAAAACATCACATTAAAAAAAAAGCCAAAAATTGGTAAAAATCCACACAAAAAAACAAAAAATTCCACAGAATATTTTGCTTGTGGTAAAGCGAGATGTACCAGACATTACAAAAACTTTTGATCATTTAGGATCCTGAAGATATCAGTGAAACTTCTAATGGTGACAATACTGGCTGCCACCCAGCTTTCTGAACTGGGTATCAGGCAGGCTGAACAGAATTTTTGTGCATGGCATTCACAGTGTTTACCTGTGGGATAGACGATAAGGACACTGCTTTGTGGTACTGTGCTCTCACAGTACAAAGACGTTGTGACGCTTATTGTTTAAAATTTGCTGATCAGCCTTTTTCTCTTACACAATCCATCTATTAGCCATGAGAATGCTGGCTCTGCAATATCTTCCATTACACCACATCTCCATGTTCTCCAACACTACTACAATGGGAGACAAAACTCATTCTGCAGCTGTTCTGCTGACGGGGAAGATGGAGAGAGGAAAAAGTCTTTGTTCCTTAGGGATTATAACATCTGGAGCCATGCAAAAGAAGAATGGAAAGGTACAAATCTGCAACTTCTGTGAAACAGGTATCAAGAGTACGGTATATAAAATTCCCAAACCAGTATTATATCAGATACATTGCAGGATAAAAACCTAAAAGGACATGATCTGATTTCTGTAGGTTAAAGGGTAATACTGGGCTTCTTACCGATAACACAGAAAGGTTTCCTCGCAAATCTCAGACGTCCTTTCCATCCTCTGTAACGACAGCAACACCCGGCAGACCAAATTCGGATCACATACTCCATGCCAAACACCACAATCATCACAAATTCCTGATGAAACATAATGTAAATGTTAAATAAAAGAACTGTAGCTGAAATATTAGGTCCTATTATTCGCATGTTTAGAAAATATACCGTAACTGTCACAATTCTTTCGCTATCATGCATATAAGGCTGAATTCAATAGGCAGACATAAGCTGCTGCTAGACTCTTCTTATCAATGTGACAAAACAGGCATCCGATCCTGGTAGATCCTTGTATTTCAGCCAAAAATCTGTTAGAATGTCAGAAGACTGCCAAAATAAGAACAATCCACCTAAAAAAATATTTTTTTATGAAAAGTTTTGAGATTAAAGTGGTTGTACGGCCAAGTGCAAATTGCTGAATCCTAACAGTGTGTAATAAAGAGAGTGTTAGGATTCAGCTTTGCTAGCAGATTCAGCCCGTGACTGCGATATGCATACTAGTGGTCATGTGCTGATCAGGTTCTCATTCATTCCATTCAATGTTCTGTTGGGAGAATATTGAATTAAGTAGTCCAGCATGCCTAGCTGGTGAAAAGCAGGCTTAAAAAAGAACCGCTGTTAGAAATGCATTGCCTGTGTGAGACTGCAAGTAACCGTGATGTCATGCCTTCTGCGCATATGAAATAAGGAGGATTTGGATCTTTTTACTAACCAAACGTGCTGAGCTACTTTATTCTGTTTAAAAAGAATCACAAAACATGGAGGCGAGCACAAGTGCAGATGTGGTGTGCCGATTACATTCCTCTATATTAATTAAGGGAATATTCTAGCGAGAAAAGTGGATCAGAAGCTACATGCAGTACTTGCCGACATGTGATGAACTGCTTGAATGAGTCCTAACTGTGTAATATAAATATACTGCTTGCCGAAAATTTGTCTTGGCTAGACAAGCCCTTTAACACAAACTATAGATGAAACGATACTTTATTAAAGTGAATAAAAAGTCTGATGTTTTTTGGATTGTGTAGTAATTAGTAACTGATAATTTTAGGGCGTAGTAATAAGCAGCTTATTTTTTGGATAATAAACAGCGTGACATTCACAATTACTGACTGATGAAAGGCCTATGATTCTTTTCTTTTATGATTCATTTTCAGAAGACAATGTAATACACATGGGATCATTTCAGTGTGAATTGTAACTTTCTTTTTTTTTCAGTTTGGGATTAAAAAAGCAAAAAAGTAACACCAGAAGGCATCTGATCCAGACACAGACACCCTACTTGTCAGTGTGCTTTGTGGTGGGCTCTGAGGCTGCCAGTTCCCTGTCTATCTCCATCTCCTTGGAGATCTCATCTTCCATGTAAGCTCTGCCACCAATGATCTTCTGAGAGAAGCAAACTGGTGAAAAGAAGAATTTCCGTTGTGAAGACTTTTCTGTTCAGGTTATATCGCTGCTTTTTATCCCAATAGTTTTTATCTTGCAATCACTTTCTCTGCAGCACCCCTAGAGACATGTCATGCAGCTCTCAGAGTGAGGCTTGTTGTCTGCGGTGACAATGGGTCCACCGTAAGAACATGTCACCATTACTTTTCCCCTAGCAGTGCCAACTGGAAATTCAGGAACAAACATAGTAATATTGTTCTAGGACTTAAATAAATGGTAAAAATAGGATTTAGTTATAAACAAATGACAGAAACCTAAATATTGTGAGTTTTATTTACAACATCAGGAGATACAATGGTCCACACTTATCAATAGTGATAGAACTTTAGCCATTGTCTAAAGCTGACTATATACCTTAGAAACAGAACCCAGAATAAAAACAAAATGAATAAATACCCTGCAGTAAGTAAAGAAGTAAATAGCAATAGCACACATAAATAACATTGGGTACTTAGATGACACTGTTTTGATCAAAAAAGCGTAAAGCCACCCTACTGCGACAAGGTGTACCCACTCAGGATGGTCCTATCTCTAAAGTAAAACCTATGTACCCTATGTTATTTACATGTACTATTACTATTTACTTGTTTACTTACTCACTTTCCTTTTATTCTAGGTTATATTTGTTAATGGCCACAGTGTGAATGTGCACCTATGCATTACACTTATACCACAATGTATGCAGGGACGGCAGGAACACAGGACTGGCAGGGACGGCAGGAACACAGGACTGGCAGGGACGGCAGGAACACAGGACTGGCAGGGACGGCAAGAACACAGGACTGGCAGGGACGGCAGGAAACGCAGGATTGGCAAGGACGGCAGGAACACAGGACTGGCAGGGACGGCAGGAAACGCAGGATTGGCAGGGATGGCAGGAACACAGGATTGGCAGGGATGGCAGGAAACACAGGATAGGCAGGGACGGCAGGAAACACAGGATAGGCAGGGACGGCAGGAACACAGAACTGGCAGGGACGGCAGGGACCAAGGGCTGAAAAGAATGACAACTACAATTAGTAACGAGTCAAGTCAGAGTCAAAGTGTGAGGAGCAGAGACTGGAGCCAAAGAACCTAAAGAGATGCCAGCAAGAAGCCAGCGAACGCAATAGACACAAAGGCGTCTTACCTGGACAGATGCAGGGAAGAAATACCCGACAAGCGCCGCCATATTGGGGGCGGAGCCACTGGGTCACGACCTCCCAGAAGCCACAGCGTTGAAAGGAGCGCATCTGCGCATACGCGGACTGCAGAAAGGACGAGCGCCCGAGAACCCAGACGGAGGAGAGCGAGGAGCGTCGGGAGCGTGCTGCCCGGACAGGTAAATATTAGGCGGCGGAACAGTACCCCCTCTCTTACCCCCCCTCTTTAAAACTGTAAAGGAACCTCCTCAAGATTAGAGGAGCATTGATATTCTCTAGGGGTTCCCAAGATCTTTCTTCGAGACCAAACCCCTTCCAATCAATTAAATAAAAAGTCCTACCTTTAACAGATTTCTTGGCGAGAATATCCTTAACTTCAAAAGAGGCATCGGAAGAAATAGGTAGATGAGAAAGCGACGGAGCAGAATGAAAATTATTAAAAATCGCGGGTTTGATACATGAAAAGCGTTAGGAATGCGTAACGAAGCGGGCAACTTCAACTTGTAAGCTACGTCATTAATAAGGCTAGAAATCTCAAAGGGGCCGATGTAACGTGGACCTAACTTTTGAGAGGGAATCTTGAGTCTGATGTAGCGAGAGGATAGCTAGACCTTATCGCCAGGACGATATGGAGGAACATCTAAACGCCTCTTGTCAGCATACCTTTTCATTCTGCTACTAGCCCTCTCAAGCGCCTCCTTAGCCTCCTGCCAAATCTTGGAAAATTCCAAGGACAAGGAATCCACCGCCGGTACACCTGAGGTGGGGAGAACAGGGAGAGAAATGCCGGGATGTAGCCCAAAAACAATAAAAAAAGGAGACTTAGACAAAGATTCACTAGTGTGATTATTATAGGCGAATTCTGCCCAAGGAAGAAGAGACACCCAGTCATCATGATGAGCATTGGTAAAATGGCGAAGATAAGATGTGAGAATTTGATTTACACGCTCCACTTGACCATTGGACTGGGGATGGTATGCAGAAGAAAAATCCAGCGATACCTTCAAAAGTCCACAAAGAGCTTTCTAAAAACAAGAGGTAAACTGAACTCCTCGGTCGGACACGATATGCTGAGGGAATCCATGAAGTCGAAATACTTGATGTAAAAAGATCTTCGCTAGGTAAGGAGCAGAAGGTAAACCAAGTAAAGAGATGAAGTGGGCCATTTTGGAAAATCTATCCACCACCACCACCAAAATTACAGTGCAATTAGAAGACTTCGGTAAATTGGTGACAAAGTCCATCGCAATATGACTCCAAGGAACAGAAGGCACAGGAAGTGGATGCAGAGATCCCGAAGTAAGCTGTCGAGGAACTTTGTTCCTAGCACACGAGGAACAGGAAGCAACGAAATCCAGGACATCTTGGCGAAGTGAAGACCACCAATAATGGCGAGAAATCAGGGAGAGAGTCTTCTTGCCCCCAACATGTCCAGCGAACCGGGAGGAATGACCCCAACGTAAAACTTTCATCTTGTCACGATTATTTGACACAAAGGTTTTTCACGGAGGAGGAGTGATCACATCCAGGGGAGCTAAAGAAACGATCTTAGCAGGATCAAGAATATGAGCAGGTCTCTCCTCTTCATCCAGTGGTTGAAAAGATCTTGATAGAGCGTCAGCTTTGATGTTCTTATTTCCAGGTCGGAAATGTAGCTCGAAGTCGAAACGTCCGAAGAACAAGGACCATCTGGCTTGTCGAGGGTTCAGCCTTTGGGCGGACTGGACATAGGCTAGATTCTTGTGATCTTTAAAAATAATGAAAGAATGTACAGCCCCTTCAAGGAGGTACCGCCACTCCTCCAAGGCCAATTTAATAGCCAATAATTCCTTGTCACCAATGGAATAATTACTCTGAGGAGGAGAAAATGCTTTAGAGAAAAACCCACAGGAGACTAATCGACCCGAGTTAGATCTCTGTAAAAGTACTGCTCCAGCTCCAATAGAGGACGCACCCACTTCAAGAATAAATGGTCTATTGGTATCCGGTCGATGAAGCACTGGTGCTGAAGCAAATTCTTGCTTCAGGGTTTGGAAGGCAGCTTCGGCCTCCGGAGGCCAAAGATTAGGGTCGACTCCCTTGCGAACCAATGCAGAAATTGGTTTAGTCAAGGAGGAGAAATTAGGGATAAATTGTCTATAGTAATTGGCAAAGCTAAGAAATTGCTGAATAGCCTTTACTCCCGAAGGACGTGGCCAATTTAGAATGGCAGACACCTTCTCAGGATCCATCTTCAGGCCATCCTTAGAGACAATATAACCCAAGAAGGGTATGGAATACTGTTCAAAGACACATTTCTCAATCTTCGCGAAGAGATGATTCTCCCTTAAACGAAGTAAGACTTCGCCAACGTCTCGTCGATGAGTAGATAAATCTGGAGAGAAGATGAGGATGTCGTCCAAGTAGACCACGACAATAGTATAGAAGCAATCTCGAAAGATATCATTGATGAACTCTTGGAATACAGCAGGAGCATTACAAAGTCCAAATGGCATCACCAAATACTCATAGTGACCGTCCCGAGTGTTGAATGCGGTCTTCCACTCGTTCCCCACACGGATACGAACCAAGTTGTAGGCTCCTCGAAGATCAAGTTTGGTAAAAATTTGTGCTCCCCTCAGGCGGTCAAAGAGTCCTGAAATAAGAGGCAATGGGTATTTATTCTTCACAGTAATGTTGTTTAACCCTCTGTAGTCAATACAAGGACGAAGAGTACCATCCTTCTTTTTCACAAAAAAGAAACCTGCCCCAGCTGGAGACGAAGATTTTCGAATGAAGCCTCTGGAGAGGTTCTCCTGAACATAGTCCGACATAGCTTGAGTCTCTGCAGGAGAGAGAGGATAGATTCTTCCTCTAGGAGGAGTGGTACCAGGAACGAGGTCTATAGGACAGTCGTAGGTTCGATGTGACGGAAGAGTCTCCGCCTCCTTTTTGTCAAAAACATCTGCGAACGAAGAATAAACAGAGGGCAACCCGGGAGGAATGGGGGAGGGACAGGGGACACCAACAGGACGCATCGGCAGCAGACAACGAGTCAGACAGGAATCTCACCAACGTAGAATTTTGCCCCTTTGCCAATCTAAGAAGGGTTCGTGGACCCGCAACCACGGAAGACCGAGGAGAATAGGATGAGAGATGTTGGCTAAAACAAAAAACAAAATTTTCTCCCTATGAAGAGCCCCTACCTGAAGCTCTACCAACTGCGTAACTTGAGTTATAGTCTCTTGCAGGGGCTTCCCGTTAACGGAAGCGAGAAAAAGAGGATTCTCTAAAGACCTAACAGGGACAGAAAATGTAATTACCTCTTCTAACCTAATAAAATTTCCCGCTGCACCCGAGTCCACATAAGCCTCAAGGAAAAAACGTTTATCATGAATATGCAACAAGACAGGCAGGGTGAGGGGTTGAGAGGTTTCACATGCACCTAGGGAGGCCTCTCTTACCTGACCTATGCGGAGGAGTTTTCTGGACGATCTGGGCAGGCTCCGAGAAGATGAGAGGAGCATCCACAGTAAAAACAGAGACCCTGGGCGCGTCTCTCCTTGCGACATTGTTCGGAGAGTTTTAGACGATCAACTTGCATCGGCTCAGGAGCAGAAGCCGAAGCTGAGACTCTGGGACGTGGGCTGGGAGGGCTACGAGAAGACATAGAAGAACGAGGAAATTTTCTCTCCCGAGCTCGCTCCTGAAAGCAAAGGTCTATATGAGTAGCCAAGGCAATTAAATCCTCCAAATTAGTTGGAGTATCTCGACCAGCTAATTCATCCTGGATACGGCTAGATAGCCCCCCGCCAGAAAGCCCCTACTAACGCTTTATTATTCCAACCCAAGTCAGAAGATAAGGTCCGACACTGGATAGCGTATTGCCCAACAGTTAAAGACCCCTGCTGTAAATTAAACAAAGCCTCAGTGGTTGAGGCCAAGTGACCCGGTTCATCAAATACTCGATGAAACGTCTCCAAAAATGGAGTCAGCTGAATGACAACGGGATCATCCCGCTCCCAAAGAGGATTCACCCAATAAACGCCACCTTGGCCCGATCTGTAGGGTATTGCAGAGGAAGGAGCTCGAAATGAAGACGGTATTGATTAAGAAATCCCTGACATATTTTGGGATCTCCATTAAAACGAGGAGGTTTGGCCAAATGCGGAGAAGGATGAGGAGCAGGAGCTGGTGTAGGAGCAGATGCGGCTGACTGTAAAGAAAGAAGTCGGCTGTCGACAGATGCCATATAACCCGGGATATGGGACTGGGTATCACGCTGCTGTGCCAGTTCTTGTTGCAAACTGGCCAGCTGAGAGGCATTCCCCGGATCAGAGGACTGGACAGCAGAGAGACGGAGTCCATAGATTTCATAAAGGACATCATCTGGGTCTGATTCTCCCACAGGAAAACAAGTTCTTTCTGAGCAGACGCAGCTCCAGCGGGATCCATGGCCTTTGCGTACTATAAGAACCCGAGAAGTGGACCCTCTGGGTGGCAGCTTCAGAGCCCCTGAAGACGAGCGGACCAGATAGTGCCACCCCTGTACAGGGAGTGTTTGGGACAGGCCCAAGGAGGGTGAAGTCACAACTGCCAGAGCCAAAGAGGCGACTGTGAGCTGGACCAAAGAAGAACAGAAGACGGGAGAGAGACGGGGCCACTGAGGTGACCAGAACGGCGGACACACAGGATGGACAGGGGCAGCAAAGACAAAGTACTGACCGGTATGGCGAAGACACGATTGACGGGGAACGACAGGAACGCAGGATTGGCAAGGATGGCAGGAACACAGGACTGGCAGGGACGGCAGGAACACAGGACTGGCAGGGACGGCAGGAACACAGGACTGGCAGGGATGGCAGGAAACGCAGGATTGGCAGGAACACAGGACTGGCAGGGACGGCAGGAAACACAGGATTGGCAGGGACGGCAGGAACACAGGATTGGCAGGGACGGCAGGAATACAGGACTGGCAGGGACGGCAGGAACACAGGACTGGCAGGGACAGCAGGAACACAGGACTGGCAGGGACGGCAGGAACACAGGACTGGCAGGGACGGCAGGAACACAGGACTGGCAGGGACGGCAGGAAATGCAGGATTAGCAGGAACACAGGACTGGCAGGGATGGCAGGAAATGCAGGATTGGCAGTGACGGCAGGAAAACAGGATTGGCAGGGACGGCAGGAATCACAGGATAGGCAGGGGCGGCAGGAATCACAGGATAGGCAGGGACGGCTGGAACATAGAACTGGCAGGGACCAAGGGCTGAAAAGAATGACAACGACAATTAGTAACGAGTCAAGTCAGAGTCAAAGCGTGAGGAGCAGAGGCTGGAGCCAAAGAACCTAAAGAGACGCCAGCAAGAAGCCAGCGAACGCAATAGACGTAAAAGCGTCTTACCTGGACAGATGCAGGGAAGAAGTACTCGACGGCGCTGCCATATTGGGGGCGAAGCCACCGGCACGACCTCCCAGAAGCCACAGCGGCGAAAGGAGCGCGTCTGCGCATGGGCGGACCGCAGAAAGGACGAGCGCCCGAGAACCGAGACGGAGGAGAAGGAGCAGGAGAAGCGAGAAGGAGTGTCGGGAGCGCGCCGACCGGACAGGTAAGTATTACGCGCGTAACAAAATGGCAACAATGCAGACGAGCTGAAGGCTGCTATCAAAGCAGTGGGCTTCCATAACACCTCAGCAGTGCCACAGGCTGATCACCTCCATGCCATGCCGCATTGATGCAGTAATTGATGCAAAAGGAGCCCCTACAAAGTAGTGAGTGCATTTTCTGAATATACATTTCAGTAGGCCTACATTTCGGATCTTAAAATCATTTTTCAAGCTGGTGTTATAAAGTATTCTAATTTACTGAGATAATGACTTTTGGGTTTTCATTGACTGTAAGCCATAATCATCAACATTAACAGAAATAAACACTTGAAATACAGTAGATCACTCTGTTTGTAATGACTGTATATACGAGTTTCACTTTTTTGTATTGAAGAACTGAAATAAATTAACTTTTTGATGATATTCTAATTTTGTGAGAAACACCTATATGTACCCATCTACCCAAGAGTCATTTGATATACTGAAAATTAATGACACAGAAGCCACATATGGCACGTAAATGCCTTTGCATGTGTGTCCTAGCTATTAGCAGCTGCATGTACAACTGTATACTAGTGGCAAAGGCGAGGTCATCGCATTACTTGAATTTAGTAACTGGGTCAAGACCAGATTAATGAAAGCTAACACCAGAGTAAGTCATATCAATTGGTCATTTCTTAAATAAGCTTGTTTTGTTTTTTGCTTTAATGCTTATCTTTTCCAAACAATTCTAGAATGTTGTAAGCAGGCATACATAAGCTCACTTTTAGATTGTCTCACTTGACTTGTTAGGCCAAAGTAACTTGACAAACATTGGTTCTAGCTATAAAACATTAAGAAATATTTACAGGACACAGGTTTAGGAACTAAAACTAAAACAATTTGTTCCTGTGCTTGTAATCTAATACCGTATATCAATCCAAAAGCAAACTTCCATTATATAATCATTAACTGTGAATTATATTATGTCTTCTTGATCGTACCGCTGTACAATCTGAGACACTACATACCATTCCTCGCAATCCCCTTTCGTCAGATCCCTCTAACCTCTTTGCAGCCTATATAGATTTCTTTTGTATCTAAACAATAACTATTTGGCTCAGACACTCAACTGGAATGTCCCTTTGTAATTTTCTTTCGTTATTATAGTTTTAGAAGCTATTTGCAATTTACGAATACCTTATCTCAGCACAATCTCGTGCAGCTTTTTAACGTAATTGTAGTTTGCAAAAACTATGTTCCCGAGAGTTTTCACCAAACTCAGGTTTGTGGAACAGAAATACTTTTTTTCCAGTCTGAAGGTTGAAGCTGCAAGAACCTGATGAAGATAACACATTAGGTGTTAAAATTTATTTCTGTTACATGTGAATGTTTATAGGTAAATAAAGGGTTTATTGTGGATATGGTCCGTGCTGCTGAATGACTGAAGGTCCAAACTTGTTTCACATAAAGGATGATGGTTTAATCAACGAGTTTCAAAGTCTAAATGACTTCTTCATCAGGAAAATACCACATAGATCATGTGAATGTTTGCCATATAAATGATCAACCTCATTTAATAATAAACAATATGAAAAGTGTCTGAATTACTCCTGTACGGTGAAAAAATGTCTTAATCCTATTGTTCATGTGTATACTGTTTTATATCTCTTAGGTAAAAGCTTTAATAAGGGTCAAAATAGCTTTGCCAGAGTGATAACATCATAAGGTCATGTCCTCCTGTCTTAACCCCAAAAATTACTATTTGTCGGAATATCAGGATAGTCTGTGTTATGACGGACAAGTAAGTGACACTGATCCCATTCTTTCAATCTATTGATCTGACAGTTCAGGGTGGGTCTGGTTTCCTAAACATCAGCAATGTGTCCAATGCTATCTCTAGCACCTTTCCACAAACAAAGACAACTGCGTTTAATCAAAGGAGAGACACAAGGACTTCTTAATTTAGACTTTGCCTCCGGAGTGAGTAGTCCTGACGTCAGCCATTTGAGACAGAGAAAAGGGGGGGCTGGAAGTAGAATATAAATTATACTACACGGGATTGTGTAGAGCAATACAGCAAAGATTAATAAAAAGAAGAACGTCAAAGAGAAAAATGCCAACTATATTGAACTGAAGGACAATACCAGACAAGCCATAACAGGGATATTCAGTTACTAAAACAAGGCCACCTTTACATCTCTCCCAAACTAGTCTTTTCTGTGAAAAAAGTTTACAAACATGTTGGCACTCAGGTCAATGAGTCTGAGGCTCAATGAGTAGGATTCAATTTTGATTCTTAGATGTGTTTAATTTACGTATACACTATCGTTATGAGATGTCAAATGATCTGCCACTGTCAACGCCACTCCTCATTCTCACTTTCAAGAGAATCTGTCAGCACGATTTTGTGATGTAGAGTAAAGACATGAGCGTAATGGCACTGTAGCTCAGAATGAATGAATAACTTTGGTAAAGAAATCAGCTTTGTGGTTCTCCTTTAATCACCATTTGAAGTTTTCTTCTTAATAGATTTCAGTGTGCAAGGCTGGACTGTAACCGGGGTCTACTTTGTGTCTGTGATCTCCCGTCATTTCAAATAGAGGAGGCAGGTGACTAAAAAGCAGGGACGGGCCAGGGAATTGCAGACAGGGGGAAGACCCCGGGTACAGTCCGGCCCCTGTACACCAAAATCTAATTTAGCAGAAAACTTCAAATGGTGATTGAAGAAGAACAACAAAGCGGATTTCTTCACCAAAAGTATTAATTAAATCAGCATTACAGAGTCATTACAGCCATGTCTTTAGGTTACAAAATTGTGCTGACACTTTCTCTTTAAGCCAGTCCCCTTCTCTGTCACGGCTGATACATAGGCAAAAAAAGCATCTGGCTTAGCTATTAAAATGACCCAGTCAGTAAGCCATTTTCATTCCCATCACCATCACTTCTCAACATCGAAGAGGAGAGGAGCTGCAGGGCATCGGTGGAGATTTGATATTGAAGAATATAAATAGTATATACTTACGGTACATTTTAAGGGGTGTTCTCAAGTTCTTAAATTGATTTGATTATTTAGCCAGCATGAAAATAAGCAAGTTTGCAACTGACTTGACTTTTTGGATCTGCTGTCATTCTCCTGTCATGACAGCATTTAGCTTTCATAGTGTGGATTCCATGGAGCTTGATCAATAGACCCTGGCCTAGAGTGTGCATGTGCATCTTCTGAAGAGATGCAATTATAAATCACCAGCCTCACAGCTTTCAGAGCAGGTTTCCTAATGGCTCTGCTGCCCCGGGCTGTGTCCTTGTTCAAATGACCAGTTATCTCTATGTGTCAATGCAGTGATAGCAATGTAGACTCCAGAACTAACCACTGATAGCTGAATATGAAACTGATAGCAGAAGTTGTATGAAAGAGCAGAACTTGTATAAAATATGAAACTGATAGCAGAACTTGTGCTGAGCTTTATAGTTCTACCAATACTACAATTCTATTATTCACCAGAGCTGTCACTTAAAGAGATCCTGCCATGTTAGAAACCAGAAAGTAAGGAGACCGAATATCTCTGAACTGCTGAAGAGACAACTTGAAAATACCCCATTAAGACAAATCTAAACATTTTTTTAGTTGAACAAATCTTTTAATAATCAACGCATAAGTTGCACTTTGCAATTTGGCTTAAATCGTCATATATGCCCTCCGTATTTCATCTGAGCCTTTCGCTCTTGTTTTAAGCATCAATAGTTATAAATGCAACGTTGGAATGGGCGGTAAGTGTATACGTCTATAATTATATATATATAAGTGGTAGAAGGGAGATATGTGTCACTGCGCATGTGTTGAGAGGGTTAAGTTGCGGGTGGGAGAGGGTCCACATTATCTCCCGGGCAGACCTGCCAGGACCTGCGTGAGGTCATGATCATGTCATCAATCACATGATGGAAATCAGAGGCTTAGATTTAAATAACCGAGCTCTGTAGGCAGTCGGTGTTCAGCTAGCCAGGACAAAGTTGTCTCCAGAGGCTTTGTGGCATGTTGGGCACAGACTGAACCTGTGCTTCTCCAGTACAAGGTGCCGCCCGCAACATACAGAGGGTGTTACAGCATTGGTATTTTCCCTTTTGATTGTTTGGACTGGTTTTAGCCAAAAAGGCTGAGTTTTGTTTCCATGAGTTGGTTTATGCTGCCTGATAATAAACCAACAACGACTTAAAGAGACGGTGTACCCAGTTTTTCCTACATCTCTGTACCCCGCAGAATTTTTGCTTTTGCTTTGGCATTTTTTTCAGAGAATATGAATGATAGCACCAAACCTTTTTCTCCACTCATGGCTAGTGGTTGGGTGAAGCCATTTTGTTGTCAAACTACTGTGTTTTCTCTTTTTAAATCACAATGACAACCTAAAACATCCAAATGACCCTGATCAAAACTTTACATACCCCATTTCTTAATACCGTATATTGCCCCCCCCTAACATCAATGACAGCTTGAAGTAAATTGTGGTAGTTGTTGATGTGGTTCTTTATTTTCTCAGATGGTAAAGCTGCCCACTCTTCTTGGCAAAAAGCCTCCAGTTCCTGTAAATTCCTGGGCTGTCTAGCATGAACTGCGCGCTTGAGATCTCCCCAGAGTGGCTCAATGATGGCTCAGGAGACTGAGATGGCCACTCCAGATAGTTCACTTTGCTCTGCTGTAGCCAATGACAGGTCATCATATATTATTTTCTTTTTGATTGTTGTCACGTTGGAACGTCCAAGTACGGCACATTCGTAGCTTCTGGTCTGACGATTGCCAATTTGCCTCCAGTATTTGAAGATAACATGCTGCATTCATCTTTCCTTCAACTTTGACCAAGTTTCCTGTGCCTTTGTAGCTCACACGTCCCCAAAGCATCAGCGATCCACCTCTGTGCTTTACAGTAGGAATGGTGTTCCTTTCATCATAGGCCTTGTTGACCTCTCTCCAAAGGTAATGTTTATAGTTGTGCCCAAAAAGTTAAATTTTGGTCTCATCACTCTAAATTACCTTGTTCCAAAAGTTTTGAGGTTTGTGTCTGTGCTGTTTGGGTATTGTAGGTGAGATACTTTGTGGCATTTGCGCAGTAATGGCTTTCTTCTGGCGACTCGACCATGCAGCCCTTTTTTCTTTAAGTGCCTCCTTATTGTGCTTCTCGAAACAGCCACACCACTAGTTTTCAAAGAGTCCAGTATTTCAGTTGATGTTATTTGTGGGTTTTTCTTTGCATCCCAAACAAGTTTCCTGGCAGTTGTGGACGAAATTTTGGTTGGTCTACCTGACCGTGGTTTTGTTTTTACAGAGCCCCTGATTTTCAATTTGTTAATCACAGTTTGAACGCTGCTGACTGGCATTATCAATTCCTTGGATATCTTTTTGTATCCCTTTCCTGTTTTATACAGTTCAACTACCTTCTCCCATAGATCCACTATCCACTTTTGCTTTCCCCATGACTCACAATCCAGAAACATCATTGGCTGGATGAAAGATACAAGAGTCTGTCTGGATCCCAGAAACTCACTCAGCTTTTATGCACACACTGATTACAAGCAAACAGGTCACAAGTGAGGATCTTACCTTTATTAGCCATTCAAACACATTTGTGTCAACTTCTGTGCATGAAATCAGGCCAAAATCACCAGGGTATGGGAACTTTTGATCAGGATCATTTGGATGTTTTGGGTTGTCGTTATGATTTAAAAGAGAAAACACAGTAGTTTGACAATAAATGGCTTCACCCAATGACTAACCATCAGTGGAGAAAAAGTTTTGGTGTTATCATTCATATTCTCTGAAAAAAGGCCAAGAAAGCAAAAATTCTGCCGGGGTATGTAAACTTTTTAGCACAACTATATATAACTATATATATACCGTATATACTCGAGTATAAGCCGACCCGAGTATAAGCCGACCCCCTAATTTTGCCACAAAAAACTGGGAAAACTTAATGACTCGATTATAAGCCTAGGGTGGGAAATGCAGCAGGTACCGGTAAATGTCAAAAGTAAAAATAGATACCAATAAAAGTAAAATTAATTGAGACATCAGTAGGTTAAGTGTTTTTGAATATCCATATTCAATCAGGAGCCCCATATAATGCTCCATAAAGTTTATGATGACCCCATAAGATTCTCCATATTAAAATATGCCCCATATAATCCTGCATAAAGGTTAATAATGGCCCCATAAGATGCTCCATAGACACATTTGCCCAATATAATAATGCACAAATGCGGATTATGACCCCATAAGATGCTCCATACAGACATTTGCTCCATATAATGCTCCACAAACGTTAATTATGGCCCCATAAGATGCTCCATAAAGATATTTGCCCCATATAGTGCTGCACAAATGTTATGGCCCCATAAGATACTCCATACAGACATTTGCCCCATATAGTGCTGCACAAACGTTGATTATGGCCCCATAAGATGCTCCATAAAGATATTTGCCCCATATAATGCTGCACAAACGTTATGGCCCCATAAGATGCTCCATACAGACATTTGCCCCATACAATGCTGCACAAACGTTGATTATGGCCCCATACCGACACTTGCCCTATATAGTGCTGCACAAACGTTATGGCCCCATAAGATGCTCCATACAGACACTTGCCCCATATAGTGCTGCACAAACGTTGATTATGACCCCATAAGATGCTCCATACAGACAATTGCCCCATATAATGGTGCACAAACGTTGATTATGGCCCCATACCGACACTTGCCCTATATAGTGCTGCACAAACGTTATGGCCCCATTTGCTGTTGCTGCGATAAAAAAAAAAAATCACATACTCACCTCTCCGTCGCTCAGGCCCCCGATACTTTCAATATTCACCTGACTTCGTTCCGGTGCCGCTCCATCTTCAGCGTCTTCTGCCTTGACGTTCAGGCAGAGGGCACGAACTAACCACGTCACCGCGCCCTGAAGATGGAGCGGTGCCCGGAACGAGGAGCAGGTGAATATAGCGCAGCGCTCCCCTCCCCGTTATACTCACCTGCTCCTGGCGCGGTGCAGTCCCTGCTTTCCCAGCGCCGCAGCTTCTTCTTGTATTGAGCGGTCACCGTTACCGCTCATTACAGTAATGAATATGCGGCTCCACCCCTATGGGAGGTGGAGCCGCATATTCATTACTGTAATGAGCGGTACCATGTGACCGCTCAGTACAGGAAGAAGCTGGGGCACCGGGGAGCCAGGGACCTGCAGGGACCGTGCCAGGAGCAGGTGAGTATTATTAGATAGCCCCCGCTCCCCCTCCCCTGCCGACCCCTGGGTATGACTCGAGTATAAGCCGAGAGGGGGACTTTCGGCTCAAAAAATGGGCTGAAAATCCCGGCTTATACTCGAGTATATACGGTATATGTGTGTGTATATATATATAATATATATATATATATATATATATATATATATATATATATATATGTATATATAGCGTTGACCCACTCACTTTAATGCAGGTATACAGAGTAAATTTTCAAGAGGCTACGGTATTTACAAAGGCTCTGCGACTTCTTCAAAAAGCTGATCCTAAGTGTTTCAGAGATGGCCTATCCTAAGTATAGGCAATGAAGACCATGATTCCGGAATTGAAAATGCTTTACATTTTCGTTTAAAGCATATTCAGTGAGCAATTAAATATTATGCCACTGTCTAATACCATTTGTGTATTGGTTTCTCATCATATTCCGCTTGGATATCTCAGGGAATGAAAGCTTGTAGTGATATTCACACACAGTGGCACAGCTTGTTACAATGTATTGCATAACTACATTGATTATCAATGGTTGCGACTACCCACTGCTCCTCCTTATGACTTCTTAGGCTATATTCACGTGTTGTGTTTTTGCTGTATTTTATTACTGTGATTTTTTGGTACAAATTTAAAGCTGCCTTTTACAGTATCGGCAAAAGCAATGAGATTTCAGAAACTTTATACACATGCTTGTTTTTATTTTCCTGATTGAATTGGAAAACTGCTGTGTTTTTTTTTTTTAAATCTACAGCATATCAATTGTTTCAGCATCATATTTTCACCCATAGAAAATACTGAAAAAGTACAAATGTGCAACAAAGCGTTTTTGCAGTATTTTTGATGCCTAAAACTAACTTTACTAAACACGAACTGTAGACAAATCAGACAAGCAATCCACACCAAAAAACACAAGGCTGGTGTCAGCACCTGGGCAAGTGTCAGGGGCCCTGAGCAGGCAGGGGGGCCCACTCGCCTTCTGGGACACCAGCACGCTATGGGGGCCCAGTGCTAGCACTCGTGAGTGCCCCCCCACTTGCTCAGGGCATCGGAACATTCAATAGCTACCTCTCCCCGTTCCTCCGCAGATGTGGCGTCTACCGACTGTGACGTTTCAGGTCAGAAGGCGCGATGACATGACTAGTGTGCGCCCTCTGCTCTGATCAGTCACAGTGCAGAGAGCCAGAAGACGACGACTCTGAGGAGTCCGAAGCAGAGCAGCGGCCAGTGAGGAGAGGATTTCATTTTTATTTTATTTTTTTATGTTTGAAGCAATATAAGGGGCCCATTCTACATGGAGCAATATATGGGGCCCATTATTCTGTATGAAGTACTATATGGGGCTCACTATAACATTTGTAGCATTATATGGGGTCCATTATTCTGCATGGAGCCATATATGGGGCTCATTATACTGTTTGGAGCATTATATGGGGTCCATTATTATGCATGAAGCAACATATTGGGCTCATTGTTCTGTATGGAGTACTATGTGGTGCTCATAATACTGTATGGAGCAATATATGGGGCACTTTATTCTGTATGGAGCACTATGTGGTGCCAAGAATACTGTATGGAGGACTATACTGTCTGGTTTCTGAGCTATTGATATAATTCGTGTAATCTAGGAAGTAAGTGAAATCTTTGGCAGTGTACTACACCAGTGTTAAAGGCACCCACTGAGACTCTTTAGTCCGGGGCCCATAAAAACCTATAGCCTGCCCACATGTAGGTTTCATGAGATTTCTATGTGCCTGTCATACAAGAGGTACAGCAAAAAATGTTGCTTAGAAATTGAATCAGTTGAGCGCCATTTACTATTGAAGCTGCTGGATGACATAAATTTGTGCGTAGACCCTGGATTATACAATGTATTGTACTTCTATGCAATGAAGAGTTTATAGAAAGCCTGGTGCTGGATGACACCACTACATGAGAGGCAACCAGGTTCTGAGTCTCAGCGAGAATCGAAGGAGTGAGAATAAATAATATGTACTGTGTGCAGAGAAACATAGGCTAAAAAGACATACACAGATACAGACACAGGAGATCAACTAATAACAAAGATCTCTCACCAGTATGAACAGGCCCTTGTTGGCTAAATTTTGAAATTCAGGAATTGTGGAGAACACAGAGAGCACCAGACAGCTGAACACCAGTATGAATCTGTAAAGAGAAGAGCGAGTGATGTTAAGCATGCAGATACAGAGAGCCAATGTAGTACATAGATCCATGTGCGACTGTCATTCACAAGAACACATACATTCTGTTTCTTCTGGTTTTCACTTTTTATATATATATTTTATATTATATATCCAAATCCAGTTTCCTGGTGCCATTGCAGTAAGTGGAAGGCTCTATGGTTAGATTTTCTGACTATTAGTTAAATATCTTAATACTATCTGATCTCATTTTATAGTGTATCGCCTTTTCATTGCACCGTTATTATCATTTGTATGGGCTGCCATACCTGTGTCACTTGCTTTGAACATTGCTACTACTCATCAATATCAATGTCAGCTCATTTGTTCTTTAAGTTCTGACTTAGAATTGACTCTAAAGACAAAGGCAAATGATCCAAAGTGTGCTAATAAATAATCTACAAGCCTGTACACAAAGATATTCCCTAAATTACACTGGCAGGTTTCTGATGTGCTTTTAAAATAATCTGACAAGTATAAAGTGCGTTACTATTATTCTAAGAAGTCAGTAATACACCACTATGGCCAATAGAGGGAGCACAGAGCTTGAGCTATGTCAAGACACGAAAACGGTAACCCCAAGTAATCATGTTACACCAGTTACGGCTCTCAACTGGTTAATCCATACACCATGAACGCACGAAAAAATTACTGAAGTTGTGTTATCATTTAGTCATAAGGAGTTGTTTCAAGATTGCCACATGCCATAAGACACACGATAAGTGTGTGATTGCTGGGGATCTAATGCTGAGACATTCACTGTTCAATAGAGGTCCAGAGACAACCCTTTCAAGTGTATTGTGGCTGCATTTATCACACGTGTTATCATTGTGGAACAACTCACACAGGAAATTAGGTAAAACACTAAAAAACTCCAACTGACCCAGTCGGCTCCTGTACAGACTAGGGATTCTGATCCCGCAGTTCCTAGCGGTTCCTACATGGACTGGAATAGCCCTAATAACAGACTAAATGACTGCAGATTGGACCTATGCTGCCTGAAAGGCATTCAGTTCTTCACATTCCTCCTAAGGAACCAGAGGGCAGAGCAAAGTGCTATTTAACTACCGAACGGAAGGAGTGCTGAGATAGAAAGGGATCCCTTAGTGATTTAAAACAAATCGCAAAATACAAAATGAAAAGATAAGGTACATACTGCTAGAGTGTATGCGGCCTACTTCCTAAACAACAAACTGAAGATAGGTGCAGAGTGAAAAGCGAAACCCTAGCTGGTCTGTCACTGACTGACATAAACAATGGCAGCATTGCTGGACATCCAAATGAGAATATCACCAGCAGGAAACACCACCAGGGGGAAAGTATATACAGTATAGCTGCACCAGAAAGGTGATTGGGTAGACAAATGAATTAATAATAATAATCTTTATTTTTATATAGCGCTAACATATTCCGCAGCGCTGCACAGTTTTGCACACATTATCATCGCTGTCCCCGATGGGGCTCACAATCTAAATTAACGAAAATGACTGTCAACCTAAAAATACTAAAGTAATGGTACCAGACAATAAACACCAGGTGTAACTGATGAGGCTAAGCGGATAGAGAGGCCGACCACAAAGCACAGACTCAAGGGCTAGAACCCAGACTAGTGATGAGCGAATATACTCGTTACTCGAAATTTCCCGAGCACGCTCGGGTGACCTCTGAGTATTTTTTAGTGCTCGGAGATTTAGTTTTCCTCACCTCAGCTGAATGATTTACATCTGTTAGCCAGCTTGATTACATGTGGGGATTCCCTAGCAACCAGGCAACCTCCACATGTACTTATGCTGGCTAACAGATGTAAATCATTCAGCTGCGGTGAGAAAAACTAAATCTCCGAGCACTAAAAAATACCCAGAGGGCCCCAGAGCATGCTCGGGAAATCTCGAGTAACGAGTATATTCGCTCATCACTAACCCAGACGCATGACAACAGCCAACAAGACACCTGCTTAGACAAATGGAATTTACACTGTAGCACAGGAATGACTACACAAAACTTGTATCATTCAGCAATACTTTTACCATACATTATAGAACGTGCGTGCCAACCAATTTTTGGTAATTATTACAATGTGACTAAAATAGTGAGGCAACAGCATGCAGTAAATAGTCTTAGCTCATTTTCACATGCATGCGTAGAGACTGCAATGACTGGACAAACCATAGGTCTTCTGACTCCAAATAACAGTCTTGGCTACGTTCACATATATGTGATGTTTTTTCATCCATGTGGCATTCATATTTTCTCATACGTTTTTTTTTTTGTTTTTTTAAACTGATGCAGGTAGACTGTCTGAACTGTGTTATATATTATACAGACTCTTAACAATTGATAAACATATAACCCAGGCCCATTCTCCTACACATAGGGTGAGCAACACTCCATTAAATGTTCAAACATACTGACCATTTGGCCATTAAACCAAATTAAATCAAGAAGTGTCTCTTATTTTTTTCATTAAAAAGATCAACTTTTATTTACAAATTTGTTAAAAGATTTACACATAACCTTAAAATAGTGCCTCCAAACCAATAACTACAATTAATTATACAGTGCCTAAAAGTAGTATTCAACCCCCTGCAGATTTAGCAGGTTTAATAAGATGCAAATAAGTTAGAGCCTTCAAACTTCAAACAAGAGCAGGATTTATTAACAGATGTATAAATCTTACAAACCAAAAAGTTTTGTTGCTCAGTTAAATTTTTATAAATTTTAAACATGAAAGTGTGGGTCAATTATTATTCAACCCCTAGGTTTAATATTTTGTGGAATAACCTTTGTTTGCAATTACAGCTAATAATCGTCTTTTATAAGACCTGATCAGGCCGGCACAGGTCTCTGGAGTTATCTTGGCCCACTCCTCCATGCAGATCTTCTCCAAGTTATCTAGGTTCTTTGGGTGTCTCATGTGGACTTTATTCTTGAGCTCCTTCCACAAGTTTTCAATTGTGTTAAGGTCAGGAGACTGACTAGGCCACTGCAACACCTTGATTTTTTGCCTCTTGAACCAGGCCTTGGTTTTCTTGGCTGTGTGCTTTGGGTCATTGACTTGTTGGAAGATGAAATGACGACCCATCTTAAGATCCTTGATGGAGGAGCGGAGGTTCTTGGCCAAAATCTCCAGGTAGGCCGTGCTATCCATCTTCCCATGGATGCGGACCAGATGGCCAGGCCCCTTGGCTGAGAAACAGCCCCACAGCATGATGCTGCCACCACCATGCTTGACTGTAGGGATGGTATTCTTGGGGTCGTATGCAGTGCCATCCAGTCTCCAAACATCACGTGTGTGGTTGGCACCAAAGATCTCGATCTTGGTCTCATCAGACCAGAGAACCTTGAACCAGTCAGTCTCAGAGTCCTCCAAGTGATCATGAGCAAACTATAGATGAGCCTTGACATGACGCTTTGAAAGTAAAGGCACCTTACGGGCTCGTCTGGAACGGAGACCATCGCGGTGGAGTACGTTACTTATGGTATTGACTGAAACCAATGTCCCCACTGCCATGAGATCTTCCCGGAGCTCCTTCCTTGTTGTCCTTGGGTTAGCCTTGACTCTTCGGACAAGCCTGGCCTCGGCACGGGAGGAAACTTTCAAAGGCTGTCCAGGCCGTGGAAGGCTAACAGTAGTTCCATAAGCCTTCCACTTCCGGATGATGCTCCCAACAGTGGAGACAGGTAGGCCCAACTCCTTGGAAAGGGTTTTGTACCCCTTGCCAGCCTTGTGACCCTCCACGATCTTGTCTCTGATGGCCTTGGAATGCTCCTTTGTCTTTCCCATGTTGACCATGTTTGAGTGCTGTTCACAAGTTTGGGGAGGGTCTTAAATAGTCAGAAAAGGCTGGAAAAAGAGATAATTAATCCAAACATGTGAAGCTCATTGTTCTTTGTGCCTGAACTACTTCTTAATACTTTCGGGGAACCAAACAGAATTCTGGTGGGTTGAGGGGTTGAATAATAAATGACCCTCTGAAAAGACTTTTCACAATTTAAAAAAAAAATAAACAAAGAAATAACATTCTTTTTTGCTGCAGTGCATTTCACACTTCCAGGCTGATCTACAGTCCAAATGTCACAATGCCAAGTTAATTCCAAATGTGTAAACCTGCTAAATCTGCAGGGGGTTGAATACTACTTGTAGGCACTGTAGGTCAGCTTAACCATATGCACATCAAAACAGGGAAAAAGATTGGGACCAAAAAACCTCTTATACTTCTCCTATTCATAAGGAGCAAAGTATCAGGGAGACCTCAAGAAATACTGAAGCCGGGACTCAGCTGCATAGAAATACATGTAGCCGCATGCTCCGGTCCCGAGTATTGATGCAAGTTTCTCGCATTGCACTCACCAGTTTGACCCCAGCCTAACATGCTCTCTGGGGAAAGAACAGACACTTAGCAACAGCTGATGAGTACAAGTGACTGCCTCCTAAATGTTGTCTAAAGAAAGTGACAGTATGAATTAGATGTGGGCTGCCCCTCAGTTAAAGTGCTGCCCAATGAGAACTTCTCAAAAATATTTTTAAAGGAAAATCAGTTCTCTAAATATAAAATGTATGAAAGATTTATCTACTGTCACTTAACGCACAGAAGCTTGCAATGAGAGAAAAAAACATGGACTTTCCTGCCTTTGATGAGCAGGAACATACAGCCTTCATGGTAGGGGTTAAACTCACATTGCAAGTGAATACAATGCTGAAATTAATGGCAGACTTAAAATTGGGAGGCTAGGTTGGATGGTTTTGCCGAGAGTCAATCTTTTCAATAGAGAAGATATATTCTACATGTCACAGAGTCCTGTTCTCCAACTAGGGTTCCTTAACTCTTTCCAAGAGCACAGCAAAAACAGCGTATTTTACAGAAGTGAATTACAGCCTACCCGAAGATGCTTTGCGATGCAGTAAACATGTCGGATCTAAATGCCAGAACTGGACAAGTATTATCCTCACTCTTCACCAACATACTTTGAGTCAGGGATGGCATTAAGCGCTCCTTGGGAGTGAAAATATTTTTAGCGGTTCCCCTGCTGTAGTAAGGTTGGGTTTCAGAAATTTAGATGATGAAAAAGTTTTGTCCTAGACCACTGAATGTATTTTGCATGATATTAAATTTTGGACACAAACAAGATCTGTATTTGATGATGAAATGAATACTTTCAGAGCAAATGAATTAGAATTGTCCATATAAAGTATAGAAAGAAAAGTCTCTGATGAATGCAATCTAAAACAAAAGAAAGGGGTTGGCCCGTGACATGAGGCGGTAGTGGTTGGTGAGGTGCTAGTCTTCCACACCCCGGCCCGCTACATGAAGATGGGGGTCCTGGCTGAGTGTGCGTGCTTCGTCTATGGCGGAGCTACACTTTTGCAGGCCGCATGATGCCGGTGACTTTCAGCTGGCCAGGAAAGGATGTTGAGCAGTTCAGTGAGGGAGACCACCATTCAAAATTACAGTCTTTTACTTAACATTAACTTGGTGGGAACTATGTACAACAGATAATGGATGCATAACTTCAGTAATGTTTCCTTTACAACGTGGAGTATCTTCACACATGGTCTCTGTACCTCTTCCAGGCTTACTTGCCTCTATAGCTAAGTTTTTTTGCCTTCACCACAACCCAGCACTGTACTACAGTCCAGTAAGTGACAGTCCTGTACTTAAGCCCGCAGTTCCGTGTACTGCTCTCCCTTGGGGGACCTAGTTCCGATTATGGACGTTACTTAGCTTCTTTGCTTGCTTACGACTTGGAACTACTGCCCAGGGCACCGACTTCATCTCACTTTCCCTGTTCCATCCCGACCCACTATCTCTCTGGCTTGCGGACTCAGGACCACACTGCTAGGAGTCCTGTCCCAGGACCAGACTCCAGTGAATCACTCTGTCCTTCTATCGCTTTTCCTTTCTCTGCTTAGGATCACGCTAATCACGGCCTCAGTCTCCACTCACTTTGGGGACACCCAATTCATGTGGCTCTAGTGAGTACTCAGACTAAAGGTCTGCTCTAGCTGTAAGCTAGGCCCTGTCTGGCTCACTACCAGGAAGTCCTCTCTGATCTTGCTACATAGCCCTCTCTGGGCTAGTCCCAACTCATAACTTATCCATACCTATTCACTACCTGTTGATGGGAAGAACACAACTTCATCAGATAACAATGTATAACATTATAATGCATCATGTCTCAGCACATATCAAAAAGTGGGATTGAGGGCAAAATTTCCATCTTCTTACAGGTCCACTATTACATCCAATAGAAAGATTATAAAAAGTAAATATTAGCAATTTTCTCCAAATATAGAAAAAAATCCATGGAAGAGCTATCAGTGTGCATGTATTTCTAAACTGAATACTATTTCTTGTTCATTGCAGAATTATCAAGAAAGCCAGAAATAGTTTTCTGACCTTCATGCTATTTCTATTAGTTGCTCTACAGTGATCAGTAAATTTCTTTTGTCAGGAAGGACTGTCAGCAGAAGGCTGACAGCTCTTAATAGGGCTTCCACAGAGATGATTTTGGTCAGTCACTTTGTCTAGTAGATCCCAAGTAGAGCCCTGTCCTTCACCATTTGACAATTGTACAGGGTTCTGGACATACACAAGGTCACTCACTCCCATATGTCCAAAAGGTACCGTAAATACTATGTTAGATACTTCTGTATTCATAACACAGCATGAACCATTACGGCACGTAGCCATCAGGATAGGAAGAGATTCCAACTCAAATATAATATATAAAAATGTAGGGAATGCCCTTCACCCAAGGGGCCTTCCCTACATACTGCGATCTCACCCTACTCTTAGGTAATATACCACTGATTCTTTCACATTTTATAATCTTGCTGGGTGTATGCTAGGGATATGGTCTCTCTGGGATTACAAAGCTAGGAGTAGTGAGGTAATGCAGGACTTAATATCCTTTTAGACTTAAGCACTAGCACTTTACTCTTATCTTGCTCTCCACTTTGCTATCTATCCTTTGGCCAACAGATGTGGGTTTGCATACTTATTATCGGCATATAATGTAATAAAATGTAATTATTCAGATACCTCACCAGATTATTAGTGGATATTGCTGAGCTCCCCCCCCCCTTTCTTGGAGGTTTTCCTGTTTTTTTTATGGTATATGTTTTTAATATATATTTAATCAACATAATATTATGTTTTTTGTTTTTATATATTATATTTGAGTTGGAATCTCATCCTATCCTGATGGCTACGTGCTGTACTGGATCATACACAAGGGCACGTAGGTTAGGTCCACATAATAGTGACTGGCCAATGGAGCAAGCTTGCAAAGAGTAGTAAGAAAACAGCGTTAAAAGCAGGAGGTCAGTGACGCAAACAGAATCATCAGGCAGAAAGATTATCTATACACTGCCAAGGTCAAACACAAGAATCAAAGAGGATGAACAAGTACCAAATAACAGGAGTGAACAAGAGCAAGTATTAACTATTACTGGTAAACCTCACTCAGGGCATCACCAGAGGAGACGTTCTGTCCCAGTCAAGACATAACCTGGGAAGAAGACCTGCCCAAATCAGGACACAACCTAAGGCCATGTTCACACAATGCGTTTTTTACCGCGGAACCGCAGCGATTTTGCCGCTGCGGGTCTGCAGCTGTTTTCCATGCAGGGTACAGTACAATGTAACCCTATGGAAAACAGGAAACGCTGTGCACATGATGCAGAAATTCACTAAAAAAGCCGCGCTGAATAGCTGCGGTAAAAAAGAAGGACCATGTCACTTCTTTGTGCGGAACTGCAGCGGTTCTGCACCCATAGACCTCCATTGTGAGGTCAAACCCGCAGTAAAACCCGCAGATCAAAAATATATCTGCGGGTTTTATTGCGGTTATGGATGGAGAAACCGCTGCAGCAGGAAGTGCGGGGAAGCGGGCGGAAGTGCGTGGGCGGAAGTGCGTGGGCGGAGTGTGTTCCGAAGTGACGGAGGCATACCGTCGCATGGGGATCGATGTCGGCTGTTTGATAGATTTGGTATGTGTGTGTATGTGTGTATATGTGTGTGTATGTGTGTGTGTATGTGTGTGTGTCTATGTGTGTGTGTGTCTATGTGTGTGTGTATGTGTGTGTGTGTGTGTGTCTATGTGTGTGTGTGTGCGCGCGTGTGTCCCCATGCGACGCTAGTGCCACCATTGTGCTAAGTCGCCGTATGGGACTACTACTCCCATCCGGTATTAGGATGGGAGAGTTGTCCCTGTGTCCAGCGACTTAGCACAATTGTAAAGTTACACAAAACACACACAATACACATACATGACACACAGTACATAAAACATATAACACAGAGTATATGCTCACCAACAGCACACTGGTAGGCGAAGCCCTCGATCCCCTAGAAAAAATCCCAAAATAAAAAATCAAATTCATACTCCCTGTCCACAGAATCCATAAACCGAGTGTCCCACGCCGATCGGCTGCTCTCCGGCGATACACTGCCAGGAGCGAAGCTCCTAGCAGTGTATTGCGTACTATTCCGGAGTTCAATGGCTCCGGCGTCTCGGTTAACAGCAGTACAGCTGCGTTGAACTTTCCCACACAGCACTGCCGTTAAGCGAGAGTGCCGGGGTCAATGACCGCCGGTAAACTCGCTCGCGCATGCGCAGTGACACCGACAAGAACTATGGCTCCTGTCAGTGTGTTGCTGCAGCCGTGGAGAGCAGACATATCTCTGGATGTGTCTGTTCTCCATGGAAGATCGTGATACGTGATACATAAATACATAAATACGTAAATACATAAATACATGATACGTGGCACTTAAATACGTGATACGTGGCACTTAAATACGTGGCACTGAAATACGTGGCACTGAAATATGTGATACGTGGCACTTAAATACGTGATACGTGGCACTTAAATACGTGGCACTTAAATACGTGATACGTGGCACTTAAATACGTGATACGTGGCACTTAAATACGTGATCCTTGGCACTTAAATACGTGATACGTGGCACTTAAATACGTGATACGTGGCACTTAAATACAAGTATTAAATAAGTGATACGTGGCACTTAAATACGTGATACGTGGCACTTAATTAAATACGTGGCACTTAAATACGTGATACGTGGCACTTAAATACGTGATACGTGGCACTTAAATACGTGATCCTTGGCACTTAAATACGTGATACGTGGCACTTAAATACGTGATACAGTTAGGTCCATATATATTTGGACAGAGACAACATTTTTCTAATTTTGGTTATAGACATTACCACAATGAATTTTAAACATAACAATTCAGATGCAGTTGAAGTTCAGACTTTCAGCTTTCATTTGAGGGTATCCACATTAAAATTGGATGAAGGGTTTAGGAGCTTCCGCTCCTTAACATGTGCCACCCTGTTTTTAAAGGGACCAAAAGTAATTGGACAATTGACTCCAAGGCTATTTCATGGGCAGGTGTGGGCAATACCTTCAGTATGTCATTCTGAATTAAGCAGATAAAAGGCCTGGAGTTGATTTGAGGTGTGGTGCTTGCATTTGGAAGGTTTTGCTGTGAAGTAAACATGTGGTCAAAGGAGCTCTCCATGCAGGTGAAACAAGCCATCCTTAAGCTGCGAAAACAGGAAAAAACCCATCCGAGAAATTGCTACAATATTAGGAGTGGCAAAATGTACAGTTTGGTCCATCGTGAGAAAGAAAGAAAGCACTGGTGAACTCATCAATGCAAAAAGACTTGGGCGCCCATGGAAGACAACAGCGGTGGATGATCGCAGAATAATCTCCATGGTGAAGAGAAACCCCTTCACAACAGCCAACCAAGTGAACAGCACTCTCCAGGAGGTCGGCGTATCAATATCCAAATCTACCATAAAGAGAAGACTGCATGAAAGTAAATACAGATGGTTCACTGCACGGTGCAAGCCACTCATAAGCATCAAGAATATAAAGGCTATACTGGACTTTGCAAAAAACATCTAAAAAAGCCAGCACAGTTCTGGAAGAACATTCTTTGGACAGATGAAACCAAGATCAACCTCTACCAGAATGATGGAAAGAGAAAAGTATGGCGAAGGCGTGGTACAGTTCATGATCCAAAGCATACCACCTCATCTGTAAAACACGGCGGAGGCAGTGTGAGGGCTTGGGCATGCATGGCTGCCTGTGGCACTGGGTCACTAGTGTTTATTGATGATGTGACACAGGACAGAAGCAGCCGAATGAATTCTGAGGTATTCAGAGCCATACTGTGTGCTCAGATTCAGCCAAATGCAGCCAAACTGATTGGTCGTCGTTTCATACTACAGATGGACAATGACCCAAAACATAAAGCCAAAGAAACCCAGGAGTTTATTAAATCAAAGAAGTGGAATATTCTTGAATGGCCAAGTCAGTCACCTGATCTCAACCCAATTGAGCATGCATTTCACTTGTTAAAGACTAAACTTCAGACAGAAAGGCCCACAAACAAACAGCAACTGAAAACCACCGCAGTGAAGGCCTGGCAGAGCATCAAAAAGGAGGAAACACAGAGTCTGGTAATGTCCATGAGTTCAAGACTTCAGGCAGTCATTGCCAACAAAGGGTTTTCAACCAAGTACTAGAAATGAACATTTTATTTAAAATTATTGAATCTGTCCAATTACTTTTGGTCCCTTTAAAAACAGGGTGGCACATGTTAAGGAGCTGAAACTCCTAAACCCTTCATCCAATTTTAAGGTGGATACCCTCAAATGAAAGCTGAAAGTCTGAACTTCAACTGCATCTGAATTGTTTTGTTTAAAATTCATTGTGGTAATGTCTATAACCAAAATTAGAAAAATGTTGTCTCTGTCCAAATATATATGGACCTAACTGTACGTGGCACTTAAATACAAGTATTAAATAAGTGATACGTGGCACTTAAATACGTGATACGTGGCACTTAAATACAAGTATTAAATAAGTGATACGTGGCACTTAAATACGTGATACGTGGCACTTAAATACGTGATACGTGGCACTTAAATACGTGGCACTGAAATACGTGGCACTGAAATACGTGATACGTGGCACTTAAATACGTGGCACTTAAATACGTGGCACTGAAATACGTGATACGTGGCACTGAAATACGTGGCACTGAAATACGTGGCACTTAAATACGTGGCACTGAAATACATTGCACTGAAATACGTGATACGTGGCACTTAAATATGTGATACGTGGCACTTAAATACGTGGCACTTAAATACGTGATACGTGGCACTTAAATACGTGGCACTTAAATACGTGGCACTGAAATACGTGGCACTGAAATACGTGATACGTGGCACTTAAATACGTGGCACTTAAATACGTGGCACTGAAATACGTGGCACTGAAATACGTGGCACTGAAATACGTGATACGTGGCACTTAAATACGTTGCACTTAAATACGTGTCACTGAAATACGTGATACGTGGCACTAAGTCTACGTTCACATTTGCGGTCTGCGCCGCAGCGTCGGGTGCCGCAGCGTCGCCGCATGCGTCATGCGCCCCTATATTTAACATGGGGGCGCATGGACATGCGTTGCACTTGCGTTTTGCAACGCATGCGTCACTGCGGCGCACGCGTCCGGGCGCAGAGGACGCAGCAAGTTGCATTTTTTGCTGCGTCCAAAATCAACCAAAAAAAGGACGCATGCGTCGCAAAACGCAGCGTTGTGCATGCGTTTTGCTGCGTTTTTGTTTGCGTTGTGCGTTGCGTCGCCGACGCTGCGGCGCACAACGCAAATGTGAACATAGCCTTAAATACGTGGCACTTAAATAGCTGGATAGAGCTGGATCCGCGGGCTGTGATCTGGCCTACGCTCAGCACTCTGCGGAGCGCTGTCATTCAAAACACGTCCACTTATTTTGGTGTTTAGTCCCAAAATGGAGGATGGAAGAAGAAAAGGGTTGGACAAGGAAATGACATCATTTCTTTTTTTTTTTTTCCCCACTGCAGTTAAAGCTTTATTTATGTCAAACACAGACAATCTGCAGAGAAAACTGCATAAAAAACCGCACTAAAAACCGCATCAAAAAACGCACCAAAAACCGCACCTGCGTTTTCTGCCAAGAGCTGTGGTTTTTAGTGCAGAAAAACAGCAGGGAAAGCAGGAACGTGTGAACATGGCCTAAGAAGCTCGGCCCCAATCATGACATCTCCTCAGAAGAAACACAAAATCATGCCACCTCCTGAGGACATGCATTATCCCAATCAGATCATTACCTAAGAAGAAGCCTAGCTCCAATCAAAACATCACCTGAGGAGAAATCATGTTGCAAACAGGACGTTAACTGAGTAGAACCCCATCCCCAATCAGGACAACACCTGAGGAGCATCCCTGCACCAATCAGGAAATTAGCTAGGAAGATCTTACCTAAACAGGATTACCCTAGTAGAAGCCCCTCAAAAATCTGTACATCACTTGACAAAAAGACCTACTCCAATCAGGACATCCTGTGAGGAGATGCAATGTGCATCTAAGGAGAAGTCCAGCAACAAACAAGACATCACCTGAAGGGAACACCTGCCCAAATCAGAACACTGAGTAAAATCCCTGTCCCAATCAAGACATCCCATTAGGAGAAACCCTGCCTGTATCAGGATAATACCTATAGAGATGCCCTGCATTAATCTGGACATTCCCTGAGAAGCAGCCCTGCCACTATTTGGATGATACTGTCATGGCGGTAATTTGCACCCGTTCCTCGCTCGCTTATCCTCACGTCAGGTCACTTCACTGACTCCTCATGCAGCAACTTCAACTCTGCTGCATATCCCTGATGTCTCCACATGGCTATAGGGGGGCACTGACAAATTCTGCAGGAATTTAACACTGCTATGTCCTGCATTCCTGACCCTGGCTGCTGCAGGCCCAGACACTACCCTGCAGTGGCACCTGGTAGCTATACTGCGGCCCAAGCCTATCCTCACCATCAGAGGCGCTAGTGAAGACCAGGTAGTCACTTAGTCATGCCCCTCCAGGGTAAGCTCGGCCAGTGGCGCAGGGGGTCCACACCCACCAGCATTAATATTACCCAATCAGAGAATCACCTGAGAAGAAGCTCTGCACCAATCATGACATCAAAAGATGAGATGCCCTGCACCAATCAGGACATGACCTGAGAAGAAACCCTTCATAAATCAGAACATCACCTGAGGAGAACCCTTGTCTAAGTCAGGACATCTAAACAGAAGAAGCCCTGTCTCAATCAAGTCATTGTTAAGAAGCCCTACACCAATCAGGACATTCCCTAAGAAAAAGTTCTGAAAAAAAAATCAGGATATCACCTGAGGAGAAGCCTCATCATTGTCATGAAATCTAAGAAGAAGCCCTGTCCCTATCAAAATACCATCTGTTGAGAAGCCCTACCTCAATCAGGACATCACCAGAGAACAATCCCTGCAACAGTCAGGACATCTGACTGAGCAGAAACCCTAACCCAAGCAGAATGTCAGCTGAGGAGAACCCCTGCCCTAATGATAACATCCCACGGTGAAAACGTACTCCAATCAGGACATCACCTGGGAAGACTTGCCCCAAGCAAGACATCAACTGAGTAGAAACCTTGACCTAATCAAGACATCACCTAAGAAGACGTCCTGTCCCAATTATGTAATCACCTGAGGAGAAGCAGTGCCCCAATCAAGGCATAAGCTAAAGAGAAGCCCAGTCTTATTCAAGATATCCCTTGATTTGAAGCCCTGCACCAATCCGGACATCCCTTGAAAAGATGCTCTATCCTAATCAGGAAATCACCTGAGTAGAAGCGCTGCAATAATCAGGACAACACATGAGGAGAAGCTGTAACCCAATCAGGAAATACTCAGAGGAGAAGCCCAGCATCAATCATGACACCACCTGAGGAAAAGACATGCCGCAAGCAAGACATCCCCTGTGGAGAAGTCCAGCAGAAATCAAAACATCACCTGAGGAAAAACACCGCCCCTCCACCTTGGAATGATGTCGCTTACAAATGTTATGGAGATGTCATATACGTTAATGAAAGGTGGCGGGGAGGAAATTGCAGGCAGACAGTGCCGCAAGTGGTCAGAAGGCACCCATCAGGCCATTTGGTACAGATTTTCATGCAATTAATTTTCAATGCTGTGCTAATGTGCAATATAAAGTTGTTGTAGGAATGTGCCGTAACATGCATATAAAATGGCAGAAACAATCTCTAAAAGGAAAATTTACTGACTGTTATTCTGTAAGTGAGAGCCCAATCAAAAGAGCTAAAAACTTCAGATAGAAGATGGCATGGAAATGTCAATCGGCAGATGAATTTATTGTTTTATTGCTGGGGCATAGTACGGCTAATTACAGTCCTGCTCATCGTTAATGACACCCATGAAGTTTAAGTATGGTACACAATGTGGAATATATCCTGAAAAAAGTTTTTTCATATAGAGTACTTATGATAAATACAAAAGAGCAAATGATAAACAATAATTTAAAACAAAAAACAATGGGAGGGTAAAACCGAAAAACGTAAAGCTTGCTGTGACACCGGTATAGGCACCCTTTACATTAAATTAGTATAGAAACGCATTTTGACTCACCTGTGGTAAATCACAAATGAGAATCACCTGTGATTAATTGTCAGTGCCCATGTGAGATGAATTAGCCAATGAATGATGACGTCAGCGCTTTAAAAAGCCACATGGTAGGCCCTATTCTTTTGTCACAACTGTAAAGACAAAGGAGCTGTCTGAGGACATCAGAACTGCTATTATTAGCAAACACAAGACTTCCAAATGGTATAAGGCCATTTACAAAGACCTTGATGCCCCATTTTCAACAGTGTGTAATGTTATTAAGAGGTTTGGGTTTGTCAGGCATGTAACCATCAAGAACCTTCCCGGACGTGGGGAAAAGAGGAAAACTGACAAGAGATGTCTTCGAAGGTTGGTGCGAATGGTGGAAAAAACACATCAAACACTGAAAGACCTGAAGGCCAACTTGGAACAGTCTGGGGTCATGGTTTCAACATGTACCATATGCCGTCCACTAAACCAAGCAGAGCTTTATATGGCTGAAAATGATCCATACTGTGACTCTGTATCATTATAGTCAATGACCCCAATCAGTGCATGTAGAATTACATGGTCAGTGGGCACTCTTGTCTGCTGGCCCGGCTGTCTTTAGAAAGACTGCATGGACCAGGGCTCATACCACTGCTCTCTCTCCCCGTGGGCAGAACACTACTCAGACAACCCAGGGTGAGAGTAAAACAGTGTGGCAATGATTTATTGAACCACCAACACACAGTAGCATATAGAACAGTCCCAGCAAATACCCAAGATGGTGCAAATTACAGAGTCTCACCCATCCGCTGACTCGCTGGGATTAGAGCTGTTTCCTGTGCAAAATACCCCCACCAGTGGTTCCCCGCTTCTGGCGGGCCCCCATAGTGAGGAGGTGACAACAAGCTTAGGAAGCTGACAGTCCATTGATGTACAAGGCCAGGTGACTTGATTGTCCCAACCTGGATTCTCTAAATGTCTTTGAGGGTTCAATGACAGTCAATGAGGCAGCTATGTATTTCTTCAGGTGGAGTGATGATGCCATGACTCCTGTAATGTAGAGTCTCTCTGAACACAGTCAGATCTTCCTTTTTATAGATCACAACTTCTCATTCAGTCATTCCAACACAGGCTTGGGTGAACGTGGTAGGAGGCCACCCCTCACTGCTGGAGAGTTCAAACAACATGCATAGATTGTCCTTCATATTGCAGAGCACCAATGGGTTATCAACATATTAACAAACATTCAAACATTGTGCCTTTGTTTCCCAAAGATAGTAAAACAATACTAGGACTGCAATACTAGGATAGATACAATAGCTAATTAAAAGCCAGTTAACAAATGTCAATCTTCCTCGGTCTGGGGATCCATGCAAGTTCTTGCCTCGTGGGGTAAGAAATGGATGATTCTAAGAAAGGTCAGGAATCAGCCCAAAAATACATCAGTGACCTGAAGAGAGCTGGGACCATAGTCTCAAATATTACCGTTAGTAACACTCTACGCCATCATGCATTAAAATACTGCAAGGTACGCAAGTGTAAGAGTGTCACAGAAGCTATCATGCGTATCTCTCCCTAATGACAATGTGTGTACAATAAGTGTGTTGTAATGTAAATGATGCTTACGTGTACCTTACTAATAATGATGTGGTTGTTAAATTGTATAAGGGCTTTAAATCTAATCTTATGTGTTTTGATATTGTTACAAGATTAACGAAAGATGGAAAGGATAAGTGGAGCGCCCCCACACCGCCGCAGGGCCGAGGGGTACCCGGAGCCGGGCCTCTAGGTCTCAGTCCTGGGGTTGTCACGGTGGCTAGACCCGGTCCGTGGCCCTGTCTGTCAGTGGGGGACGTCCGGTGCAATAAGTCGTGTTGTAACGGTGCAGTTGTGGGGTGCAGGTCGCGGTAAATAACGAGGACACCAGGTTGCAGTCTCCTTACCTCTTTACTGGAGATCTCTGAGTCCTCAGTCCAGAATACGGTTCACCAGGCTGCGCAAGTCCGGCCGGTCCAATGGCACCTCCAGAGTTCACTTCACAGGTGGAAATCGGTGCCTTCCTTCTTAGCGCTATGTGTTGTAGTCCTTCCCTGCTGTGCTTACGGAAAGTACCCCACAACCGTTGTGTCTGTTTCTTAAGTTCCCTCACAACTCGATTAAATGATGTTCTTCTAATCTTCCGTCCCTTCCTGATGTTACAGTTGGAACGGCACCCGTTTGTCGGATAGGCCTGGAGTTCTTCCGGGACCCTAGAGACGCCCCTCTCCCGCAATTGCCTCCCAAGACTTCATAGGTGATATGTGTTAGACAGCCCGCCTTAAACTGACTGTCCTGCCGCTGTTTAGAGTATTGCTTGAAGCTGAATGTTATAATACTCCCTCGGCGTTCCGGCCACCGGTAATGCGCCTCAGTAGGGTGTTGCTCCGGTCTTACAGCACGACCCCTACTGGAATTCTCCTATTGCTTGATCTCGTTTCTCACTCAGCACAATCTATCTTGCTTCTAGTCCTTTCTTGGGTCCCGCCGCTTCCCGGAGCTGGCGCGGACCCGTTACGTTCTTTCCAATGCCAAGCCTCTGTCAGGATCCCACCCCTGACAGAGACCCTACTGTCTCTTCCTCCACAACACCCTCTGCCACTAGGTGTTGCTTCGTCCAATCCAGTCAGCTTTCTGATCTAACTTCCTGCCTGACCCCCGGTTTACCCACTATGGTGGGGAGTGGCCTAATGAATAGCACCCTTAGCTCCCCCCGGAGGCCCTGCTGTGAAATGTATTGGTGTCTGTGATACCTGATCAGATGAACTCCTTCAGTGCCATCGGACGCACCGTAGCTCCCCATAGTGGCGGAGCCACAGTACTGCAACGACCAGGACTCTGGGGCGCTGCACTCCCCCCTCGTTAAACACAGTACTCCGGGACTGGGAAGAAAACAACAATACAAGTTAGCAAAAAGACATACAATTTTGTTGAGTGCAATAACAATAAGTATACTTGAACAGGCTTCCCTTTATGGGAGGTAAGGACACTTGAACGTTACAAACATGGCAAAAATATCATAGCAACATGCTATAATTAACTTCTGTTACCCAACCGGGTATTCTACTAAGTACAAAAATTGTTGAACAATAATTTAACTTTGCCTTTAAGGACATACACTCTGTATCCACCAAAGACCTTCCTATAATCACATTATAAGGCAATTTAACTTTTACATTCTCCTACTTTGAATCTGCAGGACCGCCTGTCCTATCGGCACCAGACCTACTGCCTCTCCTTTCTGTTACAGGACCGCCCCGTTCAGCCAGGGCCTACTGCCTTTTCAACTACTATACACAGTATAGAACATAACTTTTCTTTCAGTTTGAGAACACCGAGCCGGCTCTACTTGGCTCCTATAAGGACTCACGCACTAACCCTTACAGGTTCACTTTCTGTCCTTAGTAACACATTACTAACTTTCGATGGGGAACGCAGGGTTTACCTTCTATCCCCCCCCCCCTTTTCTTATCAACATTATCAACTATCTTCTTTTCACAACATTAAACTTTCTCATTTCTTCCTTCTACTTTTTCTTTCAGAGAACATCATCAATATTTCTTCACATTTAACCAGTTAAACACATATAACTTTTCTCGTATAAACATTATCATTATTTCCTTCGGTCAAGACATTATTGCTACTCATCTTAAGCAATATTACTATCGAAGCATAACAAATGAACATCCCCTTTAAGAGAAGACCAAGTCTCTGTGAGGTAGCACATCTTCTCAAGCTACCAGTCCATACTTATCAAAGGTTCCAGTACGGTATCTTCGCAAAGAGTCCTTGTTTAAGTAAAACCAGTAGGGAGCACCTTTAATAAAGGTGCAAACTATATACAAAAGAGTTCGGATCATGCACTGTTCATGATTTCTCAGTTTTTAAAACTTGTGCAAAACTTTTGGTAACAAAAACAAAACAAACAAAACAATAGGGATCCCAGGTCCGTAGAAGGATCCCCTTAAGAGTTTACCCTGAACGGGTGTTAGCAGTCATAAAGGCAATAAAATAGTAACTATTTACAAATAAAAGAAGTACAGTAAAATCTTACTGTGGTGAAGCGGAAGGTGATCTCCTATCCGGTCTCACCAGGCCAACAGCTCGCACTGGTGAGCCAGGACGCGGTTCTGGTCCCAGCAACGCTAAGATCCCTCGCTGGGAGGCCCTTCTTGCTGGCAGGCGCACACGTCCCTCCGGGGCACGGCGAGGCCGGGCTTCTCGAGGTTCCGCGGGGCCGGGCTCTGCTGCTTTCCCCACGGGAGCATCCTCTTTCGGTTTTCCGGCAGCAGCCTGGAGGGCAGTGCATCGCTGCATGCCTCGCGCCATCCAGCCAGCCTCTCCCGTAGCCCTCCTCCATCGGGTGTAAGTCACCGCATCACCGGGTTCCAGATCGCGGGGAAATCTTCCGCTGCAGGGCTCCACCTCTTCCCGATCCACGTGGATCTGTAGCGGCTCCCTGATTTCCTGGATAACCCCGCGTCCGTATTGGGGGTTAAAAGAAATCACGACCCCCCAGTGGGATGAGGGAACCTCTGCAGTGGGGGTCAGGTCCACCTGCACGGCCGGCAGAGGTCGGGATCGCCATGCAGCCATCAAGCGCTGCAGGTGTTCGGCCTCTGGCGTGATCTTTAGGCCCGATGCCTGCGGCATACCTTCAGCCGCGGCCAGGTTGGGAGAAGCAGGGGGCACTGGAACCAGGCAGATCTCTGTGGGCTGGCCCAGCCTAGCAATCACGCGGGCATCGGCCTCCAGGCGGGCAGCAATTTGCCGGGCCTCTGCCGCGGCCATGCTTTCTTCCGACGGCGGCCGGGGAGGTCGGCCCATCGTTGGTCCTCCTAGGGTCAGTCCCCTCAGCGACGGCGTACCCGGAGCTACATTGGACTGTCCGACCTCTCTCCGCACCCGATCCTTCTCATGCGGGGCTTCTGGCGTGGCCATCTTGGTCTCTTCTCCCGCGTCTTCTTCCCGCGGTCTCTTCCGTGGGCGGCCCCGTCCCCATGGTCTCCACCCTCCGACCAGAATCAGGAGGCGGACCTCAGCTGTTGACAGACACGTCCTCAGGACACAGAAATATTTGGACTGGGCGGCCATTGTTGTTCGCGCTCTCCAGATTGTCTACGCCCACCTCACGCCCCTCTTCTCTTCCTGCGCTCCCTTCAGTGCTGTAATGGCGGCAGATTTTGGCGGCAAATGACACGGCACACAGTCTTTGTAATAAAGTACAGTCAAAGCACGGTAAATCACAGTTCCAAGGCACACATGACCCGATTCTTCAGGCTTAAGTAGATCCTGTTCGTGACGCCAAGTTTGGAGCGCCCCCACACCGCCGCAGGGCCGAGGGGTACCCGGAGCCGGGCCTCTAGGTCTCAGTCCTGGGGTTGTCACGGTGGCTAGACCCGGTCCGTGGCCCTGTCTGTCAGTGGGGGACGTCCGGTGCAATAAGTCGTGTTGTAACGGTGCAGTTGTGGGGTGCAGGTCGCGGTAAATAACGAGGACACCAGGTTGCAGTCTCCTTACCTCTTTACTGGAGATCTCTGAGTCCTCAGTCCAGAATACGGTTCACCAGGCTGCGCAAGTCCGGCCGGTCCAATGGCACCTCCAGAGTTCACTTCACAGGTGGAAATCGGTGCCTTCCTTCTTAGCGCTATGTGTTGTAGTCCTTCCCTGCTGTGCTTACGGAAAGTACCCCACAACCGTTGTGTCTGTTTCTTAAGTTCCCTCACAACTCGATTAAATGATGTTCTTCTAATCTTCCGTCCCTTCCTGATGTTACAGTTGGAACGGCACCCGTTTGTCGGATAGGCCTGGAGTTCTTCCGGGACCCTAGAGACGCCCCTCTCCCGCAATTGCCTCCCAAGACTTCATAGGTGATATGTGTTAGACAGCCCGCCTTAAACTGACTGTCCTGCCGCTGTTTAGAGTATTGCTTGAAGCTGAATGTTATAATACTCCCTCGGCGTTCCGGCCACCGGTAATGCGCCTCAGTAGGGTGTTGCTCCGGTCTTACAGCACGACCCCTACTGGAATTCTCCTATTGCTTGATCTCGTTTCTCACTCAGCACAATCTATCTCGCTTCTAGTCCTTTCTTGGGTCCCGCCGCTTCCCGGAGCTGGCGCGGACCCGTTACGTTCTTTCCAATGCCAAGCCTCTGTCAGGATCCCACCCCTGACAGAGACCCTACTGTCTCTTCCTCCACAACACCCTCTGCCACTAGGTGTTGCTTCGTCCAATCCAGTCAGCTTTCTGATCTAACTTCCTGCCTGACCCCCGGTTTACCCACTATGGTGGGGAGTGGCCTAATGAATAGCACCCTTAGCTCCCCCCGGAGGCCCTGCTGTGAAATGTATTGGTGTCTGTGATACCTGATCAGATGAACTCCTTCAGTGCCATCGGACGCACCGTAGCTCCCCATAGTGGCGGAGCCACAGTACTGCAACGACCAGGACTCTGGGGCGCTGCATAAGAGGGTAGCTATAAATTAGGATAGGATTGGGTTTAGTATAGTGGGGCACAATAGAGTCAGGAAAACTAGGGTGCCAGTTTAGGAACAGGAAATAAGGGGATCTCCAAGTTGGGAGGGGTAAGAGTGAGTGAACGAGTTCGTCAGTGCGACACTTCCTAAATCTCAGTCAGTCAGTGGGAGCAGTGTACAGTAGTGTACTATTGTTGTAACGTTAAGAAAGTGCTGGAGAATGATACAGGAGATGGCAGACCAAACCAGAGGACCACACTGTAGGGAAAGGCACAAAACGCTTGGGAAAAGCATTATACAGTTGGCCGCCACTTGGTACAATGGTATTCCATAGAGAATTCACCTCCCAGTGAAGGGGAGTCAGAGTGGGAACCAGTACGGGAATGTGGGCACAGGAATATGGGGATCCCAGAGCCAGGACGAGCATCTCAGAGGCTAAAGGAGCCAGCTTTGAGAGGGAAAACTCAGGTTGAAAATGGGATTGCTGAGCCAGGAAGAACATCTGAGAGGCTAGAGGAGCCAGCATTGAGAGGGAAAGCTCAGGCTGAAAACATTAACTTGTGATGTACTGAAACTGCCATGGATTGTAGGTTATCAAGTAAATTTGCACTGTTAAAGGGGAATACAGTGTCTGTTCCTGAGTGTGTGATATCATCCGGAGATGGGACTATGGGATCAGCAGGATCTGAAAATGCAATCTTAAGTCTTATGCAATACTCCCACACCACACAACAGATGGGACATTGTGCTTTCTTTGCAGGGTGCCAGGGTGGCCGGAACAGCAGCCTCTCACCATGACTACCACCCAGGTCACCTCACACAAGGTCCCCCTGCTGATGCCAGGACATGTCCAGGCCTGTTTGAAGTTCAACAATGACCATCTGTATGATCAAAAGGAGACATGGGAGAAGGTTATGTGGTCAGATGAGACCAAAATAGAACTTTTTGGTATCAATTCCACTCACTGTGCTTGGAGGAAGAAGGATTACAACCCCAAGAACACCTTTCCAACCATGAAGCATGGTGGCAGAAATATCATACTTTGGGAGTCCTTCTCTGCAAAGGATAACTGCACCGTACTGAAGGGAGGATGGATGGGGTCATGTATCTTGAGATTTTGGCCATCAACCTCTTTCCCTCAGTAAATGCTGATCTGTATGAAGGAGTGGGCCAAAATCCCTGCTCTGTGTGTGCAAACTTAGTCAAGAACTACAGGAAACGTCTAAAATTGCAAACAAAGATTAAGTTGTGTTTTTCTATTTTTTCAAATATTTATTTCATGCAATAAAATCCAAATTAATTATGTAAAAATCATAAAATGTGATTTTCTGGTTTTTTAAGATTCTGTTTCTCAAAATAGAAGTGTACCTATGATAAAAATGACAGACCTCTCCATCCTTTGTAGGTGGGAAAACCTGCAAAATCAGCAATGTATAAAATACCTATTTTCCCTAATGCAGGTCATAGGAAACTGAATAAAAGGATATTTCCGATCTGATGTCTTATTCCAAAGAAATCCAGGTATTTATTATATGTAAATTACCTTGTCCAGGTTATAGGGAGGATGTTGCCTGGAAGATAACTCAGCCTCCAGAGCTTATTTTACATGAAGGGTGGTTACCAGTGTAAAACAAGTAATTAACACAGAAGAGGAGAAATTAAATTTGTCTTCTTGCAAACACATTTTCTGCTTCTCTGTGAGCTCTACTGTATTGCAACAATATTGCAACCCTGTCTGCCTGTGAGCTGGAAAGGAGAGGAGAGCGCGGCAATCACACATCACACTGGTAAGACCCCATTCCATTTAAAGGAAGCTCTGGAGGCAGAGTTATCTCCAGGCAGCGTCCTACCCATAGCCTGGAAGAGGTCATTTACATAAAGTGATAAAAGGTGATTTATCAACAAGAAGGCATCTGATATGAGGCTTCTTTTAGTGGCTCCCCAAAAAGTACTTGAATTATATACTTTTATGCAATAAAATGTAATTAGATCTTTACTGCTACCATTAAAAGACATTTCAAAACATTTGAAATCAGCGGAAATGATTGATCCATTTGTCACCTGAATAGATATTATGGTCTCTTAGGAAGCTATATTTGGTGGGCCCACCGGTGAGGGGAACGATAGCAACCCTGCACACGTTGCAGCTCACAACTGCTGAGCATTAACAGAAATTAAGACGGACATTTATTTGCCGGCTCTTGAAATGTTTAAACTGGGGTTTTAAATATTTAATAAGGAGAGAGCCTGCTGCAGAGAAAAAAGAGAGAGAGTCAAGCTGGGAGAAAAGATGGGATGGTGCTGTAAGCATGAGGGAGACTGCGCATTGTGTGTTAACCCCTTGCAAGAAAATCATTACAATTGCTAATCTCTATTAATAATATACTGTATATTTATTTTTAACTGTTGGTTTACTCAAAGTTCCTATAGATCTATACAGGCTTAATGATTCAAAACATTACACTTGGCTACTGTCTACACTTGCTCTTTACATTCATTCACAGGGAAAATTAACACCTGGGAACATAACAGTTGAGCCATCCCCAGTGCTTTGTCAGTGGATATATACCACAGAGTGGAAGAAGGTGAACATGGAAACATGGAAAACTGATGGACTAGCTAAACTAGAGTATGTTATGTGTTTAAAATGAGAACACTGAGTAAGCATGCCTAAAATGTGTATTTAGTATTTTGAAACTTATTTGTGTGCCAAAAATATCTATCTAAACTTTATCTATCTATACTTTTTTCCTTTATACCACTTTCTTCTATCTTTTATTTAATCTATCGACAATATCTATCTACATTATCTATCTAGTCATCTACAGCATCTATCTATAGTATCTATCCATCCACCTACAGGATCTATCTCTCTATCTATAATACCTATCTATAGTATCTACCGATCCACCTACAGTATCTATCTCTCTATCTATAATACCTATCTATAGTACTGTATCTATCGATCCACCTACAGTATCTCTCTATAATACCTATCTATAGTATCTATCGATCCACCTACAGTATCTATCTCTCTATTTATAATACCTATCTATAGTATCTATCAATCAATCAACAGTACATGTTTATATATCTACAGTATCTATTTGTCTATCTATCTATCTATCTATCTATCTATCTATCTATCTATCTATCTATCCCATATCTATCTATCTATCTATCTATCTATCTATCTATCTATCCATCCATCTATGAACAGTATATATTTATCTATCTACAGTATGTATCCATACTACAGTATTTTTCTAGATTTAAGTAGCAGGATTGGAAGTGTTTCTGCGTTCTCCGGAATACGACACAATTAGTGGTCCACAGACTCCTTCTTCAGGACCCCCATACATACATTAAAAACTGTTAAGGTTTAGGGTTATTTATGTGTGGGGGTCCTGAAGAAGGAGTCTGCGGACTCTGAAACACGTTGACAATAAACCTACAATTTTATCAAACCACTAATTGTGTTGTATTCCAAAGAGCGCGGAAACACTTCCAGTCCTGCTACTTAAATCTACTGTTTCATGGAAGCTGCTGCATCTGGTTTTTCAGGCTCTATATAAGTGTTGTGTCTCACATAACCTCACAAGGTGAGCGGTTCTACCTCTAATTACCAACATTGTAATGTGGATAAGATGCTATTGCACTTTTGCATTTCTTTACAGTATCTATCTACTCATCTACAGTTCTATTCATCCATCCATAGTGTTTATTTATCTAGCTACTGTATCTATCTACTCATCTACAGTATGTATCTATAGCATCTATCTACAGTATCTATATATAGTATCTCTATCTATTTATCTACAGTATCCATAGTATCTAACTACAGTATGTATCTACTCACCCACAGTAACAAAAATGGAACAGCACAATAAAAGCAAAAAGGTGGATGCAGGGCTCCCAAATAATTATCTACCGTACTTGTAAGAAAAACAGAAAATAAAAAGCAGGCCACAAGGCTAATAAAAAGTCTACATTTGTTCTTTGCGATACTTGGCATGCTGCGTGCTTTTTATTTTTTTTGTTTATCTGTTTAGTTACAGTATCTTCCCAAAGATAAATATGTCATATTAAATAAGTGTTCAGTTACCGGTAAGTCTGTTCTCTTATAGTGAACATATATACAAAAAGGATTGTGGAAGTAGGATTTTTTTATGAAGAAATGTCAGCTAGTAAAATAATAAACTCGGAGACATTATACATATTTGTAACCTCTTAAATAGATATATGGCAAGGCTTTTGTACAACACTGGTAAAATAAAGCCAAACACCAGGAAGTGTAAGGGTACAAACTCCCCCGTCTCCTCCGATCAGCACAATCTTAAACAACTGCCTGGAGGGATGAATTCAACTTACACCTCCTCTCCTTCTGGTATCACTTACCCCCGAGAGACACCTCACACACCCCTGTTTTGCTTACTGTGCACTAGTGTGTTACATATGCACTCTGCTTACATTAATAACTACTCCGCAGCAGATTTGGGGTTAAGAGATATCTGATCACAATACAGCGGAATATTTCTAAGCAAAATACACTATTCTCTGAATTGGATTTATGTATGGAAATATTTACACATACAAATGATTGATTTTCCATTCTAATCTCTGTGCATTACTGAATGAGTGAGTACAATACCGTGGAAGGACTGGGTACATAAGCTTCTTCAAGACATCAATAACATCAAACCATCAACTTTTGTTCCAAAAACATTTTGTAAAACAAGCCAGGTACAAAGCGGTTAAGTCTTTAAAACAAAGACGGGAGGGAAGGGGATGGTCGGATCACGCTGCACACTCCAAATTTGTGTTTTTTCAGACATTTTCCCTTAACCAGCATTTCTAAATGTGGAAAGCTCTGAGAGCAGTCATGTAATTTCTGGATTATACACTAGTGCAGGTAAAGGATCTGAGACGTCTCACAAGCATAGAACACCAGAAAACAAGATTAGTCCTACTTACAATACGCAAAGCACTAAACATATTTAGGGTCATTCACTGCATGGAAAATATATAAGGTGCAGTGCAATCCTGGCTCAGACTAGTTTTATTTTGAAGAGCATAGGATATGAAGAATTGTCATACATTTTAGGCTCTACGTACCTATGGAAACAACATAAGAAATCTAGGAACTAAACTTTTATGGTCAACGGTGTCTACAAGCCCCACAGAAAATATGGAAAACATATCAGTCACTCTAGGGGTGCATTTGCGGTTATTTCAGGGGTTTTCAGGGTTCAACATAAGTTTCTCACAGAGAGTGAATGCAGATTGCTGAATCGTGCCAATATGGTAATGGGTATAAAGAGCTGTGGAATTAATGTCGCTATATGAGTGAGTAAAATAAATAAATATGGAATATGCACACCATCAGGATTCACCTCTATTTCCAGCTTGATCAGGCACCCATATGAGTAAAAGTCTGCCGCAAAAATGCTCAACTGCTTCACTGACTTACATGATACTCGGTACACTTTGGAATGCTCGGGGGCTTGATTCAAGTTCCAAGCAGTTTACTGCTCCTTCATCACTAAATAGTCTTAAGTTGGTGAAGTGAGAAAAATATAGGCATAAATTAAATTTATGGACTGAAATAATAATCAAAAAACACAATTTACATGTTGAGGCCGAGAGCATATTAAGGTACAGCCCTCCCAGAATGTATCAGAAATATAATTACTGTAGTGGAATACTCGCAATAATAGGGCAAACTGAAAACAAAATGGAATGAATAGAAATCCTCAAAAAGATAATACAAATCAGGTACATTTTATTAGAATATCATATTAAAACCATATCAGACAAAAAATACACACTGACAATTTAGAGCACTGTGGAGGAGACATGAAGGTCGGCAAAGGAGGGAATGGAAGCCAAAGTATGACTTAAGGGGGCAGGGTGAAAAAGATCACTGCAGGATGACTATAGGCAGCAACAAGATAGTGGGAAATGCAAAAATAAAATGTAAAACCTATCCACCAATATTGTATACTGCCATAAAAAGTGAATCCCGCTTTCCCATTGTGAGTCAAGACCACTGATACCCTCCTTGCGGGCCCTGACACTTGTTTCACGTATCTGCTTTTTCAAAAGGGGTATGGGATAAAATAACGAAAAATTAGCATGTATAGATGTATTCACCCCTTTAGCGATGAAGCCCTTAAAAATTTCTGGTGCAAGCAATTACCTTCATAAGTCACATGCTTACTGAAAGCAAGCCCACCTGTGTGCAATCTAACTGTCACACGGTCTGTCATTATATACACACCTTTTCTGAAAGGCCAGTCGGTGCAAAACCATTAAGCAAGAGGCACCACTAACCAAACACCATGAAGACCAAGGAGATCTCCAAACAAGTCAGGGACAAAGTTGTTGAGAAGTACAAGTTAGCATTGGGTTATAAAACATATCCCAATCTATGATGATCTCTTGAAGCACCATCAAATCCATGATCATCAAATGGAAAGACTATGGTACCACAACAAACCTGCCAAAACAGGGTCGCCACCCACCAAAACTCTCAGCCAGGGCATTAATTTGAGAGGCAGCACAGAACCCAAAGGTAACCCTAAAGGCGCTGCAGAGTTCCCAAACAGATATTGGAGAATCTGTCCATGCAACCACAATGAGCCATACACTCCATAAAGGTGGCCTTTATAGAAGAGTGAGCAGATAAAAACCTTTACTTACACACAAAAATTGTAAGGCTCATGTTGAGTTTGCCGAAAGACATGTGGGACACTCCCCATATGTATGGAGAAAGGTGTTTTGCTCAGATAAGAGCAAAACTGAACGTTTGGGCCATCAAGTTAAACACTATGTCTGGCGTCAAAGCAACACAGCTCATCACCCCAAGAACATCATCCCCACATTGAAACATGGTGGTGACAGAATCATGCTGTTGGGATGTTTTTGAGTAGCAGGGACAGAGGAAATAATCCAAGTCAAGGGAAAGATGGATGGTGTGAAATACAGGGATTTTCCTGAGCAAAAACTGTTTCAGTCTGTCAGTGATTTGAGACTGGGACGGAGGTTCACCTTCCAACATGACATTGACCCAAAGCAAACTGCTAAAGCAACACTCGAGTGGTTTAAGAGGAAGCATGTAAATTTTCTGGAGTGGTTTAAGAGGAATCATGTAAATGTTCTGGAGTGGCCTAGCCAAAGGCCAAACCATAATCCAATTGAGAATCTGTGGTCAGACTTGAAGACTGCTGTTCACCAGAGGAAGCCATCTAACTTGAAGGAGCTGGAGCTGTTTTGCCTTGAGGAATGGGCAAAAATTTCAGTGGCAAGATGTGGAAAGTTCATAGAGGCTTATCCAAAGCGACTTGTAGCTGTAATTTCTGCCAAAGAAGCCTCAACAAAGTACTTACTTTAGAGGGCGAATAGTTATGCACACTGAAGTTTTCAGTTGTTTTATCCTATTTGTTGTTGCTTCACAAAAAAAACAAAAAACAAATGTTCACAGTTATAGACATGTTCTTTACATGAACTGATGCAAACCCTAAAAAAAGGTGAAATTCCAAGTTGTGAGGTAGCAAAACACAAAAAATGATAAGGGGTGAATATTTTTGCAAGACACTGAATACATTAAATTAGTTGTCTTATAAGCTATGAACACACAAAACTCAGGGTACTGTGAGAGCTTGACTTGCAGCCGATTTGAAGCACGCACCACAGGTCAGTTGATGCTGAATTTAAAGAAAGTACAGTGGGCATGAGATTTCTATAAAGTGTAAGACGTTGCATTTTTGATACAGCATCAAAAACTCACCAAGAACTCATTGTGGGCACACAGATTTAAAATTATTAGCAAACATGATAAATCATGGAAAGTTGGCTCACTTGCCATTTCTAGAAACACTTTTGTTGCTTGTATCATGTCATTGCTGGCAGACAAGAACAAAAATGTGTGCCAATAAAGTTGTCACAGTTTACGATTTCTCATTTCAACTCTCTTTTCTATGCACTTTCCAAAAATTCACAGCTCACCATGTGCTCTATTATTCGCAATATTCAGCAGAAAGAATTCTGTCGCTTGTTTTAGTAAATCGCCATTAATATATAGCACTCATTTGTTACATCAGTGTACCTTTGCACTCTGTACATTCAAGCTAATCGTAAGTAGCTGCTGAATCTGAATAAATTGAAAAAGCTGTAGTGAGGGGTCCCGTGAGACACACATTTTCACTTAGATCTTGGCCTTCTATGCTGCAGAAACCAATAACAAATGCATGATCCACTCTTATGTTGTACCCTTGTGTATGGGTGAACTGCTCTACTGGCCCCCAAAGTAATAGTTTGGCTGAACACTGTCTACATGTATTGTGTATTATTTGCATTTTGCATACTCTGAAATGCTGTATAACAAATATTATTTCAGAACAGCCTCTGCCAAAATATATGTGCATGTTTGTGTAGCGCCCCCACTGCCGCAGGGCCGAGGGGTACCCGGTACCGGGCCTCTGAGTCTCTGCCCTGGGGTTGTCACGGTGGCTAGGCCCGGTCCGTGACCCTGCTGAGGGGCGTACAGTGATAGATATGATGGATGATGGTGGTGGTGGTGCTGTAGTGGTAAATAATGAGGACACCAGGTTGCAGTCTCTTTACCTCTTTACTGAAGGTTTGAGAGTCCTCAGTCCAGAGCGCTGTCAACAGGGCTGCCTGAGACCGGCCGGTCCAAAGGCACATCAGGAGTTCTCTTTACAGGTGGGAATCAGTGTCTACCTTCTAGCGCTGTGTGTTGTAGTCCTTCCCTGCTGAGCTCCCGGGGTAGTCCTCACAACTGCTTCTGTCTGTCCCTGATGTTCGTTCTCTCCGTCCCCCAGATGATATGGTAGGACGCACCCGTATGACGGGGTAGGCCTGGAGTTCTTCCGGGACCCTAGAGTCGCCCCTCTCCCACAGCTGCCTCCGTTGTCTGCTTAGGTGTTAAGTGAGACAGCCAACCTTTAATTGGCTGTCCTGCCGTGGTTTGCAGTAGTACTTAAAGTCTCTTACTTGCTCGGCGTTCCGGCCACCGACTGTTTGCGCCTCAGAAGGATGTTGCCTCGGTCTAACAGCACGACTCCTTCTGGTCCTAATTCCTCTTTACTGTATTCCCGTTGTGCACTGGTTAGTTCTGCTCTGAGGAGTCTGCCAGGATCCCATCCCTGACAGGTCCTCTCTCTAGCTCTTCCCAGCTACTTCTCTCTGTCTTCCTGTCCAACCCCCAGTTTTACCAGAGTGTGAGGAGTGGCCTACTAGATAGGACCACCCCCCCTGGTGGCCGGAGTGTGAAGTGTAGTGAGGTGTTACCTGGTCAGAGAAACTCCTTTAGTGCAATCAGACGTACCATAGCTCCCCATAGTGGCGGAGCCACAGTACTGCAACGACCAGGACTCTGGGACGCTGCACTTGTACATTATTTAAGCAAAAAATAAAACAAACAACCAAACAAAAAATGTTCAGACATGCATAAACTGCATTTTTCAGTTTTGAAGCTGAAACTGAACTTGGTGTGCATATGTATGGAATGATAAGGAGGGAGCTTTTGAGCTGAAGAGCACTTGGACAATAGCTTTGTGTATGGCCTGTCTTAGAAGTAATACAAATCAGTAATGTTAGATAACACTGTGACTATACAGGTGCTTACAAAATTACAATATCATCAAAAAGTTCATTTACTTCAGTTCTTCAATACAAAAAGTGAATCTCATATATTATATAGAGTCATTACAAACAGAGTGATCTATTTCAAGTGTTTATTTCTGCTAATGTTGATGATTATGGCTTATAGCCAATGAAAACCCGAAAGTCATTATCTCAGAAAATTATAATAATTAAAAAAAAACACCTGCAAAGGCTTCCTAAGCGATTAAAAAGGTCCCTTAGTCTGTTTCAGTAGGTTCCACAATCATAGGGAAGGCTGTTAACTTGACAGATGTCCGGAAGGCAGTCAGTGACACACTCCACAAGGAGGGTAAGCCACAAAAGGGCATTGCTAAAGAAGCTGGCTATTCATAGAGTGCTGTATCCAAGCATATTAATGGAAAGTTGAGTGGAAGGAAAAAGTGTGGTGGAAAAATGTGCACAAGCAACCGGGATAACCGCAGCCTTGAAAGGATTGTTAAGAAAAGGACATTCAAAAATTTGGTGAAGATTCACAAGGAGTGGACTGCTGCTGGGGTCATTGCTTCAAGAGCCACCACACACAGACATATCCAGGACATGGGCTACAAGTGTTGCATTCCTTATGTCAGGCCACTCATGACCAACAGACAACTCCAGAAGTATCTTACCTGGGACAAGGAGAAAAAGAATCGATGTAGGAAACAGATCCTCCAACTAGAAAGTGATATCTTAAAAAATACGAATTTAATTCAGCAATAAGTTTTTAAAAAAACACGATAAAAAAGGAGATGACAACACATACTTGAAAGAAAATTAAAAAGCCACTGTGCAGGAGTTACCGTATTTCGCGGACGATAAGACGCACCGGACCATAAGGTGCACCCCAAATTTGGGGTGAAAATTGCAGAAAAAAAGATTTTTTATAAGATGGGGGTCCGTCTTATTGTCCGAATTTACAGTATCTTACCTGAGGGCTGGTGGTGGCAGAGCAGGGTCACAGGAGGCATGGTGGCGGCAGAGGTGGGGTGATGCGGTACGGCGTGCACCTGAGCAGGGTCCCTTCCTGCTTAGGTGGGCGACGCCACGGCCTGGTGTCCATGGGAGGGTGGCAGCAGTGGTTACCGACAGAGGTGCTGGGATGAGGAGGCACAGTGAGAGGTATGGTGTGAGAGGGGTCCCTTTCCCCGGTGAGGTGATGGAAGGATCTCGTGGGCACATGGACTGGAGATGATGGAGGTAGTGGTGTACATTGTGAAGCGAGTATTCCACAGGAGCTCATATGTCTGAGTCCTTGCCGCTTCCCGGCGCTCCTCAGCGCAATAATTATTTCAGAAGCCGGTAATAAGTGAGGAGCTCCGCTACCGAGACACAGCCGCCATGACCGGACACTGCGGGAAAAGCGCCTCTGTACTGCTGCGAGCCCTGCTGGAGGCGGAGAGCCGGCCGTGCCATGCGCGTGAAGCGGCAAGGACTCAGACATCTGATCTCCTGTGGAATACTCGCTTCACAATGTACACCACTACCTCCATCATCTCCAGTCCATGTGCCCACGAGATCCTTCCTGAACCTTGCTGCACCCATCCTGAGAAGCAAAAGGATGGAGTACGGTATACAGAGTCCAAAGTCCCGGTGAGGTGATGCAGCAGCCCGGTAATGCAGCAGAGCCAGGTGAATCCTGTTGATATCGGTGGGCGCGGCCATCTTCCTGAGGCCGCGCGTTCGCAGATGGAGCTCTGCTGCCCGGGGCTTCAGGAAAATGGCCGCCGCGATCCCCATCTGCGCACGCGCGGCATCCCGCGGCCATTTTCCTGAAGCCCCGGGCAGCAGAGCTCCATCTGCGAACGCGCGGCCTCAGGAAGATGGCCGCGCCCACCGATAACAACAGGATTCATCCGGCTCTGCTGCCTTACCGGGCTGCTGCATCACCTCACCGGGAAAAGGGACCCCGCTCACTGCGCCTCCTCATCTCCGCACCTCTGCTGCCACACCTCTGCCGCCGCACCTCTGCCACCGCACCTCTGCCGCCACGGTAAGCCTGCATTGCGACTATTAGACGCACCCCCCATTTTCCCCCCTTTTTTTGGGGGGAAAAAGTGCGTCTTGTAGTCCGAAAAATACGGTATAATGGAGATCACTTCAATTCTGAGAGATTGTATTTACAGAGCATGTATCCAGGTAAACACCTTAACATTCATTGAAATAAGCACTGCAATCTTATTTACACTAGCAATACAACACACATCATGATTAACATTTTAAAAGTACTAGTTGGCCCGTGCGAAAGGCAATTTCAGGAAAATCAAGCTGGTCAAATGTTAATGTATTCAATGAGATGATGAACACAGAGAGGTATTTATTAGTGATGAGCGAATATACTCATTACTCGAGATTTCCCGAGCATGCTCGGGTGTCCTCCGAGTATTTTTTAGTGCTCGGAGATTTAGTTTTCATCGGTGCAGCTCAATGATTTACATCTGTTATCCAGCATAAGTACATGTGGGGGTTGCCTGTTTCCTAGGGAATCTCCACATGTAATCAAGCTGGCTAAGAGATGTAAATCATTCAGCTGAGGTGAGGAAAACTAAATCTCTGAGCACTAAAAAATACTCAGAGGTCACCCGAGCAAGCTCTGGAAAACTCGAGTAACGAGTATATTCGCTCATCACTAGTATTTATATATGTAGATTGGTAGTACAATAAATTGGTTTGATAAGTAGAGGCAAAAAAAAGTCTTGAGATTGTGGTGCCACCTGCAGGTTATTGTTGTTTTTGCAGGTTTCTGAAAATGAATATTTAAACTGTATTTATTGATCAAATCGTGAATGCGTGGTTTGCTTGTGTCTTTTCTTGCTGAAGGGGCAAGTTTACCTTTCAAATGGTGTATTATTTGTGTGTGTGGGGCGAAGTAATCACTGAAAAAGCAGTGCATGCTTACAAATGTGTTTTCATATGTGACTCACCATTTGTGTGTGTGGGGCGAAGTAATCACTGAAAAAGCAGTGCATGTTTACAAATGTGTTTGCCTGAAATAGGCTGGGCAAGCACTTTGGCAAGCTGCAAAGACCCCAAGGCAAATGCCGCCTGCAGGTAATTTGAGCTTTGAAATGTGTATCATTAGTGTGTGTCGGTGGAGTATAAATGGAGCAAGTGTGCACTTGAATAGGCAGTGCATGTTTACAAATGTGTTTCCATATGTGACTCATCTGCAGTGAAGTGTGTAATCCTCCAATGTGCCAGAAATCAGCTGGGCAAGGAGTTCGGCAAGCTGGAAAGCCCCCAAGGCAAATGTTAGGATTTGTTTGTGATGTCTGTAAGCAGCTTTGTGGTAGTGTGCTTTGGGGTAGTGTGGTGCCACCTGCAGGTCATTTTTCCCTTACTGGTTTATGAAAATTAGTGTTTAAACTGTATTTTGTGTTCACATCGTGGATGTGGTTTGTTTGGTTATTTTCTTGCTGAAGGAGGCAAGTTTACCTTTCAAATGGTGTATCATTTGTGTGTGTTGGTGCAGTACGAACGGAGATACAACGTAATCACTGTAAAAGAGTGTTTAGAAATAATTTAGAAGGATAAAATTAGTATGCAAAATAAAGATATGTGAATAACAGAGTGCTGAGTGCTTGACATATAAATGCACTGCTAGGAGATGCTAGGAGATGCTGGAGCCAGTCCCAAGTTTGTGGTGCAGAGCAGGGGGTTTGGATATCAGAGATAAGGCTATAAAGCTATAATAGCATAATCAGAGAGGCCCAGTGCCTGCGCACTGCAGTACTTTGCTCTGCCCTCAATAGGGCAGACAAAGTACGCCTGTGCAGGAGCCGCGGCGTGAATGCAAGAAGAGGACGTCATCGTAAAAAGATGGGAGGCCCTGGACCGGACCGCGACACCCATCGGACCCGGACCGCAGCAGGACCGCCCCCTGGGTGAGTATAATCTATCCTCTTTTTCTCATCTTTCAGGATACATCGGGGACTTATCTACAGCATTACAGAATGCTGTAGATAAGCCCCTGATGCTGGTGGGCTTAGATCACCTTCAATTTTGGGGGTGACAGGTTCCCTTTAAAATTATTTTTCAAGCTGGTGTTACAAAGTATTCTAATTTACTGAGATGATGACTTTTGGGTTTTCATTGGCTGTAAGCCATAATCATCAACATTAACATAAATAAACACTTGAAATAGATCACTCTGTTTGTAATGACTATACAATATGTGAGTTTCACTTTTTGCATTGAAGAACCGAAATAAATTAACTTTTTGATGATATTCTAATTTTGTGAGAAGCACCTGTAGATAAATGGATCATGAATATTTTTCAAATCTGAAGTACCTGGGTGTGTGTATTTGGGGTGTGTAATCCTTAGACAGGTGCATTGCATAATTTGAATGCGTTTTGTGATTGTCCATCTCTATATGCTTAAAGGCGTATTTCTGGTTTTATATACTGTAGATTGATGACACCTAAACAGCAAGGCCCCAGAAGAAGAAAATTTGCGAAACTTAATTTTGCCATTTTGTGCCACAGTGAAATTTCTGTACCGAGCACACTCGCTGATCACTATTGCTGACCAATAATGAACCTTAGTAGAAAAGAGACATCTGTCATGGAAATGAATTACCAGTATGCCCCTGATAGGGCAAGCAATGACCAATAATGCCACAAAGACAAGCCCACTTTCACCACTGCAGTAGTCTCTTTAATCAGCCACTAAGCTACAAACCCTTCTCAGACAGCTATAGCCTTCCCAGAAATATCCAGCTTATTCCAGAAGTGTCATTGCAGCACCTTAAAGACAATTTCTTACATCAATAATTCACAGTTTCATATAATCTACTATTAGCTTTTGGGATCTTAACTTGCTCTATGCCTCTGGGACACACTGTGAGAAAGGAATGTTCAGGATACAGAGGCCATCTTCCTTGCGACATTCAAGAATTATTCATGGTTGAGTGCCAGTTTATTGAATATAAATGGCCTACATAATATTCTATAATTTATTAATATTTATACTGGAAACATATTACAGAAAGTGTAGTTTAATATAAGAATGCATTCACCCACTTATATACATTACAATTGAAAGAAGATGGTAGTAGTTCACCAACATCTTAGAAAAAAGACTCAAACGTTGTATGGACCCCACTGTTATGTCTTGGACTATTCTACCCTTTGTTGATTGCTATGGGTTTCCATTGCCCCTGTTGTGCTGCAGATACCACCTAATTATTATATTGTATTATATTGTAGAAGTAATATTAAACTGGTTATTTGTCCCATTGTGGGTTATACTTTTTACTGGACAATCATATGCATTTTCTGTTTCCCTGTTCTTTGTGATGACAAATGATTAAAGGGAGTGTTACCTTTCAGAAAACTTTATGCTATGATTTTAATTAAAAGACAAAATTACCATACCAGGGTCCAGTGCTGTGTTTGTGCAGTCTGTATGAGAAGAGTCGCTGAGCTCAATGATTGCCTGCAGCGCTGCCACGGGTGCTGCCAATCAATAGACACTGGGGAAGCAGTGGAGAGCCACAGCTGGACCTAAGAAGAGTAAGTATCACTCAGCTAACTTCACATATAGCATAATGTTTTCTGAAAAAGAAAAATCCCTTTAAGGCATGTATTATGTGTTGTTGGGTTTGCCCAAGAACCTTTTTTTTTTTTTTTTCTAACTCCCTACTGTTTAATAACCTCTCTAACATAATCCAGCCCCAGCCATGCTTCAGATCCTCACTGGCTAATTTTTCCCATCTTTTTCTGGCTCCATCTCCTCCATAATTATGCCCATCTGCTCAATGTGAAGTGATGCCATGTTCTGTGCTGCCCATGTGACCACAATACACTACATTTCCCACAAGAACCGTATTTCTTCTCCAGACTCCCTGCTCTCCACCACTGCTCTGTAATCTGCTAGTGGCCATCTCCAATCTACAGTGGCTTGCAAAAGTATTCACCCCCTTGGCTTTTCATCTATTTTGTTACATTTCGTTTAAATATTATTGTAATCCCATTTGTGTGTGATGCATCAACACTAAACAGCCTAACTTGGTGAAGTGAGAAAAATATAAATTACCTTTATGGCATCAAATAATTAAAAAATGGCATGTGCATATATATTCCCCTTTTTTGCTATAAAGCCCCTATACAATTCTGGTACAAGCAAATATCTTCATAAGTCACATGCTTAAAGTGAACCTGTCAGCAGGATTGTGCACAGTAAACTACAGACAGTGTCAGGTCGGCGCTGTTATACTGATTACAATGATACCTGGGTTGCTGAAATCCGTCTTGTGGTTGTTGTTTAATCTGTATTTGCAGTTTTCAGTTAATGAGATTCTCGGCGGCATGTGGGCGTGGCTTTATGTGGTGCTCTTCTTACATATTCATCATATTCATCACCTGCGCTGTAGCATAATACAATGGATAATATGCATGTATTCGTTTATGATTTAGTCATATAGTTTTGTGGCGAGCCAAATTTTTTTTTCTCTAGCAAAATGGCGCCGGAACACGATAGATGCTACTGTGCAGGCGCGGCCGCTGACTCCATTTTGATGAATATTCTATACATTACATTCTGTGCAGTATGTAAAATAGGGAGAAAGTCACTGAAGGATCTGTTATAAGTCCATAAGGATTAATATGTAAGAAGAGCACCACATAGATCCCCACAAGCCGCTGAGAATCTCATTAACTGAAAACTTAAAATAAAGATTAAACAACAACCACAAGACGGATTTCAACAACCAAGGTATCATTTTAATCAGTGTGTTGGCACCAACCTGACACTGTCTGTAGTTTACTGAGCACAATCCTGCTGACAGGTTCCCACCTGTGTGCAATCAAAGTGTCACATGGTCTGTCAGTATATACACTTTACTTTTTCTGAAAGGCCACAGACGCTGCAACACCATTAAGCATCAAGCACTACTAACCAAGCCACATTATGAAGACCAAGATCTACAAACAAGTCAGGGACAAAGTTGCTGAGAAGTACAAGTGAGGGTTGGGATAACAAATGTATCCCAATCTCTGATGATTCACCAGGGCACTATCAAATCCATTATCATCAAACGGAAAGCACATGGTACCCCAACAAACCTTCAAAGAGAGGGCCGCCCACCAAAACTTTCAACCCAGGCAATGAGGGCATTAATCAGAGAGAAAGCACATAGACCAAAAGGTAACGCTGAAGGAGCTGCAGAGTTCCCAAGCAGAGACTGGAGTATCTGCCCATATGAGCACAATAAGTCGTACACTCCATAGAGTGGGCAGAAAGAAGCATTTACTTACACACAAAAATTGCAAGGCTCATTTTGAGTCTGCCAAAAGACATGTGGGAGACTCTCCAAATGTATGGAGGAAGGTGCAGTGGTCAGATGAGACCAAAATGTATCTTTTTAGGCCCTTTTCACACATCAGTTTTTTGCCATCAGTCACAATTCGTCGAATTTTGAAAAAAACGAATCCGTTGCAGATTGTGAAAAACTGATGTGACAGATCTGTTTTTTTACCGGATCCGACTAACTGATCCAACTAATTGGATTCTAAAAAAATCGGAGCATGCTCAGTTAAAAAAAATGGAATCCGTTGCCGGATTCCATCATTTGATGGATCCGGCGCCATAGGCTTCCATTCTAGCAAACGACGGACGGCGATGGACACAAAAAACGTTACTATGTCCGTTGTCTCCGGCCGCCGGACAAACAATTGAGAAAAAAACGGATCCAGCGGTATCAGTCGCCGGATCGTTTTTTTTTTTTAAATTCTACGGGTTGCGACTGATGGAAAAAACTGATGTGTGAAAGGGGCCTTAGCGACCAAGGTAAACGCTATGTTTGGCACCAAACCAACACAACTCATCACCGCAACAACATCATCCCCACAGTGAAACATGGTGTGGCAGCAGCAGCATGCTCTGGAGATGTTTTTCAGCAGCATGGACAGGGAAAATAGTCTGAATCGAAATGAAGATTGATGAGTGAAATACAGTAATACTTTTGACCCAAATCTATTTCAGTCTGTTGGTAATTTGAGACTGGGATGCAGGTTCAGACAATGACCCAAACCATACTGCTAAAGCAACACTCGAGTGGTTAAAGAAGAAATATGTAAATGTTTTACAGTGGCCTAGTCAAAGCCCAGACCTTAATCCAATTGAGAATCTGTGGTCACACTTGAAGATTTCTGCCCCCCATTTTTGATAACCAGCCAAAATAAAGCAGAAAGCTGTGTGCTGCAGCCCTCAGCTATCTGCTTTCCCTCAGCTAGTTATTAAAAATAGGGTGGACCTCATGCTGTTTATTTTTATTATTTTAAATAAATAAAAAAATGGAGTGGGGTTCCCCCTATTTTTAATAACCAGCCAAGGGAAAGCAGATAGCTGGTCTTATTTTACTAGGAAAGGGCCAATATCCATGGACCTTCCCAACCTATTAACCCCTTCATGACCCAGCCTATTTTGGCCTTAATGACCTTGCCGTTTTTTGCAATTCTGACCAGTGTCCCTTTATGAGGTAATAACTCGGGAACGCTTCAACGGATCCTAGCGATTCTGAGATTGTTTTTTCGTGACATATTGGGCTTCATGTTAGTGGTAAATTTAGGTCGATAATTTCTGCGTTTATTTGTGAAAAAAATGGAAATCTGGCGAAAATTTTGAAAATTTTGCAATTTTCACATTTTGAATTTTTATTCTGTTAAACCAGAGAGTTATGTGACACAAAATAGTTAATAAATAACATTTACCACATGTTTACTTTACATCAGCACAATTTTGGAAACAACATTTTTTTTTGCTAGGAAGTTATAAGGGTTAAAATTTGACCAGTGATTTCTCATTTTTACAACAAAATTTACAAAACCATTTTTTTTAGGGACCACCTCACATTTGAAGTCAATTTGAGGGTTCTATATGGCTGAAAATACCCAAAAGTGACACCATTCTAAAAACTGCACCCCTCAAGGTGCTCAAAACCACATTCAAGAAGTTTATTAACCCTTCAGGTGTTTCACAGCAGCAGAAGCAACATGGAAGGAAAAAATGAACATTTAACTTTTTAGTCACAAAAATGATCTTTTAGCAACAATTTTTTTATTTTCCCAAGGGTAAAAGGAGAAACTGGACCACGAACGTTGTTGTCCAATTTGTCCTGAGTACGCTGATACCTCATATGTGGGGGTAAACCACTGTTTGGGCGCACGGCAGAACTCGGAAGGGAAGGAGCGCCATTTGACTTTTTGAATGAAAAATTGGCTCCAATCTTTAGCGGACACCATGTCGCGTTTGGAGAGCCCCCGTGTGCCTAAACATTGGAGCTCCACCACAAGTGACCCCATTTTGGAAACTAGACCCCCCAAGGAACTTATCTAGATGCATAGTGAGCACTTTAAACCCCCAGGTGCTTCACAAATTGATCCGTAAAAATGAAAAAGTACTTTTTTTTCACAAAAAAAATATTTTAGCCTCAATTTTTTAATTTTCACATGGGCAACAGGATAAAATGGATCCTAAAATTTGTTGGTCAATTTCTCCTGAGTACACTGATACCTCACATGTGGGGGTAAACCACTGTTTGGGCACATGGTAAGTCTCGGAAGGGAAGGAGCGCCATTTGACTTTTTGAATGAAAAATTATCTCCATCGTTAGCGGACACCATGTCGCGTTTGGAGAGCCCCTGTGTGACTAAACATTGGAGCTTCCCCACAAGTGACCCCATTTTGGAAAGGAGACCCCCCAAGGAACTTATCTAGATGCATAGTGAGCACTTTAAACCCTCAGGTGCTTCACAAATTGATCCGTAAAAATGAAAAAGTACTTTTTTTTCACAAAAAAATTCTTTTAGCCTCAATTTTTTAATTTTCACATGGGCAACAGGATAAAATGGATCCTAAAATTTGTTGGACAATTTCTCCTGAGTACACCGATACCTCATATGTGGGGGTAAACCACTGTTTGGGCGCATGGCAAGGCTCGGAAGGGAAGGCGCGCCATTTGACTTTTTGAATGGAAAAGTAGCTCCAATCGTTAGCGGACACCATGTCGCGTTTGGAGAGCCCCTGTGTGCCTAAACATTGGAGCTTCCCCATAAGTGACCCCATTTTGGAAACTAGACCTCCCAAGGAACTAATCTAGATGTGTGGTGAGCACTTTGAACCCCCAAGTGCTTCACAGAAGTTTATAACGCAGAGCCATGAAAATAAAAAATATTTTTTCTTTTCTCAAAAAATTTTTTTTAGCCCTGAATTTTTTATTTTCCCAAGGGTAACAGGGGAAATTTGACCCCAATAGTTGTTGTCCAGTTTCTCCTGAGTACGCTGATACCCCATATGTGGGGGTAAACCACTGCTTGGGCACACGTCGGGGTTCGGAAGGGAAGTAGTGACGTTTTGAAATGCAGACTTTGATGGAATGCTCTGCGGGCGTCACGTTGCGTTTGCAGAGCCCCTGATGTGCCTAAACAGTAGAAACCCCCCACAAGTGACCCCATTTTGGAAACTAGACCCCCAAATGAACTTATCTAGATGTGTGGTGAGCACTTTGAACCCCTAAGTGCTTCACAGAAGTTTATAACGCAGAGCCGTGAAAATAATAAATACGTTTTCTTTCCTCAAAAAAAAATTTTTTAGCCCTGATTTTTTTATTTTCCCAAGGGTAACAGGAGAAATTTGACCCCAAGATTTGTTGTCCAGTTTCTCCTGAGTATGCTGATACCCCATATGTGGGGGTAAACCACTGTTTGGGCACATGCCGGGACTTGGAAGTGAAGTAGTGATGTTTTGAAATGCAGACTTTGATGGAATGCTCTGCGGGCATCACGTTGCTTTTGCAGAGCCCCTGATGTGCCTAAACAGTAGAAACCCCCCACAAGTGACCCCATTTTGGAAACTAAACCCCCTAGGGAACTTATCTAGATGTGTGGTGAGCACTTTGAACCTCTAAGTGCTTCACAGAAGTTTATAACACAGAGCCGTGAAAATAATAAATACGTTTTCTTTCCTCAAAAAAATTTTTTTAGCCCTGATTTTTTTCTTTTCCCAAGGGTAACAGGAGAAATTTGACCCCAAGAGTTGTTGTCCAGTTTCTCCTGAGTACGGTGATACCCCATATGTGGGGGTAAACCACTGTTTGGGCACTTGCCGGAGCTCGGAAGTGAAGTAGTGACGTTTTGAAATGCAGACTTTGATGGAATGCTCTGCGGGCATCACGTTGCGTTTGCAGAGCCCCTGATGTGCCTAAACAGTAGAAACTCCCCACAAGTGACCCCATTTTGGAAACTAAACCCCCAAGGGAACTTATCTAGATGTGTGGTGAGCACTTTGAACCCCCAAGTGCTTCACAGAAGTTTATAACGCAGAGCCATGAAAATAAAAAATCATTTTTCTTTCCTCAAAAATAATTTTTTAGCCCGCAATTTTTTATTTTCCCAAGGGTTACAGGAGAAATTGGACCCCAAAAGTTGTTGATCAGTTTCTCCTGAGTACGCTGGTACCCCATATGTGGGGGTAAAGCACTGTTTGGGCACACGTCGGGGCTCGGAAGGGAGAGAGCACCATTTTACTTTTTCAACGCAAGATTGGCTGGAATCAATGGTGGCGCCGTGTCGCGTTTGGAGACCCCCTGATGTGCCTAAAAAGTGGAAACCCCTCAATTCTAACTCCAACACTAACCCCAACACACCCCTAACTCTAATCCCAACCCTAACCACAACCCTAACCCCAACACACCCCTAACCCTAGTCTTACCCCTAATTCCAACCCTAAGGCTATGTGCTCACGTTGCGGATTTGTGTGGATTTTTCCGCAGTTTTTGAAAAATCTGCAGGTAAAACGCACTGCGCTTTACCTGCGGATTTACCGCGGATTTCCAGTGTTTTTTGTGTGGATTTCACTTGCGGATTCCTATTATGGAGCAGGTGTAAAACGCTGCGGAATTGCACAAAGAATTGACATGCTGCGGAAAATACAACGCAGCGTTTCCGCGCTGTATTTTCTGCACCATGGGCACAGCGGATTTGGTTTTCCATAGGTTTACGTGGTACTGTAAACGTGATGGAAAACTGATACGAATCCGCAGCGACCAATCCGCTGCGGATCCGCAGCCAAATCCGCACCGTGTGCACATAGCCTAATTCTAACCCTAATTCTAACCCTAATTCTAGCCCTAAGTGCAACCCTAGCCCTAAGTGCAACCCTAAGTGCAACCCTAAGTGCAACCCTAGCCCTAAGTGCAACCCTAAGTGCAACCCTACCCCTAACCCTACCCCTAACCCTACCCCTAACCCTAATGGAAAAACAAAAATAATTATATTTTCTGTATTTTATTATTATCCCTACCTATGGGGGTGATAAAGGGGGTGATTTATTCACTATTTTTTTTATTTTGATCGCTGTGATAGAACTTATCACAGCGACCAAAATGTGCAGGAACGAATCTGCCGGCTTGCAGATTCGGCGGGCGTACTGCGCATGCGCCCGCCATTTTCCAAGATGGCGGCGCCCATGAAGCAGACGGCCGGACACCGGGAGGGACATCGGAGCTAGGTAAGTATGGGGGGGTGGGACCGGAACACGGGGGGGGGATCGGAGGACCTGGGGAGCGGACAGGAGGACCGGGGGAGCCGACAGGAGGGAGGAGGGGAGCGGAACGGAGATCGGGGCAAAAAGGACGACTGGGGGGGCGATCGGTGGGCTGGGGTGGGGGCAGATCGGGGTCTCCAGCCATGGCAGATGCTATTGCAGCATCGGCCATGGCTGGATTGTAATATTTCACCATTTTCATAGGTGAAATATTACAAATCGCTCTGATTGGCAGTTTCACTTTCAACAGCCAATCAGAGCGATCGTAGCCATGGGGGGGTGAAGCCACCCCCCCTGGGCTGAAGTACCACTCCCCCTCTCCCTGCAGATCGGGTAAAATAGGAGTTAACCCCTTCACCCGATCTGCAGGGACGCGATCATTCTGTGACACAGCATATGCGTCACAGGTCGGGAAGGCACCGACTTTCATGACGCATACGCTGTGTCACAGGTCGGGAAGGGGTTAATATCAGCCACCAGCTGTCTGCTTTGTCAATTATTAAAAATGCAGAGACCACCCAAAAAATGACGTGGGGTCCATCCTATTTTTAACAATCAGCTAAGAGTAATATTATTAGGCTGGGAAGGGCCATGGACAATGGCTCCATGCCAGACTAATAAGACCAGTGCTTAGCCACCCCAGAAATAGCGCATCCATTAGATGCCCCAATTCTGGCTCTTAGCCTCGGCTCTTCCTGCTTGCCCTGGTATGTTGGCAAGCAAGGTAATGGTTTTGGGGTTGATAGCAGCTGTGTATTGTCCGCTGACATCAAGTCTAGGGGTTGTTAATGGAGAGACGTCTATAAGACACCCGCATTACTAACCCCATAGTAAAAAAAGATACACAGAGAAAAGTCCTTAATTGAACAAAACACATCTAATGGATGCACCTTTTCTGGGACAGCTGAGGGCTGGTGTTATTAGTATGGGAGGGGGCCAATATCCATGTCCCGTTCCCAGCCTATTAAGATCAGCCAGGAGATGTCTGCTTAGCCTTTGCTGGTTACTGAAAATAGGGGAGATCCACAATCATTTCATTTTTTTTATAGCCAGCAAAAGCTACTCAGACAACTGTGAGGTGATATTAATAGCCAGGGAAGCTCCTTGTTTATTGCCCCCTTCCCAGGCTGTCTCCTTTCCCTCAGCTGGGTATTAAAAAAGAAGAAGGACCCCACTGTATTTTTTTATTTTATTTATTAGCTAAATACATGTACAGTAAGCTACATACGCACTGCACTAATTATTTAGCACCCTGACATCTTTATTACTATGCATACGTGCTGACTGGAGAATACTCTCATCAGTGTTGCCTGCCTTCGGTGCTATCACTGAGACCAGGCGCAAGATGATGAGAGTAGTACTCATCAGCCGATGCCTGACCAGTGGTAACCTTTTCACAGCGGGTCACTGCTGCTGGCTCACACATTGTCCTCTGTGTAACAGCGTGGGAACCGAAGTGCTGTGACCGGCAATAAAGTCAGAAAGGTTACAGCCGATCAGAGTTAGTGTTTCACGCACTGTGCCGATGGACCCGAATATCCATGTGTTCACCCATCCCTAACTATAAGTAATAACAGCATATTTTGACCCTTTCATAAAACCGACTAGACACTGTTATACAATTCTGTTGAAAGTATATGTACACTGTAGCATTTCGCCTACTACGTTTCTTGGGGGAAACTCGCTTGGCAGCAGGATAATCACAGTCAGGCACGGTTTTTCACATAAACAGTCCATGTGGTTTATTATACTCTCAGTATAAACCACTGTAGGCCATGTTACATATCACAGACCTCACATAGTCCTTTACTTCATCATATATGGCTTTACACAACATTCATTATTCAAGCCTGTACCTCTCCAGTCACCGGGTGACTGCGCAGTTCAGCAACTGTCCTATGTTAGCGCACACAATTCTTTCCCCATACCAGGGGTTACCTCCCAGGAGCTCCTGCTCCACAGGTTGACTCTATGTCAGTCCTGGCTTCGCCAGCACAGAAGCCGTCCTAGGCTCTGTAGGTACAAGGTCTCTCCAGGTGCTTCCAGGAAGACTCCACTGGCAGGAGCTACCAACACCGACCGTCTAGGACCTACAGCACACAGGCCACTCAGTGCCAAAGCCCAACCATGTGCTGTTCAGGAAACCTACTCCCAGGACTTCCAACACAGGCTTCCAGGACCTTGCACTTGGACCAAACAGATCCAAACACTCTGAACATGTGGCCCACACCCTGGTCACATTACCTAGGTGTAACCACTCCCTCAGGTGGGAGTGTGTGTGTGGCTAGTTTGACCCACCCATCTCTCATAACTAGCCCTGTCAGTCTCCCTTGTTAAGCAACACAATTTACTTGTAGGACTACAGGTCCCAGAACATCCTTTCTTCAGGCTGACAGTGCAGAGTGTCTTCCTCTGCGACACACATACCGGCCATTCACAATAATTCCGTGTTTTGACTCATTACCACAGTTATTCTTGCAATTGCCATGCATTCCTATGGCCTCAATACGCCTCCATGCATATTCTGGGAAGACCATACAGCGCACCCTACCTGTAACAGGGGTCACTGCACCACAACACGTAAAGGCCAGCAATGGATATGAAAGGAAATTGCAATGGAATGTTTATTGAGAAGTTTGAAATGGATTGAAAACATTATTAACAATATATTTAAAACCTGATGATAGAATTTCCTGCTATTTTATACACTGAATTAGTAATGTGGAGGTAATCTTTGAACACGTATGGATATGATCACGCTATATAATACAACCACTCTGATGTATGACAATGCATAATACTTGAATTGAAATTGAAAAGTGTATGGACGTACATAAGAAGAGGTACACTGGAGAAAATACGGTAAGTATTTGATACACTGCCAATTTTGCAAGCTTTCCCAGATAAAAAGAATGGAGAGGTCTGTATGTGATATTGTAGGTACACTTCAACTGTGAGAGATAGAATCTAAAAATAAAAAAAAACAGAAAATCACATTGTATGATTTTTAAATAATTAAATTGCATTTTATTGCATGAAATAAGTATTTGATCACCTACCAACCAGCAAGAATTCTGGCTCTCACAGACCTGTTAGTTTTTCTTTAAGAAGACCTCCTACACTGCACTCATTACCTGTATTAATTGCACCTGATTGAACTCATTACCTGTAAAAAAGACACCTCTCCACACAATCAATCACACTCCAAACTCTCCACCATGGCCAAAACCAAAGGTTTGTCTAAGGACTCCAGTGACAAAATTGTAGACCTGCACAAGGCTGGGATGAGCTACAGGAAAATATGCAAGAAGCAAATGGAAGAAACACAAGATGACTAGCAATCTGCCTCGGTCTAGGGCTTTTGCAGCGTTTTGCTTCATGGGTTAAGGGTGATCCTGAGAAAGGTCAGGAATCAGACTAGAAATACACGGGAGGACATGGTCAATAACCTGAAGAGAACGGGGACCACAGTCTCAAACATTACAGTTTAGTAACACACTATGCTGTCATAGAGTAAACTCCTGCAGGGCACGCAAGGTCCCATGCTCACACCAGCACATATCGAGCCAGGCCCATTTGAAGTTCACCAATGACCATCTGGGTGATCCAGAGGAGGCATCGGAAAAGGTCATGTGGTCAGACTAGACCGAAATAGAATATGATCAGAGTGTGATCTGATTTTCTCGAATGTGGAGAAGATAAAGAAAAAGTTAAAGAAAAAAAATTTCCATCTTCTCCATTCTGTTAGTCTGTAAAAATCGGATCGCACTCAGATGTCATCCAAATAGTCAATTTTTTTCATGGACCCATTGACTTGCATGCCCGAGTGCTACAGATGCAGACTTAGTCGAAGAAAAAAATTAGATGTACACAGTCTCATAGAATAACATTGGTCCAAGTGTGATCTGATGTTTTATCGGATCGCACTTGGATGGAAAATACGGTTGTCTGTATGAGCCTTTACAAGGGAAATGCCCTACTGTCAGGGTCTCCTCTTTGTGCCTTCTCTATGGAGAATCTCTGCTTCCAAAATTACACGGTTGCGTGTAGCTGTGCTCCTATGCAGTGACATTTCAGAATGCTGCTACTGCTTTTGATATTTTTACATGTACAGGTTTTAGGCTGCATGAGACCTCTTGCCTGGCAATTGTTCACCATTTTATCAGATTGATGGTGGTCTTCTATAGATTTGTGTCATGTCACTGAGGTGTAACATTCAGCTTTACAAAACTGTGCAGACACTATCCTGTTTGTTTCCACCCAAGGCTAAGTGAGCAGTACTAGTATTAAGTTGTAAGCAGAGCTAGCTGAGAGCTGGCCAAGATCTCATGAGGTTACCTTCTTTTTTAATTGGGATCTGTTATCTATTTCAAACTGAGAAAAGCAGCACCCTGGACAGACATCTGAAGGGTTCTAGTTGAATGTCTGTCTCCTAGATCTGCTCTTGGCAAAGGGGTTGCCATTTCTTCAAGAGGCTCATGGTAATCCTAAGCAGGTGACGCAGGATTTAAATATTTCTCACCCTTCTGAGTCATGAGAATGTACTACAGCAATTCCCTATGTCTCCTCTACTAATCCTACCCTGTTTGGTGATAAAAGTCTGTGGCACATTGCCCTTGGCACATTATTAGGTTCTGTAAAATTAAGCGATATACTGGAGTTAAAAGCAAAAACTCAAGTCATCAGGCAAAAATAAAATTAAAAAGAAGTAGCAGAAAAAAGCCAGCAGTATTTACCAGCACAGGTCACAAAAATAATGCACTAGCAAGCTGTAAGTCAGACGCTGTGGACTACATCTGTGTGATCAGCGCCCTATACAACCCTGATAATTCTCTGAACCCTGCCAGTAATAACCCACTGATATATATGTATATATTTATATATATATATATATATATATATATATATATATATATATATATATATATATATATATATCATCCTTCCCTTGTTATTAGCTTCTGTTGTTACCAGTCTCTTATGTTATGTTGGTTTCTTCTTTGAGTGAGTGAACGTGCACTCTTAGGCCACGTTCACATGTTCAGTATTTGGTCAGTATTTTAAATCAGCATTTGAAAGCCCAAATTAGGAGTGCAACAATCAGAGCAAAAGTATATAAGAAACACGTCACCCATTCTGTATTTATCACCCACTCCTAGTTTTGGCTTACAAATACTGAGGACAAATACTGACCAAATACTGAACATGGGAATGTGGCCTTAGTCTGATGAGGGTCTACATTACAGACCAAAACATCACGTTTGTTGGATTGGATTTCCTAATAAGACCGGTTACGATATTCCAGAAAAAACGGTACCTGAGATGACAGTGTCAGTATGTGTAATACTTGCAGCACACGTGTGGCAACCGCGTGCAGCATCGATACCACATAGACAGGCTCCAGGCAAGAAGCGCTACAGTAAGCGCTGTTCCTCGGAGCTGGGTGCTGAAGACAGCTCTGATCATTTTCCCCTGCTCTGCCAGCAATCAGCGAGAGCAAGGGAGAATGATGAGAGTTATATTCAAGTGAGAACAGTGACAGCAGGCAGTGGCTGCTGCCTCTAATAACAGTGACAGCAGGGAGTATTCACCACCCGCCACCTGACCTATAAATAAATAAAAAATCCGGCATGGGTTCCCCTATAGTTTATATAACCAGCCAGGCAAAACTAACAGCTGGGGCTGCAACCCTCAGCTGTCAGCTTCAGCAAGGCTGGTTGTCAAGTAAAGTCCCCATGCCGTATTTTTTAGATTAAATAATTTTAAAAAAAAATGGAGTGAATTTTTGACAACTAGCCTTGCTAAAGCTGACAGCTGGGGGTTTGTATTCTAAGGCTGGTAAGGGGCTATTAGACGCGCCAATTCTGGTGCTTTGCCCGGCTCTTCCCACTTGCCCTGTAGCGGTGGCAAGTGGGGTTCATATTTGTGGGATTGATATCACCTTTGTATTGTCAGGTGACATCAAGCCCATGGCTTAGTAATGGAGAGGCATCTACTATATAAGACACCTATCCATTACTAATCCTATAGTTAACTGGTAAATAAACACACAGCAAGAATAAAGTCTTTTATTAGAAATAAATCAAATACACAGTTAAATAAATAAAAAAACACAGTTTTCCATTTATATTTAAAAATAACAAACACAGTTATACTCACCTAATGCCTAATTCCACTGAATCCCTCATCTCGTGTAATAAAACTAGAATAAAAAAACAACAATATCCCTCACCTATCCATCGTTCTGTCCCATGCTGTAACCTATGTCTGGGGAATAAATAGTTTTCTACCTGGACGGTGCCAAGATGCGACCGTCCAGGCTGAGAACCACTGGTGAGTGAGCTGCTGCGAGTGCAGCCTCATTGACCAGTGGTGATGTCATCAAGGTTACCACCGGTCAGTTGGCTGCGTTCCCAGCAGGGCCTAACAGTAGTGACCTCAGCACCATGGGAAAAAGTCAGTGATGAGGTCACCGCAGTTCAAGCTTTAGATCACGGTGTGAAATTCTCTTTTTTGTTCAGAATAGTCACTCTTTTACCAGACTTAAAAATTTCTCCTAAATAATTTTATCAAATTGCCTTTTTTTCCCAAAAATGTTTTATGGTTTCACTTAAGTCTTGCATTGGCAGACTAACAGCTTACATTGTTCATGCTAGGTGCAAGCAAAGCTGAACTTTGGCATTCTGAAAAACGTAGTAAAAGAATGCAGCAAAAAAGCCAGCAAAAAACTACTTTTTGTCTGCAGCTTTATTACTGTCAAGAGATCAGGTTTTGGCTGAAGAAAAAAGCAATGTGTGAACATATATACAATACAACTCCTTGTTATAACAAATCAATATGTAAAGCCATGTTGTTTGTACGATAAAGCATCACTGACAGTTCATGGTTGTTAATGGCAATAAGTTTGTTTTGGTATTTAATAAATGTCTTAAAAATTGATGAACTCTTGATCCTATATGCCACAGTTTTCGCAGTTTACAGAAAAAAGGCGCTTTGTAACGAGATTGACATAATGCCCACATTCCCCCTTGAAGAACAAGTGTATTACTGTGTAATATGAATTCTGACATGCATTAATAGTGTTATGTAGTGTGTTGCCCAATGGTAGGGAAAGCGAAAGTTAAATTTTTGGACTAGCCCCATGTGGGAGGAGCTATGGTGAAGGGACAGAGACAGTTTCCTGTCACAACATCAGATAGGGCCCAGAGTGCATGTGAAGTAGACCTAAGGTCTAAACAGTAGCAGTGCCGCATGACATGTCCTGAAATAAGGGGAGACAAACACGATTGTTAGCATGAACTGAAGCAAAGAGAAAAGGAGAAAAGACAAGGACAGAGTGGTTAATCAAAGACGGGTCCCAGGAGACGATGCCTAGTAGTATGGCCTCGACTTTACAACTCAGAGAGGTAACAGGCCAAGATGGGACAGATAATGTGAGACAAAGAGAGAGCGTGGTGGCAGAGAAGCTAAGTACCGGCCATATTATTTCCCTTGAGGGGAAATAAGATGCAGAACCGCAGGTTGAGAATAGAACTCTTCATAACTTGATTGTAGTACTGACCTAGGTTGTGGTGAAATAGAGAGGAACAGTGAAGATTAAGACCAAGCAAGTAATAAGGAATGAATTGGAACTGTGCGAAAAATGCACCGTATTATGATGGAAACGTGCATAAAGTTGTATACTTGCTATCTACTGTATATGATCCTGATGAATCTATCATTCAGTAAAAAGTTTATTTTTGACTAGTTGTCTCCCTCATTGAACTGTTTAATCTTTGGTCCTGGCCACCCAAAGTTATTGGTAACATGCAGCTTGCAAGAGTATAGCGTCCTTGTGGCACAAGTCCATACATCCAGCCAGGACTTCGACCTTAATGTAACATGCCGGGTCAAAAGAGATGAGAGATCTCGCTCATGGCTACCACCCTGAGCCACATTACAGCTTAACCAAAAACATTGAGGGAAAAGTATTCATACTGGTGCAAAGTCTTTAGCATATTGGTATCAATATGTAAAAACACAGCACAGGGGGATCCATAATATGGATAGACTACAGCAGCACTGGGGTTTAATCCTCAGCTAAGAAATGAAGCAACAATGACCACAGATTTCTGAAAGCTAAACAGTGAATCTAGCCTTAGCTAGAGATGAGCGAATATGTTTGGAAATTTCCAAATTTGTCATATTCTTGCCATATTGGTACCCTATTTCTGCCGAATTTATGTTTGATGATTGTTTCCGAACATACTTGTATTTGCTCATTTCTACCCCCATTGACTCCAATGGCGTTCGACTGTGTTCGGCGAATAATGCAAGTAATCCGAACCGAAAGATTTGCTCAACTCTAGCCTTAACCCCTGGGCCACTTTCCATTTTTGTGTTTATGTTTTTTGCTCACCTTCATTCCAGAGCCATAACTTTGTTATTTTTCTGTTAATAAGGCTGTGTGAGGGATTGTTTTATGTGGGACAAGTTGTACTTTTAAAAGACACCATTGATTTTACAATGTAATGTATTGAAAAAACGGGAAAGAAATTCCAAGTGCAGTGACACTGCAAAAAAAAGTTCAATTCCACAATTTTTTTTTACCAGGTTCACCAAATGCTAAAATTAACTTGTCATTATGTTTCTCCAAGTTATTACAGGTCTGTAAATACCAAACATGTATAGGTTCTTTTTTATTTAAGTTGTGAAAACAAAAACCAAATTTTGCTTAAAAAAAAGGAAAAATGGCGCAATTTTCCGAGACACATAGCATCTCTATTTCTCGGGATCTGGGTGAGGGCTTATTTTTTGCCTGCTGAGCTAAAGTTTTTATCTACTGTATACCATTTTGGCATCTATATGATGCTTTGATCGACTGTTTATTGCATTTTATTGCAATGTTGTGACGACCAGAAAAAATTATGGGGGTTTTAATTTTTTTTCTCGTTACACAATTTGCCTATCAGATTACTTTTATATTTTGCTAGATCTGGCATTTCTGAATGCAGCGATACCAAATATGTGTATTTTTGATATTTACGGTAATTATTGTTTTATTTTGAATTGGGCAGGGTAGTTTGAACTTTCTTATTTTTTAAAAAAAATAATTTTTTTTTTCCCTTTTTACATGCTTTAATAGTCTCCATAAAAGACCTGAAGCTGCAATCTTCTGATAGCTTGTGATACACAGAACAGCGCTTCAGCCCTGCTCTATGTTGCAGAAATGCTCATCTGCTATGAGTCCCGGCCACAGGGCTGGTTCTCAGGCAGGACTGTCGCATCTTGGCACCGTCCAGGTTGAAAACTATTCATACCCCAGACATGGATTACAGTGTGGGTCAGAACGACAGACAGGTAGTTTTTTTATTTGTTTTATTACAGGAGACAAGGGATTCAATGGAATGGGTGTTAGGGAATATAACTGTGTTTGTTATTTTTATATAAAAACAGAAAAGTGTGTTTCAATTTATTTCTTTATTCTGGCTGTGTGTTTATTTACCAGTTAACTATAGGATTAGTTATGGATAGGTGTCTTATAGACACCGATCCATTACTAAGCAGTGGGCTTGATGTCATCAGACAATACAAAGGTGACATCAACCCCACAAATATGAACTCTACTTGCCACCGCTACATGGCAAGTGGAAAGAGCCGGGCAAAGAGCCAGAATTGGCGCGTCTAATAGATGCACCTTTTCTGGGAGGCTGTGGGCTGATATTTTTAGGTTGGGCTGGTCAATATCAATGGCTCCTTTCCAGCCTGAGAATACCAGCCCCCAGCTGTCAGCTTTAGCAAAGCTTGTTGTCAAAAATGAAGGGGACTCCAAGCTGTTTTTTAAATTTATTTAAATAATTAAAAAAAACAGTGTGGGGACCCCTCTATTGTTGATAACCAGCCTTGCTGAAGATGACAGCTGAGAGTTGCAGTCCCCAGCTGTGAGTTTTGCCTGGCTGGTTATAGAAAATACAGGAGAACCCATGCCAATTTTTTTATTTTATTTATAACGCAGGCTGCGGGTGAGGAATACTGTCATTAGCCGCCGCCTGCACTCATTGTTATTAGCAGCAGGCATTGGCTGATGGGAGTAATAGTCTGCTGTCATTGTTATCATTTGAGTATAACTCTCCTCATTCTCCCCTGCTCGCGCTGATTGCCAGTAGAGCAGGGGAGAATGATGAGAGCCATCTTCAGCACCCAGCGGCGGGGAACAGTGCTTACTGTAGTGCTTCTTCCATGGAGCTTGTCTGTGTACGGCACACAGGCAGCACACGGTTGCCACAAGTATTACACACACAGACACTGACATCTCTGATACAGTTTTTCTGGTACAGGAAATATCAGGACATGTGAAACCGGCCTTGTCACAATTTTGGAAAAACGGTAATTTTAGTGTTCAGTAAGATATTAATTAAAATTTACTTTTCAAAGGGGGTATACTGATTTTCCCTGAGCTTTGAAAGTACACTTTTTGTGGCCTGGAATGCATTATGCATAACTGAAGCTATACTCAGGATTGTAATAACATACAAACATTACACAGGCAGGAAGTGAAAGCTTTCACACATCCATTTATGATGTCAGTGTAGAGTCATCAATTTATTAAAATGTATCTAAATGTATATAATCAAGTTTGCTAAAGAAAGGGTATTAACTGACTACCCAGGTAGTTCCTGCTGATTTTGCAGTAAGATATGTTTAGAATTTCCTACTGTTCATGTAGAAGAGCCCAATATCCTATCCTTTTATATATGGAGAGCCACATTCACCCTTAGATGGTCGCAAGCCACAATCTATGCAAATAAATCATAGTAGCTATATACAAAGACATTGATTTGCTTATTGACCTGGTCCATATTATGGTTCGTAGACACATAGTGTAACTGTGTGCTGCTCACGAGGCATCTTATTTTCACCTAGAAACAATGCTTTTAGAGCAAAAAATAGGAACACTATGAGTCTTATTATGAATCTATACAAAAAGATTTGCAAAATAGAGAAGTGCATAGATCAGACCACTCCTCAGTGCTCCTGCGGAAAATTAGAATTTTAGTTCATGGTAATCTCATGGTCTGTGCTCAGCTTGGATGCATTGAACAGTATAATAAAGGTTCCTCAGTGAGTTCCTATGATCTATGAGCTCTTCTAGATTATCAATATCTACCAAAAACTCAACTTTTGATGGATCTTTCTCCTGATAATTTTAAATAAAAACTAACAACTCTAACCTTAACAGAAAATGACATTGTACTACAGCTTTATATATACAGAAACTTATATAGAGTATTTATGTACTAGTGGCTCAGTGGTTAGCAGTGTAGCCTTGTAGCGCTGGGGTCCTGGGTTCAAATCCCACCAAGGATAACATCTGCAAGGAGTTTGTATGTTCTCCCCGTGTTTGGGTGGATTTCCTCCATGTTCTCTGGTTTCCTCCCACACTCTAAAGATCGGGAATCTGGATTGTCAGCCTAATGGGAACAGTGATGATGATGTCTGTATAGCGCTGAGGAATTAATGGTGCTATATAAGTGAGTAAAATAAATAAATCCTGTCCAGTATACCTAAAAGATGTGGAGATCTGAATGTGAGTTATCATGAAGTTTTTCCAGAGGTTAAAGGAAACCTGACATCAGCAAATTGCATATTAATGAGACACCACGTACCTGCAGGCAATAGAATGATGATAATATTGTCTGTAGCTGAGCTGTACAATTAGTTGTTTTGGCATAGCCATAAAATTAAAATGTGGCTAGACTCGGAGGGTATGTGCACACGTTGCGAAATGTTACGCGGATTTTTCCGCACTGATTTTGGTAAATCCGCACTGCAGATTTACTGCAGAATTACCGCGGTTTTTGTGCGGATTCCACCTGGAGCAGGTGTAAACCGCTGCGGAATCCGCACAAAGAATTGACATGCTGCGGAATAAACAATGCAGCGTTTCCGCGCATTTTTTTCCGCAGCATGTGCAAAGCGGATTTTGTTTTCCATAGGTTTACATGGTACTGTAAACTCATAGAAAACTTCTGCAAATCCGCAGCGGCCAATCAGCTGCAGATCCGCAGCAATCCGCAGCGTGTGCACATACTCTGAGTCTACAGCATTCTATAGCAGATGCTCTAAGTCATCCTTGTCAACACACCCATTCTCTTTTGACTGATTGTCCCATGGTATGGTAACATTAGAGCAGACGATTCTGAAATCTTACACATGCAACACCTCTATCCACAAAACCTCTATCATGCGCAGTGCGAGGGGGGGGGGGGGCATACACCTCCGCCTCATCAAGCTTACTGCGCATGATCAAGATCTATTCCAAGCTCCAGTTCGGAGTGCACCAATCCTGCTCCTGATAATGTGAAGTAAGCTTGTGAGGCTAAGGCCGGGGTCACACTTGCGAGTGCAATGCGAGAAACTCGCGTCAATACACGGCACTCAGGACCGTAGCGTGCGGCTGCACTAACAAGTGTGACCCCGGCCTAAGGTGTATATACTTGACTCACTCCGCATAACAGAATGTTTTCAGCCCTGACCCTAAGGCTAAGTTCCCAAGCCATTGGTGAGTTTGTGATGTTGCAGATTTTATGCAGAATTTCTGCGCCTATTACAGTAAGTAAATTAGACTACTTGTGTTTTTTTCATTGCACACTTTGTATGCTGGAGTTGGAGCACGAGAAAAACATCCTGGTAATTTCCAAACCTCAACAATCCTGCAGGTTATCATGGACATAGTTATTGGGGGTGCACAAGCAGCAGTCACACCCAAACTCTATTGCCGAAAGGGGCTCAAAGGCCACATAAGAAGCCACCATTATCCTAAATGGCATTATGCTTCCACAGCTAAGCATGGCCAATAATAGCAATAGTTTAAAAAAAATGCTAGTAACGCTATACAGTATTGCAATCAAACCTAGCAATGGAATTCCTATTAATTTTTTCTTCCTTTTGTTAATAAAGTTAACTATCCCCTAAGCAGCCATTGTTCTAATTGTTTTTAACCTTATTGACTGCTAAAACACTTCATCTGTGTCTCTTTGAATATTTCATTATACATCAACAAAGCAATTACGCCAGACATTCAATGTTCTAACCTGTATTCATTAGTGTAGAGTAATGGCTACAGCATGTGAACCATCTGTAGAAAAAAAAACATTAACATATATTTTAACATTCTGAAAGTCACCCTAAAGTTGGAAAAAACTTCAAGGAAAAAAACACTTTTGCCTTATGTAACTAAAGTAATAGGAATATATTAAGAATAGCTAATTCTAACCAAAAAGACAAGTGAAATTGTTTTCCAACACTTGTAGCTTTTCAGGTTTTTTGTTCAATGTAGTTTAAAGACATCTTGTATTGTTGTCACATGTTTCCGTTTTATGCCATTTCCATCTATTATAGATTTATCTTTAAAGTTACAAATAATGGCGGGATTACAGCCCCTATCTAAATTGTGTGGTTAGTACTACTATAAGCTGCAGTACAAAATGACAGAAGGAGATGCGAGTCAAATAATGCAGCTTTCCATTCAGAAACCACGGAAGAAAAGAGAAAGGGGAAGCAGAAGGGCCAGGGTTAGAGACAAGTTTACGGTAGCTCAGTAAAGTTCTCTCTCCACCCTGGCCCTTGTGCTTCCTCCATTCTCCTTCTTTTCTTCCAAGGAAGGAGACTGGAACTGGAAGAGCACAAGGTGCATGGAGTCACAAGTGGACGAGAATGGGGCACAGAGGTGAAGAAGAACTACGGTAGATACTAAATCTTCTGATTACACTAAATGGGGGGCATGAAAGCAAAGAAGAACTATATAACAGATATCATTTCTATTAAGAGAGGAATGGAGGTGAAGAATATATATGAGACACTATGATTTGCACTAAGCCAGGGCATTAAAGTGAAGAACTATATAGCAGATATTATGATTTACACTAAATGGGAGCATTAAAGTGAAGAACTAAGTAGTACTAAGCGTTGGCACAGAGAAGCGGGTGAAGGACACTGGCATCATGGGGAGAAGATGGGGTTGTACCAAGGAGCTGGTACAGAAGTAGGGCATAGGGAAACAGTTAAAAGGGACAGGACACTACACCATTATTTTTTTTATGAATACAGCAGGAATGGAGTATGTGAGAGTGGGCAGAGACAAGATTTCTTTTATTAATAAAAGCACTTACGGTATATGGGAGAAATTGAAGTGAAGCGTGGAGACAGTAGGAGAGGGGCACCTTCACTGCTTGGGTAAAGTATTCCTCAGGAACACATTGCCTAAACTTTATTTTACTTATCGTCCTAAACTCATGACAGAAGTTGCATTGGGAATATATTAATAAACAACTCTCTCGTTACTTACACTGTGGTCCAAAACCTGTTAAGGGTAAAAAGTAGGGAGTTTTAGAGTCTAAAACTCCTGAGACTCTCGCTTTGCAAAGAAATAATGAAAAATTAAAATCTGAAAAGCAGCAGCTGTTACTGAAGAATTGAGAATAGTGTAGAAGTGATATAGGTATTTATGCTTATTGGTGCTAAATCGCTCAATCGTATATAAGCAAAGTAACCCGATAACTGCTCTGTGGACTTCAGCTTTCCTTGGTAATTTATTTGCAGCTCCTGAAATCCCTATAGACACAACCCGTTAATTAATTTGGTGGGTTGATTAAACTAATTGCAAAATATGCACAATGGAACAGCAGGGATCCTACTTCAGTTGTGCTTTTTCTCACACAAGGCACTGGAAACAAATTGTGTTTATAGAGATATATTTCCTTCAGGGATTTTCACACTTATGTAACGTGGCTACACATGGGAGCTGTATTTTAGTGCCAAAAAAGGTATCGTATCCCTTCATGGAAACGCAGGACAGTATTTCCCAAAACACCATTACAAACACAATTGTCCTGGTTTTTTTTTCAGGATGTCAATAACCCAATTAATGAAACCACTAGAATATCCAGAAATTTCTAAATGCTGCAGTATGTGCAAAAATTTAGGCATTAGCCATTCAATGAATTGGACAATCGCAGAAATGTCAAAAATTCTCTTGACACGTGAACTTTTCCATAGACCTCATTCAGACTTCTCCCAATTGCTGTTCAAATGTCCACACTTTAATCCTAGTCCCGGATAATAATCATGCACACAAACCATGTAATCCATACAAGAAATTTTGAATATTTTTTGGGGGCATTTAAGAAAATCACTGATGGTAAAAACTGGCTCAATAACTGAATACTGATGAAAATCTGACCTAGCTTTTGAAAAGCATACATGAAAAAAGGCAAAAAAAAACCCCAGACATCTGAATGAAGCCATACTGCAGACGTTATGGGCTAGTTAGACCATTTTAACGTATTTTCAACCAAACAATGAGCTTTCATAAACATGAACAGATAATACAAGAGCACATTTCTAGGTTAGGTTACTTAACATCACATGCAAACTAATGCCAAAAAGAATCCATGTTATCTGTTATTATCCAACACAGTTGTTGAGCATAAAAAGGGGTCGCAGCCCTGATTCAGGTGATTTACACTGTGTCCCCTTCACTTTCTCCCCCTGCAACGCAGTACTGCTGGCCACCGGGTATAAAAAGTACTGCAGCAGTCTAAGGCCCCCTTCACACATCCATTTTTTGTGTCCGTATGCGGTACGTTTTTTAGGGGTCGCAAATACGGACACTTGCATATCCACTGTAATCAATGGTTGTGCGCACATGTCAGGTTTTTCACACAAACCGTGTGTCAGTGTGAAAAACCTGCAGATGTCAGGGTTTTTTTTATCAGCAACACAGACAAAATTTGTGCTGCACACTGATGACATACGGATGACATCTGTGTGTCACCAGTGTGACATGTACCGGTGCCTGGGAAGAAGCGGCACAGTTTGCGCTATTCCCAGGCACCGGCTGCTGAAGGCAGCTCTCATCATTGTCACTTGGTCTCCCTGAGATCAGCACAATCAGGTTACAGTGATGGGAGTTGTATTCAGCACCCGATGTGTCCCTCCTGTGTAAAATAAAGAATTAAATAAAAATTACTAGAAGATGGAAAACTAACAGCTGGGGACTGATGTTAATAATCGGTGAGAAGGGGCAATATCTCAAAAGGTTCCCAAGCTATTAATAAGGGCTCACAGGTGTTTGTTTAGCATTTTCTGGTGAATTTACAGGAGACCCCAGAAGAAAATAGGGTCTCCTATAAATTCAAACCGGTAAGGGCTAAACAGGCAGCTGTGGGTTGATATTAAAAGCCTCGGAAGGGGCCAGAGATATCCCGCCAGGCTACCAACATCACCCCTCAGCCACCTCAGAAATGGTGCATCCATAAGGTGCTCCAAATCTGGCACTTAGCCTCACTCTTCCCACTTGCCCTGTTGAGGTGGAATGTTATGATCGAACTGGTGGTTAGGAGCACTAGAAATGACCAGATGAGCAAACTAATAATACAGGACGAGCTCTGGGAAGTGGGAGCTCTGCTGACCGCAACCCCTAATCCTATCACAACAACGAGAAATAGCCGTGGAGCGTTCCTGACTCTGCCTAGACGCCTCTTCACAGCCTAAGAGCTAACTACCCCTAAAGATAGAAAATACAGCCTACCTTGCCTCAGAGAAATTCCCCAAAGAAAATAGGCAGCCCCCCACATATATTGACTGTGAGTTAAGATGGAAGTCACAAACACAGGAATGAAATAGGTTTCAGCAAAGGAGGCCGGACTGAACTAAACAGACTGAAGATAGAAAAGGTATCTTTGCGGTCAGCATAAAAAACTAACAAAAAAACACGCAGAGTGTGCAAAAGAGAGCACCGCGCCGACTCACGGAGCGGTGGTGCCACTCTGCATCCCAGAGCTTCCAGCTAACAAGACAAAATCATAATAGCAAGCTGGACAAAAACACAGTGGTAACAAATAAGCTAGCAGGGACTTAGCTTTTGCTGAAGTAGACAGGTCATCTGAAAGATCCAAGAGAACTGAACCAGTACTAGGACATTGACAGCTGGCATCGAATAATGATCTGAATGGAGTTAAATAGAGTAGCCAGCCAAGGCCTAAACGAGGTCAGCTGGAGGAGGAACCTCAGAACCAGCAACTCCACTAACAGCCACCAGAGGGAGTCCATGGACAGAACTCGCCGAAGTACCATTCATAACCACAGGAGGGAGTTCGAGAACAGAATTCACAACAGTACCCCCCCCTTGAGGAGGGGTCACCGAACCCTCACCAGAGCCTCCAGGCCGATCCGGACGAGCCAAATGAAAGGCACGAACAAGATCGGCAGCATGAACATCAGAGGCAACCACCCAGGAATTATCCTCCTGACCATAACCTTTCCACTTGACTAGGTACTGAAGTTTCCGTCTCGAAATACGAGAATCCAAAATCTTCACCACATACTCCAACTCCCCCTCAACCAACACCGGGGCAGGAGGATCAACGGAGGGAACCATAGGAGCCACATATCTCCGCAACAACGACCTATGGAACACATTATGGATGGCGAAAGAAGCTTGAAGGTCCAAACGAAATGACACAGGATTAAGAATTTCAGAAATCTTATAAGGACCAATGAAACGAGGCTTAAACTTAGGAGACAAAACCTTCATAGGAACATAACGAGACAACAACCAAACCAAATCCCCAACACGAAGTCGGGGACCAACACAGCGACGGCGTTGAGCCTTCTCCTGGGACAATGTCAAATTGTCCACTACATGAGTCCAAATTTGCTGCAACCTGTCCACCACAGAATCCACACCAGGACAGTCCGAAGGCTCAACCTGCCCTGAAGAAAAACGAGGGTTTAAACCAGAATTACAGAAAAAGGGCGAAACCAAAGTGGCCGAGCTGGCCCGATTATTAAGGGCGAACTCAGCCAAAGGCAAGAAGGACACCCAATCATCCTGATCAGCAGAAACAAAGCATCTCAGATATGTTTCCAAAGTCTGATTGGTTCGTTCAGTTTGGCCATTTGTCTGAGGATGGAAAGCTGAAGAAAAAGACAAATCAATGCCCATCTTAGCACAAAAGGACCGCCAAAATCTTGAAACAAACTGGGAACCTCTGTCCGACACGATGTTCTCCGGAATGCCATGCAAACGAACCACATGCTTGAAAAACAATGGAACCAAATCAGAGGAGGAAGGCAATTTAGGCAAGGGTACCAAATGGACCATCTTAGAGAAGCGATCACAAACCACCCAGATAACTGACATCCTCTGAGAGACCGGGAGATCTGAAATAAAATCCATAGAAATATGTGTCCAGGGCCTTTTCGGGACCGGCAAGGGCAAAAGCAACCCACTGGCACGAGAACAGCAGGGCTTAGCCCGAGCACAAGTCCCACAGGACTGCACAAAAGAACGCACATCTCGTGACAAGGAAGGCCACCAAAAGGATCTAGCCACCAAATCTCTGGTACCAAAGATTCCAGGATGACCAGCCAAAACCGAACAATGAACCTCAGAGATAACTCTACTAGTCCATCTATCAGGGACAAACAGCTTCTCCGCTGGGCAACGGTCAGGTCTATCAGCCTGAAACTCCTGCAGCACCCGCCGCAAATCAGGGGAGATGGCAGACAAAACCACCCCCTCTTTGAGAATACCAGCCGGCTCAGGAACTCCCGGAGAATCAGGCACAAAACTCCTTGAAAGGGCATCAGCCTTCACATTCTTAGAACCCAGAAGGTACGAAACCACAAAATTGAAGTGGGAGAAAAACAGCGACCATCGAGCCTGTCTGGGATTCAACCGCTTGGCAGACTCGAGATAAGTCAGATTCTTGTGATCCGTCAAGACCACCACGCGATGCTTGGCTCCTTCAAGCCAATGTCGCCACTCCTCAAACGCACACTTCATAGCCAACAACTCTCGATTGCCCACATCATAATTGCGCTCAGCAGGCGAAAACTTTCTAGAGAAGAAAGCACATGGTTTCATCACAGAGCCATCAGAACCTCTTTGAGACAAAACAGCCCCTGCTCCAATCTCAGAATCATCCACCTCGACCTGAAACGGGAGCGAAACATCTGGCTGACACAACACAGGGGCAGAAGAAAAACGACGCTTCAGCTCCTGAAAAGCCTCAACGGCCGCAGAGGACCAATTGACCACATCAGCACCTTTCTTGGTCAAATCAGTCAATGGTTTAACAACACTAGTAAAATTAGCGATGAAGCGACGGTAAAAATTAGCAAAGCCCAGGAATTTCTGTAGGCTCTTCACAGAAGTAGGCTGAGTCCAATCATAAATGGCCTGAACTTTAGCAGGGTCCATCTTGATAGTAGAAGGGGAGAAAATGAAGCCCAAAAATGAAACCTTCTGAACTACAAAGAGACATTTAGACCCCTTCACAAACAAGGAATTAGCACGAAGGACCTAGAACACCATTCTGACCTGCTTCACATGAGACTCCCAATCGTCCGAAAAGACCAAAATATCATCCAAATATACAATCATGAATCTATCCAGGTACTTTCGGAAGATGTCATGCATAAAGGACTGAAACACAGATGGAGCATTAGAAAGCCCGAATGGCATCACCAAGTACTCAAAATGGCCCTCGGGCGTATTAAATGCTGTTTTCCATTCGTCGCCCCGTTTAATACGCACAAGATTATATGCCCCTCGAAGATCTATCTTGGTGAACCAGCTAGCCCCCTTAATCCGAGCAAACAAATCAGACAGTAGCGGCAAAGGGTACTGAAATTTGACGGTGATTTTATTGAGAAGGCGGTAATCTATACAAGGTCTCAGAGAACCATCCTTCTTGGCCACAAAAAAGAACCCTGCTCCCAACGGTGACGACGACGGGCGAATATGCCCTTTCTCCAAGGACTCCTTTATATAACTCCGCATTGCAGCGTGTTCTGGCACAGATAAATTGAACAGTCGGCCCTTCGGAAACTTACTACCAGGAATCAAATTAATAGCACAATCGCAATCCCTATGAGGAGGTAGGGCACTGGATTTGGGCTCATCAAATACATTTCGGTAATCTGACAAGAACTCAGGTACTTCAGAAGGATGAGAAGACGAAATAGACAACAATGGGACATCCCCATGTACCCCTTGACAACCCCAACTGGATACAGACATTGATTTCCAATCCAATACTGGATTATGGACCTGTAGCCATGGCAAACCCAGAACGACCACATCATGCAGATTATGTAACACCAAAAAGCAAATATCCTCCTGATGTGCAGGAGCCATGCACATGGTCAATTGAGTCCAGTACTGAGGCTTATTCTTGGCCAACGGTGTAGCATCAATTCCCCTCAATGGAATAGGACACTGTAAGGGCTCCAAGAAAAAAACCACAGCGCCTGGCAAACTCTAAGTCCATCAAATTCAGGGCAGCGCCTGAATCCACAAATGCCATAACAGAATAGGACGAAAAAGAGCAAATCAGAGTAACGGACAAAATAAATTTTGGCTGTACAGTACCAATGGTGACAGACCTAGCGAACCGCTTAGTGCGCTTAGGACAATCTGAGATAGCATGAGTGGAGTCACCACAGTAAAAACACAGCCCATTCTGACGTCTGTACTCTTGCCGTTCAGCTCTGGTCAAGGTCCTGTCTCATTGCATAGGCTCAGGCCTCTGCTCGGAAAACACCGCCAAATGGTGCACATTTTTGCGCTCACGTAAGCGTCGATCGATCTGAATGGCCAAGGACATAGACTCATTCAGACCAGCAGGCGTGGGGAATCCCACCATGACATCCTTAAGGGCTTCAGAAAGACCCTTTCTGAAAATTGCCGCCAGGGCACATTCATTCCACTGAGTAAGCACAGACCACTTTCTAAACTTCTGACAATATACCTCCGCTTCATCCTGACCCTGACACAAAGCCAGCAAACTTTTCTCTGCCTGATCCACTGAATCTGGTTCATCATAAAGCAATCCAAGCGCCAGAAAAAATGCATCTACATTACGCAATGCAGGTTCTCCTGGCGCAAGGGAAAATGCCCAGTCTTGAGGGTCGCCACGCAGCAAAGAAATAATGATTTTTACTTGCTGAATGGGGTCACCAGAGGAGCGGGGTTTCAAAGCAAAAAACAGTCTACAATTATTTTTGAAATTCAGGAACTTAGATCTATCCCCAGAAAACAAGTCAGGAATTGGAATTCTGGGTTCTAACATCGGGTTCTGAACTACATAATCTTGAATGCCTTGTACCCTTGCAGTGAGTTGATCCACACAAGAGGACAGACTTTGAATGTCCATATCTGCACCTGTGTCCTGAACCACCCAGAGATTTAGGGGAAAAGAGAAACAAAACACACTGCAGAAAAAAAAAAGGTCTCAGAACTTCTCTTATCCCTCTATTGAGAGGCATTTAACACTTTACGGGCCAGCTGTACTGTTATGATCGAACTGGTGGTTAGGAGCACTAGAAATGACCAGATGAGCAAACTAATAATACAGGACGAGCTCTGGAAAGTGGGAGCTCTGCTGACCGCAACCCTTAATTCTATCACAACAACTAGAAATAGCCGTGGAGCGTTCCTGACTCTGCCTAGACGCCTCTTCACAGCCTAAGAGCTAACTACCCCTAAAGATAGAAAATACAGCCTACCTTGACTCAGAGAAATTCCCCAAAGAAAATAGGCAGCCCCCCACATATATTGACTGTGAGTTAAGATGGAAGTCACAAACACAGGAATGAAATAGGTTTCAGCAAAGGAGGCCGGACTGAACTAAACAGACTGAAGATAGAAAAGGTATCTTTGCGGTCAGCATAAAAAACTAACAAAAAACCACGCAGAGTGTGCAAAAGAGAGCACCGCGCCAACTCACGGCGCGGTGGTACCACTCTGCATCCCAGAGCTTCCAGCTAACAAGACAAAATCATAATAGCAAGCTGGACAAAAACACAGTGGTAACAAATAAGCTAGCAGGGACTTAGCTTTTGCTGAAGTAGACAGGTCATCTGAAAGATCCAAGAGAACTGAACCAGTGCTAGGACATTGACAGCTGGCATCAAATAATGATCTGAGTGGAGTTAAATAGAGCAGCCAGCCAAGGCCTAAACGAGGTCAGCTGGAGGAGGAACCTCAGAACCAGCAACTCCACTAACACCCACCAGAGGGAGTCCATGGACAGAACTCGCCGAAGTACCATTCATAACCACAGGAGGGAGTTCGAGAACAGAATTCACAACAGTGGAAAGTGGGGTGATAGGGTTGGGGTAGATGTCACCTTAATAATGTAAGGTGACATCAAGGCCAAGGGTTACCGTAGTAATGGAGAGGCATCTATAAAATGCCCCCATTGCTAACCCCATAGTACTGTAAGTATTGAAATGAACACACACAGGAAGAATAAAATTCTTTATTTGAAATAAAGCAAAACAACCTGTTTTACACATTTATTTAAAAATTAAAACAAAGTTATACTCACCTTTATGCCTAATCAATTGAAGTGCCCTCCCTGTGAGCACGTGCAGTGAACTTACTTCCAGCCCCGAACAGATTTCAGAGGACAGTGGTGCTTGGGCTTGCAGCTGCATCTTTTCAGCCACAGATCCTTTAAACCCTTCTCACACTGCAAGCAAGCAAGATGAAGACAGCAGCAACACTCCCATTGCCTTCTGTGATATCTGCATTAGCCCCAAAGTGTTTAGGGGTTGCTGCATACATCACAGGCGACATTTGGGGCTGGTGCACGCATCACAGGATACATTTCGGGCTGGTGTACGCATCACAGGAGACAGTTGGGGCTGGTACACGCATCACAGAAGACATTTGGAGCTGGTGCATGCATCACAGGAAACACTGGGGTCAGTGAATGCATCACAGGAGACACTGGGGCTGGTGCACGCATCACAGGACATACTATGGGGCTGATGCACGAGTCTCCTTTGATGCATGGACCGGCCCCAAAAGCATGCTCCAAAATGTATCCTGTGATGTGCGCAACAGCCTCAAATGTCTCCAGTGATGAATGCACAGCCCCAGTGTCTCATGTGATGCATACACTAGCCCCAGTGTCTCCTATGCTATATACTCCAGGCCCAGTGTCTCCTATTCTATATAATATATATATATATATATATATATATATATATATATATATATATATATATATATGTATAATAATAATAATATATAATAATATATAATATAATAGCTCCAGTATCTCCAGTGATGTATATGCTCCAGCCCCAGTGCCTCTTATGTGATGTATATGCTCTAGCTTCAGTGTTTTCTATGTGATGTACTGTATGTGCCCCAGTTGCATGTGAGTAGTGATGAATTTTCCACTGTGAGGAGACACGCAGTGTAATATACAGTTCTGTTCAGAACAGCATACTGCTGAGAGTTCTATACAAAACTTCACAAAGAGTCAACTGTACTCCAGACCAACGCAAATCTGGAAAAGCATTTGCAAGTAGCAACATCATCACAGCAAACTAACATTACAGCAACACAAAAGAGAAGTAATTACAGCTGTCACATTAGGAGTGGCTAATAAAATTTTAACAAATATATCAGGATCATTTTCAAGTTGATAATTTAGTATGGCCGCTGAATTATGTTACAAGTATCCAAATGGCCCTTTGCAGAAAATAGGTTCCCAACCCCTGGTATAAAACAAGCTGCTTTAGAGGTCTCTAGCAGGACAGTAAGCAATGACTTCCCATTCTTTAGTCACTTAATCACTAAGACCTGAGTTGACTAAGTAGGAGACGTTATTGCTCCCTGTCTAGCCAGAGACCACAGAGTGACTTTTATTGAAGCCAAAAAGTCAGTATACAATGCCTTCTGGGGAGTATCCATCACACAGTGACTTCCGAATAGTACCTATGACACAGTGCTCCCCAGAGGCAGGTCCTGTGTGAGCGAGTTAGAGTGGATCCTGCCTTAAGCTTTTGACAAATATTGGCAAAGGTGATGGCCAGAAGCAAAAAGGAATGCTGTTCTTCTGGAGTGTTACGGACCCAGACAGACAGAACCATCGTGGGCACAAGGAAGAAGAGGCTCTGATCAGAGTAGTACAAGGTCTGCAGAATTCCAAGAACGTTATGCAAGAAAAGGTGACTCAAATGGAAAAAGAGGATGCGAACTGGCTCCGCCTCTGAGGTCATCTTCCCGGTCTATATAATCCTTATCGGGTCTTCCATAAGGTTCCCAAACCCGAGACTCCCTACGAAAGTCTGCTGAACACCTTGTGGTCCTCCATCCACTATGCCTGTATGTGGACCGTTCTACCAAGTTCCTGAATATCATCTACCGGCAGGCCCTCTATTCGGGATCCCAGCATCCTCAACTGAGGCCAGCAAGGGCACCTTCTACACGCAGAATAAGAGAATCATCAGGGCACACAGTGTTGGTGGTGTGGAAGTAGAAGACACTTCACTAGAGGGTGTCATAGTGATTTGCATTGCCAGGACAACTTCCGGCCCACACAGTAGTGGAGCATACTGCAGTATAAAACAGGGGAGGCAGAAGGAAAAGTCACCCATAACAACTTCGAACATCTGGTTGCAGGGTGTCCCATCCTGCGAGCTGAGTTTGAAGGCATCCCAGTGGACTGCTTTAACTGTTACTTTCAAGAGATAACCAAGCCAGAGTGGGAGACATTGATCCGGGTAACAGCAGCTAATCAGCAATCAATTTCTGTCACAGGGGGTCGTGTGGATGAATGTGCAGCTATGTGGACAAGATGTGGGAAGAAAAGATTTCGTGCTGGTTCCGAGCCAAAGATGTCCTGGTGATAATGGGCATGAATATCCTGCGAGAGATGGACCGCATCATGTTCACTAAATATGGCTACTGGAAACAGGCCACTCTGCACAAACCCACCCAGAAACCATTCCAACAGCTGATTCATGTCTGTGAGACACAGAAAAGTGTCACAATACACCAGTCTGAGGGAGTTATCTGAGTTCCGGGAAGAGTATCCCTCACCCTCCCTACCACTGCCCATGAGAACCTCCTGCAACACTGAAGGTATGGAGATATAGTTGTTGAAACAGTGGGCCTAGGAGAGGTAGGACAGAATGCCCTGGTAGCCGTACAATAGCAGTGGTCCATAATAGACAAGTACAGAACAGAGCCGTCAATAAGGGACAGAAAAAAGTGTGCTTAACCGCAGGCGTGAAGCTGGCTCATGTGTATCTCAATGGAAGCAAAGTGCTGAGTCATAAACAAATGTCCATGGCCCTGGTAGATGATGGGGCCTGGACCCTGACAGTCAAGGCTGAAATGGATGAGCCCCGGCCCTGGCATGGGAGAGCCATCTTGCCCCAAATGGGGGTAGATATGAAGGCTCTTGGTCCGGATGGTATACAAGCGTTGAAGAATTGTTGTGGGAGAATCAGGTCACATTTGCGTGCCACGCAGACTTTGGCTGCACAGACACCATCACCCACGAGATACCACCGGGGGACACTTCTCCAATCTTAGACAGATATCAGCAGATAGCTCCCAAGCTGTACCAGAAGGTACTTCGATGAATACTTGGAAGGAGAGGAAATTCCGGACTTCCTCAAATTCACACCCTGGCAGTAGTGGTATAGTCAAATGGGGAGGCCCGTTCTCTAGCCAAGTTACTAGGGAGAACTAACAAAGAATGGGGCAGAGTACAAGATGGAGATGAAAGGTTGCAGCAAGTGAAAGGCTGGGTAGCCCAGCGACAAGTGCCCAACAAGGAATAAAGTGCTCACCTAGATGCCGAGATGAAGTCTGTGCTGCGCCAGTGGGATAGGTTGGAAGTTCGAGGAGCCATTCTATACCGCATGTGGCAACAGCCTGTTGACTTAGAGGCAAGGTGGCAAGCAGTAATCCCTGGAAATGCGGTATGAGAAATTGCCAAAAAAGCTCATGAGTTCAGAGCCCATTTGGACCAGGAAAGGCCTACCAGTGGCTGCAGCGTTGCTTATATTGCCCACGGCTGGAGGCCACGGTTGAAGAAGTTTGCCGACAGTGCTGAGTGTGTGACCTCACCAAAAGCACAAAACAAAGGGCACTCGTACACACCATATGGACCAAAGAATCGCTAGAAGTGCTAATGATAGACTACCTTCTCGTGGGACAATCGACTAGAGGTCCACAATACTGCCTGGCCATGGATCAGACAGGTGAGTACACTGCGCGAGCCGTCTCTCAAGATTTCATCTAGGTCAACAGGAATCCGAAATGTATGGGCAATTCTTAGGAACCCCTGCATATATTGATGTCCAAGGTAATTTATAATGTTAATCACTCTTTCATGCTGGGTGTACTGCCATAATTGTGTATTGATAACTCTATAAACATACCTTGGGCACACATACATTGGTTATAATGGCCACTTTTTTGCATGATATATTTTTTCTATACTGTATTCTACGTTTGTAGATATGATACTCAGATATACTGTATAAAATTGTACTGTATAAAAATGCTCCTACATTGCGCGACTCTTTTCTCACAGCTTGTTATCACCTGTGTATGTGTCCCATTTTCTCTGCTGTGTATTTGTATTCTTACAAATAAATTTAGCTACTTTTTAACATACTTTGCACTATCTACTGTCGGTTTTCTTACCCCTGTATATATACTGTATTTCCTATGATGAGTTGTCCATTTGAGTCCTTATTACTATTAGCATGATGGATGTATTATAATTCTTTTATTTATATTCAGTTTAACATGCTTCAACATGCTATTTCTATGAGTCATGTCAACTGTGTTAGGGTGTACAGTAGGCTTCTTTAGCCAGGACGTTGATTATCGGAAGCAAGCTAGGAATTTAGATGAAATTAGTCTGTAGAAATTGTTTATACTGTTTATATTAAACTTTGCATTGCCGTAACTGGAGTGCAGATTATGTGACATGCTCCAGCCATCTCTCTTTGTATCTAATATTGCTATTATCATTTCCATAACTGTTAGTTTTATTTTCTGGCACAAATCCTTTGTCTTTCAATAAAGCCGATGTTTTGATTCTGCTTCGTCTGCTGTACTGTTCTTGAGTCCTGCCCGGAGGGGTCATTCAGGCACCGCTACACGCACACAGGGGACCAAGAGGTAAGGAGGCCCACTTCCACCTCCATCTAAGCATGCAGGGGAAAAGGGAACCCATATACTATTCTTAGACAAGGGTATTCTGCCATCTGCAACTGGACTGTATTATCAGTTGCCCTTGAGGGTAGGAGACGGATACTATCAAGAGCCCACCATAGTACAAAAATAATACTTGGGATAACAAAAAAGGAGAAATTGTGTTATTTAAGGATGGCCAGAACAATTCTGTCAAGGGACAAATCTGTGTGACACAAGGAGACCAGCAGAGAACATTCTGCACTGATAGAACTGCTTCCTATATTCCATTTCTTTTATTCTCCTCTCATCATTTTTGCTAGCTACGGCCTTTTCTTGTATCTTTTATTAGCTAATTAACGCCTCCATAGAACTCGAGGACAATTAGCAAAGCTGGAAATACTCAATTCAATTAGAATATACTCAGTGAATGAGGGGAGACTCCTTTTCTCCTGAAGGGCTATTAACCCGATTTCCCTTTGGTACGACAGCCGCAGTAGTTACTGGCATAATTCACAACTGTGCTCTCTGGGTCATAACCTGTTAAGGGTTAATAGATTTAAGACATTTTTCGACAATACACCTGATACCAAAGCCTATGGCTTAAGGCCCACCTATGTACACTTACAATTAATCAGCATAATTAGTCATTTTCAAAAAGCAAGCCTTTGAGATCTCGTTCTGAAACGCTCTGCGGACTTAATTACCTGTCAGCGGAAAACCAGGGAAGTCAACACAGAAATACACAGTGGAATGATCGCTTTTAGGGTTAGTTCGCATGGCTAGGTTTATTGTAGGAATAATTGCTCCTTTAACAGTCAACAGTATGGCAGACAGCTCCTGCTGCAGTCACAAGAAATAAGGCATCTTGGTAGAGCTGAACAAAGATGAGTTACTTGATGTTTGACTTTCTCCAGATTTTACCTTTACTAACTGTAGAAAAACACAAAGTAACAGAACCGTTCTGATGCACAACTTCTACTCCACCAATGTTTATGAGTAAACTGTGATGGGAAATACATTAGGCATCTGTAGACAATGCAAGCTGCAATATACAGTCATAGCCAAATGTATTGGCACCCTTAAAATTGTTTCAGAAAGTATTTTTCCCAGAAAAGTATTGCTTTTTCACATGATTTGTTATACACGTCTTTATTTCCTTTGTGTGTATTGAAACACAAACAACAACAAAAAAAAAAACAAAGAAAAAAAGGCAAATTGGACATAATGTCACATAAAACTCAAGACTGGGTTGGTCAAAACTGTTGGCACCCAAACCCTCAACGTAATATTTAGTTGCACATCCTTTGGAATAAATAACTGCAATCAATCGCTTTCTATAACCATCAACAAGCTTCTTACACCTCTCAACTGGAATTTTGGACCACTCTTTTGCAAATTGCTCCAGGTCTCTCATATTTGAAGGGTTCCTCTTGGGTGGCCTGCCATAGCGCTTAATTTTATTTAATTGTCGACTGATAGTTCGAGCTGACACTGATCCATCCTGAGCCTTCATGACAACTTGAATTTGTTTGGAACTTGACTGAGGCTGCATATCCACCATCTGGACTATCCTGTATTGCAACCTTTCATCAATTTTGCTCTGTAGTCCACATCCAGGGAGATTAGCTATAGTGCCATGAGTTGTAAACGTTTTGATTATAAAACATCAAGATCTCTGGAGATTGTTGATAGTGTGCAACAATTTGGGTTCTCAAGTCCTCAGACAGTTCTCTTCTTTCTGTTCTCCATGATTAGTGTGACACACACTGCAAAATTGAGTCACCTTCTCCCCTTTTTATCTGGTTTCAGGTGTGATGGTTTCGTATTGCCCACACCTGTTAATAGCCACATGGTTGAAACAAAGTTGTTTAACCACAATTTTGTCAATATTTTCTTCCAGACCATTTTTTTTGTTAAATGTTGTCCAATTTGCCTTTTTCAGGTTTTTTTTTGTTGTTCCAATAATTTTCATGGAGAAATACTTCATTTGTTAGAACAATTTCAAGGGTGCCAACACAGCCATGATTGTATTTTCCAGGGAACCTGTGATTGAACAAACAGACAAACAGTACATCCCATGGACAACATTCTATCAAGCAGGAAGACGTTGCTATATAATTTTATCAAATATTTTTTTAGTATAACCTATATTATATTCACTTAAAGGGAACCTGTCACCCCCAAAATCGAAGATGAGCTAAGCCCACCGGCATCAGGGGTCGGACCGGACCGTGATGCCCATCAGACCGGACCGCAGCGGGACCACCCCTGGGTGAGTATAATATAACCTCTTTTTCTCATCTTTCAGGATAAATCGGGGGCTTATCTACAGCATTACAGAATGCTGTAGATAAGCCCCTGACGCTGGTGGGCTTAGCTCACCCTCGATTTTGGGGGTGACAGGTTCCCTTTAAATCCCTGCTCTTAGGTATTTAGTGGGTGGCCCCAAAGGATTAACAGCTATTTCTATATGTACAGTCATGCATTAAAGGTTTTAACCTTTTAGCGACAGTCAGTTTTTACCTTAATGACCAAGCCCCATTTTTCAAATCTAACATGTGTCACTTGTCTGGTCATGGCTCAGAAATATTTCAACATATCTTACTAATGCTGAAAATAGTTTTTTTCATAACACATTGTACAATTATGTTGATGGAAATTTAGATAGATGTGTTTTGCTTTTTTTATGCAAATGTCAAATTGAACAAGTGTTTTGAAAAATTATCAATATTCAAAAATTCAAACTACCATAGTTAATAAACAGAATTTACCATACATCTATTTTATGTCAGCAACATTTTTCAAACGTCGTTTTAGTTTGTTGAAGGGGCTCTGTCACCACAGAATGACTGTTTAAACCAAGTACAGGCGCTCTGTGTCCCTTGGCTCCATCTTTATTGAGCCAGAGCAGAGATAAGTGGAAAAGAAGTAGGTGAAAAGGTGCACTTAACTGTTTAGCCACAAGAAGGGTGCACCAAGCGCATGTATTTGGTTTGAACAGTCATTCTGAGCAGACAGACTCTCTTTAAGTTGATAGAAAAACTAAAATGTAGCAGAATTTTTTATATTTTCTTCAAAGAAATTCATGCATACTATTTTTGTATGGATTATTTAGTTTAGCAGTGACTTTGAGGAGTTTATACATTGTAAAACACCCACTATTTTAAAAAACTGCATACCTCAAATTATTTGAAACTGCTTTCATTACGTTTGTCAAGCCTTCATGTGACTTACAAGAATTAATGCAAAGTGGAATGAGAAAATTAAAAATTAAAATATTTCCATGAAAATATTGGTTTAGCCCCAAATTTGTCATTTTCACAGGAGTAGAGGGAGAGAATGAACCAGTGCTAATTGATTTTTGAATTACAATTTGGCTGTAATTGATTTCTGTCAACATAACGAATTTGCTGAGCGCCTGAGATGCAAAAACAGCAGTAACCCTACCACACATGACCGTTTAGGAAATTAAATCCCTCTAAGAATTCATCTAGGGGTGTGGTGAACAATTTGAACTCACAGGTGCGTCTCAGAACTTTAAGATACACAACCAACCAGGATTTCACAACACAACTGCCCAAGAAATCAAATATTCTCCAACCTCTTTAATGGTAATCAAGGTATATACAAGCAAAATGTGAAAAAAAAAAGGGTCTGTGCAACAAACAAAAGTATATTTTAATCAACAGATCTTGGAATAAGAATAAACACCACAATTGGATGTGTTTAAAAAATGTTCCTGTGCTGAGATAATCTTATGAAATGTGCCTCTGCTGTGTACTGTGTAATGGCTGTGTCTGACTGTACAGGGACATGATCTGATCATACCACATCTCCTGGGTAGAGGGAGGGGGGAGCAAGAGAGTAGACAGACAGGACAGAAGGGGATAACAACTGATTCTTTCTAAGGCCTGTTTCACACGTCATAGGAAAAGGAGAAAACTCGGAGTGTGTAGGTAATAAATACTTTATTAGTGCACATATAATTTACATAATAGTTTATCCATACAAAATATACACAAGATACAGTAAAATACCAGGATGATAAAAAGGATAGGTGGGAGTCCCCCAGTGTGCACCGTCTATGGGGCTAGCATGCAAACTACTAGTGGAAGAGACCTACTGCTATACATGCATGTGAGGCTGTAAGCCAAAGCGGCATAACGTGACAGATAATACAAGCTGCTCTTACCGCTGCTAGGCACCCAGGCGGCGCACACCGGGTAGGATCCTCAGGCAGAGTCCCCATTATGCCGCTTTGGCTTACAGCCTCACACGCATGTATAGCAGTAGGTCTCTTCCACTAGTAGTTTGCATGCTAGCCCCATAGACGGTGCACATTGGGGGACTCCCACCTATCCTTTTTATCATCCTGGTATTTTACTGTATCTTGTGTATATTTTGTATGGATAAACTATTATGTAAATTATATGTGCACTAATAAAGTATTTATTACCTACACACTCCGAGTTTTCTCCTTTTCCTATGGCTCTTATGGAGTTGGTTTGCTTTGGTGAGGGGTTGTTTGGCACTATTTAGCGCTATTCTTCTCCCCTCAGTATCTAGCATGTTGCCTGGTCTTGGTATCACTGTTTCACACATCAGTGGCTCCGGTACGCGTGGTGACAGTTTTCTCATGTACCGGAGACACTGACTCACGTAGACACATTAAAATAAATGTGTCTCTGCACATGTCAGCGTGTTTTCACGGACCGTGTGTCCGTTTGAAAAACACGGAGACATGTCAGTGTTCGTGGGAGCGCACGGATCACACGGACCCATTAAAGTCAATGGGTCCGTGTAAACACGTACCGCACACGGATGCTGTCCGTGTGCCGCCCGTGTGCCCGCTGAGTACCACACGGACCCTGCAGGAGACAGCGCTACAGTAAGCGCTGTCCCCCCAACGTGTGGTGCTGAAGCTGCCATTCATTTCTTCTCCCCAGCAGCGTTCGCTGGAGAGAAGGAATGAAAAATCCATGTTTTTTTATTATTTTTGTGTTTAAAATAAAGATCCTTGTCACCTTGTCAGCGGGCGGGCGCACAGGGGGTGGGAGGCGGCAGGTGACAGGGAACTTTATTTAAAAAAAAAACATGAATTTTCATTCCTTCTCTCCAGCGAACGCTGCTGGGAAGAAGGAATGAATGGCGACTTCAGCACCACAAGCAGGGGACAGCGCTTACTGTAGCGCTGTCTCCTGCACGGTCCGTGTGGTCCTCAGTCAGCACATGGGCGGCACACGGCTGCCGCACGTGTGCCACACAGATGTGCCACGTGAGCACACGGACACGGATAACTTCCGGTACCGGAATTATCTGGACGTGTGAGACTGGCCGAAAGCTGTGTGCGTTTTTTTCGCTATACAAACGCATAAAAAAGCATACATTATGCATCCCATCATTTAGAATGCATTCCACAATTTTTGTGCACATGATGCGTTTTTTTTCCGCGCAAAAAACGCGTCAATTTCTCCATCTCCTCCATTGCTGGTGTCCGAGGGAATCACACTGTACTCAGGTGATATCTAAGTTCAGTGCGATGGTTTACACACACCCATAGACTTATATGGGTGCTTGCAATTCGATTCATGGATGCAATCGCTGCATGCTGCAGTTGTTTTTGTATACCAAATCGGCATGAGAAAATAATTGCAGATGTGAGCTGCCCCCATAATTTAACATTCGGCTGAGTGCAATCTGATTTTTACCAGATAGCACTCTTCCGATTACATTGCCAGTGGGGGGAGCGAGACCTCACTGCTATGATTTCTCCCAAACACTGTACAGCAAAGGGAAACAGAGAGGTATTCCTGTTCTTAATTTCTTTGCATCCATCATGGAGGACAATATACAGCAGTACTGAGCTGTCTGACATGAATCAAGTTCTGGAGTGAGGTCTCAGCATGATCTTTCTGTGTCTCATTCTTCTTTTTTCACTCTGCTTCCAACACTACATTCCCTGCCCAAAGAGTATAATATGAGGTGTAACCAGAAACCTCACTGTGCTCATATTCAGTTATCTGTGGGCAAGACGGAATAGAGCTGTCCTTTAAGAGCTTAGGAGCTAGGGGGAGTTGAAGAAGTAATTCAAAAGTGGAGAAAGAAGCAGACTTCTCTGATTAGCTATATTAAAGTTTCTTATATTTGCCTGTACTGATGAACAAGCAAAGTTTGCTGAAAGTATACTAATGCAACTAACTATACATTGTTTGGCTCATTATGCTCTATAAGGAAATTTGTAATGGTCTATCTGTTGTGAATTCTGCTCTTGGGCTCCCTCCGGTGGTTGTTGGTGGTAGTGCAGTTGTCTTGGGGTTGTAATCCAGGGCAGGTGTTTCTGCTGATTGCAGCTCTATTAGGTATTTAGGTGTGCAGGATCCAGGAGTCTGTGCCAGTTGTCCATTGTACTTGGAGGGATTGCATCTCTCTCTGGCTCCTCAAGCCCTGCTGCCAATTCAGCTAAGATAAGTGTCTGGTATTTTGTCTCTGTGCACACATGCAGTGTGCTTTGCAATTTAGTGCAATTCATTGTGTTTTTGTCCAGCTTAGACTTTGTTTGGATTTTTCAGTCATGCTGGATTCTCAGGAGATGCAGATATACTTTCTATGTCTTTAGTTAGATGTAGAATATTTGTATTATCTGCTGTGAATATTTTTAGGATTTTAATACTGACAGCTTAGAATTCTGTCCTATCCTTTTCTATGTAGCTAGAAGTGCCTCTTTTGCTAAATCCTGTTTTTCTGCCTGCGTGTGTTTTTCCTCTTATACTCACAGTCAATATTTGTGGGGGGCTGCCCATCCTTTGGGGTTCTGCTCTGAGGCAAGATAGAATTCCCATTTCCATCTATAGGGGTATTTAGTCCTCCGGCTGTGTCGAGGTGTCTAGGACGTGTTAGGTACATCCCACGGCTACTTCTAGTTACGGTGTTAGTTTAGGGTTTGCGGTCAGTACAGGTACCACCTTCTCCTGAGAAAATCTTACATGCGGCTCCAAGGTCACCGGATCATAACAGTACAACTGGACAACAATGAGTTAAATGCATCTCAGAAGAAGGGAAGAAAGAGCCATTTTTTTTCTGTAGCCTGCTTTGTCTTTTCTTCCCTCTTTTCCTCTGGGTGACTGAGGAGTCTTGTGCTAGCATGGAAGTTCAGGGATTAGTTTCTCGTATAGACCAGCTTGCTGCTAGGGTACAGGGTATTTCTGATTATATTGTTCAGACTCCGCTTTTAGAGCCTAGGATTCCTACTCCTGATTTGTTTTTTGGGGACATGTCCAAAATTTTTGAGTTTTAAAAACAATTGTAAACTGTTTCTTGCTCTGAAGCCTCGTTCCTCTGGTGATCCCATTCAGCAGGTTAAAATTGTCATCTCCCTGCTGCGTGGCGACCCTTAGGATTGGGCATTTTCCCTGGAATCTGGGAATCCGGCCTTGCTTAATGTAGATGCCTTTTTTCAGGCTCTAGGATTACTATATGATGAACCAAATTCTGTGGATCAAGCGGAGAAGACCTTGTTGGCCCTGTCTCAGGGTCAAGAAGCGGCAGAATTGTATTGTCAGAAATTTAGAAAATGGTCTGTGCTGACTAAATGGAATGAGGATGCTTTGGCGGCAATTTTCAGAAAGGGTCTTTCTGAATCTGTTAAAGATGTTATGGTGGGGTTTCCCACGCCTGTTGGTCTGAGTGATTCTATGTCTCTGGCCATTCAGATTGATCGGCGCTTGCGGGAGCGCAGAACTGTTCGCGCTGCGGCGTTGTCCTCAGAGCAGATGCCTGAGCCTATTCAGTGTGATAGGATTCTGTCTAGAACGGAACAACAAGGATTCAGATGTCAGAATAGGTTGTGTTTTTAATGTGGCGATGCTTCTCATGTCATTTCAGTCTGCCCAAAGCGTACAAAGAGATACGCTAGTTCAGTTACCATCGGATCTGTACAACCTAAATTTCTGTTATCTGTGGCCTTGATCTGCTCATTGTCATCATTTTCTGTCATAGCGTTTGTGGATTCAGGCGCCGCTTTGAACTTAATGGACATTGAATTTGCCAGGCGTTGTGGTTTCCCCTTGCAGTCTTTGCAGAACCCTATTCCTTTAAGGGGCATTGATGCTACACCTTTGGCTAAAAATAAACCCCAGTTTTGGACACAGGTGACCATGTGCATGGCGCCAGCCCATCAGGAAGATTGTCGTTTTCTGGTGTTGCATAATTTGCATGATGCTATTGTGCTGGGTTTTCCATGGTTGCAGATACATAATCCTGTGTTGGATTGGAAGTCTATGTCTGTGACTAGTTGGGGTTGTCAGGGGGTTCATAATGACGTTCCTGTGATGTCAATCTCCTCTTCCTCCTCTTCTGAAGTTCCAGAGTTTTTGTCTGATTTTCAGGATGTATTCGATGATCCCAAGTCCAGTTCCCTTCCACCGCATAGGGACTGTGATTGTGCTATTGACTTGATTCCAGGCTGTAAGTTTCCTAAGGGCCGACTTTTCAACCTGTCTGTGCCGGAACATACCGCCATGCGGAGTTATGTTAAGGAGTCTTTGGAAAAAGGGCATATTCGGCCATCTTCTTCACTGTTGGGAGCGGGATTTTTTGTTGTTGCTAAGAAGGATGGCTCCTTGAGACCCTGTATTGATTATCGCCTCTTGAATAAGATCACGGTCAAGTTTCAATACCCTTTACCTTTGCTTTCCGATTTGTTTGCCAGGATTAAGGGGGCTAGTTGGTTTACTAAAATTGACCTTCGAGGGGCATATAATCTTGTTCGTATTAAGCAGGGTGACGAATGGAAAACTGCGTTTAATACGCCCGAAGGCCATTTTGAATACCTTGTGATGCCATTCGGGCTCTCTAATGCTCCATCTGTTTTTCAGTCCTTCATGAATGATATCTTCCGGAATTATCTTGATAAATTCATGATTGTATATTTGGATGACATCTTAATTTTTTCCGATGATTGGGAGTCTCATGTGAAACAGGTCAGGATGGTATTTCAGATCCTTCGTGATAATGCTTTGTTTGTGAAGGGGTCTAAGTGTCTCTTTGGAGTGCAGAAGGTTTCTTTTTTGGGCTTAATTTTTTCTCCCTCATCTATAGAGATGGATCCGGTTAAGGTTCAGGCCATTCATGATTGGATTCAGCCCACATCTGTGAAGAGCCTTCAGAAATTTTTGGGCTTTGCTAATTTTTATCGCCGTTTCATTGCTAACTTCTCCAGTGTGGTTAAACCCCTGACCGATTTGACGAAGAAAGGCGCTGATGTAACGAATTGGTCCCCTGTGGCTGTCTCTGCCTTTCTGGAGCTTAAACGCCGATTTACTTCTGCCCCGGTGTTACGTCAGCCAGATGTTTCTCTTCCGTTTCAGGTTGAGGTTGACGCTTCTGAGATTGGGGCAGGGGCCATTTTGTCTCAGAGGAATTCTGATGGTTCCTTGATGAAACCGTGTGCCTTCTTTTCCCGTAAGTTTTCGCCTGCTGAACGCAATTATGATGTCGGCAATCGGGAGTTGTTGGCTATGAAGAGGGCGTTTGAGGAATGGCGACATTGGCTTGAGGGAGCCAAGCACCGTATTGTGGTCTTGACCGATTATAAAAATCTGATTTACCTCGAATCTGCCAAACGGCTGAATCCTAGACAGGCTCGATGGTCCCTGTTTTTCTCCCGTTTTGATTTTGTGGTCTCGTATCTTCCGGGTTCTAAGAATGTTAAGGCTGATGCCCTCTCTAGGAGTTTTTTGCCTGATTCTCCTGAGGTATTTGAGCCGGTCGGCATTCTGAAGGAAGGGGTGGTCCTTTCTGCCATTTCCCCTGATTTGCGACGGGTTCTGCAGGAATTTCAGGCTGACAAACCTGACCGCTGTCCAGTGGGGAAACTGTTTGTTCCTGATAGATGGACTAGTAGGGTGATTTCTGAGGTTCATTGTTCTGTGTTGGCTGGCCATCCTGGTATTTTTGGTACCAGAGATTTGTTTGGTAGGTCCTTTTGGTGGCCTTCTTTGTCGCGTGATGTGCGTTCTTTTGTGCAGTCCTGTGGGACTTGTGCGCGGGCCAAGCCTTGTTGTTCCTGTGCTAGTGGGTTGCTTTTGCCTTTGCCGGTCCCTGAGAGGCCCTGGACGCATATTTCTATGGATTTTATTTCGGATCTTCCGGTTTCCCAGAGGATGTCGGTTATCTGGGTGGTTTGTGACCGGTTTTCTAAGATGGTTCATTTGGTGCCTTTGCCTAAATTGCCTTCCTCTTCTGATTTGGTTCCGTTGTTTTTTCAGCATGTGGTTCGTTTGCACGGTATTCCGGAGAATATTGTGTCCGACAGAGGTTCCCAGTTTGTTTCTAGGTTTTGGCGGGCCTTTTGTGCTAGGCTGGGCATTGATTTGTCTTTTTCTTCCGCATTTCATCCTCAGACAAATGGCCAGACCGAGCGAACTAATCAGACTTTGGAAACTTATTTGAGATGCTTTGTGTCTGCTGATCAGGATGATTGGGTGGCTTTCTTGCCATTGGCCGAGTTTGCCCTTAATAATCGGGCTAGTTCGGCTACCTTGGTTTCGCCCTTCTTTTGTAATTTTGGTTTTCATACTCGTTTTTCTTCAGGGCAAGTTGAACCTTCTGATTGTCCTGGTGTGGATTCTGTGGTTGACAGGTTGCAGCAGATTTGGGCTCATGTGGTGGACAATTTGGTGTTGTCTGAGGAGGAGGCTCAGCGTTTTGCTAACCGTCGTCGGTGTGTTGGTTCCCGGCTTCGGGTTGGGGATTTGGTCTGGTTGTCTTCCCGTCATGTTCCTATGAAGGTTTCTTCCCCTAAGTTTAAGCCTCGGTTTATTGGTCCTTATAGGATTTCTGAGATTATCAATCCGGTGTCTTTTCGTTTGGCCCTTCCGGCCTCTTTTGCCATCCATAATGTTTTCCATAGATCTTTATTGCGGAAATATGTGGTGCCCGTTGTTCCCTCGGTTGATCCTCCTGCTCCTGTGTTGGTTGATGGGGAGTTGGAGTATGTGGTTGAGAAGATTTTGGATTCTCGCTTTTCGAGGCGGAGGCTTCAGTACCTTGTCAAATGGAAGGGTTATGGCCAGGAGGATAATTCTTGGGTTTTTGCCTCTGATGTCCATGCTGCTGATTTGGCCCGTGCCTGTCATCTGGCTCGTCCTGATCGGCCTGGGGGCTCTGGTGAGGGTTCGGTGACCCCTCTTCAAGGGGGGGTACTGTTGTGAATTCTGCTCTTGGGCTCCCTCCAGTGGTTGTTGGTGGTAGTGCAGTTGTCTTGGGGTTGTAATCCAGGGCAGGTGTTTCTGCTGATTGCAGCTCTATTAGGTATTTAGGTGTGCAGGATCCAGGAGTCTGTGCCAGTTGTCCATTGTACTTGGAGGGATTGCATCTCTCTCTGGCTCCTCATGCCCTGCTGCCAATTCAGCTAAGGTAAGTGTCTGTTTTTTTGTCTCTGTGCACACATGCAGTGTGCTTTGCAATTTAGTGCAATTCATTGTGTTTTTGTCCAGCTTAGACTTTGTTTGGATTTTTCAGTCATGCTGGATTCTCAGGAGATGCAGATATACTTTCTATGTCTTTAGTTAGATGTAGAATATTTGTATTATCTGCTGTGAATATTTTTAGGATTTTAATACTGACAGCTTAGAATTCTGTCCTATCCTTTTCTATTTAGCTAGAAGTGCCTCTTTTGCTAAATCCTGTTTTTCTGCCTGCGTGTGTTTTTCCTCTTATACTCACAGTCAATATTTGTGGGGGGCTGCCTATCCTTTGGGGTTCTGCTCTGAGGCAAGATAGAATTCCCATTTCCATCTATAGGGGTATTTAGTCCTCCGGCTTTTTCGAGGTGTCTAGGACGTGTTAGTTACATCCCACGGCTACTTCTAGTTGCGGTGTTAGTTTAGGGTTTGCGGTGAGTACAGGTACCACCTACTCCTGAGAAAGTCTTACATGCGGCTCCAAGGTCACCGGATCATAACATCTATCCTGTTTAACTTTGCTACTGCTAATTGTGTTTTAAAAGCTTTTAAAACAAATAGCAGCATAATGATATGATATGTGATAGCATAATGGACAAAGCTCAAATTCTCAAAGCCTCTTAATGCAACTAACATTAACATCATCCATAATCAGAACCTACTACTTCCTACTCCAAGTCTTGTCTCGTGCTGCAACAGTTTTCTGGAATGCACTACCCCAGACAATCCGATTAATACCTAGCCCCCACATTTTTAATCGTGCTTTAAAAACACAACTCTTAAGACAGGCCTATCACCTCAACACACTAAAACAACTCTCCCTAGTTCTCCTTTTCTAAATTTGCTCAGAATCTGGTCCCTCCTATTCAACTGTTTCCACATCCTCCATGCACCCAACAGCACTTGGTAACTGTAGTTAGACAAATACTGGCTGATGACCAAATCGTGCAATTTTATTTGAAAACCTCAATTTATTACAATGATGGCTGAACCATACATGACAAGCACTTTTTACCTATTGTTTCCCAGATATGTCGTTATAGATTATAACCTTGCAAGCAGGACCTTTACTCCTTATCTGTGTGAAAACACATTGTTACAAAATCATAAGAAAATCTGCATAGGACTGCATTACGACACATTGTAGAACATGTATGTAACAGATATATTTCTAATAAGTCTACGGCAAAAAAAAGTGTCAATCCAACAAGTTACTAAATAGTTTTTTTATGCAACTGTATTTTAAAGTAATTGACAGTTACATAATGAATTTTCTTTTATAATTACAAAATTGAAAAAAATAAATCATTTTCTATAGTTATAAATGAGTTTTATCTGTTTATTTATATAATAAGTAGATGGTAGCCCGATTCTAACGCATCGGGTATTCTAGAATATGTACTGTATGGAGTTTATTTATGAAGATTTTAGAATAATACATTGAATACACATGATTCGGTCGGCCGCGACCAATTAGCAAAGCGTGGTTCAAATCCCATGCCAATTCACGGCCGGACTGCGCCTGTCGCTGATTGTTTGCAGCCGGCCATGTAGTATATAGCACAGCCATGTAGTATATAACAGCCCATGTAGTAAATAGCACAGCCACGTAGTATATTGCACAGCCACGTAGTATACAGCACAGCCACGTAGTATATAGCACAGCCACATAGTATATAGCACAGCCACGTAGTATATAGCACAGCTCACGGAGTATATAGCACAGCCACATAGTATATAACACAGCCCACGGAGTATATAGCACAGCCACGTAGTATATAGCACAGCCCATGGAGTGTATAACAGCCCACATAGCATATAACAGCCACGTAGTTTATAACAGCCCATGTAGCATATAACACAGCTCACGTAGTATATAACAGCCCACGTAGTGTATAACACAGCCCACGTAGTGTATAGCACAGGCCATGTAGTGTATTGCACAGCCCACATAGTGTATAGCACAGCCCACGCAGTATATTGCACAGCCCACATAGTATATTGCACAGCCCACGTAGTACATTGCACAGCCCACATAGTACATTGCACAGCCCACGTAGTATATTGCACAGCCCACATAGTATATTGCACAGCCCATGTAGTATATTGCACAGCCCACGCAGTATATTGCACAGCCCACGTAGTACATCACAGCCCATAGTATATTGCACAGCCAACGTAGTATATTGCACAGCCCACGTAGTATATTGCACAGCCCACGTAGTACATTGCACAGCCCACGTAGTACATTGCACAGCCCACGTAGTACATTGCACAGCCCATGAAGTATATTGCACAGCCCACGCAGTATATTGCACAGCCCATGCAGTATATTGCACAGCCCACATAGTACATTGCACAGCCCACGTAGTATATTGCACAGCCCACATAGTACATTGCACAGCCCACATAGTATACTGCACAGCCCACGTAGTATATAGCACAGCCGACGTAGTATATAGCACAGCCCACGCAGTATATAGCACAGCCCACGCAGTATATAGCACAGCCCACGCAGTATATCGCACAGCCCATGTAGTATATTGCACAGCCCACGCAGTATATTACACAGCCCACATAGTGTATAGCACAGCCCACGCAGTATATTGCACAGCCCACGTAGTACATTGCACAGCCCACATAGTACATTGCATAGCCCACGTAGTATATTGCACAGCCCACGTAGTAATTGCACAGCCCATGTAGTATATTGCACAGCCCACGCAGTATATTGCACAGCCCACGTAGTACATTGCACAGCCCACATAGTACATTGCACAGCCCACGTAGTATATTGCACAGCCTACGTAGTATATTGCACAGCCCACGTAGTACATTGCACAGCCCATGTAGTACATTGCACAGCCCACGTAGTACATTGCACAGCCCAAGAAGTATATTGCACAGCCCACGCAGTATATTGCACAGCCCACATAGTATATTGCACAGCCCACATAGTATATAGCACAGCCCACCTAGTATATAGCACAGCCCATGCAGTATATAGCACAGCCCACGCAGTATATAGCACAGCCCACGCAGTATATTGCACAGCCCATGTAGTATATTGCACAGCCCACGCAGTATATTGCACAGCCCACATAGTATATTGCACAGCCCACCTAGTATATTGCACAGCCCACGTAGTATATTGCACAGCCCACGTAGTATATAGCAATGTGGGCATCATATCCCTGTTAAAAAAAAGAATTAAAATAAAAAATAGTTATATACTCACCCTCCGTTGGCCCCCGGATCCAGGCGAAACGTTTACCGATGCTCCTCACGTGCTCCGGTCCCAAGAGTGCATTGCGGTCTCGTGAGATGATGACGTAGCGGTCTCACGCGACCGCTACGTCATCATCTCGCAAGACCGCAATGCATGGAGCGGTCACCGAAGCGTCGCGAGGAGTGAGAAAGGCCTGTTCTGGATCCGAGGGGCCGACGGACGGTGAGTATATAATGATTTTTTATTTTTTTTATTATTTTTAACATTAGATCTTTTTACTATTGATGCCGCAAAATAATAAGTTGGTCACACAGGGTTAATAGCAGCGTTAACGGACTGCGTTACACTGCGGCATAACGCGGTCCATTAACGCTGCCATTAACCCTGTGTGAGCGCTGACTGGGGGGGAGTATGGACTGCGGGCACTGACTGCGGGGAGTAAGGAGCAGCCATTTTGCCACCGGACTCTGTCCGTCGCTGATTGGTCATGGCCGTTTTGCCGTGACCAATCAGCGACTTGGGATTTCCATGACAGAAAGAAAGACAGAAAGACGGAAGTAGACCTTAGACAATTATAGATAGGATGTACAACAAAACCACCATTTATAACTATTAGTGATGAGCGAATATACTCGCTATTCGAGATTTCCCGAGCACGCTCGGGTGACCTCCGAGTATTTTTTAGTGTTCGGAGATTTAGTTTTCTTCACCGCAGCTGGATGATTTACAGCAACTAGCCTGCTTGATTACATATGGGGACTCCCTAGCAACCAGGCAACCCCCACATGTACTCAGCCTGGCTAACAGATGTAAATCATTGAGCTGCGGTGATGAAAACTAAATCTCCGAGCACTAAAAAATACTCGGGAGGACACCCCAGCGTGCTCGGGAAATCTCGAGTAACGAGTATATTCGCTCATCACTAGTAACTATAAATCTATCATTTATAACAATACTAACTTGCACTAAGATTTATAGACAGTGGACCGATTCATCAGAGCTTTCACTCCAAAGTTCTGGAAAAAAAAAGCTTTGAAAAGTAGCAAAATTTAGGCGCAACTTGGAGCTGTGACTTCTGGCATCTTCATGGAAGATTCTCCTAGCTCCAAGTGGCGGCATTCGCTAAGCCATAAAACATAGTCTAGTGTACACCTCTTCTTGAATCAGGAGCGTCTAATTCCAGCATGCCACCTCATCAAGACTAGCGTGAATAAAGCTTGACTTGATGAATCGGCACAGAGAGTAAAGGTATATTGACATATTAATGTACTTTTTGCAGATTTTCTGTCTGGATTTTGGATGTAAAATTCAAAACTGAACACAGTCCTAGTGAAGTGGTTGAGATGGTTGTAATCTCATCCACATGCTGATTTTATTTTCAGGCTGGAAATTGACTCGTTTTGTGGATTTCTCAATTCCCATCATCCGAATTTCACCTGTGTTCATCAATCAGTGGCTGTAAAAGTCATATGGAACAGAATATTTGCACAGAACACCGATATGCACTGGGGCCAGGGAAATCACCTGCAGAAGGGAGTACATACTTTTGTAGTAATACGGAATACGCTGCTCATAGGCGGGGAATCTAAAGCAAGATTCACAGATTTGCAGCTAATGACTTCCATTTGGACACTTGCAAATTTGCAACAAATATGCAATAAGTGAACTTACTCCCAAAGTTACACCGACAACCTCTCTATGTGCTTATGAGCACTAGTATTAGCTTTTACTGCACTTTACTTATTCTAGCCTTGACTCTCCCAAACCTAACACAAAGTAAAAAATGAGGACATGATAGAACAGATGGATATGTTCTTGGTGATAGGAGTGATCTATGCCCTCTCTATGATACCGCCAGCTGTCATTACAAGGGACAGACCATGATTATCTCCATGAATCCTGTAAGATTCCTGAGGAGTGAGTATGGTGATCAAGATTACCCAGACCTTCCTGCCAGGAATCCCTCACAGCTACGACTGTCTCTATGAATGCTAAGAGCTTGACATGTTTGCAGTTGTCTACATGGATGAGACATGGGTCCTGGAAATGTTAGTTATGAGTGTAAAGGCTCATTCACATGTCAGTTTTTCACCTATGAGTGCTATCTATTTTCTCACTCGTACCTATGATAGCATATGAAGCTATTCACATGTCAGATATTTTCCCCGGACTGAGTTGTCAGTGCAAAATTACAGAGACATGTCCGATATTGACCAGAGTGTCACAACAAAATCGGCAATGAAAGTCTATGGGTCAGTAAGAAAATCTTTTTCACTGACTGAAAGAAGAAGGTGGTGAGAAGTTTTTTCTTCTCATCATTGAAAAGAACTGATGAAACTCTGACCAAACTCAGATGAAAACCTGAAAAAAATCACTGATAAAACTCACCCCATTTTTCTTCTACGTGAAAAAAAGACATCTGAATGAGGCTTAAGATTGAGAAGCCAACACAAACTAATTGTTAACTCTTAATGAATAACAAAAGTTACAAAAAAAATGTGGAGTTTTAGGCTGCGGTCACACTATCAGTATTTGGTCAGTATTTCACATCAGTATTTGTAAGCCAAAACCAGGAGAGGGTGATAAATACAGAAGTAGCTATGTGTTTCTATTATACTTCTATTATACTTTTCCTCTGATTGTTCCACTCCTGGTTTTGGCTTACACATACTGAGGTAAAATACTGACCAAATACTGATAGTGTGACCGCAGCCTTATAAACACATCAAAGTGATTCACCTGATCGCTGAATGAAACATCACAATATTTCCACCTGAACACCTTGAGTGCTGCTATTATAGCGGTATTGTATGCTTAGAAGCCAAGGACTTTCTTGGCTACTGCACTATGAGAGATTGCAACACTGATGGAATACTGTGTAGCTCTTTTTTGTTTACTGGAAACGTTTGATGCATATTTAAAGCAACATTCCAGCATTACTTTTATTTAATCACTGGAGTGGCATCGCAAATGTAAGTCCCTGCCCCTAGTAATATACAGCTCTGGAAAAAAGTAAGAGACCACCACATCAAAACCCTGTCATGGGCTGCCCAATCTCCAGACCTGAACCCCATTGAACACCTCCGGAATGTAATCAAGAGGATGATGGATAGTCACAAGCCATCAAACAAAGAAGAACTGCTTACATTTTTGGGCCAGAAGCAGTGTGAAAGACTGGTGGGAAGCATGCCAAGACACATGAAAGCTGTGATTAAAAATCATGGTTATTCCACAAAATATTGATTTCTGAACTCTTCCTGAGTTACAACATTAGTATTGTTGTTTCTAAATGATTATGAATTTGTTCTTTGCATTATTTGAGGTCTGAAAGCACTGTTTTGTTTTTTCATTTTGACCATTTTTCTTTGTCAGAAAACAAATACAAAATTTATTGCTTGAAAATTCAGAGACATGTTGTCAAAAGTTTATAGACTAAAAGAACAATTTACATTTTACTCAAAAATATACCTATGAAGAGAAAAATCAGATAAACTGAACATTTTGCATTGGTCTCTTAATTTTGCGAGAGCTGTACTTCACAGCCACTATCTCTGACTATTTTCAGAACTGCTCTGGTCATCTTCTGCTGTATGGATCACTTCAGTGTTTGACGGCGAACAGTTCTGGGAAGAGCAGAAGACGGCAGCTGGGAACATGGATTTGTAACACCGCTCCAGCAGTGAAATTAAAAGAGAAAAAAAAACAGGAGAGGTCCTTTAAACCCTTTCATGACATATGACATATATATCAGACGATCGCAGCTTCATGTATCCTAAGGCCAGTCTCACACGTCCAGATAATTCCAGTACCGGAAAAATCGGTACCGGAGTTATCCGTGTGCTGATGTGGCACATCAGTGTGCACACTTGGTGCCGCTCATTACAGGGATGAATATGCGGCTCCACCCCATGGGAGGTGGAGCCGCATATTCATCCCTGTAATGAGCGGCACCACGTGACCGCTCACACAGGACAAGCTGCCGGCGCTGAGAGGAAGCATCGCGGGAGCTGGGTGAGTATTTTAATACAAGCAGGCGGGCGCACAGGGGGTGGGAGGCGGCAGGTGACCACGAATTTTATTTTAAACACAAAAAAACCCTTGATTTTTCATTCCTTCTCTCCAGCGAACGCTGCTGGGGAGAAGGAATGAATGGCGGCTTCAGCACCACACGCAGGGGGACAGCGCTTACTGTAGCGCTGTTTCTCCTGCGGTGGTACGTGCACACGGAGGAGACTGCACACTGTTCTCCATGTGCACGTGTGCGGGACGCTTTGCGGACCGTGCTGCCGGAGAAAAATGGACATGTCTCCATGTTTTGCACACGGACACACGGTCTGCGAAAAATCACTGACATGTGCAGAGATACATTGATTTTAATGTGTCTACGTGTGTCAGTGTCTCCGGTACGTGAGGAAACTGTCACCACATGTACCGGAGCCACTGACGTGTGAAACAGGCCTAAGGCTGTGTGCACACGTTCAGGATTTTTCACATTTTTTCCATGATTTTTCGCTATAAAAACGAGATAAAACCGCAAAAAAACGCATACATTAAGCATCCTATTATTAGAATGCAATCTGCAATTTTTGTGCACATGTTGCTTTTTTTCCGCGGCGGAATCGCATTCCGGAAAAAAACGCAGCATTTTCATTCTTTTGTGGAATCGCGGGGATTCCGCACACATAGGAATGCATTGATCCGCTTACTTTCCGGTTGGTACCCAGGGTGGAGGAGAGGAGACTCCAGGCCCTGGGAACCATTTACTTGTTAAAAAAAAAAAAAAAAAGAAAATAATAAACCATGATATTCTCACCTTCCGGCGTACCCCGCAGCATTCCAGCTTCTCACCATGCTTCCGTTCCCAGGGATGCTTTGTGGCAATGACCTGTGATGACGTAGCGGTCTCGTGAGAGTGAGAGTCATCTGGGGTCATTGCCGCGAGGCATTATGGGGAACGGGAGCATCATAATGCTCAGAATCGGAACGCTGCGGGATACACCGTAAGTTGAGAATATCACGATTTTTTATTTCATTATTTTTAACATTAGATGTTTTTTACTACTGATGCTGCATAGGCAGCATCAATAGTAAAAAGTTGGTCACACTTGTCAAACACTATGTTTGATAAGTGTGACCAACCTGTCAATTAGTTTTCGCAAGCTAATTACGCTTGTAAAACGCTAGTGTTTAGCGGGAAAACGCATGCCAAATGCGGAAATTTCGAACGTGTGCACATAGCCTAAGGGGACTAAAATGTTTTTGAAAATATAAATAAAAACCCAAAAGTTCAAATCACCTCCTTTTGCCCTATTGGAAATAAAACAATAATAATGGTAATAAAAAAAAAAATAGGCATATTTGATATCACTGAGTTCAGAAATGTACGATCTATCAAAATATAAAATAAATTAATCCGATTGGTAAATGGCATAGTAAGAAAAAAAATCAAAACACCAAAATTATGTTGTTTTGTCCGCCGCAACATTGCCATAAAATGCAATAAGAGGCAATAAAAACATCATATCTGCCCCAAAATGGTAACAATAAAAATTATGTCTTAGGGCGCAAAAAATAAACCCTCACCCAGTCTCATATCCTGAAAAAATGAAAGTGTTTCTTGTAAAATGGAGACAAAAGCAAAACATTTTTCATACAACTTTCTGAATTCTTTTTCACCACTTAAATAAAAAAAAATATACATGCTTGGTATCTGCATACTTGTACTGACCCACAGAATCATAGTGGCAGGTCACATTTACCATATAGTGAACATGGTAAATAAAACACCCACATTGTGGAATTGAACTTTTCTTTGCAATTTCACAGCAGTTGGATTTTTTCAGAATTTTCCTGTACACTATATGGTAAAATCATGGTGTCATTCAAAAAGTACAACTTATACCACAAAAATCCCTCATAAGGCCATATTGAAGGAAATATAACGTTATGGTTCTTGAAAAAGGGGAGGAAAAAACGAAAACAGAAACTGGCCCTTGGGTAAAGAGGTAGTGGATCTGCCACCAGATTTCACAACACAAACTGCCATATAACCATAATGTTAACCCTTCCAGACTGGGTTATTTTTTTTATTTTGCACATTTGATTTTTTTCTCTCCTTGCAAGAGTCATAACTTTTTGTATTATTCTGCTGACATAGCCATATGAGAGCTTGTTTTTTGAAGTACAAGTTGTAGTTTTGAAAGACGCAAATCATTTTACAATATAATGTACTGAAAACAGGAAAAAATGATGTTAGATGATGAAAAATTGCTGCAATTGTTCTTTGGGTTTAAACGGAATCCGTCACATGAAAAAACACTACTGGCCTGCTGATATGGGGTTAAACTGCAGGTTAATAGCATCCTGAACCTGTGCGGCGCCCACACTTAGATCACTGCTGTGGGGAGAAAATGAACTTTATTTCTCTTGGCAGCATTCGGGTTCCAGCCACGGGGGTTGTGCCGGCGCGGGTTCAGTTGACGCTCTGTGTATATTGAGCGGTGGCTGTTAGTGTGCCCCCTGCACTGGCACCCGGCTCTAATGCTGAGCCAGTGTCAGTTAGTCTGGAGTGAAGGCTTGTTTTTTTGCATATTACAGTGCCTTGTGAAAGTATTCGGCCCCCTGGAACTTTTCAACCTTTTCTCACATATCATGCTTCAAACATAAAGATAACATATGTAAATTTTTGGTGAAGAATCAACAACAAGTGGAACACTTGTGAAGTTGAACGAAACTTATTGGTTATTTTAAATTTTTGTACAAATTCAAAAACTGAAAAGTGGGGCATGCAATATTATTCGGCCCCTTTAACTTAATACTTTGTTGCGGCACCTTTTGCTGCGATTACAGCTGCAAGTCGCTTGGGGCATGTCTCTATCAGTTTTGTACATCGAGAGACTGAAATTTTTGCCCATTCTTCCTTGGCAAACAGCTCGAGCTCAGTGAGGTTTGATGGAGATCGCTTGTGAACAGCAGTTTTCAGCTCTTTCCACACATTCTCGATTGGATTGAGGTCTGGACTTTGACTTGGCCATTCTAACATCAGGATACGTTTATTTGTGAACCATTCCATTGCAGATTTTGTTTTATGTTTGGGATCATTGTCTTGTTGAAAGACAAATCTCCGTCCCAGTCTCAGGTCTTTTGCAGACTCCAACAGGTTTTCTTCAAGAATGGTCCTGTATTTGGCTCCATCCATCTTCCCATCAATTTTAACCATCTTCCCTGTCCCTGCAGAAGAAAAGCAGGCCCAAACCATGATGCTGCCACCACCATGTTTGACAGTGGGGATGGTGCGTTCAGGGTGATGAGCTGTGTTGCATTTATGCCAAACATCGTTTGGCATTGTTGCCAAAACGTTCGATTTTGGTTTCATCTGACCATAGCACCTTCTTCCACATGTTTGGTGTGTCTCCAGGTGGCTTGTTGCAAACTTTAAACACTTTTTATGTATATCTTTGAGAAATGGCTTTCTTCCTGCCACTCTTCCATAAAGGCCAGATTTGTGCAGTGTACGACTGATTGTTGTCCCACAGACATACTGTCCCACCTCAGCTGTAGATCTCTGCAGTTCATCCAGAGTGATCATGGGCCTCTTGGCTGCATCTCTGATCAGTATTCTCCTTCTTTGAGATGAAAGTTTACAGGGACGGCCGGGTCTTGGTAGATTTGCAGTGGTATGAAATTCCTTCCATTTCAATATGATCAATTGCACAGTGCTCCTTAGGATGTTTACAGTTTTGGAAATCATTTTGTATCCAAATCCAGCTTTAAACTTCTCCACAACAGTATCACGAACCTGCCTGTTGTGTTCCTTGGTCTTCATGATGCTCTCTGTGCTTCAAACAGAATCCTGAGACTATCACAGAGCAGGTGCATTTATATGGAGACTTGATTACACACAGGTGGATTATATTTATCATCATTAGGCATTTAGGACAACATTGGATCATTCAGAGATCCACAAGGAACTTCTGGAGTGAGTTTGCTGCACTGAAAGTAAAGTAAAATAAATGATATTGCACGCCCCACTTTTCAATTTTTGAATTTCCACAAAAATTTAAAATAGCCAATAAATTTTATTGAACTTCACAATTGTGTTACACTTGTTGTTGATTCTTCACCAAAAATTTACACTTAGTATATTTATGTTTGAAGCATGATATATCGGAAAAGGTTGAAAAGTTCCAGGGGGCCAAATCCTTTCGCAAGGCACTGTAAGTAGACATTTTATTTATACTGTCCTGGGATATTATTATTATTTATATAGCACCATTGATTCCATGGTGCTGTACATGAGAAGGGGTTACATAAAAATTACAGATATCGCTTACAGTAAGCAAACTAACAATTACAGACTGATACAGAGGGGCAAGAACCCTGCCCTTGCGGGCTTACATTCTACAGGATGGTGATGGAGACAATAGGTTGAGGGTTGTAGGAGCTCGGTGGTGAGGTGGTAGCTTCGGTAGTGGTGAGGAGGCAGCAAGGTCAGTGCAGGCTGTAGGCTTTCGTGAAGAGGTGGGTTTTCAGGTTCCGACTGAAGAATCCGAATGTGGTTGATAGTCGGATGTATTGGTGCAAGGAATTCCAGAGGATGAGGGATATTCTGGAGAAGTCCTGGAGGCGGTTGGGTGAGGAGCAGATAAGGGTAGAGGAGAGAAGGAGGTCTTGGGAGGACAGGATATCGTGAGATTAGTTCAGAGATATATGGAGGACACAGGTTATGGATGGCTTTGTAGGTCAGTATTAGTAGTTTGAACTGGATACGCTGAGTGACTGGGAGCCAGTGAAGAGATTTGCAGAGGGGGGAAGTAGCGAGGAGAGAGATGAATTAGTCGGGCAGCAGAGTTAAGGATGGACTGGAGAGGTGCAAGGGTGTTAGCAGGGAGGCCACAGAAAAGGATGTTGCAGTAGTCAAGGTGGGAGATGATGAGGGCATGCACAAGCATTTTAGAAGATTGACAGTTGAGGAAAGGGATACATCCAAGAAGAATTGTGGGATTCGAAAATCGTCACACTCAATAAACACTCAGCAATACCATAATGTTTTTATTTTTTACATTTCATTAATTAAATTTGGGGATAAGGAAACGATTTAAACATTTTTTTGGGGGGGAGGTTATATATTGTTTTCAATTATTTTATTGTTCTATTGATTTTTAATTAGAAACTGTGATCTCTTGATTGCATTTGCAAAACACTGTGGGCGGAGATTATAAGGATTATACATCCATTCTTAAATGGATTTTCAAACTAAGTACATCCGCCTTATTAATTTGAATAATTTATGCAGTTTGTATTACTAAATCTGGTAACACATATACTTTAAACAAGAAACCAATAGTTCCCAACACTGAAGTACCTAAAAGATGACGTAATTTCAGGTCCTGAATGCAGAATTAGGCATACAGGACCTGAAATTACGTCACGGCTTGCTGTGATTGGTCGCGTCGCGGTCACATGGGCGGCACGCAACCAATCACAAGCCGTGACGTAATTTTAAAATGCGCGCGTTTCCTGCCTCCCGTGACGTCACGGCTTGTGATTGGTCGCGTCGCCCATGTGACCGCGACGCGACCAATCACAAGCCGGAACGTAATTTTAAAATTCTGAATGCCTAGAATTAGGCATTGAGGACCTGAAAATTACGTCACGGCTTGCTGTGATTGGTCGCGTCGCGGCCACATGGGCGGCACGTGACCAATCACAAGCCGTGACGTCACGGAAGGAAGTAAACGCGCGCATTTTAATCAAAGAACGCTGCCGGTTCCCTCGGTGAGGTCCAGGCTGCGTCGGAGGTGAGTATAGCAATATTTTTTATTTTAATTCTTTATTTTACACATTAATATGGATCCCAGGGCCTGAAGGAGAGTTTCCTCTCCTTCAGACCCTGGGAACCATCAGGGATACCGTCCGATACTTGAGTCCCATTGACTTGTATTGGTATCGGTATCGGATTAGATCCGATACTTTGCCGGTATCGGCCGATACTTTCCGATACCGATACTTTCAAGTATCGGACGGTATCGCTCAACACTAGTCATGAGTCTTCTTGGGAATGATGCAACAAGTTTTTCACACCTGGATTTGGGGATCCTCTGCCATTCTTCCTTGCAGATCCTTTCCAGTTCCGTCAGGTTGGATGGTGAACATTGTTGGACAGCCATTTTCAGGTCTCTCCAGAGATGCTCAATTGGGTTTAGGTCAGGACTCTGGCTGTGCCAGTCAATAATGGTCACAGAGTTGTTCTGAGGCCACTCCTTTGTTATTTTAGCTGTGTGCTTAGGGTCATTGTTTTGTTGGAAGGTGAAACTTCGGCCAAGTCTATGGTCCAGAGCACTCTGGAAGAGGTTTTCATCCAGGATATCTCTGTCCTTGGCCGCATTCATGTTTCCTTCAATGACAACCAGTCGTCCTGTCCCTGCAGCTAAAAAACACTCCCATAGCATGATGCTGCCACCACGTTTCACTGTTAGGATTCTATTGGGCAGGTGATGAGCAGTGCCTGGTTTTCTCCACACATATTGCTTAGAATTATCCCCAAAAAGTCTATCTTCGTCTCATCAGACCAGATAATCTTATTTCTCATAGTCTAGGAGTCCTTCATGTGTTTTTTAGCTCTATGCGGACTTTCATGTGTCTTGAACTGAGGAGAGGCTTCAGTCAGACCACTCTGCCATAAAGGCCTGATTGGTGGAGGGTTGCAGTGATAGTGATAGGAAGAGGCTCAGGATTGGGGACATAATATATACCTAGAAATATACAAGAATGGGGTACATTAGTACAGGATGGGGAACATTAATACATAATGGGGGAGCGGGGGCAACATGTATGTCCTTATAGGTTTTAGAATACTACAAGGGCGTATAGATCTGACAACATGCGGGTTGGGGAAAGCCATGTTCACATTTAGCATCGGGTCCATCAAACTCTAGTTACAACAGTAGATCTAAAAACCTGTGGAAGAGTGTAGCGCAGCTTCAGCTCTATGATATCCAGAGCTAGGGTGACTATAGACCAGTGATGGCAAACCTATGGCACGTGTGCCACATGGGGCATGCAGCGCCCCCTCTCTGTGGGCACATATGCCAGGTATGCCGCTGCATACACTCCACTCCCTTCAGATGTTCAAATGTATTTGCGTCTTTTAGACACTAATACACTTAAACCAGGGGTGGCAATGTGTTGTGAGTTTGGTTTTTGGGCTCCCCCGGTGGTCACTGGTGGTACTGGACTTGTGTGCTTCACTTTCTCTGTTCACCTGTTTCCATTAGGATATGGGTGCATCCTATTTAGCCTTGCTGCTCAGTTATTCTAGTGCCGGCCATCAATGTAACCAGAGCCTTTCTGTTGCATGTTCCTGCTTCTAGACTACTATCAGCTAAGTTGGACTCTTAGTCCTAAGTTTGTTTTGCATTTTTATTCCAGTTCACAGTTATGTTATTTTTCTGTAGCTGGAAGCTCTTGTGGGCCGAAATTGCCACTCCGGTGTCATGAGTTGACACATGAGTCTTAAAGTAATTTCGGGATGGTACTTTAATAGGGTTTTCAGCTGACCGTGAAGTTCCCTATTGTATCTTCTTGCTATCTAGTAAGCGGACCTCGCTTTGCTGAACCTACCTTCATACTGCGTATGTCTTTTCCTCTGAACTCACCGTCAATATATGTGGGGGGCTTCTGTCTCCTTTTTGGGGGAATTTCCCTAGAGGTAAGCCAGGTCTGTCTTTTCCTCTATTAGGGTTAGTTAGTCCTCCGGCTGGCGCTAGGCGTCTAGGGATAAAACGTAAGGTACGCCACCCGGCCACTGTTAGTTGTGTGGTAGGTTTAGCTCACGGTCAGCTCGAGATTCCATCACCCAAGAGCTGTTCTGTTATTTATGTTCTCTGACGTTCCCTTGCCATTGGGAACCATGACAGTATGGCCGGCTCAGTGTTAAAACCGTTGGCAGAAGAAAGGAGAGAAAAAGAATAGAGACAAAAATGGGGGCGCACTAATATCCTACATGCACATATAAGCTTAGAGGGGTGCAATACCGAGTCTGTGTCATAACCAACAACGAACCAAGAAAAAGACAGACTCATATGGTATGTACAACCACACAAGATCAAAACAGAACACATATATATGTGTATAAATATCATCAAGCCTTTATTACACCTCAAAAAAGACATAAAAACATTTAAAAAGGTATATATCTAAACAAACACCATAACCCAAGGTAAATAGAAAACCTGGTAGAAAATGTCCATAATGATGGATACCCCCAGATGGATCTGTGTATTCTCTATATGTGGGAAACCACAGAGCGAGACCCTAGAGGCCGACCCTAATACCATGTCTATCACACACCACGTCTGGTGTGTATAAACCAACCATCCGTGCAGGGCCCATGCCCTTACTGCCCATATATATATACCACGTGGTAACAATAATAACAATAACACTGGTACAAGGTCATCCAAGTATATACGACCTGTCAATGATCATGAGCATATACATCAGGCTGGAGAAACAAGGGCAACGTGGATGGTGCGAGGGTGGTCAATCAAAATTAGGTCTCCATGTGGCAAGTGAAGGAGGCGGCAAAATAGCCGGAGGCAATACCAAGGGTGTGGTGGGAGCAGGCCCCACGCGTATCGCTGCCGCAGCAGCTTCGCCAGGGGAAGTGACCAGGGGTGTTTTTAGGCTGCTTTAAATAGAACATGAAATCATAATGAATTACATACCGCTGTGGAGCAGAAGCGGCATCAGGAGGCACGAGGGGCGGTGGCGCCGTGTACGCCGCATCAGATACACAAGCATAGTGCTGGGCGTAATGCAGCGTCCATAGGGTACACTGCGCGTGCGCACACCGCGACTCCTGATAGGATCGCGTTGCGCACGCGCAGTCCCGAGCCGGCCGGACCGAGCCACACAGGGATGATACAAAGTAATGGGTAGTATGGGGCTTGGAATAAGGGAGTACCGCCGTTGGTCCAAATGGAAGTGTGCCAATCAGGGGCAAAAAAGGGGGGAGAGGCACACTGATGGAAAAAATGGATGGGCACAGAACAGGACATGTCGATATGCGTAATGGCCACAGAGGACAACATGGGAGTTTCCCTATCATCTGGGGAAGAAAAACTGTTAATCGGCAACCAGTATATAAAACAGTGTGCCACAATATATAATGTATCGTGCAAACAGTACATAATCGAACCCTCTCAAAGTCCATAGTCGGGCCGTGATTAATGATTAATGAACAACAAAGTGAGTTAGTCCATGTGCCATCCCGGAAACGGATGCATCCAACTCTAATGGTCATGTTGTCGAGTTTTATTTCATCTGGGTCCAAAGTACTTCCATTCTCCTAGGTCACCATCCACATCCACCATTTCTTGAAACATTCTGAATCCGTGGTGGCTTCCGGAGTTGTACAATAACACTCAAGATGATAGTATCCCATACACATACATGTCGTAATATTCCACATGTCCTCAGTTTCCCTGGAACAAGAGTAATTAGAAAAGATCTGGTCGTAAAAAAGAGAAAACATCCATAGGATCAAGTACGTCCGGGCTCATGCTGATAGTCTATCCAAGAAATCCCGTAAAGAGAAGCTCTTCATTGAGCCCCTGTGGCGTCACCGCCTGAAGGTCAAAAATCCATCTGGACTCCATGCGCAGGAGATGGCTATGTATATTGCCACCCCTTTCGCCACAAGAAACTTTCTGTAACCCCACAGTTTTGATATTAATGGGGGAGCCCCTGTGAGTTGATAAAAAGTGTGTTGCCACGGGGGTGAGTATTTTACCTTTTGCTTGATCTGTGGCTGCCAGACGTATGGTAGAGATATGCTTCTGTACTCTTTTCCGCAGTTCCTGGGACGTTTGCCCCACATAGATCCTGTTGCAGGGACATATAAGAGCATAGATCACGTTCCTGGTTTTACAGTTAATATATGCTTTAAGGTTATGTGTACTGGAGTTGATGGGGTGAGTAAAGACATCTTGGGTGGGTACCATAAAGGGACAAACGTTACATTCTCCACAAGGGAACGATCCCTTCAAAATAATGCCCCTATTGAGTCGCACCGTGGGCCGAGAGAAGTGACTTCTGGTCAGCAACTGTCTCAAATTTGGGGCCCTCCTAGATGTTAGAAGTGGCCTGCTGCTGATGATATCCATAGTTTGGTTATCAGTTTGTAGCACCGGCCAGTGTCTGGCCAAGATGGTTCTTACCTGTCCCCAATTGTCGTTAAACTCCGTAATAAATCTTGTTTGTTGTTGCCGAGGACGTATAACCGGGGTCAATAGGGAGGCCTGGTCCCTTTGTCTTGCACGTTGGAAAGCCGTGGAGACCACACGTTTCGGGTAATTTCTCTGTCTGAAACGATCCGTTAATTCCCGTGCTTGTATTAGAAAATCCTGATCCAACGTACAGTTGCGTCTAATCCGCAAGAATTGCCCAGTAGGGACACCCACCTTGGTATGCCGGGGATGGAAGCTGTTATACTCCAAGAGTGCATTTGTCGCGGTTGGTTTGCGAAACAAGTCTGTCACTATTCGATTATCTCTCACGAGAATCTTCAGATCTAGGAAATTAATCGAACTGTTAGAAATCGAGTAGGTGAGATAAATGTTATGGGGGTTGGAATTAAGCCCATTGATGAATTCAATGCAATCCTCCCTGGTACCCAGCCACAAGAAGAAGACGTCATCGATATAACGATGCCAACTTCGGACCTGGTTTTGAAAGGTCGTGGATGGGTACACAAACAACTCCTCCCACCAACCCAAAAACAAATTTGCATAGGTTGGTGCACATTTAGCCCCCATTGCCACTCCTGCTATCTGTAAATAGAATGTCCTATCAAATAAGAAAAAGTTGTGATGGAGGACAAATCTAAGGAGGTCCAGAAGGAAGGAGTCGTGTCCCCGATCCGAGTTTGTATTCTTGTCCAGAAAGAAAGCGACTGCATGTAGGCCATCTTCATGCTCAATGTTAGAATATAAAGCCTCTACATCACAGGTAACCAAGTAGCATTCCTCCGGTAGTTCGACCTGTCCACACACCTCAATGAAGTGCGCAGAGTCCCTGATGAATGAGGGTAAGGTAGTGACAATCGGTTGAAAGAAAAAATCCAGATACTCACTTGCCCGCTCGCATATACTGCCGATGCTGGAGACGATCGGTCTACCGGGTGGCCTCCTCTCATCCTTATGTATCTTCGGCAACATATAAAATGTTGCCGTGACCGGATTTTCGACCCAAAGATACTTTTTCTCTTGGAGTGAAATAATACCAAAACGCTGTGTCCTGCAAAGTAAAGCGTCAAGTTTAGAGGCAAAAATCTCTGTTGGGTCAGCAGGTAATTTTTGGTAGCACCTCGTATTAGTGAGTTGTCTATGTGCCTCAGTCAGATATGCTTCCACGGACCATAGTACCACATTCCCCCCTTTGTCAGCCTCTTTAATGACAAATTCTTTATTGTTTTGTAGGCCCCGCAATGCTCGTTTTTCCTCACAACTGAGATTAGGGAGCGTACCCACCTGCGTTGTCATGGCCAGTATATCACGTTTGGCTAGTTCGAAGAATATTTTAATGGCGGGTACCAGCGAAAATGAGGGGGTTTTCAAAGATTTATTTCTTCCCGGAAATCTTCTCCTGGTACATCCCGATTCACTTTCCTCCAGTAGTGCTAATAGGTCCTGGAAGGCTTGCCGTTCATCCGGAGGCATAGACTGTAACATATCTGGTTTTTTGTACATAACTTGAAATGTGAGATTCCTACAAAACAAATAGAGGTCTTTAACCAAGGTAAATTTGTCTACCGCATGCGTGGGGGCAAAGGTTAAGCCCCTCTGTAGGACAGCATGTTCAGCAGTGGTTAAAACATGGTTTGAAAGATTTATTACCTGCAGGGTAGGGATGGAAGGTTCTGGGGTCCGTGACGTATGAGGGGAAGCCGTTTCCGAATTCACTTCCGCCTCGTGGGATATTGATGATGAAGAGGTGGATTGCGGCCTTTGTAACGTGCCGTCCGTTTTCTTATGGCTCCTCCGTTTCTTCCCTCGTCTGGTCCATGGTCTATTTCGCTTCCGGTGGAAGATAAAAAATCACTAGAATTTTCTTCACTACGAGATGGTAAAGTGGATGTGGTGGTGATTGCTGGAGAACTATTCCCATAGGCTCTAGTCCGGCGTGAGTTACCCCTGTGTGTCCATCTATATACCACATTTTGCTCATAATCCATCTTATCCCTGAGCAATTTTTTACGCTTTCTGTCGGTCACCTCTGCTTCATATTTATCCAGGGTCTCTTTAAGTGTGGTTTTGAAGGTATTGACCTTGGTTCCCTCAAACGTACCCAATTTGGTGTCCAGCTCTTTAATTTGCACTTTGATGGTGGCAAAAAGATCCTTATCATGCTCCAATAATAAGTTCAATAATATGTTTGAGCACCTAGTCAAGCCCTGTTCCCAGACCTGTTTAAATGATGCCGAGGGTTCCCATGCTGGGAAGATGGATACACGTAAACCACGGGGTATTAGGCCTATTTTGATATACTCTTCAAGACTCCTCATATTCCACCATAAACGGATGCCCGTCTTATGTGCCCTCATCAAGTCCGAACAAACTGTAGAGAAACCCATATCAGACTCTGTAATAGCAGAGCCTGATAGATCAAAAGCATTAAATGGCTTAGCTAACCATGCCGCCTCCCTAGCCTCCCAGTCCATAATGCTCCACACTAATATGATAAACAATATAAAAGTATCCGTAAATATTGATAACGCTGAAATATGCGTGTGCCGCACCCCAAGAAAGCCCTGGAACACAGGGCCAAAGTGGCTGTACAAGTATAGAGACAAAAATGGGGGCGCACTAATATCCTACATGCACATATAAGCTTAGAGGGGTGCAATACCGAGTCTGTGTCATAACCAACAACGAACCAAGAAAAAGACAGACTCATATGGTATGCACAACCACACAAGATCAAAACAGAACACATATATATGTGTATAAATATCATCAAGCCTTTATTACACCTCAAAAAAGACATAAAAACATTTAAAAAGGTATATATCTAAACAAACACCATAACCCAAGGTAAATAGAAAACCTGGTAGAAAATGTCCATAATGATGGATACCCCCAGATGGATCTGTGTATTCTCTATATGTGGGAAACCACAGAGCGAGACCCTAGAGGCCGACCCTAATACCATGTCTATCACACACCACGTCTGGTGTGTATAAACCAACCATCCGTGCAGGGCCCATGCCCTTACTGCCCATATATATATACCACGTGGTAACAATAATAACAATAACACTGGTACAAGGTCATCCAAGTATATACGACCTGTCAATGATCATGAGCATATACATCAGGCTGGAGAAACAAGGGCAACGTGGATGGTGCGAGGGTGGTCAATCAAAATTAGGTCTCCATGTGGCAAGTGAAGGAGGCGGCAAAATAGCCGGAGGCAATACCAAGGGTGTGGTGGGAGCAGGCCCCACGCGTATCGCTGCCGCAGCAGCTTCGTCAGGGGAAGTGACCAGGGGTGTTTTTAGGCTGCTTTAAATAGAACATGAAATCATAATGAATTACATACCGCTGTGGAGCAGAAGCGGCATCAGGAGGCACGAGGGGCGGTGGCGCCGTGTACGCCGCATCAGATACACAAGCATAGTGCTGGGCGTAATGCAGCGTCCATAGGGTACACTGCGCGTGCGCACACCGCGACTCCTGATAGGATCGCGTTGCGCACGCGCAGTCCCGAGCCGGCCGGACCGAGCCACACAGGGATGATACAAAGTAATGGGTAGTATGGGGCTTGGAATAAGGGAGTACCGCCGTTGGTCCAAATGGAAGTGTGCCAATCAGGGGCAAAAAAGGGGGGAGAGGCACACTGATGGAAAAAATGGATGGGCACAGAACAGGACATGTCGATATGCGTAATGGCCACAGAGGACAACATGGGAGTTTCCCTATCATCTGGGGAAGAAAAACTGTTAATCGGCAACCAATATATAAAACAGTATGCCACAATATATAATGTATCGTGCAAACAGTACATAATCGAACCCTCTCAAAGTCCATAGTCGGGCCGTGATTAATGATTAATGAACTAGTCTGCAGATTTATTTTTTTTTTTCCCTCTGAGCTTGCTCTATAGTTGACTTAGTTGCATTTCTGCTCTAATTGCAGCCTTTGTCTCTCTCTCTCCTTCTAATCCTTGAATGGCTCTGATCTCACCTGAGTAAAATGGATCCTCAGAGTTCGGCTACAGGTTTGAATAATCTTGCTACGAAGGTTCAAAATTTACAGGATTTTGTTATTCATGCTCCTATATCTGAACCTAGAATTCCTATACCAGAATTTTTCTCCGGGGATAGATCTCGTTTCCTGAATTTCAAAAATAATTGTAAATTATTTCTTTCCCTGAGATCTCGCTCCGCTGGAGATCCCGCACAGCAGGTTAGGATAGTAATTTCCTTGCTGCGGGGTGACCCTCAAGACTGGGCATTTGCATTGGCACCCGGGGATCCTGCGTTGCTCAATGTGGATGCGTTTTTTCTGGCTTTGGGGTTGCTTTATGAGGAACCTAACTTAGAGATTCAGGCTGAAAAAGCCTTGATGGCCCTATCTCAAGGGCAAGATGAAGCTGAAATATACTGCCAAAAATTTCGTAAATGGTCTGTGCTTACTCAGTGGAATGAGTGCGCCCTGGCGGCGAATTTCAGAGAGGGTCTCTCTGATGCCATTAAAGATGTTATGGTGGGGTTCCCTGCACCTACAGGTCTGAATGAGTCCATGACAATGGCTATTCAGATTGATCGGCGTTTGCGGGAGCGCAAACCTGTGCACCATTTGGCGGTGTCTTCTGAGAAGGCTCCAGAAAATATGCAATGTGATAGAATTCTGTCCAGAAGCGAACGGCAGAATTTTAGGCGAAAAAATGGGTTGTGCTTCTATTGTGGTGATTCAACTCATGTTATATCAGCATGCTCTAAACGTACAAAAAAGGTTGATAAGTCTATTTCAATTGGCACTTTACAGTCTAAGTTTATTCTGTCTGTGACCTTGATTTGTTCATTATCGTCAATTACCGCGGATGCCTATGTCGACTCTGGCGCCGCTTTGAGTCTAATGGATTGGTCCTTTGCCAGGCGCTGTGGGTTTGATCTAGAGCCTCTGGAAGTTCCTATACCTCTGAAGGGTATTGACTCTACACCATTGGCTAGTAATAAACCACAATACTGGACACAAATGACTATGCGTATGAATCCAGACCATCAGGAGATGATTCGCTTCCTTGTGTTGTACAATCTACATGACGTTTTGGTGCTCGGATTACCATGGTTACAATCTCATAACCCAGTCCTTGACTGGAAAGCAATGTCTGTGTTAAGCTGGGGATGTCAGGGGGCTCATGGGGACGTACCTTTGGTTTCCATTTCGTCATCTATTCCCTCTGAGATTCCGGAATTTTTATCTGATTATCGTGATGTTTTTGAGGAGCCTAAGCTTGGTTCACTACCTCCTCACAGAGATTGCGATTGTACCATAGATCTGATTCCGGGCAGTAAATTTCCAAAGGGTCGTTTATTTAATCTATCTGTACCTGAACATGCTGCTATGCGAGAATATATTAAGGAGTCCCTGGAAAAGGGACATATTCGTCCTTCTTCATCTCCCTTAGGAGCCGGTTTTTTCTTTGTATCTAAAAAAGATGGCTCTTTGAGGCCGTGTATTGATTATCGACTCTTGAATAAAATTACAGTCAAATATCAGTATCCTCTGCCACTGCTGACTGATTTGTTTGCTCGAATAAAAGGGGCTAAGTGGTTCTCTAAGATTGATCTCCGTGGGGCGTATAATTTGGTGCGAATTAAGCAGGGGGATGAGTGGAAAACCGCATTTAATACGCCCGAGGGCCATTTTGAGTATTTAGTAATGCCTTTTGGTCTTTCAAATGCCCCTTCAGTCTTTCAGTCCTTTATGCATGACATTTTCCGTGAATATTTGAATAAATTTATGATCGTGTATCTGGATGATATTTTGATTTTTTCGGATGACTGGGATTCTCATGTCCAACAGGTCAGGAGGGTTTTTCAGGTTTTGCGGGCTAATTCCTTGTGTGTGAAGGGTTCTAAGTGTATTTTTGGGGTTCAAAAGATTTCTTTTTTGGGGTACATTTTTTCCCCCTCTTCCATTGAGATGGATCCTGTCAAGGTTCGGGCTATTTGTGATTGGACGCAACCTTCTTCTCTTAAGAGCCTTCAGAAATTTTTGGGCTTTGCTAATTTTTATCATCGATTTATAACTGGTTTTTCTGATGTTGCTAAACCTTTGACTGATTTGACCAAAAAGGGTGCTGATGTTGCTGATTGGTCCCCTGCTGCTGTGGAGGCCTTTCGGGAGCTTAAGCGCCGCTTTTCTTCTGCCCCTGTGTTGCGTCAGCCTGATGTTACTCTTCCTTTTCAGGTTGAGGTCGATGCTTCCGAGATCGGAGCTGGGGCGGTCTTGTCGCAGAAAAGTTCCGACTGCTCCGTGATGAGACCTTGTGCGTTCTTTTCTCGAAAATTTTCGCCCGCCGAGCGAAATTATGATATTGGTAATCGGGAGCTTTTGGCTATGAAGTGGGCTTTTGAGGAGTGGCGTCATTGGCTTGAGGGGGCTAGACATCAGGTGGTGGTATTGACCGATCACAAGAATTTGATTTATCTTGAGTCTGCCAGGCGCCTGAATCCTAGACAGGCGCGCTGGTCGTTGTTTTTCTCTCGGTTTAATTTTGTGGTCTCATACTTACCAGGTTCTAAAAATGTGAAGGCGGATGCCCTTTCTAGGAGTTTTGAGCCTGATTCCCCTGGTGATTCTGAACCTACAGGTATCCTTAAGGATGGGGTGATATTATCTGCTGTTTCCCCAGACCTGCGACGGGCTTTGCAGGAGTTTCAGGCGGATAGACCTGATCGTTGCCCGCCTGGTAGACTGTTTGTTCCTGATGATTGGACCAGTAGAGTCATCTCGGAGGTTCATTCTTCTGTGTTGGCAGGTCATCCCGGGATCTTTGGTACCAGGGATTTGGTGGCTAGGTCCTTCTGGTGGCCTTCCCTGTCTCGAGATGTACGAGTTTTTGTGCAGTCTTGTGATGTTTGTGCTCGGGCCAAACCTTGTTGTTCTCGGGCTAGCGGATTGTTGTTATCTTTGCCTATTCCGAAGAGGCCTTGGACTCACATCTCTATGGATTTTATTTCTGATCTCCCTGTTTCTCAGAAAATGTCTGTCATCTGGGTGGTGTGTGATCGTTTTTCAAAGATGGTTCATTTGGTGCCCTTGCCTAAGTTGCCTTCCTCATCCGAGTTGGTTCCTCTGTTTTTTCAAAATGTGGTTCGCTTGCATGGTATTCCGGAGAATATCGTTTCTGACAGGGGGACCCAGTTCGTGTCTAGATTTTGGCGGGCGTTCTGTGCTAGGATGGGCATTGATTTGTCTTTTTCGTCTGCGTTCCATCCTCAGACTAATGGCCAGACTGAGCGAACTAATCAGACCTTGGAGACTTATTTGAGGTGTTTTGTGTCTGCGGATCAGGATGACTGGGTTGCCTTTTTGCCGTTGGCGGAGTTTGCCCTCAATAATCGGGCTAGTTTTGCCACTTTGGTTTCTCCTTTCTTTTGCAATTCGGGGTTTCATCCTCATTTTTCTTCCGGTCAGGTGGAGTCTTCGGATTGTCCTGGAGTGGATACTGTGGTGGATAGGTTGCATCGGATTTGGGGACAGGTGGTGGACAATTTGGAGTTGTCCCAGGAGAAGACTCGGCATTTTGCTAACCGCCGTCGTCGTGTTGGTCCTCGTCTTCGTGTTGGGGACTTGGTGTTGTTGTCTTCTCGTTTTGTCCCTATGAGGGTTTCTTCTCCTAAGTTTAAGCCTCGGTTCATCGGCCCGTATAAGATTTTGGAGATTCTTAACCCTGTGTCCTTTCGATTGGACCTCCCAGCATCTTTTTCTATCCATAATGTCTTCCATCGGTCATTATTGCGCAGGTATGAGGTACCGGTTGTGCCTTCCATTGAGCCTCCCGCTCCGGTGTTGGTTGAGGGTGAATTGGAGTACGTTGTGGAGAAGATCCTGGACTCCCGTGTTTCCAGACGGAAACTTCAGTATCTGGTCAAGTGGAAGGGCTACGGTCAAGAGGATAATTCTTGGGTGACAGCCTCTGATGTTCATGCCTCTGATTTGGTCCGTGCCTTTCATAGGGCTCGTCCTGATCGCCCTGGTGGTTCTTGTGAGGGTTCGGTGCCCCCTCCTTGAGGGGGGGGTACTGTTGTGAGTTTGGTTTTTTGGCTCCCCCGGTGGTCACTGGTGGTACTGGACTTGTGTGCTTCACTTTCTCTGTTCACCTGTTTCCATTAGGATATGGGTGTATCCTATTTAGCCTTGCTGCTCAGTTATTCTAGTGCCGGCCATCAATGTAACCAGAGCCTTTCTGTTGCATGTTCCTGCTTCTAGACTACTATCAGCTAAGTTGGACTCTTAGTCCTAAGTTTGTTTTGCATTTTTGTTCCAGTTCACAGTTATGTTATTTTTCTGTAGCTGGAAGCTCTTGTGGGCCGAAATTGCCACTCCGGTGTCATGAGTTGACACATGAGTCTTAAAGTAATTTCAGGATGGTACTTTAATAGGGTTTTCAGCTGACCGTGAAGTTCCCTATTGTATCTTCTTGCTATCTAGTAAGCGGACCTCGCTTTGCTGAACCTACCTTCATACTGCGTATGTCTTTTCCTCTGAACTCACCGTCAATATATGTGGGGGGCTTCTGTCTCCTTTTTGGGGGAATTTCCCTAGAGGTCTGTCTTTTCCTCTATTAGGGTTAGTTAGTCCTCCGGCTGGCGCTAGGCGTCTAGGGATAAAACGTAGGTACGCCACCCGGCCATTGTTAGTTGTGTGGTAGGTTTAGCTCACGGTCAGCTCGAGATTCCATCACCCAAGAGCTGTTCTGTTATTTATGTTCTCTGACGTTCCCTTGCCATTGGGAACCATGACAGCAATGACAGAGGTCTAATGTTTTTTGTAAGTCTTTACAAGGTTGGCACACACTGTTGGTGGTATGTTGGCCCATTCCTCCATGCAGATCTCCTCTAGTGCAGTGATGTTTTGGGCCTGTCGCTGGGCAACACGGACTGTCAACTCCCTCCAAAGGTTTTCTATGGGTTTGAGATCTGGACACTGGCTAGGCCACTCCAGGACTTTCGTATGCTTCTTACGAAGCCACTCCTTCATTGCCCTGGCAGTGTGCTTGGAATCATTGTCAAGCTGAAAGACCCATCCACATTTCATCCTCAATGGCCTTTCTGATAGAAGGAGGTTTGCACTCAAAATCTCACAATACATGGCCCCATTCATTCTTTCATGTACAAGGATCAGTCGTCCAGGTCCCTTTGCAGAGAAACAGCCCCAAAGCATGATGCTGCCACCCCCATGCTTCACAGTACCTATGGTGTTCTTTCAATGCAACTCAAGCATTCTGTCTCCTCCAATCACGACAAATTTTGTTTCTACCAAACAGTTCTACTTTGGTTTCATCAGACCATATGACATTCTCCCAATACTCTTCTGAATAATCCAAATGCTCTCTAGCAAACTTCAGATGGTCCCAGACATGTACTGGCTTATGCAGGGGGACACATCTGGCAGAGCAGGATCTGAGTCCCTGGCGGTGTAGTGTATTACTGATGGTAGCCTTTGTTATGGTGATCCCAGCTCTATGCAGGTCATTTACTAGGTCCCCCTGTGTGGTTCTGGGATTTTTGCTCACCATTCTTGTAATCATTTTGACCCCACGGGGTGAGATCTTGTGTGGAGCCCCAGAATGAGGGAGATTATCAGTGGTCTTGTATGTCTTTCATTTTTATTATTATTATTGCTCCCACAGTAGATTTCATCACATCAACTACATTACTACAGGCAATGAGTGGAGGACATAGGAGCTTCTTAAAGAACTTACAGGTCTGTGAGAGTCTGAAATCTTGCATGTTTGTCTTATTTTTCTCTTTATATGTATATTTTTGAGTAAAATTTAAATTTTTCTTTTATTCTATAAACTACTGACATGTCTCCGAATTTCCAAGCAATAAATTTTGTATTTTTTTCAGAAAAGGAGAAACGGGCAAAATTACAAAAAAAACCCAGTGCTTTCAGACCTCAAATAATGCAAAGAAAACAAGTTCATAACACAGGTCAACAAAAAAATTTTTTTTTTCTGGTGTCCAAAATATTTTAATGAATTTGGGGTATTTTTGGAGTGCTGATTCTGAATATGCTATCAGTTTTGCCAGATTGGCTCAAGTTTTTGAGATTTTTGGTATCTTATTTATAGCACTTGTTGGTAAATGCGACGCATCATCTCATTAATTTCTTTGGATTAGTACTTGAACTGAGCAGTTCTCAATATAGTTTTGTGTTAATTAGTGTTCTAAAAGTTTGTTCATAGCTTGATTTTTGCACTAACTTTATGTTGTTGTCTGTTTTCCAGTGAAAAGCATGAACTCATCAAGAAGAAGTTGTCTTAACGATCCAGACTCATTCTGTTACATTTGTGGTGAATACACACTGCCAAAACATAGAAGAAACATAACAGACTTCGTAAAAAAAAGTGTATTTTGCCTATTTTGGGGTTATGCTTGGGGACCAAGACAAGTTTTGGGCACCACACATAGTGTGCAAAGCATGTATCGAATTATTACGAAAATGGAGCAAAGGACAAAGAAAAAGCTTCAAATTTAGTGTTCCAATGGTGTGGAGAGAGCCAAAAAATCATCATGATGACTGTTATTTCTGTGCAGTGCAAGTGCAAGGATTCAATAAGCATAAGAAACGAAAATGGGAGTAACATGGAATCTGCAAGAAGGCCTGTCCCTCATTGTGAAGATGTGCCTGTACCTGTGTTTACCATAAATAACAGTCATCATGATGATTTTTTGGCTCTCTCCACACCATTGGAACACCAAATTTGAAGCTTTTTCTTTGTCCTTTGCTCCATTTTCGTAATAATTCGATACATGCTTTGCACACTATGTGTGGTGCCCAAAACTTGTCTTGGTCCCCAAGCATAACCCCAAAATAGGCAAAATACACTTTTTTTACGAAGTCTGTTATGTTTCTTCTATGTTTTGGCAGTGTGTATTCACCACAAATGTAACAGAATGAGTCTGGATCGTTAAGACAACTTCTTCTTGATGAGTTCATGCTTTTCACTGGAAAACAGACAACAACATAAAGTTAGTGCAAAAATCAAGCTATGAACAAACTTTTAGAACACTAATTAACACAAAACTATATTGAGAACTGCTCAGTTCAAGTACTAATCCAAAGAAATTAATGAGATGATGCGTCGCATTTACCAACAAGTGCTATAAATAAGATACCAAAAATCTCAAAAACTTGAGCCAATCTGGCAAAACTGATGACATATTCAGAATCAGCACCCCAAAAATACCCTATATTCGATGAAATATCTTTGGCACCAAAAATGCTGTTGACCAGTGTAATCATTTAGAAACAACAATACTAATGTTTTAATTCAGGAAGAGTTCAGAAATCAATATTTTGTGGAATAACCATGATTTTTAATCACAGCTTTCATGTGTCTTGGCATGCTTTCCACCAGTCTTTCACACTGCTCCTGGCGCAAAAATTTAAGCAGTTCTTTGTTTGATGGCGTGTGAGTATACATCATCCTGTTGATTACATTCCAGAGGTTTTCAATGGGGTTCAGGTCTGGAGATTGGGCTGCCCATGACAGGGTTTTGATGTGGTGGTCTCTTAATTTTTGCCAAAGCTATATACATAGATATGTCCCCCATTCTAGTACATATGTTCCCCATCCAGGTATATACGTTTCCCATTTTGGTATATATGTCCCCCATCCTGGTATATATGTTTCCTTATTCTATGCTCATCCTGGTATATATATATGTCCCCTATCATGGTATATATGCCTCTTAACCTGGACCTAACCTAGTATATATGTCCCCCACACTTGGCCTATCCCTGTGTATATGTTCCTGTTCTACCGCTGTTCCTTAACACAGAAAAAAATGTAAACGATTATTCTTTCCCCTGCTCCCATGTCACGTGTCGTCCTGTTCCGTTATCAGTGAAGAGGCCAGCAGCTGACTTGTGCAAGTAATCTGCAGCGTATGATGTCACTGCCATGCACTAGAGATTTGCACACAGACGGCAGCTGCTGGCCCGATTGGCCAGCAGCTTGTACTGCTGGTGCAGGGACCTGTCTCTGTCCTGCAAAACATTTCAATTGGATGTGTGTCTTCGGAGAGACAAGAAGCTTAAATACGCGCTGGCATCAGCAGACACCCTCCCGCATGAACCTGGTCGCAACCTCTGCCAATGCAATTGTTAACGCCCCTGCTTAGATCCCTATAGTTTGCCTAGCATCTACACTTTCTCCGAACACCACTGCCTTTTGATTACTTTGCTCTTTGTTGTTCCTGTATTGAAATTTGATGTCACCCACCTATGAATTCAAATTATACTTGGTGTCCACTAGCAGTAGTATCATACATTGTGCTGAAATGAAAGGACATAATCATAAAGACTACAAACATACATAACTTTACAGAATATCTTCAAGTTAGAAATTTTATAGCAGATCTCTCTTAACTACTGTTAGGCTATGTGCACATGTCCGGAATTGTATGCGTTTTCCAGCTAAACACTAGCGTTTTACAAGCGTAATTAGCTTACAGAATGCTAGCGTTTTCCAAGCGATCTGTAGCATCGCTTGGAAAACTGATTGACAGGTTGGTCACACTTGTCAAACATAGTGTTTGACAAGTGTGACCAACTTTTTACTATTGATGCTGCCTATGCAGCATCAATAGTAAAAAGATCTAATGTTAAAAATAAAAAAAATAATAAATTGTGATATTCTCACCTTCCGGCGTCCCTCGCAGCGTTCCCGCTCCTCGCGATGCTTCCGTTCCTAATAATGCCTAACAGCAATGACCTCAGATGAGGTAGCGGCCTCGCGAGACCGCACGTCATCACAGGTCATTGACGCAAAGCATCACTGGGAACGGAAGCATCGCGAGGAGCGGGAACGCTGCGAGGGACGCCGGAAGGTGAGAATATCACAATTTATTATTTTAATTCTTTTTTTTTTTTACAATTATATGGTTCCCAGGGCCTGGAGGAGAGTCTCCTCTCCTCCACCCTGGGTACCAACCGCACATGATCCGCTTACTTCTCGCATGGAGGGCATAGCCACATGCAGAAAGTAAGCGGATCAATGCATTCCTATGTATGCGGAATCCCCACAATTCCGCACAAGGAATGAACATGATGCGTTTTTTTCCGGAATGCGATTCCGCTGCGGAAGAAAATGCAACATGTGCACAAAAATTGTGGATTGCATTCTAATAATAGGATGCTTAATGTATGCGGGTTTTTTTCGCAGTTTTATCAAGTTTTTATAGCGAAAAAAACGCGAAAAATGCTGAACGTGTGCACACAGCCTAAGGATTACAGTTACTTTTATATACTTTAAATTTAATTAACAAGAGTCACATTTATTAAAATAGTTGAGTCAAATCATTACTTGTATTGAGTGAGGTAAAGCACGTTTAGTTGGCCCGGTCTTACCAGCAATACTGGAGAATTCTGACAGCATGCAGTTGTAACGGAGGCCAGGGGGGTAGTCGTGGCTGACGGTAGCAATACTGGCACACCCAAGCTCTCTGCCACATTAACACATAGTAGTCCACTCACTTGTAAGTAAAGGTCCATTCCACATTGCCGGGGCTCCTTTTCTTTTAACACCACACAATGACAGTCAGAGTCAAATTTTATCTTCAACAAAACAATTTTACTCAGCTCGTCCAGTTTAGTCACAGAAACAGCACAAGAGTCTTCACAGAATATAACCATTCTGTTCCCTGTACTGACCCTCTCTCCTCCAGGAATATCACATTTTTGCACCGGACCTGCTGGTACCGCAGCTTCCTGACTGGTCAAACTAACCCGCTTCAGGAATTCCCCGCTCGCTTCCTTCTCCAAAGTTGAAGGATGGCTCTTCCATTCCTTGCTAGGCCGTAGGTCACGGATGTTAAGGGTTGTTCCCACGAAGTTAGCTGCTACCATTCTTATGCTGCCCTGATATTCCTCCACCACCATGTGACTGTCAGCTCTTAGACCCTGGACTGCTCGGCTCCTCTGCTTAAACCTTTCCCCAGACACGGCTGTCCAGTCCTTGCTCCAGAAAGCTCCCCCAACTACTCTTTCTTAGCCCCTCCTAACCAGGCAAATCCAATTGGTCTAACTAATCCCTATCCTATTCTATTGTGCTCCCCCTACTGGTCTAAGTCCTACACTATCTCTAGATATTTACAACACATAAACATAGGTACAATGCATTACACAATATATCAACATTATACAACATATGGAATATATCGCTTTTCACCAGGAACATGTGCAAAGAGTGCAGGGCGTTGAACTGGCCCCCCAGTATCCCATACACAGTCACATATAGTGACGGCGGACTTTCACCACAAGACTGGAAAACCCATATACGGTAGCTCCACTTTTTGGCATATATTACTTAGGAAATCTCCTCCAATATCTATTTTGTTGAAATGTCACATTCATCTACATTTACCAGCGAGTTTATGAAGTTGTCCTAAACTGTAACTGAATCTGAATCTGGTCCAGTCCATCAATATTTTGAGAAAATTATTTAGTTGTATAGATTTCAGTTTTGCAATATACCAGTTACATATTTTTCTACTTGTAACTAAGCACACTATTGAAAACACACAAGCCCATAGTTTATATCTGAAAAACAGGTTAAGGTTGTTGAAAATAAGCAGTGGGGGTGAAAACGGAACTAGCAAAAGTTTTTACAGGAAATATGTTCTTCAATCATGCAGAGAAAAAAAGTGTATATAAAAATAGAATGAAGAAGAAGATAAAGCAGCCCGAAAATGTAAGACATGGGAAAAATTAGATTTATGTAAATGAAATGCAGAGCTGGCCAGTAGGAAGTGATGTAAATAATGAATATGGTGTAGCGATGTCCCAACCACTTCGCCCCTTCAAGCAGCTGTTACACTGTGTTCCAAATTATTATGCACAAAGAGTTTAGGAGTGATAAGGTTAGAATTTTTTTGTTTGTCATTTAAACTCATTGATGGTGATGTGTGTCAGGGCTCTTTATATCACTGAAAGCAATTGCAGATACCTGTGCAAATTCGTTTGGCAGGTGTGTCCAAATAAAGGCAAGACTACTTAAGAAGGCTGTTCCACATTATTAAGCAGCCTACGTTTTTTGCCAAAATGGGAAAGAAAAAGGATGTGTCGGCTGCTGAAAAGCAACAAATTGTGCAGTATTTAGGTCAAGGCATGACTACAATCAACATTGCCAAGACACTTCATCGTTATCATCGCACAATCAAGAAGTATGTAGCTGATTCCCAGCACACACGTGTGCGTGCTGATAAGGAAAAATTGAGGACTCTTTCCAACAGGCAATTGCGTAAGGTTAAAAGAGCAGCTGCAAAAATGCCTTGTCATAGCAGCAGACAAGTTTTTGAAGCTCCTGGTGCCTCCAACGTCCTCAGAACAACAAGATGCAAGGTCCTTCAGAGGTGTGTAAGCCATCCTGTTAACCACCTCTATCCACTGCACACAAGCAGAAACGGCTCCAGTGGGCCAAACGATACATGAAGACTGACTTCCAAACTGTTTAGTTCACCGATGAGTGCCGTGCAACGCTCGATGGTCCAGAAGGATGGAGTGGAGGATGGCTGGTTGATGGACACCCCATGAAAACACGGCTAAGGCGCCAACAAGGAGGAGGTGGAGTAATGATTTGGGCTGGAATCATGGGGAGAGAGATTGTCGGCCCCTTTATGATCCCTGAAGGGGTAAAGATGAACTCCATAATCTATGTGGAGTTTCTAAAACAACACTTCCTGCCATGGTTCAAGAGGAAGAACCGTGCTTTCCGCAGCAAGATCATTTTCATGCCTGATAATGCACCGTCTCATGCTGCAAAAAACACATCTGCATCTCTGGCTGCTATGGGCATAAAAGAGGACAAACTTATGGTGTGGCCACCATCTTCCCCTGACCTCAACCCCATTGAGAACCTCTGGAGCATCATCAAAAGGAGTGTCTATGATGGCGGGAGGAAGTTCACATCTAAGCAACAGCTCTGGGAGGGTATTCTGTCCACATGCAAAACAATTGAAGCAGAAACCATCCAAAAACTGACAAATTCAATGGACGAGAGAGTTCAAAAGCTTCTTTCGAACAAGGGGTGCAAATGTAACATCACCTAGAATAAAGTTTTCACTTGAAAACTGTTTGATTTCATTTTTTAATAAGCTGATAATGCTTATAACTTCACAATTGGCCATTTTTTTGGTCAAAATAAAAAAAAAAGGTTGAAAACTCTGCTGTGCATAATAATTTGGAACATACATTTTGAGTGTTTATTTTTTTTTTAAAGATTCTGTTTTCATAGGCAGTTTGTTCCAAAACATTGCAATTATACTAGAATAGTAGATGACTGGAAACTAACAATGACTGCAATTCAGATAGGTAATTTAGAGAAAATATGAGGAAATGTTATTTGCATAATAATTTGGAACACAGTGTAGTATGGATGCCTCATAAGCCAGCAATCTTAAGTTTAATCTATTTTTATTGAAACTTTAAGAAATACAAGAAAAAAATACAACATACAAGAACAAAATGAAACATGTAGATCATGTAAAACACAATTAAAGCATAGAAAGAAATCTGTATAGTAAAAGGCCATCAATTTTATAAACCTGGAAAATTCTTTTAAGGGTATGTTCAAATATGTTGGATTTGCCTATGGCAAGTAAGACCTATGTATTTAACCATCTGTAGTAGAAATAAAAGATGTTCACATTTCTTCCTTGGATCCATCCATTCATTTGGGCTATTCCACTTAGCGCTAATCTACATATTCAAGCAGATTTGCTTTACTCATGGTACAGAAACAAAACTGGACTTTTTTCCATTGCAAGTAAATAGGATGTTGGAAACACCGCTTAATTGCATTACAGGTGGGTTTGATGTGAATTTCAACATCAAATTTTGAGCCCAGTATATGACTCGGTTGTTAACCCTTTCCTGCAAAAGGACAATGTATTCACTCCCTGGGAAGGACCTGAGCTCCTTCCACCTGTGGCGGATACTAGCTATATTATATAGACAGCACCACAGAGTTCCGGACCGCAGCTATTAACCATTTAACTGCTGCTGTCAATCTCTGCCAGCAGGCACCGTCTCCTATCAGCCTCTCACAACGAGATCATGGGGGACCAGTGGGTTATTATTACAGCTGTTATCTTGTTCCTCTCATAGGATGAGCTCCATAGGAGACCGACATTTTCACTATGTCCTGCAATACTGGAGTTCCCAAAGGGGGTTGAAAAATAATGTAAAACTAAAGAGAAAAATAATAAATAATAAAATAAAAACATAAACAGAAGTCTAAAAGTACAAATCATCCCCTTTTTCTCATTCTAAAAAAAAGCCAAAAAATAAACATATTAGATATCGCTGCATTTGTAAAAATCCAATATATTAAGATATAGAATTAAATAAAAAAACAACTTGCATTTTTTAATCACCTCACAACCCTAAAATAAGCACTTAAAGCATTGTAAGTGAACTAAATTGATATCACTTAAAACATCAAATGCGCAAAAAAATCAAAATCAAAATAAAAAGGTCTTCGAAAATGGTGGCAGAAAGCGAAATTTTTTTTTTTACAATATTCTGAATTTTTTTGCATCAGTTAAATAGAAAAAAAAAATCGATGCATGTTTGCTATCGCCGTAATCGGACTGTTCTGGACAATAATGTCTCCAGGTCAATTTTACAGCATAATGAATGCTGTAAAAACAAAACACAAGAACAAGAGTGGAATTGAATTTTCTTCCCATTCCTCACTAATCTCACCGCAGATCTCTGTGTGTGATTACAAAGTGCTGGTACCAGAGCAGAGCCGAGTGTGATTACCGTACTTACGATTTTTCAGCTTTCATCTCACGGCAGTTAGTGTGGGAGATATATAGCATAGATAAATAACAGCACTGTGAGAGAAAAGCTGATAGACGTATTTGTAATGAGACAAAGCTCAGCTCAGCTGTACTGACCCTACCTTCATACTAACTGCAGTGAGACAAAAGCTGAAAGGTGTATGCATTGACACTCATCTATGATTTGCTCCCAACACTTTGAAATCACACAGAGCTCAGCAGTGAAATCAGCGAGGAATGGAGACTGTCACTACATGTCTCACAAAAAAGAAACTTGTTTTAAACTAATGTGTGTACATGCCCTCAGTGAAAAATCTCTCTTGTAATGACTCCTTGAATGTATCATAAAGTGCAACCTAAACCTTACAAGCTAATATCTCTGCAATGGAGGGGAGACTTTAAAAAATAAAAACTACGGTACCTTTTATTGAGCTCTGCAGCAACTACTCCATGCTGTGGCCAGTTTATCATGCTAAACTTGGGGAAAAGTCCTCTTTAACAGTTCCAAAAAGAACCATACTTTTCACAAGCATAAATTTATTGGCCAAAAAAAAAATAATCACAACAATCTAGAAAATAGGAAGAACAGTTGTATTGATTGACATAATATAAATGTAGTCACAAAAATGGAGACTTGGGTCTGTTCTAAATCTGACATATATTAAAGATGATTCAAAATATTAGAACTATCTTGGTCTGTAATCCAGTTTGGTCCTCTATGGCAACCAGACTTGGGCAGTGTTCTACACATGCAACTCTCTGGCCGGTATCCTGAAAGCTTAAGCCACTTACTAAGGCTAGTTTCACACTAGCGTTTTCAGGAGCTGCGGACTTCCTCCGTGAAGCCCCGCCCTAGGGCACACCTCCGCCACTAGCTCCGCCTACTTCTGCATGCGGCTGGCATGCGGCCTGTGTACCTATCTTTAACATTAGGTACGCAGGTCGTGCCGCTGTATGCGGATGCTTCCGCATGTGTCATTTTGACGATGCGGAAAAAAAAAGAAATTGCTACAAGCTGCGTCCTACGCTGGTCGCAGCATCGTCAAAACGACGCATGCGGAAGCATCCGCATACAGCGGCATGACCTGCGTACCTAATGTTAAAGATAGGTATGCAGGCCACATGCAGGCAGCATGCAGAAGTAGGCGGAGGTGCAGCCGAGGGCGGGGCTTCACGGAGGAAGTCCGCAGCCCTCCGCAGCTCCTCCAAACGCTAATGTGAAACCGGCCTAAGCCTCAACAATGTTGTGACGCTGCAGCATGACGGCACAATGCCACTCATGACTGGCATAAGGCCTAGTGATAAGGTTTCAAGTGAAATCATGACAAAGTAGGGGCCTAGCATGTGGCAGAGCCACCCTGGATCTGAGGTGCAGAAGTGAACATTGTACTGATTCAACACTCCTGATTCAGCGGCCACAGAGGACCAGAGGAACTGGTTTGTTGGGTCGGGGCAGTTCAAATCTTTTTGCTCATCTCTAAGGCTACTTTCACACTTGCGTCTTCTGGCGGACGTTGCAATGCTTCGTTTTGGAGAAAAAACGCATCCTGCAAAGTTGCCCGCAGGATGCGTTTTTCTCCATAGACTTTCATTAGAAACGCATTGCGACGGATTGCCACACGTCGCATCCGTCGTGCGATGGATGCATCGTGTTTTGGCGGACCGTCGGCACAAAAAAAGTTCCATGTAACTTTTTTTGTGCATCGCGTCTGCCATTTTTGACCACGCATGCGCGGCCGAAATTCCGCCCCCTCCTCCCCGGACTGCAGAATGGGCAGCGGATGCGTTGTAAAACTGCATCCGCTGCCCACATCTTGCAGTTATTTCACAGCGTACGTCGGTACGACGCATTGCGACGGGCCCGTACCGACGGAAGTGGGAAAGTAGCTTTAGGTATACTGGTTTTTTTACTTACAACGGATGAGGAAAATGTATCTGACTACCTTCATTCAGTCACTGATATTTTTCTACACTTCTTTTAAGAGGAATACTGACATTGAAATACCTGTAAATTTAATGCAAAAATGGTAGAAGACTAAAATCAGAGAAAAATGTCCTCAGGCAGCACTTGAAGACATCTGCTATACTCTGACTTAGAGACTTCAATCAGAATTCTTATCAAGGTTACTTCAAAAATCAGTTCTAGTTTTTACAGTCATCACAAGAGATGTAATCAATTTTCCCTGAATACATAACCCATTTCTCAGTCACATCTGCAGTAGTAGCTTATAGATTCCTGGTGTTTCTCATGGTGCTTACTATTTAAAATGTAAGGTGGCCATCAGGGCCGTATTTAGAGTTTCTGCTGCCCTAGAAACTTTTAGTGCTGCCTCCCCCTTTGGTTAGTATGACACTATCGGCAGTGACTTTGGCAAGAATCGCTGATGTGAAAGTCGCCTTTTGCAGCAGATCGGGCAGTTTTTCTGCATGTGCCGCGTAACGGATCACTTACGGCAACACTGCGTTCGGCCTCATTCATTCCCTATGCAATTTGCGGCACTTGCCATGATCTGGCAAATGCGGTACCATACCTCCCAACTTTTGAAGAAGGGAAGGAGGTATAAAGTTTGCGGCGCGCGTAGTGCGCCGGGGCAAATTTTAGGCCACACTTCTGACCACACCCATTTCACAACTAGTCACACCCATATCCACGTCCCAACCACAGGAATTTCGCACTGCTGATCACACTGTTTTATATACAATAATTATAAACAAAAAAAATATGGCCACAGTGCTCCATACTGTATAATGGCCACACATGATGCTCAATACTGTATAATGGCCACACATGATGCTCCATACTGTATAATGGCCCCACATGATGCTCAATACTGTATAATGGCCACACATGATGCTCAATACTATATAACGGCCACCACACATGATGCTCCATACTGTATAATGGCCACACACAGTTCTCCATACTGTATAATGGCCACACATGATGCTCAATACTGTATAATGGCCACACATGATGCTCCATAGTGTATAATGGCCAAACATGATGCTCCATAATGTATAATAGCCACACAGTGCTCCATACTGTATAATGGCCACACATAGTGCTCCATACTGTATAATGGCCACACATAGTGCTCCATACTGTAAAATGATCCCACATGATGCTCAATACTGTATAATGGCCACACATGATGCTCCATACTGTATAACGGCCACACATGATGCTCCATACTGTATAATGGCCATTGGCCACACATGATGTTCCATACTGTATAACGGCCACACATGATGCTCCATACTGTATAATGGCCATTCATGATGCTCCATACTGTATAACAGCCACACATGATGCTCCATACTGTATAACGGCCACACATGATGCTCCATACTGTATAATGGCCATTGGCCACACATGATGTTCCATACTGTATAACGGCCACACATGATGCTCCATACTGTATAATGGCCATTCATGATGCTCCATACTGTATAACGGCCACACATGATGCTCCATACTGTATAACGGCCACACATGATGCTCAATACTGTATAATGGCCACAGTTCTCCATATTGTATAATGATCCCACATGATGCTTAATACTGTATAATGACCCCCCGTCCTGTATGCATGGCTCATATTCCCCCCGGGTATGCATGGCTCATATTCCCCCTCCTGTATGCATGGCTCGTTTCACCCCCCCGTATGCATGGCTCATATTTCCCCCCCCCCCCCCGAAAATACATTTGCTGGCACATTCAGAATAAATCCATGATCTAACGGCTACATATCTGGACCTTGAATCATTCAGCAGCGCAGATTAAATCCACGTTTTACCACCTTTTTTTATCTCTGGTTGGCCATGAGTGGACTGGTGGATCTGCTGCGGAAAGGATATCTCTATGAGCCTGTCTTTCGGATAAAATTGGTGAGTAGGATCTGATCATTCTAATCAATTGTATCCCGGATAAGACCCTATTGTGCTCTTTTCTCCAGCAGCATTTATTACACCACTTCATCCGACACTTGGCATTTTGATTGGTGATGTAAGGCTTGCTGCTTGGGCATAAAAAGAAAGGCTAAGGAGCCATGAAAGCGGACAGGCCTCATGACAATTTAGAGTGTGGGAGTGAAGGGGTTAACTGGTGTAAAATAATGATGGGAGGGAAGTTTTGATGGTGTACAAGCAGGGGGTCTGATTGGTGGAAGATTGGAGGCAGGAATGTGAGAGGGTTACTTAAGGGATATGGGAGGATTCCTACCTTCTTGCTTCCTGGATCCGGCTGCCTACCCACCCAATTTTTTCTTTTGGTTTTCGGTTAAAAAGAAAAAAAATTTCTGTCACAGCGGCTGGGGGATAGGTCTGGGTTAGAAGCTGGTCAAGTAGTGATGGCCTTGGGTTGGAATGCACTTGTAGGGCATGGTGGCTTCTGTGATAGGCCAAGGTAACTTGCAGACGTAGATCTTGCAAAGTTAGGGTGTTAATTAAGGGTAATTAATACCTTATTCTTTGGGCTGGTGTGGTGCGGACAAGGAAAATTAGGAAGGTTATAAGTTATAACTTTGGACCAGCTTGTTAATGTTGTTTATTGCTATATAATGTTTACATTGTTTATAATGTTTGGGGTGCCAGGGTCGAGGGCGCCCCCCAGGTTTGTGTGTAATGGTAATAAAAAGCTGCTGTGGACATTTTTACCCAAGTCGCAGACAGTGATTTGTTTATTTTAAGGTTTAAGTTATAATGGTAATAATTGATGGTTACATAGGAAAAGACCAATAATCCCTCTTTAACTTGTCAAGACATGCTATGATTTTCCCAATGCAGAGTTTTTGTGCAGATGTTAATGGTTAAAAGTTTGGAACTCTGCAGCTATTGAGTCCACAGAGCACTGTTGGACTTAAGGCATAATGGCCCTAATCCATCAAAATGTTATTAAAAATGCTTTGAAAAGTTGCAAACTTTTGTGCAATGCAGAAGTGTGCAAAAAAAATTGAGAATTTTGGCATTTTTATGCCAGTTTCGCACCCAGCTCCACCAAAATTGAGAACAGAAACCTGCAGTTCCAGCAAAGGTAATCGGTTTTTGATAACTATGAGAGACAATTACCTTTCACAACTGGTTCAGGACCCAACAAGAAGAAGGGCACTGCCAGACCTAATATTAACCAACAGGCCAGACCGCATAGCAAATATAAGGGTTGGGGGTCACTTGGGGAATAGTGATCACAAAATAATAAGTTTTCATGTATCCTTTAATAAGATGTGTAGTAGAGGGGTGACAAGGACACTAAACTTCAGGAGAGCAAATTTCCAACGGATGAGAGATGATATTGGTGCAATTAACTGGGATGATATCCTGAGACATAAAAATACACAAAGAAAATGGGAGACATTTATTAGCACCCTGGATAGGACCTGTGCACAGTATATACCGTATGGGAATAAACATGCTAGAAATAGGAGGAAACCATTATGGCTAAATAGAGCTGTAAGGGGCGAAATAAGTGACAAAAAGAAAGCATTTAGAGAATTAAAGGAAGTAGGTAGTGATGAGGCATTAAATAAATACAGAAAATTAAATAAATTCTGTAAAAAGCAAATCAAGGCAGTAAAAATTGAGACAGAGAGACTCATTGCCAGAGAGAGTAAAAATAATCCCAAAATATTCTTTAACTACATAAATAGTAAGAAACTAAAAAATGGTAGTGTTGGCCCCCTTAAAAATAGTCTGGGTGAAATGGTAGATGAGGATGAGGAAAAAGCCAATATGCTAAATGACTTTTTTTTCATCAGTATTTACACAAGAAAATCCCATGGCAGACAATATGATCAGTGATAACAAAAAATCCCCATTAAATGCCACCTGCTTAACCCAGCAGGAAGTACGGCGGCGTCTAAAGATCACTAAAATTGACAAATCTCTGGGCCCGGATGGGATACACCCCCGAGTACTGCAGGAATTAAGTACAGTCATTGATAGACCATTATTTTTAATCTTTAAAGACTCCATAATAACAGGGTCTGTACCACAGGACTGGCGTATAGCAAATGTGGTGCCAATATTCAAAAAGGGGACAAAAACTGAACTCAGTAATTATAGGCCAGTAAGCTTAACCTCTACTGTGGGTAAAATCCTGGAGGGCATTCTAAGAGATGCTATACTGGAGTATCTGAAGAGGAATAACCTCATGACCCAATATCAACATGGGTTAACTAGGGACCGTTCCTGTCAGACTAATCTGATCAATTTCTATGAAGAGGTAAGTTCCGGACTGGACCAAGGGAACCCAATGGACGTAGTGTATATGGACTTTTCAAAAAGCTTTTGATACGGTGCCACACGAAAGGTTGATACATAAAATGAGAATAATGGGGATAGGGGAAAATATATGTAAGTGGGTTAAGAGCTGGCTCAGGGATAGGAAACAAAGGTTGGTTATTAATGAAGCACACTCGGACTGGGTCGCGGTTAGCAGTGGGGTACCACAGGGGTCAGTATTGGGCCCTCTTCTTTTTAACATATTTATTAATGACCTTGTAGGGGGCATACAGAGTAGAATTTCAATATTTGCAGATGACACTAAACTTTGCAGGGTAATCAATACAGAAGAGGACAATATTATATTACAGGATGATTTATGTAAACTAGAAGCTTGGGCTGATAAACGGCAAATGAGCTTTAATGGGGATAAATGTAAGGTCATGCACTTGGGTAGAAGTAATAAGATGTTTAACTATATGCTTAATTCTAAAACTCTGGGCAAAACCGTCAATGAAAAAGACCTGGGAGTATGGGTGGATGACAAACTCATATTTAGTGGCCAGTGTCAAGCAGCAGCTACAAAGGCAAATAAAATAATGGGATGCATTAAAAGAGGCATAGATGCTCATGAGGAGAACATAATTTTACCTCTATACAAGTCACTAGTTCGACCACACTTAGAATACTGTGCACAGTTCTGGTCTCCGGTGTATTAGAAAGACATAGCTGAACTAGAGCGGGTGCAGAGAAGAGCGACCAAGGTTATTAGAGGACTGGGGGGTCTGCAATTCCAAGACAGGTTATTACATTTGGGGCTATTTAGTTTGGAAAAACGAAGGCTAAGGGGTGATCTTATTTTAATGTATAAATATATGAGGGGACAGTACAGAGACCTTTCTGATGATCTTTTTAATCATAGACCTGAGTCAGGGACAAGGGGGCATCCTCTACGTCTGGAGGAAAAAAGGTTTAAGCATAATAACAGACGCGGATTCTTTACTGTAAGAGCAGTGAGACTATGGAACTCTCTGCCGTATGATGTTGTAATGAGTGATTCATTACTTAAATTTAAGAGGGGACTGGATGCCTTTCTTGAAAAGTATACACTGTGTTCCAAATTATTAAGCATAAAGAGTTTTGAAATGATAAGGTTAGAATTTTTTTGTTTGTCATTTAAACTCATTGATGGTGATGTGTGTCAGGGATCTTTATATCACTGAAAGCAATTGCAGATACCTGTGCAAATTAGTTTGGCAGGTGTGTCCAAATAAAGGCAAAACTACTTAAGAAGGCTGTTCCACATTATTAAGCAGCCTACATTTTTTGCCAAAATGGGAAAGAAAAAGAATGTGTCGGCTGCTGAGAAGCAACAAATTGTGGAGTATTTAGGTCAAGGTATGACTACAATCAACATTTCCAAGACACTTCATCATGATCATCGCACAATCAAGAAGTATGTAGCTGATTCCCAGCACACACGTGTGCGTGCTGATAAGGAAAAATTGAGGACTCTTTCCAACAGGCAATTGCGTAAGGTTAAAAGAGCAGCTGCAAAAATGCCTTGTCATAGCAGCAGACAAGTTTTTGAAGCTGCTGGTGTCTCCAACGTCCCCAGAACAACAAGATGCAGGGTCCTTCAGAGGTGCGTAAGCCATCCTGTCGACCACCTCTATCCACTGCACACAAGCAGAAACGGCTCCAGTGGGCCAAATGATACATGAAGACTGCCAAACTGTTTTGTTCACCGATGAGTGCCGTACAACGCTCGATGGTCCAGATGGATGGAGTGGAGGATGGCTGGTTGGACACCCCATGAAAACACGGCTAAGGCGCCAACAAGGAGGAGGTGGAGTAATGTTTTGGGCTGGAATCATGGGGAGAGAGATTGTCGGCCCCTTTATGATCCCTAAAGGGGTAAAGATGAACTCCATAATCTATGTGGAGTTTCTAAAACAACACTTCCTGCCATGGTTCAAGAGGAAGAACTGTGCTTTCCGCAGCAAGATCATTTTCATGCATGATAATGCACCGTCTCATGCTGCAAAAAACACATCTGCATCTCTGGCTGCTATGGTCATAAAAGAGGACAAACTTATGGTGTGGCCACCATCTTCCCCTGACCTCAACCCCATTGAGAACCTCTGGAGCATCATCAAAAGGAGTGTCTATGATGGCGGGAGGCAGTTCACATCTAAGCAACAGCTCTGGGAGGGTATTCTGTCCACATGCAAAACAATTGAAGCAGAAACCATCCAAAAACTGACAAATTCAATGGACGAGAGAGTTCAGAAGCTTCTTTCGAACAAGGGGTCCTATGTGCAAATGTAACATCACCTAGAATAAAGTTTTCACTTGAAAACTGTTTGATTTCATTTTGTAATAAGCTGATAATGCTTATAACTTCACAACTGACCATTTTTTTGTTCAAAATAAAAAAAAAAGGTTGAAAACTCTGCTGTGCATAATAATTTGGAACATGCATTTTGAGTGTTTATTTTTTTTTTTAAAGATACTGTTTTCATAGGCAGTTTGTTCCAAAACATTGCAATTATACTAGAATAGTAGATGACTGGAAAATAACAATGACTGCAATTCAGATAGGTAATTTAGAGAAAATATGAGGAAATATTATTTGCATAATAATTTGGAACACAGTGTAATGTTACAGGTTATATATATTAGATTCCTTGATAGGGCGTTGATCCAGGGAACTAGTCTGATTGTCATATGTGGAGTCGGGAAGGATTTTTTTTCCCCAATGTGGAGCTTACTCTTTGCCACATGGGTTTTTTTTTGCCTTCCTCTGGATCAACATGTTAGGGCATGTTAGGTTAGGCTATGGGTTGAACTAGATGGACTTAAAGAGAACCTGTCACCCCATTTTTTCAGTATGAGATAAAAGTACCATTAAATAGGGCCTGAGCTTTGCTGGACAATAGTGTATTTTGTGTACCCAGATTCCCCACCTGTGCTGCCGAAATACCTTACCAAAGTCGCCGTTTTCGCCTGTCAATCAAGGCAGTCTGGTCAAATGGGAGTGGTGAAATCGCTTCTTCTCCCCAAGATCATGCTTATCTTTCCGTTGGTGGCGTAGTGGTTTGTGCATGCCCAACAGGGGAATGCACTGCGCAGCTGAAGAAAAAGAGCGCAATCTGCGCTATTCTCAGCTTTTTCGCTGGCGGCGGCCATCTTCCTGAAGCCGCGCGTGCGCAGATGGAGCGCTCTGCTGCCCGGGGCTTCAGGAAAATGGCCACGGGATGCCGCGCGTGCGCAGATGGGGATCGCGGTGGCCATTTTCCTGAAGCCGAGTTCGCACCACCTTGATTGACAGGCGAAAACGGCGACTTTGGTAAGGTATTTCGGCAGCTTAGGTGGGGAATCAGGGTACACAAAATACACTATTGTCCAGCACAGCTCAGGCCCTATTTAATGGTATTTTTATCTCATACTGAAAAAACGGGGTGACAGGTTCCCTTTAAAGTCTTCCTTCAACCTTAATAACTATGTTACTATGTTAAAATGGGTGGGAAGGTGGCAGAACGGAAGTGGTTCCAAAGATTGTCAAATTCTTTACGAGGTGCAATATACCTTACACCACAAATATTATTTATATTATTATTTATCACAAAGTCACATCACTTTTTAGATGCACCTTTTAATGAATCAGGTGTTCTAACTCTATCAGGTCCCATCTTGATGAATTGGGAGCCTACATGACTTATCAGCTGGTGACTCAAATCGGTAACTCTATGTAGTTTCCACTTTGTGCCCGAGTTGTTGTGGTTCCTAAACGCTTAGGCTGTGTGCCCACGTTGCGTTTGTTATGCGTTTCTGCCGCGTTTTTTGCCGCACCTGAAACACTTAAAAAACGCATTCCCATGCAATCCCATGGGATTCCGCAGTTGCTGTGCCCATGCTGCGGATTTTCCCGCTGCAGAATCGCATAGCGGTAAAATCCGCAGCATGTTCATTATTTCTGCAGAATCACGGTGATTCCGCAGCCATAGGATTGCACTGAAATGGGTTCCGTTCCCAGGGATGCATTGCGCGAATCACCTGAGATAATGTCGCGGTCACGCGACTGTGACGTCACAAAGGTCCTTCTCGCAAAGCATCCCTGGGAACGGAACGTACCGGGAGTGCCGCAGAGGAGATTGGGGCCGTCGGAAGGTGAGAATAACCTTTTTTTTTTAACATTCTAACTTTTACTATTGATGCTACATAGTCATTCACTTTTCCAAGCGATGCTTCAAATCGCTTGGAAAACACAAGCATTCTGCAAGCTAAAAATGCTTGTGTTTAGTGGGAAAACGCATGCGAATTCTGCATGCGTTTTACCCGAGGCAGGGAGTTGCGGAAATGCTGCGGACGTTTCCGCAGCATTTCTGCAATGTGGGCACATAGCCTTACACTTTCTTTTCAATAATACCACTCACAGGAAAACATTTCACAAACTCGTTTAATCATGCCAGTCTGTTACAGTACCATGCTGATTATCAGTGAGCTCACAACCCATTATTTCACAAATATTTGTAAAGGGAGAAATCCTGCAGAAAGTTACCCATGGCATTGAGCTTACCAAGATATACTGCTTATATCAAGTTGGTGGGAGTTTAACCACTGCAATCCCTGCCTCTAGAGAGAATATGTTTCCAAAAAGGCCTGTATTGCACCATGTAGAAGCCATGTACATACGCCCTTAGCCTGTGTGCACACGTTCAGGACTTTTTGCATTTTTTCTCTATAAAAATGCTTAAAAAACGCATACCTATGCATCCCATCATTTATAATGCATTCCGCAATTTTTGTGCATATGTTGCGTTTTTGTACGCGAAAAAAAAAACGCATCACGGTAAAAAATGCAGCATGTTCATTCATTTTGATTTTTCGCATTTTTTTACCGCTATTAATTGCATTGGGAAAGCTCCGGAAAAAAATGCGGTAAAAACGCAAAAAAAAAACGCATGCGGATTTCCTGCAGAAAAAGTCCGGTTTGGTTCAGGAAAATTCTGCAGAAAATCTTGACGTGTACACATAGCCTTAATCTGTAATGATTCTGTGTAGTCATGTGTTACATCTATACAATTCTGGTAAAATAACAAATATATACAAATAGTCACCATAATGGTAGGTTCACACGAGCGTATAAAAAAGTTAGAGTTTCATCCAGAAAAGTGGGACGATTTTGTTTCTCACTTGTCATCCATGTGCAGTCCATATACAATCCATTTTTACTTTAGCAGCTATTAGAGGGTACCTGACACCCCCAAAATCAAAGGTGAGCTAAGCCCACCGGCATTAGCATTACAGAATGCTGTAGATAAGCCCTTGATGCTGGTGGGCTTAGCTCACCTTCGATTTCGGTGACAGATTCCCTTTAACCATTTAAAAGACCATTTACAGTTTCCTATGCTACAGAACTGCAAAGTATCTGTAAAAATTGGATGTTATACTGTGGCATCTGATTTTTTTCTTGCACCCATAGACTTTGGTGAGTCTCATCCGATTTACGGAGGAAACATATATGCTGCTATTTTTTCACACACAGATTCGGCCAGTGAAAAAAAATCATTCATCTCCACTGCTCCATTGAATAACATTGTTCTGATTTCGATTCGTTTCTTTAACAGATAGTACTCGGACTGAAAATACGGTCGTGTGCATGAGCCATAACAGAAAAGGCTTTACAATGTTCAAATAACGTGAACAGCAGTTATGAACATGTGAAAAAACCATGTCAAGAGAGGTAACTCCCTTCAGAATCCTCATTACCAATTTTCTTTTAATGGTTCTAATCTCACAAATTATCTCAGTCTAACTGGACTGGCTGTATGGCGAGAGCGGAAAGGAAGGAGTATATCAAACCATGCAAAAGACAGATGCATTTTCGATCTAGCTGTCAGAGATAATGGGACAAATCCGTAGCATATTTTCCCTTGTGGTCTTATTCAAGGAGTCTATGTCCACCTGCCAGTGTGCACTATTCTTCTCTACAGACTCCACTGTGCAGACTTCTGGCCTTTCTGATCCACTTACGGGAAATTAGGAAAGGAGGAGGGAGAAGACAGTTCAACTCTTCCAGACTTGCTTGACAGCACTCCATGAGTTAACAGCTTATTCCATTCCCTGAGCCAGGGGAATAGAGATGAAAGCTTGCTGTTCATTCAGAACTGGTAACAGAGACCTCTCTGTACCCATTTAATACTGAGAGGCCTCAGGATGAGACGAACCAGGTACAACAGTTATTCAGATGCTTCTGGGGACACCTTATTTATTAAGCTTGCTTGTATAGCGCCAACATATTCTGCAGTACTTCACGTTCGCTATCATCACAGTCCTCATTGGGACTCCCAATCTGAGCTCACTATCAGTATGACTCCTGGAGAAATCCTAAGAGCATGATTTGTGGAGAAGCGGAAAAATTAGTTTTTTAAGTGCTAGGAAAGTAAGAACATTAAGGGACTACAACTTTCATTTGAGTAAGTAGGTAAGACATCATAGTGTGAAAAGGAAGGAAGAAGACAGCAATACTTTGATAGATGAATTATTGAAAGGAGTTTCTGGAATCTCCATTTCACTGTAATAAATATTGCATAGAAATATTGCCTCCAATCCGTTTGGATATAAATATAAAACAACGTAGTTGTATCCCTTAAAAGGCAAAGCCTGGTGCTATCCTTCCCCTACAGGACTCTCCCTTCAAAGTTCTGGACATCAAAAACGACAGAAAGTGTATAACAGCTTATTTATGTCACAAGAGTAAGAATATGTAACAAAAGGTGGAAAAATACAACGCATACAGTCATTTAGCTATTAAATCATAGCATTGTTAATCTACATACAAACTGTAAATGCCCTTCAAAAGCAGTAAATCTATTTAGCACTGTGACTGGGGAAACAGCATACAAATATTAAGAATTTAGAAAAGCAACTTTACAGGATGGTATCCTATCTCTAGTTCCTACTGGGAGTTTGTTTTGCAGTTTGGTCACACCAGTATTTCACAATGGTCAGATTTATGAAAATCTTATATTCGCAGAATGTATGAAATCACAGTTTAATGCTTTGAAATACTAACCACTGACATTCTGGAGTTTGATGCATTTTGGTAAACTGCAGCATGTTTTAGGATGCATCACAATTAAACTTACACTTTTGCTCCGTTGGTGGCACAATATGTATTTACCATATTTTTCGGACTATAAGACGCACTTTTTTCCTTAAAAAATGTGGAGGAAACTGGGGGTGCGTCTTATAGTCCAGATGTACCGGCTCTGGCTGTGGTGGGGGAGGGGCAGAGGAGAGACAAGTAGATGTGTGTCATGAATCCCCAATGGCTAGGGATAGCACAGGACAAGCAAAGTATAACAAAAATCGGACGAGCTCTAGGGTGATGGAACCTGGGCTGACCGCTGCCCTACGCCTGACAAACGCAACTAGAGATAGCCAGGGAGCGTTCCTACGTTGGTTCTAGACGCCACGCACCAGCCTAAGAGCTAACTAGTACTGCAGAGAAAACAAGACCTCACTTGCCTCCAGAGGAATTAACCCCAAAGGTATAGTTGCCCCCCACATGTATTGACGGTGAAATGAGAGGAAGGCACACACATAGAGATGATGTATATAGCTATAGCAAATAGAGGCCCGCTGAAAACTAGAAAGCAGAATGATACAAAAGGGGACTGAGCGGTCAGCAAAAAACCCTAATCAAAAAAACCATCCTGAGATTACAAGAACCCATGTGCCAACTCATGGCACATGGGGAGAACCTCAGTCCACTAGAGCAACCAGCTAGCATAGAGACATTCTAAGCAAGCTGGACCAAAAACCAAACAACTGAAAATCAGCACTTAGCTTATCCTGAAAGATCTGGGAGCAGGTAGGCAGGAACCAAACAGAGCACATCTGAACACATTGATAGCCGGCAAGGGAAATGACAGAAAGGCCAGGTAAAATAGGAAACACCCAGCCTCTGATGGACAGGTGGAAACCAAAGGCCGCAACCCACCAAAGTCACCCAGTACCAGCAGTAACCACCAGAGGGAGCCCACCAACAGAATCCACAACAGTACCCCCCCCTTGAGGAGGGGTCACCGAACCCTCACGAGAACCCCCAGGGCGATCAGGGTGAGCTCTATGGAAGGCGCGGACCAAATCAGTCGCGTGAACATCGGAGGCGACCACCCAGGAATTATCCTCCTGACCATAACCCTTCCACTTAACCAAATACTGGAGTTTGCGTCTGGAAACACGAGAATCCAAGATCTTTTCAACAACATACTCCAATTCTCCCTCCACCAGCACCGGAGCAGGAGGCTCGACCGAAGGAACAACGGGCACCTCATACCTCCGCAACAACGACCGATGGAACACATTATGAATAGCAAACGATGCTGGGAGATCCAAACGAAAAGATACAGGGTTAAGAATCTCCGAGATCCTATAAGGACCGATGAACCGAGGCTTGAACTTAGGAGAAGAGACCTTCATAGGGACAAAACGAGAAGACAACCACACCAAGTCCCCAACAAGAAGTCGGGGACCCACGCGGCGACGGCGATTAGCAAACTGCTGAGTCTTCTCCTGAGATAACTTCAAATTGTCCACCACCTGATTCCAAATCTGATGTAGCCTGTCCACCACCACATCCACTCCAGGACAATCCGAAGATTCCCCCTGACCAGAGGAAAAACGAGGATGAAACCCCGAATTACAAAAAAAAGGAGAGACCAACGTGGCAGAACTAGCCCGATTATTAAGAGCAAATTCGGCCAGTGGCAAAAAAGCAACCCAGTCATCCTGATCAGCAGAAACAAAACACCTCAAATAAGTTTCCAAGGTCTGATTAGTTCGCTCCGTCTGGCCATTCGTCTGAGGATGGAATGCAGACGAGAAAGACAAATCAATGCCCATCTTGGCACAAAACGTCCGCCAAAATCTAGACACAAACTGGGATCCCCTGTCAGAAACGATATTCTCCGGAATCCCATGCAAACGAACCACGTTCTGAAAAAACAAAGGAACCAACTCAGAGGAGGAGGGTAACTTAGGCAAGGGCACCAAATGAACCATCTTAGAAAAGCGGTCACACACAACCCAGATAACGGACATTTTCTGTGAAACCGGGAGATCAGAAATAAAATCCATGGAAATGTGCGTCCAAGGCCTCTTCGGGATGGGCAAAGATAACAACAACCCACTAGCCCGTGAACAGCAAGGCTTAGCTCGAGCACACACTTCACAAGACTGCACAAAGGTACGCACATCCCTAGACAAGGAAGGCCACCAAAAAGACCTGGCCACCAAATCTCTTGTACCAAATATTCCATGATGACCAGCCAACACAGAAGAATGGACCTCGGAGATGACTCTACTGGTCCAATCATCCGGAACAAACAGTCTTTCTGGTGGACATCGATCCGGTTTATCCACCTGAAAATCCTGCAATGCGCGTCGCAAGTCTGGGGATACGGCGGACAATATTACCCCATCCCTAAGGATACCAGCAGGCCCAGTGTCTCCAGGAGAATCAGGCACAAAACTCCTGGAAAGAGCATCTGCCTTCACATTCTTTGAACCTGGCAGGTATGAAACCACGAAATTGAAACGAGAAAAAAATAATGACCAACGAGCCTGTCTAGGATTCAAACGCCTGGCAGACTCAAGGTAAATGAGATTCTTGTGATCAGTCAAGACCACCACGCGATGTTTAGCACCCTCAAGCCAATGACGCCACTCCTCAAATGCCCACTTCATGGCCAAAAGCTCCCGATTACCCACATCATAATTGCGCTCGGCGGGCGAGAATTTTCTAGAGAAGAAAGCACATGGCTTCGTCACCGAGCCATTAGAACTTCTCTGTGACAAAACCGCCCCCGCTCCAATCTCGGAAGCATCAACCTCCACCTGAAAAGGAAGTGAAACATCTGGTTGACACAACACAGGAGCAGAAGAAAACCGGCGCTTAAGTTCCCGAAAGGCCTCCACGGCCGCAGGAGACCAATCAGCAACATCAGCACCCTTTTTAGTCAAATCAGTCAAAGGTTTAACAATACTGGAAAAATTAGCAATGAACCGACGATAAAAATTAGCAAACCCCAAGAACTTCTGAAGGCTCTTAACAGATGTAGGTTGTGTCCAGTCACAAATAGCCTGAACCTTAACGGGATCCATCTCAATAGTAGAAGGAGAAAAAATGTACCCCAAAAAAGAAATCTTCTGGACTCCGAAGAGACACTTTGAGCCCTTCACAAACAGAGAATTGGCCCGCAAAACCTGAAACACCTTCCTGACCTGTAGAACATGAGACTCCCAGTCATCAGAAAACACCAAAATATCATCCAAATACACAATCATAAACTTATCCAGATATTCACGGAAAATATTGTGCATAAAGGACTGAAAGACTGACGGAGCATTGGAGAGTCCAAAAGGCATTACCAAATACTCAAAATGGCCCTCAGGCGTATTAAATGCGGTTTTCCACTCATCACCCTGTTTTATCCGCACCAGATTATACGCACCACGAAGATCTATTTTAGTGAACCACCTAGCCCCCTTAATGCGAGCAAACAAATCAGTAAATAATGGCAATGGATACTGGTATTTGACTGTAATCTTATTCAGAAGGCGATAATCTATACAAGGCCTCAGGGAACCATCTTTTTTTGCCACGAAAAAAAAACCTGCTCCCAGAGGGGACGAAGATGGACGAATATGTCCCTTTTCCAAGGACTCCTTAATATAATTCCGCATAGCAGTATGCTCTGGCAGTGACAGATTAAATAAACGACCCTTAGGGAACTTACTGCCAGGAATCAATTCTATAGCACAGTCACACTCTCTATGAGGAGGGAGCGAATTGAGCTTAGGCTCCTCAAAAACATCCTTATAATCTGACAAAAACGCAGGGATCTCCGAAGGAGTCGATGAAGCGATAGAAATCGGAGGTGCATCATCATGAACCCCCTGACATCCCCAGCTTAGCACAGACATTGTTTTCCAGTCCAGGACAGGATTATGAGTTTGTAACCATGGCAGACCAAGCACTAGTACATCATGTAAATTATACAGTACAAGGAAGCGAATCACCTCCTGATGAACGGGAGTCATGCGCATGGTCACTTATGTCCAATACTGCGGTTTATTCATAGCCAATGGTGTAGAATCAATTCCCTTCAGAGGAATAGGAACTTCCAGAGGCTCTAGACTAAAACCGCAGCGTTTAGCAAATGACCAATCCATAAGACTCAGGGCAGCGCCTGAATCCACATAGGCATCGACGGAAATGGAAGACAGTGAAAAAATCAGAGTCACAGACAAAATGAACTTAGACTGCAGAGTATCAATGGCAAAAGATTTATCAACCCTTTTTGTGCGTTTAGAGCATGCTGATATAACATGAGCTGAATCACCACAATAAAAACACAAACCATTTTTCCGCCTATAATTTTGCCGTTCACTTCTGGACTGAATTCTATCACATTGCATAGTCTCAGGTGCCTGTTCAGAAGACACCGCCAACTGGTGCACGGGTTTGCGCTCCCGTAAACGCCGATCAATCTGAATGGCCATAGCCATAGACTCATTCAGACCTGTAGGCGCAGGGAACCCCACCATAACATCCTTAATGGCCTCAGAAAGACCATTTCTGAAGTTTGCAGCCAGGGCGCACTCATTCCACTGAGTAAGCACCGACCATTTCCGAAATTTCTGACAATATATTTCCGCTTCATCATGCCCCTGAGAGAGGGCTAATAAAGCCTTTTCAGCCTGAATCTCTAGGTTAGGTTCCTCATAGAGCAATCCCAATGCCAGAAAAAACGCATCCACACTGAGCAACGCAGGATCCCCTGGTGCCAATGCAAATGCCCAATTCTGAGGGTCGCCCCGTAGGAACGATATAACAATCTTGACCTGTTGAGCAGGGTCTCCAGAGGAGCGAGATTTCAAAGAGAGAAACAATTTACAATTGTTCCTGAAATTCAGGAAGGTAGATCTATCTCCAGAAAAAAACTCTGGAATAGGAATTCTAGGTTCAGACATGGGAGTGTGAACAACGAAATCCTGTATGTTTTGAACCTTTGCCGCGAGATTACTCAGGCTGGAAGCCAAACTCTGGACATCCATGATAAACAGCTAAGATCAGAGCCATTCAAGGGTTAAGAGGAGGTAAGAAGCAGCTAGACAGCAATTAAGGGCTAGGCAGCAAAACTCTGAAGGAAAAAAAAAAAAAAAAAAAAATTTTCCTTGAACACTTCTTTTCCTCCTGCTTCAGCCCAAACAATTAACACTTTGTGGGCCGGCTATACTGTCATGAATCCCCAATGGCTAGGGATAGCACAGGACAAGCAAAGTATAACAAAAATCGGACGAGCTCTAGGGTGATGGAACCTGGGCTGACCGCTGCCCTACGCCTGACAAACGCAGCTAGAGATAGCCAGGGAGCGTTCCTACGTTGGTTCTAGACGCCACACACCAGCCTAAGAGCTAACTAGTACTGCAGAGAAAACAAGACCTCACTTGCCTCCAGAGGAATTAACCCCAAAGGTATAGTTGCCCCCCACATGTATTGACGGTGAAATGAGAGGAAGGCACACACATAGAGATGATGTATATAGCTATAGCAAATAGAGGCCTGCTGAAAACTAGAAAGCAGAATGATACAAAAGGGGACTGAGCGGTCAGCAAAAAACCCTAATCAAAAAAACCATCCTGAGATTACAAGAACCCATGTGCCAACTCATGGCACATGGGGAGAACCTCAGTCCACTAGAGCAACCAGCTAGCATAGAGACATTCTAAACAAGCTGGACCAAAAACCAAACAACTGAAAATCAGCACTTAGCTTATCCTGAAAGATCTGGGAGCAGGTAGGCAGGAACCAAACAGAGCACATCTGAACACATTGATAGCCGGCAAGGGAAATGACAGAAAGGCCAGGTAAAATAGGAAACACCCAGCCTCTGATGGACAGGTGGAAACCAAAGGCCGCAACCCACCAAAGTCACCCAGTACCAGCAGTAACCACCAGAGGGAGCCCACCAACAGAATCCACAACAGATGTGGAATGCTGTGAATATTCATTTCTCTTAAGTAGCGGCACACGTGACCGCCGGCAGATGCAGGAGGCCTCCGGCTGACAATATGCTCGCTATTAAAGAGAAATGAATACTCACTGCTGTCCACGCACACAGTCCCGGTGTGCAGAGCAGTGAGTATTCGGCAGCTGCCCTTCAGCTTGCAAGCAGCGCATGACGTCCCTGCCATGCGCTGCTTACAAGCACAAAACAGCTGCTGGCATCGGAACAAGAAGCTGCGAGGGAGTGCCGGGAGGGTAAGTGTAATGGTTTTTTTTTTAATGTTTTCTGATGGGGACATGCATACCAGTATTGGAATGGGGGCCAATCATACCAGGATAAGGATGGGGCAATGCATACCAGGAGGGGGATGGAGGACAATCATACCAAATTAAAGATGGGGCCCTAAATACCAGGATAGGGATGGGGCCATGCATGCTAGAACGAGATGTTCAGTTGCATATCATAAGGATGAGGGTGACTATTCCTGTCAGAATAGGGATGAGGGGGACAATTCCTACCAGGATAGGGATGAGGGGGCCAAACCTACCAGGCTAGAGATAAGGGTGACTTGCACACCAGGATAGGGATGAGGGTGACCATTCCTGCCAGAATAGGGATGGGGGGGACAATTCCTATCAGGATCGGGATGAGGGTGCCATGCCTACCAGGCTAGAGATAAGGGGGACATGCATACCAGGATAGGGATGATGGGGCCATGCATATCAGGATGGAGATGAGAGGACCATATATACCAGGAGAAGAAATATTAAGTAAAGAATGAACCACATTTTTTGCTTCAATTTTTTTTGCTAATTTCCTCTTCTGAAACCTAGGCGCGTCTTGTGGTCTGGTGCGTCTTATAGTCCAAAAACATACGGTAAATTATAAAAAAAATTGGAGAAAATTAAGTAAAAAAAATCACTGTTACTATTCAGGCCCTGTTGAGAAGGAAACATGTCCGATATATAAAAATAATTGTAGAAAAGCCGCGGAGACACCATCACGTGTTTCTCAACACAAGCAATAAATAGCCAGGTCTTTCACCGGGAAGGAACAACCACGGGAAGGGCAGCATCCAATAAAGGAAAACCACCTATGCAAAAACATGGTATCCATCCACAGACAGCTGTTTCGGGGTATTTGCCCCTCATCAGTGTGGAGTAGGAAACTGGCTATTAGGAGTAGTGCCTAGTGAAAAGACTATAAACATAAGGATGAATGACCTCGGGGAGATCAAAACATCCAACACCGCGGAGACACCATCACGTGTTTCTCAACGCAGTGATCCAGAACACTAGGCACTGCTCCTAATAGCCAGTTTCCTACTCCACACTGATGATGTCTCCGCGGTGTTGGATGTTTTGATCTCCCCGAGGTCATTCATCCTTATGTTTATATAAAAATAATTGTCACAGAAAGGGGAGCACTTTTTATGTATTTTATTTATGTTTATTATGTTTATGAAAACATGTGAAGAACAAACTCGTATAGCCTTTATTTTCCCACAAATATCTCCTTGTATCGGCAAAAAAAATGTGTATGATAATTGCATAAACATGAAAAGCTGTTCTATTCCAACTTCTTCTTGGCATGGTCCTGGCTTCATAGAAAGAACCAGGGGAGAACTTTAGACACAAGTCCCCCATTAAGTTGCCAAACAATCAGTTATTCATTGGATGCATGATAACTTTTTAGACTGGACCTAATAGCAATTTCTAAGATTCCAGATAAATCGTATAAAACTGAATTCCCTTATCAAACAGAAGGTATGACTCCATTGTGAACAGAACCTTAGCAAACCACCTCCGTGGTGCATTGACAGAAAAGTGAAGCATATCAATTATTTCACATAGACTGGATCAAAACCTCTGTTTGTAAGGGGGGAAAAGACCACAGGTTTTTTTTACATCTGAGAAAGTTTCATTCTCACACTCCAATGCAAAAAACAGCTGAAAATAAAAGCCAAATTTTCACTGAACACTAGGTATTTGAAAAGACAAATTCAAGGTAAGCTACCTGTCCTGCCAGTGAAAGCTCTTCTTACTTGCTCTTAGGAGGAACTGTGCTGAATAGGAGTTCATTGTTACTATTAAAGATTTGTCTTCCTGTGCTGTGTGCTTAAGCTGAGTGTTTTGGAGAAAATTTGTTGTAAAAGGTGTTCTGTTGTAAGTATGTGTTTATCTCCTGGTCTCTGGTCCCGTTTAGTTTACTCCTCCCTGTCTCTATCCTCCTTCCTCTTGTTGGTTGGTGTTTTTGTATGATAGAGGGTTTATGCTATCCTTGTTTTGTCTTGTGTGTCTTGTTCATATTATTCAGAGACTAGGGATTAACAGGAGCATATTGAGATCGGAGACTCGGGCCTCTCTACCATCAAGAGTACCCCCGAGACAGGGATACTTAGGGTCCCAGCACCAGGGGCAGTTTGAGGCCCCCTCTTCCCTACCATAGACCATCACTTTGTGACAGTTACATTTTATTGATGTTTTTTACTAAGAAACATTTTAGAAAGAAACGAGTGAAATACGCACTCAAAAAGTGCTAAGCACTGAAAAGACGTTCAGCAAATACATTTTTTAACATATCCACAGAATTGGTAATAACCGCATGATTTATGATTAAAGTGGGGCAGTGCTGTGCATCCCAATGAGGGGATGGCTATCTCTATGGGTTCTGTTGAAGTGAATATATCAGTGACCATGCTTGGGATTTTGGAACCAGGATTCTCAGGGTTTTTTTTACCGGTGCATTAAACACATTATCAACATGCTAACTTCAGTGATAGAAGACAAATATAGCCTTGGGTGTTTTTCATACAATGTTTTATCTACATTCAGCAGATGTATTTGTTTTTATACAGCCATATAGAACCAGACACAATTAAAAGCTTTCATCCCACTGCTAGCTCCTCTATAAATATACACATGTGCTGGAGCTTTTCCTTTCTACATTATGAGGTAACTGGAAAGTTAGTCTTTAAATACCAGTCTAAAAAATCAGACATTACACAGAGGTGCTGTCCTAACATGATGCAGAGGATATGTACGGTAAGTGTTAACATGTTCATTTCTTGCTAGAAAAAGGTAGATCCTACTATGACAATTTTTGTTCTTTTTTAATATTAGAAGTAAAGTTCTGGCTAAAAACGGAATTATCTAGTACACAGCACTCTTCCTTGCCTTCATCATACGTGTTTTACTTTGTACTGTAATATGGCCAATGGGAGGACTAGAATGGACTAGTACTAATCTTAATATCACACAGTTCTGATGTGGTCATAACTTTGACAGTAAATTATTTTGAATAACGCATCAAAACCTAATCAAGGCCAAATTATCAGGCCTGTCACACCTAGTAAAAAGACATCTCTTCAAATGTGTATATTTCTGTCATATAGCTGCCCCAAGAGGTAAATGTCACCAGTAAGATCAAGGCCAAAGGCTTAGGACTAGCCCATATGGTCCGATATCCATAATTACTTTATTTTGTAATAGTGTTTGCATACATGACAATTTTTGTTATGGTTTGGGAATGTTCAGGGCTCAGTGGGGCCATTTTCAATTCAATTCAAGATTCTCTAATGATTTAAGGGGATTTTTTCCGTCAACAACAGATCTTATAATAAAAATAATTTTCACGATTGGATTTGCTAGAAAAAAATTCCTGTGCTGAGATAATCTTATAAATGTGCCCCTGCTATGTACTGTGTAATGGCTCTGTCTGACTGTGCAGGAACATGGTAATGCCTGTATACTCTTTTGCTTTTTCCCCTGCCCAGGAGATGTGGTATGACCAGACCATGTTCCTGTATGGTTAGAAACAGCCATTTCACAACATAGAAGGGGCACATTTATAAAAATATTTCAGTACTGGAATCTTGAACACATCCAATTGTGGAACTTATTTTCATTCCAAGATCTATTAAATAAAATCTACTTAAAATAAAATCCAGTGCTCATGAAGGATATAATGGAACTAGAGAGAGAACAAAGGAGGGCAACAAAATTAATAAAGGGGATGGGAGAACTACAATACCCAGATAGATTAGCGAAATTAGGATTATTTAGTCTAGAAAAAAGACGACTGAGGGGCGATCTAATAACCATGTATAAGTATATAAGGGGACAATACAAATATCTCGCTGAGGATCTGTTTATACCAAGGAAGGTGACGGGCACAAGGGGGCATTCTTTGCGTCTGGAGGAGAGAAGGTTTTTCCACCAACATAGAAGAGGATTCTTTACTGTTAGGGCAGTGAGAATCTGGAATTGCTTGCCTGAGGAGGTGGTGATGGCGAACTCAGTCGAGGAGTTCAAGAGAGGCCTGGATGTCTTCCTGGAGCAGAACAATATTGTATCATACAATTATTAGGTTCTGTAGAAGGATGTAGATCTGGGGATTTATTATGATGGAATATAGGAATATAGGCTGAACTGGATGGACAAATGTCTTTTTTCGGCCTTACTAACTATGTTACTATGTTACTATGTTGTTTGCAGGACAACCCACTTAGCCTGTTAACGCATCAGGGAGAACACATACATCCTGTGTCTACTGTTACACTGTCTATGTAACAGCTGAATTTGGTTCACCATGAGATCAGTTCAGTTACACTGTAGAATCTCCTGGTATTGTGCTTGTAATAAGGATGGTAGAAAGGAAATGGGCCTGAGTTATTAAACATATCGGAATCCACACATATTAAAGATTAGCAAGATCTTTTATGACAATCATGGAGGGTTTAAGGTAGAGAAGCCTGATTCTGTATTGGGTTAAAAAAACACTGCAAAAATCCCCAAATCACACCTCGTAAAGATGCTTTCTAGGTTTGAACTTGCACCTGTGGTAAATGATTATTGTATGTTTCCAGTGGAAATCCTGTTCTAGAAGTTACCGAGAACATGCAAAAAACATCATGTAAAAAACACCAATAAACAGTGCACTACTTTGTTGTGCCATTTCTAACAGTTTAGAAGCGAAGTAGGCTGTTGCTAAAACTTCTGAAAATTCTGGCATATACACAAGGTAAGAGATAAATGTCTGATAGATGCGGGTCTCACTTCTAGGATCAGCATAAGGACACATCTCACTCTGCTCTGAATGGAGAGGTGGCTGAGCATGCAAATCTCCATCCATTTATTTGCTAAGGAGAACCAAAAATAGCCGAGCATGCCACCTCTCCATTCACAGTAGCTAGAAACATGCTCCATTTTTGAGATTTGTGTGGGTGCACAGGTTGTACCCTGAGAAGGGAAAACCTACTAGATTTCATTCTTTGGAATGAAAAGAGAGAAATCTACTGTGAAAATTGTCAGTGTAAACTGTCAGGCTGTGGATGTTAAATCTGCACTGCCGCTGAACCTTTTATAGCAGATTCTTTCTGCAGCGTCTGGTTGAGATTTTGTAAATCTCGTCCACAATGCTGGCACCGTAATATGCAGTGGATTTTTTAACCTGACAACCTGAGCGGAAAATTCACTTCATAGCCCAACCATGTGACTATACTCATAACTTGAAAAATTATCATTTATATGGTCTCTAATTCTGCTTTTACATACTGTCTTCATTATTCCACCCTCTCTCTGACACTTGTGCATTGCTTTTAAGTCTAATCTAAAAACCTCAGCGATGATGTTCTCACTGTCAGAGAGGAAACATTTCCTGCTTACTACACAAAAGTAGCAGCAGCTTTCTTGTAAGCAAAAGTGATGGTTGCTGATTCGCTGTTATTCTCCATTTATCACTTATATTTTGATGAAAAAAGTGAAAGAAGAAACAAAACTACAAGGAGTCCAAACGCTTTATATACACCAGTATCAGTAACTGCTAACCTTATGATTCCCACACTTGACACATTATTATACCAATACTGTAGTTTTTGTGACATGCCCTTTTAACCCCTTCATGACCTTGCCGTTTTTTGCAATTCTGACCAGTGTCCCTTTATGAGGTAATAACTCAGGAACGCTTCAACGGATCCTAGCGATTCGGAGATTGTTTTTTCGTGACATATTGGGCTTCATGTTAGTGGTAAATTTAGGTCGATAAAAATTTCTGAGTTTATTTGTGAAAAAAACGGAAATTTGGCAAAAATTTTGAAAATTTCGCAATTTTCACATTTTGAATTTTTATTCTGTTAAACCAGAGAGTTATGTGACACAAAATAGTTAATAAATAACATTTCCCACATGTCTACTTTACATCAGCACAATTTTGGAAACAAATTTTTTTTTTGCTAGGAAGTTATAAGGGTTAAAATTTGACCAGTGATTTCTCATTTTTACAACAAAATTTACAAAACCATTTTTTTTAGGGACCACCTCACATTTGAAGTCAGTTTGAGGGTTCTATATGGCTGAAAATACCCAAAAGTGACACCATTCTAAAAACTGCACCCCTCAAGGTGCTCAAAACCACATTCAAGAAGTTTATTAACCCTTCAGGTGTTTCACAGCAGCAGAAGCAACATGGAAGTAAAAAATGAACATTTAACTTTTTAGTCACAAAAATGATATTTTAGCGAAAATTTTTTTATTTTCCCAAGGGTAAAAGGAGAAACTGGACCACGGACGTTGTTGTCCAATTTGTCCTGAGTACGCTGATACCTCATATGTGGGGGTAAACCACTGTTTGGGCGCACGGCAGGGCTCGGAAGGGAAGGAGCGCCATTTGACTTTTTCAATGAAAAATTGGCTCCAATCTTTAGCGGACACCATGTCGCGTTTGGAGAGCCCCCGTGTGCCTAAACATTGGAGCTCCCCCACAAGTGACCCCATTTTGGAAACTAGACCCCCCAAGGAACTTATCTAGAAGCATAGTGAGCACTTTAAACCCCCAGGTGCTTCACAAATTGATCCGTAAAAATGAAAAAGTACTTTTTTTTCACAAAAAAATTATTTTAGCCTCAATTTTTTCATTTTCACATGGGCAACAGGATAAAATGGATCCTAAATTTTGTTGGGCAATTTCTCCTGAGTACACCAATACCTCACATGTGGGGGTAAACCACTGTTTGGGCACATGGTAAGGCTCGGAAGGGAAGGAGCGCCATTTGACTATTTGAATGAAAAATTATCTCCATCGTTAGCGGACACCATGTCGCGTTTGGAAAGCCCCTGTGTGCCTAAACATTGGAGCTCCTCCACAAGTGACCCCATTTTGGAAACTAGACCCCCCAAGGAACTCATCTAGAGGCATAGTGAGCACTTTAAACCCCCAGGTGCTTCACAAATTGATCCGCAAAAATGAAAAAGTACTTTTTTTTCACACAAAATTTCTTTTAGCCTCAATTCTTTCATTTTCACATGGGCAACAGGATAAAATGGATCCTAAAATTTGTTGGGCAATTTCTCCTGAGTATGCCGGTACCTCATATGTGGGGGTAAACCACTGTTTGGGTGCACGGCAAGGCTCGGAAGGGGAGGCGTGCCATTTGACTTTTTGAATGGAAAATTAGCTCCAATCGTTAGCGGATACCATGTCGCGTTTGGAGAGCCCCTGTGTGCCTAAACATTGGAGCTCCCCTACAAGTGACCCCATTTTGGAAACTAGACCCCCCAAGGAACTTATCTAGATGCATAGTGAGCACTTATAACCCCCAGGTGCTTCACAGAAGTTTATAACGCAGAGCCGTGAAAATAAAAAAATAATTTTTCTTCCCTCAAAAAAGATGTTTTAGCAAGCAATTTTTTATTTTCACAAGGGTAACAGGAGAATTTGGACCCCAATATTTGTTGCCCAGTTTGTTGTGAGTACGCTGATACCCCATATGTGGGGGTAAACCACTGTTTGGGCACACGTCAGGGCTCGGAAGGGAAGTAGTGACATTTGAAATGCAGACTTTGATGGAATGGTCTGCGGGCGTCACATTGCATTTGCAGAGCCCCTGATGTGCCTAAACAGTAGAAACACCCCAAAAGTGACCCCATTTTGGAAACTAGACCCCCGAAGGAACTTATCTAGATGTGTGGTGAGCACTTTCAACCCCCAAGTGCTTCACAGAAGTTTATAACGCAGAGCCGTGAAAATAAAAAATAATTGTTCTTTCCTCAAAAATTATGTTTTAGCAAGTAATTTTTTATTTTTGCAAGGGTAACAGGAGAAATTGGACCCCAACAGTTGTTGCCCAGTTTGTCCTGAGTACGCTGGTACCCCAAATGTGGGGGTAAACCACTGTTTGGGCGCACGTCGGGGCTTGGAAGGGAGGGAGCACCATTTGACTTTTTGAACGCAAGATTGGCTGGAATCAATGGTGGCGCCATGTTGCGTTTGGAGACCCCTGATGTGCCTAAACAGTGGAAACCCCTCAATTCTAACTTCAACACTAACCCCAACACACCCCTAATCCTAATCCCAACTGTAGCCATAACCCTAATCACAACCCTAACCCCAACACACCCCTAACCACAACCCTAACCGCAACACAACCGTAACCCTAATTCCAACCCTAATCCTAACCCTAATCCCAACCGTAACCCTAATCCCAACCCTAACCACAACTGTAACCCCAACACACCCCTAACCCTATCCGTAACCCTAACCACAAGCCTATTCTTAACCCTATTTCCAACCCAAGCCCTAATTCCAACCCTAACCCTAAGGGTATGTGCCCACGTTGCGGATTCGTGTGAGATTTTTCCGCACGATTTTTGAAAAATCTGCAGGTAAAAGGCACTGCGTTTTGCCTGCGGATTTACAGCAGATTTCCAGTGTTTTTTTGTGCGGATTTCACCTGCGGATTCCTATTGAGGAACAGGTGTAAAACGCTGCGGAATCCGCACAAAGAATTGACATGCTGCGGAAAATACAATGCAGCGCTTCTGCACGGAATTTTCCGCACCATGGGCACAGCAGATTTGGTTTTCCTTAGGTGTACATGGTACTGTAAACCTGATGGAAAACTGCTTCGAATTCGCTGCGGATCCGCGGCCAATCCGCTGCAGATCCGCGGCCAATCCGCTGCGGATCCACGGCAGATCCGCGGCCAATCCGCTGCCGATCCGCGGCCGATCCGCGGCCGATCCGCTGCCGATCCGCGGCGGATCCGCGGCCGATCCGCGGCCGATCCGCGGCCGATCCGCTGCCGATCCGCTGCCGATCCGCTCTGTGTGCACATGCCATAACCCTACCCCTAACCCTACCCGTAACCCTAACCCTACCCCTAGTTCTAACCCTAACCCTAGTGGAAAAAGAAAAAAAAATATTTTCTTTATTTTATTATTGTCCCTACCTATGGGGGTGATAAAGGGGGGGGTTTATTTATTATTTTTTTTATTTTGATCGCTGTGGTAGAACCTACCACAGCGATCAAAATGTACCTGTAACGAATCTGCCAGCCTGCAGATTCGGCGGGCGTACTGAGCATGCGCCCGCCATCTTGGAAGATGGCGGCGCCCAGGGAGAAGACGGACCGACTTCGGGAGGATCGGTAAGTATGAGGGGGTGGTGGGGGGGTGGATCGGAGCACAGGGGGGGGGATCGGAGGACGGGGGGAGCGGACAGGAGCACGGGGGAGCGGACAGGAGCACGGAGGGGGGTACCTGACAGAACGGAGGACTGGGGAGGAGATCGGGGGCGGTGGGGGGGGCCAGTACATGATTTCCAGCCATGGCAGATGCTATTGCAGCATCGGCCATGGCTGGATTGCAATATTTCACCATTTTCATAGGTGAAATATTGCAAATTGCTCTGATTGGCTGTTGCACTTTCAACAGCCAATCAGAACGATCGTAGCCACGTGGGGGCAAAGCCACCCCCCCTAGGCTGAAGTACAACTCCCCCTCTCCCTGCAGATCGGGTAAAATAGGAATTAACCCTTTCACCCGATCTGCAGGGATGCGATCATTCCATGACGCCGCATAGGCGTCATGGGTCGGGAAGGGGTTAATAACAAAGTGGCAGGGTTTCCTTAGTCAGAAATGTTATTCCAGTCTCGGACTGGAGTAACATTTTTTGGCAAGACGCAATTGATGAGTTGCACCTAATTCATTAAGTGGTGTGCGTTTCTTGAGGATATTATTTCTGCATACCCCTATGAAACCTTGTCTTAATGAATCAGGGTCATGTCTTTTCTGCTTCCAACTGTATTGTATTAGCTATATTGACAAATCAAGTATGCAGACATCACTGGTATACCCCAATATGTGAATAAAAGAAAAACCCTTGGTAAATACAGATCAATACCTTTATTGACTTTTTGTTTATATAGTTGGGTACATTTACACATGTCAGTGATAGTGCTGCAAAAAAATCTTTATTTTGTGATGACTGTAGTTACATGAAATACACAATTTTAGATGCATTTCTCTAGGACTGTAGCTTTAAAAAATCACAATCTCATTTCTCACATGAAATTTTCAATTAAATAAAGTCAATAGAGAATGTTTGGCAAAACCGTCACCAATACGTTTTATAATTTTTTAAAAACCTTTATAAGCAGGAACGATCCCGTAACAAGAGTCTAGCCAAGTGAAATTTGTCATGGTGAATCTCACTGGCATTTTCAATGGACCACACATGCCCTTTGCATATTCCCTTCATGGAAATATACTACAGAGGATGTGCTGCATAAAACTCTGTGAATTTAGTTGCACAAATGCTGTTCCACTTCTACCCTACACGTTGCAAACGGTTAAATCTGTTGTGATATCCGCACCAAAAATTGACAAATTGTCAAAAGTATGATGCAGATTTTTTTTTTACCCAATGTATAAATCTCATGCACAAGGCTGTAATACATAGCAGAATTATTGCATGAAAATCTGCTGCGTTTTCGCCCCCTGGAAACATACTTTTAATCTTCTGTGTAAGTACGATAGTAATGAAAAGCTGCTTTTGTACCCAGGAGATCACCTTCTCAATATCTTTGTTCTAATGTGGCGACCTCCACAACTGCTGCAATAAGCCTTATGCGAGAGGTCAATTTGGCCCCATTCATGAACTGGAGAGCACTTCCGTATAGGCCATTTTTACTTGACTTGACTGCCTCCCCTGAGGAAGCGACATTGACACGAAACGTGCGTTGGGGAAAGCGGCCGTGGAGCAGACAGGACCACCTAATACAATGGGTAAATAACCATTTATAATTATTACCTTTTTGGTATGTAATGCATTCAGAGTGAACCTGCTGTCACTTAACAACGGACACTGAGTTATTGTCGTACTATTTAGACCCCTTTCCATTTATGGTTCATATGAATTACATATCTTAAATGACTCATATATCTCTTTTTGAAACTACAGGTCTTTTTCACTGCACGCATTTTATCTATTATGTCCTGATCTGATCCTTGGTCAGTATATCTTGGGAATACATCATAATTGTACCTATAATCATGTATTGATATATGTTGTGAGATTTTTTTTTCTCTTTTGTAAACAATAAACTTTCACATTTTAGCTTATTTTGACTCTAAGGCATGCTTGTTAACATACCGGTAATATACATTTTTCTGTTTGTGGAATAATACAAAGACCCTATGATAAAGGTTACATCAGAACTTCCTAGATTATTTTTGATACAGGAAAAATATATCTTTGTACTGTGCTAGCCAGTAAGTAGAAAAATATTAAAACTTGAGAGTCCTCAGTGGTTTATAACTTTTAATGGCTAACTGAAAAGATGGTAACAAATAGCAAGCTTTCCCAACTACTCAGGTGTCTTCATCAGACATAGCATGCATCCGATCCAGAAAGGAACTGCAGGGTGGCTGGTAATCTAGGTGACAAGTAGTATATAACAGAATTAAAAAAGAAGATTTTTAAAAAGGGTTAAGTACTTTGCAATTTTACTCATTGATGAACTTAAGATAACCCTTTTAATGACCTGGAAATCTTTTCATACACAGTGCCATGCTCAGACTATATAAAACTGCATTTTTCCAATAAGGAATATTTATCAGCTACCCATTGTGTGGGTCATCAATATATGATCAGCAGGGGTTCCACCACTGATTCGCCTGTGTGAATGGAGTTGTAGGGCACATGTGCATCCATTGCCCATTAACTGTATATGGGACAGTCGTAAATCCTATAGACAGTGGAAGATTACAGTACAAGAAAGTTTCTAGTTACATTTCTTATTAACTTTACTCAAGTTGAGTTCTTCTATAGCAATAGCAACATTTAACACTAGGAAAATGTTTTACAAGTACCAATATGATTAATTATTCAGTAATTTCTCCATTATCATTACTCGATCATTGTTGGAATCACTGCTGGAAAATACTTTGACCCTTTATTTGCTATGGGTCACACATTAAATGCCAAAATAAAATCGAAATAAAAACTGAGCAAACCTAGACGTGTAAGTTAGAAACAGACATCTTAAAATTCAGGAGTAACAACAGCTGTTTGTGTGGTCCTTGCACACAGAGATGTCTATGCCTATCTATAACATAGAGGGAAATTGAATCCTTCATCAGCACCATTATACTGTTAATTAAACAAATCACTACAGAATGCATTAATGACCATCAGTATATCTTTTTAGTGACCTGCATTATAAGAGACTAGCATCCCCCGACCGGTGACAATCCAGCAGATGTCGGCTGTACACTATAGCTATAGCTGACAATTTGCTGCAATTAGTGATGATACTGACTATAGTTTAGCCCCTTAAATGCTGCTGTCAATAATGACTACAGCACCTAGATGGTTAACAGAGAGTGGGAGCTTCCTCTTTAACCCCATCGGCACCCTGAGATATTGATTGTGTCGTTCTGTTTGCCATAGCAGTTCATGGCCAAACAAAGGCCATAAAGTCTGCCGGCTTTAGGCAAGGGGAACACGTAGAATGGACCTCTGCAGATTTTTCAGCAGCAGATTTTAGAAATCCGCAGGTAAAAGGCACTGCGTTTTATGCGGATTTTGTATGGATTCCACCTGCGGTTTTACACCTGAGGATTCCTACTGTGGAGCAGGTGTAAACCGCAGCGGAATCCGCACAAAGAATTGACATGCTGCGGAATGTAACGCGCAGCGTTTTCCAGCGTTTTTTCCGCAGCATGGGCACTGCGGATTGCGCTTCCCATAGGTTTACATTGTACTGTAAACGCATGGAAAGCTGCTGCGGACCCGCAGCTGCAGATCCGCAGCAGATCCGCAGCAAAATCCGCAACGTGTGCATATAGCCTTAGCGGCCTGTTTAGAAGTTATCAGCATTTTGATTGAAAATACATTTCTTTATTCCTGCTATGCCACTTTGCACTAATTCCTAAAAAGCACCTGAAGGGTTAATAAACTACCTGAGAGCAGTTTTCAATACAATGAGGCCATGTGCACACGCTGCGGATTCCAATGCGGAATTTTCCGCTGCGGAATTGATAAATCCGCAGTGACAAACCGCTGCGGTTTTTATCGCGGTTTCTTCTGCGGTTTCCTCTGCGGGTTTTCACCTGCAGATTCCTATTGGAGCAGGTGTAAACCCGCAGAGGATTCCGCAGAAAGAATTGACATGCTGCGGAAAATAAACCGCTGCGTTTCTGCGCGTTTTTTCCCGCAGCATGTGCACTACGGATTTTGTTTCCCATAGGTTTACATTGTACTGTAAACTCACGGGAAACTGCTGCGGATCCGCAGCTGCGGAAACGCTGCAGATCCGCAGCAAAATCCGCAGCGTGTGCACATAGCCTGAGGGTGTTTTTCTAAATGGTATCACTTTTGGGAATTTCCAATATATAGGATCGCGAAAGTCACTTCAAAACTTAATAGGTCCCTAACAAATAACTTTTGTCAATTTCCTCGAAAAATGAAAAATTACTGCTACATTTTTAAACGTTCTAAAATGCGAACAAAATAAAACAGCATTTTATACATGGTGCTGATGTAAAGCAGACATGATGGAAATGTTATTTATTAATGTTTTTCTGTGGTATGACTATCTGGATTAAAAGGATTCCAAGTTTGAAAATTGCACATTTTTTGGCAATTTCTGATATTTTTATGAATAAACGCAGCAAATATCGACATAAATTTACCAATATCATAAAGTATAATGTGTCACGAAAAAACAATCTCAAAATCAATGTGATGTGTTGAAACTTTCCAGAGTTAATACAACATAAAGGGACACTGGTCAGATTCCAGAAAGTTTGCCCAGTCACTAAGGGGTTAAATATGTATTTAAATTTGGAAAATTAGCAGCCATCATAAAAATAAGGGTATCCACTTCTCTGTGATGTCACGGCTCTTCAGACTCTCTGGGTCACACTGCTGTCATGATTCTCAATGGCGAGAGAACATAGCCCAGCATATATGAGAACTAGCTCTTGGAAGATGGAAACTATACTGACCATGAACTAAACCTGCCGCACAACTAGAAGTGGCCGGGTAGCATGCCTACGTTTTTTATCCCTAGATGCCCAGCGCCAGCCGGAGAACTACCTAATCCTAGCAGAGGAAAAGACAGTCCTGGCTCACCTCTAGAGAAATTTTCCCAAAAGGCAGACAGAGGCCCCCACATATATTGGCGGTGATTTTAGATGAAATGACAAACGAAGTATGAAAATAGGTTTAGCAAAATCGAGGTCCGCTTACTAGATAGCATGAAGACAGAAAGGGCACTTTCATGGTCAGCAGAAAACCCTATCAAAACACCATCCAGAAATTACTTTAAGACTCTAGCATTAACTCATAACACCAGAGTGGCAATTTCCGCTCACAAGAGCTTTCCAGACACAGTAACGAAACAGCAGCTGTGAACAGGAACAAAATGCAAAAACACACAAGGACAAAAGTCCAACTTAGCTAGGAGTTGTCTAGTAGCAGGAACATGCACAGAAGGCTTCTGATTACATTGTTGACCGGCATGAAACTGACAGAGGAGCAAGGTTATATAGCGACTCCCACATCCTGATAGGAGCAGGTGAACAGAGGGGATGATGCACACAAGTACAATTCCACAAGTGGCCACCGGGGGAGCCCAGAATCCAATTTCACAACAGTACCCCCCCCTCAAGGAGGGGGCACCGAACCCTCACCAGAACCACCAGGGCGATCAGGATGAGCCCTATGAAAGGCACGGACAAGATCGGAGGCATGAACATCAGAGGCAGTGACCCAAGAATTATCCTCCTGACCGTATCCCTTCCATTTGACCAGATACTGGAGTTTCCGTCTGGAAACACGAGAGTCCAAGATCTTTTCCACAACGTACTCCAACTCACCCTCAACCAACACCGGAGCAGGAGGCTCAACGGAAGGCACAGCCGGTACCTCATACCTGCGCAACAATGACCGATGAAAAACATTATGAATCGAAAAGGATGCAGGGAGGTCCAAACGGAAGGACACAGGGTTAAGAATCTCCAATATCTTGTACGGGCCGATGAACCGAGGCTTAAACTTAGGAGAAGAAACCCTCATAGGGACAAAACGAGAAGACAACCACACCAAGTCCCCAACACAAAGCCGAGGACCAACACGACGACGGCGGTTGGCAAAAAGCTGAGTCTTCTCCTGGGACAACTTCAAATTGTCCACCACCTGCCCCCAAATCTGATGCAACCTCTCCACCACAGCATCCACTCCAGGACAATCCGAAGACTCCACTTGACCGGAGGAAAATCGAGGATGAAACCCCGAATTACAGAAAAACGGGGACACCAAGGTGGCAGAGCTGGCCCGATTATTGAGGGCGAACTCCGCCAAAGGCAAAAAAGCAACCCAATCATCCTGATCCGCAGACACAAAACACCTCAAATATGTCTCCAAGGTCTGATTAGTCCGCTCGGTCTGGCCATTAGTCTGAGGATGGAAAGCAGACGAAAAAGACAAATCTATGCCCATCCTAGCACAGAATGCCCGCCAAAATCTAGACACGAATTGGGTCCCTCTGTCAGAAACGATATTCTCCGGAATACCATGCAAACGAACAACATTTTGAAAAAACAGAGGAACCAACTCGGAAGAAGAAGGCAACTTAGGCAAGGGAACCAGATGGACCATCTTAGAGAAACGGTCACACACCACCCAGATGACAGACATCTTCTGAGAAACAGGCAGATCCGAAATAAAATCCATCGAGATGTGCGTCCAAGGCCTCTTCGGGATAGGCAAGGGTAACAACAATCCACTAGCCCGAGAACAACAAGGCTTGGCCCGAGCACAAACGTCACAAGACTGCACAAAGCCTCGCACATCTCGTGACAGGGAAGGCCACCAGAAGGACCTTGCCACCAAATCCCTGGTACCAAAGATTCCAGGATGACCTGCCAACGCAGAAGAATGAACCTCAGAGATGACTCTACTGGTCCAATCATCAGGAACAAACAGTCTACCAGGTGGGCAACGATCAGGTCTATCCGCCTGAAACTCCTGCAAGGCCCGCCGCAGGTCTGGAGAAACGGCAGACAATATCACTCCATCTTTAAGGATACCTGTGGGCTCAGAATTACCAGGGGAGTCAGGCTCAAAACTCCTAGAAAGGGCATCCGCCTTAACATTCTTAGAACCCGGTAGGTAAGACACCACAAAATTAAACCGAGAGAAAAACAACGACCAGCGCGCCTGTCTAGGATTCAGGCGCCTGGCAGACTCAAGGTAAATTAAATTTTTGTGGTCAGTCAATACCACCACCTGATGTCTGGCCCCCTCAAGCCAGTGATGCCACTCCTCAAAAGCCCACTTCATGGCCAAAAGCTCCCGATTCCCAATATCATAATTCCGCTCGGCGGGCGAAAATTTACGGGAAAAAAAGGCACAAGGTCTCATCACGGAGCAGTCGGAACTTCTCTGCGACAACACCGCCCCAGCTCCGATTTCAGAAGCGTCGACCTCAACCTGAAAAGGAAGAGCAACATCAGGCTGACGCAACACTGGGGCGGAAGAAAAGCGGCGCTTGAGCTCCCGAAAGGCCTCCACAGCATCAGGGGACCAATCAGCAACATCAGCACCCTTCTTAGTCAAATCAGTCAATGGTTTTACAACATCAGAAAAACCAGCAATAAATCGACGATAAAAGTTAGCAAAGCCCAAAAATTTCTGAAGACTCTTAAGAGAAGAGGGTTGCGTCCAATCACCAATAGCCTGAACCTTGACAGGATCCATCTCGATGGAAGAGGGGGAAAAAATGTATCCCAAGAAGGAAATCTTTTGAACCCCAAAAACACACTTAGAACCCTTCACACACAAGGAATTAGACCGCAAAACCTGAAAAACCCTCCTGACCTGCTGGACATGAGAGTCCCAGTCATCCGAAAAAATCAGAATATCATCCAGATACACAATCATAAATTTATCCAAATAATCGCAGAAAATGTCATGCATAAAGGACTGGAAGACTGAAGGGGCATTTGAAAGACCAAAAGGCATCACCAAATACTCAAAATGGCCCTCGGGCATATTAAATGCGGTTTTCCACTCATCCCCCTGCTTGATTCGCACCAAATTATACGCCCCACGGAGATCAATCTTAGAGAACCACTTGGCCCCCTTTATACGAGCAAACAAATCAGTAAGCAGTGGTAACGGATATTGATATTTAACCGTGATTTTATTCAAAAGTCGATAATCAATACACGGCCTCAAAGAGCCGTCTTTCTTAGACACAAAGAAAAAACCGGCTCCTAAGGAAGATGACGAAGGACGAATATGTCCCTTTTCCAAGGACTCCTTTATATATTCTCGCATAGCCGCGTGTTCAGGCACAGACAGATTAAATAAACGACCCTTAGGGTATTTACTACCCGGGATCAAGTCTATGGCACAATCGCACTCCCGGTGCGGAGGTAGTGAACCAACCTTGGGTTCTTCAAAAACGTCACGAAAGTCAGACAAGAATTCAGGAATCTCAGAGGGAATAGATGATGAAATGGAAACCAAAGGTACGTCCCCATGAGTTCCTTTACATCCCCAGCTTAACACAGACATAGCTCTCCAGTCGAGGACTGGGTTATGAGATTGCAGCCATGGCAATCCCAGCACCAAAACATCATGTAGATTATACAGCACCAGAAAGCGAATAACCTCCTGGTGATCCGGATTAACACGCATAGTCACTTCTGTCCAGTATTGTGGTTTATTACTAGCCAATGGGGTGGAGTCAATCCCTTTCAGAGGTATCGGAGCCTCCAATGGCTCCAAATCATACCCACAGCGTTTGGCAAAGGACCAATCCATAAGACTCAAAGCAGCGCCAGAGTCGACATAGGCGTCCGCGGTAATAGATGACAAAGAACAAATCAGGGTCACAGATAGAACTTAGACTGTAAAGTGCTAATTGAAACAGACTTGTCAGGCTTCTTAGTACGCTTAAAGCATGCTGATATAACATGAGTTGAATCACCACAATAGAAGCACAACCCATTTTTTCGTCTAAAATTCTGCCGCTCGCTTCTGGACAGAATTCTATCACATTGCATATTTTCTGGCGTTTTCTCAGTAGACACCGCCAAATGGTGCACAGGTTTGCGCTCCCGCAGACGCCTATCGATCTGAATAGCCATCGTCATGGACTCATTCAGACTCGCAGGCACAGGGAACCCCACCATAACATCCTTAATGGCATCAGAGAGACCTTCTCTGAAAATCGCCGCCAGGGCGCACTCATTCCACTGAGTAAGCACAGACCATTTGCGGAATTTTTGGCAGTATATTTCAGCTTCATCTTGCCCCTGAGACAAGGACATCAAGGCCTTTTCCGCCTGAAGCTCTAAATGAGGTTCCTCATAAAGCAACCCCAAGGCCAGAAAAAACGCATCCACATTGAGCAACGCAGGATCCCCTGGTGCCAATGCAAAAGCCCAGTCCTGAGGGTCGCCCCGGAGCAAGGAAATTACAATCCTGACCTGCTGTGCAGGGTCTCCGGCAGAGCGAGACTTCAGGGACAAAAACAATTTGCAATTATTTTTAAAATTTTGAAAGTGAGATCTATTCCCCGAGAAGAATTCAGGCAAAGGAATTCTAGGCTCAGACATAGGTGCATGAACAACAAAATCTTGCAAATTTTGTACCTTTGTGGCGAGATTATTCAAACCTGTAGCTACACTCTGAAGATCCATTTGAAACAGGTGAACACAGAGCCATTCAAGGATTAGAAGGAGAGAAAGAGAGGAAGGCTGCAGTATAGGCAGACTAGCAAATGATTCAATTAAGAGCACACTCAGAACTAGAGGGAAAAAAAAAAAAAAAAAATTGTAGCAGACTTCTTTTTTCTCTCCTTTCTCAGCCAGTAATTTAACCCTTTTTTGGGCCGGTCAAACTGTCATGATTCTCAATGGCGAGAGAACATAGCCCAGCATATATGAGAACTAGCTCTTGGAAGATGGAAACTATACTGACCATGAACTAAACCTGCCGCACAACTAGAAGTGGCCGGGTAGCATGCCTACGCTTTTTATCCCTAGATGCCCAGCGCCAGCCGGAGAACTACCTAATCCTAGCAGAGGAAAAGACAGTCCTGGCTCACCTCTAGAGAAATTTTCCCAAAAGGCAGACAGAGGCCCCCACATATATTGGCGGTGATTTTAGATGAAATGACAAACGAAGTATGAAAATAGGTTTAGCAAAATCGAGGTCCGCTTACTAGATAGCATGAAGACAGAAAGGGCACTTTCATGGTCAGCAGAAAACCCTATCAAAACACCATCCAGAAATTACTTTAAGACTCTAGCATTAACTCATAACACCAGAGTGGCAATTTCCGCTCACAAGAGCTTTCCAGACACAGTAACGAAACAGCAGCTGTGAACAGGAACAAAATGCAAAAACACACAAGGACAAAAGTCCAACTTAGCTAGGAGTTGTCTAGTAGCAGGAACATGCACAGAAGGCTTCTGATTACATTGTTGACCGGCATGAAACTGACAGAGGAGCAAGGTTATATAGCGACTCCCACATCCTGATAGGAGCAGGTGAACAGAGGGGATGATGCACACAAGTACAATTCCACAAGTGGCCACCGGGGGAGCCCAGAATCCAATTTCACAACACACTGCGCTTTGTGTGACACAGAATTAACTTTTACAATGTAAGTCTATGGCGCATCAGAACAAGGCTCCATAGGCTTATATTGTACTAGATGGTGGCCCGATTCTAACGTATCGGGTATTCTAGAATATGTAGGTAGTATATAGCACAGGCTACATACTATATTGCAAACTGACATAGTATATAACACAACCAACGTAGTATATAACATAGCTACGTAGTATATAACAGAGCTACGTAGTATGTAACAGCGTACGTAGTATATAGCAGAGCTACGTAGTATATAACACAGCCACGTAGTATATAACATAACCACGTAGTGTATTGCACAGGTATGTAGTATATTGGTCAGCCACGTGGTATATAGCAGAGCCACGTAGTATACAGGTCCTTCTCAAAAAATTAGCATATAGTGTTAAATTTCATTATTTACCATAATGTAATGATTACAATTAAACTTTCATATATTATAGATTCATTATCCACCAACTGAAATTTGTCAGGTCTTTTATTGTTTTAATACTGATGATTTTGGCATACAACTCCTGAAAACCCAAAAAAACTGTCTCAATAAATTAGCATATTTCACCCGGCCAATCAAATAAAAGTGTTTTTTAATAACAAACAAAAAAACCATCAAATAATAATGTTCAGTTATGCACTCAATACTTGGTCGGGAATCCTTTGGCAGAAATGACTGCTTCAATGCGGCGTGGCACGGAGGCAATCAGCCTGTGACACTGCTGAGATGTTATGGAGGCCCAGGATGCTTCAATAGCGGCCTTAAGCTCATCCAGAGTGTTGGGTCTTGCGTCTCTCAACTTTCTCTTCACAATATCCCACAGATTCTCTATGGGGTTCAGGTCAGGAGAGTTGGCAGGCCAATTGAGCACAGTAATACCATGGTCAGTAAACCATTTACCAGTGGTTTTGGCACTGTGAGCAGGTGCCAGGTCGTGCTGGAAAATGAAATCTTCATCTCCATAAAGCATTTCAGCCGATGGAAGCATGAAGTGCTCCAAAATCTCCTGATAGCTAGCTGCATTGACCCTGCCCTTGATGAAACACAGTGGACCAACACCAGCAGCTGACATGGCACCCCACACCATCACTGACTGTGGGTACTTGACACTGGACTTCAGGCATTTTGGCATTTCCTTCTCCCCAGTCTTCCTCCAGACTCTGGCACCTTGATTTCCGAATGACATGCAAAATTTGCTTTCATCAGAAAAAAGTACTTGGGACCACTTAGCAACAGTCCAGTGCTGCTTCTCTGTAGCCCAGGTCAGGCGCTTCTGCCGCTGTTTATGGTTCAAAAGTGGCTTTACCTGGGGAATGCGGCACCTGTAGCCCATTTCCTGCACACGCCTGTGCACGGTGGCTCTGGATGTTTCCACACCAGGTCTGAAATCGGTCCTTCTCCACAATCTTCCTCAGGGTCCGGTCACCTCTTCTCGTTGTACAGCGTTTTCTGCCACATTGTTTCCTTCCAACAGACTTACCATTGAGGTGCCTTGATACAGCACTCTGGGAACAGCCTATTTGTTGAGAAATTTCTTTCTGGGTCTTACCCTCTTGCTTGAGGGTGTCAATGATGGCCTTCTTGACATCTGTCAGGTCGCTAGTCTTACCCATGATGGGGGTTTTGAGTAATGAACCAGGCAGAGAGTTTTTAAAAGCCTCAGGTATCTTTTGCATGTGTTTAGAGTTAATTAGTTGATTCAGAAGATTAGGGTAATAGGTCGTTTAGAGAACCTTTTCTTGATATGCTAATTTATTGAGACAGGTTTTTTGGGTTTTCAGGAGTTGTATGCCAAAATCATCAGTATTAAAACAATAAAAGACCTGACAAATTTCAGTTGGTGGATAATGAATCTATAATATATGAAAGTTTAATTGTAATCATTACATTATGGTAAATAATGAAATTTAACACTATATGCTAATTTTTTGAGAAGGACCTGTATAACAGAGCCACGTACTATATTGCAGTCGACGTAGTATATAACAGAACCGACACAGCCACATAGTATATTGCACAGCTACGTAGTATATAACACATAGCACGTAGTATATTGCACAGCCACGTAGTATATTGGACAGTCACGTTGTATATTGCACAGTCACGTTGTATATTGCCCAGCTACATAGTATATAGCACAGAGATGTAGTATATAACAGAGCCCACGCAGTATGTAACACAGCCCACGTAGTATATAGCAATGTGGGCACTATATGCGTGGTTAAAAAAGACTTAAAATAAAAAGTAAACATATACTCACCTTCCGAAGGCCCCTTGAAGTCCTGGCGCCTGTGTGCGGTGCACGTGGCAGCTTCCGGTCCCAGGGTTTGGTATGAGCGCAGGACCTGTGATGACGTCGCGGTCACATGACCGTGACGTCATGGCAGGTCCTTCTCGCATAGCATCCTTGGCACCGGAACCTGCCGCTTGCACTGCCGAGGACAGCGCGACGTCGGAAGGTGAGAATAACCTTTTTTTTTATTATTATTATTTGTAACATTAGATCTTTTTACTATTGATGCTGCATACGCAGCATCAATAGTAAAAAGTTGGTCACACAGGGTTAATAGCTGCGTTAACGGAGTGCGTTACACCGCAGTCTGTTAACGCTGGCATTAACCCTGTGAGAGCACTCAGCGCTGACTGCAGGGCAGTAAAGCAGCGGCCATTTTGCTGCCAGCCTACAATGAGCTATACAATGAGAACACTTTTAACCTCTTAGGCCTCTGATATTTCCTCATAGATTGTAAGCTCTTGTGAACAGGGCCCTCACTCTTCTTGTTTGAATTGTTGATCTACGTGGTACTATAAAAAGTCTGATATTATTTGTACATAATATACAAAATCCCAAAATCATATTATTGGTCTGGGGCAACACACGTGTGTTGTCTACAACCAGACCCATCAAATAGCTCCAAATGGCATAGGAAAGAATATGAGAAACCGGAGCATGATTATATAGAAAAAATACTTTATTATAACAAAATCATTAATTAAAATCAGCAATAACATTTAGAGCCGGTACTCTGGCGGGACCCTACCTCTTTATCCTCCTTTTTTAGTACCCTGGTAAGCGGATTTGATTCTATCTACTACATATTTTTCCTGTAACCAATATCTGATTACCTATTAGCCACTTGCCTTGGTTGTATGATATGGAAGGGTTTTCCCTTGGTAACTGTTTATAGGAGTATTTAGAGAGGTGGGTGCCCCCCCATGTGTGTATCATGGTATTTACTGTACACCTCTAAATGTTATTGCTGATTTTAATTAATGATTTTGTTATAATAAAGTATTTTTTCTATATAATCATGCTCCGGTTTCTCATATTCTTTCCTATTATTTGTACATGTACACTCTGAATTGTACAGTGCATCGGAATATGTTGGTGCTCTATAAATAAAAATTACTTTCCTCAAACACTCATTTATCACAATTTTTATATCAACTGTTGCCTTCCAAAGTGTAGAACCTGTGACTAATTATACCTGTTCTAAAAGTCTTTGGTATATAAATGACAGACATAATGACCAATATTACCATAACAAGTGTGATGCAGTGACCCGTTACAGGTAGGGGGCGCTGCATGGTCCTCCCAAAATACGCATGGAGGCGTATTGAGGCCATAGGAATGCATGGCAATCGCAGGCATAACTGTGTTCAAAGTCCGGCATTATTGTAAATGGCCGGTATATGTGTCGCAGAGGAAGACAACTCTTCACTGCCAGCCTGAAGTAAGGATGTTCTGGGACCTGTAGTCCTACAAGTAAATTGTGTTGTTTTAGAGGGAGGCTGGCAGGGCTAGTTCTCAGAGCTGGGCGGATCAAACTAGCCACACACACACACTTCCCACCTGTGGGGGTGGTTACAGCTTCATAATGTGACCAGGGTGTGGGTCACATGGGTTGAGAGTGTGGACCTGAATGGTCTGTGCTGAAGGTCTTGAAAAAGCCTATGTGTTGGGAGTGCTATCTCCCTGAATAGAACGTGGTGGGGCTTTAGACCTGGTGGCCTGGGTGTTGGACGAACGTCCTGAATAGCACCCTGACAGGCCACAAGCTTGTGTGTTGGATGGTCCCAGGTGGGGACGAACGTCCTGAATAGTGCACAGGGAGTCCTGGACGGTCTGTGTTGAAAGTTCCTGTGAGTGGAATCTTTCTGGAAGCACCTGAGAGACCGTGGACCTGGACGGTCTGTGTTGTGGAAGCTACCGTCCTTCGGTGGGTCTGGACTGACTGAGGTGTGCCTGCCATGCAAGTTGGTGATCCCCGTAAGGCAGCTTTCCCAGAAATACAAGACTGACGAGGAGTCAGCGTGAGGAGCGGAGCTCCCATAAGGTAACCCCGGACAAGGGGATTGTAATATACGGCAGAGAAGTGTATCTATATATATAATTGTCTAAGGGGTACTTCCGTCTTTCTGTCGGCAACTTCCGTCACGGAAATCCAGCGTCGCTGATTGGTCTCGCCAGCTGCCTGTCATGGCTGCCGCGACCAATCAGCGACGGGCACAGTCCAATTAGTCCCTCCCTACTCCCCTGCAGTCAGTGCCCAGCGCCCGCATACTCCCCTCCAGTCAGTCAGTCACCGCTAACACAGGGTAAATGCCAGCGGTAACGGACCGCGTTATGCCACGGGTTACGCACTCCGTTACCGCCGCTATTAACCCTGTGTGACCAAGTTTTTACTATCGATACTGCCTATGCAGCATCAATAGTAAAAAGATCTAATATTAAAAATAATAAAAAAAACAAAAAACCTGCTATTCTCACCTTCCGTAGTCTGACGATGCGCTCGCGCCTGCAGGTTCCGGTGCTAAGGATGCTATGCGAGAAGGACCTGCCATGACGTCACGGTCATGTGACCGCGACGTCATCACAGGTCCTGCGCTCATACCAACCCTGGGACCGGAAGCTGCCGCGTGCACCGCACACAGGCGAAAGGACTACAAGGGGCCCTCGGAAGGTGAGTATATGTTTATTTTTTATTTTTTAACCTGTGACATACATGGCTGGGCAATATACTACGTAGCTGGGCAATATACTACGTGACTGGCCAATATACTACGTGGCTGGGCAATATACTACGTGGCTCTGTGCTGTATACTACGTCACTGGGCAATATAATACGTAACTGGGCAATATACTACGTGGCTGGGCAATATACTACGTAACTGGGCAATATACTATATGGTTGGACAATACACGTCACTGGGCAATATACTACGTCAATAGGCAATATACTACGTAACGGGGCAATATACTACGTGACTGGGCAATATACTACGTGGCTGGGAAATATACTACGTGGCTGGGAAATATACTACGTGGCTGGGAAATATACTACGTGGCTGGGCAATATACTACATGGTTGGGCAATATACTACGTGGCTGGGCAATATACTACGTGGGCTGTGCAATATACTACGTGGACATGCATATTATAGAATACCCGATGCCTTAGAATCGAGCCACCATCTAGTCTGCTATATGTACTGTGCGGTCACCCACGGCAACTGGTCAGAGCCGGACCTGCGTGTTATGTTGCCGCAAACTAATGATGTGAAGTCTTACGTAAAGACTCTTTGCCTTTGGTTCATGTTTCTATGGTTTACGATACCTGAATAAACCAAAAAGACTGTTTTGTGTTAAAAACCGTGCCCGTGTGCATTTATCCCATTACCAAGCGAGTGTCCCCCAACACATGCAGTAATCACATGGTCACATAAGATAATTGATACAGGTTACTTATTATTTGTTTTCTTAGGATCCACACACCACATTGATGTGTGGGTAGGAATTCAGCCTTTGTGACTGGGATGCTTCAATCTCTTTCTTTTTCAAATTTTTATTACATTTTAACATAATAAGGATAACAAGGGGAAGGGGAGGTAAAAGGGATAATAAAATTTAGAGAACTCAAAAGTTTTGCTTTAAGTTCCAATATTATAACCACGAAATAGCTTCAATCTCATTCTAACCACATCAGGGCATGACCTGGGTGTACCAAGCAGTTCACTCACTTCTGCAGGCATGACTGCCCCCTCTGTAAATGCTCCTCGGTAAAGCTTCTTGCACGCCTGTATTTATTTTTCCAGGATTTGAATATAAGCTCAAACAGGATACTGAGTATGTACAAATAGTTACATGAGCAGTGGGAATGGCCTCATTAGTAAACACTTACGAATACATGACACAAGTCCCACTTAAAAACTTTGTCATTTAAAATCATTGGATTAGGTTTTTTTGCTCATAAATTACGTAAAAGACAAGCACACCTCTCCAAAAATGTCTGTTTTGATAAATATTTGTATTCCCTAAAAAATAACAATTCTTGAGCATCATTTCTTTTAACTCAGTGTACTGCTATGCTTCTGTTAGTCCTCCTGGATATAAATAAATAGACAACTGGGCAGTACAATTTCCCTCGTCAATAGGTCACACTGACAGCGTCAATTAGATGCCACATTAAACTGAGACATGCCAACAATTAATAGCACTAGAGATCTAAGTAATGATGCTCCAGAATTGTTATTTAATGGGGAATTCAAATATTTCATAAAGCAGATATTTTGGGAAATCTGGCAGGCCTTCTTTAAATATCATTATCATCAACATACCACCTTAAAGTGTTTGTCCAATGCTAAAAACAATGCTTCCTAATCTAATATGTTTTCATTACCAAATGTGTTCTCCCTTTCCGTGGTGGATCAAGTGACAACAGACTCTCTGGTAACATTGAATTCCGATGATGTTCAGTCTGCGGCTGATAAAACATAACGTCAGTGGCATCATTTTTTTGGTCTAGCAGGTGGACTAAGCGGATATGAATCTAACCAGGAATTATGGTACATGTAGGCCCCAATTCATGATGAGGTTATTGCCAGATTCTGTCTTAAAACATCTTTAAATGTTGGGCAAAAATATACTGGCTTTTGGTGTTTTTATACCAGTCTCAACCAGCTACACTCAAATAGGTGCAACTGGGGCAGGATCATGGTAAAACCTGCACTGCAAATTCTTCAAAATTTACATCACTTTAGTGGCGAAAATCGCACTAGAAATGTAACAAAGCCCCTGACTGTAGTAACATGTCTGGTGGTGGCACACAGCACTTGCAAAGTGTGAGTAATACATTAAGTGGTATGGGACTCTTAATTGATCTCACTACAGCCATGCCTTCATTATACAGTTATATGAAAAAGTTTGGGCACCCCCATTAATCTTAAGCTTAATGTTTTTTAAAAATTGTTTTTTTTGCAACAGCTATTTCAGTTTCATATATGTAATAACTGTTGGACACAGTAATGTTTCTGCCTTGAAATAAGGTTTATTGTACTAACAGAAAATGTGCAATCTGCAAATTTGACAGGTGCATAAGTATGGGCACCCTTATCATTTTCTTGTTTTAAATACTCCTACCTACTTTTTACTGACTTACTGAAGCTCTTTTTTTGGTTTTGTAACCTCATTGAGCTTTGAACTTCATAGCCAGGTGTATGCAATCATGAGAAAAGCTACTTAAAGTGGCCACTTGCAAGTTGTTCTCCTGTTTGAATCTCCTCTGATGAGTGGCATCATGGGCTCCTCAAAACAACTGTCAAATGATCTGAAAACAAAGATTATTCAACATAGTTGTTCAGGGGAAGGATACAAAAAGCTGTCTAAGAGATTTAACCTGTCAATTTCCACTGGGAGGAACATAGTAAGGAAATGGAAGAACACAGGTACAGTTCTTGTTAAGGCCAGAAGTGGCAGGCCAAGAAAAACATCAGAAAGGCAGAGAAGAAGAATGGTGAGATCAGTCAAGGACAATCCTCAGACCACCTCCAGAGAGCTGCAGCATCAACTTGCTGCAGATGGTGTCACTGTGCATCGGTCAACTATACAACGCACTTTGCACAAGGAGAAGCTGTATGGGAGAGTGATGTGAAAGAAGCCGTTTCTGCAAGCACGCCACAAACAGAATCGGCTGAGACAAAAGCACATTTGGAGAAGCCAATTTCTTTTTGGAAGAAGGTCCTGTGGACTGATGAAACCAAGATTGAGTTGTTTGGTCATACAAAAAGGCGTTATGCATGGCGGCAAAAAAACACAGCATTCCAAGAAAAACACTTGCTACCCAAAGTAAAATTTGGTGGAGGTTCCATCATGCTTTGGGGCTGTGTGGCCAATGCCGGCACCAGGAATCTTTTTAAAGTTGAGGGACGCATGGATTCCTCTCAGTATCAGCAGATTCTTGACAATAATGTTCATGATTCAGTGACAAAGTTGAAGCTACGCAGGGGATGGATCTTTCAGCAAGACAATGATCCAAAACACAGCTCCAAATCTACTCAGGCATTCATGCAGAGGAACAACTACACTGTTCTGGAATGGCCATCCCAGTCCCCAGACCTGAATATCATTGAACATCTGTGGGATCATCTGAAGAGGGCTGTCCATGCTCGGCGACCATCAAACTTAACTGAACTGGAATTATTTTGTAAAGAGGAATGGTCAAAAATACCTTCATCCAGGATATATGAACTCATTAAAAGCTACAGGAAGCGACTAGAGGCTGTTATTTTTGCAAAAGGAGGATCTACTAAATATTAATGTCACTTTTCTGGTGAGGTGCCCATACTTATGCACCTGTCAAATTTTGTTTGAATGCAGATTGCACATTTTCTGTTAGTACAATAAACCTCATTTCAAGGCAGAAACATTACTGTGTCCAACAGTTATTAGATATATGAAACTGAAATAGCTGTTGCAAAAAAAACTATTTTTAAAAAACATTAAGCTTAAGATTAATAGGGGTGCCCAAACTTTTTCATATAACTGTATGTGGTACCTACAACGTCCTATCTATCGTAACACCCCAACCACTTTTGCAATTAGCTTTATTATACTATACCTTAAATTTCTCCAAATCTAATACATAAGGCCTCAGTCACACGTCCATTTTGCAAGTACATGTTCTATCCGTTTCTTTCTCCATTATAGTCTATAGAAATGTTCACATACCTGCGTATTTTCACAAATACTGTCTCTATGCAAAATTCAAGGACACATGTCAGGCTTTTTTCCAGCAGCACAGAGGAAAAAGGTCAATACAAGGCTATGGGTCCATGAAAAAAATGTACAGCACACAGATAACATCCATGTGGTTTCTGCATTTAACATTGCAAAGTATAGGAGAGGCTTTGTAATTTATTTATTTATCCATCAATAAAAAACGCTGATGACACAGTGATGGTAAAAACGGACACAGGGAAGACACAATGATGGTAAAAACGGACACATGGACCAATCATCAATGAAACAGATCCAAAACACTAGTACTGATTTTTTTTTTCAGATACGTGTTTAAACAAAGACATGTGAATGAGGCCTAAACATTTTGCTTGAGAGGAGTCGCAAACATGATGTCACAAGGGGCTGCACTCATTTCCCTGCAGCGTACATTGCCCCTCCTGGAACAGGACGCCATCAGGGAGGAGGCGATGCACTTACTTATTACAGTTCTTGCATCGCTGCACTCTGAAGATGTACTGGTCATGGCGATAGTCTGTCACCGATTCTAATTTTACAAGAAGACATTGTCAGGGGTATAGACAGAGTCGATTTGTTTGAGGGTGTTGCTAGAAGCTGTGGGGAAGCATTGGTGTCAAATATAAAAGCAGATGCCGGCGCTGCACTCGCCTCTCCCACAGCGTCTATCACAATTAATCCAGGACACTTTCAAAGGGCGGCGATGCAAGAATTGTAGTAAGCACCTGCAGTGTTACCCGATGACATCCATATCCAGGAGTGGCAATAGATGCTGCAGGGAAGTGAGTGCAGCTCCAGCCTCTTGTGACGTCTCATTTGAGACTTGTCTCGACACAACGTAATGGGAACTGTAAAAAAAAACATTTAGGGATTAGCTACATGGGAAGGGAGAAATGTAGGGGATTGTATAATAATGCTAATTACAAAAGTGGTTAGTGTATAAAGATTGATAGTTATAAAGGACTTTTTAAGTTCCGGACCACTCTTTTATGACTTGTGTGCAAAATTTCAGTCTTAATAAATTCTATCCAATAAGCCAGAAACTGATAATGGACCAGAAGTGTAGCACGTATACAAATGGATGCACGAGAAGGTGCCTGATATTAGCCCATATGATTACCCAAAGATCCAGGTATTTCTGAAGGACCCGTGTTAATTATTAAGCAAAAATTAGCATTTTTTACTTTTTTCCTTCAGTATTGGAAAACCTTTTTTATCACCATGTATATAAAACCGAATAATCCCTTTTGGATGAGATCCCTGGCCTTCTTTGTCAAGACATACCAGTACATTTATATAGGCTACACACAGCTACTAACAGAACACTAATCATGGTGACAATGGCACTTCAGTCATGGGACCTTACAACTGTTTCAAAATGATAAAAAGTCTTGAAACATTTTTTTCCTCGTGGGGAATACTGACATTTTGTTGTTACCATGATTCCTGTGCACCCTCTGGATGCCATGCCGCTCCTGCCAACATTCAGCCCCATAACATATTTTATCCCAGGCTCTTAATAAATGTCTCTTACACTAACAACTGTTCTAAAATAAGCACACGCTCAGATCTGTCGTACATGCACTCAAGTTTTCTAACACAAAATCCTTTCTTTAGACATTGACAAATATGTCTGTGAAGCTAAAAAAACAGCACCACTGCATGAAACGTCTCAGCCGGTTTCTCCATATGACGCAAGTCGTTATCACAGAGCTATTATATTAAACAGCCATTTATATGGGTCAGTCTACCCCACTGTACTGGTGCTTAGCATCGGTGACAGGGGAGCAGTTCATGAGATCTTCCTTCTAGCACATGGTATTTTCAATAATAATAATAATAATAATTTAAAGGGCCAGTAGTCCTAAAAGATAAACTGTGTAATATAAAGAACCTAAAAAATACAGTTTACTTTATAATATATAAAATATATATAACACCTCCTATAAAGGTATGAGACACTTCCTCAGGATAATGCCACTGGCCATTTCAGCCTGGTATGTTTTTTGTGGAGTGTAAGGTTTAGTAGACACTAAAGTATTTTGTGTTTATTAGATATTATATTTATTACCCACTGTATTTATTTAAATGGTATACTGAATTGTATGGTACATTTTTCCATTATTTAGGGGATATAAAACTGAATTTGGAACCTGAATACATGCGTTTTCAGGCTGCAATTTGTGGGGAGTTACGGTATCATAATCCAGCTCGGAGTCTTAGTAGAGTCTGCTTCCATTTCCCACCACACATCCCTTATTGGCATGCTTCTTATTGGAAGAGGAGGGAGCGGAGATGTTCTGTAGTCTGCCTCATCTCTGGAGCATAGGTAATGTAGGAAAAGAAGTGAAAGCGTCTGCGTCCACTGTATGCACTGTCACAGCTGAACAGTTCTTCTATATGTGCTAATCATAGCCTACCATTGTGCCAAAGCTTGCCGACACAAGTTATAAATACACAGATAGTCAGGAATATATTAGTTAACTCAATTTACTGACATTTAGCTTGTTTACATGGTACAGGAACAGTCTACTCCATTTACACTGCTTCCAAGGTTAAAAAGTTATCCAGCTTAGACCACTCATTTCCACATAACTATTAAAAAGAGGATCTGATACTTCTCATTATATGTTTGTTATATCATATCATTGTATTCCTTGCTAAATTATGGCTTTAGAGCATCTTTTCTCAAAGCTTTGTGTCCTGTTCCGTTATTATTCCAACTAGAAATGTCTGAATAATTGCTTTTTCGGCGTTCATTGTGCAGTTAAAATGACCTGCTAACACCATTCTTCAGGTCAGTAAAAATATAGCAAAACCAAACTGTAAAACTTTTTGGTTTGTTTTTTTTTTAATTTTAGTGCTTTAAAAAATTCTGAACTTTGTAAAATTTTTCTTTCAAAACTTTGCTTTTTATTGCCTATTTCTGAGAAGGGTGTAGTGACCAAGAAAACAGCAATTTAGATTTTTTTTTCTTAAAGCTGATTATCATAATGCTTAATTATTTTATATTTTCATAGACAGGACTCAGTGATCTCAAATATGTTTATTTTTTATGTTTTTATTTTTGGAGTAAGAAAAGGGAGGTGATACAAACTGTTAAGCTTTTATCATCATTTTCATTTTTTTTTAGATTTGTAAAAACGTGTGTGATTACTTGTATACTACTTCAGTATCGTAGAATATAGTAAGTACAAATTACAACCTGCTAAGCCCATCTGCAGAAGTACATCAATTGCAGGGAAGGGTCTTCAGTAGATCCCTTGCTGCCACAGCAATAAAGTGGTACTCTGCAATTGCAAACAGCAGCATGATGTAGGGACAGAGACCCTGATTCCATCAATGTATCACTTAGTTTACTGTATGCAGCAGTTATGATATAATCAGTTTTCTCTGCTGCAGATCTAGCAGTGCTCAAATGCAGAGCTGTGTATAACCCCGACCACACCACTGATTGGCAGGTTTCTTTGTACAATGTACAGTGACAGAAAGCTGCTAATGGGGGCATAGCTGGACTAAGAGGCATAGTGGCCAGTTGTCCTGTAGTGATAATCTCCTGCTGAGAAAACAGAGATTGTATTGAAACAGTAAAACACAGATCAGTCAGTTACACATCCCTGGAATTAAGGTCTCTGTACCTATATTATTATACCTCTAAGATTACAAAGCAAAACTTGGCTGACAAATTCACTAAGTATTTCATGGAGTTTATACTGTATGTTGTCCATATGTTTGTGCAAGTTTCCTCTGGCTTTTCTGGTTTCTTCTCACATGATGGGCAATACAGGGAGTGATCAGAGTGATGACAATCTATGTACTACAATAAGGAATATATTTGTGCTATACAAACAAGAACTAAAATAATGTAATTCTAGCTTGCAGGAGACATGAGAGGTTCTGATTAGCTAGTCAAAAAGATGACCCATTTATTCATAAAGTTTGTACAAAGTAAAGTAACATTGAAGGACGTGCTAGTTTTGATATTTTTCGTCTGGGGAGACCATGACACGGTGCGAAGTGCAATCAATGACTTTGCCTTGTTCTCAAGTACTCCAGGCATGTGCTGGGTGTTAGTCTTGGCTTATGCCAATTGAAGGAGGGTATGCATTGAGGGGTCTCTTAATAGGGACTGAAAGAAATATACAGTATGTCTGATGGTGGACACTTTATTCTAAACTACGAGATGCTGAGACATACTATAAATATAAGTAAAAGTCTGCCGAAAATACAGAAATGCTGCTGACCTAGTCTCTGATGGTTCCCAGGGGCTTAGTATTGCACCACATGAAGGAGTCTCCCCAGCCCTGGCTTGTTATTCCTAGTGCTCCATATCAATGCGGTATTCTAATGACTAACGATGGAGTCACATGGCTACAATATGCCATCCATATCTGACAGCTGGACCCAAACACTACAACCTCCAGCAGTGCCTCTTCAGCTCTTCTCCTATATACGCAGATCTACTTCCACCTGAGACTGTGGATGTCCCAGCAGCCAGATCCTGGTCACTGCCCGGATGCTGATGGCATACATGGCGACATCTCATTGAGACAAGCTGCCAGAACGTCATTGCATAGTGGCTCCTGGTGTGTGGATGACTGGCATGCACAGTGCATAAGTAGTATTTATTTATTGTTTTTATACATAATAAACATAACAATTAGCTGCTGTAACATTTTCCACTACTGGAATTTGTAGCCACAGATAATAGGAATGCCTTCTTGGTTGCTATGGTAATCCTTAAAGGGACAGCAAATCAGTCATATTTTCTGTAAAAGTTGCCACCAGGACTATAATATTGATGGCCTGATAGAAGAGGATCCGACTCTCAGCACCTCTGATGACCAATTATTTAAAGGAGCCGCAGGGTCTTCAGCCAGCACTTTTAATAACAGTTGTACAGGGTAACATTACAGTTTACTACAGCTTTAATTCTTTTTAGTGAATGGCACTGAGCTTTAAAGGGGTTGTCACCTTTAGAGAATCCAGCTGCCCGGGTGCAGTATGTAATAAAAAATTCTTTACTCACTCTCCTCAGGTCCAGTGCTTTGTCTCTTCCACTACTCCCTGTGTCTGTTATTGTCTGCAGCGCTGACATCACATTGACAGCGCTGCAGACGATCAGTGAGCTCAGCTACTCTGCCCAAGTTCATGACAGGACCCGCTCAGACTGAATGGCTGCAGTATTGTCGATGTGACAAGAACAGACACAGGGAGCAGCAGTGTACACTGACTGCTGGACATGGTAAGGGTGAGTAAAGATAGGGGTTTTTTATAACAAACTGAAATTGGAGGAAAGCGATCTTTCTACATGGGACAACCATTACAAAAAGTACACAGCTGTACTTAGGAATCAATGGCGGAGAGCACCAGGACCACTTTACCCTGGACCCCGACCAATCTAATATTGATGTCCTATCCTGATTGTAGAGTCCTGGACAATCCTTTTAAATACAGAGTATTGTGCCCTGTAAGGAGCCTGGGCAGAGGCTGGCACCCTGCTCCCACATATGATTACCCTCCAGTAGTGATGAGCGAGTATACTCATTGCTCGGGTTTTGCCGAGCACGCTCGGGTGGTCTCCGAGTATTTTGTAGTGCTCGGAGATTTCGTTTTTGTCGCCTCAGCTGCATGATTTACGGCTGCTAGACAACCTGAACACATGCATGGATTGCCTGTTTGTTAGGAAATCCCCACATATATTCAAGATGTCGAGCAGCCGCAAATCATGCAGCTGAGGCGACGAAAACTAAATCTCCGAGCACTACAAAATACTCGGACACCAGCGCATGCCCGGTAAAACCCCAGCAACGAGTATAATCGCTCATCACTACCCTCCAGTCTTCCTTGGGGCAGAGGCTACCACCCTGCTCCCACCCAAGATTCCCCTCCAGTCTTCCTAGGGGCAGAGGCTGCCACCCTGCTCCCACCCATGATCACCTTCCAGTCTTCCAAGGGGCAGATGCTGGCACCCTGCTCCTACCCATGATCACCCTTCAGTCTTCCTAGGGGCAGAAGATGCCACCCTACACCCACCCATGATCACCCACCAGTCTTCCTAGGGGGCGGAGGCTGCCACCCTGCTCCCACCCATGATCACCTTCCAGTCTTCCTAGGGGCAGAGGCTGCCACCCTGCGCCGACCCAAGATTCCCCTCCAGTCTTCCTAGGGGCTGAAGATGCCACCCTACACCCACCCATGATCACCCTCCAGTCTTCCTAGGGGCAGAGGATGCCACCCTACACCCACCCATGATCACCTTCCAGTCTTCCTAGGGACAGAGGATGCCACCCTGCTCCCACCCATGATCACCTTCCAGTCTTCCTAGGGGCAGAGGCTGCCACCCTGCTCCCACCCATGATCACCTTCCAGTCTTCCTAGGGGCAGAGGCTGACACCCTGCTCCCACCCATGATCACCCTCCAGTCTTCCTAGGGGCAGAGGCTGCCACCCTGCTCCCACCCATGATCATCCTCCAGTCTTCTTAGGGGCAGAGGCTGCCACCCTGCTCCCACCCATGATCATCCTCCAGTCTTCTTAGGGGCAGAGGCTGCCACCCTGCGCCACCCAAGATTCCCCTCCAGTCTTCCTAGGGGCAGAGGCTGCCACCCTGCTCCCACCCATGATCACCTTCCAGTCTTCCTAGGAGCAGAGGCTGCCATCCTGCTCCCACCCATGATCATCTTCCAGTCTTCCTAGGGGCAGAGGCTGCCACCCTGCTCCCACCCATGATCACCCTCCAGTCTTCCTAGGGGCAGAGGATGCCACCCTACACCCACCCATGATCACCCTCCAGTCTTCCTAGGGGCAGAGGATGCCACCCTACACCCACCCATGATCACCTTCCAGTCTTCCTAGGGACAGAGGATGCCACCCTGCTCCCACCCATGATCACCTTCCAGTCTTCCTAGGGGCAGAGGCTGCCACCCTGCTCCCACCCATGATCACCCTCCAGTCTTCCTAGGGGCAGAGGCTGCCACCCTGCTCCCACCCATGATCACCTTCCAGTCTTCCTAGGGGCAGAGGCTGCCACCCTGCTCCCACCCATGATCACCCTCCAGTCTTCCTAGGGGCAGAGGCTGCCACCCTGCTCCCACCCATGATCATCCTCCAGTCTTCTTAGGGGCAGAGGCTGCCACCCTGCTCCCACCCATGATCATCCTCCAGTCTTCTTAGGGGCAGAGGCTGCCACCCTGCGCCACCCAAGATTCCCCTCCAGTCTTCCTAGGGGCAGAGGCTGCCACCCTGCTCCCACCCATGATCACCTTCCAGTCTTCCTAGGAGCAGAGGCTGCCATCCTGCTCCCACCCATGATCATCTTCCAGTCTTCCTAGGGGCAGAGGCTGCCACCCTGCTCCCACCCATGATCACCCTCCAGTCTTCCTAGGGGCAGAGGATGCCACCCTACACCCACCCATGATCACCCTCCAGTCTTCCTAGGGGGCGGAGGCTGCCACCCTACACCCACCCATGATTACCCTCCAGTCTTCCTAGGGGACGGAGGCTGCCACCCTGCTCCCACCCATGATCACCTTCCAGTCTTCCTAGGGGCAGAGGATGCCACCCTACACCCACCCATGATCACCCTCCAATCTTTCTAGGGGCAGAGGATGCCACCCTACACCCACCCATGATCACCCTCCATTCTTCCTAGGGGGCGGAGGCTGCCACCCTACACCCACCCATGATCACCCTCCAGTCTTCCTAGGGGCAGAGGCTGACACCCTGCTCCCACCCATGATCATTCTCCAGTCTTCCTAGGGGCAGAGGCTGCCACCCTACACCCACCCATGATCACCCTCCAGTCTTCCTAGGGGCAGAGGATGCCACCCTACACCCACCCATGATCACCTTCCAGTCTTCCTAGGGGCAGAGGATGCCACCCTACACCCACCCATGATCACCCTCCAGTCTTCCTAGGGGCAGAGGATGCCACCCTACACCCACCCATGATCATTCTCCAGAATTCCTAGGGGCAGAGGCTGGCACCCTGCTCCCACCCATGATCACCCTCCATTCTTCCTAGGTTAGGTACACAGTATACAATGTCTGTAGACCCCGTTAAACACAGAAGCTGTGTGAGGGGCACTACGACCCCCATAGCAGTGCCAGGTAAAGCTTGCCGGGTACTCACATGAAGACGTGGTAGACGAAGGCCCACCCTCGGGGTCTCTCCAGCACGTTGTACAGATAGTTCTGGAGCCGCCGGTATCTCTTGTGAGACGCTGAACTCCGCGGGGGTCCCGGGAGCGGGGTCCCCAATAGTCCCAGGCGCCGGGGGCCGCCGCTCTCCGTCTGTACAGCCGTGAGGGCCACGAACTCCATCTCTTGACCAGTAACAGGGGCCAGTGAGAGTGACGGCACCCGGCCATTGTCTGTCTGGGGCTGTGCCCCCACTGCCATGCTCGGTGTGGGGCTCAGCTCATCACCGGGGACCGGGCAGTGCGCTGGAGACGGGCAGGATGGAGAGAGGTAGCGGCGCTCACGCTGTGTGGAAGTTCAGCGAGGAGGAGAGCGCGGGCTGGAGACGCTGGGAGGAAAGTTTCGCTTCCATTCCAGAGCAAAGTTTCTTATCGTCTCCACAAGGGTAAGAGAGCCCAGCGCTGCCACCCGGTGCCCACCCCGCCAGCTGCTCTGCACATACTACTCAGCGTGTATCTCCCGCTGTCCCGAGCGCGTAGTGTGCAGCTGCACCAGCCTCCTCATGACTGAAGCCACCCCCCTATACTGTGACTGCTACTCCCAGCCCACTACGACCAGGGCAAGTGTTACCTGCCCGCTGGGCACTGCCACCCTGTGCTCTACCTCATGCAGCTATTGTCCGAGCTCACCCATCCCTCCTCATGCGCCCATCAATCCAGAAACACTGCCCAGTGCACATTCTTGCTTTGCTCATAGCCTAGCTGGTAAGGCGGTTAGTGAGCTCACAGTGCCAGCTGCCCACGCTGCCTCCTCTCTGCGTGCCAGCTCTGTGGGCAGCTGTCGGGCAGCAGGGTGTGGAAGCAGCTGGCATACTGTCCTGCTACTGGGTCACTCCTGGTGGCATGTCCTATACTGAGAACATGCCCAAAACGTCACTTTTCCAGATCAGAAACAGTTTGGGTACTTGCCCATGGTCAGGAATAGTCTGGGTTCGTGCCCACGGTCAAGAATAGTCTGGGTACATGCCCACGGTCAGGAATAGTCTGGGTACATGCCCACGGTCAGGAATAGTCTGGGTACGTGCCCACGGTCAGGAATAGTCTGGGTACGTGCCCACGGTCAGGAATAGTCTGGGTATATGCCCACCATCAGGAATAGTCTGGGTACGTGCCCACCATCAGGAATACTCTGGGTACGTGCCCACCATCAAGAATAGTCTGAGTACGTGCCCACAGTCAGGAATAGTATGAGTACGTGTCCACAGTCAAGAATAGTCTGGGTTCGTGCCCATGGTCAGGAATAGTCTGGGTACATGCCCACAGTCAGGAATAGTATGGGTACGTGCCCTCCATCAGGAATAGTCTGTGTATATGCCCACCATCAGGAATAGTCTGGGTACGTGCCCACCATCAGGAATAGTCTGGGTACATGCCCATGGTCAGGAATAGTCTGGGTACGTGCCCACCATCAGGAATAGTCTGGGTACATGCTCACGGTCAGGAATAGTCTGGGTACATGCCCACCATCAGGAATAGTCTGGGTACGTGCCCACCATCAGGAATAGTCTGGGTGCGTGCCGACCATCAGGAATAGTCTGGGTACGTGCCCACCATCAGGAATAGTCTGGGTACGTGCCCTCCATCAAGAATAGTCTGAGTACGTGCCCACAGTCAGGAATAGTATGAGTACGTGTCCACAGTCAAGAATAGTCTGGGTTCGTGCCCATGGTCAGGAATAGTCTGAGTACATGCCCACAGTCAGGAATAGTATGGGTACGTGCCCTCCATCAGGAATAGTCTGTGTATATGCCCACCATCAGGAATAGTCTGGGTACGTGCCCACCATCAGGAATAGTCTGGGTACATGCCCATGGTCAGGAATAGTCTGGGTACGTGCCCACCATCAGGAATAGTCTGGGTACATGCTCACGGTCAGGAATAGTCTGGGTACATGCCCACCATCAGGAATAGTCTGGGTACGTGCCCACCATCAGGAATAGTCTGGGTGCGTGCCGACCATCAGGAATAGTCTGGGTACGTGCCCACCATCAGGAATAGTCTGGGTACGTGCCCTCCATCAGGAATAGTCTTGGTACGTGCCCAACATCAGGAATAGTCTGGGTACGTGCCCACTATCAGGAATAATCTGGGTACGTGCCCACCATCAGGAATAGTCTGGGTACGTGCCCACAATCAGGAATAGTCTGGGTACGTGCCCCCATCATGAATAGTCTGGGTACGTGCCCACAATCAGGAATAGTCTGGGTACATGCCCATGGTAAGGAATAGTCTGGGTACGTGCCCACCATCAGGAATAGTCTGGGTGCGTGCCAACCATCAGGAATAGTCTGGGTACGTGCCCACCATCAGGAATAGTCTGGGTACATGCCCTCCATCAGGAATAGTCTGGGTACGTGCCCACCATCAGGAATAGTCTGGGTACGTGCCCTCCATCAGGAATAGTCTGGGTACGTGCCAACAATCAGGAATAGTCTGGGTACGTGCCCACCATTAGGAATAGTCTGGGTAAATGCCCACAATCAGGAATAGTATGGGTACGTGCCCACCATCAGGAATAGTCTGGGTACATGCCCACCATAAGGAATAGTCTGGGTACGTGTCCACCATCAGGAATAGTCTGGGTATGTGCCCACCATCAGGAATAGTCTGGGTACGTGCCCATGGTCAGGAATAGTCTGGGTTCGTGCCCATGGTCAGGAATAGTCTGAGTACATGCCCACAGTCAGGAATAGTATGGGTACGTGCCCTCCATCAGGAATAGTCTGTGTATATGCCCACCATCAGGAATAGTCTGGGTACGTGCCCACCATCAGGAATAGTCTGGGTACATGCCCATGGTCAGGAATAGTCTGGGTACGTGCCCACCATCAGGAATAGTCTGGGTACATGCTCACGGTCAGGAATAGTCTGGGTACATGCCCACCATCAGGAATAGTCTGGGTACGTGCCCACCATCAGGAATAGTCTGGGTGCGTGCCGACCATCAGGAATAGTCTGGGTACGTGCCCACCATCAGGAATAGTCTGGGTACGTGCCCTCCATCAGGAATAGTCTGGGTACGTGCCCACCATCAGGAATAGTCTGGGTACGTGCCCACCATCAGGAATAGTCTGGGTACGTGCCCACAATCAGGAATAGTCTGGGTACGTGCCCTCCATCATGAATAGTCTGGGTACGTGCCCACAATCAGGAATAGTCTGGGTACATGCCCACGGTCAGGAATAGTCTGGGTACGTGCCCACCATCAGGAATAGTCTGGGTGCGTGCCAACCATCAGGAATAGTCTGGGTACGTGCCCACCATCAGGAATAGTCTGGGTACGTGCCCTCCATCAGGAATAGTCTGGGTACGTGCCCACCATCAGGAATAGTCTGGGTACGTGCCCTGTCATGAATCCCCAATGGCTAGGGATAGCACAGGACAAGCAAAGTATAACAAATATCGGACGAGCTCTAGGGTGATGGAACCTGGGCTGACCGCTGCCCTACGCCTGACAAACGCAACTAGAGATAGCCAGGGAGCGTTCCTACGTTGGTTCTAGACGCCACGCACCAGCCTAAGAGCTAACTAGTACTGCAGAGAAAACAAGACCTCACTTGCCTCCAGAGGAATTAACCCCAAAGGTATAGTTGCCCCCCACATGTATTGACGGTGAAATGAGAGGAAGGCACACACATAGAGATGATGTATATAGCTTTAGCAAATAGAGGCCCGCTGAAAACTAGAAAGCAGAATGATACAAAAGGGGACTGAGCGGTCAGCAAAAAACCCTAATCAAAAAAACCATCCTGAGATTACAAGAACCCATGTGCCAACTCATGGCACATGGGAAGAACCTCAGTCCACTAGAGCAACCAGCTAGCATAGAGACATTCTAAGCAAGCTGGACCAAAAACCATACAACTGAAAATCAGCACTTAGCTTATCCTGAAAGATCTGGGAGCAGGTAGGCAGGAACCAAACAGAGCACATCTGAACACATTGATAGCCGGCAAGGGAAATGACAGAAAGGCCAGGTAAAATAGGAAACACCCAGCCTCTGATGGACAGGTGGAAACCAAAGGCCGCAACCCACCAAAGTCACCCAGTACCAGCAGTAACCACCAGAGGGAGCCCACCAACAGAATCCACAACAGTACCCCCCCCCTTGAGGAGGGGTCACCGAACCCTCACGAGAACCCCCAGGGCGATCAGGGTGAGCTCTATGGAAGGCGCGGACCAAATCAGTCGCGTGAACATCGGAGGCGACCACCCAGGAATTATCCTCCTGACCATAACCCTTCCACTTAACCAAATACTGGAGTTTGCGTCTGGAAACACGAGAATCCAAGATCTTTTCAACAACATACTCCAATTCTCCCTCCACCAGCACCGGAGCAGGAGGCTCGACCGAAGGAACAACGGGCACCTCATACCTCCGCAACAACGACCAATGGAACACATTATGAATAGCAAACGATGCTGGGAGATCCAAACGAAAAGATACAGGGTTAAGAATCTCCGAGATCCTATAAGGACCGATGAACCGAGGCTTGAACTTAGGAGAAGAGACCTTCATAGGGACAAAACGAGAAGACAACCACACCAAGTCCCCAACAAGAAGTCGGGGACCCACGCTGCGACTGCGATTAGCAAACTGCTGAGTCTTCTCCTGAGATAACTTCAAATTGTCCACCACCTGATTCCAAATCTGATGTAGCCTGTCCACCACCACGTCCACTCCAGGACAATCCGAAGATTCCCCCTGACCAGAGGAAAAACGAGGATGAAACCCCGAATTACAAAAAAAAGGAGAGACCAACGTGGCAGAACTAGCCCGATTATTAAGAGCAAATTCGGCCAGTGGCAAAAAAGCAACCCAGTCATCCTGATCATCAGAAACAAAACACCTCAAATAAGTCTCCAAGGTCTGATTAGTTCGCCCCGTCTGGCCATTCGTCTGAGGATGGAATGCAGACGAGAAAGACAAATCAATGCCCATCTTGGCACAAAACGTCCGCCAAAATCTAGACACAAACTGGGATCCCCTGTCAGAAACGATATTCTCCGGAATCCCATGCAAACGAACCACGTTCTGAAAAAACAAAGGAACCAACTCAGAGGAGGAGGGTAACTTAGGCAAGGGCACCAAATGAACCATCTTAGAAAAGCGGTCACACACAACCCAGATAACGGACATTTTCTGTGAAACCGGGAGATCAGAAATAAAATCCATGGAAATGTGCGTCCAAGGCCTCTTCGGGATGGGCAAAGATAACAACAACCCACTAGCCCGTGAACAGCAAGGCTTAGCTCGAGCACACACTTCACAAGACTGCACAAAGGTACGCACATCCCTAGACAAGGAAGGCCACCAAAAAGACCTGGCCACCAAATCTCTTGTACCAAATATTCCAGGATGACCAGCCAACACAGAAGAATGGACCTCGGAGATGACTCTACTGGTCCAATCATCCGGAACAAACAGTCTTTCTGGTGGACATCGATCCGGTTTATCCACCTGAAACTCCTGCAATGCGCGTCGCAAGTCTGGGGATACGGCGGACAATATTACCCCATCCCTAAGGATACCAGCAGGCCCAGTGTCTCCAGGAGAATCAGGCACAAAACTCCTGGAAAGAGCATCTGCCTTCACATTCTTTGAACCTGGCAGGTATGAAACCACGAAATTGAAACGAGAAAAAAATAATGACCAACGAGCCTGTCTAGGATTCAAACGCCTGGCAGACTCAAGGTAAATGAGATTCTTGTGATCAGTCAAGACCACCACGCGATGTTTAGCACCCTCAAGCCAATGACGCCACTCCTCAAATGCCCACTTCATGGCCAAAAGCTCCCGATTACCCACATCATAATTGCGCTCGGCGGGCGAGAATTTTCTAGAGAAGAAAGCACATGGCTTCGTCACCGAGCCATTAGAACTTCTCTGTGACAAAACCGCCCCCGCTCCAATCTCGGAAGCATCAACCTCCACCTGAAAAGGAAGTGAAACATCTGGTTGACACAACACAGGAGCAGAAGAAAACCGGCGCTTAAGTTCCCGAAAGGCCTCCACGGCCGCAGGAGACCAATCAGCAACATCAGCACCCTTTTTAGTCAAATCAGTCAAAGGTTTAACAATACTGGAAAAATTAGCAATGAACCGACGATAAAAATTAGCAAACCCCAAGAACTTCTGAAGGCTCTTAACAGATGTAGGTTGTGTCCAGTCACAAATAGCCTGAACCTTAACGGGATCCATCTCAATAGTAGAAGGAGAAAAAATGTACCCCAAAAAAGAAATCTTCTGGACTCCGAAGAGACACTTTGAGCCCTTCACAAACAGAGAATTGGCCCGCAAAACCTGAAACACCTTACTGACCTGTAGAACATGAGACTCCCAGTCATCAGAAAACACCAAAATATCATCCAAATACACAATCATAAACTTATCCAGATATTCACGGAAAATATTGTGCATAAAGGACTGAAAGACTGACGGAGCATTGGAGAGTCCAAAAGGCATTACCAAATACTCAAAATGGCCCTCAGGCGTATTAAATGCGGTTTTCCACTCATCACCCTGTTTTATCCGCACCAGATTATACGCACCACGAAGATCTATTTTAGTGAACCACCTAGCCCCCTTAATGCGAGCAAACAAATCAGTAAATAATGTCAATGGATACTGGTATTTGACTGTAATCTTATTCAGAAGGCGATAATCTATACAAGGCCTCAGGGAACCATCTTTTTTTGCCACGAAAAAAAAACCTGCTCCCAGAGGGGACGAAGATGGACGAATATGTCCCTTTTCCAAGGACTCCTTAATATAATTCCGCATAGCAGTATGCTCTGGCAGTGACAGATTAAATAAACGACCCTTAGGGAACTTACTGCCAGGAATCAATTCTATAGCACAGTCACACTCTCTATGAGGAGGGAGCGAATTGAGCTTAGGCTCCTCAAAAACATCCTTATAATCTGACAAAAACGCAGGGATCTCCGAAGGAGTCGATGAAGCGATAGAAATCGGAGGTGCATCATCATGAACCCCCTGACATCCCCAGCTTAGCACAGACATTGTTTTCCAGTCCAGGACAGGATTATGAGTTTGTAACCATGGCAGACCAAGCACTAGTACATCATGTAAATTATACAGTACAAGGAAGCGAATCACCTCCTGATGAACGGGAGTCATGCGCATGGTCACTTGTGTCCAATACTGCGGTTTATTCATAGCCAATGGTGTAGAATCAATTCCCTTCAGAGGAATAGGAACTTCCAGAGGCTCTAGACTAAAACCGCAGCGTTTAGCAAATGACCAATCCATAAGACTCAGGGCAGCGCCTGAATCCACATAGGCATCGACGGAAAGACAGTGAAAAAATCAGAGTCACAGACAAAATGAACTTAGACTGCAGAGTATCAATGGCAAAAGATTTATCAACCCTTTTTGTGCGTTTAGAGCATGCTGATATAACATGAGCTGAATCACCACAATAAAAACACAAACCATTTTTCCGCCTATAATTTTGCCGTTCACTTCTGGACTGAATTCTATCACATTGCATAGTCTCAGGTGCCTGTTCAGAAGACACCGCCAACTGGTGCACGGGTTTGCGCTCCCGTAAACGCCGATCAATCTGAATGGCCATAGCCATAGACTCATTCAGACCTGTAGGCGCAGGGAACCCCACCATAACATCCTTAATGGCCTCAGAAAGACCATTTCTGAAGTTTGCAGCCAGGGCGCACTCATTCCACTGAGTAAGCACCGACCATTTCCGAAATTTCTGACAATATATTTCCGCTTCATCATGCCCCTGAGAGAGGGCTAATAAAGCCTTTTCAGCCTGAATCTCTAGGTTAGGTTCCTCATAGAGCAATCCCAATGCCAGAAAAAACGCATCCACACTGAGCAACACAGGATCCCCTGGTGCCAATGCAAATGCCCAATTCTGAGGGTCGCCCCGCAGGAACGATATAACAATCTTGACCTGTTGAGCAGGGTCTCCAGAGGAGCGAGATTTCAAAGAGAGAAACAATTTACAATTGTTCCTGAAATTCAGGAAGGTAGATCTATCTCCAGAAAAAAACTCTGGAATAGGAATTCTAGGTTCAGACATGGGAGTGTGAACAACGAAATCCTGTATGTTTTGAACCTTTGCCGCGAGATTACTCAGGCTGGAAGCCAAACTCTGGACATCCATGATAAACAGCTAAGATCAGAGCCATTCAAGGGTATAGAGGAGGTAAGAAGCAGCTAGACAGCAATTAAGGGCTAGGCAGCAAAACTCTGAAGGAAAAAAAAAAAAAAAAAAAAATTTTCCTTGAACACTTCTTTTCCTCCTGCTTCAGCCCAAACAATTAACACTTTGTGGGCCGGCTATACTGTCAAGAATCCCCAATGGCTAGGGATAGCACAGGACAAGCAAAGTATAACAAAAATCGGACGAGCTCTAGGGTGATGGAACCTGGGCTGACCGCTGCCCTACGCCTGACAAACGCAACTAGAGATAGCCAGGGAGCGTTCCTACGTTGGTTCTAGACGCCACGCACCAGCCTAAGAGCTAACTAGTACTGCAGAGAAAACAAGACCTCACTTGCCTCCAGAGGAATTAACCCCAAAGGTATAGTTGCCCCCCACATGTATTGACGGTGAAATGAGAGGAAGGCACACACATAGAGATGATGTATATAGCTTTAGCAAATAGAGGCCCGCTGAAAACTAGAAAGCAGAATGATACAAAAGGGGACTGAGCGGTCAGCAAAAAACCCTAATCAAAAAAACCATCCTGAGATTACAAGAACCCATGTGCCAACTCATGGCACATGGGAAGAACCTCAGTCCACTAGAGCAACCAGCTAGCATAGAGACATTCTAAGCAAGCTGGACCAAAAACCAAACAACTGAAAATCAGCACTTAGCTTATCCTGAAAGATCTGGGAGCAGGTAGGCAGGAACCAAACAGAGCACATCTGAACACATTGATAGCCGGCAAGGGAAATGACAGAAAGGCCAGGTAAAATAGGAAACACCCAGCCTCTGATGGACAGGTGGAAACCAAAGGCCGCAACCCACCAAAGTCACCCAGTACCAGCAGTAACCACCAGAGGGAGCCCACCAACAGAATCCACAACAGTGCCCTCCATCATGAATAGTCTGGGTACGTGCCCACAATCAGGAATAGTCTGGGTACGTGCCAACAATCAGGAATAGTCTGGGTACGTGCCCACCATCAGGAATAGTCTGGGTAAATGCCCAAAATCAGGAGTAGTCTGGGTACGTGCCCACCATCAGGAATAGTCTGGGTACATGCCCACCATAAGGAATAGTCTGGGTACGTGTCCACCATCAGGAATAGTCTGGGTACATGCCCACCATCAGGAATAGTCTGGGTAAGTGCCGACAATCAGGAATAGTCTGGGTACGTGCCCACCATCAGGAATAGTTTGGGTAAATGCCCACAATCAGGAATAGTCTGGGTACGTGCCCACCATCAGGAATAGTCTGGGTACGTGCCCACCATCAGGAATAGTCTGGGTACGTGCCCACCATCAGGAATAGTCTGGGTACATGCCCACCATAAGGAATAGTCTGAGTACGTGTCCACCATCAGGAATAGTCTGGGTATGTGCCCACCATCAGGAATAGTCTGGGTACGTGCCCATGGTCAGGAATAGTCTGGGTTCGTGCCCATGGTCAGGAATAGTCTGAGTACATGCCCACAGTCAGGAATAGTATGGGTACGTGCCCTCCATCAGGAATAGTCTGTGTATATGCCCACCATCAGGAATAGTCTGGGTACGTGCCCACCATCAGGAATAGTCTGGGTACATGCCCATGGTCAGGAATAGTCTGGGTACGTGCCCACCATCAGGAATAGTCTGGGTACATGCTCACGGTCAGGAATAGTCTGGGTACATGCCCACCATCAGGAATAGTCTGGGTACGTGCCCACCATCAGGAATAGTCTGGGTGCGTGCCGACCATCAGGAATAGTCTGGGTACGTGCCCACCATCAGGAATAGTCTGGGTACGTGCCCAACATCAGGAATAGTCTGGGTACGTGCCCACCATCAGGAATAGTCTGGGTATGTGCCCACCATCAGGAACAGTCTGGGTACGTGCCCACAATCAGGAATAGTCTGGGTACATGCCCACGGTCAGGAATAGTCTGGGTACGTGCCCACCATCAGGAATAGTCTGGGTGCGTGCCAACCATCAGGAATAGTCTGGGTACGTGCCCACCATCAGGAATAGTCTGGGTACGTGCCCTCCATCAGGAATAGTCTGGGTACGTGCCCACCATCAGGAATAGTCTGGGTACGTGCCCTCCATCAGGAATAGTCTGGGTACGTGCCAACAATCAGGAATAGTCTGGGTACGTGCCCACCATCAGGAATAGTCTGGGTAAATGCCCACAATCAGGAATAGTCTGGGTACGTGCCCACCATCAGGAATAGTCTGGGTACATGCCCACCATAAGGAATAGTCTGGGTACGTGTCCACCATCAGGAATAGTCTGGGTACGTGCCGACAATCAGGAATAGTCTGGGTACGTGCCCACCATCAGGAATAGTCTGGGTAAATGCCCACAATCAGGAATAGTCTGGGTACGTGCCCACCATCAGGAATAGTCTGGGTACATGCCCACCATAAGGAATAGTCTGGGTACGTGTCCACCATCAGGAATAGTCTGGGTACGTGCCGACAATCAGGAATAGTCTGGGTACGTGCCCACCATAAGGAATAGTCTGGGTACGTGTCCACCATCAGGAATAGTCTGGGTACGTGCCGACAATCAGGAATAGTCTGGGTACGTGCCCACCATCAGGAATAGTCTGGGTAAATGCCCACAATCAGGAATAGTCTGGGTACGTGCCCACCATCAGGAATAGTCTGGGTACGTGCCCACCATCAGGAATAGTCTGGGTACATGCCCAGAGTCAGGAATAGTCTGGGTGCGTGCCGACCATCAGGAATAGTCTGGGTACGTGCCCACCATCAGGAATAGTCTGGGTGCGTGTCGACCATCAGGAATAGTCTGGGTACGTGCCTACCATCAGGAATAGTCTGGGTACTTGCCCTCCATCAGGAATAGTCTGGGTACGTGCCCAACATCAGGAAGTCTGGGTACGTGCCCTCCATCAGGAATAGTCTGAGTACGTGCCCACCATCAGGAATAGTCTGGGTACGTGCCCTCCATCAGGAATAGTCTGGGTACGTGCCCACCATCAGGAATAGTCTGGGTACGTGCCCACCATCAAGAATAGTCTGGGTACATGCCCACGGTCAGGAACAGTGTGGGTACGTGCCCACCATCAGGAATAGTCTGGGTACATGCCCAACATTAGGAATAGTCTGGGTACGTGCCCACCATCAGGAATAGTCTGGGTACGTGCCCACAATCAGTAATAGTCTGGGTACGTGCCCACCATCAGGAATAGTCTGGGTATGTGCCCACCATCAGGAATAGTCTGGGTACGTGCCCACAATCAGGAATAGTCTGGGTACGTGCCCTCCATCAGGAATAGTCTGGGTACGTGCCCACCATCAGGAATAGTCTGGGTACATGCCCACGGTCAGGAATAGTATGGGTACATGCCCACGGTCAGGAATAGTCTGGGTACTTGCCCTCCATCAGGAATAGTCTGGGTACATGCCCACGGTCAGGAATAGTCTGGGTACTTGCCCTCCATCAGGAATAGTCTGGGTACATGCCCACGGTCAGGAATAGTCTGGGTACGTGCCCACCATCAGGAATAGTCTGGGTACATGCCTACGGTCAGGAATAGTCTGGGTACGTGCCCTCCATCAGGAATAGTCTGGGTACGTGCCCTCCATCAGGAATAGTCTGGGTACATGCCCACGGTCAGGAATAGTAGCGTTTTGGACGCTGTATACTTTCTAGAAATCCTATCTACTGTGCTTGTAATGTAGAACGCAAAATACGTAGTGCCCAAGATGTTCCTGATGGTGGGCACGTACCTAGACTGTGGGCATGTACCCTTAGAGTATGTACAAGTGACGCTTTTTACACCCTGAGATTTTTAAGAGGAAGAAGCTTCAGAAGATGCTGACAGCTTTATTTTCCTGAAGAGGTTTTCATTTTTCTCATTGACTTGTAGAATATAGAGTGTCTTCACAGTGAAAAATGCCTGCTCTTTCCTTTTAACCGTTTGGTGTCTTTGGAAACCTGAAACAGTTAAAAGACACTCAAAAGACTGCACATATGAACAGAAAGTGGGTTTTAACATAGATCCCCTTATATATCATTTCTATCTGCGGAGGATGGCGTTTGAGTCAAATTTCCCAAAATTTACATTTTCACACAAAATCAAACATTTTGAGATTTGGTTTGCAATAAAATAAACATTGCCCTGCACTATTTCCCACACTATAGAAACATCAGAGAACAGGATAATGTATGTTTGCATTTCTGCAGTGTCTACCCATAATGCCCTGCAGGAATGACATCTAGCGAGTTATCATACCTTGTACAGTGGTGGCCAGTCATTTTCCATCTCCAGAGTCACTGGGTAAGTCTGTCTCTTCTGTAGAATATAAGATTTTATGGTCAGCGGGGTCCTCTTTCTACTCCCGTAGTGTGTAAGCTCATATGATCGGTGGGGTCCTCTCTCTCCTGTTTAGTTTAAGCTCTTATGGTCTATTGAGTCCTCTCTCTCCTTTAGAGTGTAAGCTCTTATGGTTAGAAAAGCTCTCTCTCTCTTCTGTAGCGTGTAATCTCTTATGGTCAATGAGTGGGCGTCCTCTCTCTCCTACAGAGTGTAAGTTCTTATGGTAATGAGTCCTTTCTCTCTCTCCTGCAGAGTGTAAGCTCTAATGATCAGTGGAGTCCTCTTGCTCCTGTAGAATACAAGCTCTTATGGTCAGCAAAGTTCTCTCTCTTTTTTGTAGTGTGTAAACTCTTACGGTCAGTGGGGTCCTCTCTCTCCTGTAGATTTTAGACTCATATGGTCAGCAGTAGAGATGGGCTAACCATAACGGTAAAGTTCGAGGTCCGTGCATGACCCCTGAACACCAACGTCTCCTGGAAGTCCATGTTACTGTTCGGGTTCAGCAGCCCGAACAAAGCTTATTGAAAGGCTTCAGCTGTCAGCTTTATCTCGGCTGGTTATAATAAAACAAAGGTGTCCCCAAGCATTTACTTTTTTAAATATTTAAATAAATAATGTAAAAAAACGGGGGGAGGATATCTTTGGTAACCGGAAAAGCTAAAGCAGACAGCTGGGGGCTGGTATTCTCAGACTGGGAAGGTGCCATGGATTTTGGTCCCCCCCCGCAGCCACCCCAGAAAAGCGGGCAGAGAGGAACGAACAGACACGGGTTAAGTCAGCTAAATGCAGCAGGACAAATCAGGGTTTCACCAGAGTCAGCTCTTCACGCCGTAGGCAGGAAGTATAACTGACACTGCCTGCAGAATGCAGTGCAGAGAAATAGCAGACCTGAAACCGAATTCAGGCAGAAAGATATCCCCTAACATGACGAGACCGGGGAAAGGAGAGACTAATCCCAAAACCCAGTCTGGATCATGACAGTACCCTCCTCTCAAGGGGGGGGGGGGCGGACCCCCAGATTTGCCAGGATAACAAGCATGAAAAGCCCGAACCAACCGATCAGCATGGACTGATCGCGCCGGAACCCAAGATCGATCCTCAGGACCGTAACCCTTCCAATGCACCAAGTACTGAAGCGACCTGCGAACCATCTGAGAATCGACAATCCGTTCAACTTCATACTCAGCTTGTCCATCCACAGAAATTGGAGGTGAAGGGGATGGAGATCCAGCAGAGGAAGGTACAAATGACTTAAGAAGGGACTTATGAGACACATTGGGGATACGAAGCGATAGAGGTAAGCGTAAATGAAAGGCAACTGGATTGATAACCTCAATGATCTCGTAAGGACCAATAAACCTGGGACCCAGCTTAATAGAAGGAAGTTTCATACGTATGTTCCTGGTGGGTAACCAAACTTTATCTCCTAGCAGAAATTTAAGTTCTACGGATCGTCACTTATCAGTAAAATGTTTCTGTTTGCCCTGAGCCACCCCACAGTTCTTCCGGACCTCTCTCCAAACCTCCCCCAACCGTAGAACGCACGCATCAGCCCCTGGACACCCTGAATCCAGCCTGTAAAATTCACCAAAATGGGGGTGAAAACCGTAGTTATGGTAGTGGACTGATTAACCCGATTATTAAATGCGAACTCAGCCACGGGCAAAGAGAAACACCAGTCATCCTGCTGAGACGTAGCAAGACACCGCAAAATCTGTTCAAGTGACTGATTGGTCCTCTCTGTCTGACCGTTGGTCTTGGGATGGTAGGCTGAGGTGAAAGTCAAGCAAATACCCAAACTCTTACATAATGCCCTCCAAAATTTGGACACAAATTGCACCCCTCTGTCAGACACCAAATTCAGAGGCACGCCATGCAACCGCACAACATGCTCAATAAACAACTTAGATAGTGTTTCAGCGTTAGGTAATCTTACCAAAGGTACAAAATGCACATGTTTGCTAGATCTATCAACCACTACCCAGACCACAGTTTTGCCTTCGAAAGGAGGGAGATCAGTGATAAAATCCATGGAAAAATGAGTCCAAGGTCTATCCGGAATTGGCAATGGCACCAATTCCCCGGCCGGCCGGTTATGGGAGACTTTATCACGGGCACACATATCACAAGCAGGTACAAACACGTCAATATCAGAAGCCATGGAGGGGCACCAAAACAGTCTAGCAATAGCTCTCCAGGTAGCCGCGACTCCAGGGTGCCCACTAAGAGCAGATTCGTGGAACTCTCGGAGAACCTTCAACCGATACTGAAGTGGGACGAAGAGCTTGTTATCAGGCAATGACGGAGGAGCAAGAGACTGAACCTTACGGATTTCAAATTCCAATTCAGAAGACACCCTAGCCACGACCACCCCATGCTGAAGAATGGAGGAAGGAGGTACAGGAGGAGTTCTCGGATCCAAGCTGCGAGATAAGGCATCGGCCTTGACATTCTTGGAACCAGGCCGAAAGATGCTAGAAAAATGAAAGCGTGAAATAAAAAGCGACCACCTCGCCTGTCTAGGAGTTAAACGTTTGGTAGACTCAATGTAAGACAGATTTTTGTGGCCCGTAATCACCGTGATCCGATGAACTGCCCCCTCCAAAATATACCTCCATTTTTCAAAAGACAACTTTATGGCTAAAAACTCCCGATTTCCAACATTGTAATTTCTCTCAGCAGGAGAAAATTTCTTGGAGAAAAAGGCACAAGGTCTTAAGTTAGTCAAAGTAACGGGTTTTTTATTTCCTTGAGACAGCACCGCCTCCACTCCCACTTCAGATGTGTCCACCTCTACAATGAATGGTCCAGACAGATCAAGCTGGATCAACACAGGAGCAGACATACAACATTTTTTCAATGTAGAAAAAGCTTCAACTGCCGAGGATGACCAGTTTTTAAGATCAGCCCTCTTACAAGTGAGATCAGTGAGTTGCTTGACCACTTGAGAAAACCCCTTAATATTTGATAATAATTGGCAAAACACAAAAAACACTGAAGACCCTTGAGGTCTCTGGATTGCACCCAATCAACAATAGCCTGTATCTACCCAGGGTCCATACGAAACCCCTTGGCAGAAAGGATGAACCCCAGAAAGGACAGCTCTTGGACACAAAATGAACACTTCTAAGGTTTAGCGAACAGAAAGTTCTCCCGCAACCTCTGGAGAACTGCACGTAAATGACCCATGTGAGGGCATGACCAAATTTTCAAACAAACCCTCAGAGGTGAGAAATTCAGTTTTCCACTCATCCCCCTTTCGAATATGGATAAGATTATACGCTTCCTGTGGTTGGAAAACCACTTAGCCCCAGATAATTGGTTGTAAAGGTCAGGAATAAGCGGGAGGGGGTAGTTTTTTTTAAATTTAGTTTCCAAAAATCGAGGCAAGGCCGTAAACCACCATCTTTTTTTTTTTTACAAAAAAGAAACCCGCAGCCACAGGAGAAACAGAAGGACGGATGTGACCTTTTCATAAACTTTCTGAGATATACTCTTTCATAGTGGTAAGTTCCGAGCCGGAGAGATTGTAGAGACGGGCCTTGGGCAATTTAGCACTCGGAATGAGGTTTATAGTACAATCATAGGGGGCAATGTGGTGGCAAGACCTCAGCCTCTTTTTCGGAAAACACGTCCTTAAAATCTTTCAGGTACTCTGGAATACCCTCCAGATTAACGGACGACGCCATAACAGCAGAAAGACAACTTTTTGAACAATTAGGACCCCATTTCGCAATATCCCGAGATTGCTAGTCAATAAAAGGATTATGCAACTGTAGCCAGGGGAATCCCAACACCAGTCCTGCTGAAAGATTGTCCAGAACATAACATGAAATGCATTCCTGATGCAAAGAACCCACTTTGAGGAGAAACTACTCCGAGACAAGCTTAAAAATATTCTTAACCGGCGGTGTCTTATCAATGGCAATAATATGAATTGGGGTTTCAAGCCTAACTGTCCCTAACTTACTCTTGGATACCAAGGTTGAGTCAATGAAGTTCATGGACGACCCACAGTACACTAAAGCTGAAGTAGGTGTGTAACTATTCCCCCAACAAAGTTCCACGTCCAACAAAATCTATTGAAATGAGGAAAAAGGTACCTGAGAGTCTTGGTGATCTCCTCGGCAATCACCCAGACTTAGGCTTTTCCCGGCAACTTGTTAGTTGGTTGGCAAGAGGGGCAGTCCTTTTTCCAATGTCCAGGATTTGCACAATAAAAGCATAATTTCCTTTCCGTTGTCGCCTCCTCTCCATCTCCTTGAGGTTGGTGGCCCCAACCTCCATAGGTTCTGTATATGGCACCACATCAGAATTAGCAGGATGTAAAGGAACCTCTTGCTGCATTATGCCTCTCTCCTGCAACCTCTGATCCATACGAATTGCCTGAGTCATGGCCTCCAAGGAGCTGGATGACGGAGAGCCAGAGCTTCCTTAAGATGATTCCACAGTCCCCTCCTGAACTGACATCTTAGCACAGAGTCATTCCAGGACACCTCCTTAGACCACCGTCTAAACTTTGAACAATACCATTCAGCAGAGAGTTTACCCTGGGAAAGACCCATGATCATGCCCTCTGCCATCCTGGCCCCGTCCGGTTTGGCAAAAATCAGTCCTAAAGCCTCAAAGAACCTATCCACAGACACATGTTCAGGGGCAGTAACAGTTAAAGAAAAAGCCCAAGTTTGAGGACCCTCCTGGAGTAAAGAAATAATTATCCCCACCTGTTGACTCTCATCAACTGAGGATCGAGGTCTAAGGGAGAAAAGCAGCTTACAACTCTCCCTGAATGTACTGAATTTCTCCTTTTTGTACAGAGAAAGTATCAGGGAGCCTGACTGTAGGTTCAGGAGAGTGTAACAAAACATCTATGGGGTCTGAGTGCTTACATGCTGATTGTGTAGTAGAACCCTGAAAAGACTTAACCGTCTGAGTAAGTTCCCTCTGGAGTAGATTTTGGGAAGTGGCCAGGTCCCTATGTTCCACAGACAAATCCTGGATCATTTGAATCAGATTAGACATCTGATCCACCAGGGTATGGAGCGGATCCATAAAGAGAGGAACAAAAGAAAAAAAAATCTGTCTATGGTCAGTTATAATGTCTCGCTGCAGCTCTGCAGTTAAATGCAAATTCCACTAGGTGGCAGCATGGTGGAGAGAGGACTGAAAACCCATTCAGAGCAGACCAGCAGAACTGCAGTAAGGCTACCACCAGGTGGCATCAGAATAGTCAAACAAGCCAGGTCGATACCATAGAGTAGCGTAGTACAAAGGAAAATATCAAACACAGAGTCAAATGAGCACCAAGAGGTCTGTACCAGTCCGAAGTACCAGGAAGAGTAGACAGAGTCAAGTCACAGCCGTAGCAGATTCAAGTACCAGGGAGGGATGCACAGACACAGGCTAAGTCAGCTAAATGCAGCAGGACAAATCAGGGTTTCACCCGATTCAGGTCCTCACACCGTAGGCAGGAAGTGTAACTGACACTGCCTGCAGGATGCAGCGCAGAGAAATGGCAGACCTGAAACCGAAATGAGGCAGAAAGTTAACCCCTGACATGACCAGACCGGGGAAAGGAGAGACAAAACACGGTCTGGATCATGACAGTAAGCTCTAATGGTCAGCAGAGTTCTCTCTCTCTCTCTCTCCTCTATCCCCTCTCTCCCACGTGCATTTTCCGAATAATTACAAGCTTTCTAGTATTGAGATTTGCGTGAATTTATACACCGCAAATCAAATTTTGGGGGAAAATTTAGTGTAGTCTAATTCGAATTTCATAAGATTTTTAATAGAAATGCATGTGTTCATTCTTTTGAGCATTTAGATATTGTGTGCACATACCCTTATTGAATTCTTAGCCCACAAATATAATCTATACTAGATGGAGGCCCAATGCTATCGCATCGGGAGAGCGTTAATGTCGCGATAGGGGCAGGCTTTGCAGTGTTGAGAATCTCTCACCCCCCCACCCGTGTGCTCACCCACCTATCAGCGGTCGGGATCCCAGCGGCGGCTTGGATCCCAACGGCAGTCTGGATCCCAGCGGTGGGGAGGGGTCCTTGCGGCGTGGGGTTCTTGCGGCAGGGGAGTCCCAGCATTGGGGTGTCCGCTGGTGGTAACTTATATAAATAGATATACACACCGCCATCCCCTGTATGATATATATATATATATATATATATACACTGCGTGCAGAATTATTAGGCAAGTTGTATTTTAGAGGATTATTTTTATTATTGATCAACAACTATGTTCTCAATCAACCCAAAAGACTCATAAATATCAAAGCTTAATATTTTTGGAAGTTGGAGTGGGTTTTTTTTAGATTTGGCTATCTTAGGAGGATATCTGTTTGTGCAGGTAACTATTACTATGCAGAATTATTAGGCAACTTAATAAAAACCAAATATATTAACATCTCACTTGTTTATTTTCACCAGGTAAACCAATATAACTGCACAAAATATAGAAATAAACATTTCTGACATGCAAAAACAAAATCCCCCCAAAATTAGTGACCACTATATCCACCTTTCTTTATGCTGACACTCAGCAGCTTTCCATCCATAGATTCTGTCAGTTGCTTGATCTGTTTACGATCAACATCGCGTGCAGCAGCCATCACAGCCTCCCAGACACTGTTCCGAGAGGTAATAATAATAATTTTTATTTATATAGCGCCAACATATTCCGCAGAACTTTACAATTAAGCCGGGACATGTACAAACAATAAATTCGGTATGAGTTGAGACAATTTAAACAGTGACATTAGGAGTGAGGTCCCTGCTCGCAAGCTTACAATCTACAAGGAAATGGGGGGACACAATAGGTGAAAAGTGCTTGTTATTTCAGGTCTGGCAATTATAATACATAGGGATTTTCATACAAAGCTACATGATCCGGTCATCAGCCCGTGTGTTTAAGTGTAATAGTCAAGTATCAAGTGCAGTTATCATGTGCATGGAGGGTGTGGAGACAGATGAATAGTAGGGTGCAGATTCAGAGTAATATTTGGAAGGAGGGAACAGGGAAAAGTTAGTTTACTGAGTAGTTGGTGTGGTAGGCTTGTTTGAAGAGATGGGTTTTCAAAGCGTGCTTGAATAGGTCGGGGCTAGGTATCAGTCTGATCGTCTGGGGAAGTGCATTCCAGAGAGCACTGGAGATGGAGGTGTGAGGTTCAGATTACAGGGGATGTTAAGGTACCTTCACACTAAGCGACGCTGCAGCGATATCGACAACGATGCCGACCAGCGATATCACAGCAGGATCCAGATCGCTGCTGCGTGTCAAACACAACGATATCGCTATCCAGGACGCTGCAACGTCACGGATCGCTATCGTTATCGTTGCAAAGTCGCTTAGTGTGAATGTACCTTTAGTCTGAGGTCATTTGTAGAACGGAGGTCACGTGTAGGGCGATAGACAGAGATGAGAGAGGAGATATAAGGTGGTGCAGAACTGTGGAGAGCTTTGTGGGTGAGAGAGATGAGTTTATACTAGACCCTGTAGCGAATGGGTAGCCAGTGTAATGACTGGCACAAAATGGAGGCATCGGTGAAGCGGCTGGACAGAAATATGACTGGCTGCAGCATTCAAGATGGATTGGAGCGGAGAAAGTTTGGTAAGAGGGAGACCGATTAGAAGAGAGTTGCAGTAGTCCAGACGAGAATGAATAAGAGCGACAGTAAGAGTCTTAGCAGTTTCAACAGTGAGAAAAGGTCGGATTCTGGAGATATTTTTAAGATGCAGGTGACAAGAGTGAGTGAGTGATCGGATATAGGGAGTAAATGAAAGTTCAGTGTCGAATATGACCCCAAGACAGCGGGCATGCTGCTTGGGAGTTATGGTTGAACCCTCCAAGGTAATTTCGACGTTGGGTAGAGTGAGGTTAGTAGAAGGGAGAAACACAAGAAGTTCCGTTTTGGAGAGATTTAGTTTCAGGTAGAGGGAGGACATGAAGTTAGAGACAGCAGACAGACAATCCTTAGTATTTTGAATTAGGGTAGGGGTGATGTCGGGGGAAGAAGTGTATAATTGGGTGAGAGGTGGACTGTTTTCCCTCCCTGTAGATCTCACATTTTATGAGGGACCACAGGTTCTCTATGGGGTTCAGATCAGGTGAACAAGGGGGCCATGTCATTTTTTTCTTCTTTGAGACCTTTACTGGCCAGCCACGCTGTGGAGTAGTTGGAGGCATGTGATAGAGCATTGTCCTGCATGAAAATCATGTTTTTCTTGAACGATACCGACTTCTTCCTGTACCTCTGCTTGAAGAAGTTGTCTTCCAGAAACTGGCAGTAGGTCTGGGAGTTGAGCTTCACTCCATCCTCAACCAGAAAAGGTCCCACAAGTTTATCTTTGATGATACCAGCCCATAATTCACCGACTAAAGCACTAAATGAACGAATAAATCCAATACACAATAAAATGTACCGTTTACTAATATTAGAGATAAAAACGACAACACTCATGACCTAAAAAAGACTACTGTTTGGCTGAAAAAAGATACAGGGTGCACTCAGTCTCTAATACGTAGGCTGTCTGTGCCCTACCTTGCTGCGGAGGTTGGCACCCTATGAGAACTGCGCAATGGCGCCCCCGCTCAACGTAGGCTAGCCCTGACTCACCCTAGACAACCCTCAAGTGTGGAATTGGATAGACAAACAGCAGACCATACAAACAGACAAACAAATAGAATTGACCAGTGTGCTAAGTACTTAAAGCACATAAAAATAATGTGCAAGTGTGCTCTTTTAAATCAGCAGTAACGCACACTCAGTACATAATTGCACATATCCCCATCTAGCCTATAGCCTTCCTGTGGGATTTTCTCTGTACCTAAATTCGCTCTGCCTGTATGCGGGGGTTGGCACCCTAAAAATCCTGCGCAGTTGGCGCCCCCGCTCTCGTCGTGTGGCCCTAATATGCCCTAACACTGTCAGATGGTAAACCACCGAAAAATTGCAAAAAACAGGCCGAGCGTACAGACACTATTAAGTGTAAGAATAAACCATAGCACCTAATCAACAACATGTTAATTAGAAAACACAATAGTATGTCTCCTGATGAACCGACCTCGGAGAAACGCGTCGAGATGAACAGACTGAGATGAACATATTTTTATGTATAAGATTGGGGATTTACACATTTACTGTGTTTTCTAATTAACACGTTGTTGATTAGGTGCTATGGTTTATTCTTACACTTCATAGTGTCTGTACGCTCGGCCTGTTTTTTGCAATTTTTCGGTGGTTTACCATCTGGCAGTGTTAGGGCATATTAGGGCCAGACGACGAGAGCGGGGGAGCCAACTGCGCAGGATTTTTAGGGTGCCAACCCCCGCATACAGGCAGAGCGAATTTAGGTACAGAGAAAATCCCACAGGAAGGCTATAGGCTAGATGGGGATATGTGCAATTATGTACTGAGTGTGCGTTACTGCTGATTTAAAAGAGCACACTTGCACATTATTTTTATGTGCTTTAAGTACTTAGCACACTGGTCAATTCTATTTGTTTGTCTGTTTGTATGGTCTGCTGTTTGTCTATCCAATTCCACACTTGAGGGTTGTCTAGGGTGAGTCAGGGCTAGCCTACGTTGAGCGGGGGCGCCATTGCACAGTTCTCATAGGGTGCCAACCTCCGCAGCAAGGTAGGGCACAGACAGCCTACGTATTGGGGACTGAGTGCACCTTGTTTCTTTTTTCAGCCAAACAGTAGTCTTTTTTAGGTCGTGAGTGTTGTCGTTTTTATCTCTAATATTAGTAAATGGTACCTTTTATTGTGTATTGGATTCATTCGTTCATTTAGTGCTTTAGTCGGTGAATTATTTTGTTTTTTGGGCACTTACATTAATTGTTTCTGTGATACGATACCAGCCCATACCAGTACCCCACCTCCACCTTGCTGGCGTCTGAGTCTGATTGGAGCTCTCTGCCCTTTACTGATCCAGCCTCTGGCCCATCCATCTGGCCCATCAAGAGTCACTCTCATTTCATCAGTCCATAAAACCTTTGAAAAGTCAGTCTTAAGATATTTCTTGACCCAGTCTTGACGTTTTATCTTATGTTTCTTGTTCAAAGGTGGTCGTTTTTCAGCCTTCCTTACCTTGGCCATGTCCCTGAGTATCGCACACCTTGTGCTTTTTGATACTCCAGTAACGTTGCAGCTCTGAAAAATTGCAAAACTGGTGGCAAATGGCATCTTGGCAGCTTCATGCTTGATTTTCCTCAATTTATGGGCAGTTATTTTGCGCCTTTTTTGCCCAACACGCTTTTTGTGACCCTGTTGGCTATTGGCCATAAAAAGCTTGATTGTTCGGTGATCAAGCTTCAAAAGTTAGGCAATTTCAAGACTGCTGCATCCCTCTGCAAGACATCACACAATTTTGGTCTTTTCAGAGCCCGTCAAATCTCTCTTCTGACTCATTTTGCCAAAGGAAAGGAAGTTGCCTAATAATTAAGCACACCTTATATAGGGTGTTGATGTCATTAGACAACACCCCTCCTCATTACAGAGATGCAAATCACCTGATTTACTTAATTGGCAGTAGGCTCTCAAGCCTGAACAGCTTGGAGTATGACAACATGTATAAAAAGTATAAACCTTCTGCATACGTCTCCAGCTGTGCCACTTGATCCATTGGAAGAATTTAATATGCCATTGAATTTGGATCCAACCCTTTGCATCAATTGGAAGATTTTGCACTTGCATCTACTTTTGTATTAATTATCATATGCTGTATTTTTATGCAAATAGTGTTGTCTGATATTATGGTATGATTAATTTAATTATTTATTTGGGGCTGTCCTGCAGTAACTTCTGTCTATCCAGTGGCTCCTCATCTGCCGCGGCGTCTTCCCAGCCTCTCACACATGCTTTCATGCATGCGTGGTTGTGCCTGACGCCGGCGGCCACTGTAGGACCTGCGGAGTGCAGGACACATGCGCCAAGATACCAATATTATTGGCCGAGACACATCATGTGACCGACATTAGATGAGTCACCAATGGGATAAAAAGGTCCTTGCGTGCAGTAAGAGTTTTCCCCTTGAGAAAGCAAAAAACAAGCGAAATGTAAGTTGGGGGCTCTGTTGGATTCCTCTGGTGCCATCCACCCCATTCTGGTGTTAGCTGCTGGTAAGCGCCATTTACAGCTATTTGCTTTGATTATTATATGGTTACTTTGGGTTAGCACTTCATTTCTTTTTTTTCCTTTAGTGCTATTCATTTTGTTTGGTGCTGGCTGCAGGGAAGTGCTATTGTATAAGGATTTATTCAATGAGACCATACTATTGCACTATATTAGCACTTTCATTATGGCGTGCCTTCCTGAATTATGTGATACTGGCAGCTACGTGGGGTATATGGCACTCATGATCTTTGGTGTCATCCTGTTGTAATTTTTACTGTGTGTTACACTTTATTAAATTTTCACAATAAAATACTCTTTTTAACCTAAGTACTCCCTTTTCCTCTTAATTTTTCTAGATTGTCAGAAGTTGTAGTTTTCCGCTCGGAATTTATTGTGGGCAGCGAGGTGCGCAGTGTGAGTTGTGATGTGTGAGGTGTGTGCACGGTGTCCCAGCAGCGGGGGGTCCGGCGATGACCCGCTGGTGGTACTGCGCAAGGGCCTGGTACCACCACCGGGTGCCATATTGGAATACCCATCACTTGGGTATTCCAATATGGCGGTCAGCGAACTTCCGGTGAGGCGCGGTGGATTGTCTGATTCGAAGACATCCAGATGGAAGTGGATGACAGACAATTTAAGGTGATTATATAAATAGGTATTATGTGTGTACATATCTGCAATTCCCTTGTGTGTATATATATGTATATGACTTCCTACACTTTCAATCCTATATAGAGCAGGACAGTGATGGAAAATAAGTTCCACACCAATGTCATAAAATACAATGTCATCTGCTGATGAGTACCAGGGAGGCCAGCGCTACAACTATCTTTTTTGCACTTCCCAATGACCATGTATACTCAGAGCTGGATTCAGATGTACAGGTGCTTCTCACAAAATTAGAATATCATCAACAAGTTAATTTATTTCAGAGTCATTACAAACAGAGTGATCTAGTTCAAGTTGATGATTACGGCTTACAGCCAATGAAAACCCAAAAGTCATTATCTCAGTAAATTAGATTAATTAGCAAAAACACCAACAAAGGCTTCCTAAGCGTCTAAAAAGGTTCCTTAGTCTGTTTCAGAAGGCTTCACAATCATGGGGAAGACTGCTGGCTTGACAGATGTTCAGAAGGCAGTCATTGACACACTCCACAAGGAGGGTAAGCCACAAAAGGTAATTGTTAAAGAAGCTGGCTGTTCTGTCATGGTTCCCAATGGCAAGGGAACGTAAAAACACATAAGTAACGAACGAGCTCTCGGGTGATGGAAACTCGAGTTGACCGTGAGCTAAATCTACCACACAACTAACAGTAGCCAGGGAGCATACCTACGGCTTCCTATATGCCACGCGCCAGCCGGAGGACTAACTACGCCTGGTAGAGGAAGAAACAGACCTGGCTTACCTCTAGGGAAATACCCCAAAAGATGATAGCAGCCCCCCACATGTAATAACGGTGAATTAAGAGGAAAAGACATACACAGTATGAAAGTAGATTTAGCAAAGAGAGGTCCACTTACTAGATAGCAGAAGGATACAAAAGAGGACTTCACGGTCAACTGAAAACCCTTTCAAAAACCATCCTGAAATTACTTTAAGACTCCTGTGTCAACTCCTGACACAGGAGTGGCAATTTCAGCCCGCAAGAGCTTCCAGCTACAGAGAATTACAAAAACTGCAAACTGGACAAAAGGTACAAAACAAAAGGACAAAGTCCACTTAGCTGATCAGCAGACTAGTAGCAGGAACATGCAACCAAAGGCTCTGGTTACAATGATGACCGGCAAGGAAATGACTGGAGAGCAAGGCTAAATAGGAAACTCCCAAACACTGATGGAAGCAGGTGAACAGAAGAAGCAAAGTGCAAACAAGTCACCAGTACCACCAGCAACCACCAGGGGAGCCCAAAAAGCGGATACACAACAGTACCCTCCCCTTAAGGAGGGGGCACCGAACCCTCACAAGAACCGCCAGGGCGATCTGGATGAGCCCTATGAAAGGCACGAACCAAATCCGAGGCATGAACATCAGAGGCAGTTACCCAAGAATTATCTTCCTGACCATAGCCTTTCCATTTAACCAGATATTGAAGTCTCCGTCTGGAAATACGGGAGTCCAAGATCTTCTCCACGACGTACTCCAATTCACCCTCCACCAGCACAGGAGCAGGAGGTTCAGTAGAAGGAACCACCGGTACCTCATATCTCCGCAACAGCGACCGATGGAACACATTATGGATAGCGAAAGATGCCGGGAGGTCCAAACGAAAGGAGACAGGGTTAAGAATCTCCAAAATCCTATAAGGACCGATGAACCGAGGCTTAAATTTAGGAGAAGAAACCCTCATAGGGACAAAACGGGAAGACAACCACACCAAGTCCCCAACACGAAGGTGGGGGCCAACACGACGACGGCGGTTAGCAAACTGCTGAGTCCTCTCCTGGGACAATTCCAAATTATCCACCACTTGTCCCCAAATCTGATGCAACCGATCCACTACCGCATCCACTCCAGGACAATCCGAAGATTCAACCTGACCAGATGAAAAACGCGGATGAAACCCTGAATTGCAAAAGAAAGGAGAAACCAAAGTGGCAGAACTAGCCCGATTATTAAGAGCAAACTCCGCCAACGGCAGAAAGGCAACCCAATCATCCTGATCCGCAGACACAAAACACCTCAAATAAGTCTCCAAAGTTTGATTAGTTCGTTCCGTCTGGCCATTGGTCTGAGGATGGAATGCAGACGAAAAAGACAAATCAATGCCCAACCTGGCACAGACTGCCCGCCAAAATCTAGACACGAACTGGGTACCCCTGTCAGAAACGATGTTTTCCGGAATACCAAGCAGGCGAACCACATTTTGAAAAAACAGAGGGACCAACTCAGATGAGGAAGGCAACTTAGGCAATGGCACCAAATGAACCATTTTAGAAAAACGGTCACACACCACCCAGATGACAGACATCTTCTGAGAAACAGGGAGGTCCGAGATAAAGTCCATAGAGATGTGTGTCCAAGGCCTCTTCGAAATAGGCAAGGGCAACAACAACCCACTAGCCCTAGAACAACAAGGCTTGGCCCGAGCACACACATCGCAAGACTGCACAAAAACACGCACATCTCGAGACAGGGAAGGCCACCAGAAGGATCTAGCCACCAAATCTCTGGTGCCAAAAATTCCCGGATGACCTGCCAGAGTAGAAGAATGAACTTCCGAGATGACTTTAGTGGTCCACTCGTCAGGAACAAACAGTCTACCAGACGGACAACGATCATGTCTATCCGCCTGAAATTCTTGCAAAGCACGTCGCAAATCAGGAGAGACAGCAGACAAAACCACTCCATCCTTAAGGACACCAGCAGGTTCAGAATTCCCAGGAGAGTCAGGCTCAAAACTCCTAGAAAGAGCATCTGCCTTCACATTCCTAGAACCCGGTAAGTACGAGACCACAAAATTAAACCGGGAAAAGAACAACGACCAACGTGCCTGTCTAGGATTCAGGCGCCTGGCAGACTCCAAATAAATTAAATTCTTGTGATCAGTCAAAACTACCACCTGATGTTTGGCACCCTCAAGCCAATGACGCCACTCCTCAAATGCCCACTTCATGGCCAAAAGCTCCCGATTACCAACATCATAATTTCGCTCGGCGGCCGAAAATATTCACGAAAAGAACGCACAAGGTCTCATCACTGAGCAGTCTGGACTTTTCTGCGACAAAACCGCCCCCGCTCCAATCTCAGAAGCATCGACCTCAACCTGAAAGGGAAGGGAAACATCAGGCTGGCGCAACACAGGGGCAGACAAAAAGCGGCGCTTAAGCTCCCGAAAGGCCTCCACAGCAGCAGGGGACCAATTGGGAACATCAGCACCCTTCTTAGTCAAATCCGTCAGAGGTTTAGCAACGCCAGAAAAACCAGCTATAAATCGACGATAAAAATTAGCAAAGCCCAAGAATTTCTGGAGACTCTTCAGAGAAGTAGGCTGCGTCCAGTCGTAAATAGCCCGAACCTTGACAGGGTCCATCTCAATAGAAGAAGGGGAAAAAATGTACCCCAAAAAGGAAATCTTTTGAACCCCAAAAACACACTTTGAACCCTTTACACACAAAGAATTCTCCCGCAAAACCTGAAAAACCCTCCTGACCTGCTGAACATGAGACTCCCAGTCATCAGAAAAAATCAAAATATCATCCAAGTACACTATCATAAATTTATCCAAATATTCACGGAAAATATCATGCATTAAGGACTGAAAGACAGAAGGTGCATTAGAAATGCCGAAAGGCATTACCAAATACTCAAAATGGCCCTCAGGCGTATTAAATGCGGTTTTCCACTCATCCCCCTGCTTAATTCGCACCAAATTATACGCCCCACGAAGATCAATCTTAGAGAACCACTTAGCCCCCCTTATGCGAGCAAACAAATCAGTCAGCAAAGGCAACGGATACTGATATTTGACTGTAATTTTATTCAGGAGTCGATAATCAATACAAGGCCTCAGAGAGCCATCCTTTTTAGAGACAAAGAAAAAACCGGCTCCTAAAGGTGATGAAGAAGGACGAATATGTCCCTTTTCCAGGGACTCCTTAATATACTCGCGCATAGCAGCATGTTCAGGTACAGATAGGTTAAACAAACGACCCTTTGGAAATTTACTGCCAGGAATCAGATGTATGGCGCAATCACAATCCCTGTGAGGAGGGAGTGAACCAATCTTAGGCTCTTCAAAAATATCACGATAATCAGACAAAAATGCCGGAATCTCAGATGGAATAGATGACAAAATGGGCACCATAGGAGTGTCCCCATGAGCCCCCCGACATCCCCAGCTTAACACAGACATAGCTTTCCAGTCAAGGACTGGGTTATGAGACTGTAACCATGGTAATCCAAGCACCAAAACATCATGTAAATTGTACAACACAAGGAAGCGAATCACCTCCTGATGGTCTGGAGTCATACGCATAGTCACTTGCGTCCAGAACTGTGGTTTATTACAAGCCAAAGGTGTAGAATCAATACCCTTCAGTGGTATAGGGACTTCCAGAGGCTCTAAATCAAACCCACAGCGCCTGGCAAAGGACCAGTCCATAAGACTCAGAGCGGCGCCCGAGTCCACATAGGCATCCACGGTAATAACTGATAATGAACAAATCAAGGTTACAGACAAAATAAATTTGGACTGTAAAGTGCCAATTGAAATGGACTTATCAACCTTCCTAGTACGCTTAGAGCATGCCGATATAACATGAGCAGAATCACCACAATAGAAGCATAACCCATTTTTACGCCTATAATTCTGCCGCTCGCTTCTGGACATAACTCTGTCACATTGCATTTTCTCTGGCGTCTCTTCAGAAGATACCGCCAAATGGTGCACGGGTTTGCGCTCCCGCAAACGCCGATCAATCTGAATTGCCATTGTCATGGACTCATTCAGACCTGTAGGCGCAGGGAACCCGACCATAACATCTTTAACGGCATCAGAAAGGCCCTCTCTGAAATTTGCCGCTAAGGCGCACTCATTCCACTGAGTAAGCACAGACCACCTACGAAATTTTTGGCAGTATATCTCCGCTTCATCTTGCCCTTGAGATAGGGCTATCAAAGCTTTTTCAGCTTGAATCTCCAAATTAGGTTCCTCATAAAGCAACCCTAAAGCCAGGAAAAACGCATCCACATTGAGCAACGCAGGATCCCCTGGTGCCAATGAAAATGCCCAATTTTGAGGGTCACCTCGCAGCAAAGAGATTACAATCTTAACCTGCTGGACAGGATCTCCTGAGGAGTGAGGTCTGAGAGAAAGGAATAATTTACAATTATATTTGAAATTCAAAAACCGAGATCTATCTCCGGAAAACACCTCTGGTGTAGGGATTTTAGGTTCAGAAATAGGAGCATGTATAACAAAATTTTGTAAATTTTGAACCTTCGTAGCAAGATTATTTAAACCTGCAGCCAAACTCTGGACATCCATGTTAAACAGCTAAGGTCAGAGCCATTCAAGGGTTAAGAGGAGGTAAGAAGCAGCTAGACAGCAATTAAGGGCTAGGCAGCAAAACTCTGAGGGAAAGAAAAAAAAAATTTCCCTTCAACACTTCTTTTTCTCCTGCTTCAGCCCAAACAATTAACACTTTGTGGCCGGTCATACTGTCATGGTTCCCAATGGCAAGGGAACGTAAAAACACATAAGTAACGAACGAGCTCTCGGGTGATGGAAACTCGAGTTGACCGAGAGCTAAATCTACCACACAACTAACAGTAGCCAGGGAGCATACCTACGGCTTCCTATATGCCACGCGCCAGCCGGAGGACTAACTACGCCTGGTAGAGGAAGAAACAGACCTGGCTTACCTCTAGGGAAATACCCCAAAAGATGATAGCAGCCCCCCACATGTAATAACGGTGAATTAAGAGGAAAAGACATACACAGTATGAAAGTAGATTTAGCAAAGAGAGGTCCACTTACTAGATAGCAGAAGGATACAAAAGAGGACTTCACGGTCAACTGAAAACCCTTTCAAAAACCATCCTGAAATTACTTTAAGACTCCTGTGTCAACTCCTGACACAGGAGTGGCAATTTCAGCCCGCAAGAGCTTCCAGCTACAGAGAATTACAAAAACTGCAAACTGGACAAAAGGTACAAAATAAAAGGACAAAGTCCACTTAGCTGATCAGCAGACTAGTAGCAGGAACATGCAACCGAAGGCTCTGGTTACAATGATGACCGGCAAGGAAATGACTGGAGAGCAAGGCTAAATAGGAAACTCCCAAACACTGATGGAAGCAGGTGAACAGAAGAAGCAAAGTGCAAACAAGTCACCAGTACCACCAGCAACCACCAGGGGAGCCCAAAAAGCGGATACACAACACTGTTCACAGAGTGCTGGCCATTATTTGACTTGTGTCTTGCATTTTTCTTCACTTTTTTTTCCTTTCTGCATTGTTAAAGGGAACCTGTCACCAGAAAAAATGCTATTAACCTGCAGATATAGGGTCAATCTGCAGGTTAATAGCGTTACTAACCTTCCCGGCTCCCTCACTTAGCCTAATGTTGCAGGCGGGAAATTAACTTTATTCCCCTTCAGAATTCGGGTTTCAGGCACTTGGATGGCACTGACGTGAGTATACAGAGCGATGGCTGTAACTGAGCCCCCGGCCCTGGCTGACAGCCAGCCCCAATACAGAGACAGATTCAGTCAGGGTCGGCGATGCGGTTACAGCCACCGCTTGCCACTCTGTATTCTCAGAGCGGTGACTGAGCCTACATCGGCGCCACCCAATAACTGAAACCCGGAGAATAAAGTTCATTTTCTCCACGCAGTGTTTGACTAAGTGAGGGCCCAGGCAGGTTAGTAACACTATTAACTTGCAGACTAACCCCATATCTGCAGGGTAATAGCGTTTTTTTCTGGTGATAGTTTCTCTTTAAATGCTAACAGTTGTCTCTGAGCTAGAAGGAGGAACCTATCTGATAAGTCATCTACTGTACATACAATTCAAAGACATAAAGGATTCCTGCTCTTCTGTCTCTTTGTAACATATTTTCAGAAAAGACAGCAGTTTTTCAGAATGGATGGTGGATTCAGGAGGCAAGAGGGAAAAAAAAGAAGTGTTTCACAAGTGGAGAAAGTACTGTTATGCAGTTTGCTGAAATGTCCATTTAAATGACCAGCCCAGCTTTATTATCGCAATGTTAATAAAAAGACCTGTAAGAATCCTATAAGAATTTATAAGGATTATGAGGTTATAATCCACTACAGTGGAATGTTTGTTAAATGGCATTTTCTGATGTGAAGCAGCATGTGTGCAATTTTCATACTTGTGGTCACGTGACGACTAGACATGATAAGCTTTAACAGCAGAAGTGCATTGAAAGAAGCTGGATATGTCCAGTTGTCGTGAGACCACAGCTATGCATATTGTACACATATGCTGTGACGTGACTGCTCACTCCCAATACCAGAGAATCCTGATAGACACCGCACACTGTCATAATTCAGAGGTGTACAGTCACATAAAATGTCTGCCCACTTTTTTTGTATGAAACCTGGATAACGCAATTAAATTTCAACTGAACTCCATCACGTGTGGCTAGCTATAATAGTGGTGAGTTTAAGGTACATACACTGGCAGATTAGGATATTCAATCGTCCAGATTAACAATCACCCGGTGAACAAGGAAAACACTCGTTCATTGGGTGAAATTATTTTTTAGATTGCTTAACAATCATAATTCCCAGCAGTATATCGTCCTATGTAAATATTACTTGTGCTGCTAATTCCTTACAACTGGCATATTGGCATAGCTGTCCGAGACAATACGATACAATATTTCTGCCGAGTTACACAAAAATATTGTGCCTTATTAAGGTGTTTCTGGCATAAGCAACTTAATGAATCGGCCCCTCTATCCACCGATCAATTTATTACTAATTATTCTATGAGCATAGGAAGTGTGGTTGGCATTTCTAAAAGGGCTATTAAATAACCGATGGTCAGCTTCTATGCAGGCAATCCATGGACTTTTAAATCGGCCAGTGTCAAAGCACCCTTACTGTACTGTATCTGCTTGCTTTTGTTTGTGCTGATCTATGTGCCCTTTGATGTAACTGTCTGATGTATCTGCACTTGTTAAGGAGATACAGTATTTCCGCACCCTGCAGATACTGCACCATGTGAGCTGGAGATTTAATGAAGAGATACAACTAGATGAAAATTTCTATAGTTTCTTGCTGAGAATCTCCAGCCCTCTCTAGACTAATATCTCCAGGCATCTGGGGCCGGAGTTCTCCCTCCCATCTCCTGCTGTTACCTCTGCTCTTTAAATGTGTTTAGTAATGCTAACGGGGCATTTACTAACGAGTGGTATTGCTATTCCCTTGATACCTTTAATATGCAGTTCTCTTTCCTTTCCCCTCCTCCAGTTTCTATCTCTCTTTACTATACAGGTCCTTCTCAAAAAATTAGCATATAGTGTTAAATGTCATTATTTACCATAATGTAATGATTACAATTAAACTTTCATATATTATAGATTCATTATCCACCAACTGAAATTTGTCAGGTCTTTTATTGTTTTAATACTGATGATTTTGGCATACAACTCCTGATAACCCAAAAAACCTGTCTCAATAAATTAGCATATCAAGAAAAGGTTCTCTAAACGACCTATTACCCTAATCTTCTGAATCAACTAATTAACTCTAAACACATGCAAAAGATACCTGAGGCTTTTAAAAACTCCCTGCCTGGTTCATTACTCAAAACCCCCATCATGGGTAAGACTAGCGACCTGACAGATGTCAAGAAGGCCATCATTGACACCCTCAAGCAAGAGGGTAAGACCCAGAAAGAAATTTCTCAACAAATAGGCTGTTCCCAGAGTGCTGTATCAAGGCACCTCAATGGTAAGTCTGTTGGAAGGAAACAATGTGGCAGAAAGCGCTGTACAACGAGAAGAGGTGACCGGACCCTGAGGAAGATTGTGGAGAAGGACCGATTCCAGACCTTGGGGAACCTGAGGAAGCAGTGGACTGAGTCTGGTGTGGAAACATCCAGAGCCACCGTGCACAGGCGTGTGCAGGAAATGGGCTACAGGTGCCGCATTCCCCAGGTAAAGCCACTTTTGAACCATAAACAGCGGCAGAAGCGCCTGACCTGGGCTACAGAGAAGCAGCACTGGACTGTTGCTAAGTGGTCCCAAGTACTTTTTTCTGATGAAAGCAAATTTTGCATGTCATTCAGAAATCAAGGTGCCAGAGTCTGGAGGGAGACTGGGGAGAAGGAAATGCCAAAATGCCTGAAGTCCAGTGTCAAGTACCCACAGTCAGTGATGGTGTGGGGTGCCATGTCAGCTGCTGGTGTTGGTCCACTGTGTTTCATCAAGGGCAGGGTCAATGCAGCTAGCTATCAGGAGATTTTGGAGCACTTCATGCTTCCATCGGCTGAAATGCTTTATGGAGATGAAGATTTCATTTTTCAGCACGACCTGGCACCTGCTCACAGTGCCAAAACCACTGGTAAATGGTTTACTGACCATGGTATTACTGTGCTCAATTGGCCTGCCAACTCTCCTGACCTGAACCCCATAGAGAATCTGTGGGATATTGTGAAGAGAAAGTTGAGAGACGCAAGACCCAACACTCTGGATGAGCTTAAGGCCGCTATTGAAGCATCCTGGGCCTCCATAACATCTCAGCAGTGTCACAGGCTGATTGCCTCCATGCCACGCCGCATTGAAGCAGTCATTTCTGCCAAAGGATTCCCGACCAAGTATTGAGTGCATAACTGAACATTATTATTTGATGGTTTTTTTGTTTGTTAATAAAAAACACTTTTATTTGATTGGACGGGTGAAATATGCTAATTTATTGAGACAGGTTTTTTGGGTTATCAGGAGTTGTATGCCAAAATCATCAGTATTAAAACAATAAAAGACCTGACAAATTTCAGTTGGTGGATAATGAATCTATAATATATGAAAGTTTAATTGTAATCATTACATTATGGTAAATAATGAAATTTAACACTATATGCTAATTTTTTGAGAAGGACCTGTACAACCTGAGTTAATGTCTTTGTTCAATTTTGCATTAGTGTCTTTTCCTCTGATGAAATCCCAATTTCATTGCACAATACAGACGTGCACATATTAACCTATATAACACTATATAATGCATTTTTTAAAATATCTTCTGATATTTTGGTTTATTGTTAGCGCATTTTTGATAATTTTTTTTTATTATCATTTTTTTACTATTAGTGTATTTTTGCTGCCTCAAAAATGCAGTGTCTTACAGTTCCACCAAAGTGGATGGGATTTATAGAAATCTCATGGCTAGTGTTGAGCATTCGGGTATCGGCCGATATTTGCTGTATCGGAATTCCGATACCGAGTTCCGATATTTTTGCGATATCGGAAATCGGAATCGGAAGTGTGCGGTGCGTATGATTCCCAGGGTCTGGAGGAGAGGAGACTCTCCTTCAGGCCCTGGGATCCATATTCATGTAAAAAATAAATAATAAAAATAAAAAATATTGATATACTCACCCCTCCGGCGGACCCTGGACCTTAGCAGTGTAACCGGCAGCCTCCGTTCCTAAGAATGCAGTGAGTGTACAGGACCTTCGATGATGTCGTGGCTTGTGATTGGTCGCGTGAGCGGTCACATGAACGGTCACGCGACCAATCACAAGCCGCGACGTCATCGAAGGCCCTTCACTCTGCATTCTTAGGAACGGAGGCAGACGCTTGGACCGGTGAGAGCCGGGGCCGTCGGAGGGGTGAGTATATCAATATTTTTTATTTTTATTCTTTATTTTATACATGAATATGGATCCCAGGGCCTGAAGGAGAGTTTCCTCTCCTTCAGACCCTGGGAACCATTCCGATATTTTGTGTCCCATTGATATGCATTGGTATCGGGTATCGATATCGGCGATATCCGATATTTTTTGGATATCGGCCGATCCAATCCGATACCGATACCTTTGCATATCGGAAGGTATCGCTCAACAGTACTCATGGCCAATGTGTTTAGTTAGCGAAAACTGACCTGCGGTGCATGTTTCATATCCACAGCATATCATTTTTTTTCTGTGAATATACTTTGGCTAAGGACGGGGCCATGAGCACCTTTATACACCAATCAGTGTGTGCAACTGAGACAGCAGACACAATGACGTAATTTCATTGCTTCTGCTGTGCGGAGAGTCAGTGCACTGGAGACAAGAACAGAGGGGCAGCGAAGTGAGTTTTTTCATGTATATAGGATGCTTGCATGTATTTAGGAGGGCCATGTGGTTGCTCATATTGTGTATAGGAAACTATGTGAGGACATACATTGTATATAGATGGCTATGTGGGGGATCATACTGTATATAGTGGTCTATGTGGGGGCTCACTCTGTATATAGTGGGGTTATGTGGGGACAAATACTGTACCTCTCAGTTGGTAGATGAACCGACAATGGGGGATAATCTTCTGGCTCTGGTCCTGTCAAATAAACCAGATACAATTTCAGATCTACAGGTTCTGGAGCAGACCTGGGCAAAGTGCGGCCAGTCGGCCACATCCGGCCATCTGACTGTCTCAGTCTGGCCCACGGACCAAGACATCCGTGCTGCTGGAAACCAGAGGCCCCTGGTCCGCACTGTGCCTGCCCGCTCGCTGTTTCCATCTGCACTGACTGCATTGGTGAAGGAGGGGCCTCTGGCCACTTCCTCTACCAATCAGCATGTGAAACAGCTGACGCGATGATGTAATTTAATCGCGTCATCTATGTACTGCGGAGAGTCAGCGCACCAGAAGCAGAGCAGCGGGGAACGGGACCGAGGTGAGTATGTGGTGTTCTTTTTTTTTTCATGTGTATGAAATGTTTGGGTGGTCATGGGAAGGCTAAGGTGTGTCATGCTGCACATGAGGAGGCTATGGGGGCATCATGCTGCACATGGGGAGGATATGGGGGTGACATGCAGCACATGGGGAAGCTATGGAGTGACATGCAGCACATGGGGAGGGTATGGGGGTGACATTCAACACATGGGGAGGCTATGGAGTTGACAGGGCAGCACATGGGAAGGCTATGGAGGTGACATGCAGTACATGGGGATGCTATGAGGGTGACATACTGTAAATGGGGAGGATGTGAGGGTGACATGCAGCTCATGGAGAGGCTATGGGGGTGACATGCAGCACATGGGGAGGATATGGGGGTGATATGCAGCACATGGGAATGCTATGAGGGTGACATGCTGCCAATGCGGAGGCTATGTGGGTGACATTCAGCACATGGGGAGGCTATGAAGGTGACATGCAGCACATGGAGAGGCTATGGGGTTGACATGCAGCACATGGAGAGGCTATGGGGGTGATATGCAGCACGTAGGGAGGCTATGGGATCATCATGCTGCATATAGGGAGGATATGGGGGCGTTGTACTGCCCATGGGGAGGCTATGAGGGTGTCATGCTGCACATGGGGAGGCTATGGGGTGACATGCTTCACACATGAAGAGGCTATGGGGGTGTCGTGCTGCACATGGGGATGCTATAGGGATGACATGCAGCACATGGGGAGGCTATGGGGATGTCATGCTGCACATGGGGAGGTTATGGGGTGACATGCTGCACGCTGCACATGGGGATGCTATGGGGGTGACATGCACCACAAGGGAAGGCTATGGGGGTGACATGCAGCACATGGGGAGGCTATGGAATTGACAGGGCAGCACATGGGAATGCTATGAGGGTCACATGCTGCAAATGGGGAGGCTGTGTGGGTGACATGCAGCACATGGAGAGGCTATGGGGGTGACATGCAGCACATGGGGAGGCTATGGGGGTGACATACAGCACATAGGGAGGCTATGGCATCATCATGCTGCACATGGGGAGGATATGGGGGCGTTGTACTGCCCATGGGGAGGCTATGAGGGTGTTATGCTGCACATGGGGAGGTTATGGGGTGACATGCTTCACATGAAGAGGCTATGGGGGTGTTGTGCTGCACACGGGGATGCTATAGGGATGACATGCAGCACATGGGGAGGCTATGGGGGTGTCATGCTGCACATGGGGAGGTTATGGGGTGACATGCTGCACATGGGGAGGCTATGGGGGTGGCATGCTGCACATGGGGATGCTATGGGGATGACATGCAGAACATGTGGAGGCTATGGGGATGTCATGCTGCACATGGGGGGGTTAAGGGGTGACATGCTGCACATAGGGAGGCTATGGGGGTGACATGCTGCACATGGGGATGCTATGTGGGTGACATGCACCACATGGGAAGGCTATGAGGGTGACATACTGCAAATGGGGAGGATGTGAGGGTGACATGCAGCTCATGGAGAGGCTATGGGGGTGACATGCAGCACATGGGGAGGCTATGGGGGTGATATGCAGCACATATGAAGGCTATGGGATCATCATGCTGCACATGGGGGACTATGGGGGTGACATTCAGCACATGGGGAGGCTATGGAGTTGACAGGGCAGCACATGGGAAGGCTATGGGGGTCACATGCAGCACATGGGAATGCTTTGAGGGTGACATGCTGCAAATGGGGAGGCTATGTGAGTGGCATGCAGCACATGGGGAGGCTATGAAGGTGACATGCAGCACATGGAGAGGTTATGGAGGTGACATGCAGCATATGGGTAAGCTATGGGGGTGACATGCAGCCCATAGGGAAGCTATGGGATCATCATGCTGCACATGGGGAGGATATGGGAGCGTTGTACTGCCCATGCGGAGGCTATGAGGGTGTCATGCTGCACATGGGGATGCTATGGGGGTGACATGCACCACATGGGGAGGCTATGGTGGTGACATGCTGCCTATGGGGAGGTTATGGGGTGACATGCTGCACATGGGGAGGCTATGAAGGTGACATGCAGCACATGGAGAGGCTATGGAGGTGACATGCAGCACATGGAGAGGCTATGGGGTTGACATGAAGCACATAGGGAGGCTATGGGATCATCATGCTGCATATAGGGAGGATATGGGGGCGTTGTACTGCCCATGGGGAGGCTATGAGGGTGTCATGCTGCACATGGGGAGGCTATGGGGTGACATGCTTCACATGAAGAGGCTATGGGGGTGTCGTGCTGCACATGGGGATGCTATAGGGATGACATGCAGCACATGGGGAGGCTATGGGGGTGTCATGCTGCACATTGGGAGGCTATGAAGGTGACATGCAGCACATGGAGAGGCTATGGAGGTGACATGCAGCACATGGAGAGGCTATGGGGGTGACATGCAGCACATAGGGAAGCTATGGAATCATCATGCTGCACATGGGGAGGATATAGGGGCGTTGTACTGCCCATGGGGAGGCTATGAGGGTGTCATGCTGCACATGGGGATGCTATGGGGGTGACATGCACCACATGGGGAGGCTATGGTGGTGACATGCTGCACATGGGGAGGTTATGGGGTGACATGCTGCACATGTGGAGGCTATGGGGTGACATGCTGCACATGGGGATGCTATGGGGGTGGCATGCACCAAATGGGGAGGCTATGGAGCATCATGCTGTACTTGGTGATGCTATGGGGGCCTCATGCACTATATAGGGAGGCTGTGTGGGGCTCATGCTGTATATAGGGAGGATGTGTGGGGCTCTTGCTGTATATAGGGAGGCTGTATGGGGCTCATGCTATATATAAGGAGGCTGCGTGGGGCTCAAGCTGTATATAGGGAGGCTGTGTGCGGCTCATGCAGTGTATATAGGGAGGCTGTGTGCTGCTCATGCAGTGTATATAGGGAGGCTGTGTGTTGCTCATGTAGTGTATATAGGGAGGCTGTGTGGGGCTCATGCAGTGCATGTAGGGAGGCTATATGTGGCTCATGCAGTGTATATAGGGAAGCTGTGGGGCTCATGCTGTGTATAGGGAGGCTGTGTGGGGCTCATGCTGTACATGGGGAGGCTCTGGGGCTCATGCTGTGTATAGGGAGGCTGTGTGGGGCTCATGCTGCATATGGGGAGGCTGTTTAGAGCTCATGCAGCATATGGGGAGGCAATTTGGAGCTCATGCTGCAAATGGGGGAGGCTGTGTGGGGCTCATGCCGCATATGGGGGGGGCTGTGTGGGGCTCATGCCGCATATGGAGGAGGCTGTGTGTGGGTCTTTCAGTATATAAAGGGCTGTTGGGGGCTCATACGATATACAGAAGGGGCTGTAAGCGGGTTCAAACGATATATAGGGGGATGTCAGCATACTTAATTCTGCTCAATATTAAGTGATACAATTAATATTGATATAATTATCAATAATATAATTATATATCGATATTAATATTGAGTAGAATTTTCGGCCTATTGGTTTGGCCCTCCACAACAGTCACGGTCTCTCACATGGCCCCTCGGAAAAATTAATTGCCCACCCCAGTTCTGGAGCATTTGGGATGCAGTGACCATAATATGGTAGGTCTCAATGTAATATTTAATAAAACATTTCAAAGGGGAAATGAAAAAAAAATGGAACTTTAGGAAAGCTGATTTTAATAAAGTAAGGGAAGAGCTTAATCGTGTAAACTAGGACCATGTCATGGTAACTGGGGATGCAGACCATAAATGGGGCATGTTTAAGGTTATACTACTAGGATCCTGTAGAAAACGTATACCATCTGGTAATAAAATGTCTAGCAATAAAAAGAAACCATTATGGATAAATAAGACAGTACAAAGTTTAATAAGACTAAAACAAAGGGCATTCAAAATCCTGAAGGCCGGGAATGCAGAAATAGCATTTCAGTAGTATAAAGATCTCATTAAGAAACTAAAAAAAGAAATCAAGCTGACAAAGTTATCTACACATCTACAGAGGAACAAATAGCCAACGACATGAAAATAAATTCTACAAATTTTTATAAATGCATCAATGCCAAAAAGAAAAAAAGATGGTATTGGCCCCTTAAAAGACGATAATAAGAAGATAATTATAGAGGACAAAGAAAAGGCTGATATATTGAATATGCACTTCATCCGTGTTCACCAATGAACAGACTGTTCCAGGGATCATTCAACAAGGCAAAAATCAAAGTTCACTACCTGATATACAGTGGGGGAAATAAGTATTTGTTCCCTTGCTGATTTTGTAAGTTTGCCCACTGACAAAGACATGAACAGTTTATAATTTTAAGGGTAGGCTAATTTTAAGGTTGAGAGATAGAATCTCAAAAATAAAATCCAGAAAATCACATTATATAATTCATACAAATTTATTTGGATTTTGCAATGAGAAATAAGTACTTGATCCGCTACCAACCATTAAGAGTTCTGGCTCCTACAGACCAGTTAGATGCTCCTAATCAACTCGTTACCTGCCTTAAAGACAGCTGTCTTATATACTTTCCTTTATAAAAGACTCCTGTCCACAGACTCAATTAATCAGTCAGACTCTATCCTCTACAACATGGGCAAGACCAAAAATACGCGCATGTCCAGCCTCCCGTGACGTCACGGCTTGTGATTGGTTAATGGCGGCCATGTTGCCGGGACGCGGACCAATCACAGCAAGCCGTGACGTAATTTCGTCACAGCTTGCTGTGATTGGTCCTAGTCCCGGCAACATGGCCGCCCTGACCAATCACAAGCCGGGACTTCACGTAACCAAGTAAAAGCGCGAAATTTAAACAAACAATGCTGCCGGTTCCCTCGCTGAGGTCCAGGCTGCGTCGGAGAGGTGAGTATAGCAATATTTTTTATTTTAATTCTCTCTTTTACACATTATTACATTAATGTTGTTGCGATACCCGATACCACAAAAGTATCGGATCTCGGTATCGGAAATTCCGATACAGCAAATATCGGCCGATACCCGATACTTGCAGTATCGGAATGCTCAACACTACTCGTGAGGTATCTTTGATCATGAGGAAGGTGAGCAATCAGCCTAAAACTACATGGGGGAACTTGTTAATGATCTCAAGGCAGCTGGGACCACAGTCACCAAGAAAATCATTGGTAACACATTATGCCACAATGGTTTAAAATTCTGCAGTGCCTGCAAGGTCCCCCTGCTCAAGAAGGCACATAGGCAGGCCCATCTGAAGTTTGTCAATGAACATTTGGATGATTCTGTGAGTGATTGGGAGAAAGTGCTGTGGTCAGATAAGACAAAAATTGATCTCTTTGGCATTAACTCAACTCACCGTGTTTGGAGGAAGAGAAATGCTGCCTATGACCCAAACAACACCATCCCCACTGTCAAGCATGGAGGTGGAAACATTATATTTTGGGGGTGTTTCTCTGCTCGGCATCAATGGGACAATGGATGGAGCCATGTACTGTAAAATCCTCAATGACAACCTCCTTCCCTCTGCCAGGACATTAAAAATGGGTCGTGGCTTGGTCTTCCAGCAAGACAATGACCCAAAACATACAGCCAAGGCAACAAGGGAGTGGCTCAAAAAGAAGCACATTAAGGTCATGGAGTGACCTAGCCAGTCTCCAGACCTTAAAACCCATAGAAAACTTATGGAAGGAGTTGAAGCTCCGATTTGCCAAGCGACAGCTTCAAAATCTTAATTATTTAGAGATGATCTGCAAAGAGGAGTGGACTAAAATTCCTCCTGACATGTGCACAAACCTCATCATCAACTACAAAAAATGTCTTGACTGCTGTGCTTGCCAACAAGGGTTTAGCCACCAAGTTGTCATGATTTTGGATGGGATGATTCAGCCTCCGTCCTGGTCAGGTCAGGTTTAACGCGTGTTGCCTCTCTTTAGTTCTGGGGTGGCTATTTAATGCTGGTGGTGCCTGGGTCAGGTGTTGGTGATACTTCCGTGTACTCGGTTAGTGGTTGCTGACCCAGCTTACTCACCTGTAATCGTTGTGCCTCTGTGCGTGTGAGCTTTGTTGTGTATGACCCGGTTCTGTCCCCTAAATTCTACCTCCTGTTTCTTTTCAGTACTTATCTGTCCTTTCTGGTTCTCAGACCCCCTTGGCTCGTCTCATTTTACCCTTCGGGCTTGTCCCTGGTACCTTTCTCTCACCTGGCTTTTGACTCTCGGCTCCTCTCTGACTATGTTCTCTGCTCTGTGCTCCACACTCTCATCTGACTCCCCGTCCACTCTCGCGGTAGCTCTGCCCCTCCGTGATCATGTGACTGTCTAGTCGCAGGTCCTGTGCCTACTGCATACCTTTGTCTCAGGTCCTGTGCGCACTGCATGCCCTGCTCCTTACACTCCTGACCTCCATGCCCCCTGCTTGCACCATCTAGGATTTCCATAGTGACACTATTAGTGTCACTACATTATCACCAACCTTTACATTTTTCGGGGGTCTTGTTACTTTGTGTGTTATGGATCAGCTGCGTGTGCTGTCGGATCAGGTGACTAACCTGACCAAGATTATGCAGAATCTGTTGAGCAAAGAGCGTTGGTCACTTCTCACCAACAGGTACAAAGGGAGTTGGCAGATATGGTTAACACTGTTTGGGGTGCCTCCTCTCCGTCTGGCAATGTGGAGGGTACAGTGTCTGATGTCTTCTTGTCCTCTCCTGAACGCTCTGTCAAACTTCTGGATACCTTTTCTGGGGATAAAAGAAAATTCTGGGTGTTTAGGGAGAGTTGCAAATTACTTGTTTCCCTACTTCCTTGGTCCTTGGGTGATGAGAGTCAAAGGGTGGGGATAGTTATTTCCCTGTTACGTGAGGGGCCACAGTCCTGGGCTTTCTCCCTACCCCCTACCTCCCCTGAGAGATTGTCTGTTGATCGGTACTTTGAGGCCTTTGGTCTGATTTACGATGAACCTGATCGAGTGAGATTGTCTGAGGACACGATTATGGGTCTCACCCAAGGAAAGCTTTCTGCGGAGTGGTACTGTTTTGAATTCAGGCGATGGGCACCTGAAGTATCCTGGAACAACTTGTCTCTCAGAGGGCTATTCTGAAGGGGTCTCTCCGAACATCTAAAGGATGCCTTGGCCTTGCACCCCCACCCGATTCTCTGGAGGAGGCCATGACCCAGGCCGTCTGCATGGACCGCAGGCTGCGTGAGAGAGGAGTGGTGCAATGTGAGGCTCCTCTGTTGCCAATTAAACCGAAACCTTCTTTATCTGTGGAACCCATGGAGGTGGGGGCAGTCTCCATGAAGGAAATAGAGAGTAGACGTCGTAGGGAGAATAAACTCTGCTTCTGTTGTGGAGCTCCAGGCCATTGAAGAAAGGACTGTCCCCCGAGTTCCAAGGTTTCAGGAAATTACTAGGTCTGGGTAGCTGCCGAGAAAGCTACCCATACCCACATGTACTTTTTTCCTCAGTCTTCAAAATGTTGTTAAAAGTGGAAATTGGTGTGAACAATGTTTTTTCCCTCTTCTGCTTTTGTGGATTGCAGCTTTTCAGTAAATCTGATTGACTTGAGACTCGTGGCTCATTGTGAGATAGGGACAGTTAGATTGGAAAAACCCATGAGTGTGGTGGCTATTAACTCAACCCCTTTTACCAAGGAGGTGATCCGCTCCCATACTAATGAATTCATCCTTAAGATGGGCCCTGTTCTTTGTAGCATATAGCCTGTTTCGTTCTGGACAACCTCCCCGCTGGGTTGGTTTTGGGGTTTCCTTGGCTTCATTGTCTCCTGTTGCTGCAGGATTTTTTTTTGTACAAAAAAAAGACTGAGGTCTCTGGCCATGCCTCGACTTTCGGGCACTTAACAAAATTACTGTAAGAAACACATATCCCCTTCCACTCATTCCCGATTTGTGCAACTAATTGTCCAGGGCCAAATGGTTTTCAAAATTAGACTTGCGGGGGGGGGGGGGGGTATATAACCTGATCCAGGTACAGGAGGGGTAAAAGTGAAAGTCTACGTTTCTCACATCTGAAGAGTTGTTCGAAAATTTAGTTATGCCATTTGGTTTTACCAATGCTCCTGCGGTCTTTCAAAGCTTTATCAATAATGTGTTCTTTGATTTCATTGGGTGGTTTGGGGAGAATCAGCTTTTCGCTAAGAACTGTCTTTCTTGGGGTTTATTGCCTCTAGTGATGGGTTCTGCATGGATCCCAAAAGTTTCAGGCCATTGTGGACTGGGTGCAACCCCGAGACCTTAAAGGTCTTCAGCGCTTCTTAGAATTCACCAATTACTGCCATAGGTTTATTAAAGGCCCCTCACCAACTTGACACAGAAGGGGGCTGATGAGAAGAACTGGTCTGCCTCAGCGGTAGCGGCGTTTATGTCTCTAAAAATTTGCTTTATGACTGCCCTGGTTCTGGTCCAACCAGATCCGTCTAAACCTTTTGTGATGGAGGTGGACGCCTCGGTAGTGATAGTGGGGGTGATGTTGTCCCAGGGGTCTGCCACCTTGACCAATCTAAAACCATGCGCCTTCTTCTCCAAGAAGTTCTCCCCGGCAGAAAGAAATTATGATGTGGGTAATTGGGAACTTCTGGCAGTTAAGTTGGCCTTTGAAGAACAGAGGCATTTTTTGGAGTGGGCGGCTCATACCATTACTGTGATAACTGATCTCAAGAATCTGGCGTACATTGAGTCTGCTAAAAGGTTAAGGCCAAGGCTATCTAGTCACTTTTTTTCCAGTTCGCAATCACTTTTCATCCTGGATCCCAGAACGTGAAGACCGATGCCTTGTCCCGGAGTCTGGATCCAGTTTCTCCCCTCCCCCGAGCCTCCATTCTTCAACCTGGGGTGGTGGTGGCTGATGTGTTGTCAAGTTTGGAACAGGAGATTCGGGAAGCTCAGTCTCTGGCTCCCCCATTCATACCCGCTGATAAATTGTTTGTTCCTGTTCAGTTTCAAGTCAGGATTTTCCAGGAGTTCCATGACTCGGCTCTGGGTGGTCATCTGGGGATTTCGGCTACTCGTGGGGCCATCGCGAGGGTTTTTTGGTGGTCCTCACTTAGGTCTGATGTTAAGACGTTTGTGTCTGCCTGTGAAGTTTGTGCCCGTGCTAAGAGCTCTCATAACCGGCAGGCCGGGGAATTTGTACCTTTGCCAGTTCCTGATAAAATCCATGGACAAATGTATCCATGGTCTATGACCAATCATCCTCTTTCCAAGGGGAATACTGTCATTTTGGTGGTGGTGGACAGGCTTACTAAGGAGGCACACTTTGTACCCTTGGGGGCTTTGCTCTCTGTGGAAACCTTGTCTAGGTTGCTGGTTCAGCATGTGGTTAGATTTCATGGTGTGCCCTTGAGTGTGGTGTCTGACCGTGGAGTGCAGTTCGTGTCCAGGTTTTGGAGGGCGTTTTGTAAAAGGTTGTGTATTGTGTTGTCCTTTTCGTCTGCGTACCATTCAGAAACCAATGGTCAGACCAAACGGACCAACCAGTCATTGGAGTTAATTTTATGCTGTCTTTCCACTTCTAGTCAGGATGACTGGTCTGATGCCTTGCCTTTAGCAGAGTTTGCGTTCAATAATGTTTTAACCACTGCACAGGTATCTCCCCTTTCTTTTGTAATTACGGGTTTAATCCACACTTTGGGGAATTTTCTCGGATGGACTCCGGTTGCCCCCGGGCTGATATAGCTGTACAGCAGTTGGGAAATTTGTGGCTGGAGGTCCAGAGGAATATTAGGGAAGCTCAGGAGAAGTTTAAGGTTTTTGCAGACAGGAGGCGGACTGTGGACCCACCTTTCAGGTTGGGGATAAAGTGTGGCTGTATACTATGAATGTTAAGCTTAGGGTTCCTTCTGTGAAATTAGGGCCTAAGTTTATTGGTCCTTATGAAATCACGGAAGTGGTTAACCCAGTGGCATTTCGTTTGCGTCTTCCATTGTCTTTTAAGATCCACAATGTATTCCATAGGGCCCTGCTGAAGCCATTGGGGGCTGTGGAAGAAGAGTCGTTGGGTTCCTCGCCACCTGTATTGGTGGATAGTCAGGAGGAGTACGAGGTTGAGCGTATCGTGGATTCCCGGTTTGTCCATCGTTCCCTCCAGTATCTTGTGCACTGGAAGGGGTACGGTCCGGAGGATCGATCCTGGGTTCCTGCCCGATCGGTTCACGCTGATCGTCTGGTGCAGTCCTTTCATGCCCGATTTCCTGGGAAACCTGGGGTCTGGTGGCCCCCTGTTGAGAGGAGGGTACTGTCATGACTCTGGACGTGATGATTCAGCCTCCATCCTGGTCAGGTCAGGGTTAACGTGGGTGGCCTCTCTCTGGTTCAAGGGCGGCTGTTTAATGCTGGTGGTGCCTGGGTCAGGTGTCGGTGATACTTTCGTGTACTGTACTCAGGCTGCTTTCACACATCAGTTTTTTGCTGTCAGTCACAATCTGGCAAATTTAGAAAAAACAGGATCCGGCAAAAGTTGCTGCCGGATCCGTTTTTTCTCATAGACTTGTATTAGCGACGGATGGCCTCACGTTTCATCCGTTTTTCTCTGGATCCTTCAAAAATTGGTTTTCCAGCCGGATTGTGACTGACAGCAAGAAACTGATGTGTGAAAGCAGCCTAAGTCACTTGTAATGCCACATCTATAATATGGGACCAAGTTTTGGGCTCTACATTTTAAAATGAATATTCAGAAGTTAGAGTTGGTTCAAAGGTGGGCAACTAGATCATTAAAAGGGATGGAAGGCCTCCAATATGATGAGAGGGTGGAAAAGCTGAGCTTGTTTAGCAGTCCCTTTCCACGCAGGTGCTTAGCGTCTAGCAGCTAGAAATCGCCTTAGTGTTTCTCTTTCTTTAGTTGCAACGCGCATGCGCCGTTTGACCTTTTTGGCGCATGCACAGTTACACTGTTCAATTTTAGGCGCTCTGCTTTAATGCGCGGGCTCAGTTTGCCTGCTAACATGGCAGCTCGCATTCCCACTTACTGCCACCCCACACAGCTGCGATCTGTCTCAGCTTTAGTCAACACACTATATATACGAGCCTCTCCCACACAGCAGTAGATATGCCGTCAGCACAGAGACCATTCCCTGATTCCCGATCCACACCACATGCAGGTGGTTATTTCTTTTAGACCTAGAAGCTCACTTCCTGTCTTCTATATTACATCTGACTTACCTTCCTTTCTTATGTTTTCAGAACGTTTCCTTGTCTACTTGAACTCAGGTACAATGTGCTTATTTGCTCTGAGTTTTTATGCCTCTCTTACAATCTGGTCACTTTTTTGGTTACCTATACAACCAAAACAATTCTTCCAACAATAAATTAACTATGATCCTCTTCAAATCCAATAACTAAAAACCAATAAAGCAAATGAAGTAGCAACACAATCAAAAATTATAAAAAATATAATTTTTTTTATTATAAATAGCGAATATTAGAGACATATATACTGTATATGGATAGGCATGCTGGCACTGAGTGGCATTTAAAAATACGGATTTATATTAATTACCAGCATGAATATACATACTATTATCATAATATGTGTCGATAGCAGGTTGTATAGGTCATAGATCTCTATATGTTCTGTCTCTTGATTGTCCTTGATTATTGGGGAAAGGTACCCCGTGCTATGTATCGTATATGATATTATTCTTGTGAAAAATATATTCTACTTTTTGCTATTTATAATAAAAAAAATTATATTTTTTATGATTTTTGATCGTGTTGCTAAAACCTTGATAAAGGCCCACTCTAGCAGAAACGTAGTATTTTTGTCTGACTGATCATTGATCTGAATTTCTGCAAAGAAATATATTTGATGACAAGGATTTTCATTCTACTATGTAGAAAAAAAACATGTCTCAGAGGAGATCCCATTTACAGTGGCTAGCAAAAGTATTCAACCCCTCCCCCCCCTTTGGTATTTTTTCTTGTTTTGCTACCTTACAACCTGGAATTTCACTGAGGTGTACTTACGGTTTGATATCAGTTCATACGAAGAACATGCCTACAACTGTGAACATTTGGTTTTCTTTTTATTGTTAAGCAAATAACAAATAGTCAAAAAGTCAGTACTTTGTAGAGCCTCCTTTTGCGGCAGTTATAGCTCCAAACCTCTTTGGATAAGTATCTATGAGCTTTCCACATCTTGCCTCTGGGAAGTTTACCCATTCCTCAAGGCAAAACTTCTCCAGATCCTTCAAAGTAGATGGTTTCCTCTGGTGAACAACAATCTTCAAATCTGACCACAGATACTCAATTGGATTAATGTCTGGGCTTTGACTAGGCCACTCCAATACATTTACGTGTTTCCCATTAAGCCACTCGAATGCTTTAACAGCATGCTTTGGGTCAGTGTCTGTTAGAAGGTGAACCTCCATCCGAGTCTCAAATAACTGACAGACTGAAACAGATTTTGCTCAAAAACATTCTTGTATTTCACACCATCCATTTTCCCCTCGACTCAAACCATTTTTCCTTTCTATCCCTGCTACCAAAAAAAATCCAAGAAAGCATGATGCTGTCACCACCATGTTTCACTGGTCTGGTTATATCAATTGATCTTTTCGTTCTGCATATACGCACCTTTCTTTTAAATTTTTCTGTATTATACTATTTTTGTGCTATATCCCTCTTTTTTCAAGTCTAGAGGGTAACAGTGTCTAGGAATACTGAAGTGGAGCGGCACCATAACGCGCAATTAAGGGTGTCAGCCTCCGATGTCAGGGTGTTTTGACAGGAACTTTTTAAGTCCCCTTTTTGATAGTCCCTAAAACCATCTATGTACATGTGTATAGTTTTTTGTGCCTTAGATTGAATCCTGGATAGCATTGTGATGATTATTCCTCTAGACTACTTTTAGAAGATTGTCTTTTGAGTAATATACTTTTAAATGAATTAATAAAAGTTATATTTTAGGCGTCTATTCTTTTGGGTGATTGAGGCCTTACTGTTTATCTATTTTGTTTTTTCCTACAACAAGAGGTAGTAATGGCAGATACTGTAATAGCTTTTAAAAAAGGGCTGGATGATTTCCTCAGTACACATAAAATTGTGAGTTATAGATAATTTTGTGGTAAAATTGTATAATTGGTGGAGAAAGGTTAAAATTGATAGACCTAGGTCTTTTTTCAATCTATGTAACTATATGTGACTGCAGGGTGTGTATTGGAGGCTATGTTAGCCTCTAATATGCAGTGTGAGCACTATGTGGTAGCTCACACTGTGTATAGGAGTCTATATGGGTGCTCATACTTTATAAATGGTGGCTATGTGGGAGCTCACACTGTATATAGGAGACTATGTAAGGGCTCACACTGTATATAGCAGGGCTATGTGGGGGCTCATACTGTATAAATGGTGTCTATGTGGGAGCTCACACTGTATATAGGAGACTATGTAAGGGATCACACTGTATATAGCAGGGCTATGTGGGGGCTCATACTGTATATAGGATCTATGTAGGGGCTTACACTGTTTATAGGAGGCTATGTGATGGCTCAAACTGTATATAAGAGGCTATGGGGGGGCTGATACTGTATATAGGAGGCAATTTTGGGGCTCATGCTTTACATAGGGTGCGGTGTGTGGGTTCACATGTTATCAGGGGGTTGTGTGCCAGCTACGGTATATATGGGGTTGTCAGCATACTTAATTCTGCTCAATATTAAGTGATACAATAAATAAAATAATAATATTCTAATATTCAGCTAATTAATTTCAGCCTATTGATTCGGCCCTCCATAACAGTCACAGTCTCTCTTGTGGCCCCTTATGAAAATGAGTTCCCCATCCCTAGTCTAGACTCATCTGGTGCATACAGACTCATGAACTGAAAGAAAATATGATGTTTAGGGACAGAACTGTTGGGTATCCGCTTTTTGGGCTCCCCTGGTGGTTGCTGGTGGTACTGGTGACTTGTTTGCACTTTGCTGCTTCTGTTCACCTGCTTCCATCAGTGTTTGGGAGTTTCCTATTTAGCCTTGCTCTCCAGTCATTTCCTTGCCGGTCATCGTTGTAACCAGAGTCTTTCGGTTGCATGTTCCTGCTACTAGTCTGCTGATCAGCTAAGTGGACTTATTGTCCTTATCGTTTTTGTATTTTTGTCCAGTGTACAGTTTTGTCATTTTCTGTTGCTGGAAGCTCTTGTGGTCTGATATTGCCACTCCTGTGTGATGAGTTGACACAGGAGTCTTAAAGTAATTTCAGGATGGTTTTTTGAAAGGGTTTTCAGTTGACCGTGAAGTCCTCTTTTGTATCCTTCTGCTATCTAGTAAGTGGACCTCTCTTTGCTAAATCTACTTTCATACTGTGTATGTCTTTTCCCCTGAAATCACCGTTAATATATGTGGGGGCTGCTATCATCTTTGGGGAATTTCACTAGAGGTAAGCCAGGTCTGTTTCTTCCTCTACCAGGCGTAGTTAGTCCTCCGGCTGGCGCGTGGCATTTAGGAAGCCGTAGGTATGCTCCCTGGCTACTATTAGTTGTGTGGTAGATTTAGCTCACGGTCAACTCTAGTTTCCATCACCCGAGAGCTCGTTCGTTATTTATATGTTTCTTACGTTCCCTTGCCATTGGGAACCATGACAGTATGACCGGCCCGTGTTAAACTTATTAGCAGAAGAAAGGAGAGAAAAAAGAAGTCTGTAAATTTTTTTTTTTTCTTTTTCCCTATGCTTGCTCCATAGTTGGATCAGTTGTATTTCAGCTCTAATTACAGCCTTTGCCTTTCTCTCCTTATAATCCTTGAATGGCTCTGAGCTCACCTGTTTAAAGATGGATCCCCAGAGTTTGGCTGCAGGTTTAAATAATCTTGCTACGAAGGTTCAAAATTTACAAGATTTTGTTATGCATACTCCTATTTCTGAACCTAAAATCCCTACACCAGAGGTGTTTTCCGGAGATAGATCTCGGTTTCTGAATTTCAAATATAATTGTAAATTATTCCTTTCTCTCAGACCTCACTCCTCAGGAGATCCTGTTCAGCAGGTTAAGATTGTAATTTCTTTGCTGCGAGGTGACCCTCAAAATTGGGCATTTTCATTGGCACCAGGGGATCCTGCGTTGCTCAATGTGGATGCGTTTTTCCTGGCTTTAGGGTTGCTTTATGAGGAACCTAATTTAGAGATTCAAGCTGAAAAAGCTTTGATAGCCCTATCTCAAGGGCAAGATGAAGCTGAGATATACTGCCAAAAATTTCGTAAATGGTCTGTGCTTACTCAGTGGAATGAGTGCGCCTTAGCGGCAAATTTCAGAGAGGGCATTTCTGATGCCGTTAAAGATGTTATGGTCGGGTTCCCTGTGCCTACGGGTCTGAATGAGTCCATGACAATGGCAATTCAGATTGATCGGCGTTTGCGGGAGCGCAAACCCGTGCACCATTTGGCGGTATCTTCTGAAGAGACGCCAGAGAAAATGCAATGTGACAGAATTATGTCCAGAAGCGAGCGGCAGAATTATAGGCGTAAAAATGGGTTATGCTTCTATTGTGGTGATTCTGCTCATGTTATATCGGCATGCTCTAAACGTACTAGGAAGGTTGACAAGTCTATTTCAATTGGCACTTTACAGTCCAAATTTATTTTGTCTGTAACCTTGATTTGTTCATTATCAGTTATTACCGTGGATGCCTATGTGGACTCTGGCGCCGCTCTGAGTCTTATGGACTGGTCCTTTGCCAGGCGCTGTGGGTTTGATTTAGAGCCTCTGGAAGTCCCTATACCTCTGAAGGGTATTGATTCTACACCTTTGGCTTGTAATAAACCACAGTTCTGGACACAAGTGACTATGCGTATGACTCCAGACCATCAGGAGGTGATTTGCTTCCTTGTGTTGTACAATTTACATGATGTTTTGGTGCTTGGATTACCATGGTTACAGTCTCATAACCCAGTCCTTGACTGGAAAGCTATGTCTGTGTTAAGCTGGGGATGTCGGGGGGCTCATGGGGACACTCCTTTGGTGTCCATTTCGTCATCTATTCCATCTGAGATTGCGGCATTTTTGTCTGATTATCGTGATATTTTTGAAGAGCCTAAAATTGGTTCACTCCCTCCTCACAGGGATTGTGATTGTGCCATAGATCTGATTCCTGGCAGTAAATTTCCAAAGGGTCGTTTGTTTAACCTATCTGTACCTGAACATGCTGCTATGCGCGAGTATATTAAGGAGTCCCTGGAAAAGGGACATATTCGTCCTTCTTCATCACCTTTAGGAGCCGGTTTTTTCTTTGTCTCTAAAAAGGATGGCTCTCTGAGGCCTTGTATTGATTATCGACTCCTGAATAAAATTACAGTCAAATATCAGTATCCGTTGCCTTTGCTGACTGATTTGTTTGCTCGCATAAGGGGGGCTAAATGGTTCTCTAAGATTGATCTTCGTGGGGCGTATAATTTGGTGCGAATTAAGCAGGGGGATGAGTGGAAAACCGCATTTAATACGCCTGAGGGCCATTTTGAGTATTTGGTAATGCCTTTCGGCCTTTCTAATGCACCTTCGGTCTTTCAGTCCTTAATGCATGATATTTTCCGTGAATATTTGGATAAATTTATGATTGTGTACTTGGATGATATTTTGATTTTTTCTGATGACTGGGAGTCTCATGTTCAGCAGGTCAGGAGAGTTTTTCAGGTTTTGCGGGAGAATTCTTTGTGTGTAAAGGGTTCAAAGTGTGTTTTTGGGGTTCAAAAAATTTCCTTTTTGGGGTACATTTTTTCCCCTTCTTCTATTGAGATGGACCCTGTCAAGGTTCGGGCTATTTACGACTGGACGCAGCCTACTTCTCTGAAGAGTCTTCAGAAATTCTTGGGCTTTGCTAATTTTTATCGTCGATTTATAGCTGGTTTTTCTGGCGTTGCTAAACCTCTGACGAATTTGACTAAAAAGGGTGCTGATGTTGCCAATTGGTCCCCTGCTGCTGTGGAGGCCTTTCGGGAGTTTAAGCGCCGCTTTTTGTCTGCCCCTGTGTTGCGCCAGCCTGATGTTTCTCTTCCCTTTCAGGTTGAGGTCGATGCTTCCGAGATCGGAGCGGGGGCGGTTTTGTCGCAGAAAAGTTCCGACTGCTCAGTGATGAGACCTTGTGCGTTCTTTTCGCGAAAATTTTCGGCCGCCGAGCGAAACTATGATGTGGGTAATCGGGAGCTTTTGGCCATGAAGTGGGCATTTGAGGAGTGGCGTCATTGGCTTGAGGGTGCCAGACATCAGGTGGTAGTTTTGACTGATCACAAGAATTTAATTTATTTGGAGTCTGCCAGGCGCCTGAATCCTAGACAGGCACGTTGGTCGTTGTTCTTTTCCCGGTTTGATTTTGTGGTCTCGTACTTACCGGGTTCTAGGAATGTGAAGGCAGATGCTCTTTCTAGGAGTTTTGAGCCTGACTCTCCTGGGAATTCTGAACCTGCTGGTGTCCTTAAGGATGGGGTGGTTTTGTCTGCTGTCTCTCCAGATCTGCGACGTGCTTTGCAAGAATTTCAGGCGGATAGACCTGATCGTTGTCCGTCTGGTAGACTGTTTGTTCCTGACGATTGGACCACTAGAGTCATCTCGGAAGTTCATTCTTCTACTCTGGCAGGTCATCCGGGAATTTTTGGCACCAGAGATTTGGTGGCTAGATCCTTCTGGTGGCCTTCCCTGTCTCGAGATGTGCGTGTTTTTGTGCAGTCTTGCGATGTGTGTGCTCGGGCCAAGCCTTGTTGTTCTAGGGCTAGTGGGTTGTTGTTGCCCTTGCCTATTCCTAAGAGGCCTTGGACGCACATCTCTATGGACTTTATCTCGGATCTCCCTGTTTCTCAGAAGATGTCTGTCATCTGGGTGGTGTGTGACCGTTTTTCTAAAATGGTTCATTTGGTGCCATTGCCTAAGTTGCCTTCCTCATCTGAGTTGGTCCCTCTGTTTTTTCAAAATGTGGTTCGCTTGCATGGTATTCCGGAAAACATCGTTTCTGACAGGGGTACCCAGTTCGTGTCTAGATTTTGGCGGGCAGTCTGTGCCAGGTTGGGCATTGATTTGTCTTTTTCGTCTGCATTCCATCCTCAGACCAATGGCCAGACGGAGCGAACTAATCAAACTTTGGAGACTTATTTGAGGTGTTTTGTGTCTGCGGATCAGGATGATTGGGTTGCCTTTCTGCCGTTGGCGGAGTTTGCTCTTAATAATCGGGCTAGTTCTGCCACTTTGGTTTCTCCTTTCTTTTGCAATTCAGGGTTTCATCCGCGTTTTTCATCTGGTCAGGTTGAATCTTCGGATTGTCCTGGAGTGGATGCGGTAGTGGATCGGTTGCATCGGATTTGGGGACAAGTGGTGGATAATTTGGAATTGTCCCAGGAGAGGACTCAGCAGTTTGCTAACCGTCGTCGTCGTGTTGGTCCCCACCTTCGCGTTGGGGACTTGGTGTGGTTGTCTTCCCGTTTTGTCCCTATGAGGGTTTCTTCTCCCAAATTTAAGCCTCGGTTCATCGGTCCTTATAGGATTTTGGAGATTCTTAACCCTGTTTCCTTTCGTTTGGACCTCCCGGCATCTTTCGCTATCCATAATGTGTTCCATCGGTCGTTGTTGCGGAGATATGAGGTACCGGTGGTTCCTTCTACTGAACCTCCTGCTCCTGTGCTGGTGGAGGGTGAATTGGAGTACGTCGTAGAGAAGATCTTGGACTCCCGTATTTCCAGACGGAGACTTCAATATCTGGTTAAATGGAAAGGCTATGGTCAGGAAGATAATTCTTGGGTAACTGCCTCTGATGTTCATGCCTCGGATTTGGTTCGTGCCTTTCATAGGGCTCATCCAGATCGCCCTGGCGGTTCTTGTGAGGGTTCGGTGCCCCCTCCTTAAGGGGAGGGTACTGTTGTGTATCCGCTTTTTGGGCTCCCCTGGTGGTTGCTGGTGGTACTGGTGACTTGTTTGCACTTTGCTGCTTCTGTTCACCTGCTTCCATCAGTGTTTGGGAGTTTCCTATTTAGCCTTGCTCTCCAGTCATTTCCTTGCCGGTCATCATTGTAACCAGAGTCTTTCGGTTGCATGTTCCTGCTACTAGTCTGCTGATCAGCTAAGTGGACTTATTGTCCTTATCGTTTTTGTATTTTTGTCCAGTGTACAGTTTTGTCATTTTCTGTTGCTGGAAGCTCTTGTGGTCTGATATTGCCACTCCTGTGTGATGAGTTGACACAGGAGTCTTAAAGTAATTTCAGGATGGTTTTTTGAAAGGGTTTTCAGTTGACCGTGAAGTCCTCTTTTGTATCCTTCTGCTATCTAGTAAGTGGACCTCTCTTTGCTAAATCTACTTTCATACTGTGTATGTCTTTTCCCCTGAAATCACCGTTAATATATGTGGGGGCTGCTATCATCTTTGGGGAATTTCACTAGAGGTAAGCCAGGTCTGTTTCTTCCTCTACCAGGCGTAGTTAGTCCTCCGGCTGGCGCGTGGCATTTAGGAAGCCGTAGGTATGCTCCCTGGCTACTATTAGTTGTGTGGTAGATTTAGCTCACGGTCAACTCTAGTTTCCATCACCCGAGAGCTCGTTCGTTATTTATATGTTTCTTACGTTCCCTTGCCATTGGGAACCATGACACAGAACTATAAGGGTGTGTACAGTTCTCATGGTCATATCCAGTAGAAATGTTATTTGATCACAATAAAAAAAAAAAGATTTACATGCAATCGCAGAAAATGTGTGAATGCTTTAGTGTGCCTCCTTCATCAAAACTGACTTTAAAAAAATGGTCAGCTTTTATTCTTTCACTGGAGTTTTAGAAATCTAAGAGATTTTGCCTCAAATACATTTTTTAATCAACAATAGGATAGGTGGCACATGTGTGATCCCTTTGAGTTCCACTGCTGGGACTACCCTGATGCAGACAATGGGGTCCAAAGTTTCCTATGCACATGTATGACTACAGTTTTATTCACTATTATTGGCCAACTTGGCTATGTCCATTAGTTGAGTAAGATTTATTTACTGGGAAAACACCTTTAACCCCCTAAGGACCAAGCCAATTTGTACGTTAATCACTGAGCCTCATTTTTAAAATCTGACATACATCACTTTATGAGTAGTGTTGAGCATTCCGATACTGCAAATATCGGGTATCAGCCGATATTCGCTGTATCGGAGTTCCGATACTGAGTTCCAATAATTTTACAATATCGAATACCTGAATTGGAAGTTCCCCTAATGCAATGAGCCAGTTTTATTCTATTCAGCCAATGAGGATCCTAAGAAGTGTGGGCACATCCTGTTAGGCATGTTAGCCATGTTAACTAGTGGCATGGCTGTGATAGGCTGCTGAAATGATGTCGGTGGTGGGCGGTGAGTGGCGGAGACTGCGTGTCTGTGCGAGCCTACCGGGGGTCTGTACAGTGTTATGTTGGGCTGGTGGTTAGGAGCACTAGAAATGACCAGATGAGCAAACTAATAATACAGGACGAGCTCTGGGAAGTGGGAGCTCTGCTGACCGCAACCCCTAATCCTATCACAACAACTAGAAATAGCCGTGGAGCGTTCCTGACTCTGCCTAGACACCTCTTCACAGCCTAAGAGCTAACTACCCCTAAAGATAGAAAATACAGCCTACCTTGCCTCAGAGAAATTCCCCAAAGAAATAGGCAGCCCCCACATATATTGACTGTGAGTTAAGATGGAAGTCACAAACACAGGAATGAAATAGGTTTCAGCATAGGAGGCCAGACTGAACTAAACAGACTGAGGATAGAAAAGGTATCTTTGCGGTCAGCATAAAAAACTAACAAAAAAACCACGCAGAGTGTGCAAAAGAAACCACCGCACCGACTCACGGCGCGGTGGTGCCACTCTGCATCCCAGAGCTTCCAGCTAACAAGATTAAATATAATAGCAAGCTGGACAAAAACACAGTGGTAACAAATAAGCTAGCAGGGACTTAGCTTTTGCTGAAGTAGACAGGTCATCTGAAAGATCCAAGAGAACTGAACCAGTACTAGGACATTGACAGCTGGCATCAAGTAACGATCTGAGTGGAGTTAAATAGAGCAGCCAGCCAAGGCCTGAACGAGATCAGCTGGAGAAGGAATCTCAGAACCAGCAGCTCCACTCACAGCCACCAGAGGGAGTCCATGAACAGAACTCGCCGAAGTACCATTCATAACCACAGGAGGGAGCTCGAGAACAGAATTCACAACAGTACCCCCCCTTGAGGAGGGGTCACCGAACCCTCACCAGAGCCTCCAGGCCGCTCCGGACGAGCCAAATGAAAGGCACGAACAAGATCGGCAGCATGAACATCAGAGGCAACTACCCAGGAATTATCCTCCTGACCATAACCTTTCCACTTGACTAGGTACTGAAGTTTCCGTCTCGAAATACGAGAATCCAAAATCTTCTCCACCACATACTCCAACTCCCCCTCAACCAACACCGGGGCAGGAGAATCAACGGAGGGAACCATAGGAGCCACATATCTCCGCAACAACGACCTATGGAACGCATTATGGATGGCAAAAGAAGCTGGAAGGTCCAAACGAAAGGACAGGATTAATAATTGCAGAAATCTTATAAGGACCAATGAAACGAGGCTTAAACTTAGGAGACGAAACCTTCATAGGAACAAAACGAGACAACAACCAAACCAAATCCCCAACACGAAGTCGGGGACCAACACAGCGACAGCGGTTAGCGAAACGTTGAGCCTTCTCCTGGGACAATGTCAAATTGTCCACTACGTGAGACCAAATTTGCTGCAACCTGTCCACCACAGAATCCACACCAGGACAGTCCGAAGGCTCAACCTGCCCTGAAGAAAAACGAGGGTGGAAACCAGAATTACAGAAAAAAGGCGAAACCAAAGTGGCCGAGCTGGCCCGATTATTAAGGGCGAACTCAGCCAAAGGCAAGAAGGACACCCAATCATCCTGATCAGCAGAAACAAAGCATCTCAGATATGCTTCCAAGGTCTGATTGGTTCGTTCGGTTTGGCCATTTGTCTGAGGATGGAAAGCTGAAGAAAAAGACAAATCAATGCCCATCTTAGCACAAAAGGACCGCCAAAATCTTGAAACAAACTGGGAACCTCTGTCCGACACGATGTTCTCCGGAATGCCATGTAAACGAACCACATGCTGGAAAAACAATGGAACCAAATCAGAGGAGGAAGGCAATTTAGGCAAAGGTACCAAATGGACCATCTTAGAGAAGCGATCACAAACCACCCAGATAACTGACATCCTCTGAGAGACAGGGAGATCTGAAATAAAATCCATGGAAATATGCGTCCAGGGCCTTTTCGGGACCGGCAAGGGCAAAAGCAACCCACTGGCACGAGAACAGCAGGACTTAGCCCGCGCACAAGTCCCACAGGACTGCACAAAAGAACGCACATCTCGTGACAAGGAAGGCCACCAAAAGGATCTAGCTACCAAATCTCTGGTACCAAAGATTCCAGGATGACCAGCCAACACCGAACAATGAACCTCAGAGATAACTCTAGTAGTCCATCTATCAGGGACAAACAGCTTCTCCGCTGGGCAACGGTCAGGTCTATCAGCCTGAAACTCCTGCAGCACCCGCCGCAAATCAGGGGAGATGGCAGACAAAATTACCCCCTCTTTGAGAATACCAGCCGGCTCAGGAACTCCCGGAGAATCAGGTACAAAACTCCTTGAAAGGGCATCAGCCTTCACATTCTTAGAACCCGGAAGGTACGAAACCACAAAATTGAAGCGGGAGAAAAACAGCGACCATCGAGCCTGTCTAGGATTCAACCGCTTGGCAGACTCGAGATAAGTCAGATTCTTGTGATCCGTCAAGACCACCACGCGATGTTTGGCTCCTTCAAGCCAATGTCGCCACTCCTCAAACGCCCACTTCATAGCCAACAACTCTCGATTACCCACATCATAATTGCGCTCAGCAGGCGAAAACTTTCTAGAAAAGAAAGCACATGGTTTCATCACAGAGCCATCAGAACCTCTTTGAGACAAAACAGCCCCTGCTCCAATTTCAGAAGCATCTACCTCGACCTGAAACGGAAGCGAAACATCTGGCTGACACAACACAGGGGCAGAAGAAAAACGACGCTTCAGCTCCTGAAAAGCCTCAACGGCCGCAGAGGACCAATTGACCACATCAGCACCTTTCTTGGTTAAATCAGTCAATGGTTTAACAACACTAGAAAAATTAGCAAAGCCCAGAAATTTCTGAAGGCTCTTCACAGAAGTAGGCTGAGTCCAATCATAAATGGCCTGAACTTTAACAGGGTCCATCTCGATAGTAGAAGGGGAAAAAAAATACAAAACACACTGCAGAGAAAAAAAATGGTCTCAGAACTTCTCTTATCCCTCTATTGAGATGCATTAACACTTTGTGGGCCAGCTGTACTGTTATGTTGGGCTGGTGGTTAGGAGCACTAGAAATGACCAGATGAGCAAACTAGCAATACAGGACGAGCTCTGGGAAGTGGGAGCTCTGCTGACCGCAACCCCTAATCCTATCACAACAACTAGAAATAGCCGTGGAGCGTTCCTGACTCTGCCTAGACGCCTCTTCACAGCCTAAGAGCTAACTACCCCTAAAGATAGAAAATACAGCCTACCTTGCCTCAGAGAAATTCCCCAAAGAAATAGGCAGCCCCCACATATATTGACTGTGAGTTAAGATGGAAGTCACAAACACAGGAATGAAATAGGTTTCAGCATAGGAGGCCAGACTGAACTAAACAGACTGAGGATAGAAAAGGTATCTTTGCGGTCAGCATAAAAAACTAACAAAAAAACCACGCAGAGTGTGCAAAAGAAACCACCGCACCGACTCACGGCGCGGTGGTGCCACTCTGCATCCCAGAGCTTCCAGCTAACAAGATTAAATATAATAGCAAGCTGGACAAAAACACAGTGGTAACAAATAAGCTAGCAGGGACTTAGCTTTTGCTGAAGTAGACAGGTCATCTGAAAGATCCAAGAGAACTGAACCAGTACTAGGACATTGACAGCTGGCATCAAGTAACGATCTGAGTGGAGTTAAATAGAGCAGCCAGCCAAGGCCTGAACGAGATCAGCTGGAGAAGGAATCTCAGAACAAGCAGCTCCACTCACAGCCACCAGAGGGAGTCCATGAACAGAACTCGCCGAAGTACCATTCATAACCACAGGAGGGAGCTCGAGAACAGAATTCACAACAGTACGGGCCTCTCGGGGGTCTGTGTGGGCCTGCTGGGGGTCTGTACGGGCCTCTCAGGGTCTGTTCGGGCCTGCCAGGGGTCTTTGTGTCTGTGTGCAGGCATCGTCCGATGGGACTACAAGTCCCATCGGGCTATGCCTGCTACAATGACAGTGATTGACACATTAGCCAATGATGGGACAGTAGTAGTCCCATCATCCGGCTAATGTGTTGAATGTAAAAAAAAACATACATACATACATACTACATACATACAACATACTATATACTACATACATACTACATACATACAACATACTACATACATACTACATACATACATACTACATACATACAACATACTATATACTACATACATACTACATACATACATACAACATACTACATACATACTACATACATACATACATGCTACATACATACAACATACTATATACTAGATACATACTACATACAACATACTACATACATACTACATACATACACACATACAACATACTATATACTACATACATACTACATACATACAACATGCTACATACATACTACATGCGAAGCAAAAGGTGGCTAATTTGAAGAACCTAGAATATAAGACATATTTTCACACTTTTTTGTTAACTATATAATTCCACATGTGTTAATTCATAGTTTTGTTGCCTTCAGTGTGAATGTACAATTTTCATAGTCATGAAAATACAGAAAAATCTTTAAATGAGAAGATGTATCCAAACTTCTGGTCTGTACTGTACAACATACTACATACATACATACTACATACATACAACATACTACATACATACTACATACTACATACATACTACGTACATACTATATACAATACATTCATTCATTACATACAATACATACATATAACATACAGTACATATAACATAGATTTCATACTCACCATCACTTGTCACTGTGTTCAATGAATCCAGTGTCATCTGTAAAAAATATTAAAATAACAAACCACCAATATACTCCCTGATCCGCAGAAATCCACGAGTGTCCCACGATGATCTCCAGTGGAGAACAGCAGCATCAGCAGATGCGACCGCTCTCTAGGGGCTCCAGGAATACAATGACGGGAGGAAGGTATCCTTCCACACTGTATTCCTCCACCACTGTAAAAAAATAGTCCCTAGTCTCACTTTTCGCATTGCTGTGTGAGAAAGTTCCTACGCAGCAAATGCCATGAAGTGAGACTCTGAACTATAGTAACCTCTCAGTGATGCACTGCAGGAGCCATTGTCTCCTGTCAGTGTGTCACTGAAGGTCCTATAGAGCAGTGACATCACCCGATGTCACTGTTCTATAGGAGAGATCGTTGTGGGATGATCATTAAGATGCCTATCCATTATTAATCCTAGTGTAGTGAAAGAGTTAAAAAAAAATAAAGACACAGCCAGAAAAAAGTATTTTAATATTCTTCATTTAACCATACTTACCATATTTCAGCGCCTGCAAAAAACGTAAAATAATAAACCGCATACTACCTGTCCGCCGTAGTCCAATTAATAACGAGTGTCCCACAACGATCTCCCCTATAGAACAGTGACATCGGGTGATGTCACTGCTCTATAGGACCTTTAGTGACACACTGACAGGAGACAATGGCTCCTGCAGTGCATCACTGAGAGGTTACCTTAGTTCAGAGTCTCACTTTATGGGATTTGCTGCGTGGGAAATTTCTCACACAGCAATGCCAAAAGTGAGACTAGGGACTATTTTTTTACAGCGGCGGAGGAATACAGTGTGGAAGGATACCTTCCTCCCGTCATTGTATTCCTGGAGCCCCTAGAGAGCAGTCACATCAGCTGATGCTGCTGTTCTCCACGGGAGATCGTCGTGGGACACTCGTGGATTTCTGCGGATCAGGGAGTATATTGGATGTTTGTTATTTTAATATTTTTTACAGATGACACTGGCTTCGGGGAACAAAGTGACAAGTGATGGTGAGTATGTACTCTATGTTATATGTACTGTATGTCTATATGTATGTATTGTATGTATTATGTATGTAGTATGTATGTAGTAATATTATTTGAGAGACACTGCACACTCTAGTGGTTAATCATGCAAGATAGTGTGAGTTTTATTCAACACAACTCAATATAGGAAACACATGGGAGCAATATACAAACATAAGGAAAAGCGATCAAATCTAGTAACAAAACATGACGTTTCGACTCTCCCGAGTCTTAATCATACCATCGCTAAAAGACAAAAACAGGATATCAATAATTACAAACATACAATATGTACATATATACAAGTCTACAAGGTACATGTGTAATATACCATAAATCCATTAGGGAAGTTGAAAAAAGTTAAGTCAAGCGACCATAGACCCTAAAAGCACCAACGAGTACACCGAGGTGAATGCAATGCTTATGATATCATGGATGTGGAGGATATAGGTGTTCTAGAGGTCAAGGTGGTATAGACCAGGAGGAGACAGTCAAGGTGGCAGTAGACACTGATTATCTTGGTATGTAGATAAGAATGCCTAGTGAAGCAAATCCTTTTTTTTTTTTAGAAACATGGGTAGTGCTGTAGAGGATTTAATAAGGAATATAGATCAGCATCATAAAATTAAATTAAAGGTGAAGCTAGATTAAGGTAGTAAATATAGGGTCCCTGGTTACAATACCTAGTTGATGATGAGGTAGTGTCTAGCCCTCGGTGGTTACGGTAGTTGTCATGTGTATGGGACCTAGAAGTGAAAAACAATGGACACCCTTGGTCAGGGATCATGCTGGATGGGGCTATTAGGAGGCCACCACAGTCCGGTTGCATTGGGGAGGACGTTGGTCTCAAGTGGTGACTGCCCATGGAGCACATGGAAAAACGGGTAAGGGGTCTCAGAGGTGCAGCCCTGTTACCTGTGAACTGCGTCTTGATAAGAGGCGCTCCCGCGCCTTGTTGCGGCCGGCGTGCTGAGAGGAGTAAGGATGGGGCTGTTAAATGCTAGCGGAGACCGCCGTACCGGAAGTGAGTCACGCCCGGCCATGCGCAGACTGTCTGTTTACATGTAACTAGGGTAACCGGCCATGTGTGTAAGATAGCGGCGGCCATATTGGATAGATCCTGCATGTATGAGGGTGTCAGGGACTATGTTGAAGGAAAGCTTTGAGCTGGGATGAGGCAATCTGGCGAGTATGTGGAAGGTAATAATAGCTGGCTAATGTGATTAGGACAAAAATGACTAAATAGAGGGAAAAAATGAAAAAAGAAAAAATAATAAAAAATATAATAAAAATAAAGAAAAAATGATGAAAACTAAAAATGAAGAAGTAAAGAAAAATAAGGAAAAATAAAAAATAATAATAAATGAAAAAATAAAAATAAAAAAGAAGGGAACTGCAATAATACCTCACCTGTGTGATGAGTATTCAGCGGGTCTAAGAGAAAAAAGCAAATGGTTAATACTGAAATTTCAACATATGAGCCAGTCTATTTCCCTGTTCAAACCTCTGGGCGAAAGGGTGTCTAACGTGTGTATCCAGAAGGTTTCCCTGCTTTTAAGTAGTTTAACATGGTTACCCCCTCTTCTGGGACGAGGGACCTGCTCGAGTATCTGAAACTTTAGTTGGGCCACGGTATGTTTGTGGGAGATAAAATGATCAGGGATAGGAAGCCATGTTTTGCCACACCGAATCGTAGATTTTTGGCTTGCTATGCAATCTTTGATGTGTTGCGTTGTCTCGCCAACGTATAAAAGGCCACAGGGGCACTTAATGATGTAGATTACGAAGTTAGTATCGCAAGTGAAGAAGCCCTGTATGGGATAGGATTTCCCTGTCCTCGGATGTGTGACGTCATCCGATTTGATGACATTTGAGCATGATGCACAATTTAGACATGGAAACGTGCCCTGACGACGGCTGGCAAGAAGCCTCTGTGTGGTCTGAGGTTGTGTGCTGCCAATGTCAGCCCGTACGAGGTGATCTTTGATGTTCTTGGGTCTCCTTGTGCTCATTAGAGGTGGCGACTGGAAGGTTTCCACGGTGCGGTAGGCTTTGTGTAACAAAGACCAATGTTTCCTAATGACTGCGTGTATTTTGGGCATGAAGGGGTGATGCGTGTGTACAAAAGGTAATCTCTCTTTAGGTTGTAAACGGGGGGATGGGAGGTGTGGAGAGTTGATCTGTGATTTTTCTTAATCCAAGAGTTTAAGAGGGTACTGTCTTTCCTGAAATTTGAAAGCCATGGTGTCCAACCTATTCTGGCGTAAAATAGGGTCAGTTACAATACGAGAAACCCTCTTAAATTGTGATCATGGTAGACTGTTTTTCGTTGTCTTTGGGTGACAACTCGAGTAATGTAGTAAGTTGTTACAGTCTGTAGGTTTCATGAATATGTCGGTTGTGAGATTACCATTGTCGTCTTTAATTACTAAGGTGTCAAGGAATGAAATTTCATGGGCGTTATAGTGAATAGTGAACTGTAGCTCTGGGGAGATTGAGTTAAGGTACACAGAGAATTGATCCAAGGTGTCAGCTGCCCCTGTCCATACGAAGATGTCATCAATGTAGCGAACATAGTTAATGACATGTGTAGTAAACAGTTCATTCTCATAGCTGTGCTCAATTTCAAACTGATTCATGAAAGCGTTGGCATAGGCCGGGGCTACGTTTGAGCCCATTGCGGTCCCACGCGTTTGGACATAAAATGTGTCCTTGTACAAAAATAAATTTTCATAAAGGACCAGCCTAAGAAGCTCTAGACATAGTTGAATGGTCCTTTTTGGTGTATTGGACTTTTCGAGTAAAGATTTGGTGGCTGAGATACCTTTTTCGTGTTCGATAGAAGTGTACAGACTGTTGACATCGAGTGTTACCAGCAGACTGTGGGTGGGTATACAGTGGAGACTTTTAATGATTTCAAGAAATTGCCCAGTATCAAGTAGAAATGACCTAGTGGTTCTGGTTAGTGGAGTTAAAAATTTTTCTAAGAAGATCGACAGTGGTGAGAGGATGGAATCGGTAGAGGCCACAATGGGCCTACCAGGGGGATTATTGAGCGATTTATGTATTTTTGGCAAAACGTAAAAAACAGGTATGATTGGATGCTGATTCTGGAGAAAGGTGGCCGTTTTCTGATCAATAGTGTTGTAATGGAGATAAGGGTCGATGAGGTCCCGTATTTGCTTACTAATCCTGAAAGTGGGATCCCTAGGGATAATTTGGTATGTCTCCCTGTCCGAAAGTTGTCTGGAAATTTCGTTGCAATACTGGACACGATCCATCACAACAGTGGCACCACCCTTGTCTGTGGGTTTTATTATGATATTCTTATTCGAACGGAGAGTGTTGAGGGCCTGTTTTTCTACCAAAGAGAGGTTTTTATGCGTGGGGTAAAAACCTAGACGTTGTTCATGTGAAAGTGATTTAACCTCACGGTCTACCAGAGAAATGAAAGTTTCGGTGGTGTGATAAGTGTGAGGAGGAGAGAAGGTGCTTGGGTTGCGAAGGCCCAAGTTTAAGATGGAACACTCAGGAGTGGTGTTGCCTCCAGTGGAGGAACTACCACTAGCAGAAATCTGAGTTGCAGTGCCAAAATGAGTCTTTAATCTGACAGAGCGATAAAAACGTTGTAAGTCCTTCTCTAACTGGAACGTGTCCCAGTTAGGTGTGGGACAGAAGGATAATCCCTTCTGTAAGATGGCAAGTTCGGCAGGGGAGAGAGAGTAGCTTGAGATATTCATCACCAGGTTAGAGGGCTTACCTGGGATCGTGTAGTCATTTTTTCTGTGTGACCTTCTTGTGGGTCTGCGTTGTTGTGTCCTCCCCTGCGTCCCTTGTGTAAAAAACGTGGTCTCCTTGTGCCAACTGATGAGTCGCTGCCAGAGCTGAATGAATCGTATCTTCTTTGGTTTGGTGGGCGTCGCAAGGAATTGGAGGTAGTGGAGTCGTTCCATCTGTATACGTTATTACTCGAATAGTCCTCGTTATCGCGCTGGAACTTGATCCTCTTGCGTTCCTGTAGGGATTTCTCAAAGTCCGCAATGGTTTTATCAGTTTTACGCTTGAGAGAAGACCATTCAGAGGATGGAAGTGTAGTGGTCAATTGAGTTTCTATGGCGTGAATGTTCTTTTGAACGTCTATAATCTCCTTCTGGAGGTATTCCACAGTGAGAATAATGATATCTAAGGAAAACTTATTCAAGATTCTTTTGTATTTGTCACAAAATTCCTGGTTGTCCGAGAACAATGTGGCCACATGAGCACACGGACACACGGACACGGATGACTCCGGTACCGATTTTTACGGTACCGCAATTATCTGGACGTGTGGGACAGGCCTCATACATGCAGGATCTATCCATTATGGCCGCCGCTATCTTGCTATCTTACACACATGGCCGGTTACCTGTTGTGAATTCTGCTCTTGGGCTCCCTCCGGTGGTTGTAAGTGGTAGCGCTGCTGTCTCTGAATCACAGCATTTATCAGGTGTGTTCACTTTTTGCAATTTGGACTGGGCTATTTAGTCTTGCTTCACCCTTTAGTCAGTGCCAGTTGTCCATTGTTCCAGGAGGATTCACATCCCTGCCTGGTCTCTTCTGCTTTGCAGTTCTTTTCAACAAAGATAAGTTCTGGCCTTGATTTTGCTGTCCACATGCTGTGGTCTTATTGTTCAGTTCTTTTCTATGTTTTGTCTTGTCCAGCTTGGTCTGTATAAGGATTTTTTTTAGCCAAGCTGGTATCTCTGGAGATGCAGATATACCCTCCATATCTTTAGTTAGCTGTGGAGATTCTGTATTTTCTGTGGTGGATATTTTCTAGTGTTTTAATACTGACCGCATAGTACTCTGTCCTATCCTTTCTATTTAGCTAGAAGTGGCCTCCTTTGCTAAATTCTTATTTCAGTCTGTGTATGTTTTTTCCCTCTCCTCTCACAGTCAATATTTGTGGGGGGCTGCCTATCCTTTGGGAATTTTCTCCGAGGCAAGATAGTTTTCCCTTTTCTATCTCTAGGGGTAATTAGTCCTCCAGCTGTGTCGAGATGTCTAGGGAGCGCTAGGTACATTCCACGGCTACTTCTAGTTGCGGTGTTAGGTTCAGGGTCTGCGGTCAGTACAGGTACCACCTTCTCCAGAGTACGTCTCATGCTGCTCTTAGGCCACCAGATCATAACTTTACAACTGGCCAACAATGAGTTAACCGCATCTCAGAAGATGGGAAGGAAAGTGCTGAGCCATTTTTTTTTCTGTAGTCTGTTGTGTTTTTTTTTCTCTTCCCTCTTTGCCTCTGGGTGGCTCAGGAGTTCGGCGCTGGTATGGATGTTCAGGGATTGGCTTCTCGTGTGGATCAACTTGCTGCTAGAGTGCAGGGTATTTCCGATTATATCGTTCAGACTCCAGTTTTAGAGCCTAGAATTCCAACTCCTGATTTGTTTTTTGGGGATAGGTCCAAATTTCTGAGCTTTAAAAATAACTGTAAACTGTTTTTTGCTCTGAAACCCCGTTCCTCTGGTGATCCCATCCAGCAGGTTAAAATTATTATATCTCTGCTGCGTGGTGACCCCCAGGATTGGGCATTTGCCCTGGAACCTGGGAATCCGGCATTGCTTAATGTAGACACCTTTTTTCAGGCGCTTGGGTTATTGTATGACGAACCTAATTCAGTGGATCATGCTGAGAAGACCTTGTTGGCCCTGTCTCAGGGTCAAGAAGCGACAGAATCATATTGCCAGAAGTTTAGAAAATGGTCTGTACTGACTAAATGGAATGAGGATGCCTTGGCGGCAATCTTCAGAAAGGGTCTTTCTGAATCCGTTAAAGATGTTATGGCGGGGTTCCCCACGCCTGCTGGTCTGAGTGATTCTAGGTCTCTGGCCATTCAGATTAATCGGCGCTTGCGCGAGCGCAGAGTTGTGCACACTATGGCATTGTCTTCCGAGTGGAGTCCTGAGCCTATGCAGTGTGATAGGATTGTGTCTAGAGCTGAACGACAAGGATTCAGACGTCAGAATAGGTTGTGTTTTTACTGCGGCGATTCTGCTCATGTTATTTCTGATTGCCCTAAGCGTACCAAGAGAATCGCTAGTTCTGTTACCATCAGTACTGTACAACCTAAATTTCTGTTATCTGTGACCCTGATCTGCTCATTATCGTCATTTTCTGTCATGGCATTTGTGGATTCAGATGCCGCTCTAAATTTAATGGACTTAGAATTTGCCAGACGTTGTGGGTTCCCCTTGCAGCCTTTGCAGAGTCCTATTCCTTTGAGGGGCATTGATGCTACACCGTTGGCTAAAAATAAACCTCAGTTTTGGACACAGCTGACCATGTGCATGGCGCCAGCCCATCAGGAAGATTGTCGTTTTCTGGTGTTGCATAATTTGCATGATGCTATTGTGCTGGGTTTCCCATGGTTACAGGTGCATAATCCGGTATTAGATTGGAAATCTATGTCTGTGACTAGTTGGGGTTGTCAGGGGGTTCATGGTGACGTTCCTGTGATGTCAATTGCCTCCTCTCCCTCTTCTGAAATTCCTGAGTTTTTGTCAGATTTCCAGGATGTATTCTATGAGCCCAAGTCCAGTTCCCTTCCACCGCATAGGGACTGTGATTGTGCTATTGACTTGATTCCAGGCTGTAAGTTCCCTAAGGGCCGACTTTTCAACCTGTCTGTGCCAGAACATACCGCCATGCGGAGCTATGTTAAGGAGTCCTTGGAGAAAGGGCATATTCGGCCATCTTCTTCACCATTGGGAGCAGGTTTTTTTTTTGTTGCCAAAAAAGATGGTTCCTTGAGACCCTGTATTGATTATCGCCTCTTGAATAAGATCACGGTCAAATTCCAATACCCTTTGCCTTTGCTTTCTGATCTGTTTGCTAGGATTAAGGGGGCTAGTTGGTTTACTAAGATTGACCTTCGAGGGGCATATAATCTGGTTCGTATTAAGCAGGGTGATGAATGGAAAACTGCGTTTAATATGCCCGAAGGCCATTTTGAATATCTTGTGATGCCATTCGGACTCTCTAATGCTCCATCTGTTTTTCAGTCCTTCATGCATGATATATTTCGGAATCATCTTGATAAATTCATGATTGTATATTTGGATGATATTTTGATTTTTTCAGATGATTGGGAGTCTCATGTGAAACAAGTCAGGATGGTATTTCAGATCCTTCGTGATAATGCCTTGTTTGTGAAGGGGTCTAAGTGCCTCTTTGGAGTACAGAAGATTTCTTTTTTGGGCTTCATTTTTTCTCCCTCATCTATAGAAATGGATCCGGTTAAGGTTCAGGCCATTCATGATTGGATCCAGCCCATATCTGTGAAGAGCCTTCAGAAATTTTTGGGCTTTGCTAATTTTTATCGCCGTTTCATTGCCAACTTCTCCAGTGTGGTTAAACCCCTGACCGATTTGACGAAGAACGGCGCTGATGTTACGAATTGGTCCTCTGCGGCTGTTTCTGCCTTTCAGGAGCTTAAACGCCGATTTACTTCTGCCCCTGTGTTGCGTCAGCCGGATGTTTCTCTTCCTTTTCAGGTTGAGGTTGACGCTTCTGTGATTGGGGCAGGGGCCGTTTTGTCTCAGAGGAATTCTGATGGTTCCTTGATGAAACCGTGTGCCTTCTTTTCTCGAAAGTTTTCACCTGCGGAACACAATTATGATGTCGGCAATCGTGAGTTGTTGGCTATGAAGTGGGCATTTGAGGAGTGGCGACATTGGCTTGAGGGGGCCAAGCACCGTATTGTGGTCTTGACCGATCATAAGAATCTGATTTATCTCGAGTCTGCCAAACGGCTGAATCCTAGACAGGCCCGATGGTCCCTGTTTTTCTCCCGTTTTGATTTTGTGGTCTCGTATCTTCCGGGTTCTAAGAATGTTAAGGCTGATGCCCTCTCTAGGAGCTTTTTTCCTGATTCCCCTGGGGTCCTTGAGCCAGTCGGTATTCTGATGGAAGGGGTGATTCTTTCTACCATCTCCCCTGATTTACGACGGGTTCTTAAGAAATTTCAGGTTGATAAACCTGACCGCTGTCCAGTGGGGAAATTGTTTGTTCCTGACAGATGGACTAGTAAAGTGATTTCGGAGGTTCATTGTTCTGTGTTGGCCGGTCATCCTGGGATTTTTGGTACCAGAGATTTGGTTGGTAGGTCCTTTTGGTGGCCTTCTTTGTCACGGGATGTGCGTTCTTTTGTGCAGTCCTGTGGGACTTGTGCGCGGGCCAAGCCTTGCTGTTCCCGCGCTAGTGGGTTGCTTTTGCCTTTGCCGGTCCCTGAGAGGCCTTGGACGCATATTTCTATGGATTTTATTTCGGATCTTCCGGTTTCCCAGAGGATGTCAGTTATCTGGGTGGTTTGTGACCGGTTTTCTGAGATGGTTCATTTGGTACCATTGCCTAAGTTGCCTTCCTCTTCTGATTTGGTTCCGTTGTTTTTTCAGCATGTGGTTCGTTTGCATGGCATTCCGGAGAACATTGTGTCCGATAGTGGTTCCCAGTTTGTTTCTAGGTTTTGGCGGGCCTTTTGTGCTAGGCTGGGCATTGATTTGTCTTTTTCTTCCGCATTTCATCCTCAGACAAATGGCCAAACCAAGCGAACTAATCAGACTTTGGAAACTTATTTGAGATGCTTTGCGTCTGCTGATCAGGATGATTGGGTGGCTTTCTTGCCATTGGCCGAGTTTGCCCTTAATAATTGGGTGAGTTCTGCTACCTTGGTTTCACCCTTCTTTTGTAACTCTGGTTTTCATCCTCGTTTTTCTTCAGGGCAGGTTGAGCCTTCTGATTGTCCTGGGGTGGACTCTGTGGTTGACAGGTTGCAGCAAATTTGGGCTCATGTTGTTGACAATTTGGTTTTGTCTCAGGAGGGGGCTCAGCGTTTTGCTAACCGTCATCGCTGTGTTGGTTCCCGGCTTCGGGTTGGGGATTTGGTCTGGTTGTCTTCCCGTCATGTCCCTATGAAGGTTTCTTCCCCTAAGTTTAAGCCTCGGTTTATTGGCCCTTATAGGATTTCTGAGATTATCAATCCAGTGTCTTTTCGTTTGGCCCTTCCAGCCTCTTTTTCCATCCATAATGTTTTTCATAGATCTTTGTTGCGGAAATATGTGGTGCCCGTTGTTCCCTCTGTTGATCCTCCTGCCCCGGTGTTGATTGATGGGGAGTTGGAGTATGTGGTTGAGAAGATTTTGGATTCTCGTTTTTCGAGGTGGAGGCTTCAGTATCTTGTCAAATGGAAGGGTTATGGCCAGGAGGATAATTTTTGGGTTGTTGCCTCCGATGTTCATGCTGATGATTTGGTTCGTGCCTTTCATTTGGCTCGTCCGGATCGGCCTGGGGGCTCTGGTGAGGGTTCGGTGACCCCTCCTCAAGGGGGGGTACTGTTGTGAATTCTGCTCTTGGTCTCCCTCCGGTGGTTGTAAGTGGTAGCGCTGCTGTCTCTGAATCACAGCATTTATCAGGTGTGTTCACTTTTTGCAATTTGGACTGGGCTATTTAGTCTTGCTTCATCCTTTAGTCAGTGCCAGTTGTCCATTGTTCCTGGAGGATTCACATCCCTGCCTGGTCTCTTCTGCTTTGCAGTTCTTTTCAACAAAGATAAGTTCTGGCCTTGATTTTGCTGTCCACATGCTGTGGTCTTATTGTTCAGTTCTTTTCTATGTTTTGTCTTGTCCAGCTTGGTCTGTATAAGGATTTTTTTTAGCCAAGCTGGTATCTCTGGAGATGCAGATATACCCTCCATATCTTTAGTTAGCTGTGGAGATTCTGTATTTTCTGTGGTGGATATTTTCTAGTGTTTTAATACTGACCGCATAGTACTCTGTCCTATCCTTTCTATTTAGCTAGAAGTGGCCTCCTTTGCTAAATTCTCATTTCAGTCTGTGTATGTTTTTTCCCTCTCCTCTCACAGTCAATATTTGTGGGGGGCTGCCTATCCTTTGGGAATTTTCTCTGAGGCAAGATAGTTTTCCCTTTTTTATTTCTAGGGGTAATTAGTCCTCTGGCTGTGTCGAGATGTCTAGGGAGCGCTAGATACATTCCACGGCTACTTCTAGTTGCGGTGTTAGGTTCAGGGTCTGCGGTCAGTACAGGTATCACCTTCTCCAGAGTACGTCTCATGCTGCTCTTAGGCCACCAGATCATAACAGTTACCCTAGTTACATGTAAACAGACAGTCTGCGCATGGCCGGGCGAGACTTCCGGTCCGGATGACGCACTTCTGGTCCGGCGGTTTCTGCTCGCATTTAACAGCCCCATCCCTACTCCTCTCAGCACGCCGGCCGCAGCAAGGCGCGGGAGTGCCGCTTATCAAGATGCAGTTCACAGGTAACATAGGGCTGCACCTCTGAGACCCCTTACCCATTTTTCCATGCGCTCCATGGGCAGTCACCACTTGAGACCAACGTCCTCCCCAATGCAACCGGACTGTGGTGGCCTCCTAATAGCCCCATCCAGCATGATCTCTGACCAAGGTGTCCATTGTTTTTCACTTCTAGGTCCCATACACATGACAACTAACCACCGTGGGCTAGACACTACCTTATCATCAACTAGGTATTGTAACCAGGGACCCTATATATACTACCTTAATCTAGCTTCACCTTTAATTTAATTTTATGATGCTGATCTATATTCCTTATTAAATCCTCTACAGCACTACCCATGTTTCTAAAAAAAACTAAGGATTTGCTTCACGTAGGTATTCTTATCTACATACCAAGGTAATCAGTGTCTACTGCCACCTTGACTGTCTCCTCCTGGTCTATACCACCTTGACCTCTAGAACACCTATATTCTCCACATCCATGATATCATAAGCATTGCATTCACCTCGGTGTACTCGTTGGTGCTTTTAGGGTCTATGGTCGCTTGACTTACCTTTTTTCAACTTCCCTAATGGATTTATGGTATACTAGCTGAAGAGCGCGGCGTTGCCTGGGCATAGTAAATATCTGTGGTTAGTTATAGCACCTCACTTCTCTTATTTTCCCATCACGCCTCTCATTTTCCCCATCACATCTTTCATTTTCCCCCTCACATCTCTCATTTTCTCCCTCACACCTCTCATTTTCCCCCTCACTCCTCTTATTTTCCCCCTCACTCCTCTCATTCCCCCCTAACACTTGTCATTTCGACCTCACATCTGTCATTTTCCGATCACTCCACTATTTTCCCTCACTCCTCTCATTTTGCACTCACACCTTTTCATTTTCACCTCACACCTCTCATTTTCACCTCAGTATATACATGTTTGTCATCTCCCTTATATATAGTATACACATGTATGTCATCTCCTGTATATAGTATATACCTGTATGTCATCTCCCCTGTATATAGTATATACCTGCTGTGTGTCATCTCCCCTGTATATAGTATATACCTGTATGTCATCTCCTCCTATATATAGTATATACCTGTATGTAATCTCCTCCTGTATATAGTATATACCTGTGTGTCATCTCACCTATATATAGTATATATCTGTGTGTCATCTCCTCCTGTATATAGTATATACCTGTATGTCATCTCCTCCTATACATAGCATATACCTGTATGTCATCTCCTCCTGTATATACTATATACCTGTAGGTAATCTGCTCCTGTATATAGTATATACCTGTGTGTCATCTCCTCCTGTATATAGTATATACCTGTATGTCTTCTCCTCCTGTATGTTGTATGTACCTGTATGTCATCTCCTCCTCTATATAGTATATACCTGTGTGTCATCTCTCCTGTATATAGTATATATCTGTGTGTCATCTCCTCCTGTATAAAGTATATACCTGTGTGTCATCTCCCCTGTAAATAGTATATACCTGTGTGTCATCTCCTCCTGTATATAGTATATATCTGTATGTCCTCTCCTCCTGTATTAGACCTCGTTCACACGTTATTTGGTCAGTATTTTTACCTCAGTATTTGTAAGCTAAATTGGCAGCCTGATAAATCCCCAGCCAACAGTAAGCCCACCCCCTGGCAGTATATATTAGCTCACACATACACATAATAGACTGGTCATGTGACTGACAGCTGCCGGATTCCTATATGGTACATTTGTTGCTCTTGTAGTTTGTCTGCTTATTAATCAGATTTTTATTTTTGAAGGATAATACCAGACTTGTGTGTGTTTTAGGGCGAGTTTCGTGTGTCAAGTTGTGTGTGTTGAGTTGCGTGTGGCGACATGCATGTAGCGACTTTTGTGAGATGAGTTTTGTGTGGCGACATGCGTGTAGCAACTTTTTGTGTGTCGAGTTGCATGTGACAGGTTAGTGTAGCAAGTTGTGTGCAGCAAGTTTTGCGCATGGCGAGTTTTGCGCGTGGCGAGTTTTATGTGTGGTGCCTTTTGAGTATGTGCAAGTTTTGTGTGAGGCAACTTTTGCATGTGTTGCAACTTTTGTGCATGTGGCAATTTTTCCGCGTGTGCAAGTTTTGCGTGTGGCGAGTTTTCCATGAGGTGAGTTTTGCACCTGTGGCGAGTTTTGCATGTGCAGAGTTTTGCCCGTGGCGAGTTTTCAGCGGCGACTTTTGTGTTTCGACTTTTATGTGGCGAGGTTGGTGTATGTGTGGTGAAATGTGCGCTGAGGGTGGTATATGTGTTCGAGCACGTGGTAGTGTGTGGCGCATTTTGTGTGTGTGTTCATATCACCGTGGTGGTGTGGTGATTATCCCATGTCGGGGCCCCACCTTAGCAACTGTACAGTATATACTCTTTGGCACCATCGCTCTCATTCTTTAAGTCCCCCTTGTTCACATCTGGCAGCTGTTAATTTGCCTCCAACACTTTTCCTTTCATTTTTTCCCCATTATGTAGATAGGGGCAAAATTGTTTGGTGAATTGGAAAGCGCGGGTTTAAAATTTCACCTCACAACATAGCTTTGACGCTCTCGGGGTCCAGACGTGTGACTGTGCAGAATTTTGTGCCTGTAGCTTCGACGCCTGCAACACTTTTCCTTTCACTTTTTCCCCATTATGTAGATAGGGGCAAAATTGTTTGGTGAATTGGAAAGCGCGGGGTTAAAATTTCACCTCACAACATAGCCTATGTCGCTCTCGGGGTCCAGACGTGTGACTGTGCAAAATTTTGTGGCTGTAGCTGCGACGGTTCAGATGCCAATCCCGGACATACACACATACACACATACACACATTCAGCTTTATATATTAGATTACACATGTACCTTGTAGACTTGTATATATGTACATATTACATGTTTGTGATTATCGATATCCTGTTTTTGTCTTTTAGCGATGGTATGATTAAGACTCGGGAGAGTCGAAACGTCATGTTTTGTTACTAGATTTGATCGCTTTTCCTTATGTTTGTATATTGCTTCCATGTGTTTCCTATATTGAGTTGTGTTGAATAAAACTCACACTATCTTGCATGATTAACCACTAGAGTGTGCGGTGTCTCTCAAATAATATTTGTACTGGGACCTTTCTGGTCCGTGACACCTGCACCTCGCCCTAAATTTACTGAGTGCACACCATTATACCTTATCGTATGTATGTAGTATGTATGTAGTATGTATGTAGTATGTATGTATTATGTATGTTGCATGTATGTAGTATGTTGTATGAATGTATGTTGCATGTATGTATGCAGTGTGTTGTATGCATGTATGTAGTATGTATGTAGTATATAGTATGTATGTATGTTGTATGCATGTAGTATGTTGTATGTATGTTGAATGTATGTGGTATGTACTATGCATGTAGTATGTTGTATGTATGTAGTATGTATGTAGTATGTTGTATGTATGTAGTATATAGTATGTTGCATGTATGTTGTATGTATGTATGTATGTTGTATGTATGTTGTATATATGTATGTTGTATGTATGTAGTATGTATGTTTGTGGGGTTTTTTTACATTCAACACATTAGCCAGATGATGGGACTACTACTGTCCCATCATTGGCTAATGTGTCAATCACTGCCATTGTAGCAGGCATAGCCCGATGGGACTTGTAGTCACATCGGACTATGCCTGCATACAGACACAAAAACCCCCGAGAGGCTCGCACAGACCCCCAAGAGGCCCGTGCAGACCCCCGGCAGGCCGCACAGACCCCCGGCAGCCCGCACAGACCCCCGAGAGGCCCATACAGATCCCGGCAGGCCCGCACAGACACCCGGCAGCCTGAACAGACCCTCGAGATTCTCGTACAGACCCCTGGCAGGCCGCACAGACCCCAGACAGCCCGCACAGACCCCCGAGAGGCCCGTACAGACCCTGGCAGGCCCACACAGACCCCCAGCAGCCCGCACAGCCCCCCAAGAGGCCCGTACAGACCCCCAGCAGGCCTGCACAGACCCCCCACAGACCCACACAGACACGCAGTCTCCGCCCACGCACCGCCCACACTCTTCCTCCCTCCGGAACTGGATGTGCAAGGAAAGTAAGGGTTTATTTTCATTCCGATATTTGTGTCCAATTGACTTGCATTGGTTTCCGGTATCGGTATCGGCGATATCCGATATTTTTTGGGTATCGGTCCAATCCAGTCTGATCCGATATTTCCCGATATCGGAAGGTATCGCTCAACACTATTTATGAGGTAATAACTCTGGAACGCTTAACCCCTTAATCCCATATGACGTACTATCCCGTCAAGGTGACCTGGGACTTTATTCCAAGGGACGGGATAGTACGTCATAGCGATTGACCGCGCTCACAGGGGGAGCGCGGCCGATCGCGGCCGGATGTCAGCTATCGCAGCTGACATCCGGCACTATGTTCCGGGAGCGGTCACGGACCGCCCCCGGCGCATTAACCCCAGGCACACTGCAATCAAACATGATCGCAGCGTTCTGGGGGCATAGGGAAGCATCGCGCAGGGAGGGGGCCCCCTGCGTGCTTCCCTGAGACCCTCGGTACAAGGCGATGTGCTCACCTTGTACCGAGCATCTCCTTCCTACAGGCCCCGGATCCAAAATGGCCGTGGGGCTGCATCCGGGTCCTGCAGGGAAGTGGCTTACCAAGCGCCTGCTCAGAGCAGGCGCTGGTAAGCCAGGAGCAGTGCACATCAGATCGCTGATCTGACATAGTGCATTGCAAAGTGTCAGATCAGCAATCTGACCTTATAACATGATGCCCCCCTGGGGCAATGTTATAAAGTAAAAAAAAAATGTTTAGATGTGTAAAAAAAAAAATTCCTAAATAAAGAAAAAATATATATATTGTTCCCATAAATACATTCCTTTATCTAAATAAAAAAAACAAACAATAAAAGTACACATATTTAGTATCGCCGCATCTGTAACAACCCGACCTATAAAACTGTCCCACAAGTTAACCCCTTCAGTGAACATCGTAAAAAAAAAAAAAAAAAAAGGCAAAAAACAACGCTTTATTATCATACCGCCAAACAAAAAGTGGAATAGCACGCGATCAAAAACACATATAAATAACCATGGTACCGCTGAAAACCTCATCTTGTCCAGCAAAATACGAGCCGCCATACAGCGTCATCAGTGAAAAAATAAAAAAGTTATAGTCCTCAGAATAAAGCGACGCAAAAATAATTATTTTTTCTATAAAATAGTTTTTATCGTATAAAAGCGCCAAAACATAAAAAAATGATATAAATGAGGCATTGCTGTAATCATACTGACCCGAAGAATAAATCTGCTTTATCCATTTTACCAAACGCGGAACGGTATTAACGCCCCCACCCCCAAAAGAAATTCATGAATAGCTGGTTTTTGGTCATACTGCCTCACAAAAATATGAATAAAAAGCGATCAAAAAATGTCACATGCCCGAAAATGTTACCAATAAAAGCATCTTTTAGTTTGTGACACCTGCCAATCATAAAAATCCACTAAAAAACCCGCTATAAAAGTAAATCAAACCCCCCTTCATCACCCTATTAGTTAGGGAAAAATAAAAAAATAAAAAAAATGCTTTTCCATTTTCCATTAGGGTTAGGGCTAGGGTTAGGGTTAGGGCTAGGGTTTCGGTTAGGGTTGGGGCTAGGGTTTGGGTTGGGGCTAGGGATAGGGTTTGGATTACATTTATGGTTAGGGTTAGGGGTGTGTCAGGGTTAAGGGTGTGGTTAGGGTTATGGTTGGGATTAGAGTTAGGGGTATGTTGGAGTTAGGGGTGTGGTTAGGGTTGGGGTTAGGGGCGTGGTTGGGATTAGGGGTGTGTTTGGGGTAGGGTTTCAGTCAGAATTGGGGGTTTCCACTGTTTAGGCACAACAGGGCTCTCCAAACGCGACATGGCGTCCGATCTCAATTCCAGCCAATTCTGCGTTGAAAAAGTAAAACAGTGCTCCTTCCCTTCCGAACTCTCCCGTGGGCCCAAACAGGGGTTTACCCCAACATATGGAGTATCAGCGTACTCAGGACAAATTGGATAACAACTTCTGGGGTCCAATTTCTCTTGTTACCTTTGGGAAAATAAAAATTTGGGGGGCTAAAAAACATTTTTGTGGGAAAAAATGATTTTTTATTTTCACGACTCTGCATTATAAACTGTAGTGAAATACTTGGGTGTTCAAAGTTCTAACAACACATCTAGATAAGTTCATTTGGGGGTCTAGTTTCCAATATGGTGCTACTTGTGGGAGGTTTCTACTGTTTAGGTACATCAGGGGCTCTTCAAATGCAGCGTGATGCCTGCAGACCAATCCATCTAAGTCTGCATTCCAAATAATAATAATAATGATAATAATAATAATTTTTATTTATATAGCGCCAACATATTCCGCAGCACTTTACAATTAAGTGGGGACATGTACAAGCAATAAATTCGGTACGAGTTAAGACAATTTAAACAGTGACATTAGGAGTGAGGTCCCTGCTCGCAAGCTTACAATCTACAAGGAAATGGGGGGACACAATAGGTGAAAAGTGCTTGTTATTTCAGGTCTGGCAATTATAATACATAGGGATTTCCATACAAAGCTGCATGATCCGGTCATCAGCCCGTGTGTTTAAGTGCAATAGTCAAGTATCAAGTGCAGTTAATCGTGTGCATGGAGGGTGTGGAGACAGATGAATAGTAGGGTGCTGATTCAGAGTAATATTTGGAGGGAGGGAACAGGGCAAAGTTAGTTTACTGAGTAGTTGGTGTGGTAGGCTTGTTTGAAGAGATGGGTTTTTAAAGCTCGCTTGAATAGGTCGGGGCTAGGTATCAGTCTGATCGTCTGGGGAAGTGCATTCCAGAGAGCTGGCGCAGCACGAGAGAAGTCTTGGAGATGGAGGTGGGAGGTTCGGATTACAGGGGATGTTAGTCTTAGGTCGTTTGTAGAACGGAGGGCACATGTAGGGCGATAGACAGAGATGAGAGAGGAGATACAGGTCCTTCTCAAAAAATTAGCATATAGTGTTAAATTTCATTATTTACCATAATGTAATGATTACAATTAAACTTTCATATATTATAGATTCATTATCCACCAACTGAAATTTGTCAGGTCTTTTATTGTTTTAATACTGATGATTTTGGCATACAACTCCTGATAACCCAAAAAACCTGTCTCAATAAATTAGCATATTTCACCCGTCCAATCAAATAAAAGTGTTTTTTAATAACAAACAAAAAAACCATCAAATAATAATGTTCAGTTATGCACTCAATACTTGGTCGGGAATCCTTTGGCAGAAATGACTGCTTCAATGCGGCGTGGCATGGAGGCAATCAGCCTGTGACACTGCTGAGATGTTATGGAGGCCCAGGATGCTTCAATAGCGGCCTTAAGCTCATCCAGAGTGTTGGGTCTTGCGTCTCTCAACTTTCTCTTCACAATATCCCACAGATTCTCTATGGGGTTCAGGTCAGGAGAGTTGGCAGGCCAATTGAGCACAGTAATACCATGGTCAGTAAACCATTTACCAGTGGTTTTGGCACTGTGAGCAGGTGCCAGGTCGTGCTGGAAAATGAAATCTTCATCTCCATAAAGCATTTCAGCCGATGGAAGCATGAAGTGCTCCAAAATCTCCTGATAGCTAGCTGCATTGACCCTGCCCTTGATGAAACACAGTGGACCAACACCAGCAGCTGACATGGCACCCCACACCATCACTGACTGTGGGTACTTGACACTGGACTTCAGGCATTTTGGCATTTCCTTCTCCCCAGTCTTCCTCCAGACTCTGGCACCTTGATTTCCGAATGACATGCAAAATTTGCTTTCATCAGAAAAAAGTACTTGGGATCACTTACCAACAGTCCAGTGCTGCTTCTCTGTAGCCCAGGTCAGGCGCTTCTGCCGCTGTTTATGGTTCAAAAGTGGCTTTACCTGGGGAATGTGGCACCTGTAGCCCATTTCCTGCACACGCCTGTGCACGGTGGCTCTGGATGTTTCCACACCAGACTCAGTCCACTGCTTCCTCAGGTTCCCCAAGGTCTGGAATTGGTCCTTCTCCACAATCTTCCTCAGGGTCCGGTCACCTCTTCTCGTTGTACAGCGTTTTCTGCCACATTGTTTCCTTCCAACAGACTTACCATTGAGGTGCCTTGATACAGCACTCTGGGAACAGCCTATTTGTTGAGAAATTTCTTTCTGGGTCTTACCCTCTTGCTTGAGGGTGTCAATGATGGCCTTCTTGACATCTGTCAGGTCGCTAGTCTTACCCATGATGGGGGTTTTGAGTAATGAACCAGGCAGGGAGTTTTTAAAAGCCTCAGGTATCTTTTGCATGTGTTTAGAGTTAATTAGTTGATTCAGAAGATTAGGGTAATAGGTCGTTTAGAGAACCTTTTCTTGATATGCTAATTTATTGAGACAGGTTGTTTGGGTTTTCAGGAGTTGTATGCCAAAATCATCAGTATTAAAACAATAAAAGACCTGACAAATTTCAGTTGGTGGATAATGAATCTATAATATATGAAAGTTTAATTGTAATCATTACATTATGGTAAATAATGAAATTTAACACTATATGCTAATTTTTTGAGAAGGACCTGTATAAGGCGGTGCAGAACTGTGGAGAGCTTTGTGGGTGAGAGAGATGAGTTTATACTGGACCCTGTAGCGAATGGGTAGCCAGTGTAATGACTGGCACAAGATGGAGGCATCGGTGAAGCGGCTGGACAGAAATATGACTCTGGCTGCAGCATTCAAGATGGATTGGAGAGGAGAAAGTTTGGTAAGAGGGAGACCGATTAGAAGAGAGTTGCAGTAGTCCAGACAAGAATGAATAAGAGCGACAGTAAGAGACTTAGCAGTTTCAATGGTGAGAAAAGGTCGGATTCTGGAGATGTTTTTAAGATGCAGGTGACAAGAGCGAGTGAGTGATCGGATATAGGGAGTAAAGGAAAGTTCAGAGTCGAATATGACCCCAAGACAGCGGGCATGCTGCTTGGGAGTTATGGTTGAACCCTCCAGGGTAATTTCGATGTTGGGTAGAGTGAGGTTAGTAGAAGGGAGAAACACAAGAAGTTCCGTTTTGGAGAGATTTAGTGTCAGGTAGTGGGAGGACATGATCTTAGAGACAGCAGACTGACAATCCTTGGTATTTTGAATTAGGGTAGGGGTGATGTCGGGGGAAGAAGTGTATAATTGGGTGTCATCAGCACAGAGATGATACTGGAACCCAAATCTGCTGATTGTTTGTCCAATAGGGGCCGGGTAAATAGAGAAGAGGAGGGGGCCTAGGACTGAGCCTTGCGGAACCCCGATAGTAAGGGGACGAGGAGAGGAAAAGGAGCCGGCAAAAGATACAGTGAAGGAGCGGTCAGAGAGGTAGGAGGAGAACCAGGAGAGGGCTGTGTCCTTGAGGCCTATGGAGCGGAGCATAGTGAGAAGGAGCTGGTGATCCACAGTGTCGAATGCGGCAGATAGATCCAGGAGAATGAAGCTCCTTCCCTTCCGAGCTCTGCCATGCGCCCAAACGGTGGTTTCCCCCACATATAGGGTATCAGCGTACTCAGGACAAATTGGACAACAACTTTTGGGGACCAATTTCTCCTGTTACCCTTGGGAAAATACAAAACTGGGGGCTAAAAAATAATTTTTCTAAAAAAAAAATAATTTTTATTTTCACGGCTCTGTGTTATAAACTGTAGTGAAACACTTGGTAGTTCAAAGCTCTCACAACACATCTAGGTAAGATCCTTAGGGGGTCTACTTTCCAAAATGGTGTCACTTGTTGGGGGTTTCAATGTTTAGGCACATTAGTGGCTCTCCAAACGCAACATGGCGTCCCATCTCAATTCCAGCCAATTTTGCATTGAAAAGTCAAATGGCGCTCTTTCCCTTCCAAGCTCTGCCACGCGCCCAAACAGTGGTTTACCACCACATATGGGGAATTGGGGTACTCAGGACAAATTGTACAACAACTTTTGGGGTCCATTTTGTCCTGTTACCCTTGGTAAAATAAAACAAATTGGAGCTGAAGTAAATTTTTTGTGAAAAAAAATTAAATGTTCATTTTTTTTTTAAACATTACAAAAATTCCTGTGAAACACATGAAGGGTTAATAAACTTCTTGAATGTGGTTTTGAGCACCTTGAGGGGTGCAGTTTTTAGAATGGTGTCACACTTGGTTATTTTCTATCGTATAAACCCCTCAAAATGACTTCAAATGTGATGTGGTCCCTAAAAAAAAAGGTGTTGTAAGAATGAGAAATTGCTGGTCAATTTTAACCCTTATAACTCCCTAACAAAAAAAATGTTGTTTCCAAAATTGTGCCGTTGCAAAGTAGACATGTGGGAAATGTTACTTATTAAGTATTTTGTGTGACATATCTCTGTGATTTAAGGGCATAAAAAATCAAAGTTGGAAAATTGCTAAATTTTCAAAATTTTCACCAAATTTCCATTTTTTCACAAATAAACGCAGGTAATATCAAAGAAATTTTACCACTATCATGAAGTACAATATGTCTCAAGAAAACAATATCGTTGAATCGTTCCAGAGTTACAACCTCATAAAGGGACAGTGGTCAGAATTGTAAAAATTGGCCCGGTCATTAACGTGCAAACCACCCTCGGGGCTTAAGGGGTTAATGGTATAAAGTTCCGTGAAATTCCTGTTGTGTGATTATGCGCACTGCATCACTAGATGCTCTGCTAATGTGACATGGCACCCACAAAGCATTCCAGGCAATTCTGCACTCTAATGTAGCACTCCTTCCCTCCTTTGAACAGCAATAGCGGTGGGTGGAATCGCTGACAGCGGCACTACAGTTTATAACGCAGAGCCGTGAAAATATATATATTTTTTTTCACAAAAATGAAATTTAGCCCCCAGTTTTGTATTTTCACAAGGGTATCAGGATAAATTGGACCCTAAAAGTTGTTGTCCAATTTGTCCTGAGTACGCTGATACCCCCTATGTGGGGGGGAACCACTGTTTGGGCGCATGACAGAGCTCGGAAGGGAAGGAGCGCCATTTGGAATGCAGACTTAAATGGATTGGTCTGCAGGCGTCACGTTGCATTTGCAGAGCCCCTGATGTACCCAAACAGTACAAACCCCCCACAAGTGACCCCATATTGGAAACTAGACCTCCCAAGGAACTTATCTAGATGTGTTGTGAGAACTTTGAACCCCCAAGTGTTTCACTACAGTTTACAACGCAGAGCCGTGAAAATAAAACATTTTTTTTCCCACAAAAATGATTTTTAGCCCCCCAAATTTTTATTTTCCCAAGGATAACAAGAGAGCTTGGACCCCAGAAGTTGTTGTTCAATTTGTCCCTAGTACGCTGATACCCCATATGTTGGGGTAAACCCCTTTTTGGACGCACGGGAGAGCTCGGAAGGGAAGGAGCACTGTTTTACTTTTTCAACGCAGAATTGGCTGGAATTCAGATTGGACGCCATGTTGCGTTTGGAGAGCCCCTGATGTGCCTGAACAGTGGAAACTCCCCAATTCTACCTGAAACCCTACCCCTAACCTCACCCCTAACCGTTTACTGAACATTTTCTGACAGTCATAAGTGCCACGTATATAAGTGCCACGTATATAAGTGCCACGTATTTAAGAGCCACGTATTTAAGTGCCACGTATTTCAGTGCCACGTATTTCAGTGCCACGATATTTCAGTGCCACGTATTTCAGTGCCATGTATTTCAGTGCCACGTATTTCAGGCACTGAAAAATACGTGGCACGTAAATACGTGGCACGTAAATACGTGGCACTGAAATACGTGGCACTTAAATACGTGGCACTTATATACGTGGCCACTGAAATATCGTGGCACTTATATACGTATATACGTATATAAACGTATATTTCAGTGCCACGTATTTCAGTGCCACGTATTTCAGGTTAGGGGTAGGGTTAGGGGTAGGGTTAGGGTTTTTTGTTTTTTTCTTGTTTTCTTGTGTTTTTCTATAAAAACGCATGCGTTTTACCGCGTTTACATGCATTTTCAATTTTACATGCAGTGTCAAAAAGGCATCCACAGAAGACCATTCTGGGGTTTACAGGGACAAGGAAAATGTCCAGGTCTGAGGACCCCCTTGCAGTTCTGAAGACCCCCTTGCAGTAGGGACATGATTATTCCTAACTGCTGTAACTCATTCCCTGACAATTGGGGACGCAGGATAAAAAATAACCTACAGCTTTCGCTGAAAGCCTTAAACTGTTTTTTCTCTCCCCTGAAAATTTATCAGAGAGGGCAATTACAGGTTAAAGAGAAACCTACTATACATCAGAGGATACTGACATCAAAGCCACTGTTGGCAATGGAAGACTATCGAGAGTCTTAATCAAACTAATCATCTGACTCTGCAGTTGATATTGCGAAGATTCCAGGTCCCGAATGGATACCCAGCAAATGGGAAACTTAGCCAAAAAAAATGAACTGGAGTATGAGTTTTTTTGGTTAAATTTTAGGTTTCAGCATTTAGTGCAGGTAAGGGTGTGCCCTCCCTTTCTTTGAGCTGGAAATAATGTTTATATAGCTTATCATTTGCTACGTATCCATTTGGAACCCTGTCCCTCTCTTCCCTCATTCACCCTGATGTCACTTTGACCCCTGGAAAAGTTTTAAATGCTAGAAGTTAGGATCATCCCGATTGTGGTACAAATTGACTCTGGTGGGATAGCTTTTAAGTTTTTTTTTTATATAAAAAAACTGTGTTTACTAAGTACCCTACATTATTTATATACACTAATGCTTTTACTTATTTACTTACAGCAGGGTATATGTTCATTGTGTTTCTGTCTTGGGTTTTCTGTTGGCATCATTGTGGGGGTATCATACTTTGCAGGAGGGAGATTGTAGGATCATTACACTGTCCATGTGGACGGTACAATGGAGGAATTCATTGTGGGGGTATCTTACTGTGTTTGGGGGGCACATTTATTGGTCATGAAAGTGTTATCTTAGTGCGTAGGAATACTAAGGGGTTTCAGTAGGGGCCAAATTATTACTTTGTAAGGGCTGCAATGTTGTTAGATATGTTTATATGTGACCCCGCTGAATAATATTTCTGCTATAGGGACCATTATTTCTATGTATGTCTGTAATTGTGGTCCTTGGAATTGCTTCAGTCTGACAATTGTGCCCTTGGACCCAGAAAGGTTGTGCACCCTTGCTCTAGAGTCTGATGTGTGACTTCTTTGATTTTTACATTTGTTCTTTTCCTGTTATTCTCCATGTTGTTCATAATGAAGGCAGTATTTGCTGTATGTTCCAAGTAAAACAGTTCATTCTTGTGCAATGTCTGAGTGCTGATGATTCTGCTGAAATCTGCAACAGGTTATAAACCAAGACCCCTAATGCAAAGTGACACAAAATAAGCAAACAACACAGCACAGCTTGGTGAACAGACTGAAACAAGGATTTTTTCAGAGGTTTTCATCTTCTGTATATAAGTAAGAAGCTCAGACTATGTATATGTACTGTATATAAAGGAGATATGAAAAATGACCATTAGTTCAGAGCTTAAACTTACTGAATGACAAATACCAGTTCTACAACTTTAAAGTTTAAATGTTACTATATAGAGATGACTTGGGATATTATTACTACAGAGAGACCACAGATTAATAATCAGGAATGGGAAAAGTAAAATAGAGCCTTCATTAGTTTATCAGTGGAGGATGATTAACTGATCCACATAAAACATGAGAATACTAGTAGAGCAGGGATGAGCAGTTAATGTTCCCAAAGCGTCACATGAGAGACTTTTAATGATGTGAAAGTCTGAACCAACTGGCTGAACTTAATTCTGCTTATTATTTTATATACATTTTTATCACCTAATATTGATTAGAATTAAGAATGCTGAGCAGCAACTGTTAATACATGTTACAATGGGCTGTTGTGCCATGTCTTCTTACCTGTAGCGGTAGCAGTCAATCAATATATATACAAGTGCTTCTCACTAAATTACAATATCATTAAAAAGTTAATTCATTTCAGTTCTTTAATACAAAAAGTGAAACTCATTTATTATGGAGAGTCTTTACAAACAGAGTGATCTATTTCAAGTGTTTATTTATGCTAATGTTGATGTTTATGGCTTGCAGCCAATGGAACTCGAAAGTCATTATCTCAGTAAATTAGAATAATTAACAAAAAAATACCTGCAAAGGCTTCCTAAGCATTTAAAAAGGTCCCTTAGTCTGTTTCAGTAGGGTCCACAATCATGGGGAAGACTGCTATCTTATCGGATGTCCAGAAGGCAGTCATTAACGCTCTCCACAAAGAAAGGTAAGCCACAAAAGGTCATTGGTTAAGAAGTTGGCTGTTCAAAGACTGCTTTATCCAAGCATATTATAGGAAAGTTGAGTAGAAATAAAAAGTGTGGTAGGAAAAGGTGCACAAGCAACCGGGATAACTGCAGCTTTGAAAAGATTGTTAAGAAAAGGCCATTCAAAAATTTGGAGGAGATTCACAACTAGTGAACTTCTGTTGGAGTTATTACTTCAAGAGCAACTACATACAGATATATCCAGGACATGGGCTACAATTGTCGCATTCCTTGTGTCAAGTCACTCAGGCCAATAGACAAGGCCAGAAGCGTCTAACCTGGGCCAAGGAGAAAAAGACCGGGACTACTGCTTAGTGATCCAAGGTGTTGTTTTCAGATGAAAGTAAATTTTGCATTTCATTTGGAAATCAAGGTCCCACAGTCTGAAGGAAGAGTGGAGAGGCACACAATCCAAGCTGCTTGAGGTCTAGTATGAAGTTTCCACAATCAGTGACGATTTGGGGAGCCATGTCATCTGCTGGTGTTGGTCCACTGAGTTTTACCAAGAGCAAAATCAGGGCAGCCGTCTACCAGTAAATTTTAGAACACTTCATGCTTCCCTCTGCAGACAAGCTTTTTGGAGAAATTTCATGCTCCAGCAGGACTTGGCACCTGTCCATACTGCCAAAAGTACCAATACCTGGTTTAAAAACAACAGTATCACTGTGCTTGATTGGCCAGCAAACTCGCCTGACCTTAACCCCATAGATTATCTATGGGGTATTGTCAAGAGGAAGATGAGAGACACCAGACCCAACAATGCAGACAAGCTGAGCTTCCATAACACCTCAGCAGTGCCACAGTCTAATTGCCTCCATGCCACACTGCATTGATGCAGCAATTGATGCAAAAGGAGCCCCGACCAGGTATTGAGTGCATTTACTGAACGTACATTTCAGTAGGCCAACATTTCGGATTTTAAAAATCATTTTTCAAACTGGTGTTATGAAGTAGTCTAATGTACTGAGGTAATGACTTTTGGCTGTAAAGCATAATCATTAACAGAAATAAATACTTAAAATAGATCACTCTGTTTGTAATGACTCTATATAATATATGAGTTTCACTTTTTGTATTGAACTGAAATAAATTAACTTTTTGATGATATTCTAATTTAGTGAGAACCACTTAAAATTTTCTACTTTTTATGAAGTTTAAAAATCAACTGTTCCTGTTATTCAGCCCAAAGTTATTTAGTAAGTATAGATCTACCTTGATCAACAGCTACCCTGCACACAATTGATGTCCCCTCACAAAGTATAAGGCAATGACAATTTCCCACACAGTATGATGCATACACCCGCCCACAGTATGATTCCATAGAAGACCCCCACAAACAAGGGGAGGGACAGGGGGCAGAGGGACCATATTAGCTATTTGGGGCTTCTTGATTCTTTTGCCGCACAAGAAGGGGGGCACTGCCAGACCTAATATTAACCAACAGGCCAGACTGCATAGCAAATATAAGGGTTGGGGGTCACTTGGGGAATAGTGATCACAAAAATAATAAGTTTTCATGTATCCTTTAATAAGATGTGTAATAGAGGGGTTACAAGGACGCTAAACTTCAGGAGGGCAAATTTCCAACGGATGAGAGATGATCTTGGTGCAATTAACTGGGATGATGTCCTGAGACATAAAAATACACAAAGAAAATGGGAGACGTTTATTAGCACCCTGAATAGGACCGGTGCGCAATATATACCTTATGGGAATAAACATACTAGAAATAGGAGGAAAGCAATATGGCTAAATAGAGCTGTAAGAGGCGCAATAAGTGACAAAAAGAAAGCATTTAGAGAATTAAAGCAAGAAGGTAGTGATGAGGTTTTAAATAAATACAGAAAATTTAATAAATTCTGTAAAAAGCAAATCAAGGCAGTAAAAATTGAGACAGAGAGACTCATTGCCAGAGAGAGTAAAAATAATCCCAAAATATTCTTTAACTACATAAATAGTAAGAAACTAAAAAATGATAGTGTTTGCCCCTTTAAAAATAGTCTGGGTGAAATGGTGGATGAGGATGAGAAAAAAGGCAATATGGTAAATGACTATTTTTCAACAGTATTTACACAACAAAATCCCATGGCAGACAATATGATCAGTGATAACAAAAATTCCCCATTAAGTGTCACCTGCTTAACCCAGCAGGAAGTACGGCGGCATCTAAACATCACTAGAATTGACAAATCTCCGGGCCCGGATGGGATACACCCCCGAGTACTGCAGGAATTAAGTACAGTCATTGATAGACCATTATTTTTAATCTTTAAAGATTCCATAATAACAGGGTTTGTTCCACAGGACTGGCGTATAGCAAATGTGGTGCCAATATTCAAAAACGGGGACAAAAACTGAACTCGGAAATTATAGGCCAGTAAGCTTAACCTCTACTGTGGGTAAAATCCTGGAGGGTATTCTAAGAGATACTATGCTGGAGTATCTGAAGTGGAATAACCTCATAACCCAATATCAACATGGGTTTACTAGAGACCGTTCCTGTCAGACTAATCTGATTAGTTTCTATGAAGAGGTAAGTTCCAGACTGGACCAAGGGAACGCAGTTGACGTTGTGTATATGGACTTTTCAAAAGCTTTTGATACGGTGCCACACAAAAGGTTAATACATAAAATGAGAACAATGTGGATAGGGGAAAATATGTGTAAGTGGGTTAAGAGCTGGCTCAGGGTTAGGAAACAAAGGGTGGTAATTAATGGAGCACACTCGGACTGGATCGCGGTTAGCAGTGGGGTACCACAGGGGTCAGTATTGGGCCCTCTTCTTAGCATATTTAGTAATGACCTTGTAGGGGGCATACAGAGTAGAATTTCAATATTTGCAGATTACACTAAACTCTGCAGGGTAATCAATACAGAGGAGGACAATTTTATATTACAGGAGGATTTATGTAAACTAGAAGCTTGGGCTGATAAATGGCAAATGTGCTTTAATAAGAACAAATGTAAGGTCATGCACTTAGGTAGAGCAAATAAGATGTATAATTATATGCTTAGTTGTAAAACACTGGGCAAAACCGTCAATGAAATAGACCTGGGTGTATGGGTGGACAACAAACTCACATTTAATGGCCAGTGTCAGGCAGCTGCTGCAAAGGCAAATAAAATAATGAGATGCATTAAAAGAGGCATAGATGCTCATGAGGAGAACATAATTTTACCTCTATACAAGTCACTAGTTTGACCACACTTACAGATTACTGTGCACAGTTCTGGTCTCCGGTGTATAAGAAAGACATAGCTGAACTAGAGCGGGTGCAGAGAAGAGCTACCAAGGTTATTAGAGGACTGGGGGGTCTGCAATACAAAGACAGGTTATTATACTTTGGGGTTATTTAGTTTGGAAAAACGAAGGCTAAGGGGTGATCTTATTTTAATGTATAAATATATGAAGGGACAGTACAGAGACCTTTCTAATGACCTTTGTACTCGTAGACCTGAGACGGGGACAAGTGAGCATCCTCTACGTCCAGAGGAAAGAAGGTTTAAGCATAATCACAGTCGTGGATTCTATACTGTAAGAGCAGAGAGACTATGGAACTCTCTGCTGTATGAAGTTGTAATGAGTGATTCATTACTAAAATTTAAGAGGGGACACTGGATGCCTTTCTTGAAGGAGTCGGGAAGGAATTTTTTTCCCCAATGTGGAGCTTACTGTTTGCCACATGGTTTTTTTTTGCCTTCCTCTGGATCAACATGTTAGGGCATGTTAGGTTGGACCAGTGCTCCCCGGCTCCGATCCTCGGGAGCTGCCGGCGGGTCATGTGTTCGGGATTTCCTAGGTGTTGCACAGGTAATGGAATTCTTGCCTTTCCAGGTAATGCAATTGTCGCCTGGGCGGTGCTGGGGGGTCCTGGGGGCATGGCCTGTTGGTGCCTCTCAGGGACCAAAGTTGGGAAGACTGGGTTAGTCTATGGGTTGAACAAGATGGACTTAAAGTCTTCCTTCAACCTTAATAACTGTTACTATGTATTACAAGGACGTATCACTTGCACAAGGTGCAAAGAGTTAGCCCAAGAACCAAGTATATTGATGTGATGTTTCATTATCTGAGGGATCTTGGAGAATAAGGAATTCTGGACTTTCGGTGCTGCCCAACTGAAGACATGACTGCAGATATTTGAAAATACTTATTTTTTTTATGTCACCAGATAAGATATTTCAACCTGTTCTCATTTCTTTTTTTACATGTGCTAATCCATTTTATTAAATCATCTGTACTTCCTTACTTTGTTCAAAGAAAATATTGTTGAATGTAGAGAGATTATAATACGAATTTTCGTTTTTATAACACAAATGAAGGAAATGAAATTAGTGTCAACCCAACATTAAATAAATTGAGAGAAGCAACAATATGGTGATCCCAGTCTCAAGAGCCTTCTATTGAACAGCTATATAGTTGGAAATACATAGTAAGCCAGTATGTAAAAAGAGATAACCCACTTATATTTGCTGATTCATCTTGGTCTTTTTTCATCTTTAAGTAAAGTAATTCTCTCTCCAGAGAGAAGGAAGGGTAATTAAAAACTAATAAAAAAGAGAATGTTTATTGCGCCTTTCTTCTTATGCAAGTGGGCAATGTTACCCAAAGCACACATTGTGCTACCTGTTCCCCAAGCATTTATGTGTTCAGTATATAATGGTGGCAAGGTAATTGTTTAAGTGTAATGTTGTTATCTCTACATACAAGTGCTTCTCAAAAAATTAGAATATCATCAAAAAGTAAATTTATTTTAGTTCTTCAATAGTGTTGAGCATTCCGATACCGCAAGTATCGGGTATCGGCCGATATTTGCTGTATCGGAATTCCGATACCGGTATTCCGATACTTTTGTGGTATCGGGTATCGGTATCGAAACAACATTAATGTGTAAAATAAAGAATTAAAATAAAAAATATTGCTATACTCACCTCTCCGACGCAGCCTGCACCTTACCGAGGGAACCGGCAGCGTTGTTTGCTTAAAATTCGCGCTTTAACTTCCTTACGCGAAGTCCCGGCTTGTGATTGGTCGCGCGCCGCCCATGTGGCCGGGACGCAACCAATCACAGCAAGCCGTGATGTAATTTCAGGTCCTTCAGGATTTTAAAATTACGTTCCGGCGTTGTGATTGGTTGCATCGCGGTCACATGGGCGACGCAACCAATCACAAGCCGTGACGTCACGGGAGGCTGGACACGCGCGCATTTTAAAATGCGCGCGTGTCCAGCCTCCCGTGACGTCCCGGCTTGTGATTGGTTGCGTCGCGGTCAACCAATCACAAGCCGGGAGGCTGGACACGCGCGCATTTTAAAATGCGCGCGTCTCCTGCCTCCCGTGACGTCACGGCTTGTGATTGGTTGTGTCGCCCATGTGACCGCGACGCAACCAATCACAACGCCGGAACGTAATTTTAAAATCCTGAAGGACCTGAAATTACGTCACGGCTTGCTGTGATTGGTTGCGTCCCGGCCACATGGGCGGCGCGCGACCAATCACAAGCCGGGACTTCGCGTAAGGAAGTTAAAGCGCAAATTTTAAGCAAACAACGCTGCCGGTTCCCTCGGTAAGGTGCAGGCTGCGTCGGAGAGGTGAGTATAGCAATATTTTTTATTTTAATTCTTTATTTTACACATTAATATGGTTCCCAGGGCCTGAAGGAGAGTTTCCTCTCCTTCAGACCCTGGGAACCATCAGGAATACCGTCCGATACATGAGTCCCATTGACTTGTATTGGTATCGGGTATCGGTATCGGATTGGATCCGATACTTTGCCGGTATCGGCCGATACTTTCCGATACCGATACTTTCAAGTATCGGACGGTATCGCTCAACACTATTCTTCAATACAAAAAGTGAAACTCATATATTATATAGAGTCATTACAAACAGAGCGATCTATTTCAAGTGTTTATTTCGGTTAATGTTGATGAATATGGCTTACAGTCAATGAAAACCCAAAAGCCATTCTCTCGGTAAAATAGAATACTTTATAACACCAGTTTGAAAAATGATTTTAAAATCCGAAATGTTGGCCTACTGAAATATATGTTTGGTAAATGCACTCAATACTTGGTTGAGGCTTCTTTTTCATCAATTACTGCATCACTGCATCAAAGTGGCATGGCATGTAGGTGATCAGCCTGTGGCATTGCTGAGGTTTTATGGAAGCCCAGGTTGCTTTGATAGCAACCTTTAGCCTGTCTGCATTGTTGGGTCTGGTGTCTCTCATCTTCGTCTTGACAATACCCCATAGATTCTCTATGGGGTTAAGGTCAGGCGAGTTTGCTGGCCAATCAAGCACAGTGATACTGTTGTTTTTAAATCAGGTATTCATACTTTTGGCAGTGTAGAGAATGACATTTCCATCTCCATCGCTGCACAAATGAAACACAACGGAATCCTCCGGATCGCAGCCTGGAAACAAGACAGTCTGTAAATGCGTCCGGTTGCGGAGGACGACTGCACCAGCGGAATATGCTGCAGGGTGCCATGAGATCACTCTCTAGGCCCTGTGTTCCTTCACACAGACTGAGCTTTTGGCGAGCAACTGCTCTGCTTGCTGCAAGCTACACACTGACACACCCAAACCCTTCTTGCAGGGTATTTCTCTAAACTGGAATCTGTGTCCATGGGCCACTTGCAAGATCCGGGCTGGAGGAAACGGACTGGCCCCACTACCTTCCTGCAGTCCGTTTAAAAAATAAAAGCCCATACAAGGTTTTCCTGAACAATTCCCTGGCCAAATAACCAGATTCACGCTTACTTTTATTCTGCCTTGTGACTCACAGGCATCCTGCTGTGACCACAAGACACTCCAGCAGATCTAATACACATCTGAGCGCATCCTGGGGGACACATAGTGACCCTCGCAAATAACACCAGTCATTGCCTCACATATGCCTCCCTTCTGTTCAAACTTGTGGGCTTGAACATTTGTTACCATACAGGGGGCTTGGGACAGGGCAACTGCATTTCCCTGTGACCTCCCTGCCTGATGTTCCATGGTAAAATTAACATTTTGCAAAGACAGGAACCAACGGGTGACCTGTGCATTTTTCTCTTTGGCGTCCCGCATCCAGACCAAAAGTGAATGATCTGTTACCAAGCGAAATGGTCAACTGAGCAAATAATAATGTAGGGACTCCAAGGCCCATGTAATGGCCAGGCACTCTTTCTCCACTACCCTATAGTTTTTCTCATTTGGGGTGAGTTTTCTACTTAGGTAGTTGACCGGATGCTCCTCTCCGTCCACCTCTCCTAGGCCCTTTTTAGAGGCATATGTCTGCACAATGAAGTGCTTCTGAAAGTCGGGGCTAATGAGGACGGGCTGTCCACACAGCGTCACCATCTTGGATTGGTATGCTTTCTCCTCCTGGGGGTTCCACCAAACCATGACTGACTTCTTTCCCTTGAGGAGATTAGTAAGAGGGGTTATTCTCCCTGAAAAATTGGGTATAAACCTCCGGTAATACCCGACGATTCTAAGAAACACAAAAAGAAGAAGAAAGCGGCTCAAGAAAAGTGCACTCACAACCCATTGGATTATATAAGTAATGATTTATTGAGACTAACTAAAGTGCAAAAAACACAATAAAAACATTTAAAAGCATGTGGACAAAACACCCATACATGCATGATCAATATCCTCTGCATGTGAAGACATAGAAAAAGCAGGCTCCAAACAAAAGGGGTGCAATAATCCCTTATAGAATCCTGGTGAGTAATTATTACAATAAATTATTAATAAGGATTGTGTATGAAAAATCCTTATGCAACTGAATGCACGACCCAGATATGACTCTCTCCAGCGTGCCAGTATTAAATAAACTCTAATCAAATTGGTGTACAAAATATGTTATGGTAAATATTAAATATAACTTATAAGTGTAAAACCAGGCATCGCTACGGAGGTAGCCCCTCTCTGAGTCATGCATCTTCAATATTTATACTCATGCACTGCACATAAATGACATAAATAACAGGTAATAAATATCCTTGTGCTCCTGACTGCACAGCCCAGGTGTGGCTCTCTCCAGCATACCACTATTAAATCAACATTTGTCTTATTGGTATAAGTTTATAATAGCAGTATAATAAGAATTAAATATCACTCATTGCTGCTAAAGCTAGGTCTTGCTACGGAGAATGCCCCCTTCTGAGTTATGCATGTCAGTATCTATTCACATGAATTGCACATTGAATAAAGTTGTTGGTTATACTCACTGATAGTGGTGGAGCCCACTAGCTCCCAACGCGTGTCGCTACGCTCTGTAGCTTCGTCAGGGGAACGACTCTGTAAGAGGCACCTGCCAATACTTAGTCAGGTCGAGCGTGGTGAAGTAGTGTGCCTCATCCAGGCGCTCAATCAACTCGTCCACCTGGGGCATCGGGTAAAGGTCAAACTTCGACACCTCATTCAACTTGCGGAAATCATTGCAAAACTGTAATGATACTTCCGGCTTCGGGATTAGCACAATGGGGCTAGCCCAGTCACTCCGGGATTCCTCAATTACTCCTAGCTAGAGAATTTTTTTAATCTCACTCGCAGTGGCTTGTCTCCAGGCCTCGGTTACCCCGTAAGGTTTTATTTGTACCCTTACATGAGGCTCAGTGACAATGTCATGCTGGATAACGAAGGTATGCCCGGGTAATTCCAAGAATATGTCTCCATTCTCTTTGACTAGTTTCTGAGCCTCTCAACACTGCTGTTCGGAGAGAGTGTCCCCTATTTTTACCTTTCTCTCAGCCCCATCCTTGACCAGTGGCAGGGTGTTCCCTGTGGGTACAATTGGGGTCGCCTCCGCAACCAAACATTCCCGGTCCTTCTACGCTTTCAACAGGTTGATGTGGTACAGCTGTTCGGGTTTTCATCTCCCGGACTGGTAAAATCTATAATTTACCCCCCCCACCTTCCCCCGTATCTCAAATGGACCTTGCCACTTGGCCATGAGCTTGCTCTCTGCAGTGGGCACTCGTACTAGCACCCGGTCCCCTTCTTTAAAGGTCCTGTCTGTGACTTTTTTATTATACACTCGGCTCTGCGCAGCCTGGGCATCAATCGGATGCTCCTTTATTATGGGCTGTACTGCCGCAATCCTGTTCAGCGTACTTGTTACATGCTCGATGACACTCTTATACGGAGTGGGTTCCTGTTCCAATGTCTCCTTGGCTACGTCTAGCAGTCCCCTTGGGTGCCTGCCATACAATAACTCAAATGGGGAGTATCCCGTGGATTCCTGCAGTACCTCGCGGATAGCAAACGTTAGATAGGGCAACCACCTTTTTTAGCATGGATTTGAGGGTTTTATTATATTAAACCTCTCCACCAACCCATTGGTTTGTGGATGGTATACCAACGTACATAGCTGTTTAATCTGTAGCAGGTTACATAGCTCCCTGGTCACCTTGGACATGAAAGGCGTCCCCTGATCTGTAATGATCTCCTTTGGTAGCCCAAGGTGACAAAATACGGTAAATAGCTCACGGGCTATTAGTTTGTCCGAGGTGTGGTGGTATCGGCCCTACCAGATCCATCGCAATCCGCTCAAAAGGTACCTCTATAATGGGCAGAGGCACCAATGGACTCCTGTAGTTCGAGTTGGGTGAGGTTAGTTTGCACTCTGGACACATATCACAGTACCGCTGGACCTCAGCGTAGATACCAGGCCAAAAAAATGCTGTAGTATGCGCTCCTGTGTCTTTTTGGCCCCCAAATGCCCTCCCAACATGTGAGTGTGAGCCATGTTGAGCACCGCCCGACGGTAGGATTGGGGCACTACCAGTTGTTCTACCACCTCATCCCTGATTTTATAAACCCTGTACAGTAACTCGTGGTTGATTGCCATCCGTGGGAACACCATCTCTGCACCCAATTGCTGAGTCACCCCATTTACCTCGATTACTCTTTCCCGTGCCATGGTCAGAGTGGGATCATGGAGCTGAGCTGTCCCGAACATACCAGAGGACACTTCCAGCTCAGCAATTGGTGGGGTCTCCTTGACCTCTCCTGCCAATACCTCTAAGGGAAACCTTTTGGGGTCACACTCTGTCCCTAGGTTGGTGACCCCTACAGCAGGTATCCCTGACTCGGGATCTTTGGGTTCTGGGCCCAGAATACTATTTACCCTTGGAGGGTTAACCCTGGTCTCCCTCAGGGATCAGAACAGGGGTAAGTCTCTTCCTGATACAGTCCCATGCAGAAGAGTCTTTTCCACCCCACGTCTTATTTCTCCACACGGGGTTGAAAATGTAACCTCCGCAGTCAGGTACTCTCGGTGCTCCCCATGAATGCACGCCACCCCACCTTCCTTCCATTAGGATTGTCCCCAGCAACCAGGGACCCATGTACCAGAGTCACCAAGCTCCCCAAGTCCAAGAGATCATCCGTCTGTTACCCATTAATGAGTACCTTGCACAGCTGGGGTTTGGTACCAGCAGGGCCTGTAGTCACAGTGCAGACTGGCTGGGCAACATAGACACACGGCGCATATACTCGCAGTCCGTGGGTTCTCATGTTAGGGGCAGTTGGCAGCCACATGTGTTACGGAACTGCTACCCAGAACTAGGATAGAAGGGGGGAAACTGACTCTGCACTGAGACTAGGCTGATACCCTACGATGTAGTGGGCGACCCATTCCTTGCGAATAGACCCACCGACAATCCTAGGTTAATCTCAGCGAAGACCTATAGATAGGGGGAAGGGGGTCCCTGAAAGATCTAAGGACTGGGTACAAAAACAGGTCACCTCCAAATAGAAAACACAGAGAAGGCTGCAGAAACCAACTGAAAACAGAAACTAAGGATAGCAGAACCAGAGGTCCCAGAACTGCACATCAAACACAGAAAGCTATCAAAGCACCTAGCCAGAACTCTAGTGGATTAGCACTGTTGTCCAGCAAGGACTGGGAGGCAGGTGCTGGGTAATAAAGGGTGATACAATCACCTGGTCTAAGACAACCCAGCACCAGGGGAAAAAGACCAACAGCCAGAAAACCACAAGATGGCGGATGGTCAAAAGCAAAACAGATTCTAACATCGTGTCCAGGCCCTTGGCATCTCCAACACTTAATAACTGCAACACGAGGGGACCTTGAGGCCAATTTAGGGGACACGGGTCTGTTGTCACCTTTCAAGCTATCTCCTCAGTATGGGCGCGGTCCATATTGGCCCCAGTGAAGGGTCGTGGACTTTTCCGAGGTCCTGAGCTGGTGGGGCCTTACGCGTCAGCCGAAGTGGAGCAGTGTCCCTTATAAAGTCCTGAGTGGCGGTGTATCGCTCCACCAGTCCAATCACCTGGCCCTGAGGGCCCGGGTCCCCTTGTCCCACCCAATGCTGTATGGCCGCTGGTAGAGACCTCACCAGCCAGTCGACCACCACCCTCTCTACCATCTGGAAGGGACTTAAGGCCTCAGGCTGCAGTCATTTTTTAACCAACTGCAGCAAGTCATATGCCTGAGACCTAGCAGGATGCAACTCTACAAAAGTCCACTGGAATAATCATTGAGCCCACACATAAGTATTATCCCCCAGTTAGGCAAGGATCTCACCTTTCAGTTTCCCATAGTCCAGGGCATCATTCCGACTGAGGTCCAGGTAGGCCTTCTGGGCATCTCCTCTCAGGAAGGGGGGCACCACTTAAGCCCACTGGGAAAACGGCAAGCTCTTCCGCTACGCTGTGCACTCAAACACGGTGATGAAAGCTTCCATGTCGTCCTCAGGACTCATCTTCCTCAGTGCTGACCAAAACTTGTACCGTGCCTCCAACCGGAACTCGGACGCTGGTGGGGCTGCCTCTCGCATGGCCGCGATTTGCTGCATGAACAGGTCATTTGTCTGCTGCTGCCGCTCCTAAAATTGCAGCACCTCCAGCTGCTGCCATTGATGACCGAGGACCAACTGTTTCAAAAGTTCCTCCATCTCTTCAGCCGGCTTGAGCTGTAGCGTTGCAGGCCTAATCATCGACATGCAGCACACTTTGGGTTATGCCTCAGTTCACTGCCCGCATTCTCCACCATATGTAGTGCAGCGGTGTCCACGCTATGTAGTGATGAGGTAGTGACCTAATAAAGTTCAAAAGTAAAACGTGGTTTTAATGTCCAAACTTACCAATGAAACACAATGGAATCCTCCGGATCGCAGCCGGGAAACAAGACAGTCTTTAAATGCGTCCAGTTGTCGAGGACGACTGCACCAGCAGAATATGACCCAAATATGACCCATTATCTCAGTAAATAAGAATAATTAACAAAAAAAAAACAAAGCAAAGATATTATAAAGTATTCTAATTTACTGAGATAATGACTTTTGGGTTTTCATTGGCTGTAACCCATCATCAACATTAATAGAAATAAACACTTGAAATAGATCACTCTGTTTGTAATAACTCTATATAATATATGTGTTTCATGTTTTGTATTGAAGAACTGAAACAAATTAACCTTTTGATGATATTCTAATTTAGTGAGAAGCACTTGTGTTTGTTTTGTTTTATGAAAGCTTAGATAGCATTCATTTTTTGTGTAACTGGAGAAATATTCCTTTTCTGTCAATCGTTTCTGGGGTTCATTGTATCGACTGAAGGGTTTAAGATGGATCTTGAAAAGGTGGATGCCATAATTGATTGTGTTCAAATTAGAGATGAGAGAGGACTAAAATGTTCGGATGTTCATTACTCAAACCGAGCAATTCATAATGCTCAGATGCTTGTTTTCTAGTAACGCGTATAATGGGAGTCAATGGGAAATCCAAGCATTATTCTGGCAGACCCTACCAGGGCACCAAAACACGTCCAAGGCATAAAGGCACAGCTCATGCCAAGTGTCCAGCTTTGAGACCCAATAGCTGAAGGTCACAGAGGAATTAGGGAGTACGCTGGTTTTGTTGGCCAGGTATTGCCTGTCCATCTTTAAAATCTTTTCCATCCTTGTCAAAAATACCTGTCATCAGGGCTTAGGCACTAGAATGGTGTCATGGAATTGGCCTAGGCTTTTGAGAGTGTACCCCTGACTCTGCTGTACTATATTTTCCACAATGATCTTCTGCTAGAGTACTATTTTAGTAGACTTCTCCGCCTCAGTAAGGAGAGATGTCAGGTTCTAGCAGGATGAACAACCAGTACTCTATATTGTGAAGTGGCCACAAGCAATGATGGTTTTGGGAGCCATGTCATCTGCTGGTGTAGGTCCACTGTGTTTTATCAAGACCAAAGTCAGCACGGCCGTCTACCAGGAAATTATAGAGCACTTCATGCTTCCCTCTGGTGACAAGCTTTTAGAGATAGAAATTCCATCCTGCAGCAGGAATTGGCACCTGTCCATAGTGCCAAAAATGCCAATTCCTGGTTTAAAAACAACATTATCATTGTACTTGATTGGTGAGCAAACTCGCCTGACCTTATTGTCAAGAAAAAGATGAGAGACACCAGACCCCACAATGCAGATGAGCTGAAGGCTGCTATCAAAGCAACCTGGGCTTCCATAACACCTCAGCAGTGCCACAGACTGATCGCTTCCATGCCATGCCATATTGATGCAGTAATTGATGCCAAAGGAGCCCCGACCAAGTACTGAGTGCATTTACTGAATATACATTTCAGTAGGCCAACATTTTGGATTTTAAAATCATTTTTTCAAGCTGGTGTTATACAGTATTCTGATTTACTGAGATAATGACTTTTGGGTTTTCATTTGCTGTAAGCCATAATCATCAACATTAACAGAAATAAACACTTGAAATACATCACTCTGTTTGTAATGACTTTATATAATATAGGAGTTTCAGTTTTTATATTGAAGAACTGAAATAAATTAACTTTTTGATGATATTCTAATTTTGCACTTGTATCTCCCTGTCTCATGTCTTCCTCCACCTCCACCTGGTCTGCATGCAAAGCTTCATGTTTAATTGTAAGAAGCGACTGTTTAAGTAGGCAAAGAAGTGGGATAATTGCCTTATTATGGTGTCATTGCTGCTCACCTTCTCTGTGGAGTCCTCAAAGTATTAGAGAACTGCACAAATGTCAAACATTGATGCCACTCTTCAGTTGTTATGTGCGGAGACTGACCAGAATATCGATGGGCGTGTTGGAGCTGGTTTTCCACAACTAGCCTCTGCTGCTCACAAAGCCTTGCCAGCATATGCAGTGTGGAGTTCTAGCACGTGGTGACATTGCACATCAGACCATGAGCTAGCAGAGCAGTGCAGCTGTAGCTAACTTGCGAAAATGGGCACTGAAGCGGCGTACCTTGACCAGAAGCGCCGGCAAATCTGGGTAAGTTTTCAGAAACCGCTGAACTACCAAATTGAGCATGTGGGCCAAGCAGTGGGTATGTGTGTGAGCTTGCCACCACCAGGCTACAGTCATTATCACACACGACTGTTGTGAACTCTATTTCTGGGCTCCCTCTTGTGGTCACAAGTGGTACTGTGTGAGTGCTGTCTTTCTGCAGGTTTGTGACTGGCATCAGCTGTCTCGTTATCTGTGGGCTGGTTTTCTATGTAAGCTCACTTGGACTCTCAGTCTATGCCTGCTGTCGTTGTATTCAGTGCTATTCTGATTGCTCCTGTCTACATCCGTAATCAGTCTCTCCATGAGAAGCTAAGTTCTGTTTGCTTATTCTTGCTCATCTATGTTCAATATGTTTCCTAGAATATTATGAGTTTTCCAGCTTGCTAATATGTGATTTCTCTGCTTGCTGGTAGCTCTGGGGTGCTGAGTTGCTCCCCCCACATCGTTAGTTGGTGTGGGGGTTCTCGCATTCTCTGCGTGGATATTTTTGTATAGGCTTTTTTACTGACCGCACAGATCCCTTGCTATTTTCTGCTATCTAGTGTTAGCAGGCCTCATTTGCTTAACCTGTTTCATCTCTGCGTTTGTCTTTTCCTCTTAACTCACCGTTATTATTTGTGGGGGGCTGTTCTATATCTTTGGGGTTATTTCTCTGAGGCAAGTGAGGTCTTACTTTATCTCTAGGGGTAGTCAGTTTCTCAGGCCGTGAAGAGACGTCTAGGATTTCAGGAAACGTTCCACGGCTACCTTTAGTGTGTTTGGTTAGGATCAGGTTTTGCGGTCAGTCCAGTTACCACATCCCCAGAGCTTGTCCTATTTTCTCTGACTTAGCTGGTTAGATTTGTGATACTAAGCCACTGGGATCATAACACACGACCATGCCTGGTTGGAGGTTCAGCGGCGAGAGTCACCGATATGTCTGGTCTGTTATTCCTTTCAATACCTGTACCTTGGCGTACCGTTTGTCTCCTAGACAACTTAGCTTCAGCAGAGCCTGTTGCCGCTTCGCTGAGGCAGTGCTGCAGAGCTTCCGGGTGATGTGGATGACATGCTCTTAGATAGCACATTGGAGATGGAGGATGAGAAAGAGCAGGAAGGAGTGCAGAAACTGGTGTAGGAGGTGGAGGAAACACTGATAGAACTAGGGCCAGCAATCCTTGGCATCGGTAGCACATGTGCCATGCAAGGAAGGGACTCAGGCCCCGCCACCGGATCTTTCACCCAGTGGACCGACTGGGAAATGTAGCATACCTTGCCACAAGTGGCAGCTGGGGACTGAGTACCGAGGGACCAAATTTGTTCACTTATAGCAGGCTAATTTTGGATTTTATTTCAAACCAATGAAATTTCACACAAACAAAGGCCTATAGTATTTATGATAATAGTAAATTTTGGTCAATTTTAGAACAACCAAATTTGTACACTTGTAGCAGGCCAAATTTTGTTTTTATTTCAAACCAATGAAATTTCACACAAACCAAGTTCTAGAGTATATCTGACAATACTAAAACATACTGAAAACACAGATAAATAAACTGTGTTCAAAGAAGTGTCTCAGAGGTATAATAAAACCACTTATTTTATTTACAAATAGTTAAAATACAAACACAAACATGAACAAACAATAAGGTGCCTCAATACAACCAACAATTGTAAATGCGGTCAGCATGAGCAGGACACTTTTCGTTTAAGAGCAGGAATAGGGTTAAGCATAAAGTTGTCAGGTCATACATATAATTCCCTACAATCCTCCCAAAGCCATTATACTATTTACTAGAAGCAAATTTAGGGTATTTGATACATACTAATTGTCTATTACAGTACTCTAAGTACCTATTGGAACTTAGCCTGAAGCCGATGCCATAGAACCCCCTATATTGCTTAATACTCAAATTGCGGCAACATGGAAATAATCAGAACCTAGCTAATAATGCACCCCGTGCCCTACACATATTACCTGCTCCGTGTCTCTCCCAATGTGCTCAGCCAAATGGCGCGCTGTACCGGCCAGCCCCGACGCGCGTTTCGCGTTCTGCTTCTTCCTGGGGGTGTATCTAAGCGATGAGTCTCAAAGGTCTTATACAGTCACCTAACCAATCAGGTTTGTGGAGGCGGGATTAAAATACATGCGTCATAATAAGCACGCCCACTTACTCCGTAACATGCTAATAGCCATATAATCTAAAAGGCCACTATAGCTTGCAATCATAGGGTGGAAACGAAAGGAGGAATTACCGTATGGCATAAACAAAGTGTCTGCCTTATTTGAAATGTGCTGATAAGTAGGCGGCGTGTGCTACCGATGTACTGTGTCCGCCCATATAGGAATGGGAGGGATAACACTACATATGTCGTGAGTAAACGCCCACCTTGCTGATAACCGTGCAACCATAGACGCCAAGGTGTGTGCTCTTCCCCATACATGACGGGCCACATCACCAGCATCATAAGATGTAATACGCCCAAAATGGAGTTAATGAACAAGGTACCAAGCCATATAGCCATATGCATAAAGTCATGTAGAACGTGGTCAAATAATGGACCATAATGGTCATCTCTTGGAAGAGGATCTTTTACAAGTTTTAGCATGTTAGATTGACCAGATTATGGAACTGCAGAGCTGAATAAAACATAGTTTTTATTTTTTAATTTATCATATCCGTTGCGGAACTATTAGCTGATAATATCAAGGTGCAAATTGTGGATCTCTTGTAAGGGCTTGGGAGCGTTATACAGTTATATGAAAAAATTTGGGCACCCCTATTAATCTTAAGCTTAATGTTTTCTAAAAATTGTTTTTTTTGCAATAGCTATTTCAGTTTCATATATCTAATAACTGTTGGACACAGTAATGTTTCTGCCTTGAAATGAGGTTTATTGTACTAACAGAAAATGTGCAATCTGCATTCAAACAAAATTTGATAGGTGCATAAGTATGGGCACCTCACCAGAAAAGGGACATTAATATTTAGTAGATCCTCCTTTTGCAAAAATAACAGCCTCTAGTCACTTCCTGTAGCTTTTAATGAGTTCCTGGATCCTGGATGAAGATATTTTTGACCATTCCTCTTTACAAAACAATTCCAGTTCAGTTAAGTTTGATGGTCGCCAAGCATGGACAGCCCTCTTCAAATGATCCCACAGATATTCAATGATATTCAGGTCTGGGGACTGGGATGGCTATTCCAGAACAGTGTAATTGTTCCTCTGCATGAATGCCTGAGTAGATTTGGAGCGGTGTTTTGGATCATTGTCTTGCTGAAATATCCATCCCCTGCGTAACTTCAACTTTGTCATGAACATTATTGTCAAGAATCTGCTGATACTGAGAGGAATCCATGCGTCCCTCAACTTTAACAAGATTCCCGGTGCCGGCATTGGCCACACAGCCCCAAAGCATGATGGAACCTCCACCAAATTTTGCTGTGGGTAGCAAGTGTTTTTCTTGGAATGCTGTGTTTTTTTGCCGCCATGCATAACGCCTTTTTGTATGACCAAACAACTCAATCTTGGTTTCATCAGTCCACAGGACCTTCTTTCAAAAAGAAATTGGCTTCTCCAAATGTGGTTTTGCATACCTCAGCCGACTCTGTTTGTGGCGTGCTTGCAGAAACGGCTTCTTTCGCATCACTCTCCCATACAGCTTCTCCTTGTGCAAAGTGCGTTGTATAGTTGACCGATGCACAGTGACACCATCTGCAGCAAGTTGTTGCTGCAGCTCTCTGGAGGTGGTCTGAGGATTGTCCTTGACTGATCTCACCATTCTTCTTCTCTGCCTTTCTGATGTTTTTCTTGGCCTGGCACTTCTGGCCTTAACAAGAACTGTACCAGTGTTCTTCCATTTCCTTACTATGTTCCTCACAATGGAAATTGACAGGTTAAATCTCTTAGACAGCTTTTTGTATCCTTCCCCTGAACAACTATGTTGAATAATCTTTGTTTTCAGATCATTTGACAGTTGTTTTGAGGAGCCCATGATGCCACTCTTCAGAGGAGATTTAATCAGGAGAACAACTTGCAAGTGGCCACTTTAAGTAGCTTTTCTCATGATTGCATACACCTGGCTATGAAGTTCAAAGCTCAATGAGGTTACAAAACAAAAAAAAAGTGCTTTAGTAAGTCAGTAAAAAGTAGGTAGGTGTAGTTAAAACAAGAAAATGATAAGGGTGCCCATACTTATGCACCTGTCAAATTTTGTTTGAATGCAGATTGCACATTTTCTGTTAGTACAATAAACCTCATTTCAAGGCAGAAACATTACTGTGTCCAACAGTTATTAGATATATGAAACTGAAATAGCTGTTGCAAAAAAAACAATTTTTATAAAACATTAAGCTTAAGATTAATAGGGGTGCCCAAACTTTTTCATATAACTGTATATAACAATTATTTACAGTCCTAAAATTAATATTTATTATGGATTAAAATAGTGGGATAAATGAAACGTTCTGTCCCTGTATTGCCTAAATGATTGCCAAATATCACTTGGTGGCAACCCGGTGTAGGCAATATAGGGACATAACATTTCACGTTTAGTTTTACCCCACTATTTTAATCCATAATAAAAGTTAACTTTTAGGATTTAGTAGTGAGGGTTCTTGTTGGGTCATCCCAAATTATAAATAATTATTGATTGATAATGTTTAGATTCTAATTTTTGCCAAGACCCAGTTGTCGCAGAGATTGTTCTCTGGAGACAGTTACATTTTCCTCTGCAAGATGTTGATTAATCATAAGCAGGAGGCATCTTTCAGGTCAAAAATTCCCCAGAGAATGACAGATGCTGCTTTGTCAATGTGAGACATGTAATGACTCACAGCCAGGGTCGGACTGGCCCACCAGAGAACCGGAGGATTCTCCAGTATGCTCAGGCACTGACACCTACTGGCATATTGGCGAGCAGCTGCCTAGGGCCCCCACTGCTCCAGGGGCCCCCCAGCCATTGGAGTGTTGCTAATAGCAGCACACCAACCTGCTATGGGGCCCCTGAGTCAAGGGGGCCCTCCTGGTACCAGAGAGCAGCAGATGGACAGGAGCCTGTCCCCGCTGCTAAAGAGAAATGAATATTCACGCTTCCCCATGCCCCCATGGGCATGGAGAGGCGTGAATACCATTACACTTTAATGTTAGGCAGCATTATCCACAGGCTGAGGCTAACACTGCCCGCTGCTGCTGCTGAATGGGGGGCCCCAGAAGTGGGCCCCTAAAGGGCTGCGATCCTTGATTGCAATCCCTGCAGCTTGGGACCAGAGCGGAGCTGCAGGGATCCACGCCGTCCTCCTTCCTGCCCAGCACTTTCTGTCTGACTCAGCATGCCTGGATGATGTCATCATTCAGCGCGGCTGTTTCAGAGAGAAAGTTGCCGGGATGTGCTGCAGCTGCTGGGAACGTGCGGAGAGGTAAGTGAGTGCTGTGTGTGTATGCCTGCCTGTGTGTGTGTGCCTGCATGTGTGGGGCTGTGTGTGTCTGTGTGTGCGTCCCTGCCTCCGTGTGTGCAGCTGTGTGTGTGGGGGGAGGCAATGATGATGATGGTGCTGGAGGTAATGATGATGGTGGTGGGGGCAATGATGAAGGAGCTGGAGGCAATAATGATGGTGGTGGGGGCAATGATGATGGTGCTGGAGGCAATGATGATGGTGCTGGAGGCAATGATGTTGGTGGTGGGGGCAATGATGATGGTGCTGGAGGCAATGATGATGGTGGTGGGGCAATGTTGATGGTGCTGGAGGCAATGATGGTGGTAGTGGGGCAATGATGATGGTGGTGGGGCAATGATGATGGTGGTGGGGGCTATGATGATGATGGTAGTGGGGGAAGCAATGATGATGGTGCTGGAGGCAATGATGATGGTGGGGCAATGAACATGGTGGTGGGGCAATGATGATGGTGGTGGGGGCAATGATGATGATGATGGTGGTGGGGGCAATGATGTTGGTGGGGGAAGCAATGATGATGGTGGTGGGGGAGGCAATGATGATGATGGTGGTGGGGAAGCAATGATGGTGGTGGAGGAGGCAATGATTATGGTGGTGGTGGGGGAGGCAGTGATGATGATGGTGGTGGGGGAGGCAATGATGATGGTGGTGGGGAAGAAAGCAATGATGGTTGTGGTGTAAAGGACAAAGATGGTAGTGATGGAAAGGACAATGGTGGTGGGGAGGAGGCAATGATGAAGGTGGTAATGAGTACAATGGTGGAGGGGGAGAACAATGATGATGGTGGAGGGGGCTGCATTATGCCCTTTCAGGGGGGCTGCATTATACCCTATGAGGGGGCTACATTATAATTCTGTGGAGGGCTGCATTATTCTCTGAGGGGGCTACATCATACTATATGAGGGGAGCTGCATTATGCCCTATGAGGGGGCTACAGTATATTCTATTGGGGGCTGCCTTATGAGGGGGTTGCATTATACTGTGAGGGGCTACATTATATTCTGTGGAGGGGCCGCATTATGCCATATGAGGGAGCTACATTATATTCTATGGGGGGCCACATTATACCTTATGGGGGGGATGCATTATATTTTGTGGGGTGCTGTATTATACCCTATGAGGGGGGATGCATTATATTCCATGAGGGAGGCTACATTATATTCTATGAGGGAGCTGCATTATATTCTATGGGGGGCTGCATTATATTCTGTGGAAGGCTACATTATATTCTGTGAGGGGGGCTACTTTATATTCTATGAGGGGGCTACCCCAACCCCTGCTACATAATTAAGATGTGTACTACCTTATATTATGCCCTGATATTAGCGTGTTTTACTTCACAATTGATGGTCTTGAATTTATTTCTATGTAGCTACATAGTGGGCTCCAAGAATGATTTTCTCTGGTGGGCCCAAGATGCTCCAGTCCAACGCTGCTCACAGCCTTGCTTTTCTCACTGATCTTATTTACAGAATTACTATAAATGTGGGAGGGGACTGGAACAGAGCTTTGTGTCATTACAAGCACCTCTTGGAGCTCTCCTCTCACAGTGCTGGCAGCTCTGCTCTGCTCTCCTCCCCCCCACATTGACAGTGCAGTGAGAGGCAAGCTGTAGTGGTATTTGTAATTACACAAATCACTGCTCTACTCTATTCCCCCATTTGAAATGACAGTAGCATCTCTCAGTAAGATCTGTGTGTCATCACAAGTCTCACACAGAAAAGGCCAGGTTTGACATTCGCTTAGAGAATGCACTTTTTTTTCCTCTGCATGACTTCGCCTGCTTGTAATTGGTCAACTTCGTTCAGGGGAAAAATCACTACACCCAGACACAAATCTCTTAGCAAAAACAAGCATATAAACTTTACTAACTAATATCATTGGAGATGAGAAAAAGAAATACAACGTTTTATTCAGCTCCCTAACCACTATTCCATGATGTGGCCAGTTTAACATGCTAAAACTGGTTAAAGGTCCTCTTTATATATAATCCAGAGGCGTAGCTGGGGTTTTGGTTCAGGGGGGGCCGAAACCTCTGAGTGGGCCCCTAACCAGGTAACCTTGATTACAATTCGGTGTCGTGCCCTAATAGTGGAGGAGAACCTCAGCAGATGACCGCGCTGTTACTGAAGATAATCTCTATTTCAAGACCAACATAGATATTACCGCCATATGGTCAGTGGTAAATACCAGCAATACAGAACATATAAGAGATTACAGCACAGTTATAGATAATGTCTTACTGCTGACGTTCTTTCTGATGGATTCGTTCACTTTTCCCGTCTTTTCCAGACCGACATGACAACATCTTCCAGCCATGACTCAGCTGCAGAGAATACAACAAAGACCTGTTTCACTTCTCACATTCCAGCCATCATCATGTATTCCCAACCTGCACAAACTCCTCATCCTGCTGATCCACCAATACTGAGCTGCTGCTGCCATATGTGTCCCTATTACTGCACCTGCTGTGTGGTTCTGTGTGCCTTCTAAATTCTAAAGCACCCCTCTATAATATACTAATGCCGGGAGCAAGTGCCCTAGAAAACAGTGCCCATATTTTGTCCCCTAGAAAGTAATAATGCCCTGTGTGCCCCTTTGATAATCACAGTAGCCTGAGTTCCCCTATAACAATAAGTGCCCACTTTATATTTAATAATGTCCCGAGTCTCCCCCTGTACAGCTCCTCTAAACACAGTATGATGCTCTCTTATACACAGTATAATGCCCCCTCGCTGTATAGTACCATCCACACAGTATACTGACCCCTTAGTAGCCCCCAAACTGTTTGATGGCTCCAACACTGTATGATGGCCCCTTCACTGTAATTTTCACACTGTATGATGGCCCCCTAGATAGCCTCCATATAGTATAATGCACCAGATCGTCCTAAATATAGTATAATGCACTGCCCATAAGCCTCCATATACAGTCATGGCCAAAAGTATTCACACCCCTGCAATTCTGTCAGATAATACTCAGTTTCTTCCTGAAAATGATTGCAAACACAAATTCTTTGGTATTATTATCTTCATTTAATTTGTCTTAAATGAAAAAACACAAAAAGAATTGTTCTAAAGCCAAATTGGATATAATTCCACACCAAACATAAAAAGGGGGTGGACAAAAGTATTGGCACTGTTCAAAAAATCATGTAATGCTTCTCTAATTTGTGTAATTAACAGCACCTGTAACTTACCTGTGGCACCTAACAGGTGTTGGCAATAACTAAATCACACTTGCAGCCAGTTGACATGGATTAAAGTTGACTTAACCTCTGTCCTGTATCCTTGTGTCTACCACATTGAGCATGGAGAAAAGAAAGAAGACCAAAGAACTGTCTGAGGACTTGAGAAAACAAATTGTGAGGAAGCATGAGCAATCTCAAGGCTACAAGTCCATCTCCAAAGACCTGAATGTTCCTGTGTCTACCGTGCGCAGTGTCATCAAGAAGTTTAAAGCCCATGGCACCGTGGCTAACCTCCCTAGATGTGGACGGAAAAGAAAAATTGACAAGAGATTTCAACGCAAGATTGTGCGGATGTTGGATAAAGAACCTCGACTAACATCCAAACATGTTCAAGCTGCCCTGCAATCCGAGGGTACAACAGTGTCAACCCTTACTATCCATCGGCATCTGAATGAAAAGGGACTGTATGGTAGGAGACCCAGGAAGACCCCACTTCTTACCCCGTGACATAAAAAAGCCAGGCTGGAGTTTGCTAAAACTTACCTGAAAAAGCCTAAAACGTTTTGGAAGAATGTTCTCTGGTCAGATGAGACAAAAGTAGAGCTTTTTGGGCAAAGGCCTCAACATAGAGTTTACAGGAGAAAAAAAGAGGCATTCAAAGAAAAGAACACGGTCCCTACAGTCAAACATGGCAGAGGTTCCCTGATGTTTTGGGGTTGCTTTGCTGCCTCTGGCACTGGACTGCTTGACCGTGTGCATGGCATTATGAAGTCTGAAGACTACCAACAAATTTTGCAGCATAATGTAGGGCCCAGTGTGAGAAAGCTGGGTCTCCCTCAGAGGTCATGGGTCTTCCAGCAGGACAATGACCCAAAACACACTTCAAAAAGCACTAGAAAACGGTTTGAGAGAAAGCACTGGAGACTTCTAAGGTGGCCAGCAATGAGTCCAGACCTGAATGCCATAGAACACCTGTGGAGAGATCTAAAAATGGCAGTTTGGAGAAGGCACCCTTCAAATATCAGGGACCTGGAGCAGTTTGCCAAAGAAGAATGGTCTAAAATTCCAACAGAGCATTGCAAGAAACTCATTGATGGTTACTGGAAGCGGTTGGTCGCAGTTGTTTTGGCTAAAGGTTGTGCAACCAAGTATTAGACTGAGGGTGCCAATACTTTTGTCTAGCCCATTTTTGGAGTTTTGTGTGAAATGATTAATGTTTTGCTTTTTGCTTCATTTTCTTTTGTGTTTTTTCATTTAAGACAAATTAAATGAAGATAATAATACCAAAGAATTTGTGATTGCAATCATTTTCAGGAAGAAACTGAGTATTATCTGACTGAATTGCAGGGGTGTGAATACTTTTGGCCATGACTGTAGTATAATGCACCAGATCGTCCTAAATATAGTATAATGCTCTTCCCATAGGCCTACTCTATATTGTATAATGCACCCCCATAGGCAGACTCTACAGCACAAGACAGCACCCTGATAGGCAGACTCTGCAGTATAAGACAGCACCCCATAGGCAGACTCTGTAGTATAAGACAGCACCCCCATAGGCAGACCTTGTAGTATAAGGCAGCACCCCATAGGCAGACCCTGTAGTATAAGGCAGCACCCCATAGGCAGACCCTGTAGTATAAGGCAGCACTCCCATAGGCAGATCCTATAAAATAAGGCAGCACCCCCATAGGCAGATCCTGTAGTATAAGGCAGACCCCCATAGGCAGATACTGTAGTATAAGGCAGCACCCCATAGGCAGATCCTGTAATATAAGGCAGCACCCCCATAGGCAGATCCTGTAGTACAAGTCAGCACCCCCATAGGCAGATTCTGTAGTATAAAGCAGCACCCCCATAAGCAGATCCTGTAGTAGAAGGCAGACCCTGTAGTGTAAGGCAGCACCCCATAGACAGATCCCGTAGTATAAGGCAGCACCCCCATAGGCAGATCCTGTAGTAGAAGTCAGCACCCCCATAGGCAGATTCTGTAGTATAAAGCAGCACCCCCATAAGCCGACCCTGTAGTATAAGACAGACCCCATAAAAATAAATAAATAAATAAATAAATACCTCTCAGCTGTAGCTGCTAAATGCCGGTACAGCTGACCTTGCGGTGACGGGCGGGGGGCTGGCACCGGGTCCCCCCTCCTGCTCAGGGGCCCCACAGCGGCTGACGCCAGAGCAGGGAGATCAATTCTCCCTGCTCTGCCGCAGAATGTAACTGTAGCGTAGCTCCGGGTGGGCCCCCTCTGAGCATCGGGCCTGGGGCAACGCCCCCTCTCCCCCACCCCTGTAGCTATGCTACTGATATAATCCATTGGTCTTTTTCCCTTCTCTTTTTTTAAGTAAAGTAATTTTCCATCCAGAGAGTTTTAAGGTAATTAAAAACTAATAAAAACATGGATACCCAACTGGCTCATTCTATTGTAAAATGGGTTTACTATGAGCAGTGTTTTTCAATAGAAGGTGACTGCTGAACAGGTCTGTGGAGATTCTTCTCCATCATCAGCAACTTTACAGGCAGATCTATGCAGTCAGTGAACTAACACGTGCAGGAGAGGAAACTGTAAAAACGTATATATTAGAAATTGTTACAAAATCAAGACCGCGACACATTTGTTAAGGTAGAGACAAAGTGGTGAATCCCTTTAACATACATCAGACGTGGTAAATGCAGTGAATCAGAAGCCATTTTAATAAATGCAAATTCATTTTTCACTCAGTTGATATTGGGAAATATAAAATCCATATTAAATTAGGCTAAATCAGACTATACCTCCCTGTGTGAACCAGACTTAGATCTGTGTCTATGGGTTTTTTATTTCATTTGACCAACATTAGTAGATAAATAAACCTTTATGTTTGGAATTTATACTGAATTCAGACAGATCTTTAATGTTCCTCATAATTTATTGTCATCTCATTTTACCTGGTATGACACTTTTCTAATTTGATATTGTCTTTATTTGGGTCACATTCTTGTTAGTCACTGTGTTTCTCTACCAGTCATTCTGCTCTGCCCCTTCTTTTCACCAGCCCCCACTCTTATTTTCGCTCAAACTCCCTCAGCATCTACACCAATGCTCACACTGGGTACAGCACATACTTCTTAGCAGTATTTGTAACAATAACCCTGTGTGCCTGATATTTTTACCTCTGCACATAAACTGCTGACTGTGTATTCCTTGGCTTAAACACTTTTTCACACAGATGGGGGCCATCAGCCTCTCTCTTCCCCTCTCTTATTTTTCTTTCCGCAAAATAACATAATTTTAATCATTTCTTGGCTGTGGTGCTTTGAATAAAGCCAATAATAACAATATATATAAAATAAAACCTCCCATTCGAGCTACACAGAGGCATACATAGACATCACAGGTCTCCATAGCAAAAGTTTTAATTGCCTTACCCCCCACCCCCCAAAAAAACGAATTCCAAGTATTTGGCAACATATCTCTTAAAGGGAACCTGTCACCTCAAATTGGCGGGATATGTAAATGCCTTTTTTCCGGTCCGATGGCCAGCGTTTCGTCTTCATTTCTCCACCCCATCCGTCCCTGTTGTCTGCAATATGTTCGAGAATTAGAGTACTTATTCTCCATAGTTCGCGTGTGCGCAATGCAATCTTCTCTCGCGCACGCGCAGTATGCTTTGCCCAACTGCGGGCAAAGCCGAAAAGTATTACTGCACATGCGCCCCCGCACTATGTCCCGGAAGTATTTAGCTGTGTTCTGGGACATAGTGCGTGGGCGCCCGCAGTTGGGCAAAGCATACTGCGCCTGCGCGAGCGAAGATTGCATTGCGCACGCGTGAATTATGGAGGACAAGTACTCTAATTCTCGAACATATTGCGGACAACAGGGATGGATGGGGTGGAGAAATGAAGACGAAACGCTGCCCATCGGACCAGAAAAAAGGCATTTACATATCCTGCCAATCTGAGGTGACAGGTTCCCTTTAAGTTGTATAAAAAATGTAATGAAATGTATGTAAACTTTTTCCTTTGCAGTAAATAATAAAAAATACCTTAAAACATTCTCCCTCTCTCATTATTCTGGTATATGGAAAATATTAATAATTATGGTAATCCTAATTGACCTAAAACGGGAAAGGTTTATTCTGATTTCATGTCAGATATTGAGAAAAACATTCATATGTGTCTTTTTATATAGTGTATGTAAACTTCTGGTTTCAACTGTATATATAAAAGCTGTTGGAAAGTTTGTGGAGACATTCTATGTCAGAGAGCTATTTTTTTTCTGCCATTTATGTCTTCCCATTCATGTACAAAATCAAATATTATCAAAAGGAATCTGATACCAGGTTTTCTGCCACTTAATCTGAGAGCAGCATAATTTAGGAGCATGTAGTCTTCCATATTAATGTGCCCTGTGTAACCCCAGCTTTCTGCCTATGCACAGTGTAGACTCAAAGCTTCCAATCACTGATGTGGGCAGGGGTTATACACAGCTCAGCATTCATATAAGGCTGGAGACACACTAGCGATTTTAAAATCGGTCCGATTTTTATGCAGGAGAGTCGGATGAGTGTAATGCAAGTGTCATGCATTTTTTATGCTAGTACAATCCCATTTTTCCCACCTAGCATCCGATTTACATCCGAATGCAATGCGATTACTATCCGATTGCAGAGGTGACTCTTGGTCTTCCTTTCCTGGGGAGGTCCTCATGTGAGCCAGTTTCTTTGTAGTGCTTGATGGTTTTTGCCACTGCACTTGGGGACACTTTCAAAGTTTTCCCAATTTTTCGGACTGACTGACCTTCATATCTAAAAGTAATGATGGCCACTCGTTTTTCTTTACTTAGCTGCTTTTTTCTTTCCATAATACAAATTCTAACAGTCTATTCAGTAGGACTATCAGCTGTGTATCCACCAGATTTCTGCATAACACAACTGATGGTCCCAACCCCATTTATAAGGCACGAAATCCCACTTATTAAACCTAACAGGGCACACCTGGGAAGTGAAAACCATTCCCGGCGGTGACTACCTCTTGAAGCTCATCAAGAGAATGCCAAGAGTGTGCAAAGCAGTCATCAAAGCAAAAGGTGGCTACTTTGAAGAACCTAGAATATAAAACTAGGGTTGAGCGAAACGGATTGTTCATTTTCAAAAGTCGCCGACTTTTGGCAAAGTCGGGTTTCGTGAAACCCGATCCGACTCCAGCGTGGGATCGGCCACGTGGTCGGCGATCTTGGCGCCAAAGTCGCGTTTTGTATGACGCCTTCCCCGCCATTTTTTCAGCCAATTAAGGAGTGTGGGCAGCGTGATGACATAGGTTCCGGCCTGGTTTCTGCGGCGTCATAGAGCCATATTACCGTTTGGGCTGCAGTGATTTCCACAGTCAAACACAGCACATGCTTTGCACGGAGGGGAGAGAGAGAGAGAGAGAGAGAGAGAGCGAGAGAGAGAGAATTTTAAAAAAAATAATCCACATTGACTTGCATTGGGTTTCATGTTCCGGTCCGGAGCCCGACTTTACAGTAGAATCGGCCGATTTCACGCGATCCGACTTTCAAGAAGGTCGGGTTTCACAAAACCCAACTCGACCCTAAAAAAGCAAAAGTCGCTCACCCCTATATAAGACATATTTTTAGTTGTTTCACACTTTTTTGCTAAGTATATAATTCCACATGTGTTAATTCATAGTTTTGATGCTTTCAGCGTGAATTTACAATTTTCACAGTCATGAAAATACAGAAAAATCTTTAAATGAGAAGGTGTTTCCAAACTTTTGGTCTGTACTGTATATGTCACTGACACACACACACACACACACACGTATATATATATATATATATATATATATATATATATATATATATATATATATATATATATATATATATATATATACAGTTGTATGAAAAAGTTTGGGCACCCCTATAAATCTTAAGCTTAATGTTTTATAAAAATTGCTTTTTTTGCAACAGCTATTTCAGTTTCATATACCTAATAACTGTTGGACACAGTAATGTTTCTGCCTTGAAATGAGGTTTATTGTACTAACAGAAAATATGCAATCTGCATTCAAACAAAATTTGACAGGTGCATAAGTATGGGCACCCTTGTCATTTTCTTGGTTTAAATACTCCTACCTACTTTTTACTGACTTACTAAAGCACTTTTTTTGGTTTTGTAACCTCATTGAGCTTTGAACTTCATAGCCAGGTGTATGCAATCATGAGAAAAGCTACTTAAAGTGGCCACTTGCAAGTTGTTCTCCTGTTTGAATCTCCTCTGAAGAGTGGCATCATGGGCTCCTCAAAACAACTGTCAAATGATCTGAAAACAAAGATTATTCAACATAGTTGTTCAGGGGAAGGATACAAAAAGCTGTCTAAGAGATTTAACCTGTCAATTTCCATTATGAGGAACATAGAAGGAAATGGAAGAACACAGGTACAGTTCTTGTTAAGGCCAGAAGTGGCAGGCCAAGAAAAACATCAGAAAGGCAGAGAAGAAGAATGGTGAGATCAGTCAAGGACAATCCTCAGACCACCTCCAGAGTTGTTTGGTCACACAAAAAGGCATTATGCATGGCAGCAAAAAAATACAGCATTCTAAGAAAAACACTTGCTACCCACAGTAAAATTTGGTGGAGGTTCCATCATGCTTTGGGGCTGTGTGGCCAAACAATGTCGGCACCGGGAATCTTGTTAAAGTTGAGGGACGCATGGATTCCTCTCAGTATCAGCAGATTATTGACAATAATGTTCATGAATCAGTGACAAAGTTGAAGTTACGCAGGGGATGGATCTTTCAGCAAGACAATGATCCAAAACACAGCTCCAAATCTACTCAGGCATTCATGCAGAGGAACAATTACACTGTTCTGGAACGGCCATCCCAGTCCCCAGACCTGAATATCATTGAACATCTGTGGGATCATTTGAAGAGGGCTGTCCATGCTCGGCGACCATCAAACTTAACTGAACTGGAATTGTTTTGTAAAGAGGAATGGTCAAAAATACCTTCATCCAGGATCCAGGAACTCATTAAAAGCTACAGGAAGCGACTAGAGACTGTTATTTTTGCAAAAGGAGGATCTACTAAATATTAATGTCACTTTTCTGGTGAGGAGCCCATACTTATGCACCTGTCAAATTTTGTTTGATTGCAGATTGCACATTTTCTGTTAGTACAATAAACCTCATTTCAAGGCAGAAACATTACTGTGTCCAACAGTTATTAGATATATGAAACTGAAATAGCTGTTGCAAAAAAAAACAATTTTTATAAAACATTAAGCTTACGATTAATAGGGGTGCCCAAACTTTTTCATATAACTGTATATATACAGTATTTATATTGTATAGAGAGATAGATAGAAGAAAAGCCAGTAAATCATCCGTCGTGTTCTGTAAAATCACTGCAGGAGCCACCATCAGGTGACATTAAGCCTCAAGGTTAGTAATGGAGAGGCGTCAATAAGCCTCCCCCATTACTAACCCCATAGTCACATTGTAAGAAAACACAAACATCCAGAAAAAAGTCCTTTAATTGAAAGAAAGACACAGACTCCTTTAATATTCTTAATTAAACCATACTTACAACCTCACCTAATTCCACCGAAGCCCTCGTTCTCCTGTAATAAAAGTAAAATAAAAAAGCAACAATATACCATACCTGTCAGTCATTCTGTCCCACGCTGTAATCGATGCCTGGAGGATAGTTAGTTTTCAACCAGGACAGTGCCAAGATGCGACTGTCCCGGCACAGTGTCTTCAGTGTCTGTGTCTTTCTTTCAATTAAATGACTTTTTTCTGAGTGTCTATGTTTTCTGACAATGTGACTATGGGGTTAGTAATGGGGGCATCTTATTGATGCCTCTCCATTACTAACCTTGGGGCTTGATGTCACCTAGCGGTGACATCAACTCCCCAACTATTACCCCACTTGCCACCTCTAAAGGGCAAGCGGGAAGAGTGAGGCTAAGTGCCAGAATTGGCGCATCTTATAGATGGGCCTTTCCTGGGGCAGCTAAGAGCTGATGTTTTTAGTCAGGGGGGCCAGTATCCATGGCCCCTTCCTAGGCTATTAATATCAGCCTGCAGCTGTCTGCATAGCCTTTGCTGGTTATTAATTATAGGGGGACCCCATGCCATTTTAATAGCCAGTAAAGGTAGGTATACAGTTATTGTTATTATTTATTTATATAGCACCATTGAATCCATGGTGCTGTACATGTTTTGAGCTGATATTAATAGCCTGAGAAGCTCCATGGGTATTACCCCCTTCCCAGGCTATAAACATCTGCCCTCAGTCATAGGCTTTCCTTCTGCTGGTTATGAAAATTATGCGGGAGCCCACATCATATTTTTTCCGAAAAATAATTAATCTTTTATTAATTAAATACATGTCTCCCTATTCTATATGTATTTACTGTATGTAATCCATTTCTTTTATCCTGTCGGCTCCTGCTGTGATTTTACACTGCTGAATTATTGGCTTTTCTTCTATCTATCTACAGTTGTGGTCAAAAGTATTGACACCCCTGCAATTCTGTCAGATAATACTCAGTTTCTTCCTGAAAATGATTGCAATCACAAATTATTTGGTATTATTATCTTCATTTAATTTGTCTTAAATGAAAAAAACACAAAAGAGAATGAAGCTAAAAGCAAAACATTGATCATTTCACACAAAACTCCAAAAATGGGCCAGACAAAAGTATTGGCACCCTCAGCCTAATACTTGGTTGCACAACCTTTAGCCAAAATAACTGCGACCAACCGCTTCCGGTAACCATCAATGAGCTTCTTACAATGCTCTGTTGGAGTTTTAGACCATTCTTCTTTGGCAAACTGCTCCAGGTCCCTGATATTTGAAGGGTGCCTTCTCCAAAGTGCTATTTTTAGATCTCTCCACAGGTGCTCTATGGGATTCAGGTCTGGACTCATTGCTGGCCACCTTAGAAGTCTCCAGTGCTTTCTCTCAAAACATTTTCTAGTGCTTTTTGAAGTGTGTTTTTGGTCATTGTCCTGCTGGAAGACCCATGACCTCTGAGGGAGACTCAGCTTTCTCACACTGGGCCCTACATTATGCAGCAAAATTTGTTGGTAGTCTTCAGACTTCATAAAGCCATGCACACGGTCTAGGGAGGTTAGCCACAGTGCCATGGGCTTTAAACTTCTTGATGACACTGCGCACGGTAGACACATGAACATTCAGGTCTTTGGAGATGGACTTGTAGCCTTGAGATTGCTCATGCTTCCTCACAATTTGGTTTCTCAAGTCCTCAGACAGTTCTTTGGTCTTCTTTCTTTTCTCCATGCTCAATGTGGTACACACAAGGACACAGGACAGAGGTTGAGTCAACTTTAATCCATGTCAACTGGCTGCAAGTGTGATTTAGTTACTGCCAACACCTGTTAGGTGCCACAGGTAAGTTACAGGTGCTGTTAATTACACAAATTAGAGAAGCATCATATGACGTTTCGAACAGTGCGAATACTTCTGTCCACCCCCTTTTTATGTTTGGTGTGGAATTATATCCAATTTGGCTTTAGGACAATTATTTTTGTGTTTTTTTCATTTAAGACAAATTAAATGAAGATAATAATACCAAAGAATTTGTGTTTGCAATCATTTTCAGGAAGAAACTGAGTATTATCTGACAGAATTGCGGGGTGTCAATACTTTTGGCCACAACTGTATCTATCTATCTATCTATCTATCTATCTATCTATCTATCTATCTATCTATCTATCTATCTAATATAAATACATAGAGAAAAAAAGCCAACCAGCACTCCTAATAATTAGGAGTGTTGGTTGGCTTTTTTTCTCTATTTAGTTAATGGATGTGGCTGCATCCAGACTGATCTTGCACTCCTCCCATTGACCTTGCAGGTGGCGGTAATCAACTCTACCTGCCCATAAATTGTAGGTTTAGCCCAGAGTGACATGTTTTGTCCATAGTTGTAGGCTGGTGGCCCAAGACTGGCATGTACGGTAGAGTAGGACCCATCAGAGGGAGATCACCTTGCCGTGGTTGATGAGCACACATGAATTGGCCAATTTATGCGCTAAGAATCTTCATTTCATCTATTACTGTAAGTTTTATGAAAAAAAAATTTTTTGAAAAAATTTGTGAAAAAAATATTTTTGAGAAGTATAATTCATATTGAATATTTGTCTGTGTTTTCACATGGCCTAGATTCATGTACATGTGCTGCTGTGTTTTTTTATCTATTAATATAAATACATATATATGTGTGTGTGTACGTCACTGGCATCTATATTTATATGTATTCTATGTGTATATATCTATTCTATCTATTCTTTCTTGTCAGTGTGATTTTACTGTACCTGCATATGAATTGCCGACTTCTATAAGGAGATTGGTGTGTAAAAATCAGACAGCATTCGCATGGTCCGAGAGCTGTGTGATTTGTTTTTTCTTTCACCCATTGACTTCTATTGCGGGATGCGATCCAAATTCCGATTATAATCGCAGCATGCTGCAACTTTTTTCCAGTCCGATCGTGATCCGATCCGCTGGAAAAAAAAAACACAGATGAAGACACAATCATAGAATAACATTGGTCCGAATTCAATCCGATTTTTTATCAGATTGTATTCGTCCAATTTCATCTCAAGTGGGAATGATCCCTAACTGGTACATTGGCTGCATATATGTACTGTACATGATTTTTTTAAACTGTAGCAAGCAGCCCAGTAAATGACATATCTAAATTTAGGATCTCTGCCCCTACCTTATGATGCTCTCAGATGGGTAATATAAATTTGTTGATGTACTTCTTTTAATTAAATTCTCTTGGTCATTACATTATATCATATGTCCCAAAGTTGTTGAGTTTTGAGATTTATATTGTCAGAGAAGGAAAGGCTGGGTGGGACAAGCTGCTCTAATCTGTCATAACACACTATGCTTTTCTGGAGCCAGGATTTCCCATACTCACCAAACCACAGCATTTGTATTTTTAGGTTGTGTTCTCCGTGCAGACTGTCATTCACTAAAAGCAAACAGTGCATTTCAGTACAGCAGAAACTTGCTGAAACTCTCTTTTAGTCATTAGTATTGGATTTCCTGTCCATTACTGACAAAGAAAAATACAATTTAAATGAAGCTACTTCAAAGACTTTAATATAGAATTGCATAACTGGAAATTCCTTAAAATAAAGTTACTATCAGAATCATGTACTACTAAAAGCAACTCAAGAATTACCCCACAAAAGGCAGCAGCAGGATAAAATTGTCATTTATGTCTGCCTATATAGTCTAAATGGCCAAAAAGCTATTGTGTAGGCATGGAGCTGAAAGTCTGTGTTCAGACTTCATCTTGCCTCCCCACACTTCAACTTTTTACTTTATTTCATCTCAATAGTGAACTTTCTCTTACATGTATGTGGCCAGAGTTGCCAACCTCCTAAAAAAAAAATTCTGGACAAGTGGATTAAAATTCACGAACAGCCTAAATTTTTATGGAAATTTGACACATCCCCTAAAGACCATGTCTCATAACGACCACATCCCCTAAAGACCACACTCCTAAAGACCACACCCCCTAAAGTATACTCCCCCAAATGAGCAGAATAGGAGCCAGAGGAGATACTTAAAATTACATTAAAGAACAGAAATGATACTTTGCCTGTGAATATAAAGTGTATAGTGTGAAGTCCACACTATATACACAGCTTCATACTACAGTATATACACATGTCCACACTATAAACTATAGTATGTCGAGTACATCACGTGAGATGTGCTGAGACCCTGCTGTATACATCACTTAGGAAACACTGAGACACTATACCGTGTACACATCACATAAGAAACACTAAGATTTTGCTATCTGTATATACAATGGCATGTGAAAGTTTGGGCACCACTGGTCAAAATTAATGTTAATGTGATGATCAGTTAAGCAAGTTGAAGATGAAATGATTCCTAAAAAGGTCCAATGTTAAAGATGACACATTTTCTTTGTATTTTATGTAGTGATGAGCGAGTGTGCTCGTTACTCGAGAGTTCCGAGCATGCCCGGGTGTTCTCCAAGGATCTTGGGCGTGCTCTTAGATTGTGTTTGTGTCACCGCAGCTGCATGATTTGCGGCTGCTAGACAGCCTGAATACATGTGGGGATTCCCTAACAAACAGGCAATCTGTTAGGACCTGCTACCCGACGGGCACTCACCGGCAGGTGCGCAGGGGGTTAGCCTGGATGTCTGATGCTGGGGACAGCCTGTGGCACTGGAGAGCCATGAAAGCGGTACCAGTGGAGCTTGTAGGAGCTGGCCGCTCTCCAGAGAAGGCAAACAGGACCTGCGGTCACGTGACCGTGAGTCAGAGGGGGTGGGCGGAGCCTAGTGCCGCTGTTTGAGCCTACAGCGCGGGGCTGCAGCGGCTTCGGGGGGAAGTGCAAAAGGGAGAGGAGACCCTAGGGAAGTAAAAAGGGGTGACAGGAAAACACGTAGTCATAAAAGCCAAAGTCAAACACAGAGAGGTCGGTGCAGTACACAGGGGCAGTCAGAAGAACAGTCAGAACGTTGCAAGAAATCAGAAAACCAGAACGGGCAATAGAGGGTACAGAAACGGCAGGCAAGAATCACAATGGGGACGGAACCAGATCAGAAATCAAACAGAAAGACAGTAGTACATGCACAAAGCAGAGACACACCAGGGTCAGACACACTCAGCCAAGGGTCAGAGTTAGTGTTGAGCGATACCGTCCGATACTTGAAAGTATCGGTATCGGAAAGTATCGGCCGATACCGGCAAAGTATCGGATCTAATCCGATACCGATACCCGATACCAATACAAGTCAATGGGACACCAAGTATCGGACGGTATTCCTGATGGTTCCCAGGGTCTGAAGGAGAGGAAACTCTCCTTCAGGCCCTGGGATCCATATTAATGTGTAAAATAAAGAATTAAAATAAAAAATATTGCTATACTCACCTCTCCGACGCAGCCTGGACCTCACCGAGGGAACCGGCAGCATTCTGTGCTTAAAATGCGCGCTTTTACTTCCTTCCGTGACGTCACGGCTTGTGATTGGTCGTGTGCCGCCCATGTGACCGCGACGCGACCAATCACAAGCCGGAACGCAATTTTAAAATCCTGAATGCCTAGAATTAGGCATCCAGGACCTGAAAATTACATCACGGCTTGCTGTGATTGGTCGCGTCGCGGCCACATGGGCAGCACGCGACCAATCACAAGCCGTGACGTCACGGAAGGAAGTAAAAGCGCGCATTTTAAGCACAGAACGCTGCCGGCTCCCTCGGTGAGGTCCAGGCTGCGTCGGAGAGGTGAGTATAGCAATATTTTTTATTTTAATTCTTTATTTTACACATTAATGTTGTTTCGATACCGATACCCGATACCACAAAAGTATCGGATCTCGGTATCGGAATTCCGATACCCGCAAGTATCGGCCGATACCCGATACTTGCGGTATCGGAATGCTCAACACTAGAGAGTATAAACGATAAAGATTGGCCTCATAGTGAGGCTATAAAAAGCCTCCCAGACCCGGAAAGAGGCTATCCGAGTTAACCTTGCAACTACCTGACCCGAGAACCCAGTAAACCGTGACACAATCCCGGCATGTGGTTAGGTTGTTTAACAGCCGCAAATCATGCAGCTGCGGTGACACAAACATAATTTACGAGCACGCCCAAGATACTCAGAGGACACCCGAGCATGCTCGGAAATCTCGAGTTACAAGCACTGTCGCTCATCACTAATTTTATGCAAAATATATATATATATATATTCATCTTTTCCATTTTAAAAATTACAGAAAGGAAAATGGGCCGATGCAAAAAAAAGGGAGAAAATTCTCACGGTGTCTCACATTGCAGCGTTGAGCTCAGTAATAATTTTTATAAATTAAATAGTAATAAATAAGTGAGACATTTCTCGCGGTGACCTGGTTTGAAGTCCCTGAGCTCAGCGCTGCACCGTGAGTGTCACAACTCTGTTGTCGGGTATCCCAGGACAAGGGGTTCTGTTATGATCCTAGTGGCTGAGGATCACAAAACGGACTAGCTAAGTTTATGAACATAGACACGAGCTCTATGGAGGTGGTAACTGGACTGACCGCAAACCTGATCCTAACCAACACACTAAAGGTAGCCGGTGAACGTGCCTAAAATCCTGGACGTCTCGACGCAGCCTGAGAAACTATCTACTCCTGGAAGGAAAGTAAGACCTCACTTGCCTCAAGAGAAATCACCCCAAAGATATAGGAAGCCCCCAACAAATAATAACGGTGAGGTAAGGGGAAAACACAAACGTAGAAATGAAAACAGATTCAGCAAATGAGGCCCGCTAGTACTAGATAGCAGAAGACAGATAGGGAACTGTGCGGTCAGTGAAAACCCTATGCAAAATATCCACGCTGAGAATACAAGAACCCCCACACCAGCTAACGGTGTGAGGGGAGAAACTCAGACCCCTAGAGCTACCAGCAAGCAAGGAAATCACATATTAGCAAGCTGGACAAGAAAACAAAAAATAAACCAAAAAACATATGACCACTGATGGTCAAAAAATGAACCAAGCAAAACTTAGCTTCTCTTGAAGAGAATGATAACGAAGGACTGCAGGAGAGCTCCAAAATAGCACTGAAGACATTGACAGCAGGCAACAACTGAGAGTCCAGGTGAACTAAATAGGAAACCAGCTAACAGATAACGAGACAGCTGATCAGCCTCAGACCTGCAGAATGACACAAAGAACCACCAGAGGGAGCCCAAAGACAGCACTCACACAGTACCAGTTGTGACCACAAGAGGGAGCCCAAAAACAGAGTTCACAACAGTACCCCCCCCCTTGAGGAGGGGTCACCGAACCCTCATCAAAACCCCTACGGTGATCAGGATGAGCCACATGGAAGGCATGAACCAAATTGGCCGCATGAACATCAGAGGCGACAACCCAGGAATTATCCTCCTGACCATAGCCCTTCCACTTAACCAAATACTGAAGCTTCCGTCTAGAAATACGAGAATCCAAGATCTTCTCCACCACGTACTCCAATTCGCCCTCAACCAGCACCAGAGCAGGGAGTTCAACAGAAGGAACCACAGGCACCACATACCTCCGCAACAAAGACCTATGGAACACGTTATGAATGGCAAATGACGCTGGGAGGTCCAAACGAAATGACACCGGGTTAAGGATTTCCAAAATCTTATAAGGACCGATGAAGCGAGGCTTGAATTTAGGAGAGGAAACCTTCATAGGAACATACCGAGAAGACAGCCATACCAAATCCCCAACAAGAAGTCGGGGACCCACACCGCGACGGCGGTTGGCAAAGCGCTGAGCCTTCTTCTGTGACAACTTCAAATTGTCCACCACATGGTTCCAAATCTGTTGCAACCTATCCACCACAGAATCCACCCCAGGACAGTCAGAAGGCTCAACCTGACCCGAGGAAAAACGAGGATGAAAACCAGAATTGCAGAAAAAAGGCGAAACCAAAGTAGCAGAACTAGCCCGATTATTAAGGGCAAACTCAGCCAACGGCAAAAAAGTCACCCAATCATCCTGATCAGCAGAAACAAAACATCTTAAATAAGTTTCCAAGGTCTGATTAGTTCGCTCGGTTTGGCCATTCGTCTGAGGATGGAAGGCCGACGAAAAAGACAAATCAATGCCCATCTTAGCACAAAAGATCCGCCAAAATCTGGACACAAACTGGGATCCTCTGTCAGACACAATATTTTCAGGAATGCCGTGCAAGTGAACCACATTCTGAAAAAATAGAGGAACCAAATTGGAGGAGGAAGGCAACTTAGGCAAGGGCACCAAATGGACCATTTTGGAAAAACGATCACACACCACCCAGATGACAGACATTCTCTGAGAGACTGGAAGATCCGAAATAAAATCCATGGAAATGTGTGTCCAAGGCCTCTTCTGCCTGGTTCTCAAGATTAGGTTCCTCATAAAGCAATCCAAGTGCCAGAAAAAACGCATCCACATTCAGCAATGCAGGATCTCCTGGCGCCAGGGAGAAGGCCCAATCTTGAGGGTCGCCACGTAACAGGGAGATAACAATTTTAACTTGCTGAGCAGAATCACCAGAGGAACGAGGTCTCAAAGATAGAAATAATTTACAATTATTCTTAAAATTCAGAAACCTAGATCTATCTCCAGAATACAACTCAGGAATAGGTATTTTTGGCTCTGACATAGGGCTATGAACAACAAAATCCTGAATGCTTTGCACCCTTGCAGCAAGATGATCCACACTAGAAGTCAGACTCTGAATATCCATGTCTGCAGCTGAACACAAAACCACCCAGAGATTAAGGGGATGAGAGAAGCTGGACAGACTGCAGCAAAGATAGAGAGGAAAAAAAAAAATTGTACTCAGGGCTTCTCTTATCCCACTTCTGCGATGCATTAAACACTTTTTGGCCTGCTGTACTGTTATGATCCTAGTGGCTGAGGATCACAAAATGGACTAGCTAAGTTTATGAACATAGACACGAGCTCTATGGAGGTGGTAACTGGACTGACCGCAAACCTGATCCTAACCAACACACTAAAGGTAGCCGGTGAACGTGCCTAAAATCCTGGACGTCTCGACACAGCCTGAGAAACTATCTACTCCTGGAAGGAAAGTAAGACCTCACTTGCCTCAAGAGAAATCACCCCAAAGATATAGGAAGCCCCCAACAAATAATAACGGTGAGGTAAGGGGAAAACACAAACGTAGAAATGAAAACAGATTCAGCAAATGAGGCCCGCTAGTACTAGATAGTAGAAGACAGATAGGGAACTGTGCGGTCAGTAAAAAACCCTATGCAAAATATCCACGCTGAGAATACAAGAACCTCCACACCAGCTAACGGTGTGAGGGGAGAAACTCAGCCCCCTAGAGCTACCAGCAAGCAAGGAAATCACATATTAGCAAGCTGGACAAGAAAACAAAAAATAAACCAAAAAACATATGACCACTGATGGTCAAAAAATGAACCAAGCAAAACTTAGCTTCTCTTGAAGAGACTGATAACGAAGGACTGCAGGAGAGCTCCAAAATAGCACTGAAGACATTGACAGCAGGCAACAACTGAGAGTCCAGGTGAACTAAATAGGAAACCAGCTAACAGATAACGAGACAGCTGATCAGCCTCAGACCTGCAGAATGACACAAAGAACCACCAGAGGGAGCCCAAAGACAGCACTCACACAGTACCAGTTGTGACCACAAGAGGGAGCCCAAAAACAGAGTTCACAACAGGGTTCCTTCCCTGTCCCTACCACAATGAGCACCCTAGCTTGCTCTGTTCCCCACATTACTCCCGATTGTGTAGACGCCAGGGCCACATACCTAGCTCCTGAATCTGCCCTCAGTCTGTACCCTTCCACCAACCAGGGAAGAGGGGAGTAGTAGTGTACCATAATACATCAACAAGACTAACAAGGTAATACGAACAGGGATATAAGAAAATACCAATCATACAAATATACTCACACAAACAACAGGAAGGGGATTAGCACAAAAGCAACATCTCACAACAGTCTTAGATAAATCCACCAAACCACTTCTCAAATAACAGCAACAAACCACCATCTCCTAACCATGCAGCATGAAGCCAACTCTGGCAATGAGTGCTTGCCAGGGCCCAGAATATATAGGAGAGGGGAATGGCCAACAGTGAACAGTTGAGAGCCTAAGGCAGGAAAGCATCCAAGAGCTCTCAACTGAGCAGATTAACTCCTAAATTGCTAAAAGAAATTTGCACCATTTAATATGAAGGTGATGTGCTTCTAATCAGTACAGGAGTAGGGGAAATCAGACGTTGCAGTCTTCGGGCTTTTTTCTGCTGCAGTAAACCAGTGACAGTGAGACTTTTTCTCAGGGTGCTAGCGGTGATCTCACTGAGATCACCACAGTTCATTGGACTAGCTGGGAACGCAGCCTCATTAACCTGTGGTAACCTCGATGAAGACACCACTAGTCACTAACGCTATGCTCGCAGCAGCTCATTCTCCCATGGTTTTCAGCCTGGACGGTCGCATCTTTGCACCATCCAGGTTGAAAACAATTTATCGCAGACATGGATTCCGGCATGGGACATAAAGTCAGACAGGTGAGCAATATGGTTGTTGTTATGGAGGTTTTTTTTACAGGAGAAGAGGGCTTCAATGAAATGGGCATTAGGTGAGTATTTTTGTTGTTTATTATGTTATGTTTTTTACAGGGGACGAGGACTTCAATGGAATGGGCGTTAGGTGAGTATAACTGTGTTTGGTATTTTTAAGTAAAATAATACAGTGTGTGTTTTTATTTCAAATAAAGAACTTTTTTCTTGTTGTGTGAATTTACTGTATGAAAAAAGCACAAAAAGAGGACTAAAAATCCTTCAAAAATTCAAGAATTCAGCACAAAGGGACTGCAGAGCTTACCTGTCTAGGTATATGAACTAGTGCACTCCCAGGATGCAGCAAGCCCATGAGATAAAGATGGCGGCTGTACAGGTGCAAAATACTGATGAGGCAGCCACTCAAAGCCTACCAATTCATGGAGAGGGTGACTGCTTAGTATACAATTGCACAAAAGAGGCTTGTATAGGGTGCTGGTCAAACACAGGTAATGCATAGTGTCTGGCTTACAGCCTTTTAGTGATGCCCATACTATTAGCTCAGGCGGGCTGCCCAGCACTATCTAGATGCATCCCAAGAGGGCAGACACCCTAGTTTACAAAATCAAAAATTCTGGGACTGGCTGCACCCTGAAAAATGAAGTGCAAAAAACATATATATAAATAATATATGAGATATTAGTTGATTTTTTGGCCACGATATGTAAGACCACAACTCGCGCCAAGAGTCCTCACATTTGCGACTGTTCCATTAGCACTCACCACATATTGATTTTAGAAAATGGGCAACATTTATGCAGCATAAAGGTACTTTATAGCAAACCCTCAAACCTGCTTATACAGTTGCTAATTTAAATTTTAGTGTGATTGAGAAGCTTTTACTTGTCACTCAGTTATACTTCTACACTCATCGGTTTAAATATAACGTACATACATTACACAAGAATTTCAACACATTGAAGATTAGTAATTAAAGCAACAAATCATTCAGCTGATGTTCTACTTGTAAGAACAATTAGAACAAAACAAAAGAAAAACATTTTTTGCATGTTTTTTTTTAATATAATTTCCTGCTGAACTTACTGGGCCCAACTAAAAATGACAACCACACAAGAATCAGCCTCTGGCCCTGATTCAAGTTGTTCCTACTCAATTGGAGCAAACTAGCTCTGGGAAAAGGTGACTACCATCAGTCATTAACTGTGCCACTTGATGCATACACAGTTTGGTGAGGGCTTTCTCATAACTAGTCAACAGTGTGGGATAAAAGTCAACTCCACATAACACTATTTCTGATTTTATTCATTACACTTTTGCAAACTTTACATTTTAATATGCAGTCTTTTTATACTTATTAGTATAGCTTATTAAAAGTGAATATTTAAACAAAAAATGTGTCTTTACAAGGAAATAAAGCCCTGTACTGTGCAATCAACTTTGTGGATTTAATTTTTTTGTTTATTTTTTTAAAATTGCCTGTCAAGGGACTATTATTATTTTTATTTTTTTACTATGGGCCTAAAAACTAATAGGCAGGTACTTAATTACAGAGGCAGATTGAGCTGCTGCACGTCAACAAAACAGCTCTTTTTCTTCTGAGCTGTGGTGTCGACAGAGCATGACTGCCAACGTCATGCCAATTGACAGCCAGTTCCCCATATTAGCATGATGTCAGCACTCACGCCCCGTTAACAGAGCAAAGTGGACAAGAAGCGGCTGCTCTGCCTTTGTGATGTCAGCGGAAGCCACTCAATCGCCAGTGGAAGGGGTCTGTGACCACTCTTTGCCGGCATACATCAGAGCCAGGAACAGGCCCCCCATTTTCTGTTCACCGAGCCCCAGAGGCAGGAGGATTCTGCCAGTGCAATAACTGAACGTGCGTCCGAGACGCATGTTCAGTTAAAATCTATCGCCATGGCCAGCAAGGCAATAGTTAAAAGTTGCCAGCCAATCACAGGCTGGCAGCTGACATCAGCACTCACATCGCCGGCGTATGACATCATTGTCATTCGCCGGTGAGTCTGTGCTTCAAATGGATGGAGGGCACGATGTCACTGGACCATGACCAGGTAAGGAGAAAGTGTTTTATTTATTATTTTTTTAATTTGAAACCGCAAGCCAGAATATGTGTGGTCAACAGTATGGAGACACATGGTGCCGGATCATGGTTCAGGATGGAGACAGATGGGGCAGGATGGAGACAGACAGGGCTGGAACATGGGACAAATAGAGACACATGGTGCAAGATCATGGGGCAGGATGGAGACATATGATGCAGGATCATGGGCAGAACAGAGACAGATGGGGCAGGATGGAGATAGATGGGACAGGAACATGGGGCAGGATGGAGACACATGGTGCAGGATCATGGGGCAGGATGGAGACACATGGTGCAGAATCATGGGGCAGGATGGAAACACATGTGGCAGGATCATGGGGCAGAATGGATATGATGAAGACACATGGGGCAGGATCATGGGACATATGGGGCAGGATCGTGGGACAGATGAGGCAGAATCATGGGACAGATGGGGCAGAATCATGGGACAGATGGGGAAGGATGGGGAGATCATATGGGGCAGGAAGGGGAGATCATATGAGGCAGGAAGGGGAGATCATATGAGGCAGGATGGGGCATCACATGGGGGCAGAATGAAGACACATGAGGGCAGGATGGGAGAACATATGGCAGGAAACAGGAATGAGACACAAGGGGGCCAGGATGAGGGACATTATTACCGTAGAGACCAATTAAGGGATATTATTACTGCAGTGATATATTTCATTTTTGAAGATACTGTTTTTAATGGGGGGGTGCTGGTACTATGCAGGGTGACAATATGTCACTTTTTTTCTTTATCTGGTGTAGTGTAGAAGTTGGAAAAAATTTAAGTAATGTCCTCTGCAAGTGGTGTTATTTCCTGCATAGAGAAGTCCTAGCTGAAAGAATTGATGGCGGTCTGTGCTGTATGAAGATGAAAAGCGAAGATGAAGGACATCAAGAGATGTCATCAGTGGGTCAGTATATTACCTGTACACTTACACTATACACAGTATATTATAGACAGAGCTCTTATGTATAATGTCACCGATGATCCCTGTATTACCTGTATAGTGACACTATATACAGAGCTCTTTTGTATAATGTCACCGATGATTCCTGTATTACCCATACACTGACACTGTATACCAAGTACAGAGCTTCCATGTATAATGGCAGTTATGGTAATATTGGTATTGGGCTTTTTTATAATCAGTATTGTAGTATTTGGTCACTACATGGTGGTAATATGTGGTCAGGTCATGGTGTGGTGGTATTTGTTCCTTGCATGTGGTATTATTTGATCACTATATGGTGGTAATATGTGGTCTTTTCATGGCGTGGCAGTATTTATTCCTTGTATGTGGTATTATTTAGTCACAATGTGGTGGTAATATGTAGTCTGGTCATGGTGTGTCAGTGTTTATTCCTAATATGTGGTATTATTTAGTCACTATGTGGTGATAATATGTGGTCTGGTCATGTTCGTTAAATGCTAAAACTGATCTGCCATTATGATTCTCCACGTCATGATGAGTTTGTAGATATCAAACATGCATAGGTTCTTTTTATTGAAGTGGTAAAAAAAAATCCAAAATTTGTAGAAAAAACCCCCATAAAATAGTGTCATTTTCAGAGACCCGTAGCATCTCTATTTTTTGGATTTTTGGCCCGGGTAGAGGCTTTTTTTTGTGTGATGAGCTAATGTCTTTACTGATGCTATTTTGAATACATATGATATTTTGATCGCCCATTATTCCATTTTATTGCAATGTTGCGGTGACCAAAAAGAGTAATTCTTGCAATTTGATTTTTTTATGGTTACGCTGTTTACTGATCGGATTAATTCTTTTTATATTTTGATAGATCGGGCATTTCTGAACGTGGCGATACTAAATATGTGTATATTAAAAAAACAAAATTGAATGGGGCAAAAGGGGAGTAATTTGAACGTTTATATTTTTAAAATATTTTTATATACTTTTTTTTCACTTTTTACTGGCTTCAAATAGTTTCCATAGGAGACTTGAAACTGCAATCATCTGATAACTTGGGCTACACATAGCAGTGCTACAGCCCTGCTACGCGTAACAAAAATGCTCATCTGCTATGAGCGCTGGCCACATGGCAGCACTCATAGCAGCTCAGCAATGATAACCAACATGGGGGTCTCCCGCTGGACATGTGACAGTGGCGCCGATGGGTCAAGCTAATGATGTGCATCCATTTTTCACGAGTTAAATACTGTTGTTAGAGATTGACAGCGGCATTTAACATGTTAACATGTTAACAGCTACAGGTGGATCGCGATTACACCCGTGGCTGTTAGGGGCACATGACAGCTGATCAGATCAGGTGTGGGCTCAGCACCAGACCGCACACTAAAGTCATAAAAGGGTTAAGGTTATATTACATAGTCATCTATTTATTCTATTTTGTGCCTTGTAATACTATATTTTGAGGAAGAAATGTTTGATAGGTTGAACTTTTATGGACTCGGCGATTCCTAATGTTTATTTTTATGCTGTCTCTCAATGGGCCACCATCATGTCAAGCATGGGGTTCTTCAGCAACCCCCATGCTGCAACTGCAAAACATCCAGGCTGATGAGCACATGAAATGACGTACTCCCGGGTTTGCGTTACATGCCGCTGACAGCAATTGACAGTGACATTTAAAATGGTTAACAGCAGCGGGTTGCGCTCAACTCTACCTACTGATGTTAGAGACAGTTGAAGGCTGAATAATGCAGCAATCATCCTCTGGGAATGGGGAGCCTACTGCATATACCCGTCCCCCCCTGGCGCTGTACATATATGGCAGTCATTCTGACGGGGGTAATTGTATGCAAAGATTTATCAGTAATATCACAGATTGCTGTTCTTGGCAGAAGAGGTCCTGTTTTCACATGATGAAGTACTAATGAGGCCAATGATCTTTTAAGTACACCAAAAGATCATTTCAACCTAATAACATGCATTTAGTTAGTTTGTTAGGTTATCAGCAGCCTGTTCACACTGCCCAAATATTGTGAGGTGGTCGACTGTAGGAATGTTCATTCATGATAATTGTGTGGTGTTAATGCACCTTTAAAAAGGGGATTGTACCCATAAAATATTCTCCTTATAGCATAACAATACATGTGAAAAGGAGTTAACTGGTTACTCTTTTTTGAGGGACATAGTAACCTTCTTGGTTCTAAAATTGAGTGCAGATCAATTCATTAAGAAATCTTGTATCTCCTATAAAATATGCTGTTATTAGTAGTCCATTAAAACATAGTCAAAGCAGGACAGTGGAACATGTTGACATGTTTCGACGTTGACACGTTTTCGAACATGTTGACACGTCGAAACGCGTGAGCATGTTCTGTTGTCCTGATGTGACAATTTTTTAATGGACTACTAATAAAACAGTATAATTTTATCAGATATATCAGTTTTATTTTGCCTTTTTTTGTTTCACATTTTGCCTATAGGGCCGAAGGGCTTACTGGATCTCTATGTTTATATAGGCGATGTGAAGACAACCAAGTGGTCAGTTAATTTCTTTTTTCTGATCATTAAAAAAATACTTTTTCTTTATCAGTTTGAAGCTTCTATTTTATATTCTTGCAAAAAGACTAAAATGTGTTGTTTTTTGTTGTATTTTTACTTAACATATAATACATCTAAAGCTAAATTACTTTCCCAATTGTCAGACCTTGAATAAAGTGCACATATTTGGTATTGTTGTAGAGAGGAAAATTAGTTAAGTACATTGACTGTTCCTACTACATTATACATTAAGCCTTTTATCCTAGAAATGTCCCACAAATAAAAAGATATTTGTTCTGATTTGCTACCTTAACAAAACCCTACTTGAGTTGTGCAACCAGAAGTTAATAAGAAAGAGACAAAACTCAAGAAGTAATCAAATAACATAAACAACAGATGGGCACATCCTAGTAAGCACATCCAAAGGGGTCTTTCTTGGCAGTTCACATGACATTATTACATCTTGTTTGGCATTTTATATTTTGTATATTGTTTGGCATGCTGCATCCTGTTTGGCATTCACCTCGTGCATGTTACTTGGCTTATTAGATGTTGTTACGCTTATCACTTGGCATATTATATCATGTTCTTTATAATACTGGCATGGCTTGTGGAGAATATTTTTATTAGGCTGTGCTGGCATGCACTGTGTCATGTGGGCACAGAGCTATGATTCTAATCATAGATCTGTATGTGATAGGCAATGAACTTGTTTGCATAGGATTTTCTACTTTTGCCCTACTGTGCATGTTAAAGAGTTTTCTACTTTACATATTTTCTATTTTCTATGAATTTCCTCTTCCAAGTATGTCACAGCATTATCCATATTAAGGTAAATTACTTGTCAGAAATTGTTTATATCCCAATATTATGTTTAATTAAGAATCAAATGCAATGCAAGAAATACAGGAGGCTCAATGTTACTAAACACGTGATACTTAGTTGCCAACTATAAAACCCTATTAATGGATGGTTTGCTGTTGTCATGTGTGCTATTGTTTCTGAATGCCACACAATTTTGAATAGTAAATGGTTTCATTCCATTAATATGAAATAGATCAAAATGGTTTATTATCTTGTGTTTAACTAATTGAACATATATTGTGCTTGTAATATAATACAGGGCTGCTTGGCCCTCCTGTTCCCTGCTTTTTCTAATTTTCTATTCACTACTTCAGCAACCTACAGTAATTAGACATTGCTGGTTAAAACCATTCATATGGTATTGTGAGGCAGTGACCGGTGTTATATGTGAGTGTCCCCCAGGATGTGCAAAGAAGCATATGGAGGCCGTGGGGGTGCATTGCAGTCGCAGGCATAGCTGTGATTGCAATGCAGAATAAAAATAAGAGTACCTTTGGGCAAGGTATTTGTCCAAGGCAGACTTAGGAAAAACCTGTCATGGTCTTTTATTTTTTAAACGAACTACAGGAAGGTAGTGGGGTTGGTCCGTTTCCTCCCTGCCTCCGGGTTTTCCATGTGGACCATAGCCACAGATTCAAGATAAAGGCCTTGCAGTAAAGGGTTTGGGTGTGTCAGTTTGGTCTTGCAGGCAGACAGAGCAGACAGCCCTGCAGAGCACTAACTGTGTGAGGCAACACAGGGCCAAGCGGAGCCAAAAGACCTTGCACCCTCAGCGTGCATGTTGATATCCACTAAAGCTTTGAATTCACCCAAATATTAGAAACAGAGTAGTGATGACCGAGTATACTCGTCACTCGAGTTTCTCCGAGCATGCTCGGGTGGTCTCCGAGTATTTCGACGTGCTCGGAGATTTACTTTATGTTGATGCAGTTGCGTAATTTGTGGCTGCTAGACAGCTTGAATACATGTGGGGATTTTCTAACAAACAAATCAAGCAGCTGCGTGGACATAAACTAAATCTCCGAATACGCTGAAACACACGGACACCAGCATGCTCGGAGAAACTCGAGTAACGAGCATACTCGCTCATCACTAAAACAGAGGGAATGGTAACAATTACAATCAGTGCCTAAGAAACAATTTAACATGTCTAGTGCCTGCCCACAAGCATGTGCAACATTTTGAGGAAGCTATTTTTCTTATAGAACTCTAGGTCTAGCCGAGGTCTAGTGTTTCCCACTTAAATGAAGCAATAGTCACACATATGTGCTATTCCTAGTGAGCGAGAGATGTGCCAACATTCAGCCAATACCTTTAATTTTAATGATATGTATTGAGCTTTATCAATCTTTCTCTACTTTTGCTTCACTAACCTAAATATAGTGACACCGGGAGCTTACAATTGGTCAGAGTCAATGCAAACATATTTAAAATTACAGCAGCATATTTAAAATGAACATTAAAATAAAAGTAAGTTATGCTCTTTCTCCTCAGCGCTACCGTGCCTAAAAACCTCTGTTTGTACTGTACCAAAATAGGGATTGTATCAGATGGTAGAGCTGGTTTTGAGACATTTGGCCAAAAAATGCCCGTTTTGCCCACAAGACCAACATTCTACTTTGCTACAGTCTCTCTTCCTTGACTGTTTCCCCCTCTCCCTCGCCCTCTTCCCTTTCTCTGCTGCATTGTGGCCAAATTAACTTTTTTCTTTGCCATGGTTTCTAGTTCAGCACCCTGGGCAATTTCCTTCAGGTCAACCCATTGCATATTGCGCCACTCCGGGCGACCAGTGCGTACTGTGGTCTGTACTGTAGGCTTAAGGCCATTCATGAAACATTGGAGTAATAATCTGGGATCCTTATCATCATTGTGCTCCTATCCAAAATCTAACCATGTTTGTTCTAACACAGAGGCATATTCTGAGACTGACTGAGTTTTATCCTGCACTACAGTCTGCAGCAGGTCTTGTTTCTTATCCTGTTCTGCCTGGGCCCAGTGTAACATCCTCTGTATATATTCTCGCCTTGAATCTGCTGTGTTTTTAACAGCTGGTTGCTGCCCTGGCATCACTTGGGTAACCACCATGAGTACCACCTTTCTGTAAAATGACCGATATGCCTCCTGGACTCCCTGTAGGCGCGATCTGAATGATAGGGGGGTTTTCAGGGATCAGGAAGTTGGGTATCGAGGGCAATGAGCTCACTTGGGGACCAGGGCTTGTATGTCTCTATTGGCCACACCTGAGGAGGATGATATTCTGGCTGGTTATTTCCATCCTCCCCCTTGGGTACAGACTGTGCATGGCTTGTGGTCCTCATGGGGAAAAGAGGCACCTTGTGTATAATCCCTCTGCATAGGAACCTACAGGACAAGCAATAGATAGCCCCAGGGGAATTTAGTTGGCCACAATACCTGTATGTCTATCCCTTTGATCCTGCATAAGGTGGGGACTCCAAATGGTGGGCAGGCGTCACATCTAGTACAGGGATCTCAGGGTTTTTAACCCCTTAACCCCCGGAGCTTTTTTCGGTTTTGCGTTTTCGTTTCTCGCTCCCCTTCTTCCCAGAGCCATAACTTTTTTTTCCCATCAATATGGCTTGTTTTTTGTGGGACAAGTTGTACTTTTGAATGACACCATTGGTTTTACCATGTCGTGTACTAGAAAACGAGAAAAAAATTCCAAGTGCGATGAAATTGCAAAAAAATTGCAATCCAACACTTGTTTTTTGTTTGGCGTTTTTACTAGGTTTACTAAATGCTAAAATAGACCTGCCATTATGATTCTCCAGGTCATTACAACTTCATAGACACCAAACATGTCTAGGTTCTTTTTTATCTAAGTGGTGAAAAAAAATTTCAAACTATATTAAAAAAAAAACAAATTGTGCGATTTTCCGATACCCGTAGCATCTCCATTTTTAGTGATCTCAGCTTGGGTGAGAGCTTATTTTTTGTGCGCCGAGCTGATGTACACCATTTTGGTGCAGATACAATCTTTTGATCGCCCGTTATTGCATTTTAATGCAATGTCGTGGCGACCAAAAAAACGTATTTCTGGCGTTTAGCGATCAGGTTTATCCTTTTTCTTTTATTGATATATGAGGCGATTCTGAATGCGGCAATACAAAATATGTGTATGTTTGATTTTATTTTTATTGTTTTATTTTGACTAGGGCGAAAGGGGGGTGATTTGAACTTTTATATATAAATATATATATATATATTTTTTTTTTTACATTTTTTAAAACTTTTTTTTTACTTTTGGCATGCTTAAATAGTCTCCATAGGAGACTAGAAGCTGCCACCACCCGATCGGCTCTATGGTGGTAATGTTCAGATCGCCTCTATATAGCAGATTTACTCACTTGCTATGAACGCTGACCACTATGTGGCGCTCACAGCAAGCTGGCACTGACAACCATAGAGGTCTTTAGGATACCTCAGGTTGTCATGCCAACACATTGATGATCCGCGATCATGTAACGGGGGTCACCGGTGTGCGTATTTCCGGCACGATTGCCGGAAGTGCGATTTAAATGCCGTGATCAGAGTTTGACAGTGGCATTTAACTGATTAATAGCTGCGGGTGGATCACGATTCCACCCACAGCTATTGCGGGCACATGTCATCTGTTCAAAACAGCTGACATGTCCCTGGAAAGATGTGGGCTCACCGCCGGAGCCCACATCAAAGGGAGGGACTCCAACATCGGTGTACTATTACGCCCGATGTCGGAAAGGGGTTAATAGTATCATAGATTTGATACATAGTACCGTGCCTGTTGTTTTCTGATTTATGGTCACTCATTGAGAGACGCTTAGCTACTTCTAACCATATTCTAGCCTGATCAAGCTTGTTCTTATCTTTCAACCAACCTTCCCAGTTATGGATACATTTCTTCCATTCTCCCTCTTTCAGATTCTCCCACTTGTCCGTACCAAATTTCATTAGTATCATTTCACATCCATCTACTCCTTCCTTTCCTTTCAGTCTCTCCACTATCTCACATGCTGGAACTAAGACAATCCCTTTCGAGTCAGTGCTTCTCTTACTGTTGCAAGTGCCCATGACTGCAACACATGTGCCTGAGTTAACCGTAGAACTTTTTGACACAACTTGAGTCTCTCAGACTCTAAATTTAACTGTGTCCTAGTTACTACAAGACTCACAAGACAGATTCTGAGCTAGCACTAACACCAGTTGTCCAGCCCTGTGAGCTAGGGAGATTCTTACACACAGACAAAAGGCCAACAATCCAAAAGCTATACTACCAATAGTTATTGCAGTTACTTCCGATAGTCAAAACACCATGGCATGGGAGAATGGGAGAATACATTCTTTTTCTACAAAACCTTTATCCAACTCCTCTGATTCAAACAGATGACATCTAGCACAAAAGAGGAGCGTTACCTAGATCAGAGCAAAAAGGCAGGTTTCAAAATACTCAATCAAAATGTTCCCTTCAACATCTTGCAGGGGGAAACAGCTTGGCAATTACATCTGCTTTACGTTTCCCTGGATCAACAAAGACTACAACTCCTATCATGAGATTTCCTCACTTGAGTTCACACAGAACAGTGCACAGACACTGAGGACAACGATTCTGATTCACCAACACAATTTTACAATACGTCAGTCACTCAATCCACACTCCACAATCGCTGGTATAAAATCCTCCTGCTGTATTCGGGCTGGAGTCACACACAATGTATAAAAAATCGGTCCGTTTTACACGGACGAGAATCGCAGAAATATTCCCTGAACAGTGATCTGTATGTCATCCGTGTGCAGTGCGAGGATGCAATTTTCTCGCATGTAAGCATCCGTGTGATATCCGTATGAGATTTTCTCATCGGCTTTCAAAGTGGACATAAAATGGATCCATGGGCTCAAATATTGGTGAAAACATATATACAGTCTATATATACTGTAGGTATATAAATATATGTCAGTGTGTCAGTGAGACACATACTGTATATATATATATATATATATATATATATATATATATATATATATATATATATATATATATTTATATATATATATATCTCTTTATATTTCATAGAGAGTTAGATAGCAGAATAGCCGATAATTCAATTGTCGGCTTTTACTAAATCATTAACGAATCCGACAGGATATGAGACATGGTTTACATATAGTAAACCATTGCATATCCGTTATATTTTTATTCCCAATATAGTTGGGCAAGATTGGCTACTCGTCACTTCATTCACTGTTCATTCAACCGTCAATCAATCATCAGTTATACATCTAAGGATGCATGAAAACAGACCACAAATGATATATACAAATATTCAAATACTGGCAAAAGTTCAACAGAGATTGTCTTCTTCAGACCACCCGTCCCAGAAACCTCTAGGTAGCGCTGAATTTTTTGGTAACACAATGGGTTACTCACCACAGATCATTCAGTGATTCAAAGAGAGTTCCTTGATGTCGGGTCCAAAGGAGGTCCAGTTCTGACAATCCGGGTTTTCGGCACCACTTACTGTAGTGGAAACCTGTATGAAAAGTTTTAGGAGAAACTCAAAAGGTTTCACATGTTTGCCAGTTTTGATCAAATCAGGGAGTCGGCCGATAGGAGACAAGGGCACACAAGCAGAGGTCTCTTGGTGTACTGGCTTGTCTGACTTTCAGAAGCCCAGTCACAAATTTTTATTACAAGCACAGAGATAAGAAAAGTTGGAAAGGCTTACACTACCTAAGGCCTCTTTCACACTTCCGTCTTTCTTTTTCTGTCACAATGCATCGTTTTGTGAAAAAAACAGATCCAGCAAATGTTTCTGCTGCATCCGTTTTTTTTTCATAGATTTGTATTAGCGACGGATTGTGATGGATAGCCTTCCGTTTCATCCATCATACACTGGATCTGTCGTAAAATTGCTGTCCGTCGGGCGGAGACAGCGCACAGAGGAACGTTTTTTCTGTACGTTGGAAAATCGCTCAGCGATGGATCCTGCGCTGTCCGTCATTGGCTATAATGGAAGTCTATGGATGCAAGATCCGTCGCTGACTGTCAAAAGAAGGAATCCAGTGACGAATGCCATCTTTTGAAACTGAGCATGCGCGGAAGAATTTCCCATCAGGGAAATTCTCTCTAGCTCTCTCTCTCTCTTTTTACTATTGATGCTGCCTATGCAGCATCAATAGTAAAAAGATATAATATTAAAAATAATTATTATTTTTTTTTATATTTTCAACTTCCCGCGTCCCTCGCAGCCTTCCCAATGCTCGCGATGTTCCCATTCCCAGTAATGCCTTGCAAGAATGACCCGATGATGTAGCGGTCTCGTGAGCATTGGGAAGGCTGCGGGGGACGTCGGAAGGTGAGAATATCAAGATTTTTTTTTTTTAATTATTTTTAACATTATATCTTTTTAATATTGATGCTGCATAGGCAGCATCAATAGAAAAGAGGGGGTCACACTTGTCAAAAACTATGTTTGACAAGTGTGACCAACTTGTCAATTAGTTTTCCAAGTGATGCTAGAGATCGCATGGAAAACGCTACAAATCCGTCGAAAAAACGGATCCAGTGCATCCGTTTTTTACAATCTGCACAGGATCTGTCTTTTGAACATTTTGACGGATTTTGACTGATTGTAAAAAACGGGAGTGTGAAATAGGTCTAAGACAGAAGATAAATAACTTACGTTGGGAAAAACAAAATCGTAAATTATGGATTCTGTCAAAATTCCTTTCTATCCAGTTCTAACCAGCTTACTATACTTTCAGAGGCAAAGAAATGTTTAACAAAGACACCTCTATATCAGAGACAACTACCTGTGTTATTGCTCTTAGGAATAACACTTATAAAGCTAATACTAAAATCCAAATTATCAAAGATATATAAGTAAATATAAGTAAATTCAATTGTATTGTCTAAATAATAATCAAAGCAAAGTATAAATATTTACCATAACACTAACAATAAAACATACAAAATCGAAGATAAAATGGTTTTTACAGGAAAAGATTTTAGGAAACACTCTTTCCTATATTATGCCTAATACAGTCCTGCTCATCGTTATTGACACCCATGAAGTTTAAGTACATACAGTAATGTGGAATATCTCCTGAAAATAATCAAGTGAAAAAGGTTTTATGTATAGAACACTCGTGTTAAATACAAAACAGCAAATGATAAACAAAAAATTAAAACCAAAAACAATGGGAGGGAAAAATAGAAAAACCTAAAGCTTGCTGTGACACTGGTATAGGCACCCTTTTCATTAACCCCTTCACCCCCAAGGGTGGTTTGCACGTTCATGACCGGGCCAATTTTTACAATTCTGACCACTGTCCCTTTATGAGGTTATAACTCTGGAACTCTTCAACGGATCTTGGCGATTCTGACATTGTTTTCTCATGACATATTGTACTTCATGTTAGTGGTAAAATCTATTCGATATAACTTGCGTTTATTTGTGAAAAAATGGAAATTTGGCAAAAATTTAGAAAATTTTGAAATTTTCCAAATTTCAATTTTTATGCCCTTAAATCACAGAGATATGTCACGCAAAATACTTAATAAGTAACATTCCCCACATGTCTACTTTACATCAGCACAATTTTGGAACCAACATTTTTTTTTGTTAGGGAGTTATAAGGGTTAAAAGTTGACCAGCAATTTCTCATTTTTACAACACCATTTTTTTTTAGGGACCACATCTCATTTGAAGTCATTTTGAGGGGTCTATATGATAGAAAATACCCAAGTGTGACACCATTCTAAAAACTGCACCCCTCAAGGTGCTCAAAACCACATTCAAGAAGTTTATTAACCCTTCAGGTGTTTCACAGGAATTTTTGGAATGTTTAAATAAAAATGAACATTTAACTTTTTTTTCAAACAAAATTTATTTCAGCTCCAATTTGTTTTATTTTACCAAGGGTAACAGGAGAAAATGGACCCCAAAAGTTGTTGTACAATTTGTCCTGAGTACGCTGATACCCAATATGTGGGGGTAAACCACTGTTTGGGCGCATGGCAGAGCTCGGAAGGGAAGGAGCGCCATTTTACTTTTCAATGCAAAATTGACTGGAATTGAGATGGGACGCCATGTTGCGTTTGGAGAGCCCCTGATGTGCCTAAACATTGAAACCCCCCACAAGTGACACCATTTTGGAAAGTAGACCCCCTAAGGAACTTATCTAGATGTGTGGTGAGCACTTTGACCCACCAAGTGCTTCACAGAAGTTTATAATGCAGAGCCGTAAAAATAAAAAATCATATTTTTTCACAAAAATGATCTTTTCGCCCCCAATTTTTTATTTTCACAAGGGTAACAGGATAAATTGGACCCTAAAAGTTGTTGTCCAATTTGTCCTGAGTACGCTGATACCCAATATGTTGGTGTAAACCATTGTTTGTGTGCATGGCAGAGCTCGGAAGGGAAGGAGCGCCATTTGACTTTTCAATGCAAAATTTACTGGAATTGAGATGGGACGCCATGTTGGGTTTGGAGACCCCCTCATGTGCCTAAACATTGAAACCCCCCACAAGTGACAACATTTTGGAAAGTAGACCCCCTAAGGAACTTATCCAGATGTGTGGTGACACTGGTGAGCACTTTGACCCACCAAGTGCTTCACAGAAGTTTATAATGCAGAGCCGTAAAAATAAAAAATCATATTTTTTCACAAAAGTGATCTCTTTGCCCCCAATTTTTTATTTTTCCAAGGGTAAGAGAAGACATTAGACCACAAAAGTTGTTGTGCAATTTGTCCTGAGTACGACGATACCCCATATGTGGGGGTAAACCACTGTTTGGGCGCATAGCAGAGCTCGGAAGCGAAGGAGCGCCATTTTACTTTTCAATGCAAAATTGACTGAAATTAAGATGGGACGCCATGTTGCGTTTGGAGAGACCCTGATGTGCCTATACATTGAAACCCCCCACAAGTGACACCATTTTGGAAAGTAGACCCCCTAAGGAACTTATCTAGATGTGTTTTGAGAGCTTTGAACCCCCAAGTGTTTCACTACAGTTTATAACGCAGAGCCGTGAAAATAAAAATTCTTTTTTTTTTCACAAAAATGATTTTTTAGCCCCAGTATTGTATTTTCACAAGGGTAACAGGATAAATTGGACACCAAAAGTTGTTGTCCAATTTGTCCTGAGTACGCTGATACCCCATATGTGAGGGGGAACCACTGTTTGGGCGCATGGCAGAGCTCAGAAGGGAAGGAGCGCCATTTGGAATGCAGACTTAGATGGATTGGTCTGCAGGCGTCACGTTGCATTTGCAGAGCCCCTGATGTACCCAAACAGTAGAAACCCCCCCACAAGTGACCCCATATTGGAAACTTGACCTCATAAGGAACTTATCTAGATGTGTTGTGAGAACTTTGAACCCCCAAGTGTTTCACTACAGTTAAAACGCAGAGCCGGGAAAATAAAAAATCTTTTTTTTTCCCACAAAAATGATTTTTAGCCCCCCAAATTTTTATTTTCCCAAGGATAACAAGAGAACTTCGACCCCAAACGTTGTTGTGCAATTTGTCCCGAATACTCTGATACCCCATATGATGGGGTAAACCCCTGTTTGGGTGCACGGAAGCTCGGAAGGGAAGGAGCACTGTTTTACTTTTTCAACGCAGAATTGGCTGGAATTGAGATCGGACGCCATGTCGCGTTTGGAGAGCCCCTGATGTGCCTAAACAGTGGAAACCCCCCAATTCTACCTGAAACCCTAATCCAAACACACCCCTAACCCTAATCGCAACGGTAACCCTAACGACACCCCTAACCCTGACACACCCCTAACTCTAATCCCAACCCTAATCCCAACCGTAAATGTAATCCAAACCCTAACCCTAACTTTAGCCCCAACCCTAACCCTAACTTTAGCCACAACCCTAACCCTAACTTTAGCCCCAACCCTAGCCCCAACCTTAGCCCTAACCCTAGCCCTAACCCTAACCCTAGCCCTAACCCTAGCTCTAACCCTATCCCTAGCTCTAACCCTAACCCTAGCCCTAACCCTAGCCCTAACTCTAACCCTAACCCTAGCCCTAACCCTAACCCTAGCCCTAACCCTAGCCCTAACCCTAGCCCTAACCCTAACCCTAGCCCTAACCCTAACCCTAGCCCTAACCCTAACCCTAGCCCTAATGGGAAAATAGAAATAAATACATTTTTTTAATTTTTTTTATTTTTCGCTAACTAAGGGGGTGATGAAGGGGGGTTTGATTTACTTTTATAGCGGATTTTTTAGCCGATTTTTATGATTGGCAGCCGTCACACACTGAAAGACGCTTTTTATTGCAAAAAATATTTTTTGCGTTACCACATTTTGAGACCTATAATTTTTCCATATTTTGGTCCACAGAGTCATTTGAGGTCTTGTTTTTTGCGGGACGAGTTAACGTTTTTATTGGTAACATTTTCGGACACGTGACAGTTTTTGATCACTTTTTATTTTGATTTTTGTGAGGCAGAATGACCAAAAACCAGCTATTCTTGAATTTCTTTTGGGGGAGGCGTTTATACCGTTCCACGTTTGGTAAAATTGATAAAGCAGTTTTATTCTTCGGGCCAGTACAATTACAGCGATATCTCATTTATATCATTTTTTTATGTTTTGGCGCTTTTATACGATAAAAGCTATTTTATAGAAAAAATAATTATTTTGGCATTGCTTTATTCTGAGGACTATAACTTTTTTATTTTTTTGGTTATGATGCTGTATGGCGGCTCGTTTTTGCGGGACAAGATGACGTTTTCAGCGGTACCATGGTTATTTATATCCGTCTTTTTGATCGCGTGTTATTCCACTTTTTGTTCGGCGGTATGATAATAAAGCGTTGTTTTTTGGCTCGTTTTTTTTTTTTTTTTTTCTTACGGTGTTCACTGAAGGGGTTAACTAGTGAGACAGTTTTATAGGTTGGCGATAAAGATTGAAAGAGGACAGCGCCACACCAGGAAGTGATAGACAGCAATACACTTTATTCTGCCTCCTGCGGCAACGTTTCGGTCCGAGGACCTTTTTCAAGCACAGTACAAGCATGTTTCAACCACCATTATATACCAATAGGTCCACCCCCATGGTTAACAAACAGCCAATGAGGGTGTCACAATCACATAGAAAAAATAGCGATATTCTAAATCCCATAGAAATACATAAAAACAGTATAATATATCCAACAAACAATGCTCAACCCCCTTGCACATAGGAAAACACCTCTTGATCTATCCCTTTAATGTATCCCACCTCATAAATCCAGTGTATATGTTCCCGGCTTCCCTCATGTAAACATACGCGATCTTCCTATTGGGGCAATGCATCGGTGGTTACCATGGCTCCGTGGGTGTGTACAAAACGGGCGCAGCCAAATCAGGCTGCAGCGCTGGTCCCATGTGACCGCACTGTGTTCAGTATACAGCGCCCATCACCCCACAGGAAGCACCACCACTGCGCATGCCCCAACAGAGGATCCGCCCACTGGAGTCCTATTCCCCAGGCTGTAGAGGATCTCACACGGACGACACTACATAGCACAGGCTAAGAAGACCACTACGCATGCCCCAGCAGAGAATCCGCCCACTGGAGTCCCAATGCAGGGCTTCTATTTACCGTGCTGCAAACCCCATATCATACAGCACAAATTAAGAGGCAGTCCATCAATGTACATGTCCTTAAAAGGCATCCCAAATCATGATCGATATCATAATGTGCATGTCCTTAATACACCAGCTGCCCATCCGAGTCCAGGGCCGATAGTAAAGTGCACAAATCCAAAAGTTTTATAGGTTGGGTCATTACGGACGCGGCGATACTAAATATGTGTACTTTTATTGTTTGTTTTTTTTGTTTTTTTTAGTTAAAGAAATGTATTTATGGGAATAATATTTTTTTTTTTCTTTATTTAGGAATTTTATTTTATTTTATTTTTTTTACACTTGTGGAAAAAATTTTTTTTAACTTTTTTACTTTGTCCCAGGGGAGGACATCACAGATCGCCCATCTGACAGTTTGCACAGCACTCTGTCAGATGGGTGATCTTACTTTCATCGGAGCAGGCTGCTCTGCAGCCGGCTCCGGACCCTGACCCGGAAGTACTCCCTGCAGGACCCGGATGCAGCCCCACGGCCATTTTGGATCCGGGGCCTGCAGGGAGAAGACGCTCGGTACAAGGTGAGTACATCACCTTGTACCAATCGTCTCAGCGATGCTTCCCTGTACCGCCGGTACACCGCGATCATGTTTGATCACGGTGTGCCGGGGGTTAATGTGCCGGGGGCGGTCCGTGACCGCTCCTGGCACATAGTGCCGGATGTCAGCTGCGATAGGCAGCTGACACCCGGCCGCGATCGGCCGCGCTCCCCCCGTGAGCGCGGCCGATCGCATATGAAGTACTATCCCATTGGTGGTCATACGGGCCCACCCCACCTCGACGGGATAGTACGTCAGATGTCAGAAAGGGGTTAAATTAGTATGGAAACACATTTTGATTCACCTGTGGTAAATCACAAATTAGAATCACCTGTGATTAATTGCCGGTGCCCATGTGACATGAATTAGCCAATGAATGATGAGTTCAGTGTTTTAAAAAGACACATGGTAGGCTCTGTTCCTTTGTCCCAATGGTGAAGATAAAGGAGCTGTCTGAGGACATCGAAACTGCTTTTATTAGCAAACACAAGACTTTCAAAGGGTATAAGGCTATCACCAAAGACCTTGGCATCCCAGTTTCAACAGTGCGCAATGTTATTAAGAACTTTGACAATCATGAAACTATCAAGAACCTCCCTGGACGTGGAGGAAAGAGGAAAATTGACAAGAGATGTCTTCGAAGGTTGGTGCGAATGGTGAAAATAAACACCACGTCAAACATCCAAAGACCTGAAGGCCAACTTGGAACAGTCTGGGGTCATGTTTTCAACAAGTACAATATGCTGCACTGTAAACCAAGCAGAGCTTTATGGGCGAAGGCCAAGGAAGAAACATTGCTAAAGACACATAAAAATGACTGATCTTTGCCAGTACCTTGACAAACCACAATCCTTCTAGAAAAATGTTCTGTGAACTGATGAAACAAAAATAGAGCTTTTTGGCAATGCAAAGCAACAGTGTGTTTAAGGACAGTGCAATGAAGCTTAAAAGGAAAAGAACATCCTACCAACAGTTAAGCATGGTGGAGCATCCATAATGCTTTGTGGTTGCTTAGCTGTGTCTGGTACTGGAGGCCTTGACTATAGCACAGGAACCATGAAATCAGAGAATTATCAAGAAATTTTAGAGTGAAATGTCCTACCCAGTGTAAGAATACTTTGAGTCGAAGATCGTGGGTCCTCAAGCAAGACAATGACCCAAAGCACACATCCAAAAGTAAACAGGAATGATTGAAAATAAAAAAAATGGACTGTTTTAAAATGGCCAGCAATGAGTCCTCACTTCAATCCCATTGAAAATCTTTGGGGTGAGCAGAAATCTGCCATTGGGAAAAAGAACCCTGCAAACATTCAAGATCTTGAACAAACTGCAAAGGAAGAGTGAGAGAAAATACTAGCTGAGAAGTGCAAGAAGCTTATAGATGGCTACAGGAAACTTTTGGAGGCTTTCATCAATGCCAAAGGGTGTGCAACCAAGTATTAATTAGGGTCCCTTTATTACTGCACATGCTGCTTATTCTGGTTCTTCTTTCAAACTGCAATATGTACTGCACTTTGAAAAACAATGTTTTATTGTTGTATTACTTTGGACTAGTGATAAGTGAATGTGCTCTTTACTCGAGATTTCCGAGCATGCTCCGGTGTTCTCTGAGTATTTTGGACATGCTCATAGATTATGTTTGTGTCCCCGCTGCTGAATGATTTGTGGCTGTTAGACAACCTGAACACTTGCAGGGATTGCCTTTTAGGGAATCCCCACATGTATTCAGGTTGTCTAGCAGTCACAAACCATGCAGCTGTGGCGACACAAACATAATCAACGAGCACGCCCAAGATATTCAGAGAACACCCGAGCATGCTCGGAAATCTCGAGTAATGAGCACACTCACTAATCACTAATCACTAGAGTTTCCTCAAAACCAACTCAGTGGATATGTCATAAAATCAATTGCATCAAACCTCATAATAGGGGAAGATGAGAAAAACCGAAGACTAAAAATAAATAATAATAACGTTTTAATGTTATTACATCAATAATAAAAATAACAATAATTACTGTACAATTAAAGTGAGAAAGAAATACGACTAGGAACAAATAAAGCGAAGATGGAATTATCATTAGATAATAGGCGAAAAAAACAAACAATTTATGCTCCAGAAAATTTTAATGGTGGCAGTGGATGACCGAAGACCAGTATATTAGGTCTGATGCTGAACAACAATTAATTGTACAATTATATTTTTCTTTATATTTGTTTATCATTCACATCAGTAAATTATGTATTGTGTGATACAAAGAAATAAATGCAGCAAAATAGATATGAAGAACATCAAGGCCCATATAGTGATCTAAACATATGCATAGAGGTATAAAGCTGTTTTTTAATATGAAACTGAGCTTAAAGTAGAAGCCTCTGTACCACAGATCACAGAAGAACCAATAGAAGAGCTGCACAAAAGGTTACAATAGTGTATCAGGCAGTCATACTATTATACGGTGAAAAGAATAAATGTGCAAAATTGCAAAAGGTAATCTGAAAAAACAGTGTCACAATGCTATTATAATGCATATAAAAAGTCATCAATAGTCATAGTAGCCACACACTAGACTGGTAAAGTCTATGCACTAAGTACAAGTGCTGAAAAACATTAACACCTGGGTGATATACATATATGTAAGAGAATTGTAGATGTAGGCCTCATATACATCCTGCTAAAATTATGAAGGCGGGTATCATACACACCCTGGAAAAAATTAAGAGCAAGGGTCTCATGATGACTAAAAATTTGGAATGAGGGCTACATGATGACCCTGTTCATATGGTGGTGGAGGAGGAGGACAAGAAAAAGAAGAAACCATGAACTGTACATAATTTGGGGGGTTAGAAGGGGTGCATGGGAATACACCAGAAAAAAAGGAACATTTAAATTGGCATTATGTTCCTCTGCTGTCATTCAGTGGGGTTGTGAAGTCTGGGTCAATCCAGCCCTTCTTCATTTTGATAAGAGTTAGCCTGTCAGCATTTTCAGTTGGCAGGAGGATGCGCTTATCTATCATTATGCCTCTGATGGCATTTAAAACCCGCTCTGAAAAAACGATAATGGCAGGGCGACAGCATAGCGGAACAGTTTATGCCATGTCTCCAGCTTGGATTCCCAATAGTTGTACGGCACAGAGAAATCATGGAAGACGCTGGTATGATCAGCTAGGTACTCCTTCACCATCTTGCAAAACTTTTCCCTCCTTGTCAGACTACCTCACGCATCAGGGCCTGAGTGCTGGGAGGAGCTAATGAAAATTTTTGATAGGGTTCCCCTGCCTCTATTGCACCTGGTGTGTATCTCCCTTGTCACTACTCCTTGGTTGTCTAAAGAACTATATCCTCTGCCGTCAGATGGGAATTTTTGGACTAATTTTTTGACAAGGGCATTCTAATTTTACTAGCCCTCTCAGCCTAAGGAAGGAGAGATGGAAAGTTCTCCTTGTAGCGTGGGTTGAGAAGCGTGAACAACCAGTAATCGATGTTGGCCAAAATGCATATAACGCGAGGGCCACAGGAAAGACAGCAGGATATAAGGTCAGCCATGTGTGCCAGACTCCCAATAAAAATGACTTCCCTGTCCCCACCAGGAGGACAACTCTCCATCTCCTCCTCCTGCTTATCAGCCCATCCATACTGAACAGATATGAGAAAGCTGGTATGGGTAGTACCCTCTGTATCACAGGCAACCATCTTTTGTTCCTTCTCCTCAGCCTCCTCATTATCACTCAATCCATGCTGAGAAGTTGATATGAGGTGGTGTTGGGTAGTACCATCTTGTGTACTTTCTTCCTCCATCTCCACCTAGTCCACATGCAAAGCTTCTTCTTTAATTGAGAGCAGCGAGTGTTTGAGGAGCAGGATGGTTACTCTGATTATGACATCGTCACCATTCACCATTTTGGTTGATTCCTCAAATTTTGCAGAACTTCACAGATGTCAGACATCTATGCCCACTTGTTGATCGTTATGTGCGGAGACTGACCAGAATACCGATGGGCATGTCGTAGCTGGTATTCAACTATTCAGTCAGTGAGATGCCACTTGCAAGCGCTGCTGCAGCACTGCCAGACCGGCAACAGCTGTAGCTGACTTGCGGAAATTGGCACACATGTGGCACACCTTCACAAGTAGCTCAGCTAAATCTGGGCAGGTTTTCATAAAGTGCTGAACCACTAAGTTGAGCATGTGAGCCAGGCATGGTACATGTGTGAGCTTGCCAAGCTTCAGAGCCACTGCCAGGTTAAGGTCATTATCACACACAACCATTCCTGGTTGTAGGTTCAGCAGTGAGAGCCACAGATTTGTATTGTCTGTTATACCTTACCACAACTCTGTTGCGGTGTGCTGTTTGTCACCTAGTAATTAGTTTCCACATGGACTATTGCCGCTTCAATGAGGCAGTGCTGCACTCCTTCCAGTTTGCAACTGATATGGACAATGTGCTATGAGATTGAAGCGATGGCCGGGGGACCACCACGGTGCAGGAAGACTACTGTACACAAGATGAGGTGCAAACAACAAAGGGTAGATTTATTGGGAGGCAAGGAATGAAGTGGGTGAGGAAGATGCAAACAGGGGTATGCAATGGCAAGAGACACTTTACAAGAGTTATAAACTTTATCTTGTCCGTAAAATAGCACGGTGCTCCAACTATTACAGACTCAAAATATGTCTCACAAGCAAATTTAAACAATAAACAAATAGCGATGCTACTCTACATATAACCTCCCTGGCCTTTACTAAGCAGGCCACACGGCTCCCGTGTACTGACTACTGAAGCCTACACTAGGCCCTAACAGGTGCACCAAACAGGAACAGACTCACGGTGATGTTGGGGACTCAGGTCCAGTCCCAGGGGGGCCCCCAGCAGTCTAATAAGGTGGTGCGCACGGCTTTCTGTCAGCTCTGTGAAGCGTGGTCTTCTCCTTGCTTCTGGATCCTAGGGATGCTCCTGGAAACTGTAAGTCCCTTTCTCAGTATCTTCGTGGCTTCACAAACTAGCACAGAACAGCCACGTTTGCTGTACCAGGAAAAGTCTTGCAAATTTCACAAGTACACTCCGTCCCAGGCTGTGGGACCTTTCGTGTAGCTAACAGCACAAAGTTCTCTCTGTAAGCAGCTTCAGCTCACACACATAGTTCAGGCTCAAATCCTCTCCTAATTCTAGGGCAGTTCATCTTCACAGTCTATAGCAGGGGGAAGCAGAACATTCCATCACACCAGACAAGGGGGTGCTGTCTCTTAAAGTGGCAGCGTGTTACTGTCCATAACAGCGCCAACCTCTTACATGATGACAAATAAAGATGGAGGATAAGGAGGAGGGGGAGGTACAGAAACTGGTGTAGGAGGTGGACGAAACCCTTTAGAACTAGGGCCCGCAATCTTCAGTGTCATGGGCACATGTGCCATCCCAGGGTCCAACTCGTTCCCGGCCTCTACAAGGTTCACCCAGTGTGCCGTCAGGGAAGTGTGCCTTCAGGGAAATTTAGTATCCTTGGCCAAGAGACCTTGTCTTCATACTATTGTTAAGTGGACCTTCCCAGTAACTGCGTTGGTCAGGTGATGTTATGTGACACGTGTTGATGTAAGATGGGGACAGCACACAAAAATGGTAGCTGCTGAGGAGAGAGTGCCGTGGGACTGCCGTCACCAAGACGTTGTAAAAAGCCTCAGAGTCAATAACACTGTATGGAGGAGCAGGGAGCCCATAACACTATATGGAGGAGCAGGGGACCCATAACACTGTATGGAGGAGCAGGGGGCCCATAACACTGTATGGAGGAGCCTTATATGGGGCCCTCAATACTGTATGGCGGACTATGTGTTTGGCTATAATACTGTATGCTGGACTATGATGTGCCCATAATACTGTATGTAGGACTTTGAGGTGCCCATAATATTGTATAGAGGGCTATGAGGTGCCCATAATACTGTATGGAGGATTATGTGGTGCCCATATATTGTACTATACCTGTATTTTTTATCTGTGCATCAGGAATCCTGGCATGTGTTAAAGGGGCCCACTGATATGCTTTCGACTGAGGCCCACAAAAACCTGGAGGTGACCCTGGCGACAATGCACATCAAGATGAATGCTGGCTGCAGCTGTAACAGGGCACTCTGTTCTGTGACAGGCCATGCACCGACGTCAGCAGTTTTATTAAATGACTCCTGCAGCCTTTGATAGGCCGGTGGCCTTTCAATGTTACTGGTATGTGATGTCAGCGGGCAGCCTGTCATAGAGCAGAGTGCCCTGTCACAGTGGTAGTCGGCAACCATTTTAACGACCACACCGAATATGAAGCCACAAGAGGATGCCAGGGAGCGCAAGAAGGTGAGAAGAATCCCCCCTCTGTGACTGAGCACGGTAGTTGCCATAGGGGTGAATATAGGAGCCCAGGGAGGGGACATTATTAAAGTCGACATAGGGGCCCAGGATGAGGACATTATTACTGGAAGGAGCCCAGGATGGTGACCTTATTAAAGTGGACATTGGGATCCAGGATGGGGGCATTAAATAAAGGGGCCCAGGATCTGGCACCTTATTAAACAAAGGAGTAACATAATTACTGTATGGAGGTCAGGATGAGGAACATACATTATTGGTTTAAGGTGGCAAGTGGGTACATAATTGCTGTAGGGGCTAGTCAGGGAACATTATTACTGCTATAATTTAATTTACTTTTGAGTTTACTGTCTTCCATGGGGGAGAACAAAAGGGTGGCACTATGTCTTTTTTTTCTTCATCTGACATAACGTAGAAGTCAGGGAAAATAGTGGGGCATGTGCTCTGGAAGCGATCAGCTATAGATACTGTAACTGTGTTATTTCCTGCAGAGACGAGTCCTTGCTGGAAGAAGTAATGATGACGGTCTGCACTGGACGGTGCTGTGTACAGAGCTCCTCTGTATAATGTCACTGGTGATCACTGTGTTACCTGTACACTGACATTATACAGAGAGCTCCTGTGTATAATGTCACCGGTGATAACTGTATTACCTGTACACTGATGATATATACAGAGCTTCTGTGTATAATATCACTGATGATCACTGTATTATCTGTACACTGACATTATATACAGAGCTCCTGTGTATAATGTCACCAGTGGTAATATTATTGTTATTAGTATTGTGGTTTTTATTAATGATCAGTATTGTAGTACTCTCATTATATGGTGGCAATATGTGATCTGGTCATGATTTGGTGGTATTTCTCTTGTATGTAGTAGTATTTGGTCACTATGTGGTCTGGTCATGATATGACTGCATTAATCCCCTGTATGCGGTATTATTCGGTCACTATGTGGTCTGGTCATGATATGAATGTATTAACCACCTGCATGTGGTATTATTCAGTCACTATGTGGTGGTAATGTGTGGTCTGGTCATGGTCTGACAGTATTTGTCTCCTGTATGTGGTATTATTTGGTCACTCTGTGGTCTGGTCATGGTGTGGCGGTATTTGGCCATTGTATGTGATATTATTCAGTTACTATGTGGTGTAATATGTGATCTGGTCATGGTGTGGTGGTATTTGTTCCTTTTTGTATGTGGTATTATTGGTCTTCGTATAGTGGATTGTGTTGTGTATGGAGGTCATTTGTTCTTTCTGATATCAATAAGGAGGAGATTCTTAATTTCCAATAGAGATTAAATACTTGGACATTTAACCCCTCCCTGTCCTGTGACTATTATACAGTAGCAAATATGCACTTAAGGCCCCGTCTCACACAGCGACGCTGCAGCGATACAGACAACGATGCTGATCGCTGCAGCGTCGCTGTGTGGTCGCTGGGGAGCTGTCACACAGACAGCTCTCTCCAGCGACCAACGATCAGGGGAACGACTTCGGCATCGTTGAAACTGTCTTCAACAATGCCGAAGTCCCCCTGCAGCACCCGGGTAACCAGGGTAAACATCGGGTTACTAAGCGCAGGGCCGCGCTTAGTAACCCGATGTTTACCCTGGTTACCAAAAAAAACAAACAGTACATACTCACCATCTGTTGCCCGTCAGGTCCCTTGCCGTCTGCTTCCCGCTCTGACTGTGTGCCGCCGTACAGTGAGAGCAGAGCGCAGCGGTGACGTCACTGCTGTGCTCTCACTTTACGGCGGCAGTCAGAGCAGGAAGCAGACGCCAAGGGACCTGACGGGCAACAGATGGTGAGTATGTACTGTTTGTTTTTTTTTACATTTACGCTGGCAACCAGGGTAAACATCGGGTTACTAAGCGCGGCCCTGCGCTTAGTAACCCGATGTTTACCCTGGTTACCAGTGAAGACATCGCTGGATCGGTGTCTCACACACCGATTCAGCGATGTCAGCGGGACCTCAACGACCAAAAAAAGGTCCAGGCCATTCCGACACGACCAGCGATCTCGCAGCAGGGGCCTGATCGCTGGTACGTGTCACACATAGCGAGATCGCTACTGAGGTCGCTGTTGCGTCACAAAACTTGTGACTCAGCAGCGATCTCGCTAGCGATCTCGCTATGTGAGACGGGGCCTTTACAGTGGTTCTGCGGTGAAAACAAATAATGACCTATCCTAAGGCCGTGTTCACACATTCAATGTTTGGTTAGTAGTTTATGTAAGTATTTGTAATCCAAAACCAGGTGTGGGTGATAAATACAGAAGTGGTGACATGTTTCTATTATACTTTTCCTCTGATTGCTGCATTCCTGGTATTGCCTTACAAATACTGATGTAAAGTACTGACCAAATTGTGAACGAGGCCAATGGATAAGTGATAAGTTATAGATTGGAGGGGGTCTGACTAATGGGACCTGCACCGATCTGTAGAATGTGAACTCTTATCCCTATTGGTATGGAGCAGAATATACGACTTGACCACTGATCTATTCATTCCCTAAGGGGCAGCTCTTGGCTTTTTCTGGAAGCCCCCAAAGAGGATGAATGGAGCTGCGGTCACACATCCCATCTTCCACTTCATTTTAAAATGGGAATAAAAGTGTCCTATTACAGATAAAAGTTCCCCATTCTTCTGATCGGTGCGATTTCCAATGGTCGGATTCCACCGATCAATAAGTTATCACCAACCTAACCTGTGGATAGCACCCTTTAATGCAAACTACTGTAATTGTGCAATCCAGTTATGGTGGTGCACAGTAGATGTGCAGGAGCCGCCTGTGCTTTACAGTCGACGCTCCACTATATCGGGGATAACGGCTAAGTTATTTGCATATAGCTGTAGGGTGGGCCCCTAGGGTCAATTCCCCCTGTGGACCCCAGACACCCCAGTCCGACCCTGTCTAATATTATGAGCATCAGTAATAGGCTGTAAGCCAGACGCTGTGTATCACACGCACCTGTGTGACTGGCGTCCTACGCAAGCCTCATTTGAGGGCAGTTTTTACTAGGCAGCCACTCCCTCAATGAATTGGTAGGCTTGGTATTTGGCACCGGTGATGCCCCGCCTTTATTACGGGGTCTGCTGCATCTTGCTAGTGCATATGTAATCTGACTTGGTGTTAGTAAGGCTGGTGTCTTTTTTGAATTTGTGTCCTTTGATGAGCCAGTAGCCAACATGGCTACGGCATTACTTTGTATGGCAAGCAATGCTCGTATGTTTATTGGCGGCCTAACAGACGCTCGACCACCCATGATACTCAGTCAAGTAACTAGTGTATCCGAGCACCCTATCGAGCAGTTGCGAACATGCTCACTTATCACTAATTATAATGTGTTTTCGATTTTAAGATAAGAACTGGAGACGTTTATAATATTACTAGATGGCAGCCCGATTCTAAAGAATCGGGAGTCTAGAATCCATATATACTTTATTTATTCAAATGTAAGAATAATACAATTAATAAATAATAGTAAGAAAGAACAAAAAATGGCTGCACTCACCAGCTCTTGACAATTCTTGACAGTACGGCACATTTCTGATTGGTCGCTCGCGGCAGGCGGCAACCAATCAGAAAAGTGCCGCGCACCACGAAGGCATATATCTTTGTCCACCCTGAGCGGGTGTAGGACGCTGGTGACGTCACTTATCTCCGGACATTATCTCCGGACAAAGCCACGGAAGTTGGCACAAATTGCCGGAAGTAGTATTCTAGGCAATTATATATTATATTTTAATGTTATCAGTGTTTACCTTTGAACGTTTATATTGTATTGTCCTGTCACCAGCCATGTGTACGATTATCGGCCGAAAGCCTCTCTGGAACCAATAATCACCCCATGTAAAGGTATCTTTATAAGTTAAAGATTCAGAATACTATGACTTTTATCATATCCTGAACAGTCACGTTTTTTATGAACCGTTAAGGTTTTCTGGTTGAAGTAAAAAAAACTCTGAGTGTTTACAGTTTGAAACCATAAAATGTTGAAAAATTATGTCATTCTTGAGTATATCACTCAATGGTGCTCATAAACGTGTCAAATTTGATCTATAATATACTTTAATATACGTTACTTTAATCTTTAATATACTTAAGAACAGGGCCCCAGACATCACACAGGGGGTCTGAAACACCGCACAGTGGTCCAAAATATCGCTGTGCTCTGCCTGGGGCCCCATATGCTGCCTGGGGCCCCTGTGCTCTGCCTGGGGCCCCATATGCTGCCTGGGGCCCCTGTGCTCTGCCTGGGGCCCCATGTTCTGCCTGGGGCCCCTGTGCTCTGCCTGGGGCCACTGTGCTCTGCCTGGGGCCCCATATGCTGCCTGGGGCCCCTGTGCTCTGCCTGGGGCCCCATATGCTGCCTGGGGCCCTTGTGCTCTGCCTGGGGCCCCATAGGCTGCCTGGGGCCCCTGTGCTCTACCTGGGACCACTGTGCTCTGCCTGGGGCCCCATATGCTGCCTGGGGCCCCTGTGCTCTGCCTGGGGCCCCATGTTCTGCATGGGGCCACTGTGCTCTGCCTGGGGCCCCATAGGCTGCCTGGGGCCCCTGTGCTCTGCCTGGGACCACTGTGCTCTGCCTGGGGCCCCATATGCTGCCTGGGGCCCCTGTGCTCTGCCTGGGGCCCCATATGCTGCCTGGGGCCCCTGTGCTCTGCCTGGGGCCCCATATGCTGCCTGGGGCCCCTGTGCTCTGCCTTGGGCCCCTGTGCTCTGCCTGGGGCCCCATGTTCTGCCTGGGGCCCCTGTGCTCTGCCTGGGGCCACTGTGCTCTGCCTGGGGCCCCACGTTCTGCCTGGGGCCACTGTGCTCTGCCTGGGGCCCCATAAGCTGCCTGGGGCCCCTGTGCTCTGCCTGGGACCACTGTGCTCTGCCTGGGGCCCCATATGCTGCCTGGGGCCCCTGTGCTCTGCCTGGGGCCACTGTGCTCTGCCTGGGGCCCCATATGCTGCCTGGGGCCACTGTGCTCTGCCTGGGGCCCCATATGCTGCCTGGGGCCCCTGTGCTCTGCCTGGGGCCCCATATGCTGCCTGGAGCCCCTGTGCTCTGCCTGGGGCCCCTGTGCTCTGCCTGGGGCCCCATGTTCTGCCTGGGGCCCCTGTGCTCTGCCTGGGGCCACTGTGCTCTGCCTGGGGCCCCATATGCTGCCTGGGGCCCCTGTGCACTGCCTGGGGCCCCATATGCTGCCTGGGGCCCCTGTGCTCTGCCTGGGGCCCCATGTTCTGCCTGGGGCCCCTGTGCTCTGCCTGGGGCCACTGTGCTCTGCCTGGGGCCCCATATGCTGCCTGGGGCCCCTGTGCTCTGCCTGGGGCCCCATATGCTGCCTGGGGCCCTTGTGCTCTGCCTGGGGCCCCATAGGCTGCCTGGGGCCCCTGTGCTCTACCTGGGACCACTGTGCTCTGCCTGGGGCCCCATATGCTGCCTGGGGCCCCTGTGCTCTGCCTGGGGCCCCTGTGCTCTGCCTGGGGCCCCATGTTCTGCCTGGGGCCACTGTGCTCTGCCTGGGGCCCCATAGGCTGCCTGGGGCCCCTGTGCTCTGCCTGGGGCCCCTGTGCTCTGCCTGGGGCCCCATGTTCTGCCTGGGGCCACTGTGCTCTGCCTGGGGCCCCATAGGCTGCCTGGGGCCCCTGTGCTCTGCCTGGGACCACTGTGCTCTGCCTGGGGCCCCATATGCTGCCTGGGGCCCCTGTGCTCTGCCTGGGGCCCCATATGCTGCCTGGGGCCCCTGTGCTCTGCCTGGGGCCCCATATGCTGCCTGGGGCCCCTGTGCTCTGCCTTGGGCCCCTGTGCTCTGCCTGGGGCCCCATGTTCTGCCTGGGGCCCCTGTGCTCTGCCTGGGGCCACTGTGCTCTGCCTGGGGCCCCATGTTCTGCCTGGGGCCACTGTGCTCTGCCTGGGGCCCCATAAGCTGCCTGGGGCCCCTGTGCTCTGCCTGGGACCACTGTGCTCTGCCTGGGGCCCCATATGCTGCCTGGGGCCCCTGTGCTCTGCCTGGGGCCACTGTGCTCTGCCTGGGGCCCCATATGCTGCCTGGGGCCACTGTGCTTTGCCTGGGGCCCCATATGCTGCCTGGGGTGTCATGAATCCCCAATGGCTAGGGATAGCACAGGACAAGCAAAGTACCAAGTAATAACGGACGAGCTCTAGGGTGATGGAACCTGGGCTGACCGCTGCCCTACGCCTGACAAACGCAACTAGAGATAGCCAGGGAGCGTGCCTACGTTGGTTCTAGACGCCACGCACCAGCCTAAGAGCTAACTAGTACTGCAGAGAAAATAAGACCTCACTTGCCTCCAGAGGAATGAACCCCAAAAGATATAGTTACCCCCTCACATGTATTGACGGTGAAATGAGAGGAAGGCACACACATAGAGATGATATATATAGCTTTAGCAAATTGAGGCCCGCTGTAAACTAGAAAGCAGAAAGATACAAAAGGGGACTGAGCGGTCAGCAAAAAACCCTAATCAAAAAAACCATCCTGAGATTACAAGAACCCATGTGCCAACTCATGGCACATGGGGAGAACCTCAGTCCACTAGAGCTACCAGCTAGCATAGAGACATAATAAGCAAGCTGGACAAAAAACCAAACAACTGAAAATCAGCACTTAGCTTATCCTGAAAGATCTGGGAGCAGGTAGGCAGGAACCAAACAGAGCACATCTGAATACATTGATAGCCGGCAAGGGAATGACAGAAAGGCCAGGTAAAATAGGAAACACCCAGCCTCTGATGGACAGGTGGAAACCAAAGGCCGCAACCCACCAAAGTCACCCAGTACCAGCAGTAACCACCAGAGGGAGCCCACAAACAGAATCCACAACAGTACCCCCCCCCCTTGAGGAGGGGTCACCGAACCCTCACGAGAACCCCCAGGGCGATCAGGGTGAGCTCTATGGAAGGCGCGGGCCAAATCAGTCGCATGAACATCGGAGGCGACCACCCAGGAATTATCCTCCTGACCATAACCCTTCCACTTAACCAAATACTGGAGTTTGCGTCTGGACACACGAGAATCCAAGATCTTCTCAACAACATACTCCAATTCTCCCTCCACCAGCACCGGAGCAGGAGGCTCAACCGAAGGAACAACGGGCACCTCATACCTCCGCAACAACGACCGATGGAACACATTATGAATAGCAAACGATGCTGGGAGATCCAAACGAAAAGATACAGGGTTAAGAATCTCCGAGATCCTATAAGGACCGATGAACCGAGGCTTGAACTTAGGAGAAGAGACCTTCATAGGGACAAAACGAGAAGACAACCACACCAGATCCCCAACAAGAAGTCGGGGACCCACGCGGCGACGGCGATTAGCAAACTGCTGAGTCTTCTCCTGAGATAACTTCAAATTGTCCACCACCTGATTCCAAATCTGATGCAGCCTGTCCACCACCACGTCCACTCCAGGACAATCCGAAGACTCCACCTGACCAGAGGAAAAACGAGGATGAAACCCCGAATTACAAAAAAAAGGAGAGACCAACGTGGCAGAACTAGCCCGATTATTAAGAGCAAATTCGGCCAGTGGCAAAAAGGCAACCCAGTCATCCTGATTAGCAGAAACAAAACACCTCAAATAAGTCTCCAAGGTCTGATTAGTTCGCTCCGTCTGGCCATTCGTCTGAGGATGGAATGCAGACGAGAAAGACAAATCAATGCCCATCTTGGCACAAAACGTCCGCCAAAATCTAGACACAAACTGGGATCCCCTGTCAGAAACGATATTCTCCGGAATCCCATGCAAACGAACCACGTTCTGAAAAAATAAAGGGACCAACTCAGAGGAGGAGGGCAACTTAGGCAAGGGCACCAAATGAACAATCTTAGAAAAGCGGTCACACACAACCCAGATAACGGACATTTTCTGTGAAACCGGGAGATCAGAAATAAAATCCATGGAAATGTGCGTCCAAGGCCTCTTCGGGATGGGCAAGGATAACAACAACCCACTGGCCCGAGAACAGCAAGGCTTAGCTCGAGCACACACTTCACAAGACTGCACAAAGGTACGCACATCCCTAGACAAGGAAGGCCACCAAAAAGACCTGGCCACCAAGTCTCTAGTACCAAATATTCCAGGATGACCAGCCAACACAGAAGAATGGACCTCGGAGATGACTCTACTGGTCCAATCATCCGGGACAAACAGTCTTTCTGGGGGACAACGATCCGGTTTATCCACCTGAAACTCCTGCAATGCACGTCGCAAGTCTGGGGATACGGCGGACAATATTACCCCATCCCTAAGGATACCAGTAGGCCCAGAGTCTCCAGGAGAGTCAGGCACAAAACTCCTGGAAAGAGCATCTGCCTTCACATTCTTTGAACCTGGCAGGTATGAAACCACGAAATTGAAACGAGAAAAAAACAACGACCAACGAGCCTGTCTAGGATTCAAACGCCTGGCAGACTCAAGGTAAATGAGATTCTTGTGATCAGTCAAGACCACCACACGATGCTTAGCACCCTCAAGCCAATGACGCCACTCCTCAAATGCCCACTTCATGGCCAAAAGCTCCCGATTACCCACATCATAATTGCGCTCGGCGGGCGAGAATTTTCTAGAGAAGAATGCACATGGCTTCATCACCGAGCCATTAGAACTTCTCTGTGACAAAACCGCCCCCGCTCCAATCTCGGAAGCATCAACCTCAACCTGAAAAGGAAGTGAAACATCTGGTTGACACAACACAGGAGCAGAAGAAAACCGGCGCTTAAGTTCCCGAAAGGCCTCCACAGCCGCAGGAGACCAATCAGCAACATCAGCACCCTTTTTAGTCAAATCAGTCAAAGGTTTAACAATACTGGAAAAATTAGCAATGAACCGACGATAAAAATTAGCAAACCCCAAGAACTTCTGAAGGCTGTTAACAGATGTAGGTTGTGTCCAGTCACAAATAGCCTGAACCTTGACGGGATCCATCTCAATAGTAGAAGGAGAAAAAATGTACCCCAAAAAAGAAATCTTCTGGACTCCGAAGAGACACTTTGAGCCCTTCACAAACAGAGAATTAGCCTGCAGAACCTGAAACACCTTCCTGACCTGTAGAACATGAGACTCCCAGTCATCAGAAAACACCAAAATATCATCCAAATACACAATCATAAACTTATCCAGATATTCACGGAAAATATTGTGCATAAAGGATTGAAAGACTGACGGAGCATTGGAGAGTCCAAAAGGCATTACCAAATACTCAAAATGGCCCTCAGGCGTATTAAATGCGGTTTTCCACTCATCACCCTGTTTTATCCGCACCAGATTATACGCACCGCGAAGATCTATCTTAGTGAACCACCTGGCCCCCTTAATGCGAGCAAACAAATCAGTTAATAATGGCAATGGATACTGATATTTGACTGTAATCTTATTCAGAAGGCGATAATCTATACAAGGCCTCAGGGAACCATCTTTTTTTGCCACGAAAAAAAAAACCTGCTCCCAGAGGGGACGAAGATGGACGAATATGTCCCTTTTCCAAGGACTCCTTAATATAATTCCGCATAGCAGTATGCTCTGGTAGTGACAGATTAAATAAACGACCCTTAGGGAACTTACTGCCAGGAATCAATTCTATAGCACAGTCACACTCTCTATGAGGAGGGAGCGAATTGAGCTTAGGCTCCTCAAAAACATCCCTATAGTCAGACAAAAACGCAGGGATCTCAGAAGGAGTAGATGAAGCGATTGAAATCGGAGATGCATCACCATGAACCCCCTGACATCCCCAGCTTAACACAGACATTGTTTTCCAGTCCAGGACAGGATTATGAGTTTGTAACCATGGCAGACCAAGCACTAGTACATCATGTAAATTATACAGTACAAGGAAGCGAATCACCTCCTGATGAACGGGAGTCATGCGCATGGTCACTTGTGTCCAGTACTGCGGTTTATTCATAGCCAATGGTGTAGAGTCATTTCCCTTCAGAGGAATAGGAACTTCCAGAGGCTCCAGACGAAAACCGCAGCGTTTAGCAAATGACCAATCCATAAGACTCAGGGCAGCGCCCGAATCCACATAGGCATCGACGGAAATGGAAGACAGTGAAAAAATCAGAGTCACAGACAAAATGAACTTAGGCTGCAGAGTACCAATGGCAAAAGATTTATCAACCCTTTTTGTGCGTTTAGAGCATGCTGATATAACATGAGCTGAATCACCACAATAAAAACACAATCCATTTTTCCGCCTATAATTTTGCCGTTCACTTCTGGACTGAATTCTATCACATTGCATAGTCTCAGGTGCCTGTTCAGAAGACACCGCCAACTGTTGCACGGGTTTGCGCTCCCGTAAACGCCGATCAATCTGAATGGCCATAGCCATAGACTCATTCAGACCTGTAGGCGTAGGGAACCCCACCATAATATCCTTAATGGCCTCAGAAAGACCATTTCTGAAGTTTGCAGCCAGGGCGCACTCATTCCACTGAGTAAGCACCGACCATTTCCGAAATTTTTGACAATATATTTCCGCTTCATCATGCCCCTGAGAGAGGGCTAATAAAGCCTTTTCAGCCTGAATCTCCAGGTTAGGTTCCTCATAGAGCAATCCCAATGCCAGAAAAAAGGCATCCACACTGAGCAATGCAGGATCCCCTGGTGCCAATGCAAATGCCCAATTCTGAGGGTCGCCCCGCAGGAAAGATATTACAATCTTGACCTGTTGAGCAGGGTCTCCAGAGGAGCGAGATTTTAAAGAAAGAAACAATTTGCAATTGTTCCTGAAATTCAGGAAGGTAGATCTATCTCCAGAAAAGAACTCTGGAATAGGAATTCTAGGTTCAGACATGGGAGCGTGAACAACAAAATCCTGTATGTTTTGAACTTTTGCCGCGAGATTACTCAGGCTGGAAGCCAAACTCTGGACATCCATGTTAAACAGCTAAGATCAGAGCCATTCAAGGGTTAAGAGGAGGTAAGAAGCAGCTAGACAGCAATTAAGGGCTAGGCAGCAAAACTCTGAAGGGAAAAAAAAAAAAAAAAAAATTTCCCTTAAACACTTCTATTTCTCCTGCTTCAGCCCAAACAATTAACACTTTGTAGGCCGGCTATACTGTCATGAATCCCCAATGGCTAGGGATAGCACAGGACAAGCAAAGTACCAAGTAATAACGGACGAGCTCTAGGGTGATGGAACCTGGGCTGACCGCTGCCCTACGCCTGACAAACGCAACTAGAGATAGCCAGGGAGCGTGCCTACGTTGGTTCTAGACGCCACGCACCAGCCTAAGAGCTAACTAGTACTGCAGAGAAAATAAGACCTCACTTGCCTCCAGAGGAATGAACCCCAAAAGATATAGTTGCACATGTATTGACGGTGAAATGAGAGGAAGGCACACACATAGAGATGATATATATAGCTTTAGCAAATTGAGGCCCGCTGTAAACTAGAAAGCAGAAAGATACAAAAGGGGACTGAGCGGTCAGCAAAAAACCCTAATCAAAAAAACCATCCTGAGATTACAAGAACCCATGTGCCAACTCATGGCACATGGGGAGAACCTCAGTCCACTAGAGCTACCAGCTAGCATAGAGACATAATAAGCAAGCTGGACAAAAAACCAAACAACTGAAAATCAGCACTTAGCTTATCCTGAAAGATCTGGGAGCAGGTAGGCAGGAACCAAACAGAGCACATCTGAATACATTGATAGCCGGCAAGGGAATGACAGAAAGGCCAGGTAAAATAGGAAACACCCAGCCTCTGATGGACAGGTGGAAACCAAAGGCCGCAACCCACCAAAGTCACCCAGTACCAGCAGTAACCACCAGAGGGAGCCCACAAACAGAATCCACAACACTGGGGCCCCTGTGCTCTGCCTGGGGCCCCATATGCTGCCTGGGGCCCCTGTGCTCTGCCTGGGGCCCCTGTGCTCTGCCTGGGGCCCCATGTTCTGCCTGGGGCCACTGTGCTCTGCCTGGGGCCCCAAATGCTGCCTGGGGCCCCTGTGCTCTGCCTGGGGCCCCATATGCTGCCTGGGGCCCCTGTGCTCTGCCTGGGGCCCCTGTGCTCTGCCTGGGGCCCCATATGCTGCCTGGGGCCCCTGTGCTCTGCCTGGGGCCCCATGTTCTGCCTGGGGCCCCATGTTCTGCCTGGGGCCCCTGTGCTCTGCCTGGGGCCACTGTGCTCTGCCTGGGGCCCCATATGCTGCCTGGGGCCCCTGTGCTCTGCCTGGGGCCCCATATGCTGCCTGGGGCCCCTGTGCTCTGCCTGGGGCCACTGTGCTCTGCCTGGGGCCCCATAGGCTGCCTGGGGCCCCTGTGCTCTGCCTGGGACCACTGTGCTCTGCCTGGGGCCCCTGTGCTCTGCCTGGGGCCACTGTGCTCTGCCTGGGGCCCCATATGCTGCCTGGGGCCCCTGTGCTCTGCCTGGGTGTAGGACACTGGTGACGTCACTTATCTCCGGACATTAGCTCCGGACATTAGCTCCGGACATTATCTCCGGACATTAGCTCCGGACATTATCTCCGGACATTAGCTCCGGACAAAGCCACGGAAGTTGGCACAAATTGCAGGAAGTAGTATTCTAGGCAATTATATATTAGATGAATGTTTTGTTTAATTGAAGGCAGGAAGTTAATCGCAAGATCTGCTCTAGAGCCACAGATAAAATGAGAATAACTCACTGGGTGAGAGGTGATCATTCATTTTTATTCAGTAAAAAATATGTTCTGTGTGCAGAGGCGTCATATTCTAAAAAACAAAGAGAAGTGGCAATACTCATCAATAAGTGTATCAATTATGACATTCTAGAGACTTAGGAAGATCCAATGGGGAGGTTCCTGATAATAAATATCAAAATAGAAGGGGTCCCTTAAATGTAAATGTACTGTATATGCACCCAACACCCCACACACACAGTTTCAATCCCAGTTACTTTCTAAACTAGTTGGTTGGGATACTGTTGTGAATTCCGTTCTTGAACTCCCTCCTGTGGTCATGAATGATACTTCGGCGAGTTCTGTCCATGGACTCCCTCTGGTGGCTGTGAGTGGAACTGCTGGTTCTGAGGTTGCTTCCTCAGCTGCCCTCGTTTGCGGCTGGGTTGGCTTCTCTATTTAACTCCACTCAGATCGTTACTCCATGCCAGCTGTCAATGTATTAGCACTGGTTCAGATCTCTCTCGGATCTTTCTGATGACCTGTCTACTCCAGCAGAAGCTAAGTCCCTGCTAGTTCATTTGTTGTTCATTGTGTACTGAATATATTTCTTAGTACTTGCTAAGTTCTAGTCCAGCTTGCTAACATGATATTGCCTTGCTAGCTGGAAGCTCTGGGTTGCAGAGTGGCACCTCCACACCGTGAGTCGGTGCGGGGGTCTTTTTGCACACTCTGCGTGGCTTTTTGTAGTTTTTTTGAGCTATCCGCATAGATCCCTTTCCTATCCTCAGTCTATCTAGTAAGTCTGGCCTCCTTTGCTGAAACCTGTTTCATCCCTGTGTTTGTGGCTTTCCTCTTAACTCACAGTTAATATATGTGGGGGGCTGCCTTTACCTTTGGGGAATTTTCTCTGAGGCAAGGTAAGGCTTATTTTCCTATCTTTAGGGGTAGTTAGCTCTTAGGCTGTGAAGAGGCGTCTAGGGAGAGTTAGGTACGCTCCACAGCTATTTCTAGTGTGTGTGTTATAGGATTAGGATTTGCGGTCAGCAGAGTTCCCACTTCCCAGAGCTCGTCCTGCCTTCTAGTTTAACCATCAGGTCATTCCAGGTGCACCTAACCACCAGGTCCATAACAGGATACATCTAATCTGATAATTGGGGGTGACGTTAATGAGGCCCATGATTCGTCCCTTGATAGATCAGGTTCAAATAGGTCCAACATAACAACACAGAGGTCTTATACAGAGTTTGATAGAACATCTGGAGTTTATGGATATATGGAGATGGCAACACCCTATTGAAAGGGACTATTCCCACTATTCTCATGTCCATGAATCCCATGCAAGATTGGACTATTGGTTGATAGGTCTGTCGGTGTTGCCGTTAGTACTTTTAACTGAGTATTTATGTATCTTCATGCCCCGGTGGTCTTTAAATCCAACTTAACAAACCCGGTACGGAAGGAGAGGAGGTGGAGGTTTCCTTCCTAGTTATATTCATCTGACGATTTTAGGGCTTTCCTACAGACATCTTGGGATGTATACAAAGTGGACAATAAGGAACGTTGCAGTAAACTATCTAACTCCTAAACAGACAAAAATTTCTAGAAGCTAAGGAGGCTGTTGAGATCTTAGTGCATGAAAGAGCACTGTATAGCCTAGACTATCAGAAGCATAAATATTTTAAGTGGGGAAACAGACCAAACAAGTTACTTGCCTCCCTCACTAAACTGTATAGAAACGCAACTAGAATAAATAAAATACATAAACATGATGGTAAAATCATAACAGATAATGAGGAGATAACAGATGAGTTCAGACAATTTTTTAGTTTCCTGTATGGAGCCAGGGGAGAAGAGATTGATGGAGACTCTTGTTTCCTTGAGAATGAGGTGGCTCCTATTATTACTGATGATCATAGAACCTTGCTTAATATGCCCATTACTGCCAGGGAAATGTCACAGGCCACTACTACGCTCAAGATTTCAAAGGCATTGGGTCCATATGGTTTTAGAGGCGAATATTCTAAAATTCTAGGTCCTTCGGTGGGTCCACATTTATATGAGGTATTTAATGGAATGGTGGAGAAGAAGTGCATCCCAGACAGATTCAACGAAGCGTGTATTATTATGCTCCCAAAGCCTGGGAAAGATCCGATGCAGGTAGAGGGTTATCGACCAGTTTCGTTGCATAATTCAGACTTTAAAATCTTCAAAAATCTTCAAAAAAAATACTGGCAACCAGGGTTCAGCAAATTATTCCTGAATTAGTCTCACCACACCAGACTGGGTTTGTGCACAGGAAGGCAATAACATATAATATCAGAACAGCGATAGGTGAAATATTTTGCCGTAGACTTAATAATTGCAAAAAGAACTTAGTGCTTAGTCTTGATGCAGACAAAGCTTTTGACAGGGTCTCGTGGAGCTACCTATGTAACTTATTGGACACTCGGGGGTTTGGGCAATGGTTTTGCACTGCAGTCAGGTTGATTTATAGCAACCCCATGTCCAGGCATTTTATAAATAATACCGTCATCGTCTTTTGAACTTCAGAGAGGCACCAGATAGGGGTGCCCCCTATCTCCACTACTATTCAATTTGGCATCAGATCCCCTGTTAAGAACTCTTCAGAATTTTTCAGAATTTCAAGGGATACGCTCTGGGAACGTGGAGACCAAACTACTAGCTTTTGCTGATGATATTTTTCTATTTATTGCCAATCCGACCCAGGCAATTCCAGCCATAATATTGATATTACAGGGCTTTGGAGATTGTACCGGGTTTAAATTTAACTACCATAAATCAGAAGCTCTGGCCTTGTTTAGATCAGGGAGAATATCTGATGGCTCCTTTCCTTTCCAGTGGAGAACTGAATCTATCGGATATTTAGGTGTATGGCTTCCAGGAGATCCCCACATTTTATATAGACTCAGTTATAAACCCTTTATTCTTAAAATAAGTAACCTCCTAAATTAGTGGAAACACTTCATTCTATCCTTCTTGGGGCGGTGTCACTTGATTAAAATGACAGTTTTCCCAAAGTTATTGTATTTGCTTCAAACACTTCCACTATTACTATTCCAGGCTGATATTAGTTTATTAAATAAAACCTTTTCCCAGTTTATATGGGGGAATGGGGGCAGATCACGTACTGGGCTTTATAAATTGCAGTTGTCAAGGAAGGAGGGGGGTATCAACCTCCCTGACATTAGTAGATACAATATAGCAGCTAGTCTTCGGTATGTAATTGACTGGTTACAGGGGTCCTCAAACTTTGCTAATTTTTACCTGGAGGGGCAGCTACTGTATGTCCTCATATTTCATTAATGGCCATGGTGCATTTGAGTAATGAGAATCTTCCTAATGATATCAAAGATCACACGATACTATGACAGACTATCTTGACCTGGAGACGAGGGAGGAAAATATGTAATGTGAAGAGTAGGTTATCACCTTTTCAATCCTTTTTTCCGCCTAAAGACTATAAGGGGAGGGGGGGGATAAAACATGTTAGTGGAAATTCTGATTGAAGGTTGAGTTATGGCAATTTAATGTATAGCTTTGATACTCAGTTTAAGAATGTAAGTATTTACATAACTCTGTGTTAAATTTTATGTGAAGATTTTATAAAAAGTTTAAAAAATAAAAAATAAGAATAACTGAGATGCGACTGAACACAAGAAACAGTGTGAACATAATGCTTATGTAAGGAGGAAGACTGGACTGTGGGTATCTGTGCCAGAACGGATCCAGAATTGCTGAGGCTGCATCCCATGTTGTCAGGGGATAAGGCAAAAAGGCCTGGACCGGTTCCCTGACCCGGGAGCTGGGGGCATGGTTATAAGTAAAAGTGCATGCAGCGTCAGGCAGTTTCCCGCCGGTGGTGACAGAGGCAAGGAATGTGTGCAGCGGGCTCCGAGGAGTGCGCAGCCGGGCTACAATGACACACAGCTGATCCGATGCTGGGACGCTGCCGGAGTTCACCACAGTAATAAGGAAAGAGTTGGGAGCCCTGTTCAGCTAAGTGCTGCAATCCAGCCTAAGAGCCAGGACTGAGTTCAGGACTGTTCGCTGCTGCCCTCATCATCGGACCGTGATCTGAAGGACCTCGTTGGAGAGACATCACGCCAGATGTTGTCAGCGCTTCAGTCTTGGCAGGGACCATGACCGTGAGTACAGCGCACATGCCACAAAGAGAGAACCGGGTACTGGACAGACGTTTTCAGCCTACCTTACCAGCATATACCTGATCGCCCACGGCAGACCCTGATCATGCTGTGCCCTTGTTTGCTCAGGCCGCATATGTTCATGGACTAGGGGCTCAGCAGAAGGTACTGAAGACCGATCGCTGCCGCCAGAAGACGGACCACCATTACCAGCTGAACCTTCTTGTATCAGCATGCCGCCAGCCATTGTTGGCGCTATTGACTCTCCCGCAGCATTCATAAGAAGTGCCGTTATCTGATTCATTGTTCCTTAACTCTGCATATCCTTAACAATTGAACTGTTATTCTCCCCATTTAACCCTGCACCTCCCTGCGAGGAGTTAACTCACCTGTTTAATTAAAACTGTTATATTTGTTAACCCTTACATTGCCTTCTGTCTGTCACTGCATCCCGCAACGTGCTCCCACTGACAAGGAGGGAAGTGGCACATGGCCTAAAATGTGAAACATAATATGCTAAGAACGTTCACTTGCATATTTAAAAAGTTTGTACTAAGTTTTGAAGTTATCACTAATCAATATTATAGGGGATAACTTACAGATTGTTGGAGGTCCAGAGGTGCCACAGCAATTGCTAGAATGGGGCTCTGTGAGCCCCATCTCAATGGAGCAAAGGTGAAGCCTGCATGTCTACTGTACTCTTCATTTACTCATAAATCTCTGAAGTCCTAGTAGTTGTATCCACAGCCATCAGTAAATTATTAATGGATATCAATTATTAATAATGGACCGCATATATAAAAGGTACTGAGTAGTTTGTCTTTTACTGACCTACATGGATATAGAAATGGTTTAGGAGGGTTACTCTTGCTGACTTCTAACTAATGTGTACTGGAATCTTTAGTTAATCCAGTGAGACCCTAACAGAAAAGGTTTGAGATGCTTTGCTCTATCCTTTGAGTAGGGAATAACTTCAAAACTTTTTGTAAAGTGTTAAAAGTGTTTTGGAAAATTAGTCAAATTTCAGACATTTGAGGACATTTTTAATACTCAGAACTAACAACTTTTTTAATCAGAGTTCTAAGCTCTCCTGAGACATGACTCATAGATTGTATCGTTGGCGTGCAATTTCACAGAACATGACACTCATGTTATAACTTCATATATGTCACACCTTTGTTGTACTGCAACATATTCAATAACATTTAGTATTCTAGTAGGCTTACTATAGTCATTCATTACTCATGTTGGCCCCTTTTGCCCGTTCAACTGTTCCTACAGGGCTTTACTTTACAGGATGTTATCTTAATAGTAGCCCAGTCTTCTAAAATGGAAAACAGCAGATTTGTCATATGCTTGTCTATGAAAATGCTGAGGCTAAAAAACTCCTCTGACAGGAAGTGAAACAGATACCATTACTAAGTAACATAATTCTGTAACTAGAATGGTAAGAACAACATTGTTGCAAAGCAAGAATTCTTCAAATACTTCAAGAAGATAAAAGTGTGACTAGTTCATTTTTATCAATTAACAAAATGCAAAGTGAATGCACAAAAGAGAAAATTAAAACAAACAAATGAATATTTAGTGTGACCATCCTTTGCCTTACAAACAGCATCACATCAATTATTCTTGCTACTCTTGCACACAATTTTTGAAGGAACGTGAAAGGGAGTTAACCACAGTTCATCTGTGAATGGAGACTTGTGCAAATCCTTCAGGCTCATCAGCTAATGTTGGAATCAGGGCTCTGTGGGGGTCATATCATACCTTCTCCTTGTTCTTTTAACAATTTGAATTTAAAACATTTTAATTAACTCATTTTTAATTTAAGGTTTAACAAGCATATAGAGGAAAATGATGACATAATGCTGAGGCTTCAACGGTCTGCCACCCCCTCTACAACCTGTCAAGTCCCCAAATGCTACTAACCTACAGATATGGGGTTAATCTGCATTTAAATAGCATTCTAAATCTGGGCGACTACTGCACTGAAAGCTCAGCTATGACCAGGAGGAAATTAACTTTATTCCTGCCGGCAGCTTCTGGCTTTCAGTCATAGAGGTGTAGCCGTTGCGGCTTCAGTCACCACTCAGTACATAGTGAGCAGCAGCTGTAACCATGTCCCGTTATTATCGTCAGCAGTGCACCAGTGCAAAGCAGGCATGCCTCTATGTCTGAAAACTTAAAGGTGCCAGGAGGAATAAATCTCATCTCCTCCCGGTATCTGGGACGGTACTGGAGGGTATAATTAGCAACAACTGACATTTCGGAAACACATATACATACAGCTCTGGCAAAATTAAGAGACCACCACATGAAAACCCTGTCATGGGCAGCCCAATCTCCAGACCTGAATCCCATTGAAAACCTCTGGAATGTAATCAAGAGGATGATGGATAGTCACAAGCCATTAAACAAAGAAGAACTGCGTACATTTTTGCTCCAGGAGCAGTGTGAAAGACTGGTAGAAAGCATGCCAAGACACATGAAAGCTGTGACTAAAAATCATGGTTGTTCCACAAAATATTGATTTCTGAACTCTTCCTGAGTTAAAACATTAGTATTGTTGTTTCTAAATGATTATGAACTTGTTTTCTTGGCATTATTTGAGGTCTGAAAGCACTGTTTTGTTTTTTCTGTGATTTTGACCATTTCTCCTTTTCAGAAAAACAATACAAAATGTATTGCTTGGAAATTTGTAGACATGTTGTCAGTAGTTTATAGAATAAATGAAAAATTTACATTTTACTCAAAAATATGCCTATAAAGAGAAAAATCAGACAAACTGAACATTTTTCAGTGGCCTCTTAATTTTTGCCAGAGCTGTATATAGTTCCCAGGCCGGGACCTATTGTCCATCAATTAGAGCAACTCCCTAAACATAATAAAATCCTACAAAGAGCAAAGGAGCAATAGCCCTCATAAAGTAAAGTGAGATGAGACAGGTTGGTATGAGTGAAATATAAAGTATCTTTATTACACAACTCACTCACATAAATAGTGCGGGTATAAATAACCCATGATACAATACAAGACGAGCATAAAAGGGGGAATGAACCAGACAACACGTATCATTAAAAAACTCTCATAGCTAGAAAAGATTGTAATACATTTCACAAATGGAAGTAATCACATAAGTCTACAAAGAGAACGTTGCCAATATCTAACCAGGGGTACATACCAATCCTTGTGGAAAAATGGCACATAAGCTAACTGGTATGTGTCTGTATAAGCTAAGGTGTAAAGTGCCGCTCATAGTGCATTAAAGGGATAATGCTTACCCATGTGGGAGAAATAATAATGAGCTGTGTACGCTGTAGCGTCGACGCGCGTTTGGCGTGATGGGTTTCCTCGGAGGGTATGTATAAGTTATACATGCTGCAGTCCAGTGGCCTCACTCTCCATACACTTATATGAAGCGAGGCCACGTCCACTATACAGCCATGTTACCAGTCAGTTCGTGGCCTCAGCTCAATACAAGTGTATGGAAGCGAGGCTGCACCCACTAGATGTAAGTATAAAGCATACATACCCTCCTGTCCCATCTCAGAAACCAGCGAACCCTCACAGTACACATTGTGTGCGCTGGAGGGATTCCTTCGTTTGCAGTCACACAGAGTGACTGCAAACTTATCAATTTGGGTCGGACAACTCCTTTAAAGCAACCACTCACTGCATACTGAGCTGTGACTGATGTCACACTGACCGCACCTCTAAGACTGAAAACCAGGGGTTGCCAGGAGGATTAAAGTTAATTTCCTCCTGGCAGCCTTGCTTTCTATGAGGCAACCACACCGCTTGTTTAATGGCGATTTTTTAGATGACAGGTTCACTTTAAGACTGTGATGTAAATTGAGGAGACAAATGAAACCTGTGAATGCTGCTGTTTTTTCTTTTGAATAGTCTGTATGCTGGGCAATTTTTTAGTATACCATTGTCCATATAATCTTTTCATTGAAATCAACTGTATGGGTTTTCCAGAAGTGAGCAATTAAAATATAATAACAGAAAGGGTCTCGGTTACAACAATCTCAATACACAGTAAATCTGAGGTCGCCTCATGTAGGATAGTGATTACATGTCCTGTTTAGGTAACACAAAAACGCAACTTCACATGCAGCCAGAAAATACTATGTGATGCGTATATATGCTCATCAGAGCACGGTAGACACATCAGCTCCCTAAAAGTCCTCTTACCCATTTGTATGATGCCTATATGTTGCGCCGGGGCCTCCAAAGTAATACATTTTCACTGTGAAATTATTTTCAGGATTATTTAAAATTATTGGAACATCGCATCCAACAGATAATGCCTAGTCATAGCCTAAGAATATCCATGAAAATACGTTTGTAGAAATATATTTAGACATTCTCAAGAGGATTTTTTGTTTCTTTACGAACATCTAATAACCTGCCTCAGTCAGCATTGTGTTGATGGATGTCTTAGCTGTGGAGGTGGACATCTTATGCAATTCCTGGATATCCCCAGTAATTTTCCCATTTGGCTAATTAGACAAGCGATAGCTCTTTTGGTATCTAGGGAAATACTACAAACCTAAAACAAACTGTAAAGCAACCAGAAACATAAAATACTCATTTATAAAAAAAAAAAAATATTATCACACCAGACTGTACTAAAATCAATTGGCATATTTATAGTACAATTACCATTTTTTTTCATCTAACGCATAGCAGAAGGTCTGTGCACTGTAAAGAAGATGTTAAGACCACTGTTCGCACTGCTCTCCTTCCTTAAAGGTTGCCATTATGAACGGCTTTGAAGAATATCACAGGGGCACTACGTCCGTGATTCCCAAAAGCACCTAGGGTAGTGGCATAATCCGAGGCCTTTTGAAGGCCAAGCTGACTTCATTAGTTGTCAGTGAGATATTGCATACATTCATAATGCTCACTGAGGTGTACTGCGAAACGTACCTTCCTGTGAACAAATAAATCATACTGTGGTACCACAGCAGTTGGAGCTTGAACAGCATTCCTTGCCGAAGTCATTAGTCTCCTATAGTTTTATCTACCAGGGAACAGAAGGATGAACGAGTTAATTAGGGAGCATCCCTTCCCTTGCTTGCCTCAAACTAAATCCGAAGTTTGGGCAGAGATGGCATCTGTCTAGATCAGCTTTATCTCTTCTTTGAGCAAACAGCAGAGGATGTTTCTTGTACAAGCTGAAGGGATTATACATGATGCAGTGAGCTGAACTTCTATCTACTAGAAACTAGAGATGAGAAGATGGCTTCACGCAACCAAGGTCCACGATCCAGGTCAATGCTCTCTGGTTGTGGACAGAAGCTCCACAAACTTCCTTAGCTTCTTAGATTCCAGTTTCGGCTTATGATTATCCAGGCTGGTGAGACGTCACCTGTGCGGCGTGTGGAACTAAGGTTACGTCTCACCAGCACGGCTAATCAAACGCTGCATCGGGGAACCCGGTAGCTAAAAAAAATTCTCGCATCTCTTGTCCATGGCCAGAAAGCACTGACGTTGACCAAGAACCTGGGTTGGGTGAAGAGAATGACTCCTCTCTACTAGAAACTAAACCAAGTGTAGTTTAAAAGGGTTTTTCCATGGTGACCTTAGTGGTGTGGACAAATCACAGCTAGAGCCATTTTTAGACTGACCGAAGTTTGAAAGACTGAGACCAACAGAGAATCTGGGAAGCAGGTGGGCAAGGTAGTACTTTTATTATTTTATACCATTCTATCCAATTTATGAAACATTTTGGGCTGATGGACAACCCTTTTACATGAAACGCCTTCAAATTTTGCATTGATCAATAGTACAAGAAAATATATCTATGCCTGATGAAGAGACCTGTGTAGTCCGGAAAGCTTGCAATTTGTTACTATCTTTTCAGTTAGCCATTAAAAGGTATCAACCGCTGAGGACTCTCAATTCTACATATGTTTCTATCTACAGGCTAGCACGGTACCAAGATATATATATTTCCTGTATCTATATGAAAATGTGTAATATATCTTTTCAGAGAAATATTCTTTCTCCATTTATGAGCAAATTGTTCTATTCACCCACATCCTAAACTCATCAATTACTCTGAAATACAGCTTAAATCCACCAAACTGAAGACCATTTACAGTTGCCTATTGATGTCTATGGAGTGGTAGAGACATCTATACACATAGATCATGCTACTGCTTTCTTTTAAGTATTTTACATCTTCCCGGTGCTGGATTCACAGCTGCACTGCTCATTATTGCTATACAATTGTCTCCCTGCTGCTGCCGATTGTAAACAAATGCGGACCATAGCCGAAGAATAGATTAGTGCAGCTCTGTCCCTGGCCGGCTTCTCCTTCCACCGCTACAGGTGATTGACAAGTCTCTACCTATGTACGCACATGGGAGAGACCTGTCAGTTACCTGGAAGGTTATTGGGAAACCTGGCCTGGGACCACAGCTGGAGATGAGATCAGTCTATCCAACTATGTATTCTCTGACTTGCTGGAGAGTTTCAGAGAACATACCTGGCTGAAGTCTGATTCATCCTGCCATTGGTTTAAGCAGCGTGAAATAGTTGACATTATAAGAATATAAGGACATTTCTGCAGAAGATAGTAAAGTACACTTGAGAAAAGATTAATATCAATTATTACTTTTTAAAAGTTATTATTGAAATTAATGTCTCTACCAATAACTATAATTATCCATCCAATTTAAATGCATACAATGTTATGAGACTGGAAGATTATTTGTGATAGCAAACAATTTGTATATTAAGTAATATTCAGGATATTTTTCAAAACCCCATTCACAAGTCGTAAGATAAATTTCAAGTGGCAAAATGAGAATGTTGCAGATTTCCAAATTCACGGCATCTTTATTATATGATGGAAAAGTTTCTGATTTTTCATTCTTGCAATGTAGCCTAAAATATCATGGTCAAAAGACATTTTCCTCAAATAGAGAAACCTGACTATATGCATAGATATGGGTTTCCCTCTAGTGGACATTGGTGGAAATGCTAGCTATTACTTTTGCTGAAAGTGAGACAGCAATAAAAATCAAATGCTTTTTCATATATGTTTGACAGACAACAGATCTCAGGTAATAAAGCTCTAATAAAATTATAGACAATAAATGAAAATAAGTTGCGGTTGACAGGATATTTGTACCATGAGGTTTTAAAAAATATATGCACAAGAATATCCAGTGAATATGTGCTTACTGTATACAATTAGCACTGTCATAGTCATAGAAGCTGCTGCAAATAAGTGACGTGGTGTTACCCATATCAATCATTTTGATTTGCTGAACCCTGTTCAGCGGCCTTGTCGGTAGTCTGTGATGAGAAAAGACTGACTGGCACTTCCGAGCAGTATTGCTATTCATATTTCATGAATTTCATGTTGACATGCTTTAGCACTACAGTGTGCAACTTTTGTTGCTTATTTAAAGTCGGTTATCTGTTACCATCAAACAAAGCCTGAGGACCACCTCATATCTTTCGGCTTCCATGGCTCTTCTTTTGATTAACTATCCTGGCACGACGTCAAATGTGCATCACTCTGGAACTATGATGTCATGTCAGGTCAGCTAAACAAAAAAGCAGAAGTTGATGCCTTAAGATAAAGAGCGGTTCACAGGGCTTCTATTCGGTAGACATAAATTCCTAGCGTGGCAGCTAAACTGGGTCCTGCAAATCGATTTGCACCATCTCTAGTAATGGGCATCACAACCTGTTATTTTAAATATACTATATGTATGATCTATGATATAAAGCAGAGGTCCCCAACCTTTGGCTCAGGAGCCACATGACGCTTGCAGTTATATGATCGGTGCCTCGCGGCAGTCTGCCAGCTAAGTGCATTGGCTCCATATCTAGCAAACAGCTATGAAGCGCAAGTCTCAAGATATAGATTTTTGAAGAGCAGGTCTGAATGTGCATATACTGGCCTTGGGGGTTTAGAGATAAATTAAGTTTGGAGATAGGACACTACCTGTCAGATGACAGGCTTGAAGCTAGATGCAACAGTGTGGTTGGAGTGCTTGATGTGAAAATACCAAATCGGTGAAAGGTGGGAACCACTGGGTGTAAGTATACTGCCTCAGAGTGATCTCTGTTGGGATGCTTTGGCTGTCATTAAACCAGTAATAGGGGTTCTGAAGGTAGCTACTTTGGTGAGGGTGGGAGCAGGATGTCACTATTCTGGGAATGGTGGAGGAAGGTCTCGATGTGGCTCGCGACCTTCTCTCAGAGATGAATGTGGCTATCCAGGTAAGAAAGGTTGGGGAACACTGGCAAGGACTTATGGACCATTGACATTTATGGAGTGGGAGAAACATACACTGCTCAAAAAAATAAAGGGAACACTAAAATCCCACATCCTAGATATCACTGAATGAAATATTCCAATTGTAAATCTTTATTCATTACATAGTGGAATGTGTTAAGAACAATAAAACCTAAAAATGATCAACGTAAATCACAACTAATATCCCATGGATGTCTGGAGTTGGAATGATGCTCAAAATCAAAGTGGAAAATGAAGTTACAGATACCTACCAAACCACCTATCAGTCAGATCTGCTTTCTGAATACTAAAAATAATACGGTATATCACATACCCCCTTTGGGGTTTTCCCTACTCCCCACTGCCCTTTTACTCACCCGGCTTGGTTTGGGGTTGTGTAGGATACCTGGCCATCAAGTTCTGCATCTAATAAGTTTCTATGCACATGACCTTGTATTGTACCTTGTATATACTTTTGTTTATTTATTTATTATACTGTAACTTCATGTTATATTTTTTCTTAATTAATACTTGAATTTTCACTGGTTGTAATTTTATTTAATCTCGTAGTAACTGAAGGTCGCATTAGACCAAAACATTTTCGTGTATACTACAATAAATCTTCTTGCAAAACGCATTTAAGTTGAGTGCTAGGTTTTTACTCATTGTCTATATGGTTTGGGAACCTAACCTTAGCACCTCCTCAATAGTTGTGCTTAGGGTGTTTTCCTTATAAGCTTAGGAAGCTGACAGTCCATTAAGGTACATGGTCAGGTAACCTCATTGTCCCAATCTGGCTTCTCCAAATGTTTCCATGGATTCAGTGATAGTCAGTTGGAGCCACAGCGTATTGGCTACTCTCATACAGAGTTTCCCTGATAACAGAGGCAGATCCCCTTCTATAGTTCACAACTGTTCTTCAGGCCATCATCTACAGGTCAAGGGGAAGGTAGGATGAGGTCATCTAATTGTTCGAGAATACAATCAATATGCATAGTTTGTCCTTCACTGCAGGTAAACAAGCATCATGGACTAATACAATGGGCTATCAACATATTAGCACATATTGATTGTTCAATTACCCTGTTTTCCTGTCTTCCAAGGATAACAGCACAATAAGTTGCAACAAATATCAATTTTGAGAGTCAACATTCAGTCTCATATGAACAATGGCCTATGTCTATTGACCCACCTAGGAAAAATACATTTGACCTAATTAAGAATAAATGCTGTTGACACATCATGGAATCCAAATGTTAATAATGTGGATGTCAGTGTTGTAAATTAAGATTTCTTTTGGTGATAGATCTCAGAGTCAGAAAGCGTATCCATGGCAGTGGATCCGGGAGGTACGCACACGTTGCCAGGATTCCAGCTGTCCCCTGCTCCCGCTGTCTCTATTGTTTCCAGGACGCCGAGTTGCGGTCATATGACTCGGCGTCATCGGTCACCTGACGCCGGTGACTTCCGGTTTTTCACTGGTGCGCGTGCGTCAATAGTTCTTGGATTCTCTCCTATGCACTATATAAACACTGGTTTGAAAGAGTCTGACACCCCCTGACGAAGGAGTAACTTCCGAAACAAACTATTTCACCACCGATATCCAGGTAATTGACTCTACTATACATACAAACAAACCCAGGTGCATGATAGATGCAATTAGGTGAGGGTACTAAGTAGTGACCCGACATATGCAGAACGATTCAAACTCCATAAGTAGTATAGAATTCAGGAGCAAAACATAGGAGTAACTCGAATCACAATATATAAAAAGGGTATAAATTTTATTTAAACAAATATTTTTTTAAAAACACATACATGATATGATAGGATTCAGGATATACAGTATACAATACTGTGCACACAGCAAGCCAGAGAAAAGGTAACAAATCTCTTATTGCTGTAATAATTATCTAATATATAAAGCTGAATGTGTGTGTGTGTGTATGTATGTATGTATGTATGTATGTCCGGGATTGGCATCTGAACCGTAGCAGCTACAGCCACAAAATTTTGCACAGTCACACGTCTGGACCCCGAGAGCGTCATAGGCTATGTTGTGAGGTGAAATTTTAACCCCGCGCTTTCCAATTCACCAAACAATTTTGCCCCTATCTACATAATGGGGAAAAAGTGAAAGGAAAAGTGTTGGAGGCGTCGCAGCTACAGGCACAAAATTTTGCACAGTCACACGTCTGGACCCTGAGAGCGTCAAAGCTATATTGTGAGGTGAAATTTTAACCCCGCGCTTTCCAAGTCACCAAACAATTTTGCCCCTATCTACATAATGGGGAAAAAATGAAAGGAAAAGTGTTGGAGGCAAATTAACAGCTGCCAGATGTGAACAAGGGGGACTTAAAGAATGACAGCGATGGCACCAAAGAGTATATACTGTACAGTTGCTAAGGTGGGGCCCCAACATGGGATAATCACACCACCACGGGGATATGAACACACACACAAAATGCGCCACACACTACCACGTGCTCGAACACATATACCACCCTCAGTGCACATTTCACCACACATACACCAACCTCGCCACATAAACGTAGAAACACAAAAGTCGCCGCTCAAAACTCGCCACGCGCAAAACTCTCCACATGCAAAACTCGCCACACGTGCAAAACTCGCCACACGCAAAACTTGCACACGCAGAAAAATTGCCACACGCAGAAAAATTGCCACATGCACAAAAGTTGCAACACATGCAAAAGTTGCCTCACACAAAACTTGCACATACTCAAAAGGCACCACACATAAAACTCGCCACGCGCAAAACTCGCCATGCGCAAAACTTGCTGCACACAACTTGCTACACTAACCTGTCACATGCAACTCGACACACAAAAAGTTGCTACACGCATGTCGCCACACAAAACTCATCTCACAAAAGTCCCTACATGCATGTCGCCACACGCAACTCAACACACACAACTTGACACACGAAACTCGCCCTAAAACACACACAAGTCTGGTATCCTTCAAAAATAAAAATCTGATTAATAAGCAGACAAACTACAAGAGCAACAAATGTACCATATAGGAATCCGGCAGCTGTCAGTCACATGACCAGTCTATTATGTGTATGTGTGAGCTAATATATACTGCCAGGGGGTGGGCTTACTGTTGGCTGGGGATTTATCAGGCTGCCATTTTAGCTTACAAATACTGAGGTAAAAATACTGACCAAATAACGTGTGAACGAGGGCTAATACAGGAGGAGATGGCATACAGCTATATACTATATACAGGAGATGACACACAGGTATATACTATTTACAGGGGAGATGACACACAGGTATATACTATATACAGGAGGAGATGACACACAGATATATACTATATACAGGAGAGATGACACACAGGTATATACTATATAGAGGAGGAGATGACATACAGGTACATACTACATACAGGAGGAGATGACATACAGGTATATACTATATACAGGAGGAGATGACACACAGGTATATACTATATACAGGAGCAGATTACCTACAGGTATATAGTATATACAGGAGGAGATGACACAGGTATATGCTATGTATAGGAGGAGATGACATACAGGTATATACTATATACAGGAGATGACACACAGATATATACTATATATAGGTGAGATGACACACAGGTATATACTATATACAGGAGATTACATACAGGTATATCTAATATATAAAGCTGAATGTGTGTATGTATGTATGTGTGTATGTCCGGGATTGGCATCTGTACCGTCGCAGCTACAGCCACAAAATTTTGCACAGTCACACGTCTGGACCCCGAGAGCGTCATAGGCTATGTTGTGAGGTGAAATTTTAACCCCGCGCGTTCCAATTCACCAAACAATTTTGCTCCTATCTACATAATGGGGAAAAAGTGAAGGGAAAAGTGTTGGAGGAAAATTGACAGCTGCCAGATGTGAACAATGAGGACTTAAAGAATGAGAGCGATGGCGACAAAGAGTATATACCGTACAGTTGCTAAGGTGGGGCCCCGACATGGGATACTCACCACACACGGGGATATGAACACAAACACAAAATGCGCCACACACTACCACGTGCTTGAACACATATACCACCCTCAGCACACATTTCACCACACACACACACCAACCTCGCCACATAAAAGTCGAAACACAAAAGTCACCACTCAAAACTCGCTACATGCAAAACTCGCCATATGCAAAACTAGGCTCACGCAAAACTCGCCACACGTGCAAAACTCACCTCATGGAAAACTCACCTCATGCAAAACTTGCACACACAGAAAAATTGCCACATGTACAAAAGTTGCACCACATGCAAAAGTTGCCTCACACAAAACTTGCACATACTCAAAATGCACCACACATAAAACTCGCCACGCGCAAAACTCGCCATGCACAAATCTTGCTGCACACAACTTGCTACACTAACCTGTCACATGCAACTCAACACACAAAATGTTGCTACACGCATGTCGCCACACAAAACTCATCTCACAAAAGTCGCTACATGCATGTCGCCACACGCAACTCAACACACACAACTTGACACATAAAACTCGCCCTAAAACACACACAAGTCTGGTATTGTCCTTCAAAAATAAAAATCTGATTAATAAGCAAACTACAAGAGCAACAAATGTACCATATAGGAAATACGGCAGCTGTCAGTCACATGACCTGTCTATTATGTGTATGTGTGAGCTAATATATACTGCCAGGGGGGAGGGCTTCCTGTTGGCTGGGGATTTATCAGGCTGCCAATAGCAACCAATCACAGCTCAGCTTCTATTTTGCTACAGTTAATTAACCTGAGCTCTGATTGGTTAATATAGGCAACAAAGACATTCTCAGTATAACAAAGCTAATATATGTTGTGAAATGCTTCTACTTGCTTAGTTTTTGCCTTTTAATAATTACATTTCTATCTATTTGTTTTGTGGTTTTTGTGTGCAGAATAAATTTTTGTTAACACATTCTATTTTGCTAACAGCAGTCATTAACCCGGGCGAAGCCGGGTAGTACAGCTAGTATATTAATATAGTTATAAATGTAACTCTGGCTCGTATTAAGCAATAAGGCCGATGCTGCAGTAATAGTATGTAGAATAGAAGTTAATATAATAATTGTAATTATAGCTACAACCCGCAAAAAACAATAGAAGTAGCGGATAAAGTCTGGCACATAGCTAAATGCAGCCCTAGTGGGCGTGAGATAAACATATATTAGTATGACAGAACATTAAAGCAGTGTCCGCAGCTTAACCACTATATGCGCAATGGCTACAATACATAATGGGCGGTAAGGGCAAAAGATGAAATCTAGCACATAGCTAGGTGTAGCCCTAGTGGGTGTGAAATACGCATATATTATGCTATGTTGCAAGGCCCTTTATAAATAGCTATATATGTGGAGAAGAAGAATACTGGAGCAATAGCCACAAAGCTTACCGCTGTGTACACGGAAGACCCTCGCTGAATGGTAACCACCCGACACGCGTTTCATGTCCACGCTGGACACTTCTTCAAAGGGTATACTAATTGACTCTACTAGCCTGCATGTCCCTGCCTATTGTTATACGCACTTAACCTATTAGGCTATGTCTCCACGGTACGGATGGGCGGCGGTCTCGCCGCAGCGGCGAAGCCGCTCGGCGCTAAGCCCCGCCCCCTTAATGGGACGCGATCATGCCGGATGTGTTAACTCTTCACATCCGGGATGATCGCTCTCTCCCATAGGGCCCTGTGATATGCCTTGCGGGGACGCTGCGTCCCCGCAAGGTGTACGGGCATGCTGCGATCTGAAAAGACGCGCAGCATGTCCGTAGTCGCAGGGCCGCCGCGTGCGGGTTTCCACGCATAGTGGAGACGGGATTTCATAAAATCCCCTCCACTATGCTGGAACATCTGGACGCTGCTTGTTTGACGCTGCAGCTCTGCGCAGCGTCAAACAAGCAGCGTTTCCTGAACGTGGAAACATACCCTTACGGTCACAGCGATCAACCCTAATCACTACACTCAGTCTCTTGGCATTTATGTGATTAAACTGTGATATTAAGCCATTCACATTAATATATTTCTTGTTTTAGCATTTGTCTCAGCACTTTGCATTTTACATATTTAACTTTTTTGAGATTTCCACCTTTTCATGATTTTTCTCTTTTTTTTAATGCTTATACCAGTTAACACATCACCTTTTTCTTTTTTTTTTTTTTTTTAAACTATTTTGCTGCTATGGTACAATATTGCTCTAGGCAGGTGTATTCTGGGGCTTGTATTTACACCTATTTTGTATCTTATTGTTGTATATTATCTTCCTGGTGAGGTGGTTTTTGGATGAACATACGTAAAAATATATTTTAGATTACTTTTTAGCTCTAACTTTTTTTATGTACTATGTGTTATTAAGTGCGCAGGCAATTTATGTGTTTGTAGTACTATTTACCACGATTAATAAATGTATTTTATCTGTAACTATTTTTTATTTTATTTATTCTGACCTCACGTTCGGATTCTTTTCTATGGTTTTTATATTAATTTCCAAATGGTCTTCTATTTCCTCCTATACAACAGGTGTGTAACACGTTTGGTGAATATAATTGCCACATTTTTGAACTCACGGTAAACATCTATTGTTGTGTTCAATATGTGTGTTCAATCATATGGGTAGGTAGGATCAAGCTTGAACCTGTTCAAAAGTGTCTTTTTCTGTTCAAAAGTGTCGGTCATTTTTTTTACATTTGTAGTACACATCTGATTGAGAACTCCTCCCACTAGCCTAAGGCATTTTCAATGAAGTTTGATCCAACCTGCACATATAATTGTAGGCTTTTAGCCTGGGAGAGGCATCATGTTAGGTTTAGGGTCCCAACAAAGGGGTACTGAACGTCTCCATGACATCACAGTAAAGATAAAGTCTTATTTCTGCAGGATTCGCCCACAGAGAACACCTTAAGTCTTCATCTCCACCTGGAGCAAACATCTGGAGACTTTTCTCTCCAAACACACAACACCGAAAAAAAATAGTGGCTGCCTATTTAACTTCCTCAACCACACCCTTGAGGTGGAGATATGGTGAGTAGGTGTCCAGCCCATCTCTCACCTACTGACAAAAACCCAAACCCTTGTAATAGTTGGTTAACTCCTTCAGCACATATCATGCTGTAGAGAAACTTATAGGTTTCTCAAATACAGACCAGTGACCCTGTCACATATTGCCACCCCTTCCGCCCAAACAGGGAATTTGGGAAAGAGCATCCGAGTTATCGTGTAACTTCCTGGGTCTATGCTGTATGTGGAAACTAAAATCTTGGAGGCCTAAGAACCACCTACTCACCTGGGAATTATTACCCTCCTTTTTTTCCCTTTACCATCTCAGATAGGCATGGTCTGACACTATTTTGAACCTCCAGCCTAGTAGGAAATATTTCAGTGTATCCACGGACCATTTTATGGCTAAGCACTGCTTCTCGACAGTGGCATAGATTTTCATGCAGGAAGAGAGTTTCCGGCTTAAATACAGAATAGGATGTTCTTTCCTATTTATTAGCTCAGTCAGCACGGCTCCCAACCTGACTTCAGAAGCATCTGTCTGGACCGCAAAATACTTTGCTGAAGTCCATTGCGATCTGATCCGTATGTTTACACAGAGCACGCTTCAGCTCCTGGAAAGCCATGTCTGTCTCAGCAGTTCATTTAACCATCGTCAATTAGGTGCCCTTAAGAAGATCCATCAATGGTGCCGAATCTTGGGATAAACTGACCGTAATATCCCACAATTTCAATAAACTCCCTCATTTGTTTCTTGCAAAGAGGTTGCAGCCACTTCTTAATCACCTCAACCTTGTTTATAAGTGGCTTGGTTTAGTCTCTCCCAACGATATAGCCTAAGTACTTGGTCTCTTCATTACCTATAGCACATATTTGGGGATTTATGGTGAACCCAGCTTTCCTCAAAGCATCCAGAACCAGCTGTACCTTTGTTAGATGACTACCCCAGTTAGGGCTGAAGACAACAACAATGTCATTAAGGAATGCTGTGGCATACTTTTTATGTGGAGCTAAGATCCAATCCATAGCCTTCTGGAAGGTAGCTGGGGCCCCCTGCAATCCAAAGGGCATTCTGGTGTATTGAAAACGCCCATCAGGCATGGAGAAGGCCATCTTCTCCTTAGCACTTTGGGACATGGATATCTGCCAGTAGCCCTTCGTCAGGTCGAGGATTGTAATGTACCTTGTGGGTCGAAGTCACTCAATGAATTGGTCTATGCCGGGCATCAGATATGCCTGAAAACTGGATACCTCATTCAGCCTGTGATAGTCATTACAAAACCGCCACTCACCATCAGGGTTTGGCACAAGGACGATGGTACTCGACCATCCACTTTTTGACTCCTCTATCAAACCAAGGTCTAGCATTCTCTTTACCTCATTTGATATTATCTCCCGGCATGTTTCTGGAATTCTATAGGGCTTGGGGTTCACCCTTACATTCAGCTCTGTCAACACGTCATGCTCCACCATCTGCGTATGCCCTGGCAACTCCAGTAACAGGTCATGGTTCTGCTGCAGCAGTTGCTGACACTGTTGCCTCTGGGCCAGCGTTAGTTTCTTTAATTGTGACATTACAGTATTATTTACTATTATAGTGTCATTTATTCCATGGCGCTTTACATGTGAGGAGGGGTATACATAATAAAAACAAAGTACAGTAATCTTAAACAAGTCACAATAGTACAGGAGGAGAGAGGACCCTGCCCGTGAGGGCTCACAATATACAAGGGATGGGTGAGGATGCAGTAGGCGAGGGTAGAGCTGGTCGTGCAGTGGCTTAGTCGACCGGTGGTTACTGCAGGTTGTAGGCTTGTTGGAAGAGTTAGGTCTACAGGTTCTTTTTGAAGGTTTCCATGGCAGGCGAGAGTCTGATTTGTTGTGGTAGAGTTCCAGAGTAGGGGTAATGCGTGGGAGAAATCTTATATGCGATTGTGGGAAGAAGAGATAAGAGGTTACCTGGTGGTGGTCCAGTGGTGGTCCCTGGTTCGTTGTGTGGCGCACGTCCCGAAGCACATTTCGGAACTCTATCCTTCGTCAGGGGATGACGCACTTTTGAACCAGAGAGGTTTAAGTACTGAACGGTGGCCAATGAGCAAAGATTAGGCAGAGGTTGGCGCATGCGCGGCCTGGAGGAATCTGGAAGCCACTGGAGCACAATGTCATGTAACCGATGCATCAGGCAGAAGACCCGGCGCATCAGACCCATAGAGATGCCAGTGTCAGATAGCTCCCGAAACGCAAGCCACGCACATGGTCGGTCTGAGTTTATGGATCATAGAGGCTGGATTTTGAGACAGGCCAAGCACCGTAAGTGCACAAAAATATAAGTAATGATGGAAGTATGCCGGAGGCACTTGTAAGATGGATAAAGGTGGGGAAAAAATTTTGTGAAAAAAGGAAGCAAACTACCAAATGGGACAATAAAGATCAAGGTAGACAGTAAAAAATAAAAAAAAAATATATATATATATATATATGAGAGTGTATAAAATGGAAGAAGTATCATTTCTTCTTGTGGAGAGTGATATGTTAAGCATGCCAAGTTGAGGAGACTTAAAGCTGCAATGCTCCTCTGGGAAATATGCAAATTGTCTCATCAGAGAGGAAGAGGACTAGAACTCTAGTGCCATCTATTGGAAGTAGCAATCCTAACAGTCAATGTCAACCCATTGGCACTGGAGCTCTAGTCCTCTTCCTTTCTGAAGAGACAATTTGCATAATTCCCAGAGAAGCATTACTGTGTGTGTGTGTGTGTGTGTGTGTGTGTGTGTGTGTGTGTGTGTGTGTGTGTGTGTGTGTGTGTGTGTGTGGGGGTGTGTGTGGGGGGGTGTGTGGGGGTGTGTGTGGGGGTGTGTGTGGGGGTGTGTGTGGGGGTGTGTGTGGGGGTGTGTGTGGGGGTGTGTGTGTGTGTATAAAGAAACCCAGCACCCCAGACCTTCACTTAAACTCGTTTTGTGTTTTCTTATTTCTGTATATAGTTACTGAGGAAGGCCAAATAGGCCGAAACGTTTATATTCTCCTTTGCTAATAAAAGGAGATTCACCTTCAGTTGCGTGCCAGGTTTAATTTATTTTCACTATAATACGGTGTGGGAACCTACCATGGCACCTCTTTCGGTAGTGCATACGCTATCTATCTCCATATACATCACCCCTTCGTATAGCACACCGATTGGTCATGACCTCACCAGTTTTTTCTTATAATGCGGAAGAAACTTCCAATATTATTGCCCAGTCCACTATCTCCAGCGACTTCCTCAAAATTCCACCCAGGGAAACTCGTGGGAGGGATCTAGAGAGGGAATTACGTCACCAGGTCAACAGTGAGCTACATTGCGCCACCTTGACTGAATACCTTAGAGTGCAGAGAATACCACGGGGCTTGAGGGTACCACTACGCCTGACCCTCTTCAGTGACTGTACAGAATACTGCTCCAAATTTGAGAAAATACTTAACAAGTGTTCATTTGATCTCATCACTTTAACCATAGAGCACCTGCACAAGGATATCGCATCTAGCTCTGAGTGTATTAAGAGCATAGAAACTCAATTGGCATCTGCCAGCACAATAGAAGAACTAAGCTCGCTCAAAGCTCAAATTCAAACCAACAGCGATCTACACAGAAGGGACACCGAGAGTAAGAAAAGGAACAAGTTTGCATGAGACACCGAAGATTACGAACTAGACCAGATCTAAAAATGGCGCTCAAAACCCTTCTCCAGATGGGCACCAATAAGAACTGGTTCCAGATCTTCCATGGATCTCTCTACTTTGGGATCGGAACAAGAGAGGAGAGAACTACCATCCACCAGTCGTTTTTTACAGAAAGGAAGGAGACGGAGATTGGCGTTATTACAGATGATGAGTGGGCTTCGATGCTGGAATGCATACCCAATTTTTCGCTTAGTAAGCCCAAACTACTCTCACAGCTCTAGGTCATTCACAGAATAAACAGGTCACCTGAAATGTTGTTTAAAATAGTTCTCAGAAATGATTCTGGATGTCTGGTGTGCGCCCAACAGGAAGCAGGAATATTGCACGTTACGGTCATGCCCGCATCTGCACTCATATTGGGGAGCAGTTTTGGGCCATATAGAATTAGCCTATGGGTGCGTGTTGACTAGTAATCCTCTCACCTGCATACTTGGATATGTAGATGAACTGTGTACTGTTAAGTCTGGGAAACTTGCCATAGCTCGATTACTATACAGGGCAAGAAAAGGGATCGCTAAAAACTGGATTTCTGCAACTCCCCCAATAGGCAGAGAGTTTATTAATCAAGCTGAGTCCCTCATCTCATTGGAAAACACCAAGCTTACCAGAAGCCGGTTTTTCCAGAGCCCATGACAGCACACCTGAGAAAGGGATCCGCCCAGCCAGGACAGGAAACCTACTGAAATAAAAGGGCGGTACCTCTCCCTCGCTTCAGTTGGTTTTCAGAGCATGAGAGGCCCCCCTGGTTAGTTCACATGGCAAACTACCACCACATCATAATAATAAACAAAAAACACCCAGCTAAAAGTGCACACCAAAGGGTGAAAAAAGGGGGGAAATATACAGGTGCTGTCATGGGCTCCAGAAAAACCAGCTACCGGTAAGTAACCTTGTATGTTTTCCCTTCCCCCATGACAGCACACCAGACAGATTTTTGGAGAAAGGAACACCTAAGGCTAGTTTCACACTAGCGTTAACTGCAATACGTCGCAAATGCGTCGTTTTTGCGAAACGCCGCATCCAGCAAAAGTTTTTGCTGGATACGTTGTTTCGTCATAGAGTAACATTAGCGACGCATTTGCGACGCATTTGCGACGCATTTCCAAACGGTGAATGCGTTTGGCGGCGTTTGGGCGTATGGTAGCGGTCCGTCGGGAGAAAAAAACGTTACATGTAACGTTTTTTGCTCCCGACGGTCCGCTTTTTCCGACCGCGCATGCGCAGTCGGAACTCCGCCCCCACCTCCCCGCACTTCCCCGCACATCACAATGGGGCAGCGGATGCGTGGGAAATATGCATCCGCTGCCCCCGTTGTGCGGCGGAGAACACACTAGCGTCGGGAACGTCGGCCCGACGCGCAGCGACGGGTTGTTCCCGACGCTAGTGTGAAAGTAGCCTTAGGGAGGGACCACCACTTGCAGCACCCTTCTACCAAAGGTAAGGTCAGTCAAGGAGGATAGATTCAGTCAGTAGTGTTTAAAGAAGGTAGACGGTGAGGACCAGGTAGCGGCCTTACATATCTCATCAATCGATACCTCAGCTTTCTCAGCCCAGGAAGTAGCCACAGCTCTGGTGGAGTGAGCCTTGATGCCTTCAGGGACCGGGGCACCACACGCAGCATAGGATAAGCTAATGGCCTCCCTAATCCATCTAGCAATAGTACTTTTGGACACCCCATATCCTTTCCTGCTACCCTGGAAAGCTACAAATAGGGACTGATCCTTCCTCTACTGACTGGTCAAAGATATGTACTGTAACATAGACCTTCTTACATCAAGTGTATGAAACTTTTCCTCTCCTGGATTTCTAGGATTATCACAAAACAAGGGTAATACAATCTCCTGACTCCTATGGAATTTAAGAACTACCTTAGGTAGATAAGCCGGATCTGGTCTTAGAACCACCCTGTCCTCTTATATCTGTGTGTATGGAGGGCAAATAGACAGGGCTTGCAAGTCACTCACCCTACGTGCAGATGTCAAAGCTACCAGTAGCACTGTTTTGAGAGTGAGAAGTTTTGCTGATAGTTCTTGCAAAGGCTCAAAAGGATTTCTAGTTAGAGTTTCTAAAACCAGCTTCAAATCCCAAGGGGGAATTTTCTGAATTACCACAGGTCTAGACCTACTACATGATTTAATAAAACGGGACACCCACCTATTGGAGGCTAAATTACAATTATATAAGGCTTCTAAAGCCGATACTTGTACTTTGAGCGTATTGGTTGCCAACCCTAGTTGTAATCCAATATAATAGAGCAAAAAAAGCCGCACAGCCTCCAATATCAGAGATGCAACAATCTCATGGAATACGAAGAAAACGACTGGACGTCTTTCATAGAAAGGAGGTGCTTGCGTTGATATAAAGTCTTTGAATAATGATTAGCAATAGAATGAACGCCACAGCACTCACCAGTCTTGCAGTTCAAGTGTCCTTTATTAGATCACACGAAAAAACATCTTCACGGCACGGGAGGGTAACAAAGTGCAGGAGTGCAACAGACGGAACGACGACGGCCGTTTCGCGCTAAGGAAAAGCGCTTCCACGGGTTTACAACCCTAGTTGTAAGCCTGCTTGTAGAAACTCTAAAATAGCACCCACAGGAGCCTCGTCCCCCATAGGTTGTCCCAAAAACTCTAGGAACCTCTTCCATGTCCTACCATAAATTCTTGATGTAAATCGGATTTCTACTTTTCAACAGGGTGGAGACTAGTCCTGGTGAGAATCCCTGCGGCTTAGTAATGCCCTCTCAAATTCCAGGCAGGTCCGGAACCTCTGGTAGAATCCATGGATCGGTTACCAACATCTGTATTAGGAGGGAGAACCACGGTCTTTTCTGCCAAAATGGAGCAATCAGAATCACCCTCGCTTGCTCCATTCTGATCTTTCTACTACCGGAATTAATGCTATTGGTGGAAACACGTAAGCGAGGCTGAATTTCCACGGTATTTGAAGGGCATCTACCACAAACGGGTTCCCTCTCGGGTCCAAAGAGCAGAACCTCTCCACCTTCCTGTTGTAAAGAGTGGCAAATAAGTCTATTACCGGTTTGCCCCAGGCCTGTACTATCTGTTGGAATACCCGGGGATTCAGCGACAATTCTCCGTTTTAGCCTTTTGCGACTTAGGTAGTCTGCTTTCGTGTTTTCGACCCCCTGTATGTGCAGAGCTGTGAGGGACAGTAGGTGTTGTTCTGCTAACTGGAGAAGGACAGATGTTGCCCCCATAAGGGAAAAGCACCTTGTTCCCCCCTGGTTGTTGATATAGGCTACCACTGCATAATTGTTGGACATAACTCTGGTATGACAACCCTGAAGGATAGGGAGGAAATGTTGTACAGCTCTTTCTACAGCCCATAACTTTTACATTGGATGTCTGATGTCTTTCTGGTTGGGACCAGGACCCCTGTATCGAGAGGGTCCCTAGATGTGCACCCCATCCCGTACCACTTACGTCCATTGTGATCACGACCTCTATCGGAGTTAACCACTGAACCATTGATGTCAAATGATCCCTTACAGACCACCAGATTAAGGAATCTCTCACGCTTACTGAAAGGTGTACTATTCCCTCTAAATGCCCTTTTAACAATTTTTGTGTTGACAGGACCTCCCACTGTAATTGTCTGAGGTGAAATTGTGCCCATTTTACAGCGGGTATACAGGATGTTAGTGATCCTAACAGGGACATTGCCTTTCTTAGTGTCATTACAGGCTGCTGTATTGCCAATTCCACAAGATTCTCTATTTTGATTATTTTGTTCTCCGGTAGGAGAGCTGGCGTGTGGAACCTAGAACCAACCCCAGGAAGGACTGAACTTTCTCTGGTGTTAATCTCGACTTGATAACATTAATTTTCCAACCCAATACTGCTAGGGTAGTAGTTACCTCCTCTATTTGTGCAAGACAGTGATCCACCGATCTCCCTATTATAAGGAAGTCTAGGTACGGGACAATGACTCTCTCAAGAACGGAGGAAGGACATGACTTCTGACATTAATTTGGTGAATATTCTTGGCATTCGGGAACAACATTTTTATCGCTGTTTACCGACTCCATTTTGAAGGAGTAATTTATCACTGACTGATTGAGTTTCCTCAAGTGACAATAGTCCTTAGCGAATCATCTGGTTTCCGTATCAAAAAGAGAGGGGAATAAAAACCTCTTCCTTCCTCTTCCCTCGGAACTTCTACTAGAACCCGTTTTAGTACTAGCTCCAATACCTCTGCTTCCAAAGCTAGTTGTTCCTCCGGGAATTTTCAGTTGGGTGTCAACACAATAGTCTGTCGAGGTGGATGAATAAAGTATCTTTAGGCCGTCTTTGACGACACTCAATACCCAACGACTGGGGGAAATATTTACCCAGGCGGGGAAAAAGAGTCTTCCCCCTACCTCTGGCCTGGCGTCATTGGGAGGGCTTTTTTGCTGATGTGGAGGGTCCCTTAAACATGTACCCAGATCCTTTTCTGTATCTAAAGTCCCAGTTTCTTCTATCTGCCAGAGGGGGGGAGGGGCACCTCTATTAAAATTTTCCTCTCCGAAAATAAGGCCTTCTGATATCCACTGGGAAGCGAGGGAAACCCTTTTTCCTATCGCCGGCATTCTCTAAAATGTCTTCCAGCTTCTGACCAAAGAGGAATTTGCTGTCACACGGGATGGAACAAAGTATATTTTTTGAGGGCAAGTCACCCGGGCACCCCTTTAACCACAAGGCACGTCTAGCTGCATTAGACAATCCTGCTGCCCTAGCTGCTAGTCTAAGGCTAAGTTCACACTGCGTTAGTGCAATACGTTCAACATATCCGTTAAACGGACTGCACTAACGCAAGTGTCAGCGCTTGCACAGCGCTAGCGCAGATGGAGCTCCTGCTAGCTCCATCTGTGCTAGCAGTGACGGACCCGGAAACGCTGCAGCCCGCGTCTCGGGTCCGTCACTCAAATGACGGCACATCGCTAGCGCACGCCCATTGTGGGCGTGCGCTAGCGATGCGTTTGCCGTTGAAAGTAATGGCGGCGTTAACGGACTACGTTACACCGCGTTATGCCGCGGTGTAACGTAGTCCGTTAAACGGGTTCACACAACGCAGTGTGAACCTAGCTTTACAGAGTCTGCTGAGGAATCTGCTATGAAAGCTGCCGCTCCTTGTACCATTGCCATATTGGCTAGGACCTCTTCTCTTGGCACCTTAGATTTCAATTGATCCTCTATTTGTTCCAGCCAGACTTTAACCCCTTTACCCCCAAGGGTGGTTTGCACGTTAATGACCGGGCCAATTTTTACAATTCTGACCACTGTCCCTTTATGAGATTATAACTCTGGAACGCTTCAACGGATCCTGGTGATTCTGACACTGTTTTCTCGTGACATATTGTACTTCATGTTAGTGGTAAAATTTCTTTGATATTACGTGCGTTTATTTGTGAAAAAAACAAATTTGGCGAAAATTTCGCAATTTTCCAACTTTGAATTTTTATGTAATTAAATCACAGAGCTATGTCACACAAAATACTTAATAAGTAACATTTCCCACATGTCTAACTTACATCAGCACAATTTTGGAACCAAATTTTTTTCTTAGGGAGTTATAAGGGTTAAAAGTTGACCAGCAATTTCTCATTTTTACACCATTTTTTTTTAGGGACCACATCTCATTTGAAGTCATTTTCAGGGGTCTATATGATAGAAAATAACCAAGTGACACCATTCTAAAAACTGCACCCCTCAAGGTGCTCAAAACCACATTCAAGAAGATTATTAACCCTTCAGGTGTTTCACAGGAATTTTTGGAATGTTTAAATAAAAATAAACATTTAACTTTTTCACAAAAAATTTACTTCAGCTCCAATTTGTTTTATTTTACCAAGGGTAACAGGAGAAAATGGACACCAAAAGTTGTTGTACAATTTGTCCTGAGTACCGATACCCCATGTGTGGGGGTAAACCACTGGTTGGGCGCATGGCAGAGCTCGGAAGCGAAGGAGCGCCATTTGACTTTTCAATGCAAAATTGACTGGAATTGAGATGGGACGCCATGTTGCGTTTGGAGAGCCCCTGATGTGCCTAAACATTGAAACCCCCCACAAGTGACACCATTTTGGAAAGTAGACCCCCTAAGGAACTTATCTAGATGTGTGGTGAGCACTTTGACCCATTAAGTGATTCACAGAAGTTTATAATGCAGAGCCGTAAAAATCAAAAAAATCATATTTTTTCACAAAAATGATCTTTTCGCCCCCAATTTTTTATTTTCCCAAGGGTAAGAGAAGAAATTGGACCACAAAAGTTATTGTCCAATTTGTCCTGAGTACGCCGATACCCCATATGTGGGGGTAAACCACTGTTTGGGCGCATGGGAGAGCTCGGAAGGGAAGGAGTGCCGTTTGACTTTTCAATTCAAAATTTACAGGAATTGAGATGGGACGCCATGTTGCGTTTAGAGAGCCACTGATGTGCCTAAACATTGAAACCCCCCACAAGTGACACCATATTGGAAACTAGACCCCCCAAGGAACTTATCTAGATGGGTTGAGAACTTTGAACCCCCAAGTGTTTCACTACAGTTTATAACGCAGAGCCGTGAAAATAAAAAATCCTTTTTTTTTTTTTCCACAAAAATAATTTTTTAGCCCTCAGTTTTGTATTTTCCCAAGGGTAACAGGAGAAATTGGACCCCAAAAGTTGTTGTCCAATGTGTCCTGATTACGCTGATACCCCATATGTTGGGGTAAACCCCTGTTTAGGCGCACGGGAGAGCTCGGAAGGGAAGGAGCACTGTTTTACTTTTTCAATGCAGAATTGGCTGGAATTGAGATCGGATGCCATGTCGCGTTTGGAGAGCCCCTGATGTGCCTAAACAGTGGAAACCCCCCAATTATAACTGAAACCCTAATCCAAACATATCCCTAACCCTAATCCCAACGGTAACCCTCACCACACCCCTAACCCTGACACAGCCCTAACCCTAATCCCAACCCTATTCCCAACCGTAAATGTAATCCAAACCCTAACTTTAGCCCCAACCCTAACTGTAGCCTTAACCCTAGCCCCAACCCTAACTGTAGCCTTAACCCTAGCCCTAACCCTAGCCCCAACCCTAACCCTAACGGGAAAATAGAAATAAATACATTTAAATTTTTCGCTAACTAAGGGGGTGATGAAGGGGGGTTTGATTTACTTTTATAGCGGGTTTTTTTAGCGGATTTTTATGATTGGCAGCCGCCACACACTGAAAGACGCTTTTTATTGCAAAAAATATTTTTGGCGTTACCACATTTTGAGAGCTATAATTTTTCCATATTTTGGTCCAGAGTCATGTGAGGTCTTGTTTTTTGCGGGACGAGTTGACGTTTTTATTGGTAAAATTTTCGGGCACGTGACATTTTTTGATCGCTTTTTATTCTGATTTTTGTGAGGCAGAATGACCAAAAACCAGCTATTCATGAATTTCTTTTGGGGGAGGCGTTTATACCGTTCCGCTTTTGGTAAAATGGATAAAGCAGTTTTATTCTTCGGGTCAGTACGATTACAGCGATACCTCATTTATATCATTATTTTATGTTTTGGCGCTCTTATAGGATAAAAACCATTTTATAGAAAAAATTATTTTTGCATCGCGTTATTCTGAGGACTATAACTTTTTTTATTTTTTCTTTGATGATGCTGTATGGCGGCTCGTTTTTTGCGGGACAAGATGACGTTTTCAGCGGTACTATGGTTATTTATATCCGAGTTTTTGATCGCGTATTATTCCACTTTTTGTTTGGCGGTATGATAAAAAAGCGTTTTTTGCCTTATTTTTGCGGTGTTCACTGAAGGGGTTAACTAGTGGGACAGCTTTATAGGTCGGGTCGTTACGGACGCTGCGATACTAAATATGTGTACTTTTATTGTTTTTTTTTATTTAGATAAAGAAATGTATTTATAGGAACTAATATATATATATATATATATATATATATATATATATATATATATATATATATATTTTTTTTTTAGACATGTGAATATTCTTTTTTTCACACTATAACATTGCCCCAGGGGGGGGCATCATGTTATAGTGTAAGATCACTGATCTGACACTGCTATGCACTTTGTCAGATCGGCGATCTGACGTGCACAGATCCAGGCTTCCCGGCGCCTGCTCTGAGCAGGCGCTGTGAAGCCACCTCCTGCAGGGAGGAGGTAAGAGACCCCCCTTGGAGCAACGCGATCACATCGCGTTGCTCCGGGGGTCTCAGGGAAGCACGCAGGGAGCCCCCTCCCTGCGCGATGCTACCCTATACCGCCGGAACAATGTGATCATGTTTGATCGCAGTGTGCCGGGGGTTAATGTGCCAGGGGCGGTCCGTGACCGCTCCTGGCACAGAGCCGGATGTCAACTGCGAGTCAGCTGACACCCGGCCGATCGCATAACGTACTATCCCGTAGGTGGTCATACGGGCCCACCCCACCTCGACGGGATAGTACGTCTAATGTCAGAAAGGGGTTAATGGAGCAGGCAACACATGTCCCAGCTATTGCCGGTTTTAGACCTCCTGCGGCCGCCTCCCAGGTGTGTTTTAAGAACGCATCCGCCTTCTTGTCTAATGGGTCTCTTAACATGCCCAAGTGCTCTAAGGGTAGGGATGACTTGTTAGATGACCTAGCCACCGCACCATAAATTTTAGAGACTTTATCCCACACTTCTGAATCCTTGTCCTCGAAGGGATACCATCTTATAGAAGATGAGGAGAGGCTACCAGATTTCTCAGGCTTCTTCCACTCCTCTATAAGGGCTTTTACTCTACCATTGACTGGGAATGTACGCTTCCTTTTCTCCTCCAAACATAACGTCCTCTACTGATCTAGTCGCTTTCTCATCCTTTAGGCCCATTATAGCCCTGACTGATTTCACCAGTTTATGTTTTCAGTTAGAAAGCATGGTCGGCCCCCAACATTACTATCTGAAGAGGAGCCAGAGGACATGGAAGAGGAGGGAAAGGGAGACAGAAGTTCCTCCTGATATTCCTCGCCAGAGGCATCAGAATCCGTAATAGGCTCTAGGCTTTTGCTACTCTTCTTTTTAAGGACTGATTTTAAAGAGCCTTTAACTTCTGCCCTAATCATGGCCCTGAGGCTAGAGGCAAAGTCAGGGGTTTCATCCTGAATAGTCTTTTAGATACAGTCCACGCAGATTTTTCTGCCACTGGACTGCTAGCGGGATTTTACAGAGGACACATTCTTTGGTCTTTGACTTAGTACTAGCTTTTCTCGGCGCCTGGCAAGTAAGCAGAAAATGTAGCCCATTACCACCAAGGCGACATTCACAAAGATCACTCACCACTCGCTGACAATCAAGGGTACCGGATTTTGAGACTGATCAGGAGCACGGACGTCTCTCCTAGAAGCTGAGGAGTCCTGCGACCTCCGGTCAGGGCGACTGCCGCTTCTTCCACTTGAGCGGCTACTCCTCTTAGTATGCTGGTGACCAGGAATAGCACTTGGTAAGGGCTCTTGCTGCTGCTGTAATGGCTGCTGCTGTTGCTCCAATCTTCCATAATGGAGAGAGCTATAGATGTGAGCACTTACTCTGTGGATTCACCACCTTTTAAAGGGTGATCCACCCTGCTCACCGCCTCTTCCGGTAATCATTTCGCTCCTCCCCCACACCCCACCGGGAAACGCCAAAAGGCCCTGTATCCCGGCCGGCGTCCATCCATGGGCGCCGCCATCTTGGGTCCGACACGCAGCACTGGCGTCACGCGGGCATGCCCATTCCCAGCATGCCTTGCGCGCCACGCCCACCCGGAAGTTAGGCCTAGAGCTAAAGGCGGCCGGCAGAGGGGGGAGAGAGCGGCGTGCCGCAGAAGAGCCTCAGGACCCCGGACTGCGCTGGACCGACGCCCTCACATGCGCGAAAACCCCACAGGACCTGTGAATGGCCCTCCACAGCCTGAAGGCAGGCATACAGGCGCTCTGCCTGTTCTTCCAGTGCCGAGACAGGAGTGGGTGAGTGTAAATCTTCAAAAAAAAAAAACAGCCGTCATTTCAGCACTAGGGCTCCCATCAGGACAGGAAACCCAACTGAAGTGAGGGAGAGGTACCGCCCTTTTATTTCAGTAGTTTCCTGTCCTGGCTGGGCGGATCCCTCTCTCAGGTGTGCTGTCATGGGGGAAGGGAAAAGTGGGTATATCTCAAAAGGGATAGACGTAAATATATTGATAAATTATGGGGTCCCAGGCTTGGCGGTAACCAGCTATCAGCCTTGATAGGATCTTGTTAGATGTATATCAGTTGCTATGGAATCACTACGCGTTGTGTTTACAAATGCCAATCAGCTGTGTGACAACAAAAAGTAGGGCTTGCTGGGAATAAATTAATATTAATTATAGTGACATTGTGTATGGCTGCATGACATTGTTCAGTATATAACCAAAGTAGCACTCTGTAGCGCTATGGCATGCACATGTGAAATGTATGAAATCTGAATTGCATTAATGTTCTAGAAAATTAGAAAAATTTAGAATACTTAGCATATAAATCGGCCAATTCAGGTGTACTCGGCACATGGATGGCTACTCTTCCAAACAGAAAACATGCATTTACCAAGAGTACCCATCTCCATATATAACCAACAAATAAAGGTGTTTTTAATTACAGAAGAATCCTACCTTCCCATATAAATATAGGATTTAGCTCAAGAGAGGATTCACATTAGGCAGGTTCCCAGCAACAAGAATCGCTTTATTGTGGCTGTCGGGTACACAGGAATTGGCCAATTTATGCTCCAGGTATTCTCAATTTGTCTAATTTTTCTAGAGCAGTAATGCAATTCAATAATTTCAGGTTTGAAAGCTATAGCACTGGCAGAGTGCTACTTTGTTATATATGGAGATGGCCAAGCTTAGTAAGCAACTGTTCACACCCGTTTTCTGTTTGGATGTGCCGCTCAGATTTGTTCAGTATGTATACATGCTCAGGTGGTGAAGTTTTCCCATTAAACAGTGCATTTACACTAAATCTCACTCTGCCAGAGAACGGTGCTCAATGTGAATTATATCCACTACTTTAGGAAACAATAGGGGCACAAGGCTGCATATTAATCACGGTGATGAGGTCATCCCTTTAAGAAGCCTGGAGCAACAATATGCTTTGTGCGGAAAGAAAAAGCAGCATAAAAACCTCATTCATCTATTACTGTATCACCACTTATCTGCAGCAGCAGTACGAATAAACTGCAGAGGATCTGTATTTGTGCATAAGATTTTAAGAACTTAAAAATAAAATAAGTGAACACCTTCTTTACCCTCTTTCCTGACCAGACCAAGATTTTCAAGCCCGACATGTCATTTTATGTGGCTCACTGGATAGCACTGCGGCGCTGGAGTCCTGGGTTCAAATTCCACCAAGGACAACATCTACAAGAAGTTTGTATGTTCTCCCCATGTTTGCGTGGGTTTCCCGGTTTCCTCCTACGTTCCAAAGACATACTGATAGGGAATTTAGATTGTGAGCCCCAGTGGGGACAGTAATGATAATACATGTAAAGCACTGTGGAATTCATGGCGCTATATAAAAGTGAGGAAAATAAGTAAACAAAAAAAAAAAGCTTCTACATATCAAAATATTTCATATTTTATGACACATTGTACTTTATATTTGTGATAAAAAATGTATGCAAATCATATAAACCTAATATCAGAAATTTCTATAGACCCAAAACAGCAGAAATCACTGACAAGTGACCTCTTTTTGGAAAATACATGCCTCAAGTAACTATAAAAAGGATGCAGTGACCATTTTGGACATGCAGGTGCTTCACAAAAGTTTATAACATGGAGACAAATTTCACATTCGTCACAAAAACTGTGCTTTACTTCTGAGGCTATGTGCACACGTTCAGGAATTTTCGCATTTTTTGGCGGTTTTCCGCATAAAAAACGCTAAGAAAAAAAAGTTTTAATTTTCACAAGGGTTACTAGGAGAAGATGGACTTTAAAATATATTACACAATTTCTCCCCCAGATGATGCCTGAAAATACCATTTGGACACAGCGTGGGAAAGGGAACAATGCGGATGACGGACCTGAATGGGGCTTGGTTATGGTAAGAGTTTAAGATGTTTAACCCCTTCATGACCTTGGGATTTTCCGTTTTTCTGTGTTCGTTTTTTGCTCCTCTTCTTGCCAGAGCCATAACTTTTTTATTTTTCAGTCAATATGGCCATGTGAGGGCTTATTTTTTGCGAAACAAGTTGTACTTTTGAACGACATCATTGGTTTTAGCATGCCGTGTACTAGAAAACAGGAAAAAAATTCCAAGTGCGGTGAAATTGCAAAAAAAAAAATGCAATCACACTTGTTTTTGGATTGGCTTTTTACTAGGTTCACTAAATGCTAAAACTAACCAGCCATTATGATTCTCCAGGTCATTACGAGTTCATAGACACCAAACATGTCTAGGTTCTCTTATCTAAGTGGTGAAAAAAAATTCCAAACTATTTTCCGATACCCGTAGCGTCTCCATTTTTCATGATCTGGGGTTGGGTGAGGGCTTATTTTTTGCGTGCTGAGCTGGCGTTTTAAAAGATAGCATTTTGGTGCAGATACGTTCTTTTGATCGCCCGTTACTGCATTTTAATGCAATGTCGCGGTGACCAAAAAAAAGTAATTCTGGAGTTTTGATTTTTTTTCTCGCTACGCCGTTTAGCGATCAGGTTAATTTTTTTTTATTCATAGATCGGGCGATTCTGAAAGCGGCGATACCAAATATGTGTAGGCTTGATTTTTTTTATTGACTTATTTTGAATGGGACGAAAGGGGGGCGATTTAAACTTTTATATTTTTTTCTCATTTTTTTTTTTTACTTTTGCCATGCTTCAATAGCCTCTATGGGAGGCTAGAAGCCGGCACCACTCGATCGGCTCTGCTACATAGCAGCGATCATCAGATCACTGCTATGCAGCAGAAATGCAGGTGTGCTATGAGCGCCGACCACAGGGGGCGCTCACAGCAGGCCGGCATCAGTAACCATAGAGGTCTCAAGAACCTCTATGGTTACCATTCTGACGCATCGCTGACCCCTGATCATGTGACGGGGGTCGGCGATGCGCTCATTTCCAGCCGCCCGGAAGCGCTGGTTAAATGCCGCTGTCAGCATTTGACAGCGGCAGGTGAATCGCGATTTCACCCGCCGCTATTCCGGGCACATGTCAGCTGTTCAAAACACCGCTGGAGCCCTGCTTTAAAGCGCGGTATCTGACCTCGGACGTACTATTCCGTCCGAGGTCAGAAAGAGGTTAATGCCATTTTGGGATAATGTGTAATTCGGGCAGAACCATTCATTACAATGGAGACAGACAGATATCCTAAGCTCCATTTGTCCTCTGTTCAGGCGGTGCCCAATGTTGTAAAGATGCACAAAAGCAATTGAGTGTTTTTGTGCATGACTAAAAAGATGGCACCACATCAGTACAGAGGTAGCTGGAGTCAACAAAGATCATACAGACCACAAAACTTAATCTGCTTCATAATAGTCAATGATATCAGTTGGAGTGTGTTTAAAATTTCGAAAAACTGGATTCAAAAGAAACATAAGAGATCAGCATAGAGTACAGGATAAATGTAAACAGTTGTACTCCAATTTTTTCGAGACAGAATGAACAAACAAAGCAGCTTAGGATTTTTTTTATGCTAATCATTATGCAATACAAGTTTTTTTTTATGTCAGTAATATTATGACGATACCAGATTTATTTTTTTGTACTTTGCTACTTTTACAAAAGATTTTTTTTTGCAAAAATTAAACATTTTGCTTTGCCATATTTTGAAAGCTATGACTTATTTTTCTGCGGAAAGAGCTCTGTAAGGGCAAGTTGAAGGGGTTTTTTTTTCCCCCATACCATTTAGGCCACGTTCACACTTTGCGGCGTCCCTCTGCGGGTTCTCCCGCAGCGGAATTGATAAATCTGCAGGGCAAAACCGCTGCGGTTATCCCTGCAGATTTATCGCGGTTTGTTTTGCGATTTCCGCTGCGGGATTACTCCTATACTATTGATGCTGCATATGCAGCAATATGCAGCATCAATAGTAATGTTAAAAATAATAAAAATTGGTTATACTCACCCTCCGATGTCCGGATCTCCTCGGCGCTGCACGCAGCGCTCCGGTTCCAAAGATGCTGTGCCGAGAAGGACCTTCGTGACGTCACGGTCATGTGACCCGGGCGTCATCACGGTCATGTGACCGCGACGTCACCGCAGGTCCTGTTCGCACAGCAACTCTGACCGGCCGGCCGCGTGCAGCGCTGAGAGGTGAGTATAACATGATTTTTTATTTTTATTCTTTTTTTTTACCCCAAATATGGTTCCCAGGGCCTGGAGGAGAGTCTCCTCTCCTCCACCCCGGGTACCATCTGCACATGATCCGCTTACTTCCCGCAACGTGGGCACAGCCCCATGCGGGAAGTAAGTGGTTCAATGCATTCCTATGGGTGCAGAATCGCAGCGATTCTGCACAAAGAAGTGACATGCTGCGGGTTTTAAACCGCTGCGTTTCTGCGCGGTTTTTTCCAGCAGCATGTGCACAGCGGTTTGCGGTTTCCATAGGGTTTGCATGTAAATGGAAACGCTATGGAAACTGCTGTGGACCCGCAGCATCAAAATCGCCGCGGTTCCGCGGTAAAAACCTTAAAGTGTGAACATGGCCTTAGGACTACATAACATTTTTACAAATCCCTATTCGAATTTTTGGAAGACTGAATGAACAAAAATGGCTATTCCCAAATTATTATTTTAGACCTTTCACAGCATGGCAAGTGATGACTTATTTTATTCTTCAGGTCAGTATAATTATAGAGATACTACATTTATAATATTTAGGTTTTGCTACATAAGCACACAACTTGGTTACAAAAAGTAGATTGCATCAAAATTTGTAGAGCTGTAAATTTTATTGCCTACAGAGCAAGATTTTTTTTTTTCCATGACTATTCTATACTTATGACTTTTTGACTATTTTATTATACGGCGTTTTTGATTTTAATTTTATTTTTTTATGTAAAAGTTAAATGACAATTTTATATTTCAGGCAATTCCACAAGCATCTGAATTTATATGACAAATGGGACTTTAATGGTGAAACAGTTTTCCATAATTTTTTTTTTTACGGATTTTTAACGCTGTCAGTTAAGCCAAGCTTCTGCTGTGACCACGTCGAGCAAATCTCCTCTATCCACATGATAACGATGAAGTACCGCCGCCTTAATCAATATGATTTACAGTACATGTGCCGCACATGTAGGAAAGGGGTAAAAGGGTACCATGTATAGACATACAGTAGTTTAGATTGCCCATATTCACCTACTGTAAAAAAAAATTAAAATGAAAAAAAAAAGTGTACATACAGTAGAAAAAAAAAAGGCATGATAAAGTATACCAGCCTAAGCTTAAAGGGCCACTGTCACCCTCCTCCAGCCGTTATAAACTAAAAGAGCCACCTTGTGCAGCAGTAATGCTGTATTCTAACAAGGTGGCTCTTTTAGTTTTAGGTCCAAGTATACCCCCAAAAAAGCGATTTGATACTTAGCCATAATTGGTGTCTCTAGCCACGTAGGCTGGTCCTCCCTCCCCAGCTCGAAACGCTCCTCTGCCGTCACTCACATCTTCTTGGTCTTTCTGCGCCGCCCCCTCAGCGCTGTTTACGTTTTCAAACCGGCGCCTGCGCTGTGTAGTACTGTTCAAAGCAGGCGCAGTGTGAAAGCCTGGCTTGGACGCCTGCGCAGAACAGTACTACACAGCGCAGGCGCCGGTTTGAAAACGTAAACAGCGCTGAGGGGGGCGGCGCAGAAAGACCAAGAAGATGTGAGTGACGGCAGAGGAGCGTTTCGAGCTGGGGAGGGAGGACCAGCCTACGTGGCTAGAGACACCAATTATGGCTAAGTATCAAATCGCTTTTTTTGGTGTATACTTGAACCTAAAACTAAAAGAGCCACCTTGTTAGAATGCAGCATTACTGCTGCACAAGGTGGCTCTTTTAGTTTATAACGGCTGGAGGGGGGTGACAGTGGCCCTTTAAACACAAAAGAAACCCAACACTATTTTGGCCTCCATTAGGGGAGTAGGCTGCTATAGATGTGTTTGTCCTATGCACCTGTGAAGTATGTATATCAAAACAGACCCCAAAGTGCTGTGTGAAACCACCAGTACAAGCAAAGTAATGGGTATGTATATGTTGTAAAATGTCGATGGTTGATATAATTATTATATTAGGGGAAACGTCCACATTTTTGGCGTGTGTGTCTAGTGTTCGGGAAAAAAAAAAAAAAAAACCTACCTAAAAAAACTTTATTGCTGTCTGTGCAAAGGTTTCACATGCATTCGAATCAGACTAGCACAAAACTTAAAAATAAGAAAACAAAAATATATATATATTTATAACATTCAACCCCCTGTTCACATTTACCAATTTCAATCACAAACAAATGAACAGGATAGGAAGCCAAATGGGTTAAATAAATTGCCCTTCCCTTTGTTAAATCTTTACAAAATAAAAAAGGCAGGACTGTAGAGAGGGACAAAGAATAAACTAGGAAAGGGTACGATTCTGGTGCAGGGGCATATTCTGGTAATATATGTCGCAGTGGCAGATAACACTAGCCCTTCCACGAGGGACGCCAGGCGGGCCCCAATGGCATTTTAAGATTATTATTGTACAGTGTGAACAAAAGACTGGTAAAAACACACAAGTGCATTGGGCTTGTGACGTTCTCTCTTGCAGGGTTGCTGGGTACAACTCATCCTTCTTTGGTGCATACTACAGTGACTTTCAGATCTCCATATTGTGCACATATATTCTGCCGAGGAAATGTTCCACCTTCATAAAAACAAAGCCAACTGTAGACTCCTAATGCGCGGAGGTCATAGAATGCACCAGCCTATCCGGGTGAATGTCCGTGCGCTGTCCCATTGCCCCTTTGTGCCCGGGTCATTTCATCAGTCTCCGGTGACCTGTGTGGCTTGTCCATCAGTTGCTTGGCCGCTTGACTGGATGAACAAGGGCTGTGTAATATCCTGACCAGCAGGCATGGTAACTTGCTGGATCTGATATAATTGCTGGAAAACAGAAAATGGGTATCATAAGCATCCATAATTGGCCCGGGACAATTTAATAAGCTTTACACCCATTGTGGATGTTACCTGTCCGTCAGTGAACTGGCTGAATTGCTGTTGGCCTTGCTGCACCTCTGCTTGCGCTATCTAGAATGAAAAAGCAAAGACATCACATCTACGGCACAATCACTTCAGACAACCATTTCAACACACCTGGAATTATTTATATGGTTTTTCAATGCTGTTTTGGATGAAACAAAATCTAACCTCAGAATTGACCCATTAGCCAAGGATGAGACTCTGCGGCTGACCAAAGGCCAAACATTGTGAAACAAAGCCAAGTGTGGTCTCCCCAATTAAGGCTTTTAAAGTTGATCTTTGCATTTTTCTTTTTTGGTGCAAATGAAAAATTAATAATTTCTTGTCACCAAGACATTTTGTCTGCCCATAAAAGACTAAATAGCAGGGCTGTGGAGTCGGTGTCCATTTTGGTGGAGTCTGTATGAAATGGACCAACTCCTAAAATATATAATACCTTGGGTACAGTAGCAAAATGAAGGATGTGCTGAATATTTTTTCCTAATTTGAGAAAGTTATGAAATGTCCTATAAATGTTTGTTCTGTTAAGGATCTGAGGATCTCGGCTTTTAGCTGAGATGAATCTGTGCTGCACTTTATGTACATGCTCAGTGGTGACCGGTACTGTGGGGTCCGAGTCAGGTAATTTGAGGGGTTGGAGCCGGAGGTTTGGCTTAAAGACTCCACAGCCTTGGTAAATAGTAAGCCATAACTGCATAGGAAAAAAATGAAGGAAAAAAATAAAAGACACGGATCACACTCAAAAAATGATAATCATACAATGATCTACTGTGGCCAAGCAGAAATGTACAAAACTGAACATGGAGGTTCTTAGTTTAACATTCTGATCAGACAGTATGAAGCCCACTGCCATGTCACAGGGAACCTCTCAGTGGGTCCCTAGCCTAAAAGGTGCAGCGTCATGCACCGACCACCACTAGAGACACCAGCAGGGGAGTGTCCTGGTGCCCCACAGCGCCTATGCAGAGAGGCATAGCCCCCATGGCTCAAGCCACAAGAACAGCAGCAATGGCTGCAACATTGCACCAACACCAATTGAAAAAGAGGTGAAAATCTCACCTTCCACATATTCTCAGGCTGAGCTGATAAAAATAGGTGGAACTCCTCTAGTAGTCTCCTGATAATTAAAAATCAACCAGGGACAAATGGGAGGAATGCTAGTCTAAGCACAAGGACAAAAATATTTGCTGTAGGAATGTAAGGCATTAAGTGTACAAGTAGTGACCATTGTTGCAGTGGTGGTTGGCACATGCTATTGCACCTTTAAGGTCAGGGATGCGCTGAGAGTTGGTTATTTGGCAGTGGGCTTCATACAGTGATCAGATTATTAACCCCTTCATGACATTGACATTTATGTTATATGTCATGTCCCTGACTTTGATGCAGGCACCGAGTCCACATCTTCCCCTGCACATGACAGACAATCATGTTTTTTATTTTTGTTTTATTACAGGAAACGAGGGAGTCAATGGAATGGGCGTTAGCTGAGTATAACTGTTATTTTTAAATAAAAAATATAAAATGGTGTTTTGTTTTGATTTCAAATAAATGACTTTATTCCGGCTGTGTCTTTATTTACCATTAAACTACAGGATTAGTGATGGATAAGTGTCTTAGGCCTCTTTCACACTTCCGTCTTTCTTTTTCTGTCACAATCCGTCATTTTGTGAAAAAAACGGATCCAGCAAATGTTGCTGCTGGATCCGTTTTTTTTTCTCATAGACTTGTATTAGCGACGGACTGTGACAGATAGTCATCTGTTTTATCTGTCGTGCGCTGGATCCGTCATAAAATTGCTGTCCGTCGGGGAGGGACAACGCACAGAGGAACATTTTTTTTCAGTACGTCAGAAAAAAAAAAAAAATCACTCAGCGATGGATCCTGCGCTGCCAATCGTTGGCTATAATGGAAGCCTATGGACGCAGGATCCGTGAAAAGCAGGAATCCAGCGACGGATGCAGTCTTTTCAAACTGAGCATGCGAGGAAAATTTCTCATCAGGGAAATTCTCTCTCGCTCACTCTCTCTCTCTCTTTTTACTATTGATGACGCCAATGCAGCATCATTAGTAAAAATATAGAATATTAAAAATAATTAAAAAAAAATCATGATATTCTTACCTTCCGGCATCCTGCGCAGCCCCTGCAGCCTTCCCAGTGCTCGCATTCCCAGTGATGCATAGCGAAATGACCCGATGATGTAGCGGTCTCGCAAGACCACTAAATCACAGGTCATTGTCTCGCTATGCATCACTGGGAACGGAGCATCGGCAAGGCTGCGGGGGGCTGCGCGGGACGCAGGAAGGTAAGAATATCACAATTTTTAACTTTTTTAACATGGGTTGTGTTGTGAATGCGTTTTCGCAGCAAAAAAATGGAAAAGGAAAGGAAAAAAAAATTATTCATGACCTTGAGAGCTTCTATTTTTGTGCTTTCGTCGTGAAGGGGAGAATAAATGTGGAGCCTGTGTGTTTCCAAAGTGAAAGGTTTGGCAGAGAACATCAAGAATCTAAGGTGCAGAATGTCACTGAAAATCTACCTTGACTTTTTTTATCTGGACTTCATTCCTTAAAACTTGGAATCTGTGGCTAACCAACAGAACCAATGCCTTACGAAAGACAATCTCCCAATGATCCACAGTAACAAGTCTCAACAAATGGAAACCTAAGTTCCAAATTAAGTCAATTTGGTAAATTCTTATATTCTAACATTTAAAAAGTATTTCAGTGGATTAACTGGATGTAAATATTCCTGAATTGCTAAAGCAGTTGCCCAGTATAACAGGTTTTTTTTTTGCAACGGGATCAGAGTAGTTAAATCAAAAATCCCCAAATATCAGAAAAGAATTTATCAAATAACTTCTCAATATACAATGACCACATATAACCCTTGCTATGAATCAAAAATCAAGAAAGGGTCAGAGAGTTTCTAGAATATTTAACAAAATTTATTACATCAAAATTGAATAGTAACATAAAATACAGAAAGTGACACTAATAGCGGGGTAATGAGAAGATAATAATTAATACATCATAGGTTGCATTGTATATACAGAATTATTTTAAATTTATTGGTCCAATTAGGAATCCAAATCTAAAAAATTGCTTCATGTATCAAATTTGTAGTATAATAATTAAAAATAATACTCATAATTCGGTTATAAATGTATATAAAAATATAAGTCTATAGGTATATATAAATAAATGTACCAATATTTATAGATGACCGATAAGTTCAAGAGGTAGGAAGTGGTATTGCAGTAGTGCATATAATGTATTGAAGCAATCAATAGCTAATAAATAGTGCAACTTACAGGTTATATTAGTAGATGTGCGATCTCTCCACCCGCCGCCTCAACGCGCGTTTCGCCGATCTTCTTCAGGAGAGATCGCACATCTACTAATATAACCTGTAAGTTGCACTATTTATTAGCTATTGATTGCTTCAATACATTATATGCACTACTGCACTTTCAATTGAAATTAGAACTAGAGTTCGTACTATTCCCTTTCATTGCTTGGACTAACCAAGCCTTATATACAAATCTCATACAGGGAATGCTACCTGCAATACCTACCTTCCTTCTCATTACCCCGCTATTAGTGTCACTTTCTGTATTTTATGTTACTATTCAATTTTGATGTAATAAATTTTGTTAAATATTCTAGAAACTCTCTGACCCTTTCTTGATTTTTGATTCATAGCAAGGGTTATATGGGATCAGAGTAGTATAGGAAATGCTTAGCCCAAATGTTTCCAAACACATTCAATAAAAGTACAAGGATGATTGGCCAAGCCGCGTGCTCCCGTGTTTGGGGGAAGTTGGGAGAATGAACTACACACAGAATCTAACGAGTATGGCCAGTTTTAAGGCTGCTTTCACACATCAGGTTTTTTGTTTCAGGCTACATCCGGCTCTTTAGAGAAAAACCGGAAAAAATAAAAACCGGAACGGTTTTTCCCCCCATTGACTTGTATTAGCGCCGGATCGCGCCGCATGGCCAAGCGTTTCTTCAGTTTTTTTCCGGATCCGGCTAAAATTCCGATCCCGGCTTCTGAAAAAAACGTCTACTGCAACGGTTTTTGTCTCCGACGAAAAAGCCTGAAGCGCCGGTTCCGGCGCTTCCGGCTGGTTTGCTACAATGAAAGCCTATGGGAGCCGGAAGGTGCCGGTTCCGGAAAAAGGCGGATCTGGCGGCCTGATCCGGTTTTTTAAACTGAGCATGCTCCAAAATTTTTTTTATCCAATAATCTAGATAGGCTAGCCGGATCCGTCAAAAAAACGGATCCGTCGCATCAGTTTTTCACAATCTGCGCCGGATCCAGTTTTTCCAACACTAGCCGGATTTAGCCTGACACTGAAAACCTGATGTGTGAAAGTAGCCTTAGCATCTCTACAGTCTGGTCCCATCTCAACAGACAAGAATGCCTGCTCAGCTAACCACAGGGGACAGTAGTCAACCACCCCAGACAGTGACAGGGTGAATAGCATGAAACGCCTGTTCAGCCAGTGCGAAGATGGGACCCAATAAGCAGAAACCTGTGGAGACAGGACTGGGGTGACTGAACATGAATATTGCTTTTCATTTTGTTAAAGATCTCGACCCTTAGCAAACAAATCCCCATTGGACAACTCTTTTAAAGCATGATTATCTGTTCATGTTTATAAAGCATATTTAAAATAAAAAAAATATTTGATAATATTTGATATCATAGACTTGGCACTCTTAAAATGTGCCAAATTAACCAAAATAGTTCATTGCATCACAAGTCCCATTTCATTGTCAAGCAAAGTGAAAAAAAGACTGTCTAAAACACTTGAGAAACATAATGCAAGTCACAGTATCTTACTAAAGCCGATATGCTCTGAAATTTATATTCTAGAGACCGACAGCATAGAAATAATGTAAAATAGCAATTAAAAACCACATCCCCAAGACTGAGGCAAATTGGAAAAAAAAAAAAAACAATTCAATGATACACATGCATAAATAATGTCAATAGAATCTCCTTATCAGACGAAAAATAAAAGGTGCATATAAATATATATCCTCTATACGATAACCAATTGGTAATGAAAACGTGAGAAACCAAGAGAGAGAAATTGATAAAAGGTCAATATGATGGTAAATATGTCAAGCTTTATTAGATCAAGATATAGGTGCACATAGGGTAGGGGAAACAACCAGAGAAAAGGGGACGTAAATCAAAGTCTGTACTACGATCAACATGCATATAAAAAAACCAAACAAACCACAAAATACACCAAGTATAATGAATCCAAGTTATCATAGAATACACTTATAGTTAACAGAGGACTATTAGTGCGGATAAAAGGAGCTTAAAAAATCTAGAGAGATAACAAAGGCAGCCGCGAAAACGCGAGTCAGGGTGGGCTCATTTCTGTGACCATTGGCTTCTAGCCAGGTACATATATTTATAATATTTACATTACCTACCTCCACAGTATATTACTTAGCCACACTATACATGCCAGGGGCCCGCTTTCCGTCCAGGTATCCATGCACTATATCCTATAATTTGGAGGCACAAACACAATGCCAACATACTACCTCATGGTTCAAATTACTGGAAATCTTTACTATGCTACTTCATTTTATGTTGTCATCTTTACATATTTGATGACACTTTTGCTGCAATAATAATCTTCTGTTAACTATAAGCGTACCTTCGATTCATTATAGCTTGGATTCGTGTATATTGTGTTTTTACATACCTGTTTATCAAGGTTCACACTGATTCGCGCCCCCTTTTTTCTGGTTGTTTCCCCTCCCCTATGTGCACCTATATCTTGATCTAGTAAAGCATGACATTTATCACCATTTTGGCCTTTTGTCAGTTTCCCTCTTGGGTTCCTAAGTCAGGGAAATGTAAAGTAAAAATTACCTGCTGTGCATTGGCCGTTAGGGTCTGAATCTGTCCCTGCACAACCTGTGTTCCAGACACTGGCTGAGCAAGACGTATGTACTGAAGCTGCCCGGTGTTCAGCTGCACCTACAAAATAAAAGGGGAATTAGAAGCCAACAAGAAGCAGAATGTGAAAGACAATCCATATTCTAGCTTTCTATGGCCCGCACACACCTCTCTACTGCCTTATTTACAGGTCAGTATTTCTTCACTCCTGTTTTGTGTCTCTGGTTTGCAAAAACTAATCAAAAAATCCTGGCGGTGGGAATAAGGCATAACATGATGTGGAGGAGCATAGCACAATGTTGGTATGATTTTCAGCCCGTTTCCCGATAATCCGTGCACATACTAGTAGTCGCAGGATCTCCGGTAATACATAATTCCATGTGCCCGATACAGGACATGCTAGCATTAGTAGCTGGCATCACTTCCAAGACAAGCGGACTGACTCATAAGTCAGACCGCATTACTTACTAGCTGGGAAGAAGCTCCCAGTAAATATGCTGGGTTTACAGGCATAAACATTGCCACTTCTGAATAATACCATCTATTAAACAGATGCCAATAGCCTATGGGCAGCAGGTGTTGGGAACAGGATAATGCCCCCACATACATAGTGAGCGCTTCATTTACAAATGTACTATTTCTGCCATTCAGTGTCTAGGTAGTCCAATATAGATTCAATATTGTATCTCTTAATATTCAGCCCTTTAAACTTACATAAAGACACATTTAAAGATCAGACTAAAAAGCATGAAAAACTATAGCATAGGCTGAAATTTTCCATCTTTCTTGCCATCCAATACTCAAATGAGGCATTGCAGAACGCATCCTGACCAAATGGGCAACTATCAATACGAAGGGCCGAGAGAAAAAGTGTTACACCAGATATGAACAATGCCGGTCTTGATTAATTGGGGTCATAGTGTTTAAACATAATAAAAAATGTCAGGTTATTTTTATGTTGAACATACAAGTCGACCTCGTCTATGCAAAGCATTTACTGGTTTTAATACTGAAGAGCAAACCTTTTGAATCTGCAACTAACAAGATAAACTATAAGAAAAGCAGTACGTACCGGAATCTGCTGGATCTCTCCGGTGTTGGTGATTATCTGCTGCATAACTTGCATGGTTTGTCCTGTTCCACTTTGACCTTGCTGGTTCTGACCTTGTGGCTGGGCCTGGACAATCTGTACTTGCTGACCTTCTCCCACCTGCATGGTCACTGGTGCATTCTATACAGGAAATACCCAAATGGAAGAGGAGCATTAGGCTTGGGCTACACCGCAATTTTGGCTTCAAAACAGCCACGTGCAGGTGCTACATGGAAGAGGCATCAGCAGCACACAGCGATCTTTGACTGAAAGTAGACATGTAGCTCCAGCTAAACCCAACAAACCTATAAGTGAATATTGTACATATAACCAGGGCTGTGGAGTTGTAGTCATACAGCGAAAATATATAATAAATTGGGTTCAGTAGTTCAGTGCAGGATGTGCTGTAAAAGTTTTCCTAAGAATTTGGGAAAGTTCGGAAATGTCCTATAAATGTTTGTTCTGTTTCTGATCAAAGGATCTCAGATTTGAGATGATTCTGTGCTGCACTTTATGTACATGCTCAGTAGTGACCAGTGCTGTGGAGTCAGGTTTGGCTTACCGACTCCACAGCCCTACATAGAACTATAAACGAGGGAAAATTTGGAACAATAGGTCCAACAAGTGGGTAGATACAAGATTACTTTCCTTTGCACTGTTCCTCCTCAAGTAAGATCTGGTAGAGTTCTAATACCAATTTTGAATTCTAGGTTACAATTCATGAAATGTCCATTCATTCAAGTCATCTGTGTTCTCAATAGTTACATGCTCAAAAAATAAATAAGGGTAAGAGACGTAGCAAACATGTAGGCATAACCATATTCATCTGACCTGTCCTTGCTGTGGCTGGGCAATAATAATCTGGCCAGGCTGGAGAGTAGCTGTGGAAGTAGTAGTCTGCTGTCCAGCCGCTTGCCCCTGGACTTGCACAGCCGTTGGTTGTTGCGCCAATGTAAAGTAGTACTGGACAGGTTCTGCTGGGGTCACGGCTTGCCGAACCTCTTCCTAATCCATCCAATAGATAAAAAAAATTAATTATAAGCTATACCACAAAAGTTTCACACATTTTAATAATTTCTCTGACGTAGCTCCTTCTCCAGGCTCCACTCCAGGTGACTAACAGGACTATATACATACATGAAAGAAATAAACTAAAGTGGTGCAGGTAGAAGTGGTGCATTTTTCAAACTATGGGCCCAATTCACCAATACCGGCGTTGTTCACGCCAAGCTTTATGAGGAGATGCAATGGTGTTCTATGTTCTTTATTCATGAAAAATACTAATGCACACATTCTACATGAATGCTAGACGAGAGGTGTGCACCTCGCCACAAATTCTACTCCAGTCCTTCCTGGAGTGCCGGTCGCAATTCACCCGCCCAGCCCCAGCTACGCCCACTATGTTGGAGCTTGGAAAAAAAGGCGTAATAACATCAAGACTCACATCATTTTAGCGCAGCTTAAAGTTGCACCAAAATTATGACTTTCCAAAGCTACATCAGAATACTGGGGTAGAGCTTTGATGAATCGGGCCCAATGTGTTCTTCTGAATGCCGGAGTGTTTCAAGGAAAAGCATGAATGGAGTGACAGGTTCCCTTTAACGTGGTGCGTGTATTACCGGTAAGTGTACTCGCTTCAAGTAACAGCTCCTTTCTAGTTAACATTCTCATCTTGTACATCTCTATCTGCTGATGGTGATTCCATGGCTGGGGGAGTAAACACCCTTCTCCCAGCCACATCATATTCACAGCTGAGAGTGTAGGATGTTTACAGACCCTGCACACGGATTTCGCTCCAGGAAAATATTATAGCGCACGTTCTCCAACAGAACAAAGATTTGATACATCCGTTACCTTTCCTCTCATCCGCTCATCTGGCAAATACCCAAACATTTTTCACAAAGGTCCCCATTGTGTCTGGTTAGGTTAGTCAGAAATAAGGGGCAAGGTGGAAGAGATGCTACACACCAAAGTCTCACTGCCGGAAGAAAGTCGGCTGCAAGAAGGATGCAGAAAAGGTAGCATATCGGCAGAGGTTTATTTTTGCCTTAGGCTTCTTTTACACTTGCCGTGATTTTGCGGCCCCAATAGATTTCTATGGGGCCACAAAAAAGGGCTTGAGCAATCTTTTTCACGGCTTACGGACACGGCCCCCATTGTAAATCAATGTGGCCTCAAAAAGAAGGTTGTTTTTGCGGTGCGCCGTCACTTTCGGTTTTGCGGTCAATTATTGCAGCAGACCTTGAAAATTTTGGCGATACGGCCTGCACTAACAGGCCGCAAAAAACCCGGTAAGTGTAAAAGAAGCCTTACACAAACTATGCTTCAGTGAAGCCACACAGAAGCTGTGTAATCGCAAACCGGGTAAAGCAGTTACGGTACATTAAACAGGGCTTTTTACCACATTTTTCATGTTGAACTGGACACACACTAATATATATTTGTTGTTTTTTTTAAATTTCACCTGTTGGAAATATTAGCAAAGTAGTTGGCATCTAATGGGTTGAAAAAAAAAGAGGATGGTTTCTTGCACACTTCATGCCAAAATTGTGGCGTGTGTGTAATTGCGTGTCATCTGCTGAACTCAGACTTCAAATTTGATACTTCCTGGCAGACTTGAAGAAAGTTTCTTTACAAATCCCCTAACATTTTTTGAAGGCTATAAAGACTTCGATTTATCAAAAAGCGTAAGTGCCAGAAACGGGAGTAAAACAATGACAAGTTGCAATATTTTTGTGTAACTTCAGGTTGTGCAAAAATTTTGCGACCTTTTTTTTTCTTCTTCACACCATTTACACCCAACGCTGCCAAAATCGGAGAAGCTGGGGGCGCATGTTACTCCAATCATGCGCTTCTTAGTGAATCAGGTGCCGCTGACTCCAACACGTACCCTCATCACAACCATCATCTATCTTGATGACTCAGGTCCTAATAACTGTTAAAAGGGGTGCAGCTCTGCATTTGCTATCCCAACCATCTAACTTCATCTCGTCCCCACACCAAATTCATAAAAAAAAAAAAAAAAAATTACAAATCATTTTTTCTGGCTCTTACAAGATATGAACCCAACCGCAGATTGGCATCAGTCCCCTAGATGTTGATCCTAGGAAACAGTTGAGGAACACAAAGCCGATTACAAAAAAGAACACTGGTCTGGGAGTATCGATTTTTTTCTCACCTCCTTGGACCATTGACAGGTAGTTAGGTCGAGGGTTCCCCACTTAAATTTCACCCATTATCCTTGGCAAGAGGAGTGCAGCAGCCAACAGCTGTAAACATCCGACTGAAAGCTTTATTCCATAGTTTCATAGCTTCCAGTCAAGGATGTTTACAGCAGCTGAGACTGCCTGGAGATAACGCGGAGCAGAAACAGTAGTAATCCAACTCGGGCGCTAAGTCTTTCAGTTCTTACTGTGCTCAAATATTATTTGGAATCCAATTCTACTTTTCGAAACCAAAACATGACAAGCTAGGAGGTGCAGATACTAGGTAACTCACATGACCACTTATTCAGGAACATAAGGGCACACAAATAAAAAAATACTGGCTACATGACTTTTTACATTACCACTATATCTAACCACAAAGATGTGAAAACACACAGAAGCCCACTTTCACTTAGAAGCGTGCATCAGTTCTTGGCATGAACTATTGCATTGGGGGGGAAGGTTTGAAAGTTTGAATGGCAACATGCTACAAATCTGCAACTTAATTGCTCAGTATAAGAGTCAAGAAAAATTGTCTTCAAGGACAAGACGTTTTAGTCCAAAAGTAGAAAAGCTAAGTGGTTAACAGTACATTCCCCCCTCCTTGTGCAGCCGTCCTTGATTGACAGCGTTTGTCTAGGCAGGAGCTAGCAGCGTGTCTACTACAATATTACACATGTGCTGCTAGTAACCATGCCTGCACAGAACGGAAGCGGAAACTGTAGAAAGGGGTTTCTGCGCTTGGGCGAAAGGAGACAGAGCCTGCTCCTACAAAGCCAAGTACTGTCAATCGAGGAAGACAGTGCAGAGCTTCAAGCAAAGTTCCCTTAGCCATCAAGGGGAATCTGTCTCCAGGATTTGGCCACCTAATCCTAGAGCAGTATAATGTAGATGCAGACCCCGATTCCAGGGATGGCTCACTTGCTGAGCTGCTTAGTGTAGTTTTTATAAAATCACTGTTAATCAGCAGAAGGTAACATGGTAGCAGGTATACTGCTCCTCTAATGGGAGTCAAGCATATTCATGAGGTCCGTATAACTTCATCCTCACCAGTGTGTACACTGCGCATAGGCAGAAAGTTGATAATCAGTAGTGTGGGCAGGGTTAAACAGAGGGCAGCGTTCGGATATCTGCTACAGATAAAACAGTGATTTGATCAAAATGACAGCATGCAGACCAGTAAGTGACACAGCTGGAAACAGGGTCTCTGCCCCTACATTACGCTGCTCTCAGATGGGGTAGCAAAAACCACATGGCTGCGAGATTGAAGCTCTGTTCACACTTCCTTTAGCTCTTTTTTCCATCAGAAGTTTGCTGCTCTCTGAGGATCCACATAAACAGACAAAGGATTAAACATGCAATGTAACAATTGTAAATCTTATTGTTTTAAGATACACATGATAGCAGCAAGTAATATAACATTCCACAATTACAAATATTCCCACAGCAGCATAGAAGCACTCAAGTGGATAGCTGTAGTGCTGTCTGTACAGAAATTGGCACCTGTACAGATTCAGCGTTTGCAGGAAGAGACCTACCTGGCGTTTTGGAGGTTTTAGCTCATCCCGGGGTACAATGTCGATAAGGAAATCAAACTGGTCAAACTTTGTAATTGCCATAGCAATGTCGTTCCTCTAAGAAGACAAAGAGTAAATATATTATTCGTAGAAACGGTTCAAGAACGTCAACTTTTTTTTTTAGATTAAACTTTTATTTAAAGAGAAACTCAAGTAAATAAAAATAATTTAAAAAAAACACGCTATAGATGTGCAGATATAGGGTTAACCTGCAGGCTAACAGCGTTCTCAAGCCATGCGGGATTCCGCACTGAAAGCCTGGCTGCTAGGAGGAAATTATTTCTCTCTACAGCCTCTGGCTTTCAGTCATAGGCTATGTGCACACGATGCGGATTTAGTGCGGATCTGCAGCGGATTTTTCCACGCAGAAACGCTGCAGTTCCACAAAGTGATTTACAGTACAATGTAAATCAATAGAAAAAAAAAATGCTGTGCTAATGGTGCGGAAAAATCTGCATGAAATCCGCTGAGGAACAAAATTAGCATGCTACTTCTTTTGTACGGAACTGCAGTGTTTCTGACCCCATCCATTATAGAAATCCGCAGGGGTAAAAAAAATAAAATAAAAATAAAAGCACAAAATCCACATCAATTCCGCAACAAAAACGCACAAAATCCGCGGCAAATCTGCACCTGCGTTTTCTGCTAGGAGATGCAGATTTTGTGCGGAAAATTCAGCACCCCAATCGGCAACGTGTGCACATAGCCATATAAGTGTGACTGGCGAGGCTTCAGTCACCGCTCAGTACATAGTGAGCAGCGGCTCTAACCACCAGGTGGATTTGTAGTGATACACTGCTGAGCCGGCTGTCAGTCTGTGCCGGGGCGTTGTTACAGCTACTGCTCACTGTATACTAGGTGACTGGCTTTTCAAGGAGGTGCAGCCGGTTTCAGAGTGTGCTGGGAGGAATAAAGCTCATTTCCTCCTGGAAACCGGGCTTTCAATGTGGCATCTGCAAAGCTTTAGAACACTATTAACCCCATATCTGCAGGTTGCTAGCTTTTTTTTCTTTTTTTACATGAGAGTTTCCTTTTCTTAAGCTCTAGGAGATAAGCATGCTAACAGGGTCTTATTGGGAACAGCATATTGGATTGGACTGTAGACCGTCTAGCAATACATTTACTAAACATGCACTTTGCATCAGGACTGGAGTCGGAGCTAGTTTTGGGTAGTTATTAGAAGTGTATGGACTTCAGCTTTTAAAAAAAAAATCAAAAAAAAATCACCACCTTCCCCATGTTGCATTTACACAGACCAATAGTGGGGTAATCCGCACTCCCTAATAATTGGCCATTGTAAAACTGCCTGTCAATCAGCCAATGGAGCAAATCTATTGTTCAAATTAATTTTTAACCTACCGTAGTTTAAAAATGATCACTCAGCGCATCATCCTGGATGTGATGCGGTGATAAAATGTATTCTGTATGTACAGATCGTACTAACAATCGTTCTGTGTGATTGGAAGCGCAGTTGGCTTAACTACACAGGCCATTAAACGACCGCAGATTGACTTACGTGGCAGTCGTTTAAAGCAGCAACGGTCGGGCAGCATAACTGCAGCCTTAGTTAATGTCTGAATGACATGGTTTTACCCACCAAAAATGAAATCAGAGCATAGAGAGATATAGAAGTCGGAAATCACTGACTGCGGAACCCTGGTTTGAAGCATGGCTGGTCCATCTCTTATCATGGAGGTTTATTTGGTAGCCAACATGAGATAAATCTTTATGAATAGAGTAGATGGGATGGCCTCCCACTATAACGGTCAGCTACAGCTGACTGAGTACACAGGATGGACACCTACAATTATTTGCGCCTTTGTTGATAAGTTCAATTGGACAATATATAAGAGCTGACGGTTCCCGTGAAGGCCTAAAGCACACCGGCATCACTACCTGCAATGTCCTCCTTTTGTTGTCTTCTGTGTGAATCCAGGCACGCAGGGTAAGCTCCGTTATAAAAATCTGGGCAGCTTTAGCAAATAGTACTGGAGCTTCAGCGCTGATCATCTATATCATAAAAGAACATTAAAAAAAGGAGGTTACAACAGAGAAAAACTTGCCAGTCACACAGCAACTGACCACCTAAGAAAAGGCAACCAGTTTTACAAAAAAGTTGTCAGAGTTGGGTAGGACCAACATATCACCAAAGACTTTATTTGCTCAACTATGAGTTGCACAATATTTAAGACATTCCAAACAATTTTATGCCATACGTCTGGTGAAAACGGATATACAGATATTAGAATTTTGAACACATGCACTGCCTAATCAAGTGGTCCCCAACCTTTCTGACCTTGAGAACCACATTCAGCTCCCATCCCCCTCATAGTAGTGGCAACCAAAGTCCCCATTACAGGTAAAATGATAGCCAAAGCTTTTTCACAGAAATCACCTTGACGTAATACCAAAATCCAGGGGTTCCCACAACACCCCTATTCAGTATTCTCTCATTAAACTGTCGCATTCAGCTTCAAGCACCTTCTCTGACAAGTTCATCATCCAGTCTCCAGCAAACCAAGCTCGAATTCTCTCTAAACCCCCAAGAATAGAGTATGTGCGCCCAGATCTGCTCTTCTCTGCAGGACAAGTCACAGAATTCACCATTTTGAGATGTGCTCTTCATACCGGTTTGCTAGACCTGAAGTTAATGAACCAAGCATGGAGACAGCCACGAGCCACAATTCATGGGACCACGAGCCACATGAGCTACAAGTTGAGGACCCCTGCTCCAATGATTCTTTTCTTAAAGGGGTTGTTCCGTCAAAATATACGGATGATCTAGCCCCAAGATAAGTTACCAATATCAAATCAATTTAGGTCTCCAACAAAAAGCTGTTAAAAGATCCAAGCTGGCTGTAAACTGGAGGGTCATTATCACCAATTTTAATTCACTATGGTAGAATACACACAGTATCCATTACAATGACTTAGCAAAAAGTATAGCCCTGTACACTTCAGAATTCATCCGGCTGCTTCTGTCCTCAGTCACATCATCAATAAGCACTAGTGACCCAGTGCCATTGGAAGCCATGTATGTCTGTGCCATCACACTGCCTCCACCATGTTTTACAGAGGATGTGGCGTGACTTGAATCATGAGCAACGCGTTACAAGCCTTCGCCATCATTCTGGTGCAGGTTGATTTTAGTTTCAACCATCTAAAGAATGCTTTTCCAAGACTGGGCAGCCTTCTTTAGACGTTTTTGGCAAAGTCTAATCTGGCATTTTTAAGGCTGATTAATGGTTTGCACTATGTGGTGAACCTTCTGTATTTGCGCTTATGAAGTCTTCTTTATGATACACTTGGATATTGAAGCATCAACTTCCTGGAGAGTGTTCTTCACTTGGGTGGATGTTATGAATGGCTTTTTTTCACCATAGAAAGGATTCTGCCATCATCCATCATTGTTGTCTTCTGTGGACATCCAGCACTTTGAGTTCTCAAGCTCACTTTTTTTTTTTTTTTGTAAAACATACAAAAAAAAAAACCAACAAAAAACAAAACTGATGATTTGGCTACTCCTAACATTTCTGCCAGCTCTCTGATGGATTTCATTCAGATTGTTTCTCTTCCATTGAGAGCTCGTTTGACCGCATGATATAGGTTCACAACAGCTTCCAAATGCAAATGGCACAACTGGAATCAGATAGATCTTTAACCTGCATAACTGATGGATTAATGAGGGAATAAGCCCATTAAAGAGTTCTTGAAATCTCCCTTTAGGCCTCTTTCACACATCCGTGTCTCCGGTACGTGTGGTGAAAATTTTCAAATGAATGGGCCTGTGCACGTCAGTGAGTTTCCACAGGCCGTGTGTCCCACACGTAGACATGTCCGTTTTTTTACCGTCAGCACGGGCGGCAAAACGTCCTGCACACATGCACACTGAGAACACAAATGATGTCAGCCGTGTGACACGCATCAGCACCGGGGAAGAAGTGTAACAGTAAGCGCTGTTCCCCGGCGGCAGGTCCTGAAGACGGCTCTCCCCATTCTACCCTGCTCTGGCAGCGATCAACTAAAGCAGAGGAGAATGATGAGCGTTATATTAAAGTCAGAACGATGACAGCAGGCGGGGACACCTCTCCATTACTAAGAGATGGGATTGATGTCACCTGACAATATAAAGGTGACATAAACCCCACAAATATGAAACCCACTTGCCACCGCTACAGGGCAAGTGGGAAGAGCCGGGCAAAGCGCCAGAATTGGCACATCTAATAGATGCACCTTTTCTGGGCAGCTGGGGGTGGGGGCCTATATCAATGGCCACTTACCAGCCTGAGAACACCAGTCCCCAGCTGTGAGCTTTAGCAAGGCTGGTTGTCAAAAATGTCATTTTAATTATTATTAAACGTCTTTTTAATTATTTAAATAAATAATTAAAAAAAAAAAAAAAAAAAAAAAGAGTGGGGACCCCTCTATTCTTGATAATCAACTTTGATGAAGCTGACAGATGAGGATTGCAGCCCCCAGCTGTGAGTTTTGCCTGGTTGGTTAATTAAACAAGATAGGGGGGAACCCACGCCGGGTTTTTCATTCATTTATTTAGTTATATCGCAGGCGGCGGCTGAGGAATACCCCGATCAGCCACTCCTGCTGTCACTGTTATTAGCAGCAGCAGCAAGTGTCGGATGATGGGAGTAATAGCCCCAAAAGCCCCCACCTGCTGTGATCATTGTGACTAACAATTAATCATTCCCCTCTGCTCTCGCCGATCGCCGGCAGAGCAGGGGAGAATGATGAGAGCTCTTACTGTAGCGCTTCTTCCCCGGCAGCCGTCCGTGTGGTACTGATGCGGCACACGGTTGCCTCACGTGTGCCGCAAGTATTACACACACACACAGACATCTCCGTTACCGGAAATATCAGGACCTGTGAAAGAGGCAGCTATATATTAGAGAGCTGTAATTCCTAAAACTTTACTCAAATTAGGATGTGAAGACCCTCAAATTAAAGTCAGCACTTTAAGCCCATACTGATTATATAAAACCATCTTGAATATCTTTTGGTAAACAGCAATGCAAAACTTGTGTCCAAATATTTCTGCACCTACACATACACACTATATATTTATAATGCGCCACACCAAAAGGAAATTTTCAAAAGGAAAATAGGGGGGGGGGGGGAAAAAGGGTCTGAATTCAGCTTACCGGGGAGGGGTTTCGGCGCAGGTGGAGGAGTCACAGGGGTTGTTCAGTGGTCCAGGCTGGTGCGGTGGCCTCCGGGAAATCCCATCCCAGGCTGGTGCCGTGATGCTGCTCGGTGTTGTGGCGGGGCTCCGCCGGCATTTTGCGACAGGTAGCCTGTGGGACGGCATTTTGGGAATGCCCGGACGCCAACACAGATCCATTCCTGTGATGCAGTGGCCTCAGGGAAAATGGCCGCCGGGGGCGGCACATGCTCCGATTCAGATCTCGGCAACGAGATTTCGGGAGATGAGATCTCGTTTCAGAGATCTAAATCAGAATGGATCTGCGCGAGCCTCAGCATTCCCGAAATGCCGGCGGAGCCCCGCCACCCCACAGACCTCCGCAGCCCCACTGGCCATCGCCGCCCAACAGAGAGCCGCATCAGCCTGGGAAGGGAGGCTGCAGAGTCGGACCAGGACCGCCGTCAGGGTATTGGCAAGTATATTTTGACTAAGACGCACCCCCATTTTCCCCAAAACTTTGGGGAAAAAAAGGGCGTCTTATAGTCCAAAAAATACGGTACATGGTTACCAGTTGCGGCTGGGGAAAGGAAGTGGAGAGTCCCCAAAATACTAATCGAGGGGTATAACGGTGCACAGATCCCTTGGCCACAATAAGGTGCACATCCTTTGCACAAGAATTGAAAGTAATTTACTCCAGAATAATCACTAAAATTGTACAATGCTGGTATGATATTATATAGGGCCTTAGTCCACTCAGTCACTATATGGCTAGTTTATTTTTTTAATTTTTTTTTTGTGGCACAACTCATTTAAGGATCTTCAGCTAAAAAAATAAATAAATAAAAAAAATAAAAAAAAAGGACTTACTTCTTCGACAGTCCTATGAACTTTTTCTCTAACAAAGTCTTTCTTAATGTAATCTACTATATAATTGTCTAAGGGTCACTTCCATCTGTCTGTCCTTCTGTCACGGATATTCATTGGTCGCGGCCTCTGTCTGTCATAGAATCCAAGTCGCTGATTGGTCTCGCCAGCTGCCTGTCATAGCTGCCGCGACCAATCAGCGACGGCCACAGTCCGATTAGTCCCTCCCTACTCCCCTGCAGTCAGTGCCCGCTCCATACTCCCCACAGTCACCGCTCACACAGGGTTAATGCCAGCGGTAACGGACCGTGTTATGCCGCGGGTAACTCACTCCATTACCGCTGCTATTAACCCTGTGTGACCATGTTTTTACTATTGATGCTCCCTATGCAGCGTCAATAGTAAAAAAATCTAATGTTAAAAATAATTTTAAAAAAAATAAAAAATCATTATATACTCACCTTCCGCCGGCAGGTTTCGGTGGCAAGGATGGTTTGCGAGAAGGACCTGCCATGACATCACGGTCATGTGACCGCGACGTCATCACAGGCCCTGCGCGAAGAAGCTGCGGTACCATGGGACAGCATCAGGAGCAGGTGAGTATTTCATATTCACCTGTCCGCGTTCCATCCGCTGGGCGCCGCTCCGTCTTCCCGTCCTCTTGCAGTGACTGTGCAGGTCAGTGTGCGCGCCGCCCTCTGCCTGAACAGTCAGTGCGGAGAGACGGGACGCTGAGGAGCAGCAGCATTACATGTGGCACAATGCTGTATGGAGTGTCTATGGGGCCATAAAGAACTGCGTGGAGCATTATATGTGGCATCTATGGGGCCATAACTGCGTGGAGCATTATATGGGGCCAAAACTGCGTGGAGCATTATATGGGGCCAAAACTGCGTGGAGCATTATATGGGGCCAAAACTGCGTGGAGCATTATATGGGGCCAAAACTGCGTGGAGCATTATATGGGGCCAAAACTGCGTGGAGCATTATATGGGGCATCTATGGGGCCATAACTGCATGGAGCATTATACTACGTGACTGGGCAAAATACTACGTGACTGGGCAAAATACTACGTGACTGGGCAAAATACTACGTGACTGGGCAAAATACTACGTGACTGGGCAAAATACTACGTGACTGGGCAAAATACTACGTGACTGGGCAAAATACTACGTGACTGGGCAAAATACTACGTGACTGGGCAAAATACTACGTGACTGGGCAAAATACTACGTGACTGGGCAAAATACTACGTGACTGGGCAAAATACTACGTGACTGGGCAAAATACTACGTGACTGGGCAAAATACTACGTGACTGGGCAAAATACTACGTGACTGGGCAAAATACTACGTGACTGGGCAAAATACTACGTGACTGGGCAAAATACTACGTGACTGGGCAAAATACTACGTGACTGGGCAAAATACTACGTGACTGGGCAAAATACTACGTGACTGGGCAAAATACTACGTGACTGGGCAAAATACTACGTGACTGGGCAAAATACTACGTGACTGGGCAAAATACTACGTGACTGGGCAAAATACTACGTGACTGGGCAAAATACTACGTGACTGGGCAAAATACTACGTGACTGGGCAAAATACTACGTGACTGGGCAAAATACTACGTCACTGGGCAAAATACTACGTCACTGGGCAAAATACTACGTCACTGGGCAAAATACTACGTCACTGGGCAAAATACTACGTCACTGGGCAAAATACTACGTCACTGGGCAAAATACTACGTCACTGGGCAAAATACTACGTCACTGGGCAAAATACTACGTCACTGGGCAATATACTACGTGGACATGCATATTCTAGAATACCCGATGCGTTAGAATCGGGCCACCATCTAGTGATGTATAACCATGAAGTTCTGACAGGTTCCTCTTCCAGCAGCAGACTATTTACTGTGGGTGAAAACGAAGCTAAATGTCTTATCATATTGGAGTCTTTATTCAGCAATGTTTTATTAGCGATTACACTTCCAACACATCAATTACTAAACACCAGTTACAAGTGAGCATCTGAAGGTGAAGAACAAGTACTGAAACAAAAAATAAACACACTACACTAATAAAGTCTTTAGTTTGTTTTTTTTGTACACATAGTAATGGCTCATTTAATAATTTACTTAAGGATTTTTTTTTTCAGTATTTATTCTTCACCTTTAGATACTGTTACTGGTGTTTGTTAGCTGCTCTTACACCTCAGTGGGATAAAAAAAATAGACAAGTAAATTTAACCTGATATAGTTTAGTCCTGATGAAATGGATTATGGGATGTATGCCATCTTTCATATACATGCTGCTAGTCTAAAGGTAGCTTAGCAAGTAGACAATGTGGGTGCATTTGGGATTATAAACCATAGGTGTGAGCAGGGGGTCTTGGATTCAAATCCCACCAAGGACAACGTCAAAGTAATTTGTATGTTCTTCCCATGTTTGCGTGGGTTTCCTCCAGTTTCCTCCCATATTTCAAAGACATACTGATAGGGAATTTAGATTGTGATCCCCAATGGGGGCAGATATCATACAGATATGATAATATCTGTAAAGCGCTGTGAAATTAATAGCGCTATATAAAAGTGAGTAAAAAAGGTTCCTTGTTTTAAGCGGGACAAACCGAGAAAAGGAGACTTACCCTTAAAGCACCACTCCAGTATTTTTTGTTTTTTTATTATTATACCATTGGAGTGGTGCTGAATATCCAAGTCCCCTGCTCCTTATTTGATACTCATCTTCTGACCCATCTGTTTTGGCCACGGCTCCGATCAGTCTCCTGAAGTTTGTGACCTGCCAACTGCTTCAGTGTTTCATGGAACGAGGTGAACGTCATTAATCAATGCAAGCTTATGAGAGACACGTTCTGGTGCTAAAACTTGCATTGAGAGGGTGTTACGTAGCTTCCCATTTCCGGCCAGTTAGAAGCTATGCACACAAGATGGCACTTAAGGGCCGGAGCGACACCAAAAAACGGAGAAGAGTATAAGACCGGGGGCAGAGGACTTGCTTGAAAGCATCACTCCAGCAGTTAAAAAAAACAACAACAAAAAAACAACACACTCTGGAGTGGTGCTGGAAATAAATATCCCACACTATTTTTAATGTCTGTAAGATGCCCTCGACTTCATATGTAATACCATTTTACAACATCTTTCACTCATAATAAACAAGAAAGCTCACCTTAACATCTTCATCAAGCTTCATGATTTTTTTAATTCGAGCCAATGGAAGCTCCTGAACACGGAAATCTTTCTGTGTGGAGCAAACACATGAAACAGATGCCAGTAAGCAATAAAACCAATAGTTAAGGCATTCCCCTCTCAATACAATCACTAGGACATATACAGGGAGGAGCAAGTAAAAGATTACAGGCAGGAGGACTAGTCTGAAGGACGAGAGACCCCGCCGAACTAGTCCTCTACCTCGTTAGCATATGGTAAAGTGCAAAATAATAAGTATATTTTTACAAAGCGCAATTTTAGCACTGCATAAAAAGTACCTTCTCAAAACAGAGGAATAGCGGTACATACTGAAATAGCAGTTGGGAAGAACGTAAGGGACCTGACAGGTTCTTTTAGACAGGGGTCATGCAGGGATCTTAGCCCCTATAAAAATATGTAGTGTAGCTTTTGCTTACCGTAGTTCGTTTTACACTAAAAAAAGAAAGTTTAAATGAGTATGTAAAAGACGGGACATAGCCCCACTTTTGTCATAGCCAAGATTTCCGTACAATCTGCTCGTCCCCTTGAGTTGATTGACCGAATTTTCTTTGGAACACCACCCTGAATGGAATGTTCAGCTCTGCGCAAACCGACACTGCTGGACCAAAGAGCACAATGCTTTAAAAACCACTGTCTGCTGAGCCTGATCGCTGAAAACTGGATCGGCCAGTAACAGGCAGAAAACAGAGACAGGAGGGAGAGAAGACAGCATGCTGTAACACTGTGTGTGCTCGGCTCCTACAGTGTCAGGGTGCACAGGGCTGAGCATTCAATTCAGGTGGCATGCCGAAGAAAAGTGCCATCACTCAACACAAGTAGAGGATTGTAACAGAGGGCAGAGTGGCGCCCTGAGCTTCAGCCACACTACGGGGGCACCAATGTCCCTTCGCTTACATATCCATCAGTAAAATGTATACTAGAGACAGGATTTTTAGAGGGGCCAAGTCCCCTACTTGAATGTATACACTTTTGGAGGGTTAACAGGGGTAGCATTCCCTTTAAACGGCTACATGCCAGAACTTCAGCTAGGTACAATGTAGATTTGCATTACAGCTTAACTCGTGTCCTTTAGCAGTTTCCATTTTATGTATAAAAGATAAGATCATCGTTCTCAAATTTCATGACCATTCCTATGAGCGCTACCTAGTAAACAGGCAACTTTCCCCAACTCTTACCACTGTCAGATTTCGGATATCCTCCATCACCCTTGGCCAGAACGACTGCAAGCTCTGTTGTGCATCGCTGTTTCCTGCACCGAAACCCCCATCAGTAGACATTTTCAGATCTAAAAAGACAAAATGAAGCATTTGGGTCAGGTAACAAAATACAAACAGTAACATGATACAGAGAAATGCATTGCCAATGAGTAGATTTCATATTCTGCAGGATCATGGAGATCTACAATGCCCTGCAGAAAGCTGAGACAATGGGCTCATTGAGACCGGAGCTCCACCTGCGTGAGCGAGAAGTGTGGAATGGCCGCAGATTACATGTGCGCTTCTACCATATTGTATCAGGAGTCGCAGCCGGATGTAAAGGCCAGTGCTCTCTATGGAAGCAGCATCACTAGCCACCACATCACTGCACGCATTTCAGCAATAGCCCCATGGAAGATTTTATTATACACAGGTCGGAATCATTAGGGGCAATCAACTGAATCCTGTATAAGATAACACAGTGGTAGAATGATAAAATGAAGAGTAACAGTGCTGGCGGCTGTCTGCAAGCAGATAAAACAAAGTGGCCAGGCTCTAAAAATATCAGGCGTGTTCTCTTTCAAGTATTAACAATCCCTTTAAACAGCTCATGACATACACAAGTGCACTTCTGTTCTGAATCATTGGCAGCATGGAGCTAAATTTGGCTTTGCACTAGTAAGTTTTGGATTCTGCAATCATAAAATGGTAGGTAATAAATAAAAGGAGCGAACGGTGAGCAGTGCCCACAGCCATTACACAAGCTACACCGCGCACCACTAGAAAGCGAGGAAGAACGCCCTCTACAGGAGGCAAACAGAGCAAAGTTCTACTAGGTGCAAGAATGCAATGTGACAGCACCCCAACTGTGGGGAAAAGGCTGTATTCACAAATCCATGTTACTATCCGAGACAAACGGAATATTATTAGATGTCATCCTAGTTCCTTCCGATTATTTTCCCCTCCCTGAAGCAGGCAGTCTACAGTGTCAGTGTATTGGTTAAATCAAGATGAAACTCCGAAGAACAAAGTGCGCCTACAGTTTTACACGGATCTCCATAGACTTTAATGGTCAAGTCTGTTCCACAAAATGGATGGCAATAGGAGATGCTCAGACTGACAGATCGGAAACAATGATCCGTTTTTAGAACTGGTGTACATTTACCAGTGATGAGAGAACGTGCTCAGATAAGGTGTTATCCAAGCATGCTCATTTGCTGACCAAGTGACCACGGCATGCTCGAATACACACCAGAGTCCCCTAACAAACAGGCAATCCCTGCATGTGCTGAGGCTGTCGAACAGACATGAGACATGCAGGCGCGGGGACTCCAACATATTTTTCAAGTACGCAGAAAGACAGTGCACGAGCATGCTCAGATAACACCTCATCCCAGCATGATCGCTCATAACTAATATTTACCTAGACTGACTGAAGTCATGGAAACAATCGACAAGATTTATTATTCATATCATACTGTATGATTTCAAGGGCTGGAAATTGGGAACCCTAAGGCAACGGTCACATGTTGCGGGTTTTTGAATTCAAATTTTAACCCCTTAACTCCCAGAGGTATTTTTGTGTTTTTTGCTTCTTTTCCCAGAGCCATAACCTTTTTAATTTTTGGTCAATATGGCCGTGTGATGGCTTATTTTTTGCGGGACGAGTTGCCCTTTTGAAGGAAACCATTGGTTTTAACATATCGTGTACTGGAAAATGGAAAAAAAAATTCCAAGTGCGGTGAAATTGCAAAAAAAAAAACGCGATCCCACAGTTTGCCTTGCTTTTTTCACTATGTTCACTAAATGCTAAAACTGACCTGCCACTATGATTCACCAGGTCATTACAAGTTCATAGACACCAAACATGTCTAGGTTCTTTTTTTTATCTAAGGGTATGTGTCCATGGGCCGGATTACATCCGGATTAGCTGCGGATTGAACGCTGTGTACAACTGCAGCGCTCAACCCGCAGCGTCAAGATGTTACAGCATAGTGGAGGAGATTTTATGAAATCCCCTCTCCACTAGACACGAGAACATGCATCCGGTGGCAGACCTGCGTTAGCGGACATGCGGCGCGTCTTTTTAGACCGCAGCATGTCCGTTTACCTTGCAGCGACGATCCATCTCCGCAAGGTAAATCACAGGGCCCTATGCATATAGTGCGGAGAATCAGGATGTGTGCAATGAACACATCCAGAATCACTGCGCGTTCAGAAGGGGGCGGCGATTTGGGTGGAGCGGGTTTTCCGCTCTGTCCAAAGTGCCGTAAATCCAGACAGTGGACACGCACACAAGTGGTGAAAAAAAATTCAAAACTTTGTTTAAAAAAAAAAAATAAAAAAAATTTGTGATTCTCGGGTTCGGTTAGGGCTTATGTTTTCCACGCCGAGCTGAGGTTTTTAATGATACCATTTTGGTGCAGATTAAGATCTTTTGATCGCCCGTTATTGCATTTTAATGCAGTGTCGTGGCGACCAAAACAGGTAATTCTGGCATTTTGACTTTACGCCGTTTAGCGATCGGGTTAATTTTTTTTTTAATTGATAGATTGGGCAATTATTAATGCGGTGATATCAAATATGTGTTTGTTTTGAACTAAAAGGGGGGTGATTTGAAACACATACATACATTCATAGCAATCAGGCAGTGACCATCCTAGAGGTCTGCAGGAGACCTCCGGTTGTCATGCCAACCAGTCGGATGCCCAATGATCACGTGATGGGGATCACCAATGGGTGGTATTTCCGGCCTAATGGCCGGAAGCGAGTGTTAAATGCTGCTGTCAGAGTTTTACAGTGGCATTTAACAGGTTAACAGCCACGAAGGATCACGATTCCTCAGTTCAAAACAGCTGACATGTGCCATGAAAGATGTGGGCCCACATCAAAAGGGAGGGTGTCCGAAATCGGTAAGGCGTTAAGCTGCGTTTTACAATACCAGCAAAAGCTTTAAGATTTCAGAGATCTCATGCACACACATTGTTTTTTTCATGATTGAATTGAAAAACTGCAGCGTGTCACTTCTTGCAGTGTTTTTTCACCCATAGAAAGCGCAAAAACACAGGTATCCGATTTTGCTGCGTTTTTAGTGACAAAAAGCATGTACAGCAGAAAGTGAAGCCCATTTATTTTTCCCAATTTTAAACACCTGAGAATAGCAGTTAGGTTTAGTAGTTTAATTAAATGTGTGTAAAGTAAACATTGGCTGACCAAGGTGTGAAATTGAACAATACCTGACCAACTCAAAGGCAGACCAAAGTGAGAAAGTAAGCAGTGTCCTACAAACTCAATGCTTTGCCAATGTCTTGCGTAAACTATACCCAACCAATTCAACTCCAGGCGCTGTTTGTAAACCATTATTTTTTCAAGAACTTGTGAACTTGTCACTAATTTTTCAGACATAAACATTTTTTTCTATTAAATAATTTAATCAAATTGCCTTTTTCCCTCCCCAAAATGGTTTTATGGTTTCATACAACACCTTGCATTTTTCATACATCTGAGGTGGAAGCAAAGCTGAACTTTAGGATAATGAAAAATGCAGCAAAACCTTTTTTGGGCTATGGGCTATGTGCCCACGTTACAAAAATGCTGCGGAAATGTCCTCAAATTTTCTGCAACTCCCTGCCGCGGGTAAAACGCATGAGGAATTCGCATGCGTTTTCCCGCAAAACACAAGCGTTTTTAGCTTGCAGAATGCTTGCGCTTTACAAGCGATTTGAAGCATCGGTTGGAAAAGTGATTGACAGGTTGGTCACACTCGTCAAGCATAGTGCTTGACAAGTGTGACAAACTTTTTACTATTGATGCTGCCTATGCAGCATAAATAGTAAAAGATAGAATGTTAAAAATAAAAATAAATAAATAAAAATATGGTTCTCCTCACCTTCCGACGGCCCCCGATCTCCTCAGCGGCGCTCCCAGTACGTTCCGTTCCCAGGGATGCTTTGCGCGAAGGACCTTTGTGACGTCACGGTCGTGTGACCACGACGTCATCTCAGGTGATTCGCGCAATGCATCCCTGGGAACGGAAGCCACCGCGTGCACTGCTGAGAGGCAGGAGGACTGAGGGGGCCATCAGAAGGTAAGTATATCCCTATTTTTTATTTTAATTTTTTTCCCACAGGAATATTGTACCTAGGGCCTGGAGGAGAGTCTCCTCTCCTCCAAATCCTGAGTACCATCCGCACATGAAGCGCTCACTTTACGCATGGTGGGCATAGCCACATGTGTAAAGTGAGCGTTTCATAGCAATCCAATGACGGCAGAATCGCAGCGACTCCGCAGAAATAATGAACATGCTGCAGATTTTACCGCTATGCGATTCCACAGATGGAAAATCTGCAGCATGGGCACAGCAGCTGCAGCAAAAAATGCAGCAGAAACGCATAAAAAACGCAACGTGGGCACGCAGCCTTACTGTTAAGCGATCAGGTTTTGCCTAAACAAACTACAAGTAAAATTCAAGAGGTAGAAACAATTGGGCTTCTCCTGGGGCAAAACCATCCTCAACAAGACGTCATCTGGCACATTATGAGACTGGAAATTGTGAAAACATGGGAAGATTCCCCCCCCCCCCCCATTTTTACTCTGGGATTAGTACCACTTTACACAATCAATGTCCACAAAACGTACACACTCTTTCCCACTGCAGAGCATCAAAAAGAAAAGAAAAAGTACAAAGGCACAGTAGCCAACATGCGGGACACTTCACCTCTCCTTGACTGGCTAAGTATACTATTGAGCAGCTGTCGGAAAGATGCTGGTCCTGCTGTACTGGCACTTTCGGTTAGAAACCAATGCAAGAACGGTTAGAAAAATCAATGCATTGAGCACTGAACGATCTTTTATAGATCATACAGTGCACATAGGCAGCCATTGTTGCCATTGCGAGTCCTGTATAATTGGGACGGAAATCCAATGACCTATGTACATTACACGCTCATTCATGATAATCGTCAATAGATCTTTAGTCAATATATACAGTGACTGACTCAAGACACCTGCAAGTCCCAATATTAACAAGGAAACAAGGATAATGATTTTCTGTAGTGGAAGGATAGTCCGTGCTGAAGAATGGGATTTGTATCCCTTTTCTGCTGTATGGCCTGGGATGACGGTCTGAAATATGGAGGTCACTTTTGCCTGGAGTTGTTACCTGTCATCATGGTAACTAAATGACAGGAACCCTCAGCCTAATGAGTGCTCATTGTGAAGTATTCACAGGTTTTTAGACTTGTTTGTAATCTGTAACTATAGAGATGCATTAGTTACACAGGTGCTGTATGCAAAAAACATACAAGATCTCTTAGCAGGAACAATTAAAAGTGTTTTTTTTTTTTTCTTTTTGCGAAGGTGAGCTTATCTTTTAAAATGCAAGGGCGAAATAGGCAGTCATATGCTACCATGGTATTACTGATGTGACAACAGGGCCCCTTAAGGTGTAATTGAAATTAACTCACAGCAACAAAGCTTTGAAAGGTGCAGTAGAGTAAACCAGTGGTGGGGGTTGGCAGTTTTTAATATGTTCAATTAAAAATATATTTTTCTGGACAAGGGGGGGGGGGGGGGGGGGGGGTGAAAGGTAATTCAGCAATGATGGGCATAGGTAAAACCTTCATATCGCTATAACGGTACGTGCCCGCGATTAGGAATTGCTGCTGCTTTGACGCTGCGTATTTATGCAGTGTCAAAACCGCAACGGCCAGATGTTACAGCAATAGGATGCATAGGATGCGGTAAATCCGCATGGTTCACTGAACACATGCAGATTTAACTGTGTGATTAGAACACCGTGAAAATACGCTGCGTCCAAAGCGCTGATACTTCCTTATCGTGGACACATAGCCTAACAGTAAGCCAAGAGACCGGCAAGCGACAATATCCACAGAACATTTAAGAGGAGGAGTATTATGGTGTAGCATTTTTTTTTTTTTTTTTTTAAAAAGCACCTCCAAGGGATTATTAATAAAATGCTTATTAACGTACATTCCCTTAAATACAGTCCATCTTTTTCAAATAGACATCTGGCTTTGGCAAATGAGCATCAAATCCTCAGTGTGCCAAGTGCTGTTGCATGTGTTTGTTTGCTGCAGGTAGCAAGCCAACAATCTAATAGCGGAAAGATCATCCGTCTGACCACTTTGAGGTCTGGTCCCCCCACAAACTTGCTAGTTTGTGTTTCCTCCCCCAGCAATATTCTGCTTGTTGTGCTAGACCAGTGTTTCTCAACTCCAGTCCTCAATACCCCACAACAAATCAGGTTTTCAGGATTTCCTTAGCATTGCATAGGCGATGGAATTTATGCTTGAGCAGGTGATGAAATTATCACCTGTGCAATACTAAGGAAATCCTGAAAACATGACCTGTTGGTGGGTCTTGAGGACTGGAGTTGAGAAACACTGTGCTAGACAAACATCCACTGAAAAGCCTACGTTCCATAGATTTAGGCAAACATTAAAAAAGGAGTCCTAATGCTTGATTTATCCTTCCCTGCAGGTCTTCGGATATCATCCATCATGTATATCCCACACGGTCATCTGTTTGGTGATTCAGTAGGATTCAATGCTATTTGAACCATTGTAAGAACTTGAGATCTATCCATCTTTCCAGGAGGCCATTATTGGTGCTGCTAACCATCTCAAAGTTTGTATTTCCTGCATACATATTTGCTAATGAAATCTTACCATTCCGTATGCGGTCATTCCAACTCGTATGTTCTCATCCAACCAAAATGCTCCACATTTTACCCCTAGAAGTAGCGGTCACAACCACACCGTCGTCATCTACAGAACAGTATGCCTATTAGTAGACTTCTACACCTTAGCATTTCTAAATGGCACCTGAAAGTTCTGGACAAAAAGATGTTGCATTTAGACCTTGCTTATACCAGATTTCTATAGAATTGCGCAGATATGCATTTTAATTCCAGGTTTGGTACTTTTCGTGCACTTAGGAGCGCTACACAAAAGTTTGCCCTTGATTCTCCCAACTCTAAAGCAGCAGCATTTCAAGGTCATACTAACTGAACCAGGCCCAAGGTGGAGAAGAGCAAGAGAATTACACAAGAGACATAATTATATACTCCAAGCATCACGGTAGTGCCTGCACGCATGTGTCAGTCCCCTACCTAAGGAAAGAGCAGGATAAATCCCCCAACCCTGGCGAGCAGAGGATTCTCCCGCTGCCGGCGCAGGAATGTGTGCTTGCACATCATACATGCCAATGACCTTCATACCTTAGGCGAGAGCCCCTCTCTACTGTACTCTGCTAACAGCTAGGAGGCTTGCTTGACTAGCTCAAATCTTGGTTCACCATGTGCAAGAATGTGCAGTGTCTGGCGACTGTTATGGAGACAAGGTATGCAAACAGAGCGAGTACCTGTACGGTACAAGGGCAAGTGGAGGGGGAAGAAGAAATACCTTTCCACAAGCAACATAAGGGGATCCATTTCAGTGACTGCAATCACTTCTAGCTGAGAAACAATGGAGCGGAGGCTAGAAGATAAATGTATGGGGCCAAGGGAATTCATAGTAACAGCTGTTCATAGTAGTAACTAAACAATAAGGTAACAACATATCCTGTGACTGCCTAGGTTGTGTCAAAATAATAGAACCTTTCTATGAGCTAGAGATATATATACATACATTATACACATATACATACATGTATTCTAGAGCAAGTAAACGGCCTCTTATCACTGCATATCAGTAAGACAAGGGAAAAGGAGGCTTGCACGCCACCGCACAGTACAAGAGGTGCAGCAGAAGGTATGCCTGGAATGTAAGGGGCCATTTTCCTAGACAGTACAAACTTGAATCCCCCCCATAAAGAAAAATAAAAGACTCCGCTTTACTTTACCAAGATAGAAAAAGGTAACTTACCAAAGCGTCCGGCAGCAGTCCAGGAAATTCACATTTCAGGAGGCCACAGCAGACCACTTACATTTTTCCCCTTCAGCTTCACTCTCACTAGCCCTCCCCCCTCTCGGGAAAGAGGAGAAAAAAAAAAAAACACAGAAGAAAGGACAAAGGCATGAGGACATGCAGGGGAGAGACCGTGCACTAGCCATCCCAAAGCCAAGCACAGTCTGCTCCCTTTGCAAACTCCTCGCCATTTTTCTTTGTCTTTCAGCTGACCCCTGTCTAAAGGAAAAACTCCTAAGTCTCCAATGAAAAATCCTGCAGCCTCCTTCCACTTTAACAGTCAAAGGCATTCAATCTAACTTGCTACGTGACACCAACACCCGCCTCTGCTCTGCTCCCATTGGCTCCAGCTTGTTATTGCAGGGCACTGCTCAGCCTCCATTGGCAGCCGCCATCGTCAATCTGCTCTACTGTAACACTTCCTGTTTAAAGTTACCTTGAGACAAGCAGGGGTCAGACCAAGTGACTTTAAAGAACGGAGTACATTCATGAAAATCTGGGTGACATTCAATGCAGCATTGTCCTCCGCCACTCACCCTCAGACACTGCTGCCAGCTTCCTCCACGGTACAGCCCAACAACTCAGACACAATGGAGCAGTCCTTGGGAGAATTTAGCCTTATAATAAAATATATAATAAAATAGTCACACAAACACAACAAGTAGTTTATGGGATTCAAAGGCTAAAAATGAGAAGGAGAAGGCATCTGTTATGGAAAGGGCAGAAGTCACATTGCTTATCTATATAGTGATGCAGCACGGGACCTCTGTGCGTTTACGGGGGGGTCATCTAATAAAATAATCCAAAAACAGAAAGAAAAAAAAAAATACAAAGTTGATCCAATTGATTAAAAAGGATGCACTTTCCATACACAGCAATAAAGTGTATAAAGAATAAAAGATGGCATTTTATCTGTTCATGTGACTTTTCAATACAATGTGGCGCATTTATCAAAATTAATCAAACAGATAAAGTGGCCATGTTCCCCACAGCAACCAATCAAATCACAGCTTTCATCTCTTAAAGCACCACTCCAGCGTTTTTTTTTTTATTTTACCACTGGTGTGGGGTAACAAATCTATGTACCCTGCCCCTAGTATTACACTTACCAGCCTCCAAGTTAGGGCACGCGCACATTAGTGCATAAATCAATGCGAGTGCAATCAATGCGCAAAAACGTTGCATTACATTTTGACCACCAGGATACAAATGCTTCAGGGCTCATCTGAAAGTTTTTTCTCAGCTCAGATCGGACTGAGGAAAAAAAAAAAAATAATAGCTCCATACTGTGACTGTCTGCAAGAATCAGACCACACTCACTAATTCAAGCAAATGGGTGCAAGGAAAAAAAAACAACACATTTTTAAAGCACACAGCTCAAAAGGAAACCCAACATGTTATCAGCCAATTACAGTAAATTGACAGCCCAAACCCTTACAACAGGATAGAAATAGGTCAGCGAGATACATATAATCAGTGCTTTGAGTGTGCACTTATCTGTATTTGGCCGGAGTCACACTACAGCGAGATACGGCCGAGTCTCGCAGGTTAAAACCAAGCTCTGGCACCAGAACTCCGGAGCGGAGCGTGCGACTCCATGTATTGCTACGCGGCCGCACGCTCCGCTCTGGAGTGCCAGAGCTTGGTTTTAACCTGCGAGACTCGGCCATATCTCGCTGTGTGTGATTCCGGCCTTTAACTAAGAAAATTAAAAAAAAAAAAAAAAAAAAAAAAAAACGTGGGGGTCTCCCTTATTTTTAAATAACCGGCAATGACTAAGCAGACACTTACGGGCTGATATTAAATTGGCTGGGAAGGGACCATGGATATTGTCCCCTTCCCAGACTAAAAACATCGGCCCTCAGCCGTCCCAGAAATGGCGCATCCATTAGATGTGTCAATTTGGGCCCTTAGCTTCAGCTCTTCCCGATTGCCCTTATGTGTTGGCAATCTGGGTAATGGTTTTGGGGTTGTTAGCTGTGTAATGTCCGCTGACATCAAGCACAGGGGTTAGTAATGGAGAGATGCCTGTCAGACACCCCATTACAAACATAAATCAAAAGAAAAACACACACACACAAAAGTCATTTACGGCTAAGTGCACACGTTGCAGAATTTCCGCGGCAATTCTGCAACTCATGCCGCGGGTATATCGCATGTGGAATTGGCATGCGTATTCCCGCTAAACACTAGCATTTTGCAAGCGTAATCAGCTTGCAGAATGCTAGCGTTTTACAAGCGATCTGTAGCATCGCTTGGAAAAGCGATTTACAGGTTGGTCACACTTGTCAAACATAGTGCTTGATAAGTGTGACCAGCTTTTTACTATTGATGCAGCATCAATAGTAAAAAAGGTAGAACATTAAAAATAATAATAATAAAAAAAAAAAAATAAAATAAATCGTGATATTCTCACCTTCCGGTGTCCCAGGCAGTCTTCCCGCTCCTCGCGATGCTCCGGTCCCAATAATGCATTGCGGCAAAACCCCCAGATGACATAGCGGTCTCCGATGTGCGAGACCACACATCATTACAGGTCATTTTTGCAATGCATTATTGGAAACGGAAGCATCGCGAGTAGGTGGAAAACTGCCGGGGACACCGGAAGGTGAGAATATCACTTTTGTTTTAATTCTTTTTTTCTTTTTTACAATTATATGGTTCCCAGGGCCTGGAGGAGAGTCTCCTCTCCGCCACCCTGGGTACCAACCTCACATGATCCGCTTACTTCCCGCATGGTGGGCATAGCCCCATGTGGAAAGTAAGTGGATCAATGCATTCCTATGTGTGCGGAATCCCCGCAATTCTGCACAAAGAATGAACATGCTGCGTATTTTTCCAGAATGCGATTCCGCCGCGGGAAAAAAAAAAAAAGCATGTGCACAAAGTGCGGATTGCATTCTAATAATAGGATGCTTAATGTATGCGTTTTTTCGGGGTTTTATCGCATTTTTATAGCGAGAAACCACGAAAAAAACGCTAAAAATCCTAAACGTGTGTACACCCTTACTTTAAAAAGCACTCCTCGACAATTACCCATTAGCAAAAAAAAAAAAAAAAAAAGATAGAGGGTCCGCCATACATCCATTACTGTATGTAAAATAAATACGCATGTTATATGGATGCTAGGTGAGAAAAAAAAAAAAAAAAAAATCACATTCGCCCTGCTTTTCTGGATCAACAGTGAACCGGCATTTTATATGTTACTGTGAATGTAGCCTTCCAGTGCAGAAGACGACAGGAGCGGCACCGATAATTGTGATCGGCAGGATTGTTCCAGCGTTTGATGGGCCAACTCGTTCGGTAGCTACTGCCTCCATTGTCCCTGGTTTCGTCCCCATATAGACAGAAGGCAGAATCACTTGTATCTGCACATGCAATGCATACAGCCAGTAGAAGATCATCCCAGGGACAGCTGTGCCAGTGGCCACGTGGGCAATCAGGATTGCTACCATTTAGCTTTGCTTTTAGCAATGGAAAGATGGGTGTGATCAATATAGGGAGCCTAAAGAGAATCTGTCAATAGGATCAACCCTCCTGCACTGTCTATATGGGCATGTAGGTCATAGGAAGCTGAATAAATTATACCTTCATATCCGTGATCTGATTACTTATTTCAGAGACATCCATGTAATGTGCAAATGCGTGGTATAGATCTATGGGTGGGACATAGATCTGCGTGATAAATACAGCTCTGCAGGGAGAGCAAAACTAACAGGACAGCAGAAGTAAATGGATATCATTACAAATGCTGTACTGTTAGGTCTGCTGCACATGATTATGACAGCAAAGGGTCAGCCATTACATGTCTCACACTGGTAAAGAACACTTTCATATAAAGATCTATGGAGGCAGATATTCATGGAGATCAGTGTCCCGCCCAGAGGTCTTAACTGCTCATTTACATATAAGAAAAAAAAAAAATGTGGATTTCTCTGGAATAAGATATCAAGTTATCATTTTGTTCATGGCAAAAACAGGGCAACTGCACGGCAGGTAGACAGGATCCAGGTGTCTGGCCTCAGCTTAGGGTGCTTTCACATTGTGTTTAGTGGTCCAGTCGGGGCTTACATCCAAATACCCCCCTTACACAAAAAGGGATTTGGATGTATGCACCGACGGTGCCATAGACCACAATGGTGACAGCAAAAAGAACAAGCGCTCTACCGTGCATCATTTTTGAGAGTGTACGCTCACTGAAGACCCAGTTTCCTACATCTGAGTATTCGCCTCTCTGCTGTCAAGTCTATGGCTCCATCGGCGCATCTGAATCACGTTTTGCAGAAGGGGAAAGGACGCAAGCCCCAACGAGACCCAATAAACGCAATGTGAAAGCACCCTTACATGCATGATGGACAGAGCTGGGAAGATGGGAGATGTTAGAGTAACTCATAGCTTGTACTTTTTTTTTTGAACAGCTTACTAGTCATCTCTCTTGACATGTCAGTTATTGTACTAACAAAAAATAGAAAAAAAAATTGGAGTCCGGCTCAACAGGACTGGATTTTGCTTTTCTTTTTCAAAAGAAAATATGGTGAATGCGAAGGAAAAATTTACATGGTCGACGCATTTCGACAGCACTAGGCATAATCCCATATGATGTATTATCCCGTCAAGGTGACCTGGGACTTAATTCCCAGGGACGGGATAGTACGTCATACGCGATCGGCCGCGCTCACGGGGTGCGCGGCCGAGTGTCAGCTGACTATTGCAGCTGACATCCGGCACTATGTGCCAGGAGCGGTCACGGTCCGCCCCTGGCACATTAACCCTCGGCACACTGTGATCAAACACGGATCGTAGCGTTCCAGGGGCATAGGGAAGGGAGGTGCCCGAAAATGGTACCAATAAAAACGTCAACCCGTCCCGCAAAAAAACAAGACCTCACATGACTGTGGACCAAAATATGGAAAAATTATAGCTCTCAAAATGTGGTAACGCAAAAAAATATTCTTTGCAATAAAAAGCGTCTTTTAGTGTGTGACAGCTGCCAATCAAAAAGCCCCGCTATAAATAGTAAATCAAACCTCCTTTCATCACCCCCTTAGTTAGGGAAAAATAAAAAAAAATGTATTTATTTCCATTTTCCCATTAGGGTTAGGGCTTGGGTTAGGGTTGGGGCTAGGGTTAGGATTACATTTACGGTTGGGATTAGGGCAAGGGGTGTGTTGGAGTTAGGTGTGGTTAGGGTTGGGGTTAAGGGTGTGGTTGGGATTAGGGGTGTGTTTGGGTTAGGGTTTCAGTTATAATTGGGGGGTTTCCACGGTTTAGGTACATCAGGGCTCTCCAAACGCGACATGGCGTCCGATCTCAATTCCAGCCAATTCTGCGCTGAAAAAGTAAAACAGTGCTCCTTCCCTTCCGAGCTCTCCCGTGCGCCCAAATAGGGGTTTACTCCAACATATGGGGTATCAGAGTACTCAGGACAAATTGGACAACAACTTCTGGGGTCCAATTTCTCTTGTTACCCTTGGGAAAATAAAAATTTGAGGGGCAAAAAAAACATTTTTGTGGGACAAAAGTGATTTTTTATTTTCACGGCTCTGCGTTATAAACTGTAGTGAAATACTTAGGGGGTTCAAAGTTCTCACAACACATCTAGATAAGTTCCCTGGGGGGGTCTAGGTTCCAATATGGGGTCACTTGTGGGGGGTTTCTACTGTTTAGGTACATCCGGGGCTCTGCAAATGCAACGTGATACCTGCAGACCAATCCATCTAAGTCTGCATTCCAAATGGCGCTCCCTCCCTTCCGAGCTCTGCCATGCGCCCAAACGGTGGTTACCCCCCAACATATGGGGTATCAGCGTACTCAGGACAAATTGCACAACAACTTTTGGTGTCCAATTTCTCCTGTTACCCTTGGAAAAATACAAAACTGGGGGCTAAAAAATAATTTGTGGAAAAAAAAAAATTACTTTCACGGCTCTGCGTTATAAACTGTAGTGAAACACTTGGGGGTTCAAAGGTCTCACAACACATCTAAATAAGATCCTTAGGGGGTCTACTTTCCAAAATGGTGTCACTTGTAGGGGGGTTTCAATGCTTAGGCACATCAGGGGCTCTCCAAACGCAACATGGTGTCCCATCTCAATTCCTGCCAATTTTGCATTGAAAAGTCAAACGGCGCTGCTTCCTTTCCGTGCTCTGCCATGCACCCAAATAGTGGTTTACCTCCACATATGGGGTATCAGCGTACTCAGGACACATTGCACAACAACGTTTGTTGTTCAATTTCTTCTGGTAACCTTGGGAAAATAAAACAAATTGGAGCTGAAGTAAATTTTTTTGTGAAAAAAAAATTAAATATTCATATTTTTTTTTAAACATTCCAAAAATTGCTGTGAAACACCTGAAGGGTTAATAAACTTCTTGAATGTGGTTTTGAGCACCTTGAGGTGTGCAGTTTTTAGACGGGTATCACACTTGGTTATTTTCTATCATATTGACCCCTCAAAATAACTTCAAATGTGATGTGGTCCCTAAAAAAAAAAATGGTGTTGTAAAAATGAGAAATTGCTGGTCAACTTTTAACCCTTATAACTTCCTAACAAAAAAAAAATTTGTTTCCAAAATTATGCTGATGTAAAGTAGACATGTGGGAAATGTTACTTATTAAGTATTTTGTGTGACATATCTCTGTGATTTAAGGGCATAAAAATTAAAAGTTTAAAAATTGCGAAATGTTCAAAATTTTCGCCAAATTTCTTTATTTTTCACAAATAAAACACTGGTAATATCAAAAAATGTTTACCACTATCATGAAGTACAATATGTCTCGAGAAAACAATGTCAAAATCACCGGGATCCGTTGAAGCGTTTCCAGAGTTATAACCTCCTAAAGGGACAGTGGTCAGAATTGTAAAAATTGGCCCGGTCATTAACGTGCAAACCACCCTCGGGGCTTAAGGGGTTAAAAAAATAATAATTGTCCACTATTTTGCAGCTCTCAGACCACAGCAGGAAGGGAGGTTCTAAGCTTCTGATCGAAGAAGCTCCCAGCAATCCGACATTTATCCTCTATCTTGTACACTGGAATTAAATGACAAATATAGAAACTCTTTCAGGCATTTGAGTTTCACGTACATAAGCAATTTTTGCATTTCAGACAGAACTTGTACTTGTCCTTGTGGACCATGGCCAGTGAGAAAAAAAAAAAGTCCAAAATAAAATAATGAAACACACACAGACATGTCTGTTTTTGACTAGAAAATCACCAATACAGGTCTTTGGGTCTGTGAAATAATCACTGACAGCCAGCAGGAACATTGACTCTGACCAAAGACTGATATGCATCATGGTGCTAGATCAGATTTTCATCAAAGACTATGGACAGAAAAACCACAACAGAATGTTTTTGATGCTTTTTTGCTCCCATTTCATTTTAATCTCATTGGGGGAAAATGTTGAAAGCATTGTGTTAGAAAAAAAAAACAAAAAAAAACCACACCCTAGATCAAAGAGAAAAAAAAACCAAAGTCTAAGGATATTCAGCAGGTGCTAATCAGTATCAAGCCAGAAAGAGCCCAAGTATACCAGCGGGCCACCAAAGTCCAGGCCATAGGCTAGTCACCCAATTGCTTTGCCTGCAGCAGAGCCAGCTATGCTTCTAATACCTGCCCAGGTGGTCAGTGCAGCAAAGGACAGGCTCAAATACTAAGACAAGGTGTTAACCCCGGTTACACTTAAGGTACCTTCACACTAAGCGACTTTGCAGCGAGAGCGACGACGATCCGTGACGTTGCAGCGTCCTAGATAGCGATCTCATTGTGTTTGACACGCAGCAGCGATCTGGATCCCGCTGTGATATCGCTGGTCGGAGGTAGAAGGCCAGAACTTTATTTCGTCGCTGATCACCCGCTGTCCATCGCTGGATCGGTGTGTGTGACGCCGACCCAGAGATGTGTTCACTTGTAACCAGGGTAAATATCGGGTTACTAAGCGCAGGGCCGCGCTTAGTAACCCGATGTTTACCCTGGTTACCCGGGTGCTGCAGGGGGACTTCGGCATCGTTGAAGACCGTTTCAACGATGCCGAAGTCGTTCCCCTGATCGTTGGTCGCTGGAAAGAGCTGTCTGTGTGACAGCTCCCCAGCGACCACACAACGACTTACCAACGATCATGGCCAGGTCGTATCACTGGTCGTGATCGTTGGTAAGTCGTTTAGTGTAACGGTACCTTTACACAACAGTGCTGGAGTGATAAAGCATTCGCTCTCTCTGGAACCAGTCCTGAATGGAGCCATGATATAATGAATGGCACTAGCGGGACGAACGAGAACTTGTGGGATAACACCACTCCGGAGCAATAGGAAAGGCTGCAGATGTGGAACTTCCCCAATCCTTTGTATAGGAGGGGAGAACCATCTTTCCCTCGGATATGAGGGACATTTAAAATGTGAATTCCTAAGGTCAGTCACATTATGCCTTCAAGATTGAACAGACATTAAATAGCTTGTAGAAAAACCAACTGCGGTCTCACTTTCCATAGTAAAGATGTTGAGCTCACGCTGCTACAGCAAGACTTAGCACACAGGATGGCTCTTTCATACATGCCTGCAAAGAGAATTTCACGCCTAAGAAACCTCAAGGAGTAAAATAGAATAATCCCCAGCAGTGATCGGAGAGGTTAGAGGACAATTAAGCAGGCCGTACATGGAGAGAGTCGCTCAGTCAAATGTGCATGTATAGCAGCGACATCTATTCTTTCATGGAATCTGAGTTTGAATATGCTCAGAGAAAAAAATAGAAAAACTCATGACAAAGTAACCAAACATTACTAATATGCAAACCAGACTGCGTATAATATTGTATGTGATGACATTAAAGGGGTTTTCACACAAACAAAAGTTCAATTTAATCAATAAATCTTGGAATAATAGGTTCCACAATTGGATGTGTTTAAATGAAATGTTCCTGTGCTGCCTGAGATAATCTTATAAAATGTGCCCTGCTGTGTACTGTATAATGGCAGTGTCTGACCGTACCACAACTCATGGGAAATGAACGAAGCAAAAGAGAGGATACAAACATTACAGATGCATAGAAGCTGGCACGCTTGGAGAGCCACCTGCCAGTCCGGGCACTGCGTTCCAGTCTCGCTCCGATTTGTACGGCCATCTGACTGCGCCCTTACCCTGCGTCTCCACAGTAGACGTCAACCTGCCCCCAACAATTATTTACTGGGGAGACTATACTAATTACGTGCGGCCATATTAAAATCACTGTTTGCAAGAACGCTGAAGGACTTCAAGAAGATATACTGATCTTACACATGGTCCCTGCATCCAAGGTCTTTTTGACCTCCATAAGACCATGTTCACACACTCAGTATTTGGTCAGTATTTTACCTCAGTATGTGTAAGCCAAAACCAGGAGTGGAGCAATCAGAGGGAAAGTATAATAGAAGCACGTCACCACTTCTGCATTTATCACCCACTCCTGGTTTTGGCTTAGGGTATGTTCACACGATCCTGATTTCAATCCTTTTTTTTCAGGACAAAAACCGCAGCTCTTGGCAGAAAACGCAGGTGCGTTTTTGGTGCGGTTTTTGATGCGGTTTTTAGTGCGGTTTTTTATGCAGTTTTCTCTGCAGATTGTCTGTGTTTGACACAAATAAAGCTTTAACTGCAGTGGGGGAAAAAAAAAAAAGAAATGATGTCATTTCCTTGTCCAACCCTTTTCTTCTTCCATCCTCCATTTTGGGACTAAACACCAAAATGAGTGGACGTGTTTTGAATGACAGCGCTCCGCAGAGTGCTGAGCGTAGGCCAGATCACAGCCCGCGGATCCAGCTCTATCCAGCTATTTAAGTCTACGTTCACATTTGTGGTCTGCGCCGCAGCGTCGGGCGCCGCATGCGACATGCGCCCCTATATTTAACATGGGGGCGCATGGACATGCGTCGCACTTGCGTTTTGCGCCGTATGCGTCACTGCAGCGCACGCATCCGGGCGCAGAGGACGCAGCAAGTTGCATTTTTGCTGCGTCCAAAATCAATCAAAAAAAGGACGCATGCGGCGCACAACGCAAATGTGAACATAGCGTAAGTGCCACGTATCACGTATTTAAGTGCCACGTATTTAAGTGCCACGTATTTAAGTGCCACGTATTTAAGTGCCACGTATTTCAGTGCCACGTATTTCAGTGCCACGTATTTCAGTGCCACGTATTTCAGTGCCACGTATTTCAGTGCCACGTATTTCAGTGCCACGTATTTCAGTGCCACGTATTTCAGTGCCACGTGCCACGTATCAAAGTGCCACGTATCACGTATTTCAGTGCCACGTATCACGTATTTCAGTGCCACGTATTTAAGTGCCACGTGCCACGTATTTCAGTGCCACGTATCACGTATTTCAGTGCCACGTGCCACGTATCAAAGTGCCACGTATCACGTATTTCAGTGCCACGTATTTCAGTGCCACGTATTTCAGTGCCACGTGCCACGTATTTCAGTGCCACGTATTTAAGTGACACGTATCACGTATAAGTGCCACGTGTCACGTATTTAATTGCCACGTATTTAAGTGCCACGTATCCCACAAAGATTTTCCATGGAGAACAGACACATCCAGAGATATGTCTGCTCTCCACGGCTGCAGCAACACACTGACAGGAGCCATAGTTCCTGTCGGTGTGTCACTGCGCATGCGCGAGCGAGTTTACCGGCGGTCATTGACCCCGGCACTCTCACTTAACGGCAGTGCTGCGTGGGAAAGTTCAACGCAGCTGTACTGCTTTTAACCGAGACGCCGGAGCCATTGAACTCCGGAACAGTACGCGATACACTGCTAGGAGCTTCGCTCCTGGCAGTGTATCGCCGGAGAGCAGGGATTCGGCGTGGGACACTCGTTTTATGGATTCTGCGGACAGGGAGTATGAATTTGATTTTTTATTTTGGGATTTTTTCCTGGAGGATCGAGGGCTTCGCCTACCAGTGTGCTGTTGGTGAGTATATACTCTATGTTATGTTTTGTATGTACTGTACTGTGTGTCATGTATGTGTATTGTGTGTAGGTGTTTTGTGTAACTTTACAATTGTGCTAAGTCGCCGGACACAGGGACAACTCTCCCATCCTAATACCGGATGGGAGTAGTAGTCCCATACGGCGACTTAGCACAAGGGTGGCACTAGTGTCGCATGGGGACACACACACACACACACACACATACCAAATCAATCACGATCCCCATGCGACGGTACGCCTCCATGTCTCTCCGCCCACGCACTTCCGGCCGCTTCCCTGCACTTCCGGCTGCAGCGGTTCTGCACCACAAACCGCAATAAAACCCGCAGATATATTTTTGATCTGCGGGTTTTACTGCGGGTTTGACCTCACAATGGAGGTCTATGGGTGCAGAACCGCTGCTGTTTCGGGCAAAGAAGTGACATGCTCCTTTTTTCCCGCAGCTATTCAGCGCGGCTTTTTTTTTTTAAATTCAGGATCATGTGCACAGCGGTTCCTGTTTTCCATAGGGTACAATGTACTGTACCCTGCATGGAAAAAAGCTGCGGAACCGCAGCGGCAAAACCGCTGCGGTTCTGCAGTAAAAAACGCACTGTGTGAACATGGCCTTACAAATACTGAGGTAAAATACTGATCGTCTGAATGTGGCCTAACAGATATGTGCCACTGGATATTACCAAATTTAACAGTACACTGGCATCACTTAGTGCCATCTCAGTACAGAGCAAGCTCAGGACAAGATAGATGCAAGACTATAGGAATCTGAGAAAATGTGTGGTGTACAAGTGATACAGGAAAGAAATATATCTTGGTACCGTGTTAGCCAGTAGATAGAAAAATATTTAGAACTAGCTGTACTACCCGGCTTCACCCGGGTTAATGACTGCTGTTAGCAAAATAGAATGTGTTAACAAAAATTTATTCTGCACACAAAAACCACAAAACAAATAGATAGAAATGTAATTATTAAAAGGCAAAAACTAAGCTAATAGAAGCATTTCACAACATATATTAGCTTTGTTATACTGAGAATGTCTTTGTTGCCTATATTAACCAATCAGAGCTCAGATTAATTAACTGTAGCAAAATAGAAGCTGAGCTGTGATTGGTTGCTATTGGCAGCCTGATAAATCCCCAGCCAACAGTAAGCCCACCCCCTGGCAGTATATATTAGCTCACACATGCACATAATAGACAGGTCATGTGACTGACAGCTGCCGTATTTCCTATATGGTACAATTGTTGCTCTTGTAGTTTGTCTGCTTATTAATCAGATTTTTATTTTTGAAGGACAATACCAGACTTGTGTGTGTTTTAGGGCGAGTTTCATGTGTCAAGTTGTGTGTGTTGAGTTGCGTGTGGCGACATGCATGTAGCGACTTTTGTGAGATGAGTTGTGTGGTGACATGTGTGTAGCAACATTTTGTGTGTCGAGTTGCATGTGACAGGTTAGTGTAGCAAGTTGTGTGCAGCAAGATTTGTGCATGGCGAGTTTTGCGCGTGGCGAGTTTTATGTGTGGTGCGTTTTGAGTATGTGCAAGTTTTGTGTGAGGCAACTTTAGCATGTGTTGCAACTTTTGTACATGTGGCAATTTTTCTGTGTGTGCAAGTTTTGCATGAGGTGAGTTTTCCATGAGGTGAGTTTTGCACGTGTGGCGAGTTTTGCGTGAGCCTAGTTTTGCATATGGCGAGTTTTGCATGTAGCGAGTTTTGCGCGTGGCGAGTTTTGAGTGGTGACTTTTGTGTTTCGACTTTTATGTGGCGAGGTTGGTGTGTGTGTGGTGAAATGTGTGCTGAGGGTGGTATATGTGTTCAAGCACGTGGTAGTGTGTGGCGCATTTTGTGTTTGTGTTCATATCCCCGTGTGTGGTGAGTATCCCATGTCGGGGCCCCACCTTAGCAACTGTACGGTATATACTCTTTGGCGCCATCGCTCTTATTCTTTAAGTCCCCATTGTTCACATCTGGCAGCTGTCAATTTTCCTCCAACACTTTTCCCTTCACTTTTTCCCCATTATGTAGATAGGGGCAAAATTGTTTGGTGAATTGGAACGTGCGGGGTTAAAATTTCACCTCACAACATAGCCTATGACGCTCTCGGGGTCCAGACGTGTGACTGTGCAAAATTTTGTGGCTGTAGCTGCGACGGTGCAGATGCCAATCCCGGACATACACACATTCAGCTTTATATATTAGATATACCTGTATGTAATCTCCTGTATATAGTATATACCTGTGTGTCATCTCACCTATATATAGTATATATCTGTGTGTCATCTCCTCCTGTATATAGTATATACCTGTATGTCATCTTCTCCTGTATATACTATATACCTGTAGGTAATCTGCTCCTGTATATAGTATATACCTGTGTGTCATCTCCTCCTGTATATAGTATATACCTGTGTCATCTCCTCCTGTATGTAGTATGTACCTGTATGTCATCTCCTCCTCTATATAGTATATACCTGTGTCATCTCCTCCTGTATGTAGTATATACCTGTATGTCATCTCCTCCTGTATATACTATATACCTGTAGGTAATCTGCTCCTGTATATAGTATATATCTGTGTATCATCTCCTCCTGTATATAGTATATACCTGTGTGTCATCTCCCCTGTAAATAGTATATACCTGTGGGTCATCTCCTCCTGTATATAGTATATATCTGTATGTCATCTCCTCCTGTATTAGCCCTCGTTCACACGTTATTTGGTCAGTATTTTTACCACAGTATTTGTAAGCTAAATTGGCAGCCTGATAAATCCCCAGCCAACAGTAAGCGCACCCCTTGGCAGTATATATTAGCTCACACATACACATAATAGACTGGTCATGTGACTGACAGCTGCCGGATTCCTATATGGTACATTTGTTGCTCTTGTAGTTTGTCTGCTTATTAATCAGATTTTTATTTTTGAAGGATAATACCAGACCTGTGTGTGTTTTAGGGCGAGTTTTGTGTGTCAAGTTGTGTGTGTTGAGTTGCGTGTGGCGACATGCATGTAGCGACTTTTGTGAGATGAGTTTTGTGTGGCGACATGCGTGTAGCAACTTTTTGTGTGTCGAGTTGCATGTGACAGGTTAGTGTAGCAAGTTGTGTGCAGCAAGTTTTGCGCATGGCGAATTTTGCGCGTGGCGAGTTTTATGTGTGGTGCCTTTTGAGTATGTGCAAGTTTTGTGTGAGGCAACTTTTGCATGTGTTGCAACTGTTGTGCATGTGGCAATTTTTCTGCGTGTGCAAGTTTTGCGTGTGGCGAGTTTTCCATGAGGTGAGTTTTGCACGTGTGGCGAGTTTTGCATGTGGAGAGTTTTGCGCGTGGCGAGTTTTGAGCGGCGACTTTTGTGTTTCGACTTTTATGTGGCGAGGTTGGTGTATGTGTGGTGAAATGTGTGCTGAGGGTGATATATGTGTTCGAGCACGTGGTAGTGTGTGGCGCATTTTGTGTGTGTGTGTTCATATCCCCGTGGTGGTGTGGTGATTATCCCATGTCGGGGCCCCACCTTAGCAACTGTACAGTATATACTCTTTGGCGCCATCGCTCTCATTCTTTAAGTCCCCCTTGTTCACATCTGGCAGCTGTTAATTTGCCTCCAACACTTTTCCTTTCATTTTTTCCCCATTATGTAGATAGGGGCCAAATTGTTTGGTGAATTGGAACGCGCGGGGTTAAAATTTCGCCTCACAACATAGCCTATGACGCTCTCGGGGTCCAGACGTGTGACTGTGCAAAATTTTGTGGCTGTAGCTGCGACGGTTCAGATGCCAATCCCGGACATACACACACACATACATACATACATACACACATTCGCTTTATATATTAGATTGAGAGTCCTCAGTGGTTGATACCTTTTAATGGCTAACTGAAAAGATGGTAATAAATTGCAAGCTTTCGAGACTACATACGTCTCTACGTCTCTTCATCAGGCAAAGACTAAAACAAATTCTGAAGAATCACATATTTATGCATAACATAGTATAGAAAAGAAAAAAAAAAAAAAAAAAGGGAGAGGGGAAAAAAACCATGGATAAGCCAGGTGACATGAAGCAGAATTACCATGGGTGATAAACAGTTACGTCCATAAATATTGGGCCAATTCTTAGATAAGGATTGTTTTATTGTCCTGTGATTAGGGTCTCTGTTGTGATGACCCCACATGGTCTGATGGGCAAGTTCATTAGTTGATGTAAAAAGACATAAATCCATGTGACATTCATTCCTGCATTTAGAGTGTCAAAGGTCGTCATCAGCTTATATTCCCAGAGTCTGGGAATACCCCAATATTGCTTCATGAAAAAGCCAAAATTCCAGCAGAGAAGTAGCCTGGGTATCTCCATATACACCATGTTCCAAATTATTATGCAAATTGGATTTAAGCGTCAAAGATTTAATTGTTTTGTTTTTCAAATAAACTGGTGGATGGTATTGTGTCTCAGGGCTCAATGGATCACTGAAATCAATCTTAACCCCTTTCTGCAAGCTGACGGAATAGTACGTCAGCTGGTAGTATCCCCAGCTTTGAGGTGAGCTCCGGCGGTGAGCCCACCTCAAAGTCGCGACATATCAGCTGTTTTCAACAGCTGACATGTGCCCGCAATGGGCACAAGCGGATTCGCGATCAGCCCACGCCCATTAACTAAATGCCGCTGTCAAACTCTGATAGCGGCATTTAACAAGCGCTGCCGGCCACGTGGCCAGAAGAACGCGCACCACTGACCCCCGTCACATGTTCGGGGGGTCATCGGTGCGTTGCCATCACAACCAGAGGTCTCCTCAAGACCTCTATGGTTGTTGATGGCAGATTGCTATGAATGCCACCCTGTGGTTGGCACTCATAGCAATCCTGCAAAATAAAATTATATATATATATTTCAAACCACCCCCCGTTTGCCCCAAACAAAATTAAAATGCAATAACGGGCGATCAAAAGAACGCATCTACACAAAAGTTTTAGAATTAAAAAAAGTCAGCTCATCCCACAAAAAATAAGCCCTCACCCAACCCCAGATCACGAAAAATGGAGACGCTACGGGTATCGGAAAATCGATCATTTTTTTTCTTAGCAAACTTTGGAATTTTTTTTACCACTTAGATAAAAGAGAACCTAGACATGTTTGGTGTCTATGAACTCGTAATGATGTGGAGTACCATAATGGCAGGTCAGGTTTACCATTTAGTGAACCTAGCAAAAAAGCCAAAACAAGAAACGTGTGGGATCGCACTTTTTTTTTGCAATTTCATCACACCTGGAATTTTTTTCCCGTTTTCTGTTACACGGCATGGTAAAACCAATGATATTGTTCAAAAGTACAACAAAAAATAAGCCCTCACATGGCCATATTGATGGAAAAGAAAAAAAAAAAAAAGTTATGGCTCTGGAAAGGAGTGAAAATCAAAAAAAGCTCAAGGGGTTAAGGGGTTAAACACATGTGATAATTAGTTTTCCACGTGATTCTAATTAAAGGAAAACTACTTAAAAATGATGTTCCACATTATTAAGCAGGCCACAGGTTTCAAGCAATATGGGAAATAAATAGGATCTCTCTGCTGCTGAAAAGCGTTAAATAGTGCAATGCCTTGGACAAGGGATGAAAACATTAGATATTTCACAAAAACTTGAGTGATCATCATACTGTGAAGAGATTTGTGACTGAAACAGAGCACAGACAGAGTTCATGCAGATAAAGGCATAATGAGGAAGGTTTCTGCCAAATTCATTGGATTAAGAGAGCAGCTGCCAAAATACCATTATAAAGCAGCAAACAGATATTTGAAGCTGCTGGTGCCTCTGGAGTCCCTCGAACATCAAGGTATAGGGTCCTTCAAAGGCTTGCTGTGGTGCATACACCTACTATTCGGCCACCTTTAAACAGTGTTCACAAGCAGAAACTGTTGCAGTGGGCCCAGACATACAGTCATATGAAAAAGTTTGGGCATCCCTATTAATCTTAAGCTTAATGTTTTATAAAAATGTTTTTTTTTTTGCAACAGCTATTTCAGTTTCATATATCTAATAACTGTTGGACACAGTAATGTTTCTGCCTTGAAATGAGGTTTATTGTACTAACAGAAAATGTGCAATCTGCTTTCAAACAAAATTTGACAGGTGCATAAGTATGGGCACCCTTATCATTTTCTTGGTTTAAATACTCCTACCTACTTTTTACTGACTTACTGAAGTTCTTTTTTTGGTTTTGTAACCTCATTGAGCTTTGAACTTCATAGCCAGGTGTATGCAATCATGAGAAAAGCTACTTAAAGTGGCCACTTGCAAGTTGTTCTCCTGTTTGAATCTCCTCTGATGAGTGGCATCATGGGCTCCTCAAAACAACTGTCAAATGATCTGAAAACAAAGATTATTCAACATAGTTGTTCAGGGGAAGGATACAAAAAGCTGTCTCAGAGATTTAACCTGTCAATTTCCACTGTGAGGAACATAGTAAGGAAATGGAAGAACACAGGTACAGTTCTTGTTAAGGCCAGAAGTGGCAGGCCAAGAAAAACATCAGAAAGGCAGAGAAGAAGAATGGTGAGATCAGTCAAGGACAATCCTCAGGCCACCTCCAGAGATCTGCAGCATCAACTTGCTGCAGATGGTGTCACTGTGCATCGGTCAACTATACAAATCAAAACAGCAGCTCTGGGAGGCTATTCTGACTTCACGCAAAGAAATACAAGTTCAATGGATGCAAGAATTGTGAAGGTAATATCAAAGAAGGGGTCCTATGTTAACATGTAACTTGGCCTGTTAGGATGTTTTGGAGTTAAATACCTTTTTTGTTCAGTGAATGTGACCTCCTAATGCTGCAAATTCCAAAAATGAGCATTTTCAGTTCTTTAAAACATAACAAATGTTTAGAAATTCTGCTGTGCCTAATAATTTGGAACAGTGCATTTTGAGTTTTTATTCATTTTGGAGATTATACTGTTACTAGATGGTGGCCCGATTCTAACGTATCGGGTATTCTAGAATATGTAGGTAGTATATAGCACAGGCTACGTACTATATAGCACAGGCTACGTACTATATTGCACAGTGACGTAGTATATAACACAACCGACGTAGTATAACATAGCCACGTAGTGTATTTCACAGGCACGTAGTATATTGGTCAGCCACGTAGTATATAGCAGAGCCACGTAGTATATAACATAGCCACATAGTATATAACAGCCACGTAGTATATTGTAGAGCAACGTAGTATATTGTAGAGTCACGTAGTATATTGCACAGCCACGTAGTATATTGCACAGTCACGTAGTATATTGCACAGCTATGTAGTATATTGGTCAGCGACGTAGTATATAGCAGAGCCACGTAGTATACAACATAGCCAAGTAGTATATTGTAGAGGCATGTAGTATATTGCATAGCTACGTAGTATATTGCACAGCCACGTAGTATATAACAGAACCGACACAGCCACATAGTATAATGCACAGCTACGTAATATATAACAGAGCACGTAGTATATTGCACAGGCACGTAGTATATTGCACAGTCACGTTGTATATTGCCCAGCTACATAGTATATAGCACAGAGATGTAGTATATAACAGAGCCCACGCAGTATGTAACACAGCCCACGTAGTATATAGCAATGTGGGCACTATATGCGTGGTTAAAAAAGACTTAAAATAAAAAATAAACATATACTCACCTTCCGAAGGCCCCTTGAAGTCCTGGAGCCTGTGTGCGGTGCACGCGGCAGCTTCTGGTCCCAGGGTTGGTATGAGCGCAGGACCTGTGATGATGTCACGGTCACATGACCGTGACGTCATGGCAGGTCCTTCTCGCATAGCATCCTTGGCACCGGGACCTGCTGCTTGCACTGCCGAGGACAGTGTGCAACGTCAGATGGTGAGAATAACCTTTTTATTATTATTATTTGTAACATTAGATCTTTTTACTATTGATGATGCATACGCAGCATCAATAGTAAAAAGTTGGTCACACAGGGTTAATAGCTGCGTTAACGGAGTGCGTTACACCGCGGTCCGTTAACGCTGGCATTAACCCTGTGTGAACGCTCAGCGCTGACTGCAGGGCAGTAAAGCAGCGGCCATTTCGCTGCCAGACTATGGCCGTCGCCGATTGGTCGTGGCAATGGTCATGGGCGTTTTGCCACGACCAATCAGCGACTTGGATTTCCATGACAGACAGAAGCCGTGACCAAAGAATATCCGGGGACAGACAGACAAGTACCCCTTAGACAATTATATAGTAGATCATTGGGAGGTTTCTTCAATAACATTCGATATATACTCTAACGGGTGATGACTTATTAGACTGACTCATTTGCACTGACCATTTAGGAAAATCTGAGAAAAATATAATTTGCATAATAATTTGGAACATGGTTTAGAGCAGGGATGTCAAACTCAAATACACAGAGGGCCAAAATTAAAAGTGGAGGGCCAACCATGATATTTATTAACAAAAAATGTCTACAATTGAGGAAGTTTTTCCTTATCAAATATGATGAACCTTTTCATATGTAAACAAACTTAAAGGGGTTGTCCCATCAACAACGTACATTTTAATTAATAGCTCTTAGCATATTAGAACAATATAATTTGTTATGCAAGAACAGTAAAAAGCACATGACCCAATGCAGAAAAGAGTAGGATGCCAACAAAAGTGTCCCCCAAACATGGTAAGACACCCCACAGGGAATTCCCCCAGAGTACCCTCCACATGTACAGTGGTGTTCAAAAGTCCTGCATAGGCATAGGATAAATTGATTTTTCAAGTTTTAAACGTTTTCTGTCGAATATCTTCGATGCTAATATGACATATTATATATGGTTTTGTTCAGAATACAATTTTGCATTCTCTCCCTGTAATATTTTTAGCTTTTGAAGCAGTTTTGCCTGAAATTATTGCAACAATATGGGAATTGGAAGCACAACTAAATATTGTACAGCTTCAGATCCAAAATTAGCCAATCACAGATGAGGTTCTTGTGACCAATCATAACCTGGATATGGCAGCCAATCACATTGCATTACATTACATCACATCTGCTGCTTTGTTTGTTTGTTTTATCTGTTGGTCTATCTAGTGAATCATACTGTAGAGTTTTATGATGGGAGCCTTCAGATTTTTGTCAGTGGAGGATCGTGTGCGAGTTGTGGTGCTACATGAAGAGGGTTATACTAGCCCCGAGATCGCAAGAAAGGTCGGCTGTAATTAATCAGAGTACAGTCGTAAGAATTTTGCAGAAACATAAGCAGCTTGGAATTACCCAGGACAGGCCCAGATCTGGTCGGCCCAGGAAGTCAACTAAAAGGGAGGATAGAGTACTGATAAGAACATCCCTTGCCAATCGAAAGCTCACCTCTCCTCAGCTTCTGCGAGAATGGCAAGAAAAGTGCAATATTGAGGTAGCAACATCAACTGTTACGAAGAGATGTTTGGAAGCAGAATTGAGAGGGTGCAAGGCCCAAAAGAAGCCATTGACGACAGCCATAGAAAGACAAAGGCGAAAACTGTGGGCATTGAAATATTTAAAATGGAGGAAGGAGGAGTGGGAAAAAGTGCTATTTAGTGATGAAAGCACTTTTTGCATTTTAGGAAATGATGGCAAGTCTTATGTGAGAAGGTTTCCACATGAAGAGTACAAGCCAGAGTGTTTGAGCTTCTCTGTGAAACATCCGATGAAAGTAACGGTCTGGGGCTGTATGGCAGCCAATGGTGTTGGAAGAACAAGGTAGCTACAACAAGGTGGCTACTATTGACAGGCCAGCTCAGTCCCCGGACCTCAATCCAATTGAAAATTTATGGCACAAGGTATCATTAGAGATATCTAGAAAACAGCCAAGGACCAAAAGTGAGTTGACTGAGGCTCTGATACAGGCCTGCAACCACATCATCACTCGTGAACATCTGCAGAAGCTTGTTCACTCAATGCCACAGAGATGCAAGCTGGTGCTCAAGAGCAAAGGCTGGCCAATAAAGTATTAGAAGCTAAAGATGCACTCAAAAGGCCCTTTTCAGGACTCTGAATTAAATAAAAAATAATAAATCTTAAAAAGTAAAATTTAACTCTGTGTGAACTTGCATTGGAAGTTAATGAACTTAGAAACCTGTTCACCATTCTACACACTGTACTGGTGTAGGTATGGTTATGCTGTAAAAAAAAATTATCAAAAATGTGCATACCATAACAATTTATACATTAGGACATTCAAAAATGAGTATGGCATACAATGAGGGATTACAAAAACATATATGTTCCACCAGTTTCACTGTAGAGATGCAGAAGTATGAAACATATAGTTTTCTTCACGCCTATGCAGGACTTTTGAACACGATTGTAAGGTATGATAACCCTAGTGAACTCCCCACCCGGTAAACTATGATGACCCCATCACAGTATGATTCAACTGTAATCCCCACACAGCTGCACAGTATAATGGACCCCACAAAGTCCTCCATACAGTATAATGGGCCCTGCATTGCCTCCCATACAATATAATGGGCCCTGCATTGCCTCCCATACAGTATAATGGCCACGCTAACTTCGAAGGCCAAATATACCATATTTTTCGGACTATTAGAGCACTTTTCCCCAAAAAAAGTTTTGGGGAAAACGGGGGTGCTTCTTATAGTCAAAATATACTTACAAGTAGTACGACGGCAGCAGGAGTCGGGCGATTCTGCAGCAATCCGACGCTGCAGGGCGATGATCACACTCCCTTCCCAGGCTGGTGCGGCAAGTTCGGCGGTGCTCTGTGGTGTGGGGGCTACGCCGGCACTCAGCAACGAGATCTCAATCTGAGCATGCGCCGCCCCTAGCCGCCATTTTCCCGAAGGCCACCGCATCGCAGCAACACATGTGCGGGGCCTCCAGGCTTTCACAAAATGCTGGCGCAGCCCCCGCACCACCGAACCTGCCACACCAGCCTGGGATGGGATTCCCGGAGGCCACCGCATCACAGCAATGGAAGTGCGGGGGCTCCAGGCTTTCACAAAATGTCAGCAGAGCCACTGCATGTTTAGCACCTCCAAACCTGCAGCACCAGACTGGGATGGGAGTAATATCCAGGGTGGATTGATTTAAATCACGCCGATTTAAATCATGATTTAAATCACGATTTAAATCAAAAGATTTTTTTCTATTTAAATCGGATCGATTTAAATCATGATTTTAATCATGATTTAAATCACTGATTTAAATCAAAAGGTTTTTTTTAATATAAATCCCGATTAAAATGAGAAGTGAGAGCAGTGCGCATGTGTGCCCATAGTTACACGGACGAAACTAGGGGCAACGATCTAACGCCAGGGTGAGGGGGGGGACCCCAAAGTAAGTAAAAATCTTTTTTGTTTTACTATATGGCAATAGGTAGGTGTTTAAAAGCAGCATGTCTTAATTGTATAAACTATTAATAGCCTCCACATTTTGTTCATACTGCCCCTTTAATTCCACACTTCTAGCTTGGTTTCACTTTTGGTTTAGTTTCTTTTTCCATTCAGTTGACATGCCCAAACTTGTTGGATAGTCAGCATCCTACAGAAACCTCTCGAAAAGCATGGCATTGTGAATGTTACACATATACAGCCTTTATTCTACTGAGTTAAACAACTCAGCTTTATCTCATGATGGAAGAACCTTTGGATGGTAAAATATTTTCCTCAAAAAGCAGTTTATTGAAAAAAATCCGATTTAAATAAAAAAAATCCGATTTAAATCAAAAAAATCCGATTTTTTTGATTTTTTTAAAAAAACATTGATTTTTATCCACCCTGGTAATATCGCAGGACCACTGAACGCCCCCTGTGATCACGCACCAACAGTAAGCTGAATTCAGACTAAGACGGACCCCCATTTGACATTAATTTTTTTCCCTGTTTTCCTCCTGAAAATTTGGGGTGCTCATTCTGCGGGGCCATAGTTTGACATGTGTGATAGAGACAATGTACAGCCAGATCTCCATTGACCCCTGCTCCCATAGGGTGTGGTGCCAACGAATAATCCTCCACTCATCAGAAAATGGATGTGTCAAATGTTTTTGGTGGAAAAACCACTTTAATAGAGACAATGTACAATCACTGAATGCTTACATTTGTACACGAGTTTATGCAGTGCTTCTGGCATCAAAGTGACATTACACATTGTGGCTGGCTATGGCGAATCACAAAAGCATGGAAGCTGCAGGCTCTATAGAATCACAAGACGCTAATTTATTCTGACAGCCTGCAAGACTGCCCTGCAGCCTGATACATAGCCAGAAGGCAACATATTCCCTCTTCTGCCCACTTCTCAGAAGGCACCACTACTGTATCTCTCATATCAGAAGCAACCATTTTACCTGCAGAGAGCAGTGATGGGTAAAACATTGAAGGCTTCATGAGAACGTTTTGTAGTTGTGGCAGTCATTTCCAAGAAAAAAATGCCACTGTTTAAGTCTGAATTACAACCATTAATCCCCTGGACAAAGTGTTCAGATAAGTGGTCCTGCATTTTGGGTTCAGAGTTCTGGACTCCTTTTTGGGCCTGAAGAGTCATGTGCACTAATTGGGGCATGTTTACACTGATGGCCTGGTCAGAGTAGCCATTAGAGTCCCTCAGAGGTGACCTCAGCATAGACCACATGAATGCCAGTGCCTTCTGTAGTGCAGATCTATAGCGACTTGGGGATTCCTTGCCCCGGAGTAAAACTACAGTTACGTGGTGCTCTATAAATTAAATGGGTGAGAACGTAACAATTCGCCACTCCCCTGTCTGGCTGATAGAATGCCCTCCATAAAATGTCCTATACAGACCGGGTTGTTCTGATGGGGCAACTCTATCGAAGGGCTGACATATATACATTACAGGATTTATTCTCTTTACTTCTATATTACACTAAAAGCTAACATTACTGTACTGTTCATGCTCTTGGCTTCAGCGTTGTAACCCATTATTTTGCAAATAATGCTGGCGATGTGAATTAAAGGGAGTGTCAGCAGTTTTGACGCTGCAAAAGTCCTGACAGCAGTAGATTGGGGTAAGAGAGGTGTACCTATCTGTATTAGAAATGTATGCTTTATTCCAACACCATTTTACCAAGTGCCATTTAGGCAGACTAATGCAGAGAGCCGGAATCAATTCAGCCCGAAGGGTGTATTCCGGCTCTACTCCTGCAACTGAGGGCAGCGGGCCCTTAAGATATCACAATCCACAATTCCTACCAAGTTGTAAGTGTGAGTGGCAGGTATTGTGCACCTGTCCTATTCATTAGAACAGGTGCACAAAACTGATGGATTCTACACACGATCCAGCAACTGTCACTAGATACAATACAGTTTCCACTCATCTGTTGCAGAAGTGAGCAGAGCATGAATGCCCCTTCAAAAGAGCTCCACAACTACTCCCCTTTGCTTTTCAATGGCAGCTCTAATGGGCACATAAATAGGTTGTCCATTACTTTTACACTTATGACCTATCCTTAGGATAGGTCATCAATGTCTGATTGGCCAGGGTCCGACACCTCCGATCACTTACCGAGCTGCTCCATCTACTTGTAGTGGCTGCTGCAAAGTATTACACATAGGAGGCAGATGTGAAGTTCCAAACCCAGGTCACTTACAACTAGACGGAGAAGCTCGGCAAGTGAATACTTCTGGCCAGCGGCCACCAACACTGATAACAGCTGATTGGCGGAGGTGCAGGGTGTCGGACCCTGGTTCAAATCGGATTTCTTTGAAACTAAGACGGATCTCTACAATCAAGGCTAGGATTTAATGTGCATGAAGGTGCCTTTACAAACAGTGGCATATAAATGCGTGGGCACCCCAGGTCAAAATTAATGTTACTGTGAACAGGTAAGCAAGATGAAGACAAAATGATCTCTAAAAAGCCTAAAGTTAAAAAAAAAAAAAACAAAAAAAAAAACACACATTTCCTTTGTACTTTAGGCCAAAAAGGAAAAAAAAAATTTTTTTTCCCTCTTCATCTTTTACATTTTAAAAATTACAAAAACGAAAATAGGTCGATGCAAAAGTTTGGGCACCCTGCATGGTTAGCACCTAGAAGCACCCCCTTTTGAAAGGATCACAGCATGTAAATGCTTCTTGTAGCCAGACATGAGTCTTTAAATTCTTGTTTGAGGTATTTTCATCCATTCTTCCTTGGAAAATTCTTCCAGTTCTGTGAGATTCCTGGGTCGTCTTGCATGCAGTACTATTTTGAGGTCTAGCCAGACTTTCAATGATGTTCAGATCAGGGGATTGTGAGGGGCATTGTATAATCTTCAGCTTGAGCCTTTTGAGGTAGTCTATTGTGGATTTTGACAATTATCCATCTGTAGAAGCCATCCTATTTTCAACTTCAGCTTTTTTACAGATGGTGTTTTGTTTACATCAAGAATTTGTTGAAGTTTCATTGAATTTGTTCTACCCTCTACCTGTGAAATGTTCCTCATGCCATTGGCTGCAATACAACCCCAAAGCATGATTGATCCACCCCCATGATTAATGGTTGGTGAGATTTTTTTTTTCTTGAAATTATGTGCCCCTTTTTTTCTACACATACCTTTTTTTCATTGTGGCCAAAAAGTTGTATTTTAACCTCACATCAGCCCACAGGGTTTGTTTCCAAAATGCATCAGGCTTGTTTAGATGTTCTTTTGTATACTTCTAAAGCTGAATTTTATAGTGAGGACACTGGAGGGGGTTTTCTTCTGATGACACTTCCATGAAGACCATATTTGTGCAGGTGTCTCTGAACAGTAGAACAATGTAAAACAACGCCAGAGTCTGATAAATCTTTTTAAAGGTCTTTTGCAGTCTAGCAGGGGTTCCGATTTGCCTCTCTAGCAATCCTACGAGCAGATCTCACTCAAATTTTGCTTGGTCTTCCAGAACTTATCTTGACCTAGACTGTTCCTGTTAACTACCATTTCTTAATTACATCTCGAACTGAGGAAAAGGCAACTTGAAAACGCTTTGTTATATACCTTCGCCTGCTTTGTGTGCCTCCACTATTTTCAAAGTGCTTAGAAGAACCCATAGCTGCTATTTTTTGGCACAAGGATAGGAGGCTGGGTTTTCATAAAGCTGGGAAATCTTTATCACCTGGCCTTCCTCAACGATGATAGTGAACAAGCCATAACCCTAGCAGGTTAAGGTTTGAAACATTGGTTAAACATGTTGTCCGGTCCAAATCGATAAGTCTGCAGTCTTATGAATCCTCCCTGTAGTTTTACGGGTTTCTGAGCAAGGACTGGAGGGCATGTTTGAGTTCTAGATACTCCCGGCCAATAGGCGCAGCCTTCCTTCCATACACTTGTATGGAGTGAGGTCACACATTCTAGTCAAACAGCGTCCACTGGATGGCCGCGCCCACAGACTAGGCACGACCTTCGCAATAAAAGCGCATAGTAAGTCCACTAAACGGGCCCTGGCCAGGAGTATGTATAACACATATCAAACCTCCGGTCCTGCGTCTGAAACCAGCAAATCCCTGCAGAGCATAATCCATGCGCTAGGGAATTCATAAGACTGCAGTTACTTAGAGTGACTGCAGACTTACCGATTTGGACTCGACAACCCCTTTAACCCCTCTGTGACCTTTGACGTACTATCCCGTCGAGGTGACCTGGGCCTATCTGACCCTTGACGGGATAGTACGTCATAGCCGATCGGCCGCGCTCACGGGGGGAGCGCGGCCGATCGCGGCCGGGTGTCAGCTGACTATCGCAGCTGACATCCGGCACTATGTGCCAGGAGCGGTCACGGACCGCCCCCGGCACATTAACCCCCGGCACACCGCGATCAAACATGATCGCGATGTGCCGGCGATGCAGGGAAGCATCGCGCAGGGAGAGGGCTCCCTGCGGGCTTCCCTGAGCCCCCCGCAGCAACGCGATGTGATCGCGTTGCTGCGAGGGTCTTACCTCCCTCCCTGCCTGCTCCAGACCCGGATCCAAGATGGCCGCGGATCCGGGTCCTGCAGGGAGGGAGGTGGCTTCACAGAAGCCTGCTCAGAGCAGGCACTGTGAAGCAGCCTGCACTTCTCTCAGATCGGTGATCTGTCAGAGTGCTATGCAAACTGACAGATCACCGATCTGTATTGTCCCCCCCCTGGGGCAAAGTAAAAAAGTAAAAAAAAATTTTTCCAAATGTGTAAAAAAAAATAAAAAAAAATATTCCAAAATAATGAAAAAAAAAAAAAAATATTATTCCCATAAATACATTTCTTTACCTAAATAAAAAAAACAAAACAATAAAAAGTACACATATTTAGTATCGCCGCGTCCGTAACGACCCGACCTATAAAACTGGCCCACTAGTTAACCCCTTCAGTAAACACCGTAAGAAAAAAAAAAAAAAAAACGAGGCAAAAAACAACGCTTTATTATCATACCGCCGAACAAAAAGTGGAATAACACGCGATCAAAAAGACAGATATAAATAACCATGGTACCGCTGAAAGCGTCATCTTGTCCCGCAAATAACGAGCCACCATACAGCATCATCAGCAGAAAAATAAAAAAGTTATAGTCCTGAGAATAAAGCGATGCAAAAATAATTATTTTTTCCATAAAATAGTTTTTATCGTATAAAAGCGCCAAAACATAAAAAAAATAATATAAATGAGATATCGCTGTAATCGTACTGACCCGAAGAATAAAACTGCTTTATCAATTTTACCAAACGCGGAACGGTATAAACGCCTCCCCCAAAAGAAATTCATGAATAGCTGGTTTTTGGTCATTCTGCCTCACAAAAATCGGAATAAAAAGCGATCAAAAAATGTGACGTGCCCAAAAATGTTACCAATAAAAACGTCAACTCGTCCCGCAAAAAACAAGACCTCACATGACTCTGTGGACCAAACTATGGAAAATTTATAGCTCTCAAAATGTGGTAACGCAAAAAATATTTTTTGCAATAAAAAGCGTCTTTCAGTGTGTGACGGCTGCCAATCATAAAAATCCGCTAAAAAACCCGCTATAAAAGTAAATCAAACCCCCCTTCATCACCCCCTTAGTTAGGGAAAAATAAAAAAAAAGTATTTATTTCCATTTTCCCATTAGGGCTAGGGTTAGGGCTAGGGTTGGGGCTAGGGTTAAGGCTACAGTTAGTGTTGGGGCTAAAGTTAGGGTTAGGGTTGGGGCTAAAGTTACAGTTAGGGTTTAGATTACATTTACGGTTGGGAATAGGGTTGGGATTAGGGTTAGGGGTGTGTCAGGGTTAGAGGTGTGGTTAGGGTTACTGTTGGGATTAGGGTTAGGGGTGTGTTTGGATTAGGGTTTCAGTTATAATTGGGGGGTTTCCACTGTTTCGGCACATCAGGGGCTCTCCAAACGCGACATGGCGTCCGATCTCAATTCCAGCCAATTCTGCGTTGAAAAAGTAAAACAGTGCTCCTTCCCTTCCGAGCTCTCCCGTGTGCCCAAACAGGGGTTTACCCCAACATATGGGGTATCAGCGTACTCAGGACAAATAGGACAACAACCTTTGGGGTCCAATTTCTCCTGTTACCCCTAGGAAAATACAAAACTGGGGGCTAAAAAATAATTTTTGTGGGAAAAAAAAGGATTTTTTATTTTCACGGCTCTGCGTTATAAACTGTAGTGAAACACTTGGGGGTTCAAAGTTCTTACAACACATCTAGATAAGTTCCTTGGGGGGTCTAGTTTCCAAAATGTGGTCACTTGTGCGGGGCTTCTACTGTTTAGGTACATTAGGGGCTCTGCAAACGCAATGTGACGCCTGCAGACCATTCCATCTAAGTCTGCATTCCAAATGGCGCTCCTTCACTTCCGAGCCCTTCCATGCGTCCAAACGGTGGTTTCCCCCCACATATGGGGTATCAGCGCACTCAGGACAAATTGGACAACAACTTTTGGGGTCCAATTTCTCCTGTTACCCTCGGGAAAATACAAAACTGGGGGCTGAAAAATAATTTTTGTGGGAAAAAAATTTTGTTTTATTTTTACGGCTCTGCATTATAAACTTCTGTGAAGCCCTTGGTGGGTCAAAGCGCTCACCACACATCTAGATAAGTTCCTTAGGGGGTCTACTTTCCAACATGGTGTCACTTGTGGGGGGTTTCTACTGTTTAGGTACATTAGGGGCTCTGCAAACACAATGTGACGCCTGCAGACCATTCCATCTAAGTCTGCATTCCAAATGGCGCTCCTTCCTTTCCGAGCCCTCCCATGCGCCCAAACAGTGGTTCTCCCCACATATGGTATATCATCGCACTCAGGACAACTTGGACAACAGATTTTGGGGTCCAATTTCTCCTGCTACCCTCGGGAAAATACAAAACTGGGGGCTAAAAAAATAATTTTTGTGGGAAAAAATTTTTGTTTTATTTTTACGGCTCTGCATTATAAACTTCTGTGAAGCCCTTGGTGGGTCAAAGCGCTCACCACACATCTAGATAAGTTCCTTAGGGGGTCTACTTTCCAACATGGTGTCACTTGTGGGGGGTTTCTACTGTTTAGGTACATTAGGGGCTCTGCAAACGCAATGTGACGCCTGCAGACCATTCCATCTAAGTCTGCATTCCAAATGGCGCTCCTTCCTTTCCGAGCCCTCCCATGCGCCCAAACAGTGGTTCTCCCCACATATGGTATATCATCGCACTCAGGACAACTTGGACAACAGATTTTGGGGTCCAATTTCTCCTGCTACCCTCGGGAAAATACAAAACTGGGGGCTAAAAAAATAATTTTTGTGGGAAAAAATTTTTGTTTTATTTTTACGGCTCTGCATTATTAACTTCTGTGAAGCCCTTGGTGGGTCAAAGCGCTCAAAACACATCTAGATAAGTTCCTTAGGGGGTCTACTTTCCAAAATGGTATCACTTGTGGGGGGTTTCAATGTTTAGGCACATCAGTGGCTCTCCAAACGCAACATGGCGTCCCATCTCAATTCCTGTCAATTTTGCATTGAAAAGTCAAACGGTGCTACTTCCCTTCCGAGCTCTCCCATGCGCCCAAACAGTGGTTTATCGCCACATATGGGGTATCAGCGTACTCAGGACAAATTGTACAACAACTGTTGGGGTCCAATTTCTTCTCTTACCCTTGGGAAAATAAAAAATTGGGGGCGAAAAATAATTTTTGTGAAAAAATATGATTTTTTATATTTACGGTTCTGCATTATAAACTTCTGTGAAGTACTTGGTGGGTCAAAGTGCTCACCACACCTCTAGATAAGTTCCTTAGGGGGTCTACTTTCCAAAATGGTATCACTTGTGGGGGGTTTCAATGTTTAGGCACATCAGGGGCTCCCCAAACGCAACATGGCGTCCCATCTCAATTCCAGTCAATTTTGCATTGAAAAGTCAAATGGCGCTCCTTCGCTTCCGAGCTCTGTCATGCGCCCAAACAGTGGTTTACCCCCACATATGGGGTATCGGCGTACACAGGACAAATTGTACAACAACTTTTGGGGTCCATTTTCTCCTGTTATCCTTGGTAAAATAAAACAAATTGGAGCTGAAGTAAATTTGTTGTGAAAAAAAGTTAAATGTTCATTTTTATTTAAACATTCCAAAAATTCCTGTGAAGCACCAGAAGGGTTAATAAACTTCTTGAATATGGTTTTGAGCACCTTGAGGGGTGCAGTTTTTAGAATGGTGTCACACATGGGTATTTTCTATCATATAGACCCCTCAAAATGACTTCAAATGAGATGTGGTCCCTAAAAAAAAATGGTGTTGTAAAAATGAGAAATTGCTGGTCAACTTTTAACCCTTATAACTCCCTAACAAAAAAAAATTTTGGTTCCAAAATTGTGCTGATGTAAAGTAGACATGTGGGAAATGTTACTTATTAAGTATTTTGCATGACATATCTCTGTGATTTAAGGGCATAAAAATTCAAAGTTGGAAAATTGCAAAATTTTCAAAATTTTCGCCAAATTTCCATTTTTTCTGCAAATAAACGCAGGTAATATCAAAGAAATTTTACCACTATCATGAAGTACAATATGTCACGAGAAAACAATGTCAGAATCGCCAAGATCCGTTGAAGCGTTCCAGAGTTATAACCTCATAAAGGGACAGTGGTCAGAATTGTAAAAATTGGCCCGGTCATTAACGTGCAAACCACCCTTGGGGGTGAAGGGGTTAAAATGATCTGAGCACACAAATCTCCAAGGGTGCCCAAATTTTTGCACTGGCCCATTTTCCTTTTTGTAAATTTTAAATGTTAAAATCTATAAAATGGCAATATGTTGGAGGGAGAGAAAAAAAAATTAACGGGAATGCTCCTTATGAATAAGGCTATGTGCACATGTTGCAGATCCGCAGGGTTTTATCTCTGCAGAATTGCACCAAATCCGCAAAGGATTGCTCAAGCAATGTTAATCAATGGGAATCCAGAATTGGTGTGCACATGCTGCGGAAAATTCCATCCTGATTCACAGCGTTTTATTTTATGCAGCATGTCAATTCTTTTTGCGGATCTGCAGCGTTTCTACACCCATTGACTTCGACTGAGTCAGTCAAATTCGCAGCAAAAACGCAGGTGTAAAAAAGCCTGAGGATTTGCTGCAGATTTGCTGCCTAAAACGCTGCGATTTGACAAAGGGAAATGATGTCAGAAGGAGGAGTGTGTGGGCGGAGAATTTGTGCGTGTCTCTGCGGACGTCTGTGTGTGCGTCTGTCTGTACACAGACGTCGTTGGATGGGACTACTACTCCCATCTGGCTACGTGACAGTGTCAGAGTGAGCCTATCATGGGAGCACAGGCTCATCACCCAGCGCCTGTGCTGTATATATATAGAAAAAAAAAAAATTCACATACACAATACATACCAACGAACTCAATCCCCAACGCCTGCGTCTCCTGCAAGCAATCAAAAATAACCCATCACATACTTACATTTCAGCCGTAGTCCATTTAATACCGAGTGTATCACTGAGCTGCAGTGAGTTCACTGGAGTTAATCAGCTGATCAGCTCCGATGCTTTCACTTACGGCACCGCTGCGTGGGAAAGTTCTAAAGCTGGGAAAGAACTCACAGCGGTGCCGTGATACACTGCGGGAGCGATTACCTCCTGTCAGTGTATCGTTGGAGGCCATGTAGAGCGGTCACTGTTCTACACGTGAGGTTGCCGTGGGACACTGTATTAAATGAAATACGTCAGACAGGATAGTATTATCTGTTGGTTTATTTTATTTTTGTTGCAGTAGACGAGGGTGTCGGGGTTTAGGCGTTCAGTAAGTATGGTAAATTAAGATTGAATAAAGGAGTCTGTGATTATTTCAAACAAAAGGACTTTATTCTGGCTGTGTGTTTATTTACCATATAACTATAGGATTAGTAATAGATAGGCGTCTTGTAGATGCCTCTCCATTACTAAGCCGTGGGCTTGATGTCACCTGACAATACAAAGGTGACATCAACCCCACAAATCTGAACCCCACTAGCCACCGCTAGAGGGCAAGTGGGAAGAACGAGGTTAAGTGCAAGAATTGGCGCATCTTAGAGATGCGCCTTTTCTGGGGTGGCTGAGAGCTGAGGTTTTCAGCCTGGGGGGGTGCCAATATCCATGGTTCCTTCCCAGGCTATTAAGATCAGCCCGCAGCTGTCTGCCTAGCCTTTGCTGGTTCAATTTTATAGGGGGACCTCATGTCAATTTTATTCTGGGCTTCCCCTGTCAACTAGCCAGTAAAGGCTAAGCAAACAGCTGTGAGCTGATATTAATAGCCTGGGAACCTTTATGGCTATTGGCTCCATCCCAGAATATTTACATCAGCCCTCAGCTGTCTGCTTTCCCTCTGCTGGTTATTAACCCCTTCCCGACCTTTGACGCCACGTAGGCGTCATGAAAACCCGTGCCAATCCGACCCATGACGCCTATGTGGCATCATGGAATGATCGCGTCCCTGCAGATCGGGTGAAAGGGTTAACTCCAATTTCACCCGATCTGCAGGGACAGGGGGAGTGGTACTTCAGCCCGGGGGGGGGGGGGGTGGCTTCACCCCCCCCCCCCCCCGTGGCTACGATCGCTCTGATTGGCTGTTGAAGGTGAAACTGCCAATCAGAGCGATTTGTAATATTTCACCTAAAAAACTGGTGAAATATTACAATCCAGCCATGGCCGATGCTGCAATATCATCGGCCATGGCTGGAAACACTGATGTGACCCCCCCCCACCCCACCGATCGCCCCCCCAAGCCACCGGTCTGTGGTCCGCTCCCCTCCGTCTTGTGCTCCGCTCCCCCGTCCTCCTGTCCGCTCCCCCCGTGCTCCTATGCCACCCCCCCGTGCTCCGACGCCCCCCCCCGTGCCCCGATCTCCACCCCCTTATACTTACCGAGGCTCCCGGTGTCCATCCGTCTTCTCCATGGGCGCCGCTATCTTCCAAAATGGCGGGCGCATGCGCAGTGCGCCCGCCGAATCTGCCGGCCGGCAGATTCGTTCCAGATATAATTTGGTCACTGTGATAAAACCTATCACAGTGATCAAAATAAAAAAAATAGTAAATGACCCCCCCCCCCCCCTTTATCACCCCCATAGGTAGGGACAATAATAAAAAAAGAAAATATTTTTTTTTCCTTTTTCCACTAGAGTTAGGGTTAGAACTAGGGGTAGGGTTAGGGCATGTGCTCACAGTGTGGATTTGGCCGCGGATCCACAGCGGATTGGCCGCGGATCTGCAGCGGATTGGCCGCTGCGAATTCGTAGCAGTTTTCCATCAGGTTTACAGTACCATGTACACCTATGGAAAACCAAATCCGCTGTGCCCATGGTGCGGAAAATTCAGTGCGGAAATGCTGCGTTGTATTTTCCGCAGCATGTCCATTCTTTGTGCGGATTCCGCAGCGTTTTACACCTGTTCCTCAATAGGAATCCGCAGGTGAAATCCGCACAAAAAAACACTGGAAATCCGCTGTAAATCTGCAGGTAAAACGCAGTGCCTTTTACCTGCAGATTTTTCAAAAATCGTGCGGAAAAATCCCACACGAATCCGCAACGTGGGCACATAGCCTTAGGGTTAGGGTTGGAATTAGAGTTAGGGTTGGAATTAGGGCTAGGGTTGGAAATAGGGTTAAGATTAGGCTTGTGGTTAGGGTTACGGATAGGGTTAGGAGTGTGTTGGGGTTACAGTTGTGGTTAGGGTTGGGATTAGGGTTAGGATTAGGGTTGGGATTAGGGTTACGGGTGTGTTGGGGTTAGGGTTGTGGTTAGGGGTGTGTTGGAATTAGGGTTAGGGCTACAGTTGGGATTAGGGTTAGCGGTGTGTTGGGGTTAGTGTTGAAGTTAGAAATTAGGGGTTTCCACTGTTTGGGCACATCAGGGGTCTCCAAACGCAACATGGCACCACCATTGACTCCAGCCAATCTTGCGTTCAAAAAGTCAAATGGTGCTCCCTCCCTTCCAAGCCCCAACGTGCGCCCAAACAGTGGTTTACCCCCACATATGGGGTACCAGCGTACTCAGGACAAACTGGGCAACAACTGTTGGGGTCCAATTTCCCCTGTTACCCTTGCAAAAATAAAAAATTACTTGCTAAAACATAATTTTTGAGGAAAGAACAATTATTTTTTATTTTCACGGCTCTGCGTTATAAACTTCTGTGAAGCACTTGGGGGTTGAAAGTGCTCACCACACATCTAGATAAGTTCCTTGGGGGGTCTAGTTTCCAAAATGGGGTCACTTGTGGGGTGTTTCTACTGTTTAGGCACATCAGGGGCTCTGCAAATGCAACGTAATGCCCGCAGACCATTCCATCAAAGTCTGCATTTCAAATGTCACTACTTCCCTTTTGAGCCCTGACGTGCGCCCAAACAGTGGTTTACCCCCACATATGGGGTACCAGCATACTCACAACAAACTGGGCAACAAATATTGGGGTCCAATTTCTCCTGTTATTCTTGTGAAAACAAAAAATTGCTTGCTAAAACATCTTTTTTGAGGAAAGAAAAATGATTTTTTATTTTCACGGCTCTGCGTTGGAAACTTCTGTGAAGCACTTGGGGGTTGAACGTGCTCACCACACATCTAGATAAGTTCCTTGGGGGGTCTAGTTTCCAAAATGGGGTCACTTGTGGGGGGTTTCTACTGTTTAGGCACATCAGGGGCTCTGCAAACGTAACATGATTCCTGCAGACCAATCCATCAAAGTCTGCATTCCAAAACGTCACTACTTCCCTTCTGAGCCCCGGCATCTGCCCAAACAGTGGTTTACCCCCACAAATGGGGTATCAGCATACTCAGGAGAAACTGGTCAACAACTTTTGGGGTCAAATTTCTCCTGTTACCCTTGGGAAAATTAAAAAATTCTGGGCTAAAAAAATATTTTTGAGGAAAGGAAACATTTATTATTTTCACAGCTCTGCGTTATAAACTTCTGTGAAGCACTTGGGGGTTCAAAGTGCTCACCACACATCTAGATTAGTTCCTTGGGAGGTCTAGTTTCCAAAATGGGGTCACTTGTGGGGGAGCTCCAATGTTTAGGCACACGGGGGCTCTCCAAACGCGACATGGTGTCCGCTAAAGATTGGAGCCAATTTTTCATTCAAAAAGTCAAATGGCGTTCCTTCCCTTCCGAGCCCTGCCGTGCGCCCAAACAGTGGTTTACCTCCACATATGAGGTATCAGCGTACTCAGGACAAATTGGACAACAACGTTCGTGGTCCAGTTTCTCCTTTTACCCTTGGGAAAATAAAAAAATTGTTGCTAAAATATCATTTTTGTGACTAAAGTTAAATGTTCATTTTTTACTTCCATGTTGCTTCTGCTGCTGTGAAACACCTGAAGGGTTAATAAACTTCTTGAATGTGGTTTTGAGCACCTTGAGGGGTGCAGTTTTTAGAATGGTGTCACTTTTGGGTATTTTCAGCCATATAGAACCCTCAAACTGACTTCAAATGTGAGGTGGTCCCTAAAAAAAATGGTTTTGTAAATTTTGTTGTAAAAATGAGAAATCACTGGTCAAATTTTAACCCTTAACTTCATAGCAAAAAAAAAATTTGTTTCCAAAATTGTGCTGATGTAAAGTAGACATGTGGGAAATGTTATTTATTAACTATTTTGTGTCACATAACTCTCTGGTTTAACAGAATAAAAATTCAAAATGTGAAAATTGCGAAACTTTCAAAATTTTCGCCAAATTTCCGTTTTTTTCACAAATAAACTCAGAAATTATCGACCTAAATTTACCTCTAACATGAAGCCCAATATGTCACGAAAAAACAATCTCAGAATCGCTAGGATCCGTTGAAGCGTTCCTGAGTTATTACCTCATAAAGGGACACTGGTCAGAATTGCAAAAAACGGCCAGGTCATTAAGGCCAAAATAGGCTGGGTCATGAAGGGGTTAAAATTACGCGGGAGCCCACAGAAATTTTTTTTTTTTTAATTAAACACATATTGCATTTAACGCAGATAACAGTTGCTGTTTTATTACAGCATATGTAGGTTAATTATGTAAATGCTCCTACCTAGGTTGGTGACGGTGTGTGTTGGGGTGTCTATATTTAATATTAATGAGGGTATCTGGCTGAAAAGGTTGAACAAGTAAATTACATCCCATTTTTTTTTTAAATAATACAGTATATCTTTATTTAGCTATATGGATTTTTAAAAACGCATGAAAATCTGCATCAAAAATGAAAAAAAAAAAAAAAAACTAGTGGAATTTCCACTACATTTTCTGCCAAGAGATGCAGAAACCGCGCAGAAAATTCTACAAGCAAATCCACAACGTGCACACATAGCCTACAGCTCCACACAGGCATCTGAACAGTAGTAGTGCCAGGGTTTATGCATGGATTGGAACTACAGCCAGATGCAACTACAATTAGAAACTGTAGATCAGGCTCTGCTGTCTTCACAGGTAAACTGTGGTTCCCAAGATAAGGAAATCCACTCAATGCAACCCTAGTCCATTTGTCACATAGACATTATAGAACAGGGACCCTCTCTACTTGTTGCTCTATTACAACGGTCTTAATGAGTCCCATTTAACATCCATATTACAGCTGCAAGTCTCTACCTGACAGCGCAGCCAGCCATATAACATGGACGAGGATCGCATCACAGTGCACAGACTGGCTGGCGGCTCTCCTGACCCGAGCGTGACAGATGCAGAAATACACAGAGCTGTTACGCTTGGGTCAGGAGAGACGCCAGCCAGTCAATGCATTGCGATTGTCTCACGTTTTATATGGCCGTTTGACTGCACCCTAAATGTGAGTCTCTCAATTGGAACTAACAAAAAGCTCTAAGATGATGTTGGTTGAGTGATGAACTGTATTTTCAAGCTAGGACTAATACAGGAAAATACACCTCCATTACATCTATCTGAATGAGACTGCAGCCAGAGCGGCATTGCTAAAAAAGAACGATTCTTGTTCTGGTGGACTTAACCTATCCATGGATTGCAGAATAACTTGTGTGTAATATTACATTTAAATAGTTTATTAATATTGGCGCTCCCACTTGTTGAGAGTACTGCAATGAGTGGAAGGTTACCTGCTAATCCCTGCCCAACCAAGTTGTAATAAAATTACCGTACACAAAATGCTGACTGCGCTGCAGTGAACAAGATCTCTGGTAAAACAATAGTGTAACACTGGTAACTTATAAGAAACTAGATGGTGTCCCGATTGTAACGCAGCGGGTATTCTAGAATATGTATGTATATCGCGCTTAGCACAGTCCACGCAGTATACAACACAGCCCACGCAGTATACAACACAGCAGTGTGGGCACCAATATGTATGTATATCGCGCTTAGCACAGTCCACGCAGTATACAACACAGCCCACGCAGTATACAACACAGCCCACGCAGTATACAACACAGCCCACGCAGTATACAACACAGCCCACGCAGTATACAACACAGCCCACGCAGTATACAACACAGCCCACGCAGTATACAACACAGCCCACGCAGTATACAACACAGCCCACGCAGTATACAACAGTGTGGGCACCATATCCCTGTTAAAAAAAAAAATTAAAATAAAAAACGGTAATTAGTTCTTACTGGTAATTGTATTTCCAGGAATCCACCTGACAGCACCATTGGAGGACGTCCTTATCCGCAGTGGGACAGGAACCACAAGTTAAAAGGACCCTCCCCACTCCACCCACCAGTGATTTTCTAAGTACCACATCTGGATGGATGCAAAAAAGAGTTTATTTACAATTACACACCAATGTTACATCACATTAGTCAGTAGTAAAAGTTTGCAGAGGGAGGGAACTAGTAGTGCTGTCAGGTGGATTCCTGGAAATACAATTACCGGTAAGAACTAATTACCGTTTTCCAGTCCACCACCTGACAGCACCATTGGAGAATACCAAAGGATGTTTAGCTAGGGTGGGACTACTGCATGTAAGACTTTTCTACCAAAGGCTAATTGGTCTGATACGACATCTAATTTATAGTGTCTAGCAAAGGTAGAAAGACTAGTCCAAGTCGCCGCCCTACAGATTTGCTCAGCTGAGGCACCCCCCTTCTCTGCCCATGATGTAGAAATGGCTCGTGTTGAGTGGGCCCTAAGAGTGTCCGGGGGATCTTTCCCTTGGTTTGTATATGCTAGGCTAATCATATTTTTAATCCACCTAGCAATGGTTGATTTTGCTGCCTTGCAACCCCTATTTGGACCACCGTATTGTATAAATAAGTTAGTGTCCCATCTCCAGCTTTCTGTCGCCCCCAGGTATTTTAGAACAGTCTCCCTAACGTCAAGGTTATGGTAGACCCCTTCTTTTGCGTTTTTAGGATGTTGGCAGAAAGAAGGAAGGATTATTTCCTGATTTATATTGGTAGATGATACTACTTTGGGGAGGAAAGCTGGGTTATGTTTGAAGACTATTCTGTCGTCAAAGATCTGAAGATATGGGTTCTGGATAGAAAGAGCCTGCATCTCCCCTAGCCTTTTAGCCGATGTGATGGCAATTAGGAAGGCAGTCTTAAAGGAGAGATTGGCTATGTCCATATCTTCTGACAGCAAGTAAGGGGTTTTACACAAAGTCTTAAGGACCAGGTTTAGGTCCCAAGGAGGAGTTGATTTCCTCACAAGTGGCCTCATTCTCTGTGTGGCCCTGGAAAATCTTGCTATCCAGGGATGGGAGGCTAGTGATGTATCAAAAAATACACTAAGTGCTGCAATCTGTACTTTTAGAGTACTAGGCCGAAGGCCCTTGTCAAATTCGAGTTGTAGGAAATCGAGGATTTTAGGGATATCTGGTTTTGAAGTATCCACATGACCTTTTCCCAAAAAGGAACAATATCGCTTCCAGATCTTGTTGTAGATCGCCGAAGTCACCGGCTTTCTGCTTGCCTGGAGTGTGGTAATGACCTCTTCTGACAGGCCTCTGGATCTTAGGGTTTGCCGTTCAGGATCCAAGCAGATAGGTGCAGAGAGTCTGGATTCTTGTGGAACACTGGACCCTGAAGTAGAAGGTCCTGCCTGTTCGGTAGAAAGACTGGTTCTTCTGTTGACATCCTGGACAGTAGAGAAAACCAGCTTCTTTTCGGCCAAAAAGGAACCACCAGGATTACAGTTGCTCTCTCGTCTCGTATCTTCCCGAGTGTCTTCGATATCAGAGGAAGAGGTGGAAATGCGTACAGGAGGCCTTCTCCCCAATATTGAGACAAGGCGTCTACTCCTGTGGCTCCATCTAGAGGATTCAGAGAAAAAAATGCTCTGACCTTTGCGTTTGACCTGGCGGCAAAGAGGTCCACCTGAGGTGTGCCCCATTTCTGGCATAGACCGCTGAATACTTCCGGGTTCAGTTCCCACTCTCCGGGATGTACTGACTTTCGGCTCAAGAAATCTGCTAGCTGATTCTTGGCACCTTCCAGGTGAACTGCCGAGATGGATTTGACAGATCTTTCTGCCCACCTTAAAATCTGGTCTGCTAAGTGTTGCAGTGTGGATGTCTCGGACCTCCCTGGTGTCTCAGAAACGTCACTGCTGTGACATTGTCGGACAGTATTCTCACGTGTCTGTCTTGGACCAATGACTGGGCCTGGCCCAACACTTTCCAGATCGCATACAGCTCTCTGAAATTCGATGATCTTGCCGCAATCTGAGGAGTCCATTCTCCCTGGTAGTATGTTCTTCCTATATGACCGCCCCATCCGTATTGACTGGCGTCTGTGGTAACCGTAACACAGGGATCGAGTACCCACGGTACTCCCTCTCAGGTTCCTCGGTGTGGTCCACCAGGTTAGGGATCTCTTCACCGACGGAGACACAAGCATCTTCCTGTCTAGGGAACTCTTGTTTCCTGTTCCAGGATCCTAGGACTTCTTTTTGTAACTCCCGCGAGTGGAATTGGCTCCATTTCACACAGGGTATGCATGCTGTCATGAAGCCGAGTATCCTCATTGCATCTCGTATGGAGGGGTACTTCTTCTGAATTGATGGATGTGCCTGATCAAGGCCTCTTGTCTGTCTTCTGGTAAGAAAGATGTTCTTAGATTGGAATCCAAGATCACCCCCAAAAATTTTATTCTGGAATTTGGGACCAGGCAGGACTTTTTCCAGTTCACAATCCACCCCAGCTCTTGTAGGATGGAAAGGGTGAAAGTGCAGTCTATCTTGAGGAGTTTCTGTGATTTCGCCATTATCAGGAAGTCGTCCAGGTATGGGACTATGGTCACATTCTGATTCCTCAGATAGGCCACCACTTCTGACATCAGCTTGGTAAAGATCCTGGGCGCTGAAGCAAGCCCGAAGGGGAGACATCTGAACTGAAAGTGATGTACAATCCCTCTGTTCATTATGGCAAACCTCAGGAATTTTTGGTAGGCGAGGTGTATCGGGACATGATAGTATGCGTTGCTCAGGTCTAGGGTACACATTACCATGTCTTTGTCTATTAGAGGCGTCGTGGATCTTATAGATTCCATCCGGAATCTTTTGTACCGGACCCATTTGTTTAATGGTTTTAAATTTATAATCGTCCGGGAGTCCCCGGACGGTTTCTTTATTGAAAATAAATGGGAATAATGTCCTTCGCCTCTTTCTGAGATGGGAACTGGCACAATCGCTTCTAATTCCAACAGCTCCTGGATGTTTGTACACATGGAGGAGTCGGAGAGCGGGCAAGGTCGGGTTACTACAAATCTTTCTGGGGGACTGCCGGAGAATTCTAATTTGTATCCCTGTGCAATTACTTGTAGAATCCAAGGATTCTGGGACACCTTCTGCCAACCCCCTAGAAATTTCTGTAATCGACCTCCCACCTTTATGTCATTTATTTGACTTTGGTGTACCTGCACTAGGGAAGATGGAGTCTCTACCTTTTCCACCCTTGGGATAAGACCACCTCCCAGTCTTCCCTTTTCCCTTGTAGTCTGTCCTCTGACCAGGTCGGAACCTACGAAAGGGCTGATATTTTTTGGTACTCTCCTCAGGGAAACCCTTCTTTTTATCTGAGGCCTTTTCTAGAATATCGTCTAGAATTGGCCCAAATACTTTATTTCCTGAGAATGGGATTCCACACAATTTATTTTTTGACTGAAGATCCCCCGACCAGGTCTTTAGCCATATGGCTCTTCTGGCCGCATTAGACAGGGATTCGCTTCTAGCCGCAAATCGTACAGATTCGGCAGAAGCGTTTGCCATAAAGCCTGTTGCGAGTTTGAGCAATGGCAATGATTTAAGGATAACCTCTCTGGAAGTCTTGGCTTTGAGGTGATCCTCTAAATCGTCAATCCATAAGTGCATTGACCGGGCTACCGAGGTTGCCGCTATATTGGCCCGTATTATTGCCGCGGAGGACTCCCAAGTTCTCCTTAGCAAACCGTCTGCGTTACGATCCATAGGATCTTTTAATGCGGAAGAGACCTCAAATGGAATTGAGGTCTTCTTCGCCACCTTTGCTAGTGGGACATCGATCTTGGGAACTTCATCCCACACTTTAATGTCCTCAGGGTTGTAGGGCAGACGAAGTCTAAAGTCCCTGGGAATCACTAGCTTCTTCTCCGCTTCCTGCCACTCTTCCAGGATCATGGAACGGATGTGGTTGTTGACGGGGAAGACCTTTGTCACCTGGGCATGTAATCCGCCAAACATCTCGTCCTGGATCGAGGTTTCCTCTGGTGTTTCTTGCAGCTGCATGGTGTTACGTACAGCATAAAGAAGTTCATCTGTGTCTGCTGCGGAGAAGAGATATCTCTTCCCCTTGCCCACAGATCCGTCTCTTTCTTCTTGGTCAGAATCCTCCGAAACCTCACCCTCGGAGGAGGGGCTAGACTCTCTTGGCCTCTTCCGTGAAGTCTGCGGTTCTGACTGAGCCTGGGAAAGATTCAAGTTTGAGATAGAAGCCTGAACCTCCTGCCGAATCATGGTTCTCATGCTGGATAGCAGTGCCGTCTGCTCATCACCCACAATCTTAGATGTGCACGATCTGCACAATGGTTTCCGCCAATTTTCTGGAAACTTAGTGGCACAAATCGGGCATTTATTCTTCCCCGATTTTTTCCTTTCAGTTGTGGGGATGGAAGGCTCAGCCTAGGGTAAATAGACATGCGTGCTGTAAGTGGAGGAGCAGGGGGGAGGGGTGGGCTTTGTGGTATGGCTTTACATAGCCTACTCACGTGCCCCTGAAGCTGGTCAGTCCCCTCAGGTCTGGTAGTGTCCTCCATGAGGATAACAACACAATATAGCCGTGTACACCTTTATCAGGATAGCCGGCGGAATATCGACCCCCATAACATGTTTATATAGGTTTTTACCTGGTTGATCCTGCCTCCTTACCGCGCCCCGCGCGGTCGACCGTGCTGAAAGGGGCCTTCCTGAAGGCCGGCGCCGCCGCTGGCGTCCTCCGGTCCCATGCTCGCCGCGACCGGAAGTGACGCGGCCGTCGACCGGAAGTGACGCGGCCGCGTGTCCTGGAGCCGGCAGCGGCCGCCGCACAGAGAGCCCTCGCCGAGAATGGCCGCGGCCGCATGCGGAAACAGCCGCCGCTCCAGCAGACAGCACCCGGACCGAGAGCCCCAGCCTGGAGAAACGGACCTTGGCCCCAGGAGCAGCGCTACACTGGGGAGGCTGAGGGACCCCCCATCGCAGGTATCAGCCGCAGATATCTTGCGGCGGGGAAGGGAAAGGCTGGGCCCCCCGATCCCCACCATCTGCACAGCACCGTCGGAGGCTACGTCTTGCAGTTCCTATCCGCAGTGGGACAGGAAAAACACTGGTGGGTGGAGTGGGGAGGGTCCTTTTAACTTGTGGTTCCTGTCCCACTGCGGATAAGAAGGACGTCCTCCAATGGTGCTGTCAGGTGGTGGACTGGAAAATAGTTATATACTCACCCTCCGGCATCCAGCGAAGCTGTGCCGATGTGCGTGATGCTGCCGCCAACTTCCGTTCCCAGTGATGCATTGCGAAATTACCCAGATTACTTACCGGTCTCGCATAGCCAGCATCAATAGTAAAAAGTTGGTCCGGGATGGGGCGACACACTGGCGCAGACTGGAGGGGAGTAGGGAGGGGCCACTGACTGGAAGAGAGTAGGGAGGGGCCAAATCGCACTGGATTTCCGTTATGGAAGTTGCAGACAAACAGACGTAAGTACCCCTTAGACTAGAGTGAGTGTGTGTGTGTGTGTGTGTGTGTGTGTGTGTGTGTGTGTGTGTGTGTGTGTGTGTGTGTGTGTACACACACACTTTTCTTCTCTGTAAAAACAGTTGTCCAGGCTTCAAAGTGATGTCTTCTGGATACAATGTAACAAAATAAAAAGTTTTCAGGGGTACCAGATACAAAATGACTGAATCATCCATCAAGTCCATCTCTTCCTCTACACGTGAAGATCAAGAAGTGTCTTTGTGGAGGAATGATCGCCGAGAGAAAAGGCTTACTGCAGCGCTTTGGTCAGTAGAGCTGCATTCAGCTAATGACTTGTAAGCGATCTGCCAGTACCCAGTGTGAGGTCACCCGCTACGGAAGGTCCATGGAACAGAAAGGAGTTTACTGATCTTACCCGTTTTGAAGATAATCGCCCTTCTTTCTCCGTGAATTGGATCTCCTCTGGACCTGGTCAGTATCTATGCCGCTCCAAGTTGGACAGACATTTTCTAGTCTTCATGTGTGGAGGAAGAGATGGCATTGACAGATGATCCAGTCATTTTGCATCCGGTATGCCTGAAAGCTTTATATTTTCTAACATCGTAACCAGAAGACAATTTTGAATCCAAGAAAACTTTCTACAGATAAGAGCAATTCTTGCAAGCTATCCATCTTACAGTAATACTAGATTTACCCATACACCAGGCTGAGTAGTGACACTTGCACAAACAGTACAAGTTAGGAGTACCAGGGGTCACAGCAAAGGTCACATGCATGTTCACATCACTGCAGAGAAGTAAACCAAGACCTGTGAGGACCACTGGAGCAGTGGCGAGTGGTTTTATTTTATGAACTTTTCTAAACACACACACACACACACAAAAAAAAAAAAAAAAAATTAAAAATACCTGATGACCCCTTCAAAAGGATCTGCAACAAATGTATTAGTACCAGATACTAAAAACACCATAAGACTTGCATAGTCCATGCCATTAGGTATGCTGGGGGTCATTAAGTGGATCTACACATCTTAAAGGGAACATGTCAGCAGGATTGTGCTCAGTAAACTACAGACACTGTCAGGTCGGCGATGTTATACTGATTAAAATGATACCTTGGTTGATTAAATCCGTCTTTTGGCTGTTTAGCGTCTTCACCACCTGAGACGTATCCATACGTCCCTGTGACCTTTTACTTATTGGCCTGGGACGTATGGATACGTCCCTGCGATTTTACGCACGCGATTGCCGCCAGGTGTCAGATGATTCTCATAGCTGGCACACAGTACCAGGAGCAGTCCCACACTGCTTCCGGCACTTCAACCCTTAAGGGTATATGCACACGTTGTGGATTTGCCTGTAGAATTTTGTGCGGATTCTGCATCTCTTGGCAGAAAACGCAGGTCAAAATCTGTGAGTTTTTGTTGCGGATTCTGTGCGGATTTCATGTGGTTTTACCCCTGAGGATTTCTATTATGGAATGGGTACAGAAGCGCTGCAGGTCCGCACAAAGAAATGGCATGCTCCTTCTTTTAATCTGCTGCATTTTCCGTGCGGAATTTTCTGCACCATTAGCACAGCATTTTATTTTTTTTTTGCCATTGATTTACATTGTACAGTAAATCACTTGCGGATCTGCAGCGTTTCTGCGCTGAAAAAAAAACGCTGCGAATCCGCAGGAAATCTGCAACGTGTGCACATAGCCTAAGTGCTGTGTTTGAACTCGATCGCAGCATTTTGAGAGTAGGCAGAGGGAAGAAAGACACCCAACAACAGGCTGTCCCAAATCACAAGCATATCAACGCAAAACTGAAAAGTAGGAATTAGTCCTACCGGTAATGTAATTTCCAGGAGTCCATCCTGACAGCACCACCAGGAGGTTGTCCTTCATATCCTCGATAGGGACAGGAAACACAGAAGAGGTTAAATAGCCCCTCCCAACCTCCACCCTTCAGTGTCTTTTCCAAGTACCACACCAGGATGGATTCAACGCTATTTTATTAAATTTCCATTACAAATATTTATAATCACATCAGATAGGAAATATACGGGAGGGAATATAAGAGGTGCTGTCAGGATGGACTCCTGGAAATTACATTACCGGTAGGACCAATTCCTACTATCCCAGGACGTTCCTCCTGACAGCACCACCAGGAGAAGTACCAAATAACTCCTATTAGGGCGGGATTACTGCTTGGAGGACTTTCCTCCCAAAGGCCGTCTGTTTGTTTGACAGAACTTCCAGTTTGTAATGTTTACAGAAGGTATCTATTTTGGACCAAGTTGCGGCCCTGAAAATCCGATCCATAGAAGCCCCTGCACTCTCTGCCCAAGAAGCCGAGACTGCTCTCAGCGAATGAGCCTTATGGCCTTCCGGCGGAATTTTTCCTGCCGAGGTATATGCTGTGGAAATGGCTAGTTTTATCCACCTAGCTAAGGTGGCTTTTGATGCGTTCCTTCCTTTATTTTTCCCTGCCATCTGTACGAAGAGATTTGAATCTAGTCTGCACCCTTCTGCGAGTTTCAGGTATTGTAGGACTGTTCAGCCAACGAATGTAGCGTATGTTCTTTTTCATTTTTATAGTCCTGACAGAAGGTGGGCAATATTATTTCCTGGCTCCTATGAAAGTCAGTTACTACTTTTGGAAGGAAGGCCGGATTTAGCTTGAGAATGATACAGTCGTCTTGTATCTTTAGATATGGGTCTTTTATGGAAAGGGCCTGAATCTCCCCTATGCGTCTGGCTGAAGTTATTGCCACCAGAAACACTGTTTTAAGTGTTACCGTTCTGAGATCTGCTTGGTCTATGGGTTCGTAAGGATTTTCCCGTAAGTTATTTAGAACTAAATTTAGGTCCCAAGGAGGGACGGAGCTAAGTATTGTACAGTCATGGCCAAAAGTTTAGAGAATGACACCAAAATTATATTTTCACATGATCTGCTGCCCTCTGGTTTTTATTAGTGTTTGTCTGATGTTTATATCACATACAGAAATATAATTGCAATCATATTATGAGTACCAATAGGTTATATTGACAGTTAGAATGAGTTAATGCAGCAAGTCAATATTTGCAGCGATGACCCTTCTTCAAGACCTCTGCAATTCTCCCTGGCATGCTCTCAATCAACTTCTGGACCAAATCCTGACCGATAGTCCATTCTTGCATAATCAATGCTTGCATTTTGCCAGAATTTGTTGGTTTTTGTTTGTCCACCCGTCTCTTGATGATTGTCCACAAGTTCTCAATGGGATTACGATCTGGGGAGTTTCCAGGCCATGGACCCAAAATCTCTATGTTTTGTTCCATGAGCCATTTAGTTATCACCTTTGCTTTATGGCAAGGTGCTCCATCATGCTGGAAAAGGCATTGTTGGGCGCCAAACTGCTCTTGGACGGTTGGGAGAAGTTGCTCTTGGAGGACATTCTGGTACCATTCTTTATTCATGGCTGTGTTTTTAGGCAAGACTGTGAGTGAGCCGATTCCCTTGGCTGAGAAGCAACCCCACACATGAATGGTTTCAGGATGCTTTACAGTTGGCATGAGACAAGACTGGTGGTAGCGCTCACCTCTTCTTCTCCGAATAAGCTGTTTTCCAGATGTCCCAAACAATCGAAAAGGGGATTCATCAGAGAAAATGACTTTGCCCCAGTCCTCAGCAGTCCACTCCCTGTACCTTTTGCAGAATATCAGTCGGTCCCTGATGTTTTTTTCTGGAGAGAAGTGGCTTCTTTGCTGCCCTCCTTGAAACCAGGCCTTGCTCAAAGTGTCTCCGCCTCACAGTGCGTGCAGAAGCACTCACACCAGCCTGCTGCCATTCCTGAGCAAGCTCGGCACTGCTGGTAGTCTGATCCCGCAGCTGAAAGTTTTAAGATACGGTCCTGGCGCTTGCTGGTCTTTCTTGGGCGCCCTGGAGCCTTTTTGACAACAATGGAAGCTCTCTCCTTGAAGTTCTTGATGATGCGATAGATTGTTGACTGAGGTGCAATCTTTGTAGCTGCGATACTCTTCCCTGTTAGGCCATTTTTGTGCAGTGCAATGATGGCTGCACGTGTTTCTTTAGAGATAACCATGGTTAACTGAAGAGAAACAATGATACCAAGCACCAGCCTCCTTTTAAAGTGTCCAGTGATGTCATTCTTACTTAATCATGACTGATTGATCGCCAGCCCTGTCCTCATCAACACCCACACCTGTGTTAATGAATCAATCACTAAAACGATGTTAGCTGCTCCTTTTAAGGCAGGACTGCAATGATGTTGAAATGTGTTTTGGGGGTCAAAGTTCATTTTCTGGGCAAGTATTGACTTTACAAGTACAGTAATTGCTGTTAAGATGATCACTCTGACATTCAGGAGTATATGCAAATTGCCATTAGAAAAAATGAAGCAGTAGACTTTGGAAAAATTTATATTTGTCTCATTCTCAAAATTTTTGTCCATGACTGTAGGTCTAATCCGTTGAGTGGCTCTGATAAACCTTACCACCCAAGGGTGTTCTGCCAGCGGGTAATCCAAGAAGGAGCTCAGAGCCGAGATTTGTACTTTTAGAGTACTGGGCTTTAGACCTTTGTCAAAGCCGGCCTGAAGAAAATCTAAGATTTGAGGAATATCCGGTCCCTATTTAAGGGAAATTGGGCCTGTACAATATGAGCAGAATTTTTTCCAGACTTTAAGATATATAGCTGAAGTGACTGGCTTTCTACTCTTTTGAAAAGGTAGATATGACCGATTCTGAGAGACCTCTTGATTTTAGCATTTCTTTCTCAGGATCCAGGCTGAAAGCTGTAGGACCTCTAGATTGTGATGCACAAGAGGGCCCTGTGTTAGGAGATCTCGCTGTAGTGGTAGAATGATTGGATCTTCTACTGGCATCCGCTTCAGTATTGGAAACCAGCTTCTCCTAGGCCAATACGGCACTATTAGGATAACTGTCAGACTTTCCTGAATCTTCCGTAGAACTCTCGGAATTAAGGGCAGTGGAGGGAAGGCATAAGCCAGTTCCATATCCCAATTCTGGGCTAAGGCGTCCACTGCTGCCGGGTTGTCTCCAAGATTCAGCGAAAAGAAGCGTCTTGTTTTATCCTTGAAGCAAATAAGTCTATCTCTGGGAAGCCCCAGGTGTCGGTAAGATGTAAAAAGACTTCATGATTTAAGGCCCACTCTGTGGGTTGGATCTTTCTGCTGAGAAAATCTGCTATCCGATTTCTTTCGCCTTTCAAATGTACCACCGTTAGGGATTTTACGTTGAGCTCTGCCCAAGAGAATATGATGTTTGTTTGTTAGGTCCTGAAGATGACAGTGTCTTGGACCTCCCTGATATAGGATGAAAGAGACCGTAGTTGAGTTGTCGGAGAATATTCTGACGTGAAGGTCATTGAGCTGTTGCTGAGACCAGCTCAGCGCTTCCCAAACTGCTTTGAGTTCTCTGAAGTTTGAGGAGGTGTTAAGTATCCATGAGGGCCATGTTTCCTGAAGATAACGACCGTTTATGTGGGCTCCCCAGCCGCTGAGACTTGCGTCCGTCGTTATATTTATGCATGGAGACACCTGCCAAGGTTTGCCCTGCTGCAGATTTGGGATATTGACCCACCAGGACAGGGAGCGTCTTCCTTCTATGGTTAAGGATATCTTGTCGTCCAATGATGTCTGTTTTCAGTCCTATCTGGAGAGTATGTCTCGCTGTAATGGCCTTGAGTGGAACTGGCTCCACTGGACGCATGGAATACATGAGGTCATCAGACCCAGTAGTCTCATGGCTTTCCTGATAGTGGTGTACTGCTTTTTTCCCAATATCTGAGCCTCTCATGAGACAGCTAGTTGTTTGTGAGCTGGAAGAAATTAATACTCTTTTTCTGAGTCCAGAAGGACCCCCAAGAAGGTTTTCTTCCTTTCTGCTTCTAGACTTGATTTTTTTAGATTTATTACCCATCCTAGGGTTTCCAGGAGCGACAGTGTCTTTTAGACATTGTTCCATCTGCTGAGTCTGCCACCAACAACAAGTCGCCCAAATATGGCACTAAAAGGACATTTTTTGTCAGTAGAAAGGCCATCGCCTCTGCCATGAGTTTTGTAAAGATTCTCGGAGCTGATGATAGTCCGAATGGCAGACACGAACTGGAAATTAAGAATTTTCCCTCGGTCTTTTATAGTGAACCTGAGGTATTTTTGGTGTGTAGGATGAATGGGCACATGATTATATGCGCTTTTGAGATCTATTGTGCACATTACCGAATCTTTCTTTATTAATGGTATGACAGATCTGATGGTCTCCATTTTGAAGCGCATGTAAAGGACCCACTGGTTCAGTGGTTTTAAGTTTATTATGGTCCGGTATTCACCTCCTGACTTTTTTTTATTGAAAATAGACTGGAATAGTGGCCCTGGAATTGTTCCGACAAGGGTACCGGCACTATGGCTTTTATCTGTTTGAGTTCTCGTATGTCTTCTAAAAGTCTTTGATGGACCTCTAGAGACTGGCTGCGGGTCAGACAATATCTTCTGGGGGTATTTGAGAAAATTTTATTTTGTATCCCTGAGAGACTGAAGTATCCAACGGTTTTGGGTAATACCCCTCCATCCTTTCCTGAACCGTTGGAAGTCTTCCTCCAATGCGCTTGACGTCATTGTTTACCTGACCCGGTTCCTTGTTCACGAAAGGAGCCTCTACCCCTGCCTCCTTTAGGTTAGCTACACCTTCCGGTTTTACCCTTGCCACTATAATCCTGCCTTGGATTGAATCGGGGCTTACGAAACACTGGCATTTTCTTTTGTTTCTGTTCTGGGAAACCCTTCTTATCGGACGCTTTGTCCAGTAAATCATCCAATACCGGGCCAAATAAGTGGAGACCAGAAAATGGGTTTGAACAGAGTTTATTTTTGGATTAAGTGTCTCCAGACCATGATCTTAACCATACCGCACGCCTTGCGGCATTAGACAATGCATTGCCTCTGGGCACAAAGCGGACTGACTACGCCAAAGCATCTGCCATAAAATCAGTTGCCATCTTAAGCAGTGGTAAGGATTTTAATATTTCTTCTCGAAGAGTTTTATTTTTTTAATTGGGTTTCCAATTCTTCAACACATACACATTGACCTTGCTACTGAGGACGCAGCTACATTGGCCTTTATAATTGCTGCAGAGGCTTCCCATGATTTTTTTAAGGAGATCCTCCGCTCTCCTATCCATCGGATCTTTAAGGCCTGAGGAATCCTCGAATGGAATGGCCGTTTTTTTTTTTTTTCTGACAATCGGGCTACTGGTATGTCAATCTTCAGAACCGTTTCCCACGTTTTAGTATCCTCCGGATTAAAGGGAAGTCGAAATTTAGAGTCTTTTGGGACTATACGTTTCTTCCCCACATCCTCCCATTCCTCTAATATCATTGCTGATTATTCATGGGGAAGACCCTATCTCTCCAAGCCCTTAGTCCTCCGAACATTTCATCCTGGACTGTCATTGGCTCTGTGGCTTCTTCCACTTTCATGGTATTTCAGACCGCCTGTAATAGAGTTTCCCTGTCTTCAGAGGAAAATAGATATCCCTTCCGATCACCGGAGAGTACAGAGGAAGATTCGCATTCTACTGAATCTAGATCAGAGTAGCCCGATACCTCTCCCTCCTCAGAGCTCGGATCCATGCACCATCTGGGTCTTTTAGGGGAGGGGACCTGGATCGGTTAAGTAGTGGCTATAATGGCGTGCACTTCCTCTCTGATCATGGTGCGTATATTGTCCAATAAGGCTAGGTTCACATTGCGTTAGGGCAATCCGTTTAGCGCTAGCGGATTGCGCTAACGCAATGTTTATTTAGGGGCCGCGTTAACGGACCACAGGCGTGCCGTGGACGCTGCAAGCAGCGTCCGAGGCGTGCCACAGAAGAACGGCACATCGCTAGCGCGAGCCGAAAAAGGCACGCGCTAGCGATGCGCTACAGGGAAACTTCACATTGCTGTCAATGGGTGCGCTAACGGACCCGTTGCACGGCGTTAATTGCGACATTTTCGCCGTGCAATGCTGTCCGTTAGCGTGCACACATTAACGCAATGTGAACCTAGCCTTAGGATGATTGCTCCTGTTTGAGCAGCTTGGCGATGTATGACTCGCACAGCTTTTTATCGTATGCATCTGGAAGTCTCGTGGTACATAATGGGCACTTATTAGATCTTCTTCTGACCGCTGTTGTGGAGCGCTTAGACGTTTCCTTGTCCTAAAAAATACGGAACGGAAGGTTCTATAGCTAATGTATATAGCCTGCCTTGGAAGATGCTATCGTCGCTCACTCACGTGGTCCAAGGGAGATTCGGACTGGTCGTCAGGACGACTAGCACTCTCCAATTTACTGGATCAGTGCGTGCTGTCAGCTGTCTGTCTTAAAATAGTCAGTCTTACCCGCCTTCAAGACATCTGAATCATCCTCCTTCCGATCAGCTCTGCTGCTTGCTAAGACCCTGCGGTCGCTTCTGACAGCGCATGCACTCCGTGGAACGCACCCTGGATGTTTGCTCAGAAGCTGCGCCCCCTCTAGGAGCGCCTGCCGGCCCATTCAGTGACACCCCCCCCCCCCCCCCGGAATTCGTCACCACGCTACTCCGGGGACATGGCGCCATACTGGAGGGAGACGCCGACCCGGCGAGCGGCAATTTCTCAGCCACCTGCAGTGGCGCCGCACCGCCGGAACGAGCATCGCAGACGCCTGCCGAGAGGGCGCCTCGCAGCAGCTGCAGCCCATGGTCCACGGAGGGAATGTGGCTGAATACGGGAGCATCTGCTCTACCTAACGCTGAGGGACCTCTCACGGTATCAGCGGTATTAAGGGCATACCATCTCGCCCGCTGCCCCAACCCCGCTGGAGGAGCTGGAGCCCAGGTAAACCGAATCTTCGCACGTCTGTGCTCCTCTTCCTGCGTCTGTCCCTGATAGAGACAGGAAAAACACTTAAGGGTGGGGGGAAGGGGATATTTAACCTCTTCTGTGTTTCCTGTCCCTATCAAGGATTTGAAGGACAACCTCCTGGTGGCGCTGTCAGGAGGGACGTCCTGGGAAATAGCGATTAAACAAAGACAACATGGATTTCATGATCCAAGGTATCATTTTAGTCAGTCTAACGGTGCCAACCTGACAGTGTCTGTAGGTTACTGTGCACAATCCTGCTGACCGGTTCCCTTTAAAGTCATAAGAATTCAAAGTTTGAAAATTGCTAAGTGTTCCACATTTTTACCAAATTTCCCTTTTTTTTTTTTTTTTTTTTTAACAAATAAACAAGTCATATTGAAGAAATTTTACCAGTATCATGAAGTACAATGCGTCACAAAAAAACTCTTTCAGAATCAGTGGGATCCGTTGAAGCGTTCCAGAGCTATAACTTCAAAGTGACAGTGGTCAGAATTGTAAAAATTGGCTTGGTCATTAGTGTACAAACCACCTTGGGGAATAAAGGGGTTAATCTGTATTTGCAGTTTACAGTTAATGAGATTCCCATGCTTCAGACGGCCTATGGGGGGGCTTTATGTGGTGCTCTGCTTACATATTCATCCTTATGGGCTTATGATAAGGCACTGATCCTTCAGGGACCTGCCCCCTATTTTACATACTTCATAGAATATTGTATGGGAAAATCAACAACATTCATCAGGCAGGCGGCGCTGTAGCATGATACAACGGCCAGTACTATGCGAACATTCATTTATGATTTAGTCATATAGTATAGTGGGGTAGGGAGGGAAATCATCTTCAAAGATCGAGTTTCGATAGATGCTACTGTGGCATTTTGCTAGAGGAAAATAAACATTTTGGCTCCATCAAATTGGCGGCGGTGCAGAAGCATCCATCAGCGATCGATGCTGCTGTGCAGGCACCGCTGGAACCATTTTGATGGATCCAATATTTTTTTCCTCTCCACCAAAATAGCACCGATGCTTGAGCGGTAGCATCTATTGGATCACAATAGATGCTACCGCTCAGGCACCGCCACCATTTTAATTCAGATATTTTTCTCTCTCTACAGTCTACACAATACTATATGAATAAATCATAAACTGAATAAACACATTGTCCATTATATCATACTACAGATTAAACATCAACCACAAGACGGATTTCATCACCAGGTATCATTGTAATCAGTATAAGGGGGGGTATGTGCACACGTTGCGGATTCTGCTGCGGATTTTTCCGCAGCGGATTTGGAAAATCCGCAGTGCAAAACCACTGCGGTTTTCACTGCGGATTTTATTGCGGTTTCTTCTGCAGATTCCTCTGCGGGTTTTCAACTGCACTTTCCTATTGGTGCATGTTGAAAACCGCTGCAGAATCCGCAGAAAGAATTGACATGCTGCGGAAAATAATCCGCTGCGTTTCCGCGCGGATTTTTCCGCAGCATGTGCAAAGCGTTTTTTTTTTCCCATAGGTTTACATGGTACTGTAAACTTTGGGAAAACTGCTGCGGATCCGCAGCGCCGGTTCCGCAGCAAAATCCGCAGCGCCGTGTGCACATACCCTAATGGCGCCGACCTGACAGCGTCTGAAGGTTACTGTGCACAACCCTGCTGACAGGTTCCCTTTAAGGCTAATTTCACACAATCATAAAAAAAAAATGAATTTCATCCAGAAAACTTGTAAGATTATTTTATCATCCGTATGCAACTAGTTTATAAAATAGAAGTAGTTAAAAAAAGGAGAAACACAGAACTATGATCTCATTGTGATTACAGTGGTGGTTCGAAGTCCAAAGTCATATTTATCCTAAATCCCTATTTAGTGCCATGTATTTTCTAATATATACGAATTGAAAATTCCCCATCCTTCCCTAACTACACTGTAACTGTTTTTATTTATTTATTTATATGTTATCGCCTCCACTTCCTTTTTGATTACGCTTTGTTCTCTTCCTGAAACAAAGTGACATCAGTGACGCTCATTTCAGGGGCTGGGCTAGTCCCTGCACGGTGTGTGCACAATGACCGTGCGCTCTCTATTGTCAACTCAAAAAATAATGAGCCAGTAACAGAGCACTGTGTCAGAATACCTGGCATGCAGAGGCCAGTGATGTCACTTACAGGGGTGGACTGGTCTCTGCACGCCAAGAGTGCGCTCTGGTGCCGGCTCTATACTGATCCGAGCAAGCAACAGCGCGCACACTGTGAAAAAAGAAATGCAGTTAGTGTTTTTTTAATTCAAGTACATTAGAACATAGTTTAGATTGTGGTACTAAATACAGTGGGCATTTAGGAAGAAAATGTCCCACATTGAGAAACTTGCTCTAAGCCACTGTGGGGGCGTGTTCTTGTTTTACATGCAGGATGTTGCCTACTTATGACTGGGTAGAAGTACAGTACAACCCCAGAGGTAAATTCTCATTGAGATCGGTGTCCGGCCAATAGATCTTAAAAGCTCATTTATATACTAAGAAAAACATAGATTTCTGGAATAGAACATCAGATTGCAGATATCAAGGTATCATTTTATTCAAGCTTCCATGGCCTACATGCCGATATAGGTTGCTTAGGAGGGTTGATCCTACTGACAGAATCCCCTTAAGAAGTGTGTCTCAATACTTATCCATATAGTGTATATTCAGAAATCAATGAAAACATTAAATGTATACGTTTAGTTAAGCTTTGTGTACAGAAAACTTGTGTATATTTACGTCGCAGGAAAAGGTACACTGCACCCTATGAACATATTCCTCACCTGTAGGAACACTTGAAAGGGTATTCCCATCTCCAAGATAATATCCCAATATGTAATCGGTGTAATATTAGCAAATACCTCCAATTAGAAATGTAGTATAGTTCCTCTGATTCATTATGTCTCTTTCCTCATTTCAGGACATTAGGCATGCAAGATTACAACCACTAGTAACTAGCTAACTGTCAATACATCAGTGTTCGTAGCCATGGATACCTAAGGTCCTGCAATTCATGCACACGAGGAAAGAGACATAGCGAATCAGAAAAACTATACATTTCCAAGTGGAGGTATTTACTAATATTATTATTACCCTTACTACATATTTGGATAGGACCTTGGAGGTGGGAATAGCCCTTTAACCATTATGCCTGCAGCCAAGTACAGACCTCAGAGGCCAATTCCTCTCACGCATGTCCCCAGTAAACCCCCCCCCCCCCCCCACAGTCCTGACTCGAGCTCAGAAGGCACATACCTCTCACACACATCCCACTGCCCTGCACAAACCTCAGTCCTCACACATGAACCCCATATCCCACTGCCATGCACAGACCCCAGTCCTCACACATGACCCCCATATCCCCTGCACATACCTGAGGGGCCCAGTCCTCACACATGACCCCCATATCCCCTGCACATACCTGAGGGGCCCAGTCCTCACACATGACCCCCATATCCCCTGCACATACCTGAGGGGCCCAGTCCTCACACATGACCCCCATATCCCCCTGTCCTGCACAGACCTCAGGGGTCCAGTCCTCACACATGACCCCATATCCCCCTGTCCTGCACAGACCTCAGGGGCCCAGTCCTCACATATGACCCCCATATCCCACTGTCCTGCACAGACCTCAGGAGCCCAGTCCTCACATATGACCCCCATATCCCACTGTCCTGCACAGACCTCAGGGGCCCAGTCCTCACATATGACCCCCATATCCCACTGTCCTGCACATACCTCAGGAGCCCAGTCCTCACACACGACCCCCATATCTCCCTGTCCTGCACATACCTCCCTCAGGGGCCCAGTCCTCACACATGACCCCCATATCCCACTGCCATGCACAGACCTCAGTCCTCACACATGACCCCCATATCCCCTGCACATACCTGAGGGGCCAAGTCCACACACATGACCCCCATATCCCACTACCCTGCACATACATCAGGGGCCCAGTCCTCACACATGACCCCCATATCCCACTACCCTGCACATACATCAGGGGCCCAGTCCTCACACATGACCCCATATCCCAGTCCTTACACATGACCCCCATATCCCCCTGTCCTGCACAGACCTCAGGGGCCCAGTCCTCACACATGACCCCCATATCCCCCTGTCCTGCACAGACCTCAGGGGCCCAGTCCTCACACATGACCCCCATATCCCCCTGTCCTGCACAGACCTCAGGGGCCCAGTCCTCACACATGACCCCCATATCCCCCTGTCCTGCACAGACCTCAGGGGCCCAGTCCTCGCCCATGACCCCCATATCCCACTGCCCTGCACAGACCTCAGTCCTCACACATGACCCCCATATCCAACTACCCTGCACATACATCAGGGGCCCAGTCCTCACATATGACCCCCATATCCCCTGCACAGACCTCAAGGGCCCAGTCCTCACACATGACCCCCATATCCCCTGCACAGACCTCAGGGGCCCAGTCCTCACACATGACCCCATATCCCCCTGACCTGCACAGACCCTCAGGGGCCCAGTCTTCACACATGACCCCCATATCCCCGTCCTGCACAAACCTCAGGGGCCAAGTCCTCACACATGACCCCATATCCCCCTGACCTGCACATACCTCAGGGGCCCAGTCCTCACATATGACCCCCATATCCCCTGCACAGACCTCAAGGGCCCAGTCCTCACACATGACCCCCATATCCCCTGCACAGACCTCAGGGGCCCAGTCCTCACACATGACCCCATATCCCCCTGACCTGCACAGATCTCAGGGGCCCAGTCCTCACATATGACCCCCATATCCCACTGTCCTACACATACCCAAAGGATACAAAATATCAAAACAAACCACTCAAGAGATAGTATAAAAGAATAACAAATTTTATTGAAAATACACACATGCTAAAACAATAACAACAATCAATAAACAATAAGAGGAAGGATAATACCCGAGTAAAGTGCACAAAGACCAGAGAATGAGGTAGGAAAATAATGAAATAAGTATCCGTAATATATTAACTTCATAATGACATGCATAAAGAATTAGCCATTTTAACCAAAGTACAAAGTGCAAGTGCATAGAGAGTCAATATAGTTATTAACACATACCCATAAGGTCCGCCTGTCCTCAGTCTCAAAAGAGACATACCTCAGGGGCCCAGTCCTCACACATGACCCCATATCCCCTGCACAGACCTCAGGGGCCCAGTCCTCACACATGACCCCATATCCCCCCTGTCCTGCACGGACCTCAGGGGCCCAGTCCTCACACATGACCCCATATCCCCCTGTCCTGCACGGACCTCAGGGGCCCAGTCCTCACACATGACCCCATATCCCCCTGTCCTGCACAGACCTCAGGGGCCCAGTCCTCACACATGACCCCCATATCCCCTGCACGGACCTCAGGGGCCCAGTCCTCACACATGACCCCATAACCCCCTGTCCAGCACGGACCTCAGGGGCCCAGTCCTCACACATGACCCCATATCCCCCTGTCCTGCACGGACCTCAGGGGCCCAGTCCTCACACATGACCCCATATCCCCTGCACAGACCTCAGGGGCCCAGTCCTCACACATGACCCCCATATCCCCTGCACAGACCTCAGGGGCCCAGTCCTCACACATGACCCCCATATCCCCTGCACAGACCTCAGGGGCCCAGTCCTCACATATGACCCCATATCCCCTGCACGGACCTCAGGGGCCCAGTCCTCACACATGACCCCATAACCCCCTGTCCAGCACGGACCTCAGGGGCCCAGTCCTCACACATGACCCCATAACCCCCTGTCCAGCACGGACCTCAGGGGCCCAGTCCTCACACATGACCCCATAACCCCCTGTCCAGCACGGACCTCAGGGGCCCAGTCCTCACACATGACCCCATATCCCCCTGTCCTGCACAGACCTCAGGGGCCCAGTCTTCACACATGACCCCATATCCCCCTGTCCTGCACGGACCTCAGGGGCCCAGTCCTCACACATGACCCCATATCCCCTGCACAGACCTCAGGGGCCCAGTCCTCACACATGACCCCCATATCCCCTGCACAGACCTCAGGGGCCCAGTCCTCACACATGACCCCATATCCCCTGCACAGACCTCAGTCCTCACACATGGCCCCATATCCCCCTGTCCTGCACAGACCTCAGGGGCCCAGTCTTCACACATGACCCCATATCCCCCTGTCCTGCACGGACCTCAGGGGCCCAGTCCTCACACATGACCCCATATCCCCTGCACATACCTCAGGGGCCCAGTCCTCACACATGACCCCCATATCCCCTGCACAGACCTCAGGGGCCCAGTCCTCACACATGACCCCCATATCCCCTGCACAGACCTCAGGGGCCCAGTCCTCACACATGACCCCATATCCCCTGCACAGACCTCAGGGGCCCAGTCCTCACACATGACCCCCATATCCCCTGCACAGACCTCAGGGGCCAAGTCCTCACACATGACCCCATATCCCCTGCACAGACCTCAGGGGCCCAGTCCTCACACATGACCCCCATATCCCCTGCACAGACCTCAGGGGCCCAGTCCTCACACATGACCCCATATCCCCTGCACAGACCTCAGTCCTCACACATGGCCCCATATCCCCCTGTCCTGCACAGACCTCAGGGGCCCAGTCTTCACACATGACCCCATATCCCCCTGTCCTGCACGGACCTCAGGGGCCCAGTCCTCACACATGACCCCATATCCCCTGCACATACCTCAGGGGCCCAGTCCTCACACATGACCCCCATATCCCCTGCACAGACCTCAGGGGCCCAGTCCTCACACATGACCCCCATATCCCCTGCACAGACCTCAGGGGCCCAGTCCTCACACATGACCCCATATCCCCTGCACAGACCTCAGGGGCCCAGTCCTCACATATGACCCCATATCCCCTGCACAGACCTCAGGGGCCCAGTCCTCACACATGACCCCATATCCCCTGCACAGACCTCAGGGGCCCAGTCCTCACACATGACCCCATAACCCCCTGTCCTGCACGGACGTCAGGGGCCCAGTCCTCACACATGACCCCATATCCCCCTGTCCTGCACGGACCTCAGGGGCCCAGTCCTCACACATGACCCCATATCCCCTGCACAGACCTCAGGGGCCCAGTCCTCACATATGACCCCATATCCCCTGCACAGACCTCAGTCCTCACACATGACCCCATATCCCTTGCACAGACCTCAGGGGCCCGGTCCTCACACATGGCCCCATATCCCCCTGTCCTGCACATATCTCGGGCCCGGTCCTCACACATCACTGGCTCAGTGATGGGAGATGAGGTGGGCCCGCAGTAATCCCCCCATCATCCCACTCTGCCATTCCCCGCCAGTCACAATACTGGACTACAAGGGCCGCCATGTATCACACCGATCCTTCCCCCTCCTGGTTTCCGGACTAACCGACCAATCACACCGACAAGGCCGCGGCCTCCACCAATGAGCGGGGCCCGAGGCGGGGAGTGCGGCCTGTCACCGGTCCGTGCCGTAAAGTTCAGCCTCCGAGTCTGTGGCTCTCCCAGCACCGCGCCGATCCTCCCCGGGGCCCCACACACAAAAGCTCCACTCACCGTGTAGCTGCCTCACCGCTCTGCACGTCACCCGTCGGCGGAGATCAGAGGCTCGGGGTTTGCTCTCAAAGCTGACAGGCAATGCTCGTAACAAATAGGGGCTTTCGGTAACCTTTTGGTGCGCGCTCCGGGAGATAAGGGGGAGGGGTCGGCGGGAACCGAACCAAGATGGCGGAGACAAGTGGAGGGAATTCACGCCCCTTTTCCCCCCTCCCACCGCAGAAATCCTGCGCGTGCGCACGATACACAGGCACCGCCCACCCTCTGCTGACCAATAAGAACCTGAGGTACAAGGAGATTGATGGATGGGCGAGCTGAGTCTCCATGGTAACGCGGCCTAGTGTGGTGCGTGGCGTTATCGGCCGTGCGGTCCGCGGATGCCACACTGCTTGTATTGTGCCCTGCTAGCTGCCAGTCTAAGCTTTAACCCTTTAATGGCAGGCCAATTTTTACAATTTTAAACAGTGGCAGTTTATGAGGTAATAATTCTGGAACGCTTCAACGTATCCCACTGACTAGTGACATATTGTGCTTCCTGATTAGTGGTAACAGTTCAGTGATATGACACGTAGATTTGAAAATAGATAGGAAATTTGACGAAAATTTCACAATTTTCTAACTTTTAACCCCTTCATGACCGAAGCTTTTTTTTGTTTTGCGTTTTCGTTATTCGCTCCCCTTCTTCCCGGATCCATAACTTTTTTATTTTTCCGTCAATATGGCCATGTGAGGGCTTATTTTTTGCGGGCTGAGGTGTATTTTTGAACTATACATTGGTTTTACCATGTCGTGTAAGAGAAAACGGGAAAACAATTCCATGTGCGGTGAAATTGCAAAAAAGTGCAATCCCACACTTGTTTTTTGCTAGGTTCAATAAATGCTAAAACTGACCTGCCATTATGATTCTCCAGGTCATTACGAGTTCATAGACACCAAACATGTCTAGCGGTAAAAAAAAATTTAAAAGTTTGCTAAACAAAAAAAAAAATTGTGCCATTTTCCAATACCTGTAGCGCCTCCATTTTTCATGATCTGGGGATGGGTGAACGCCGTTTAGCGATCAGGTTAATCCTTTTTTTCATTGATCGATCTGGCGATTCTGAACTCTGCAATACCAAATATGTGTAGGTATTTTTTTTTAATAGTTTTATTTTGAATGGGGTGATTTAAACTTTTATATTTTTTTAATTTTTTCATATTTTTTTAAAACATTTTTTTTTTACTTTTGCCATGTCTCAATAGCCTGCATGGGAGGCTAGAAGCTGGCATAGCCTGATCGGCTCTACTACATAGGAGCAATGCTCAGATCGCTCCTGTATGTAGTAGAATTGCTATGAGTGCTGACCACAGGGTGGCGCTCACAGCAATCGGGCATCAACAACCATAGAGGTCTTCAATAGACCTCTGGTTGTCATGCAGACGCATTGCTGACCCCCGATCACGTGACGGGGTTTCAGCGATGCGCACATTTATGGCCGGATGGCTGGAAGCGCTAGTTAAATGCCGCTATCAGCGTTTTAAAATCTTTATTGTACGCTTAATCCACTTGAAGACCCTCGTTCTGTAAAAAAAATAAAATAAAAAAGCAGCAATATCCCATACCTCTCTGGCGTACAGTCATGTCCCACGCTGTAAATTCACCTGAAGGGGTTAAATAAATTTACAACCAGGAGCCTGCTAATGCAGCTGCCCCTGGCTGTAAAAACTGGGGAGTGAATGGAATGCAGGGGAAGTAGCATCGTAGACTTGCGGTGATGCGCCCCCTGGTGGCATAAACTCACAGGAACTCTAGCATGGGCAAGTATTCAGAAAAATTCCCCTGCATTCCGTTCATTCCCCAGTTTTTACAACCAGGAACAACAGCTGCATTAGCAGGCTCCTGGTTGTAAATGTATTTAACTCCTTCAGATGGATTTACAGCGTGGGACATGACTGTACGTCAGAGAGGTATGGGATATTGTTGCTTTTTTATTTTATTTTTTTACAGAATGAGGGTCTTCAGATGGATTAAACGTACAATAAAGATTTTAAAACCCCATGTGTATTTATTTCATTAAAATACTTTATTCATAATGTGTGTGTGTGTATTATTAAACAGTATACCTCCAATGACAGCTGAGCGCTCACGCTGTCTTTTGACAGCATGGGAACCGCGGCTCTCTGACCGGCGGGGATGATTTCACCGACAATCAGTGGTGTTTGCTGCACTGTCATGAACATTACAGCACAGCAAACCCTGGATGTTCGGGCCCCTCATTTAAGTGAATGGGATTCGGGTCCCGATACTGTTCTGATATCTATGCATAACATAATACACACCTCAGCTGCTGCAGAACCTCATAATACTTCAGCTGCTGCAGAACATCATAACACATACTTCAGCTGCTACAGAAAATCATAACACACACCTCAGCTGCTGTAGGATCTCACAATACATACCTCAGCTGCTGCAGAACATCATAATACACACCTCAGCTACTGCAGAACCACATAATGCACATCTCAGCTACTGCAGAACCTCATAATACTTCAGCTTCTGCAGAACATCAAAACACACATTTCAGCTGCTATACAATCTCACAATATAAACCTCAGCTGCTGCAGAACATCATAATACACCTTAGCTGTTATCGTTACATTAAATTGATAGAATCACTTTTATTTCCATATTGAGCTATTACATAGTGATCTGTAGACAGCAGTATGTAATGGATGACGCTGAGGCTTCCAATATTATTTTGCCACACGATAAGGAACCTAACAGCTGATTCCCACTGCACGGCCCCCAGGCCGCATGAATCAGAAATTGGCTCTATTATTGCAGTTGTGTGTGTTTTATTCTGATGCTGCCGCATTTCTGATAAAGCATACATTCAATATTCATCCGGCGACTATGATGACTAACTCAAGATTCTGGTCCCCAGAGAGACAGACATCTAGACATAATTGCACAACCCCTCAAAATATTATATACTTGCACCCTGTGGAGTTCATTGAACAGCTTTTTATGATTAAATAAATGAAAAAAACTACGTGGGGTCCCAACCATTTTTTTAATCAGCAAATTTATAGCAGACAGCAGTGAGCTGATATTACCTGTCTAGGAAGGTCCCTGTTTATTTTGCCCTCCCGAGCCTAAAAATACCAGCTCTCAGCCACCCCAAAAGTGGCACATCACATTTGATGCTCTAAGGCCGGCATCAGACTCAGCGTATGAAATTACGGTCCGTTTTTTACGGCAGTAATTTGCAGAAATGTTCTCAAAATAGTGATCCGTATCGCCAGCGTACGCGAATATTATTTTAGGCTGGTGGGAGGAGACGGTGGTATATCCTTCTGTGATGTTCCAGGAGAAGGTGCGCCACTGGCATCGATACATCGATGATGTATTTTTCCTGTGGTTGGGCACCGAAGCTGAATGTGTACGGTTTTTGCAGGATCTGAATACTAACACCTACAATATACTCCTTACACATTCTCTGTCTACAGTGTCCATTACATACCTGGACTTGAAGATCTCTGTAGAGAGCCATTGTCTGGTCACGGATCTTTTCTGCAAATCCACGACTACCAATTCTTTGCTTGAATTTAACAGTTTCCATTCTTTTCATACGAAGGTGGGTGTTCCTATCAGCCAATTTTTGCGGGTGACAAGAAATTGTACTCATGATGCTGATTTTATAACACAGGCCCAGGACCTCACAAGTCGTTTCAAGCAAAGAGGATACCCTAAGCGAGTGATATCATCGGCCTTCCAGAGGGCACGACGGGAGGATCAAGCATCACTATTGACTTCCAGACCAAGAAATCCTGACCATACCACCAGATTCATCACGGACTATAACAACAGTTGGCACCAGGTAAAGAATATCATCACCAGACATTGGTCCATTCTCAGGACTGATGCCCAGACAGTAGAGGTTACTAGTGAAAGACCACTTCTTGTCACAAGACGGGCCCCAAATTTGCGGGATCTCCTTACGTCGAGCCATTTCTCTAGACCTACAGTCAGACTGAATAGGGGGGTCACGCTTAAAGGGTCATTTCCCTGTGGTGGGTGCAACGTATGTCCCTTTATGACACCTACCAAGAATACCTTTTTTAATCCAGTAGATTCAACTATCCACTCTCTCAAGCACTACATTAACTGCAAGACAAGAGATGTCATTTATGTCATCATCTGCCCGTGCGGTAAACCGTATGTGGGACAAACCTCTCAGGAACTGAGAAAGAGAATACAGAAAATATGTCTACCATTCATCTGGCGGCTACGGATCAGCGCAAGGGTAAGCCCCTCACCCCGGTAGCTGCACATTTTTTGGCAGCTCATGGGTGTTCCACCTCTAAAATCAGTATCGTGGGCTTACAGAAGGTCCCATATGGTGGGAGGGGTGGCAATCCACACAAGCGACTCCTCCAGACTGAATCTAGGTGGATTTTCAACCTAAGGTCAATGGCGCCACAGGGCCTTAATGAAGAGCTCTTATTTACGGGGTTCTTAGGTTGAATTGGGAGTCCCATATTTTCGTTCTTTTTGGCGTTGACCATTATATGCTGCCATCTAATGAAATTAGCACTTAATCTATATGTTCTGGTTTCTATTTTTCAAGGGTCATTCTCCATTTTCTGTGCATTCGGGTGCCATCCACCTTGATTATCGCTGGACCTCATTACCTTGGTGCTTTCATTGGTTATCGACAACATTCAAGTTCACTCAAGTTCTACAATAACTTCCCTGGATCTTGGTTTAATATGGACTTTGTCAATAATTGACCGTCAACACATTTGTCTTCAAGATGTAGGTCTTTTTATGGTCTTTATCTTTCAAGGGGTACTTTCCATCTCCTGTGCACTCAGGTGCCACTCTGATCTTTGTCGGATCTTATTATTATTTTGGTGCTCTTATTGGTCAGTGACAATATTCAATTTCATGGATCTTTTCGTCTACAACAACTTTTTTGGACTTCGGCTGAATATGTACTTCGCTAATGATTGATCGCCAATATATTCTTCTTCAGGATGTAGGACTCCTCATGAGTTCACATTGGCCAGTCCAGCTTTGGACCAGTATTGTCAATTCATTGATATATCATATATGTGACTAATTTTTGGTATTTTGTGTATACCTTGGGGGTTGTCATGTGACTATTTTTTATTTATTTTATTTTTTTTGAAGTATGTCCAATAAAATTGGTTTGGCTTGGACCTAGTAGCCAGCCATTGACTCAGCTATCTGGGCCCATGCCCGCAGTTCAAATGTGGTCCGGGTTCGTGAGACTGAATCTGTTTTGGTTCCCTAACTTAATTCCTGCTTTTTTTTGTGCTCTTTTCTGCAGGGATCCCCTTATGCTGTTTTTTTGCCATAGTTTTTTGCCATAAGGTGTGCTTATCTACATATGCATCATCCATAGGCATTGGGCATGTCCTCTAATGATTTGGGCCCCATGCTATAGTGTAGGTGTGCTCATCATTTTTTATCTCCATTTATTTTGGATTCGTGGCAATACCAGCTTATGCTATTGGGCTCCTGTCTAGTCGGGTCGGGGCCATTATGCTACTATGTGTTCCTATCCATAGCCATACCATCTTGTTGCTTTGGCCCTTGCTGCAGACACATTCTGCTATCGCTCCTGGCCAATGCTGATTAGGATCTTCAGGCATATATTTTATTATTTGTCATCTTGATTGGTATTTTCCTGCGTCTCCCCCAACTTGTAAGTGACTTGCCAGCTGTGTATCACTGTTATGCCCTTTACTTGCTTTGCTCTGGACTATATACAGGTCCTTCTCAAAAAATTAGCATATAGTGTTAAATTTCATTATTTACCATAATGTAATGATTACAATTAAACTTTCATATATTATAGATTCATTATCCACCAACTGAAATTTGTCAGGTCTTTTATTGTTTTAATACTGATGATTTTGGCATACAACTCCTGATAACCCAAAAAACCTGTCTCAATAAATTAGCATATCAAGAAAAGGTTCTCTAAACGACCTATTACCCTAATCTTATGAATCAACTAATTAACTCTAAACACATGTGCAGCGCCCCCACTGCCGCAGGGCCGAGGGGTACCCGGTACCGGGCCTCTGAGTCTCTGCTCTGGGGTTGTCACGGTGGCTAGACCCGGTCCGTGACCCTGCTGAGGGGCGCCCAATGAAAGGTGTGGATGGTGGTAATGCTGTGGTGGTGCGGTGCAGTAAATAACGAGGACACCAGGTTGCAGTCTCTTTACCTCTTTACTGAAGGTCTCTGGGTCCTCAGTCCGGAATCCGGATTACCAGGCTGCGCAAGTCCGGCCGGTCCAATGGCACCTCCAGAGTTCTCTTAGCAGGTGGAAATCTGTGCCTTCCTTCTAGCGCTATGTGTTGTGGTCCTTCCCTGCTGTGCTTACAGAAAGTCCCCACAACTGTTGTGTCTGTTTCTTAAGTTCCCTCACAACTCGATTAGATGATGTTCTGCTAATCCTCCGTCCCTCCCTGGTGTTCTGGTTGGGACGGCACCCGTTTGACGGGTAGGCTCGGAGCTCTTCCGGGACCCTAGAGTCGCCCCTCTCCACAAGTTGCCCCCCCAAGACTGCATAGGTGATTAAAGTTAGACAGCCCACCTTAGACTGACTGTCCTGCCGCTGTTTGGAGTATTGCTTGAAGCTGAATGTTATTATACTCCCTCGGCGTTCCGGCCACCGGTAGTGCGCCTCAATAGGATGTTGCTTCGGTCTTACAGCACGACTCCTACTGGTATTTCTCCTTTTGCGTGATCTCGTTTCTCACTCAGCACAATCTATCTCGCCTCTAATCCTTCCTTGGGCACCGCCGCTACCCGGAGCAGGCGCGGTCCCGTTACGTTCGTTCAAGTTGCCAAGCCTCTGTCAGGATCCCACCCCTGACAGAGACCCTACTGTATCTTCCCCCACAACACCCTCTGCCACAAGGTGTTGCCTGGTTCCAACCCAGTCAGCTTTCTGATCTAACTTCCTGCCTGACCCCCAGTTTACCCACTATGGTGGGGAGTGGCCTAGTGAATAGAACCCTTAGCTCCCCCCGGAGGCCCGACTGTGAAATGTATTGGTGTCTGTGATACCTGATCCGATGAACTCCTTCAGTGCCATCAGACGCACCATAGCTCCCCATAGTGGCGGAGCCACAGTACTGCAACGACCAGGACTCTGGGGCGCTGCACATGCAAAAGATACCTGAGGCTTTTAAAAACTCCCTGCCTGGTTCATTACTCAAAACCCCCATCATGGGTAAGACTAGCGACCTGACAGATGTCAAGAAGGCCATCATTGACACCCTCAAGCAAGAGGGTAAGACCCAGAAAGAAATTTCTCAACAAATAGGCTGTTCCCAGAGTGCTGTATCAAGGCACCTCAATGGTAAGTCTGTTGGAAGGAAACAATGTGGCAGAAAACGCTGTACAACGAGAAGAGGTGACCGGACCCTGAGGAAGATTGTGGAGAAGGACCGATTCCAGACCTTGAGGAACCTGAGGAAGCAGTGGACTGAGTCTGGTGTGGAAACATCCAGAGCCACCGTGCACAGGCGTGTGCAGGAAATGGGCTACAGGTGCCGCATTCCCCAGGTAAAGCCACTTTTGAACCATAAACAGCGGCAGAAGCGCCTGACCTGAGCTACAGAGAAGCAGCACTGGACTGTTGCTAAGTGGTCCCAAGTACTTTTTTCTGATGAAAGCAAATTTTGCATGTCATTCGGAAATCAAGGTGCCAGAGTCTGGAGGAAGACTGGGGAGAAGGAAATGCCAAAATGCCTGAAGTCCAGTGTCAAGTACCCACAGTCAGTGATGGTGTGGGGTGCCATGTCAGCTGCTGGTGTTGGTCCACTGTGTTTCATCAAGGGCAGGGTCAATGCAGCTAGCTATCAGGAGATTTTGGAGCACTTCATGCTTCCATCGGCTGAAATGCTTTATGGAGATGAAGATTTCATTTTTCAGCACGACCTGGCACCTGCTCACAGTGCCAAAACCACTGGTAAATGGTTTACTGACCATGGTATTACTGTGCTCAATTGGCCTGCCAACTCTCCTGACCTGAACCCCATAGAGAATCTGTGGGATATTGTGAAGAGAAAGTTGAGAGACGCAAGACCCAACACTCTGGATGAGCTTAAGGCCGCTATTGAAGCATCCTGGGCCTCCATAACATCTCAGCAGTGTCACAGGCTGATTGCCTCCATGCCACGCCGCATTGAAGCAGTCATTTCTGCCAAAGGATTCCCGACCAAGTATTGAGTGCATAACTGAACATTATTATTTGATGGTTTTTTTGTTTGTTATTAAAAAACACTTTTATTTGATTGGCCGGGTGAAATATGCTAATTTATTGAGACAGGTCTTTTGGGTTATCAGGAGTTGTATGCCAAAATCATCAGTATTAAAACAATAAAAGACCTGACAAATTTCAGTTGGTGGATAATGAATCTATAATATATGAAAGTTTAATTGTAATCATTACATTATGGTAAATAATGAAATTTAACACTATATGCTAATTTTTTGAGAAGGACCTGTACATGCCGCATTTTGGTTGCCCTTTATTTTCTTCTGTGTGCTGCACATACTAATTGCTCTGCCTTGCGCCTATGATCTGTGCTCCCATCGGCGCGCGCGCGCTTTGTTCCCCCTAGTGTAGCCGTTGCGCATGTGCATGGGCACCATGACAACGACATACACTTCCCGCTATAGCCACTTCCTGAAGCGCTCCATGCGGCGGATGTGACAGGCGCGCCAACTCGTCTCTGCACACCGGTTCGTACTGTAACAAAACACTCCGGGATCGCCTTTGCTGGGGTCAAAGGTCACGTGGTTTGTGCATTAAACTCTGAGGCGACAGCAGGTTTCCAAGTAGACTGACCTCAGGTCAGGTTTATTAAAGTGAAAGCAAATACAGAAAACAAATCATAAAAAGAAATCCTTGCCTGTCCGGCGCTAACTATACAGATACGTTCCTAACTAACAACTGGGGGGGCTTCTCCCACCCAGCTAACATTACATAGATCATGAGCATAGCTCTCACTCACGTTTGTCTCACACAGACAGGCATTCTGTGGGCCCCAGGCTGACGCCTGATTCCTCCAGCTGGTCATCTTTTAAACCTGCACTTATTAACCCATGAGTATGCTGAAGACACAGAGCAGCCTAACTCACATAGGACAGATATCTAGGCGAGATATACCTGCCCCCAACTACCAGACCGACATGACTCTTACATATCCCCCCCTCCTGCTCAGACCACTCCGGTCGAGCAAGGACACCCCCGAAACAGTGCACTCGGGATAGGGCATCGGCGTTTCCCATCTGCGCCCCTGGGCGATGCTCTACTGTGAAAGAGTAAGCCTGCAGGGCAAGGAACCAGCGAGTTACCCTACTATTACGGTCCTTGTGGAGGTGCATCCACTTGAGAGGGGCATGGTCCGCGACCAACTTAAACTTCCTACCTGCCAGGTAATACTTGAGAGAGTCGAGAGCCCATTTAATGGCTAGACACTCTTTTTCAACCACGGCATACCTCTGCTCATGTACATTTAATTTCCGACTGAGGTAGAGGACCGGGTGTTCCACTCCGTCCTTCACCTGGGAAAGTACAGCTCCGATACCAGTATCAGAGGCATCAGTTTGCACCACGAACTCGTTGCTGAAATCGGGAGTCACTAGTACGGGCTGAGAGCACAAAGCCCGTTTTAGGCTGTGGAAGGCCTCTTCGGCCGCTGAAGACCACTTTACCATGACGGAATCCTTCCCTTTGGTAAGATCCGTCAAGGGGGTGGCAATGGCTGCAAAGTTGGGTATGAACCGGCGATAATAGCCGGCAATCCCCAGGAACGCTTGAACTTGTTTCTTGTTCACTGGTTGCGGCCAGCGCTGAATTGCCTGTATTTTGTCAAACTGGGGTTTAACCACTCCTCTGCCAATCACGTAGCCCAAGTATCGGGCTTCTTCAAGGCCGATGTGACATTTCTTGGGATTCGCCGTTAAGCCTGCGTCTCTCAGGTCATCAATCACCGCTTGTACTTTCTGGAGGTGAGTCCCCCAGTCCATGCTGTAAATTACGATGTCATCGAGGTAGGCAGAAGCGTACTGCCTGTGGGGCCTCAAGACTCGATCCATCAGTCTCTGGAACGTTGCTGGGGCTCCGTGAAGTCCAAACGGCATGTAGATATACTGGAACAGCCCTTCCGGTGTAGCAAATGCCGTCTTCTCTCTGGCCGCTTCGGCCAGAGGGATCTGCCAGTACCCCTTTGTTAGATCCAGGGTCGTAATATATCGAGCTTTACCCAGCCGATCGATCAACTCATCGACCCGGGGCATAGGGTAGGCATCAAATTTAGAAACCGCATTCAGTTTCCTAAAATCATTGCAAAACCGTATAGAGCCATCCGGCTTAGGTATCAATACGATTGGACTGGACCAGGCGCTGTGCGATTCTTCAATGACTCCTAAGTCCAACATTGCCTTCACCTCCCGGGAGACGGCTTCACGGCGTGCTTCCGGAATCCGGTATGGCTTCACATGAACTGTGACACCAGGCTCTGTGACAATCTCATGTTTCACTAGTCTAGTCTGGCCAGGTTTTTCCGAGAAAAACTGTTGGTTCTGTACCAAAAACTGCTTAACCTCAGATTTTTGTCGTTCAGAGAGAGTCTCGGCAATCTGCACCTCCGGTATGGTAGGTGAACAAACCGGATGGGGCAGATCCGCTGTTAGGGCAGCGCGGTCTTTCCAGGGTTTTATCAGATTCACATGATAAATCTGTTCTGGTTTTCTCTTACCAGGCTGGTGCACTTTATAGTTCACCTCTCCAACTCGTTCCATGACCTCAAAGGGGCCCTGCCATTTTGCCAGAAATTTACTATCCACCGTAGGGATTAGGATCAACACCCTATCCCCGGGTGCAAACGTACGGACCTTGGCGCCTCTATCATAACTTTGCCTCTGGGCTCCCTGGGCCTGTAACATATGTTCCCTCACAAGGGGCATGACAGCAGCAATACGGTCCTGCATTTGCGTTACATGATCTATCACCGTTTTAAAGGGAGTGACTTGACCTTCCCAGGTTTCTTTTGCGACGTCCAACAGTCCACGGGGACGACGGGCATATAACAGCTCGAAAGGCGAGAATCCTGTGGAAGACTGGGGAACTTCCCTAATGGCAAACAGCAAATAGGGTAACAAGTAATCCCAGTTCTTCCCATCTTTGTCTATCGCCTTCCGGAGCATCTGTTTTAAGGTTTTATTAAACCGCTCAACCAGACCGTCTGTTTGAGGGTGATAGACAGACGTACGCAACTGGTCTATTTGTAAGAGCCTGCAGAGCTCCTTCATCACCCTTGACATAAAGGGAGTCCCCTGGTCGGTGAGTATCTGTTTAGGAATTCCCACCCGACTAAACACTTGTACCAACTCTTTGGCGATCGTTTTGGTAGCAGTGTTACGCAAAGGGATGGCTTCGGGGTAACGAGTGGCATAGTCCATGATGACGAGGATATGTTGATGCCCACGTGCGGACCGGGGAAGGGGCCCAACCAAATCCATCCCAATTCTCTCAAATGGGACCCCAATAATAGGGAGGGGTACCAAAGGGCTACAGAACCGAGGTTTAGGTGCCGAGATTTGGCACTCTGGACAGGACTCACAATAGTTACGCACATCATTGTGTATTCCAGGCCACACAAAACAATGCAATATCCTTTCTGTGGTTTTTTGTACCCCCAGATGTCCCCCCATTATATGTCCGTGGGCCAGGTCCAGTACCTTCCGCCGATAAGGTTTGGGTACCACTAACTGTTGCACAGTGTCTTCCCCTTTTTTCTCTACCTGGTAGAGTAAATCATTCTCAAGAACCATGTACGGGTACGCTAGCCTAGTGACAGGTTCTACGGGTACCCCATCTATCATTTTTACATTTTTCCTAGCCTGAGTCAGGGTAGGATCTTTCATTTGTTCGCTGTGGAAGTCATCCAACTGGACTCCCAAATCGGGTAGGCAGGGTGCTGGATGACTGTCTGCCTCCGCCTCTCGCTGAGTTTCCTCAGTTTCCTCAGTTTCCCCCGCCATAACTGAGAATGGGAAATGAAGGTTAGATTCAATAACCTCCCCAGCAGCATCTTCCTGTGGGGTCTCGTCTAGGAACTCGGGACCTCCAGATGGCATGGGGGAAGGTTCACAGCTACCGTGAAGGAGCAACTGATTCTCCCATAACTGCCAGAAATGGGGAAAATCCCTACCCAGGATTATATCGTGTAACAACGCGGGAATGAGTCCCACTTTGTGTTGCACAGACCCATATGGAGTGGAAATACATATGACCGCTGTAGGATACGAGCAGGTGTCACCATGCACACATGTTACAGAAAACTTGTCAGACGGGCCAGACGGGAGTGCCACCAGACTGGCTTTCACTAGAGTCACCACACTTCCAGAGTCTAGCAATGCCACAACATTTTTCCCATCAACAGATAATTCACACAGATGTTTCGCTGCATCATTTTGACCCGCATTCACACTCATTAGCCGTGTAACCAAAGACATGCGTTTTTTAGAGTCTGTAACATCGCATTGCATGGGTTCAGCGGTAACAGGACAGTTCACAGAAACATGGCCCTTCTCATGGCAGCGGAAACACCTAACAGGCCCCCTATTGAGACCATAGTCCGACACTCTCGGTCTCGGAGAGCGAGCAGTCCCGGGTACCTCCCCCACAGTTTTAGGTAATTTTCCTTCACCCGCAGTTCCTGGAACAGTCTTACCGGTTCCACGAGGAGGAGGCACAGACCGGGTAGTAGCGGTATCATCAGGAAGTCCTTCCGCCACGGAATAACGCTCCACCAAGTCCACCAATTGATCCGCTGTCGCAGGATTTCCTTGGCTCACCCACTTTTTCAGCGCCGGTGGTAGTACTCTCAGGTACTTGTCCAGAACGATCCGCTGGATTATCTCCGGAGCTGTCAGTACCTCGGGTTGCAGCCATTTCTTTATCAAGTAGATCAGGTCGAACATCTGCGATCGCGGCGGTTTATCTGGCTGATAGGTCCACTGATGTACCCTCTGTGCACGGACAGCCGTCGTCACACCCAGCCGGGCCAGGACCTCAGCTTTCAGCCTCTCAAAGTCCTGAGCGACTTCCGGGTCCAAGTCATGGTAAGCTTTTTGGGCCTCACCGGAGAGAAACGGAGCAATTAGATCGGCCCATCGTTCCTTCGGCCACTTCTCTCTCAACGCTGTCCGCTCAAACGTCGTCAGGTACGCCTCGACGTCATCTTCTGCGGTCAGCTTTTGCCAGTACCGACTCACATGGATCCTCCTGGACTCTGCTTCCGGGTTAGCCTCAGGCATGCTCGCCAAGCGCTGCGCCACCTGTTGGAGAAGCTGGCGGTCTGCAGTCGTCACGTCCAGTAACTCCCTCAGCTGTGCGGCCATCAAGCGGTTAGCTTCCTGCTGTGCGGCAGTGGCCTGCTGCTGTATGGCAGTGGACTGCACTAATGCTTTCACCACGTCTTCCATACTGTCGCCTGTGCCACGGAGTGCCCGCGTTCTCCACCACAATGTAACAAAACACTCCGGGATCGCCTTTGCTGGGGTCAAAGGTCACGTGGTTTGTGCATTAAACTCTGAGGCGACAGCAGGTTTCCAAGTAGACTGACCTCAGGTCAGGTTTATTAAAGTGAAAGCAAATACAGAAAACAAATCATAAAAAGAAATCCTTGCCTGTCCGGCGCTAACTATACAGATACGTTCCTAACTAACAACTGGGGGGGCTTCTCCCACCCAGCTAACATTACATAGATCATGAGCATAGCTCCCACTCACGTTTGTCTCACACAGACAGGCATTCTGTGGGCCCCAGGCTGACGCCTGATTCCTCCAGCTGGTCATCTTTTAAACCTGCACTTATTAACCCATGAGTATGCTGAAGACACAGAGCAGCCTAACTCACATAGGACAGATATCTAGGCGAGATATACCTGCCCCCAACTACCAGACCGACATGACTCTTACAGTACTTATCTCATTATTGCTCAACTGTATATTTACCTCTGAAATGACTGACGACCTCACTTCCCCTGATGAAGCTGCAGTCGCAGCGATACGCGTGGGGCTTTCGCCTCACCCCTTACTTGGTCCCATACCTTTTTCTGACCATCTTAACTGACCTGATTTCTCAGCACCGGTGCTGTTATCTTTATTTTTTGGCACCATTTGTTCCATCCTGACTGATTCCACGAGTCCATTGCCTTCTATCTACACTGGTACTATGCTTCATTCCTAGCTAACAACTCTATCTGGGGGTGTTTTTCCATTATTTTTGGGTAGGGGGTATGCTCATAGCTTATTTAAGCATATATTATGATGGGTATGCTGTGGTCAGTATCGCTTTGGTGTTATACATATGCATATATTACTGCTCTCTTGGGTCCAATTTAATGTCTTGACTAGGACTATAGTATACTGTGTACCATCACTTAGTTTCTAGTCATTCTATTTGTTAAATTGGACATTTGCCGTTCATTTGTCAGTTTTTCTGCTGTACTAAATTTATGTACAAGGGACATTACATATTTTGCATTAACATAGCCTAGCACATTATTTATATTCATATTGTTTGATTTTTGTATTATTATGCTTCGTTAAAAGCTATACTATGCATGATTTGTATAGGGGTGGGGGTTATTGGTCCTATATATAGGTCCGTTTTAAATGGTTTTATTCTGTGTCTGTTGTTTTTTGAGGTGTGATTAAAATATTCCTTGACCTTTGTATTTCTCGGGTGTGCATACCATCTTTTGGTCTAGTCTTTATTTCTTTGTGCATTCTCAAAATAGTGATCCGTATGTCATCCGTAGTCAGGGTGTGGCAGCGTATTTTGCGCATGGCATCCTCCGTATGTAATCCGTATGGCATCCGTACTGCGATATTTTCTCGCAGGCTTGCAAAACCGACATCTAATGGATTTATGTGCTCAAATGTTCATTAAAACATACATACAGTATATATATATATATATATATACACTCACTGGCCACTTTATTAGGTACACTTGTCCAACTTCTTGTTAACACTTAATTTCTAATCAGCCAATCACATGGCGGCAACTCAGTGCATTTAGGCATGTAGACATGGTCAAGACAATCTCCTGCAGTTCAAACCGAGCATCAGTATGGGGAAGAAAGGTGATTTGAGTGCCTTTGAACGTGGCATGGTTGTTGGTGCCAGAAGGGCTGGTCTGAGTATTTCAGAAACTGCTGATCTACTGGGATTTTCACGCACAACCATCTCTAGGGTTTACAGAGAATGGTCCGAAAAAGAAAAAAATCCAGTGAGCGGCAGTTCTGTGGGCGGAAATGCCTTGTTGATGCCAGAGGTCAGAGGAGAATGGGCAGACTGGTTCGAGCTGATAGAAAGGCAACAGTGACTCAAATCGCCACCCGTTACAACCAAGATAGGCCTAAGAGCATCTCTGAACGCACAGTGCGTCGAACTTTGAGGCAGATGGGCTACAGCAGCAGAAGACCACACCGGGTACCACTCCTTTCAGCTAAGAACAGGAAACTGAGGCTGCAATTTGTACAAGCTCATCGAAATTGGACAGTAGAAGATTGGAAAAACGTTGCTTGGTCTGATGAGTCTCGATTTCTGCTGCGACATTCGGATGGTAGGGTCAGAATTTGGCGTAAACAACATGAAAGCATGGATCCATCCTGCCTTGTATGGAGCATCTTTGGGATGTGCAGCCGACAAATCTGCGGCAACTGTGTGATGCCATCATGTCAATATGGACCAAAATCTCTGAGGAATGCTTCCAGCACCTTGTTGAATCTATGCCACGAAGAATTGAGGCAGTTCTGAAGGCAAAAGGGGGTCCAACCCGTTACTAGCATGGTGTACCTAATAAAGTGGCCGGTGAGTGTATATATATATATATATATATATATATATATATATGTCATTGAGACACATATATATATATATATATATCTATATTTAATTCAGTGCTAGATAGCATAAAAGCCGGTAATTCAATTGCCGGCTTTTGCTATCTCCTTCCCAAACCCGACATGATATGAGACATGGTTTACATACAGTAAACAATCTCATATCCCTTTTTTTTTGCATATTCCACACTACTAATGTTAGTAGTGTGTATGTGCAGAATTTGGGCCCTCTAGCTATTAAATTAAAGGGTTAAATCGCGGAAAAAATTGGCGTGGGCTCCCGCGCAATTTTCTCCGCCAGAGTGGTAAAGCCAGTGACTGAGGGCAGATATTAATAGCCTAGAGAGGGTCCATGGTTATTGGCCCCCCTGGCTAAAAACATCTGCCCCAGGGCCGTATTTGCCACTAGGCACTTGAGGGCACGTGCCTAGGGCGGTGGGATGCAGGGGGCGCACTTGAGCTAGGTTTTTTCTTTCTTTTTTTTTTTTTATAAAACTCCGGGGTCAAGTGCCCGCCCCCCCCCCTCCCCGCCCTCCCTCCTTCCAAACCCCCCTCCCTCCCTCCTTCCCACCCCCCTCCCTGAAGACGTAATACTCACCTTTCTCCAGCGGTGGCTGCAACTGCATCTCAGCATCGGCAGCGCGTCCTGTCTTCAGCGGTCACATGGTACCGCTCATTAAGGTGATGAATATGCGCATATTCATCACCTTAATGAGTGCTACCACGTGACCGCTCATACAGGAAGGAAGACGCTGCAGAGATGCCAGAAAGTTCTGCGCCGCGCGGTGAGAGGTGGGTATGACGGAAAAAGGATGGGGGAGCCATGCACGCAGGGGAGAAGGATAGGGGAGCCATGTACGCAGGGGAGATGGATGGGGGAGCCATGCACGCAGGGGAGAAGGATGGGGAGCCATGCACGCAGGGGAGAAGGATGGGGGAGCCATGCACGCAGGGTGAGAGGATAGAGGAGCCATGCACGCAGGGGAGGAGTATGGGGGAGCCATGCACGCAGGGGAGGAGGATGGGGGAGCCATGCACGCAGGGGAGAAGGATGGGGGAGCCATGCACGCAGGGTGAGAGGATAGGGGAGCCATGCATACAGGGTGGGAGTATAGGGGAGCCATGCACGCAGGGGAGGAGGATAGAGGAGCCATGCACGCAGGGTAGGAGGATAGGGGAGCCATGCATGCAGGGGAGGAGGATAGAGAAGCCATGCACGCAGGGGAGGAGGATGGGGGAGCCATGCACGCAGGAGAGGAGGATGGGGAGCCATGCACGCAGGGTGAGAGGATAGAAGAGCCATGCACGCAGGGGAGAAGGATGGGGGAGCCATGCAAGCAGGGGAGACTGATGGGGGAGCCATGCACGCAGGGTGGGAGGATTGGGGAGCCATGCACGCAGGGGAGAAGGATGGGGGAGCCATGCACACAGGGTGGGAAGATGGGGGAGCCATGCACGCAGGGTGGGAGGATGGGGGAGCCATGCACACAGGGTGGGAGGATAGAGTATAAATATGGAGTATAAATACTGGGCCCTATAGGGGGGACACAGTGTAAGAGGACAGTGTGAAGAGGGGGCTGGTATAGAAAGGAGAGGTCAGTGTGAAGAGTATGTACCATAAGAGGGACAGTGTGGGGGTCACATTTTGTGCAGACAATATAGCGAGGGGCAATTTTTTATTCAGGAGCATTATAATGACACTTGTATCTTTAAGGGCGTCATGTGGAGACTTTCTGCAAAAGAGCGGAGAAGATGGAAGTCTGCAGAGACGGCTGTGGATGAGAAAACTCATCATGGGATCTGGACAAGATGAAGAAAAGAAGAACGGCTCCAGAGGCGACGTCATCTATAAGGTACCTGGATGTAAATGTTATTTGGGATACTGACTAACTCTCATGGTTTTATTTATGTTAGGAGCATTAAAGGGGATGTCCAGGTTTGTAATGAGTCTGCAGTCATTCTTTGTGACTGCAGACTTCTGAGTTCTCACAGTGCGTACTGCACGCTGTCAGGATTCTCTCATGCTGGAGATTTACATTAATGCGGTCACATGCTGACTAGACGTGTGGCCTCCGTCGATGAAAATGAACTGAGCGAGGCCGGGCACGTCTAGTCGGAATGTGGTCAGAAGTATACAAATCACATGCTTGTGCTGACATGACCATCCACCGGCAAGGGAGAATCCTAAAAGTGTGCAGTGCATGCGTTGTCAGGATTCCGCTCTGCAGGTTCCAGTAGTCGTCACATGGACACTTCACTCATATGCGATTTTCATACTTATGGTCCTGTGACACCGAGCTTCTCTTCCCGCTTCTCTCAGTTTTTCACTGAACATTGAGAGCATTAGGGAGAGGAGCTCGTGGGCACATGACTAAGTGTGCAAATCACATATGTCCTTGGCGGAGGGGGGGCACCAAAATGAATTCTTGCCCCGGGTGCCAGAAACCCTAGATACACCTCTGCTGGTATGCTACTGTGAGCGGCGATTACCTGGTCCGGTGGAGGGAGGTCTGTGCACAGCATAGGCAGTGAGGCAGGGACTGAGGGAGTGCACAGAGAGAATGGAGACCCGGAGACTGCCCGTCCCAGTCTACGCCGTAGCCTGGAGCCCTCATTATATGTCAATAGAATATGTCAGTTAATAAATTGTTTTTCTAAAGCTTTATAGTGTAGTTTTAGGTCAAGGAGGGATGGATAGGGATGAGCTAGCAAGGTGCAGGGACAGGTAGTGATGGCTACTTGCGGACATGTGCGGCAATTGCGGTCTTGCACTTACGGTGATACAAAAAACACTGCTAGCGGTGTTTTTTCCATTGCTGCAAGTACCGCATTTGCCGGATCGCGGCAAAACCGCAAGTGCCGCACATGTCTGCAAGTCCCATAGGGAATGAATGAGACCGAACGCAGTGTTGCCATAAGTGATCCGTTATGCGGCAGATGCGGAAAAACTGCCGGATCTGCTGCAAAAGGCGACTTTCACATCAGTGATTTTTGCCAAAGTCACTGCCGATAGTGTCATACTCACCAATGGGGGAGGCAGCACTAAAAGTGCCTAGGGCAGCAGAAACTCTAAATACAGCCCTGATCTGCCCCCAGCCACCCCAGAAAAGGCACATCTGGAAGATGCGCCTATTCTGGCACTTGGCCACTCTCTTCCCACTCCCGTGTAGAGGTGGGATATGGGGTAATGAAGGGTTAATGTCACCTTGCTATTGTAAGGTGACATTAAGCCAGGTTAATATTGGAGAGGCGTCAATTATGACACCTATCCATTATTAATCCAATAGTACGAAATGGGTAATAAAACACACACACATTATTACAAAGTACTTTAATGAAATAAAGACACAGGGTGTTTTAATATTTTATTAGACTCTTAATCCACCTGAAAACCCTCGTTCTGTAAAAAAGGAAAAATAAAAAAACAACAATATCCCATACCTTCCGTTGTTCAGGTCACAACCCACGATGTAAATCCATCTGAAGGGGTTAAATCATTTTACACCCAGGAGCTCTGCTAATGCAGTGCTCGTGGCTGTAAAACCCCGGGGAATGAATGGAAAGCAGGGGAATGTCCTGTAGTTACCTTGAGTCGCGGTGATGCGCCCTCTGCTGGATGTCCTCATATGAACTCGAGAGTGGGAAAAATTCCCAGGGTCGAGTTCATATGAGGACATCCAGCAGAGGGCGCATCACCGCGACTCAAGGTAACTACAGGACATTCCCTTGCTTTCCATTCATTCACCAAGTTTTACAGACAGGAGCAACTGCATTAGCAGAGCTCCTGGGTGTAAAATAATTTAACCCCTTCAGATGGATTTACATCGTGGGATGTGACCTAAACGACGGAAGGTATGGGATATTGCTGTTTTTTTATTTTTCCTTTTTTACAGAACGAGGGTCTTCAGGTGGATTAAGAGTCAAATAAAATATTAAAACACCCTGTGTCTTTATTTCATTAAAGTACTTTGTAATAATGTGTGTGTGTGTGTGTGTGTGTGTGTGTGTTTTATTAACCATTTCGTACTATTGGATTAATAAGGGATAGGTGTCATAATTGACACCTCTCCATTATTAATCTGGCTTAATGTCACCTTACAATAGCAAGGTGACATTAACCCTTCATTACCCCATATCCCACCGCTACACGGGAGTGGGAAGAGAGTGGCCAAGTGCCAGAATAGGCGCATCTTCCAGATGTGCCTTTTCTGGGGTGGCTGGGGGCAGATGTTTTTAGCCAGTGGGGGGCAATAACCATGGACCCTCTCTAGGCTATTAATATCTGCCCTCAGTCACTGGCTTTACCACTCTGGGGGAGAAAATTGCGCGGGAGACCATGCCAATTTTTTTCGCGATTTAACCCTTTAAGTTAATAGCTAGAGGGCCCAAATTTTGCACATACACACTACTAACATTAGTAGTGTGGAATATGCAAAAAAAAAAAAGGGATATGAGATGGTTTACTGTATGTAAACCATGTCTCATATCATGTCGGGTTTGGGAAGGAGATAGCAAAAGCAGGCAATTGAATTACCGGCTTTTATGATATCTAGCGCTGTATGAAATATATATGTATATATATATGTGTCTCACTGATATATATATATATATATATATATATATATATATATATATATATATATATGCCTATTCTATGTGTAGACATTTATTCTACCTATTCTATTCTGTCAGTGTGATTTTACTGTACACCGCACTGAATTGCCGACTTTTCTAGAGAACACCGCTGCGTATTTCTCGCAAGTCACACGCATGGTCCATGTGTAATCCGTATCTTTCTCGCCCCCATAGACTTTCATTGGCGATTTTTTTGCGCAATACGGTGACAAACACAGCATGCTGCGATTTTCTAAGGCCGTACAAGACCGTATAATACGGATCAGTAAAATACGGCAGATAGGAGCTGGGCCATAGAGAATCATTGTACCGTATGCAATCTGTATTTTCTACACCTCTCATACGTCCGTAATACACGCCGGCCTAATTCTGGCTCTTTGACTCGGCTCTTCCCTATTGCCCCCCTAGTGCATTGGCGATCGGGGTTATGGTAGTTGGGGTTGATGTCAGCTGAGATTTCTCCAGACACCACCATTACTAACCCATAGTGATGAGCGAATATACTCGTTACTCGAGATTTCCCGAGCTCGCTCGGGTGTCCTCCGAGCATTTTTTAGTGCTCGGAGATTTAGTTTTTCTTGCCGCAGCTGAATGATTTACATCTATTAGCCAGCGTAAGTATATGTGGGGATTCCCTAGCAACCAGGCAACCCCCACATGTACTTATGCTGGCTAACAGATGTAAATCGTTCAGCTGCAGCAAGAAAAACTAAATTTCCGAGCACTAAAAAATACTCGGAGGACACCCGAGCGTGCTCGGGAAATCTTGAGTAACGAGTGTATTCGCTCATCACTACTAACCCAGTAAAAAAAAAACACATAAAAATATATTTTATTTAAAAATCACTCCCCGACCCTTTCCATGGTTCACCGCTTTATTAAAAAAAAAAACACACACATACACAGGTCCGACGTAGTCCACCTAATCTGACGTAGTCCACAACTGGAAATCTGAAAGACATAAAAAGGGAGAAATAAAAACAGTACATTGTAAGTCATTCACCCAGTTATTAGAAAGAAAAGTTCTCATGCAGGCCCGAAGTAGTCCACTGAATCCAGTGAATCCATTGAATCCGCCGTGCAAAGAGAGGAGAATCTTGCAGAGACTGAGGGCGTGGTGTCTGTTGTGACGTTACGTCCAGTGTTTCCCAGACATGAAAACTGTAGTCGGAGTGTGATTAGCTTCTCCAGAATCAAGAGAGGGCTGGTTACATCCCCAGGTGTGGTATCTGGGCAACAGTGCAGAATGCTGACAAGGAATATATTACAAACTGTCAGCATTCTGCAGCCTAGATATACACATTAAATATTAAGAAAGTCCGGACAAACTCTTTAAGGCACTGCTCGAAATTATGCTTATCACTGGGTTGCAAAGAAAAATGTATTAGGGCTCTTTTCCACTTGCGAGAAACACGTCCGTGTCTCGTATGTGAAAACCAAGCTCTGGCGCCAGCACTTTGGAGCGGAGCGTGCAGCTCTATGTGTTGCTATGCGACCGCACGCTCCGCTCTGGAGTGCCGGCGCCAGAATTTGGTTTTCACATGCGAGACACGGACGAATTTCTCGCAAATGGAAAAGAGACCTTAGTGTTTGTTCACCTGTAGCTTAAGTTCAGTGTTTTTTGCCTAGTTTACTGTACAAATTAAATGCTACTCTTTATAGCAGCAGCAAAAGCTATGAGATTTCAGAAATCTCATGGACACAATGATTTTTTTTCCTGACTGAACTTGAGAACAGCAGCATTTATAAAATCTGCAGCATGTAATTTCTTTCAGCACAGCATTTTTGTAGCATTTTTCACCCATAGCAAACAAAAAGAAATTTAAAAAAATGCTACAAAAACGTGGAAAAACAAGTTTTTATGGCGTTTTTTGCTGCATTTTTGAGGCGTTTTTAGTGAATAAAACTAACTTTAATAAATACGTATTGTAGATAAAGCACACTTATAATCCACACCCAGAAAAAGGGACAAAAATGTGAAACTGGTGACAAAACAGGCATTTTGAACACGTTTTTACTGCAAAGAGCAGCATTTTTACTGCAAAGAGCAGGTTTTGGCTGCAGAATAATACAGCAAAGACGCTGCATGTAAACATAGCCTTTTTAGCAGCCAAAACCTTCCCTCTTGGTAGTAATAACACTGTTTATATAGCCCCTCTATCATGCATGTCCGTGTACGTTTGGTACGTGTGGTATAATTTTTCTCATGCACCTGGGACGCTTACACACGCACACCCGTTATAGTCTATGAAGCTGAGCAGATGTCAGTGTTTTCATACGGACCATGTATCAGTGTAACCTACGTGTAGACATGTCCGTTTTTTCCGGCGGCACAGATGACAATACTTCCCGCACATGTACCGTCTATGTGACACATACTGGAATAGAATGCAGAACAGAAATTACGATGTTTAGGTGTTAAAGATGTATAAAGATAGAGATAAATAGCTAGATATGAGATAATGAAGAGCGAGCATGCTCGCCACTGCTCAATACTCGATCGAGTATCGAGGTGCTCAGGCACACTTGGTACTCGATCAAGTATAAAGAAGAAAAAACAGTATTTCAGCTCACCCTTAATTCAAACGAGATGGTAGAAGTCAGTCCGAGGACGGAGACAAAGTGTTGCTGCCACAACACTGATTAGCATGTAGAAGAAAACGGTGTGAATCCAGCTCCAGGATAAAATGCAAAAAAAAAATTTATTTCAACATTTAAAAACGCTGCTAGAACATGACCAGCATAGAAATTAGCGGAGAGCTAATGAGCTACTGAGGACTAAGGGCACATTTGCTGCCCGAAACGCGTCCAGTCAGGTGCTGGTAGCTCTCCGCTAATTTCTATGCTGGTCATGTTCTAGCAGCGTTTTTAAATGTTGAAATAAAAAAATTTTTTGCATTTTATCCTGGAGCTGGATTCGCACCGTTTTCTTCTACACTCGATCAAGTATCACTGGTGCTCAAATGCCATGCTCAAGTCTCAGCCTCGCATGTTTGGCGCCTGTTAGACATCCAATAAACATGTGGGGTTTGCCTACCATGTGCAGTAATGTCGTAGCTGACATTACTGTGATTGGCCAGCCACATTGCGTCATGGGGTCTTCTATAAGACTCGGTGATGTGATTTCCAGCACAGTGTGTTTAGGAAGCAGTTCAGGGAGCGTTATCGGAAAGAGAGTGTAGTTTAGAGCAGGGATATAGTTAGGGTTTAACAATATTGCTATTGCAGTACTCTTATTAATAAATTTGTAAATAATAAAATTAATAAATTTGCAAAAATTACTACATTTCTGTTTTTTCCAGCCATGATGAGGTACATGCAGAGTGTACATTAATGAGAAAAAAAGAACTGTTTTGAATTTACCAAATAGCTGCAATGAAACAAAGAGTGAAAAATTTAAAGGGGTTTGGATACATTCCGTACCCACTGTAAGTACTGGTACATAGCTTCTGCTTCTGTCTTAGAGAAAACGCACAGAGGAATGTTTTTTGTGCACATCAGAAAATCGCGCAGCGACGGATCCTGCACTGTCCGTCATTGGCTATAATGGAAGCAGGATCCGTCGCTGTGTGTCAAAAGCAGGAATCCAGCGACGGGGTCCGTCTTTTCAAAATGAGCATGCGTGGAAGAATTTCCAGTCAGGGAAATTCTCTCTCGCTCACTTTCTCTCTCTTTTTACTATTGATGCTGCCTATGCAGCCTCAATAGTAAAAAGATATAATGTTAAAAATAATAATAAAAAAAAATCTTGATATGCTCACCTTCCGGCACCCCTCGCAGCCTTCCTGATGCTCGTGATGCTTCTGTTCCCAGTAATGCATTGCGAGAATGACCTGTGATGACGTAGCGGTCTCACGAGACCACTACGTCATCGGGTCATTTTGCAAGGCATTACTGGAAACGGGAGCATCGCGGGCATCGGGAAGGCTGCGTGGGACACCGGAAGGTGAGAATATCAAGATTTTTATTTTTTTTATTATTTTTAACATTATATCTTTTTACTATTGATGCTTCTATTATAACATTTTTTATATCTCTACTTGTTGTCATTCAATGACACTCGGTCCTGGTCGTGCGATGGACGAGTCATAGTGCCGATATTGGACTTTTCGGTGGATCCGTGCCCTTCACATGACCAGGATGGAGGAGACCGAAAAGTCCGATATCGGCACTATGACTCGTCCATCGCACGACCAGGACCGAGTGTCATTGAATTACTATTGATGCTGCATAGACAGCATCAATAGTAAAAAGTTGGTCACACTTGTCAAACATTATGTTTGACAAGTGTGACCAACCTGTCAATCAGTTTTCCAAGCGATGCTACAAATCGTTTGGAAAACACTACGGATCCATCAAAAAAAACGAATCCAGTGCATCCGTTTTTTACAATCTGCACAGGATCTGTCTTTTCAACATTTTGATGGATTGTGACTGATTGTAAAAATTGTAAAACTGCCTCATTTTGCTTTCCTCCTAATCGTGTAATTATAACCTTGTGCCCTCTGAATTGTTTTGGATTTCCATAAATCAAACTGGCCTCTGCCCCCGGATCTATCAAAGCTTTAACATGTTGCCTGCTTTTATTTTTCTTTTATTTACATTTTTTTTTTTTGTTAATCACCAAATCTACGTGGGGGTGTCTATCCATTTGTGGGGCATGGAAAGCAAGTCAATCACTCTTATTTTTTTCCCTCGATCGATCCTCCATTTTAGATGAAGACATCTTGGTAGGAGAAAATGGTCCCTTCTGTGGAGCTTTGAATTTCTGTACCAAGGATTTGACTTCAGTATAAAGATCCTCAAACCCCGGAGGTATAAGCTTTGACGGAAACAAAGAGAGAGTGGGCCCTCTCTCTCTCCATATCCTGTCTCGCCTCTGCTGTGGAGATTCAGAATCTTTTGCCGTAACATTTTTATTATGTGAAACACCTGGCTTTTAATTAAGTCCTCTCTTTTGATAAAATTTCACATCTCATCAGTACCAATCCAGTCTATTTTACCCCTGTGGACGCCATCCTTTATTAACACCATAAACATATCTGTAACAACTCTGCTGGCATCACGGCATGGCCTCGCATTTCTCACACTATCTTACCCACTGCTCCAGGCCATGATGTGGTTTCTGTTTTATGCCAGCTCCATGTTCTATGTCTCTGCTCTCTGCATGCTTCATGGTTCTGTGTATAGAGGGGCGGCGCCTGAACTCTCTGGTTCTTATAGCAATCAGGTGCATCTGTCCAATCTGTTCCTGACCAATTGCCAGGAGGCCTCCAGTATATAGTGCAGCTCCTCCCAGTGTTCTGGGCCTGCGCAATGTGTTAGCTCAGTTAGTGTCTTGCTTCTGAGTTTGCCTGGCCTTGCTCTGAGTTACTCCCTCTCTGGAGGATTCTCTGTGTTATTTCCTTGGTCTTGTTGTCCGCCCACCAGGAGGCAGAATATCCTGGTCCCAGTGTCTTTGTCCTTGTGTCTTGTTCCATTGCCTTGCACTTAGTCTTACCTCGGTCTCCTAGTCTTTGGCTTCCTTCCCTGTTGTCTTTCCTTGTATTCTCAGTCTGCTTACACTCCGCACTCTTGCAGCTCTGCCTGCTCTGAACCTTTGTGACTTTACCTCTGCTCCTCACTTCTGCGTTTCTGCTCCTTTCTACTCAGCTTATCTTCTGCTGTTGCAGTTATCACTTGCTGCAGCTTCTCTCCACATTCTTTGTGGCTCTGCTCAGCTTTGCTGCAGAGACCCCTCCTGCAGCTCCTCTCCACTCCTTGCGGTTCTACCTGGCTCCGCTCCTTGCGGTTCTACCTGGCTCCGCTCCTTGCGGTTCTACCTGGCTCCGCTCCTTGCGGTTCTACTTCTCCTGCACTTGGCTCCGCCGCCAGCTCTTGGCTCCGCCTCCTGCCTGTCTGCACTTGGCTCCGCCTCCAGCTCTTGGCTCCGCCTCCGGCCTGTCTGCACTTGGCTCCGCCTCCTGCGGTTTTGCACTTGGCTCCGCCTCCTGCTATTGGCTCCGCCTCCTGCATTTTTGTTCTTGGCTCTAGCTCCTGTGCTTTCGCTCTGCATCCGCTCTTGCGGTCTTTATCTACTTATTCCTAGGTCCTCGTGTCTGAACAGGTTCTTACCCGTTCTACATACCTGCCTGCAGACCGGTCCCTACCGGTTCTTCCAGTGTACCAGTCTTGTCCACTAGTCCTGCCAGAGAGCCAGCCGTGCCCGCCTGCCTTTCCAGAGAGCCAGCCGTGCCCGCCTGCCTACCAGAGAGCCAGCCATGCCCGCCTGCCTGACAGTGTTCCTGTTGTACCCGCCTGCCTATGTGCCAGCCGTGCCCGCTTGCTTGTCTATGTTCCGTTCCCCGGTGGGATCAGCAGCCACAACCAGACTCCACCCTGGAGTGGTACCTGGTAGCTTCCTATTGCACAAGTCTGACCTCACCATCAGAGGCTCCAGCGAACACCTAGGAAGCTACTTAGTTACGCCCCTTCCAGGGAGGTTTGGTCTGTGGTCCAGTGGGGCCACTCCCCCGCACGCCCGCGCCAACCAGTCTGGGCGCGAGCATGACAATATCTTTCCGGGTAATACGGAATCTAGGATTGTAATTACTTTTGACATTGTCATGCTGCTCTTCAGAGGGAAAATTACTCTTTTGTTTGGGACCCCAATCTCCCAGATTCCCTAACTGAGAAATTGCCTCCAATGTATTGGCAATTGTTTTCCCAGTCTGATTTACTATTAGCATCATCATAATATGCTTATAAGCTGGAGGGGCATTTCTAATAATATGATTTCTAACAGATACACTTACAACAACTTGCATATAATCATCATAAGTGCTTGCTGAAATGGCATTTTTCATGACCTTCTCCTTTATCCTCTGAGCAGTCTTTCAACGTAAACCATGATTTTTCATTGGTAAGCCAGTCTGCCTCAGATGGGTATTTATGCTGCAATGCCACAGCCACAGAGTCAAGCATACTACACACCACATGTGGTTGCTGGATTATCAAGGTACGGAATGCCTCCTTCATTACAGGTTCATGACTGAGTTGGACAAATTTTGGCCGTCCACCTGTACTCCATGAGCCCCAACTCCCATAATCTGACTGCCCAAGCTACCAAGGGTTCATTTGGCCTTTGAGAAAAATGACCATGAAGGTCATCAAGCTCCTACTGACTGTAATCCTCTACCGCATTCTCAGTCTGTCTACCTGTAGCTGTCTCTATAATCTGTCTCAGATATACAATGCCTTGCGAATGTATTTGGTGCCTGGAACTTTTCAACCTTTTCCCACATATCATGCTTCAAACATAAAGATACCAAATGTAAATTTTTGGTGAAGAATCAACAACAAGTGGAACAAAATTGTGAAGTTGAACGAAATTTATTGGTTTTTTAAAATTTTTTGGAAATTCAAAAACTGAAAAGTGGTTCATGCAATATTATTCGGCCCCTTTACTTTCAGTGCAGCAAATTCACTCCAGAAGCTCATTGTGGATCTCTGAATGATCCAATGTTGTCCTAAATGCCTAGTGATGATAAATATAATCCACCTGTGTGTAATCAAGTCTCCGTATAAATGCACCTGCTCTGTGATAGTCTCATGGTTCTGTTTGAAGCACAGAGAGCATCATGAAGACCAAGGAACACAACAGGCAGGTCCGTGATACTGTTGTGGAGAAGTTTAAAGCCGGATTAGGATACAAAATGATTTCCAAAACTTTAAACATCCCATGGAGCACTGTGCAAGCGATCATAGTGAAATTGAAGGAGTATCATACCACTGCAGATCTGCCAAGACCCTGCTGTCCCAGTAAACTTTCATCTCAAACAAGGAGAAGACTGATCAGAGATGCAGCCAAGAGACCCATGATCACTCTGGATGAACTGCAGAGATCTACAGCTGAGGTGGGACAGTCTGTCCATAGGACAACAATCAGTCGTACACTGCACAAATCTAGCCTTTATGGAAGAGTGGCAAGAAGAAAGCCATTTCTCAAATATATCCATAAAAAGTGTCGTTTAAAGTTTGCAACAAGCCACCTGGGAGACACACCAAACATGTGGAAGAAGGTGCTCTGGTCAGATGAAACCAAAATTGAACTTTTTGGCAACAGTGCCAAACGATATGTTTGGCGTAAAGGCAACACAGCTCATCACCCTGAACACACCATCCCCACTGTCAAACATGGTGGTGGCAGCATCATCGTTTGGGCCTGCTTTTCTTCAGCAAGGACAGGGAAGATGGTTAAAATTGATGGGAAGATGGATGGAGCCAAATACAGGACCATTCTTGGAGAAAACCTGTTGGAGTCTGCAAAAGACCTGAGACTGGGACGTAGATTTGTTTCCAACAAGACAATGATCCCAAACAAAGAAAAATCTACAATGGAATGGTTCACAAATAAACGTATCCAGGTGTAGTGGCCAAATCAAAGTCCAGGCCTCAATCCAATCGGGAATCTGTGGAAAGAGCTGAAAACTGCTGTTCACAAACGATCTCCATCAAACCTCACTGAGCTCTAGCTGTTTGCCAAGGAAGAATGGGCAAGAATTTCAGTCTCTCGATGTACAAAACTGATAGAGACATACCCCAAGCGACTTGCAGCTGTAATCACAGCAAAAGGTGGTGCAACAAAGTATTAAGTTAAAGGGGCCGAATAATATTGCACGCTCCACTTCTCAGGTTTTGAATTTCCGCAAAAATTTGAAATAACCAATACATTTCGTTCAACTTCACAATTGTGTTCCACTTGTTGTTGATTCTTCACCAAAAATGTACATTTGGTATCTTTATGTTTGAAGCATAATATGTGGGAAAAGGTTGAAAAGTTCAAGGGGGCTGAATACTTTTGCAAGGCACTGTAAGTCTGGTTCAGCCTTGCCCTAAAGTGGCCAGCCTTTGGAATAAGTTGAATCAGAAATACAATGCAAAAATCAGACAATGGGGCAATAAACCCACACAATTCAAAAGCTCCCAGGAATAACATAAGTCCACAGCAGACAGAGGTTAAATACACCTCCACGTTTTACAATAATAAACAACAAATATAGAACTATTTGTGAGGTAAAAACCTTCAGACAATGGGAGTAAAAGTTCTCAAGTTTGTGTCACTATGAACATTGTCTGTCTGTAAATGTATGACCAGCAATGCTGCTCTGTCATGGTGTGAATGTATTCTGTATATATCAATATGGACTAAAAATATCCATTTTTATTAACACACTACAGTAACACCTCTGCCTCTTCCCCTGTGCCTGGTGCTTGCCAATTCCATGATGCAGGCATGGATGCTTTCTGCCCTTCACCTGATGTTGCACATTCGCAAGCACCATCAGCAACCTCATCCAATTCCTTGTCCCAGCACAGTGTTCAGCTGTTCCTACCCCAGGCCTTGGAACGCAAGTGAAAATACCCATCCACAGGCCCAAACACTAAAGGGAATGCATCAGAGGTCAGAGATCCTTGGGCAACCAAGGAGGAAAGACAAGGAGGATACACACCATTCAAGGGAACACTATCAAAGATCTGGGACAGTTTCATTAGATCCTCCCAGCACCAAGGCCCTAATGCATGGAGTAGTCTTACAAGGAGCCGAGCATACCAGCGTCCTCCGAGATTCCTCTGTGGCATGCAACTATGGGGTATCCAAGCTGGACACATGTCATGAACTGTTTCTCTATGCCTTGGAGGTTCTGGCCTGCTCTACTGCTAGCAATTTGTCAAAGCGGGTTTTTAATGCCACCGGAGGCATAACTGATAGGCGCATCCACCTGTCAACTGAAAATGCTGACAGGCTGATTCTTATCAAAATTAACAAGGAGTGGATTAGCCCAGACTTCTCAACCTCACCGGATGACATCAGCAAAACAGCCAATTAAAATTTTCCTTTTTATCTGGTGTATTCCCATGCACTCCTTCCCATCCAAAATAGAGTATACGGTTCATTGTTTCTTATTTTTCTTGTCCTCCTCCTCCTCTTCCACCATATCAACAGGGTCATCAGGCAGCTCTCACTCAAAATCTTTATAGGGTCAACAGGCAGCCCTTGCTCAAAATCTTTAAAGGGTTAACAGGCGGCCCTCACTCAAAATGAACAAGGGCTGGATTGGCCCAGTCTTCAACCCCTCTGGATGACAGCAGCGGAACATAAAGTCAAATCAAATGAAGGATCATCACGTGGCAAGCACTCAAAATTTTTAGAAGATTATTATGCGTCACTCTATCCAAATTTCTGAAAGGGGTCATTATAGTCACTCTCTCCAAACTTTTAGGGAGTCATCATGCGGCATTCACTCCAAATTTTTAGAGGGTCATCATGTGGAACTCGTTCAAAATTTTTGTCTTCCAGTGTGTATTGCAGTCCCACCTTCTAATTTTTGGCAGCCCTTGCACTTAGTGCACAGGCTCTGTGAATCCAACGGTCCCATATCTAACAAATTTAACAGAATGTGTATGAATCCCTCCTTTGTGTCTAAAACAGGGTGTATCGAAGTCCTTCTTTATTCAAATTTTTGGCAGCTCTTGCATTGTCCGCTGTCATGATTCTCAATGGCGAGAGAACATAGCCCAGCATATATGAGAACTAGCTCTTGGAAGATGGAAACTATACTGACCATGAACTAAACCTGCCGCACAACTAGAAGTGGCCGGGTAGCATGCCTACGTTTTTTTATCCCTAGATGCCCAGCGCCAGCCGGAGAACTACCTAATCCTAGCAGAGGAAAAGACAGTCCTGGCTCACCTCTAGAGAAATTTTCCCAAAAGGCAGACAGAGGCCCCCACATATATTGGCGGTGATTTTAGATGAAATGACAAACGTAGTAGGAAAATAGGTTTAGCAAAAATCGAGGTCCGCTTACTAGATAGCAAGAAGACAGAAAGGGCACTTTCATGGTCAGCAGAAAACCCTATCAAAACACCATCCAGAAATTACTTTAAGACTCTAGCATTAACTCATAACACCAGAGTGGCAATTTCCGCTCACAAGAGCTTTCCAGACACAGTAACGAAACAGCAGCTGTGAACAGGAACAAAATGCAAAAACACACAAGGACAAAAGTCCAACTTAGCTGGGAGTTGTCTAGTAGCAGGAACATGCACAGAAAGGCTTCTGATTACATTGTTGACCGGCATGAAACTGACAGAGGAGCAAGGTTATATAGCGACTCCCACATCCTGATAGGAGCAGGTGAACAGAGGGGATGATGCACACAAGTACAATTCCACAAGTGGCCACCGGGGGAGCCCAGAATCCAATTTCACAACAGTACCCCCCCCTCAAGGAGGGGGCACCGAACCCTCACCAGAACCACCAGGGCGATCAGGATGAGCCCTATGAAAGGCACGGACAAGATTGGAGGCATGAACATCAGAGGCAGTGACCCAAGAATTATCCTCCTGACCGTATCCCTTCCATTTGACCAGATACTGGAGTTTCCATCTGGAAACACGAGAGTCCAAGATCTTTTCCACAACGTACTCCAACTCACCCTAAACCAACACCGGAGCAGGAGGCTCAACGGAAGGCACAGCCGGTACCTCATACCTGCGCAACAATGACCGATGAAAAACATTATGAATCGAAAAGGATGCAGGGAGGTCCAAACGGAAGGACACAGGGTTAAGAATCTCCAATATCTTGTACGGGCCGATGAACCGAGGCTTAAACTTAGGAGAAGAAACCCTCATAGGGACAAAACGAGAAGACAACCACACCAAGTCCCCAACACAAAGCCGAGGACCAACACGACGACGGCGGTTGGCAAAAAGCTGAGTCTTCTCCTGGGACAACTTCAAATTGTCCACCACCTGCCCCCAAATCTGATGCAACCTCTCCACCACAGCATCCACTCCAGGACAATCCGAAGATTCCACTTGACCGGAGGAAAATCGAGGATGAAACCCCGAATTACAGAAAAACGGGGACACCAAGGTGGCAGAGCTGGCCCGATTATTGAGGGCGAACTCCGCCAAAGGCAAAAAAGCAACCCAATCATCCTGATCCGCAGACACAAAACACCTCAAATATGTCTCCAAGGTCTGATTAGTCCGCTCGGTCTGGCCATTAGTCTGAGGATGGAAAGCAGACGAAAAAGACAAATCTATGCCCATCCTAGCACAGAATGCCCGCCAAAATCTAGACACGAATTGGGTCCCTCTGTCAGAAACGATATTCTCCGGAATACCATGCAAACGAACAACATTTTGAAAAAACAGAGGAACCAACTCGGAAGAAGAAGGCAACTTAGGCAAGGGAACCAGATGGACCATCTTAGAGAAACGGTCACACACCACCCAGATGACAGACATCTTATGAGAAACAGGCAGATCCGAAATAAAATCCATCGAGATGTGCGTCCAAGGCCTCTTCGGGATAGGCAAGGGTAACAACAATCCACTAGCCCGAGAACAACAAGGCTTGGCCCGAGCACAAACGTCACAAGACTGCACAAAGCCTCGCACATCTCGTGACAGGGAAGGCCACCAGAAGGACCTTGCCACCAAATCCCTGGTACCAAAGATTCCAGGATGACCTGCCAACGCAGAAGAATGAACCTCAGAGATGACTCTACTGGTCCAATCATCAGGAACAAACAGTCTACCAGGTGGGCAACGATCAGGTCTATCCGCCTGAAACTCCTGCAAGGCCCGCCGCAGGTCTGGAGAAACGGCAGACAATATCACTCCATCTTTAAGGATACCTGTGGGCTCAGAATTACCAGGGGAGTCAGGCTCAAAACTCCTAGAAAGGGCATCCGCCTTAACATTCTTAGAACCCGGTAGGTAAGACACCACAAAATTAAACCGAGAGAAAAACAACGACCAGCGCGCCTGTCTAGGATTCAGGCGCCTGGCAGACTCAAGGTAAATTAAATTTTTGTGGTCAGTCAATACCACCACCTGATGTCTGGCCCCCTCAAGCCAGTGACGCCACTCCTCAAAAGCCCACTTCATGGCCAAAAGCTCCCGATTCCCAATATCATAATTCCGCTCGGCGGGCGAAAATTTACGGGAAAAAAAAGCACAAGGTCTCATCACGGAGCAGTCGGAACTTCTCTGCGACAACACCGCCCCAGCTCCGATTTCAGAAGCGTCGACCTCAACCTGAAAAGGAAGAGCAACATCAGGCTGACGCAACACTGGGGCGGAAGAAAAGCGGCGCTTGAGCTCCCGAAAGGCCTCCACAGCATCAGGGGACCAATCAGCAACATCAGCACCCTTCTTAGTCAAATCAGTCAATGGTTTTACAACATCAGAAAAACCAGCAATAAATCGACGATAAAAGTTAGCAAAGCCCAAAAATTTCTGAAGACTCTTAAGAGAAGAGGGTTGCGTCCAATCACCAATAGCCTGAACCTTGACAGGATCCATCTCGATGGAAGAGGGGGAAAAAATGTATCCCAAGAAGGAAATCTTTTGAACCCCAAAAACACACTTAGAACCCTTCACACACAAGGAATTAGACCGCAAAACCTGAAAAACCCTCCTGACCTGCTGGACATGAGAGTCCCAGTCATCCGAAAAAATCAGAATATCATCCAGATACACAATCATAAATTTGTCCAAATAATCGCGGAAAATGTCATGCATAAAGGACTGGAAGACTGAAGGGGCATTTGAAAGACCAAAAGGCATCACCAAATACTCAAAATGGCCCTCGGGCGTATTAAATGCGGTTTTCCACTCATCCCCCTGCTTGATTCGCACCAAATTATACGCCCCACGGAGATCAATCTTAGAGAACCACTTGGCCCCCTTTATACGAGCAAACAAATCAGTAAGCAGTGGTAACGGATATTGATATTTAACCGTGATTTTATTCAAAAGTCGATAATCAATACACGGCCTCAAAGAGCCATCTTTCTTAGACACAAAGAAAAAAACGGCTCCTAAGGGAGATGACGAAGGACGAATATGTGCCTTTTCCAAGGACTCCTTTATATATTCTCGCATAGCCGCGTGTTCAGGCACAGACAGATTAAATAAACGACCCTTAGGGTATTTACTACCCGGGATCAAGTCTATGGCACAATCGCACTCCCGGTGCGGAGGTAGTGAACCAACCTTGGGTTCTTCAAAAACGTCACGAAAGTCAGACAAGAATTCAGGAATCTCAGAGGGAATAGATGATGAAATGGAAACCAAAGGTACGTCCCCATGAGTTCCTTTACATCCCCAGCTTAACACAGACATAGCTCTCCAGTCGAGGACTGGGTTATGAGATTGCAGCCATGGCAATCCCAGCACCAAAACATCATGTAGATTATACAGCACCAGAAAGCGAATAACCTCCTGGTGATCCGGATTAACACGCATAGTCACTTGTGTCCAGTATTGTGGTTTATTACTAGCCAATGGGGTGCAGTCAATCCCTTTCAGAGGTATCGGAGCCTCCAATGGCTCCAAATCATACCCACAGCGTTTGGCAAAGGACCAATCCATAAGACTCAAAGCAGCGCCAGAGTCGAAATAGGCGTCCGCGGTAATAGATGACAAAGAACAAATCAGGGTCACAGATAGAATAAACTTAGACTGTAAAGTGCTAATTGAAACAGACTTGTCAGGCTTCTTAGTACGCTTAAAGCATGCTGATATAACATGAGTTGAATCACCACAATAGAAGCACAACCCATTTTTTCGTCTAAAATTCTGCCGCTCGCTTCTGGACAGAATTCTATCACATTGCATATTTTCTGGCGTTTTCTCAGTAGACACCGCCAAATGGTGCACAGGTTTGCGCTCCCGCAGACGCCTATCGATCTGAATAGCCATCGTCATGGACTCATTCAGACTCGCAGGCACAGGGAACCCCACCATAACATCCTTAATGGCATCAGAGAGACCTTCTCTGAAAATCGCCGCCAGGGCGCACTCATTCCACTGAGTAAGCACAGACCATTTGCGGAATTTTTGGCAGTATATTTCAGCTTCATCTTGCCCCTGAGACAAGGACATCAAGGCCTTTTCCGCCTGAAGCTCTAAATGAGGTTCCTCATAAAGCAACCCCAAGGCCAGAAAAAACGCATCCACATTGAGCAACGCAGGATCCCCTGGTGCCAATGCAAAAGCCCAGTCTTGAGGGTCGCCCCGGAGCAAGGAAATTACAATCCTGACCTGCTGTGCAGGGTCTCCGGCAGAGCGAGACTTCAGGGACAAAAACAATTTGCAATTATTTTTAAAATTTTGAAAGTGAGATCTATTCCCCGAGAAGAATTCAGGCAAAGGAATTCTAGGCTCAGACATAGGTGCATGAACAACAAAATCTTGCAAATTTTGTACCTTTGTGGCGAGATTATTCAAACCTGTAGCTACACTCTGAAGATCCATTTGAAACAGGTGAACACAGAGCCATTCAAGGACAAGAAGGAGAGAAAGAGAGGAAGGCCGCAGCACAGGCAGACCAGCAAGTGATTCAATCAAGAGCACACTCAGAACTAGAGGAAAAAAAAAAAAAAAAAAAAATTGTAGCAGACTTCTTTTTTCTCTCCTTTCTCAGCCAGTAATTTAACCCTTTTTTTAGGCCGGTCAAACTGTCATGATTCTCAATGGCGAGAGAACATAGCCCAGCATATATGAGAACTAGCTCTTGGAAGATGGAAACTATACTGACCATGAACTAAACCTGCCGCACAACTAGAAGTGGCCGGGTAGCATGCCTACGTTTTTTTATCCCTAGATGCCCAGCGCCAGCCGGAGAACTACCTAATCCTAGCAGAGGAAAAGACAGTCCTGGCTCACCTCTAGAGAAATTTTCCCAAAAGGCAGACAGAGGCCCCCACATATATTGGCGGTGATTTTAGATGAAATGACAAACATAGTAGGAAAATAGGTTTAGCAAAAATCGAGGTCCGCTTACTAGATAGCAAGAAGACAGAAAGGGCACTTTCATGGTCAGCAGAAAACCCTATCAAAACACCATCCAGAAATTACTTTAAGACTCTAGCATTAACTCATAACACCAGAGTGGCAATTTCCGCTCACAAGAGCTTTCCAGACACAGTAACGAAACAGCAGCTGTGAACAGGAACAAAATGCAAAAACACACAAGGACAAAAGTCCAACTTAGCTGGGAGTTGTCTAGTAGCAGGAACATGCACAGAAAGGCTTCTGATTACATTGTTGACCGGCATGAAACTGACAGAGGAGCAAGGTTATATAGCGACTCCCACATCCTGATAGGAGCAGGTGAACAGAGGGGATGATGCACACAAGTACAATTCCACAAGTGGCCACCGGGGGAGCCCAGAATCCAATTTCACAACAGTCCGCATAGGGTTTGTGAGTGAGTTTCAGAGTCCCTCCTTCATAAATTAAATAGGATTTATCTGACAATGTCACACACACCACATTCCCAGAAGAGGCAGTATGTTAAAATTACATTTACCGGTGACTACCGATGGGTGTAGTTTTATTTCCCCCCCTTAGTCATCTACTGTAGTCATAGGTGACGGGGAAATGGCCGGCTATTAAAAGGTTGAGGAGGCCACCTGTCATTGTCTACAGCAGAACAAAGTGAAGGTTCTGAAGTTGCCATCTCAGTCTCCTGACCTCAATATCATTGAGCCACTCTGGGGAGATTTCAAGAGTGCAGTTCATGCTAGACAGCCCAGGAATTTACAGGAACTGGAGGCTTTTTGCCAAGAAGAGTGGGCAGCTTTACCATCTGAGAAAATAAAGAACCTTATCCACAACTACCACAAAAGACTTCAAACTGTCATTGATGTTAGAGTGGGCAATACACGGTATTAAAAAATGGGGTATGTGAACTTTTGATCAGGGTCATTTGGATGTTTTGGGTTGTCATTATAATTTAAAAAGAGAAAACACAGTAGTTTGACAATAATTGGCTTCACCCAACCACTAACCATGAATGGAGAAAAAGTTTTGGTGTTATAATTCATATTCTCTGAAAAAAAAGCCAAGAAAGCAAAAATTCTGCCGGGTATGTAAACTTTTAAACACATCTGTATACAAGTAATTGTACAGGAAAGAATGTTTCCTAACATGTTTTCCTGTAAAATGCATTTTATCTTCGGTTTTGTATGTTTTACTGTTAGTCCGTAAAAGATGCGTATTACTCTGACAACATTGTTTTCAGCAGCATGGGAGTTAGTGATGCGTCCCGGCATCTTCCCCATGCTGTTTCCATTTCATTTGAGTGCTGTTTCCATTTCATTTGAGTGCTGTTTCGGTCTATTTCAGAGATTTTCCATCAGTACCCGGCAACTGTGAAGAGCAGTGACGTCAGTAACGTTACAACTCATCTCCGTCGTTAGGTCTTTCTGAGCGCTGCATGAGCTGAAATCAGGGAGTGTTGTGAGAAACATTTGACTACGTCGCACCAGTGTCTTGTTTTTATTTCACTCTTTTTATGTTTTTCAGGTTTTCATTTGTGGACTAATTTGGATTCTCTGGATTACATTGGACCTGTGTGTGATTTTTTTTTTTAAATAAATTGGTCAACCACGGAAAGTGTAGGGAGGGGAGTGTTTATTCAATTAAATTATTTTTTGGTTTGTGTGGTTTTTCTTGATTATTGGGTTAGTAATGGGGGTGTCAGATAGAAACTTCTCTATTACTAACACAAGGGCTTGATGCCAGCTGTGTTTTTGAACAATTCATAACTGACATTAATCCCATGCCACATTTCCCCGATTGCCACCGTACCAGGGCAATCAGGAAGAGCGAAGATGAAGCACCAGAATTGGAGCATTTATGTGATGTTCCACTTCTGGAATTTTTAGGCTGTGAAGGGCCCAATAACCATGGACCTTTACAGCTTGATAATATCAGATCACAGCTATCTGCTTTACCTTTGCTGGTTATCAAAAATGGGGCCAGCCTGCATTGTTTTTGTTCAATTATTTATTTATCAAGTTAATAAATTTACAATAAGCTTCACACGTAAGGCACTAATTACGGTATATAGCTCACGGATATCTATCTACCCCATATCTTCTCTATCTGTCTCTATCTTTGCACATCTTTAACACCTGAACATCTGTAATTTCTATTCTGCGTTCTATTTCAGTATGTGTCACACGGCTCACGTATGATGCACACGTACACAGATAGCACCAGTACTGTTTTTTTCCGGTACTGGAAACATCTGCATGTGTGAAGGTAGCCTGAAAGTCAACTATTTGCTGCATTTTTTGGTGTGGATTACATGTGTGATTTGTCCACAGTACATGTTTAATAAAGTTTCCTTGACTAATAATGCAGTAAAAAGCACTGCAAACATGTGGCAAATCTTGTTTATTGCATTTCTTGTAGTTTTTTCACTTTCTCCTTGCTTTTTATGGGTGACATGCTGCAGATTTCAAAAACGCTGCATTCTCAAATTCAGTCAGGAAAAATAAAACAAGTGAGTGCATGAGGTTTCTTAATTTTTATAGCTTTTACTGTAAAATGCAACTTCATTTTTTGCAAAAAACAGCAAAAAAGTTTTAAAAATACACATGTGAACATAACTAACCATATAGCTGTAGCAGTTTCAATCGAAGTCTCTTGCTAATTGCAGATATAGGAACTTTATAGCAAGTAAATGGTCCTAAATACAAACATTTTTGCATCTCTCTTTTTTGTTTGTTTCGTTTTCAGTTTAATACGTGATTAGACACACTATGTTTTCTGGTTATTGTTTCTGCAAAAACTCAGCAAAAATCTAGAAATCATAAAAAAATTTTTAAAACTTCTATCCCAGCTTTTTCAGATCTCTTTCCATGTAAGCTTGTTATCTCTTGCTATCATTCTGCAGATGTTTTGGCATTCCCCATGCTATTTAACTGCATCTCAGGGAATGGAGATAGTTGAAAAGAAAACCATACCGGCTGTTGTTATAATCTGACGTTAGCAGAAAAAAAACATATTTCTCAGGTCTCGGTTGCTTCTAAAGTCTATAACATCTGCTTATATTCCCAGACATTACCCCTAAATGCTACTTGTGGAAAATGCAGCTGTTTCCATTATTCCAGCCATATTCTTAAGTAAGTTAAATTGGCTAATCAGCAAAAATCACCCTAATAGAAATACAAAATTAATTAAAAAATGATTTGTATAGAGTCAGGGTTTTTATTTATAATCTTTAACTGTTATTTTATTTATAGCCGTGATTGATCCAGATAAAAATTAATTCCAAAGTAGGTACTACCAAGCCCCCATAAGCATTAGACCAGAGTTTCCCAAACTCCAGTCCTCACAGCCACCAACACGTCATGTTTTCAGGATTTCCTTGGTATTGCACAGGTGACGGAATTGTTAAGACATCAGAAATTACCACAGGCTAAAATAAATTGGACTGAATAAGAATTATAATGGGCCCGTATAAATGCTTGCTGCTGTCTGGTTGGAAAGTAACAATTCTACAGGCCAAAACATGCTTCTATGAAGACCATTTTTCACCCCTCAGGAAACAGGACACATATAGCAATACCCCCAATGGAATACTAGTAACTTATGAAGTAGACTTACTTTGATTTGCGGTCAGTCAGTCCGCATACGGCTGTGCGGCTCCATCCTATAAAAGACTAGCTAGCAGAGCTCGAGTAGATAGGTAAGCTAAGCTGAAGTGTTTTCCTGGGAGGCTGAATGTTTTGTTACATAGAAGAAAAGAATAGCTGGAGGGGATATCACAACAGTAGAGGTAATGATGGATGTGCGTGCAGAAAGAGAAGGGGGACGGGGACAGTTACCAAGTTGTTCCTTCTGCAGATTTTGAAAATAAAATAAAATTAGTGTCTGACACACCAACTGTCTTACGAGCCAAACATATTGATACGTATACTTTCCGCAAGGACATATCTCGCCATGCGGCTATCTACTATATAATTGTCTAAAGGTCACTTCCGTCTTTCTGTCTGTCCTTCTGTCTGTCTTTCTTTCTGTCACGGAAATCCCAAGTCGCCGATTGGTCTCGGCAAAACGGCCATGACCAATCAGCGACGGGCACAGTTCGGTGGCAAAATGGCTGCTGCCTACTCTCCTGCCGTCAGTGTCCCCTCCATACTCCCCCCCAGTCAGCGCTCACACAGGGTTAATGGCAGCGTTAACGGACCGCGTTATGCTGCGGGTAACGCAGTCCGTTAACGCTGCAATTAACCCTGTGTGACCAACTTTTTACTATTGATGCTGCCTATGCGGCATCAATAGTAAAAAGATCTAATGTTAAAAATAATAATAAAAAAAAAAAATCATTATATACTCACCCTCCGTCGGCCCCCCGGATCCACCCGAGGCCTTTCCCGCTCCTCGCGATGCTCCGGTGACTGGTCCATGCATTGCGGTCTCGTGAGATGATGACGTAGCGGTCTCGCGAGACCGCTAAGTCATCATCTCGCCAGACCGCAATGCACTCTTGGGACCGGAGCGTCGCGAGGAGCATCGGTAAATGCCTCGGCTGGATCCCGGGGGCCGACGGAGGGTGAGTATATCACTATTTTTTTATTTTAATTCTTTTTTTAACAGGGATATGGTGCCCACATTGCTATATACTACGTGGGCTGGGTTAGATACTGCGTGGGCTGTGTTAGATACTACATCTCTGTGCTATATACTATATGGGCTGTGCTATATACTACGTGGATGTGGTATATATTACGTGGCTGGGCAATATACTACATCGCTGTGCTCTATTGTTATGGTTCTCAATGGCAAGAGAACATAGCCCAGCATACATAGGAACTAGCTCTTGGAAGGATGGAAACTTAAACTGACCATGAACTAAACCTGCCGCACAACTAACAGTAGCCGGGTAGCGTAGCCTGCGTTTTATCCCTAGACGCCCAGCGCCGGCCGGAGGACTAACTAATCCTGGCAGAGGAAAATATAGTCCTGGCTCACCTCTAGAGAAATTTCCCCGAAAGGCAGACAGAGGCCCCCACATATATTGGCGGTGATTTAAGATGAAAATGACAAACGTAGTATGAAAATAGGTTTAGCAAAATCGAGGTCCGCTTACTAGATAGCAGGAAGACAGAAAGGGTACTTTCATGGTCAGCTGAAAACCCTATCAATACACCATCCTGAAATTACTTTAAGACTCTAGTATTAACTCATAACATCAGAGTGGCAATTTCAGATCACAAGAGCTTTCCAGACACAGAAACGAAACTGCAGCTGTGAACTGGAACAAAATGCAAAAAACAAACAAGGACAAAAGTCCGACTTAGCTGGAAGTTGTCTGGTAGCAGGAACATGCACAGAAAGGCTTCTGATTACAATGTTGACCGGCATGGAAGTGACAGAGGAGCAAGGTTAAATAGCGACTCCCACATCCTGATGGGAACAGGTGAACAGAGGGGATGATGCACACAAGTTCAATTCCACCAGTGGCCACCGGGGGAGCCCAAAATCCAATTTCACAACAGTACCCCCCCCTCAAGGAGGGGGCACCGAACCCTCACCAGAACCACCAGGGCGATCAGGATGAGCCCTATGAAAGGCACGGACCAGATCGGAGGCATGAATATCAGAGGCAGTCACCCAAGAATTATCCTCCTGACCGTATCCCTTCCATTTGACCAGATACTGGAGTTTCCGTCTGGAAACACGGGAGTCCAAGATTTTTTCCACAACGTACTCCAACTCGCCCTCAACCAACACCGGAGCAGGAGGCTCAACGGAAGGCACAACCGGTACCTCATATCTGCGCAACAATGACCGATGAAAAACATTATGAATAGAAAAAGATGCAGGGAGGTCCAAACGGAAGGACACAGGGTTAAGAATCTCCAATATCTTGTACGGGCCGATGAACCGAGGCTTAAACTTAGGAGAAGAAACCCTCATAGGGACAAAACGAGAAGACAACCACACCAAGTCCCCGACACAAAGCCGAGGACCAACCCGACGCCGGCGGTTGGCAAAAAGCTGAGTCTTCTCCTGGGACAACTTCAAATTGTCCACCACCTGCCCCCAAATCTGATGCAACCTCTCCACCACAGCATCCACTCCAGGACAATCCGAAGATTCCACCTGACCGGAGGAAAATCGAGGATGAAACCCCGAATTACAGAAAAAAGGAGACACCAAGGTGGCAGAGCTGGCCCGATTATTGAGGGCAAACTCCGCTAAAGGCAAAAAAGCAACCCAATCATCCTGATCTGCAGACACAAAACACCTCAAATATGTCTCCAAAGTCTGATTCGTCCGCTCGGTCTGGCCATTAGTCTGAGGATGGAAAGCAGACGAGAAAGACAAATCTATGCCCATCCTAGCACAGAATGCCCGCCAAAATCTAGACACGAATTGGGTTCCTCTGTCAGAAACGATATTCTCCGGAATACCATGCAAACGAACCACATTTTGAAAAAACAGAGGAACCAACTCGGAAGAAGAAGGCAACTTAGGCAGGGGAACCAAATGGACCATCTTAGAGAAACGGTCACACACCACCCAGATGACAGACATCTTCTGAGAAACAGGAAGATCTGAAATAAAATCCATCGAGATGTGCGTCCAAGGCCTCTTCGGGATAGGCAAGGGCAACAACAATCCACTAGCCCGAGAACAACAAGGCTTGGCCCGAGCACAAACGTCACAAGACTGCACAAAGCCTCGTACATCTCGTGACAGGGAAGGCCACCAGAAGGACCTTGCCACCAAATCCCTGGTACCAAAGATTCCAGGATGACCTGCCAACGCAGAAGAATGAACCTCAGAAATGACTTTACTGGTCCAATCATCAGGAACAAACAGTCTACCAGGTGGGCAACGATCAGGTCTATCCGCCTGAAAATCCTGCAAGGCCCGCCGCAGGTCTGGAGAAACGGCAGACAATATCACTCCATCCTTAAGGATACCTGTAGGTTCAGAATTACCAGGGGAGTCAGGCTCAAAACTCCTAGAAAGGGCATCCGCCTTAACATTCTTAGAACCCGGTAGGTATGACACCACAAAATTAAACCGAGAGAAAAACAACGACCAGCGCGCCTGTCTAGGATTCAGGCGTCTGGCGGACTCAAGATAAATTAAATTTTTGTGGTCGGTCAATACCACCACCTGATGTCTAGCCCCCTCAAGCCAATGACGCCACTCCTCAAAAGCCCACTTCATGGCCAAAAGCTCCCGATTCCCAATATCATAATTCCGCTCGGCGGGCGAAAATTTACGAGAAAAAAAAGCACAAGGTTTCATCACGGAGCAGTCGGAACTTCTTTGCGACAAAACCGCCCCAGCTCCGATTTCAGAAGCGTCGACCTCAACCTGAAAAGGAAGAGCAACATCAGGCTGACGCAACACAGGGGCGGAAGAAAAGCGGCGCTTAAGCTCCCGAAAGGCCTCCACAGCAGCAGGGGACCAATCAGCAACATCAGCACCCTTCTTAGTCAAATCAGTCAATGGTTTAACAACATCAGAAAAACCAGCAATAAATCGACGATAAAAGTTAGCAAAGCCCAAAAATTTCTGAAGACTCTTAAGAGAAGAGGGTTGCGTCCAATCACAGATAGCCCGAACCTTGACAGGATCCATCTCGATGGAAGAGGGGGAAAAAATGTATCCCAAGAAGGAAATCTTTTGAACCCCAAAAACGCACTTAGAACCCTTCACACACAAGGAATTAGACCGCAAAACCTGAAAAACCCTCCTGACCTGCTGGACATGAGAGTCCCAGTCATCCGAAAAAATCAGAATATCATCCAGATACACGATCATAAATTTATCCAAATAATCACGGAAAATGTCATGCATAAAGGACTGAAAGACTGAAGGGGCATTTGAAAGGCCAAAAGGCATCACCAAATACTCAAAGTGGCCCTCGGGCGTATTAAATGCGGTTTTCCACTCATCCCCCTGCTTAATTCGCACCAAATTATACGCCCCACGGAGATCTATCTTAGAGAACCACTTGGCCCCCTTTATGCGAGCAAACAAATCAGTCAGCAGTGGCAACGGATATTGATATTTAACCGTGATTTTATTCAAAAGCCGATAATCAATACACGGCCTCAAAGAGCCATCTTTCTTAGACACAAAGAAAAAACCGGCTCCTAAGGGAGATGACGAAGGACGAATATGTCCCTTTTCCAAGGACTCCTTTATATATTCTCGCATAGCAGCATGTTCAGGCACAGACAGATTAAATAAACGACCCTTAGGGTATTTACTACCCGGAATCAAATCTATGGCACAATCGCACTCCCGGTGCGGAGGTAATGAACCAAGCTTAGGTTCTTCAAAAACGTCACGATAGTCAGACAAGAATTCAGGAATCTCAGAGGGAATAGATGACGAAATGGAAACCAAAGGTACGTCCCCATGCATCCCCTTACATCCCCAGCTTAACACAGACATAGCGTTCCAGTCGAGGACTGGGTTATGAGATTGCAGCCATGGCAATCCAAGCACCAACACATCATGTAGATTATACAGCACAAGAAAGCGAATAATCTCCTGATGATCCGGATTAATTCGCATAGTTACTTGTGTCCAGTATTGTGGTTTATTACTAGCCAATGGGGTGGAGTCAATCCCCTTCAGAGGTATAGGAGTTTCAAGAGGCTCTAAATCATACCCACAGCGTTTGGCAAAGGACCAATCCATAAGACTCAAAGCGGCGCCAGAGTCGACATAGGCATCCGCGGTAATAGATGATAAAGAACAAATCAGGGTCACAGATAGAATAAACTTAGACTGAAAAGTGCCAATTGAAACTGACTTATCAAGCTTCTTAGTACGCTTAGAGCATGCTGATATAACATGAGTTGAATCACCACAATAAAAGCACAACCCATTTTTTCGTCTAAAATTCTGCCGTTCGCTTCTGGACAGAATTCTATCACATTGCATATTCTCTGGCGTCTTCTCAGTAGACACCGCCAAATGGTGCACAGGTTTGCGCTCCCGCAGACGTCTATCGATCTGGATAGCCATTGTCATGGACTCATTCAGACCCGCAGGCACAGGGAACCCCACCATAACATCCTTAACGGCATCAGAGAGACCCTCTCTGAAATTCGCCGCCAGGGCGCACTCATTCCACTGAGTAAGCACAGACCATTTACGGAATTTTTGGCAGTATATTTCAACTTCATCTTGCCCCTGAGATAGGGACATCAAGGCTTTTTCCGCCTGAAGCTCTAAATGAGGTTCCTCATAAAGCAACCCCAAGGCCAGAAAAAACGCATCCACATTGAGCAACGCAGGATCCCCTGGAGCCAATGCAAAAGCCCAATCTTGAGGGTCGCCCCGGAGCAAGGAAATCACAATCCTGACCTGCTGAGCAGGATCTCCAGCAGAGCGAGATTTCAGGGACAAAAACAACTTGCAATTATTTTTGAAATTTTGAAAGCAAGATCTATTCCCCGAGAAAAATTCAGGCAAAGGAATTCTAGGTTCAGATATAGGAACATGAACAACAAAATCTTGTAAATTTTGAACTTTCGTGGTGAGATTATTCAAACCTGCAGCTAAACTCTGAATATCCATTTTAAACAGGTGAACACAGAGCCATTCCAGGATTAGAAGGAGAGAGAGAGAGGAAGGCTGCAATATAGGCAGACTTGCAAGTGATTCAATTGAAAGCACACTCAGAACTGAAGGAAAAAAAAAATTTTTTCAGCAGACTTCTTTTTTCTCTCCTTTCTCTGCCAATTAATTTAACCCTTTGTGGGCCGGTCAAACTGTTATGGTTCTCAATGGCAAGAGAACATAGCCCAGCATACATAGGAACTAGCTCTTGGAAGGATGGAAACTTAAACTGACCATGAACTAAACCTGCCGCACAACTAACAGTAGCCGGGTAGCGTAGCCTGCGTTTTATCCCTAGACGCCCAGCGCCGGCCGGAGGACTAACTAATCCTGGCAGAGGAAAATATAGTCCTGGCTCACCTCTAGAGAAATTTCCCCGAAAGGCAGACAGAGGCCCCCACATATATTGGCGGTGATTTAAGATGAAAATGACAAACGTAGTATGAAAATAGGTTTAGCAAAATCGAGGTCCGCTTACTAGATAGCAGGAAGACAGAAAGGGTACTTTCATGGTCAGCTGAAAACCCTATCAATACACCATCCTGAAATTACTTTAAGACTCTAGTATTAACTCATAACATCAGAGTGGCAATTTCAGATCACAAGAGCTTTCCAGACACAGAAACGAAACTGCAGCTGTGAACTGGAACAAAATGCAAAAAACAAACAAGGACAAAAGTCCGACTTAGCTGGAAGTTGTCTGGTAGCAGGAACATGCACAGAAAGGCTTCTGATTACAATGTTGACCGGCATGGAAGTGACAGAGGAGCAAGGTTAAATAGCGACTCCCACATCCTGATGGGAACAGGTGAACAGAGGGGATGATGCACACAAGTTCAATTCCACCAGTGGCCACCGGGGGAGCCCAAAATCCAATTTCACAACACTCTATACTACGTGGCCTGTGTTATATACTACGTCACTGTACTATATACTACGTGGCTGTGCTATACACTACGTGGCTGGGCAATATACTACGTGTTATGGACCTGGTGGTTAGGAGCACCCGGAATGACCTGATGGGTAAACTAGTAGTCGGAACAAGCTCTGGGAAAATGGGAACTCTGCTGACCGCAAACCCTACTCCTATCACACACACTAGAAATAGCCGTGGAGCGTACCTAACTCTCCCTAGATGCCTCTTCACAGCCTAAGAGCTAACTACCCCTAAAGATAGAAATAGAAGCCTAACCTTGCCTCAGAGAAATTCCCCAAAGGTAAAGGTAGCCTGTTGTGAACTCTGTTTTCAGGCTCCCTCTTGTGGTCACTGGTGGTATGGTGTGACTTTTGCTTTGGGCTCCCCCTGGTGGCTTTGTTATCCTGCTGGTCTCTGGCTATCAGCTGGTTCGTTATCCTCTGGGAGGTTCCTATATAGCTCTGTTTCACTTCCACTTGTTGCCGGCTGTCGATGTAATCAGTGCTACTCAGATTCCTTCTGACTACCTCGCTCCCAGTCCATTCAGGACAAGCTAAGTTTTGTTTGCTCATTTTTTTATCAGCAGTGTTTATCATGTTTTCTTGTCCAGCTTGCTAAAATGTGATTCCCTCGCTTGCTGGATGCTCTAGTGGACTGAGTTTCTCCCCACACACCATTAGTTGGTGCGTGGGTTCTTGAAATCTCAGGATGGATATTTTGTAAGGGTTTTTTATTGATCGCATAGACCCCTGCTCTATTTTCTGCTTTCTAGTGCTAGTGGGCCTCTTTTGCTGAATCTGATTTCATCCCTACGTATGTGCCTTCTTCTTACTTCACCGTTAATATTTGTTGGGGGCTTCTATATCTTTGGGGATTATTTCTCTGGAGGCAAGCGAGGTCTTTCTTTCTCTTTAGGGGTAGCTAGTTCCTCAGGCTGGCTCGAGACGTCTAGGAATTTTTTAGGCACGTTCACCGGCTACCTCTAGTTGTGTTGGATAGGTTCAGATTTGCGATCAGTCCAGTTACCATCTCCCTAGAGCTTGTCCTTAGTTTATTCACTTGCTGGTCTATTCGTGATCCTCAGCCACTAAGGATCATAACAGTACAGCCGGCCATAAAGTGTTAATTGCATGGCAGAAGCAGGAGAAAAGAAGCCTTGAGATATTTTTTTTTTTTTTTTGTTGCCGTGTGTCTAGCTGCTGTGGCTAGCTTCTCTCCTCCTCTTAATCTTGGTGTGGCTCTGAGTTCAGCTGCTGACATGGATGTCCAGAGCTTGGCTTCCAGTCTGGATCATCTTGCTGCTAGGGTTCAAAGTATTCAGGATTTTGTTGTTCACAGTCCTATGTCAGAGCCTAGAATACCTATTCCGGAGCTGTTTTCTGGAGATAGATCTAGGTTCCTGAATTTTAGGAACAATTGTAAGTTGTTTCTTTCTTTGAAACCTCGTTCCTCTGGTAATGCCGTTCAGCAAGTTAAGATTATCATTTCCTTTTTTCGTGGTGACCCTCAAGATTGGGCCTTCGCATTGGCGCCAGGGGATCCTGCATTGCTTAGTGTAGATGCGTTTTTTCAAGCCCTTGGATTGCTCTATGAGGAACCTAATCTTGAGAACCAGGCTGAAAAAACGTTATTGGCCCTCTCGCAGGGGCAAGATGAAGCAGAGGTGTATTGCCAGAAATTTCGGAAATGGTCGGTGCTTACTCAGTGGAATGAGTGTGCCCTGGCTGCAAATTTCAGAGAAGGTCTTTCTGAAGCCATTAAGAATGTCATGGTGGGGTTTCCTACGCCTGCAGGTCTGAATGAGTCAATGACTCTGGCCATTCAGATTGATCGGCGTTTGCGGGAGCGCAAACCTGTGCACCATTTGGCGGTGTCTTCTGAACAGACACCTGAATCTATGCAATGTGACAGAATTCTGACCAGAAGTGAACGGCAAAATTATAGACGGCAAAATGGGTTGTGCTTTTACTGTGGTGACTCAGCTCATGTTATCTCAGCATGCTCTAAGCGCAAAAAAAAAGGTTGATAAATCTGTCACCATTGGTACTTTACAGCCTAAGTTCATTTTGTCTGTTACCCTGATCTGTTCCCTGTCATCTTACCCGGTTAATGCTTTTGTAGATTCAGGTGCCGCCCTGAGTCTGATGGATTGGTCATTTGCCAGGCGCTGTGGTTTTGATTTGGAGCCTTTAAAATTCCCTATTCCACTAAGGGGAATTGATTCTACACCATTGGCTACGAATAGACCTCAGTACTTGACACAAGTGACCATGTGCATGACTCCTGTTCATCAGGAGGTGATTCGCTTTCTTGTACTGCATAATTTGCATGATGTCGTCGTGTTGGGTCTACCATGGTTGCAGACTCATAATCCAGTCCTGGATTGGAAAGCTATGTCGGTGTCAAGTTGGGGTTGTCAGGGAATTCATGGTGACGCTCCTGTGGTGTCAATTGCTTCGTCCACTCCTTCTGAAGTCCCTACGTTTTTGTCAGACTACCAGGAGGTATTTGAGGAGCCCAAACTCAATTCTCTACCTCCTCATAGGGACTGTGATTGTGCTATAAATTTGATTCCTGGTAGTAAGTTTCCTAAGGGACGACTTTTCAATTTATCTGTGCCGGAGCATGCTGCCATGCGGAGTTATATAAAGGAGTCTTTAGAGAAGGGACATATTCGCCCGTCCTCATCCCCTCTTGGTGCAGGATTCTTTTTTGTGGCTAAAAAGGATGGTTCCCTGAGACCCTGTATTGATTATCGCCTTTTGAATAAAATCACGGTCAAATTTCAGTATCCTTTGCCATTGTTAACTGATTTGTTTGCTCGCATTAGGGGGTCTAGTTGGTTCACCAAGATAGATCTTCGTGGTGCGTATAACCTTGTGCGTATAAAACAGGGTGATGAATGGAAAACTGCATTTAATACGCCTGAAGGCCATTTTGAGTACTTGGTGATGCCTTTTGGACTTTCTAATGCTCCTTCAGTTTTTCAGTCCTTTATGCATGACATCTTCCGTGAATATCTGGATAAGTTTATGATTGTGTATCTGGATGATATTCTGTTTTTTTTGGATGATTGGGAGTCTCATGTTAAGCAGGTCAGGATGGTCTTTCAGGTCCTGCGTGACAATGCTTTATTTGTGAAGGGCTCAAAATGTCTTTTTGGAGTCCAGAAGATTTCTTTTTTGGGTTTCATTTTTTCTCCTTCTACTATTGAGATGGACCCAGTCAAGGTTCAGGCTATTCATGACTGGACGCAGCCTACATCTGTTAAGAGTCTTCAGAAGTTCTTGGGTTTTGCTAATTTTTACCGTCGCTTCATAGCTAATTTTTCTGGCATTGTTAAGCCTTTGACGGATTTGACCAAGAAGGGTTCTGATGTGGCTAATTGGTCTTCTGCGGCTGTGGAGGCCTTTCGGGAGCTGAAGCGTCGGTTTTCTTCGGCTCCGGTCTTATGTCAGCCAGATGTCTCACTTCCCTTCCAGGTGGAGGTTGATGCTTCCGAGATTGGAGCGGGGGCTGTTTTGTCGCAGAGAAGCCCCGATGGCTCTGTGATGAAGCCATGTGCTTTCTTTTCAAGAAAGTTTTCGCCTGCCGAGCGGAATTATGATGTCGGTAATCGGGAGCTGTTGGCTATGAAGTGGGCATTTGAGGAGTGGCGACATTGGCTCGAGGGAGCTAAACATCGTGTGGTGGTCTTGACTGATCAAAAGAATTTGATTTATCTCGAGTCGGCCAAGCGGCTGAATCCCAGACAGGCTCGTTGGTCGTTGTTTTTCTCTCGTTTTGATTTCATGGTCTCGTACCTGCCGGGTTCGAAGAATGTGAAGGCTGATGCTCTTTCTAGGAGATTTGTGCCTGACTCTCCTGGAGATTCAGAGCCGGCTGGTATCCTTAGAGAAGGGGTGATTTTGTCTGCCATCTCCCCAGATTTGCGACGTGTGCTGCAAGAGTTTCAGGCGGATAGACCTGACCGCTGTCCACCGGAGAGACTGTTTGTCCCGGATAGATGGACCAACAGAGTCATCTCCGAGGTTCATTCTTCGGTGTTGGCGGGCCATCCTGGAATATTTGGTACCAGAGACTTGGTGGCCAGGTCTTTTTGGTGGCCTTCCTTGTCGCGGGATGTGCGTTCCTTTGTGCAGTCTTGTGGAATTTGTGCTCGGGCTAAGCCTTGCTGTTCTCGTGCCAGTGGGTTGCTGTTACCTTTGCCTGTCCCGAAGAGGCCTTGGACGCACATTTCCATGGATTTTATTTCAGATCTCCCTGTCTCTCAGAGAATGTCTGTCATCTGGGTGGTGTGTGATCGTTTTTCTAAGATGGTCCATTTGGTGCCCTTGCCTAAGTTGCCTTCCTCCTCCAAGTTGGTTCCACTGTTTTTTCAAAATGTGGTTCGTTTGCACGGGATTCCTGAGAACATTGTTTCTGACAGAGGATCCCAGTTTGTGTCTAGATTTTGGCGGACCTTTTGTGCTAAGTTGGGCATTGAATTGTCTTTTTCGTCGGCCTTCCATCCTCAGACAAATGGCCAAACTGAGCGAACTAATCAGACCTTGGAGACTTATTTAAGATGTTTTGTTTCTGCTGACCAGGACGACTGGGTTACTTTTTTGCCGTTGGCCGAGTTTGCCCTTAATAATCGGGCTAGTTCTGCTACTTTGGTTTCTCCTTTTTTTTGTAATTCGGGGTTTCATCCTCGTTTTTCCTCGGGTCAGGTGGAGCCTTCTGACTGTCCTGGAGTGGATGTTGTGGTGGATAGGTTGCATCAGATTTGGAATCATGTGGTGGACAATTTGAAGCTGTCACAAGAGAAGGCTCAGCTCTTTGCCAACCGCCGTCGCTGTGTGGGTCCCCGACTTCGCGTTGGGGACTTTGTGTGGTTGTCTTCTCGCTTCGTTCCTATGAAGGTCTCCTCTCCTAAGTTCAAGCCTCGGTTTATCGGTCCTTATAAGATTCTGGAAGTCCTTGGCCCTGTGTCATTCCGTCTGGACCTCCCGGCATCATTTGCTATTCATAATGTGTTCCATCGCTCGCTGTTGCGGAGGTATGTGGTACCTGTGGTTCCTCCGGTTGAGCCTCCTGCCCCGGTGCTGGTTGAGGGAGAATTGGAATACGTGGTGGAGAAGATCTTGGATTCTCGTATTTCTAGACGGAGGCTCCAGTATTTGGTCAAATGGAAGGGCTATGGTCAGGAGGATAATTCTTGGGTTGTCGCCTCTGATGTTCATGCGGCCGATTTGGTTCGTTCCTTCCATGTGGCTCATCCTGATCGCCCTGGGGGTTTTCATGAGGGTTCGGTGACCCCTCCTTAAGGGGGGGGTACTGTTGTGAACTCTGTTTTCAGGCTCCCTCTTGTGGTCACTGGTGGTATGGTGTGACTTTTGCTTTGGGCTCCCCCTGGTGGCTTTGTTTGTTATCCTGCTGGTCTCTGGCTTTCAGCTGGTTCGTTATCCTCTGGGAGGTTCCTATATAGCTCTGTTTCACTTCCACTTGTTGCCGGCTGTCGATGTAATCAGTGCTACTCAGATTCCTTCTGACTACCTCACTCCCAGTCCATCCAGGACAAGCTAAGTTTTGTTTGCTCATTTTTTTATCAGCAGTGTTTATCATGTTTTCTTGTCCAGCTTGCTAAAATGTGATTCCCTCGCTTGCTGGATGCTCTAGTGGACTGAGTTTCTCCCCACACACCATTAGTTGGTGCGTGGGTTCTTGAAATCTCAGGATGGATATTTTGTAAGGGTTTTTTATTGATCGCATAGACCCCTGCTCTATTTTCTGCTTTCTAGTGCTAGTGGACCTCTTTTGCTGAATCTGATTTCATCCCTACGTATGTGCCTTCTTCTTACTTCACCGTTAATATTTGTTGGGGGCTTCTATATCTTTGGGGATTATTTCTCTGGAGGCAAGCGAGGTCTTTCTTTCTCTTTAGGGGTAGCTAGTTCCTCAGGCTGGCTCGAGACGTCTAGGAATTTTTTAGGCACGTTCACCGGCTACCTCTAGTTGTGTTGGATAGGTTCAGATTTGCGATCAGTCCAGTTACCATCTCCCTAGAGCTTGTCCTTAGTTTATTCACTTGCTGGTCTATTCGTGATCCTCAGCCACTAAGGATCATAACAGCAGCCCCCCACATATATTGACTGTGAGTTAAGAGGAAAGTCACAAACACAGGAATGAAACAGGTTTTAGCAAAGGAGGCCAGACTTCACTAAATAGTCAGAGGATAGAAAAGGGAACTATGCGGTCAGCACAAAAGACTACAAAAAACCACGCAGAGTAAGCAAAAAGACTCCCCACACCGACTCACGGTGTGGAGGTGCCACTCTGCACCCCAGAGCTTCCTGCTAGCAAGGGAATATCATGATAGCAAGCTGGACTAGAAATTAGTCGTACTAAGAAATATATTCAGGAAGCAGTAACAACAAATGAACTAGCAAAGACTTAGCTTCTGCTGGAGTAGACAGGTCCTCAGAGAAGTCCAAGAGAGATCTGAACCAATACTGAAACATTGACAGCTGGCATGAAGTAACGACCTGAGTGGAGTTAAATAGGGAAGCCAGAATAGCAATAAACGAGAGCAGCTGACAAAGCCAACCTCAGTGACCAGCAGTTCCACTCAAAGCCACCAGAGGGAGTCCAAGAGCAGAACTAACCAAAGTACCATTCATGACCACAGGAGGGAGTCCGAGAACGGAATTCACAACACTACGTGGCTGTGCTCTATACTACGTGGCAGTGCTATACACTACGTGGCTGTGTTATATGCTACGTCTCTGTGCTATATACTACGTGGCTGGGCAATATACTACGTGGCTGTGCTATATACTACGTGGCTGTGCTATATACTACGTGGCTGTGCTATATACTACGTGGCTGTGCTATATACTACGTGGCTGTAAACTACATACATATTCTAGAATACCCGATGCGTTAGAATCGGGCCACCATCTAGTAGGTTATAAATCAGTACGCTCCATTGTATGATGCATGTGACAAAATGTCACTCCTTTTGATATAAGTGGAAACTATACCACAGATTTCATATTATTAACAGATTCCTTAGACCTAATGCGACAGATGTTTTTCTTGAAAAATCCAAGTAATCGTGATATAAAGGTGAGCATGACATTTACTGTAAATACTACATCTAGAGCTAGAATCATAATATGCTAGTTTTATTATTAGGCATTAAAACTTTAAAAAGCAGTGAACAGCTATTCTGACGTGGATTTTCAAAGTACGTACACCTGCCTCATCAGGTCTAGGATATTTATTTACTGATATATGCAGATACTTTTTAATGGCCATACAGACCTTATACTTACAATGCTAATTCCAATGAGTAAGATTTATTATTGGCGCTCTGCACAATTGATGTCTCTTCCCCAGTCCAGTGTTCGTCCGATTCATAAATAGGTGTGCGAAGACTTGGTGTTGTTTGACTTAGCTTCTATTCACAACTGCATTTGAGGATCTGTTGTATATTCTGTCTTTAAAATCTAAAGAAAACTACCACTGTATGCCAGAAATGTGGTGGAAATCCAACAAGGCACATTCTAGTCAATAAGGTCTTTCAGGTGTCATTTGTGCCCGTTTTGTGAATACATTTCACCTACACAGATTGTAGTGGGGAGAAATGTGTTGCTGATTGTGTTGTAACAGATATAATAAAAAACAAACATGAAACAAGTGCATAATTCACATTTTCCTTTACTACATAATAAAACTTTGTCTAACTATGACTATCTAGATGTGGAGATCAAGAAGTCTAGATAGTGTGGCCAAATTCCCCTGACCATATGTATGAGGATATGTACCTACACTATCAAGCATGGACTGGCCCATAGGGGAACAGGAAAATCCCCCGGGGGGCCCTTATGCCTGAGTGGGTACATAAGTAGTGTTTTGCTCACTACACTTAATGCATTATTATTATTATGCAATGTGTACAGACAATGACAGCATCTCTTCATTCATTTAACTAACTACCTACTTTATTATTATATGGAAGCAATGGCAAATTTGTGAACAAGGGTCAGGTAATATTGTGTGATGATGAGTAGTGGACCCCAGAATCAATGTCACTGGTGGGCCCTTGGCATCCCAATCCAACCCTGTACTTTATGCAGATAATGGCAGGATCCCTTTTAGCCCTTTTCATGGCAATTTAGGTCTTTAATATAGCACTTTTCTGGTAAAAGGGACTGGCTTGGATCATATACATTCCTTCAGATAAATGGTTGAGAAATGATTTAGTGTAATTTTAAGTGTTATTATTTAGGCATTTTATGGTTGAATTATACCATATTTATGTTTCTCTATATGTATATACAGTGGGGCAAAAAAGTATTTAGTCATTCAGCAATAGTGCAAGTTCCACCACTTTAAAAGATGAGAGGCGTCTGTAATTTACATCATAGGTAGACCTCAACTATGGGAGACAAACTGAGAAATAAAAATCCAGAAAATCACATTGTCTGTTTTTTTATCATTTTATTTGCATATTATGGTGGAAAATAAGTATTTGGTCAGAAACAAACAATCAAGATTTCTGGCTCTCACAGACCTGTAACTTCTTCTTTAAGAGTCTCCTCTTTCCTCCACTCATTACCTGTAGTAATGGCACCTGTTTAAACTTGTTATCAGTATAAAAAGACACCTGTGCACACCCTCAAACAGTCTGACTCCAAACTCCACTATGGTGAAGACCAAAGAGCTGTCAAAGGACACCAGAAACAAAATTGTAGCCCTGCACCAGGCTGGGAAGACTGAATCTGCAATAGCCAACCAGCTTGGAGTGAAGAAATCAACAGTGGGAGCAATAATTAGAAAATGGAAGACATTCAAGACCACTGATAATCTCCCTCGATCTGGGGCTCCACGCAAAATCCCACCCCGTGGGGTCAGAATGATCACAAGAACGGTGAGCAAAAATCTCAGAACCACGCGGGGGGACCTAGTGAATGAACTGCAGAGAGCTGGGACCAATGTAACAAGGCCTACCATAAGTAACACACTACGCCACCATGGACTCAGATCCTGCAGTGCCAGACGTGTCCCACTGCTTAAGCCAGTACATGTCCGGGCCCGTCTGAAGTTTGCTAGAGAGCATTTGGATGATCCAGAGGAGTTTTGGGAGAATGTCCTATGGTCTGATGAAACCAAACTGGAACTGTTTGGTAGAAACACAACTTGTCGTGTTTGGAGGAAAAAGAATACTGAGTTGCATCCATCAAGCACCATACCTACTGTAAAGCATGGTGGTGGAAACATCATGCTTTGGGGCTGTTTCTCTGCAAAGGGGCCAGGACGACTGATCCGGGTACATGAAAGAATGAATGGGGCCATGTATCGTGAGATTTTGAGTGCAAACCTCCTTCCATCAGCAAGGGCATTGAAGATGAAACGTGGCTGGGTCTTTCAACATGACAATGATCCAAAGCACACCGCCAGGGCAACGAAGGAGTGGCTTCGTAAGAAGCATTTCAAGGTCCTGGAGTGGCCTAGCCAGTCTCCAGATCTCAACCCTATAGAAAACCTTTGGAGGGAGTTGAAAGTCCGTGTTGCCAAGCGAAAAGCCAAAAACATCACTGCTCTAGAGGAGATCTGCATGGAGGAATGGGCCAACATACCAACAACAGTGTGTGGCAACCTTGTGAAGACTTACAGAAAACGTTTGACTTCTGTCATTGCCAACAAAGGATATATTACAAAGTATTGAGATGAAATTTTGTTTCTGACCAAATACTTATTTTCCACCATAATATGCAAATAAATTGATAAAAAAACAGACAATGTGATTTTCTGGATTTTTATTTCTCAGTTTGTCTCCCATAGTTGAGGTCTACCTATGATGTAAATTACAGACGCCTCTCATCTTTTTAAGTGGTGGAACTTGCACTATTGCTGAATGACTAAATACTTTTTTGCCCCACTGTATATGAAAAACAAACAAACTATGATTTCTTCCCCCTGAAAATCCTGAGTATTTTTCTTGCATATTTTTGGAAGACGAATATCAACTTCCTCAGTAAAATCATTATATATTGTGTACAATTTTTAATGACCTCAAGATGGCGCTGCACTGCAGAGCTGTCATATAAGCTGTCAGCTGGTCATTACCATCTGCCATGTTCACTTATCTGAGACAATAATGATTGAATCTAACTTATTATTATTATTATTATTATTATTATTATTATTTAACCCCTTAGTGACAGAGCCAATTTGGTACTTAATGACCGAGCCAATTTTTTCAATTCTGACCACTGTCACTTTATGAGGTTATAACTCTGGAACGCTTTAATGGATCCCGCTGATTCTGAGACTGTTTTTTCGTGACATATTGTACTTCATGTTAGTGGTAACATTTCTTCGATATTACTTGCGATTATTTATGAAAAAATGGAAATATGGCGAAAATTTTTAAAATTTTGCAATTTTCAAAATTTGTATTTTTATGCCCTTAAATCAGAGAAATATGTCACACAAAATAGTTAATAAATAACATTTCCCACATGTCTACTTTACATCAGCACAAATTTTGAAACAAAATTTTTTTTTGTTAGGGAGTTATAAGGGTTAAAAGTTGACCAGCAATTTCTCATTTGTACAACACCATATTTTTTTTAGGGACCACATCACATTTGAAGTAATTTTGAGGGGTCTATATGATAGAAAATAACCATGTGTGACACCATTGTAAAAACTGCACCCCTCAAGGTGCTCAAAAAACCAATTCAAGAAGTTTATTAACCCTTTACGTGCTTCACAGGAACTGAAACAATGTGGAAGGAAAAAATGAAAATTTAACTTTTTTTTGCAAACATTTTAATTCAGAACCATTTTTTTTTATTTTCACAAGTGTAAAAACAGAAATTTAACCATAAATTTTGTTGTGCAATTTCTCCTGAATACGCCAATACCCCATATGTGGGGTAAACCACTGTTTGCGCGCACCGCAGAGCTTGGAAGAGAAGGAGCGCCGTTTGACTTTTTCAATGCAGAATTGGCTGGAATTGAGATCGGATGCCATGTCATGTTTAAAGAGCCCTTGATGTGCCTAAACAGTGGAAACCCCCCACAAGTGACACCATTTTGGAAACTAGACCCCTTAAGGAACTTAACTAGATGTGTGGTGAGCACTTTGAGCCCCCAAGTGCTTCACAGAAGTTTATAAAGTAGAGCCGTGAAAATAAAAAAATCGCATTTGTTTACACAAAAATGATCTTTTCGCCCACAAATTCTTATTTTCACAAGGGTAACAGGAGAAATTAGACCACAAAAGTTGTTGTGCAATTTCTCCTGAGTACGTCGATACTCCATATGTGGGGGTAAACCACTGTTTGGGCGCACCGCAGAGCTTGGAAGAGAAGGAGTGCCGTTTTACTTTTTCAATGTAGAATTGGCTGGATTTGAGATCGGACGCCATGTCGCGTTTGGAGAGCCCCTGATGTGCCAAAACAGTGGAAACCCCCACTTTAAACCCCCAAGTGCTTCACAGAAATTTATAACGTAGAGCCGTGAAAATAAAAAATCCTTTTTTTTCCCCTCAAAATGATTTTATAGCCTGCAATTTTTTATTTTCTCAAGGGTAACAGGAGACATTGGACCCCAAAATCTGTTGACCAGTTTGTCCTGAGTACGCTGATACCCCCATATATGGGGGGGCACTGTTTGGGCACCCATCAGGGCTCGGAAGGGAAGGAGCGCCGCTTGGAATGCAGACTTTGATGGGATGGTCTGCGGGCGTCATGTTGCATTTGCAGAGCTCCTGATGTACCTAAACAGTAGAAACCCCCCACAAGTGACCTCATTTTGGAAACTAGAGCCACCAAAGAGCTTATCTAGATGTGTGATGAGCACTATGAACCCCCAACTGCTTCACAGAAGTTTATAATGTAGAGCCATGAAAATAAAAAAAATCATATTTTTTCCACAAAAATGATCTTTTCACCCCCAAATTTTTACTTTCACAAGGGTAACAAGAGAAATTGGACCCCAAAAGTTGTTGTCCAATTTGTCCTGAGTACACTGATACCCCATGTGTGGGGGGGACCACTGTTTGGGCGCATGGCTGAGCTTGGAAGGGAAGGAGTGCCGTTTTGGAATGCTGACTTTGATAGAATGGTCTGCGGGCGTTATGTTGCGTTTGCAGAGCCCCTGATGTACCTAAATAGTAGAAACCCCCACAAGTGACCCCATTTTGTAAACGAGACCCCACAAGGAACTTATCTAGATGTGTGGTGAGAACTTTGAATGCCTAAGTGCTTCACAGAAGTTTATAGTGCAGAGTCATGAAAATAAAAAATATTTTTTTTTCCACAAAAAAGATTTTTTAGCCCCCAAGTTTTTATGTTCACAAGGGTAACAGGAGAATTTGGACCACAAAAGTTGTTGTCCAATTTATCCCGAGTACGCTGATGCCCCATATGTGGGGGTAAACCACTGTTTGGGCGCACGGCAGAGCTCAGAAGGGAGGGAGCACCATTTGACTTTTTGAGCGCAAAATTGGCTGTGACGTTTAGAGACCCCCTGATGTACCTAAATAGTGGAAACCCCCCAATTCTAACTCCAACCCTAACCCCAACACACCCCTAACCCTAATCCGATCCATAATCCTAATCACAACCCTAACCCCCAAAACACCCCAACCCTAATCCCAAAGCTAACCATAACCCTAATCAAAACCCTAAACCCAACACACCCCTAATCCTAATCTCAACCCTAACCTCAAAACCTAACCCTAATCCCAATACACCCCTAACCCTAACCTTAACCCTAATCCCAAACCTAACCCTAATCCCAAATGTAACCCTAATGCCAACCCTAATCCAAACCCTAATCCCAACTCAAACCCTAACTTTAGCCCAAACCCTATCCCTAAGCCTAACTTTAGCCCTAAACCTAGCCCCAACCCTAACCCCAACTTTAGCCCCAACCCTAACCCTAGCCCCAACCCTAGCTCTAACCCTAATCCTAGCTCTAACCCTAGCCCTAACCCAAGCCCTAACCCTAGCCCTAACCCTAAGGCTATGTGCACACGTTGCGGATTTTGCTGCAGATCCGCAGCGTTTCCGCAGCTGCGGGTCCGCAGCAGTTTCCCATGAGTTTACAGTACAATGTAAACCTATGGGAAACATAAAACGCTGTGCCCATGCTGCGGAAAAAACCACGCGGAAACGCAGCGGTTTACATTCCGCAGCATGTCAATTCTTTCTGCAGATTCCGCAGCGGTTTTACACCTCCATAATAGAAAACCGCATGTGTAAAACTGCAGGGGAATCCGCACAAAAACCACGGTACATCCGCGATAAATCCGCAGGAGAAATGCAGCGTTTTGGCCCTGCGGATTTATCAAATCTGCTGCGGAAAAATCCGCAGAGAACCATTCTACGTGTGCACATATCCTAACCCTACCCCTAACCCTACCCCTAACCCTAATTGGGAAATAGAAATACATACATTTTTTTTATTTTATTATTTTTTCCTTACTAAGGGGGTGTGACAAAACACTCCGGGATCGCCTTTGCTGTGGTCAAAGGTCACGTGGTTTGTGCATTGAATTCTGAGGCGACAGCAGGTTTCTTAGCAAGCTGACTTCAGGTCAGGTTTATTAACGTGAAAGTAACATAGAAAAAACAAAGCATAAAAATAAATCCTAGCCTGTCCGGCACTAACTAACAGATACGCTGCTATCTCAACAACTGGGGGGGCTTCTCCCTCCCAGCTAACAACACACAGTCCTTGAGCACAGCTCTCACTCACGTTTGTCTCACACAGACAGGCAATCTGTGTGCCCCAGGCTGACTCCGGAAACCCTCAGCTGGTCATCCTTTATTCCCGCACTCATTAACCCATCATTATCCTGAAGATACTGAGCGGCCTAATTCACATAGGACAAATACCTGGGTGAGATATACCTGCCCCCGACTACCAGACCGACATGATTCTTACATATCCTCCCCCCCTGCTCAGACCACTCAGGTCGAGCAAGAACACTCTCGAAACAGTGCACTCGGGACAGGGCATCAGCGTTCCCCATCTGCACCCCGGGGCGGTGCTCCACCGTGAAAGAGTAAGCCTGCAGGGCAAGGAACCACCGGGTTATCCGACTATTACGGTCTTTGTGGAGGTGCATCCACTTGAGAGGGGCATGGTCCGTGACCAGCTTAAACTTCCTACCTGCCAGGTAATACTTGAGGGAGTCGAGAGCCCATTTAATGGCTAGGCACTCTTTTTCAACCACGGCATACCTCTGCTCATATACATTCAGTTTCCGGCTGAGGTAAAGGACCGGGTGTTCGACTCCGACCCTCACCTGGGAAAGTACAGCTCCGACCCCAGTATCAGAAGCATCAGTTTGGACCACAAACTCGCTGCTGAAATCAGGAGTCACTAGTACGGGCTGAGAGCACAAAGCTCGTTTCAGGCTGTGGAAGGCCTCTCCAGCCGCTGAGGTCCATTTTACCATGACGGAACCCTTCCCTTTGGTAAGATCCGTCAAGGGGGTAGCCATGGCTGCAAAATTGGGTATGAACCGGCGATAATAGCCGGCGATCCCCAGGAAAGCTTGTACTTGTTTCTTGTTCACTGGTTGCGGCCAGCCCTGAATTGCCTGTATTTTGTCGATCTGTGGTTTAACCACTCCTCTGCCAATCACGTAACCCAAGTATCGGGCTTCTTCAAGCCCGATGTGGCATTTCTTGGGGTTTGCCATTAGGCCTGCGTCTCGTAGGTCATCAATCACCGCCTGTACCTTCCGGAGGTGAGTTTCCCAGTCCAAGCTGTAAATTACGATGTCATCCAGGTAGGCCGAAGCGTACTGCCTGTGGGGCCTCAAGACTCGATCCATCAACCTCTGGAACGTTGCTGGAGCTCCATGAAGTCCAAACGGCATGTAGACATACTGGAATAGACTTTCCGGTGTAGCAAATGCCGTCTTCTCCCTGGCCGCCTCGGCCAGGGGGATCTGCCAGTACCCCTTTGTTAGATCCAGGGTCGTAATGTATCGGGCTTTACCCAGCCGGTCGATTAACTCATCGACCCGAGGCATAGGGTACGCATCAAATTTAGAAGCCACATTCAGTTTCCTAAAGTCATTACAAAACCAAATGGAGCCATCCGGCTTAGGTATCAACACGATTGGACTGGACCAGGCGCTGTGTGACTCCTCAATGACTCCTAAGTCCAACATTGCCACCACCTCCCGGGAGACGGCTTCACGGCGTGCTTCCGGAATCCGGTATGGCTTCACATGAACTGTGACACCAGGCTCTGTAACAATCTCATGTTTCACCAGCTTAGTCCGGCCAGGTTTTTCCGAGAAAAACTGTCGGTTCTGTAACAAAAACTGCTTAACCTCAGATTTTTGTTGTTCCGAGAGAGTCTCGGCAATCTGCACCTCCGGTACGGTAGGTGCGCAAACCGGGCGAGGCAGCTCCGCCGTTAGGGCAGAGCGGTCTTTCCAGGGTTTTATCAGATTCACATGATAAATCTGTTCTGGTTTTCTCTTACCGGGCTGGTACACTTTATAGTTCACTTCACCAACTCTTTCCTTGACCTCAAAGGGGCCCTGCCATTTCGCCAGAAATTTACTATCCACTGTAGGGATTAGGACCAACACCCTATCCCCGGATGCAAACGTACGGACCTTAGCACCTCTATCATAACTTTGCCTCTGGGCTCCCTGGGCCTGTAACATATGGTCCCTAACAACGGGCATGACCGCGGCAATACGGTCCTGCATTTGTGTTACATGGTCGATCACCATTTTAAAGGGAGTGACTTGACCTTCCCAGGTTTCTTTTGCGACGTCCAACAGTCCCCGGGGACGACGGGCGTACAACAGTTCGAAAGGCGAAAACCCTGTGGAAGACTGGGGAACTTCCCTAATGGCAAACAGCAAATAGGGTAGCAAGTAATCCCAGTTCTTCCCATCTTTGTCTATCGCCTTCCGGAGCATCTGTTTTAAAGTTTTATTGAACCGCTCAACCAGGCCATCTGTTTGAGGGTGATAGACAGACGTACGCAACTGGTCTATTTGTAAGTGTCTGCAGAGCTCCTTCATCACCCTCGACATAAAGGGAGTCCCCTGGTCGGTGAGTATCTGCTTTGGAATTCCCACCCGACTAAACACTTGTACCAACTCTTTGGCGATCGTTTTGGTAGCAGTGTTACGCAAAGGGATGGCTTCTGGGTAACGAGTGGCATAGTCCATGATGACGAGGATATGTTGGTGCCCACGTGTGGACCGGGGAAGGGGCCCAACCAGATCCATCCCAATTCTCTCAAAAGGGACTCCAATGATAGGGAGGGGTACCAAAGGGCTACAGAACCGAGTTTTAGGCGCAGAGATTTGGCACTCTGGACAGGACTCACAATAGTTATGTACATCACTATGTATTCCAGGCCACACAAAACAATGCAATATCCTTTCTGTGGTTTTCTGTACCCCCAGATGTCCCCCCATTATATGTCCGTGGGCCAGGTCCAGTACCTTCTGCCGATAAGGTTTGGGCACCACTAACTGTTGCACAGTGTCTTCTCCCTTTTTCTCTACCTGGTAGAGCAAATCATTTTCAAGAACCATGTACGGGTACGCTAGCCTAGTGTCAGGTTCTACGGGTACCCCATCTATCATTTTTACATTTTTCCTAGCCGAAGTCAGGGTAGGATCTTTCATTTGCTCGCTGTGGAAGTCATCCAACTGGACTCCCAAATCTGGCAGGCAGGGTGCTGGATGGCTGTCTACCTCCGCCTCTCACTGAGTTTCCTCAGTTTCCTCAGTTTCCCCCGCCAGAACTGAGAAGGGGAACTGAAGGTTAGTTTCAATAACCTCCCCAGCAACGTCTTCCTGTGGGACCTCCTCTAGGAGTTCGGGACCTCCAGATGGCATAGGAAAAGACTCACAGCTACCGTGAAGGAGCAACTGATTCTCCCACAACTGCCAGAAATGGGGAAAATCCCTGCCCAGGATTACATCCTGTAACAATGCGGGAACGAGTCCCACTTTGTGTTGCACAGACCCATAGGGAGTGGAAATTGATATGACCGCTGTTAGGTACGAGCAGGTGTCACCATGCACACATGTTACAGAAAATTTGTCAGACGAACAACATGGAAGTGTCACCAGACTAGCTTTCACCAGAGTCACCACACTTCCAGAGTCTAGTAATGCCACAACATTTTTCCCATCCACAGATAGTTCACACAGGTGTTTCGCTATATAATTTTGACCCGCATTCACATTTACTAGCCGAGTAACCAAAGACATGCGTTTCTTAGAGTCTGTAACATCGCACTGCATGGGTTCAGTGGTAACAGGACAGTTCGCAGAAATATGGCCCTTCTCACGGCAGCGGAAACACCTAACAGGCCCCCTACTGAGACCACCGTCCAACACTCTCGGTCTCGGAGTGCGAGCAATCCCGTGTTCCTCCCCCACAGTTTTTGGCAATTTTCCTTCACCCGTAGCCGCTGGAACAGTCTTACCGGTTCCACGAGGAGGAGGCACGGACCGGGTGCCAGTGGTTTCGTCGGGAAGTCCTTCTGCCACGGAATAACGCTCGACCAACTCCACAAGTTGATCCGCTGTCATGGGATTTCCTTGGCTTACCCACCTTCTCAACGCTGGTGGTAGTACTCTCAGGTACTTGTCCAAGACAATCCACTGGATTATTTCGGGTGTTGTCAGTACCTCGGGTTGCAGCCATTTCTTTGTCAAGCAGATCAGGTCGAACATCTGAGACCGCGCCGGTTTATCTTGCTGGTATGTCCACTGGTGTACCCTCTGTGCACGGACAGCCGTCGTTACACCCAGCCGGGCCAGGATCTCAACTTTCAGCTTCTCAAAGTCCTGAGCGACTTCCGGGTCCAAGTCATGGTAAGCTTTTTGGGCCTCGCCGGAGAGAAACGGAGCAATCAAATCGGCCCATCGTGCCTTCGGCCACTTCTCCCTCAATGCCGTCCGCTCAAACGTTGTCAGGTATGCCTCGAAGTCATCTTCTGCAGTCAACTTTTGCCAGTATCGACTCACATGGATCCTTCTGGACTCTGCTTCCGGGTCTGCCTCAGGCATGCTCACCAGGCGCTGCGCCACCTGTTGGAGAAGCTGGCGGTCTGCAACCGTCATGTCCATTAACTCCTTCAGCTGTGCGGCCATCAAGCGATTAGCTTCATGCTGTGCGGCAGTGGCCTGCTGCTGTACGGCAGTGGACTGTACTAGGGCTTTCACCACGTCTTCCATACTGTCGCCTGTGCCACGTAATTGCCCGCGTTCTCCACCACAATGTGACAAAACACTCCGGGATCGCCTTTGCTGGGGTCAAAGGTCACGTGGTTTGTTCATTGAATTCTGAGGCGACAGCAGGTTTCTTAGCAAGCTGACTTCAGGTCAGGTTTATTAACGTGAAAGTAACATAGAAAAAACAAAGCATAAAAATAAATCCTAGCCTGTCCGGCACTAACTAACAGATACGCTGCTATCTCAACAACTGGGGGGGCTTCTCCCTCCCAGCTAACAACACACAGTCCTTGAGCACAGCTCTCACTCACGTTTGTCTCACACAGACAGGCAATCTGTGTGCCCCAGGCTGACTCCGGAAACCCTCAGCTGGTCATCCTTTATTCCCGCACTCATTAACCCATCATTATCCTGAAGATACTGAGCGGCCTAATTCACATAGGACAAATACCTGGGTGAGATATACCTGCCCCCGACTACCAGACCGACATGATTCTTACAGGGGTGATAAAGGGGGGGGGGGGGTTATTTACTATTTTTTTTATTTTGATCACTGTGATAGGATCTCACAGTGACCAAAATAAAACAAGAGGAAGAATCTTCCTCTGCCGGCCGGCGGGCGCCCACCATTTTCTTACCGGAGCAAGAAGCCGGCAGCCAGCAGAAGAAGCAGGAGGACCCAGGGACACCGGTAAGTATAACAGGGTCCCCGATCCCCCTATTTCTCTGTCCTCTGATGTGCGAATGAATGACAGCGCTTTTTTTTTTTTTTTTGCGGTCACCGGTAAACAGTTAATTACTTGCGGGTCAGTTGGCGGCCAAGTCAGGGACTCTCACCACCTCACAGATCTATCAATTTTTATCTCCAATTGTAAAATTTTATACCCATACCAAAATAATGTAAAACACCTTATGGCTGCTCCAAAAATTCTCTAATTGAGCTTCTGCAAATAGAAATTGCATGGAGTGCCGGTCAAGCATGTGCACTACCACTCTTTTTTAGGCCGGTTTCACACGTCAGTGGCTCCGGTACGTGAGGTGACAGTTTCCTCACGTACCGGAGACACTGACACACGTTGACCCATTAAAATCAATGCATCTGTGCAGATGTCATTGATTTTTTGCGGACCGTGTCTCCGTGTGCCAAACACGGAGACATGTCAGTGTTCGTGGGAGCGCACGTATTACACGGACCCATTAAAGTCAATGGGTCCATATAAAACACGGACCACACAATGACCTTCTCCGTGTGCAGTCCGTGAGGCGTGCAGGAGACAGCGCTACAGTAAGCGCTGTCCCCCCACATGGTGCTGAAGCCGCGATTCATATCTTCTGTGCAGCAGCGTTTGCTGCATAGAAGATATGAATAATAGTGTTTAAAAGAAAGATCTATCTGTCCGCCGCCCTCCCACCGCCTGTGCGCCCCCCGCTGTTCTGAAAATACTCACCCGCTTCCCTCGTTGGCTGACGATGCTTCCTGTGCTGGCCGTGCCTTCTACTGTATGCGGTCACGTGGGGCCGCCGATTAGAGTCATGAATATGTGGCTCCACCTCCCATAGGGGTGGAGCCGCCTATTCATGACTGTAAATGAGCGGCCCCACGTGACCGCATACAGTAGAAGGGGCGGCCAGACCAGGAAGCAGCGACAGCCAACGAGGGACGCGGGTGAGTATTTTCAGAACAGCGGGGGAGCGCACAGGGGGTGGGAGGGCGGCGGACAGATAGATCTTTCTTTTAAACACTATTATTCATATCTTCTATGCAGCAAACGCTGCTGCACAGAAGATATGAATCGCGGCTTCAGCACGATGCAGTGTACCACACGCGTGGGTACCACACGCTCCGTGTGGTACCCACTCGGCACACGGGCGGCACACGTGTGCCGCACGTATGGCCTACGTGAGCTCACGGGCACACGGACACGGATAACTCCGGTACCGATTTTTTCCGGTACCGGAATTATCTGGACGTGTGGGACAGCCCTTAAGAGTAGTGAAAGTTCCCCATTCTGCTGATTAGTGTGGGTCCTAGCAGTCAGATTGCCCACCAATCAACAAGTTATCACATATCTTAGATGATAACTTTTATTACCTGGACAACCCCATTAAATCACTTTGCATTTCTTTCTGGCTCAGCATCAGCACTGGCAATGCAATATACCATATATTAATTAATCAATTACGGTAATCTTCCTGTCTCCTTGCTACTTTTCCAACTCTTCCCTCTGCAAACACTTTCACTGACTTCCACTTCTACAGCGAATCCATTTTAAACTACTGACAAAGATTTATAAAACTGTCCATAATAATAATAATAATCTGTCTCCTCCATATATCTCCATGCTAAGCTCCAGATACCTCCCCACACGTAATCTTCAGTTCTGTCAAGACTAGAGTTGAGCGAATATGTTCGGGCTCCCTCTTATTCGGCAAGCTATGGCTCTTACTGAATAAGCTGTATAGAGAGCTCGGCTTCCTGGATCGCGCTGCCGATCAGCTATTTGGCGCCGCAGCTGCATGTTTCACGGCTGTGTCATAGTCACAGCACATGCATGGAGAGCACATCAAGTAAGCTCTCCATGCATGTGCTGTGACAGTGACACAGCCACGACACATAAATAACACAATTTCCAGATTCATATTTGCGACAGCCATTCGTCACAACACAATCCTATTTTCTTCCTTAAATCTCCCATATCATATTCAAGAGAACCAAAGGAAGCTTTTTTCTTATAAAATTAATAAACTTTTATTTATAACAATACACATAATTTAAAAATTACTAAAAATACAAGCACATAACACAGTAATGAAAGTGCAAAAAACACAAAAGTGCAAAAAAGACACCAGAAAACTAATGAGGTACCCCGCACAAACAATTCATGTCATATATAAACGTTATTCTATTGTGAATATGGTACAGACATATTGCTCACCTACATGCCAATCTGAAGGGGAAATATCCCTATATATACACTGTTCCAAATTATTATGCAAATAATATTTCCTCATATTTTCTCTAAATTACTTATCTGAATTGCAGTCATTGTTATTTTCCAGTCATCTACTATTCTAGTATAATTGCAGTGTTTTGGAACAAACTGCCTATGAAAACAGTATCTTTTAAAAAAAAATAAACACTCAAAATGAATGTTCCAAATTATTATGCACAGCAGTGTTTTCAACCTTTTTTATTTTATTTTGAACAAAAAAATGGTCAATTGTGAAGTTATAAGCATTATCAGCTTATTACAAAATGAAATCAAACAGTTTTCAAGTGAAAACTTTATTCTAGGTGATGTTACATTTGCACATAGGACCCCTTGTTCACAAGAAGCTTCTGAACTCTCTCGTCCATTGAATTTGTCAGTTTTTGGATGGTTTCTGCTTCAATTGTTTTGCATGTGGACAGAATACCCTCCCAGAGCTGTTGCTTAGATGTGAACTGCCTACCGCCATTATAGACACTCCTTTTGATGATGCTCCAGAGGTTCTCAATGGGGTTTAGGTCAGGGGAAGATGGTGGCCACACCATAAGTTTGTACTCTTTTATGCCCATAGCAGCCAGAGATACAGATGTGTTTTTTGCAGCATGAGATGGTGCATTATTATGCATGAAAATGATCTTGCTGCGGAAAGCACGGTTCTTCCTCTTGAACCATGGCAGGAAGTGTTTTTAGAAACTCCACATGGATTATGGAGTTCATCTTTACCCCTTCAGGGATCATAAAGGGGCTGACAATCTCTCTCCCCATGATTCCAGCCCAAAACATTACTCCACCTCCTCCTTGTTGGCGCCCTAGCCGTGTTTTCATGGGGTGTCCATCAACCAGCCATCCTCCACTCCATCCATCTGGACCATCGAGCGTTGCACAGCACTCATCGGTGAACAAAACAGTTTGGAAGTCAGTCTTCATGTATCGTTTGGCCCACTGGAGCTGTTTCTGCTTGTGTGCAGTGGATAGAGGTGGGTGACAGGATGGCTTACGCATAGTGTTGAGCATTCCGATACCGCAAGTATCGGGTATCGGCCAATACTTGCGGTATCGGAATTCCGATACCGAGATCCGATACTTTTGTGGTATCGGGAATCGGAATCGGAAGTTCCCAGTGTATGGTTCCCAGGGTCTGAAGGAGAGGAAACTCTCCTTCAGGCCCTGGGATCCATATCCATGTAAAAAATAAAGAATTAAAATAAAAAATAGGGATATACTCACCCTCTGACGCGCCCTGGTAGTAATCGGCAGCCAGCTTTGCTTAAAATGAGCGCGTTCAGCACCTTCCATGACGTCACGGCTGCTCATGTGACCGCCATGCGACCAATCACAAGCCGTGACGTCATTCTCAGGGCCTAAATTCCTAGAATTCGGAATTTAGGACCTGAGAATGACGTCACGGCTTGTGATTGGTCGCGTGGCGGTCACATGAGCGGCACGCAACCAATCAGAAGCCGTAACGTCATGGAAGGCCCTAAACGCGCTCATTTTAAGCAACGGAAGCTGCCGGTTAACAGCGGTAAGGTGCAGGGGCCTCTGGACAGGTGAGTATATCAATATTTTTTATTTTAATTCTTTATTTTACACATTCATATGGATCCCAGGGCCTGAAGGAGAGTTTCCTCTCCTTCAGACCCTGGGAACCATAAGGGATACCTTCCGATACTTGAGTCCCATTGACTTGTATTGGTATCGGGTATTGGTATCGGCGAGATCCGATACTTTTCGGGTATCGGCCGATACTATCCGATACCGATACTTTCAAGTATCGGACGGTATCGCTCAACACTACTTACGCACCTCTGAAGGACCCTGCATCTTGTTGTTCTGGGGACGTTGGAGGCACCAGCAGCTTCAAAAACTTGTCTGCTGCTATGACCAGGCATTTTTGCAGCTGCTCTTTTAACCTTACGCAATTGCCTGTTGGAAAGGGTCCTGTTGTGAATTCTGCTTTTGGGTTCCCTCCGGTGGTAGGTGGTAATGCAGTTGTCCCTGGGTTGCAGTCCTGGTCAGGTGTGTCTGCTGATTGCAGTTCTGACTGGGGTATTTAGGTGTGCAGGATTCATTAGTCCTTGCCAGTTGTCAATTGTTGTTGGCAGGTGTTGGACCTCTCCTGGTTCCTCCTGTCTTTCTGCCAAATCAGCAAAGATAAGTGTCTGTTGTTTTTTTCCTGGGGCACACATGCTGTGTGCTTCACAATTCAGTGCTATTCTTTGTGTTTTCTTGTCCAGCTTAGATTATGTCAGTATTTTCTCAGTCTTGCTGGATTCTCTGGAGTGGCAGATATACATTCCATGTCTTTAGTTAGATTGTGGAACTTTTTGTATTATCTGTTGTGGATATTTTTGGAAGGGTTTTAATACTGACCGCTTAGTAATCTGTCCTATCCTTTCCTATTTAGCTAGAGTGGCCTCTTTTGCTAAATCCTGTTTTCTACCTGCGTGTGTCTATTCTTCTCCTACTCACAGTCATTATTCGTGGGGGGCTGCCTATCCTTTGGGGGTCTGCTCTGAGGCAAGATAGCATTCCTATTTCCATCTATAGGGGTATTTAGTCCTCCGGCTGTGTCGAGGTGTCTAGGGTTTGTTAGGCACACCCCACGGCTACTTCTAGTTGCGGTGTTAGTTCAGGATTTGCGGTCAGTACAGGTTCCACCGACTCCAGAGAAAGTTTTCATGCGGCTCCAAGGTCACCGGATCATAGCAGTACAACTGGCCAATAATGAGTTAAATGCATCTCAGAAGAAGAGAAGAAAGGTGTTGAACCATTTTTTTTTCTGCAGTCTGTTTTGTCTTCTCTTCCCTCTTTATTTATGGGTGGCTGAGGAGTCTTGTGCCAGCATGGATGTTCAGGAATTAGCTTCTCATGTAGACCAGCTTGCTGCTAGGGTACAGGATATTTCTGATTATATTGTTCAGACTCCTGCTTTAGAGCCGAAGATTCCTACTCCTGATTTGTTTTTTGGTGATACGTCTAAATTTTTGGGTTTTAAAAACAATTGTAAACTGTTTTTTGCTCTGAGACCGCGATCCTCCGGTGATTCCATTCAGCAGGTTCAAATTGTCATCTCCCTGCTGCATGGCGATCCACAGGATTGGGCATTTGCCCTGGAATCTGGGAATCCGGCCTTGCTTAATGTAGATTCCTTTTTTCAGGCTTTAGGATTATTATTAGTGTTGAGCGATACCGTCCGATACTTGAAAGTATCGGTATCGGATAGTATCGGCCGATACCCAAAAAGTATTGGATATCGCCGATACCCGATACCAATACAAGTCAATGGGACACCAAGTATCGGAAGGTATCCTGATGGTTCCCAGGGTCTGAAGGAGAGAAAGCTCTCCTTCAGGCCCTGGGATCCATATTACTGTGTAAAATAAAGAATTAAAATAAAAAATATTGATATACTCACCTCTCCGGAGGCCCCTGGACATCACCGCTGGTAACCGGCAGCCTTCTTTGCTTAAAAAGCGTGTTTAGGGCCTTCCATGACGTCACGGCTTCTGATTGGTTGCGTGCCGCTCATGTAACCACCACGCGACCAATCACAAGCCGTGACGTCATTCTCAGGTCCTAAATTCCGAATTCTAGGAATTTAGGACCTGAGAATTACGTCACGGCTTGTGATTGGTCGCGTGGCGGTCACATGAGCGGCACGCGACCAATCAGAAGCCGTGACGTCATGGAAGGTGCTGAACACGCTCATTTTAAGCAAAGCAGGCTGCCGGTTACCAGCGGTGATGTCCAGGGGCCTCCGGAGAGGTGAGTATATCAATATTTTTTATTTTAGTTCTTTATTTTTTACATGGATATGGATCCCAGGGCCTGAAGGAGAGTTTCCTCTCCTTCAGACCCTGGGAACCATACACTGGGAACTTCCGATTCCGATTCCCGATACCACAAAAGTATCGGATCTCGGTATCGGAATTCCGATACCGCAAGTATCGGCCGATACCCGATACTTGCGGTATCGGAATGCTCAACACTAATTATTATATGATGAACCGAATTCTGTGGATCAAGCGGAGAAAACCTTGTTGGCCCTGTCTCAGGGTCAAGAGGTGGCAGAATTGTATTGTCAGAAATTTAGAAAATGGTCTGTGTTGACTAAATGGAATGATGATGCTTTGGCGGCAATTTTCAGAAAGGGTCTTTCTGAATCCGTTAAAGATGTTATGGTGGGGTTTCCCATGCCTTCCGGTCTGAGTGATTCTATGTCTCTGGCCATTCAGATTGATCGGCGTTTGCGGGAGCGTCAAACTGTGCGCGCTGTGGCGTCGTCCTTAGAGCAACGTCCTGAGCCAATGCAGTGTGATAGGATTTTGTCTAGAACGGAACGACAAGGATTCAGACGTCAGAATAGGTTGTGTTATTATTGTGGCGACGCTTCTCATGTCATTTCAGTCTGCCCTAAGCGGACAAAAAGGATCGCTAGTTCATTTACTATCAGTACTGTACAACCTAAATTTCTGTTATCGGTGTCCTTGATCTGCTCATTGTCATCATTTTCTGTCATGGCGTTTGTGGATTCAGGCGCCGCCTTGAACTTAATGGATTTTGAGTTTGCCAGGCGTTGTGGTTTTCCCTTGCAGCCTTTGCAGAACCCTATTCCTTTAAGGGGGATTGATGCTACACCTTTGGCTAATAATAAGCCCCAGTTTTGGACACAGGTGACCATGCACATGGCGCCAGACCATCAGGAAGATTCTGAAATTCCAGAGTTTTTGTCTGATTTTCAGGATGTATTCGATGAGCCCAAGTCCAGTTCCCTTCCACCGCACAGGGACTGTGATTGTGCGATTGACTTGATTCCAGGCAGTAAGTTTCCTAAGGGCCGACTTTTCAACCTGTCTGTGCCTGAACATACCGCCATGCGGAGTTATGTTAAGGAGTCTTTGGAGAAAGGGCATATTCGGCCATCTTCTTCACCGTTGGGAGCAGGGTTTTTTTTTGTTGCTAAGAAGGATGGCTCCTTGAGACCTTGTATTGATTATCGCCTCTTGAATAAGATCACGGTCAAGTTTCAATACCCTTTACCTTTGCTTTCCGATTTGTTTGCTAGGATTAAGGGGGCTAGTTGGTTTACGAAGATTGACCTTCGGGGGGCATATAATCTTGTTCGTATTAAGCAGGGTGATGAATGGAAAACTGCGTTTAATATGCCCGAAGGCCATTTTGAATACCTTGTGATGCCATTCGGGCTCTCTAATGCTCCATCTGTTTTTCAGTCCTTCATGCACGATATCTTCCGGACTTATCTTGATAAATTCATGATTGTATATTTGGATGACATTTTAATTTTTTCCGATGATTGGGAGTCTCATGTGAAACAGGTCAGGATGGTATTTCAGATCCTTCGTGACAATGCTTTGTTTGTGAAGGGGTCTAAGTGTCTCTTTGGGGTGCAGAAGGTTTCTTTTTGGGGCTTTATTTTTTCTCCCTCATCTATGGAGATGGATCCGGTTAAGGTTCAGGCCATTCATGATTGGATTCAACCCACATCCATGAAGAGCCTTCAGAAATTTTTGGGTTTTGCAAATTTTTATCGCCGGCTCATTGCTAACTTCTCCAGCGTGGTTAAACCCTTGACTGATTTGACGAAAAAAGGCACTGATGTGGCTAATTGGTCCTCTGCGGCTGTCTCTGCCTTTCAGGAGCTTAAACGCCGATTTACTTCTGCTCCGGTGTTGCGCCAACCAGATGTTTCTCTTCCGTTTCAGGTTGAGATTGATGCTTCTGAGATTGGGTCAGAGGCCGTTTTGTCTCAGAGGGATTCTGTTGGTTCTTTGATGAAATCGTGTGCCTTCTTCTCCCGCAAGTTTTCGCCTGCTGAACGCAATTATGATGTCGGCAATCGGGAGTTGTTGGCTATGAAGTGGGCGTTTGAGGAGTGGCGACATTGGCTTGAGGGAGCTAAGCACCGTATTGTGGTCCTGACCGATCATAAGAATTTGATTTACCTCGAGTCTGCCAAACGGCTGAGTCCTAGACAGGCTCGATGGTCCTTGTTTTTTTCCCGTTTTGATTTCGTGGTTTCGTATCTTCCGGGTTCTAAGAATATTAAGGCTGATGCCCGTTCTAGGAGTTTTTTGCCTGATTCTCCTGAGGTCCTTGAACCGGTCGGCATTCTGAAAGAAGGGGTGGTCCTTTCTGCCATTTCCCCTGATTTACGGCGGGTTCTTCAGGAATTTCAGGCTGATAGACCTGACCGCTGTCCTATGGGGAAATTGTTTGTTCCTGACAGATGGACTAGTAGAGTGATTTCTGAGGTTCACTGTTCTGTGTTGGCTGGTCATCCTGGTATTTTTGGTACCAGAGATTTGGTTGGTAGGTCCTTTTGGTGGCCTTCGTTGTCACGTGATGTGCGTTCTTTTGTGCAGTCCTGTGGGACTTGTGCGCGGGCCAAGCCTTGTTGTTCCCGTGCTAGTGGGTTACTTTTGCTATTGCCGGTCCCTGAGAGGCCCTGGACGCATATTTCTATGGATTTTATTTCTGATCTTCCGGTTTCCCAGAGGATGTCGGTTATCTGGGTTGTTTGTGACCGGTTTTCTAAGATGGTTCATTTGGTGCCTTTGCCTAAATTGCCTTCCTCTTCAGAGATGGTTCCATTGTTTTTTCAGCATGTGGTTCATTTGCATGGTATTCCGGAGAATATTGTGTCCGACATAGGTTCCCAGTTTGTTTCTAGGTTTTGGCGGGCCTTTTGTGCTAGGCTGGGCATTGATTTGTCTTTTTCTTCTGCATTTCATCCTCAGACAAATGGCCAGACCGAGCGAACTAATCAGACTTTGGAGACTTATTTGAGATGCTTTGTGTCTGCCGATCAGGATGATTGGGTGGCCTTTTTGCCATTGGCCGAGTTTGCCCTTAATAATCGGGCTAGTTCGGCTACTTTGGTTTCGCCTTTTTTTTGTAATTTTGGTTTTCATCCTCGTTTTTCTTCTGGGCAGGTTGAGCCTTCTGACTGTCCTGGTGTGGATTCTGTGGTTGACAGGTTGCAGCAGATTTGGGCTCATGTGGTGGACAATTTGGTGTTGTCTCAGGAGGAGGCTCAACGTTTTGCTAACCGTCGTCGGTGTGTTGGTTCCCGGCTTCGGGTTGCGGATTTGGTTTGGTTGTCTTCCCGTCATGTTCCTATGAAGGTCTCTTCCCCTAAGTTTAAGCCTCGGTTTATTGGTCCTTTTAGGACTTCTGAGATTATTAATCCGGTGTCTTTTCGATTGGCGCTTCCGGCCTCTTTTGCTATCCATAATGTCTTCCATAGATCTTTATTGCGGAAATATGTGGTGTCCGTTGTTCCCTCTGTTGATCCTCCGGCCCCTGTTTTGGTTGATGGGGAGTTGGAGTATGTGGTTGAGAAGATTTTGGATTCTCGTTTTTCGAGGCGGAGGCTTCAGTACCTTGTCAAATGGAAGGGTTATGGCCAGGAGGATAATTCTTGGGTTTTTGCTTCTGATGTCCATGCTGCTGATCAGGTCCGTGCCTTTCATCTGGCTCGTCCTGATCGGCCTGGGGGCACTGGTGAGGGTTCGGTGACCCCTCCTCAAGGGGAGGGTACTGTTGTGAATTCTGCTTTTGGGTTCCCTCCGGTGGTAGTAGGTGGTAATGCAGTTGTCCCTGGGTTGCAGTCCTGGTCAGGTGTGTCTGCTGATTGCAGTTCTGACTGGGGTATTTAGGTGTGCAGGATTCATTAGTCCTTGCCAGTTGTCAATTGTTGTTGGGAGGTGTTGGACCTCTCCTGGTTCCTCCTGTCTTTCTGCCAAATCAGCAAAGATAAGTGTCTGGGTTTTTTTTCCTGTGGCACACATGCTGTGTGCTTCACAATTCAGTGCTATTCTTTGTGTTTTCTTGTTCAGCTTAGATTGTGTCAGTATTTTCTCAGTCTTGCTGGATTCTCTGGAGTGGCAGATATACATTCCATGTCTTTAGTTAGATTGTGGAACTTTTTGTATTATCTGTTGTGGATATTTTTGGAAGGGTTTTAATACTGACCGCCTAGTAATCTGTCCTATCCTTTCCTATTTAGCTAGAGTGGCCTCTTTTGCTAAATCCTGTTTTCTACCTGCGTGTGTCTATTCTTCTCCTACTCACAGTCATTATTCGTGGGGGGCTGCCTATCCTTTGGGGGTCTGCTCTGAGGCAAGATAGCATTCCTATTTCCATCTATAGGGGTATTTAGTCCTCCGGCTGTGTCGAGGTGTCTAGGGTTTGTTAGGCACACCCCACGGCTACTTCTAGTTGTGGTGTTAGTTCAGGATTTGCGGTCAGTACAGGTTCCACCGACTCCAGAGAAAGTTTTCATGCGGCTCCAAGGTCACCGGATCATAACAGGGTCCTCAATTTTTCCTTATCAGCACGCACAAGTGTGTGCTGGGAATCAGCTACTGTACATACTTCTTGATTGTGCGATGATCACGATGAAGTGTCTTGGTAATGTTGATTGAAGTCATGCCTTGACCTAAATACTCCACAATTTGTTGCGTCTCTGCAGCCGACACATCCTTTTTCTTTCCCATTTTGGCCAAAAATGTAGGCTGCTTAATAATGTGGAACAGCCTTCTTAAGTAGTCTTGCCTTTATTTGGACACACCTGCCAAACTAATTTGCACAGGTATCTGCAATTGCTTTCAGTGATATAAAGAGCCCTGACACACATCACCATCAATGAGTTTAAATGACAAACGAAAAAATTCTAACCTTATCACTCCTAAACTCTTTGTGCATAATAATTTGGAACACAGTGTATTTCGTAATTATACTCTATGGGTATCAATTGAGCAATTAGGTATTAGTATTGACTTGCATCTCCAGAGTACGTGCCTCCTGCTATTTTTATTACGCCCCCATTTATGTCGCCATTTTTGTATCACCTCTCTCACACTTGTGGTCTTAGTTTTAATAATTACTAATAAAGTGTTTTTTGATACGGTATTTGTTTGACCTAGTATCATCTTTTTTTGTGTTACTATGTTAACTTGATGATGGGTCTTTAAGTCCCTTAGACTATTGGTATAGATTGCTGATTTATTAAGTATTACCATGTTAGTTGACCGTATAAGTTGCTATCTGCGTAGTGTAACTGTATCGGTGTGCTGCACACGCCGACAGTTACAATAGCGTAGGTTTGGGTGGGCCCCACAGAGGAGGAGACAACAGTGTAAAACGTGGCAGAGAGATCCAGGAGAAACAGCAGGGAGTAGTGACCATTGGATTTTTCTGTTACTAGGTACTCTATATACTCGTGTATAAGCCGAGTTTTTCAACCCCTTTTTTGTCTGAAAGACCCACCTTGGCTTATACACGAGTCACGGTCTCAGTGCTGAGGTCCCCGGCGTGTCCGGAACATGTCTGCGCTCCCCTGCAGCCTCGGTAAGTGTTCCGGTGGCTGCTGACAGGGCCGCCGGTCAGCGTTGGATCCGGGACAAGTGCCAGTGTCCTGAGCAGACGGAGACACCGGTACGCTATGGAGGCCAGGTGCCTGTGCCGCCGCTTGCTCAGGATACCGGCACTTGCGATATTCACTTGTCCCCGTTCCACCGCTGCTCTGCATCTTCCGTGTCCTCTGGCTGTGACGTTCAGGTCAGAGGGCGCGATGACGTGATTAGTGCGCACCCTCTGCTTGAACAGTCACTGCAGAAAACTGGCGACACTGAGGAGCAGCGGGCAGCAACGAGAGGTGAGTTTGTCATTTTTTTTTATTGCAGCAGATGCAGCAGCGGCAGATATACAGTAATCATATCAGAATAAACTGCACTGATATGATGAGCATATCTAGGGCACATTTTAATATGGAGCATCTTATGGGGCTATAATTAACCTATATGAAGCGTTACATGGGGCAAATTTTCTATGGAGCATCTTATGGGGTCATAATCAACCTATAAGCAGCATTATATGGGGCAAATTTTCGATGGAGCATCTTATGAAGCCATAATCAACCTATAAGCTGCATTATATGGGGCAATTTTTTTATGGAGCATCTTATGGGGCCATCATTATCCTTTATGCAGCATTATATGGGGCATATTTTGTATGGAGCATCTTATGGGGCCCATCATGGACTTTATGGAGCATCTTATGGGGCCCATCATGATCTTTATGGAGCATTATATGGGGCGTATTTTGTATGGAGCATCTTATGGGGCTCCTGATTCAATATGGATATTCAAAAACATTTAACCTACTGATGTCTCAATTAATTTTACTTTCATTGGTATCTATTTTTATTTTTGAAATTTAACAGTAGCTGCTGCATTTCCCACCCTAGGCTTATACTCGAGTCAATAAGTTTTCCCATTTTTTGTGGCAAAATTAGGGGCCTCGACTTATACTCGGGTTGGGTTATACTCGAGTATATACGGTAATTAGAGACTTTAGTAAGGGCAGTTTCAGTAGAGTGTGAAGAGAGGAAACCAGATTGTGAGTGGTTGAGAAGAGCATTATCTAATAGATAGCAGATGAGAAGGGAGTGGACCAAGCAATCCAGGAGGTTAGAGATAAAATGAAGATTAGAGACAAGTCTGTAGTTAGCAGTGCAGTTCTGTACCAGGGATGGCTTTTAACCCCTTACTGACCTTCGGACGGGATAGTACGTCCGAGGTCAGCTCCCCTGCTTTGATGCAGGGCTCCGCGGTGAGCCCGCATCAAAGCCGGGACATGTCAGCTGTTTTGAACAGCTGACATGTGCCCGCAATAGCGGCGGGTGAAATCGAGATTCACCCGCCGCTATTAACTAGTTAAATGCCGCTGTCAAACGCAGACAGCGGCATTTAACTACCGCATCCGGCTGGGCGGCTGGAAATGACGTCATCGCCGACCCCCGTCACATCATCGGAGGTCGGCGATGCTTCTCCATTGTAACCATAGAGGTCCTTGAGACCTCTATGGTTACTGATCGCCAGTAGCTGTGAGCGCCACCCTGTGGTCGGCGCTCACAGCACACCTGCAATTCTGCTGCATAGCAGCGAACATCAGATCGCTGCTATGTAGCAGAGGCGATCGGGTTGCGCCAGCTTCTAGCCTCCCATGGAGGCTATTGAAGCATGGCAAAAGTTTAAAAAAAAGTTAAAAAAAATGTGAAAAAAATAAAAAAAATATAAAAGTTTAAATCACCCCCCTTTCGCCCCAATCAAAATAAATCAATAAAAAAAAATCAAACCTACACATATTTGGTATCGCCACGTTCAGAATCGCCCGATCTATCAATAAAAAAAAGCATTAACCTGATCGCTAAACGGCGTAATGAGAAAAAAAATCGAAACACCAGAATTACGTTTTATTGGTCGCCGCGACATTGCATTAAAATGCAATAACGGGCGATCAAAAGAATGTATCTGCACAGAATTGGAATCATTAAAAATGCCAGCTTGGCACGCAAAAAATAAGCCCTCAACCGACCCCAGATCATGAAAAATGGAGACGCTACGAGTTTCGGAAAATGGCGCAATTTTTATTTATTTTTTTTTTTTTAGCAAAGTTTGGAATTTTTTTTCACCACTTAGGTAAAAATTAACCTAGCCATTTTAGGTGTCTATGAACTCGTAGTGACCTGGAGAATCATAATGTCAGGTCAGTTTTAGCATTTAGTGAACCTAGCAAAAAAGCCAAGCAAAAAACAAGCGTGGGATTGCACTTTTTTTGCAATTTCACCGCACTTGGAATTTTTTTCCCGTTTTCTAGTACACGACATGGTAAAACCAATGATGTCGTTCAAAAGTACAACTTGCCCCACAAAAAAATAAGCCCTCATATGGCCAAATTGACGGAAAAATAAAAAAGTTATGGCTCTGGGAAGGAGGGGAGTGAAAAACGAACACGGAAAAAGGAAAAATTCCAAGGTCATGAAGGGGTTAAAGTAAAAGGGTTATGATGGCATGTTTGAATGAAGAAAGATACCTGAAGAAAGAGAGAGGTTAAATATTTTAGTTAGGTGGGTAGTGACAGCTTGTGAGAGGGACTGAAGGAGATGTGAGGGAATAAGGTCATTGTCGAGAAGAAGCGAGGAGTCTGTTCACTTTTTCTTCTGTGACAGGCTCAAAGATGGAAAGTGAACTTGAGGTGCGGGAGGGAAGGGGATCCACACTGTGAGGGGATTGTGCAAAAATGTCTTGATGAAAGAGAGAGAGAAAATATAAAAGAGAAAAAGATAAATTACATACTGCAAGAATGTCTCCATAGACTTTTATAATGGAACTTGTACGTCAGGGTAAATAGGCTGTATTAGTCTGTTTTTAAGAAATGTACAGTCGCTGAGCACTTCCTTGCATTAATCTATTGTTAAGCTTGCTACTATGGATATTAGTAGATAAGTGAAAACAAATGTACAATTTGTGGTGTTTTAGCAAGCAGCAAGCATAAATTAAACAAAACCACAAAACTCAGCAAATTAATGCAATGAAGATACATTTATTAGACATCATATAAGTGAAAATGAAAGCGATCACAAGTACTACACCCAAAGAGCATATACAATCCATGATTAACCAACTCAAGACCATTTTCTGCTGTTCATGACCAGACACATTTTTTCTTCTTTTTTACCTGTGAGTTTAAGAGCTCCAAAGTTATTTTGTTTTCTTTCTTTATATTTACATGGTACCTGATTTTTAGGTCATATGTAAACAATAAAGGAAATACATGTCTGGTTTTCACATTTTTAACATTTTTGAACTGCACAAAGTACCATTAAAATATTTATTATATTGCACTACTCTCTGCGTTATATATTTTCATATATATAGTAGTTTTGGGGTTTTTTTGTCAGAAGAGGGGCTTGAAAACGCTTATCCACTCAAACAGAAAAAACTTACTGGCACATCCCAATTAGTGTGAACAGGTGCTAGCCAGGCTCGGACTGGCCCACCGGAGAACCGGAGGATTCTCCGGTGGGCCCAGGCACTGACACCTGCTGTCATACTTGCCAGCAGCTGCCTAGGGCCCCCACTGCTTCAAGGGCCCCCACTGCTCCAGGGGCCCCAAGCCAGTGGCTATGAGGCCCCTGAGTCAAGGGGGTCCGCCCTGTGCCAGCCTAGCAGCAGCTGGAGACAGGATCCTGTCTCCGCTGCTAAAGAAAAATGAATATTCACGCTTCTCCACGCCTCTATGGGCGTGGAGAAGCGTGAATACCATTTTTTTTTTTATAGCGGGCAGCGTTAGCCGCAGGGTGAGGCTAACGCTGCCCGCATGTAAAGCCCCACCACCGCACTACACACACGCACCGTCCGCACCACATACACTGGCACACAGAGTCAGACACACAGCGCAGTTCACCTCCTGGCAGCAGGGAGGTGAGCTGTGCTGTGTGAGTGTGCCTGCGTGTCTGTGTGTGAGTGTGCCTGCGTGTCTGTGTGTGAGTGTGCCTGTGTCTGTGTGTGTGTGCCTGTGTCTGTGTGTCTGTATGTGAGTGTGCCTGTGTGTCTGTGTGTGAGTGTGCCTGTGTGTATGCCTGCGTGTCTGTGTGTGTGTGCCTGTGTCTGTGTGTGAGTGTGCCTGCGTGTCTGTGTGTGTGTCTGTGTGTGAGTGTGCCTGTGTCTGTGTGTGAGTGTGTCTGTTAGTGTGCCTGCGTGTCTGTGTGTGAGTGTGCCTGTGTGTGTGTGCATGCGTGAGTGTGCCTGCGTGTGTGTTGGTGGGGAAGCACAATGATATTGGTGGGGGACGCAATAGTGCAGGCGATGGGCAATGATGGCGGTGGGGGGGAGACAGTGATGGAGGAGATTGGCAATGATGGCAGTGGGGGTAGACAATGATGGAGGTGATGGGCAATGATGGTGGGGGGGCAATGATGGTGAGGGGAGGCAACGATGGAAGTGATGGGCAATGTTGGAGGTGATGGGCAATGAAGGTGAGAGGAGGCAATGATGGAGGCGATTGGGCAATGATGGTGGGGGAGGCAATGATGGAGGTGATGGGGAGGCAATGATGGAGATGATGGGCAATGATGGTGGTGGGGGAGACAATGATGGAGGTGATGGGCAATGATGGAGGTGATTAGGCAATGATGGAGGTGATGGGCAATGATGGAGGTGATGGGCAATGATGGTGGTGGGGGAGGCAATGATGGTGGCGATAAGCAATGATGGTGGGGAGGCAATGATGGAGGTGATGGGCAATGATGGCGGTGGGGGCAGGCAACGATGGAGGTGATGGGCAATGATGGTGGTGGGGGAGGCAATGATGGTAGGGGGAGGCAATGATGGAGGCAATGATGGTGGCGATAAGCAATGATGGTGGGGGAGGCAATGATGGAGGTGATGGGCAATGATGGCGGTGGGGCAGGCAATGATGGAGGTGATGGGCAATGATGGTGGTGGGGGAGGCAATGATGAAGGTGATGGGCAATGATGGTGGTGGGGGAGGCAATGATGGAGGTGATGAAATGGGCAATGATGGAGATGGTGGAATGGGCAGTGATGGGGTGGTGGGGGAGAAGAAGGCGATGGAGGTGGTGATGAGGACAATGATGGGGGTGGAGAGGGGCTGCATTATACTTTGTGAGGGGGGTTACATTATATTCTGTGGGGGGACTGCATTATTCTCAGGGGACTACATTATATTCTGGGGGCCTACATCATACTGTATGAGGGGGCTACAGTATACTTTATGGGGCTGCATTATATTCTGTGGTGGGGCTGCATTATTCTCTCAGGGGACTACATTATAATCTGGGGGGGCTCCATATTACTATATGAGGGGTCTACAGTGTACGCTATGGGGGGGCTGCATTATATTCTGTGGTGGGGCTGCATTATTCTCTCAGGGGGTGACATTATATTCTATGAGGGGGCTACCCCTCTATGATTCTACCCCAACACCTGCTACATAATTAAGACGTGTGCTACCTTATATTATACCCTGATATTAGCGTGTTTTACCACACAATTGGTGGTCTTGTATTTCTAGGTAGCTGCATAGTGGGCCCCAAGAATGATTTTCTCTGGTGGGCCCAAGGTGCTCCAGTCCGACGCTGGTGCTAGCTAGTACAAAAAGTCAATAAATCTAAGAAAAAATAGATGCACTCTGAGATGCTTAAACAAACATTAGAGGGCATTAGAGGAAATAAAATCACTTAATGACGTGGTCATTAAACCGGTGGACAAGGGGGAAAATGTGGTGATATGGCCGGTGCAGGAATATGAACAGGGGGCATTTAAACAACTGCGTAACAGAGAGACCGATACCCAGCTACCTGGAAATCCCTTAACATTCTTTAAAATTAAACTAACTTGTAATGAAGATGGCTTTTGAGAGGGGCATCATCCCCCCAAAAAACACTAGAGGGACTCCTTGTTAAATTCCCATTGATTCCTACCTTCTATCTCCTGCCCAAGGTCCACAAAGATCCTGTCTGTCCTCCGGGATGTCCGATTGTCTCTGGCATTGGTGGGCTATGCGCAGGGGCGTAACGACCGCGGTCGCAGCGGTCGCCATTGCGACCGGGCCCCGCAGGTCAGGGGCCCCGGGCCGGCAGGTCAGGGCAGGGCCGGGCTGGACATCGGGCACTTCTGGCAAATGCCAGAAGAGCCGATGCCAGTAGTGGGCCGCTGCACTGTTCCTCCCCCCCCCCCCCCGCCGCATTTAACTATACCGGCGTCTATGACACCGGTATAGTTCAATGCAATGATGGAGGAGAGCGTCACCTGACGCTCCCTCTCCCATCATTCCCCGCTCTGCCTCTGACAGTACACTGCGGGTGCGCGATGATGTCATATCATCGCGCACCTGCAGTGTCCTGGGCAGACTGCAGCCACCAGGAGCAGCGCGGGCAAAAGAAAAGGTGAGGAGAGTTTTTTTTTTTCTTTTTCACCGGACTGTGGGGCCATTATCGGGGGGGGGGGGGGGGGAGATGAGATGCGGGCTGTGCTCTATATACCCCTGTGCTGGCTGTGCTCTATATACCCCTGTGCTGGCTGTGCTCTATATACCCCTGTGCTGGCTGTGCTGCATATACCCCTGTGCGGGCTCTGCTGTATATACCCCTGTGTGGGCTCTGCTGTATATACCCCTGTGCGGGCTGTGCTCTATATACCCCTGTGCGGGCTGTGCTCTATATACCCCTGTGCGGGCTGTGCTGTATATATCCCTGTGCGGGCTCTGCTGTATATACCCCTGTGCGGGCTGTGCTGTATATAACCCTGTGCGGGCTGTGCTGTATATACCCCTGTGCGGGCTCTGCTGTATATACCCCTGTGCGGGCTCTGCTGTATATATCCCTGTGCGGGCTGTGCTGTATATATCCCTGTGCGGGCTGTGCTCTATATACCCCTGTGCGGGCTGTGCTCTATATACCCCTGTGCGGGCTCTGCTGTATATACCCCTGTGCGGGCTCTGCTGTATATACCCCTGTGCGGGCTGTGCTCTATATACCCCTGTGCGGGCTGTGCTCTATATACCCCTGTGCGGGCTGTGCTCTATATACCCCTGTGCTGGCTGTGCTCTATATACCCCTGTGCGGGCTGTGCTGTATTTACCCCTGTGCGGGCTGTGCTGTATATACCACTGTGCGGGCTGTGCTGTATATACCACTGTGCGGGCTGTGCTGTACATACCACTGTGCGGGCTGTGCTGTATATACCACTGTGCGGGCTGTGCTGGATATACCACTGTGCGGGCTGTGCTGGATATACCACTGTGCGGGCTGTGCTGGATATACCACTGTGCGGGCTGTGCTGGATATACCACTGTGCGGGCTGTGCTGGATATACCACTGTGCGGGCTGTGCTGGCACCCAACACCATGTTGCAGTGCAGGAGATTCCTGCAACAGTCCGAGGCGTATCTAGGGGAAGGGGGTGGGGGGGCGTCACGGAGGTAGGGGGGGGGGCCCCATTTGGAAGTTCGCACCGGGGCCCATAACTTTGTAGTTACGCCACTGGCTATGCGATACCACCTGCAAATACATTGAAGACTATCTGAAACCACTGGTGGAGACGCTGCCCTCCTATGTCAGGGACACTACGGACATCCTGTGGAGGCTAGATGGTCTATCCTTAGATTCTGACATGTTACTTGTAATGGCAGATGTTGAATCATTATATACTAGCATCCGGGATCACTGGTGACATTGTACACAGGACCACTGTATATAGTATAAAGTTTATAGTGTCAGTGTACAGGTAACGCACTGACTCACCAGTGACGTCGCTAGGTGAAGTCCTTCATCTTCGCTTTTCATCTTCATCCAGCACAGACCGTCGTCACTTCTTCCAGCCAGGGCTCATCTCTGCAGGAAATAACAGTTATCTAGAGCACCGTTTGCAGAACACCAGAACACATTACTTATTTTTTCCCAAATTCTAAACTACACCAGATGAAGAAAAAAAGGCGACAGTGTTGCTCTACACAGTAACAGGACCTCCCCCATTTAAAATCCTCAAAAAAATAAAATAAATACATCACTGCGGTAATAATATCCCTTAATTAGCCCCTATGGTAATAATATCCCCCATCCTGGCCCCGTGTGTCTCATTCCTGGTTCCAGCCATATCTTCTCCCATCCTGCCCCATGTGATGTCCCATCCTGCCCCATATGATCTCCCCATCCTGTCCCATCTGTCCCATGATCTTGCCCCATCTGTCTACATCGTATCCATCCTGCCCCATGATCCTGCACCTTATGTCTTCATCCTGCCCCATGCTCCTGCACCATGTGTCTCCATCCTGCCCCATGATCCGGCCCCATCTGTCTCCATCCTGCCTCATCTGTCTCCATCCTGCCCCATGATCCTGCACCATCTGTCTCCATCCTGCCCCATATTCCTGCCCCATCTGTCTCCATTTTGCACCATGTCTCCATTCTGCCCCCATGTCTCCATCCTGCCCCCGTGTCTCCAATCCTGCCCCCGTGTCTCCATTCTGCCCCGTGTCTCCATTCCGCCACTGCTCTCCATTCTGCCCCTGTCTCCCATTCTGCCCCATGTCTCCATTCTGCCCCATGTCTCCATTCTGCCCCATGTCTCCATTCTGCCCCTTGTCTCCATTCTGCCACCTGTCTCCATTCTGCCCTGTCTCCAATCCTGCCCCGTGTCTCCCATCCTGCCTCCGTGTCTCCCATCCTGCCTCCGTGTCTCCCATCCTGCCTCTGTGTCTCCAATCCTGCCCCCCGTGTCTCCAATCCTGCCCCCGTGTCTCCATTCTGCCCCTGGCAGGATGGAGACACATGGTCCATGTGTCTCCATCCTGCCGGTGAGACATATTGCGGCTTGCCGCTTTCAATAAAAATTAAAAAAACCTTTCTCCTTACCTGGTCGCGCTCCTGCGGCAATGATCTCTCCAGCCATTTCAAGCACGCACTCACCGGCGAATGACAATGACGTCAAACACCAGCAACATGCGCGCTGATGTCAGCTGCCAGCATCCGATTTGCTGGTGGCTTTAACTGTTGCCGTGCTGGCCCGCACGGCAATAGAGAAACTGCATCTTAGACGCAAGTTCAGTTACTGCATCGGCAGATTCCTGCCGCTGGGGCCCGATCAGCAGAAAAGACAGGGCCCCATATGCCAGTCAGGGCAGTAATGCCCTGACAGCGGGCCTGTTGCTTCAGCTGCATGATTTGCAGCTGTTAGACAAGCTGAACACATGCAGGGATTGCCTGTTTTTTAGGGAATCCCCACATGTATTCAGGCTGTCTAGCTACTGCAAATCATGCAGCTGCAGTGACACAAACATAATCTATGAGCACGCCCAAGATACTCAGAGAACACCCGAGCATGCTCAGAAATCTCGAGTAACGAGCACACTCGTTCATCACTATTACCTATGATAAAAAAGTAATTTCTTTCCTGGATGTAGAGCTCAGGGTACAAACAACTGGACGTATATACACAGATACAATATGTACGATAAACAGACGTCTCTGAATGTGTTATTACACGCTTCATCGGCGCTTCTGATCTCTACCATCAAGGCCATTCCAGGAGGCCAATTCCTCCGGGCTAGAAGAAGAAGCACTTCAGAAGAACCTTTTTGAAAAACAGGCTGTGGCCCTTGGGCAGAGGTTTAGGAACAGAGGATACAGTGAGAGGAGTATCAGGCAGGGATACTTGAAGGTACAAAAACACTTAGGATTGACCTGCTGTCATCTAAGAGTAAGCAACAAAAAGATGTAGGAACCCGAATTATTTCCACCTTTAACCATCAGTGGAATACTATGCATACTATCCTCAATCGGCACTGGCCCGTACTAATGACTGACCCTGTCCTGTCAAAGCACTTCCCCAAACAAGCGCTTATGATCGCACAAAGGAGCAGAAAATTTAAAGACATCCTCTGCAATAGTCACTATGTGACTAAACCTCAAAATCCTTTCAGCACAGGTAGACAAAAGACAGGCTTCTTCCCCTGCGGTGATTGCCAGGCGTGTAGGAACCATATTCAGGCAACATCTTTTACATCCTCGGACGGTCAAAAGGAGTACAGGATCAGGGCAGAGCTGCACATGTAATTTAATATACATAGGTTTGACATCTAGGGAATTATGTGTGAGGACACGTGAGCACATCACAGACATTGTAGCTGCACGTTATGCAGCTGACCCGAGTACTCTTAAAGTGATTCCACCACATTTCAGACCAAAACAGAATTGCAATCCCAATGAGCTCAAGATGTGGGGCATCGATCATATACAGTTGGGTATTAGAGGCGGGGACATTAAACGTATCCTTGCACAGAGAGAGTGCAAATGGATTTCCATTCTTGACACTATGGTGCCGGCAGGTTTAACCCCTTAACGACCACTGATACGCCTTTTAACGGCGGCAGTGAAGGGTACTTAAACCACAGCGCCTTTAATTAATGGCACTGAGGTTTAAGTGTATAAAGCCCCCCAGAGTTGGAATTTCTCTGGGGTCTCAGGTACTGGGGGTAGCTGAGACCCCACAGAACATGATGTGGGTTGTTTTTTACCGACCCCGGTGTTGCGATCGCTGTTATTAGCGGTATAACGGCGACCTAAAAAAAAAGTCCAATGAATTTCTCTCTCCTCTGATGTGATCGCACATCAGTGGAGAGAGAAATAGGGTTCCACGGTCTTCCGATCACCCCGGGTACCTCTAATGTCCCTGTATTCCCATCTGTGAAGTCCCCTGGGCCACCGGCATCTTCTTCCAGGAGGAAATGGCGGGCGCATGTGCAGTGTGCCTGCTGAGATCTGCCGGCCGGCACCCGGCAACAATAGGAAATTTTTCCTATTGGTTTATTTTGGTCACTGTGATAGACCCTATAACAGTGATCAAAATAAAAAAAACAGTAAATAAAACCCCCCTTTATCATCCCCTTAGTTAGGGAAAAATAACAAAATAAAAAATATATATTTATCTCTGTTTTTCCATTAGGGTCAGAAAGGGGCTAAAGTGAATTGGGTTAGGGTTGAGCTAAAGCTAGGGTTAGGGTTGGGCTAAAGCTAGGGTTAGATTTGGGCTAAAGCTAGGGTTAGGGTTGGGCTAAAGTGAGTTGGGCTAGAGTTAGGGTTAGGGCTAGGTTTAGGGCTAGAGTTAAGGCTAGGGTTAGGGCTAGGGTTAGGGTTAGGATTAGGGTTGGGATTACGATTAGGGTTGGGATTAGGGTTAGGGGTGTGTTAGGGTTAGGTTTGTGGTTAGGGTTGGGATTAGGTTTGGGGGTTTGTTGGGGTTATGGTTGTGGTTTAGGTTATATTAGGGTGGGTTTAGGGTTAGGGGTGTGTTGGGGTTAGTGTTGGAGTTAGAATTGGGGATTTCCATGGTTTAGGTACATCAGGGTGTCTCCAAATGCGACATTGTTTCCAGCCAGTTTTGCATTCAAAAAGTCAAACGGTGCTCCCTCCTTTCTGAGCCCTGTCATGGACCCAAACAGTGGCTTTTTCCCTCATATGGGGTATCAGCGTACTCAGGAGAAATTGCACAACAAATTTTGAAGTCCATTTTCTCCTGATACCCTTGTGAAAATAAAAGAAATTGGTTCCAAAGTAAATTTTTGGTGAAAAAAGTAAAATGTTCAATTTTTCCTTCCACATTGCTTTAGTTCTCGTGCAGCACCTGAAGGGTTAATAAACTTCTTGAATATGATTTTGCGCACCTTGAGGAGGGCAATTTTTATAATGGTGTCACTTTTGGGTATTTTCTGGTATATTGACCCCCAAAGTCACTTCAAATGCGAGGTGGTCCCTAAAAAAAAATCGTTTTGTAAATTTTGTTGGAAAAATGAGAAATCGCTGGTCAACTTTTAACCCATACAACTTCCTAACAAAGAAATATTTTGTTTCCAAAATTGTGCTGATGCAAAGTAGACATTTGGGGAATGTTATTTATTAGGTATTTTGTTTGACATCACTCTCTGATTTAAGGGCATAAAAATTCAAACTTTGAAAATTGCAAAATACTGCTACCATGCCCTCAACACAGTACGATACTCCACAGTACCCCCCACACTTCATGATACTGTCACAGAGCCTTATGATGATCACACAAATTATAATAATGCCACAAAGCCCCCAAAACGGTATATCCCAGGTGTCTCCCAAAAAAGTTTGATGCCCCCACACCTTCACAATACAGAGCCCCTACAGTCCCCTATGACTTTCCTCAGTTCCACCACACACCACAAAGCCCTACAGTGACCCCAAACACAGTATAATCCCCCAGTCACCCTCCTTCAGTATGATCCCTCCCACAACATGATGACCTGACATATAGTATGGCTCTACCTCATGCTGGGCTCCGAGGGCTTTACATTTCTCTTAACCTCATTAGTGGGATTTGGCCATTCTATGAGCCGTTTATTAAACTGACAGTCGGCTCGGAGAGCAGATATAGTGCCAGTTCCCTGCCTTCAAATGCATTTGTTGTTTCCAGACATAAATCGAAGCTCTGATCACCCACACTTCTTGGGTCAAGGAAACATATTGCAGCATGATTAGGTAAACACTCCAATAGAGCAGAAAAACAGAGGACTTTTTTTTGGGGGGGGATAGTGTGAGTGAGGGCAGTATAGAGACTGTGGTGTGTGTGTGTACAAAAGAGTATATAGATCATAAAAGATCTGTGGGGGACATATCACTGGATTATTGTATTGCTCATTTTCCTTATAACTGGGGCTGGCATCTATTTTTATGAACAATCTGGGATGCATTTACATGTGGTATGTAGATTTCTGCATATATTATCTATGTATTTATGAAAAAAATTGTTTTCATTTATATAAAATGTATACAGATGCCCTGAAAGGCCCATTAATACAAATATAATGTTGTTTCAAATTATAGTGTACTATGTTAATTCATCTGTTCATGATTCCCATTTATGCATGCAAAATATAAAATCCATAGAAACAATTGATATGCAGAAATGTAAGGATTTCCATTTTGCAAGGAAACACGGCTGCTAATGAAGGTCTTTACTTATAGACTGTCAGCATATAATCAACTCTGCATGCATGTTCTGGAAATAGTAATTATTATCACTATGACAGTCTGATAGCAGCATTACTAGAAAATAACTAACTAGAGCTGGTAATGTTAACTTCTGCATGCAACACTATGAGAAAAGTTGTCCATTCATGCACTGGTCAAATCTTTACCATACAATACAATTGTGAGTGGATGAGGCTGGTATCTAACACCACACTCTCCATCAATGCTGGTGGGTGAAATAAGTACTGAACACGTCACAGATTTTCAAACTAAAAATATTTCTAAAGTGCTATTAAGATGAAATTCTCACCAGATGTCAATAACAACCCATCCAGTCCGCACAGGCAAATAAATCATGCCATAGATGTCCATAAAGTTATTTGTAATACTGAGAACTGACACAGAGAAAAAGTATTGAACACTCTTACAGAAATTTATTAAATATGTCATACAAAAGCCTTTGTTGTTGATGACAGCTTAACTCCTTTTCGACATTGGGCGTAATAGTACACACATGTCGGATTCACCCTGTTTGGTATGGGCTCCGGTGTGAGCCTGTAAGGAGGTGGCCAGTCCCCTCAGTTGCACCCTCTCCTTCTCAGTGTGGACCCCCTTGCACTTGATGCGGTACCCGGACAGTGTACCCATTTAGTAGCAATGTCTGTATCTTTAATGCCTTGTGTATCTGTGTTAACTTGTAATGTTTCTCTTTTTCCCACATTGTATGTGCTGTGTTTGCAATGTCTGTTATTGTACTAATGCTGTTTCTGTATCCCATGTTTATACTAGTGTCAGGGAAAGCAACAGTTAAACTGGTGGGTTGGGTCAGCAACAGAGAGGCTGAACTTGCAGCCACAAGGAGAAAGGAAGCTGTTGCTTCCTTAGAACTGCCTAGGACTCTGGCCAGGGCAGACGTGTTTCACAGACAGGCACTGCCAGACCCCCAGATGGGAGAGGTCTGTTGCCCCGGGCTTCAACGACTTTAAGTTCCCGAAGACTACAGGACTGATGACTGCAGCACGGGCCCAAGAACTCTGGAAGGGCCCCCACTTCTGAAGGGTTAATCCCGGCATGTGGACTACTGTCTACCTTTGGCTGCTACAGCTGTTGTGGGTGCAGCTGCAGAGAGTTTCAGGGAAAGATCAGGATTCCAGTGTTGTACTCTTTGCTTTTTTTTCTTTTTTTTGTTCTATTCCACCCCTGTTTATTACATTTTATTTTTCCCTGTTGTACAATGGTTGCCTCCTGTACTCTAATTTACTTGGACTACCGTGGACTGCTGTGACCAGAAGTGAAGGTAATCTGTGGGGAAAAGCTGTGTGGTCCCGTTTATCTATGTGCAAGCGACCTGGAGTGCTCGCTGACAGTGTGCTCAGTGGACTCTGCCTATGTACTATACCTTTAAGTACTCGGCCACAACTACCCACCCCCCAGTGCCCTTGTTACAAGCCCGCACCTTTCTGGGCACATGACAGCTGATCTACACAGCTGACATGTGCCCACAACAGCTGCGGTTGGAATTGCGCCCGTGGTCGGCGCTCATAGCAAGTGAGCATTTCAGCTACATACAGGCAAACTGATCATCGCCTGTGGGTAGCAGAGTAGAGCAGCTTCTAGTCTCCCATGGAGACTATTGAAGCATGCAGAAAGTTTAAAAAAATGTTTTTACAAATATAAAAAAAAAATAAAAGTTCAAATCACCCACCTTCGCTACATTCAACATATAGCAATAAAAAAAATCATATATACATATGTATATTTGTTATCGCTGAGTTCAGAATCACCTGATCTATGAATATAAAAAATGAATTAAAGCGATCGCTAAATGTCGTAATGAGAAAAAAATTAAAAACAACAGAATTAATTTTTTTTGGCCGCCACTACATTGCAATAAAATGCAATAACGGGAGATCAAAACAATATATCTACACCAAAATTGTATCAATAAAAACGTCAGCTCAGCACGCAAAAAGCAAGCTGTCACACAGCTCCAGATCACGGAAAATGGAGACTGAAAATAAACAAAAAAGTTGTACTCTGCAGTGCTAATGCAGCGCCCCAGAGTCCTGGTTGCTGCAGTAATGTCGCTCTTCCACCAGGGGTAGTGATATTACGTTTGATGGTACTAAAGGAGTTCACCTTGCCAGGTATCACAAGTCACACACTACACTTCACACACCAGTCCACCAGGGGGAGCCTTGCTTCTATCTATTAGGGCACTCCTCACACACGGGTAAAACTGGTGGGTTGGATAGGAAGTTAGTCAGAAGCTGCCTGGGTTTGACCCAGAGAGGACCTGTCAGGCAGACAGGGGGAAAAGGAGGAACATCTGAGCTGCAGATAGAGGGTCCCTGTCAGGGGTGGGATCCTGGCAGAGGCCTAGCACGAGATAGATAGCTACGGAGCTGCGCCTGCCCCACGTGCGGCAGCATCCTAAGAAAGGACACGAAGAGAAGTGTATTGTGGAGAGTGAGAAACTAAGTCACAGCATAAGGAGATAATACCTGGAGGAGTTCTGCCCCGAGATCGGCAGCCTCCTTCTGAGGCGCGTAGCCGGTGGCCGGAACACCGAGGGAGTAATTGACTCTACGCATTACTTCAGAGACCGGCAGGACAGTCAATTCCAAGTTGGCTGCCCGACCTTAATACCTAAGAAGACACGGTGGCAAATTGTGGGGGTCGGGGCGTCTCTAGGGTCCCTACAAACAAGCCCCAGGCTATCCCAGTCATACGGGTTGTCCTATCCATACCATCTGGGGGACAGAGAGAGAGCGAACATCAGAAACATCTACGAAAGTTGTGAGGATTATCCCGTGGTGCTCAGGAGGGAGGTACTACAACACACAGGCGCTAGTAGGAAGGCTACTGTTTTCCACCTGGTTAAGAGAACTCTGGATATGCCTTCGGACTCTGCCTGCCCTGTGAACGGTACTCTGGACTGTGGACGCTGAAGTCTTCAGTAAAAGGTAAAGAGACTGCAACCTTTGTGTCCTCGTTATTCATTGCGCCTTACATCGTCCACCATCACCACCTACACATCTGGAAAGCCCTGTGGACATACTTCACCTGTGGGAAGGTATACCATCTAGCTGCCATTCCATCACCCCAGCGGACCCCTAAGCAGCGTCGGTCACCCTGACCGAATACCACAGGTGGCGTCACGAACACCAGACAAACTTCACCTTTAATTGGAAGCCCCTCAGAAGGGACACGGACCGGGTCGGGCCACCGTGACATCCCCAGAACCGAGAGAGATAGACCCGGTGCCGAGTACCCCATTGCCCTTAACGTGGGGGCGCTCCAAATCTTGGCGTCACGAACAGGATCTACTTAAGCCTGAAAATCAGGTCATGTGTGCCTAAGAACTGTGTCAGAACTGTATTGGAACTGTGATTTGCTTAAGGACTGTGTATTGCCATTTGCCGCCAAAACAGCCACCATTACAGCACCATGTGGCATGCAGGAGGAGTGGGGCGTGTCGTCGTGGGAGTAGCTTGGAAGAATGGCGTGAAGGTAGAGCCAGCCCCTCACAGATACTACTATGTCCGAGAGATATGCCCATCAACAAGAAAGGTCCGCCTTCTAGTCTGGGATGGTGGAGGAAGAAGGAACCGCCCTCCGGACGGGGAGGAGCAGGAATCACTGAACGCCACGAGGCAGGATTTGGTTGGCAACATGGCGAGTGGAGGTCGCCCGGAAGAGGGGGAGAAAACACGCACCAGTCCCAGCCAATGGGAGCCGAGTGGACCCTTACCAGGCCGCATGAACCAGGAGTGTCATGTTCTCAATGGCAAGAGAACATAGCATCAGCATATATAGGAACTAGCTCTTGGAAGATGGGAACTGAGCTGACCAAGAACTAAACCTAACGCACAACTAGCAGTGGCCGGGTAGCATGCCTACGTTGATTCTAGATGCCCAGCACCAGCCGGAGGACTAAATAATGCTAGCAGAGGAAAATATTAGTCCTAGCTCACCTCTAGAGAAATACCCCGAAAGGAGACAGAGGCCCCCCACATGTATTGGCGGTGAATTAAGATGAAATAACAAACGTAGTATGAAAATAGGTTTAGCAAATTTGAGGTCCACTTACTACATAGCAGAAGACAGAAAGGACACTTTCATGGTCAGCTGAAAACCCTATCAAAACACCATCCAGAAATTACTTTAAAACTCTGGCATTAACTCATAACACCAGAGTGGCAATTCCTGTTCACAAGAGCTTTCCAGACACAGTAACGAAACTACAGCTGTGAACTGGAACAAAAATGCAAAAACAAACATGGACAAGAGTCCAACTTATCTAGTAGTTGTCTAGGAGCAGGAACAAGCACAGAGAGGCTTCTGATAACATTGTTGACCGGCAAGCAACTAACAGAGCAGCAAGGTTATATAGCGACTCCCACATCTTGATGGGAACAGGTGAACAGAGAAGATGAAAACACCAGTTCAATTCCACCAGTAGCCACCGGGGGAGCCCAGAATCCAAATTCACAACAGTACCCCCCCCTCAAGGAGGGGGCACCGAACCCTCACCAGAACCACCAGGGCGATCAGGATGGGCCCTATGAAAGGCACGAACCAGATCAGAGGCATGAACATCAGATGCATTCACCCAAGAATTATCCTCCTGGCCGTATCCCTTCCACTTGACCAGATACTGGAGTCTCCGTCTGGAAACACGAGAGTCTAAGATTTTCTCCACAACGTACTCCAACTCACCCTCAACCAACACCGGAGCAGGAGGCTCAACGGAAGGCACAACCGGTACCTCATACCTGCGCAATAATGACCGATGAAAAACGTTATGAATAGAAAAGGATGCAGGGAGGTCCAAACGGAAGGAAACAGGGTTAAGAATCTCCAATATCTTATACGGGCCGATGAACCGAGGCTTAAACTTAGGAGAAGAGACCCTCATAGGGACAAAACGAGAAGACAACCACACCAAATCCCCAACACAAAGCCGAGGACCAACACGACGGTGGCGGTTGGCAAAAAGCTGAGTCTTCTCCTGGGACAACCTCAAATTGTCCACCACCTGCCCCCAGATCTGATGCAATCTCTCCACCACAGCATCCACTCCAGGACAATCCGAAGATTCCACCTGACCAGAGGAAAATCGAGGATGAAACCCCGAATTACAGAAAAACGGGGACACCAAAGTGGCAGAGCTGGCCCGATTATTGAGAGCGAACTCTGCCAATGGCAAAAAAGCAACCCAATCATCCTGGTCAGCAGACACAAAACACCTCAGATATGTCTCCAGGGTCTGATTAGTCCGCTCGGTCTGGCCATTCGTCTGAGGATGGAAAGCGGACGAAAAAGATAAATCTATGCCCATCCTAGCACAGAATGCCCGCCAAAATCTAGACACGAATTGGGTCCCTCTGTCAGAAATGATATTCTCAGGAATACCATGCAAACGAACAACATTTTGAAAAAACAGAGGAACCAACTCGGAAGAAGAAGGCAACTTGGGCAGAGGAACCAAATGGACCATCTTAGAGAAACGGTCACACACCACCCAGATGACAGACATCTTCTGAGAAACAGGCAGATCTGAAATAAAATCCATCGAGATGTGCGTCCAAGGCCTCTTAGGAATAGGCAAGGGCAACAATAATCCACTAGCCCGAGAGCAACAAGGCTTGGCCCGAGCACAAACGTCACAAGACTGCACAAAGCCTCGCACATCTCGTGACAGGGAAGGCCACCAGAAGGACCTTGCCACCAAATCCCTGGTACCAAAAATGCCAGGATGACCTGCCAACGCAGAAGAATGAACCTCAGAGATGACTCTACTGGTCCAATCATCAGGAACAAACAGTTTATCAGGTGGGCAACGATCCGGTCTATCCGCCTGAAACTCCTGCAAGGCCCGCCGCAGGTCTGGAGAAATGGCTGACAATACCACTCCATCCTTAAGGATACCTGTGGGCTCAGAGTTACCAGGCGAGTCAGGCTCAAAACTCCTAGAAAGGGCATCCGCCTTAACATTCTTAGAACCCGGTAGGTATGACACCACAAAATTAAACCGAGAGAAAAATAATGACCAGCGCGCCTGTCTAGGATTCAGGCGCCTGGCGGTCTCAAGATAAATCAAGTTTTTGTGGTCAGTCAACACCACCACCTGATGTCTGGCCCCCTCAAGCCAATGGCGCCACTCCTCAAAAGCCCACTTCATGGCCAAAAGCTCCCGATTCCCAACATCATAATTCCGCTCAGCGGGCGAAAATTTACGGGAAAAGAAGGCACAAGGCCTCATCACGGAGCAGTCAGAACTTTTCTGCGACAACACTGCCCCAGCTCCGATCTCAGAAGCGTCGACCTCAACCTGAAAAGGTAGAGCAACATCAGGCTGACGCAACACAGGGGCAGAGGAAAAACGGCGCTTAAGCTCCCGAAAGGCCTCCACAGCGTCAGGGGACCAATCAGCAACATCAGCACCCTTCTTAGTCAAATCGGTCAATGGCTTAGCAATATCCGAAAAACCAGCAATAAATCGACGATAAAAGTTAGCAAAGCCCAAAAATTTCTGAAGACTCTTAAGAGAAGAGGGCTGCGTCCAATTACAAATAGCTTGAACCTTGACAGGATCCATTTCAATGGAAGAGGGAGAAAAAATATATCCCAAAAAGGAAATCCTCTGTACCCCAAAAACACACTTAGAACCCTTCACACACAAAGAATTAGACCGCAAAACCTGGAAAACCCTCCTGACTTGCTGGACATGAGAGTCCCAGTCATCCGAAAAAATCAGAATATCATCCAGATACACAATCATAAATTTATCCAAATAATCGCGAAAAATATCATGCATAAAGGACTGGAAAACTGACGGAGCATTTGAAAGACCAAAAGGCATCACTAAATACTCAAAGTGGCCCTCGGGCGTATTAAATGCGGTTTTCCACTCATCCCCCTGCCTGATTCGCACCAAATTATACGCCCCACGAAGGTCAATCTTAGAGAACCACTTGGCCCCCTTTATGCGAGCAAACAAATCAGTCAGCAACGGCAATGGGTATTGATATTTTACAGTGATTTTATTCAAAAGCCGATAATCGATACATGGTCTCAAAGAGCCGTCTTTTTTTGACACAAAGAAAAAACCGGCTCCTAAGGGAGATGACGATGGACGAATATGTCCCTTTTCCAAGGACTCCTTTATATATTCTCGCATAGCAGCATGTTCAGGCACAGACAGATTAAATAAACGACCCTTTGGGTATTTACTACCCGGGATTAAATCTATGGCACAATCGCACTCTCGGTGCGGAGGTAATGAACCAAGCTTGGATTCTTCAAAGACGTCACGATAGTCAGACAGGAACTCAGGAATTTCAGAGGGAATAGATGATGAAATGGAAACCACAGGTACATCCCCATGAGCCCCCTTACATCCCCAGCTCAACACAGACATAGCTCTCCAGTCGAGGACTGGGTTGTGAGATTGCAGCCAAGGCAATCCTAGCACCAAATCATCATGTAGATTATACAGCACCAGAAAGCGAATAATCTCCTGGTGATCCGGATTAATACGCATAGTTACTTGTGTCCAGTATTGTGGTTTATTATTAGCCAATGGGGTGGAGTCAATCCCCTTCAGAGGAATAAGAGTCTCCAAAGGCTCTAAATCATACCCACAGCGTTTGGCAAAGGACCAATCCATAAGACTCAAAGCGGCGCCAGAGTCGACATAGGCGTCCGTGGTAATAGATGACAAAGTGCAAATCAGGGTCACAGATAGAATAAACTTAGACGGTAAGGTGCAAATGGAAACAGATTTATCAAGCTTTTTAGTGCGCTTAGAGCATGCTGATATAACATGAGTAGAATCACCACAATAGAAACACAACCCATTTTTCCGTCTAAAATTCTGCCGCTCGCTTCGGGACAGAATTCTATCACACTGCATACTCTCTGGCGACTTCTCAGTGGACACCGCCAGATGGTGCACTGGTTTGCGCTCCCGCAAACGCCTATCGATCTGAATAGCCATTGTCATGGACTCATTCAGACCCGCAGGCACAGGGAACCCCACCATAACATCCTTAATGGCATCAGAGAGACCCTCTCTGAAAGTCGCCGCCAGGGCGCACTCATTCCACTGAGTAAGCACAGACCATTTACGGAATCTTTGACAGTAAATTTCCGCTTCATCTTGCCCCTGAGATAGGGACATCAAAGTTTTTTCTGCCTGAAGCTCCAAATGAGGTTCGTCATAAAGCAACCCCAAGGCCAGAAAAAACGCATCCACATTGAGCAACGCAGGATCCCCTGGTGTCAATGAAAAAGCCCAGTCTTGAGGGTCGCCCCGGAGCAAGGAAATCACAATCCTGACCTGCTGTGCAGGGTCTCCGGCAGAGCGAAATTTCAGGGACAAAAATAATTTGCAATTATTTCGAAAATTCTGAAACCCAGATCTATTCCCCGAGAAAAATTCCGGCAAAGGAATTCTCGGCTCAGATACAGGTGCATGACAAACAAAGTCTTGCAAATTTTGTACCTTCGTGGCGAGATTATTCAAACCTGCAGTTACACTCTGAAGATCCATTACAAACAGGTGGACACAGAGCCATTCAAAGATTAGAAGGAGAAAAAAAAAAAAAAAAAAAAAAATTCTCAGCAGACTTCTTATTTCTCTCCTTTCTCAGCCAAGGATTTTAACCCTTTAGTGGGCCGGTCAAACTGTCATGTTCTCAATGGCAAGAGAACATAGCATCAGCATATATAGGAACTAGCTCTTGGAAGATGGGAACTGAGCTGACCAAGAACTAAACCTAACGCACAACTAGCAGTGGCCGGGTAGCATGCCTACGTTGATTCTAGATGCCCAGCACCAGCCGGAGGACTAAATAATGCTAGCAGAGGAAAATATTAGTCCTAGCTCACCTCTAGAGAAATACCCCTAAAGGAGACAGAGGCCCCCCACATGTATTGGCGGTGAATTAAGATGAAATAACAAACGTAGTATGAAAATAGGTTTAGCAAATTTGAGGTCCACTTACTACATAGCAGAAGACAGAAAGGACACTTTCATGGTCAGCTGAAAACCCTATCAAAACACCATCCAGAAATTACTTTAAAACTCTGGCATTAACTCATAACACCAGAGTGGCAATTCCTGTTCACAAGAGCTTTCCAGACACAGTAACGAAACTACAGCTGTGAACTGGAACAAAAATGCAAAAACAAACATGGACAAGAGTCCAACTTATCTAGTAGTTGTCTAGGAGCAGGAACAAGCACAGAGAGGCTTCTGATAACATTGTTGACCGGCAAGCAACTAACAGAGCAGCAAGGTTATATAGCGACTCCCACATCTTGATGGGAACAGGTGAACAGAGAAGATGAAAACACCAGTTCAATTCCACCAGTAGCCACCGGGGGAGCCCAGAATCCAAATTCACAACACAGGAGGTTCTCAGAGCGGAAGTGGAGGAGTTATGTCGTCAGCTCTGGAGCCTGTGTCAGCGTGCGACCGCTGCTAGTGAGAAGCAGCCATGCTACCAGCTGCCCAAACCCCAGCCTGCAGCAGAGGAAGCCGGCACCGGGGATGCTGCGGAAGCAGGTAACAGCGCCAACCCTGCCCCGGTAGCCGAAGAGTCCCTGCTAGTAGACGTGGACTCACGCCCGCCATGACCACCCAGACAAGTGTGTAGCCGCATTGAGTGCGAGAGGCCCTGGGAGACCCTAAAAACCTCCGACGTCCCGTTGCAGCCCATCAAGCAGCCTGTAAACCTCAAGTGGGAGTGGATGATGTTTAAGTGGACCCGCGCTACCACCAACCTGATCGGGTTCCTTTGAGAGGCCCAGTCGGAGGGAGAGAGTATTGAGGTCATCCACCAGCGGGACTATCGCCATCAACTACACCGGCAGGAGGAGGCGTGGGCTAGGAAGAAAGAACTCAGACGTCAGGCCGAGTGAGAGAAAGATCTTCAGGCTTAAGCCCGGGCCAGACAGATGGCTGAAGAAGACTGGGGCCCGCAACGCTATAGAACCATCACTACTTTCCGGTTGCAGGGAGGTTGGGGCTTCATAAAGGAGCCCAGCCTTGCTCTGGAAGTGTTTGTGAACAGACGGGACATGGAGGCACATCTCATTGAGGGACACCCAGGCCGGGATCTATACCCCGGTGACCACGTTCGGTACACGCGCCATTGGGGGGACAAAGGATGGTATGCCCTTCACGTTTGCAAATACAAACCGGAAGTGACCGTACCAGCATCTTACTGCTCCCCACCAGGACAGGTGGCGCTTGCACAGATCTCTCTGTGCTCAAAGTGCCTTCGGACCATTACCCCAAGGAGAACTGTGAGTACGCAGACCCCTATCCGGGGTGCAGATGCACTCTATGTGGTAACAGGTGGTGGCCAGCACCCAAAGGGACCACCTCCTGAATCGCCAGAGTAAACCTCGGAGAACCGAAAACTGTATATAGTTCTTTTAACTGTTTGTTCTTCCTTTGCTGCTCAAACCCGTTTAGGGTTAATTCTTAAAGGGATCCCTTTGTTTACCCGGGATCCCTATTGTTTCAAGTTTTTCTATTTTTCTTCTAAAGAACTGCAGAATCATGAACTGCGCATGATCAAAAAACTGCCTGTATATAGTTTGCACCTTCTTAAAGGTGCTCTCTACTGGTTTTACATAGGAGGCTTTTACAGAGACTGCCTCTTAACAGAAACTGCTGTTAATTATGCTGTAAAATAACTGCTTTGCTTCACAGACCTGAAGAAAAACCCGTTGGTGCGGCAGAATTCTGGGTCAGGATTACACGTCTTGTAGGCCACCCAAGACCAACGTTTGGGGGTACGTAACGGGTCCCTCAGATCATGTCATACTGCTTTAAACCAAATTGAAAATTAATGATGTGATTATTTGCACTACCTTTGAAAAGACTTGGATTCCCTCTTAAAGGGAATGTTCACTTGTTGCACTTAGTCAAAACATGATAGTGTTGCCTTAAGAAGTTAGATAGTAATAATGTTTTACATAGTAATAGTATGTAGTTAGAAAGCTAGTGATAAGAAATGTTTAATGATGTACTTTAAATAAAATTGAGGACAAGAGAAAGTTGGAAGAAAGATACCGTCTAGCCTGTAGTGGAGGTGAAGCCTGTTCAGCATTTCAATAAAGTGAACCCGTAGGGGTTAGTGAGTCCTCCAGGGAGCCATAGATAGATGGTTGATAGACTTTGCACTTAGAGAAAGAAAATGTTAATTTATTGTTGAGATAGCACTTAGTAGATAGAATACCTGTATGGGTAATTGGTTCTATAGATAGATAATAATTGTTTCCAATCTGCTTATTCCACAATGTAAATATGTTCTTGTTTGTAACGTTCAAATGTCCTCACCTCCCATAAAGGGAAGCACTGTTAAATTAATTTGTTTACAGCATTCCAAAAATTTTGTATGTCTTTTACTAACATGTATTGTTGTTCTTCTTTTCCCAGTTCCGGAGTACTGGATTTAACGGGGGGAGTGCAGCGCCCCGGAGTCCTGGTTGCTGCAGTAATGTCGCTCTTCCACCAGGGGGAGTGATATTACGTCTGATGGCACTAAAGGAGTTCACCTTGCCAGGTATCACAAGTCACACACTACACTTCACACTCCAGTCCACCAGGGGGAGCCTTGCTTCTATCTATTAGGGCACTCTTCACACACGGGTAAAACTGGTGGGTTGGATAGGAAGTTAGTCAAAAGCTGCCTGGGTTTGACCCAGAGAGGACCTGTCAGGCAGACAGGGGGAAAAGGAGGAACATCTGAGCTGCAGATAGAGGGTCCCTGTCAGGGGTGGGATCCTGGCAGAGGCCTAGCACGAGATAGATAGCTACGGAGCTGCGCCTGCCCCACGTGTGGCAGCATCCTAAGAAAGGACACGAAGAAAAGTGTATTGTGGAGAGTGAGAAACGAAGTCACAGCACAAGGAGATAATACCGGGAGGAGTTCTGCCCCGAGATCAGCAGCCTCCTTCTGAGGCGCGTAGCCGGTGGCCGGAACACCGAGGGAGTAATTGACTCTACGCATTACTTCAGAGACCGGCAGGACAGTCAATTCCAAGTTGGCTGCCCGACCTTAATACCTAAGAAGACACGGTGGCAAATTGTGGGGGTCGGGGCGTCTCTAGGGTCCCTACAAACAAGCCCCAGGCTATCCCAGTCATACGGGTTGTCCTATCCATACCATCTGGGGGACAGAGAGAGAGAGAACATCAGAAGCATCTACAAAAGTTGTGAGGACTATCCCGTGGTGCTCAGCAGGGAGGTACTACAACACACAGGCGCTAGTAGGAAGGCTACTGATTTCCACCTGGTTAAGAGAACTCTGGATATGCCTTCAGACCAGCCGGACTCTGCCTGCCCTGTGAACGGTACTCTGGACTGTGGACGCTGAAGTCTTCAGTAAAAGGTAAAGAGACTGCAACCTTTGTGTCCTCGTTATTCATTGCGCCTTACATCGTCCACCATCACCACCTACACATCTGGGAAGCCCTTGGGACTTACTTCACCTGTGGGAAGGTATACCATCTAGCTGCCATTCCATCACCCCAGCGGACCCCTAAGCAGCGTCGGTTACCCTGACCGAATACCACAGGTGACGTCATGAACACCAGACAAACTTCACCTTTAATTGGACGCCTCTCAGAAGGGCCACGGAACGGGTCGGACCACCGTGACATCCCCAGAACCGGAAGAGATAGACCCAGTGCCGAGTACCCCATTGCCCTTAACGTGGGGGCACTCCACTAAAGCATGTCGATATGAAATATGTTTCATATCAACATGCTTTAGCACTACAGAGTACAACTTTTTTGGTTTATTGTATATGGAGGTTGCTGCTTCTAGTTGGTACCTGTTCACACTAGCTTGGAAGTGCCAGTCAGTCTTTTGTCATCACGAAAAATAGAGATGCTACAGGTATCAGAAAATGGCGTCAATTATTTAAAACAAATTATGGATTTTTTTTCGCCACTTAAATAAAAAAGAACCTATACATTTTTGGTGTTTGTGAACTAATAATGACCTGGAGAATCATAATGGCAGGTCAGTTTTAGCATTTAGTGAACATGGTAAAAAAAAAAATGTGGAATTGCCTTTTTTTTGCAATTTTACCACACGATATTTTATGGTGTCATTCAAAAGTACAACTTGTCCCACAAAAAACAAGCCCTCACATGGCCATATTAATAAAAAAGTTATGGCTCTGGGAAGAAGGAGAGCAAAAAATGAAAACACAAAAACATAAAATGGCCCGCAGGTTAAAGGGTTAAAGATTAGTGATGAGCGAATATACCCGTTACTTGAGATTTTCCGAGCATGCTCGGGTGACCTCCGAGTATTTTTAGTGCTCGGAGATTTAGTTTTTATTGCCGCAGCTGAATGATTTACATCTGTTAGCCAGCATAAGTACATGTGGGGATTTCCTAGTAACCAGACAACCCCCACATGTACTTATGCTGGCTAACAGATGCAAATCATTCAGCTGCGGTAATAAAAGCTAAATCTCCAAGCACTAAAAAATACTTGGAGGTCACCATAGCATGCTCGGGAAATCTCGAGTAACGAGTATAATCGCTCATCACTATTAAAGATGTCTCCTGTATGGAGAAACTAGTCGCAGGCATTGCTCAGGTGTGATTTTGGCCCACTCTTCCACACAAACACTTTTCAAATCCTGAAGTTTCCTTGGGCTTCTTCTATGAACTCTGCGCTTTAGTTCCTGTCATACATTTTTATGGGATTCAGGTCAGGTGATTGGCTCAGCCATTCTAGGAGCTTTATTTTCTTTCTCTGAAATCAATTGAGTTTCCTTGACTGTGTGTTTGGGATCATTGTCTTACTGAAATGCCCACCCTTGTTTCAGCTTCATGATCCTGATATATGGCAGCAGATTATTACTTAATTTATATCAGGGTATATGGTCATTTAGTTTCTCTCTTAGGTTTTGTTTTTTAATAAGATTCTATGTACAACCCCTGGCAAAAATTATGGAATCGCCAGCCTTGGAGGATGTTCATTCAGTTCTTTAATTTTGTAGAAAAAAAGCAGATCACAGACATGGAACAAAACTAAAGTCATTTCAAATGGCAACTTTCTGGCTTTAAGAAACACTAAAAGAAATCAAGAACAAAAAAATGTGGTAGTCAGTAATGGTTACTTTTTTTTAACCAAGCATAGGGAAAAAATTATGGAATCACTCAATTCTGAGGAAAAAAATATGGAATCATGAAAAACAAACAAAAAAACACCCAAAACATCACTAGTATTTTGCTGCACCACCTCTGGCTTTTATAACATCTTGCAGTCTCTGAGGCATGGACTTAATGAGTGTCAAACAGTACTCTTCAATCAATCTGGCTCCAACTTTCTCTGATTGCTGTTGCCCGATCAGCTTTGCAGGTTGGAGCCTTGTCATGGACCATTTTCTTCAACTTCCAGCAAAGATTTTCAATTGGATTGAGATCTGGACTATTTGCAGGCCATGACGTTGGCCTTATGTGTCTTTTTTCAAGGAATGTTTTCACAGTTATTGCTCTATGGCAGGATGCATTATCATCTTGAGAAATGATTTCATCATCCCCAAACTTCCTTTCAATTGATGGGATAAGAAAAGTGTCCAAAATATCAACATAAATGTAACAACCCTGCTGGCATCACTGCATGGCCTCCCATCCTCCACCTGCATTACACTGAAACTCACTTCTCTGGGCCTTGTTGTGACTTCTCTCTACTGCCAGCTCCATGCTGTGTGCCTCATGTCTGCTGTTTGCTCTGTTCATGCTCTGTCTGTGTGCATAGGGGGGCGGCGCCGGCAACTCCTGTTTCTTATAGAGACTGTGTGCACCTTGCTAAGGTGTCCCTGGCCAATCGCCATGAGGCTTCCTGTATTTAAGACATCCCCACCCATTGGTGGGGGTCTGTGCAACTTACTCCCTCAGTCAGTTCTTAGCTGCTGAGGTGCCAGGCCCTGTCTCTGTTTCTCTTATGTCCGCCACCCAGGGGGGCGTTGTACCCTGATCTGTGTCCTGTGTTTGCCACCCAGTGGGGCTTAGTACCCTAGCTTGTGTCCTTGTGTAGCCACCCAGAGGGGCTTCATACCCTGGCCTATGTCCGCCACCCAGAGGGGCGTCATACCCTGGCGTGTGTCCATGTCTCTGTGCCTTGTCCTGTTCCTGACTTTGTCTTAGCCTAGTCCTGTTCCTGTGTCCGTTTATATCCCTGCCTTGGTTTCCTTTCCCTGCTGTGCATACTCTGTGTCTTGCTTTGCTCTGCTTTCGGCTCCGCTCTCTGCGACCTTGCTTTGCTCCTTGCTCTGCATTCTGTGACCTTGTTCTGCACTCTGTGGTTTTGCTCTCGGCTCTGCACTCTGTGTCTTGCTCTGCACTCTGACTTTGCTCTGCTCTCAGCTCTGTACTCTGTGGCTTTGCTCTCAGCTCTGCTCTCTAGCTTTGCTCTGCACTTTGCTCTGTACTCTGACTTTGTTCTGCTCTCAGCTCTGCACTCTGTGGCCCTACTCTGCTGCTCCACTCAGCTCTCACTCTGCGGCTCCACTTCTTGTGGTTCTACCTTGCTCTGCTCCTTAAGGTTCTACTCCTCCAGCTCTTGTCTCCGCCTCCTGCGTTTCTGCACTTGGCTCCACCTCCAGCTCTTGGCTCCGCCTCCTGCATTTCTGCACTTGGCTCCGCCTCCTGCTCTTGGCTCTGCCTCCTGCGTTTCCGCGCTTGGCTCCGCCTCCTGCATTTATGTTCTTGGCTCTAGCTCCTGTGCTTTCGCTCTGTATCTGCTCTTGCGGTCTTTCTCTACCTATTCTGTCTGAACAGGTTCTTACCTGTTTTACATTCCTGCCTGCAGACCGGTCCCTGCCAGTTCTTCCAGTGTACCAGCTTTGTCTGCCTGTCCTGCCAGAGAGCCAGCCGCACCTGCCTGCCTACCAGAGAGCCAGCCGTGCCCGCCTGCCTGCCAGTGTCTCTGTTGTACCCATCTGCCTGCCTGTGTCCCAGCCATGCCTGCCTGTCTGCCAGAGTGCCAGCCATGCCCGCTTGCCTGTCTATGTTCCATTCCCCGGAGGGATCAGCAGCCACAGCCAGACATCACCTTGGAATGGTACCTGGTAGCTTCCTGCCGCACAAGCCTGACCTCATCATCAGAGGCTCGAGCGAATACCAAGGAAGCTACTTAGTTACGCCCCTTCCAGGGTAGTCTGGTCTGTGGCACAGTGGGGCCACATCCCCAAACGCCTGCGCCAACCAGTCTGGGCACGAGCGTGACAATAAACTTGTGCATTTATTGAAGATGTAATGACAGCCATCTCCCCAGTGCCTTTACCTGACATGCAGCCCCATATCATCAATGACTGTGGAAATTTGCATGTTCCCTTCAGGCAGTCATCTTTATAAATCTCATTGGAATGACACCAAACAAAAGTTCCAGCATCATCACCTTGCCCAATGCAGATTCGTGATTCATCTCTGAATATGACTTTCATCCAGTCATCCACAGTCCACAATTGCTTTTCCTTAGCTCCTTGTAACCTTGTTTTTTTCTGTTTAGGTGTTAATGATGGCTTTTATTTAGCTTTTCTGTATGTAAATCCCGTTTCCTTTAGGCGGTTTCTTACAGTTCGGTCTCAGACATTGAATCCAGTTTCCATCCGTTCGTTCCTCATTTCTTTTGTTGTGCATTTCAGTGTTTTGGAGACATATTGCTTTAACTTTCCAGTCTTGACAATTTAATGTCTTCCTTGGTCTACCAGTATGTTTGCCTTTAACAACCTTCCCATGTTGTTTGTATTTGGTCCAGATTTTAGACACAGCTGACTGTGAACAACAAACCTCTTTTGCAACATTGCGTGATGATTTACCCTCTTTTGAGAGTTTGATAATCCTCTCCTTTGTTTCAATTGACATCTCTCATGTTGGAGCCATGATTCATGTCAGTCCACTTGGTGCAACAGCTCTCCAAGGTGTGATCACTCCTTTTTAGATGCAGACTAACGAGCAGATCTAATTTGATGCAGGTGTTATTTTGGGGTATGAAAATTTACAGGGTGATTCCATAATTTTTTCCTCAGAATTGAGTGATTCCATAATTTTTCCCCTATGATTGGTTAAAAAAAGTAACCATTACTGACTAACGCATTTTTTTGTTCTTGATTTCTTTTAGTGTTTCTTAAAGCCAGAAAGTTGCCATTTGAAATTTAGTTTTGTGCCATGTCTGTGATCTGCTTTTTCTCTACAAAATTAAACAACTGAATGAACATCCTCCAAGGCCTGTGATTCCATAATTTTTGCCAGGGGTTGTAGAAGGTAGGTAAGAAGAAGGAATTAGAGACAGAGCTCCTCCAGCTTCCTTCCACATATAATTTTATCAGTGGCATCTCATATCTCAGTAATATAAACATCTATCTTTACTAAATACAGATTTTACATATGAAGTGAGAATTTTGAAAATTAAAATTCAGTCCAAGAGGAGAAAGGAATGGATTTCTCTGATAAGATGTATTACAAAGTTTCTTATTTTCATGTGTACTATTAAAATTAAAACGATAGTTACACTTTAACCCCTTACTGACATATGACGATACGCTGATGCACTAGTATGTATAGCACAAGCGATCAGACGATACAGTAAAAAGTTTAAAAAGTTTTTATAAATTTTTTATATCGCTGAGTTCAATAAAGTTAGATCTATCAAAATATAAAATTATTTAGTCAGATCAGTAAACGATGTAATAAGAAAAAAATCTAAACATTGCCATGAATAAAGGATAGTATCTAAACATTCTCCAAAAGCAACATTTCCAAATTATCCAGGAGCAGTTTGTTTATGAACAATAATTTTTCCAGCATCATTGATCACCGTGTCAAAAACGTGATAACTAAGTGGCTCACTGAACAAAACATTTTGGGACTCTGGCCTGGAAATTTCCCAAATCTCAATCTCCTTGAGATCATGTGGTCAATCCTCAAAAAATGTGTGGAAAGATAAAAAACACAGAAGGTTGTGATAAACTAAAAGCATCGGTAATGCTTTTGCAGCGTTTTTGCCATGCAGATTTGTCACAGACACCTCTCCATTACTAAATCTGTGTTTTTGGACAATTCACAGCTGACATCAACTCCAAGCTCCATTATCCCAATTGCCACAGCACCAGGTCATCAGGAAGAGCTTAGGCAAATCGCCAGAATTGGAGCATCTTATATGATTCGCCACTTCTGGGGCGGCTGCAGGCTGGTATTTTTAGGATGGGAAGGGTCCAATATCCAGGGGCCTTCCCAGCCTGATAATGTCAGCTCTCAGCTGTCTGCTTTACCTTTGTTGTTTATAAAAAATGGTGAGGACCCCAAGTCGTTTTTTTCATTTATTTAATCATAAAAAGCTGTCCAATAAGCACCACAGGGTGTAATTTTATAATATGTTGGGGGATTGTGCAATTATATGTCTATATGTCTGTCTATATATCTGTCTGTCTATATGTCTGTCTGTCTATATGTCTGTATGTCTCTGTTTGTCATATCTATCTATCTACTGTATATGTATTATCTATATTTAAAGCATTCATTGATATCCAAAACCATTAGAAAAATGCATGCAAAAACAATGCAAAAACATGCGTTTTTGCCGCCACGATCTTGCCGCCAAGAAATTTATGAATCCAAATACTCAACGTGTGCACATACCCTTAGACAAGATTGGGTTGCAATAAATCAAGATTTGTACCAAAGCTGATATCCAGCATGCCAGAATCAAAAGATCTTGAAGAATGAGTGTCAAAACTCTAAATATTGAATCTTTGCATGAACTTAACTTGATATATTTGTCAATAAAAGTTTTAAAACTTTTTAAATGATTATAATTGTACTAATTTGTGTCAACCTCAAAACTTTTGGTCATGACTGTAGATACCTCAGATCACTTTCAGACATCTTGTGTTCTCCATGCCTCAACGTTCTAGAACTCTTCTACTGCCAGTGGGGCAACATACACAAAAGTTTATGTACATTGGACCAACATTCTTGTGGAAGCGCATTATTTCCAGGAACAAATAAAATTGAAATCAGCAATCTCTCTGTGTATAATGCAGAAATTTGCAGAAGATATTTGTGCTGCTGCTTGTGCTGAGATGTAGGGAGAGCAGATGTACAGGGCATGTTTAATTTGTGGTACTGTAATGCTGAGAGCCCCAGAGGCCAGGTAGCAGCCGACTGCCATAACATTGAAGACTTGGTCACAAGGGAAAGAAAACATGTTATTACAAGGACTGCAATGCTGATATATTAAAACAAGTGATAAACAGACTGGTAAAGCCAATCAAAGGAAAGAATGAGGCAAGAGAAAGAAAAAAGGTAAGTTAAGAGGATTTTGCAGTGACTGGTTAGATGCTCAGTACATTGCTTCAGTGGAATGTTTCCCCTCCCTGTACTCTGCAGCACATAACTGAGATTACTAAAAGATGCCGCTTACAACTTATGAGGATGAAATCCATGCAGCTGATATAATAAGGTAAAAGCAGTGTATCCAGTACCTAATATCCAGAGACAGACATCAGAGGAACAATATCCAACTGCAAAGACATAGCAATCATATGCTCACAAACACAATTCCAAGATACTTATTGATCTAAATTACACAAATGGCTATACTGTCTTGGAAGTAATATCACTGGGCTGTATTATTAATAGATATACTGTATATATGGCTTTTGCTTAGTAGAATGTTAGAAGCTTTTCTTGCTTACTTATATCAGTATAGCTTTGTGAGACTAAAGATGTCAACAACTGGATAACCTTCTGACACCTTTTAAACAAGGTAAGACCAAGACTCAAGTTTTTTGCATTAGTTCTACCATCTGTCATGATAGCTTCATTATTTCTAATAAATATTAAACTGAAAGAAATGGAATTATGAAAAAATACATAAAAGCTAAGGTACCAGTTTATAGATGTGGCTCTAATGACTTAGATATTATGGCGTATTGGCGCAGGAGAAGTTTCAACGCAAGGTACTGTGAGTTTTGTTAAGTCTTTTATTTCTGTACATGGGATTATGAGTTATGTTTGCTTTCAAATAGCAAAAGTATATGGTATAACCACAGGAAATGTCATAAATACTTGGTGAGACCCAATAGCATATGTTTCTATGGTCTGCCGTATCCTGGGGGTTTGTTCAAAGAGATGCCGGCCCACTCCTTAGGCCACTGACACCAATGTGCACCTACAGCAAATCATTTCTGCAGTACTCAAGTTTCCTAAGAGCACAGTGGCCTCCATAATCCTTAAATTGAAGAAGTTCCACCTGAGGAAGGTAGCAGTCCGCTGCCGTAATGTTTAGTGGTTTAATAAAAGGTTTGTTTACCACTAATCTATTGCAGTGTGCTCTATAGCCATAGCGCTCCTTAAATTAACTACATACATATTCTTTTTCCAAAAAACACATGAAGGACTCCCAGACTATGAGAAATAAGATTCTCCATTCTGATGAGATGAAGATAGACCTTTTTGGTGATAATTCTATGCGGTACGTATGGAAAAAAACAGGCACTGCTCATCACCTACCCAATACAATCAGTGAAACATGGTGGTGGCAGCATCATGCTATGGGGGTGTTTTTCAGCAGCAGAGACAGAACGACTGGTTGTCATTGAAGGAAACATGAATGCTGCCAAGTTCAGAGATATCCTGGATGAAAACCTTTTCCAGAGTGCTCTGGACCTCAGACTTGGCCGAAGATTCAGCTTCCAACAAGACAATGACCCTAAGCACACAGCTAAAATAACAAAGGAGTGGCTTCAGAAGAACTCTGTGACCATTCTTGACAGGCCCAGCCAGACCCCTGACCAAAACCCAATTGAGCATCTCTGGAGACCTGAAAAGGCTGTCCACCAACGTTCACCATCCAACTTGATGGAACTGGAGAAGATCTGGAAGGAAGAATGGCAGAGGATCCCCAAATCCAGGTGGGAAAAACTTACTGCATCATTCCCTAGAACAGAGGTGTCAAACTGCATTCCTCGAGGGCCGCCAACAGGTCATGTTTTCAGGATTTCCTTAGCATTCCACAAGGTGCTGGAATCATTCTATGCAGGTGATTAAATTATCACCTGTGCAATACAAGGAAATCCTGAAAACATGACCTGTTGGCGGCCCTCGAGGAATGCAGTTTGACACCTCTGCCCTAGAAGACTCATGGCTGTATTAGCTCAGAAGGGTGCTTCTACTCAATACTGAGCAAAGGGTCTGAATACTTATGACCATGTGATATTTCAGTTTTTCTTTTTTAATAAATTTGCAAAAATTACTACATTTCTGTTTGTTTTCAGTCAAGATGGGGTGCAGAGTGTACATTAATGAGAAAAAAATGAACTTTTTTGAATTTACCAAATGGCTGCAATGAAACAAAGAGTGAAAAATTTAAAGGGGGCGGAATATTTTCCGCACCCACTGTAAATACAGGCACATTTAATCCATTTTTCCCCATTCATTTGAATGGGTGAAAAACACTGCAAAAACACAAAGAATTGACATGTTGCAGATTTGAAAAAAATGCACTGATAGTTAAAATCCACAATGAAAAAAAAATAATGAGCATGTGCATGAGATTTGTGAAATCTCATTAATTTTGCAGGAACTGTAAACTGCAAAAATGGGGGAAAGAAAATCACACATGAATATGTGAACAAGTTCTTAGAATAAGTTGCCATGATGTGTAGTTGGAAAGTCTTTGATGTTTTACATTTTCTGCAGCATTTCCGAGCCAAGTAACTAAATTAGTGTTTTTTCAATATGTTTTTGAGAGCATTTTTTTTAGGTGTTTTTATTGTTTTTTTCACCTGTTCTTTTTTCTTCAATATGTCTTGTTTTAAATAAAACTGCATTGTTTTGGAAACTACCTGTTATTTAACTTTGACAGATTGATATAATCATGTGCATTTTTAGTGCGTTTTCGCTGCGGAAAATAAAACGCATATTTACTGCAAGAATAATTCACATGTAGTGGATTTATAAAATGCTCAACAGGTCAGTTTCCAATGCGTAAAAAGAAAGCACAGTGGGAATAAAATTTCTATAAGTCCATTCACTTTACTGGAACGCTTGTTTGGTGGATTAACATGGAGATATTGAGCTACGTATGTGGAGCGCCCCGGCAATGGGGTACTCGGTACCGGGTCCTTCGGTTCGGGGGATGTCACGGTGGCCTGACCCGGTCCGTGGCCCTTTGAGGGGCATCCAATTAAAGGTGTAGTTTGTATAATGTTCGTGACGCCACCTGTGTTGTTCGGTCAGGGTGACCGACGCTGCTTAGGGGTCCGCTGGGGTGATGTTATGGCAGCAAGATGGTATACCTTCCCACAGGTGAAGTGTATCCCCAGGGCTTCCCAGAAGTGGCGATGGTGATGGTGGATGATGTAAGGCGCAGTGAATAACGAGGACACAAGGTTGCAGTCTCTTTACCTTTTACTGGAAGCTTCAGCATCCACAGTCCAGGGTACAGACCACAGGGTAGGTAGAGTCCGGCCGGTCCGAAGGCAAATCCAGAGTCCCCTTATCCAGGTGGAAATCAGTAGCCTTCCTACTATCGCCTGTGTGTTGTAGTCCCTCCCTGCTGAGCAACTCGGTAAGGTCCTCACAACTTTCGTAGATGTTCTAGATGTCTTTCTCTCTGTCCCCCAGATGATGTGGATAGGACAAACCCGTATGACTGATGGCCTGAGGCTTGTTTATAGGGACCCTAGAGACGCCCCGACCACCACAATTTGCCACTGTGTCTTCTTAGGTATTAAGGTCGGGCAGCCAACTTGGAATTGACTGTCCTGCCGGTCTCTGAAGTAATGCGTAGAGTCAATTACTCCCTCGGTGTTCCGGCCACCGGCTACGTGCTTCAGAAGGAGGCAGCCTATTTCAGGGCAGAACTCCTCCCCGTGTTTTCTCCTTGTGCTGTGACTTCGTTTCTCACTCTCTACAATACACTTCTCTTCGTGTCCTTTCTTAGGATGCTGCCACACGTGGGGCAGGCGCAGCTCTGTAGCTTTCTGTCTCGCTAGGCCTCTGTCAGGATCCCACCCCTGACAGGGACCCTCTGTCTGCAGCTCAGATGTTCCTCCTTTTCCCCCTGTCTGCCTGACAGGTATTCACTGGGTCAAACCCAGGCAGCGTCTGACTAACTTTCTATCCAAGCCACCAGTTTTACCCTTCTGTGGGTAGTGCCCTACTAGATAGGAGCGTAGCTCCCCCTGGTGGATTGGAGTGTGAAGTGTGGTGTTTGGTTTGTGATACCTGGAAAGATGAACTCCTTTATTACCTTCAGACATAATATCACTCCCCCTGGTGGAAGAATGACATTACTGCAGCAACCAGGACTCTGGAGCACTGCAATCCCCCCCCGTTAAGTCCAGAACTCACGGGCTGGGAAAAGAAAACAACAATACATAAGCAAAAAGACATACACATTTTTGAAATGCTGTTAAACAGAATAATATAACAATGCTTCCCTTTATGGGAGGTGAGGACACTTGAACGTTGCAAAACAAAAACATATTTACATTGCCAGCTTACTTCTGTAGATTGACACACTTTCTAACTATGAAATACTATTACCCATACAGGTATACTATCTATTAACTACTAAGTGCAATTTTCAGAACGATAAATTAGCATTGTCTTTATTCAAGTGCAAGTACTGTTAAACTTCAGAGTGCAAATTAACATTTTCCTTATCTCTTACTTCTTTCTACATATGCAGGACTATCTGTCTACCCCTACGGACTCACTGCATTTCTCTTCAGTTTACTTCAATTTTACTCATTAACATTTCCTATTCCTAACTACATACTATCAGCTATGTATGAACATTATTGCTATCTAACTTCTTAAGGCAACATTATCACTTTTAAGCAAAAGTGCAACAACTAACATTCACCTTAAGAGGAGATCTCAAGTCTTTTCTGAGGTAGAGCAAACAATCACTTTGCAAGTCAATCATCAACTTGTAAAAGCAGCAAGAACTTTTCACACTGTCCTCAGGAACAGTCTCTTCGCAAAGCTCTTCTCTTGTAAAACCAGTAGAGAGCACCTTTAAGAAGGTGCAAACTATATACAGGAACAGTTTGTGAATCATTCACCGTCCATGATTTGGCAGTTCATTTAAAATAATAATAAACTTGTGCAAAACTTGAAACAGTAGGGATCATGGGTAAACAAAGGGATCCTTTTAAGAGTTAACCCTAGACGGGTTTAAGCAGCAAATGGAGAAGGAACAGTTAACTATTTACAATCCGTGGTTTCGAGGTTTATTTAAACCACTCTGGAGGTAGTACCGGCAGGGGTAGTCCCTTTGGGTATTGGCTACCGCCTGGTACTACATAAGGAGGTCCCTCGCTCCATTTGGGGGTCTGAGTACCCACTGTTTTCTGTTCGGGGACAGCTGAAGCACAAGCCATCACTGGGGCAATTCGTTAGCCACAACAATGGTAGTGGTTGCGACAGTACATGTAGTGGTCCTGATGATGGTACACGTCGGGGTAACAGTGGTTGTCTTGGTGATAGAAGTAGTCTGGACACAAGGCGGCGCCGCTGCCACAGGAGACAGTTTAGCTGATGTTTTAGTAGGATGTGCCACAACGCTTCTCTTTTTGTGCACGTTTAAGGCAAACCAGCCCTTTTCACCGAAATGTCTGGTGTAAGTAATGGTGTCTCCTGGGTAAAGGTCTCGGTCTGGGTGGCCTTCCCAGAGGTGGTACTCCACATCCCTCCTGTTCACAAAGACCTCTGCATACAGCCCTTGCTCCTTGATGAAGCCCCATCCCCCTCGGAGCTTGAAGGTTACAACTGTGCCCTGCTTACGCGGGGCCTCGTGGGTGGTGAGGTCCTTGCGGGCCTGGGCCCTAACCGCTAGGTCTCGCTGGTTATGAGCCTTACGTTGGGCCTGGTATTTCTCATCTTCCTCCTCCCACTTACGGGCAAGCTGGGTCTGATAGTCCTCCCAACTGAGAACCTCCACTGTCTCTCCCTTCTGGGTTGCGGCCCCGGGGAACCCCATAAAGTCAGACCCAGGATTCACCCAGTGGTACACAGTCCGTTCGGCGTACACCTCACCCGACAAGGTGAAAGGCGCTATCGGGGCCTTTAAGAATTGCTCCATACCCGTGGTCTGGTCCCAGGGTTCGAGGCGCTGGAGTCTATGGGTCCCGCAGGGAGGTGGCATTGTGGCAGGGCCTATCAGCAGGCCTTCCGTCACCAGGGCAGGATTGGCGTACTTACCGGCCGCAGCGGTGTCCTCCATGTCAGCTGGCTCCGCCGGTGGTGTCGTCTGGGATGGTGTCGGCAACGACTCCTGTAGCAGTGCAGGGAGTGGCGGCGGTGCCGTAGGATCCTCCGCAGGTGTTGTCTGGTATGCGGCCTTGGTGTTTACTCGCATCTGTAGGAGCTGGTCAATCAACTCCTCCATCCCGGCCTGTAGAGAGTTGGTGTCAGCGGTGGAGGCCTGGTGACCGTGCCCCTCCGGGTAGCTGGGGGAGTCTTCTGCTCCGACCCCTCGCTCTGGTTCTGGGCAGCTTTCCATGGCGTCCTCCACGTGGCTCGCCTCTTCCTGGTCCTTTTCCCGCTCTCTTCTTCTGAGGCGGTTTCGTTTTTGTTGTCTCCGCCCGCCATTGAGGATCAGGAGGCGGATCTCGGCTGCTGACAGACACGTCCTCAAGGTACAGAGATATTTAGACTGGGCGGCCATTGTTCTTCGCGCTTCTCAGTTCGTTCACGCCCACAACTCCACGCCCTTCTTCTCCTGCGCTCCTCATGGCGCTGTAATGGCAGCAGTTTTGGCGGGAATTTTGGCGGCAAATGGCAATACACAGTCTTTAAGCAAATCACAGTTGAAATACAGTTCTGGCACAGTTCTTAGGCACACATGACTCGAATTTTAGGCTTAAGTAGATCCTGTTCGTGACGCCAAGAATTTGGAGCGCCCCCACGCGCAAGGCAATGTGGTACTCGGTACTGAGTCCTTCGGTTCGGGGGATGTCACGGTGGCCTGACCCGGTCCGTGGCCCTTTGAGGGGCTTCCAATTAAAGGAGGACACAAGGTTGCAGTCTCTTTACCTTTTACTGGAGGCTTCAGCATCCACAGTCCAGGGTACAGACCACAGGGTAGGTAGAGTCCAGCTGGTCCGAAGGCAAATCCAGAGTCCCCTTATCCAGGTGGAAATCAGTAGCCTTCCTACTAATGCCTGTGTGTTGTAGTCCCTCCCTGCTGAGCAACTCGGTAAGGTCCTCACAACTTTCGTAGATGTCCTAGATGTCTTTCTCTCTGTCCCCCAGATGGTGTGGATAGGACAAACCCGTATGACTGATGGCCTGAGGCTTGTTTATAGGGACCCTAGAGATGCCCCGACCACCACAATTTGCCACTGTGTCTTCTTAGGTATTAAGGTCGGGCAGCCAACTTGGAATTGACTGTCCTGCCGGTCTCTGAAGTAATGCATAGAGTCAATTACTCCCTCGGTGTTCCGGCCACCGGCTACGCGCCTCAGAAGGAGGCAGCCTATTTCAGGGCAGAACTCCTCCCGGTGTTTTCTCCTTGTGCTGTGACTTCATTTCTCACTCTCTACAATAGACTTATCTTCGTGTCCTTTCTTAGGATGCTGCCACACGTGGGGCAGGCGCAGCTCCGTAGCTTTCTGTCTCGCTAGGCCTCTGTCAGGATCCCACCCCACAGGGACCCTCTGTCTGCAGCTCAGATGTTCCTCCTTTTCCCCCTGTCTGCCTGACAGGTACTCACTGGGTCAAACCCAGGCAGCGTCTGACTAACTTTCTATCCAAACCACCAGTTTTACCCTTCTTTGAGGGGTGCCCTACTAGATAGGAGCGTAGCTCCCCCTGGTGGATTGGAGTGTGAAGTGTGGTGTTTGGTTTGTGATACCTGGAAAGATGAACTCCTTTATTACCTTCAGACGTAATATCACTCCTCCTGGTGGAAGAATTACATTACTGCAGCAACCAGGACCCTGGGGCGCTGCACTTGTCAGTAATCTACTACTAAATTTAATGATTAGGTCTAGCCGTTCTGATCAAATGCTATTTTTTTGGCATTTGCTCATTTTATTATATTTATTTACACAAAATTGCCACTAGATTATACTGCAGTAATTTCAGGCATATAGCCTTTATTTCTATACTAGATCTGACCCTTCCTTAGACCCCATTCACACATTCATTTTTTTGTGTCCATATGCCGTCCATTTTTTAAGGGCCACAAATACGGACACATGCACCCCCATTGTATTCAATGGTTGTGCGCACATGTCAGGTTTTTCACACTGACCATGTGTCCGTGTGAAAAACCCGCAGACATCTCAGTTTTTTATGAGCAGCATGGACAAAATGTGTGCTGCACTGATGCACACAGATGACATGCGGGTGACATCTGTGTGTCATCAGTGAGACATGTACCGGCACCTGGGAAGAAGAGGTACAGTTCGCACTGATTCCAGGAGCCAGCTGCTGAAGGCAGCTCTCATCATTGTAGCTTGGTCTCCTTGATGTCAGGTGACAATAATGGGAGCTGTATTTAGCACTTGCTGTGTTCCTCCTGTGTAAAATATAGAATTGAAAAAAAAATGGAGTGGGCTTCTCTCAATTTTCATAAACAGCAGAGGGAAAGCCCACGTGTGGGGGCTGATGGTAATGATCTGGGACAAGGTTCCCAGGCTATTAATAACAGCTCACAGCTGTTTGCTTAGCCTTTCCTAGTGAATTTACGGGGCCCCCCAAAAAAATGACACAGGGTCCCCCTATTAATTCAAATCAGCCAAGGCTGAACAGCCAGCTGTGGGTTGATATTATTAGCCTGGGAAGGGGCCAAAGATATTGCCCCCCTAGGCTACCAACATCAGCCTTCAGCCACCCCAGAAACAGCGCATTTATAAGATGCACCAAATCTGGAGCTTAGCTTCGCTCTTTCCACTTGTCCTGTGGTGGTGGCAAGTGAAGTAATATTTGTGGGGTGGAGGTCAGCTTTGTATTGTCAGCTGACATCAAGCCCAGGGGTTATTAATGGAGAGGCATCTATAAGATACCCCCACTGCTGACCTCATAGTAAGTTTTGAAATAATCACAGAGCAAGAATAAAATCCTTTATTTGAAATAAAACAAAACACCATTTTTCATATTTATTTAAAAATAAAAAACTAATTTATACTCACTTTTACGCTTAATCCATTGAAGCCCATGTCCCCTGTAAAAAACAAAAATAATAAACAACCATCTTCCTCACCTGTCAGACGTGAAAATAATCCATACTGTCCCATGCCATAATCCATCTCTGCAACAACTGATTTTCAAAACGAACTGTGCCATGATGTAACCGTCCACGCTTAAAACCAAGACATAATGAACTGCTGCGAAGGCAGCTTCAGTATCGAGCGGTGACATCATAGAGTTTACCGTTTGTTACTGAAGCTGTGTTCCCACAGGCAGTTCACTGTGAGCCGGAACGATGAACTGCGGTGACCTCAATAAAGTCACCGTTAGTACCGTGTGAATTTTTGCGGACACACGGACAGCAAACAGATGCACGGATGTCATATACGTACATACGGATGGCACACGGATACAGACCACGGATCTCACCAGTACTGTTTTTCCCTGTATAGGAATCACCAGGATGTGTGGATGAGGCCTTAGACATATTGATTGCTATGCATATAGTCATGATTGTTATAACATAGCCTTTTTTCCACTGGGAAATAATTTTTCTGTGATTTCATTATTTATTTATTTGGATCATGGAAATTTGACAATGTACCTGTCTCACGTCTTTTAGGATTTTCCTTGCTTGTAGTGTGTTGTTTGTATATTCATGTTTTTTTATATTTTAAATAAAATTACATTTTATTATATTTATGGGAAGTGTTTTAGCACTCTAGCTCTCAATTCTCCCTTCTATTGGAACTGTAATATGCTGTATTTTTTGCACTGTGGAAACACGCGGCGTGAAAAGCTCACCAAATTCTCATCATGGGAACGTAGTATTAAAGGGAACCCCTCAAACCACCACCATGTATTTACTGTATATTTGATTACAGTATATTGCAAATAAACACATTTTTTTGCGGTATGCTAATTAGCGTCAGACTTGTCGACGGAACATTGGTTTCCTCAGACCTGTGGTCCCACTAATCATGCCATCATGTTCTGTGGGCGTGATAACATGATTTGCAATAACTGGTGACATCGCTGTCTCTTTGTGCATTCGCGATTTTTGTCCTTTTATGTCATCATTGCACAATGAAGCTGGTACTATGTGCACTGTGCATGTCCTGGGAACACATGGTGATGACAATACCCGGCAGGAAAATGCACTGAGTATGACTGTGCTCCCTGGACATGCGCAGTGTGCCTATGAAGCTGGGGCACAAACACACACAAAAGTTGTGTGAGATTTGCGAGGAAAGGGCGATGATGCCAACTCTTGCAAATCATGTTAACACGCCCACAGTGGAGCGATCACATAATCAGTGTTTGAAAACCAACATCCCCTCAACTAATCTGACACCAATTAGCATATCATAAATTGATATTATAAAATTGTTCTTTGCCATACACTGCAATCAAATATACAGTTCAATGGTCTTGTTAGGCAGGATATTAACACAATAGCAGCATAGTGGCTCAGTGGTTAGCACAGTTGCTTAACGGCACTGGGTTCCTAGGTTCAAATCCCACCAAGCACAACATTTACAAAAGTTTGTATGTTCTCTCCATGTTTCCGTAGGTTTCCCCTGGGTTCTCCAAAGACATACTGATAGGGAATCTAGATTGTGAGTCCCAATGGGGAGAGTGCTGATAATGTCTGCAAAGTGCTGTGGAATTAATGGCGCTATATAAGCAAAGCATAATAAGTAATAATAAACACATAGTGGTGGGGTAGCAGTCAGGTACCCTTCAAGGTCCATTTACACTCCACGATTATCGTGAATAAGGCTACTTTCAGACATAGCGCATTTTTGAGCGCTATTTTGCGGGCGCTTTTCAAAAATGCGCAATGTCATTTTCGTCTGCCGGCAAAGTGAATGAGAAATTCACTTTGCCGTTCAGACACACCGCAAAAAAACGCGGCGCTTTTGTCTGCAAACACGCCGGCGTAAAAAGAATTGACATGTCAATTCTTTACGCAGCGGCGTGTCTGCGTATCCCCCTAGGGCCCCATATTAACGTGCACACACAGCGCCTTTGTCCTGGGTGTCGGCGTCTTTGTACGGAGGGGTTGACACCCAGGACCGGACGTGACGTCGGACAGGAAGAGGGAAGCCCCCGCCCCCCAGTGAAGGTGTGTGTGTGTGTGTGTGTGTGTATGTGTGTGTGTGTATGTGTGTGTGTGTGTGTGTGTAGCGACGCTGCAGCGATAGCGACAACGATGCCGATCGCTGCAGCGTCGCTGTTTGATCGCTGGGGCCGCGCTTAGTAACCCGATGTTTACCCTGGTTACCAGCGTAAAAGTAAAAAAAACAAACAGTACATGCTCACCTGCAGCCTCTGCTTCCTGACACTGACTGAGCTCCGGCCTTAACAGCACAGCGGTGACGTCACCGCTCTGCTTTCACTTTCACTTTAGGGCCGGCGCTCAGTCACTTTGATACGTGGCACTTTGATACGTGGCACGTGGCACTGAAATATGTGGCACTGAAATATGTGGCACGTGGCACTTTGATACGTGGCACGTGTCACTTAAATACGTGGCACGTGGCACTTTGATACGTGGCACTTTGATACGTGGCACTTTGATACGTGGCACTGAAATATGTGGCACGTGGCACTTTGATACGTGGCACGTGTCACTTAAATACGTGGCACGTGGCACTTTGATACGTGGCACTTTGATACGTGGCACGTGGCACTTTGATACGTGGCACTGAAATATGTGGCACGTGGCACTTTGATACGTGGCACGTGGCACTTTGATACGTGGCACTGAAATACGTGGCACTGAAATACGTGATACGTGGCACTTAAATACGTGGCACGTGGCACTTAAATACGTGGCACGTGGCACTGAAATACGTGGCACTGAAATACGTGGCACGTGGCACTGAAATACGTGGCACTGAAATACGTGGCACTGAAATACGTGGCACGTGGCACTGAAATACGTGGCACTGAAATACGTGGCACTTAAATACGTGGCACTTAGGCTAAGTTCACATTTGCGTTGTGCGCCACATGCGTCCTTTTTTTGATTGATTTTGGACGCAGCAAAAATGCAACTTGCTGCGTCCTCTGCGTCCGGATGCGTGCGCTGCAGTGACGCATGCGGCCGGCGCAAAACGCAAGTGCGACGCATGTCCATGCGCCCCCATGTTAAATATAGGGGCGCATGACGCATGCGGCGCCCGACGCTGCGGCGCAGACCGCAAATGTGAACGTAGACTTAAATAGCTGGATAGAGCTGGATCCGCGGGCTGTGATCTGGCCTACGCTCAGCACACTGCGGAGCGCTGTCATTCAAAACACGTCCACTCATTTTGGTGTTTAGTCCCAAAATGGAGGATGGAAGAAGAAAAGGGTTGGACAAGGAAATGACATCATTTCTTTTTTTTTTCCCCCACTGCAGTTAAAGCTTTATTTGTGTCAAACACAGACAATCTGCAGAGAAAACTGCATAAAAAACCGCACTAAAAACCGCATCAAAAACCGCATCAAAAACGCACCAAAAACGCACCTGCGTTTTCTGCCAAGAGCTGCGGTTTTTGTCCTGAAAAAAAAAGGATTGAAATCAGGATCGTGTGAACATACCCTTACCGTACAGGGTTACGAGGGGGGGCGTCTGACTGACGCCTGCCCTAGTAACCTGGGGTTAGTGACAGTGGGGTTAGTAGTTAGTAAACCCCAGCTGATGTCTGTTCCGCTTGCTGAGGCGTCTTTGGCTCAAGGCCATTGCAGCTGGCAGAATCGACATGATGTTAACTCCAGTGTGTATTGTATTCTGAGTCATAAAGACAGGAAATGACCTCAATGACTCTTTTTTTTTTTCCCCTTTTTTTTTTTTTCAAACAAACTTTATTTTCAGTACACAATGCTGAAAAAAACGCAGCTGCAAAAAACGCAGCAAAAAACGCTGTGTGTGAAAGCAGCTGCGTTTTTTGCCTGCGTAAAAAAACGCAGGTAAAGCAGCAGCAAAATACGCGCGCGTAAAAATACGCAGCAAATATGCTGTGTGTGAAAGTAGCCTAAGTGTTCCTAGGAATGCTCATGTCCTGATAATCTTGCAGTGTAAACCGGCAGCCAATCAGTTGCTCATCAAGTAAAATAATGTTTTGGATTGCACAAAAGATCATCGTTCTTGGCAGCGTACTGTTTTGTGTAAGGGCGCGCAATATCTCAGGCAGTGTAAATGGACCCTTAGTCTTCTAACATGAGAATTACATACGGCCTTTGGCTTAGGGGTATCCTGACAGCTACATTACATCAGGGTGAGCACGGGGTCAACATAGACCAAGTATTTACCTATTTTAATGAGAAAAAGCATACGACTGCATTATTTCGCAGTAATGATTTATGTTATCTCCTTTGGGATATATTATGGCAGTGTTTTCATGGCATATATGAATTTTATCATTTAAATAAAATGTATTTTTTTTCTATCTTTGCGAGAAAGCATTAACAGGTTCATTTTAACCAATGTAATAAACCATTTTAACTCACAGTAAAGTGCTTTATATAATAAATACATTCTCAAAGTCTCAATATCATAATTCATCTAGACATAAAGGAAGCTTTTACCACAAGAGCCATTTAGCAATTCTACACTGCTTCCACCTAAGCATGGATAAAATGCATTTTACATCATCTATATATCTCTTAAAATATATATATATTTCTAGTATTTCAATCTCTGCTGTTATTAACAAGCGACAGAAAACTGCTTCTATTATTATTACAAAATCTGGTAAAACAAATTCAAGGTGAATTATCGACATGATGGCGTGTTTAGTTCCTCGTTGACCGTTCTTATGTTTCCTTTGCTCCCTATACCTGTTGACAATGGCTGTTTTATCTAATGGATGTAACCTGTTCTATACGCTGCACAATTCTCCCTCCTCCCCCTGAACATACAGACGCGGATGGAACAATAAAGCAATAAAACACTGAATCCCACCGAGACAGTCCGGTTTGATGTGCAAGGCTTGGCCACAACACCAAACGTTACAGCTCCGAATCAATGTCTAGGTGAATTATTTAGTAGTCTGAATCATATCATTAAATCTAAAGGGAGGTGTAAAGCAGATAGAAAGACATTCACAACGGGCACTTTAATCAGGTGAGGCTCTTAGATCGTCTTTAAAACCAAATGATGCTCATTCTCCATTTCTTCCCCTTGTCCAAGCCATATGTAATAGGAGTGTGCTCATGTATGCAGTATGGATGCGGTGCCTCGATGTCATACCACCAGCTCATGCCACGCCTTTTATTATTACGGTATGCCCTTTCGATAAAGATGAGATTCTATGTTCTCCCTATGCCTGCACTGCAGATCCCTGGATCTCTGCCCGGACAGACTGTTGTCTGGTGAATACCGGATACTGGATCCCATCACTCCATCTGTTTCTTCCGAGCTGTCTGTTTAGGCTTTAGCATATGCTGCTGATCCTGCTTCAGCACCATATCCTCCTCTCATCAGGGGCTTTGATAATTACAAATCTTGTTATCTACGGAAACAGCCTTCCTGTATTACAGCAACAGAAACTTGTATATTGGACATGTTTTTTTCCTTTCATGTAGACTAAAAATTATATAAAATATTCAATGACATGTTTTGAACAAATTTTAGAAACTTGATCCTATTTAAGACATAAATCTCAGTTGGTGAATGGTGCATAATTTAAAGGTACCATAGCTGTAGAAAAAGACATGGACCGCATATCCAACACTTATACATAGATCTATTGCAGCAAAACAAAAATTTACAAAATTGAAGATTCTTTAACATTCTTATAAGACCATATGAAGCCCACTGTTATGTATCAAGGAACCTCTTAGTGGGTACCTGGCCTTAAAGGTGTGGCGCTGTGCGCCAACCATTGCTGGTGCAAAACTACGCCAGCGGGAGAGTAATTCGGTGCCCCCCACCATATGGAAAATTAATCATTTGATGTGCACTGGTACATTACCTATAACAGGTGCGTGTGCTCTGTGTGTGTGGTCCGTGGGGCACACGTCCATATAATACACTCGTTTGATGGATGTATTTTACACTCTTATAAAGCACTATTAATTTCACAGCACTTTACAGACATCATCACCACGGTCCCCATTGGGGCTCACAATCCAGATTCCCTATCAGTATGTGTTTGGAGTGTGGGAAGAAACTGGAGAACCAGGAGGAAACCCATGCAAACATACAATATCCAAGGAGATAATGTCCTTGGCAGGATTTGAACCTAGGACCCCAGCACTTCAAAGACACAATGCTAACCACTGAGTCACCCTGCTTCCCAAATGAATGCAAGATTCTATTAATCTCTTGATGGCTATGTAAAGTTTGACACTAAGAGCCAAAACTATTTCTTTATTTTTCCTCTTTGCATGAAAGGTAGCTGTATTGGGTTTTGTTTTCTCATGGAACAAGTTGTATTTTATTCTGCCATTAATTTTTTTTTGTACAGAATTCAAAGTGATGCTATAAATCTATTGTACAGGTTGTTACATTTATGAGAATATCAAATATGTGTATCTTAATTCATGTTTTGGGAGTTGCATTTAATAAGGTTTGTTTATGTGGATTCTTTCATTGATTTTTTTTTTAGATTGCTTTTCAATTTATTTTACATTTTTGTTTTAGCCCACAAGAAAGGTTCAATTTTTAAAACTATATTTTACAATTACACAGTAACTATTAGCCTGTGTACTTACAGTACAATAGCTAAATATGCCATAACAACAGGAAATATGATGACGCTCCTGGGGTCCATCAATTGACTTTGCTCTGTATGCCCATACTAGTCCCTCATTCTATTAGTTCATCTGTTTGCTGTGCTGCAGTTAGCCTTAATAGCAGCATTCAAAAAGTTTATGGGTTGGTCTGGGATTATATTTTTTATCCATGGGGTTGCAATTGAGAAACTAACAAACAGAGCTATACTTAACCATCCGAGGTCCAGCCATGCCTTTCTGCCACCGCTCTGGTTTTTGCTCACGGACTGCAGTGGTGATGTCACCGCTCCAGCGCATGTGAACACTGGAGCCAATCACTGGTTTCAACCATTGTAGTTGGAACTAGCCAGTGAGCACAGTGATTGGCTGCAAATGTCACGTGAGCTATAGACACCATCTTACATCGCTAGCCTGTCAACAAACGGCTAGATCTCTATGGAAAAAACATCACAGCAAAAAGATACAGCCTTACCAACACCAGGTCAGGGGGCAGCACGTGTGCAAAATACTGATGCAAACAGCCACTCACAAACCTACCAATTCATGGAGGGGGTGGCTGTGTAGTATTAAACAATCAGACAAATGAAGCTTGCGTAGGGCACCAGTCACACAGGTACGTTTGATGCACAGTGTCTAGCTTACAGCCTATTGATGACTCCCATACTATTAGATCAGGCGGGCTGTCCAACACTATATAAGTGCACCCCACCAGGAAAGACACACCAATTCACCCAACCAACACTAAAGGGCCTGGCTGCATCCTGCAGAAAAAATGGAAAAAAGTGCAATAAAAAAGATGAATAATGTAGAAAATAAATACATTATATGGTGTATCGGTCGTTATTTTGGCCAAAATATGTAAGCTCGCGACTCACGTCAATGGTCCTCCTCACACTTGCGATTCCCAACACTAAAACTAAAAATGGCTAACATAAAACAAAATTTCACAAAACATCACAGAATAAAGATACAGCCTTACCAGTACCAGGTCAGATTACAAATACGCTTTGCAGGATGCAGCAGACTGCCGTCCTCTATGGACAACAATTATTTTTCCAAGGCAACCCCTTTAAATAGTGGAGATAAAAAGTTCTTTTCTCTGCTGTTAAACAGGTTGCAGATGTGTACAGCAATTATTGTCCGGCCCATCAATGCACGGATACACTATCAGTGCCTCAATGATCAGCATTACATCATGCTGCAACAACTATCCGACACTCCTGGGGGGGTTCAGGAAATGCTCAGTTACATGTGAACAAACTAGTTTATTTTAAATCCCATATCAATATGTCATAGACGCTATTGTATATATAGAATATTGCTTAAAAAAAAATCACATTCATCAAGGCAGGCGGCGGCGCCTGCGCTGTAGCATAAAACAATCTATAATATGCATGTTTTCATTTTATTTAGACATATAGTTTTGGTTGAAAAAAAAAAAGGAAGTGAGAGAGCAGCCGCAGCCTGGACTTTATCTTCATGTTCAATTCGACAGAAGGCGGAGAGAGTGACGCCAGTGCTGATTGGGCGCCGGGCTCACGTGTCATAATAACCGCACAAGAGCCCTGGGAGCGCTAGTGCCAACACTGTGGGAACAGCGGCTGCATAATAGATGGGCCAAACATTTAGATCAAGAAAGGGTTGTCATAGTAGTGGTCAACCCCTTTAATATATATATTGCTTTTCTCCGATAGAACTGGGAAGTATCCTAACATTACGATGTATTGTAAAATCGCAGCAGGACATGGGTTCAAGTGCTACATTTGCATCCCCTTTAACTTGTAAGTGGTTTGAAAAATGACCCGCCATCCTTTATTGCATTTTATTGTATTTTGCACTTTAAATTAATACTGGAGTTGGTGGTGATGCTGATGATGTTTTCGATTTCTATAACAGAACAGAAAAATAGAAATACAATGCATATGTGAACATGGCCTAAGATAGCTGAGCCTAAGAAATACTTCTTGCCGTCATATGCATCCCATAGGGTTCTTTAACCCACTCAGGACATCCGCCATACATGTACAGCGCAAGTCAAAAGCAGGTGTATGGAGCATGCTCACGTAGAGAGCTCACTCCATACTTAGCAGGTAATGTCTGTGTGTTATACAGCTATGTGTGTAACCGTCCGCCATAGTTAGCTTGTTAAACGCAGCAAACTCTGTCACCAGCATCTATAACACGCCGGCCTGTGATGTGATTGCGGGTCACCAATTGGTTGTTATGACAGCAGAGGGTCTGTTGAAAACCTCCATGCTTGTTATTATGGAGCTCCATTGCAACCATGCCTGTGGCCGGGCTTCATAAAAGACAGTCATTTCTGCTACATGCAGCAATACTGTGTTATTGCTGTATATAGCACAAGCAATCAGACGATTGAAGCTTAAAGTCCCCTAAGGGGACTAACAAGTAGAAAGTAAAAAGCAAGACAAAATGTGAAAAAAAAATCACTTTTTCCCCTAATAAAAATAAAGATAAAAAATAAAAAAAATACACATATGGTATCACCATGTTCAGAAAAGTTCGATCTGTGAAAATGTAAAAGTAATTAACCTGATCAGTAAACGGCATGAATAGAAAAAATTCAAGAACGCCAAAATGCATTTTTTTTGGTAGCTGTAATATCACAAAAAATGCTGTAGCAAGAGATCAAAATGTTATATCTGTCCCAAAATAGTATGAATTAAAACATCGTCTTGGCCTGCAAAAAATAAGCTATCACAGAGCTCCATTAACAGAAAAAGAAAAACATTAGAGATCTTGAAAAGTCGGAAAAGAACAAACCTGATTTTTTTTCACCATTAAAATAATATCAAAACTGCAAATTGCAAACAATTCATCTTTATTGCTATGGGTATGGGCCCCAACCCGTCACCCTAACTCATCCCAAAGCTGAGCTATAAGGTTTAAATCAGGTGATTGGTTAGGCGATTGCAACAGGCAAATATTTCTATTTTTGACTAAATTGGATGTGTGCTTAGGATCATTGTCTTGCTGGAATTTCCAGCACCTGCCTACTTTGGTTTTACCATGTGGCAGCATTACATTCTCCAGTATATCCTTGTACATGGTAGCATTCATGTTTCTATCAATTCTATGCAGGGGACCAATGGCAAATGCAGACAAGCAGCCCCAAACCATGACATTGCCACCACCATGTTTCACTGTAGGTGTTTGGTACCCTATGTCATTACGTTTTCCAATTGGGCGATGTATATAGTGCTTGCCATCAGTACCAAACAGATTGAACTTGCATTCATCTGGCCACCGCACCTTAGACCAATCTGACTCTTTCCATTGGCTGTGTTCTTTGGCAAACTCAAATCGGACCTTCCGGTTCTTTGCAGAGATGAAAGACTTATTGACGGGAACTCGTGCATTCAATCCTATTGCTCTTAGCCATCACACCACAGTTTGGCGACTCACTTTGACCCCATATTCATAGGACATCAGACACTGACTTTTTCTTAATAATGTGATCAACTTTGAAGGAAGTTTTCAGAGGTCGTCCACTTCTAGGTTTGTCAGCTGTTCCATATCCTTCTTTTTCTTTCTTTATTATACATGACACTTGACTCTGAGAGCAGTTGAATTCCATAGCTACCTCTTTTTGGCTTCACTTTCATAATAATAAGGTTTCTGACATCTGGTGAGAAATTTGGCTTTGTCGTAGCCATGTTTTAAACGAAAAACACACAAAGAAAAAAAAAAAATTTTTGTTAAAATTTGACTACCCATGACAAAATATGCAAAACATTTGACCCAGCAAATGTTGAAAACTTACACATAAGAGGATAAAACAATGTCAAACACAATTTTCATCCTTAAAGCTGACAACCATTTGCTTCCGGTTTACTAAAATCACCAGGAAAATGGCATCACAACAACCAGACAGAAGTGATCACACTGTTAAAAAAAAAAAAGCAAAACATTTGGTCACCACTGTATATGGGATAGTCTCTTAGGCTACGTTCACACGATCAGGATTTCCATCCTTTTTTTTTCCTGCCCGTTTTTGGAAAACGGCAGCTAAATTCCGCAGTGAATTTGAGCTGCGTTTTCTGATCCTTTTTCTTCAGCGTTTTCCACTGCGGGTTTCCAATAGCAGTTTCCTATTGGAGCTGCTGGAAAACCGGTGCGGAATCCGCTGAAAGAATTGACATGCTACTTCTTTTTTCCGCTGGAAAATCCGCGCGGATTTTCCAGCGGAAAAACGGATCGTTAGCACAGCGGTTTTGGTTTTCCATTGGGTTACATTGTACTGTAACCAACATGGAAAACTGATCCGGATCCGCAGCTGAAAATCCGCTACGGATCCGGATCAAAATCCGGATCGTGTGAACGTAGCCATAGGGTAGAAAAACCACCGAAGTTGATTTTCTTAGATAGCTCCATGTGGTAAGTACAAGTGGAGCACTTGGCCGACCAAGCTAGTGCCTGTTGCCATTGGTTGTACATATGAAGGAAACTCCTAAATCGTGTTCCCATTTCACCATAGATGATAATTTTCTTAATGCAATGGGAGAGTTTAGCATATTATATGAAATGGAGGCGAGCACAGTGGCGCAGTGGTTAGCACAGCAGCCTTGCAGCGCTGGAGTCCTGGGTTCTAATCCCACTCAGGACAACATCTGCAAAGAGTTTGTATGTTCTCCCCGTGTTTGTGTGGGTTTCCTCTGGGTACTCCGGTTCCCTCCCACATTCCAAAGACATATTGATAGGGAATTTAGATTGTGGCTCCATCAGGGACAGTGATGATAATGTGTGCAAAATTGTAAAGCGCTGCGGAATATGTTAGCGCTATATAAATAAAAGATTAATCCTGTTTTTGGATACAAAATACAACCCTCGCCAGCTTTAACTTTATTGAATATTGAAATAATTAATCTACCATATGATACCAGGTGGATTTGCTCCTATATTTTGATTGCTGCCAGACATTCCCTTGCATCCAAATGGAAGTTAAGGCCCCGTCACACTTGCAGCGCCCCAGAGTCCTGGTCGTTGCAGTACTGTGGCTCCACCACTATGAGGAGCTATGGTGCGTCTGATGGCACTGAAGGAGTTCATCGGATCAGGTATCACAGACACCAATACATTTCACAGTCGGGCCTCCGGGGGGAGCTAAGGGTTCTATTCACTAGGCCACTCCCCACCATAGTGGGTAAACTGGGGGTCAGGCAGGAAGTTAGAGGAGAAAGCTGACTGGGTTGGAACCAGGCAACACCTTGTGGCAGAGGGTGTTGTGGGGGAAGATACAGTAGGGTCTCTGTCAGGGGTGGGATCCTGACAGAGGCTTGGCAACTTGAACGAACGTAACGGGACCGCGCCTGCTCCGGGTAGCAGCGGTGCCCAAGGAAGGAATAGAAGCGAGATAGATTGTGCTGAGTGAGAAACGAGATCACGCAAAAGGAGAAATACCAGTAGGAGTCGTGCTGTGAGACCGAAGCAACATCCTACTGAGGTGCACTACCGGTGGCCGGAACGCCGAGGGAGTATCATAACATTCAGCTTCAAGCAATACTCCAAACAGCGGCAGGACAGTCAGTCTAAGGCGGGCTGTCTAACTTTAATCACCTATGCAGTCTTGGGGGGGGCAACTTGTGGAGAGGGGCGACTCTAGGGTCCCGGAAGAGCTCCGAGCCTACCCGTCAAACGGGTGCCGTCCCAACCAGAACACCAGGGAGGGACGGAGGATTAGCAGAACATCATCTAATCGAGTTGTGAGGGAACTTAAGAAACAGACACAACAGTTGTGGGGACTTTCTGTAAGCACAGCAGGGAAGGACCACAACACATAGCGCTAGAAGGAAGGCACAGATTTCCACCTGCTAAGAGAACTCTGGAGGTGCCATTGGACCGGCCGGACTTGCGCAGCCTGGTAATCCGAATTCCGGACTGAGGACCCAGAGACCTTCAGTAAAGAGGTAAAGAGACTGCAACCTGGTGTCCTCGTTATTTACTGCACCGCACCACCACAGCATCACCACCACCATCATCTACCCACCTCATTCACTGTGCGCCCCTCGGCAGGGTCACGGACCGGGGCCTAGCCACCGTGACAACCCCAGAGCAGAGACTCAGAGGCCCGGTACCGGGTACCCCTCGGCCCTGCGGCGGTGGGGGCGCTACAAACTTGGCGTGACGAACAGGATCTACTGAAGCCTGAAGAATCAGGTCATGTGTGCCTTGGGACTGAGATTTATTGTGCTAGGACTGTATTATGTTGCAAAGACTGTGCTATGACATTCCCCGCCAAAATCGTCGCCATTATAGTACTATGTGGCGCGCAGGGAACATGGGGCGTGTCATCGTGGGCGTAGCTTGGAAGAGCGGCGCGAAGATGGAGCCCACCCCTCACAGATACTACTATGTTCAGAAAATATGCCCATCAAGGAGAAGGGCCCGCCTCCTAGTGTGGGATGGCGGAGGAGAGAAAGGCCGTCCTCCGGACGGGGAGGAGCAAGAGCCTCTGGGTGCCACGAGGCAGAATCCGATTGGCAGCATGGAGCGCGGAAGTCACCCCGGAGAGGGAGAGGAGACCCGTACCAGGCCCCGCCAATGGGAGCCGACAGAGTTTGTACCAGGCTGCGCTAATCAGGAGATCCTCGGGACAGAGGTGGAGGAGCTGTGCCGGCAGTTCCGGAGTCTCTGTCAGCGAGCAACCATCCCTAGTGAGGAGCCGCACCCACACCGGGCATCGATCCCGCAGCCAACCACAGAGGAGACCGGCACCGGAGATGCGGCGGAAGCAGGTAACGGCGTCAACCAGGACATGGCGATTGCAGAGCCCCTGCTGGTGGATGTAGATTCGCCCCCACCACGACCACCCGGACGGGTGTGTAGCCGCATTGAGTGCGAGAGGCCCTGGGAAACCCTGCAGACAGCTGATAGCCCCCTGCGACCCATCAAGCAGCCCCCGCAGCTCCAGGGAGAATGGGTAACTTTCAAGTGGACCCGCGCGGCCACCACCAACCTGATGGGGTTTCCAGGGGATGCCCAGGAGGAAGGGGAGAGTATTGAGGTCATCCGCCAGAGGGAATACCGCCAGCAGCTGCGCCAACAAGAAGAGGAGTGGGCCCGCAAGAAAGTGCTCCGACGTCAGGCTGAGCGGGAGAAGGACCTCCAAATCAAAGCCCAGGTCAGGCAGGCCGCTGAGGAGAACTGGGGCCCGCAGCGCCATGGCGTGATCAGCACCTTCCGGCTGCAGGGAGGTTGGGGCTTCATTAAGGAGCCCGGTCTTGCTTTGGAAGTGTTTGTCAACCGGTGGGATGTAGAGGCGCACCTCATTGAGGGACACCCAGGCCGGGATCTCTACCCGGGAGACCGAGTCCGGTACACTCGCCACTGGGGAGATAAGGGGTGGTATGCCCTGCACGTGCGCAGATACAAGCCAGAAGTGACAGTACCATCCTCTGATGATTCACTGAGACCAGCGGTCATTGCCCCAATCTCCCTGTGTGCCAAATGTTTACGGACCATCACTCCAAGGAGAACCGTGAGTACCCAGACCCCAATCCGGGGTGCAGACGCCCTTTATGTGGTGGCGGGAGGAGGGCGGTGCTCACGGAAGCCACCCCCAGACTTGGAAGAATAAACCTCGATACACTGAGCAATGTAAATAGTTGTTGTTTTACTGTTTTGCTGCTAAAACCCGTCCAGGGTTAACTCTTAAGGGGATCCTTCTGTTGACCCGGGATCCCTATTGTTTTGTTTTGGTTGTTTTTCCAAAGTTTTTGCACAAGTTTTTAGTTGAAAAGAACTGCTGAAATCATGAACAGTGCATGATACAAACTTTTTGTACATAGTTTGCACCTTATTAAAGGTGCTCCCTACTGGTTTTACTTAAAGAAGGACTCTTTGTGAAGATACCACACTGGAACCTTTGCTGAGTACGGACTGGTAGCTTGAGAAGATATGCTACCTCATAGAGACTTGTTCCCCTCTTAAAGGGGATGTTCATCTGTTGCACTTGAATGGTGATATTGCTTTAAGATAGATAGCAATAATGTTTGATGAAAGAAAGTGATGATAATGTTTATATGAGAAAGTTTTATATATCCAACCAGTTAATTGTAAAGAAATGCTGATGATGTTCTCTGAAAAGAAAAAGTAAAAGATAGAAGAAGGATGCAGTGGGCCCGTAGGGGTAGACGTGGTGTCCAGCATGCATGTTAGTGAGAAAGATAATGAGAAGGCTTAATGTTCAATAAAAGAAACTGTTTTAGATAATGTTGATAGATAGTGGGATAGAAGGTGAACCCTGAGTCCTCCTAGGAGCCATATAGAAATGGCTCAGTGCTCTTAAACTGAAAGTAATGTTATGTTCTATACTGTGTATAGTAGTTGAAAAGGCAGTAGGCCCGGGCTGAACGGGGCGGTCCTGCATAGAAAGGAGAGGCAGTAGGTCTGGTGCCGTTAGGACAGGCGGTCCTGCAGATTTTAAGAAGGAGAATGGAAAAGTTAAATTACCTTATAATGTGATTATAAGAAGGTCTTTAGTGGATACAGAGTGTATGTCCTTAAAGGCAATGTTAAATTATTGTTCAAAAATTTTGCACTTAGTAGAATACCCGGTTGGGTAAGAAAAGTTATTTATAGCATGTTGCTATGATATTTAACCAAGTTTGTAACGTTCAAGTGTCCTCACCTCCCATAAAGGGAAGCTCTGTTCAAATATGCTTATTGTTATTGCACTCAACAAAATTGTATGTCTTTTTGCTAACTTGTATTGTTGTTTTCTTCTCAGTCCCGGAGTACTGTGTTTAACCAGGGGGGAGTGCAGCGCCCCAGAGTCCTGGTCGTTGCAGTACTGTGGCTCCACCACTATGGGGAGCTATGGTGCGTCTGATGGCACTGAAGGAGTTCATCGGATCAGGTATCACAGACACCAATACATTTCACAGTCGGGCCTCCGGGGGGACCTAAGGGTTCTATTCACTAGGCCACTCCCCACCATAGTGGGTAAACTGGGGGTCAGGCAGGAAGTTAGAGGAGAAAGCTGACTGGGTTGGAACCAGGCAACACCTTGTGGCAGAGGGTGTTGTGGGGGAAGATACAGTAGGGTCTCTGTCAGGGGTGGGATCCTGACAGAGGCTTGGCAACCTGAACGAACGTAACGGGACCGCGCCTGCTCCGGGTAGCGGCGGTGCCCAAGGAAGGAATAGAAGCGAGATAGATTGTGCTGAGTGAGAAACGAGATCACGCAAAAGGAGAAATACCAGTAGGAGTCGTGCTGTGAGACCGAAGCAACATCCTACTGAGGCGCACTACCAGTGGCCGGAACGCCGAGGGAGTATCATAACATTCAGCTTCAAGCAATACTCCAAACAGCGGCAGGACAGTCAGTCTAAGGCGGGCTGTCTAACTTTAATCACCTATGCAGTCTTGGGGGGCAACTTGTGGAGAGGGGCGACTCTAGGGTCCCGGAAGAGCTCCGAGCCTACCCGTCAAATGGGTGCCGTCCCAACCAGAACACCAGGGAAGGACGGAGGATTAGCAGAACATCATCTAATCGAGTTGTGAGGGAACTTAAGAAACAGACACAACAGTTGTGGGGACTTTCTGTAAGCACAGCAGGGAAGGACCACAACACATAGCGCTAGAAGGAAGGCACAGATTTCCACCTGCTAAGAGAACTCTGGAGGTGCCATTGGACCGGCCGGACTTGCGCAGCCTGGTAATCCGGATTCCGGACTGAGGACCCAGAGACCTTCAGTAAAGAGGTAAAGAGACTGCAACCTGGTGTCCTCGTTATTTACTGCACCGCACCACCACAGCATCTCCGCCACCATCATCTACCCACCTCATTCACTGTGCGCCCCTCGGCAGGGTCACGGACCGGGGCCTAGCCACCGTGACAACCCCAGAGCAGAGACTCAGAGGCCCGGTACCGGGTACCCCTCGGCCCTGCGGCGGTGGGGGCGCTACACACTTAGCGATACAGACGATGCCGATCACTGCAGCGTCGCTGTTTAGTCGCTGTGTGGTCGCTGGAGAGCTGTCACACAGACAGCTCTCCAGCGACCAACGATGCCGAGGTCCCCGGGTAACCAGGGTAAACATCGGGTTGCTAAGCGCAGGGCCGTGCTTAGTAACCCGATGTTTACCCTGGTTACCAGTGTAAAATGTAAAATAACAAACAGTACATACTCACCTTCGTGTCCCCCGGCATCCGCTTCCTGCACTGTGTGAACGCCGGCCCTACCAGCAGAGCGGTGACGTCACCGCTGTGCTCTGCTTTCACTTTACGGCCGGCAGTCAGTCAGTGCGGGAAGCAGACGGTAAGGGACCTGACGGACACCGGAATGTGAGTATGTAGTGTTTTTTTTTTTTTACATTTACGATGGTAACCAGGGTAAACATCGGGTTACTAAGCGTGGCCCTGCGCTTAGTAACCCGATGTTTACCCTGGTTACCAGTGAAGACATCGCTGAATCCGTGTCACACACACCGATTCAGCGATGTCAGCGGGACCTCAACGATCAAAAAAAGGTCCAGGCCATTCCGACACGACCAGCGATCTCACAGCAGGGGCCTGGTCGCTGCTACGTGTCACACATAGCGAGATCGCTACTGAGGTCGCTGTTGCGTCACAAAACTTGTGACTCAGCAGCGATCTCGCTAGCGATCTCGCTTAGTGTGACGGGGGCTTTAGTCTACCTGCCGTCCATTAAGGAGTTGTGTGAAAAGATAAGCCTATACCAACAATACGAACTCTTACTCACACGTGATGCATCGCACCGGGTTACTGTGGAAAAACGCTGGTTCCACTTCTGTATTCATCGCCCATTCCTGGTTTTGGCTTACAAATACTGAGGTAAAATACTGACTAAATACTGAATGTGTGCACGTGGCCTTTATGTGTTGGTAGTATGAGAACATTAGCGCAAAATCATTTAATCATTTTACATGGCCATAACAAAGGCAATCTTGAATTATACTGAATCTTTTGGTGGCCGTCTTGGAATATGTGCCTAAAATCTGGGGTCCCAAGTCATGAAACTGTTAAAATAACACTCTGGGTTGCCCACTAAGTAGCCCATTTTGTGCCAATGACCTGTTTTCGGTGGGTATTCCCAAAATATTACTTTTTCCCCTATCCATAGGATATAGGTGATAGCTTTCTTTGTCAGTCCTGCATGCAATGAATGGCGCTGCTCCACTCCGCTCCATTCAAGAATTCAAAATGGGGTTCTGCAGGGGCCGACTCTCGGGATCCAGAGCCTTGTTCTCGGGATCTATAGGGGTCCCAGCTACGTTATCCCTTGTCCTATGGATAGGGGATAACTTGCTATTTTGGAAATAACCCTTTAAACGAAGTTCCACATAGTTATTGAGGCACCAATAAACAGTAATATATTCTAGTAAATAACAAACCAATAAATAAGAAGCCATCTCCATCAGGGTGGCATCATGCTCGTCTGAGAATGCTGAATTTAAGGCAAAGCTCTTGATAAATTCTACAGGTTAACTTTATTAACCCCTCCCTCCCTGGCTATGGACCGCATCTGCAGCCTGTATAAGGCGTGTTAAGGCAATGAGGCGGTTAATGAGGCATCTTCATCCCAGCATTTGGCTACTGCAGAAGTGGGTCAGCACGGTTGCTATGGAGACGCTTTAGCAACCCATCTTGCAGGCGCTCCCTCAGTATCTCTCCAGAAACCCTTCAAGATTAAGAGCTCCTTGTGCTTCCGACTCCTTCCTTCTGTCTCTCACTGCCTTGGTACTGCCCTGCTCCATGCTGCAGCCCTCCTTCCATGCCCACAGCAGCCTCTTGTCTGGTCGCTGGGGAAAGGGAGGGAAACAGGCAAAGTTGGGGCATCTGCTTGTATTTTTCTTCAGCCAGTTCTTCTCCACGCCTCCTTGGCACCAAGACTCTGCTTGCCAGCTGGTAAGAAGCGTGGCTGCAAAATGCCATGTCTGCTGTATGGTCTGTCTGCAAACACTGCACCTCTGTTATTTATGTGTTGTGTGTGCATGTGTATATATGTCTATGTGTACTATATATGTGTGTGTGTATATGTCTATGTATACTATATATGTGTGTGTGTGTGTGTATGTCTATGTATACTATATATGTGTGTGTGTGTGTATGTCTATGTATACTATATATGTGTGTGTGTGTGTATGTCTATGTATACTATATATGTGTGTGTGTGTGTCTATGTATACTATATATGTGTGTGTGTATATGTCTATGTATACTATATATGTGTGTGTGTGTGTATGTCTATGTATACTATATATGTGTGTGTGTGTGTATGTCTATGTATACTATATATGTGTGTGTGTATGTCTATGTATACTATATATGTGTGTGTGTATATGTCTATGTATACTATATATGTGTGTGTGTGTGTATGTCTATGTATACTATATATGTGTGTGTGTGTATGTCTATGTATACTATATATGTGTGTGTGTATGTCTATGTATACTATATATGTGTGTGTGTATATGTCTATGTATACTATATATGTGTGTGTGTGTGTGTGTGTGTGTGTGTATGTCTATGTATACTATATATGTGTGTGTGTATATGTCTATGTGTACTATATATGTGTGTGTGTATATGTCTATGTATACTATATATGTGTGTGTGTATATGTCTATGTGTACTATATATGTGTGTGTGTATGTCTATGTATACTATATATGTGTGTGTGTATATGTCTATGTATACTATATATGTGTGTGTGTGTGTATGTCTATGTATACTATATATGTGTGTGTGTGTGTATGTCTATGTATACTATATATGTGTGTGTGTATGTCTATGTATACTATATATGTGTGTGTGTATATGTCTATGTATACTATATATGTGTGTGTGTGTGTGTGTGTGTGTGTGTATGTCTATGTATACTATATATGTGTGTGTGTATATGTCTATGTGTACTATATATGTGTGTGTGTATATGTCTATGTATACTATATATGTGTGTGTGTATATGTCTATGTGTACTATATATGTGTGTGTGTGTATATGTCTATGTGTACTATATATGTGTGTGTGTATATGTCTATGTATACTATATATGTGTGTGTGTATATGTCTATGTGTACTATATATGTGTGTGTGTGTATATGTCTATGTGTACTATATATGTGTGTGTGTATATGTCTATGTGTACTATATATGTGTGTGTGTATATGTCTATGTATACTATATATGTGTGTGTGTATATGTCTATGTATACTATATATGTGTGTGTATATGTCTATGTGTACTATATATGTGTGTGTGTGTATGTCTATGTATACTATATGTGTGTGCATGTTTATATATGTCTATGTGTTTGTGTGTGTGTATATGTCTATGTATATATACTGCTTGTGTGTGTTTATATGTTTATGTATGTATACTATATTTGTAATATGTCTATGTATATACACTGTGTGTGTATGTGTGTGCTTGTGTATATATGTCTATGTGTGTGTTTGTATATGTCTATGATTACTATATATATGTGTGTATGTATACTATAGGTATGTGTGTATATGTGTGTGTATGTGTAATATAACTATGTATATATACTGTATGTGTGTGTTTATATGTTTATGTATGTATACTATATGTGTAATATGTCTGTGTATATACACTGTGTGTATGTGTGTGCTTGTGTATATATGTCTATGTGTTTGTATATGTCTATGTATACTGTATATGTGTGTATGTATACTATATGTATGTGTGTATATGTGTGTGTATGTGTAATATATCTATGTATATATACTGTATGTGTGTTTATGTTTATGTATGTATACTATATATGTAATATGTCTATGTATATACACTGTGTGTATGTGTGTGCTTGTGTATATATGTCTATGTATATATTCTGTGTGTATGTATGTCTATATATGTCTATGTAAGTATACTATATTTATGTGTGTACGTGTAATATGTCTGTGTATATATACTGTATGTGTGCATATGTGTATATAAGTCTATGTATATATGCTGTATGTGTATATATGTCTATGTATACAATATCTATGTGTAATATGTCCATGTATATATACTGTATGTGTGTATATTTATCTATGTATATACTTTATGTGTGTTTGTAATAGGTCTATGTATATATACTGTATGTGTGTATATGTCTGTATATACTGTATGTGTGTATGTGTGTCTATGTGTATATATATATAAACTAAATTTGTGTATGTCTATGTATATACTGTATGTGTGTACATGTGTAATATGTCTATGTATATATACACTATGTGTGTATATGTCTGTATATACTGTATGTGTGTGTAATATGTCTACATACTGTATGTATGTGTATACTGTATATGTGTATGTATGTACTGTGTGTGTATACATAAGTGTGTATATACTGTATGTGTGTGCATGTGTAATATGTCTGTGTATGTAAACTGTATGAATGTTTGTATGTGTGTGTATACTGTAAATGTGTGTATGTATATACAGTGTGGGTATGTGTATATATGTGTGTGTATTGTAATGTCAGTGAAATATGTATATATACATATATATTTGTGTGTCTTTTTACACATACACACACACACACGTGCATGTCTCTATTGTTCTGTCTGCAAACACTGCACCTCTGTTATCTATTTATGTATTATGTGTGCATGTTGTTTTTTATATATATATATATATATATATATATATATATATATATATATATATATATATATATATATATATATATAAATATATATATATGTTACTTGTGCCAGATATCTTCCCCTATTTATATTTATTACAAATATCCCTGTTGTATCATTCTTACAATGGCTGACATGATACTGTCAGTGCATCCCAGCACACTGAAGCCTCCCTGACATTTTCATCTTGGACATTTTACTGTTGCCTATTCCAGCCCTGAACTACCCCTAGAGCATCCCCTGTCCTTCCATATGGCCTAGGAAAGGAGTAGATATATAGTAAACTTGGAAGTTTCTTGCGCAAATTCTGCCTTTTGTCCATATTGACAAAACCTGAGGATGGCATAAGTATGTGTTAAATGAATCTGGTGCTAACTGTGTGAGGCCACTTTGTATCCAGATGAAACTGTTAATAATGAATGCCCCCTCACCTTCTTCCTCCTTCTAATTCCCTGTAGCTTGTATGACGCCTGTATAATTGGTCTCACAGTAGCTTCCTATCAATAGTACATAGACTTGCTCAATTTCATTGATCCCTTACATAGAGCTAGAAAAATTAATCACCTCTCCTCATTTTGCAGGGCATTAAAACACAATGACCCCTTCTTGAACACACCAGCAGTGATTCACAGGCTAATAATATGTATCCCTTTAATACATATGGCCTTTGTATAACGTGCCCCCTTTAGCGTCTTCACCTTGCCCCATAAACCTGAGCTATAATGTGTTACATCTTGACTCATTCATGGCAATGTTGAGAATCTACAGGTTAGCGTGTGATCTATTCATGATACATATTATGACTGCTCCTGCATCATGTTCACCCTTTCATCTCCAGGCCGGTAGGCTCGGGAAGTACATGAGCGCTGCATGCTGAATACTGATATGTAAACTGCAGCAGTGCCTAGATCACATGACACGGTATAGAAGAGGACAGAAGGTGGCAGACTGCACATCTAGCCTTCCCAAAATGCATGCAACCTCCCAGAGACTGGGGCTGTAATGAGCGGCTATGGTCAGAATAATTATTGATCGTTGTTTGTCTGTAGTAGTCTTCTTCTTTGTCTGTGATCATGACAGATTGCGTCTTATCAGTGCTACCGTAACTCACCGGTGATCTTCTGCCATTAAAGATCTGATAACTGGAGACCTATGACAATGATATGTAGATGCCACCACTTTCATCTGACCGGGAAAAAAGTGTATCTGAAACATAGGGCAGATGCACAATATACAAGTGCTTCTCACAAAATTAGAATATCATCAAAAAGCTTATTTATTTCAGTTCTTCAATACAAAAAGTGAAACTCATATATAGAGTCATTACGGAGTGATCTATTTAAAGTGTTTATTTCTGTTTATGTTGATGATTATGGCTTACAGCCAATGAAAATCTAAAAGTCATTATCTTTGTAAATTAGAATAATTAACAAAAAACACTTGCAAAGGCTTCCTAAGCGTTTAAAGAGGTCCCTTAGTCTTTTTCAGTAGGCTCCACAATCATGGGGAAGACTGCTGACTTGACAGGTGGCCATCAGGCAGTCACTAACACACTCCACAAGGAAAGTAAATTTTGCATTTAATTTGAAAATCAAAGTCCCAGAGTCTGGAGGAAGAGTGGAGAGGCACACAGTCCAAGCTGCTTGAGGTCTAGTGTGAAGTTTCCATAATCGGTGATGGTTTGGGGAGCCATGTCATCTGCTGGTGTAGGTCCACTGTGTTTTATCAAGACCAAAGTCAGCGCAGCCGTCTACCAGGACATATTAGAGCACTTCATGCTTCCCTCTGCCGACAAGCTTTTTGGAGAAGGAAATGTCACTCTCCAGCAGGACTTGGCACCTGTCCATACTGCCAAAGTGCCAATACCTGGTTAAAAAACAACAGTATCACTGTGCTTGATTGACCAGCAAACTCGCCTGACCTTAACCCCATAGAGAATCTATGGGGTATTGTCAAGAGGAGAATGAGAGACACCAGATCCAACAATGCAGACAAGCTGAAGGCTGCTATCAAAGCAACCTGGGCTTCCATAAGCAGTGCCACAGACTGATTGCCTCCATGCCACGCCGCATTGATGCAGTAATTGATGCAAAAGGAGCCCCGACCAAGTATTGAGTGCATTTACTGAACATACATCTCAGTAGGCCAACATTTCAGATTTTAAAATCATTTTTCAATCTGTTGTTATGAAATATTCTAATTTACTGAGATAATGACTTTTGGGTTTTCATTGGCTGTAAGCCATAATCATCAACATTAGCAGAAATAAACACTTAAAATAGATCACTTTGTTTGTAACGACTCTGTATAATATATAAGTTTCACTTTTTGTATTGAAGAACTGAAATAAATTAACTTTTTCATGACATTCTAATTTTGTGAGCAGCACCTGTATGTGTGAGATGTATGACTTCCCTGGTGATCGGCATAAAAGGTGACTAGTGTCCCCAGCTGTGTAGTACACCATGCTTAAAGGTTTATCTTAACACCTTTCTCCTAAAATACTTGTGTTTCCAAACACCTATTAATAATATTTAAGTCACTAGTAACATTGTAACATATGTTGGGTTTTGCTGAATATGTCACAGTCTTTTAGCTTATATGTACACAGTCTATTCCATATATTTTGTTCCACCATTCAAGGCTTTAATATAGTACAGACCAATGTGTCAGAAAAAGAGCAGATTTTTTTCTTTATGTTTTATATTGATAAGAATTAGTAATGCGGTGCATAAATATTTCAGCAGGGAACAGACTGAATTACTCATTGGTCCTTTGGGGGATCTTTAAGACATAAGATGCCCATTACTGTTGTCCTACAGAAAAACTCGGACGAGAAGACAAAAAGTCAATACATGAGTGCTGAGTCCGAGGTGCTGTCTTGCTTGACAGCCTGGACTAAAAGTGGTGATGAGACGCACGTGCATATGTGCCTCCATACCTTTTACTGTATATATCTCTGCCAATGTCCATAGGAGTCCTGAGATTCTTTGGTGTCAGTTGTCAGCAGTGTTGCTCAACTATAATGCAGGTTATCGCAAAAGGTCAGGGAATGAGTCTGATGGCTCACTGACACGACCAACCGTATACATCAGACAAGAGCTATCTGGTGTTTTATTAGACAGCACTCGGTCCAGTGTTATTCAATGGGGCAATACTGATTAGCGTTTTTTTCTCATGCTGATTTGGCATGAGAAACAAAATCGCAGTATGCTGCGATTTGTAGCTCAAATCAGATGTCACTGACCTATTCAAGTCTATTGAAATCATTGTACTGCACTCGGATGACATCTGAATGCAGTCTGATTTCCCCAAACTGACACAATGGAGAAGATGGAGAAATCTTGTTCTCCATCTTCTCATCTGTGCTACGGTTCTCTCATCCGAGAAAATGTGATCACTCTTAGCTGACACTCGGCTCAAACTCAGATCAGAGTGACATAAAAGATTCAGAGGAGAGAAGCTACGCTCGAGTGACCCTACCCTTATGCTGTTTATCTGTGGTTACTGACAGCCTGTAGCCCACAGTTTGTCATGCTCAAGGCACTAAATGAAAGACTGCGCTCTCAGCAATTCATAGCCCAATTACCCAACCATACATGCCTATCTGGTTGTCAAAATAAGAAAGGATAAAAAAATGCAAAAAAAAGCAACATAAATAAAGATAATAACCTATGCAATGGCGATCGCACCCTGGTTACAGCATGCGGTGCTAGTAACATCTTTCTGTCCTGTGAGAATTGCAACCGTTTCAGTTCAGTACACTGACTAGCAGTACTACAGAGCACTACAGTCCCATTAAAGGGAAACTATCCCTATTGTCTATATTAGGTTTTTGTTACGTCTCTTTAAAAACTTTTTGTCAATGTTTTTTTTCATATCACAATCTTTATTAAAAAGCAAAACTAAATGAGTAATCTTACAATTTTCACAGTGGGCTGTTCTTTCAGTCAGAGTTTATAACAGTTTCCTTATCATTAGAGGCTGGCTTACATAGACTGGTAACACCTCTATACAATGAACTTTGCACAGGATCATTAGACACTTCAATGCAAAAAATAGAGGCCAGGTCTGACACCATTGTGGCTATGGACCTGTGTTGTTTCCTGAAACTTCCGGAAGTTGGACTCAAAAAAGCCCCAGTGGCTAATATAGATATTGCAATATTTCTATTTTTTAATTTAAATACAGATTGCAATATGTAAAAAAATGCATTTTTTAAATACATTTAACATAAAAATTTGATTAAAGCAATAGGTTACTTTCTAATAGTAGCTTCCATTTAAAACCTAGAGGGATGCTGTCAATTTTAACTGGGAGATGTGGAAATGAGCGTTAATCCTTCAGTTGGCTAATGTCCACAGACAAATGGGAATTTCTAATGACATAAATCCATATCTGATGGAGACATCATGAAGTTATGACTATGACACACTTGGCATACACCGCAAGTTTAGTAGACTTTTTGAGTTGCAGCCATTCCGTGCAGTGCTGTGTACTGGAATATAAAGCTGGCACACAGCTACAAGGGTTGAAGCCTCCTGCCCAGTTCAGCTTTACAAAGTGTTGGTGTGGTGGTGTGAAGAGAGAAAACTATTAAGAGATCGTGAGGAACGTGGTTTGGGAACATCTCACCTTCACACTAATAATGACGTATAGAACACATACAACCGAGGTGGAAAAAGCAGGAATTAAGCTTCAAGTGGAAAAGAGACATGTCAAAGATAAAGTGGTTGTGATTCCTGTAGCAAACATTCCTATTTCTTATTTTCTGTGGAAGTTGCTTCTGTTTTTGGTAGTAGAATGATCAAACTAAATATGAAAAACAATACCATGTAGCTTCTTCCTAATTCTGCAGCTGTGGATATTTTAATAAACCTCAGAAGTACACCATAGGCCTCATGAATTGATACTCAGGGTAAGTAATGATTATGCACAGTCCCAATATACATTTTATTATAGATTTTACACTTTTCTGCTATGGTCTAGCATTATAAAGCACAGTTCACACTGGCGCTAGGTTCCATTACATCAGAGTTTGCACCCTAATGTCCTAACAGAGTAGTCTGCTGCTGATATTCTTTCTTGTTGGAGTTCATTCCCACTGGACATTTACACTGCAGACCTCCTGGAGTGGGAATTCTGCAACAAAATTCTCACTGCTATTTACCGATCCAGATATTTGTGAAAAAGGTGTGAGAAAATCACATCGGAAATCCTGATGAAAAATACAGTGCCTTGACAAAGTATCCATACTCAGTGAAGTTTTCTACATTTTTTCACATTACACCCACAAACATAAGTGTATTTTGTTGGGATTTAACGTAATATACCAACACAATTTAGCAAGTGTAACCTGAAAATTGTGATGTGCCTTTGTATTCAGTCCCCTGAGTCAATACTTTGTTGGACCATCTTTCACTGCAATTACTACAGCAAGTCTTTTGAAGTATGTCTCTACCAACTTTGCACATCTAGAGGCTGTCTTTTTTGCCCATTCTTCTTTGTAAACTAGCTCTAGCTCAGTGAGATTAGATGGAGTGCACCTATGAACAGCAGTTTTCAAATCTGGCCACAGATTCTCAATGAGATTTATATCTGGGCTGTGACTGGACCATTCAAACCGATGAATATGCTTTGATGTAAGCCATTCCATTGTGCTATGGCAGCATGTTTGGTGTCATTTTCCTGCTGAAATGTGAAACTACATCCCAGTATCAAGTCTTTTGCAGCCTCTAACAGGCTTCAGGATTGTCCTGTATTTATCTTCATCCCTCTTCCTATCAACTGTGACCAGCTTCCCTGCCCCTGCTGAAGAAAAGCATTCCCACAGCATGATGCTTCCACGACCCAGTTTGACAGTGGGGATGGTGTTTTCAGAGTGATGTGCACTGTTAGTTTCCCACCACACATAGCGTTTTGCATTTAGCCCAAAAACGTCTTCTTCGGTCACATCTTGTGACACTAGTCACTTCTTACTGCCAAGCCGTGAGTCAGAGTGGTCAAGGAGTCCAAGGTCAGAAGCCAGGAGGGTACGTCATAAACAGAAGGAAGAGACAAAAGTGTAGACAGGTAACGTTCTAAGGTCACAATACCGGGAGGATAATGGATCAGAGCAGAAGGGGTTAAACAGGCTGATGGTCAGAACAAAGTCCAAGGTCCGGTAACAGATCAAGTATACAGAACTCAAGGCACAGAAGAACAAACCTCACAAGCTGAATGTATGCCTGGCAGAGTTCTGTGAGACACAGCTCAGTTAAGAAGCATGGCAATTAACTGGAATAATGAACACATGGATACAGCCAATGCCTCACAGCCTCAGATTGGATAGTCGAGCTGTCAATCAACACACTGACACCTCAGCACACCCCTGTGCCAGATTGGATGGCCAAGCTGTCAATCAAAGTACCGACAGCTTCAGCACACCTCTATACCAGATTGGACAGCTGAGCTGTCAGTAACTGCATCCCAGACACACTGAGGGATGGAACCGTGACACATCTTACCAGAGCACCTTCTTCCATATGCTAGCTGTGTCCTCTACATGTTTTTTTGAAAAATGCAAGCAGGACTTTTGATGGCTTGCATTCAAAAATGGCTTTCTTCTTGCCACTCATGCATAAAGGCCATATTTGTGGAATATGCGACTAATAGTTGTCTTGTAGACAGATTCCCTCACCTGAGCTGTGGATCTCTGCTGCACTTCCAGAGTTACAATGGGCCTCTTGGGTGCTTCTCTAATTAGAGATCTCCTTTCTTGGGATGTCAGTTTAGGTGGACGGCCATGTTTGGTAGATTTGCAGTTGCACTATACGCTTTCCATTTTTGGATGATATATTGAACAGTGCTCCATGAGAAGTTATAAGCTTGGGCTATATTTTTATAACCTAACCGTGGTGTACTTCGCTTCTCAACTTTATCCCTGACATGTCTGGTGTGTTCCTTGGTATTCAAGACGCTGTTTGATCCATAGTATTTTCAAAAGCCTTCACAAAAGAGCTATAGTAATGCTTAGAATAAATGACACACAGGTGGACTCGATTTACTAATTATGTAACTTAAGGGGCAATTGGTCACTCAGGCTTTTATTTAGGAGTATCAGACTGTAGGGGGGCTGAATACAAATGCAAGTCACAATTTTCACATTTATGTTTTTAAAATAATTAGAAAACCATTTATCATTTCCTTTACACTTTGCAAATACTTGTTATTTTGTGCTGGTATAACACATAAAATCCAAATAAAAAATATATAATTTTCTGGGTATAACGTGAAAAAATGTGAAAATGTTCACGGGTATGAATACTTTTTCAAGGCATTTTATACTGCATTTTTGTTAGATGGGAATGTACCCTGAAAGAACATAAGCATTTTTAAAGCTTATTGGAAACTATATGGTTACGTTAAAAGTCATTGGGATCCATATTTTAATATATCCTCATGTTTTTATGGCTTTCATTGGGAAAAACATTTAACAAATTTATAGGGTTTCATTTACTCATAGGAAGCCTACAGTATATCCTTTTGACCTCTGACTGGGTGGTATGCATCATTTTGTTTTCAACTCTATAAACAATCATAGTAGACTATACATAGGGTTTGAGAAAAAAAAATTGTATACCAGCAGTATACCGTTTTTTATATAATGTGGTCCTATGGGTGATGTAAGCACTATATGCCTATACAGTGGCATAAGTCAAATCCTTCTGCCGGAGGTATACATTGGGGTAACAAACATAAACGGCTTGAAATATGTCTGCTAAGAGTCTCATATAGACAAGAAGAAGTCAATTAGACATCAGATGTCAATACCGTGACCATTAGGCCACTTGTCATTAGTAGGACATCAAGCAGACATGAAAACATCTATAAGCAGCCAAAGCTGAACATATAGATACAACACATAGATTCTTTTGCATAATTTATTTGAACATGATAAGACTGTTCGTTGACATCTGCTGTTTGGCAAATTATTTTTTTTGTGTGAGCAAATGAGAGTGTTCCGACTTTAGTGCGGTCACCTCTTCATACCAGTCCAGGCATAGGCTGCTTATATCCTGGGAGTGACTATGTCTGCCTTGTCTGGAACAAGAAAATCATAAATGGGGAGGGTTAAACATAAAGTAAAAGTAATATATTACATGACTATTTTATTCATGCTAACACTTTTTATTAAGCATGTAATAAGGCTTGCAATTTTTTTTTATTTAGTGCAGGGGCGATACTGGCTCTAAGAGGCTCGACTTATTCTGAAAATTTTTAAGTATACACCAAAACACCAGTACATCAAATATAATCATATAGCTATGTATGTTTGTGTTTTCAGAGTGATGTGCAGTGTTAATTTTCCACCACACATAGTGTTTTGCATTAAAAAGTTCTACTTTGGTCACATTTGACCAGAGCACCTTCTTCCACTTGCTACTATGTCCTCAACATGACATTTTGCAATCTGAAAATAGGACTTTTTATGGCTTTCTTTAAAGGGAACCTATCACCCCGTTTTTTAAAGATTAGATAAAAATAGTGTGAAATAGGGGCAGAGCTGGGCTTTACATTACTGCCTTTTTGGTGCCTTTACACCCCCGTTAGGCTGCCGAAATACCTTTGTGAAGTGGCCGTTTTCTGCTGTCACTCACGCTGGTCAGGTCGGATGGGCGTGGTCACAGCGCTGTTTCTCCCCCAGATCAGGCTCATCATTACGTTGGTGGCGTAGTGGTGTGCGCATGTCCAAAGCGAAGATCCACTGCCCAGGAGATTCAAAACAGCGCGGTCTTCGCTATTCACCGTTTACCGGTGGGCGCGGCCATCTTTCCTGTGGCCGCGCGTGCGCAGATGGAGCGCTCTGCTGCCCGGGGCTTCAGGAAAATGGCCGCCGCGATCTCCATCTGCGCACGCGCGGAATCCCGCGGCCATTTTCCTGAAGCCCCGGGCAGCAGAGCGCTCCATCTGCGCACGCGCGGCCACAGGAAAGATGGCCGCGCCCACCGGTAAACGGCGAATAGCGAAGACCGCGCTGTTTTGAATCTCCTGGGCAGTGGATCTTCGCTTTGGACATGCGCACACCACTACGCCACCAACGTAATGATGAGCCTGATCTGGGGGAGAAACAGAGCTGTGACCACGCCCATCCGACCTGACCAGCGTGAGTGACAGCAGAAAACGGCCACTTCACAAAGGTATTTCGGCAGCCTAACGGGGGTGTAAAGGCACCAAAAAGGCAGTAATGTAAAGCCCAGCTCTGCCCCTATTTCACACTATTTTTATCTAATTTTTAAAAAACGGGGTGATAGGTTCCCTTTAACTAATAGATGTCCCATGGACAGATTCCCCCATCCAAGCTGTGAATCTCTGCAGCACCTACAGAGTTAGGGTGGGCCTCTTGGCGGCTTCTCTAATTTGTGCTCCCCTTTTCTTGGGATGGCAGTTTAGGTGGATGGCCATGTTTTGGTAGGTTTGTAGTTGTGCCATACTCCTTCCATTTTTGGATGATGGATTGAACAGTGCTCTGTGAGAAGTTCAGAGCTTGTACTATCCTTTTATAACCCAACCCTGGTTTACTCCTCTCCTCAACTTTATCCCTGACCTGTCTGGTGTGTTCCTTGGTTTTCATGAATCTGTTTGATCCCTAATTTCTCAAACACACCTCTGAGGCCTTCACAAAACATCTATAGTTATACTGAGAACAAATGACACACAGGTGGACTCAATTTAATAATTATGTGACTTCTGGGGGCAGTTGGTCACTCAGGATTTTATTTAGGGATATCAGACTACAGTGGGATGAATGCAAATGCAGGTCACAATTTTCAGATTTATATTTTTAAAATCATTAGAAAACCATGTATCATGGCAAAAATATCAGGATATTAGACATACAAAAATTGGCTAATAGCATATATCTTCCCAATAATGAGCAATTAAAGGGATATTCCTGTAAGAACACGTCATCTATCCACAAGATATTTCAGAATTTTAGATTAGGGCCATAACCCAACCCATCCAATTGCTGTAATGGGGACATGTGCCCCCTGTTTCAACGAAGCATTGAATGTGCATGGCCACTCCCACTCCAATCATTCTGTATGGAACAGCATTGCAGATAAAGCAGTAGAAATATAGAATGTTTTGAAAAAAAAAATAATACAGCAAGTATAATATATGAAGAAAAAAGTATATCTTATTTGTAAGTAGTATACATACCTGTTTCATGTCTGACTTGCATCTACTGTACTGTCTGCTATCCGTTGTGTTCATTTGAATGTTTTCTCATTTTCTTCTCATTATTCATGCAGAAGTGATAAGAAATACAACAAATTATCATAATTAAACTTACGTTATTTAGTACATCATTAAGATGATCCCTTGCAGAGCATAGAACAGATAATTCATACTATTGTCCAGAGCAGTCAGATATGAATAATGCATGACATCACACAAATAACACTGACAGGAACAGCTACATTGTCCTCTTTTATGGCAATACAGGTGCTTCTCACAAAATTAGAATATCATCAAAAAGTTAATTTATTTCAATTCTTCATTACAAAAAGTGAAACTCATATATTACAAACGGAGTGATCTATCTCAAGTGTTTATTTCTGTTAATGTTGATGATTATGGCTTACAGCCAGTGAAAACCCCAAAGTCATTATCTCAGTAAATTAGAATACTTTTTAACACCAACTTGAAAAATGATTTTAAAATCCGAAATGTTGCCCTACTGAAATGTATGTTCAGTAGATGCACTCAATACTTGGTCGGGGCTCCTTTGGCATCAATTACTGCATCAATGCGGCGTGGCATATAGGCGATCAGTCTGTTGCACTGCTGAGGAGTTATGGAAGCCCAGGTTGCTTTGATAGCAGCCTTCAGCTTGTCTGCATTGTTGGGTTTGGTGTCTCTCATCTTGCTCTTGACAATACCCCCCATATTCTGTATGGGGTTAAGGTCAGGCAAGTTTGCTGCCCAATCAAGCACAGTTATACTATTGTTTTTAAGCCAGGTATTGGTACTTTTGGCAGTGTGGACAGGTGCCAAGTCCCACTGGAGAATGAAATTTCCATCTCCAAAAAGCTTGTAAGCAGAGAAAAGCATGAAGAGCTCTAAAATTTCCTGGTAGAATTCTGCGCTGACTTTGGTCTTGACAAATCACAGAGAACCTACACCAGCAGATGACATGGCTCCCCAAACCATCACTGATTGTGAAAACTTCACACTAGACCTCAAGCAGCCTGAATTGTGCGCCTCTCCACTCTTCCTCCAGACTCTGGGACCTTGATTTCCAAATGAAATGCAAAATTTACTTTAATCTGAAAACAACACCTTGGACCACTGAGCAACAGTTCAGTTCTTTTTCTTCTTGGCCCAGTTAAGATGCTTCTGGCGTTGTCTATTGGTCAGGAGTGGCTTGACACAAGGAATGCAACACTTGTAGCCCATGTCTTGGATACATCTATGTGTGGTTGCTCTTGAAGCAATGAATCCAGCAGCAGTCCACTCCTTGTGAATCTCCCCCAAATTTTTGAATGGCCTTTTCTTAACAATCCTTTCAAGGCTGCGGTTATCCCGGCTGCTTGTGCACCTTTTCCTACCACACTTTTTCCTTCCACTCAACTTTCCATTAATATGCTTGGATACAGCACTCAGTGAACATCCATTTAGCAATTACTTTTTTGTGGCTTACCTGTTGTGGATTCTGTTTTTGGGCTCCCTCTGGTGGTTACGGCTGGTACTGGGTGACTTTGGTGGGTTGCGGTCTCTGCTTTCCACCTGTCCATCAGAGGCTGGGTGTTTCCTATTTAACCTGGCTTTTCTGTCATTCCCTTGCCGGCTATCAATGTACTCAGATGTGCTCAGTTTGGTTCCTGACTACCTGCTCCCAGATCTCTCAGGATAAGCTAAGTTCTGTTTTTTAGTTGTTTGGTTTTTTTGTCCAGCTTGCTAATTATGACTCTATGCTAGCTGGTAGCTCTAGTGGGCTGAGGTTCTCCCCATGTGCCATGAGTTGGCACATGGGTTCTTGTAATCTCAGGATGGTTTTTGATTAGGGTTTTTTGCTGACCGCTCAGACCCCTTTTGTATCATTCTGCTTTCTAGTTATAGCGGGCCTCATTTTGCTAAATCTATTTTCATCTCTATGTGCGTGCCTTCCTCTCATTTCACCGTCAATACATGTGGGGGGCAACTACACCTTTTGGGGTTCATTCCTCTGGAGGCAAGCTAGGTCTTTATTTCCTCTGCAGTGCTAGTTAGCTCTTAGGCTGGCGCGTGGCGTCTAGAATCAACGTAGGCACGCTCCCTGGCTATTTCTAGTTGTGTTTGTCAGGAGTAGGGCAGCGGTCAGCCCAGGTTCCATCACCCTAGAGCTCGTCCGTTATTTATGTTATTTTGCTTGTCCAGTGCGATCCCCAGCCATTGGGATCCATGACAGTATAGCCGGCCGCTTCATCATGCCCCTGAGAGAGGGCTAATAAAGCCTTTTCAGCCTGAATCTCCAGGTTAGGTTCCTCATAGAGCAATCCCAGTGCCAGAAAAAACGCATCCACACTGAGCAATGCAGGATCCCCTGGTGCCAATGCAAATGCCCAATTCTGAGGGTCGCCCCGCAGGAAAGATATTACAATCTTAACCTGCTGAGCAGGGTCTCCAGAGGAGCGAGATTTCAAAGAAAGAAACAATTTGCAATTGTTCCTGAAATTCAGGAAGGTAGATCTATCTCCAGAAAAAAACTCTGGAATAGGAATTCTAGGTTCAGACATGGGAGTGAAAACAACAAAATCCTGTATGTTTTGAACTTTTGCAGCAAGATTACTCAGGCTGGAAGCCAAACTCTGGACATCCATGTTAAACAGCTAAGGTCAGAGCCATTCAAGGGTTAAGAGGAGGTAAGTAGCAGAACTAGCCCGATTATTAAGGGCAAATTCGGCCAGTGGCAAAAAGGCAACCCAGTCATCTTGATCAGCAGAAACAAAACACCTTAAATAAGTTTCCAAGGTCTGATTAGTTCGCTCCGTCTGGCCATTCGTCTGAGGATGGAATGCAGACGAGAAAGACAAATCAATGCCCATCTTAGCACAAAACGTCCGCCAAAATCTAGACACAAACTGGGATCCCCTGTCAGAAACGATATTTCTCCGGAATCCCATGCAAACGAACCACGTTCTGAAAAAATAAAGGGACCAACACAGAAGAGGAAGGCAACTTAGGCAAGGGTACCAAATGAACCATCTTAGAAAAGCGGTCACACACAACCCAGATAACGGACATTTTCTGTGAGACAGGGAGATCTGAAATAAAATCCATGGAAATGTGCGTCCAAGGCCTCTTCGGGATAGGCAAGGATAACAACAACCCACTGGCCCGAGAACAGCAAGGCTTAGCCCGAGCACACACTTCACAAGACTGCACAAAGGTGCGCACATCCCTTGACAAGGAAGGCCACCAAAAAGACCTGGCCACCAAGTCTCTAGTACCAAATATTCCAGGATGACCAGCCAACACAGAAGAATGGACCTCGGAGATGACTCTACTGGTCCAATCATCCGGAACAAACAGTCTTTCTGGTGGACAACGATCAGGTTTATCCGCCTGAAACTCCTGCAATGCACGTCGCAAGTCTGGGGAGACGGCGGACAATATTACCCCATCCCTAAGGATACCAGTAGGCCCAGAGTCTCCAGGAGAGTCAGGCACAAAACTCCTGGAAAGAGCATCTGCCTTCACATTCTTTGAACCTGGCAGGTATGAAACCACAAAATTGAAACGAGAAAAAAACAACGACCAACGAGCCTGTCTAGGATTCAGACGCCTGGCAGACTCAAGGTAAATCAGATTTTTGTGATCAGTCAAGACCACCACACGATGTCTAGCACCCTCAAGCCAATGACGCCACTCCTCAAATGCCCACTTCATGGCCAAAAGCTCCCGATTACCCACATCATAATTGCGCTCGGCGGGCGAGAATTTTCTAGAAAAGAACGCACATGGCTTCATCACCGAGCCATTGGAACTTCTCTGTGACAAAACCGCCCCCGCTCCAATCTCGGAAGCATCAACCTCAACCTGAAAAGGAAGTGAAACATCTGGTTGACATAACACAGGAGCAGAAGAAAACCGGCGCTTAAGTTCCTGAAAGGCCTCCACAGCCGTAGGAGACCAATTAGCAACATCAGCACCCTTTTTAGTCAAATCAGTCAAAGGTTTAACAACACTGGAAAAATTAGTAATGAACCGACGATAAAAATTAGCAAAACCCAAGAACTTCTGAAGACTCTTAACAGATGTAGGTTGTGTCCAGTCACAAATCGCCTGAACCTTGACGGGATCCATCTCAATAGTAGAAGGAGAAAAAATGTACCCCAAAAAAGAAATTTTCTGGACTCCGAAGAGACATTTTGAGCCCTTCACAAACAGAGAATTGGCCCGCAGGACTTGAAACACCTTCCTGACCTGTAGAACATGAGACTCCCAGTCATCAGAAAACACCAAAATATCATCCAAATACACAATCATAAACTTATCCAGATATTCACGGAAAATATTGTGCATAAAGGACTGAAAGACTGAAGGAGCATTAGAAAGTCCAAAAGGCATTACCAAATACTCAAAATGGCCCTCAGGCGTATTAAATGCGGTTTTCCACTCATCACCCTGTTTTATCTGCACAAGATTATACGCACCGCGAAGATCTATCTTAGTGAACCACCTAGCCCCCTTAATGCGAGCAAACAAATCAGTCAATAATGGCAATGGATACTGATATTTGACTGTAATCTTATTCAGAAGGCGATAATCTATACAAGGCCTCAGGGAACCATCTTTTTTTGCCACTGGCCGAATTTGCCCTTAATAATCGGGCTAGTTCTGCTACTTTGGTCTCTCCTTTCTTTTGTAATTCGGGGTTTCATCCTCGTTTTTCCTCTGGTCAGGTGGAGCCTTCGGATTGTCCTGGAGTGGACGTGGTGGTGGACAGGCTACATCAGATTTGGAATCAGGTGGTGGACAATTTGAAGTTGTCTCAGGAGAAGACTCAGCAGTTTGCTAATCGCCGTCGCCGCGTGGGTCCCCGACTTCTTGTTGGGGACTTGGTGTGGTTGTCTTCTCGTTTTGTCCCTATGAAGGTCTCTTCTCCTAAGTTCAAGCCTCGGTTCATCGGTCCTTATAAGATCTTGGAGATTCTTAACCCTGTATCTTTTCGTTTGGATCTCCCAGCATCGTTTGCTATTCATAATGTGTTCCATCGGTCGTTATTGCGGAGGTATGAGGTGCCCGTTGTTCCTTCAGTTGAGCCTCCTGCTCCAGTGCTGGTGGAGGGAGAATTGGAGTATGTTGTTGAGAAGATCTTGGATTCTCGTGTTTCCAGACGTAAACTCCAGTATTTGGTTAAGTGGAAGGGTTATGGTCAGGAGGATAATTCCTGGGTGGTCGCCTCTGATGTTCATGCGACTGATTTGGTCCGCGCCTTCCATAGAGCTCATCCTGATCGCCCTGGGGGTTCTCGTGAGGGTTCGGTGACCCCTCCTCAAGGGGGGGGGTACTGTTGTGGATTCTGTTTTTGGGCTCCCTCTGGTGGTTACGGCTGGTACTGGGTGACTTTGGTGGGTTGCGGTCTCTGCTTTCCACCTGTCCATCAGAGGCTGGGTGTTTCCTATTTAACCTGGCTTTTCTGTCATTCCCTTGCCGGCTATCAATGTACTCAGATGTGCTCAGTTTGGTTCCTGACTACCTGCTCCCAGATCTCTCAGGATAAGCTAAGTTCTGTTTTTTAGTTGTTTGGTTTTTTTGTCCAGCTTGCTAATTATGACTCTATGCTAGCTGGTAGCTCTAGTGGGCTGAGGTTCTCCCCATGTGCCATGAGTTGGCACATGGGTTCTTGTAATCTCAGGATGGTTTTTGATTAGGGTTTTTTGCTGACCGCTCAGACCCCTTTTGTATCATTCTGCTTTCTAGTTATAGCGGGCCTCATTTTGCTAAATCTATTTTCATCTCTACGTGCGTGCCTTCCTCTCATTTCACCGTCAATACATGTGGGGGGCAACTATACCTTTTGGGGTTCATTCCTCTGGAGGCAAGCTAGGTCTTTATTTCCTCTGCAGTGCTAGTTAGCTCTTAGGCTGGTGCGTGGCGTCTAGAATCAACGTAGGCACGCTCCCTGGCTATTTCTAGTTGTGTTTGTCAGGAGTAGGGCAGCGGTCAGCCCAGGTTCCATCACCCTAGAGCTCGTCCGTTATTTATGTTATTTTGCTTGTCCAGTGCGATCCCCAGCCATTGGGATCCATGACACTTACCCTCCTGATGAAGTGTGTCAATGACTGCCTTCTGGACATCTTGTCAAGTCAGCAGTCTTCCCCATGACTGTGGAGCCTACTGAAACAGACTAAGGGACCTTTTTAAACGTTTAGGAAGCCTTTGCAGGTGTTTTTGTTAATTCTTCTGAGATACTGACTTTTGGGTTTTCATTGGCTGAAAGCCATAATCATCAACATAAACAGAAATAAACAATTGAAATAGATCACACTGTAATGGCTCTATAAAATATATGAGTTTCACTTTTTGTATTGAAGAACTTAAATAAATTAACTTGATGATATTCTAATTTTGTGAGAAGAACCTGTATGTATCTGTTAGACTTGATTTCTACTAGATGAATACAGACGATTTAGAAATGAGCCCCATACGTCTGCTGTGGTGGCTATCAATAGATAAAGATCTCAATGATTTCATGCAAAACAACATTTTTCTTTGCAAATACATGTTATAGTTTTGCGTCATGATACCATAAAAGGGTGCATTTACACTGGATGAATTTCGCGAACAAGCTTTACTAGGAATGTTCGTTTCACGATAATTGGACAGTGTAAACCGTCTCTCAACCATCCAACAGACAAGCAAAATACTTTTTTATCTGGAGAAACGATTTTCAAGCTCAGTGAAAAGTTATCATTCTCAGCAGCATATGTGCATAGAATAATGCATTACCGATCGTTCTGTGCGCACAGAATGCTGTTGACCTGTCTAAACAGGCCATTAAACAACGAACATGTAACCGATTGATGGTCTTTTATTGGCTGCCATTAACCAATGTAAACAAGTGCTAAGACTTAAGGTTTGTTTACGCTGGCAAATGGCGTCCGTAAAATGACCACCAATTGGTTACATGTTTGTAGATTGGCGATTGTGTAACAGCCTGCTCATACAGGCCGAATGCGCAGAACAATCAGTAATGGATTGTTTTGTGCAAATAAACTGTCATTGATCTCTTTTACATAGCACAGGTCCTTTTTACAAAACACAGTGTACTGCCGAGAACTATGATGTTAAGCAAACTTACAAATCATTTCACCTGACGAAATAGATCATTTGTCGGGTAATTAGCAGTTTGCTTAAACCAGCTGATTATCATGAAACAATTATTTCTAGCAACGCTTGTTTACAATAACTAGCCAATGTAAATGCACTCTTATTCTCCATGTTACAGGAACAAGTGTTATTTTGTAGGCAAATAAGAGTTTTATCCTAATCTTATCTTTTGCTTTCCTCATATGTGAAGATCCTCCCTCCCCAAGATGTTCAACGGAGAGGCTAGTTCCTCGTCCAGAAATGTCATGCGCAGCTCCAGCATTAGCGGAGAGATGTACAACCTAGAGAAGGGTACGTCAGTATCTTCAGATGCAGCTGGTGGTACAACAACAAAGAAAAGAAGGTCAAGTCTTGGAGCTAAGATGGTGGCAATTGTGGGGCTGTCTCAGTGGAGTAAGAGCACCATGCAATTGAACCAGCCTGGTGAGTTAACTTTAAATGTGTTACATGTATATAATATGAATTATGAAATCTTATACAATACAGAACAAATGTGCTAATGGATCACTGGAATTACTAAGAGTTTCTATTTGCTTTTCATTTTAATTAAAATTTATAATTAAGCTTCATTTTACCATTTATTTATAGAGATATTGTGTACAAAAATAGTAGTTGAGTAGTATTCTTAATACATTAACGCATTGTGATCTGAGACAGAATTCCAGACTGTATTGTATTTTAGAGCTGTATTCACAATTCTTTTGGTTCGAAAGATTAAGTGGATGATTCATCAATGCTTTTTTGGCAGGAAACTGGCGTAAAAGTTTAAAAAAAAATTCACAAAATCTGTGCGCAATGTGGAGTGAGAAAAATGTTGCAACTTTTAGCGTTTTCAGTACGCCAGTTTGAATTAGCTCTGTTGAATGGGTAGACAAAACTTTTAAACTTATCTCTTGAAACATATATACCTGTAAATCAACTCTAATTGCTTCTCTAAAAATATATACTGTATATCCCCCAAAGGTGCCAAAAGGTCTCTGACTTAATGGGTCATGGGCTACACAAGAACTTTGAATGTGTCTTGTACTGTCTGGTGCCATGACATTAGCAGCAGATCCTTAAAGTTCTGTAAATGGTGAGGTGATACCTTCCACAGATGCCCAACCGTCCACATGATGTAAAAAAAGGGATTCATCAGATGAGATCACAATACTTCCTGGTCCAGTTTGGATGCTCCTTTGCCTACTGTTAGACCTTTTGGCCATGGTCAACATGGGCACCCAAACCAGTCTTCAGCTACACAGCCATGCACATAGCAAACTACAATGTACTGTGTGTACCAACAACTTTCTATATTCGCCGGCAGTAACTTTTCCAGCAATTACCTGTAGTTCTTCTGGTGTGCGGTAGGACCATAATAGATAGCATTTGCTTTCCACATGCATCTGTGAGTGTGAAGCACATATAAACTATTTGATGTTTCACCAGTTGTCCTATCTTCCAGTGCTTGTGATAGGCGCTAACCAATTTGTATCAGAAATACCCCATAAAACCACCGATTTTGGAATGGCTTTTACCCAGTTCATCTAGCCATCACAATTTGACCTTTGTCAAAGACTCTCATGAACATTGGTCATGAGAATAGGCCTTAAGTTCAAGAAATGACTGTTTAATTGCTGCCGGATATACACTCACCGGCCACTTTATTAGGTACACCATGCTAGTAAGGGGTTGGACCCCCTTTTGCCTTCAGAACTGCCTCAATTCTTCGTGGCATAGATTCAACAAGGTGCTGGAAGCATTCCTCAGAGATTTTGGTCCATATTGACATGATGGCATCACACAGTTGCCGCAGATTTGTCGGCTGCACATCCCAAAGATGCTCCATACAAGGCAGGATGGATCCATGCTTTCATGTTGTTTACGCCAAATTCTGACCCTACCATCCGAATGTCGCAGCAGAAATCGAGACTCATCAGACCAAGCAACGTTTTTCCAATCTTCTACTGTCCAATTTCGATGAGCTTGTACAAATTGTAGCCTCAGTTTCCTGTTCTTAGCTGAAAGGAGTGGTACCCGGTGTGGTCTTCTGCTGCTGTAGCCCATCTGCCTCAAAGTTCGACGCACTGTGCGTTCAGAGATGCTCTTAGGCCTACCTTGGTTGTAACGGGTGGCGATTTAAGTCACTGTTGCCTTTCTATCAGCTCGAACCAGTCTGCCCATTCTCCTCTGACCTCTGGCATCAACAAGGCATTTCCGCCCACAGAACTGCCGCTCACTGGATTTTTTTTCTTTTTCGGACCATTCTCTGTAAACCCTAGAGATGGTTGTGCGTGAAAATCCCAGTAGATCAGCAGTTTCTGAAATACTCAGACCAGCCCTTCTGGCACCAACAACCATGCCACGTTCAAAGGCACTCAAATCACCTTTCTTCCCCATACTGATGCTCGGTTTGAACTGCAGGAGATTGTCTTGACCATGTCTACATGCCTAAATGCACTGAGTTGCCGCCATGTGATTGGCTGATTAGAAATTAAGTGTTAACAAGAAGTTGGACAGGTGTACCTAATAAAGTGGCCAGTGAGTGTATATCCCACCTTTGACAGATATCATTGTAATGAGATAATCAATGTTATTCTCTTTACCTGTCCATGGTTTTAATGTTATGGTAGATCGGTGGTCATTGCTAAAAAATGAATGTGTATTCATCAAATAAAATGTGCTAGAAATGTGGAGTACATTGAAGTCTTTCTTGATTTGATTCTTTGATTACTTATCAAAAATGTTTGGTTAATAGGTTATTACAAATATGCCATAAATATTGCTAAATACGCCATAATACAACTGTTACCGTAACTCCCATACAAATTAAAGTACACGTGTGGCCACGACTCCATTCATTCTCCACCTGAATGCAGACAGATGTTAACAGCCTGATCAAAGTCAACCAAGAATTAGTAAGGTAGTTGCAGGTCCCAGGTGATTGTTTAGTGTTCATTTTTCCTTTTTGTATAGTGTTTTTCCTACAATGGAAATGATAGTGTGTCCCAATATGATGGAAAGTGGTCAATGTCTTAAATATATAAAAGGCATGTACTTTTCTTGCGTGAAAACACACACATATTTTGACGCACATGATTTTTTTTTTCCTAATATTTGCAACTCTTTGCTTTTTTTACATTTTTGTTGTTCATTTACAAAAAAAGTGGATTTTTTTTTTTTTTTAGAAAAGTCGGATTAAGAGCGAGAGGAGATTGAACCTCCTACAGATCGACAGATTTTATTTCACTTCAGAAATCAGTATCTAGAGACATACATCTAAAAAAGTCTTACATTTATTGGTCTTGAATTTCCCTTTAAATCTCTTCATTTAAACTAATCAACCAACTATGCTGTTGTCAGGAACTTTTATCCTACTTGAGCAGATGTGCATGAACATTTATTTACCTTGTCACAAAAGAAGACTGATATCTATGCTATCCATGCACTTTAAAACTGTCCTCATAATTTGGGTATGGGTGTCCCTTATCTACTCTGAAAGCAGATGTTAGTGAGTCGCCCAGCCAGGGCAGTGGGGTACTCGGTACTGGGTCCGGTCTCAAGGGGGATGTCACGGTGGCTGTGACCCGGTCCGTGGCCCTGGGGCTCAATGTTAAAGGGAACGGTCTTTAAAGGGGAAAATGTTTATGAGTCTGTCGTGACGCCACCTGTGGTGTTTGGTCAGTAGTGGGACCGACGCTGCGTTGAAGGGGTCCCCTAGGGGATGTTGTGGCAGCACAGGTGTTACACTTCCCACAGGTGAAGCGGGGTCCCCAGGGGTCCTATGGTGTAAGGTGTGGATAGTATGTGCCGGTGAATAAATGGAGGAGACAAGTTGTAAGTCTTTACCTGGTTTAAAGCAGATGGTAGGCCACAGTCCAGGGCATCGGCAGCAGGTACATTAGGAGTCCAGGCAGTCCAGAGACAAGTGGAATCCCCTGGGCAGGTCAGTTTGGGGGCCTTCCATTCTGCACTTCCTGTGTCTGAGGTCCCTGATGCCACTAAGTGCTCCAAACAAGGTCCTAGTTGTTTCCCCTGTCCTGGGACAGGTACCTGTATGGTAGGCAGCTTGAGCCGTCCCTACTGGGGGTCTCCGCATGGTGACTCCAGGCTCCAAGGTGCTGCTGTACCACAGGTGTGTATGGGCAATGTCCGTGTAATCCTATGCCCTCCGGTTCTGCTCTGTGTCTTAGAGTTTCCACAAAAGTCTTGGGTTCCTGGTACCCGGCTACTGTGCACCGACTCCTTGGAGGCCTACTCGTAGCCTCCTTGAGTCCTGTATCTCCTCTCTGCTCCCTTCCTGTCTGTCCTCGCTCACAGACTCTCTGTACAGACTGATCTGCACTCACTGGTCTCCTGGGACCAACTGTCTGACTCCTCCTCCAAACCAGGATCTTTATTGAGGGAAGCTGCCCTAAAACAGGGTTTTGAGCTCTTCCTCCTGGCCTGGATTTGGAAGGTGTTGTGTGTGTGATAACCTGCCAAAGGGAATGTCAATTGTCTCCAGGCATAGCACTACCCTCCCCGAGAGGATGGCAGCACTACTGTGGTACCCGAACTCCTGGGGTGCCACATTAGGAGAAAGCAGGAGTGAGGATATTGAATTTACCAATCCGATCCTTTGTTCCCTTGGATGAATAGCTACTGCTAAAGAGTGCATTCAGAATGTCACCATTTTTGTAATTTCCATTTCTGGTAGTCAGAAACAAACTAGGACTTTAATTCAGCCCTGGAATTTCAGAGCACACAGACCCACTCACTGTGCAGTGAATGTGATATATGTTTGTGAATGTGTGTGTTATGTGATCAGGATGTATATCGCATTTACAGAATACAGATTACTGTAAACTGTCATCTACACACATTCACAAGTGAAACTATAAGGAATATGATTTCCCTCTAGGATAGTTTTCACTTCTTTTGAATGGAGGAAAAGCCATTTGTAGTAGAGAACTCCATGATCTCTGTTACACTCAGTGAAAAAAACAAACTAGCACATGCAGTTACACTGTCTCTGTTTTTATCTGTGCATGAATCGCTAGTAAGGGTGAATATAAGAAAAATTGTATTACTTCTTATCCAACAAATCTAATTTTTCTACGCTCATGAGCCACTTCTTCCTGTGTCTCTCTCCTGCTTCATAAGGTCCGCATCCACTCTACAAAATAGCTGAAATGCATGTTGGTGAAAACAACAGTTACTGCCAGCACAGTGAGATGTCATGTTATACAGCTTGTCATACACTATGGAGCAAGGAGGAGAAGTGGGGAGCGCTCAGCACAGTAAGAGACTAGCAAATGTATTTCACTTCAGTGCTGGATTCACAGCCACACAGCCCAGTACTGCTGCATAATGTCATCCATGCAGCTAATGCTTTTGTCTCTGTGTTAAAGAGAAAGAAGAGCAAGAATCCATCTCTCATTGAGTACTATGTAAGGGATACATCATAGCAGCTTGTCCCCATCCACTAGGTCAAAGAGAACTGAAAGCTAGAGAGAGCCTGCAGAGCATAAATCTGGTGAAAAATGTTGGATATAAGTCATATAATGGCCACAGATTGTGTTATTACTCATGTATATACAAATAGCATCTAATTGACAAAAGCGAACTAAAATTACAAGTTCACTTTAACCCTTTCAACCATGGTTGTTTCTTCCTTTTTGTTTTTCCCTCCCCTTCTTTTTTATTTTTCCATCAATATTGCCGTATGATAGCTTGCTTGATTTGCTTTGATTTTGGCACATAGTGCACTGGAAAACGGGAAATAAATTCCAAATGCAGTAAAATTGCAAGAAAAGTGCAATTCCACGATTATTTTTTGGGGTTTTTATTTACCATGTTCGCTATATGGTATAACTGATCTGCTATTATGATTCCCCAGGTCAAACAGGTAAGCAGATAGTACCATAAATGAGGTGGCGTTTATACAGACCCATATACATGGAGAGGATAAAGGTAAGTAGTAAGTATAAGTATTACAATTCAAGAGTATGGGGAAGCATAATTCAAAGTGACAGGCATATATCAATAGCAGTGTAAATGCGTAGACAGGGTGACCATCAAGGAAGCCACATCTTGGCAGTAGAAGACCAGTAGTTGGGGCCATGGGTGTAGTAAGTGATATACAGAAAGGCACACCTATGTAAGGGGATACATACCGAGAAGCTTCTGTGTTGAATGCAAGGACTTGTGGCGCCACACCAGGGGTACTTATACTTACCCTTATACTCTCCGTGTCTATGGGCCTGCATAAACGCCACCTGTAGTGACATATGTGAGCGCAGATATTCTGTGTTATTTTTTATTATCTCAGATTTTATCCTTTTTCACATTCATGCTCACATATGTTGTTTCTGCTGCTGGCACGTTGCACTTTATTAACCAACCTATGGATATTACCTATTTCTACTTCTATATTTTAGTTGTTCCTGTGTCTTCTTTATACTGGATTATTTCCGTTTAATACCTTTTACAAATTTATGTCATTTTCATGGGATCCTCAGTGCCACCTCTTATTACATTTGTTAATAAAGGTAATTTTATTTTTATAACACCTACCTTGTCCTGATACTTTGATATTTGAATTATGTAACCCGTGTCTCGGTTCCATTTCTCCTTTCGGTTTCCCTCCACTGAACCACTTAGGCCCAGTATCCCCTAACCTATGGTCAATCCCACAGGTGGTGAAAAAATGTTCCTGGGCCTCTGTGACTTATGGCACACTCATCCGGGACTTCAGGTTGTACCCTGTGCATTCTGGATGTAGTGTATAGGGTACAGTGAAGAACATATAATTGTGTGGCTCTTTCAGTATAGTTAAGGAAAACATGTTGATGGGCTTCTTAGACGAGCTCCGTGTGCTCATTAATTGGACCTACAACTGTCTCCCACTTGCTTCTCATCGGCTTATGTAGTGGTTCAATGCACCCTTCCAGCAAAAAGCAATTCAAATGGGATATAAGCAAAGATAAAGGCAGATCTAGTTGTACGTGGGACATGGGGAAGTATTGCAGGACAGAGGGTGGACCTGGGAGCAAGGTCAGAAGGGCATATCACAATTTTAGGTAGTGGAAAAGGAAATCGTTTGGAAGATTTAAAGGTTTAGCTCTTCTTTTAATGTCCAAAAGCATTTAAGGGCTCTTTCTACAAAGATCTAACAGAAGTAGATCAATCCTGCCCTTACCCTCATAGATGCCATTCCATATTTGGCAAATCACTTAGAGTTTTATTATGCCAAAGTGGGGTGTGATGTATAGGGAGGGAACTGAAGCAACCTCCATGCTCCAGCGCAGACCATAAGGGCTTGCCCGAGGATTGGGTATCAAGTGGAGACTCATGAGGCTCTTTTGGAGGAGCAAAGCAGGATACTTAGTGGATGAAAAGCTTCTAAGAAGCTAAAATTTACATCTACCATTGTGTTGGAGTTTTGGCCATACATTTTACTGGTATCCTCATGAATTTAACCCTTGTCTATAAGCCTCATTTTAGCTTTAGCATCATAGAGGTAGGCTCCCTACTTGGTTGCACATCTATTAGCTAGAACTGAGAGCCATTCCGAAAAAGTGGCCTCCCACTCTCTGACCTAGTCCATCTAAGCCGTTAGGGTATGTGCACAAGTCCGGATTTCTTGCAGAAATTTCCTGAAGAAAACCGGAAATTTTCTGCAAGAAATGCGCATTTTTTTTTTTTGCGTTTTTTTTCCGTTTTTTTTGCGTTTTTTTTAGCATTCTGCAAGCGTAATTAGCTTGCAGAATGCTAAAGTTTTCCAAGCGATCTGTAGCATCACTTGGAAAACTGACTGACAGGTTGGTCACACTTGTCAAACATACTGTTTGACAAGTGTGACCAACTTTTTACTATAGATGCAGCTTATGCAGCATCTATAGTAAAAGATAGAATGTTTAAAAATAATAAAAAAACTAAAAAAAATGGTTATACTCACCCAGACATCTCATCAGCGGCGTCCGTTCCTCTTCCTATAGCTGGTGTGTGCGCGCAGGACCTTCCATGACGTCGTGGTCATGTGAGCGGTCACGTGAGCGGTCACATGACCGCTCACGACCAATCACAAGACAGTGACGTCATCGGCAGGTCCTTCACCGCACAGCAGCTATAGGAACCGAAGCGGCAGCATGCAGCGGTGAGGCGGGAAGACATCGAGGGTGAGTATAGGAATATTTTTTATTTTAATTTTTTTTTTTTTACCACTTATATGGTGCCCAGTGAGTGGAGGAGAGTCTCCTCTCCTCCACCCTGGGTACCAACCGCACATAATCTGCTTACTTCCCGCATGGTGTGCACAGCCCCGTGCGGGAAGTAAGCAGATCAATGGACTCCTAGGTGTGCGGAATCCCCGCAATTCCGCATTTTTAATGAACATGTTGCTTTTTTTTCCGTGATGCGATTTTTTCGCGGAAAAAATCGCAACATTTGCACAAAAAATGCGGAATACACTGCAAATAATAGGAGGCATATGTTAGCGTTTTTTTCGCGTTTTTATCACGTTTTTATAGCGAAAAAACGCGAAAAAACCGCTAAAAATCCTGAACGTGTGCACATGGCCTTAATGTGCAATTCCACCATGGCATACTACATATGAAAACAAAACATTGTTTCCCACAGTTGATTCTAATGTGTTTTAACCTTTTGTACTTTTGAAGATAAAATGTTGTTTTTATGATGTAAAAATGCACAAAATCTGAAGATTGAAGGTTATATATTTTGATTTTTAACTCTATTATCATTATAAATTGATTAAATGAATCAGTGATAAAGGCTTGAAAGTAACAGAATGTTTCTTTCTGGGAATTCATCACAATACGTTCATATTATGAAAAGAAAATGTAGAACTCTTTTAGGATATTTTTTCAGATGCTGGTATTTAACTGTTTGCTAGTCTGCTTTTTTGCATGTCCCTAAAACACAAATTCCCCAGTTTATCAAGACCAGAGATTTTCTTGCTGGTCTTGATGAGGAGTCATGGTGGAGTCGAACTCCTTATTCATTAAGAGGTATATGTGGCAGTGACTGGAGTGAGAGTTTTGACGTAGGGAAATACCACAACTCGTCATGAATTACATGTGCTATAGAGTCACGCCCCCATTCTGCTCCAGCTTCGCCCATTTCAGTGGAACTGGGTGAAACTGGCATGGAAATGCCAAAAGTTGCAACATTTTTGTGTAATTCTGAATTGTGCCAGAGAGCATAAGGGATAATTAGTTGATTCATTTCATTTTCAACAGGAAAACATATGTATGGACAAGACAAGACTAAAGGCCTCCATTCAGTTTGGACTAATGTCAGCTTAACTCACGAATTTTGGCGGTCTAACTTGTGTAGGAGCCTTCTATCTCTCTCCCAAAAGATGGATGTTGTGAAAGATAGATATCCAGCATGTCTGAATTCAGACGGATGATCCTTTTGTTCTCCCAAAGATAGATTGCTGCCAGAGGAGTAGAATAAAGAAGTGCTCCTTTTTGCAGTAAGGAGGAGTCTAACAAAAGAGATACAAGCTGACTAAATGACTGGCTGAACCACCATTTGGCCAAATGCTACCTATTGTGTATTGGGCCCCTTAGCCAAGAGAACTGGGTGAAACAATCTTTATATTCCATTAGGTCTTATAAACACGTCCGTGTTGCACGTATGTGTTGTATCCGTGTTTTTCACGCATATTAGAACCCATTATAATCTATGCTGCTATTCACATGTCTGTGATTTACCGCGTGTCTGTGTAAAATACAGAGAGACATGTCCTTTTTTTCCCCGACAGCACTGATGACAAGGGCTAAGACAAGTCTATGGATCCATGAAAGGCATGTAGAGTACATGGATGGCATCCGTGTGTCATCTGTGTATTGTCTGTGTTTAACATTGCAAAGATAGGTGAAGCTTTGTAATTTCTTTCTTTCTTTATCCATCCGTGATGGCAAAAATGGACACATGGATGACACTCTGATGACACTGGTACCATATTTTCACGTACACGCTTAAATACGGACTTGTGAATGAGCTATAACAGGCAGATTAGAGGGGGGGGGGCTCCTGCTGAAAACAGTTGTCTTACATTCTAACACAGGACCATGTGGAGATGGTAGTGGGGAGGATGATTGATCTCCTCTGATACATTGAGAAGATTTATTTTATAAAAAAAAATATAAAAGGAACATGTCACCCCCTTGGATGTACCTAACCTATTAATATGGGCATACAAGTTCTAGAATACTTAAAATCGTCATACCTTTATGCCTCATATATGTGGTCTTGCTGTGCAAAAATAATCTTTTAATCCTTTATGTTAATGCGTTCTTCTAGGCTCTGGGCCTTGCGATGCCTGGAAGAAAACTCTGCCTCCCGTCTTCATTATGGTACCTGTTGCCTCCCGTCAACGTCACTGTGCCCTGTGACATCTAGTAGTTGTCCTTCACCTGCGCCCTGCAATTGCGATATTCCACTTTACTTTTCCACTCTTCTCTGAGCATTGGCTTCTTGCTTCCTTTGCACAGGAGCCGATGGGAGGCGACAGGTATGCTAATGAAGACTGGAGGCAGAGGTTTCTTCCAGGCCCATATTAAAAAAGTTAGGTATGTCCAAGTTTAAATTGCAATAGAAGACCAAACAGGATAAACAGGGATTATTAGTCAATTTTTGATGTTTACAATTGCTTCAGAATGCAACTGTCTGATGAAAAATGTGCTAATTCAACTTCCGATCTAGCGCAGCTCCACCGATGTCAGTGCTACGTCTCCCTCTGCAGCCAATCAGTGGCTGATGTACAGTCTAACAGAATACCGAAAGTCTTTGGCTGTCATATGACATATTAATATCAAATGATCAGTGGGAAATGCCGTGCTGACATTGGATGAGCAGCGCTAGTCCGGGATGTGAATATTAGATTTGTTTTTTATGTCGGGGTAGCACTTTAGCACTTTAAAAGGGGTTATCCAGCAGTGGACAACCTATTTAAATCATATATTTAAAGCTAAGATGGCAAACACATGTAAATGGCATCGCACACCGAAGAGATCTGTACTTGGTTCATGGACCTTTTGACACGTTTCTTCTTATCTCTGTATTTTTTGAGCTTTTTCAACATGATATCTCATTGTTATCCTCTCTGGAAAGCCACCTTTCACGCAGAGCTAACTACTCCTGTTGTCAGTTATAGCTGTGCAAAGCTGTCATTAGATTGACAGTGCAGATACCTCCTTGCAAGTTGATATGGCTTTTCCATAGCCACCACAATCAGCTCAGGCTCAGTACATGCTCGGGTGGCTTCAACAAAGGAATTAGAGACTTGCCAGTGGGAACTATACGTTGTTCTATTTCGCAGAACTGTTATTTGCATAAAAACCTGAGATCGTTGGCACAGAAAAAAGGAAATAGATTCTATAAAAGACAATGGTTACTTATTTCTTGCCCTCTAAAGGAACGTTGCAAAAATGAGAATATTGCATAGAAGTACTATATAGAGGAACACTTTCTGGAAGTCTGCAAGCCAGAAGAGCAGACTGTACAGGTATTCTTCTTTTTCACCTAAATTATCTTTGTACTGTGCTGCATCTTAGAGTACCCATCATCACAGTTGGATTTTTCCTAATGAGATTCAAGCTTCAAGGCAACGCTTTCTGTCACTTGAGGAATAACAGAGCAGCACGTATTGAAAAAGGATTGTATGGTATTATACAATGCAAACAGCTTCTTTATGGGACTATTCTGTTATCCAGACGCTGCAGAGTAGATGAGAAAATTCCTCTATAATCACTGTGATGTAGGAGAACTTGTATTATCTGGGTTGCTCACACCTTCCTCAGAAGGTAATCTTTGGGTGTACAATAAGCATATACTAATGTAGAAATCTTTGGTGCACAGGTGTGACACCATAATTACATATCTCGTTATTTGTTCTTATACCAATTTCTATATCTGTATGGTTAAGGTTTGGTTTTGCTTTCATCATATCACACATCTATACGACACCCCGTAGATGGCATTGATAGACTAATAGTATGTTGCGGTTTGACATTAAGAACAGTGTTGTATGCTGCACTTTTGTTACATAATTAATATGGTTGAAAAAAGATAAATGTCCATCATGTTCATTCAAAGGATGGGAAATGATAAGAGGTATGGCGTATATAGAAAACCATAATGAATGATCAATTCTTTTCCAAGAGAGCTATTTCCTTCCTGATCCCAATTGTCGATCCACTGGGCAAATATTCCGAAAATTACTTTACATATAATTTTTTTTGATATTGTCATCCAAGCCTTTATGAAACCATCAATGGTACCTGCTGTGACCAGCTCTTGAGGTAGACTATTCCACAGGTTAATAGTTCTCTTGTAAAGATGGCTTGTCTCCTCGGGAGATTGAATCTGTCTTTCTTCAGGCGAAAGGAATGCCCCCTTGTCTTTTTCATGAAACAGCCTTTGACCACACTTTTTCATACTTTTTTTTACTTAATCATGTCCCCCCCATAGACATCTCTTCTCAAGAATAAATAAATTTAATTATTTTAGTCTTTCCTGATAGCTACAGATGAGCAAATTTAATCGGGTTCCTGCTTATTCGGCATGCTATAGCGCTTACCGAATAAGCTGCAGAGGGAACCCGTATACATGGAGCGCGTCGGCTGATCAGCTGTCCGTCGCCGCAGCAGCATGTGTCGCGGCTGTTTCACAGTCACAACACATGCATGGAAAGCCTGTGTGTTGGGCTCTCCATGCATGTGTTGTGACTGTGACACAGCCATGACACATGCAGCTTCGGTGACGGACAGCTGATCAGCTGGCGCGCTCCAGGTATCTGTGTTCCCTCTGCAGCTTATTTGGTAAGCGCTATAGCATGCTGAATAAGCAGGAACCCAGTCAAATTCGCTCATCTCTACTCACAACTATGATCCTCCGTGCCCCTTATCAGTTTTCATAACTCTTTATTGTACCTCTTCTAACTCCAGGGGATCCTTTCTTTGAACTGTTACCCACAACTGTACTGAATATTCCAGATGAGGTTGCACTAAAGGGGTATTCCTATCTCCAAGATCCTATAATAATATGTAGTTGGTGTCATAATAATAATAGCAAATACCTCCAATTAGAAATGTAGCTATGTCGATTACCCCATGTGCAGGGCATTGCTGTATCTTAGGTATCCATCTTTATGACCACTAACAGCAAACAACCTGTCACTATATGAATGGTTGAAAGAAGTGAGAGTGAAAGAACCCATTAGTGGCCACTGAATTGTCTGCAGGACTCGTATGACATAATACCATGCGAGCACTGAGAGACTCGGCGCCAACAGCATAGTAGCAGCGCTCACACCAACACCGAAGGTAAGTACAGGCTGTTATTCTTTTATGTGAAGGAATATGGTGATTGAGGAGGGATTATTTGAGTAGTGGACAGTTCCTTTAAGGCTTTATAAAGCGTTGTTATTGCCTGTCCTGCGAGTTTATACCTCTTTTATACCATAGCAATATCCTGCTGGCCCTAGAAGCCGCTGATTGACATTGCATGCTATTATTTAGTCTGGGAGCTATAAGTACACCCAGATCCTTCTTTACAAGTGACTTGATCTCATAAGTAACAGTTAAATCAAAGGAATTCACAATGAAAAGTGAAAACACAATTGTGAACTTACTCTATGGCCTCGCGTACATGGCTGTACTTTTGGTCCGAATACTATCCAACAAGACTTTGGATCTAACTCAGACCAGTGTTATTTTATGGGGCTGTGTACATGCCCAACTGTTGTATTGATCTCTCTATGTAGTCTATTTTTCGAAAAAGAGTTCGGTTTGAACTTCTTTAAGGGCGTAAGAAAGCTACTATTAAATGCTATAACATCGCGAAACGACTACTTTTCCAGCAGCAGCGTAGTCAGCAAAAAACTTCCATCTCCTTTTAATCCTCAATATACAACTCTGGCAAAAATTAAGAGACCACTGCAAAATGTTCAGTTTGTCTGATTTTTCTCTTTATAGGTATATTTTTGAGTAACTTCTGACAACGCGTCTCCAAATTTCCAAGCAATAAATTTTGTATTTTTTTTCTGAAAAGGAGAAATGGTCAAAATTTAAAAACCCCCAGTGCTTTCAGACCTCAAATAATGCAAAGAAAACAAGTTCATAATAATTTAGAAACAATAATACTAATGTTTTCACTCAGGAAGAGTTCAGAAATCAATGTGGAATAACCATGATTTTTAATCACAGCTTTCATGCGTCTTGGCATGCTTTCCACCAGTCTTTCACACTGCTTCTGGAGCAAAAATCTAAGCAGTTCTTCTTTGTTTGATGGCTTGTGACTATCCATCATCCTCATGATTACATTCCAGAGGTGTTCAATGGGGTTCAGGTCTGGAGATTGGGCTGCCCATGACAGGGTTTTGATGTGGTGGTCTCTTAATTTTTGCCAGAGCTGTATTTGCAGTTGAAGATTTCCTTAAATCTGCGGATGTGACTTCAGCAGCTGTATACTACGAGCATATAACGGGGCTGTGACATGCACAACCTGGTCAGATAAGCACCTCTCTCACCTCCCCCTAACTTTCTCTACCCTATTATGTATCACCCCATGTTATCTTGTCTCTCTTTTTTCTCTTCTTTTAGCATCCACAAGCTTTTTTCTTGCTTAATGCATTGTCTTTCCTTTCTTTGCTGTATCACTTCCATGGTTGTCAAGATCTAGGAAGGTAGCTACTGGATGTAAACTGCATTGTTTACTTCCAAAAGATGAATATCTGTGCTCATGATCATCACTTAGGGTACTGTCACACTAAACGATTTACCAACAATCACGACCAGCGATACGACCTGGCCGTGATCGTTGGTAAGTGGTTGTGTGGTCGCTGGGGAGCTGTCACACAGACTGCTCTCCAGCGACCAACGATGCCGAAGTCCCTGGGTAACCAGGGTAAACATCGGGTTACTAAGCGCAGGGCCGTGCTTAGTAACCCGATGTTTACCGTGGTTACCAGCGTAAAAGTAAAAAAAAAAAAACAGTACATACTTACATTCCGGTGTCTGTCCCCCGGCGTTCTGCTTCTCTCCACTGTGTCTGTGCCAGCCGGAAAGCACAGCGGTGACGTCACCGCTGTGCTCGCTTTCCGGCCGGCCGGCGCTCACAGTGCAGAGAAGCAGAACGCCGGGGGACAGACACCGGAATGTAAGTATGTACTGTTTTTTTTTTTTTACTTTTACGCTGGTAACCATGGTAAACATCGGGTTACTAAGCGCGGCCCTGCGCTTAGTAACCCGATGTTTACCCTGGTTACAAGCGAACGCATCGCTGGATCGCTGTCACACACAACGATCCAGCGATGACAGCGGGAGATCCAGCGACGAAAGAAAGTTCCAAACGATCTGCTACGACGTACGATTCTCAGCAGGATCCCTGATCGCTGCTGCGTGTTAGACACAGCGATATCGTATGGATATCGCTGGAACGTCACGGATCGTACCGTCGTAGCGATCAAAGTGCCAATGTGTGACAGTACCCTAACTTAATTTGTTTGTTACAAAAGAGAAATTGTATAAATGCTTTGTAATTAAAGGGGTTTTCTCAACTTGTCTTCAGGAGCGCACTTATCCCCAACATTGGTGGCATGTGTGCTGCAGACACAAAATTTGCCCACTCCGATTCTTCAGAAAACGGAGGAGGTTTTACATCTGCAGCATGGGAGGGGTGCAGTAGTGCTAAACCTTGTGGGATCCAACAGTCCTGAAAGACATCACTTACAAGCTCTATTGGAGAGGGCTTGTAAGCACTGTGCTCCTTGTCTTGGAGACTTATTTTAATATGAGACAAATTGCAAAGCTGTTTGTTTTTACGAGCACTTTTCCATTTTACGATGACAACCTCTTAATTGTGTATCTATGAGTCTATCATATGACCAGGACAGTTATCCTCTTCTGGAAAGTAAGCAATGAAGGTTCACATTCAATGAATAGTACAAACAGTATATAATAAACTAGATGGTGGCCCGAACGTATCAGGTATTCTAGAATATGCATGTCCACGTAGTATATTGCCCAGCCCACGTAGTATATTTCCCAGCCCACGTAGTTTATTGCCCAGTCACGTAGTATATTGCCCAGCCACGTAGTATATTGCCCAGTGATGTAGTATATTGCCCAGCCCACGTAGTATATTGCCCAGCCACGTAGTATATTGCCCAGCCACGTAGTATATTGCCCAGCCACATAGTATATTGCCCAGTTACGTAGTATATTGCCCAGTGACGTAGTATATTGCCCAGCCACGTAGTATATTGCACAGCGAAGTAGTATACAGCAAAGAGCCACGTAGTATATTGCCCAGTGACGTAGTATATTGCCCAGTTATGTAGTATATTGCCCAGTGACGTAGTATATTGCCCAGTTACGTAGTATATTGCCCAGTGACGTAGTATATTGCCCAGTGACGTAGTATACAGCACAGAGCCACGTAGTATATTGCCCAGCGACATAGTATACAGCACAGAGCCACGTAGTATATTGCACAGCGACATAGTATACAGCACAGAGCCACGTAGTATATTGCCCAGCCACGTAGTATATTGGTCAGTCACATAGTGTATTGCCCAGCTATGTAGTGTATTGCCCAGCCACGTATGTGACAGGTTAAAAAATAAAAAATAAACATATACTCCGAGGGTACCCTTGTAGTTCTGTCGCCTCCTTCTCACGCAGGCGCGCAGGACCTGTGATGACGTCGCGGTCATATGACCGTGTCGCGGTCACATGACCGTGACGTCACGGCAGGTCCTTCTTGCGCAGGCGCGCAGGACCTGTGATGACGTCGCGGTCACATGACGGTGACTTCACGGCAGGTCCTTCTCGCGCAGGCGCGCAAGACCTGTGATGACGTCGCGGTCACATGACCGTGACGTCATGGCAGGTCCTTTTCGCAGACCATCCTTCCACCGGAACCTGCCTGGAGCGTCGCGAGGAGCAGGAAAGGTGAGTATACAATGATTTATTTTTTTTATTATTATTTTTACCATTAGATGTTTTTACAATTGACGCTGCATAGGCAGCATCAATAGTAAAAACTTGGTCACACAGGGTTAATAGCGGTGGTAACGGAGTGAGTCCGTTACCGCCGGCATTAACCCTGTGTGAGCAGTGACTGCGGGGAGTATGGAGCAGACACTGACTACAGGGGAGTAGGGAGGGACTAATCGGACTGTGGCCATCGCTGACTGGTCGCGGCAGCCATGACAGGCAGCTGCCGAGACCAATCAGCGACTTGGATTCCATGACAGACAGAGGCTTCTGAATATCCATGACAGAAAGACAGAAGGACAAACAGACGGAAGTGACCCTTAGACAATTATATAGTAGATAAGCTTTAATACAGTACTTTATAAGCTAATTAACTACCGGTAATCTTTTAGATTAATTGATTGCGCAATCCAGTCTTTCTAAGTAAAATTGGATTATTTAAAGTAATGGTATAGGAGCAAAAATAACACAAATATAGACTTTTCTCTCCTTCTGTTGCTTCCCTTCTGTCTCCCAGCTTGGAAAGTTAGCATGCAGGTAGACACTGGTGAGAGATGTCCCCATATGTGCTCTTCTGCTCCATTCACTTATACAGTGCTAGTTTGATCCTATTGAGGAAAGGATGTCAGAGTTGTCCTGTATATGCAAAGTACGGTAATTGTTTAATTGACCATGTATATCACATATATCTAGCCAGACTAGATTTCATCTGATCAGTGGGGGCGCCAGGTGTCAGACCACCACTAATCTCATAATGATGACTTATCCCGTAGATAGGTCATCAATTTTTAAATCCATAATTTTACAGGTTTGCAACTTTGTGTATCGATTTTAGCATGTAACAACACCAAAATTGGTGTCTTGAGAAATCAAATATTATACATTTATTTTCTATACCCAGTTCATCAGAGCAGCCTTTTTTAGTGTCCAGTTCCCATTTCCATCCATGTGTAACATTGTAGACAGCTATATCTTGTTTGTATAGCTATTTAAACCACTATGTTAAAGGGAATCTGTCAGCAGGTTTTTACTACTTAGTTTAGGGTAGCACGAGGTAAGGGCTGAAACACTGATTTCAGCGATGTATCACTTATTAGGCTGTGTGGTGTTGTTTCAATACAATCAGCAGGAGATTAGCTCTACAGGACAACATCTCATGTGCATTCTAGTCCAACCACTTCCCCAGAAAAATGCTAATCAGTGGTATGGGTGGGGCTAGTTTTCTGAGCTCTGCTGCATTGTACATTTAAAAACTCTGATTGTATCACAACTGCTGCCCCCAGTAAACTAAGTGATACATCGTTGGAATCAGAGTCTCTTTGTCTACATTATGCTTCTCTCGGATGTTATAGCAAAAACCTTGTGACAGATTCCATTTAAGTGAAAATATACCTTCCATAATTCCATTGTCTACACCTATCTTTAGATTCTTTACTGCAGTCCAAGTAGACATGTAGACAATGGCTAGAACTTGGTGATACAAGCAGTTACGTAGCGGGCTACATATTTATAAAGTCATACCTTGCTTACTGTCTGACTTACGCTTTTGTCACTGCTGAATTAAGAGCTAGAAACAATGGCAAAATGAAGATTAACCCCTTTCTGACGTCGGACGGGATAGTACATCTGAGGTCAGATCCCCTCCTTTGATGCGGCTCCAGCGGTGAGCCCGCATCAAAGCCGGGACATGTCAGCTGTTTTGTACAGCTGACATGTGCGCGCAATAGCGGCGAGTGGAATCGCGATTCACCCGCCGCTAGTTAAATGCTGCTGTCAAATACAGACGGTGACATTTAACTACCGCTTCTGGCCATCCGGTCGGAAATGCGCGCATCGCCGACCCCCGTCACATGACAGTAACCAGAGGTCTCCTTGAGACCTCTATGGTTGCTGATGCTGGCTTGCTGTCAGCGCCACCCTGTGGTCGGCGTTCATACCAAGCCTGTAATTCTACTACACAGGAGCGATCTATGCTTCGCCTCTATGTAGCAGAGCCGATCAGGCTATGCCAGCTTATAGCCTTCCATGGAGGCTATTGAAGCATGGCAAAAGTAAAAAAAAAATGTTTAAAAAAATATGAAATAAATAAAAAAATATAAAAGTTTAAATCACCCCCCCTTTCGCCCCATTCAAAATAAAACAATAAAAATAAAATAAAACATACACATATTTGGTATCTCCGTGTTCAGAATCACCCGATCTATCAATAAAAAAAAGGATTAGCCTGATCGCTAAATGGCGTAGCGAGAAAAAAAATTTGAAACGCCCGAATTACATTTTTTTGGTCACCATGACATTGCATTAAAATGCAATAACGGGCGATCAAAAGAACATATGTGCACCCAAATGGTGTCACTAAAAACGCCAGCTCGGCACGCAAAAAATAAGCCCTCATCCGACCTCAGATCACGAAAAATGGAGACGCTACGGGTATCGGAAAATGGCGCAATTTTTTTTTTTTTTTTTTTTTTTTTTTTTAGCAAAGTTTGGAATTTAAAAAATAACCTAGACATGTTTGGTGTCTATGAACTCGTAATGACCTGGATAATCATAATGGCAGGTCAGTTTTAGCATTTAGTGAACCTAGCAAAAAAGCCAAGCAAAAAACAAGTGTGGGATTGCACTTTTTTTGCAATTTCATCGCACTTGGAATTTTTTTTCCCATATTGTAGTACACAACATGGTAAAACCAATGATGTCGTTCAAAAATACAACTCGTCCCGCAAAACATAAGCCCTCACATGGCCATATTGACGGAAAAATAAAAAAGTTATGGCTCTGGGAAGGTGGGGAGTGAAAAACGAACACGGAAAAATGGAAAATCCCAAAGTCATGAAGGTGTTAAGCAAATTATAAAGATTAATGATTTCTTTTTTTTCAGGCTATTGAGCTCTATTCATAAGAAAATCTTCCAAATATGGGACATCCATTATATTTAGAATGCAGGATGAAACTGCATAATGTAAAAATTGTTCATTTAGCTTATCTTAAATTCAACAATTCCTGTATATGTATGCTGCAGGCTGTAGCAATCAATAATATTGGAAGGAAAAATCAGATTTATGTATGTCCACTTATATAGTTTACCTTGATACTTACAAGATCAGTCTTAGAAGCTTTGAGTTAAATTTAGGATCAGGGGTAAAAAAAAATAGTCACACATTTTTTTTTATAAAAAGCAAATAAAAGTCTAAATTTATGTTTTAAAAATGTTCTCAAAAAGCAGAAATTAAATTAGGAGGTCAATGTGTAAACTATAATTATATCAGTATTTTCCTCAAGTTATAATACATGTGCTGGGGGGATATTGGGTTAAGATCCTGGTCTGGTGGGAGGGACTCTGGGATCGCTAATGGTTCATGGGTCCAAAATCCTTGTTTTGCTCTGGACCCTGGCAATCCTCGCTACACCACTGGCTATATGGAAAAGCATAAATGTAAGAACCTTGTAGCCACTATTATGAAATCTACCGTAATACATTGCAGCGGTGATTCATTTGTTTGGGTGCGAGTAGTATTTTGTGGGTTTTCTCAGAGGAGAATGTTTTATTCTAAAGTCTCTCCCACGCCACTCTAGTTGACAGAATCTATGCCAGTGATATTGTCTATTTCTGCAGTTTGTTCTGAGTGATAATAGACTTGCGTTTATATTTTTACAGATGATTTGCTATATACTTCCATTCCCAAATAAACTCCTTACAACATATTGACGCTGTGTTATCATCATTTAAAGGAAATCTGTCTAAGGGCGGACTAAAAGTGCTAACCGGTGATTACCTTTAATACATTTAAGCTACTTTTAAAAGGAATCTACCATCAGAAAGCTCATAAAATGTTCATTTCAACCTTTTTTCAGTTTTCTAATGTCACCATCTGAAAAACTCTGATATTTTGCAGTCTCAGTCTGGCCACTGAGTCTCACAATGGACTGGCACTTTCTGTTCTGTAATGATCACATCTCAGCAGTTATCTCATTGTCATCACAGGAAGAATCTCAGTGAAAGGTAACATGTCTATGATAAATCTGGAGGCCTATAACACAGCTGCTAATGGGAACAGAAAACCTCTTCAATTCCTAGCTGAATATGTCACAGAGCATGCCCTCTCGAAAGGAAGATAATACTAGAGGACAAGTAAACCTGCTGCCTTTTAGTCCTCCATATTCATTTATGTCACTCACTTATATAGCACCAAGCCCCACAAGTTCCACAGCGCCTTACAGACACCATCATCACTGTCCCCACTATTGCTCACACAATATTAGTATGTCTTTGGAGTGTGGGAGAAAAACTCACGCAAACATGGGGCGAACATACAAATTCTTTGCAGATGTTGTCCTTGGTGGGATCTCAACCCTCGTGCTGCAAAGCAACAGTGCTAACCACTGAGCCACCGTGCTGCCCTGATACTCAAAAGCTCTGTATAACACCACCCCCACCACTGATTGGCAGCTTTCTGCCTAAGCACAGTGCCCACAAAAAGATGCTTTTATGCTTTTTTGATCAAATTAATGTCAACTATGTACCCTATATAATTTTTTTCCGTACTATTGCTATTTATTTACTTACTGCAGGGTATCTGCTCATTGTTTATATCCTAAATTTTCTAATTTAGTATACAGCCAGATAAAAGATAATTCCGGTCTGCAACTATACCTATATTGCAAAGCTATATATATAATTGTTTAAGGGGTACTTCCGTCTGCTTGTCGTGGAAATCCTGCGGCGGCCGGCTGGCCGTGACCAATCAGCGACAGGCACAGTCCGGCCGCGAATTGGCCCCTCCCTACTCCCCTCCAGTCAGTGCCCCGTCCATACTCCCCTCCAGTCAAAGGCCACATAGGGTTTTAGCAGTCTGTTAAACAGACTGCTAAACACCGCGGCATAACGCGGTGTAACGCAGTCCGTTAACGCTGCTAGTAACCCTGTGCGACCAACTTTTTACTATTGATGCTGCCTATGCAGCATCAATAGTAAAAACTTTTTAATGTTAAAAATAATAAAAAAATAAAAAATCATTACATTCTCACCTTCCAACGCCTTTCCCGCTCCTCGCGACTCTCCAGTCCCAAGAATGCATTTCGGCAATGACTGGAGATGACGTAGCGGTCTCACGAGACCGCTACATCATCACATGTTATTGTCGCAATGCATTCTTGGGACCGGAGCGTCACGAGGAACATCGCTAAACGCCTGGCCTGGATCAGGGGGCTGCCTGAAGGTGAGTATATAACTATTTTTTATTTTAAGTCTTTTTTTAACAGGGATATGGTGCCCAGATTGCTATATACTACGTGGGCGGTGCTATATACTACGTGGGCTGTGTTATATACTGCGTGGGCTGTGTTATATACTGCGTGGCCTGTGTTATATACTACGTCTCTGTGCTATATACTACGTGGGCTGTGCTATATAGTATGTGGCTGTGCAATATACTGCGTGGCTGGGCAATATACTAGGTGGCTGTGCTATATACTACATGGCTGTATTATATACTATGTGGGCTGTGTTATATACTGTGTGGGCTGTGTTATATACTACGTGGGCTGGGCTATATACTACATGGGCTGTGCTATATACTACGTGGGCTGTGCTATATACTACTATACATATTCTACAATACCCGATGCGTTAGAATCGGGCCACCATCCAGTTATGTATAAGGAGCGTGAGTTTTGTAGTTGGAAGCGTTTCCATAGAGCTCTAGTGCATTCACTCTTGGGTGTAGGAATTATCATATGGAAAGCCATTTTAAAATCTATTTTTGATTCTGTTCCCCTATGGTGACAGTTGTATGCTAATATAAATGTTACACAATACAACAGCCCAGCATATCTTTTCATGATAAACTGGCAATAAGTAGGACTCTTATGCAGATCATGAATTCTCTGGGAATGTTAAAAGGTTTTAATTATACGATGAGAAGCAGCACAACGAACGGAATGGAGAAGGCATTAATTACTGTCATAGTCCATGGAGAGACTCACTCCTCCAGGTAACTAGCCTGATGAGAGCTTCCAGCATTTTACCCTCCTCCTGGAAATGAATAGACTACGATGTTTTAGTATTTACACATTAAGTAGTCTTGGCCCGTCGGCTAGCTGTTGGGCCAGGCGGAACGCAGACTATGATACGCAATGGCTATTTTCAGTTATTTCTCCAATGTACAAAAGTTGGTATTCATTGTTAACTACAAACTGCTTATACATTACATTACTATATCAATGGATTCATTCATCAAAGCTGTCAGCCATTCATGACTCCCACTATAGTACTCCTAAAACAGTGAATCCCACGATGAAAGGTTTTTGAGTTCCCATTAGCCCAATGTTATACTCTTTACATTACGAGACTGAATAGTTATTGAATAATTAGTCTAAAAGTACAAATAAACTTTTGGACAAGTTTTTGTGGCTAATAGTTTCTTGCAACTACACTAACATGTGAAGTAGCAAAAGGAAGCAGAGTACTAAAATGCTTGCAGTGCGGTTTGAAAGAGATGAAATAGGGCTTTAGACTTCAGTACCATGGACAGAACAAAGAAGCAAGGCATCATTCAATATGTATAATTCAGGCAGCAAATGTAGATGTTTGTAACAATTTATCTATTTTTCATACCATAAACTTCTTACCTATATCGGAATATAAAGTTCAGATAACATTTGGATTGATACAGAGAAATGAGCTTTTTTTTTTAAAGCTATACTCAGCAATATTTAGGTTTATTTGTAATGTGGATCTGTTTGTGAATATTTGTACTATTAAATGGGCTTCTTGAGTTCTTTTAAAATTAGCCCATGGGCCACTGTTCGGCAGTGAACAAGCGATTGGCTGCAGCAGTCACTTAACTAGTAGGGGAAATTGTCACTGCAGCACAATAAATACTGTAAAGACGGGTGCTGGAGTGATCACATGTCCAACTCCCTGATTGTGTCTCTGAGGCCATTAATTGGCTGAAAGGGTCAATGATGATCACTTTAGGGCAAACTGGAGCCATGACAATGTACACAATGCATGCAAGCAATGTATTATTTTATTATGTAATGCAATAACTACCCCTTTGCCCAATTTTTGAGAGAGGCAGAAACCCCTTTAAAATAAATGGTTGATTTTCATATTCACCTCCTTTTTCTGTACACACTGCAAGATCCTTTTTGCCTTAATTTGAAGTAAATTGGTTGAAGATGGAAAATCTCATGCAGAACACACATAACAATGTCATTTTGTGCAGAGCAGACATGGAAAACCTTCTATGATAAATCATAGGACATGAACATAACCATATTCCAGGCAATGAATATGTATAAAATATAAATGGACAGGGACACACTGGAAAGAAATCTGCATTTGGGCTAAAATAAGAAGACTAGGATAGACCATTATATTACATATTCAGTCAGTGTACAGTAAAACCTTCTCCTACATGAACTGTCATCTCCCTGAAATGATGGAAAAGTTTTGACAGTTTGAAGATAAACTAGCTTTAAGGTAATTATTATGTCAGTGATTTGCAGGAATTACCAGTTTTTCTACTTTCCCTACAATTCTTTGTTAATTTATGTTAAATTAGTTAATTTGAATGTGTTTAAAGTTTTAAAGCAATCAGATGCAATCAAATTAAGCAATGATTGTCTGGAATAAAAAAAAAGCATATGGCTTGTAACTCGTATTCCATTATATAATCCTGTAAATGTAACACACAAAGAGCATATTTAGATAAAATATCATTTTTTTTATTAATTACATATATAAAAATTACATTTAAAAGAACCTTGGTTGCACACCCTTTGACATGGATGATAGCATCCAAACGTTTCTTGTAGCAATCTATAGCTGGTATTTTCTCCTACTCTTCCTTTGCAGGTTGTTCAAGCTCTTGAATGTTTGCAGGGTTCTTTTTCCAATGGCAGATTTCAGCTCACCCCAAAGATTTTCAATGGGATTGAGGTCAGGACTCATTGATGGCCGTTTTAAAACAGTCAATTTTTTCTTTTTAAACTATTCCTGTGTACTTTTGAATGTGTACTTTTGGTCTTTGTCTTGCTGGAGGCTCATGATCTGCGACTCAAACCAAGTTTTCTTACACTAGGTAGGACATTTCGCTCTAAAATCTCTTGATAATTCTCTGATTTTATGATTCCTGTGAAATGGTCAAGGCCTCCAGTACCAGACGCAGCATAGCAACCCCACAGCATTATGGATCTTCCAACATGCTTCACTGTTGTTAGGGTGTTCTTTTCTTTATATGCTTCATTGCGCTGTCTGTAAAGAAACTTTGCATTGCCAAAAAGCTTTATTTTTGTTTCATCTGTCCACAGAACATTTTCCCAGAGGGATTGTGATTTGTCAAGGTACTCTTTGGCAAAGATCAGTCGTTCCTTTTTAGGTATTTTCTTCCTTGACCTTCGCCCATAAAGGTCTGCTTGGTTTAGTGTGCCTTGGACTTTGTTCTGACTACCCACCTGTTTAACCCCTTCAGCTCTGATCCATTATCCTCCCGATACTCGGAACGTTACCTGACAACGCTTTTGTCTCTTCCTTCTGTTTATGACGTACTCTCCTGGTGAGAAGTGACTAGCGTCACAGGTTGACCTTCAGGCCTTTGGATGTTTTTTCCACCATTTGCACCAACCTCTGAAGACATCTCTTGTCAATTTTCCTTTCTCCCTCACGTCCAAAGAGATTCTTGATGATTCCATGCTTCTTAATAACATTGCGCACTCTTGAAACTGGGATACCAAGGTCTTTTTTAGAGGGCCGTATACCATTTAGAAGTCTTGTGTTTGCTAATAATAGCAGTTCTGATGTCCTAATCCAGATCATTTGTCTTCACTACTGTGACAAAGGAACATGGCCTACCATGTAGCTTTTTAGTATACTGAAGTCATCATTCTTTGGCTAATTTATGTCACATGGGCACCGACAATCAAAGGTGATTCTCATTTGTGATTTCCCACAGGTTAGTCAAAATGTGTTTCCATGCTAACTTAATGTAAAGGGTACCAATACCAGTGTCACAGCAAGCTTTAGTTTTTTGTATTTTTCCCTCCCATTGTTTTTTGTTTTAAATTATTGTTTATCATTTGCTCTTTTCTTGTATTTAACATGAGTGCTCCATACAGAAACTGTTTAGCTTGATTAATTTTTTTCAGGAGATATTCCTCATTATGTACTTAAACTTCATGGGTGCCAATAACGATGAGCAGGACTGTATATGCACAGAGCAATTTGTATAATGTATAACTGTGCACTAGTTACTTTATGTTACATGGCTCACACCACTTGGTGTATTATAATTATTATAGTAAACCTTAATTGTAACACCAGTTTTTCTGAGATGCAATACTTCCAGATGAAGCAAACCTAGCCGATTATGGCAACACTATAACCTTGGCAATATTCTGTAATATAATGGGATGTAAATACTATTTGGATATACTCATTGTTATAACTATATGGTGCATTGGCATTTTAAGTACAGTCCAGAATACTGCAGTTTATTTTAGGTAACATTATTGTAATTAGGTGGCATATACGACCCAGCTTCTGAATATATGAGAATATATACAGTAAGTGTGATACTCCGACAGTCTGCATATCTTTAGTTGAGGATCATTTCCTTTATTGGTTCTTTTAACCCCTTTCTGACCTCGGACGGGATAGTACGTCCAAGGTCAGATCCCCTGCTTTGATGCGGGCTCCAGCGGTGAGCCTGCATCAAAGCCGGGACATGTCAGCTGTTTTGAACAGCTGACATGTGCCCGCAATAGCGGCGGGTGGAATCGTGATCCGCCTGCCCCTATTAACTAGTTAAATGCCGCTGTCAAATGCTGACAGCGACATTTAACTACCTCTTTTGGCCATCGGGCCGGAAATGAGCGCATCGCTGACCCCGTCACGTGATCGGGGGTCAGCGATGCGTCGGCATAACAACCAGAGGTCTCCTTGAGACCTCTATGGTTGTTGATGCCGGATTACTGTGGACGCCACCCTGTGGTCGGCACTCATAGCAATGCAGTAAATCTACTACATAAGAGCGATCTATACATCGCTCCTGTGTAGCAGAGCCGATCAAGTTGCGCCAACTTCTAGCTTCCCATGGAGGCTATTGAAGCATGGCAAAAGTAAAAAAAAAAGTTTTAAAAAATATGAAAAAAATAAAAAATATATAAAAGATTAAATCACCCCCTTTTCGCCCCATTCAAAATAAAACAAAAAAAAAAATCAAACCTACACATATTTGGTATCGCTGCGTTCATAATCTCCTGGTCTATCAATAAAAAAAGATTAACCTAATCGCTAAACGGCGTAGTGAGAAAAAGTTTGAAACGCCCAAATTACGTTTTTTTGGTCGCCGCCACAATGCATTAAAATGTAATAACGGGGGATCAAAAGAACATATCTGCACCAAAATGGTATCATTAAAAACGTCAGCTCCGCGCACAAAAAATAAGCCCTCACTCGACCCCAGATCACGAAAAATGTAGACGCTATGGGTATCGGAAAACGGTGCTTTTTTTTTTTTTTTTTTTTTAAGCTAAGTTTGGATTTTTTTTTCACCACTTAGATAAAAAAGAACCTAGACATGTTTGGTGTCTATGAACTTGTAATGGCCTGGCTAATCATCATGGCTGGTTAGTTTTAGCATTTAGCGAACCTAGCAAAAGAGCCAAACAAAAAACCAGTGTGGGATTGCTCTTTTTTTGCAATTTCACCGCACTTGGAATTTTTTTTACAGTTTTCTAGTACATGACATGGTAAAACTAATGATGTTGTTCAAAAGTACAGCTTGTCCCGCAAAAAATAAGCGCTCACATGGCCATATTGACGGAAAAATAAAAAAGTTATGGCTCTGGGAAGGAGGGGAGCGAAAAACGAAAAGGAAAAAACAAAAATACCCCAGGTCATGAAGGGGTTAAATGTAATTTTTATGTGTGTAATTGATAAAAATTTGATATTTTATCTAAATATGCTCTTTGTGTCCCATTTCTAGATTTATTTTAGCCGACACAATATCCACATATCCGGTTATTTGTGCTAATGGTATTCCATTATTTAGAAGAATTCAGATCAATCTGATTTAAGGCAACACTATGTAAATTATTCTTGCTGAAACTATTGAAACAAAGACTTAATGAGGTTGGCCACTACTTTTTTATTGATAGCTCATCCATCCTAAGAATAAGTCATCAATATCTGATCAGTGGGGTGCGACACTGAGCACCCCCGCACATCAGCTGTTACCGGAGGTAGCTGGAAGGGCTGGGTCCTACGATTCTATCCCCATTTCAGTAGGGGGTGAATCTGCAGTACTTGGCCGGCCTTGGTCACTATAGAAATGATGGCTCTGCTGTGAGCTGACAGCATCTGAGAACTTCTGTTTGCCACGGATAAACAGCTGGTCGGTGGTGGTGCTGGGTGTTGCTCCTGTACCAATCAGATATTGATGGCCTCATATCGGATAGTTCACTAATAAAAAAAGTAGTAGCTAGTGATGAGTGAGTGTACTCGTTGCTCGGGTTTTCCCGAGCACGCTCGAGTGACCTCCGAGTATTTATGACTGTTTGGAGATTTAGTTTTCATCACGGCAGCTGAGTGATTTACAGCTACTAGCCTGCTTGATTACATGTGGGGATTCCCTAGCAACCAGGCAACCCCCACATGTACTTATGCTGGCTAATAGCTGTAAATCATTCAGCTGCTGCGATGAAAACTAAATCTCCGAGCAGCCACAAATACTCGGAGGTCACCCGAGCGTGCTCAGGAAAACCCGAGCAACGAGTACACTCGCTCATCACTAGTAGTAACCAACCCCTTTAACCCAAGTTCATCAAGAATTTTGATTTGCTCACTAGTCATGATGAAAAGTAGACTGTATGATGATGCACCTGATTCATTAAGAGTCTTATGCCTCATAATTAATTTGGCACCTTTCAGCTGCTGTGCACCACCAGTCGTTGACTCGAGTACATTTCCTTCATAACTAACTCTACTTATGTGACGTAAATAATGAATTTTTCAGTTGTGCTTGACACTGCTCTTTCATGGCTAAAGCTAGGTTCACATTGCGTTAACAGCAGCCTGTTCAACACATGCGTTAAACAGGCTGCATTAACGCAAGTGCCGACATTCCATCGTGCTAGCCCAGATAGAGCTAGCATATGCTCTATCTGCGCTAGCGGTGACGTACTTGGAAACGCTGCAGCCCGCATCCCAGCGATGCGCCCGAAATAGAGATTAATGGCAGTGTTAACAGACTGCGTTACACCACGTTATGCCACGATGTAACGCAGTCAGTCTATCCGACTGCTTGGACGTAATGTGAACCCAGCCTAAGCTGTACTCACATTTCACAAAGAGCTGCATAAAAATTCTGGCAAAATTGTTTGATGAATTAGACCCTAAATCTTAATTTATTTACATATTCAAAAGAGAATTCAAGAACCACAACATCTATCTTTTATTTTTCGTCCATGTGCAATATTTTGACTTACAGTCTGCCTTTCTCAAGCAAATGCAGATGGTTAAAATGCACGGTGTACAGTATATATACCGCATTTTTTGGCTTATAAGACGCACTTTTTTTACCCCAAATTTGGGGGGAAAATGGGGGTGCGTCTTATAATGCAGATATACCTTATTGGCCGCGGTGGAGCAGGGTCCCAGGGTCGCTGCTGGAGGCGGCAAGAGTGGAGCAATGCTGCAGGCCACAGGCTGGGATGAGGGGGTGTTTGGATGTGCGCCTCTGTGGGTGTTCGGTGGTGCGGGGGCTCCGCCAACATTTTGTGACAGCCCAGAGCCTCTGCACTTACATGGTTTACTATGCGGTGGACTCTGGGAAAATGGCTGCTGGGGCGGCGCATGCACAGATGGAGATCTCGGCACCAAGATCTCGGGAGATTACAATCAGCATATAATAACTAATATGACAAGTTGTTATAGGAACATCTCATAACATATGATGCATTTTCATCCATAACAGTGATATAGCCTACTGTAAAGTATTATAAAATTATGTTTAGTGGTCGTGTAGTGGACATACCAATGATGGTTTACTGTACTTTAAAAATGAGATGTGTATTGCTCACATAATAGAGCACAAACTGCAGTAAGGATGGATCATCTCTGAGCAATCATGGCCAGTCAATCAACTCCCACCCTGCGACATTCACCTCTATAGCAGGGCTATCTCTTTTCCATCAGTCCCAGTCCCATAGACATTGAGTTGATCTAGATTGTGCATGTAGGACCTCCGCTTCTATAAAAAGTAGGACATGGGGCCCATATTCTCATGCTTGGCAAGTATCCAAGCTTGGGACTAGATCACACATTTACCACCTATCCTGTAAATAGGTGAAAAATGTTTTTTTGTGGGCTAGGACCTTTAACATAAACTATTTTTGGCATCATTTAGATCATTTAGCATACAGAGGTTGCGTATATCTAGCAGCACAACTACCTGAGCATGGCTATGTTCCCACAATGAGTTATTGGTGAGTTTTTTATGTTACAAATTTTCAAAAATATGCAAGTAACCTATTTTACTTGATGGGTGCCAAAAATCTGCGACATCAAAAACTAAACCTAGACAGCCTCATTAGGCCCTTAATGAGTTTTCTTTTCTGTTTTTCGTTTTTTAACTCCCCTTCTTCCAAGAACCATAATTTTTTCTTTTTTTGTTGACCTAGCCTTATGAGGGCATTTTTTTTCTCGCTGGACGAGGTGTTGTTTTTAATGACACCATTTATTTCACCATAGAATGTATTGAAAATTGGGAAAAAAATTCCAAGTGCGGTAAAATGATTAAAAATGTGATCGGGTCACTGTTTTTTGTGCTTTGATTTTACACTATCCACTGTTGATTCTCTAGATCAGTATGATCATGAGGATACTACCGTAAACATTTGTCTTTTTTATATTTTTGTGGTTAAAAAAATTCGTAACTTGGTAAAAAAAAATTGGTTTATGTCCCTGTTTACAAAATCTATAATATTTTCTTTTTTTGTATGATCACGAGGATACTAAACTTATAAGTTTTTTTATATTTTTGTGGCTAAAAAAATTCATAACTTGGTAAAAAAAAATTGGTTTGTGTTCCTGTTTACAAAATCCATAACATATTCTTTTTTCCAAATGAAGGAGCTTTGTGCAAGTTTTTTTATTAACTTTTGTTTCATTTCTGTGTTCACCGGGGTAAATATTCTTATATTTTATTAATTTTGGCAAATTTGCCAGTGGCATAATTTATTTTTCATTCTTTTCATTTTGCAATTAACTTTTTGGGAAAAGGGGGGGTAATTTAAACTTTTATATTTTTTTTTTTTTGAATAAAAAAATGTTTTTACATTTTTTTTACACTTTTTATTGGTCTCTTTAGGGGACTTTGATTTGAGATCTCTTTATCACTTATACACTACACTGCACTACTGGGGTATTGCGGTCTATTGTAAAGTTAGTGTATTCCTATGAAGCCCAGACACTGGCTGGGCTTCATAGGACTAATATCATGGCAGAAATTCAGTTTTATGTGCTGCAGATCTACATGCTGTCTCAATGCTGAGCTCTGTATAACCCCACCCTCCCCACACCGATTGGCAGCTTTCTGTGTACCCTGTGCATAGGCAGAAAGCTGACAATCAGGTGGGGGCTGTTATACACAGCTCATGAATATTGATGACTATATGGCAGTAGGTTTATTAGTCCTCTAGTGATAATCTCCTGTTGATAAAACTCTGATTTTTTCGAAACTACAGCCAGCAACCCAGTAAGCCACATAGTGCCTGAATCAGGGTCAATTTCTCTAAATTTTTCTGCTATTAGATTAGGAGGTAAAAACCTGGTGATGCATTCCCTTTAAATTATATTATTGCTGAATACAGAGACATTTTATTGTATAAAAAATAATCATAAATAGAGCTAAATGAGAAATAGTGATTTTATTTATACCTAAGTGGTTTGAAATGATTTGCGATTGGTAGTGTTTTAAGGATTAAGCCATCTGAGCTTTCAACCTACATCTTGGTGAACTGAAAGCACTATGCTTACATAATGCCACCACTTTAATGACTTGATACTGTAAACACATTAGTCACTAATTACAGTTCAGATGTAGAGACTTGTTTGGACTAAGGGCTGTACAGCTACTTTGCTTGATTTCAGAAGAAAAACACAGAGTTGACATAATGCCCCTGTTATTTCTGAGACCCCATCTAAACCTCTACCACGGATTAGCTTAAATGAAGGAAAACCCATTGAACTTGTTTTAACCTACTTAAAACTTAGAGCACCGCTCCGCCATGTTTTTTTTATGGTGGCGCTGGAGTGGTGCTTCTAATCTAAGATCCCTGCACTGTATATTATACTTACCTGCTGACGTTTTCACCTTCTATCGCCACCGCTCTCGTTGGTCTACAGCAGTTTGTGACTTGCCAAATTGTTCCTTTGTTAAATGGGCGAGCCGGAGGTCTCTTTTCAATACAAGTCTATGAGAATCTCGTTTTGCCAGTCAGAAGTTGCTGTCAAAACATGGCTTTCTACCTAACAGCTTTCTACCTATGCTCTTTGTACACTGATAGCTGCCACTCAGTGGTGTGAGCAACCAGTTCTCTGAATATTGAGCTCTGCATAACCTCATACAGAGGAGCTCAGCATTCAGAGAACTGGTACATCTGCAACATATAAAACAGTAATTTTATGAAGACTGCAGCAAGCAGTCCAGTAAGTGATACATCACTGGAATCAGGGTATTTGCTTCTACATCATGCTTCTCTTAGATAGGGTAGCAAAATTCTAATGATTGTTTCCCCTTAACACTTCCACTTCCAAGGATATTTGTAGTGTGTCATGAACGGTTGCTGAGAGTAGAATTGAAGAGCTGGAGATTTCATTTTGGTATCATTTTTAAGCTCAGAAACGTATTCAGGCAATGTTTAGAAGGTACAGATGCAGCCAGTTTTACCTTAGCACAAATAACACAACACTGGAATATTATGGCACAGAACAGTGTGATTTGACACATAGTCAATGGCTAGCGCAACACAAAGTTATCTTCATTGTCTGCTTCAATAACACGGTGTTGAAAAAATGGTACCAGTGTCATCAGCATTTTGGATTAGTTTGTCATCACTGTGGGGTACGCATGTCCGTTTTTGCCATCAGTGTCTCAGTGTTTTTTATGGATGAATAAATAAATACATTACTAAGCATCCCCTATACGTTGCAATATTAAATACGGACTGCACATGTATGACACACGGACGCCATCCGTGTGCTGTACATGTTTTTCACTTACCCATAGACTTTTATTGGCACCTTTTCATCCATGATACCAGAAGAAAAACGGACATGTCTCCATGAGTTTTGCACAGACATATGGTTTGTGAAAGATCACAGACATGTGAGTAGCACCATAGATTATGAGTAAGTGTTGTATCTGTTTGGCCGAACAGTTAAAGAAAAGTTTGGGTTTCGGAACCAGAACAGTACACGGACCCCATCCATTTGAATGGGGGGCCCGAACATCCAAAGTTTGCCATGCCATCATGTGCATGACAGTGTAGCAAACACCACTTCTGATTGGCGGGGAAATCATTACGGTTAGTCAGACAGCCACAGTTCCCACGCTGTCAAATGACAGGGTGAGCCGTGATGGAAGGTAAAAATGTTACCTCTGGTCACTGGCGTCAGCTGACTCCCATCAGCCTACTCTTACTGCCACTAATAAAAGTGAGATCAGGAGCGGCTGATGGGAGTATTCATCAGCCAGCGCTGTAAATAAATAATTATAAAAAAAAACGTTGTGGGTTCCCCTACATTTTTGATAACAAGCCAGGAAAAGCTGCTGCAACCCTCAGCTGTCAAGAGTTAGCAAGGTTGGTTATCAAGTATAGAGGGATCTCCACGCTGTTTTTTTTTAATTATTTAAATAAATAATTCAAAAAAATCTTTGTGAGATTCCCCCATTTTTGACAATCAGCCTTGCTAAAGCAGACAGCTGGGGGCTGGTATGGTTAGGTGCCAAGATGTGACCGTCCATACTGAAAAGCACTGATGAATGAGCTGCTGCTAGCGCAGCATAAGTGACTTGTAGTGACGTAATTGAGGTTACTTCTGGTCACTGAGGCTGCATTCCCAGCTACTGAACTGCACTGATCTCGGTGAAATCCCCACTAGCATAGTAAGAAATTCTCACGGTGCAGCGCCGAGCTCAAAAAGTTCACCGCAGTTCACTGCGGTGAACTCTCTGAGCTCAGTGCTGGTTGAAACTTTAAATAAATAATTTAAAAAGTGATGTCGGTTTCCCTGTATTTTTGATAACCAGCCAGGCAAAACTTACAGCTGTGGGCTGCAAACCTCAGCTGTCAGCGTTAACAAGGTTGGTTAACAAGAATAGACGCCTCTCCATTACTAAGCCATGGGCTTGATGTCACCAGACAATACAAAGGTGACATGAACCCCACAAATAGGAAGGTGAAGCTGAAGTCCAGTGTGGGTGATATCCATAAAAAATAACTTTTTTTTTTTTTTTTTCATTAAAAGCACATAAGTCCAAAATCCATCTTTATATCCAGAGACACAAAAACGGTTAATTCTTACCAATGGCAGTCACAGGTTTAAAGTGCACTTAAGCGTTTACCCGTTTTTGTGTCTCTGGATATAAAGATGGATTTTGGACTTATGTGCTTTTAATGACAATGGAATAAAAGTTATTTTTTATGGATATCACCCACGCTGGACTTCTGCTTCACCCTCATACTACTTGCAGCACTGCATGATCCGCGTGGTGGGACTGGGGAGGAGGTGAGCTGATCTTTGTTGCTTTTTTCCACAAATATGAACCCCACTTTCCACCACTTCAGGGCAAGTGGGAAGAACCAGGCAAAGTGCCAGAATTGGCATATCTACTAGATGTACCTTTTTCTGGGTGGCTACAAGCTGCTGTATTTAGGCTGGGGGGAACAATATTAATGGCCCCTTACCAGCCTGAGAATACCATCCCCCAGCTGTCTGCTTTAGCTAGGTTGGTTGTCAAAAATGGAGGGAACCCCAGCTTGTTTTTTTAAATTATTTATTTAAGTAATTTAAAAAAACAGCACGAGGAGCCTTCTATTCTTGATAACCAACCTTGCTAACGCTGACAGTTGAGGGTTGCAGCCCCCAGCTGTCAGTTTTGCCTAGCTTATCAAACATACAAGGGAACCCACACCTTTTTTTTTAAATTATTTATTTACAGCACTGACTGATGAATACTCCCATCAGATGCCGCCTGCTCTCACTGTTTTTAGCGACAGCCGGCGTTAGCTGATGGGAGCAGTAGTCCCATCATCTGACACCAGTGACCGGAGGTAAACTTTGTACCTCAGATCACAGCTGCGGGCTCATGATGTCATTTGACGGCATGAGAACCGCGGCTGTCTGACCGGCGGTAATGATTTGCCGTGCTGTCATGCATGAAGTCCGTGTTCGTTGTCCGTGCCCGTACAGTAGGTGTTCGGTACTGACGCCGAACTTTACTGTTCGGTTTCACCCATCTCTAGTGGCTACATGTGTAGAGGTCTAATACTCCATGGAAGCTCAGTTTTGGAGCTCTCAATAGCAGTGGCGTAAATTATGCTTATGAGCCCCTATGCAAAACCTCCAAGGGGGCCCCCAATTATTGCAAATTTTTAATAGTGTTGATCTTTTCATATAGGCCAAATAGACTTTTTGGGCCCCTTAAGAATCAGGGTCTGGGTGATATTGCAACCCCTTCACCTACTGTAGTTACTCTCCTGATCAATAGTTAGATGTGTATAATGTACAACTGCTTCTCACTAAATTAGAATCTCATCAAAAAGCTAATTTATTTCAGTTCTGCAACACAAAAAGTGAATCTCATATATTATATCGAGTCATTACAAACAGTGTGATCTATTTCAAGTGTTTATTTATGTTAATGTTGATGATTATGGCTTACAGCCAATGAAAACCCAAAAGTCATTATCTCAGTAAATTAGAATACTTTATAACACCAGCTTGAAAAATGATTTTAAAATCCAAAATGTTGGCTCACTGAAATGTATGTTCACTAAATGCACTCAATACTTATTTGGGGCTCCTTCTGCATCAATTAGTGCATCAGTGCAGCGTGGCATGGAGGCGATCAGCCTGTGGCACTGCTGAGGTGTTATGGAAGCTCAGGTTGCTTTGATAGCAGCCTTCAGCTCTTCTGCATTGTTGGGTCTGGTGTCTCTCATCTTCCTCTTGACAATACCCCATAGATTCTCCATGAGGTTAAGGTCAGGCGACTTTGCTGGCCAAACAAGCCCAGTCATACTGTTGTTTTTAGACCAGGTATTGGTACTTTTGGCAGTGTGGACAGGTGCCAAGTCCTGCTGGAAAATGAAATTTTCATCTCAAAAAAGCTTGTCGGCAGAGGGAAGCATGAAGTGCTCAAAATTTTCCTGGTAGACGGCGGCGCTGACTTTGGTCCTGATAAAACACAGTGGACTTACACCAGCATATTATATGGCTCCCCAAATCATCACTGACCTCAAGCTTGGATTGTGGCCTCTCCACTCTTCCTCGAGACTCTGGGGCCTTGATTTCCAAATGAAATGCAAAATTTACTTTCATTGGAAAGCAACAGCTTGGACCACTGAGCAACCGTCCAGTTCTTTTTCTCCTTGGCCCATGTAAGACGCTTCTGGCATTGTCTATTGGTCATGAGTGGCTTGACACAAGGAATGCGACACTTGTAGACCATTATCTGGATACATCTGTGTGTGGTGGCTCTTGAAGCAATGAATCCAGCAGCAGTCCACTCCTTGTGAATCTCCCCCAAATTTTTGAATTACCTTTTCTTAACAATCCTTCAAGGCTGCGGTTATCCCGGTTGCTTGTGCACCTTTTTCTACCACACTTTTGCCTTCAACTCAACCTTCCATTAATATGCTTGGATACAGCACTCTGTGAACAGCTTCTTTACCAATGACCTTTTGTGGCTTACCCTCCTTGTGGAGTGTGTCAGTGATTGCCTTCTGGACATCTGTCATGTCAGCAGTCTTCCCCATGATTGTGGAGCCTACTGAAACAGACTAAAGACTTAGTAAGCCATTGCAAGTGTTTTTTGTTAATTATTCTAATTTGCTGAGATAAGGTATAATCATCAACATTAACAGAAATAAACACTTGAAATAGATCGCTCTTTTGTATGACTCTATAGAATATATGAGAATCACTTTTTGTTTTGAAGAACTGAAATAAATTAATTTTTTGATGATATTCTAATTTAGTGAGAAACATTTGTATATAATCTCATCCAATAGTCCATATTAGCAAACTTTGAGATATTAGAGGTAGGTATGTTGTTCAAGATCCCCTTTTTTGGAGTGGAGAGAAGTTTCAAAGAGTGTCTCTTTGTCTAGAGGTGCGGTACTTTCCTGCATCACACATCAACCTAGTGATTTGAATGACGGGAGTGTAAAGGATTATTATGCTTGCAGTAGCACTACAGGACAATTGAATTGTTATTATTAGTTTTACCCATAGATTTAGGATCTGCTTATTGTCAAGGGACCCTTGTAAGATGTAAGGATTTCTCAAAGTGGAGAACCCATTGGAAATACTATTTCCATAATAGCATAAAACAGGCAAGTTGTTTTCTGGCGCAGGGAAAGCCTTGTCATTGCTACACAATTAGACTGACAGTGAAGGACGTTTCCATTTTCTCCACATGCTGCTTGTTACATAAAGAAATATTTATACAGAATGAGAAACTGACAGATTCCATTAAGAAGTGGAAAAAAATAAACACATTGATGGAGCTTTTCTTCTGTTTTTTTTCTCTTTTGAATGGATTGCATAGAGCATCTGCTTTGAATCATTGCCTCCCTGCTATACTGTGATTCTCTATATTCATTGCCAGAGATATGATAGAGTGAAATGCAGCGGATACGCAGGACAGTTGTTGCTATGGCAACAGGAAGCATCAAACAGATGTGAATGTAATAAAAGTAACTAAAAGGACTATCTCCTAGTGACCTGGATGATCAAGGGGTTGCCAAGGAACCTGTAGAGAGCTCGGGGATTCTATGGAGCAAAGCATGATCAGTGTCTGGTTTAGACCTTGTATAATGTGCATGTCAGATAGCAATTTGTATGAACCAGTAACCTGTTATTTGTGTTGTTTGTATTTATTTTTTCATCTGTATGTATATTTATAACCATCTATCTAGTTATCAAATTCAAAATTTTTTTGTCAGACATGTCCACTATGTTTTCGTCCTTCACCCAACAGAGTGTATAGTTTCTCTTCTACATGCAGGTGAAGTCCAGGAAGAGAACCCCCTGAAGTGAGTGACCCTCACAGCTGAGTATTGATGCATTGCAGCAGGTAGAAGGTCTCATCCTCCAAGGCCCTGAGGTCATAGTGTTGGCACAATCTACTCTCCCTAGGCTTGTATGTCTGTCTGTACCACTCTGATTCGGTTGTCATTTTCTCTGATGTGGTTATGTAGTTCCTCCAATCACTGATATATGTCCCTTGGCCCTCATTTACAGTTGAAAACAGAAGTTGACATACAGTGGGTACAGAAAGTATTCATACCCCTTTTACATTATTCACTTTTTGTTTCATTGCAGCCATTTGGTAAATTCAAAAAAGTTCATTTTTCACATTAATGTTCACTCTGCACCCCATCTTGACTGAAAAAACAGAAATGTAGAAATTTTTGCAAATTTAATAAAAAAGAAAAACTGAAATATCACATGGTCATAAGTATTCAGACCCTTTGCTCAGACACTCATATTAAAGTCACATGCTGTCCATTTCCTTGGGATCCTCCTTGAGATGGTTCTATTCCTTCATTGGAGTCCAGCTGTGTTTAATTAAACTGGTAGGACTTGATTTGGAAAGGCAAACACCTGTCTATATAAGACCTCACAGCTCACAGTGCATGGCAGACCAAATGAGAATCATGAGGTCAAAGTAACTGACCAAGGAGCTCAGAGACAGAATTGTGGCAAGGCACAGATTTGGCCGTCCAGCCAAACTGAGAAATCGTGGGAGAAGACCCTTGGTGAGAGAGGTAAAGAAGAACCCGAACATCACTGTGGCTGAGCTCCAAAGATGCAGTAGGGAGATGGCAGATAGTTCCACAAAGTCAACTACCACTGCAGCCCTCCACCAGTGGGCCTTTATAGCAGAGTGGCCCAACGGAAGCCTCTCCTCAGTGCCAGACATACGAAAGCCCGCATAGTGTTTGCTAAATAAAACACATGAAGGACTTCCAGACTATGAGAAATAAGATTCTTTGGTCTGATGAGACAAATATAGACCTTTTTGGTGATAATTCTAAGCGGTATGTTTGGAGAAAACCAGGCACTGGTCACGACCTGCCCAATACAATCCAAACAGTGAAACATGGTGATGGCAGCATCATGCTATGGGGGTGTTTTTCAGCTGCAGGGACAGGACAACTGGCTGTCATTGAAGGAAACATGAATGCGGCCAAGTACAGAGACATTCTGGATGAAAACCTCTTCCAGAGTGCTCTGGACCTCAGACTTGGCCAAAGGTTCGCCTTCCAACAAGACAATGTCCCTAAGCACACAGCTAAAATAACAAAGGAGTGGCTTCAGAACAACTCTGTGACCATTCTTGACTGGCCCAGCCAGAGCCCTGACCTAAACCCAATTGATCATCTCCGGAGAGACCCGAAAATGGCTGTCCACCAATGTTCACCATCCAACCTGACGGAACTGAAGAGGATCTGCAAGGAAGAATGCAGAGGATTCCCAAATCCAGGTGTGAAAAACTTGTTGCATTCCCAAGAAGATTCATGGCTTTGCTAGCTCAAAAGGGTCCTTCTACTCAATACTGAGCAAAGGGTCTGAATACTTATGACCATGTGATATTTCAGTTTTTCTTTTTTTAATAAATTTGCAAAAATTACTACATTTCTGTTTTTTTCAGTCAAGATGGGGTGCAGAGTGTACATTAATGAGAAAAAAATAACTTTTTTGAATTTACCAAATAGCTGCAATGAAACAAAGAGAGAAAAATTTAAAGGGGTATGATTACTGTCTGTACCCACTGTACACTATATAAAAAGACACATATGCATGTGTTCCCAATATCTGAAATCAGAATAAACCTTTCCCGTTTTACGTCGAGCTAGATGTTGGGGTTAAAATCGCTTTGGTCCTGAACATTCCCGAAGTGACGGGGTACTGTGTGGACGACTAGTGAGTCCCCTCCCGATTAAGGTGGATTTTGTGGACCTTGCAACCATCTTACAATTGAAGGAAAGAGAAACGCTGGGTGAGATTGTTCCTTGTGCTTTATATATAATTACACCTAGGCATTAAGGTTACAATTATGGTACTTATTGGTACTTTTGGTAGGGCACAAACTTGAATATACTGTGATTTAGGCCTACCATATCTATATTCATTACCACTAGGTAGGAGTGGTTATTTTTGGTGTTTGTTTGTGTGTTTTCTTGATATGTTTGTCTCATGTGTTTTATGGTTTTAGCGGTATGTTACCCCATGGCTTTTTATTGGTATAAATTAAAGGTTATTTTTTAAAGAAATAAGAATATTGTACCCACAGATTCACCTTGCTGCTATATATGATTGACTGATTGGTGGACCACTACTATTTTTTCAATTTACCAAATGGCTGCAATGAAACAAAGAGAGAAAAATTTAAATGGGTATGATTACTTTCTGTACCCACTGTACACTATATAAAAAGACACATATGCATGTTTTCTCAATATCTGAAATCAGAATAAACCTTTCCCGTTTTACGTCAATTAGGATTGCCATAATTATTAATATTTGTAAAATGCCAGAATAATGAGAGAATGTTTCAAGGCATTTTTACTTACTGCAAAGTCAAAAGTTTACATACATTTTATTATTATTTGATACCATTAACCCCTTCACCCCCAAGGGTGGTTTGCACGTTAATGACCGGGCCAATTTTTACAATTCTGACCACTGTCCCTTTATGAGGTTATAACTCTGGAATGCTTCAACGGATCTTGGCGATTCTGACACTGTTTTCTCGTGACATATTGTACTTCATGATAGTGGTAAAATTTCTTCGATATAACTTGTGTTTATTTGTGAAAAAAACGAATATTTGGCAAAAATTTTGAAAATTTCGCAATTTTCCAACTTTGAATTTTTATGCCCTTAAATCACAGACATATGTCACGCAAAATACTTAATAAGTAACATTTCCCACATGTCTACTTTACATCAGCACAATTTTGGAACCAAAATTTTTTTTTGTGACGGAGTTATAAGGGTTAAAAGTTGACCAGCAATTTCTCATTTTTACAACACCATTTTTTTTTAGGGACCACATCTCATTTGAAGTCATTTTGAGGGGTCTATATGATAGAAAATACCCAAGTGTGACACCATTCTAAAAACTGCACCCCTCAAGGTACTCAAAACCACTTTCAAGAAGTTTATTAACCCTTCAGGTGTTTCACAGGAATTTTTGGAATGTTTAAATAAAAATGAACATTTAACTTTTTTTCACACAAAATGTATTTCAGCTCCAATTTGTTTTATTTTACCAAGGGTAACAGGAGAAAATAGACCCCAAAATTTGTTGAACAATTTGTCCTGAGTACGCTGATACCCCATATGTGGGGGTAAACCACTGTTTGGGCGCATGGCAGAGCTCGGAAAGAAAGGAGCGCCATTTGACTTTTCAATGCAAAATTGACTGGAATTGAGATGGGACGCTATGTTGCATTTGGAGAGCCCCTGATGTGCCTAAACATTGAAACCTGTTGTGATTTTGCTTTTTGCTCCCTCTAGTGGTCATTAGTGATTTGACTCTGGAGCGTCTGTCTTTTCCTATATCCTCACCTGGGCCGTTAGTTCAGGGGCGTTGCTATATAAGCTCCCTGGACCTTCAGTTCAATGCCTGGCATCGTTGAAATCAGAGCTAATCTGCTGTGCTCTTGTCCTCTGATCCTGGTTCCTGTTTTTCAAGCTAAGTCTGCTTCTTTGCTTTTTGCTTTTGTTTTGTTTGGTATTTTTGTCCAGCTTGTTCCTATCTGTATCCTGACCTTTGCTGGAAGCTCTAGGGGGCTGGTGTTCTCCCCCCGGACCGTTAGACGGTTCGGGGGTTCTTGAATCTCCAGCGTGGATTTTTATAGGGTTTTTGTTGACCAGATAAGTTATCTTGCTATATTCTGCTATTAGTAAGCTGGCCTCTCTTTGCTGAACCTGGTTCATTTCTGTGTTTGTCATTTCCTCTTACCTCACCGTTATTATTTGTGGGGGGCTTGTATCTTGCTTTGGGGTCCCTTTCTCTGGAGGCAAGAGAGGTCTTTGTTTTCTTCTCCTAGGGGTAGTTAGATTCTCCGGCTGGCGCGAGTCATCTAGCGATCACCGTAGGCATGATCCCCGGCTACTTCTAGTGTTGGCGTTAGGAGTAGCTATTTGGTCAACCCAGTTACCACAGCCCTATGAGCTGGATTTTTGTATCTTGCAGACTTACACGTTCCTCTGAGACCCTGTCCACTGGGGTCATAACAGTATGCCAGGCCATTATTAAATGTTTAATGCATTGCAGAAGTGGGATTATAAGAAAGAAAATTTTGAGTTTTTTTTTTCCCTCTCTCATTTTTTTTTTTTTTTTTTTCTTTTCTTTTCCCCTTTACCTCAGAGTGGCTTAAGCTTGCTGCAGACATGAATGTCCAGACCTTGATTACAAGTGTGGACCAGCTTGCCGCTCGTGTGCAGGGTATACAAGATTATGTTACCAGAAATCCTAGGTCTGAACCCAAGATTCCGATTTCTGAACTGTTTTCAGGAGACCGATTTAAGTTTAGGAATTTCAGGAATAATTGTAAATTATTTTTGTCCCTGAAACCTTGTTCGTCTGGAGACTCTGCTCAACAAGTAAAAATTGTTATTTCATTCTTACGGGGATTGGGCTTTTTCGTTGGCGCCAGGAGATCCGGCATTGGCTGATATTGATGCGTTTTTTCTGGCGCTCGGTTTACTTTATGAGGAACCCAATCTTGAGATTCAGGCAGAGAAAGCCTTGCTGGCTATGTCTCAGGGCCAGGACGAGGCTGAGGTGTATTGCCAAAAATTTCGGAAATGGTCCGTGCTGACACATTGGAACGAGTGTGCACTGGCCGCTAATTTTAGAAATGGCCTTTCTGAGGCCATTAAGAATGTTATGGTGGGTTTTCCCATTCCCACAGGTCTGAATGATACCATGTCCCTGGCTATTCAAATTGACCGGCGGTTGCGGGAGCGCAAAACCGCAAATTCCCTCATGTTGTTGTCTGAACAGACACCTGATGTGATGCAATGTGATAGAAAAACCGCAAATTCCCTCATGGTGTTGTCTGAACGGACACCTGATTTGATGCAATGTGATAGAATCCTGACTAGAAATGAGAGGAAAATTCATAGACGCCGGAATGGCTTGTGCTACTACTGTGGTGATTCTACACATGTTATCTCAGCATGCTCTAAACGTATATCTAAGGTTGTTAGTCCTGTCACCGTTGGTAATTTGCATCCTAAGTTTATTCTGTCTGTAACTTTGATTTGCTCACTGTCATCTTATCCTGTCATGGCGTTTGTAGATTCAGGTGCTGCCCTGAGTCTTATGGATCTCTCATTTGCTAAGCGCTGTGGTTTTATTCTTGAACCATTAGAAAATCCTATCCCTCTTAGGGGTATTGATGCTACGCCATTGGCAGAAAATAAGCCGCAGTATTGGACACAGGTTACCATGTGCATGACTCCTGAACACCGCGAGGTGATACGTTTTCTCGTTCTACATAAAATGCATGATTTGGTTGTTTTGGGGCTGCCATGGTTACAGACCCATAATCCAGTCCTTGACTGGAAGGCTATGTCAGTGTCTAGTTGGGGCTGTCGTGGTATTCATGAGGATTCCCTGCCTGTGTCTATTGCTTCTTCTACGCCTTCGGAAGTTCCGGAGTACTTGTCTGATTATCAGGATGTCTTTAGCGAGTCCAGGTCCAGTGCATTGCCTCCTCATAGGGAATGTGACTGTGCAATAGATTTGATTCCAGGCAGTAAATTTCCTAAGGGAAGACTGTTTAATCTGTCGATACCTGAACATACCGCTATGCGTTCATATATCAAGGAGTCTCTGGAGAAAGGACACATCCGTCCGTCTTCTTCCCCTCTTGGTGCGGGATTCTTTTTTGTGGCTAAAAAGGACGGATCTTTGAGGCCTTGTATTGACTATCGGCTTTTAAATAAGATCACTGTCAAATTTCAGTATCCTTTGCCGCTGTTGTCTGACTTGTTTGCCTGGATTAAAGGTGCCAAGTGGTTTACCAAGATAGACCTTCGTGGTGCGTACAACCTTGTGCGCATTAAGCAAGGGGATGAATGGAAAACCGCATTCAATACGCCCGAAGGTCATTTTGAGTACTTGGTGATGCCTTTTGGGCTCTCTAATGCCCCTTCAGTTTTTCAGTCCTTTATGCATGACATTTTCCGGAACTATCTGGATAAATTTCTGATCGTTTATCTGGATGATATTCTGGTTTTTTCTGATAATTGGGACTCGCATGTGGAGCAGGTCAGGTTGGTCTTTAAAATTCTGCGTGAAAATTCTTTGTTTGTCAAGGGCTCAAAGTGTCTTTTTGGTGTACAGAAGGTTCCCTTTTTGGGGTTCATTTTTTCCCCTTCTGCTGTGGAGATGGACCCAGTCAAGGTCCGAGCTATTCTTGATTGGACTCAGCCCTCGTCAGTTAAGAGTCTTCAGAAGTTCTTGGGTTTCGCTAACTTCTACCGTCGTTTTATCGCTAACTTTTCTAGCATTGTGAAACCTTTGACGGATATGACCAAGAAGGGCTCCGATGTGGTTAATTGGGCTCCTGCTGCCGTGGAGGCTTTCCAGGAGTTGAAACGTCGGTTTACTTCGGCGCCTGTTTTGTGCCAGCCTGATGTCTCGCTTCCCTTTCAAGTTGAGGTGGATGCTTCAGAGATTGGAGCAGGGGCCGTTTTGTCGCAGAGAGGCCCTGGTTGCTCTGTTATGAGACCTTGCGCCTTTTTCTCTAGGAAGTTTTCGCCTGCGGAGCGAAATTATGATGTGGGCAATCGGGAGTTGTTGGCCATGAAATGGGCATTTGAGGAGTGGCGTCATTGACTCGAGGGTGCTAAGCATCGTGTGGTGGTCTTGACTGATCACAAAAATCTGATGTATCTCGAGTCTGCTAAACGCCTGAATCCTAGACAGGCCCGCTGGTCATTGTTTTTCTCCCGTTTTGACTTTGTTGTCTCGTATTTACCAGGTTCAAAGAATGTGAAGGCCGATGCTCTTTCCAGGAGCTTTGTGCCTGATGCTCCTGGAGTCGCTGAACCTGTTGGTATTCTTAAGGATGGTATTATCTTGTCAGCTATTTCTCCTGATCTGCGACGTGTGTTGCAGAGATTTCAGGCTGATAGGCCTGATTCTTGTCCACCTGACAGACTGTTTGTGCCTGATAAGTGGACCAGCAGAGTCATTTCCGAGGTTCATTCCTCGGTGTTGGCAGGTCACCCAGGAATTTTTGGCACCAGAGATCTGGTGGCCAGATCCTTTTGGTGGCCTTCCTTGTCTAGGGATGTGCGGTCATTTGTACAGTCCTGTGGGACTTGTGCTCGAGCTAAGCCTTGCTGTTCTCGTGCCAGCAGGTTGCTCTTGCCCTTGCCTGTCCCTAAGAGACCTTGGACACATATCTCCATGGATTTCATTTCTGATCTTCCGGTGTCTCAGGGCATGTCTGTTATCTGGGTGATATGTGATCGCTTCTCCAAGATGGTCCATTTGGTTCCTTTGCCTAAACTGCCTTCCTCTTCCGATCTGGTTCCTGTGTTTTTCCAGAACGTGGTTCGTTTGCACGGCATCCCTGAGAATATTGTGTCAGACAGAGGATCCCAGTTCGTTTCCAGATTCTGGCGATCATTTTGTAGTAGGATGGGCATTGACTTGTCGTTTTCGTCTGCTTTCCATCCTCAGACTAATGAACAGACGGAGCGAACTAATCAGACTTTGGAGGCTTATTTGAGGTGTTTTGTCTCTGCTGATCAGGACGATTGGGTGACCTTCTTGCCGTTAGCTGAGTTTGCCCTTAATAATCGGGCTAGTTCCGCCACCTTGGTTTCGCCGTTTTTCTGCAACTCTGGTTTCCACCCTCGTTTTTCTTCGGGTCATGTGGAACCTTCTGACTGCCCTGGGGTGGATTCTGTGGTGGATAGGTTGCAGCGGATCTGGAATCTTGTGGTGGACAACTTGAAGTTGTCACAGGAGAGGGCTCAGCGCTTTGCCAACCGCCGCCGCGGTGTGGGTCCCCGACTACGTGTTGGGGATTTGGTGTGGCTTTCTTCCCGCTTTGTTCCTATGAAGGTTTCCTCTCCCAAATTTAAACCTCGTTTTATTGGTCCTTACAAGATATTGGAAATTCTTAATCCTGTATCCTTTCGCCTGGATCTACCTGTGTCGTTTGCTATCCACAACGTGTTTCATAGGTCCTTGTTGCGGCGGTACGTTGTGCCTGTGGTTCCTTCTGCTGAGCCTCCTGCTCCGGTGTTGGTTGAGGGCGAGTTGGAGTACGTGGTGGAGAAGATCTTGGATTCTCGTCTCTCCAGGCGGAGGCTTCAGTACCTGGTCAAGTGGAAGGGCTATGGTCAGGAAGATAATTCCTGGGTGGTCGCCTCTGATGTTCATGCGGCCGATTTAGTTCGTGCCTTTCATGCCGCTCATCCTGATCGCCCTGGTGGTCGTGGTGAGGGTTCGGTGACCCCTCACTAAGGGGGGGGTACTGTTGTGATTTTGCTTTTTGCTCCCTCTAGTGGTCATTAGTGATTTGACTCTGGAGCGTCTGTCTTTTTCTATATCCTCACCTGGGCCGTTAGTTCAGGGGCGTTGCTATATAAGCTCCCTGGACCTTCAGTTCAATGCCTGGCATCGTTGAAATCAGAGCTAATCTGCTGTGCTCTTGTCCTCTGATCCTGGTTCCTGTTTTTCAAGCTGTCTTCTTCTTTGCTTTTTGCTTTTGTTTTGTTTGGTATTTTTGTCCAGCTTGTTCCTATCTGTATCCTGACCTTTGCTGGAAGCTCTAGGGGGCTGGTGTTCTCCCCCCGGACCGTTAGACGGTTCGGGGGTTCTTGAATCTCCAGCGTGGATTTTTATAGGGTTTTTGTTGACCAGATAAGTTATCTTGCTATATTCTGCTATTAGTAAGCTGGCCTCTCTTTGCTGAACCTGGTTCATTTCTGTGTTTGTCATTTCCTCTTACCTCACCGTTATTATTTGTGGGGGGCTTGTATCTTGCTTTGGGGTCCCTTTCTCTGGAGGCAAGAGAGGTCTTTGTTTTCTTCTCCTAGGGGTAGTTAGATTCTCCGGCTGGCGCGAGTCATCTAGCGATCACCGTAGGCATGATCCCCGGCTACTTCTAGTGTTGGCGTTAGGAGTAGCTATTTGGTCAACCCAGTTACCACAGCCCTATGAGCTGGATTTTTGTATCTTGCAGACTTACACGTTCCTCTGAGACCCTGTCCACTGGGGTCATAACAGAAACCCCCCACAAGTGACACCATTTTGGAAAGTAGACCCCCTAAGGAACTTATCTAGATGTGTGGTGAGCACTTTGACCCAACAAGTGCATCACAGAAGTTTATAATGCAGAGCCGTAAAAATAAAAAATCATATTTTTTCACAAAAATGATCTTTTCGCCCCCAATTTTTTATTTTCCCAAGGGTAAGAGAAGAAATTGGACCCCAAAAATTGTTGAGCAATTTGTCCTGAGTACGCTGATACCCCATATGTGGGTGTAAACCATTGTTTGGGCGCAGGGCAGAGCTCGGAAGGGAAGGAGCGCCATTTGACTTTTCAATGCAAAATTGACTGGAATTGAGATGGGACGCCATGTTGCGTTTGGACAGCCCCTGATGTGCCTAAACATTGAAACCCCCCACAAGTGACACCATTTTGGAAAGTAGACCCCTTAAGGAACTTATCTAGATCTGTGTTGAGCACTTTGACCCAACAAGTGCTTCACAGAAGTTTATAATGCAGAGCCGTAAAAATAAAAAATCATATTTTTTCACAAAAATGATCTTTTCGCCCCCATTTTTTTATTTCCCCAAGGGTAAGAGAAGAAATTAGACCACAAAAGTTGTTGTGCAATTTTTCCTGAGTACGACGATACCCCATATGTGGGGGTAAACCACTGTTTGGGCGCATAGCAGAGCTCGGAAGGGAAGGAGCGCTATTTTACTTTTCAATGCAAAATTGACTGGAATTAAGATGGGATGCCATGTTGCGTTTGGAGAGCCCTTGATGTGCCTAAACATTAAAAACCCCCACAAGTGACACCATTTTGGAAAGTAGACCCCCTAAGGAACTTATCTAGATGTGTTTTGAGAGCTTTGAACCCCCAAGTGTTTCACTACAGTTTATAACGCAGAGCCGTGAAAATAAAAATTCCTTTTTTTTTCACAAAAATGATTTTTTAGCCCCCAGTTTTGTATTTTCACAAGGGTATCAGGATAAATTGGACCCCAAAAGTTGTTGTCCAATTTGTCCTGAGTACGCTGATACCCCATATGTGAGGGGGAACCACTGTTTGGGTGCATGACAGAGCTCGGAAGGGAAGGAGCGCCATTTGGAATGCAGACTTAAATGGATTGGTCTGCAGGCATCACGTTGCATTTGCAGAGCCCCTGATGTACCCAAACAGTACAAACCCCCCCCACAAGTGACCCCATATTGGAAACTAGACCCCCCAAGGAACTTATCTAGATGTGTTGTGAGAACTTTGAACCCCCAAGTGTTTCACTACAGTTTATAACGCAGAGCCGTGAAAATAAAAATTATTTTCTTTTTTCACAAAAATGATTTTTTAGCCCCCAGTTTTGTATTTTCACAAGGGTATCAGGATAAATTGGACCCCAAAAGTTGTTGTACAATTTGTCCTGAGTACGCTGATACCCCATATGTGGTGGGGAACCACTGTTTGGGCGCATGACAGAGCTCGGAAGGAAAGGAGCGCCATTTGGAATGCAGACTTAAATGGATTGGTCTGCAGACGTCACGTTGCATTTGCAGAGCCCCTGATGTACCCAAACAGTACAAACCCCCCACAAGTGACCCCATATCGGAAACTAGACCCCCCAAGGAACTTATCTAGATGTGTTGTGAGAACTTTGAACCCCCAAGTGTTTCACTACAGTTTACAACGCAGAGCCGTGAAAATAAAAAATCTTTTTTTTCCCACAAAACTTATTTTTTGGCCCCCAGTTTTGTATTTTCCCAAGGGTAGTAGGAGAAATTGGACCCCAAAAGATGATGTCCAATTTGTCCTGAGTACGCTGATGCCCCATATGTTGGGATAAACCCCTGTTTGGGCACACGGGAGAGCTCTGAAGGGAAGGAGCACTGTTTTCCTTTTTCAACGCAGAATTGGCTGGAATTCAGATCGGATGCCATGTCCCGTTTGGAGAGCCCCTGATGTGCCTAAACAGTGGAAACCCCCCAATTATAACTGAAACCCTAATCCAAACACACCCCTTACCCTAATCCCAACAGTAACCCTAACCACTCCTCTAACCCAGACACACCCAACCCTATTCCCAACCGTAAATGTAATCCAAACCCTAACCCTATCTTTAGCCCCAACCCTAACTGTAGCCCCAACCCTTGCCCCAACCCTAGCCCTAACCCTTGCCCTAACCCTAGCAATAACCCTAGCCCTATCACTAGCCCTAACACTAGCCGTAACCCTAACCCTAGCCCTAACCCTAGCCCCAACCCTAGCCCCAACCCTAGCCCTAACCCTAGCCCCAACCCTAGCCCTAACCCTAGCCCTAACCCTAACCCTAGCCCCAACCCTAACCCTAGCCCTAACCCTAGCCCCAACCCTAGCCCTAACCCTAACCCTAGCCCTAATGCTTGCCCTCACCCTAACCCTAACCCTAGCCCTAACTCTAGTCCTAACTCTAGCCCTAACCCTAACCCTAATGGGAAAATGGAAATAAATACATTTTTTAATTTTTGTATTTTTCCCTAACTAAGGGGGTGATGAAGGGGGGTTTGATTTACTTTTATAGCGGGTTTTTTAGCGGATTTTTATGATTGGCAGCCGTCACACACTGAAAGACGCTTTTCATTGCAAAAAATATTTTTTGCGTTACCACATTTTGAGAGCTATAATTTTTCCATATTTGAGTCCACAGAGTCATGTGAGATCTTGTTTTTTGCGGGACGAGTTGACGTTTTTATTGGTAACATTTTCGGACACGTGACATTTTTTGATCGCTTTTTATTCCGATTTTTGTGAGGCAGAGTGATCAAAAACCAGCTATTCATGAATTTCTTTTGGGGGAGGCGTTTATACCATTCCGCGTTTGGTAAAATTGATAAAGCAGTTTTATTCGTCGGGTCAGTACGATTACAGCGATACCTCATTTATATCATTTTTTTATGTTTTGGCGCTTTTATACGATAAAAACTATTTTATAGAAAAAACAATTATTTTGGTATCTGTTATGGTTCTCAATGGCAAGAGAACATAGCCCAGCAAACATAAGAACTAGCTCTTGGAAGGATGGAAACTTAAACTGACCATGAACTAAACCTGCCGCACAACTAACAGTAGCCGGGTAGCGTTGCCTGCGTTTTATCCCTAGACGCCCAGCGCCGGCCGGAGGACTAACTAATCCTGGCAGAGGAAAATATAGTCCTGGCTCACCTCTAGAGAAATTTCCCCGAAAGGCAGACAGAGGCCCCCACAAATATTGGCGGTGATTTTAGATGAAATGACAAACGTAGTATGAAAATAGGTTTAGCAAAATTGAGGTCCGCTTACTAGATAGCAGGAAGACAGAAAGGGCACTTTCATGGTCAGCTGAAAACCCTATCAAAACACCATCCTGAAATTACTTTAAGACTCTAGTATTAACTCATAACATCAGAGTGGCAATTTCAGATCACAAGAGCTTTCCAGACACAGAAACGAAACTACAGCTGTGAACTGGAACAAAATGCAAAAACAAACAAGGACTAAAGTCCAACTTAGCTGGGAGTTGTCTAGCAGCAGGAACATGCACAGAAAGGCTTCTGATTACAATGTTGACCGGCATGGAAGTGACAGAGGAGCAAGGTTAAATAGCGACTCCCACATCCTGATGGAAACAGGTGAACAGAGAGGATGATGCACACCAGTTCAATTCCACCAGTGGCCACAGGGGGAGCCCAAAATCCAATTTCACAACAGTACCCCCCCCTCAAGGAGGGGGCACCGAACCCTCACCAGAACCACCAGGGCGATCAGGATGAGCCCTATGAAAGGCACGGACCAAATCGGAGGCATGAACATCAGAGGCAGTCACCCAAGAATTATCCTCCTGACCGTATCCCTTCCATTTGACCAGATACTGGAGTTTCCGTCTGGAAACACGGGAGTCCAAGATTTTTTCCACAACGTACTCCAACTCGCCCTCAACCAACACCGGAGCAGGAGGCTCAACGGAAGGCACAACCGGTACCTCATACCTGCGCAATAATGACCGATGAAAAACATTATGAATAGAAAAAGATGCAGGGAGGTCCAAACGGAAGGACACAGGGTTAAGAATCTCCAATATCTTGTACGGGCCGATGAACCGAGGCTTAAACTTGGGAGAAGAAACCCTCATAGGGACAAAACGAGAAGACAACCACACCAAGTCCCCAACACAAAGCCGAGGACCAACCCGACGCCGGCGGTTGGCAAAAAGCTGAGTCTTCTCCTGGGACAACTTCAAATTGTCCACTACCTGCCCCCAAATCTGATGCAACCTCTCCACCACAGCATCCACTCCAGGACAATCCGAAGATTCCACCTGACCAGAAGAAAATCGAGGATGAAACCCCGAATTACAGAAAAAGGGAGACACCAAGGTGGCAGAGCTGGCCCGATTATTGAGGGCAAACTCCGCTAAAGGCAAAAAAGCAACCCAATCATCCTGATCTGCAGACACAAAACACCTCAAATATGTCTCCAAGGTCTGATTCGTCCGCTCGGTCTGGCCATTAGTCTGAGGATGGAAAGCAGACGAGAAAGACAAATCTATGCCCATCCTAGCACAGAATGCTCGCCAAAATCTAGACACGAATTGGGTACCTCTGTCAGAAACGATATTCTCCGGAATACCATGCAAACGGACCACATTTTGAAAAAACAGAGGAACCAACTCGGAAGAAGAAGGCAACTTAGGCAGGGGAACCAAATGGACCATCTTAGAGAAACGATCACACACCACCCAGATGACAGACATCTTCTGAGAAACAGGAAGATCCGAAATAAAATCCATCGAGATGTGCGTCCAGGGCCTCTTCGGGATAGGCAAGGGCAACAACAATCCACTAGCCCGAGAACAACAAGGCTTGGCCCGAGCGCAAACGTCACAAGACTGCACGAAGCCTCGCACATCTCGAGACAGGGAAGGCCACCAGAAGGACCTTGCCACCAAATCCCTGGTACCAAAGATTCCAGGATGACCTGCCAACGCAGAAGAATGAACCTCAGAAATGACTTTACTGGTCCAATCATCAGGAACAAACAGTCTACCAGGTGGGCAACAATCAGGTCTATCCGCCTGAAACTCCTGCAAGGCCCGCCGCAGGTCTGGAGAAACGGCAGACAATATCACTCCATCCTTAAGGATACCTGTAGGTTCAGAATTACCAGGGGAGTCAGGCTCAAAACTCCTAGAAAGGGCATCCGCCTTAACATTCTTAGAACCCGGCAGGTAGGACACCACAAAATTAAACTGAGAGAAAAACAACGACCAGCGCGCCTGTCTAGGATTCAGGCGTCTGGCGGACTCAAGATAAATTAGATTTTTGTGGTCAGTCAATACCACCACCTGATGTCTAGCCCCCTCAAGCCAATGACGCCACTCCTCAAAAGCCCACTTCATGGCCAAAAGCTCCCGATTCCCAACATCATAATTCCGCTCGGCGGGCGAAAATTTACGCGAGAAAAAAGCACAAGGTCTCATCACGGAGCAATCGGAACTTCTCTGCGACAAAACCGCCCCAGCTCCGATTTCAGAAGCGTCGACCTCAACCTGAAAAGGAAGAGCAACATCAGGCTGACGCAACACAGGGGCGGAAGAAAAGCGGCGCTTAAGCTCCCGAAAGGCCTCCACAGCAGCAGGGGACCAATCAGCAACATCAGCACCCTTCTTAGTCAAATCAGTCAATGGCTTAACAACATCAGAAAAACCAGCAATAAATCGACGATAAAAGTTAGCAAAGCCCAAAAATTTCTGAAGACTCTTAAGAGAAGAGGGTTGCGTCCAATCACAAATAGCCTGAACCTTGACAGGATCCATCTCGATGGAAGAGGGGGAAAAAATATATCCCAAAAAGGAAATCTTTTGAACCCCAAAAACGCACTTAGAACCCTTCACACACAAGGAATTAGACCGCAAAACCTGAAAAACCCTCCTGACCTGCTGGACATGAGAGTCCCAGTCATCCGAAAAAATCAAAATATCATCCAGATACACAATCATAAATTTATCCAAATAATCACGGAAAATGTCATGCATAAAGGACTGAAAGACTGAAGGGGCATTTGAAAGACCAAAAGGCATCACCAAATACTCAAAGTGGCCCTCGGGCGTATTAAATGCGGTTTTCCACTCATCCCCCTGCTTAATTCGCACCAAATTATACGCCCCACGGAGATCTATCTTAGAGAACCACTTGGCCCCCTTTATGCGAGCAAACAAATCAGTCAGTAGTGGCAACGGATATTGATATTTAACCGTGATTTTATTCAAAAGCCGATAATCAATGCACGGCCTCAAAGAGCCATCTTTCTTAGCCACAAAGAAAAAAACGGCTCCTAAGGGAGATGACGAAGGACGAATATGTCCCTTTTCCAAGGACTCCTTTATATATTCTCGCATAGCAGCATGCTCAGGCACAGACAGATTAAATAAACGACCCTTAGGGTATTTACTTCCCGGAATCAAATCTATGGCACAATCGCACTCCCGGTGCGGAGGTAATGAACCAAGCTTAGGTTCTTCAAAAACGTCATGATATTCAGTCAAGAATTCAGGAATCTCAGAGGGAATAGATGATGAAATGGAAACCACAGGTACGTCCCCATGCGTCCCCTTACATCCCCAGCTTAACACAGACATAGCTTTCCAGTCAAGGACTGGGTTATGAGATTGCAGCCATGGCAATCCAAGCACCAACACATCATGTAGGTTATACAGCACAAGAAAGCGAATAATCTCCTGGTGATCCGGATTAATCCGCATAGTTACTTGTGTCCAGTATTGTGGTTTATTGCTAGCCAATGGGGTGGAGTCAATCCCCTTCAGGGGTATAGGAGTTTCAAGAGGCTCCAAATCATACCCACAGCGTTTGGCAAAGGACCAATCCATAAGACTCAAAGCGGCGCCAGAGTCGACATAGGCATCCGCGGTAATAGATGATAAAGAACAAATCAGGGTCACAGAAAGAATAAACTTAGACTGTAAAGTGCCAATTGAAACAGACTTATCAAGCTTCTTAGTACGCTTAGAGCATGCTGATATAACATGAGTTGAATCACCGCAATAGAAGCACAACCCATTTTTTCGTCTAAAATTCTGCCGTTCACTTCTGGACAGAATTCTATCACATTGCATATTCTCTGGCGTCTTCTCAGTAGACACCGCCAAATGGTGCACAGGTTTGCGCTCCCGCAGACGCCTATCGATCTGGATAGCCATTGTCATGGACTCATTCAGACCCGCAGGCACAGGGAACCCCACCATAACATCCTTAATGGCATCAGAGAGACCCTCTCTGAAATTTGCCGCCAGGGCGCACTCATTCCACTGAGTAAGCACAGCCCATTTACGGAATTTCTGGCAGTATATTTCAGCTTCGTCTTGCCCCTGAGATAGGGACATCAAGGCCTTTTCCGCCTGAAGTTCTAACTGAGGTTCCTCATAAAGCAACCCCAAGGCCAGAAAAAACGCATCCACATTGAGCAACGCAGGATCCCCTGGAGCCAATGCAAAAGCCCAATCCTGAGGGTCGCCCCGGAGCAAGGAAATCACAATCCTGACCTGCTGAGCAGGATCTCCAGCAGAGCGAGATTTCAGGGACAAAAACAACTTGCAATTATTTTTGAAATTTTGAAAGCAAGATCTATTCCCCGAGAAAAATTCAGGCAAAGGAATTCTAGGTTCAGATATAGGAACATGAACAACAAAATCTTGTAAATTTTGAACTTTCGTGGTGAGATTATTCAAACCTGCAGCTAAACTCTGAATATCCATTTTAAACAGGTGAACACAGAGCCATTCCAGGATTAGAAGGAGAGAGAGAGAGAAAGGCTGCAATATAGGCAGACTTGCAAGAGATTCAATTACAAGCACACTCAGAACTGAGAAAAAAAAAAAAATCTTCAGCAGACTTCTCCTTTCTCTCCTTTCTCTGTCAATTAATTTAACCCTTTTTGGGCTGGTCAAACTGTTATGGTTCTCAATGGCAAGAGAACATAGCCCAGCAAACATAAGAACTAGCTCTTGGAAGGATGGAAACTTAAACTGACCATGAACTAAACCTGCCGCACAACTAACAGTAGCCGGGTAGCGTTGCCTGCGTTTTATCCCTAGACGCCCAGCGCCGGCCGGAGGACTAACTAATCCTGGCAGAGGAAAATATAGTCCTGGCTCACCTCTAGAGAAATTTCCCCGAAAGGCAGACAGAGGCCCCCACAAATATTGGCGGTGATTTTAGATGAAATGACAAACGTAGTATGAAAATAGGTTTAGCAAAATTGAGGTCCGCTTACTAGATAGCAGGAAGACAGAAAGGGCACTTTCATGGTCAGCTGAAAACCCTATCAAAACACCATCCTGAAATTACTTTAAGACTCTAGTATTAACTCATAACATCAGAGTGGCAATTTCAGATCACAAGAGCTTTCCAGACACAGAAACGAAACTACAGCTGTGAACTGGAACAAAATGCAAAAACAAACAAGGACTAAAGTCCAACTTAGCTGGGAGTTGTCTAGCAGCAGGAACATGCACAGAAAGGCTTCTGATTACAATGTTGACCGGCATGGAAGTGACAGAGGAGCAAGGCTAAATAGCGACTCCCACATCCTGATGGAAACAGGTGAACAGAGAGGATGATGCACACCAGTTCAATTCCACCAGTGGCCACAGGGGGAGCCCAAAATCCAATTTCACAACAGGTATCGCTTTATTCTCAGGACTATAACTTTTTTATTTTTTTGCTGATGATGCTGTGTGGCGGCTCATTTTTTGCGGGACAAGATGACGTTTTCAGCGGTACCATGGATATTTATATCAGTCTTTTTGATCGCGTGTTATTCCACTTTTTGTTCGGCGGTATGATAATAAAGCGTTGTTTTTTGCCTCGTTTTTTTTTTCTTACGGTGTTTTCTGAAGGGGTTAACTAGTGGGGCAGTTTTATAGGTTGGGTCGTTACGGACGCGGCGATACTAAATATGTGTACTTTTATTGTTTTTTTTTTATTTAGCTAAAGAAATGTATTTATGGGAATAATAAATATATATTTTTTTCTTTATTTAGGATTTTTTTTTTTTTTTTTTTTTACACACGTGGAGAATTTTTTTTTTTACTTTTTTACTTTGTCCCAGGGGGGGACATTACAGATCATTGATCTGACAGTGTGCACAGCACTCTGTCAGATCGACGATCTGCTGTGCAGGGCTGCAGGCTTACCAAGCGCCTGCTCTGAGCAGGCACTCGGTAAGCCACCTCTCTCCCTGCAGGACCCGGATGCCGTGGCCATCTTGGATCTGGGACCTGCGGCGAGGAGGGAGGTAGGAGACCCTCGGAGCAACGCGATCACATCGCGTTGCTGCGGGGGTCTCAGGGAAGCCTGCAGGGAGCCCCCTCCCTGCGCGATGCTTCCCTATACCGCCGGCACACCGCGATCATGTTTGATCGCAGTGTGCCGGAGGTTAATGTGCCGGGGGCGGTCCGTGACCGCTCCTGGCACATAGTGCCGGATGTCAGCTACGATATGCAGCTGACACCCGGCCGCGCTCCTCCCGTGAGCGCCGCCGATCGGTGATGACGTACTATCCCGTCGGTGGTCATACGGGCCCACCCCACCTCGACGGGATAGTACGTCCGATGTCAGGAAGGGGTTAACCTTAAACTGAATGACTTTGGTAAAACATTTGGAATATCCTTCTATAAGCTTCTCACAATATTTGGTTGGAATTTGGACCCTTTCCTCCTGACAAAACTGGTGTAACTGATCCTGGTTTGTAGGCCGCCTTACTCGCACCTGCATTTTTTAGTTTTGCTCATAAATTTTGAGTAAGATTGAGATCACTGTTTTGTGATGGCCACTCCAAAACACTGACTTTGTTATCCTTAAGCCACTTTGTTGCTATTTTGGCAGTGTGATTCGGGTCATTGTCCATTTGGAAGACCCATTTCTGCCTAAGCTTTAACTTCCTGGCTGATGTCTTGAGATGTTGCTTCAGTATTGCCACATAATCGTCTTTTCTTGAGATGCCATCTATTTTGTGAAGGGCACCAGTCCTTCCTGCATCAAAACAACCCCACATCATGATGCTGCCACCCCCATGTTTCACAGTTGGGATGGTGTTCTTAGGCTTCCAAGCTTCTCCCTTTTCCCTCCAAATGTAACGATGTCATTATGCCCAAAAAGTTCAATTTTAGTTTCATCAGACCACAGCACATGTCTCCAAAAATGAAGGTTTTTGTTCCTGTGTGCATTTGAAAACATTAATCTGGCTTTTTTATGTTTCTTTTGGAGTAATTGCTTCTTCCTGGCAGACTGCCCATTCAGCCCATGCCGATACAGTATTCGTTTCACTGTGGATATTGACACAATCTTACCAGCTTCTGCCATCATTTTCACAAGGTCTTTTGCTTTTATCATTGGTCCAACATGCACATGTCGGACCAAAGCACGTTCATCACTGGAACACAGAACCCATCCTGGGCGGTGTGATGGCTGGACATTCCCATCTTTTTTGTACTTGCGTATAATTGTTTGTACAGATGAACGAGGCACCTCAAGTATCTTGAAATTGTACCCAAAGATGAGCCATACTTGTGCAAGTCCACAATTCTCTTTCTAATATCTTGGCTGATTTCTTTAGACTTTCCCATGATACTACACAAAGAAGCAGTTTGTTTCAGGTGTGTATTAAAATACATCCACAGGTGTGTCTAATAAACTCAGATGTTGCAAAAAACTATCAGAAGCTTCCAAACACATTACATCAACATATGGGCAGTCCAGAATTGTTTAAAGGCATAGTAATCTTAGTGCATGTAAACTTTTGCCTTTACATTAAGAAAAATGCCTTGAAATATTCTCTCTCTCTGTCATTATTTTGGCATTTGACAAATGCTAATAATAATGGTAATCCTAACTGACCTAAAATGGGAAAGGCTTATTCTTATTTCATGTCATATATTTCGAAAAACATGCACATGTGTATTTTTATATCCTGTAGTGTATGTAAACTTCGGGTTTCGACTGTTTCATCTTTCTAATTTTTGTTTTTGGCAGGCTGCTGTGCCTGGTTTTTGGGTGAGGAGGTTTTCTTGACAGCACCTTCTTCTCAATTCTGAGGTGTGGATGAAATCTGCAAACCTCAGCATGACAGGCCTTGCTGGAGGTGTTCTAATGGGCTTGGAAAAGGAGAAGCCAGAGCCCAGCCACTCCCCTACAAGGGTGGAGGCCGGCATGACAATGGGAGGTGGGGTTAACATCAGGTGAGGAATTATGGGTTTATACAGGAAGGGGAGAAGTTCATCATTATTCCGCTCTCAGTGGTCAGTGACAGTATTCCTTGTGACCTCCTAGACCTCAACTCAGGATGGCCTCCATAGTGCAACTGTTGAGCGCTTGCAGTCCACAGCGGTCTCCCACCCACCCGGCTGGAGGCACAAGTGTCAGGCATCATCGGCAGGGGAGGAGAGGTGGTGGTGACGTCATTGATGTCCTAGCGGCTTCCCTCTCAGGTCACAGCCTACAACCAGGCTGTTGCCTGACATGGCTCCCCTGACTCAGCGCCGGAGCAGGTGCCCCTCTGGGGACAATCCAGGACAGGTGCTGAGCATGAGATGTGTGAGTAGGCCCTGACATGGGAGGAATCCAAGAGCCTGGCTGAGTCCTGCGGCGGTCAGCAGGCCTCTGCCCAACAGGGGGCGGTGGCTGTGTGTCCAGACTACTGGTACCTGTGATGTCACAACTGGCCATCATGGGGATGCTCCTGTTGGGCAGCCCGCTCCCTCTTCACCTGATGATGGCCAGATGTCCCAAGATGACAATGGAATGTGCGGTAGCCTGTTTACTGGGGGTGGTACTGGCTCATATGGGGAATCCTATTTCAGCTCCCCCATCTTTATTGACGGCCCCTGTCAGCGCTGCACGGATGTCCCAGGTGGGGTGAGTATAGAACAGTTGGCTGTTCTCTGCGGGGTCACAGCCCAGCTCAGGACACTGGTCCGTCCTCCTCATCCTTCATGTCAGTCCCTTTCAACATGGTACAGCCTCCTTGGGCCCAGAGAGCAGGGTCCCCCATATCTCCATTTTTTGGAATCCCAGTTGGCTGAGGATTCAGCAGTAAAACTTGGAGAGGCAGACGGGCTGAAGGGATCACAGCTCCTTCACAGCCCAGTGAGTATTATTCTTTTTTGTGTCCTTTTCCTCCTATCTTTATGTCTTCAGGAGTACTGAGTAGTCAAGAGGTAGGCTCGACAGGCTTAGAACAGGCAGTTGAGGGTCAGTCAGACATGATTGGTGACGGGGTTTGGGAAGTGCTGGTGAATGTTAGAGATTTAGAGGGTAGGGCAACTCCTGGGCACTTAGCTGCGTGGGTAAGTCCACCACAAATTAGCCGGCAGAGTGGGTCTTAGGTGGGATTTGGGTCTTGAGTTGTTTCTGACCCAGTCTCGGTTTCAGTGCAGACCAAAAAGGAGAAGGAGAATAGGATTAATCTTGACGATAGGGAGCACGGGGTAGTTTATGTTTGCTTTGAAGGTCCCCTGGTTGCCCATCTTTAAAAAGACGTAAGGGAAAAAAATTGAAAGGACGAGTATGTCAAAAAAAATTTTTTCTTTTACCACTGGGAAAATTTAATCTATATACAAGTAAAAAAGAGGATAGGAAAAAGGAAGATGAGGAGAAGCAGAGATGGAGCTTGATTACTCAAACATTCACTAACTGACTTCAGGCCTTTGCCAGTTTGGTCAGCGTTATAGGTGAAAAAGCACTGGAGAATTGTTCACCCCTGCTTTGCTATACGGACTCTATTGGTAAAGGCCATGGGATTTATGGGGGACAAGCGTGGCTGCAGTACGATGAGCAGTTTCAACGGCGAAAAGCTATCCATTTCTCCACATGATGGGATTAAAAGACATCGCCCTTTGGTTACATGCGATGGCTCCTTCCCAGATATGATCATTCCTTCAATGGTGGGGCCGGTGTTGCCAGCCAGTTAGCTAGTCAGTCAGGGACTCAAGGAACTAGAATCATTCAAGACAGCTGAGATTGCAAAAGCTGGGTTTATGCTGGCAATTCAACGAAAGCTATTGTAAATTTGGGGCTAACTGCAAATTCAAGCATCTCTGCTCGCATTGCAGTAGCTCCTTCCACGGTGCTGCCAGATGTTTCAAGAAGAACAAGGCAAAGACAGCGACCAGTATTACCATTGGGGTGATGCCGATGAAACTAACCGCAATGATCTATATAGATTTTCTGACCGAGAAAAGGCTGATTTGTTGATGACAGGTTTCGAGGAAGTTTTAGCATTCTCCCTCCATCATTTAAAATTCCAAGTGTTCTTATAACCCTCAAATCTGCGGAAGTATGCAGCAGTGGTTTCTGAGAAATTGAGTAAAGAATTTGCTTTTAGGTTTTATTACTGGGCCATTTAAGGAACCTCATTTTTCTAACTTTGTGGTTTCTCCCTTGGGCATTGTACCAAAGAAGAAGGCAAATAAGTTTTGGCTAATTGAACATCTTTCTTTCACCATGTCGGTGAATGATGGAATTGATTCAGGGCTTTGTTCCGTGGTCATTTGACGAGGCAGGTTAGCAGATATGGGAGGGAAGCCTTGATGACCAAGACAGACATTGAATTTGCCTTTCTGTTATTGCCTGTAAATCCGAGTAGTGTCTGGTTGTTGAGTTGTTATTGGGAGGAGGCATTTTTTGTGGACAGATTTTTGCCCATGGGCTGTTCCTTGTCATGTGAACTATTTGAAGCATTTAGTTCCTTTTTGGAGTGGGTTGTTCGTGATGTTTTGGGTTTGGACTCCCTCATCCAATTTTTAGATGATTTTATATATCAGTAATTCTGCTTGTTGCGACTCGAGACCATTCTTATGTCTATTAAGTGGGTGGCAGGGCGTTTTGTGGTCCCCTTGGCTCTCTTTAAAACTGCAGGTCCAACTGCGTGTATATGTTTTTTGGGAATTGTTATCGACTCACTAAGGCTAAGTTCACATTAGCGTATCTGTGCGCAGCCTATCATCTGCATGCGCAAACGCATGCCAAAACACATTCAAACGCATGCTTACACTGCATTTTTTTATCCGCATCAGCTTATGCATGATGCCAAAAAAACACTGCGTGTGTATGCGTTTTGGCATGCGTTTGCGTTTTTTCTGCGCATGCATTCAAATTTTCAATAAATTTTGTATGCGGCAAATGTTGTTCCAGGAGAATTTCCTTGGCAAAATCCACACCCAATGGGTGTGTCTCCAGGGGATTCTGTATATATAGACCCTACACAGATGAAATCCTCATGTTTTGCTGATGTATCCAGCTGCAAGATGGATTTTGACATGGAGAGCTTCTATCGGAATCTGGATTTGGAATTGAAATTGGCTTTTGCCTTTGCTGTGGCTTGTGAAGAAGAAAGAAGAGGAGCAAGACGGAGAAGATGTCATCGTTGCTACTGGCAACACCCCATCGTTAAAGTCCGAGAGAGCCGTGGAGCCTACCATTCGTTGTACACCGAGCTACGTGAAAAGTTTATGAGAAGTTTTTTGAATACATGAGGATGTCGGAACAGAGCTTCGATTAATTGCTGCAATGTGTCCAAGGATCCATCACCAGGCAGGACACACAACTACGTCAAGCAATTTCTGCTGAGGAATGCCTGTTGGTGACCCTGAGGTACGTAATTTTGAAAAATAAACAGATGTGGTTTGTATTATTGTTATAACACCCATGTACTGATTTTTTTTGTTTCATTTTCTGATTTACAGATTCCTGGCTACCGGAGAGACCTTAAGATCTCTTTCATTTTCAATTCCAGATTGGAGTATCCAGCCTTTCTGAGATTATTGGAGACACCAACCGTGCTTTATGTGACTTTCTGTGTGCAGAATTCCTCCCTCAACCCACAACTGAACTGTGGCTGAATAATGCATCAAAATTCAATGAAATTTGTAATTTTCCAAACTGTGTGGGGGCTGTGGACGGCAGACACATTCGGATTCTGAAACCTGCTGGAAGTGGATGAGAGTATTTTAATTACAAAAAATACTTTTCGATTGTTCTCATGGCGATTACAGATGATGAGTGTTGATTTGTCGCTTTTGACGTTGGCTCATTTGGACGAGGAAATGACTCACAGACTTTCAAAAACTCTGACATGGGCCAATGTTTGTTTGGTAATAATTTCAATTTTCCACCGCCGCAACCTCTTCCGAACACTGAAGGACCGCCAATGCCATTTGTATTGGTTGGGGATGAGGCGTTTTAAATGTCTGTCAACCTCATAAAACCATACTCACGTCGGGACTGGAATCACACCAAAAGGATTTTCAACTACAGACTGACAAGGGCACGAAAAACTGTGGAGTGTGCCTTTGGTTTGCTGGCATCTAAATGGCGCATTTTGGGAACATCAATCAATCTAAAAACTGAGAAAATTGATGATGTGGTCAAAGCATGTGTTGTTATGCACAATGTCATCCTGCCAAAAGAGCGACTACAATTTGAACTTGACGAACCTGTTGATACCACTTTGCAGGATTACCGTGATCACCCTCTGAAGACTACAGTGGAAGTTGCCCAGATGAGGGATAAGTTTGCTGATTACTTTGTTTCGGATATTGGACGTCTTGCATGGCAAGACGATATGGTTAATACACTTTAAGTAAATGTTATATGTTTGCTGACTTTACTACTAATAAAACACCTCCAGGTAAACACTCGTTACAATTTGACTCAACGATACAATACACACATGTGTGTGTTTTCACATAAAGAGACAGAAAACACAGGGATTTTATTTAACAACAACCATAACCATCTGTTTATTTTGCATTAAACAACAATTAGTTTTATGTTTGGGGTCTGTATGATGGTGAAATATTTCTGCTGCAGGGGTGCTGCACTCAGGAGCGTGGTGAATGCTGCTTGCTACAGAGCTGCTGCAGTCTGGAGCATGGTGTAGCTGTGAACTGGGGGAACAGGCCAGTGATGCTGTGCTTGTTTATGCTGGTAAAATCCGGCCTGCGGCTGATAGCTTCTGGACTGCTGCTGTAATGCCTGGTTGTAAGCAGCCTGGCAGGCCTGAATGTCATTCAGCTGGAGTTCAGGCGTAAGGTTTCAGACATACCTCCACTCTATTGCTGAAAAAAATGTCTTGCCGGTGTCTTAAGATCGGCTTCCAGGTGGTCAAGGCATATGTGGACATGCTGGAAAAGTGTGTTCACCTGAGTGAACCCACTGTCCAGTCTTTCTCCAATCACCTTCATCCCATCCTGGAAGACCGAGCTTAAGTGAATAAACTCAGGCATGACTGACGTCTCCCAGGCCCTGTGCCGCTGATGAGAAGTCCCAACAAAAGCAGTGGCAGAGGGCTGGGAGAGGGTAAAACCTGATGGACCGGCTACCTGTTCCCCAGCCTGTGAAGCCTGCCTGGTTGCTACATCGCTGGTGGATGATTGGGACAGTTCATTGGCTGGTTGATGAGGGGCCGCTCCAGCAGAGGAAGATCCAGGTTCTGTAGTGCTTCTCCAGATTCTGTGAGGAAAATAAAAGAAAAACATTACTAAAATTTTTTTTATAGTTTATATAAGACAACAGAAAAGATACTCACATTCGCTGAGCAACCGCAGGCCTCAGAAAAGAAAGCATATGGTTGTATTTATATTTGGAGAGCTTTGGAGCAGCACCACTTCTAACCCGAATCTCCTGTCTGATATCGTTATTGAAGCTATCCTTCATCGAACGCCAACAAACTTTTACTCTTCACTGAGAAGGGGGAAGAAAAAAAAATTAATTGTAAAAAAAGGCAACAACATTTACAGCAAAACAGAGACCACATTGCAATACTTATGAAAAACCTTTCTGACTTGTGGCCTTGCATGGTCCCAATCATCCAACAGCGATCTGGCCACTTCTTCCCAGAGTAGTCGAATCAATAGTGAGTCGTAATGATTACGATCTCGGGGGTCCCGCAACGCTACACGCTCTTGAACCAGTGGAATGAGTAGGTCATTTTCAATGACATCTTGACCTCCCTCACTTTGTCAAACCTCTAGATCAAATAAAATAAGAAAAAAAAATTAATAAGTCATACAGTTTTCTATATACAAAACTGAAAAAAAAAAACAATTACAAGTCTGATAATGAAAATAATACTTGCACCCTGTCTTTCCTCCTCAGGAATTTGAACCCGACAACCCTGGGAAGAGCCGTTTCCACTTCACTGCTCCTTCTCTTCCGCACTGGAAAGTTCCTGTAAATAAAATAAAGAAAATACATGATTTACCACATGTGTAGTATTGCCAGTCAATATATACCAATCAGTATATCAAATGTGATTACATAATCTGTGTCATGTCCACTCTGAGAAGCAGTCAGGTCTTCACTGGAGGACGTGTTTGAAGAGCAGGCAGCAGTCAAGTGAAACGCTACAGAAAGGAACAGATAAGAGAAATTGAACTTGTTTAAAGAGCCAAGCACAATGTAGCCAAAGCCAAAAAATTGAAGGCCAATACTTACATTACAGGCAGTAGTCCAACAGCACAGCACCGGAACAGCAGCACAATAAGGGACAGCAGCACCGGAAAAGCAGCATAAAATGGTTACAGCAGCACCGCACAGTCTACAAGGAAAAAAAGGAAAACATAAGACACCAAGTGACGAGAGTGTGAAACTAGGCAGAGTGTGAGAATGGGCAGAGCAACACAGTAATTGAAAAGTACACACACTCATTCTTACACAGGGCCACAGGAGCAATCCACGACAGGTAATCCCAGACAGGAATGAGCAATCCAGGCAAGGAGTCCAATACAGGAACACGTCACAGTCTAGAGGGAACAGAAAGCAAAACATAAGTACAGAGTACAGAATGCAGTGAGAGACAGACAGACATTTTCAAAGCTTCTATACTTACATCCAGAGTCTTGTGCTTGCATCCAGAGTCTTCAGAGTAATGGACTTCCTGTCTCCAGACCCCCTTTTATACAGCAAGGATTTTGCTGGTGGTGAAATCATTTCCTGGACTTGATTAGTGTGAAGTATGCATGCGTATCAAATGCATGCGTACGCATGTCCTTGCATACCAATGCGTTCACATAGACAGTAATGCGTTGTTTTGACGCACTCATCCGCATGTGTATGTCTGCGCTAAATTGACGCCTCAAAAAAATGCAACATGTTGCTTTCGCCGCACACCATGAAATAATAATCTTAATAAATAATCTTTATTTTTATATAGCGCTAACATATTCCACAGCGCTTTACAGTTTGCACACATTAACATCACTGTCCCTGTTGGGGCTCACAATCTAGATTCCCTATCAGTATGTCTTTGGAATGTGGGAGGAAGCTGGAGAACCCAGAGGAAACCCACCCAAACAAGGAGAGAACATACAAACTCTTTGCAGATGTTGTCCTTGGTGGGGTTTGAACCCAGGACTCCAGCGCTGCTGTGCTAACCACTGCGCCACCGTGCCGCCCCAACTATGAAACTACGCATGCGTATGCATCCACATGAGAACGCATGCTAACGCATGTCCCTGCATACACCATGTTAAAGATAGGTACGCAAGATGCATATGGATCTGTACGCAGGTATACGCTGCGCACACATATGAAAATGTGTGGTGGTGTTGAAGTAGCCAGGGCACAGCAGGTTAAAAAATTCACATTGCAGAAAGTGCAGTCGCTTCTTGGGAAGCTCAATTTTGCATGCCGCAATATACCTATGAGTAGAATCTTTTCTCAAAGGTTGGCGAGATCCATAATTACATTCAGCTGTCTGCTGAGCACAAAGTGGATCTGGCGGTCTGAAGGAGTTTTTGGAGCAAGAAAATGGGTGATCATTGCTGATGGATAAAGTGGTGGATAACTCTGAGCTTGATCTGTACATGAAAGCAGATGGCAGCTTATGTTTTGGGGTCTACTTCAGGGGTCAGTGGTGTGCAGTCAGGTTGTCTGAAGAGTGATTTAGCTTAGGGGGTAATTAAAAATATTGCCTTGCTTGAAATTTTTCTCAATTTGTAGTTAGCATTTTGAGGTCAGCCTTTTCCGTTTGGCTATTTCGCTCTCTTTCTTCGGTGCCATGAGAGGGGGGAAATTGTGGCCCCTGGCAAGAAGCAGATTAGAGGACTTTTAGCAGCGGATGTTGTTGTTACGGCTCAGGGGGTAGAATTTTCGATTTGAAAACTGAAAAACGGATCAGGCAGGATAAGGTAGACGGGTAATTTTAGGAGCAGTCCTTTACATTGTCTGCAGCTTTTTAATGCTTTCAGGCCTAGTCTGGAATGGCCTGTGTTATGTAATGAAGACAGGTCCTTTTTTTCTAAATACCTATTTACCGCAGTGTTTCGGAAATGTTTGAGGATTCTGGGCTTAGATTCCTCCTGTTTTGCACCACGAGGGGATTGAAATAGCCATAATATTGTGGGGTAGGGGTTCTCAGGCATTTGAGGCTTTCAAAGTGCCCTCATTATGGTGGTTGTGGGGTCCTTGAAGTTGGTTCTAAATTGGTCTGGAAATTCATTAGGATATGTATTCCTAAATTGGAAAAATGGTCTTTAGTCTGGTGATTTTGGGGGAAACATGTGGCAATGGAATGTCGGATCCCTGGAAGTTTAAATGTGGAATGGAACCCTTTGGGTTATGGTTCTCCCAAGCCAGTGGGGTAATGGTTGGGAGTAATTATGGTTTATGGTTTCTGTTTTTGGTAATCACTAGATTTTGGAGCTTCAAGGACCCTACTATTATTTATTAAAATTTTGAATTTTATAATCAGTTGGTTTAAATAAAGGCTGCTGTTGCCAATTTATCTAAACTCCTGTGTCATGTTTTATTGGAAAAAAATGTTGTAGGGATGGGGATTTGGAGTGGGGTTTAATAGGGTCTGATAATGCAGATATTTCACCAGTGGATCGACAAAACTAGTGTCAACATGTTTACAGAATTGCAGGTAGAATATTTCTGTTTTTCCAGAAGTATTCCAGACCTTGACCAGTCTAGGTTAGTGTGAGGCCCGAGACTTCACTGTCTTATAGAAGGATTTAGACAATGATTAGGAATGAGCGAACCCGAACGGGAAAGTATGGGGTCTGTATTGGACACCTAGTGTCCAAATTCCAAACCGCGAACATGGACTTTTTACTATACATCCGGTTTCCTGTTCGGGTTCGCTAGTCTAATAAAGCTTGTTGAAAATCTGCAGCGCATCTAATCAACATGCTTTTAGACTGTATGCACTTCCTGAGCCATCACGGCTCTGACATGTATCGGTATGGCTGTGATTGGCTGGCGTTGCACGTGATCCTGCCTGTATAAAGGCCGGATCACAAGTGCCGCTGTCATTATGTTCTCATTAGTGTAGGGATAGCATGCAGCTGTAGTGATCGACAAATTCTGACTGCGCACTCTGCAAAAAAAATGCTGTGTGTACTCTGCAATCCATATCTGTGGTAGTACTGGGCTACTACTGTTTTAAAAGCCGCTGTCTATAGTCTGCACCCATATCTGTGGGAGAACTGTTCTTTAAGCTGCTGTGTGTACACAACAACCCCCCCACCTGTGGAGTGCTGTCCTTTAAGCTGCTGTGTGTACTCTGTACCCCCACCTGTGGGAGTACTGTCCTTTAAGCCGCTGTGTACACTCTACACCCACCGCCAATGGGAGTACTGTCAATTAAGATGCTGTGTATACCCTGCACCCTCCTGCCTGTGGGAGTACTGTCCTTTAAGCCGCTGTGTGTACTCTTCACCACCTGCCTATGGGAGTACTGTCTTTGAAGCCACTGTGTGTACTCTGTACCCCTCTGCCTGTTGGAGTACTGTCCTTTAAGCTGCTGTGTATGCGCTGCACACCCTACCTGTGGGACTACTGTCCTTTAAGCTGCTGTGTGTACTCTGCACCCTGCAGCCTGTGCAAGTACTGCTCTTTAAGCCGCTGCAAGTTTTCTAGTACTCTGAGAAATAAGTACTTGGCATCAATCATCTCGTAGCCATTTATAATCACCCAAAAATAATTTGTGTGTTTTTTAGCAGTCTGGGACAAAAATAATTGCCATCAACCGTCATTTCATTGCCATTTCTAGGCCCCAAAAATAATTTTTCTGGACTAGTGTGTCTTTTTTGCAGTCTGGAAAAAATCATTGGCATCAACCGTCTCATTACCATTTCTAGGCCACAAAAATATTTTGTGTGTGTTTTTTAGTGGTCTGGAAAATGAATAAGTGGCATCAGCTGTCTAGGTGCGATTTCTAGGCTCAATTGTTTTGATGGACTAGTGTGTGTTTTTTAAAAGTCTGGGAAATAAATAATTAGCATCAACCATCTAATTGCAATTTTTAGGCCCCAAAAATATCTTTTCTGGACTAGTGTGTGTTTTTTAGTAGTCTGGGAAAAGAAATAATTGACATCAAACATCTCGTTGCCATATCTAGGCCCCAAAAATAGTTTTTTTGGACTATTGTGTGTTTGTTAGTGATCTGGGAAATAAAAAATAATTGACATCAGCTGTCTAGGTGTGATTAACATGCAGTTAAAGTCTCTGGGTGGTTTATTGCATCATAAACCACAAAACCATGGTAACAGAAAACAGCCTGTCCGGCTCAAATTACAATAAAAAGTTCATATACAGTCCTGCCCAGGTCCTCTGAGATAACACATACGGCAGCTTTCTCAGGAACTAGCAGTCAGGAGGCTACCTACCTCCACACAACACAGACAGAGAAAAAAAAACTGGCTGGACATTTATTTCCCCAGCCACACCCTTGAGGTGGAGATATGGTGAGTAGACGTCCCGCCCATCTTTTACCTACTCACCTAAAAACCCATCCATAACATGGCTGCTTAACTCCTTCAGCACATAGCATGCTGAAAATAAACTTATGGGTTTTTAGATCACAGAGGAAAGAAATCTCTGTGACACATACTGTATCTCCTCACATACAGTGACAGTGACCCTGTCACACTAGATACATTTTTTTTACTGGACTAGTGTGTGTTTTTTAGTAGTTTGGGAAATAAATAATTAGCATCAACCATCTCGTTGCTATTTCTAGATCCGAAAAATAATTTTTCTGGACCACTGTGTGTTTTACATCAGTCTGGGAAATAAATAATTGGCATCAGCCATCTAGTTGCCATTTCTAGGCACAATATCTTTTTTTGGAACTAGTGTATTTTTCAGTAGCCTGGGAAATAAATAATTGGTATCAGCGGTTTCGTTGCCATTTCTAGGTAAGAAATTTTTTTTAGGAGCACTGTGTGTTTTCTAGTTGCAAATAAGCAAATCTACTCTTCTGTAGCAGTGGCGATCAGAGTATCGCAGCTTCAAGTCTCCTAAGGAGACTATTGAAGCAAGTAAAAAGTAGAAAAAAAGTTTCTAACAATATAAAAAATATAAAAGTTCAAATCACTCACCTTTTGCCCCATTTAAAATAAAACAATAAAAAATTATAAATACACATATTTGGTATCACTGCATTCAGAAATGCCTAATCTATCAAAATATAAAAATATTTAGTCCAATTTGTAACAAGAATAACAGAAAAAACAACAAGAAAAAAAAAATTCAGAATTAAGTTTTTTTGGTCTTCGCAACATTGCAATAAAATGCAATAACAAGTGATCAAAAGATCTTATTTACCCTCAAATGGAATCAATAAAAACATCAGCTCTGCACATTTTTTGCAATTTCACCATACTTTGAATTTAGTTTACCGTTTTGCCAGTATATCATATGGTAAAACTAATAAAAAAGTTATGGCTCTGGGAAGAAGGGAAGCCAAAAATGAAAATGCAAAAATGGAAAATCCCAAATTCGTGAAGGGATTAATCATGACCCCAATTCAGACAAACAACAAAATAGAAACGGAGTACAATTTCTTTATCCCTAGCACAAGTATTCAGACAGGGTTGCCTGCTTTGAACACTAATTTTTTCAAGAGAAACACTTCTGGCCCCCGGGATCCTTAGGCAAGAGCATTGGGGAGGTGTCACAAGGCAAATGGGCTGGGACTGCCAGTAGCAAGTCTTGCTGCGGACCGCCAGCTCGATCCAAGATCATGCTACCAGCTTTTCATTCATTTTGCATTTGTAGCATACTCTACTGGAGTAGACAGCTTTGAGCTGTGGGGTTACTGTGCCCTATTGTCAGGGTGTGAAATTTTTAACCAGCTTTCTCAGTGAAATGTGAAAATATGCTGTGTGGGTGAAATTTACTATAATCTTCTGAAGGGGTATTGTTCCCCATGCTCTGAAGCTGAATTTTTTAAACTTTTTCTGTGGGGGTGCTGTGCACCATTCTGTGTCGCTGAAATTTTAAGCACCCCCAAAAAATGTACTGTAGCACACACAGTACTGTAGCATACATTTTTTAATATTTGGGGTATACTGGGCCATTCCCTGTAGCTGCAATTTAGTGTAAGCTTATATGGGGTATTGTTCCCCATGCTCTGAGGCTGAAATTTGTTAAAGTCTTCTGTGAGGTTATCATGCCCCATGCTCTGTGGATGAAATTTAGTGTAATCTTATGTTGGGGTATTGTTCCCCATGCTCTGTGGCTGAAATTTAGTGTAATCTTATGAGGGGGTATGGTTCCCCATGCTCTGAGGCGGAAATGTTTTAAAATCTTCTCTGGGGGTATTGTTTCCGATGGTCTGAGGGTGAAATTTTTACAAATCTTCTGTAGGGGTATTGTTCCTCAAGCTGTGAGGCTGAAATTTGTTAAAGTATTCTCATGGCAGTATTGTTACCACTGCTCAGAGGCTGAAATTTGTTAAAAACTTCCATTTTGGTATCATGCCGCATGCTCTGTGGCTGAAATTTAGTGTAATCTTATACGATACAATACGATACGATACACTTTATTGATCCAGAGGGAAATTATGGTATTACAGCAGCGTTACAAACAGCATTTCAAACATTATAACATTACAACATTACAAATTGCATTACATAAAGTAATTACTAGACACAGATCTTGCACATGACTAACCACATTCCGTAACAAACAAATTTTGGTGAATGTAGGTGCTTAAATCTCTGATCATTGCCATTAGTGCATCAGCCATAGGTCATTGTCCTCTTTCACCCTTAGGAAATTGTTGTATACCCCCATAGCAGTAGGTACAAACGATTTCCTGAATTTCTCCTTCTTACACCTTAGTAGGATTAGACGGCTGCTGAATGTGCTCTCCTGCTTCAAGAACAGCTCGTATAGCGGGTGTGTATTATTGTTCATTATAGCCCTACACTTCATCTGAATCCTATCTTCCACTACCTCCTCAAAAGAGTCCAGATGGAGGCCAACAGCCGCGCTTGCCTTCTTGATAAGTTTGCTGAGCTTATTAGCGTCAGCTACTCGCACACTACTGCCCCAGCAAATGATAGCAAAAAAGATGGCACTTGCCACAACTTACTAAAACATTTCGAGCATTTTACTGCACACATTGAACGACCTGAGCTTCCATAGAAAGTACAGCCGGCTCATACCCTTTTTGTAAACCTTCTCCGTATGATACCTCAAATCAAGTTTCCCGTCAAGGTGAACCTCCAAATATTTGTAGCTCTCAACCATCTCCACCTCCTGGCCAGCAATACTGATCAGTAAGTAATCATCCTTTTTCCTTCTATAACTCAAGACCATCTCCTTGGTTTTCTCCACATTTAGTTCTAGACAGTTAGTCCGGCACCAATCTACAAAGTCAGAAACCACCCTTCTATATTCCTCCTCCCCCCGGTCCCCCATAATGCCCCCTACAATCACTCAGTCATCTGAGAATTTTTGGAGGTGATAGAGATCTGATTTTTTCTGTAAGTCAGTATACAATGTGAAGAGGAAGGGCGACAACACTGCTCCATATACTGCCAAATACCACCTCCCCATCTACCTATCTATCTATCTATCTATCTATCTATCTATCTATCTATCTATCTATCTATCTATCTATCCATCCATCTATCTATCTATGTATATATCCCATATCTATCTATCTATCATGAATATAATGGATATTAGACTGTTATTATGCTGTAAATCTGTGAGTTAATAGAAGTGTTCTGTAGGAGTGAACCTTGTTATAACTCATCACTAGGAAGCAATAATGGTGCATGTCTTGCTTGCGATGGCCAGGCTGCAGCACTTGTGTGCCACTGTCCCCATCTGTAAGAAGATATAATTACCTTTAGTGGATATGATACAGAGGACTGTGTCTCCATGGAGACAGGATCTCCGCGGCTGCATTGGCTGACAGACCAAGTGAAGATGCTTGGAAGGCTTCAGAAGCTCGATGTATAAATAGAATGTTTATTTTTAAAGCCAGATTTGTCTGGTTTCCGTGATTTTGGGAGGTTTATATTTAGGGTCACCATGTTTCTGTATTACAGGTGCATATATATTAATGGAGTCAGCGTACTTCTGTACTTGTATGATTCAGGGTACATCTAAATTAGATAGAAAGAATCCGGTTAATAACACTGTTCATCAACAAAATTGTAAATTCAACAAAAGTTGCTAATTTGTATATATTCAGCCTGGTACAAAAAATGGACAAAATGAACCATTGGTTGATTCTAAAGAAATTTTACTCCCTCCGCTACACATCAAACTAAGACCAATGTAACTTTCTTTAAAGAGCAAGAAGAAAGTGATGGCTTCAAGTGTTTGACATCAAAATGTCCTTGATAAAGTCATACAAAGTTGAGAGAAGGTATCTTTGTTGGCCCACAGTTCAGTTCGATGACATACTTCAGGCTGTCGAGAAGCAGCGTGGAATAGTTTTAACCCCTACACCATCTTGCGATTTTCTGTTTTTTGCGCTTTCGTTTTTTCCTCCCCTTTGGAAAAAAAAAATTAAAAGTGGGGTGAAATTGCAAAAAAGTGCAATTCTACAATAGTTTTTTTTTTTATTATCTACCATGTTCACTAATTGCTAAAATTTGTAAGAAAAAAAAAATTGCTTATGTCTCCATTTTCCAAAACCCATAGCGTCTCCATTTTTGGGGATTTGGGGCTCAGTGAGGGCTTATTTTTTGCGCCCTGAGCTGACAATTGTATTGATGCCAGTTTGGGGTAGATACAATGTTTTGATTGTGTCTTATTGCATTTTATTGCAATGTCGTGGTGGCCAAAAAATGTAATTCTGGCTTTACATTTTTTTTTCCTTGTTACGCAATTTCACGATCAGATTAATTTACTTTATATTTTGGTAGATTGGATATTTCATCCATTCCAAATATTCTTCTTTTTATTGTTTTATTTCCAATGGGTCAAAAGGGAGGTGATTTCAACTTATGTGTTTTATTTATTTTTTAAAACTTTATTTTTTTTTACAATAGTCACCTTAGCAGGGCTTTAGCAGGAGACTACTGCTGGACAATTAAGAGAGACGCTCCATAGCACGGCAGGCAAATTGAAATTGCAATAAATGTAGCTATTTAGTAATTTATTCTGTACTTTGTTCCATGTAATGATAGTTTGTCATAAAAATTCCCAATAAATGTGTGGAAGGTTTTTGCAAATTTCATTGCTCCTATTTTAAAATCTAGAGCTAATGATTTAGCGATATGATAATATTCTGTTCTCTTATGGTCAAAGAAATGTAAATATCCTCATTTGAATGCATTTACAAAGAATTCATGAAAATTTGTGTAATTTATCATAGGCTACAGGTTAGTAGGGGGTACTGGATTCTTTGGTCTCTTCCAGGTACAAAAAGAAGCAACATGGATCGAATATTCCTCTGCTGGCATTTATATCCAGAGATAAATTATTAGTGTCATGAAATGTCCGATCTTCAAAAGGAGACTGAACATTTTAACTTGGAGCTTTTCAAGTCAGATTTTTTAAGATGCTTCTTTAATCCCCTTGTCTACGATTGCAAATCTCAGCAGGTATTTGGTAACAGTCTGCTTGCTAAGTATATAGAGAGCTGCAACTAAACAGAATGCTTCCTATTCATTATCTGCGGAAACCTTCCTCTCGCTTTTGATGTGGCTTCCCAAGTGGTCCCCTCTAGGTAGAAGGGGTCAAATGATAAACTGATCACTGGGTGTAATATTGCTGGTACCTGTGGCAAGTGTTGAATATTGTTATAGCACCACCACAGGAGAAATGAAGCATTGCCCAATTCTCATTCAATAGGCAGTCAATGTGATGTATGGATGAGGTTTTGAAAAATGAGAATCTCGAACTAGTAACCCCCTCCCCGCTATAAAAATTTCCATTTATTGGAAACTGGGGAAGTCAGGAAGCAGTTAGTATATCACTGGACTTACACTACACTACATTCACACAGGTTTAGGCAATAAAAAGTTTGGTGGGAGTGGGCTTTTAAAGGGGTTGTCCATGGCTTGGGCAACCCCTTCTCATTCCTTGTGTTTGGCACTATTAAAAAGAAAACACCTATACTCACTTTCCGTACCGGCTCTGTTTCAGCGGTGTTGGCAGTCATGTTGCCAAGGCTCACATGAGCTTGTTGTGTCACATGAGCCCAGCGCCGAATCAGTGCTGGCATCGCTGTCTCCGCCTTCGGATGTATTGAACATCAAAAGGAACTCAGGGCTGTGGCTACTCTCTGACTTAGAGGTAATCTGCAGGCAAATAGTGTTTAGATCCTGTGTATCTGGCTTACTGAAGATTTATACTCCCTGTATTCGCTTGCTGCCAGTCATCAGGACTATGCATGGAGGAATTACAGTCACTACTCACCACATAGTGAGCACCCTGTTATTACTCTCCTGTATTTTGATAGCCTGCTCTGCAGTGTTTGCAGCATAAGTGTACAGCATGTGTGTGCAGAGCTAGCTGTCAGTCAATGTGCAGGGGATTGATAACAGCAAGCTCACTGTGTACTGAGTAATGAGTGTAACCACTCCCTGCACCATGCCGAAGCAGCTGCAGGGAGAATAAAGCATAATTTTCTATCTTTAGCCGCTGCTCCAGTAAGCTAAGCTATGTACCTGCAGATTATCTCTATATCACAGGTAAATAGAAATTCTGGACATGACAGATTCCCTTTAAATCAAGTTTTATACATAAAGACTATGGCCACTATTCATTAATACTGGTGTTGTATAGTGATGAGCGAGTGTGCTGGTTACTCGACTTTTCCGAGCATGCTCGGGTGTTCTCCAAGTATTTTGGGCGTGCTTGTAGATTATGTTTATGTCCCAGCAGCTGAATGATTTGCGACTGTTAGACAACCTGAACACATGCAGGGATTGCCTGTTTGTTAGGGAATCCCCAAATGTATTCAGGCTGTCTAGCAGCTGCAAATCATGCAGCTGCGGGGACACAAACATAATCTACGATCACGCCCAAGATACTTGGAGAACACCCAAGCATGCTCGGAAAACTTGACTAACGAGCACACTCGCTCATGGCTGGTAAAGAGGCATGGCTGAGTAATAGGTACTACTTAATTAATGATTCACGTGCATCTTACTAGTGGGTTATGCCTCACTGACTGGTGTAAGCTCTCTAGCATAACGTACACCACAACTGATTGTGAATTAGATAGTTGGGCATTGCCCTTCCCCCGTCCATACCAAGGTGGGCAGAGCAGGCAGAAACTGATGTAAAAGCGCGAAAAGTCGCAACACTTTTCTGGCGTAAAGACCTTAATGAATTGAGTTCAATATGTATATGGAGAGCCACCATTGAATGGAGACTGCATTCTTTTACTGTGGAAATATGTTTTTTACCAAGTCTACTGCTTATATCCCACACAGAAAAAGGTACTTGGATAATAAGCGCTTTTGACCATCAATCTTAGTGTGAAATTGTGTAGCGTGTTCCTGAATGGGAAGAGGGATAGTCATAAAATATTTTCCTATTCTATAATCTGATATAACTTCTCAACACAAATATAGGGAATGGCTAGCCATAACTACCATATTCTATATAGTAAGTATAGTGTGAATTACTGAAGGTGCACATCTTAAACCTTTGGGCTGTGTAACAAAGTATCACTATTCTTGCTAAGATACTGTTTCATATTGACTGTAACATATCTGCCTCCATGTGAGGATACATTTCCAGACAGTGCCTCTAAAAGACTGAGCACTGGTTGTGCTGAAAAGAAAGCACTTAAACACTAATGGATCCCAGTTACACTAATGTCTTTCCAACATATGAAATGAAATTAATAATAAGTGACACAGCTCCTCCAGACTCTTACTGATAACCGCAGAGGGTGAAAGCATGCCTCGCCTCTTCCCACTCCTTCACAAACACCTCAATTAACGGTAATAGATGAGATGACAGTTTTATGTACACAGATGAGCATTCTTTGCAGAGAGCACACAAAAAAAATCCCAAATCTCATGATTCATAGAGTTATTTTATAACTAATGCGCCATGAAGTCTAAGGAAATAAATCACAAGAATCACTGACAGGTTACAGCGCAGCCATTATCTTGTTGAATTAGCTTGATTTCAATAAATTAGGTTTTTTATGTTTGGTTTTTTTTTCGTAAGTTCACAGTAGGTCCATTACTGTAATTACCACATTGGTTTTGATCTGTAACAACATGATGAGGATAATCAGAATTCTCCTTAAATTCTTCACAACCATAGTTTCATTCTATCAAAAAAAAGCTAAATGATAAAACTATCAGAAGTGCCAGAACGATTCAATTAAAGATTTCCTTCTTGGTGGCTTGTATTTTACCTGACCAAAAAATGCACCATATACAGTCATGGCCGAAAGTGTTGGCACCCTTGTTGTTCCAGAAAATGAAGTGTTTTTCCCAGAAAATAATTGCAATTACCCATGTTTTATTATGCACATGTTTATTGCCCAATTTTGGGGTTTTGTGTGAAATTATGTCCAATTTGCCCTTTTCTCTGTTTTTTTTTTGTGTTGTTCCAATACACACAAAGGAAATAAACATGTGTAACAAAACGTGTAATTGCAAAAAATTTCTGGGAGAAATACTTCATTTTCTGTAACAATTGCAAGGGTGCCAATATTTACGGCCATGACTGTATTTATTTTTTTGCAGAATCTGTGACAGAGCCTTCTTCGGTAGATATAGACTAACAAATTGTCAAACATTTAAAGTTTAAATCTTTACACTTGACCAGAGTGCTTATAACATGATCATGATAGGTTTGAAGTCTGGCCGACACATGAAAACGTATACAAAGTCAAAAAAATAAATAGGAATCCAGAAGCAGACCATACATGATACAATTTTTCAACAGCAAGTGCATGTGAAAGCTTACCAGTGTTTTCTTCTTTACATTTCTTCTTTGCTCGAGATACTCAGAGATAAGTCGTGAAAGATAACCAGTTTTAAAAAAAATATAGGGAATGGCTAAACAGAACTACCATGAAGCATGGAATGGTAGGTGTGATGTGTGGGGTGTTTTTCTAGTGACACAATTGGTGATTTATCCAAATTAAAAGCACTCTTCCCCAGCAAGGCTGCCACAGCATTCTGCAACGATATGCCATTCCATCTCGTTTGCACTTGGTTACATAGCTACGTTGGGATGAAAAAAGACCTAGATCCATCAAGTTCAATGTTTCTCCACCAATTGTACATTTCGTCACAAATCTAGCTATAACCCACAATGTAAAGTGTATCAAGGAAATCGTCCAGCCCTTTTTTAAAAGCTGTTATAGTGTCTGCCATTACTGCCTCTTGTGGTAGGGCATTCCACAGTCTGACAGCTCTAACTGTAAAGAATCCTTTCCTGTTTAGCTGCCAGAATCGCCTTTCTGAGTGTCTCCTGGTCCTTAGTATGGTCTTTGGAAGACATAAGTCATGCGCCAGTGTTTTGTACTGGCCACACATATATTTATACAAATAAATTTTTTGACACATTTTAGCATTAATTGCACTATATAATTTTGGGAGGTCATTAGTTAGTGGTAATAGTGGTGGTATATACCATTTCATTGTGGAGGTCTATTAATGATTTGATTCTTATATTTATTGGTTGGCATCAAATTTTACCATTACATTGTGCTTATGTATATCAGCTATATTTGATCAAATTAGTTTTTTTACATGTTATAATTCTTTAATAAAATAATTTTATACATTGTCTTTTTTGCACGTCTTTTTTGGATGATTTATATACTGTATATATTTATACAAGTATATGAGATCCCCTCTGAAGCGTCTTTTTTCTAAGCTAAACAAGCCCAACTTTTCCAACCTCTCCCCATATGAGAGGCCTTATATCCCTTGTAATAATCTTGTTGCCCATCTTTGAACTGATTCTAACTTCTGAATATCATTTTTAAAATGTGGAGCCCAAAACTCCAATACTAGATCTCATATTCTAGATGTGGCCTCCCCAGTGATTTATAAAGGGGTAACAATACTTTGGTATCGCGGGATTTTATCTTTCTTTTTATACATCCTAATATCTTGTTTGCTTTTGCGGCTGCTGCTTAACATTGAGTACTGCTGCTCAGCTTACTTGTAACCAGAATACCCAAGTCCTTCTCCTGTTCTGTAGTACCGATTATACTCCCATTTAATGTATATGCAGCAATAGGATTATTCCATCCTAGGTGCATTACTTTACATTTATCTACATTAAATCTCATTTGCCAAGTGTTTGCCCATTCGGTCATCTTATCCAGATCGGTTTGCAATATTGTAATGTCAAGGTCAGATTTTAATATCCCACATAGTTTTGTGTTATCACTAGAGACTGACACTTTACTCTCAATCCTATCCACAAGGTCATTAATAAAGAAGTTAAAAAAATCGGTTCTAGCACTGTTCCATACGGTCTCCACTGCTGACTATATCCCATTTAGAGAATGTACCATGTATGACGACTCTTTGTTTCTTGTCATTTAGCCAATTCCTTACCCATCTGATATTGTTTCCCTCAGTCCTTGCTTCTGTAGCTTCAGTATAACTGTTTATATTTATGTATATCAGTTATATGCTAAGTATATAGATGTTATGTGGAAAAGTCCAGATAAACCACATCAGCCGCATTACCAACATCCAGATTTGCACTTACCTCCTCAAACCCAACATGTTAGTTATACACCACTTGTTCTTCATGAATCCATACTGGTTGTCAGTTATTATATTATTATCTACAATATATTTCTGCAGGTCATCTATTATAATGCAGTTAAAAATATTGCACACTACTTATGACAGGCTTACCGGACCACGTTCTTACCTTTCTTAAATATTGGTAACACGTGAGCCATCCTCCAATGCTGTCAGAGTCAATGTAAGGCGGTCATTTAGGAGCGCTGAGGAGGCAGCCCCAGGGATAAAGGAAGTGCCAGGAACCGCCACAACTCCAGCCGAAAACCTCCAAAGGAGGATAGACACAGGGTTAAAGTTAGAAATCGGTCACTGGAGCGCTGAAAGGAAACACTGACACTGGATAAAGTTTAGCCACAACGCGTTTCAACGAACATGCGGTCTTCATCAGGTGGGATCCTGTGGCACCACCCCTGTTACAAAGGAGTCTCTAAGACGATGAGATGCATCGGTCGGTCAATTGCTGAGCTCAATTCCCTCAGTATCCATGGATGAATACTATGAATACTATCTGGGCCTGGGAGATTTGTCAATGTTTAAATTGCTCAGACATAGATGCACTTCTTATGGTGGGATCATTATTTGTGTTGCAACAGGACAATGACTGAAAGCACACCTTCAGGCTATGTAATAGCTATGTGACCAAGAAGAGGAGGGATGGAGTGCTGCATTAGATGACATTGCTTCAATAATTACCCAATCTCAACTTAATTGAGATTGTTTTGGATGAGTTGGACTGCGAAGTGAAGGCAAAATAGTCATCAAATGCTCAGCACTCCTGGGAATGCCTTCAAGATTGTTAGAAAACCATTCCAGGTGACTACTAGATGAATGCTTGAGAGAATGTCAAGTGGGTGTAAAGCTGTAATCAGCATAAAAGGGGGTACTTAATCTAAGGTTTGACACATATTCTGGATCGTTTCACGTGTTTCTTTCCTTCTTGTTTCTGTATGTGTTCCTTCATGGCTTTGCTGCCTTCAGTCTAAATGTGCACATTATAACAAGAACAAGGTTGACCTGTGCCATATGTTACTAAATTAATCAACACATAACTTAGTCAGCTCTGTATTTTGGACATAAAAATGAAATGGTATTAAACTGGAATAAACATAACCTGATTTACCCCTATTAATTCTACCCTTAAAATGAACCTGTGTCTGTGCACGGAGAGCAGGGAGGAGGAGAAAAATAAGTTCCTTCTCCCTGCATGTGCTGGGATATCAATTACGTCACTGTGGGCACAATACCAGCGCACTATTGGGATGAGTGGCAGTGATCTTGGAATAGTCTAGGTACAAGCTCACCAGGATCAATCATCATTATAACACAAAGGATAGTAACGTTTAGATATAATAAGGAGCTGGTTAAACGTGTTGTTACGCAGCTGTTAAAGCGTTCCTCTTACTGTATAGGCCTAAATACCAGCAGCAGATTCTCTTTAATGTATATTTACTTACAGGTGTTGTACTAATAATACGTGTTATCACCTATCCACACACAGGTCATATGCTGATCACAGAAGGTCTGAGTCATGAGACTTCAACTGATTCCAAGATTGGAGTCCCTCATTTCAATAGAGCAGTTTTTGAGGATGGCTATCTCACTTGGCTATTTCCAGCAGCCCCCCAGACTTTGATTTACTGAAGATAGGAGATGACTTGTAATCTTGGTACAGCCCCTTTAAACCATACATAACTTGTCTACATTTATTTTTATCTTCCCCTTCTTTGTATCTTTGGAAACAGCATATGGTCCTCCAGAACATGTAATGATTGGGCTTTGTCTTCGTTTTTCCTATCCCGACTTAAATGATGTACAAAATGCAAAATAGATAGTGTCAGGATTCCGGGTAAATGTTTTTTAACGTAACCTTACTGAAATAAGACCGTATAACAAATTTCTAATTGCCGTTTCTTAGCTTTCAGTACTATGGTAATCACTACAAGTAAGCAATTATTTGTTTTATTCCTTCATATTTGCAGAGAAGTTTATATTATAGTCAGTTTGTTTACTTATTATAATATTTATTATTTTTAATAATTTATTTAGGTTGTCTAGAAAAAAGTACTGTAGATATCTGTGCGTTTTCTAATTAAGATGTGAATGTGAATTAACAAGCTTGGAAAAATAGATGAAAGAATGTCACAAAACAGTGAAAGCTGCTGAAGGATGCTTCAAGCTCAAGTTTTCTTCTGTGTCTGATGAATTTGTTCTGGCAGGGATTGAAATCAAGAAATCTTATTAGACATAATGAAAAGGCAATTTGGTATACAAGACCAAGTGGCTCATGTGTTAGATAACCAAAATTGTTGCAGTACAGTACAGTGGATATTGTGAAACTTGCAGACTCTCTCCTCTCTATATTGTAATTCTGTCTTGTGTATGTTTACAGATGGCACAACAAAGAAACTGCGCAGTAATATTCGGCGCAGCACAGAGACGGGTATTGCTGTGGAGATGAGAAATCGGGTGACTAGACAAGGCAGTCGGGAATCCACTGATGGCAGCACAAACAGTAACAGTTCTGATGGCACGTAAGTTTGATTTTTTTCTTTTTTGGAAGAATTCAATCCAATTTTTCATAATACAAGTGATATGTTTCTTTATTCAGTTAGTGATTTACACTATGTAACATATGCACCACTTGTACTTAGATGAGTGGTGTTTAGTGATGAGTGAACATGCTCGAAAAAGGTGTTATCCGAACATGCCCGAGCGCTAACCGAGTATCTCTGCAGTGCTCGAAAAAAGGGAAATTAGACTTACCGGTAATTCCATTTCCAGGTAGTCCCTCAGGGCAGCACCATGGAGAACATCCTACCTTGACCTATAGCGGGACAGGATCATAGAGAGGTTAAAAGGACCCTCCCACCTCCACCCTCCAGTGTTCTTTCAAAGTACCACCGAAGGATGGAAATAAATGGTCTAAACGTGCCCTTACAAACATGTCTGTAATAACCATTAAACTGCTTCATCTTAATTTCGAGCCATGGTGACCCGAAGGACAAACGATCTGCCGGTAGATTAATCCCAAACAATCCTAAAAACAGAAACATAAGGGAGGGAACTATGGGTGCTGTCCTGAGGGACTACCTGGAAATGGAATTACCGGTAAGTCTAATTTCCCTTTTTCAATTACGTCCCTCAGGACAGCACCATGGAGAATACCAAACCAACTCTCCCAGGGTGGGTACAGAAGCCCAGGAATCAAAGTCCCAGGCTAAAACCAGACTAAATAGATAAAGGATCTGAAAGATCAGAAAAAAAAGATATCTAAAGAGATCCGCAAAGAAAATCACCGTAGTGAGTGCCTGGTATACATCTATAACGGCCAATTTCAGTATGAATGTGGTAAATGAAATAAGCATCAGGAGCAGAGAGTGAGATACACCCATTGTACTCCAATACCAATAACGAACCACAGCAAGTTATTTATTGTGATAGATACTTATCGACATCGCAGCCCCAGAATAGGGTTAGAGAACCTTATTGCCCAGCAAAATATGGTGAAAGTCACAGCCACCACACAATGAGGACTGTACCAACCAGTAATAAGCTGCATGTGCTTATAACCCAGGATTGTTCCTTCATTGGTCCTTCTGGGCTCAGGTTAAGTCTTGGTTACAGACCAGCTTACCGTACTACAAGGAGACCTGCAGGACAGGGGCCCTGGACTGCGGGAAGATCAAACCAATAACAGTTAGTACATGGATAATGGCACAGCATTGGGATGTACGCACATTACTCATCCAGGAGATCACGTTTATTCCAAATCCTTAGATGGCTAACCTCAAGAAGGGTTATATATTATTGAAACTAAGGAATACACCATCCGGCAGGTAATATCTTCTGCCATTACCAACGTTGGGCTTCTCATTAGAAGCGCTGAAAGAGAAACGTGGATCATCACTCCTGTTTTACTTGATGTTAGACACAGGGAGTCCGGACTCTGAATCAATGAAGGTGGTGGTGGTGGTAAAAATCTTCCGACACTTGAAATTATTCGGAACTGCATTCATACGAGTCATTAGTCCAGACATTATAAGTATGTCAACTTAGTTGTCCATATATGCATATTACGCACATACATATCCCAAGAGGCAATCTTCTCAGGAATCTTTATACACCCAGACTGCCATTGTGGGAGTAACCATATTCCATGGCTAGAGAAAAAGTAGGTTTCTTCCTCATTACGGAGGGAGATTATCTACTGTGAGGCAGTGAGACTATGGGGTCTTAACAGTAAGAGCCCTGGATACAGTTTCATTTATCTTAGGAGCCGTGACTGCTGTAAGAGCCGCGAGTATGGGATCCTCTGCCACACGACAGTGCTGCTGCTTCACCACAAGGTACAAAAGGCAGTGCTGATGTCCCTGGAAAACAAAACGCAATAGACTTATGGGACAAGAATCTGTCTGATTGCAGAATGTGGAGTTTGGGAAGGATTAATAATAACAACAATAATAAACTTCCATCCATATAGTGTCCACATATTCCGCAGCGCTTTACAGTTTGACAGTCTCAAACACAACAGTCATAAGTAACAACCATATAATAATTAAAGCAAAATAAACCCACCTTGCTACTGAGAGCTTACACTCTACAATGAGGCCGGGAAGATACGAAGTACAGGTGTGTATCAACAATGTTTTATTTACAATGATGGCACAGCCATCTTCAGGGGGTGGGGATAGATGGAGATAGTGAATGGGTTACACACAAACACAAACATAAAATGACTGATTAGGGAACGTGATAGGCCGCTCTGAACAAATGTGCCCTGAGGGTGCCCCAAAACTATGCAAATTGTAGATAGTCCTAATATCTTTAAGGCAAAGCATTCCAAGGCTGAAGGAGTCCCTTCTTTCAACTCATGGGATTTTCTGCTCCCAGGACAGTAGTATGTCCTTTTATAGGATGTACCAAAATGACGTATGTCATCTTTTAAAGCTAATTATGTAATAGACTTGCCTTTAGCACTCAAAGTAGAACCTACCTGAGAGATCTGTTCCAAACAGAAGAAATGCAGATTTTACTAAGCCAATTCAAGCCTGTTTGCTTGACTAAGCCCTGTTGTAAAGAATGAAGTAGCAGAAGCTGGATCTGGGTCCAAAACACAAGGACTCCATATCCAGAGTTGAGGCCCAAGACAAAAATGTGAAGTGGTAGACTGATGATACAATGTGCGGCCACACAACAAGGCACCAGACAGAAGGTCTGACCCAGTGGCTCACAGCCAGAGGCGAAAAAGGCACCAAGCCCGACACACTAATAATACCCTCTGAGGCAAAGGGCACCGAAACCCTATGATGCAATATGATGCATATAGGAACTATGAAGCAATATAATGCAATATGATGTCCAAAGGCACTATTAGTCTGATTCAATATGATGCACATACGAATAATGAAGCAGTATGATGCAATATGATGCATGAAGTAACTATGAAGTGCTATGGTGCATATAGGAACAATGAAGCACTCTGATGCATATAGGAGCTATGAAGCAATATGCTGTAATATAATGCACAAAGGCAATATGAAGCACTATGATGCATATATGAACCTTGAAGCAATATGATACATGAAGTCACTATGAAGCACTCTGATGCAATAAGATGCAGAGAGGCAATATGAAGCACTCGATGCATAAAGGAACCATGATGCAATATGATGCACAAAGGCAATATGAAGCACTATGATGCATATAGGAATAATGAAGCACTATGATACATATAGGAACCATGAAGCAATACAATGCAATATGATACATGAAGCAACTTATGAAGCGCTATGATGCATATAGGAACTATGAAGCAATCTGATGCACAAAGGTAATATGAAACAGTATGATGCCACAGAGGCACTCAATATGATGCATAGAGGCACTATGATGCAGTATCATGCATAGAGGCACTCAATATGATGCATAGAGGTACTATGATGCAGTATGATGCACGGAGGCACTCAATATGATACATAGAGGCACTATGATGCAGTATCATGCAGAGGTACTCAATATGATGCATAGAGGTACAGTGATGCAGTATCATGCACAGAGGCACTCAATATGATGCATGGAGGTACTATGATGCAGTATGATGCACGGAGGCACTCAATATGATGCATAGAGGCACTATGATGCAGTATTATGCACGGAGGCACTCAATATGATGCATAGAGGCACTATGATGCAGTATTATGCACGGAGGCACTCAATACAATGCATAGAGGCGCTATGATGCAGTATTATGCACGGAGGCACTCAATATGATGCATAGAGGCACTATAATGCAGTATTATGCACGGAGGCACTCAATATGATGCATAGAGACACTATGATGCAGTATTATGCATGGAGGCACTCAATATAATGCATAGAGGCGCTATGATGCAGTATTATGCACGGAAGCACTCAATCTGATGCATAGAGGCACTATGATGCAGTATTATGCACGGAGGCACTCAATATGATGCACAGAGGCACCATGATGCAGTATTATGCACGGAGGCACTCAATATAATGCATAGAGGCGCTATGATGCAGTATTATGCACGGAGGCACTCAATCTGATGCATAGAAGCAGTATGATGTACACTTTTAAGCAAAAGAGCCATCTATCAGAGTTCCAGATAAATCTCCACTCTGAACAGTACATCTCATTTGTCAGACTGACTCCACCCGAAGGCTAATTAATGAGCAGCAGCTGGAGGGCAGTCTTCATGGAGACAGTGTGCTGAATTAACACCTTGTGTCCTCCTCTGGATGGAGTAGTTAGGTTGCAAAGAAAAGTGAAACACTTGCTTATTGAACCAGAAAATGGAAAGCATGCTTCCAAAAAGTCACTCTGAAGCCCAATCATAAGGCTCTGTGCAGACAAGACCTGCAACTAACTGAAGTCCAGTCATGAGATGTAGCCTAGACATATGGCCCTACCATAGCCTAGAGGTCCAAGGCCTAGCTGTAAATGGGTTCCAGGTACAGCTTTGGTACAAAGGCATGAGACTAGAGTCAGCCCAGAGGCCCAGGCCATCAATGCAACATTAAACCATGCACTCACCTGTGCTGGCTCCATACCTGCTAGAAGACAGGGGGAGCTGGTAACGTCAAGAGCCTACCGTGGAAGGAAGCGGCGTCCCGTCAGGAATGCTGCATTACTGCCTGTGCCACCTTCCATGTTCCATCGAAGAACGCACGCCGATCCTATGTGCCGGCGCCCCTTTCTGACGTCACCAGAAGCACAATGGACTTCTCCACCACACAACTTTCAGGAGTAGCGGTGTTTTGCCGGTCGGCATCCGAGCCGAGAACCCCCCACCGGGAGGAACGGCTCTACCCTGGAGCCCGTCCTCTCGACTGGTCTCTGGGGCTGAGGGACTCCCCACCGGGGAGTTTCCACCCTGGGCTACTTGACAGGGGGAAGGATTGGACCTGCCGCACGATCCCCCTAAGCCCATTGCACAGGCTGCCTGTTGGCTGAGGAACCTCTCAAAGAGGAGTCGGCCACGGTCCGTCTGCCCAGGAAAAGGGAAGGTTGAGACCCCCAAACTCTGAGTCCATCTGGTACAGCACTGGTAGCTGAGGGACCTCTACCCAGTTAGGTGTCGGCCACGGACCACTTGATAGGGGGAAGAGAATCCACAGGCTATCTTCGCTCTAGGAGCAACCTCTCATACGTCCGTCCCTGTATGGACAGGAAAAAACACTGGAGGGTGGAGGTGGGAGGGTCCTTTTAACCTCTCTATGATCCTGTCCCGCTATAGGTCAAGGAAGGACGTCCTCCATGGTGCTGTCCTGAGGGGCGTAATGGAAAATATGTTCAAGTCCCCGCTGTTCATGCGGGGATTGCCCAACAAACAGGATATCTCTGCATGTATTGCAGCTGTCGAACAGCCATTAGACATGCCTCCACGGGACTTGAACATATTTTTCGAGCACGCCGAAGTCACTCGTTTAGCACCTGAGTATGCTTGGATAACATCTTATCGCTCATCACTAGTGGTGTTCTGTTTAAAGGTGTTTTCTGTGTAGTTATCAATCAGCGCAAAGAACGAGTAATGGCACTCATCAAGTCAATGGGATGAGCTGCAGTACAGCTTTTGGAAAGTATTTGTTACTCCTTATGGAGCAAAATAGAGGATATAGCCTTTTCAGGAGTTCCATGGGCCCTTAATTATCTTGGATGTCAGACAATCACTGATCAGACATTGATTACCTATCCAAAAATAGGGCATGATTGTGAAGATAGCCATTTACATTAGATAAATGTCAACTATACCTAGCAATAAGATGAGCCAACAATCTAATTCGGGGTCTCCAACCCATGGCTCATGACCTCTGCAATACGGCTCATGGCTATATGCAAACTCAGCACGTCAGTGGCAGGTACAGCAGACAGTTGAGAGCCAGATGAAGTGGAGGAAGAACCATGACTAGTGTTGAGCGATACCGTCCGATACTTGAAAGTATCGGTATCGGAACGTATCAGCCGATACCGGCAAAGTATCGGATCCAATCCGATACCGATACCCGATACCAATACAAGTCAATGGGACTCAAGTATCGGACGGTATCCCTGATGGTTCCCAGGGTCTGAAGGAGAGGAAACTCTCCTTCAGGCCCTGGGATCCATATTAATGTGTAAAAGAAAGAATTAATATAAAAAATATTGCTATACTCACCTCTCCGACGCAGCCTGGACCTCACCGAGGGAACCGGCAGCGTTGTTTGCTTAAAATTCGCGCGTTTACTTCCTTACGTGAAGTCCCGGCTTGTGATTGGTCACATGCCGCCCATGTGGCCGCGACGCGACCAATCACAGCAAGCCGTGACGTAATTTCAGGTCCTTCAGGATTTTAAAATTACGTTCCGGCTTTGTGATTGGTCGCGTCGCGGTCACATGGGCGACGCGACCAATCACAAGCCGTGACGTCACGGGAGGCTGGACACGCGCGCATTTTAAAATGCGCGCGTGTCCTGCCTCCCGTGACGTCCCGGCTTGTGATTGGTCGCGTCGCCCATGTGGCCGCGACGCGACCAATCACAGCAAGCCGTGACGTAATTTTAGGTCCTTCAGGATTTTAAAATTACGTTCCGGCTTTGTGATTGGTCGCGTCGCGGTCACATGGGCGACGCGACCAATCACAAGCCGTGACGTCACGGGAGGCTGGACACGCGCGCATTTTAAAATGCGCGCGTGTCCTGCCTCCCGTGACGTCCCGGCTTGTGATTGGTCGCGTCGCCCATGTGACCGCGACGCGACCAATCACAAGCCAGAACGTAATTTTAAAATCCTGAAGGACCTAAAATTACGTCACGGCTTGCTGTGATTGGTCGCGTCGCGGCCACATGGGCGGCACGCGACCAATCACAAGCCGGGACTTCACGTAAGGAAGTAAACGCGCGAATTTTAAGCAAACAACGCTGCCGGTTCCCTCGGTGAGGTCCAGGCTGCGTCGGAGAGGTGAGTATAGCAATATTTTTTATTTTAATTCTTTATTTTACACATTAATGTTGTTTCGATACCGATACCCGATACCACAAAAATATCGGATCTCGGTATCAGAATTCCGATACAGCAAATATCGGCCGATACCCGATACTTGCGGTATCGGAATGCTCAACACTAACCATGACTGTAGCATAGTGGTGCTGCTTCCTTCTTGCTGATGATGAGATTGGATCGCCCCTGTGTAGGGCAAGGGGTATTCGGTATCGGGTCCTTCGGTTCTCAAGGGGTGTAACAATTATAGTGGAACACTCTGGAATCTCTTGGCTTGAGACAAATAAGCAGCAGAACCAAATATAGTAATAAGTCTGTATTATTCAAACAAACACTGGTGCAAAGCATGAGCAAGTTCAAAACACAGCAAATAAGGTGAAATCAGGATAAGTTCCTTGCAGTTCGGCTGCAGGCAAAGTCAATATTCAAACGCACAAACGTGGGTGCAGCATGTGCACAACAGTTCAAGTGGACGGCAAACTGGGTCCTTTTTAGAAATAGTTTGTTTGCAGCTCTGCTGCAGGCAAAGTCTTATGGGCGTAGCACTTTCTGAGGAAATGCAGATGATAAGACACAGTTCAAACCAGGGCTGGCAGTATTAGCAACGAATCCAGAAGCAATGCAGAGCTTCAAGTCCAAAACAGTCAAATAAACCAGCAGTGGAAATCCAACAAGCTTAGCTGTAGCAGGATGAGCTTACATGTCCCAGCAGGCAGGAGAAGAATGCAGAGAAATGCAGGAGAACCTCTGAGAGCTGAGAAGGTTAGCTGAGTAGGCGGAGCCGGAGAATCTGGAGAGGGGAAGTCTCTTGCAGCACAAGCCAGGGATTCAGGCAGAATACACAAGCAAGGAGACTGAAGCAAGCCAGGCTTATAAAGACAGGGAAGTCAGATCACATGAGCAGATTTGAGGCAGCAGACGCCATCTTGGAAAATGGCAATAAAACACCACAGATAAACAAAGAATCCAGAGTCCTTACAAGGAGGATGTCACCATGGCTGACCCTTTCCGTGGCCCTCGAGAGGTCCATTGTAAAAGGGAAAGGTCTTTAAAGAGATAATGTTCATGACGCCACCTGTGGTATTCGGTCAGGATGACTGACGCTGCTTAGGGGTCCCCTGGGGTGACGTTATGGCAGCTAGATGGTATACCTTCCCACAGGTGAAGTGTGTCCCCAGGGCTTCCCAGAGTGTATATGGTGGATGGTGTGAGGCGCAGTGAAGAACGAGGACACAAGGTTGCAGTCTCTTTACCTTTTTACTGAAGGCGTCAACATCCACAGTCCAGAGCACCAGATCACAGGGCAGGCAGAGTCCGGCCGGTTTTGAGCAAATCCAGAGTCTCCTTATCCAGGTGGAAATCAGTAGCCTTCCTCTAGCGCCTGGGTGTTGTAGTACCTTACTGCTAAGCGTCTCATAAGGTCCTCACAGCTGTTGTAGATGTTACAGATGTTATGTCTTTCTCTGTCCCCCAGATGGATAGGACAAACCCGTATGACCGGTTGCATGAGGCGTTTTACAGGGACTCTATCATGCCCCAGCCTCTCATGGGTGCCACCTTGCCTCCTGGGTATAGGGCAGGCAGGTAACGTAGAATTAGCTGTCCTGCCGGTCTCTGGAGCAAGGCATAGAGAACTGTTGCTCCCTCGGTGTTCCGCTACCGGGATCCTGCTCCTCAGAAGGAGGCAGCCTGTGTAGGGCAGAACTTCTTCTGATTTCCTCTCCTTTCACTATGACTTTTTCTCACTCTCTACAATACAGTTCTCTGTTCGTGTCTCTTTCTGAAAGCTGCCGCACGTTTGGCAGGCGCAACTCCGTGGCCTTCTGTCTAGGCCTCTGACAGGATCCCTGCCCTGTCAGGGACCAGCTCCCTGAGCGGAGCTCAGGCGGCAACTGACTGAGCGAAGCTCAGCTAGCATCTAACTAACTTCCTTTCCAGACCACCAGTTTTACCTAATTGTGAAGCGTGCCCTAATAAATAGGAGCATAGCTCCCCTTGGTGGACTGGAGTATGAAATGTGTTGTGTGTTGGTGTTACCTGGTAAAGAGATCTCCTTTATTGCCTCCAAACGTACCATCACTCCCCCCTAGAGGAGAATGATAATACTGCAACGACCAGGACCCTGGGGCGCTGCATTATCTCAGTCAGCATGCAGCTGCCTCCAACTTCTCCTAGCCTGTTCCGTCACCATCTTCCACAACACTTAGCCATTTCGGCTATGTTCCCATGATGAGCTTTTGATGAGTTTTTGATGTTGCAGATTTTCTGTGCCATTACCGCACCCATTAAGTAAAATAGGTTACTTGTATTTTTTTAAAATATGCAGAGTAAAAAACTCACCCAAAAATGAACTGTGGGTACGTAGCCTTACAAGCTGCCTGCTTCCGATTGCATACTCATCTGCTCCTCCCTATGCGTATGTAGAATGTACACTTGACCCCTATTGCTCCCCCAAACCTGCCTTCCTCCACATTATCCTTTCAGCAATGTTTTTTTATAGAAAGGAAAGCAAGTCTAAGAATAACTGTAATTTTACATATTATGGTTTAATGATTCTGAAGGGGCTCACTTTCATATTGGGAGGTGAGCGGTGCATCATGTATACAAATACCTGCTGGGTCGCATACATGATTGACAGCTATTGTGCAGCTGTCAGATTTATAATGACACCTGCCTATGGCACATTCCTCCCTGCAGGAATCCTTAGTTATAAGTCACAGGATAGACTTTTCCACTCATCCTCCATGGTTGTCAATATAAGCTGCCATACTTGCCAGAAGGACAATCAGCATATTGCCCCCAGTGTGTCCATTGTTCTTGTCTTAATGGAGACCTTTAAAATGAAATAAAAAAACTGAAAAACCTACTTCTGCAAAGTGATTTGTTCCACAGATATCAGATGCTTTATGGCTTTTATCACTTTAATATTCATAAAGATTTCTCTTTTCGGATTTGCAGATTTATTTTCCCTACCACACGATTAGGAGCAGAGAGCCAATTCAGTAATTTTTTAGATGGACTTGGACCTGCACAAATTGTGGGAAGACAAACTCTTGCTACACCTCCCATGGGTGAGTATGAGATACATCTGCTGACTTTCCAATACATTTTATGGGGGATTCACAAATCGGCTTACCTACCTCTCTGCATGTGATCAGCTGATTTCTAGGTCAGGTGGAAAAATGTATAAAAGTATGAAAAGGTCATAATGGGAAACAGGGCCGGACTGGGACTAAAATTCAGCCCTGGCATTTGAAGTCACACAGGCCCACTTGTCGCATGGTGACTGTATAATATCTTTGTACACTTGTAGGCTACAAGAAGTGAGGGGAGTGTAACACGACTATATAACATATAATTACAGCTGTATCCAGCATTACAGCTCAGTCCCCATAGAATGTAATACAGCACAGCCCCCATAGACTATAATACAGCACAGCCCCCATAGACTATAATACAGCACAGCCCCCATAGACTATAATACAGCACAGCCCCCATAGAATGTAATACAGCACAGCCCCCATAAAATGTAATACAGCACAGCCCCCATAGAATGTAATACAGCACAGCCCCCATAGAATGTAATACAGCACAGCCCCCATAGAATGTAATGCAGCCAGCCCCAAAGAATGTAATACAGAACAGCCCCATAGAATTTAATGCAGCACAGTCCCCATAGAATGTAATGCAGCACAGCCCCCATAGAATGTAATGCAGCCAGCCCCATAGAATGTAATGCAGCACAGCCCCCATAAAATGTAATGCAGCCAGCCCCATAGAATTAAATGCAGCACAGCCCCATAGAATGTAATACAGCACAGCCCCATAGAATATAATGCAGCACAGCCCCATACAATATAATGCAGCACAGCCACCATACAATGTAATGCAGCCAGCCCCATAGAATATAATGCAGCACAGGCCCATAGAATGGAATGCAGCACAGGCCCATAGAATGGAATGCAGCCAGCCCCATAGAATATAATACAGCACAGGCCCATGGAATGGAATGCAGCCAGCCCCATAGAATATAATGCAGCACAGGCCCATGGAATGGAATGCAGCCAGCCCCCATAGAATGTAATGCAGGCAGCCACCATACAATATAATGCAGCACAGCCCCCATAGAATGTAATGCAGGCAGCCCCCATAGAATGTAATGCAGGCAGCCCCCATAGAATGTAATGCAGCACAGCCCCATAGAATGTAATGCAGCACAGCCCCATAGAATGTAATGCAGCACAGCCCCATAGAATGTAATGCAGCACAGGCCCATAGAATGGAATGCAGCCAGCCCCATAGAATATAATGCAGCACAGGCCCATGGAATGGAATGCAGCCAGCCCCATAGAATATAATGCAGCACAGGCCCATGTAATGGAATGCAGCCAGCCCCATAGAATATAATGCAGCACAGGCCCATGGAATGGAATGCAGCCAGCCCCCATAGAATGTAATGCAGGCAGACACCATACAATATAATGCAGCACAGCCCCCATAGAATGTAATGCAGGCAGGCAGCCCCCATAGAATGTAATGCAGGCAGGCAGACCCCCATAGAATGCAATGCAGGCAGGCAGCCCCCCCCCATAGAATGTAATACAGGCAGGCAGCCCCCATAGAATGTAATGCAGGCAGGCAGCCCCCATAGAATGTAATGCAGGCAGGCAGCCCCCATAGAATGTAATGCAGGCAGGCAGCCCCCATAGAATGTAATGCAGGCAGGCAGCCCCCATAGAATGTAATGCAGGCAGGCAGCCCCCATAGAATGTAATGCAGGCAGGCAGCCCCCATAGAATGTAATGCAGGCAGGCAGCCCCCATAGAATGTAATGCAGGCAGGCAGCCCCCCATAGAATGTAATGCAGGCAGGCAGCCCCCATAGAATGTAATGCAGGCAGGCAGCCCCCATAGAATGTAATGCAGGCAGGCAGCCCCCATAGAATGTAATGCAGGCAGGCAGCCCCCCATAGAATGTAATGCAGGCAGGCAGCCCCCATAGAATGTAATGCAGGCAGGCAGCCCCCATAGAATGTAATGCAGGCAGGCAGCCCCCATAGAATGTAATGCAGGCAGGCAGCCCCCATAGAATGTAATGCAGGCAGGCAGCCCCCATAGAATGTAATGCAGGCAGGCAGCCCCCATAGAATGTAATGCAGGCAGGCAGCCCCCCATAGAATGTAATGCAGGCAGGCAGCCCCCATAGAATGTAATGCAGGCAGGCAGCCCCCATAGAATGTAATGCAGGCAGGCAGCCCCCATAGAATGTAATGCAGGCAGGCAGCCCCCCATAGAATGTAATGCAGGCAGGCAGCCCCCATAGAATGTAATGCAGGCAGGCAGCCCCCATAGAATGTAATGCAGGCAGGCAGCCCCCATAGAATGTAATGCAGGCAGGCAGCCCCCATAGAAAGTAATGCAGGCAGGCAGCCCCCATAGAAAGTAATGCAGGCAGCCCCCCCCCCCCAATAGCTCCACAATCCAGTCATCACTCATTGATAAAAAAAAACAAACACACTACTCACCTCTCTCCTCGTGTCCCGCGCTGCTCCTGGCTGCGGCCTCAGCAGTCGCAGTCTGCCCGCCCGGTCACACAGCAGGTGCGCGATGATATGACGTCATCGCGCACCCGCAGTGTCAGCGGCAGGCAGAGCGGGGAATGATGGGAGAGGAAGCGTCAGCAGACGCTCTCTCCTCCATCATTGCATTCAACTGTACCGGCGTCTATGACGCCGGTATAGTTGAATGCGGGGCCGGGAGTGTGCCGCGACAGCGTGGGGAGTGTGCCGACAGCGGCACATTCGAGCGGCCCACTACTGCCATCAGCCCTTCTGGCATTTGCCAGAACTGCCCTATGGCCAGTCCGGCCCTGATGGGAAAACTCCTTCATACTCTCTCCGAGTCATGACGTAAATCATTGTACATTTTTCTGTCCTGTCTCACAGTAATAGTATGGACTCAGGAGCTCAGCCCTTGTATATCATACTTACAACAGAAACCACCATGCTGATATACGTGTGTAATGACTGGGATCAGAGCTACCTCCGATTCTGGCATTTTAACCGCTTTGATGCAATGAGCAATAGCGACTGTGGCATCTAATTGGTTAGAGCGAGGGAGGAATCTTCCTTTGTTACGCCATCTTCTGCATAGGCATGAGATGCTGATGGATTGCAATTGCAGTTGGGCCTAGTAAAAATCTCTATGTACAAAGGTCTATTATTCCTAATAGGCTACCTGTCAGTAGAATACTCACAGGCATGCGTATTATACTGTACAGTGCAGGTAATGTAGTGCATTATGAAACCGATCAAAAGATGTTATATACAAGTCACCTTCTGGAATTAATTAAAAAAAAATCCAAGTAAAAAAAACCCAAAAATCGCCACTGGTATCTCCGATCATCGCATTCACACCCATACTATAACTCACCATCTTACTTTTCCTGCACTATGAATGTCAGAGTTGGTGTTTTTCTGCATCTCAAACTCCCCCCAAATAGTTGGAGAAACAAAGGCTATGATCTAGTTGCCTGGCATAAGATGTAGCTCTACCATTGGTTACCTAAGACATATTTAGTCCTGGATTTCCAACTTTTATAGAGGCCTTTCCTGAAGGCCCTCTCCCCATAGCAATGCCCGCTCAATGCCTCTCTCATGCCCATGCCATGTGTTGCTGACATCCACTTAAAGAGAACATGTCACAGGTCAAAAGTAGACAATTTTTTGTTTTTATTTGCTCTACTCTCCTTTCCTGGCATTTTTTTTCTTTGGTTCCAGAAATATGTGTTTTTTTATTCAGTGTTAATTGTTATGGTCTTTGCCAGTGGGGCGCTGTCTGCAGGATTCTCTTCTCTATTACCTTGCGCTCCACACACGCTTGAGAAAGACCATAAAAATAGCACAAAAATAAAAGCCCCATATTTTTGGAAACTGTATGGCAGACTTAAAAAAAAACAAACAAAAAAAACGGGAATGCTCAGAGTAGCAGCAGAAGTAAAATAGGAGAATGTCTACTTTTAACCTGTTGACAGGTCCTCTTTAATGTGTGTTTATACCGCGGGACTCCTTCTAATGATGAAGAATCCTGGCGACATACACAAAAAACCTTTATAGCAGTGCCAGTGAGATTTGTCTTCTCTTCCTGGAATCTGGGATGATTTTTTTTTCTAAACATATAAAGGTTATTTAGGATATGAAACAATTGCTCATCGCAACTCTGCACCAAGATAAACAAACGTTTTGATCAAATGTCAAAAAATGTTGCAAAGTACAGTGTACAGAAAAAATAACATTATAACATTAGAAAAGCAACAGATATTTAGAGTATGGGGGGGCTGAGGACCCCTAATCTCCACAATCAGCATACATATAACTTAACCCGCTAGTGACATAGCCAATTTTGACCTTGATGACCAAACCCCATTTTTCAAATGTGGCTGAAATAGAATGCATAAATGAAATATAATATAAACTTCGGCACTCCAAGTTGCAAGTAAATGAAAGTTTATGTATAAAATTGAATCACAGACATTCAAATTAAGCCAACATTTCGGCCCGTATTTGGCCTTTATCAAGGTACTTCTATAAGATGCAAACACAAAACATAAAGTCAAAACAGTGAAAAATAATAAACAACACATCAATTAAGAACAGCAGTTTCCATGTAAAACATGGCAGCTGTTAGACATTTCTAAATCAATTCTGTGTGGGCACTATACAGGACTGTTAATTGAGGCAAAATGGACGTAAGGTAGTTCATAGAGGGAGGCACAGGAGGATATATTGTGGGCTGCAAATAGAAGATATGTAAATCAGATATTATATGTAGCAAAGTAGAAAAATGCATGAGTATATAGAAAACTGAGCAGATAATAATTTTGTGTTTGCATCTTATAGAAGTACCTTGATAAAGACCACATACGGGCCGAAACGTTGGCTTATCTTGAATGCCTGTGATTCAAGTTTATACATAAACTTTCATTTACTTGCAACTTGGAATGCCGAAGTTTATATTGTATTTCATTTATGTTGTAAATCATGCACCTAGGGTGTACAATCAAGATACAGCGGAGTTACAGATGAGAAAAGAACTAATTTCCACACAGTCCACTGTCAGTAACTATTTTACTTAGGAACGAAGCTATTCCTACTCGGTTTTGATAAACGCACAAAGAAATCACATCAAACAAACATTTTGCTAGAAAGCTATATCCACTGTGCTGGATATAGCACCAGCTGTGCAGAGTTCTTCCAGCTGGTGAGCAATACCGAGGAAGCTTGTGCTATAACACTTCCACAGGATGCAGCACCTTTCACGTCACAGGTCCCGGGCCCTTGTGTTCTTTAACAGCTTTTCTAGCAGGAATTCCCTCGCATCCAGACAGGTCCGGATACCGGTTCAGTTCAGTTTCAATCTGCCGCTACTCTTTACTCAGTCGGGTGCTGTCACGAGGAGATGTCACTGTAACCTTCTCCAGCACAGCCTCATACACTCCTCATTCCTGCAGACTCTGCCCAAGATGGCTGCTCTTCCTCTTCCTGTCTTTCACTTTTATAAAAAAAAAACCCTCCCTTTCACATTTTACAGACATATCACAGTCTCTTAACCATGTTCAAACAACAGTGACATGTTGTGGCCAGTTAATAACATTAACTATAAAGAAACAAATCTATTGACAACAAGTACAAAGATTATTCAGGAGTGAGTACAATTACATTTATCTTCAATTTTACTGCCGTGGTGATCTAACACACATATGACAATGTAACTTCCTGTCCTACTTCTGAGCACCCACTTATACAATTGAGCGACACCTATCATCCATTGAAATGCAAATTTCATGTTATATTTGCTAAGTTCCTGAGGTTTTAGAACAGCAGAAACTTCTCACGAGTGACCTCAATTTGGTAATTATAACACTCGAGCAATTCATCTAGGAGTGTAGTGAGCATTTTGAATCCACTGGTGCTTCAAAGAACTTTATAAAATTTAGATGTGAAAATAAAAGCATACATTTTTTCCAGTAAAATATTGCTTTACTATCAAATTTTTCATTTTCACAACATAATTTATGCAATTTCTACTGAACGCGGCAATACTCCACATGGGGTTGGGGTTGTTTGGTCACATGGCAGAGGTTTAGGAACACAGATTTTGTTAGAATATATTGTGAGCGCCAGTAGCAGAGCTCTGAAGTGTCAGAAAACAAAGACCTCTGACAAGTGACCCTGTTTTGGAAACTACACTGCTCATAGAGTTCATATAGGGATGGAAAGAGTATTTTAAAACCATCAAGTGCCTCATAGAATTTTATAATATTGGGCCATAGAAATATAAGATTATATTTTACCACTGAAATGTTATATTAGCTTCAAATATGTAATTTTATCAAGGGGTAATAGGTGAAAATGGACCCCACAATGTGTTACACAATTTCTCATGAATAAAATGATCCAATATGTTGTAAACAACTGTTTGGCCACACAGCAGGGTTCAGAAGGAAGGAGTTGTGTTTGATTTTTGGAGTGCAATTTTTCTGTAATAGTTTGTGGGCACCATTTGCATAGCCTGTGAGTTGCTAAAACTTCAGAAAACCTATGAAAGTGAGCCCTTTTTGTCAATTCCAATCCCTCTGTGAATTATTCTACAGGCGTAAAGAATATGTTGGCCCAACAGCTGTTTTAGGGAAATGGTATGGGTGTTGGAGAGTGAACATTGCAAAAATGGCAGCTTAATGCCAAATATATTGTGCCCAACTAGTGTTTCAGGAGACATGCACCACATAAATAAAGAGGGCCCTTTCCACTACACCATTGTCATACATGTGGAAACTAGTTTCAGTATAGGCACATTGTGGACCTCAGAAAGGAAGGTGTCCATCTATATTTGCAAGTGCAGACTTCACTGATTTTTTTTTTATAGGAAAGGGTAGCTATGTCGCTTTTCCAGACCCTTTGGATTCAGTGATATGAATACCATTTAATTTTTTCTTTTGACAGATGACAGGTGTGGATGGGTACTTGTCTTTTGTGAGATTTCTTAATTTAAACTGAGTACATCCTCCAATTAGTGCTGCTCCATTGATTCTGGAATTTTTTATTTTGTGTCCTTCCTTTCCAAAGTTGAAAATTTTGCCTTCAACTAACTGGACATATACTACAGAAGGGCATTTGCTTTTTCTCTGCTATGACATTGGCCAATTAAAACACTTCTGTGTCATAGAGCGGTAAAAGAAAACAAACACTGACAGAGGAGGTCACAGCTGGATCTTGTGAGAGCAGGAAAGCCACAGCGCTGGAGCGCCAGACCTAACTGTGTTACTTGTGTTGCTCTGCTGTTCTCCTGTGCTATGATGCACCATTGCCAGGTTGGGACATGGTGATTTTGGAGTTCTTAGCATGGTCAAACGAGTCCAGGCTGTTCCAGGCTGCATCTGTGACATTTTTTGAAAGCATGTGCTTTTTCACCTCCAACTTTATCTTTTTCAGTGGAAAGAGGGTCATGTGACACATCAAACTTATTGAGAATTTCACAAGAAAAACAATGGTGTTAACGTAACTTTATTCTTTCATGAGTTGTTTACAAGTTTATGACCACTTATAAAATGTGTTCAAAGTGCTGCCCATTGTGTTGGAATATCAATGCAACCCTCTTCTCCCACTGTTGACACACTGATAGCAACACCGCAGAAGAAATGCTAGCACAGGCTTCCAATATCCGTTGTTTCAGATGCTGCACATCTCGTATCTTCACTGCATAGACAATTGCCTTTAGATGACCCCAAAGATAAAAGTCTAAGGGGGTCAGATTGGCAGACCTTGGTGGCCATTCAACTGGCCCACGACAACCAATCCATTTTCCAGAAAACTATTCATGTAGGAATGCTCGGATCTGACACCCAAGATGGTGCACCACCACATTATGGGTGTCAGGTCCAAGCGTTCCTACATGAACAGTTTCCTGGAAAGTGGATTGGTCGTCGTGGGGCAGTTGAATGGCCACCAAGGTCTCCTGATCTGACCCCCTTAGACTTTTATCTTTGGAGTTATTTGAAGGCAATTGTCTATGCTGGAAAGATACGAGATGTGCAGCATTTGAAACAACGGATATTGGAAGCCTGTGCTAGCATTTCTTCTCCAGTGTTGCTATCAGTGTGTCAAGAGTGGGAGAGGAGGGTTGTATTGACAATCCAACACAATGGGCAGAACTTTGAACACATTTTATAAGTGGTCATAAACTTGTAAATAACTCTTGAAAGAATAAAGTTACGTTAAACCAAGCACACCATTGTTTTTCTTGTGAAATTCTCAATAAGTTTGATGTGTCACATGACCCTCCCATAATGTGCCACAAACAGGCAGTTGATATCACCAACTATTCCCATTTTATTTAGGTGTATCCATATAAATGGCCCACCCTGTATATCACATACTTGCTGTTAGGGTTCTCTCACACTAGCATATATTGAGCCTAGTGCAATCCGATAAAAAATTGTATTAAACTTTCACTAATACTATCCAGTGAGGCAGTGCATATCTGTGTATTTTTCTCAGCTGTGTTCGACATAAAAAAAATCACACCATGTTTTGATTTCACTACAAAATCGGTACAGTGAGAAAAAATCACATGCCATACACACCATCAATATGGCATCCAATTTTTACGGATACATTACAATTCTGGTACATAGGAAACTGTAAATAGTCCTGTAAAAGACTAATAGCTGATGAGTAAAAAAAAAATTGCATACGGACAGCACACGGATGACAAGTGAGAAAAAAATTGTCTCACTCTCCTGGATGAGAATGGAACCAATTTTTAACACGCTAGTCTGATGACACAGAATTTAATCTTAATTACCCAGACGCCTATTTTCAGTAGGCCAGGAGACATAGGCTATTATCTTTAGGTTGACTATTGAATTAATGTGTTTTTGTTTGGTAGGTCACAAAACTCAGACTATTGTACATAGGAACCTGAATGTGACTCTCTGGAGTTGCTGTTTGCTGCAAGCTCATTGTCTGCTATCTTTGAGGTACAGAGAAATAGGGTAATTGAACAATAGATGTTTGCTAATATGTTGATTACCCATTGTATAAGTCAAGCTAGTTTATTGACCTGCAAAACAGAGAAGCACAAACTATGCAGATTGATTAAATACTCAAATATTAAGCGGTAAACTCATCTCACTTTCACCCTGGCATGTGGATGATGACCTGAACCACAGCATTGAGTATAAAAAGTCCTTCAGTAAGAATAAGAGACTCTTTACAAAACCACAGCCAGGAACACACCATAGAATAGCTGCCAGGATACCAAGGCTCCATCAAAGGGACTTTACAGAACCACAGCCAGGAACACTTTACAGGACAGTGTCCAGGATATCATGATTCCATCAAGAGGGACACAGATTTGACATTCTACAGGATGCCAGCTTAAGGACCACGGCCCTGGCTGGAAAAATACAGATCTGCTCCATTAACTATCAAAGAACCCATGAATATGTTTGGAGAAACCAGGTTGGGACCATCCGGTCATCTGGCTCCATGATACATTTGGGGAAACCAGGTTGGGACCATCCGGTCACCTGGCACCATGGATATGTTTGGGGTAACCGACTTGTGACCCTCCAGTCACCTGGTTCCATGGAAAAATTCGGAGAAGCCAGAAGCATGTGCTTTTTCACCTGTAGGACATGACCCTGTTTTGATTGGCCAGCATTATAGAGGAGATAATTGAAGGGAAAATGTCCCTCTTTATTTCTGGAGGGCATAATTTTGGAATAGAAGGACGAAAAGGAAAAACTACTTTAGAGCAAAAATAAAAACTGTTTCAGAATCAATGGAACAGAGGCAATTAGAGGAGGTACTCAATTTCTCAATTTAAATTAAAACATCCAATTAAAAGTCCTCTTTAAGGCTATTTTCACATTTATCCTGTACTCCACACTGAGCAATTAAAGTTGTTGTTTTTTTATAAATCCCTCCAAAAAAGTGATTCATACAAAACCTCCAATGGAACCCTTCACTATAATGAGACAGATGGACTCACTTTGGCCTCTGTTTGTCCTCTGTTCCAGCAGTGTCCCAGCTTTTTTGGCATGCACAAAAGCATATGCAACAACAATTTTGTACTCTAAAAAACAGCTAAAAAGATGAAACACCACTTGAACAGAAGCCTGACTCAGTCTACCTCATTATAGTGAATGGTTTTGTCAAGGGTCTTTTCTTACTTGACGTTTTTAGCAATCTAGATGAAATCATCTATGTAAGTGCTCAGCAAAGAACACAGAATAAGGCCGGGATCACACATGGGAGAAATACGTCCGAGTCTCGGATGTTAATACCCGGCATTGCCGTCGTCTCTCTGGAGCGGACCGTGCGGCTGCATGTATTGCTATGCGGCTGCACTCTCCGTCCCTGAGTGACGGCGGCAATGCTGGGTATTACCATGCGAGACTCGGACGTATTTCTCGCATGTGTGATCCCGGCCTAAATGTGAACCCAGCCTTAATGTGTGTGCACACATTGTCTTTTTCAGGTGGATTCGGCCTGGAACCCACCTGAAAAACTTTAAAAAAATGCCAGCATCAGAAAAAAACATTAAAAAACATGCTTTAGGAAAATCACCACCCACTCAGGTTTTCCTGAAGTGTCTTTTGTAGGAATGATTCAGCTTGTATACCTTCTGTAAATTGCCTATACAATGTTTTTTGGAGGCAGAATCAGCGCATAAGCAGCAGTTCCAGAAATGCATTTATACATGTAATTTTTACACCGTTCACTGTGTGGCATAAGTAATATAAGATAGCTTAACCCTTTGCATCAGTTATGGCGATGATTGGTTTATATAGTTTTGCTATTTTTGCACACAACGCTATGTTTTTGGGCAGGCAGGGAGGCCTGCACACTGTTCACTGTGCAGCAATAGTGATAAGACAGCTTTGTTCTTTGGGTTAGTACTCTTACAGTGGTACCAGTTTTATGTAGGGTTTCTATGTTTTGCTACTTTTGCATCTCTACAGTCTGAGAGCTGCAACTTTTTTATTTTTCTAATGACAGAGCCATATGACACCTTGTTTTTGGCGGGACGACTTGACATTTTCAGTGATACCATTTTTCCTATATATGACCTTTTGAACCTTTACATTCTATTTTTTGAGTGCCAGTATCAAGAAAAAAGCTACACTTTTGGTGTCTTTAATTTTCACAGTGTTCATCATACAAAATAAATAATGTGACAGTTTTATATGGTCTACTAAATGCAGACCAATTATGTGTAAGTTATTTTTGCTTATCTACTATATAATTGTCTAAGGGTCACTTCCGTCTGTCTGTCTGTCTGTCTGTCCCGGAAATCCCGCGTCGCTGAATGGTCGCGGCCGCCAGGCACAGTCCGGCCGAGAATTAGTCCTTCCCTACTCCCCAGCCGTCAGCGCCCGCTCCATACTCCCCTCCAGTCAGTGCTCTCACAGGGTTAATGGCAGCGTTAACGGACCGCGTTATGCCGCGGTGTAACGCAGTCCATTAACGCTGCTATTAACCCTGTGTAACCAACTTTTTACTATTGATGCTGTCTATGCAGCATCAATAGTAAAAAGATCTAATGTTAAAAACAATAAAAAAAATAAAAAATAGTTATATACTCACCGTTCGTCGGCGCCCCGGATCAGGAACAGGCCTTTCCCACTCCTCGCAACACTCCGGTGACCGCTCCATGCATTGCGATCTCGCGAGGAGCATCGGTAAAGGCCTCGCTTGGATCCGGGGGCCAACGGAGGGTGAGTATAGAATTATTTTTTATTTTAATTCTTTTTTTTTAACAGGGATATGATGCCCACATTGCTATATACTACGTGGGCTGTGCTATATACTATGTGGGCTGTGCAATATACTGCGTGACTGTGCTATAAACTACGTGGGATGTGCAATATACTACGTGGCTGTGCAATATACTGCGTGGCTGTGCTACATACTATGTGGCTGTGTTCTATCCTACGTGGCTGTGCAACAAACTACGTGGGCTGTGCAATATACTACGTGGGCTGTGCAATATACTACATATACTACGTGGGCTGGGCAATATACTATGTGGGCTGGGCAATATACTACGTGGCTGTGCAATATGCTACATGGGCTGTGCAATATACGTGGGCTAGGCAATATACTATGTGGGCTGGGCAATATACTACGTGGGCTGTGCAATATACTAGGTGGCTGGGCAATATACTACGTGGGCTGTGCAATATACTACGTGGCTGTGCAATATACTACGGGGGCTGTGCAATATACTACGTGGCTGTGCAATATACTACGTGGGCTGGGCAATATACTACGTGGGCTGGGCGATATACTACGTGGGCTGGGCGATATACTACGTGGGCTGTGCAATACACTACGTGGGCTGTGCAATATACTACGTGGGCTGGGCAATACACTTCGTGGCTGGGCAATATACTACATGGGCTGTGCAATATACTACGTGGGCTGGGCAATATACTACGTGGGCTGGGCAATATGCTATGTGGCTGTGCAATATACTACATGGGCTGTGCAATATACTACGTGGGCTGAGCAATATACTACTTGGGCTCGGCAATATACTACGTGGCCTGGGCAATATACTACGTGGGCTTGGCAATATACTACGTGGGCTTGGCAATATACTACGTGGGCTGGGCAATATACTACATGGGCTGTGCAATATACTATGTGGATGTGCAATATACTACGTGGGCTGGGCAATATACTACGTGGCTGTGCAATATACTACGTGGGCTGTGCAATATACTACGTGGGCTGGGCAATATACTACGTGGGCTGGGCAATATACTACGTGGGCTGGGCAATACACTACGTGGCTGTGCAATATACTACGTGGCTGTGCTGTATACTATGTGGCCGGCCCGAACAATCAGCGACAGGCGCAGTCCGGCCGCGAATTGGCGCGAGATTTGAGCCACGCTTCGCTAATTGGTTGTGCCCGGCCAGCCGAATCCTGTGTATTCAATGTATTATTCTAAAATCTTCATAAATAAACTACATATATATTCTAGAATACCCGATGCGTTAGAATCGGGCTACCATCTAGTTTTTATATAATACAGCATTGTCCAGGTTTAGCAAAAAATCTGCAGTCACTCTATGTGACTGGAAACTTGTAAATCTCCACTTCAAACATGTCAGTATTTTCCATCCCTGTGTTAGGGGTGGGCAGTCATGTGATTGCAAATATGCGAAATGCATATTACCAGCCACATTCTGACTAGACATGCCTCTTACAATATAAGTGAATTCGGCTAATCCACACGTCTAGTGGTCAGAAGAATGTGCAGGGTGGCCATTTATATGGATACACCTAAATAAAATGGGAATGGTTGGTGATATCAACTTCCTGTTTGTGGCACATTAGTATATGGGAGGGGGAAAACTTTTCAAGATGGGTGGTGACCATGGCGGCCATTTTGAAGTTGGCTATTTTGGATCCAACTTTATCTTTTTCAATGGAAAGAGGGTCATGTGACACATCAAACTTATTAAGAATTTCACAAGAAAAACAATGGTGTGCTTGGTTTTAACGTAACTTTATTCTTTCATGAGTTGTTTACAAGTTTATGACCACTTATAAAATGTGTTCAAAGTGCTGCCCATTGTCTTGGAATATCAATGCAACCCTCTTCTCCCACTGTTGACACACTGATAGCAACACCGCAGAAGAAATGCTAGCACAGGCTTCCAGTATCCGTTGTTTCAGATGCTGCACATCTCGTATCTTCACTGCATAGACAATTGCCTTTAGATGACCCCAAAGATAAAAGTCTAAGGGGGTCAGATTGGCAGACCTTGGTGGCCATTCAACTGGCCCACGACAACCAATCCACTTTCCAGAAAACTATTCATGTAGGAATGCTCGGATCTGACACCCAAGATGGTGCACCACCACATTATGGGTGTCAGGTCCAAGCATTCCTACATGAACAGTTTCCTGGAAAGTGGATTGGTCGTCGTGGGGCAGTTGAATGGCCACCAAGGTCTCCTGATCTGACCCCCTTAGACTTTTATCTTTGGAGTTATTTGAAGGCAATTGTCTATGCTGGAAAGATACGAGATGTGCAGCATTTGAAACAACAGATATTGGTAGCCTGTGCTAGCATTTCTTCTCCAGTGTTGCTATCAGTGTGTCAAGAGTGGGAGAGGAGGGTTGTATTGACAATCCAACACAATGGGCAGAACTTTGAACACATTTTATAAGTGGTCATAAACTTGTAAATAACTCATGAAAGAATAGAGCTACGTTAAACCAAGCACACCATTGTTTTTCTTGTGAAATTCTCAATAAGTTTGATGTGTCACATGTCCCTCCCATAATGTGCCACAAACAGGCAGTTGATATCACCAACTATTCCCATTTTATTTAGGTGTATCCATATAAATGGCCCACCCTGTATATCACATACTTGCAGTTAGGGTTCTCTCACACTAGCATATATTGAGCCTAGTGCAATCCGATAAAAAATTGTATTAAACTTTCACTAATACTATCCAGTGAGGCAGTGCATATCTGTGTATTTTTCTCAGCTGTGTTCGACATAAAAAATATCACACCATGTTTTGATTTCACTACAAAATCGGTACAGTGAGAAAAAAATCACATGCCATACACACCATCAATATGGCATCCAATTTTTACGGATACAGTACAATTCTGGTACATAGGAAACTGTAAATAGTCCTGTAAAAGACTAATAGCTGATGAGTAAAAAAAAAAAAAAAAATTGCATACGGACAGCACACGGATGACAAGTGAGAAAAAAATTGTCTCACTCTCCTGGATGAGAATGGAACCAATTTTTAACACGCTAGTCTGATGACACAGAATTTAATCTTAATTACCCAGACGCCTATTTTCAGTAGGCCAGGAGACATAGGCTATTATCTTTAGGTTGACTATTGAATTAATGTGTTTTTCTTTGGTAGGTCACAAAACTCAGACTATTGTACATAGGAACCTGAATGTGACTCTCTGAAGTTGCTGTTTGCTGCAAGCTCATTGTCTGCTATCTTTGAGGTACAGAGAAATAGGGTAATTGAACAATAGATGTTTGCTAATATGTTGATTACCCATTGTATAAGTCAAGCTAGTTTATTGACATGCAAAACAGAGAAGCACAAACTATGCAGATTGATTAAATACTCAAATATTAAGCGGTAAACTCATCTCACTTTCTCCCTGGCATGTGGATGATGACCTGAACCACAGCATTGAGTATAAAAAGTCCTTCAGTAAGAATAAGAGACTCTTTACAAAACCACAGCCAGGAACACACCATAGAATAGCTGCCAGGATATCAAGGCTCCATCAAAGGGACTTTACAGAACCACAGCCAGGAACACTTTACAGGACAGCAGCCAGGATATCATGATTCCATCAAGAGGGACACAGATTTGACATTCTACAGGATGCCAGCTTAAGGACCACGGCCCTGGCTGGAAAAATACAGATCTGCTCCATTAACTATCAAAGAACCCATGAATATGTTTGGAGAAACCAGGTTGGGACCATCCGGTCATCTGGCTCCATGATACATTTGGGGAAACCAGGTTGGGACCATCCGGTCACCTGGCACCATGGATATGTTTGGGGTAACCGACTTGTGACCCTCCAGTCACCTGGCTCCATGGAAAAATTCGGCGAAGCCAGATTGGGACCATCCAGTCACCTGGAAATGTGTCTCAATGGTCATTATCCCCTCTGTGTAGGTGCAGCAGGTGGGGGTAATCGGCCCTGGAAGCTCTGAAGTCACAGCTGCCCTAATCCCAACAAGTCAGCGAAAGGGTTAGACTCTAATTTTCACCATCTTGTGTATATGATGGTACTGTTCTATATATTATTGTCTGTTTTGTGGTTCAATAAAGTATTGCCACACTGTTTTACACACACTCTGAGTTGTCTGAGTAGTATTATGCCCACGGTAGTAGAAGAGCGCGCATTCAGTGGGATGAGCTATGGTCCATGTGGTCTCGAAGAGAGCACCCAATGACCGCCCATGTCTCCATAGCTAGGGTGAGTGAACCTTAACATGACTGCCTGGTCTCGCTGCTGTCATCGCAGATTCCTGACAGCACGCACTGTGCGTGCTGTGAGGATTCACGAGTCTGCAGTCACAGAGTGATTGCAGACTTTCTTTCTAAGCCTGGACAACCCCTTTATCTCTTCTTACCACTTACTAGGAAAGATATGTTCCATTATTGTAGTCATTATGAGCAGTGGTGTAACTAGAGTCTGATGGGCCCAGTTACAGAATCCGGACCTGTGCACCCACCTACATGTTAGTCAGATGTATTAGATCTTGTAGCATTCTAAATCCTATAAAGGCATATGTACTGCCCCCACTCCATAATGTAATAATGTCCACCATCCTGTACTAATGTCACCCATCCTGGGCGCTGTCCTAGTATAATGTCCTCCATCTTGTGCCAGTTCCAGTAATAATGTCCCCCTTCCTATGCACCTTGCCTCCTCACATGCACATCCAGCTGAAGTAGGCGCTGGTGTTGGCGGGTCCCCATCCCGCATGACCTCGGTCGATCTAATCTTTACGCCCTGATTATAAGCTTGACCATTAACTTAACTTGACTTATGAGCTTAGCTTAAAGGGGTTTCTCAAAAATTTAATAAAATAGTCCCATCACGTAATTCAAAAGGCAGACCATCCTAGTCATGTGTCAGGATGTGGTGTAGTCTGAAGAAACACAAGTCCCAAAGCCTGTATCTCAACTGAAAGAGGAGCTGTACCTTAAACACAAGTATAGGTGAGGTGGCAGAGAAGTGTATCACTGGAGAAGAAATATATCTTCTGCTCATCTGACTTAGCATAGTGGATTTTTTTTATCCAGCCTCAGGTCTCGGTACTTAGTCAGAGAAGATTTATCTTCTGATGTCACACACTTCTCCAGGACTTCCACAGTACATTTGTGCTCAAAAGTTTACACACCCTGGCAGAATTTTTGCTTTCATGGCCTTTTTTCAGAGAATATGAATGATAACACCAAAACTTTTTCTCCACTCAAGGTTACTGGTTGGGTGAAGCCATTTATTGTCATACTACTGTGTTTTCTATTTTTAAATCATAATGACAACCCAAAAAATCCAAATGACCCTGATAAAAAGTTTACAGTGGGTACGGAAAGTATTCAGGCCCCTTTAAATTTTTCACTCTTTGTTTCATTGCAGCTATTTGGTAAATTCAAAAAAGTTCATATGTTTTCACATTATTGTACACTCTGCACCCCATCTTGACTAAAAAAAACCAGAAATATTTGCAAATGTATTAAAAAAGAAAAACTGAAATATCACATGGTCATAAGTATTCAGAGGCTTTGCTCAGACACTCATATTTAAGTCACATGCTGTCCATTTCCTTGTGATCCACCTTGAGAAGGTTCTACTCCTTCATTGGAGTACAGCTGTGTTTAATTAAAGTGATAGAACTTGAGTTGGAAAGGCATACACCTGTCTATATAAGACCTCACAGCTCACAGTGCATGTCAGACCAAATGAGAATCATGAGGTCAAAGGAACTAGCCAAGGAGCTCAGAGACAGAATTGTGGCAAAGCACAGATCTGGCCAAGGTTACAAAATAATTTCTGCAGTATTCAAGGTTCCTAAGAGCATAATGGTCTCCATAATCCTTAAATGGAAGAAGTTTAGGACCACCAGACGTCTTCCTAGACCTGGCCATCTAGCCAAACTGAGCAATCGTGGGAGAGAGCCTTGGTGAGAGAGGTAAAGAGGAACCCCAAGATCACTGTGGCTGAGCTCCAGAGATGCAGTAGGGAGATGGGAGAAAGTTCCACTATCACTGCAGCCCTCCACCAGTTGGACCTTTTATGGCAGAGTGGCCCGACAGAAGCCTCTCCTCAGTGCGAGACAAATGAAAGCCCGCATAGAGTTTGCTAAAAAACACATGAAGGACTCCCAGACTATGAGAAATAAGATTCTCTGGTCTGATGAGACGAAGATAGACATTTTTGGTGATAATTCTAAGCTGTATGTGTTGAGAAAACCAGGCATTGCTCATCACCTGCACAATACAATCCCAACAGTGAAACATGGTGGTGGCAGCAACATGCTATGGGGGTGTTTTTTGCCATTGAAAGAAACATGATACAGAGATATCCTGGATGAAGACCTCTTCCAGAGTGCTCTGGACCTCAGACTTGGCAGAAGGTTCACCTTCCAACAAGACAATGACCCTTAGCACACAGCTAAAATAACAAAGGAGTGGCTTCAGAACAACTCTGTGACCTTTCTTGACTGGCCTAACCAGAGCCCTGACCTAAACCCAATTGAACATCTCTGGAGAGACCTGAAAATGGCTGTCCACCAATGTTCACCATCCAACCTGACGGAACTGGAGAGGATGTGCAAGGAAGAGTGGCAGAAGATCCCCAAATCCAGGTGTGAAAAACTGTACTAGCTCAAAAGGGTGCTTCTACTCAATAATGAACAAAGGGTCTGAATACTTATGACCATGTGATATTTCATTTGTTTGTTTTTTTAATAAATTTGCAAAAATTTTTACTTTTCCATTTTTTTTTAGTCAAGATTGGGTGCAGAGTGTACATTAATGAGAAAAAAATGAACCTTTTTGAATTTACCAAATGGCTGCAATGAAACAAAGAGTGAAAAATGTAAACGGGTCTGAATACTTTCTGTACCCACTGTACATACCTTGGTGATTTTGGCCTGATAACATACATAGAAGTTGACACAAATGGGTTTGAATGGCTACTAAAGGTAAAATCCTCACCTATGACCTGTGACAAATGCCAGGAAAATTGTTCGGGATGCAAAGAAAAACCCACAAATAACATCAGCTGAAATCCTGGACTCTCTGAAAACTAGTGGTGTGGCTGTTTCAAGATGTCCTTGAAGAAAAATGGGCTGCATGGTTGAGTCACCAGAAGAAAGCCATATGACCCCGTCAAAAGTTCACATACCCCATTTCTTAGTATCATGTATTGCCCCCTCTAACATCAATGACAGCTTGAAGTCTTTTGTGGTAGTTGTGGATGAGGTTCTTTATTTTCTCAGATCGTAAAACTGCCAACTCTTCTTGGCAAAAAGCCTCCAGTTCCTGTAAATTCCTGGGCTGTCTAGCACGAACTGCGTGCTTGAGATCTCCCCAGAGTGGCTCAATGATATTGAGGTCAGGAGACTGAGATGGCCACTCCAGAACCTTCACTTTGTTCTGCTGTAGCCAATGACAGGTTGACTTGGTCTTGTGCTTCGGACTGTTGTCATGTTGGAACGTCCAAGTACGTCCCATGAGCAGCTTCCAGGCTGATGATTGCAAATTTGCTCATAGCACACCTGCATTTCTGCTGCATGGCAGCGATCTGATGATCGCTGCTGTGTAGCAGAGCTGATCCAGTTGAGGCTATTGAAGCATGGGAAAAGTAAAAAAAAAAAAGTAAAAAAAAGTGAAAAAGATAAAAAAAAATGTAAAAGTTTAAATCACCCCCCTTTTGCCCCATTCAAAATACAACAATAAAAAAATCAAACTTACCCATATTTGGTATCAGAATCGCCCGATCTATCAATAAAAAACAAGCATTAACCTGATTGCTAAACGGCGTAGCGAGAAATAAATTTGAAACGCCAGAATTACGTTTTTTTGGTCGCCACGACATTGCATTAAAAAGCAATAACGGGCGATCAAAAGAACGTATCTGCACAAAAGTGGTATTAATAAAAACGTCAGCTTGGAACGCAAAAAATAAGCCCTCAACCAACCCCAGATCACGAAAAACAGAGACGCTACGGGTATCGGAAAATGGCGCAATTTTTTTTTTTTTTAGCAAAGTTTGGAATTTTTTTTCACCACTTAGATAAAACGTAATCTAGTCATGTTTGGTGTCTACGAACTCATAGTGACCTGGAGAATGATAATATCAGTTTTAGCATTTAGTGAACCTAGCAAAAAAGCCAAACAAAAAAAGTGTGGGACTGCACTTTTTTTTTGCAATTTCACCGCACTTGGAATTTTTTTCCCATTTTCTAGTAAACGACATGCTAAAACCAATGATGTCGTTTAAAAGTACAACTCATCCTGCAAAAAATAAGCCCTCAAATGGCCATATTGACAGAAAAATAAAAAAGTTATGGCTCTGGGAAGGAGTTGAGCGAAAAACAAACACGGAAAAACGGAAAATCCCAAGGTCATGAAGCGGTTAAAGAGTAACTAAACTTTAATTGTTTTTTAATAATTTTGTCCAGCATGGAAAGTTATGTAACTTTGCAAACCACTTTATTAGGCGATTTGTCTTCATTCCGGTAAAAAAATTGAATATAAGTGGCCTCCAAACTCCTGCTTTCCCCCAGTGTATTTTCTGCCTTCAGCTGCATTTATATCAGAACATACTCATTTGGAGTACAGTACAGACAATGGCATTGGAAATGTCAGCACCCGTCTCTTTCTCTGAGTTTTGTGCTTATCAGGACAATCTCCTGCAGGAGTCAGACTCTCTCACTGCCATCAACTGTACTCCATATGCGTACATTCTGATATCAATGCAGCTAAAGGCAGGCAAATAGGCTGTGAAAAAGCAGGAGTTGTGGTAGCCCCTTATATGCATTTTTTTACAGAAATGAAAGCAAATCTCCTAATAAATTCATTGCACATTTTATTCTGGACAAAATTATTAACCCCTTCACGACATGCGCAGTACATGTACGGAGCATTTCGGGTCTCTCCCTTTGATGTGGGCTCCAGGGCTGAGTCTACATCTTTCCCGGCACATGACAGCTGATTTCATCAGCTGACATGTGCCCCTAACAGCCATGGTTGGAATCGCGATCCACCCGCGGCTGTTAACTTGTTAAATTCCGCTGTCAATCTTTGACAGAGGCATTTAATGTGATTGCGATGGATGCGCGTCACTTATCCCGCCCATCGGTGCCCATGTCACATGACTGCAAGTCACCGATGGGTTGGCATGACCCATGTGATTGTAATTGCCTTGTCGGATTGCTATGAGCGCCGCCAAGCTGCAACCCTGCTCTATGTAGCACAAGTGATTGGATAATCGCAGCTTCTAGTCTCCCATGGAAACTATTGATGCAAGTGAAAAGTAAAAAAAAAGTTTATAAAAATATTTTAAAAAGAAAAAAAATAAAGTTTAAGTTACCCCCATTCGCCCAATTAAAAATAAAACAATAAAAAAAAACATATCTGATATCGCCGCATTCAGAATCACCTGATCTATCAATATTTAAAAATAATTAATCCGATCGGTAAATGGCGTAGCGAGAAAAAAAGTAAAATGACAGAATTACGATTTTTTTGTTCGCCGCAACATTGTATTAAAATTGAATAACGAGCTGTCAAAAGATCGTATCTACACCAAAATGGTATCAATAAAATCATCAGCTCGACGCGCAAAAAATAAGCCCTCACCCAGCTCCAGATCACAAAAAATGGGGACGCTACCGGTCTCCGAAAATGCTTTTTTTTTTTTAACAATCTTTGGATTTTTTTTCACCACTTAAATAAAAAAGAATCTACTTGTTTGGTATCTACGAACTCATAATGACCTGGAGAATCATAATGGCAGGTCAGTTTTAGCACTTGGTGAACATGGTAAAAAAAAAAAAAAAACAGCAAAAAACAGTAGTGGAATTGAATTTTTTTTTACAATTTCACCACACTTGGAATTTTTTCCCCAATTTCCAGTACAAGATATGGTAAAACCAATAATGCCGTTCAAAAGTACAACGTGTTCCGCAAAATAAGCCCTGACATGGCCATAGTGATACAAAGATAAAAAAGTTATGACTCTGGGAAGCAGGGGAGCAAAAAACAGAAATGTAAAAATGGAAAATGGCCCAGGGGTGAAGGGGTTAAAATATAATATAATTCACAGCTGAGATCCACAAATACAGGGGTAGGCCGGCGTCACACTGGCGAGTTTTACGGACGTATGAGCGCAGAAAATACATCCGTAAAATACGCATAACACACGGCACAATGATTCCCTATGTCCCAGCTCCTATCAGCCGTATTTTACTGATCCGTATTATACGGTCCTCTATGGCCGTACAAAATCGCAGCATGCTGCGTTTGTCACCGTATTGCGCAAATAAATCGCCAATGAAAGTCTATGGGGCGAGAAAAATACGGATTCCACACGGACCAGCAGTGTGACTTGCGAGAAATACGCAGCGGTGTTATTGAAAAGCCGGTTGCGGTGAGGCGCCCTCTGGTGGATGAACTCATGAACTGCAGCCTTGGAAAAGTTCCCACGCTCCAGTTCATATGAGTTCATCCAACAGAGGGCGCCTCACCGCAACTCAATGTAAGTACAGATCACCCAGCTTTCATTTCATCACCCGGGGATTACAGACACGAGCGAGTGCTTTAGCGCAGCTCCTGCCTGTAAAATAATTAACCCCTTCAGATGGATTACCTCGTGGGACCTGAAAGTTCATCAGAGGGTATGTATATTGTGGGTTTATTATTTTGCCAAGCAAGGGTGTTCCGGATGGATTGAGAGAGCAATAAAATACTAAAACAACCTGTTTGTTTATTTCATTAAAAAACTTTTTAATAACGTGTGTGTGGTTTTTAACCCTTTCAGACAATTGGATTAATAATGGATAGGTGTCATAATTGACGCCTCTCCATTATTAATCTGGTTTAATGTCAACTTACAATAGCAAGGTGGCATTAACCCTTCATTACCCCATATCCCACCGCTACACGGGAGTGGGAAGAGGGTGGCCAAGTGCCAGAATAGGCGCATCTTCCAGATGTGCCTTTTCTGGGGTGGCTGGGGGCAGATGTTTTTAGCCACGAGGGGGCCAATAACCATGGACCCTCTCCTGGCTATTAATATCTGCCCTCAGTCACTGGCTTTACCACTCTGGAGGAGAAAATTGTGCGGGAGCCCACGCCAATTTTTTCCGCGATTTAACCCTTTATTTTAGCAGCTACAGCGCACAAATTTTGCACATACACACTACTAACATTAGTAGTGTGGAATATGCAAAAAAAAGGGGCTATGAGATGGTTTACTGTATGTAAACCATGTCTCATATCCTGTCAGGTTGGGGAAGGAGAAATGAAAAGCCGGCAATTGAATTAGCGGCTTGTCACAAATAACGCGCTTAATTAAATCTAAATACAGAATATATATATATGTGTCTCAATGAAAATATCGCCGTACGGATGCCATACGGATTACATACGGAGGATGCCATGCGCAAAATACGCTGACACACCCTGCCTACGGAGGACATACGGATCACTATTTTGGGAACATTTCTCCGTATTACGGCCGTATTACGGCCGTAAAAAACGGACCGTATTGTCTTACGCTGAGTGTGACGCCGGCCGTAATCTACAAATTGTTTCATTCAGCTGTAGAAACACTGCTTCACTAACCCCATTGTGCCCAATTAGACAATACATTTCATTCCATCCATTATCTTCCATTCCAGACTCATTTCTGTTGATGTTTTAATATACTTCATCAGTGAGATATAAAGCATTAGAGTCCAAAAACGAAAGAACGGATCTGTATAACAATAGTTTTCTAATTTGTAAGTTACTGTCAAAGTATCAAAAAGCAAGTGCTTAATTAATAGTAGCCAGATTAAAGGGAACCTGTCACCTGAATTTGTCGGGTCCAGTTTTGGGTCATATGGGCGGGGTTTTCGGGTGTTTGATTCACCCTTTCCTTACCCGCTGGCTGCATGCTGGCCGCAATATTGGATTGAAGTTCATTCTCTGTCCTCCGGAGTACACGCCTGCGCAAGGCAATATTGCTTTGCGCTGGCGTGTACTCCGGAGGACAGAGAATGAACTTCAATCCAATATTGCGGCCAGCATGCAGCCAGCGGGTAAAGAAAGGGTGAATCAAACACCCGAAAACCCCGCCCATATGACCCAAAACTGGTCCCGCCAAATTCAGGTGACAGGTTCCCTTTAAGCAGTCCTGAACTGGCTCTATCTCGAGCAAGACATTATCTACTGATGAAGTTGATTATATGCATTTTTAGTGGTATATGGGGCAGCTTTTCAGAGCACACTGTACTCTGTCTGGCTAGAAAACCATCGAGAGTGTGTTGTCTGAACCTTGTCCGCCATATATAATAAGTGTACATCACAAGTGAGCCTTATATGTTTGATCTATAATAACGATGCTCAAAGGATAAGCAGCCTGCTTTATAATGATGGAATGGAGAACAGAGAGGATATGAAATGTCTCACCTTCTTGAGGTATAAGACTAAAAGATTAATGAAGCTGGGGCTGGACCTGCAGTGTAAGGGAGGCTTGCTCCACTTGAGCTTTCACACATCTGTAAATTGAAGATCTGTATGAGATGACAGCTATGGCCAGTATAAGGTAGGAGATAATTCATATCTTGGGAGCCCCTTTTAGGGGTAGCACATGGATATACGACGCCATTGTTCAGGAAGTAGGGTTCATCTACCGAACCTGCTCTTGCCCTAACGGAACAACTGAAGCGATGGCCGGGGGACGACCACATTGCAGGAAGACTACTGTACACAAGATGAGGTGCAAACAACAAAGGGTAGATTTATTGGAAGGCAAGGGATGAAGTGGGTGAGGAAGATGCAAACAGGGGTATGCAATGGCAAGAGACACTTTACAAGAGTTCTAAACTTTATCTTGTCCGTAAAATAGCACGGTGCTCCAACTATTACAGACTCAGAATATGTCTCACAAGCAAATTTAAACAATAAACAAGTGATGATGCTACTCTACATATAACCTCCCTGGCCTTTACTAAGCAGGCCACACAGCTCCCGTATACTGGGTACTGAAGCCTACACTAGGCCCTGACATGTGCACCAAACAGGAACAGACTCACGGTGATGTTGGGGACTCAGGTCCAGTCCCAGGGGGGCCCCCAGCAGTCTAATATGGTGGTGCGCACGGCTTTCTGTCAGCTCTGTGAAGCGTGGTCTTCTCCTTGGTTCTGGGTCCTAGGGATGCTCCTGGAAACTGTAAGTCCCTTTCTCAGTATCTTTGTGGCTTCACAAACTAGCACAGAACAGCCACCTTTGCTGTACCCGGAAAAGTCTTGCAAATTTCACAAGTACACTCCGTCCCAGGCTGTGGGACCTTTCTTGCAGCAAACAGCACAAAGTTCTCTCAGTAGCAGCTTCAGCTCACACACACAGTTCAGGCTCAACTCCTCCCCGAATTCTAGGGCAGCTCATCTTCCCAGTCTATAGCAGGGGAAAGCAGAACATTCCAGACACAACTAGACAAGGGGGTGCTGTCTCTTAAAGTGGCAGCGTGTTACTGTCCATAACAGCACCACCCTCTTACACAACTTGATAGCCAAAATGACAACAGACTTGTACCCTCATCTCCCCTTAGTGCAAAGACAGTTTGAGATTTGAGATCAGCTATCACCGAGAGACCCCAGTGTCCAACAGCTGTGACATTGGAGACAGACATACTCCAGCTCTCCTCTTCTTCTCTGTATGGCAAAAACAGTGGGTGTCATGAAAGTCACTTCTGTGACAGTAGTATACAGCATCCGTTGGAAGAGGATCTGGATGTTGTAAGGAATTTGCATACAATGTCGTGACACACCGTGAAACACTGTCTTTAGGCTAGCTGTTGGTAGGACCTAACTTGGCTGAGAGGCCAGTGGTCCCCGTCACTATGAAGTCTTCTAACAAGTGCGAAATCTGGCACCCAAACAGTAATACCACCACTGCTCAGAAGATTTTAAGATGTAAAATAATTTTTTTTAGTACATTTTTTGTGCAAATGTAATAAAACGTCAGAAAACTGTATAAACTTGGTAATGCAGTCTTTACAGAACTTAGTCTTTTTTTCTTCTTGTAAGCAGTTCAGGTTTGCAAAACCAGTTAAAAGAGGTGACCTGACCATTTTTCTGGCGGCTTCCACTTCGATTCCGCTCATTATTAATACACTAGATGGAGGCCCAATGTTATCGCAACGGGAGGGCGGTAATGTCACGATGGGGGCAGGCATGCGGCGCTGTTGTCGACTAATGGCATCCTGTGATAATCTAATGACTTTTGCATCAGGGGACTCATGTGCTTGATGCCTACGCTTATATGCATTGTTTTTGTCCCAGCGGTGCTGTTGCTCATCAAGAGTCTCATTTGCCCGTTGTTGTCTTTGACGTTGTGCCTTTGCTACTTTCCTTTCACTGTCATTGTCATACTTTTTATGAGGAGCCATGTTAGGCTACTTTCACACATCTGGTTTTCGCTGTCAGGCTCAATCCGGCTAAATTTTTTAAAAAAACGGATCCGGCGAATATTGCTGCCGGATCCGTTTTTTTCCCATAGACTTGTATTAGTGCCGGATTGTGCCGGATGACATTGCATTTCGTTCGTTTTTCGCCGGATCCTGCAAATCTGCCCTTTCCGGTTTCTGGAAAAAACGTCCATAGCAATGTTTTTTGTCTCCGGCGAAAAAGCGCATTTGCTAGAATGGAAGCCTATGGGAGCCGGAAGGTGCCGGATCCGAAAAATGACAGATTCCGGCGCCGGATTCCATTTTTTTAGACTGAGCATGCTCCAAATTTTTTTTAAATCCAATAATCTAGATAAAAACGGATCTGTCGCATCAGTTTTTCACAATCTGCGCCGGATCCGGTTTTTCCAACATTCGCCGGATTGTGCCTGATGCAAAAAACCTGATATGTGAAAGTAGCCTTAGCATAGATATTTGCTTTTTAACCCCTTCATGACCCAGCCTATTTTGGCCTTAATGACCTTGCCGTTTTTTGCAATTCTGACCAGTGTCCCTTTATGAGGTAATAACTCAGGAACGCTTCAACGGATCCTAGCGATTCTGAGATTGTTTTTTCGTGACATATTGGGCTTCATGTTAGTGGTAAATTTAGGTCGATAATTTCTGAGTTTATTTGTGAAAAAAACGGAAATTTGGCGAAAATTTTGAAAATTTCGCAATTTTCACATTTTGAATTTTTATTCTGTTAAACCAGAGAGTTATGTGATACAAAATAGTTAATAAATAACGTTTCCCACATGTCTACTTTACATCAGCACAATTTTGGAAACAATTTTTTTTTGCTAGGAAGTTATAAGGGTTAAAATTTGACCAGTGATTTCTCATTTTTACAACAAAATTTACAAAACCATTTTTTTTAGGGACCACCTCACATTTGAAGTCATTTTGAGGGTTCTATATGGCTGAAAATACCCAAAAGTGACACCATTCTAAAAACTGCACCCCTCAAGGTGCTCAAAACCACATTCAAGAAGTTTATTAACCCTTCAGGTGTTTCACGGCAGCAGAAGCAACATGGAAGTAAAAAATGAACATTTAACTTTTTAGTCACAAAAATGATCTTTTAGCAACAATTTTTTTATTTTCCCAAGGGTAAAAGGAGAAACTGGACCACGGACGTTGTTCTCCAATTTGTCCTGAGTACGCTGATACCTCATATGTGGGGGTAAACCACTGTTTGGGCGCACGGCAGGGCTCGGAAGGGAAGGAGCGCCATTTGACTTTTTGAATGAAAAATTGGCTCCAATCTTTAGCGGACACCATGTCGCGTTTGGAGAGCCCCCGTGTGCCTAAACATTGGAGCTCCCCCACAAGTGACCCCATTTTGGAAACTAGACCCCCCAAGGAACTTATCTAGAAGCATAGTGAGCACTTTAAACCCCCAGGTGCTTCACAAATTGATCCGTAAAAATGAAAAAGTACTTTTTTTTCACAAAAAAATTATTTTAGCCTCAATTTTTTCATTTTCACATGGGCAACAGGATAAAATGGATCCTAAATTTTGTTGGGCAATTTCTCCTGAGTACACCAATACCTCACATGTGGGGGTAAACCACTGTTTGGGCACATGGTAAGGCTCGGAAGGGAAGGAGCGCCATTTGACTTTTTGAATGAAAAATTGGCTCCAATCTTTAGCGGACACCATGTCGCGTTTGGAGAGCCCCCGTGTGCCTAAACATTGGAGCTCCCCCACAAGTGACCCCATTTTGGAAACTAGACCCCCCAAGGAACTTATCTAGAAGCATAGTGAGCACTTTAAACCCCCAGGTGCTTCACAAATTGATCCGTAAAAATGAAAAAGTACTTTTTTTCACAAAAAAATTATTTTAGCCTCAATTTTTTCATTTTCACATGGGCAACAGGATAAAATGGATCCTAAATTTTGTTGGGCAATTTCTCCTGAGTACACCAATACCTCACATGTGGGGGTAAACCACTGTTTGGGCACATGGTAAGGCTCGGAAGGGAAGGAGCGCCATTTGACTTTTTGAATGAAAAATTATCTCCATCGTTAGCGGACACCATGTCGCGTTTGGAAAGCCCCTGTGTGCCTAAACATTGGAGCTCCTCCACAAATGACCCCATTTTGGAAACTAGACCCCCCAAGGAACTCATCTAGAGGCATAGTGAGCACTTTAAACCCCCAGGTGCTTCACAAATTGATCCGCAAAAATGAAAAAGTACTTTTTTTTCACACAAAATTTATTTTAGTCTCAATTCTTTCATTTTCACATGGGCAACAGGATAAAATGGATCCTAAAATTTGTTGGGCAATTTCTCCTGAGTATGCTGATACCTCATATGTGGGGGTAAACCACTGTTTGGGTGCACGGCAAGGCTCGGAAGGGGAGGCGTGCCATTTGACTTTTTGAATGGAAAATTAGCTCCAATCGTTAGCGGACACCATGTCGCGTTTGGAGAGCCCCTGTGTGCCTAAACATTAGAGCTCCCCTACAAGTGACCCCATTTTGGAAACTAGACCCCCCAAAGAACTTATCTAGATGCATAGTGAGCACTTATAACCCCCAGGTGCTTCACAGAAGTTTATAACGCAGAGCCGTGAAAATAAAAAAATAATTTTTCTTTCCTCAAAAATGATTTTTAGCCCAGAATTTTTTATTTTCCCAAGGGTAATAGGAGAAATTGGACCCCAAATGTTGTTGTCCAGTTTGTCCTGAGTACGATGATACCCCATATGTGGGGGTAAACCACTGTTTGGGCGCACGGCAGGGCTCGGAAGGGAAGGCACGCCATTTGGCTTTTTGAATGGAAAATTAGCTCCAATCATTAGCGGACACCTTGTCGCGTTTGGAGAGCCCCTGTGTGCCTAAACATTGGAGCTCCCGCACAAGTGACCCCATTTTGGAAACTAGACCTCCCAAGGAACTAATCTAGATGTGTGGTGAGCACTTTGAACCCCCAAGTGCTTCACAGAAGTTTATAACGCAGAGCCATGAAAATAAAAAATAATTTTTCTTTTCTCAAAAATTATTTTTTAGCCCACAATTTTTTATTTTCCCAAGGGTAACAGGAGAAATTGGACCCCAAAAGTTGTTGTCCAGTTTCTCCTGAGTACGCTGATACCCCATATGTGGGGGTAAACCACTGTTTTGGCACACGTCGGGGTTCGGAAGGGAAGTAGTGACGTTTTGAAATGCAGACTTTGATGGAATGCTCTGCGGGCGTCAGGTTGCGTTTGCAGAGCCCCTGATGTGCCTAAACAGTAGGAACTCCCCACAAGTGACTCCATTTTGGAAACTAGACCCCCAAGGGAACTTATCTAGATGTGTAGTGAGCACTTTGAACCCCCAAGTGCTTCACAGAAGTTTATAACGCAGAGCCGTGAAAATAATAAATGTGTTTCCTTTCCTCAAAAATATTTTTTTAGCCCAGAATTTTTTATTTTTGCAAGAGTAACAGGAGAAATTGGACCCCAAAAGTTGTTGTCCAGTTTCTCCTGAGTACGCTGATACCCCATATGTGGGGGTAAACCACTGTTTGGGCACATGCCGGGGCTCGGAATGGAAGTAGTGACGTTTTGGAATGCAGACTTTGATGGAATGGTCTGCGGGCATCATGTTACGTTTGCAGAGCCCCTGATATGCCTAAACAGTAGAAACCCCCCACAAGTGACCCCATTTTGGAAACTAGACCCCCCAAGGAACTTATCTAGATGTGTGGTGAGCACGTTCAACCCCCAAGTGCTTCACAGAAGTTTACAACGCAGAGCCGTGAAAATAAAAAATCATTTTTCTTTCCTCAAAAAAGATGTTTTAGCAAGCAATTTTTTATTTTCACAAAGGTAACAGGAGAATTTGGACCCCAATATTTCTTGCCCAGTTTGTTGTGAGTACGTTGATACCCCATATGTGGGGGTAAACCACTGTTTGGGCACACGTCAGGGCTCGGAAGGGAAGTAGTGACATTTGAAATGCAGACTTTGATGGAATTGTCTGCGGGTGTCACATTGCATTTGCAGAGCCCCTGATGTGCCTAAACAGTAGAAACACCCCACAAGTGACCCCATTTTGGAAACTGGACCCCCGAAGGAACTTATTTAGATGTGTGGTGAGCACTTTCAACCCCCAAGTGCTTCACAGAAGTTTATAACGCAGAGCCGTGAAAATAAAAAATAATTGTTCTTTCCTCAAAAATTATGTTTTAGCAAGTAATTTTTTATTATTGCAAGGGTAACAGGAGAAATTGGACCCCAACAGTTGTTGCCCAGTTTGTCCTGAGTACGCTGGTACCCCAAATGTGGGGGTAAACCACTGTTTGGGCGCACGTCGGGGCTTGGAAGGGCGGGAGCACCATTTGACTTTTTGAACGCAAGATTGGCTGGAATCAATGGTGGCGCCATGTTGCGTTTGGAGACCCCTGATGTGCCTAAACAGTGGAAACCCCTCAATTCTAACTTCAACACTAACCCCAACACACCCCTAATCCTAATCCCAACTGTAGCCATAACCCTAATCACAACCCTAACCCCAACACACCCCTAACCACAACCCTAACCGCAACACACCCGTAACCCTAATTCCAACCCTAACCCTAATCCTAACCCTAATCCCAACCGTAACCCTAATCCCAACCCTAACCACAACTGTAACCCCAACACACCCCTAACCCTATCCGTAACCCTAACCACAAGCCTAATCTTAACCCTATTTCAAACCCTAGCCCTAATTCCAACCCTAACTCTAATTCCAACCCTAACCCTAAGGCTATGTGCCCACGTTGCGGATTCGTGTGAGATTTTTCCGCACGATTTTTGAAAAATCTGCAGGTAAAAGGCACTGCGTTTTACCTGCGGATTTACAGCAGATTTCCAGTGTTTTTTTGTGCGGATTTCACCTGACGATTCCTATTGAGGAACAGGTGTAAAACGCTGCGGAATCCGCACAAAGAATTGACATGCTGTGGAAAATACAACGCAGCGTTTCTGCACGGAATTTTCCGCACCATGGGCACAGCGGATTTGGTTTTCCATAGGTGTACATGGTACTGTAAACCTGATGGAAAACTGCTTCGAATTTGCAGCGGCCAATCCGCTGCGGATCCGCGGCTAATCCGCTGCGGATCCGCGGCCGATCCGCTGCGGATCCGCGACCGATCCGCTGCGGATACGCGGCCGATCCGTTGCGGATCCGCTGTGGATCCGCGGCCGATCCGCTGCCGATCCGCGGTCGATCCGCTGCGGATCCGCGGCCGATCCGCTGCCGATCCGCGGCCGATCCGCTGCCGATCCGCGGCGGATCCGCTGCCGATCCGCGGCCGATCCGCGGCCGATCCGCTGCGGATCCGCTGCGGATCCGCTGCGCATCCGCTGCCGATCCGCTGCGGATCCGCGGCCGATCCGCTGCGGATCCGCGGCCGATCCGCGGCCGATCCGCTGCGGATCCGCGGCCGATCCGCTGCCGATCCGCGGCCGATCCGCTGCCGATCCGCTGCCGATCCGCAGCCAAATCTGCACTGTGTGCACATGCCATAACCCTACCCCTAACCCTACCCGTAACCCTAACCCTACCCCTACCCCTAACCCTACCCCTAGTTCTAACCCTAGTTCTAACCCTAACCCTAGTGGAAAAAGAAAAAAAAATATTTTCTTTATTTTATTATTGTCCCTACCTATGGGGGTGATAAAGGGGGGGGGTTATTTATTATTTTTTTATTTTGATCGCTGCGATAGAACCTACCACAGCGATCAAAATGTACTTGTAATGAATCTGCCGGCTGGCAGATTCGGCGGGCGCCGGACACCGGGAGGGACATCGAAGCTAGGTAAGTATGGGGGGGTGGGATCGGAACATGGGGGGGGATCGGAGGACCGGGGGAGCGGACAAGAGGACCGGGGGAGCGGACAGGAGGGAGGAGGGGAGCGGACAGGAGATCGGGGCAGAAAGGACGACTGGGGGGGCGATCGGTGGGGTGGGGGGGGCAGATCGGGGTCTCCAGCCATGGCAGATGCTATTGCAGCATCGGCCATGGCTGGATTGTAATATTTCACCATTTTCATAGGTGAAATATTACAAATCGCTCTGATTGGCTGTTTCACTTTCAACAGCCAATCAGAGCGATCGTAGCCACGGGGTGGTGAAGCCACCCCCCCTGGGCTGAAGTACCACTCCCCCTGTCTCTGCAGATCGGGTGAAAATGGAGTTAACCCTTTCACCCGATCTGCAGGGATGCGATCTTTCCATGACGCCACATAGGCGTCATGGGTCGGATTGGCACGGGTTTTCATGACGCCTACGTGGCGTCAAAGGTCGGGAAGGGGTTAAAGGTGTTTTTCCACGAACAAAAGTTCATTTTAAAAATTATCTGTGTCTGACCATGTACCGAACATACAGCTCCTGGTCAGGGGAGGAAGCAAAAGACAATAGTGACATTACAGCAGGAGATCGCAGAGGATACATTTTGAGGTAAAATATTTTTTAGAAAGTCAGTGAAATATTTTACCTCACAAACTGAATCCTCTGTGATCCCCTGCTGTAATGTCAGTATTGTCTTTTGCTTCCTCCCCTGACCAGGAGATGTGGTATGCTCCGTACACGGTCAGACACAATCAGTTTTTAAAATGTACTATCGTTCGTGGGAAAACCCCTTTAATGTGACCGGCTTCCTCCTCCTGTAGACATGTCGTGCTTCTGCCACCGGGATCACCCGAATGATTCACGGTGCCTGCGTGTAATTCGCGCAGGCCCAGTAAATCAGACCGCCACCATCTTTGTGCAGACAGATAGCGGCGGTCACATTAAAACTGCACATTCACTCTTCCTGTACAAAGATGGTGGCAGTCAGTGAATCATTAGGCTGATCCGGCAGTGGTGTGTTCGCGACGGTGTTACACTGGTGGTACCGCGCAAGATGCTGCGTGAGAGTGTGTGTGTGTGGTGCCTACGGCATTTAGAGAGTGTGTGTGTATGTGTGTGGGGTGCGATGGTGTTCCGCTGGTGATACCGTGCAATAGGTTGGTACCAGCAGCAGTTTCCATATTGAAACACCCATCACTTGGTGTCCTAATATGGCGGTCTATGAACTGCCTCCTCTTGGAATTCTGGGATATGGTGACATCAGGACAGAACACGAAATGAAAACATTACAGGGCAAAAAATCTGGAGCTATGCTGGCGACTAAAAACTACAGCTTGTCGTGTAAACAAAAAAAAAAATCAAGCCTTCAACAGTCCAAGGGTCCAGTTAAACTAGGAGTATTCAAGCAAAAGTGGCAGTAATGGCACCAGTAGATTTAAGATACAAAAATGATAGTACCGTAAATGGTCTCAGCCGCTTTAACAGCTTGTATGGGAAGTATTACAAATATTGTAATAATGTGAATACTGATTAAATATTCCCATAGCTTATGTACAATATTAATAATGTCACTGCAAAAGGAATACTGCATCATAACTATATTCAGAGTTAACATGTAAGCGCTTCTCTCCTAGCATTGCTGATGGAAGCAATTCGTAATATTACAACTAACAATACAATACTGCCCCCTTGTGGTTATTAGTGTAAATATACTCTCTGTGTGCCTAGTGGGATACATTATATGACTGCAGTTCAGTGCAATGATGCAGATTAAAAAAATATTGCAGCTATTCTGCTTTTATTAGTAAAGTTCATAATGTTATCTTTGTTATAGATGAATAATGATCTTTTCCTCTTTACAACTACTATCTTCTTGGAAATTATAAAATCCAAAGACTTTTCTTTTTAAAGGGCATCTGTCAAAAGGGGATCAATCATTTAAATACTCCTTCCTACCTGCTTGTTTTCCATCTATGTCCTCGCTTCTCTGGATCTATGAAGTCAGAGTTGTCAATCAAATAGGGTCGGGGTGTGGATGGAGATGGAGGGGCAACAAGCAGGTGGGAAGGTGTATTTAAATGATTGGGCTAAATATCTGCTCCATGTAACTAAATAATTTAGCCACAGTTTTTTCAAGAAGAATAAGCCACTTCCAGACACTACTGTTAACAGCAAATGCTCAACTCAACCATTCTCTCCTCCAAAATCTGCTGTCGGGGAGAAACAGGACACCCCCATACACATTAGATGGTTAGCTAATCCTGACAAAATCAGTGAATTCTAATGTGTTTAAGCACCTTTGATTGGTACATCTGTTGAGATGGAAGGAGATTTGTCATACTCTTGAAAGCAGTTGAGTGTAAAGTAAAATTACAATAGTACTGGAAATTCAAGGTGTACACATACAGTCATTATTATTATTATAGCGCCATTTATTCAATGGCACTTTACACGTGAGGAGGGGTATACATAATAAAAACAAGTACAGTAATCTTAAATGATACAAGTCACGACTAGTGTTGAGCGATACCGTCCGATACTTGAAAGTATCGGTATCGGAAAGTATCGGCCGATACCGGCAAAGTATCGGATCCAATCCGATACCGATACCCGATACCAATACAAGTCAATGGGACTCAAGTATCGGACGGTATCCCTGATGGTTCCCAGGGTCTGAAGGAGAGGAAACTCTCCTTCAGGCCCTGGGAACCATATTAATGTGTAAAAGAAAGAATTAAAATAAAAAATATTGCTATACTCACCTCTCCGACGCAGCCTGCACCTTACCGAGGGAAGCGGCAGCGTTCTTTGTTTAAAATTTGCGCGTTTACTTGGTTACGTGAAGTCCCGGCTTGTGATTGGTCGCGGCGGCCATGTTGCCGGGACGCGGACCAATCACAGCAAGCCGTGACGTAATTTCAGGTCCTGCAGGATTTTAAAATTACGTCCCGGCGATGTGATTGGTTGCGCCGCAGTCACATGGGCGACGCAACCAATCACAAGCCGTGACGTCACGGGAGGCTGGACACGCGCGTATTTTAAAATGCGCGCTTGTCCAGCCTCCCGTGACGTCCCGGCTTGTGATTGGTTGCATCGCGGTCAACCAATCACAAGCCGGGAGGCTGGACGCGCGCATTTTAAAATGTGCGCGTGTCCAGCCTCCCGTGACGTCCCGGCTTGTGATTGGTTACGTCGCCCATGTGACCACGACGCGCCCAATCACAACGCCGGAACGTAATTTTAAAATCCTGCAAGGACCTGAAATTACGTCACGGCTTGCTGTGATTGGTCCGCGTCCCGGCAACATGGCCGCCGCGACCAATCACAAGCCGGGACTTCACGTAACCAAGTAAACGCGCGAATTTTAAACAAACAACGCTGCCGGTTCCCTCGCTGAGGTCCGGGCTGCGTTGGAGAGGTGAGTATAGCAATATTTTTTATTTTAATTCTCTCTTTTACACATTATTACATTAATGTTGTTTCGATACCCGATACCCGATACCACAAAAGTATCGGATCTCGGTATCGGAATTCCGATACAGCAAGTATCGGCCGATACCCGATACTTGCAGTATCGGAATGCTCAACACTAGTCACGACTGGTACAGGAGGAGAGACAATCTACAAGGGATGGGTGAGGTTACAGTAGGCGAGGGTAGAGCTGGTCATGCAGCAGTTTGGTCGATCAGTGGTTACTGCAGGTTGTAGGCTTGTTGGAAGAGGTAGGTCTTCAGGTTCTTTTTGAAGGTTTCCACTGTAGGCGAGAGTCTGATAAGTTGGGGTAGAGAGTTCCAGAGTATGGGGGATGCGTGGGAGAAATCTTGTATGCGATTGTGGGAAGAGGAGATAAGAGAGGAGTATTGAAAGAAATCTTGTGAGGATCGGAGGTTGCGTGCAGGTAAGTACTGGGAGACGAGGTCAGAGATGTATGGAGGACACAGGTTGTGGATGGCTTTGTATGTCATGGTTAGGGTTTTCAAATGGAGTCTTTGGGTAATGGGGAGCCAGTGCAGGGATTGACAGAGGGGAGAGGCTGGGGGAATAGCTGGGGAACAGGTGGATTAGTCGGGCAACAGAGTTTAGAATAGATTGGTTTTTGCAGACTCTTGGTTTAGGAATGTACGGATGCGGGAAATATTTTTGAGTTGAAGTCAGCAGAAAGTGGAAAAGGCTTGTACATGAGGTTTGATGGAGAGATCAGTGTCAAGGATTGCCCCGAGGCAGCGAGCTTGTGGGACTGGGGAGATTGAGCAGCCATTTACTTTAATGGATAGGTCTGTTGGGGGAGTTGAGTGAGATAGGGGAAATTTGATGAATTCTGTTTTGTCCATATTAAGTTTTAGAAATCTAGCGGAGAAGAAGGGTGAAATAGCAGACAGTCATTGTGGGATTCTGGTTAGTAGGGAGGTGATATCTGGTCCAGAGATGTAGATCTGTGTGTCATCAGCATAGAGGTGATACTGAAGGCTGTTAGATTCTGTGAGCTGTACGAGGCCAAAGTTGTAAATGGAGAAGAGCAGGGGCCCTAGGACTGAACCTTGCAGGACTCCGACAGATAGGGGGCAAGGTTAGGAGGTGGTGTGCGAGTGGGAGACGCTAAATGTCCGGTCTGTTAGGTATGATGAGATCCAAGATAGGGCCAAGTTAGTGATGCCAAGAGATGAGAGGGTCTGTAATAATAGGGAGTGGTCCACTGTGTCAAAGGCAGAGCACAGATCTAGGAGGATGAGGACAGAGTAGTGTCGCTTGGCTTTGGCAGTTAATAAGTCATTTGTGACTTTAATTAGGGCAGTTTCTGTGGAGTGATGCGGCCGGAAGCCAGATTGTAAGCAGTCAAAGAGGGAGCAAGAAGAGAGGTGGGAGGACAGTTCAAGATGGACATGTTGTTCCAGTAGTCTTGAGGCATAGGGGAGCAGTGATATGGGGCAATAGCTATATACAGAGAATGAGCCAAGAGAGCTTTTTGAGGAAAGGTGTGATTGAGGCATCTTTAAAGCTTGAGTGGAAGACACCACTTGTTAGCGATAGGTTGAAGAGATGTGTTAGGTTTGGGATGAAGTGAGATGGGACCAGGTCAAGTTCACAGGTGGTGAGATGTGATCTTGAGAGTAGAGTGGAGAATCGATCTTCTGTAATGGTGGAGTAGTTCGTTTTGGAGGAGGAGGGCTGAGCAGTTAGGAGAAAGCGCTCTGGGGGTTGTCGACCAAAACTGTCTCTGATGTTATCAATCTTCTCCTTGAAAAATGAGGCAAAGTCTTCAGCTGAGATGAGTGGAGAGGGAGGGGGTGCTGGGGGACGAAGGAGAGAATCAAAAGTGTTGAATAACTGTTTAGGGTTGTGAGACAGGGAAGATATGAGAGATGAGAAGTAGGTTTGTTTTGCTGCAGCGAGTGTGACCTTGAATGTAATGAGGGGCTGTTTGAATATGATGAAGTCGTTGGATTTGCATCTTTTCCATCTCTGCTCAGCAACCCTGGTAGCCCGTCTCAGTTCTTTGGTCAGGCTCGTGTGCCAGGGCTGTCTGTTTCATTGTGTAGGGAACTTATGTCTGTAAAAGGGAGGAGGGATTCAAACAGTGAGTGTAGATCGAGGTGTTTACGATTTCTGCAAGGATGTTCGAGTTTGTGGAGTGGGGATTGTGGACAAGGAGTGGAGAGGGAAGAGAATGTAAATAGGTTGTGGCTAGAAAGAGGTAGATGTGAGTTAGAGAGGTTAGACAGGGAGCAGAGGCAGGTGAAGATGAGGTCTAATGTGTCACCATCTTTGTGAGTGGCTGCAGAAGACCATTGATGGTGGCCGAAGGAGGAAGTGAGAGATAGAAGTTTAGTGGCAGCTGAGAGGGAAGTGTCAATGGGGATGTTGAAGTCACCCATGATGATAGTGGGGATGTCAGCGGAAAGGAAATGAAGTAGCCAGGTGGTAAAGGTTGAAGTAGGTGGTGGCTGGCCTTGGGGAGTGGTAAATGACAGCCAGTTGGAGGTTGGAGGGGGAATAGATGCGCACAGAGTGCACCTCAAAGGAAGGGAGGGTAACAGAGGGTGGCAGTCGGATTAGGGTGAAGGAGCAGTTATCTGACAGGAGAAAACCAACTCCTCTGCCATACATGCTGCTGAGGTGAGGGGTGTGGGAAAGGTGGAATCCACCATACGAGAGTGCAGTAGGAGAGGCTTTGTCAGAAGGGATGAGCCAGGTTTTGGTGATGGCGAGGAAGGAAAGTTTGTAAGTAATGAAAAGATCATCGATGTAGGAACGTTTGTTGCAGACAGAGCGAGTGTTCCATAGAGCTGCCGTTAGTGAGACTAGGGAAGTGGGGGCTGGGCAAATGGGTATAAGGTTAGAGAGGTTACAGAAAGTTGTGATAGAGTGTGGATGGGAGATAGAAATGACTGTGGAAATATGGTTTTGGAGAAATATCACCAGCAATGAGGAGAAGCAGAGAAATTGATAGCAGGTGGGAGCAGGAGAGGGCACGAGGGGGCTGTATGTGTTTGGAGACAGAGGATTGTATGTTGACCAACAGTTCTGAGGAGGTGGTGAGATGTATGGGGAGGATTGAAGAAGAGATGAACAGTTCCTTACTAGGTGTTGGCCAAATGTGTTGGTACCCTTTAAGTTGTGCCACAAAATGAAGTATTTCTCCCAGAAAATTATTGCAGTTTCACGTTTTGTTTTCCTTTTTTTAGTGGAACAACACAAAAAGAGAAAAAAAGGCAAATTGGACATACGGTATTTTCCGGCGTATAAGACGACTTTTTAACCCCTAAAAATTGTCCCAAAAGTCGGGGGTCGTCTTATACGCCAGGTACGGCATGTGCAGGGAGTGATCCTGGATGTTCCCAGGGTCTGAAGGAGAGGAAACTCCTTCGTCTGCCTCCGTTCCTAAGAATTGCAGAGCGTGAAGGACCTTCGATGACGTCACGGTCAGGTGACCGGTCACATGAGTGGTCACGGACCAATCACAGGACTGCGACGTCATCGAGGGTCCTTCATGCTCTGCAATTCTTAGGAACGGAGGCAGACGCTTGCAGCAGTGACAGCCAGGCTTCTTGGAGGGGTGAGTATATACATATTTTTTATTTTTATTCTTTATTTTTAACATGAATATGGATCCCAGGGTCTGAAGGAGAGTTTCCTCTCCTTCAGACCCTGGGAACCACACGCCGTATAAGATGACTGGGTGTATTAGCTTATTAGCTTATACAGCGGGCATATCCCAAATTCCATATTTTATATGGAAAAGTTGGGGGTCGTCTTATACGCCCAGTCGTCTTATACACCAGAAAATACGGTAATTTCCCACAAAACACCAAAATTGTTTACACCTTTCCAAAATTATGGGTAAATAATTTTGTTTCAAGCATGTGATACTCGTTCAAACTCACCTGTGGCAAGTAACAGGTGTTGGCAATATGAAAATCACACCTGAAACCAGTTATATATGCAAAGTATCTCTCAGACTTCAGCCCACCTTTGTATATTTACCAAAGTTGCCACTACAAACACAAGATGGAAATTTAGGGTTTATTTTTATTAGAAGACTTCACTGCCTTGGGTACCTAATGGTTATTTGGGAGCATTAGATCTTATATGTTTTATATTAAATAGCTTGGAGTAGTAAGAGTATTAGAAATAATCCTGGGGTGCTGCAATACTAGTTATGAAGGGGCTGCTTTGAACACTTCTTTCCTGATATTTCCCCAAACCTACCTCTTTCCCAAGAGAGTAATTTCTGGTAAGACAATCTTCCTGCTGCAAATTGCCCCCTTCTCCAGGGACCAATTGCCAACTCTAATTACCTTGTTAGTGCTTTACATTGGAAGCTGTAGCCCAGAGGAATGATATTCCTATCTAGAAGCTACTGTCTTATGCATATTTCTGTGAATTCTTTTATTCTGAAAAGATTTTCTTAAAAAGAGTGCAAAAAATGCAAGCCATTGTTTTAGAGCCCAGAGTTCTGTGTGCTCCCATATATTAATCACTGACAATTAAAAAAGAAAACATTTTTTAGAGTATGGAAACAAATATGTCTCCTTCATCTTTCTTCTGCAGGCGAAGGTCGCTTTACACAGAAACTCAATAGCATAGTAGACTGCTGGATTTTTGACCTAGATGAGCATGTATCATTGGCATGTTTATGGTACTAAAACAGCCAACAGGCAAGTCTATGGTTTTGGAACATTATTTTGGCAGTCATTTGTTTTTGACTGTTTTAGCGTTTGAGCACCTATTCTCAGTTGTGCCACTTTTCTTATCTTGGTTTAGTGCTTTGACACCTTGAATGTAGTGACAAAAAACACAGGAGCAGACATTCCATTGGTGCAACCTGTTCAGCCCAAGCAGTAAGGAGACCTACTTTCATCTCCAAAGCTTTGGGAATTGAGCATTATGATGAGCTATTGGACAGCAAAGGGCCCATATACTATTCTTCAACAGAGGCCTTCTTCTGTATCAGGCCCTGAAGAAACTCTCATGCTCAGCCATAATATAGGGCATCTGCAATTGTCTAGCATAAACTGATGAATATGAAAATAGAGAAAATAATACCCTTTAACCCTTTCAAAACCTCATGAGTTTTGTTTTTCTTATCTCTTTTAGTTTTTGTCTTTCTGTTCTATCAAGAGCCGTAAATTTTAACCCCTTCAAAATAGCTATATGAGACCTTATTTTTACGGGACACTGACACATGTCATTTTACCGTACGATGTATTGAAAAAGCAAAAAAAAAAAATTCAAATGGTGTGAAATGGTGTGATACCAAACTTGTTTTTAATATATGCACACACACACAGGTTAATCTCACAAAAATAGAATATCATCAACAGCTAGTTTACTTCAGTTCTTCAATACAAAAAGTGAAACTCATATTATATAGAGTCATTACAGGGTGATCTATTTCAAGTGTTTATTTCTGTTAATGTTGATGATTATGGCTTACAGCCAATAAAAACTCAGAAGTCATTATCTCAGTAAATTAGAATAATTAACAAATTAACAAAAACACCTGCAAAGGCTTCCTAAGAGTTTAAAAAGGTCCCTTAGTCTGTTTCAGTAGGCTCCACAATCATGGGGAAGACTGCTGACTTGACAGATGTCCAGAAGGCAGTCATTGACACACTCCACAAGGAGGGTAAGCCACAAAAGGTCATTGCTAAAAAAAATCTGGCCGTTCACAGAGTGCTGTATCCAAGTATATTATAGGAAAGTTGAGTGGAAGGAAAGTGCAGTAGAAAAAGGTGCACAAGCAACCGGGATAACCCCAGCTTTGAAAGGATTGTTAAGAAAAGGCCATTCAAAAATTTGGGGGAGATTCACAAGGAGTGGACTGCGGCTGGAGTCATTGCTTCAAGAGCCCCCCCACACAGAAGTAAACAAGACATGGGTTAAAAGTGTCACATTCCTTGTGTCAAGCCACTCATGACGAATAGACGACACCTGTAGCATTTTACCTGGGCCAAGGAGAAAAAGAACTGGACTGTTGCTCAGTGGTCCAAGATGTTGTTCTCAGATGAAAGTATATTTTGCATTTCATGTGGAAATCAAGGTCACAGCGTTTGGAGGAAGGGTGGAGAGGCATACAATCCAAGCTGCTTGAGATCTAGTGTGATGTTTCCACAATTAGTGATGGTTTTGGGAGCCATATCATCTGCTGGTGTAGGTCTACTGTGTTTTATCAACACCAAAGTCAGCGCAGCCATCTACCAGGACATTTTAGAGCACTTCATGCTTCCGTCTGTTGATAAGCTTTTTTGAGATGGAAATTTCAGACGGAACCTGAAAACCCACCTCTTCAGGAAAGCCTACAGCCTGCACTGACCCCGCTGCCTCCTCTCCACTACTGAAGCTACCGCCTCACCAACACCGGTGCTCCTACAACCCTCAACCTATTGTCTCCATCCCCACCATCCTGTAGAATGTAATCCCGCAATGGCAGGGTCGTCACCCCTCTGTATCAGTCTGTAATTGTTAGTTTGCTTACTGTAAGTGATATCTGTAATTTGTATGTAACCCCCTCTCATGTACAGCACCATGGAATCAATGGTGCCATATAAATAAATAATAATAATTATAATAATAATAATTTTCCAGCAGGATTTGGCACCTGTTCACACTGCCAAAAGTACCTATACCTGGTTTAAAAACAACAGTATGACTGTGCTTGATTGGCCAGCAAAGTCGCCTGATCTTAACCCCGTAGAGAATCTATGGGGTATTGTCAAGAGGAAGATGAGAGACACCAGTCCCAACAATGTAGACAAACTGAAGGCTGCTATCAAAGCAAACTGGGCTTCCATAACACCTCAGCAGTGCCACAGGCTTATTGCCTTGATGCTCTTGATGCACTGTACTTGATGCAAAAGGAGCCCCGACCAAGTATTGTGTGCATTTACTGAACATACATTTCAGTAAGCCAACATTTCGGATTTTACAATCATTTTTGAAGCTGGTGTTATAAGGTATTCTAATTTACTGAGATAATGACTTTTGGGGTTTTATTGGCTGTAAGCCATAATCATCAACATTAACAGAAATAAACACTTGAAATAGATCACTCTGTTTGTAATGACTCTATATAATATATGAGTTTCACTTTTTGTATTGAAGAACTGAAATAAATTAACTTTTTGATGATATTCTAATTTTGTGAGAAGCATCTGTGTGTATATATATATATCCTGGCATAGAACAAATGCGGCAGCACTCACCGATCCTGAAGTGGTGAAAGTCCTTTATTTAAAAATATGAGAAAACATCTTCACGGCTTGGGGGTGTGCAAAGACAGCGGGAGTGTGCAGGGGTTGACAACAGCCATTTCGCGCTGGGTGTAGCGCTTCTACGGGTCCATGCCTGTCGGGAAGTGACGCAGGGAGAAATAGAGGAATGCACATAGACTCCTCCCACGCCACGTCCCAATCGGGCACCAAAGGTGCACGTGCATAAACATTAAAAACAATTTAAAAAACATTTTAAAAACAATAGCGGTGTTGATGGGGATGTCCTTCACGTCTAATTTTGGAGGTTCCAAATTAGAATTCTTGGACGTGCTTGTGGAGATCCAGGAAGGGGAAGTATGCACATCTACTTACCGTAAACCTACCGCCACCAATTCAGCACTACATTTTAATAGCTTCCACCCAGGTCACACTAAGAGGTCCTTACCTTATAGTCAATTGTTGAGGACACGGAGGATTAATAACACAGGCAAAGGCTTCGAACAGCAGTCAAGAGAATTATGCCATAGGCTACATAGTAGAGGCTATCCAGATGCATTGCTAAAAACATCTTTGGAGCGTGTAAACAACCACTCTCATGATCATGGGAATAGAGAGAGAAGTATGGTAGGTCAGCGGTTTGCCTTCTGTTTTTAGTATGGTCCCATGGATCAGGAGATCAGATCGACCATCAGAAAACATTGGCATGTATTGGAGAGAGACAAAGATTTGGCAAGTAGAATAGCTGGGGGGCCTTTGATTTCAAATAGGCGTAGCACGCGCATCAGGGACATGTTGGTTCTTAACCGCATCACTAGGCAAAAAACCACTTGGTTAGAGCAAGTCTTCTGCCCATGTAATAGATATTATATTGGAAAAACAATACGCAAGGTGTACATACGGTTCAGGGAACATTTCAAATCGGTTCTTTCAGGTAAAGGGGTACCGAGGCTGATCAGCCATATCAGAGAGGTACATGGAGGAAATCCAGAAGTACTTACATTTGCGGGTATTGAGAAGGTGGCATTACCAGTACAGGGAGGGGGTTTGCAGAAATTACTATTAAGGCAGGAGGCCAAGTGGATCATGCGGACTAAGGCCACAGGTCCGGCTGGCCTCAATGATAGGATTGACATGTCTATTTTTTTGTAGAAGAAGATCCCCCAACACGGTAAGCTTTTACTTTGTTACCAGCATGTTATGTATTGTTATTTGTATACCTTTGACTTCTTATACATTGAGCGGATTTTCTAATGCTGTTGGGCCTGTGAGATTTTTGGCAGATGTACCTTATCATGTATATTGCATGTTTTTTTCCATTTCAGCATATTTACGTTGGGTAGATATAGTCATGAGCAGAATAAGGATTTAGTGCTTCAGACTGATCGATAACACCGCTATTGTTTTTAAAATGTTTTTTAAATTGTTTTTAATGTTTATGCACGTGCACCTTTGGTGCCCGATTGGGACGTGGCGTGGGAGGAGTCTATGGGCATTCCTCTATTTCTCCCAGCGTCACTTCCCAACAGGCATGGACCGGTAAAAGCGCTACACCCAGAGCGAAACGGCCGTCGTCAACCCCTGCACACTCCCGCTGTCTTTGCACACCCCCGAGCCGTGAAGATGTTTTCTCATATTTTTGAATAAAGGACTTTCACCACTTCAGGATCGGTGAGTGCTGCCGCATTTGTTCTATGCCAGGATAACTACACACTCTTGTTTCATGCGAGCACCCGTGATCAGCAGTCGGGATTTCAGTTGTTGAAGTACGCATATAAGTCTTTCCCTGACACCCAAGCTGTGCTGCTCCATACACATTTCACTTTTTGTCTCTCTCTCTCTCTCTCTCTCTCTCTCTCTCTCTCTCTCTCTATATATATATATATATATTCTGAATTTTGTAAAAGAAAAACCCATAATTTTCTGAGACCATAATGGCGCTGTTTTACGGAATAACCCCTTTACCCTGAAGCCTGTCTTCACCTTTCTGACCAAGCTATTTTTTTCAATTCTGCCCAGTGTCACTTTATGAAGTAATAAGTCTGGAACATTTCAATGGATCCTAGTGATTCTGAGATTTTTTTCATCGTGACATATTATACTTCATGATAATGGTAAAATTAGTTCGATTCTACTTGCATTTATTTGTGAAAATTTAACAATTTTCATTTTTATGCCCTTAAACCAGAGAGTTATGTCATACAAAATAGTTAATAAATAACATTTACCACATGTCTACTTTACATCAGCACAATTTTTGAAACATAATTGACTTTTCAAATATAAAATTTGCTGGAATATTTAGCAGATTCCATGTCGCATTTGGAAAGCCCCTGATGTGCTTAAACAGTGGAAGCTCGACCCATCAAGGAATGAATCTAGATGTGTGGTGAGCACCTTGAACTTCCAGGTATTTCACAGAAATTTATAACATTAAGTTGTGAAAATAAAAAAAATCATTTTTTTCCCACAAAAATGTTCTTTTACCCTAAATATTTTTATTTTCACAAGGGTAGCAAGAAAAGTGAACCACCAAATTTGTTGTGCAATTTCTTCTGAGCATGCTGATACCACATATGTGGGGGAAAACTTCTGTTTGGGCACACAGCAGGTCTTGGACGGGAAGGAGCACCGTTCGACTTTTTGAAAGCAAAACTGTCTGGAACCGAGAGTCAACGCCATGTTGCAATTGGAGAGCCCCTGATGTGCCTAAGCAGTGGAAACACCCAACAAATGACCCCATTGTGAAAACCAGACCCCTCAAGTAATTTATATAGATGTGTGGTGAGCGCGACAAATCCCCAGGTGCTGCACAGAAATTTATAATTTGAACCATGAAAAAAAAAAAAAATCACATTTTTCTACAAAAATGTTCTTTTAGCCCCAATTTTTTATTTTCACAAGGGTAACAGGAGAAAACGGACCCCAACATTTGTTGGTGCAATTTCTCCTGAGAACGCTGATACCTCATGTGATATAAAACTAGTGTTTAGGCACATGGCAGGACTCGAAGTGAAGGATTGACAGTTTGGAACACAGACTTTCATGGAATGGTCTGTGCGCGCCTTTTTGCGTTATGATAGCCCCTGATGTGTCTAAACAGTGGAAATCTCCCACAAGTGACCCCATTTTGGAAATTACCCCCTTCAAGGTATTTATCTAGCTATTGTAATGATTATAATGCTTGTGGTTTTACTGGTGTATGAATTGTGGTGTACATGGATAAAAAAATGTACTTTATTAGAACATGTTAACCCCTTTCTGGTCTTATTGACCAGGGATGGATTATTACGTCTTGGCAATTCGGCACACAGGCTGTGCATGCGCAATCGCCGCCATGTGTCAGCTGATTCTGACAGCTGACACCCGGCACTAAGTGCCAGGAGCGGCTACGGTGCTCTTGGCACTTTAACCCCCTAAATGCTGTGATCAAACCCGATTGCAGCATTCCTGGAGCAGGCAGAAGTATGACAGCCCCTCTGACCTTGGATCAAAGACCCCGTGGCATGACGCAGGGTCCTGATCATTGCCATGGTGACTCGATGTCATCATGATGACATCTGGATCACCAGAGCTAGGAAAGTTGGTTGATCATGCGCACTGCATGATCAGCAACTTTCTCTGTCAGTGCTGAGCTGACAGCTTGCATAGCATAGGGATGCTGCTTCATCCCCATGTTATACAAGCGATCAGCCGGCATAAAATGATAGTCCCATAGTGGGACAAAGTTAAAAAAAGGAAAAAAAAAAAAGGTTTTTAAATAATTGTAAAAATATTTTTTACAAAAAATAAAAAAATAAAAAGATATTATAGCCATAAATAAATATTTGAATGAAAAAAAAATATACAAAAAAGAACACATATTTGATATTGCCGTGTCCAGATCGACCCAACCTATAAAACTGTCCCACTAGTTAACCCCTTTAGTGAACACCATAAAAAAAGGCAGAAAGCAATGCTTTATCATCTTACCGCCAAACAAAAAGAGGAATAAAAGGCGATAAAAAAGACAGATGTAAATAAACATGGTACCGCTGAAAACATCATCTTGTCCCGCTAAAAACAAGCCTCCATACAGCTCTATCAGCGGAAAAATAAAAAAGTTATAGCTTTCAGAATTAAGCAATGCAAAAATAAATGTCATGTGTCTGAAAATGGTACCAGTAAAAATGTCAACTAGTCTCGCAAGAAACAAGATGTCACATGACTCTGTGGGCTGAAATATGGGAAAATTATAGCTCTAAAAATATGATGATGCAAAAAAGTTTTTTCGCAATAAAACGTCTCTTTCAGTGTGTGACAGAAGCCAAACATAAAAGCCTGATATAAATTTGGTATCGCTGTAATTTGCGCCGTGACACATGCAGCTGTGATCCAGGAAGCTGGGTTCTCTCTGCAGCTTATTCAGTAAGTGCTATAGCTTGCCGAATTAGAGGGAACCCGAACAAATTCGCTCAACTCTACTCATGGGCTCTCCCAGTGGGTCATGGCACCTGCAAACCATTACAGTAAAATCTAGCGTTTCTTGCATTCTGAGCTTTGCACTGTGCCTGAAAAATATTTCCTAATTACAAGTAAGGTATTGGCACACTCAGGAAAAAATGGACCTCAGTTTGTTGTAAAAAAAAATCCTGTTAGCCTTTAGAAAAATTAAAAACTTGGGGCTAAAACAACATTTTAGTGGTAAAAAATGAATTTATTCTTTCTTCACTGCTCAATGGTATAAAATTCTGTGAGGCACATGTGGTGTCAATATGATCACTGCACCCCTAGATGAATTCATTGGGGAGTGTGGTTTGTAAAATGAGTTCACATATAGGGGGTTTCTGTTGTTCTGGCACCTTAGGGGCTCTGCCAATGTGACATGGCACCCTCAAACCATTCCAGCAAAATCTGAACTTCAATATGGCGCTTCTTCCCTTCTGAGCATTGCACTGTGCCTCAAAAGTAGTATTCCCCCACATATGGGGTATCAGCTTACTCAGGAGAAATTGCACAACAAATTGTATGCTGCAAGTTCTCTTGTTACCCTTTTTAAAATGCAAAATTTGGGGCTAAAGTAACATTTTTGTGGGGAAAATGTGATTTTATTATTTTCACAGCTCAACGGTATAAACTTCTGTGAAGACCCCGGGGGTTCAAGGTGTTCACCACATATCTAAATACATTCCTTGAGTGGTCTAGTTTGCCAAATGAGATCACTTGTGGGGGGCTTCCACTGTTTAGGCACATCAGGGGTTCTCCAAACGGGACATGACGTCTGCTAATGATTCCAAGAAATTTTACATTCAAAAAGTCAAATGACGCTCCTTCCCTTCCGAGCCCTGACATGTGCACAAAAAGTGGTTTTCTCCATCACATGGGGTATGGGCATGCTCATGAGAAATTATACAACAAATGTTGGGGTCCAGTTTTTCCTGTTACCCTTGTCAAAATAAAAAAATTTGGATCTGAAGTAAATTTTTTGTGAAAATAAATTGAAAGTTCATTTTTTTTTCCACATTCCAAAAATTCCAGTAAAGCACCATTTTAGAATGGTGTCAATTTTGGATATTTTCTGTCACATAGACCCCTCAAAGTGACTTCAAATGTGAGGTGGACCCTACGAAAATGGTTTTGTAAATTTTGTTGGAAAAATTGATGGTCAACTTTTAACCCTTATAACTTCCTAACCAAAAAAAGTTGGTTCCAAAATTGTGCTGATATAAAGTAGATAGGTGAAAAAAAATGTAAGTTATTAACTCTTTTTTGTGACTCTCTGTGATTTAAGGGTTGAATATTCAAAGTTTAAAAATTGTAAAATTTTCCTCAAATGTCATTTTTTTTCACAAATAAATCCAAGTCGCATCAATTTTTTTTTACCACTATCATGAAGTACAATAATCACCAGGATCTGTTGAAGCGTTCCAGAGTTATAACCACATAAAGTGACAGTGGTCAGAATTGTAAAAATTGGTCTGGTAATTAATGTACAAACCACCTTCGACGGTAAAGTGGTTAAAATCCTTTTTAAGGAAGGTAAGGTATGGACAGAGGGATGACCTTACGCATTTCGAACCAAATAGTTATTAATCATAGTGCACTATGGCTGATATTTTTTTTTTGGGTGGAGTTCATATTGGATTAATTGTTGAAGGGGTTTCTTTGGTCCTAGGGCACCTTGCTGGAGGTCCCTCCTCACTAGCTGTTGAGGAAGAAGACAAATAGAGGAATATGGGATTTTCCTTACTGCCTGAATCCATGTCGAAGGCAAGGAAAGCATATGCTTCCTCTCCAGAATAGCGTCTTCTTAACGAATGGGTCATTTTTATTTTATTCTTCAAAACACTGGGGATGTGTGTTTAAGTGGTGCTTTTGAATGACTATTGTATGGGACTTGTGTAAAGGGTACTATTTATTATAAAAAGTAGAGAAAAAATAGCAAAAAGGAAAGAAAAAGTAGACATTTAGAAGAAACAGAAGGAAAAAAAAGAAAAATCAGTAGAAGTAAAAAAAAGTTTGTATAAAAAAATTACAGTGATATTCACTACACTAATCCCTTACTGTGGCGACTATGGAGACATATTAATTAACCAGACAACTATTTTTAGTAAGCCAGAAAGAATAGGCTGTTTCATATATGTTGACTTTGGAATGTAAGCATTTCTTTCTGGCTGGTCAAGAAAACACACTTTTGTTTGCGTAAGCCAGTATATTGACTGGTAAGCTGATATTTGATATAACATTGTGTACTCTTATTCTTGATGACTAGTAATGTTTACTGATATGCTAATTATGCATTGTGTAGGCCAGATAGTTTCTTGACTTTGAAAACAGAGGAGGAAAAACTACGCAAATAGATCTCATCTCCACTCTTACCCTTTATGTAAATACTGAATGAAGGACACTTGTTAAGTATAAAAATAGGTTACATACCTCTATATAGACAGACAGGGAGAGAGACAGACAACCAGAGATTCTGACAAGACATTCATACATCTAAAGAACCAGAGACAGGACAGCAGTCAATACATTGTGGCTCCATCACGAGGGACATGGATCTATCATTCTACAGGAAACAACCTAGGGGACCTTGGCCCTGTTTGAAATAATACTGATCTGCTGCATTGACCATCGTTGACCCATGGATATGTTTGGAGAAAGCCAGGATTGGGACCCGCCGGTCGCCTGGCTCAATGGAGTTGTTCGGAGAAGCCAAGTTTTGACCCTCGGGTCAACTGTCCTTGTACCTCAATGGAGTGTCATCTTCCTAAGCTTGTCGTTACCTCCTCTCTGTGTGTGTGCCACAGATGGGGTAGGTAGTCAACCCTGGAAGATTGTGACCAGGTTGTGACCCTCCGGGCAACTGGCCTTGTACCTGAATGGACTATCATCTTCCTACGCTTGTCGTCACCTCCTTTCTGTATGCGTGTCACAGGTTGGATAGTCGATTCTTGGAGCTCTGAAGTAACAGCTGCCATTATCCCGGCAATTCAGCGGAAGTGCAAAATGTGCTCCATCTTGGGGTATTTTGCTCGGACTGTTCTATGTGTTATCTGCCTTTGTTTTGTGGTCACACTGTTTTACCCTCACCCTGTGTTCTCTTAGTAGTGTTACACCCACATTAAAGGGAGAGCGGGTGTTTAGTGTGACGATCTGTGGTCCATGCGGTTTTGGCTCGTGGACCTGGGCACTTGCTGCCCCCCCGTGTGTCCACATCTACCTTTAAAGTTACTCCACCCTAACATTTCTTTTTTTTTTACAAAAGAAAAACAGATGTCACTAACACTGCAACTGTTATGAATCCTGGAGTGGACCCACTGGATCGCGGTACCGACCGATCCCGGGTGAGTTGGCCAGGTGGAACCGACCCTTATACAGGGACAGTTAGGGACAGGCCTAGGAGGAAGGACACTGAAGGCACGGGATCCTGGGCAGAGCATACCAGGCACTGGAAGCATACAGGGACAGAGCAGAGCACGTACTGGAAGCGTACAGGGACAGGGCAGATCAGAGCACACACTAGAAGCGTACAAGGACAGCAGGGCACGCACTGGAAGCGTACAGGGACAGGGCAGAGCAAACACTAGAGGCGTACTGGGACTTGAGAGAGCACCAGCACAGGACAAGTGCAGGAAATATGTCATGTCGGACGCTGTTCAGACCAGGTCGTCCGACAGACAGCGGTAATTCCGCTTTTGACCACTATTTGCTCATTGGCGTCTGCTAGATTTTATCTAGCTGTTCCGGGGTTAATTTACCTAATCCTTGGATTGGAAGCTGGGCCATGCCCACTGCCTTTAAATAGCTCTCCTGATCTTTGGGCATCGCCGATTATAGCTTCTGTCTTGTGCGTTGTTATCTCGGTCTGGTGAGGAGAGCTGGTGGTTGGAGATTCGTTGCTGGTGGTGTATTTTCCTTTGTCTTATTTACTCCTTCCTATATTTGTATTTATTTTGCCCTGCACATTTATAGTGTATTCCTGAGTGACTGCGGTGTGGTGTATATTTTCCTTTATCCTTGTCTGTGCTAACTGTGGGTATTGGGGAATAACATCTTCACTGGGTGGTGGGCGGAGGTTTCAGCCTAGGGCTGAGCTCAGGCGACAGGGTGAGGTTCGAGGCCTGGACATGCACACCTTCAGTGTAAACTCCAGGTAGAGGGTCAGTCAGGATTTCCCTAGTCTGAGGGAAACTGCAGGGGCCCGGGTTATTAGCTCTCGCTCACCTAGTCTCTCCCTGACATTATAATCGGCCCACCAACAAAAAAAAAAAGGGGTTTCTTTTTTTTTTGTTTTGTCATGGATCCCATGACTTCCATAACCCGCCAGTTGGAGGCGCTGTCCCTACAGGTCACGGAGTTAAGGGGGGCAGTACAGCAACAGGGACTAGCAGTGTCTAATGTGCAAGCTGGAGCGACAGGAAGAGTTGCTGAGCCTAAATTTCCTTTGCCTGAAAAATTTGCGGGGGAACGCAGTAAATTTGTTTCTTTTCGTGAAGCTTGCAAACTATATTTCCGTATGCGCCCGATATCTTCAGGTAATGTGGATCAGCGTGTGGGCCTGGTGTTGTCATTGTTGAGTGGGGATCCCCAAGCATGGGCGTTTTCTTTGCCATCTGATTCTGCTGCATTTGACTCTGTGGAGAGTTTTTTTTCCTGTCTTGGGAAAATCTACAATGAACCTGACAAAATGGCTCTAGCAGAATCTAAGATATGCTGCTTTGTCTCTGATAACCAGGAGGAGTGGTCTACCTTTCTTCCTTTGGCTGAGTTTGCCATCAATAATCACCGCCAGGAGTCATCTGGGGAGTCTCCGTTTTTTTGTGTTTACGGGCTACATCCTCAATTTTGTACCTTGAGTCAGAGGGGCTCTTCCGGCGTTCCGGAGGAGGACCAGTTAGGAACACAATTGTCATCAGTCTGGAGGAGAGTTAAACAGCACCTGTTGAGTGTGGGTGCTAGGTAAAAACGTGTGGCAGACAGTAGGCGTGTGCCAGGTCCGGACTTGAGTGTGGATGACTGGGTGTGGTTATCCACAAAAAACATAAGACTCAAAATACCATCCCTTAAATTGGGTCCACGGTTTATTGGTCCATTTAGGGTCACCGCCGTCATTAACCCAGTAGCGTACCGATTGGAGCTCCCTACGGTGTATAAGATACACAACGTGTTCCACAGGTCTCTTCTAAAGAAGGTGGTGGGTTCTGTGGACGCGGCGCCTATGCCACCTCCAGTCTTGGTGGATGGTAATTTGGAGTTTGAAGTCTCCAAGGTGGTTGACTCTCGTGTAGTGCGTCACACTTTACAGTACTTGGTACATTGGCGTGGTTATGGGCCTGAGGAGAGGTCCTGTGTACCAGCCTCGGACGTTCATGCTGACCGGCTGGTCAGGTTGTTTCACCGCCGTCATCCAGACAAGCCGGGTCCTATTAGCCGTGAGGGCCCTGGGGTGCCTCATAGAAGGCGGGGTACTGTCATGTCGGACGCTGTTCAGACCAGGTCGTCCGACAGACAGCGGTAATTCCGCTTTTGACCACTATTTGCTCATTGGCGTCTGCTAGATTTTATCAAGCTGTTCCGGGGTTAATTTACCTAATCCTTGGATTGGAAGCTGGGCCATGCCCACTGCCTTTAAATAGTTCTCCTGATCTTTGGGCGTCACCGATTATAGCTTCTGTCTTGTGCGTTGTTATCTCGGTCTGGTGAGGAGAGCTGGTGGTTGGAGATTCGTTGCTGGTGGTGTATTTTCCTTTGTCTTATTTACTCCTTCCTATATTTGTATTTATTTTGCCCTGCACATTTATAGTGTATTCCTGAGTGACTGCGGCGTGGTGTATATTTTCCTTTATCCTTGTCTGTGCTAACTGTGGGTATTGGGGAATAACATCTTCACTGGGTGGTGGGCGGAGGTTTCAGCCTAGGGCTGAGCTCAGGAGACAGGGTGAGGTTCGAGGCCTGGACATGCACACCTTCTGTGTAAACTCAAGGTAGAGGGTCAGTCAGGATTTCCCTAGTCTGAGGGAAACTGCAGGGGCCCGGGTTATTAGCTCTCGCTCACCTAGTCTCTCCCTGACAAAATAATAATCAGGCACCCAGGAACGGCCGAAGCCACGTGATATACCTGACTTCGGGCACTGTGTAAGATCACTTCCAGGTCAGGACTCCGGCAGAAGCCTAGGACCCCCGTCAAGTGCGTGGACGAGGCCTAAGGGTGCACATGCGCAGACAGTGGGGAACCTGAGGAGACTGCAAGGCTGGCGGTACAGTGATGGGGCGCCCCAGTCCCAGCAGCCCGTCGGGAGACCGGAGCATGGGTAGCGTGGGCGGACATGGCAGTAATAGCAACATTCATTCCCCTAATGCACTAGCTAAGTAGTTACCCAGCACTAACTATTATTTTTTACAAAAGAAAATCGGACGTCACTAATGCTGACTTTATATCTAAGCCGTGGATGCCGACTTCCCTTTAGCACCTCCACATGCAGTTTCTCATGATCCAAAGGACTGATGAAGGTGTTGTTGACCGAAACGTCTAATTCTTTTCTGGATATTCCACATTTAAATAAAATACTTCTGTTGTACCTATTTAATGAGTACCAAGTATCTTTTTCAAATCATTCACAGATCAGGATCCTTCTTGTGCTTTTCTTCATATCACTAATACTGTGACTAATACTTATTTTTTCAAAAGAAAAATGGATGTTACTAACCCTGCGACGTACACGCCCCTAATGCAGCAATACTGATCAGAGTGCTGTGGCCACGTGAAGAGCACAAATGCTCAGCACAGAATGCCACTCACACGAAAAAGTCACAAAAAAGTGTGAATGGCTTTGATCACATATATGTCATAAATCACAGCACAGGAGATGGCAAGAGGCATGAGATAGATCATAGGGGGATTGCACTAGCCACTAATGAATTTCCCTTTCTCAGGTAACACAGAGGGGGCACACAACTGCTCTGCAGTCTGCACGTCCTCGGCTCTGAGGAAAAGGTGGAATGCAGAGCATTGATCGTTATTTTAGATTAACCCTTTGAGCGGTGATTGGTCAGTAACTATTGTTCAGCCAATCAGCGCCATAAGAGTTAATCACCAGAGGAGATGTTGCGATCACTCTATCCAACAATCACAGCGTGTCACATTGATTATTTTTTGAAGTTTGGGTAAAATAAGCTTTTGGTGCATAGGGGTGGAACTGTAGGTAGGCCCCTCCACATATCTTTGCTGTCTGTATTTTCCTCCTATTTTAAAGTTTGTAATGACTCCATCCTTGCAGATGGATTTTCTGGCGGTCTTCAGTAAAACTGCACTAGTAGCGGTGCATGCACTGCTTTGGATCTCAAAGACCATACCCACAATCCTGTCCCTATGCACCAAAAGCTTATTTCACCTAAACTTCAAAAGCAGATCAAATGACATCCATGCTGTAGATCCCTTCACTAATTAATTTGCAAACTGCGCCATTATAGCCATGCCCCTGAATAATTAAACCTCCAGATGTTACAATTGATAGCGATCGTGGGCATTTAAAAGGTTGTCAGAGGGTGTGGTCTCCCTCTTTCACTGCTGAAAAAAATGCAGTATTACAATGGCAGGAAAATTTGCGTACTTTAGATGGACTTCTTAGACTGCAGTATAAATATAGTGATGCTGTTTCTAATCAAACAATTTTTTTGTTTGTTTTGAGGCACAACTGGAGAACGATAAACACTGTATAAAATTTCACTGCTGAAAAAAATTGAATTATTACCATTGCAGGAAAATTAACACACCTCAGATGGACTGGTCACAGTTTAGGAGCAATATGGCAATGCTATTGAGATCCAACCAAGTCTCGCTGTATGCTTTTGCTGCACAAACGCCGCATTAAAAATGGTGTATAATATTTCCCTTCTCAGAGCAATTTTCTGGATAAAGAGCAAAAAGAATATTATTAACCCTGAGAAGGGGTTTTAGTATGAGTTGCAGGCTGCAGCATAAAGGACATGAAATTCACCCTATCCTGTCCTACACGATCCCTTCAGCACAATGTCTCCCTAAGTGCTGCTAACAGCAGTATTACTATTTGTTATAATTAGCCCTAAGAAGGGCTGTTGTTATACTCGAAAGAAATGTAAGTGTGGTTAAATCCCTGGCTAATACACAGCTACAATTCTGTCTCTCTTTCACCGGCACTACTCCCTGCGCTTCCTGTGTCCAGGGTACAGTGTGATGAGCATAGAGTTACAGGTCTTTATTTGTTTTTAAATAACTCATCTACCAGTTAAGCAGATGTAAATGCTTCATGAATATTCACTGCTTTCCCCACCCATCTCTTGGTGCAGGGGAAGTAGTGAATTTTCATTTTATCCTCTGATTTCCGAGGTTACTGGGCTGAGCATCGGATCCCCGGTTTTTAGATAGACCCAATGATGCGAATCACATTATTTCCAGTAGCCAACATACAGTTTCTATTGCATTACTGTTTATGGCAAGCAATTCCCGCATGTTTATTGGCCGTCTAACAACCACAAAACATTCGAGACAGTGATTCGGCCGAGTAACGAGTGTGCCCAAATACCTTAATGCGTGATCGAGTAACGAGCAGTGCTGAGCACACTCATCAATACTAGGCCGTGTTCATCGCTGCACACCTCTTAAGCATTTCTTATACCCACATATGGATAATATCTGTACAAAGGCAGAACATGTGACACATAGACCAGTGCACATATTTTCCACAACTAGTACTGTCCACATTTATGTGCCTTTGTATGTTTAACCTCTTAACGACCGCCGATACGCAGCGGCAGTTAAGGGTACTTAAACCACAGCACTGTTAATTAACGGCGCTGTGGAAAAAGTGAATAGCGCCCCCAGAGTCAGATTTTCTTTGGGGTCTCGGTTACCAGGGGTAGCCGAGACCCCAGAGAACATGATTCGGGGTTTTTTTTACCGACCCCCGAGTTGCGATCGCCAGTAATTAACCGTTTACCGGCGGTCGCAAAAAACCCCCCACGATTTCCCATTTAATTTCTCTGTCCTCCAATGTGATCGCACATCAGAGGACAGAGAAATGGGGTCCCCGATCGCCCCCGATAGCTCCCCGATACTCACCTGTCTCCCCTGGTGCTCCTCGTGGCTCCTGATGGGCGCCACCATCTTGTTCCGGCCAAAAAATGGCGGGCACATGTGCAGTTTGCCTGCCGGTCAGCACCCGGTAGATCTTTGGGGTCTCGGCTGCCGGGGGTAGCCGAGACCCCAAAGAACATGATCGGGGTCGGTTTTTACCGACCCCTGTTTTGCGATCGCCGGTAATTAACTGTTTACCGACGACTGCAAAAAAAAGCGCAATGTGTAATTCTCTGTCCTCTGATGTGATCGCACATCAGAGGACAGAGAAATAGGGGGATTCGGGGACCCTGTTATACTTACCAGTGTCCCTGGGTCCTCCTGTGTCCTCTCCTGGCCGCCGGCTTCTTCGTCCGGTAAGAAAATGGCGGACGCATGCGCAGTGCGCCCGCCATGATCTGCTGGCCGGCAGCTAGAGGAGTTGGGGCTAAAATTAGGGTTAGGGTTGGGGCTAAAGTTAGGGTTAGGGTTGGGGCTAAATTTAGGGTTAGGGTTAGGGTTGGGGCTAAATTTAGGGTTAGGGTTGGGGTTAAATTTAGGGTTAGGGTTGGGGCTAAATTTAGGGTTAGGGTTGGGGCTAAATTTAGGGTTAGGGTTGGGGCTAAATTTAGGGTTAGGGTTAGGGTGGGGCTAAAGTTAGGGTTAGGGTTGGGGCTAAAGTTAGGGCTAGGGTTGGGGCTAATGTTAGGACTAGGGTTGCGGCTAAAGTTAGGGTTAGAGTTGGGATCGGTTAGGGTTTGGATTAGGGTTGGCATTAGGGTTACTTTTGGGATTAGGGTTAAGATTAGGGTTGGGATTAGGGTTAGGGGTGTATTGGGATTAGGGTTAGGTTTGAGGTTAGGGTTGAAATTAGGATTAGGGGTGTGTTGGATTTAGGGTTCTGATTAGGGTTATGGTTGTTTTGGGGATAGGGTTGTGATTATCGTTAGGGTTTTGATTAGGATTATGGATCGGGTTGGGATTAGGGTTAGGGGTATGTTGGTGTTAGGGTTGGAGTTAGAATTGGGGGGTTTCCACTGTTTAGGTACATCAGAGGGTCTCTAAACGCCACAGCCAATTTTGCACTCAAAAAGTCAAATGGTGCTCCCTCCCTTCTGAGCTCTGCCGTGCGCCCAAAGAGTGGTTTACCCCCACATATGGGGCATCAGCATACTCGGGATAAATTGGACAACAACTTTTGGAGTCCAATTTCTCCTGTTACCCTTGTAAAAATAAAAACTTGGGGGCTAAAAAATCTTTTTTGTGGAGAAAAAAATATTTTTTATTTTCACGACTCTGCATTATAAACTTCTGTGAAGCACTTGGGCATTCAAAGTTCTCAACACACATGTAGATAAGTTCCTTGGGGGGTCTAGTTTCCAAAATGGGGTCACTTGTGGGGGGTTTCTACTATTTAGGTACATCAGGGGCTCTTCAAATGCAACATAACGCCCGCAGACCATTCTATCAAAGTCTGCATTCCAAAACGGTGCTCCTTCCCTTCCGAGCTCTGCCATGCGCCCAAACAGTGGTCCCCCCATACATGGGGTATCAGTGTACTCAGGACAAATTGGACAACAACTTTTGGGGTCCAGTTTCTCTTGTTACCCTTGTGAAAATAAAAATTTGGGGGCTAAAAAATCTTTTTTGTGGAAAATTTTTTATTTTTTTATTTTCACGACTCTGCATTATAAACTTCGGTGAAGCACATGGGCATTCAAAGTTCTCACCACACATGTAGATAAGTTCCTTGGGGGGTCTAGTTTCCAAAATGGGGTCACTTGTGGGGGGTTTCTACTGTTTAGATACATCAGGGGCTCTGCAAATGCAACAAAACGCCCGCAGACCATTCTATCAAAGTCTGCATTCCAAAGCGGCGCTCCTTCCCTTCCGAGCTCTGCCGTGCACCCAAACAGTGGTCCCCCCACACATGGGGTATCAGTGTACTCAGGACAAATTGGACAACAACTTTTGGGGTCCAATTTCTCTTGTTACCCTTGTGAAAATAAAAACTTGGGGGCTAACAGAATCTTTTTTGTGGAAAAAAATATATTTTATTTTCATGACTCAGCATTATAAACTTCTGTGAAGCAGTTGGGGGTTCATAGTGCTCACCACACATCTAGATAAGCTCTTTGGGGGTCTAGTTTCCAAAATGGTGTCACTTGTGGGGGGTTTCTACTGTTTAGGTACATTAGGAGCTCTGCAAATGCAACATGACGCCCGCAGACCATCCCATCAAAGTCTGCATTCCAAGCAGCGCTCCTTCCTTTCCGAGCCCCGATGGGTGCCCAAACAGTGCCCCCCCCCACATATGGGGTATCAGCGTACTCAGGACAAACTGGTCAACAGATTTTGGGGTCCAATGTCTCCTGTTACCCTTGAGAAAATAAAAAATTGCAGGCTAAGAAATCATTTTTGAGGGAAAAAAAAGGATTTTTTATTTTCACAGCTCTACGTTATAAATTTCTGTGAAGCACTTGGGGGTTTAAAGTGCTCACCAAACATCTAGATATGTTCCTTAAGGGGTCTAGTTTTCAAAATGGGGTCACTTGTGGGGGGTTTCTACTGTTTAGGCACATCAGGGGCTCTCCAAACGTGACATGGTGTCCGATCTCAATTCCAGCCAATTCTACATTGAAAAAGTAAAACGGCACTCCTTCACTTCCAAGCTCTGCGGTGCGCCCAAACAGTGGTTTACCCCCACATATGGGGTATCGACATACTCAGGAGAAATTGCACAACAACTTTTGTGGTCTAATTTCTTCTGTTACCCTTGTGAAAATAAGAATTTGTGGGCAAAAATATCATTTTTGTGTAAACAAATGCGATTTTTTATTTTCACGGCTCTACTTTATAAACTTCTGTGAAGCACTTGGGGGCTCAAAGTGCTCACCACACATCTAGATAAGTTCCTTAAGGGGTCTAGTTTCCAAAATGGTGTCACTTGTGGGGGGTTTCCACTGTTTAGGCACATCAGGGGCTCTCCAAACGCCACATGGCATCCGATCTCAATTCCAGCCAATTCTGCATTAAAAAAGTCAAACGGCGCTCCTTCTCTTCCAAGCTCTGCGGTGCGCCCAAACAGTGGTTTACCCCCACATATGGGGTATCGGCGTATTCAGGAGAAATTGCACAACAAAATTTATGGTAAAATTTCTGTTTTTACACTTGTGAAAATAAAAAAAAATGGTTCTGATTTAAAATGTTTGCAAAAAAAAAGTTAAATGTTCATTTTTTCCTTCCACATTGTTTCAGTTCCTGTGAAGCACGTAAAGGGTTAATAAACTTCTTGAATGTGGTTTTGAGCACCTTGAGGGGTGCAGTTTTAGAATGGTGTCACACTTGGTTATTTTCTATTATATAGACCCCTCAAAATGACTTCAAATGTGATGTGGTCCCTAAAAATAATGGTGTTGTAAAAATGAGAAATTGCTGGTCAACTTTAAACCCTTATAACTCCCAGTCCCAGAATCAGCAGGATCTGTTAAAGCATTCCAGAGTTATAACCTCATAAAGTGACAGTGGTCAGAATTGTAAAAATTGGCTTGGTCATAAGTACCAAATTGGCTCTGTCACTAAGGGGTTAAACATCTCACTATTATGAAATAGACACGTAGCTACAGAGTGTAGCTATAACTATAAGGAAACCTTTAGTTGATTGGTCATATTCAGTTGGTCATATTTCTCATGCTCAGTATCATGAACATAATGTTTACGCAGGTTTTCAAATGTGTACCTGGAAAATCCAAAGGGATGAGAGCTGAGTAAAAAGAATTGCAACATTCTGGTCCAGTGCCCACATTGGTTGTCCTTGGCAACAGTGGCCACATTGGTATTCTTGAATGCTGTAAAAGAGCCCTGGAAATGTGCTCCTACCAGCTGGCATTCCCGGTGCCTCCTGTGATTAGTAGGCATGCAGGCTTGACATACAAGTGTTTCTCACTAAATTAGAATATCATCAAAAAGTAAATTTATTTCAGTTCTTCAATAGAAAAAGTGAAACATATATTATATAGAGTCATTACAAACAGAGTGATTATCATTCCAAGTGTTTATTTCTGTTTACGTTGATGATTATGACCAAGTATTGAGTGCATTTACTGATCATAATACATTTCAGTGAGCCAACATTTTGGATTTTAAAATCATTTTTCAAGCTGGTGTTGTAAAGTATTCTAATTTACTGAGATAATGACTTTTTGGTTTTCATTGGCTGTAAGCCATAATCATCAACATTAACAGAAATAAGCACTTGAAATAGATCATTCTATTTGTAATGACTCTATATAATATATGAGTTTCACTTTCTGTGTTGAAGAACTGAAATAAATTAACTTTTCGATGATATTCTAATTTAGTGAGAAGCACTTGTACATTTCATCACCTCATTTGCCCACCAATTATTGTTCAATTGTAAAATATTTTTTTAATGAGTTCAATGCTGCCAGCACTGTAATTAAAATGACCTTAGGTTTGACATCATTGGTATAATTATCTCCCATGGCAATGAACACATAGTCATGTTCTGTTCCAGCATCACCAGCATAGAATGTTATCGGTAAAGCTTTTCTAACACATCAGGTAAGTTGTGTGACTAATGGACTAGTGGTTAGAAACAATTGTTTTGTTTATGAGGGGAAAAAATATTTACTATCAGAATGATTCTAAGAATAGAAATTGTTTTGTAAAAAAAAGGAAAAGTAACTGGATCTTAGGTGCCCATATACAGTGCATTCAAACCACCTCCAAAGCCAATGATTTCTTTATTGGATTGGCAGACAGGCTAATGTGTACGAAGGTCACACAACTGTCAGCTGACATTGCAAAGTTGACATCAACTCGACAAATATTAACCCATTGCCAGAGCACCAGGGCAAGTGGGAAGAGACAGTCAAAGTGCCAGAATTGGTGCATCTAATAGATGCGGCTTTTCTGGGGTGGCTGCAGGCTGCTATTTTAGGCTGGCGTCTGATAATATCACCCCCGAGGAAGGAATTTAGTTCCGAAACGCGCGTCGGGGTGTGTGCGTTATCTGGACCTAGCAGACCTTAAAGGTATACATTCCCTTTCTTATTGCTATATTGGCACACCGCACCTTATACTCTTATCCGTCGTTTCCTTGTATTTGACACTCTCCCCCTTGTATCTTATAATCCTATATGTCCCTCTTCTTGCATTTGACACACTGCTTTTAAAATACTTAATTGCATTATTAATTTGGACACTGTAACACATTTTTGTGCCTCTATGTTGATCTGATTACTTCTCAGATTGATTATGATTATTTAACATGTTTTATCACTAATTTCCTCACTAACTTATTTAATGTTATATACAATTATTTTTGCTAACATACTTTATTTGTAGCTATTTTCACCAATTTTTTTCTATATATTTTATGTGTATATTTTTTCCCTATATTCAATTGTCTTTGGGTGCTGTTTTATGTGATCACACACATATATTTTAATATTTATTACATTTTTATATTGTGATCAATAATCAAAAATATATTATAATTCATCTATATTGTTTTTCCTTCTGGTCCGCTACTTTTTGCATTAGGCCCATGTATTCAATTATATATTTATATAAATATTTTTTAATATATTATTATACAACACTGTCCTGATACGTGCACATGTTTTTTATATAGTACTACTGTTTGCCACTATATGTTTAATAAAGGCAATTTTATTTGAATATGTCTTGTCCAGTATTTTATTATAGTCCACTATTTCAGGGTTTTCCTTCTTGTTCTCTTGTCTTGAGTGGTCTCCACTCCACTTTCACATAGCACTTTTTGGCAATCACTATATCGTTGTATTTTTCATTTTGTAATTTTATATTTATATGTAGGTGGGCCCATAAGTGTCTCTGTTTGTATTTATCCCAGCTGTCTGCTGTAGCTTGGCTGGTTGTCAAAAAATAGGGGGGACCTCACACCTTTTTTTAATTATTTATTTTAATAATTAAAAAATACTCCATATGGACCCCTCTATATTTGATAACCAGCCAAACGGGCTGACGGGCGTTAATGAATTTGAATGGGGTCCCGATTCAAGTTCGAGAAATCACAAAAACGGTCAACTTGGCCATCCAACAGTTACTTAATGTGTGTGGCTATCTTTGCAGAATCAAGATTTCAAAACCTTGTACAGTGATATACAATAAATCTCGGGTTGCTTTTTTTTCTGTAGGAGACGTAAACGTTGGAATGGTAGACCGTAATGGACAACTTGAGGTGGAAGTGATCCAGGCCAGGGGTCTAACTCCCAAATCAGGCGCTAAGACAATACCAGGTAAAAACTGTTTTTGCATGAAATAAAAAGACTGTATTTTGAAGGACCTTGGTAACATTTTACAGTCAAAGCTTTTAAAGAAGTTGTTCCACGGAAATATATTCATTTACTCTGTTAGATCACACAAAACATGACAGTTTTTTCAATGGGAATCAAAAATGCTCCTATATCTAGACAGTGCTGTTGCATACTTGTTATGGTGCCCCCTTAGAATGTCCTCCTAATGTGAGTTGTTTCTTAATAACGGAATGCACAATACTAGGAATCACACTGCTGCCTGTGTACAATACCATGTATGACTGAGGAACTGAGCATGTGTAATCTGTAGCAGTGGATACATTAGGTTATGTTCTGGGAGGGAAACAAAAGAACACCAGGAAGATCATTGTTTTTAATCAATTCCAAATAAAAATGTCATATGTTTTGCCCTATGCCTGATCTAATTAATATTTATTGAGGGTTAACCATTTTAAACAGGTTCTCCATATATTGAAAGAAGAAAATGACTAAATGAAACATATTTAATTAGAAAATCAGACCCATATTGTCTATAAAGGTAATCACTATAGAAATAAAATGACCACCATCTTGCAACATTAACAGAAACCTGTCCTAGAATCTTATTTCATGTACTAGTCATTTTATGGCTCACCTGCTGAGGTGGATCAGTTAGGCCATGGGTTTGGATAGACAGCTTGTATCATAGGCCTTGGTGCAAAGACACAGTGGAGTAGGGTAACCAGAATATGGAACCATTTAGCAAGATATACGGACAGGCACCTTGTTGTGACAGAGCAGAGTATGTGGACAGCACTCAGGAACAGCAGAGCCAGATTGGAAGACAAACATATTGTTGTAATAGAGCCAAGTATGTGACTCAGAAACAGCAAAGCCAAATTGGAAAATAGGCACATTTTTGTAGCAGAGCTGAGTGTCCGGACAAAAAATAAAAGTTCTCAGGAGGCACACTATAATCAACCTTGATAGCCAGCACATCCTGAACTACCTGAATACTCAGGCAGTGGGCAGTGTAAGCAACCTCGTCTTACCTCAGCACCCTTGGTATCTCAATATTAACCCCTTCACCCCCGGAGCTTTTTCCGTTTTTTCTTTTTCGTTTTTCGCTCCCCTCCTTCCCAGAGCCATAACGTTTTTATTTTTCCGTCAATATGGCCATGTGAGGGCTTATTTTTTGCGGGACGAGATGTACTTTTGAACGATATTATTGGTTCTACCATGCCATGTAACAGAAAACGGGAAAAAAATTCCAAGTGTGATGAAATTGCAAAAAAAGTGCAATCTCACACTTGTTTTTTGTTTGGCTTTTTTGCTAGGTTTACCAAATGCTAAAACTAACATTCCATTATGATTCTCCAGGTCATTACGAGTTCATAGACACCTAACATGTCTAGGTTATTTTTTATCTAAGTAATGGAAAAAAATTCCAAAGTTTGCAAAAAAAAAATTTGTGCGATTTTCCGATACCCGTAGCGTCTCCATTTTTCGTGATCTGGGGTCGGGTGAGGGCTTATTTTTTGCGTGCCAAGCTGGCATTTTTAATGATACCATTTTGGTGTAGATACGTTATTGCATTTTAATTCAATGTTGCGGCGACCAAAAAAACGTAATTTTGGCTTTTGATTTTTTTCTCGCTACGCCATTTAGCGGTCAGGTTAATCCTTTGTTTTTATTGATAGATCGGGCGATTCTGAACGCGGTGATAACAAATATGTGTAGGTTTGATTTTTTTTTAATTGTTTTATTTTGATTGGGGCGAAAGGGGGGTGTGATTTAAACTTTTATATATTTTTTTTTTTTTTTATATTTTTAAACACTTTTTTTTTTTAATTTTGGCATGCTTCAATAGCCTACATAGGAGGTTAGAAGCAGGCACAACGCGATCGGCTCTGCTACATAGAGGTGAAGTACAGATCACCTCTATGTAGTAGAAATGGTGGTGTACTTTGAGCGCCGACCACAGGGTGGCGCTCAAAGCAATCGGCCATCAACAACCATAGAGGTCTCAAGGAGACCTCTGGTTGTTATGGCAATGCACCGCTGACCCCCGATCATGTGACGGGGTCAGCGGTGCGAGCACTTACGGCCGTGCAGCTGGGAGCGCTAGTTAAATGCCGCTGTCAGCGATTCCGCTCGCGCTCATTGCGCGCACATGTCAGCTGTACAAAACAGCTGACATGTCGCGGCTTTAAGGTGGGCTCACCGCCGGAGCCCACCTTAAAGCAGGGGATCTGCCAGCTGACGTACTATTCCGTCAGCTGGCAGAAAGGGGTTAAATCTGAAAGACAGGGTGGACAGCAAAGTAAGCAGCCTCTTATTACCTCATTAACTCTGGTTTCTCTAGTATTTGATCAGAAAGACAGGGTGGACAGCAATGTAAGTGGCTTCTTCTTACCTCAGCATACCAGTACTAGATCAGAAAGATAAGGTGGACAACAGTATGAGCAGCCTCTTCTTACCTCAGCACCGTTGGTATCTTCATTATTAGATCAGAAAGAAATGATGGACAGCATTGTGAGCAGCCACTTCTTACCTCAGCATCCCAATGATGCTTTATTAGAATCAGGTGACAAAAGGGATAACCGAATGATGATGAAAAATTATATAAAAACACAATAAAAGTATACAAACAGGAGCGCACACCCAGAGAAAACAAGGACAAATGTCTTGGTAGGAAAAACAACAGGGCTAGTACAGCATCACCATAAATGGTTTAAAATGCGTAAAGCAAAAGATAACTAACCTTGTTGTATATTTATGTATTGACTATAGTTGGAAAAGTAAAGTGCAAGTGCAATAAGTGGTGGTATCATTAAGAACCACTGAAGAATGGTAATTCAGTAATCCATATAACAGTAAGTTTGTAATGTACAAGTAAATCAGACTGGACTTAGTGAAATGGTACAGAGAGAAAAGAATCAAGAATAAGTGCTCCAGCAATATGTCAGAGAACCAAAACAAATCACCTTACAGTGTAAGCCATGAGTAATGATTGTAAGGGCAGGGAAGAATCATTACTCATGGCTACTGTTATATGGACTCTATTACTGAATTACCATTCGTCAGTGGTTTTAATGATACCACCACCTATTGCACTTGCACTTTGCTTATTCTCCTATAGTCAGTATATACTTATACAATAAGGTTAGTTACCTTGCGCTTATCGTTATGTACTTTGCACCTTTATGATGATGCTGTACTAGCCCTGTTGCTCCTCCTTCCAGGACATTTGCCCATTTTTTCTCTGGGTGTGTGCTCCTTTTTTATACTTTTATTGTGTTTTTATATAATTTTTCAGCATTGTTCGGTTATTCCTTTTATCACTTGATTCTAATAAAGCATCATCCCCCTAGCCTACAAAGTCCGGCATCTTTATTTTTTATTTTGGGTCCATGCAAAGTTGATTAAAATCTTAATACAAGGACAGAAATTTCGTAGAAGTTTAGCATTCTAGTATTAAAAGCGTAGAATCATTTGAGTATCATACCCAGATTTAAAACTGAAATAAACTTAAAATAAATTACACCCATCTGCCCAAAAATACTACTTTTCTGAAACACTGGTCAAAGAAAACGCTAGCAAAATGGCTTCAACCATCCAGCTGATCACCAAATGTTTCCCTTACCTGAAGTTCAAGTGAAAAGATCTATTTTAGTGCTGGAAATAGTATTACAGGGTATAGAAAAGCAAAATAAAACTATGATGTAGCAGGTTAACACATATCTCTTAGCTCAACACAGGTCTAAATAATACAATCCAGTCTTATTTACCAGCACCCCATATCATGTAAAGATATTGCCATTTGGTATTATTACTAATACATATGACTAAATCCCTTAAAAGGGCTTTCCAGTTTTAACAAATTGGTCTCCCATTTATTTTAGCAAAATGGCCTCCCAATGATCAATTTTTGGTAAAATAACAAAATCAGATAGCACTTACCCCTTCCAGGTTGCAGAGCAGGCTCTCTGTTGCTGCTTTTGCCTATGTGGTTTGACTTTAGCTTGGTCAGGTTATGTTGGTAGCTCATATCACTGGTCTGGGCAATTACTGAGCTCAGCAACTTGTGTCGACTAAGCTGCTGAGCTCCGTGTTTGGCTACAGCTGTGATTTTGTTATTTTACATGAATTAGATAATTTGGGGACTGCTTTTTCTAAAAGTGGAAAACCCCTTTAAGACATTAGACAGTGGTGAATGGATCCCAAACAGAATATATTCTGCCTAATGTCAGAATTTGACCCCCTGTATGTAATTCTGCACACTTAGTTTCTGAGTGTCATGTTTGCTATCTCATGGATACACTTTGTATTTCCTGTTTAGAATCAGAACATGGAAGCACAGTAGAGTAATACAGAATTCCATGGACATGAGCATATACAGTCACTTACTGTCACTAGTAGTTTGTGTCCATTTTTGTTCTCATATTTCATTACTGACCCATACTCAGATTGTATACTCCTTTTTCACTTTGATTTCCATCTTATATACACAGCCCCATACATCAAGGTCTATCTGATAGAGAATGGTGCATGTTTGTCTAAGAAGAAGACCAGAACTGCTAAGAAAACCTGGGACCCAGTATATCAGCAAGTTCTCCAATTTGATGAAGGACCTCAGGGGAAGGTACTTCAGGTAAGGTGTTGTCCTCTTGAAACATTATGCTGGATCATTGGCTAGAATAACAATGTAGCAAGGCTTGTTAAAGGTCAGAACATTGGCTTATAGGGTAACTACCTCCAATAGGTGGCACTAGAAAGAATGTATATTTTCCCTCTGGGAAACAGCTGATTTGCATGTTTTTCCTCCTTACTCCTGTAAACGTAATTGGTCTACTTAATGAGAGCCAGTACCCTAAATATCTGGTTTATCCATGACCTTTTATACCAATGTACTTTGCTAAACAGAGAAAACATATAGTGGCAATCATACCAGAGTAAAATTGATGTAACACCAACAAGAAGTTATGGAAATAACAGGATTGATAGTCATGTTAGTGATATGCAAACAATGAAAAAATGAAAACCTTTTTTTAAAAATACATCTCTATGTATGTGGCAGAATGTCCTGCCACACTGAATGCATTTGGGCTCACAAATCATCAAAATCTGCTGCTGGCAGCTTTCTTTACAATTTCCAACCTATGACGTCTCAGATGTAGATAAATCTGGAAACACTGCAGGCCATAGTACCATGTTTAAATCATGCAGGCTGCTCACAGTAATACGAGTGACATGCAGCCCTGAATTCTCATGTGAAAATCGGCTCCTGGAATACTTTGGAGAAATGGTCATACAAATGGTTCCACAACCAAATCAATGTATCACCGAGCTGCCAGTGTACCTGCAGTGAAGTCCAGATGGATCCAGCTACCATACCTTATAACACACCATAGTAATCCTGGGAGTAGGATCAGTGTGACGTTCCCATGTGATGGTCTCATCATGGTCTTGCCCAAATTGTCTCCAGACCAATCAATGGCTATCACTTTGCCTATGATCTCGTCCAAGAGAAAATTGGAACTCATTGCTGAAGAGGATAGACCTCATTCCAGCCTCCATTGCTGCCTTGCCCTGCACAATGATAGCATTTAAGAGCATTGATATGAGGGTACTGGAACACCTGCAGCTTGATGTCTGACTTGTAGTCCAGTTCTGTGCAAACTCCTTGTTAGGGCTGGCGGAACGCACCAAATATATATATGTTATTAAAGGTGCGCTTGCAGCCCAGGGTCCACCGTGCAGGAGAGGAACCTGCTGCTAGCAATTGGCGGCACTATATGGCGGTATAAGCGAACTCTGTTACTTCACAGAGTCACCTAGATAGGAAAACGCTGTGCCCTGTTAACCTCACAGAGGATCACAGCTAGCTAACAGAGCAGAAAGCAATTGACGTACAAGCCATTTTTCAACACAACACCAGGCCACATGTTCTTGCTACTGTGAGTAACCTGCGTGGTTTAAATGTGTTGCTATAGCCTACAACATTTTAGAACTTGTCTCCCATTAAGCATATCTGTGATGTCATTGTTCGGCACCAGATCTTGACGATTTGCATACCTAAGTTCACTCAATGTTCCAAAAGATTCCTTAAGTAATGTTATTAAAATTTGCCAAGACATGTAAGTGTGTGTATTTCTGTGTGTGGCGCTCATTCTCAATACTAAATAAATCAAGCTGTTTTAAAAAATGTATTTCCATTTTTTCATCATTTTTTACCTCGAGGAATGTCAAGAATGGACTTTAGGTTTCAACATGATGGATTCCTCTGTTCTCAGAAACATCAAGATGCCACCAGAAGTGCCTGTCAGCAGCTTGCTACCCTCCCACCATTCAGACGTCATGCATGCTTGTCCTGAGCCAAGCATTCATGTATACAAGGGGGTTGGGATAGATAGCTGCCAGCCACAAGTTATGTAACATATATTGTTCTTGTGCCAGTACTTAAAGTGGCCCCTCATCCCTGATATTAAATGTCACGATACATTGCTAGTGTATAGCCACATACCTAATGTCCACCATTCTGCTGCCATTGATTATGTAGATCAGTGACTTGTTTCCTTGTGTTCCAAAATGGCCAACACAGAAGCATGGGAAGCATTTTGGAAAGGCTTAACCATGCCTCCCCTGCCTTTCCTCGGGTGCAGGATGGGCCAGCAGGATGATGATGTGTTGGATCTATTACATGGCAGAGAAAAGGCAGGGGATGTAAAGTTCAGCCTTTCCATAGTTCTCCCAGTGTCTTTGCAGTGGCCATTTGACGAAAAGGTGAAAAGAGGGTCAATCTGACAAAGGGAGGCAGCAGCAACAGGATGGAGGGCACCAATCATGACCTAGAAATGTAGCGTCACATTTCGGTTGGTGGGTCACTTTAATAGTCTGAGCCAGGTGTATATGCACCGTCCACTGTTTTAATATCTGCTGTACAACAACTTTTTTTTTTTGGCTGCTTAGGATAAAAAGTTAAATGCATTACCAGCTCAATCTTGCTGATGTCAACTACCAAATGACAATATCTCCTTGGGCATGAATACATTTGTCACTACTTTAGCATTCATACTTCTGAGCTAAATAGCTAAGTACGAGCCGTTTATATTTTATGCAATGTCACCACTCTTTACATGTGACCAATAGTTCTGCTAATAATACTCTTAAATGCTGATCATTTGTGTACCTTCTGTAGGTAATTGTATGGGGAGACTATGGCAGAATGGACCACAAATGCTTTATGGGAATGGCACAGATCCTACTTGAAGAGCTTGATCTAAGTTCCTGTGTCACCGGCTGGTATAAACTATTTCCCACTTCATCACTGGCAGACTCCAGCATTGCTCCTCTCACCCGACAACTGTCACAGTCCTCACTGGAGAGCTCCACCAGTCCATCCTGCACCTAACCTGCCGAGGAAGAAGTGTTTGTTCTAATTGTCCCTCCTTTTCCTAAAGCCAAACCAATCACCTTCCTATTTATAGCACCAGACCCTACACCATAGACTGGTTATTCGAGGCTCTGGAAAAGGAGGGATACAACTATGGCTGAGGACCCTGTGCAACTGACCAATATAAAGCTGCCAATTAAATGCTACTGCAAAAAAAATATATATATATATAAAAGTTATCTATATTATAATGAAACACATAGTGACTGTTATATTTACTACACTTCACTATACAGGGGAACAAAACAAGGAAACTAAATGCAGAATCAAATCGGCAAACACAGCCTTTTATTGCCCTTGCCACCATGGAAGGCCGGTTAGGGTGACAATAACATTTACCCTTCTGGAGTAAGTGTACGCTAATGCTCCAGCGCTGCGGTATGTTATACAGCAAAGCACATACACACTAGACAGCACATAGATCTCAAGCTATAGTAAACACTCAGAATTGTATGAGCCCTTTGCATTGCAGATATTAAACTGCTCCTTTCTCTAAAAAGCAGTTCCCCAACGTACCAAGCTGACAATAAAGATCTCTCCATCTCCCTCTACCTACACTCCTCAGGCAGCAAAAGAGCTGGAAAGTATAAGGTTGGCAACTGTGATATCATGTATATTTCATACAAAGCTATATACACTCATACATATGAATGCATTGACATCTCTCTATACTGCAAATGATATTTTTTCAGGTAAACTATTTTTTTTCTACATTTTTGCGTTTAAAATGGAATGTAGCATTTTTATTGTGCATTTCTGAGGATTTAGAAAAAGAATTGCAAAAGGTGACTTGCCACTTTTTGTTTACATGGTCTTTTTGCCGCACATATAAGCAATCTTTTTTATATATATAAATATATATATATATATATACATAGTACTGCATGTAGCTTTTTGTGTTATAACACAATTCATCCAACGCATTCATTTTCTTTTAAGTGCTTTAAACTTTTTTGCGCTGCACTGAACTCTTAGAACCCTTTAGTGCCAGGAAGACCTGTGATCCTTTACTACTACAAAGATGATGTTCCTTGCAGTCAAGCTTGGATGGTCTAGGAGAATTATATCATGTGACAGTAAGATTGGGAGGAGATTGCTAGGATTCATAGTCTGATATAAGCAGGACATATCCATGGCATTATCTGTTTCCAATAGATATCAGCCTTGTCTGCATTTATCGGTTATGTGCAGAATTACTGTATCCCATATGCTACTAAACCTTCACTTTCATCCACGGACAGTCTCTGTAAAAAAAAAAAAAAGAAAGATACAAGAAAGAAAGCATCATGGATATCGGAATTGAAAAGCATATATGTAGCATGTGATCTCATGTAGCAATTGATATTGTTTCTTAAAGGATGTCTACTATAACAACTCAGGGCTAAAAAAAAGACACGGGTCTTCAATGGAACTGTGAAGTTTCTAAAACTTGACCAAACCCGTTTATTACAATTCCAAGAGAAAGTCTGCAGCATATTTTTTCACCAGGAGGATGAAAAAGTCCCACATATTCCTTGAAGCAAAGCAATACATGGACTGATAAGGGTACAAAAGGAGCGGTTGCGATTTAGATACCATCAAGGGTGGACAAATCATGGATGTAACCTGTGCAGCTGCACAGGGGCCCAAGAGGTAAGGGGCCCACGTCTACCTCCAAAGCAGGTGGAATTGTGCTTTTTGGTGAGTTAAGTTTTTGGACTGCAAAGGGCCCTCTTCTGTCTGTGTCCACCACTGGATACCAGAACACTGTAAGTATCTCTTGACATGCAAGTGGCAGGTATAGAATTATATTCCTATAGTTTATCGAGAAAAAATGTTGTATTCACAATCCAAACCACTAAGATGTAGACAGAATCTTAAGGCATCAATATGTAACTTTAAAAATTCAATGTATTCTTTTTAGAGGCAGCTACAACAAACAACATATTCTGATTATTATTTTACATTGTATCTATAGTTAAAGGAATTATCCGGCCCTTTGATTGTTTCTTCGTATGGAGCTAAGAAGTTACTGGCAGGTAGTTGCCTCTTATGCCCGGTGATGATCTTTTACAGCTCAGGTGGCAATTCTCTTGATTCTTTTGACCTCAACAGAGCAGCTCTTTCTCTTCTGGCCTACTCTATTGATGTCATGCTGTTTGGCAGCCGACTCCTTGCAGTTAAGCAGTAGAGAGCCGGCTATCAATCAGCATGACATCGGCAGTGACGCATAGTTAACAGCGCAGAATGGAAGAGAAGAAGCTGCTCTGATGACATGACTTCAACAAAGGCAAAGTCCGTGACAGCTCTGAGCTGGCACAGATGTCGCCAGGAAGAACAAGCAGATAGTTGGCAACTACCTGCTGGTAAGTTCTTAAGGTACCTTCACACGAAGCGACGCTGCAGCGATAGCGACAACGATGCCGATCGCTGCAGCGTCGCTGTTTGATCGCTGGAGAGCTGTCACACAGACAGCTCTCCAGCGACCAACGATGCCGAGGTCCCCGGGTAACCAGGGTAAACATCGGGTTGCTAAGCGCAGGGCCGCGCTTAGTAACCCGATGTTTACCCTGGTTACCAGCGTAAAAGTAAAAAAAACAAACACTACATGCTCACCTGCGCGTCCCCCAGCGTCCGCTTCCTGACACTGACTGAGCTCCCGGCCCTAACAGCACAGCGGTGACGTCACCGCTGTGCTTTCACTTTCACTTTAGGGCCGGTGCTCAGTAAGTGTCAGGAAGCAGACGCTGGGGGACGCGCAGGTGAGTATGTACTGTTTGTTTTTTTTACTTTTACGCTGGTAACCAGGGTAAACATCGGGTTACTAAGCGCGGCCCTGCGCTTGGTAACCCGATGTTTACCCTGGTTACCAGTGTAAAATATCGCTGGTATCGTTGCTTTTGCTTTCAAACACAACGATACACGGCGATCGGACGACCAAATAAAGTTCTGGACTTTATTCAGCGACCAGCGACATCACAGCAGGATCCTGATCGCTGCTGCGTGTGAAACGAAACGATATCGCTAGCGAGGACGCTGCAACGTCACGGATCGCTAGCGATATCGTTACAAAGTCGTTTCGTGTGAAGGTACCTTTAGTCCCATGCAAGAAAGTAAGCAACTCCAGGGCAACACCTTAAAGACTTTAAAGCTTTAGCTGTCTTTTGTAAACGACCTAACTCACAAGGTCTTTGAATAATCTATTATCATAATTTGTAATTATGGTCTCTGACTCCAGGAAAGCAGTGTTATGTGCCAAATCTAGGCAGAAATATTAATTTACAGAATTGAAAGAGTGTAATTTGTTTTATTTAACTGCCAAAGACAACAGTGAAACTTGCGATAGACACAATGATAATATAACCAATATGATCTGAAAATGATCACGGGTTCTGACTAGCCTAATGATTGCACTAGTTGGATGCCTTTTGGATTTTTTCCGACATTAAAAGAATTTCGAGTCTTTGTAATTTTTAGCATAATTAAACGCTAAGGATAATTGTAAGAGGGGATCTTAAGATTCAAGAGAGCAGCAAGTAAACATTTTTACCATACATTACATGAAAGCTGTCTATAAATGAAGATGTTCTTCCATCTACTGGTAAAATCTTATAGAGCAGTCATTTTTCACATATATATCTGCCTATTTTGGGCCCAGATAGACTAATGGTTGCTCTTAATCAGTGCATGATAGCCTCTGTATGAGCATGCAAACAAAGAAAGCTGTTAATCATTTGTTAGGACCGCCCACTGGACTCCTAACTCTGCAATATGCAGATATATAAAATACAAGTATACTGAATCTTTACCCACAAACTTAAATATGAATTTACAAAGCTCTTCCTGCTAGATGTTCCCTGTGGTCCAGAACTTCCTGTTAATGTGAAAGGTTCCCTTTTAAAGATGTTATATTATTTCCCTGTGTGTACTAACCATGAATACACCTGATAAGAAGCTGGTGCTTTTCCAGATGCAGTGTTCAGTGTGAATGTATTCAGAAAGTCAGCAGCCATTGTTTATATGCAGTAGTCACTGAAAATTAAAGAAAAATGGCAGAAAATGGAAATCAGGCCACTGTGAGTAATAAAAGTAAGACTATGTTTAAAGGGAACCCATCAGTAGATGCATGATGCCCAAACTACTGCCAGCATGAATCTAAGCCAGACTGCGCTGTTCCAGTTAATTAACAGGTCTTTCCCTATATATACACTGTTAATCAATTGGTGCGGAGTGTGAAGAGACTGGCCCGGACTAGTCAGATCTCTCCCGGTAATACCCCGCCGGCATTTCAAAATGAAAAATACTGTTTCAGAGTACAACATACTTGGCTACAATCATGCATCTGGGTTTTGATTCGTGATGCCTAAGGTTCGCGCAGCCTGATTCTAACAAAAGGTTCACTTTAATAACAATCAAATGATAATTGATTATCCTTGTTAAAAAATATTGGAAAGTTGTAATATCTGTGTGGTCTTGCTTACTTATGACAATGGTAATGAATAGGTATTTAAATCTTTATTTGATTGGTGGCCAATTTTAGTCCAGTTCTTCCTCTTGTCTAATGCAAATGCTTTAGCGCAGCCAATCTTTGCATGAAAAAGCCCCTGTATTGATAATATGTGCTGGTATTGTCAGGATTCATCGGTGTCCCGTTTTGTCAGTGAGTTTCACTTATTAACAAAGCACCAAAAACTGCAGTAACACGTATCAATTTGTAATTCAGGTTCTATGTAATGGTATGTGCACATGTATTTATGTATGTACACTGTTTAAGGCATTACTGATCTTATTAAAACACAATACCACTACACCTACTTAATTGACATTATACATTTTTGCCAAATTTATGCTTCTTGCCCCTTTTACAGTATCTTTATTGTATTTAACTTAACTTCATAAATGGTTAATGGCCATGCAATTACATGGAACTAAGGGGTTTTAAATACAATATAAATAATTTTTAATCAAAATACATATAAAGGACTAAATCTTTAAAAACAGCCAATAAAAGAACAAAAATGCTAATAAAATTCCCAGGGCCACCTCCCTAATAAGTGCCCTGTCCAGGTAACCATTAAACCACATCAATACAAAAACTTGTAGCCTAGGCTCTCCAAAGATATTTAGGTATGAAGATGACAAAGAAGAGTGTACAAGTATACCCAAGGCAAAATAGTAACAACATATGAATAAAAGAATGAGTCTCCAGGCATGAAGGAAAGAGGCACGTCATCTGACATGTTTCATCACCTGTAGAAGCTTCCTCAGATGTGACCCTCCTGAGGACTTGCATTTCAGCTATACATATTTAGCTTGTTATAAAGTTTTAATGGAACGTGCTTGATTGTGGCTCAAATTAAGGTAATGGGGGGCTCCCAGATATCCAACATTTTGTGATTATGGTTCATTTTGGGGAAAAAACCCCGAGCAATGATAATGTTTGGATTGCTGAAGAAACACAGATTCCAAGGTTGCAGATCTTATCTCTCACCACCCTTTCACTCTCCCCAATAAGCCATGCATTATAATTCATCCCCCACTCTTCTAAACTCACATATACAGGATAACACAGCAGACATGGACTTTCAGAGTAGGCACCATTTTCAAGCTTACTGTGGGTGAGTCAAAGCGAGTTCAGAGATATCAACCGATCCTTATAATTTGTGCCTTTACAGTAGTTCTCAAGACTGATTTTAGTTGATCACGGAAAGCTCTATCTGCTACAAAAAAGACACCCAACTCTGCTACACATTCATGCTTCAGGATTGTTCCACGGGAAGGCAAGAAGTGTAAGATTAGGTGGAAAAGTAGATGAAAAATAAAGATTACTTCATATTAATTGGGTCCATGATGGTTGACTAGTAAAGTCATGAATTGACTGTGCTAAAATATTAGGTAATTTATATAATTGTTGGAAGAGTAGATGCGTTAAGAACAAGCTTATGACTTTTCATGCTATATACCTCAGTACAGATTGAAAATAGCAATTCGTAAAAATAGGCTGCTATTAGTATTAGTACGTACCTACATATAACTCATGTTATAGAAATACTGCAAGTAAATGTAATTTGATAGTTCATATTGTTTGTTTGATAGACAGAAAGACATCAATTCTAATTACATTAGAAAATCAAAAGATAAATCTATAGCATTTGCTTGTAGCTCTATTCTGTTGACATTCTGACCCTCCCATTTCTCTCAAAAATAAGACTTCTTAAAAAAATAAATAAAAAAAATTACACAAATTCTTATTAAAAAGGGCAACCAATGCCACACTCTAATGAGAAAGCGACTCACTATCTTACTTGCTTCTAGTCACTTTATTTGGGGCATGAAGTGTTTTGTGCCTCAGGTCTTGTAACATCAATCCCTAATGTTGTTTATTGGAACAAGAGACAAGATTTGTTTTATTTTAGCCCCATTAGGTATTCCCTTTTAATTTGCCTATTTGAGTCTAAAATGATTGGGGACAGATTAGGTTTTAGGCATATTTAGGTTGGCGCAGCATAGAGGCCTTAGATGACCTTGTGAAGCATCAAGACCCACTGATCTTATTGTCATTTGCAGCCTGTTGTAGCGTGACCACCTCCAGTAACATTAAGGCATTACAGGTGCATCTGTGAAGGTCAGCCATTTTAACAGCAGGAGCCAAGCTGAGTTTTACAAGCACATATTGTTTTAGATCCTCATTAGGGCTTCCATACAAACTTCATAACTACTGCTTTGCAATTAAATTCAGTTCAGGGAATAGAAAAAGTAACAAAGACCATCACTTATCACAGGTGCCTAATGGAATCTCTGTTATTCAGCAAAAAAAAGGCTAGTTAAACAGCATGGGTTTTTTTTCACCTTGTCAGCAAAAAATATAGAAGCAGCATGAAAACTTGGAGGGGGTAGGTGCGACAGAGGAATGTGAGCCTTCTAAGATCAAGCATAATTTACTATAACAGGTAGCAACCTCAACAAATCATAGTATTACTGTAAAAAGTTTGCTTCCTTCCATATAATAGACAAGATCAGTTTTCCAAATACAAAATTGTTTGAAATATATACATTTACTCCAGCTGTCTATTATAGAAACTTTCATTCCAAGACCTAGAATTACCAGTAAATCTAAGTCCCTAGATTATTTAATTGCGTGAAACCTTAAAGGAGATGCCAGCCCTGATCTTAGCCTGGTGATCAACTGATCGCTGTGAGTATAGCTTCAGAAACCTCTGAAGACCCTGGAAGGCGATACACGGGGACACCAGGTCCTACCAGAGCAATGCCCATTTTTTTTGCACTGGCGTTTGCTCTTAGATCTGGTTGCAAGTGGAGGATCTTCCTATACAATTTATGTTTGCCCGTGAAATTAGACCAACACATTAATTTTACATTTAGCCGTTTCGCGGTCTCCATCACAAGTAATAGATGAAAAATATTAATTTCTATGCTCATAGAAGTTATCACTCAGCTACATCTATACCCTGGGTGGCATTTACATTAACCCTGCAACATACGTTTTATAACAATGCAAATTTAAAATGATGCACAGAATATGCAAAGCTGCATGAGAACTATTGTGGACTACCATGGCTGAAGTTAATGGTCTTCACATGCCATCTGTTACCCTTGTAGGTCATCTGGGCAACTTAGAGCTGGGCAGAATAATAAGACTTTATTCGTGATGCCAATTTAGGGATTATACTTCTACTCTCTATAACCGGACAGAAACATTTAGTTTCATTGATGAGAGTACAGACATGCCCTGCATTACCAGAGACACCCTGCTGCCTTATGAAATTGACCATGTATAAACTATTGATATGTAAGAAAATCAGCTTTAAAAAACATGTTATTGCTGCCAGACACCCTAGTGACATTAGTGCAGCAGGTTGGGGGGTAAGACTATGATATGATAGAAAGATTATTTTCATACAACGCACCAGCACTAGTTAACAAAAGCAGTATATAGGGCAAGATGAACAAAAACATAACCTTAGACAGCACAAGCAGTCTTGGCTGCCAGACAGACCGAAAATGGTCTCACCCACTTCATAGACCAGCGCCTTAATAGCAAGAATAGCCGCAAAGCAGCAAGAATCGGGTTAGCTGACTGATCCTGTCAATGAGGACACATGACAATCCTGGTATCAAATACAGAATAGAGAAATGTTCACATAGCTCTGGCTAAAACAGACTGCCTCTTCTTCGTACAGATGTGCCCTCCTTTCTGGCTCACTGTTGAATGTTTGTAACGCTTTAATGCTCTGAATGTGGTGTCACACCGTTTGATACCTGCTTATATTTGTAAAGCTTTGTGTATGGCAAAAATAAAAATAAATATAGAAAAAGAATACAAATATTATATAAATATATATTCAAAGTAAAGGCCAAGTATGTGATGGATAATGTTTGTAATACAGCAAATGAGAAATCAGATGTTTATGATATAAAAGGAAACCTGCATTTTCTACCTGTGCTCTGTAATGTTTTATAGACGTGGTCTTTACTGTCAAATCCTAGTATTTTTGTGGTTTTCATGCAGCAGGACTGATGACTATTAAAAAAAAAATTGCACGATTCTTCCTTTTGTAAAATATTCTTAGAGATTTTTGAAAAAGGAGATAAAATGTGAGCACTCTTGGATGGTAAGCTTGTAACGCATGTATTCTGGCAACCAGAGATTAATAAATTCAATTAAAAATATTATGGTACCCTGTTTCTTTTTTTATACTTCTAGTTAAAGGGGTTGTACCACAAAGAAAACACATTTTAATCAATGTATCTTGGAATAAAAATAAGTTTCACCACTGGATGTGTTAAAAATAATGTTCCTTTGCTGAGATAATCTTATAAAAGTGCTCCTGTGGTGTACTGCGTAATGTCTGTGTGACCATACAAGCATGATCTGAACATACCATATCTCATGGCCAGGAGAGGAAGCAAAAGACTATCCACACGGGACATGGGATCACAGCTGATTCTTTCTTCAAAATAAAACATTTACCTACTTGTTTTATCACAGGAGTGAGTTTGTTTCTGCCACTTTTTTAGCCTTGTTAATGCTTCATAAATGAAGTAAGTGACATATGAGCTCAATAGCAGCTACTAGCTAACTGACCTGATTTATGATGAGTTAAGGAACTGGAGACATGGCAGAAACACTCCTGTGTTACTGAAGACAGGTCAATCTTTTACCTCTACTGATTAAAATGTACTTTGTTTGTAAAATAACCCTTTTAAGTACAATTTTGAGAATACGCCTAATGCAAATTCCACACAAATGTAAAGTCCATTCCCAACTGTGGTTCTAATGACCCGAACTAACAGCTTAAGGGTATGTTTCCACGGTCCAGATTGGCAGCGCTTTGGATGCAGCTCCGTCCAAAGCGCTGCCGGCTTTTGTACGCGCGGTGATTCCGCATGTGTTCATTGAACCATGCAGAATCACTGCTTCCTATACATACAGTAGGACAGTGATATTTATCTTGCAGAGACTGAGGGTCTCTGCAAAATAAATAGACATGCTGCGGTCTAGAAAGACGCGCCGCATGTCCAGTAACGCAGGGAAGCCGGAGGCGTCTCTGCACACAAAGTGGAGATGGGATTTCATAAAATCTCATCCACTATGCTGTAACATCTGGCATCTGCGGATTGGACGCTGCGGCTCTACGCAGCGTCCAATCCGCAGCAAATACCGTGGAAACATACCCTTATAAGTGCCTATGATACTGTTAATTTGGGTCATTAGACCTGTGGATGGGTTGGAACTTGCAGCCGCAATATCGGTGCAGAAATTAAAGAATAATAAATATGGTAAAGTTATATGGAAAAGAAGAAATAAAATAACACAAACATAATTGCAACAATGGAAAGGCACAAGTACCGTATATACTCGAGTATAAGCCGAGATTTTCAGCCCAAATTTTTGGGCTGAAAGTGCCCTCTCGGCTTATACTCGAGTCATGATCGGTGGTGGGGTCGGCGGGTGAGCACTGTCATATACTCACCTAGTCCCGGCGTTCCTAGCGCTCCCCCTGCCTGTCACACTGTCTTCGGTGCCGCAGCCTCTTCCCCTGAGCGGTCACGTGGGACCGCTCATTAGAGAAATGAATAGGCGGCTCCACCTCCCATAGGGGCGGAGCCGCATATTCATTTCTCTAATGAAGCGGTGCCGGTGACCGCTGATAGAGAAAGAGGCTGCGGCACCGAAGACAGGCAGGGGGAAGGAGCGGGACGCCGGGAGCAGGTAAGTATGTCATATTCACCTGTCCTCGTTCCACACGCCGGGTGTCGCGCCATCTTCCCGGCGTCTCTCCGCACTGACTGTTCAGGCAGAGGGCGCGATGACGCATATAGTGTGCGCGCCGCCCTCTGCCTGATCAGTCAGTGCGGAGAGACGCCGGGAAGATGGCGCCGAGGAGCTGCAAGCAAGACAGGTGAGTATGTGTTTTGTTTTTTTTATTGCAGCAGCAGCACAGCTATGGGGCAATAATGGACGGTGCAGAGCACTGTATGGCACAGCTATGGGGCAATAATGGTGCAGAGCACTATATGGCACAGCTATGGGGCAACGGTGCAGAGCACTATATGGCACAGCTATGGGGCAATAATGGTGCAGAGCACTATATGGCACAGCTATGGGGCAACAGTGCAGAGCACTATATGGCACAGCTATGGGGCAACGGTGCAGAGCACTATATGGCACAGCTATGGGGCAATAATGGTGCAGAGCACTATATGGCACAGCTATGGGGCAATAATGGTGCAGAGCACTATATGGCTCAGCTATGGGGCAATAATGGACGATGTAGAGCACTATATGGCAGAGCTATGGGGCAATGGTGCAGAGCACTATATGGCACAGCTATGGGGCAACGGTGCAGAGCACTATATGGCACAGCTATGGGGCAATAATGGTGCAGAGCACTATATGGCACAGCTATGGGGCAATAATGGACGGTGCAGAGCACTATATGGCACAGCTATGGGGCAATAATGGTGCAGAGCACTATATGGCACAGCTATGGGGCAATAATGGACGGTGCAGAGCACTATATGGCACAGCTATGGGGCAACGGTGCAGAGCACTATATGGCACAGCTATGGGGCAACGGTGCAGAGCACTATATGGCACAGCTATGGCACAGCTATGGGGCAATGGTGCAGAGCATTATATGGCACAGCTATGGGGCAATGGTGCAGAGCACTATATGGCACAGCTATGGGGCAATGGTGCAGAGCACTATATGGCACAGCTATGGGGCAATGGTGCAGAGCACTATATGGCACAGCTATGGGGCAACGGTGCAGAGCACTATATATATGGCACAGCTATGGGGCAATAATGGTGCAGAGCACTATATGGCACAGCTATGGGGCAATAATGGACGGTGCAGAGCACTATATGGCACAGCTATGGGGCAATAATGGACGGTGCAGAGCACTATATGGCACAGCTATGGGGCAATGGTGCAGAGCACTATATGGCACAGCTATGGGGCAATGGTGCAAAGCACTATATGGCACAGCTATGGGGCAATGGTGCAGAGCACTATATGGCACAGCTATGGGGCAATAATGGACGGTGCAGAGCACTATATGGCACAGCTATGGGGCAATGGTGCAGAGCACTATATGGCACAGCTATGGGGCAATGGTGCAGAGCACTATATGGCACAGCTATGGGGCAACGGCGGTGCAGAGCATTATATATATGGCACAGCTATGGGGCAACGGTGCAGAGCATTATATATGGCACAGCTTTATGTGGAGCATCTATGGGGCAACGGTGCAGAGCATTGTATATATGGCACAGCTTTATGTGGAGTATCTATGGGGCAATGGTGCAGAGCATTGTATATATGGCACAGCTTTATGTGGAGCATCTATGGGGCCATAATGAACGGTATGGAGTATCTATTTTTAATTTTGAAATTCACCGGTACCTGCTGCATTTTCCACCCTAGGCTTATACTCGAGTCAATAAGTTTTCCCAGTTTTTTGTGGCAAAATTAGGGGGGTCGGCTTATACTCGGGTCGGCTTATACTCGAGTATATACGGTAACTCCATCTCCTATAGGATCTACTTTTGCTGCTAGTTCTTTTCACACTGGATCACTTTATTAAAAATTCGGAATGATCTTTTTTGGAGGCAATCTTTTATAATCCTTTTTATCCCCTTGGTGACTGGGCCAAATTTTTGAAATCTGACCAGTGTCACTTTATGTGGTAATAACTCTGGAATTCTTCAAAAAATCTGAGTGATTTTGAGACTGTTTTTTTCGAGGCACATTAAAATTTATGATAATGGTAAATTTATGTCAATATGTTTTGTGTTTATCTATAAAAGTTATCAAAAACTACACAAAAATGTAAAAAAAAGTGCAATTTTCAAACTTTGAATGATGATCCCTTTAATCTAGATAGTCATACCATAGAAAAACATTATTAAATAACATTTCCCACATGTCTGCTTTACATCAGCACCATTTGTAAAATGTTATTTTATTTTGTTTGCATTTTATGAGGTTTAATAATGTAGCTGTCATTTTCCATTTTTTCAAGGAAATGTGCAAAATTTATTTTTTTAGGGACCTATTCAGCTTTTAAGTGACTTTGAGGGTCCTATATATTGGAAGACTCCCCAAAATGATACCATTTTAAAAACAGCACCCCCTGATATACTGAAAACTGCTGTCAGGTAGTTTATTAACCCTTCAGGTGATTTTACAAATTAATGTAAATTGGCATGACAGAAATGAAAAAATTTATTTTTACCACCAAAATGTCGCTAACTTCTGAACAGGTCGCTTTATCCGGAAGGCTCTAAGGCCGCTATTTGGCCATGAATTGCAATGGCAAACATCAGGACAACACAATCATGATTTCTGGGTGCTGATGGGCTTAAATAGGAAGCCCCCACACTCTTTTAACCATTTATATGGTGTAATCACTTTTCACAGCAGCATCTAAGGGGTTAAACAGATATGGATGGTGCCAACCCTGATTGCGGCTAATGCAAGTCGTCAGCTATAGTGTACAGCCAACAGCTGCTGGATTGTCACCTGTATGGGGATGATATTCTCTTATATCTCAGGTCAGTAAAAAGACGTATTGGCGGTCACTAAGGGGTTAAAAATGATTTGAAATTATCTCAATAGGTCAAATAAGTATTAGTCTTCTTACGGGATATAAACTAGCATGCAAATCTACCTTAACAAACCACAGACACCTGATGGAAAAGATCAGAAGTGACAAGAAGCCGTATATATTTGTCTTTTGACACATAAATATAAAAAAAAGAAAATAGATAATGGGCAAATAAGAAATATATACCAGCGCTGAAACTTGATCTTAGTGCGTAAAGCTGCATATACTGATGCCCTGTCTGCCCACATGCGTAATGACTATAAAAGAAAAAGAAAGATATGCACTAAATGCACCTAGTGATCTATTGGTAGGAGATATAGGAGTAAAGTGATGGATAACAAATGATAGTTAAATGGACGCCTACCTGTGGATATGAATCGTCCCAATATAGGTGGTGTTAATAGTGTCCATTGGTAGATAGCGATCCGTTCAGTGTGATCAATGTTAAATGCAGTAGATCTACCACACTGGATCTGTGCTGTGCTGAAATACAGTGTTAGCGGCGTTCCGGACTGTCACGTTTGCTGCAATACTTTGAAAAAACTACCACCCTGCGAATATGTGACTTCACTGGCTAAGGGCTCTCTTCAAGATAAAAAGGCTACGCCTTTCAGAGATATCGTCCTCCCTTCATCAGGGTTTACACTCCATGGCGGATGGCAGTTCTTTTATAGGTATGTATTCAAACACGTTGGTCCAAATAATAATGGATTATTTCTAAATTTAAAAGGCGAACAATTCTATTTCCCCATTGAGACCTGCCGGCATTAATGCATTTGTGTGAATATCCTTCTGCTTTCTGCCTTTGACATTTGATGTATATATATCCACCCCTCCAATGTTTTTTTTTACGTTTTCTATACCCCATAAGGAATTTCCCTTAAATTTTCCATTATGTGCTACTTTGTAATGATATGATAATGGATGTTCTGTAAACGGTCGTTTAATGTTATATTCATGCTCTTTTAGTCTGACTCCTAGTTCTCGTTTCGCTCTGCCTACTGTGGTAGAACAGTTCACTAGGCTGCTTAATGACGTAGTCACAGGAATGCATCTCAATTAAATTTTCAACTGGTTTATTAAAAACAGGCTTTATAAACCAGTCCAAACAACATAAATAGACATATTCACTCTTCTTGACATAGACAAACCAGCACTCATTATACTCCTTATAACTGGGGTTCGCCAGCACAGGAAACAGGATTCAGTTGTGTTTACCAAGAGCCCAGCTCCTTATGTCAGCTCCCCTCCAGAGTACACAGAACAATCATTAAGTCCAAAGGCGTCATTTTTACCTCCTGTACTCCTCCCTAGAGTGGAGATATGATGAACAGCTATCTCATCCACCTCTTCAGCTGTTCATAATAGATCTGGCACTATCATGGCTGATTGACCCCTCTCAGCCCCCAACATGCTGTAGCAAAACTTCCTGGTTTATATCACTGAAGTTAATAACCTCAGTGAAATATATTTCCCTTCCAGCACATTACCTGTGACCCTCTTACACTACATATACTTCTTGGCACTGACATTTTTTACAGTATATGACACCCTTAGTGTGGCTGGTTATATGGTTTTTAATCAATTATTCTGGAGTTCCAAATGTGTATATTGAATTATGATTTTCTATTGAGTTGCACATTGTGCACTTTTTTACAATGGAAAAAAAGTTATTCTGCATTTGATTTTTATATGTATCTGTATGTATATTTCTGATCACTATAGGGGCTATTTTACTAGCAAAAGTCCTTGTTTTTCTGAATATAAAGCTTAGTTGAGGTGGAAAAAGTTCCCCCACAACTTTATTTTCATGTAAAAATGACCAATTTTTTTTTACAATTTGTTTTAATAATATACATTCTTGGTTATATTGCGTTATTGTTGGTACAGTGAAAAAAAATGTTGTTTCTGTCTACATTATTTTAAAAGTTTGAAGTTAATAGGGATTCTCTATACATTTTTTTCCACTTTGTTATTTATTTCTTTTACTCTGGGTTGAGTACCGTATTTTTCGCATTATAAGACGCTCCGGATTATAAGACACACCCCAAATTTTGAGGAGAAAAATAGGAAAAAAACTTTTTTAATAAAATGGTGGTGCTTCTTATAATCCATGCATCTTATTGCTTACCGGGGGTGGTGGCTGTGGTGAAGCGGGGTCTCAGGGTTGCTGCTGGAGGAGGTGGGTGTTGCCATCGCACTCTGTCCCATGCTGCCGCCATGCTGTGTCCCCGAAGCTTGCCATTGCACTCTATCCCTTGCTGCCGGGTGCTGCCACCATGCTGTGTCCCCAAAGCTTGTTCCCATGCTTTTTTACTGGGTGCTGCTGCTGCACTGTATCCCTGATACTTGCTACCGCGCTTTTTTACCAGGTGATGCTGCCGTGCTGTGTCCCCGATGCTTGACACCATGTTCTGTCCAATGCTGCCGGGTGATGCCACTGCTCTCTGTCCCGTGCTGCATGGGGGAGCTCTGCAGTTCCATCTATGCTTTCCTATGCGGTGGATTCCTTCCGGGAAAATGGCCGCCGGGAGGTGGCACATGCTCAGATTGAGATCTCGGCAACAAGATCTCGGGAGATGAGATTTCAGCGCTGAGATCTCATCTCCCGAGACATCCCGGCGGCCATTTTCCCGGAAATAATCCACCGCACAGAAAAGCATGGATGGAACTACAGAGCCCCCCCACGCAGCACTGGACAGAGAGTATCAGCAAGCACCGGTGACACAGCGTGGCAGCAGCACACGGCAGCACCGGGGATAGTGTGGCGGCAAGCATCGTACACCTGCAGCGGCAGCACCGATAAGGTATATCCGCATTGTAAGACGCACCCCCCATTTTCCCCCCAAATTTGGGGGAAAAAAGTGCATCTTACAAAGCGGAAAATACGGTATATCCTTTTTAGACACTTTTTTTTATAAGTTTTTCTCACGATGCTAGCGGGGATCTCACCGAGGTCACCGCAGTTCAACCTGGCTGGAAACGCAGCCTCTGTGACATCACCATTAGTCACTGATGCTGCACTCACAGCAGTTCATTCCCCAGTGGCACTCAGCCTGGACGGTCGCATCTTGGCACCGTCCAGGTTGAAAACTGTTTTTCCCCCTGACATGAATGATGGCGTGAGACAGAACGATGGACTGGTATGGTATATTGTTGTTTTATTATTTTTGGTTTATTACAGGAGAAAAAGGGCTTTGGAGGAATTAGGCGAGGTTGTAAGTATGGTTTAATTGAGATTATTAAAGGAGTCTGTGTCATTTTTTCAAGTAAAGGACTTTATTCTTGGTGTCTGTGTTTTCATACAGTGTTACTATGGGATTAATAATGGGGGCGTCTTATAGACGCCTCTCCATTACTAACCTCGGGGCTTGATGCCACCGGACAATACAAAGGTGACATCAACCCCCCCCCAACTATCTCCCCACTTGCCACTGCTACAGGGTAAATGGGAAGAGCCAGGCAAAGCACCAGAATTGGCGCATCTAATGGATGTGCCTTTTCTGGGCGTCTGCGGGATGCTATTTTTAGGCTGGGAGGGCAAAATCCATGGCCCCTTACAAGCCTGAGAATACCAGCCCCCAGCTGTCTGCTTTAGCAAGGTTGGTTGTCAAAAATCGGTGGACCCTACACAGGTTTTTTTTTATTATTTAAATAATATTAAAAAAACAGCTTGGGGCCCCCTCTATTCTTGATAGCGCTGACAGCAGAGGGTTGCAGCCCTCAGCTGTGAGTTTTGCCTGGCTGCTTAGCAAAAATACAGGGGAACCCACGCTGTTTTGAAAAAAAATTATTTATATACAGCACAAGAGCGGCTGATGAATACTCCCATCTTCCACTCCTGCTCTCGCTGTTATTAGTGGCAGCAAGTGTCGGATGATGGAAGCAGTTGTCCCATCAGCTGACACCAGTGACTGGAGGTAAACTTTATACCTCCGATCACAGCTGAGCGATAACGCTGTCTTCTGACAGCGTGGGAATCGCGGCTCTCTGACCGGCGGGGATGATTTCACCGCCGATCGGAAGCCGTTTTTGCTGCGCTGTCATGCACATGACAGCGCAGCAAACACTGGATGTTCGGGCCCCCCATTCAAGTGAATGGGGTCTAGGTTTGGGTCGGGGTACTGTTCTGGTACCCAAACCTGAACTTTTTGTAACTGTTCAGCCGAACCCGCCAGACCCGAACATCCAGGTGTCGTCCGCCCATCTCTAAGTAACAACGTTTAAAATATTACAATAATTAATGCAAAATAATACAACCCTGCTCGTGACAGTGCAGTGCCCCAGAGTCCTGACGGGTGGGATCCTGTCAGAGGTCTAGCTAGAACAGAAAGCTATGGAGCTAAGAAAGGACACAAAGAGAATTGTGTTGTAGAGGGTGAGAAACGAAGTCATAGCACAAGGAGAAAACACCAGGAGGAGTTCTGTCCTGAAATAGGCTGCCTCCTTCTAAGGCGCGTAGCCGGTGGCCGGAACACCGAGGGAGTAATTGACTCTACACTTTACTTCAGAGACCAGCAGGACAGTCAGTTCCAAGTTGGCTGCCCGACCTTAATACCTAAGAAGACACAGTGGCAACTTGTGGGGGTCGGGGCATCTCTAGGGTCCCTATAAAAAAGCCTCAGGCCATCAGTCATATGGGTTCGTCCTATCCACACCATCTGGGGGACAGAGAGGAAGAAATAACATCTACTGCAGCGCCCCAGAGTCCTGGTCGTTGCAGTAATGTCGCACCGCCACTAAGGGGAGCGATGTTACGTCTGATTGCACTAAAGGAGTTCACCTGACCAGGTATCACAGTCACACATTACACTTCACACTCCGGCCACCAGGGGGAGCAAAGGGTTCTATGTATTAGGCCACTCCTCACACTCTGGTAAAACTGGGGGTTGGATAGGAAGTTAGAGAGAAGCTGACTGGGTTTTGCCCAGGTAACATCTAGTGAGAGGAGAGCGTTACTTGGGAAGATTCAGGGGGGTCCCTGTCAGGGGTGGGATCCTGACAGTGGCCTAGCGAAAGGACAGATTGTTATGGAGCCGTGCCTGCACCTCATTGCGGCGGCATGTTAAGAAAGGACACGAAGCGAAGTATATTGTGGAGAAGTGAGAAACGAGATCACAGCACAAAGGCGATAGAACCAGTAGGAGTCGTGCCCCGAGATCGGCAACATCCTACTGAGGCGCGTAGCCAGTGGCCGGAACGCCGAGAAAGTAACAGACTCTACGCATTACTTTGAACCAACGGCAGGACAGTTAACTTTAGGTTGGCTGTCTGACCTTTTTCACCTAATGAAGACAACGGAGGCAATTGTGGGAGAGGGGCGTCTCTAGGGTCCCTATAAAATAATTCCAGGCCTACCCCGTCATACGGGTGCGTCCTATCCATATCATCTGGGGGACGGAGAGAGAAAGAACAGAAACATACACGACAGTTGTGAGGACTATCCCGTGGTGCTCAGCAGGGAAGTACTACAACACCCAGGCGCTAGTAGGTAGGCTACTGATTTCCACCTGCAAAGGGAACTCTGGATGTGCCTTCGGACCGGTCGGTCTCAGCCAGCCCTGTTAGCAGTGCTCTGGATTGTGGATGCCGAAGCCTTCAGTAAAGAGGTAAAGAGACTGCAACCCTGTGTCCTCGTTATTTACTGCGACCTACACCGTCATCTACATCTTTAATTGGGCGCCCCTTAGCAGGGCCACGGACGGGGTCAGGCCACCGTGACATCCCCAGAACCGAGAGAGACACGGTACCGAGTACCCCGCTGCCCTGCGTTTGGGGGCCGCTCCAACTTGGCGTCACAAACAGGATCTACTTAAGCCTGAAGAATCAGGTCATGTGTGCCTGGGAACTGTGACTGAATTGTGCTTGAACCGTGATTTATTGCAAAGACTGTGTATTGCTATTTGCGGCCAAAAAATTCCCGCCAAAACCGCCGCCATTACAGCGCCACGAGGAGCGCAGAGAAAGAAGAAGGGCGTGCCATGGGAGGAGACTATCAAAGCGGCGCCAAAAGTGGCAACCGCCCCCTCCGACTATTGCTGCAAGATGACGACCTGCCCCGAAGCAGAGGAGAACCGCCCCCTGAATTGCAACGGCGGGAACCAAGACAAGAAGGAGCCCCACCCTGGGAAGATGGCGGAACCAGGTGTGTGTGCAGCTGCCGACTGCGAAACAGTGAGGGTGACCAGCGAGTACCTGAACAACGACGAAGTGATCCCGGACTATCACCATCGACCGGAGGCAGATCCAAACCCACCGCAGCTGGAGGATCCGAACTTCTTGGAGCTGCAGGTGGGAGAGCCGAGTCAACCTATCCCGGACATGGAGCCAGCAGATGTGAAGCCATGGAAGTCGGAGCTGTCCCAGGGGGTCGCATCGGAAGAACCACCATCTGAGCCGCTGCCGACTCCAGTGTTCTCATCAGTGGAACAGACCGGCATCGGTGGAACCACATCAGACGCAGGTATGGAAAGCGCCCCTGCTCTCCCGACCGATCTTGCTCCCATGACCGCTCCCCATCCCGACAATGACCGATTCCTCTCCACTGAGCTGGTAGTGGTAACCCCCGATACTATGGAGAAGCTGGTGCCTCCGTTACCGACAACTATGGAAAAACCGCTAGATGTGAGCTCGGAGGGGGTGATCTTCCAATGGGATACCCCGAGGATTGGGCCAGACGGGGCCAGGCAGGAGGGCCTCAGCATTGCTGTGCTCACCTGGGAACAATATAAACAATGCTTAATTCTACACTGGAAAAACCGAAAAGCGACAGAACAAAGTGACCCACCGAAAGTACAAAACCCAAAGCCTGAACGCGGTAAGAAGAACTTGGTAAAACAGGGGACTGTACTAGCCTTTCACCCGAAATGGGGTTGGGGCTCTATACAGGAACCGGGACTGCCGACTGAAGTCTTCTTTACCAGTTACAATGTGAATACCCCGTTCCGCAACAGATGTGACAATCCACTATTATGTAAAGGAGACCTGGTGACCTACACTCGCCATCAGAGTGCGCAGGGATGGTGCGCTCGGAACGTCCAACGATGCGAGCCTGCAGTGGCGCCACCTGCTGTTCTGACTGCGACTAACTCATACCTGACAAATTCTGCTACCATCACCACTGTGTGCATTGTTGCTGCTACTGAACTTGCAACCAAAGCTGACATTCGAATCCAGACACCGGGTGACCTGACCGCACCTGAGAGACGAACCACTGATACTGACACCGCATCAGCCGGGAAAAAGGAACCGGAGCTTCCCCGGTCAGGGAGTGTTCGCTACCGGCTGGTGTCTTGCAACCTACTATGAGGATAAACCTCGGAGCCATGACACTGTAAATAGTTCTCTAAAACTGCTTTTCTTGTTTTTGCTGCTAAAACCCGACCAGGGTTAGTTCTTAAAGGGACCCCTTCGTTTACCCGGGATCCCTATCGTTTTATGTTTTGCACAACGTTCATCACTGTTTTAAAAGACTGCCGAATCATGGATGGTGAATGATTCACAAACTGTTGTTGTATATACTTTGCACCTTCTTAAAGGTGCCCCCTACTGGTTTTACAAAAAGAAGAGCTTTTTGAAGAGACTGTTCCGGATTACAGCGCAGAAGTTCTTGCTTTATCAGACTGGCAAATCGATAGTTTGCACTGCCTCAAAGAGACTTGAGATGTCCCTCTTAAAGGGAATGTTCATTGTTGCACTTAGCCAAAATATAATGTTGCCTTAAGAGAGTTAAATAGTAATAATGTTACATAGGAATAGTAAGTAGTTTGTTAGATAGCAATAGGAAAATGTTTAATGATGTTCTCTAGAGATTGAGGACGAAGGAAAGTTGAAGACTGAGCTTCAATAAAGTGAACCCTTAGGGGTTAGTGAGTCCTCCGGAAAGCCATAAGAAGATGGTTGGTGAATTTGTACTTAGGAAAATAAAGGAAAGTTAATTTGTACTATAGTGTTTTATAATAGGCCTTTAGTGGGTACCTGCCCTTACGCCCTTAAAGGAGAAAGTTAAATTATTGTTCAGAATTTCTACTTAGTAGATAGAATGCCAGGCTGGGTAATAATGGTTATTTATAGTCAGTTATTTAATAAATGTTATTTAAAATCTTAAGCACTATGTAAATATGTTTTTGTTTGCAACGTTCAAGTGTCCTCACCTCCCATAAAGGGAAGCACTGTTAAATTTACTTTTTTATTGCATTTCAAAATTTTGTATGTCTTTTGCTAACATGTATTGTTGTTCTTCTTTCCCAGTCCGGGAGTACTGGATTTAACCGGGGGGGAGTGCAGTGCCCCAGAGTCCTGGTCGTTGCAGTAATGTCGCTCTGCCACTAAGGGGAGCGATGTTACGTCTGATTGCACTAAAGGAGTTCACCTGACCAGGTATCACAGTCACACATTACACTTCACACTCCGGCCACCAGGGGGAGCAAAGGGTTCTATGTATTAGGCCACTCCTCACACTCTGGTAAAACTGGGGGTTGGATAGCAAGTTAGAGAGAAGCTGACTGGGTTTTGCCCAGGTAACATCTAGTGAGAGGAGAGCGTTACTTGGGAAGATTCAGGGGGGTCCCTGTCAGGGGTGGGATCCTGACAGTGGCCTAGCGAAAGGACAGATTGTTACGGAGCCGTGCCTGCACCTCATTGCGGTGGCATCTTAAGAAAGGACACGAAGCGAAGTATATTGTGGAGAAGTGAGAAACGAGATCACAGCACAAAGGCGATAGAACCAGTAGGAGTCGTGCCCCGAGATCGGCAACATCCTACTGAGGCGCGTAGCCGGTGGCCGGAACGCCGAGAAAGTAACAGACTCTACGCATTACTTTGAACCAACGGCAGGACAGTTAACTTTAGGTTGGCTGTCTCACCTTTTTCACCTAATGAAGACAACGGAGGCAATTGTGGGAGAGGGGCGTCTCTAGGGTCCCTATAAAATAACTCCAGGCCTACCCCGTCATACGGGTGCGTCCTATCCATATCATCTGGGGGACGGAGAGAGAAAGAACAGAAACATACACGACAGTTGTGAGGACTATCCTGTGGTGCTCAGCAGGGAAGTACTACAACACCCAGGTGCTAGTAGGTAGGCTACTGATTTCCACCTGCAAAGGGAACTCTGGATGTACCTTCGGACCGGCCGGTCTCAGCCAGCCCTGTTAGCAGTGCTCTGGATTGTGGATGCCGAAGCCTTCAGTAAAGAGGTAAAGAGACAGCAACCCTGTGTCCTCGTTATTTACTGCGACCTACACCGTCATCTACATCTTTAATTGGGCGCCCCTTAGCAGGGCCACGAACCGGGTCAGGCCACCGTGACATTCCCAGAACCGAGAGAGACCCGGTACCGAGTACCCCGCTGCCCTGCGTTTGGGGGCCGCTCCACTACAACATCTACAAGAGTTGTGAGGGCCTTACCGAGAAGCTCAGCAGGGAGGTACTACAACACACAGGTGCTAGTAGGCAGGCTACTGATTTCCACCTGGATAAGGGGACTCTGGATTTGCCTTCGGACCGGCCAGACTCTGCCTACCCTGTGGTCTGTACCCTGGACTGTGGATGCTGAAGTCTTCAGTAAAAGGTAAAGAGACTGCAACCTTGTATCCTCGTTATACGCCTTACATCGTCCACCATCACCACCTACACCTCTGGGAAGCCCTGGGGATACACTTCACCTGTGGGAAGGTATACCATCTTGCTGCCATAACATCACCCCAGCGGACCCCTAAGCAGCGTCGGTCACCCTGACCGAATACCACAGGTGGCGTCATGAACACTTCCCCTTTAAAGACCTTTCCCAAAACCATAAAAACTATTCCTTTTATTGGACGTCCCTCAAAGGGCCATGGACCGGGTTGGGCCACCGTGACATCCCCGCAGAACACCAAAGGACCCGGTGCCGAGTACCCCATTGCCCTTAACGTGGGGGCGATCCAACTTCTTACAATCAAAAGATGGCTGGGCCATCATTTGCTTGTTTACAATGATGGTCCAGCCGTCTTATAGATAAAGGCTGCATCAGGTAGTCACCAACCAGTATTTGTGGTGCTGTTGGGTGCAGTGGAGTATTGTTCTCATATAGATAGTGAATAGGCCACACACACACACACAACTTTAGCTAGTTATATGGATGACCCAGAAAGTGTTAAAGACTGGAACACTATGATCCATAATTTTTACAAACAAGCAGTACAATTTATAATAAATAGGAAACAACAAACAGTAGAAAGATTAAGTAATGAGATTATCGAAAATTTTGAAGCTATAAAAGATCATCCACAAATACAATCACTATCCATCAAAATACAAAAGCGGTTACATGACAAAGAACAGGAAATTAGGGAACAAAAGTTATCTAAATTCTCTAGGGATGAAATAACTTACATTTACAAATCAGACCGCGCTCAAAGGCAGGGTCACAAAGACAAAATAAAATCATGAGATAACACCTACCAAACATTAGATGAAATACATACCAACTGTAATGCTGCGGTAGCATCGTATGCAGTGAAAGGACAGTGACCCACAAAGTTCCAACACAAAGTCTCTTAATGTGTTTCCTCACAGCATTAAAGTCCAATTCACACACAAATGCATATCATTTCTGTTCATATAACTTCAGTGTATATAATGTGTTCAGTTTACACTAGTTGATAGCACTACATATCATATGGCTTTTAGATTGCAGTCCCTAAACATGCCAGACCTCTCCTTGTCCAGTATTTGTGTGGTGACCACAAACCATATTACAGTCTCTATGCACAGCCATATATGTTGCAGACACCATACATGCCAGCCCTCCTGTGACTAGTTCCCGTGGGTGTCCTGCATCACTGTATCACAGTCTCTCTACACACACAGCCGTACACAGCCCAGGATATCCTCTGGATAGCAGCTGGGCACCATATCCACCTGTTTGCAATCGTTACCCATGCCAGTCCTTTTCAGTCACAGGACATCCACCACCGGGCACAGGACTGTCCACATCCGACTTGGGCACAGGACATCCACCTCCGGGCCAGGACTGTCCACATCTGATACCAATACCATGGACGACTTGCATCGCTATATACGCTGTGGGTGCCAGGCTATTCAGCTGCCCTAGGAGCTGGCTCTGCTGGCCTGTGCCTCCATGCACTTAGCCAGCGCTCTGCAGGCCTCCGCTCTGCACACCAGCACACACCAGACTGACACTGACATTGCACCTCACACCTGACACACCCATACCCCTTACTGCAGGGTTTTTAACACACAAACCTGTGGCCTTCAGCCACATGGAAAACCCAGACCGGAAATCCGTGACTCCCATGCACACCTATGGACTTCATTCATCTCCATGCATAACCTGGGAAGAACACACAGCGACCCCTACCTGTGGCATGAGTCACTACCTCACATTGCAATCACAGCTATACCTGCTACTCCCATGCACACCTATGGCCTTCATACGCCTCTGTGCGCATTCTGGGGAGCACAAACAGTGCCCATTAGCTGTAACAGGGGTCACTGCCTCACACAACTCTATAGAAGGTCCTCTTTTAGACATAACGATTAGGGATGAGCGAACGTGCTCAGTGATACTCGGTTATCACTCGAGTATCACGGTGCTCAGATGTACTCATTACCAGTAATAGCTAGTGCTCTATGTAAAACTCGAATAATCGCCCCACATTTTTGGAGCCTGTTACACAGCCAATAAGCATGCAGGGATTTCCTGCACGTCTGTAACCAGCAAAAAATCCAAGGGAATGATGCAAAAAAGTCCACTGTCATGGTTCTCAATGGCAAGAGAACATAGTAAAGCATACAAAAAGGACTAGCTCTTGGAAGATGGAAACTCGAGCTGACTGTGAGCTAAACCTACCGCACAACTAACAGTGGCCGGGTAGCGTGCCTACGTTTTATCCCTAGACGCCCAGCACCAGCCGGAGAACTGACTGACCCTAGCAGAGGAAAATACAGACCTGGCTTACCTCTAGAGAAATTTTCCCCAAAAGGCAGACAGTAGCCCCCACATATATTGTCGGTGATTTCAGAGGAAATTGACATACGAAGTATGAAGATAGGTTTAGCAAATTGAGGTCCGCTTACTAGATAGTAGGAAGACAGAAAAGGGAACTTCACAGTCAGCTGAAAACCCTTTCAAAACACCATCCTGAAATTACTTTAAGACTCTAATATCAACTCATGACACCAGAGTGGCAATTTCAGCTCACAAGAGCTTCCAGCCTCAGAAATAATCAATCACAGAGAACTGGAACAAAAATGCAAAACAAACTTAGGACTACAAGTCCAACTTAGCTGATAGTAGTCTAGGAGCAGGAACATGCAACAGAAAGGCTTCTGGTAACATTGTTGGCCGGCATAGAAATGACTGAGGAGCAAGGTTAAATAGAAAACTCCCACATCCTGATGGAAACAGGTGAACAGAGGAGATGAAGCACACAAGTGCAGTACCACCAGAAACCACCGGGGGAGCCCAGAAACCAAATTCACAACAGTACCCCCCCTCAAGGAGGGGGCACCGAACCCTCACCAGAACCACCAGGGCGATCAGGATGAGCCCTATGAAAGGCACGGACCAAATCGGAGGCATGAACATCAGAGGCTGTCACCCAAGAGTTATCCTCCTGACCGTAGCCCTTCCACTTGACCAGATACTGAAGTCTCCGTCTGGAAACACGGGAGTCCAAGATCTTCTCGACAACGTACTCCAACTCACCCTCAACCAACACCGGAGCAGGAGGCTCAACGGAAGGCACAACCGGTACCTCATACCTGCGCAACAATGACCGATGGAAGACATTATGAATAGAAAAAGATGCAGGGAGGTCCAAACGAAAGGACACAGGGTTAAGAATCTCCAATATCTTGTACGGGCCGATGAACCGAGGTTTAAACTTAGGAGAAGAAACCTTCATAGGGACAAAACGAGAAGATAACCACACCAAGTCCCCAACACAAAGACGAGGACCAACACGACGACGGCGGTTGGCAAAATGCTGAGTCTTCTCCTGGGACAACTTCAAATTGTCCACCACATGCCCCCAAATCCGATGCAACCTCTCCACCACAGCATCCACTCCAGGACAATCCGAAGACTCCACCTGACCGGAAGAGAAACGAGGATGAAACCCCGAATTACAGAAGAAAGGAGAAACCAAGGTGGCAGAACTAGCCCGATTATTGAGGGCAAACTCCGCCAAGGGCAAGAAGGCAACCCAATCATCCTGATCCGCAGACACAAAACACCTCAAATAAGTCTCCAAGGTCTGATTAGTTCGCTCGGTCTGGCCATTAGTCTGAGGGTGGAAAGCAGACGAAAAAGACAAATCAATGCCCATCCTAGCACAGAACGCTCGCCAAAATCTAGACACGAATTGGGTTCCCCTGTCAGAAACGATATTCTCCGGAATACCATGCAAGCGCACCACATTTTGAAAAAACAGAGGAACCAGCTCGGATGAAGAAGGCAATTTAGGCAAGGGAACCAAATGGACCATCTTAGAGAAACGGTCACACACCACCCAGATGACAGACATCTTCTGAGAAACAGGGAGATCAGAAATAAAATCCATGGAGATGTGAGTCCAAGGCCTCTTCGGAATAGGCAAGGATAACAACAATCCACTAGCCCGAGAACAACAAGGCTTGGCCCGAGCACAAACATCACAAGACTGCACAAAACCTCGCACATCTCGCGACAGGGAAGGCCACCAGAAGGACCTAGCCACCAAATCCCTGGTACCAAAGATTCCAGGATGACCTGCTAACGCAGAAGAATGGACCTCCGAGATGACTCTACTGGTCCAATCATCAGGAACAAACAATCTACCAGGCGGGCAACGATCAGGTCTATCCGCCTGAAACTCCTGCAAGACCCGTCGCAAATCTGGGGAAACAGCAGATAATATCACTCCATCCTTAAGGATACCTGTAGGTTCAGAATTACCAGGGGAATCAGGCTCAAAACTCCTAGAAAGGGCATCCGCCTTCACATTTTTAGAACCCGGTAGGTAAGAAACCACAAAATTAAACCGAGAGAAAAATAACGACCAGCGCGCCGGTCTAGGATTCAGGCGCCTGGCGGACTCAAGATAAATCAAATTCTTGTGGTCGGTCAATACCACCACCTGATGTCTAGCCCCCTCAAGCCAATGACGCCACTCCTCAAAAGCCCACTTCATAGCCAAGAGCTCCCGATTACCAATATCATAATTTCGCTCAGCGGGCGAAAACTTACGAGAAAAGAACGCACAAGGTCTCATCACGGAGCAGTCGGAACTTTTCTGCGACAAAACCGCCCCAGCTCCGATTTCTGAAGCGTCGACCTCAACCTGAAAAGGAAGAGTAACATCAGGCTGACGCAATACAGGGGCGGAAGAAAAGCGGCGCTTAAGCTCCCGAAAGGCCTCCACAGCAGCAGGGGACCACTCAGCAACATCAGCACCCTTCTTAGTCAAATCAGTCAACGGTTTAGCGACATCAGAAAAACCAGTTATAAATCGACGATAAAAATTAGCAAAGCCCAAAAACTTCTGAAGGCTCTTAAGAGAAGAGGGTTGCGTCCAATCACAAATAGCCTGAACCTTGACAGGGTCCATCTCAATGGAAGAGGGGGAAAAAATGTACCCCAAAAACGAAATCTTTTGAACCCCAAAAACGCACTTAGAACCCTTTACACACAAGGAATTAGAGCGCAAAACCTGAAAAACCCTCCTGACCTGTTGGACATGAGAGTCCCAGTCATCCGAAAAAATCAAAATATCATCCAGATACACAATCAAAAATTTATCCAAATATTCACGGAAAATGTCATGCATAAAGGACTGAAAGACTGAAGGGGCATTTGAAAGACCAAAAGGCATTACTAAATACTCAAAATGGCCCTCAGGCGTATTAAATGCGGTTTTCCACTCATCCCCCTGCTTAATTCGCACTAAATTATGCGCCCCACGAAGATCAATCTTAGAGAACCACTTGGCCCCCTTTATTCGAGCAAACAAATCAGTAAGCAGTGGCAAAGGATACTGATATTTAACCGTGATTTTATTCAAAAGCCGATAATCAATACACGGCCTCAAAGAGCCATCTTTTTTAGATACAAAGAAAAAAACGGCTCCTAAGGGAGATGACGAAGGACGAATATGTCCCTTTTCCAAGGACTCCTTAATATATTCCCGCATAGCAGCATGTTCAGGCACAGATAGATTAAATAAACGACCCTTTGGAAACTTACTGCCCGGAATCAGATCTATAGTACAATCGCACTCTCTGTGCGGAGGTAGTGAACCAATTTTAGGCTCCTCAAAAACGTCACGATAATCAGATAAAAATTCCGGAATCTCAGAGGGAATAGATGACGAAATGGAAACCAAAGGTACGTCCCCATGAGTCCCCTGACATCCCCAGCTTAACACAGACATTGCTTTCCAGTCGAGGACTGGGTTATGAGATTGCAGCCATGGCAATCCAAGCACCAACACATCATGTAGATAATACAACACAAGGAAGCGAATAATCTCCTGGTGATCCGGATTAATACGCATATTTACTTGTGTCCAGTATTGTGGTTTATTACTAGCCAATGGCGTGGAGTCAATACCCTTCAGAGGTATAGGAACTTCCAGAGGCTCTAAATCAAACCCACAGCGTTTGGCAAAGGACCAATCCATAAGACTCAAAGCGGCGCCAGAGTCGACATAGGCGTCCGCGGTAATAGACGATAAAGAGCAAATCAGGGTCACAGATAGAATAAACTTAGACTGTAAAGTGCCAATTGAAACAGACTTATCAACCTTCTTAGTACGTTTAGAGCATGCTGATATAACATGAGTTGAATCACCACAATAGAAGCATAACCCATTTTTTCGCCTAAAATTCAGTCGTTCGCTTCTGGACAGAATTCTATCACATTGCATAATCTCTGGCGCCTTCTCAGTAGACACTGCCAAATGGTGCACAGGTTTGCGCTCCCGCAAACGCCGATCAATCTGAATAGCCATTGTCATGGACTCATTCAGACCTGTAGGCACAGGGAACCCCACCATAACATCCTTAATGGCATCAGAGAGACCCTCTCTGAAATTCGCCGCCAGGGCGCACTCATTCCACTGAGTAAGCACAGACCACTTACGAAATTTTTGGCAGTATATTTCAGCCTCATCCTGCCCTTGAGACAGGGCCATTAAGGCTTTTTCAGCCTGAATCTCCAAATGAGGTTCCTCATAAAGCAACCCCAAAGCCAGGAAAAACGCATCCACATTGAGCAACGCAGGATCCCCTGGTGCCAAAGCAAATGCCCAGTCCTGAGGGTCGCCCCGGAGCAAGGAAATTACAATCCTGACCTGCTGTGCAGGATCTCCAGCGGAGCGAGATCTCAGAGACAAAAATAATTTACAATTATGTTTGAAATTCTGGAAGCGAGATCTATCCCCGGAGAAAAATTCAGGTAAAGGAATTCTAGGTTCAGATATAGGAGCATGAATAACAAAATCCTGTAAACTTTGAACCTTCACAGCGAGATTATCCAAACCTGTAGCTAAACTCTGAGGATCCATATTAATCAGGTGAAATCAGAACCATTCAAGGATTAGAAGGAGAGAGAGACGAAGGCTGCAGTAAGCAGAGATGCAAGTGAATCAACTAATGAGCAAACTCAGGAAAAAAAAAAAATTCTCTGCAGGGTTCTTTTCTCTCCTTTCTTCTGCCAATTATTTTAACCCTTGGCCGGCCAAACTGTCATGGTTCTCCATGGCAAGAGAACATAGTAAAGCATACAAAAAGGACTAGCTCTTGGAAGATGGAAACTCGAGCTGACTGTGAGCTAAACCTACCGCACAACTAACAGTGGCCGGGTAGCGTGCCTACGTTTTATCCCTAGACGCCCAGCGCCAGCCGGAGAACTGACTGACCCTAGCAGAGGAAAATACAGACCTGGCTTACCTCTAGAGAAATTTTCCCCAAAAGGCAGACAGTAGCCCCCACATATATTGTCGGTGATTTCAGAGGAAATTGACATACAAAGTATGAAGATAGGTTTAGCAAATTGAGGTCCGCTTACTAGATAGTAGGAAGACAGAAAAGGGAACTTCACAGTCAGCTGAAAACCCTTTCAAAACACCATCCTGAAATTACTTTAAGACTCTAATATCAACTCATGACACCAGAGTGGCAATTTCAGCTCACAAGAGCTTCCAGCCTCAGAAATAATCAATCACAGAGAACTGGAACAAAAATGCAAAACAAACTTAGGACTACAAGTCCAACTTAGCTGATAGTAGTCTAGGAGCAGGAACATGCAACAGAAAGGCTTCTGGTAACATTGTTGGCCGGCATAGAAATGACTGAGGAGCAAGGTTAAATAGAAAACTCCCACATCCTGATGGAAACAGGTGAACAGAGGAGATGAAGCACACAAGTGCAGTACCACCAGAAACCACCGGGGGAGCCCAGAAACCAAATTCACAACAGTCCACCATATAATAGAAAATATCTTTATTACATATAAAAATAAATACCAATACAAGGAATACAAAAGGTAGCAGTGGTTCAAGAGACCACAAACACAATGTATGTGCACATAGAAGCAGACAATGCACCCTGCAACAAAAGGCTAGGCATAGTGTCCTGAAAATAGAGGACACCAAACAAGTTCTAGGAGCTCCATGTTAGTAACCAAAAAAGTAATGGAACAGAGCCTCACAAATATACATAACAAGGTGGTAAATAATATTGGTGGCAACGCATAATACACAAAGAGTATACCATACCAGCAAGGTGGTGCAGGGAGCACGTCTGTTTCAAACTGACCCCGACGCGCGTTTCGGAGATGTCCTTCCTCAGGGAATGTGTCAAGACATAAGAAAAGAGCCAATGCGCAAGCTTCCCAGCCATCCGTACCACACAGACCGGGGTCAGAAAGCATGGGCCCATGCGATCCGACACCAGGCTGCGACCCGGAAGCAAGGGGAGCAATGATAGACAGTGCGCATGACCGGAAGTATACTCGCGGCCATTTTCAAGAAGGGCAAAAATGCGGTGTGTGCGGCCATTGTGCCTGGGCACACAGAAAGATGGTATGTATATGGATAGATAACAGCAAAGCAACATAAATCAATACAGTCACACAAGTACACCCATTAATACTTATGTATGTATAGTAAATAACAACATACTACAAGATGCAGGGATGGGAAAATATATACATTCATCCAATTATGCACATATCGATACAATTATATATCCCCTACACTTTACATAATATACCAGTATAAGATATATCGCAGAAAAGATTCATGCATCAATAACAGAAACTATGATAATGAACATAACATAAATCAAAATCTATCTGAAAGGAACAGTGGTACATCAAAGCACTACAGTAGATATTAGGAGGTAATGCTATATAAAGGTAATTACATACATAGGATTCAAACATTAATAAAGCAACGATAATTACATATATAGGATTCAAATATTAAATAGAACATAGCACCCCATAACTACAACAAACAGGGTAAGTATGGAATCAGTTGCTCAGCGAAGATATTTAACCACAAGGATGTTCTGAAACGATGTCTTGACAAATAGCACAATACTACTGCAATATAAAAGAGCAAATAAATAAACATAATAATCATAAAACAAGTATAAAATACAATACAAAGGTTTGTAGACTAAACCAATTCCAAATCGCAGCCAATCTATAGAAATGGAGCAAATGAGAGACATTCATTTAGGCCATGTGGATGTACCGTATTTAATTGCCAGATCCATTTCGCCTCCAGCTGACTGAGACGTTTGGACAGGTTACCACCTCGGATGTTAATTTTAATAGCATCTATGCCACGTACTCTCAACAGAGTACTATTACAGTTGTGGAATAGCTTAAAATGGTGAGGAATTGTTTTGAGGGTAGCTGGTTCCGTGTGGCCAGCCGCCGCCTCAATACCCAACACATGTTCCCTAATGCGGACCTTGAGTTGCCTCGAAGTGAGGCCAATATATATAAGACCACATGGGCACGTGGCAAAATAGACCACGTATCTAGTTGTACATGTGATAAATTGATTGATTTTATAGGTCTTAGTCCCATCAGAATTAGAGAACATGTCAGTACGATCTATATTGGGACATGCGACGCACCCACCACACGGAACACAGCCAACCCTCCTTGGGAGCCTGTCCAAAAATGTTGTTTTGTGATAATTATCATAATGGCTGGAGACTAGGAGATCACCCAAATTTCTAGCACGTCTGTAGGCAAAAGAAGGTCTATCAGGGATGATTTTTGCAAGGGTGGTATCCACCTTCAATATTGGCCAAGCATTCATGATAGCGGAGCAAACCCTATTAGACTGGGAGTTGAAGGTAGTAACAAACCTCGTCAACTGCCCACCAGTGGAGGGCCGAGGTATTGAATGTTTGTACAGAAGTTCCTGTCTAGAGGCGTGTTTGGCCCTATGGTATGCCTTCTTGATTATACGTCGGCTGTAACCCCTGGAGAGGAAGCGTTGTTTAAGCTCCTCAGCTCTACGTTCAAAATCTAGATCTGAAGAGCATATTCTACGAATCCGGAGAAATTGGCCAGTGGGAACCGACCTAATCATATGTGACGGGTGACCAGATGTGGCATGGAGGAGGGTGTTGGTGGCAGTTTCTTTTCTATAGACATCCGTATATAACATGCCAGAAGCATCCCTCCTTACAGTCACATCTAAAAAGTCCAGCGACACCTCACTAGAGCAAAAAGTCAACCGAATATTGCGATCATTGTTGTTCAGGGTCTCAACTAAATGCACAAGGTCGATCGGAGTGCCCTGCCAGACAAAGAAGATATTGTCAATGTAGCGTGTCCAAAGAAGGACACGCTCCATTAACCCCAAACTGTCAGACAGGAAGAGGTCCCTCTCCCACAGCCCCAGGAAGAGACCGGCATAGGACGGCACAAAGGCCGCCCCCATGTCTGTCCCCTGGAGCTGCAGGTAGAAGCACCCCTTAAACACAAAAAAATTGTGGGTGAGGGTGAACTCCAATAGCTCCAGCAGAAGAGTACGAATGCCAATGGACAATGGAGATGTTTCTAAAAAGAATTTTACAGCCATTATACCATCGGTATGTTTGATATTAGTATATAGAGACTCAACATCTGCTGAAACCATCAGAGTGTCACCCTCCAGATACAGTCCGTCTACCCTGCGCAAGAAATCCCCTGTCTCTTTGAGAAAAGAGGGGAGGCCCGAGACAAGAGGTTGAAGGTAATAATCTATCCATTTATTAACATTTTCCAAGAAGTTGCCAACCCCAGAAATAATCGGTCTGCCAGGTGGTGTGGCAGAGTTCTTATGAATCTTAGGGAGCAGGTAAAGAGTAGAAATGGTAGGTTCGGGAACTGTAAGAGCCAGTACCAACTCTTTGGTGATAATGCCGTCCTCAAAGGCCCGCTGAATAATCAAATCAAGCTGTGATAAGTATGCCGAGAGGGGATTATAGGTAAGTTTCCTATAGCATGCTGAATTATTTAATCAGACCCTTAGGGGTTGAAACGTTGCATTATGGCACAATAAAGATATCTATGATCTTCACCTGGATTGGATGCTGTCCTTCAATTTGAAACTATTGGTATGTAATTCTCCCTTTGGATCCTGTGGAGTTAGGACGTGCATCCATACATCACGGTAGTGCTGTCAGCCGCTATCTTTTGCTATTTGGACATTACCACCCTTATCAGCTGGCTTAAGAATAATATCAGGCAGCTCCCGAAGATACTTTAACCTGCTCCTCTCATTTCTGGACAAATTGTCCTTGATTGAGAATTTCTGAATTTTATATAACTCTGCCACAACCACTTGGACAAAAAGCTCAATATTTGCACATGTTGATAATGGGGGGAACTTCTTGGAACGTGGGCGGATGGATGGAGGAATCTTACCTCCTTCTCCCACGTGTTCAATGGCTAGTTCCTCAAGTATTCTCAGGGCCTCTTGTTCCTTCTCTGTAGGAAAAAGGGAGTTCAAAGAATTATTAGAGAAATATCTCCTGAACAACAATGATCGCGCAAAGATATGTAAATCCTTAATGGTTGAAAATAGATCGAAGCTGGACGTAGGAACATATGAAAGGCCCCTCTCTAATAGACCCAAATCAACATCTGAGAGTGTAAAGTCACTCAGATTGATTACCTTATTATCCCTGTATGTTTTCAAGGAAGCTGTGTTCCGTTTATAGGGATGAAAGGAGTGGTCACGGAGTCTTGTACCAGATCCGGTAGTAGATGCAGAGGCGGCCGAAATGTCTGAGAGGCCACCAATAGAAGACACCGAGGAGATGGATGAACTTTTACGTAGTGGTCTGCTGTCCGTTTTTCTCCACAGGTAGACTTTTTTGGACTGATAGTCTTTGAGATCCCTGTTGAATTTCAACATCTGGGATTCTTGGATTTTCTTAATCAGTGTATCAACTGATTTGTCCAATTCGGTCTCAAATTTCTGGATTTTATCAGGAGGACAGCCAGCCCGTATTTCTGTTTGCACAGTATCAATGAGTATATCTAAATCATTGATTTTTGTAGTATTTAACTCAATTAGCAATTGCATCAGTGCATCAGAACATTTATTACAGGACTCCTCCCATTTGTCAATAAACCCCAAATCCTCCACAGGATATGAAGGGATTACCTTCACTCGCAATCCTCTAGGGATCATTCCGCTATTTTTATATCTCTCAAGGAATAAACGGTTCCACCAAAGCCGAGATCTCTTCATAATGAGATCATTAATATTGTGAAATTTGTCCTCCCACGTTCTATCGATTGGCTGCTGGGTAGCTGCCCCACCACTACCAAAAACCTTGTCGACCTCGCTGAGCCATGTCTTGTCTCTGGCTCTAAAATCCATCTTGTAAACCAGATAGCCTGTGCATAACACGGAGAGAACAATATAAAGGCAAGGAAAACAATGCAGGCAAACACATATACACCCTCTGCTCATGATGGTCAAATAATATAAAATAAGGAGTGAATATTGCCTGACCATGGAATAATAACGGACACACCAAATGCTAACAGCAAAAAATCCAAGGGAATGATGCAAAAAAGTCCACCATATAATAGAAAATATCTTTATTACATATAAAAATAAATACCAATACAAAGAATACAAAAGGTAGCAGTGGTTCAAGAGACCACAAACACAATGTATGTGCACATAGAAGCAGACAATGCACCCTGCAACAAAAGGCTAGGCATAGTGTCCTGAAAATAGAGGACACCAAACAAGTTCTAGGAGCTCCATGTTAGTAACCAAAAAAGTAATGGAACAGAGCCTCACAAATATACATAACAAGGTGGTAAATAATATTGGTGGCAACGCATAATACACAAAGAGTATACCATACCAGCAAGGTGGTGCAGGGAGCACGTTTCGGAGATGTCCTTCCTCAGGGGGTGTGTCAAGACATAACCACACTTGCTATTTATAGTCACCGAAAATGAAAAGAGCCAATGCGCAAATGGCCGCGAGTATACTTCCGGTCATGCGCACTGTCTATCATTGCTCCCCTTGCTTCCGGGTCACAGCCTGGTGTCGGATCGCATGGGCCCATGCTTTCCGGCCCCGGTCTGTTTGGTACGGATGGCTGGGAAGCTTGCGCATTGGCTCTTTTCATTTTTGGTGACTATAAATAGCAAGTGTGGTTATGTCTTGACACACCCCCTGAGGAAGGACATCTCCGAAACGCGCGTCGGGGTCAGTTTGAAACAGACGTGCTCCCTGCACCACCTTGCTGGTATGGTATACTCTTTGTGTATTATGCGTTGCCACCAATATTATTTACCACCTTGTTATGTATATTTGTGAGGCTCTGTTCCATTACTTTTTTGGTTACTAACATGGAGCTCCTAGAACTTGTTTGGTGTCCTCTATTTTCAGGACACTATGCCTAGCCTTTTGTTGCAGGGTGCATTGTCTGCTTCTATGTGCACATACATTGTGTTTGTGGTCTCTTGAACCACTGCTACCTTTTGTATTCCTTGTATTGGTATTTATTTTTATATGTAATAAAGATATTTTCTATTATATGGTGGACTTTTTTGCATCATTCCCTTGGATTTTTTGCTGTTAGCATTTGGTGTGTCCGTTATTATTCCATGGTCAGGCAATATTCACTCCTTATTTTATATTATTAGACCATCATGAGCAGAGGGTGTATATGTGTTTGCCTGCATTGTTTTCCCTGCCTTTATACGTCTGTAACCAGGGCCGGTTTTAGGCAAAGTGGGGCCCTAGGCAAAGTTTAAACTGGGGCCCCAAATGCTAACATATTGCACATCACACAGAAGCATTTTGGTTGTATTTACATGCGCTGATCTCAGGCCGCTAAATGGGTGTGATCGGCCATACTGTAGTCGTTGGATGTTTGTTTCCCGGCCTCTTTCCACTGACTGAGAAAGAATGAAGGAGACAGAACGATCACTAACAGATCACCATACAGTATCATGTTATCAGTAGCACATCTACAGTTTACACCGGCGATGTCCTGCTGACAACAAGGATTTTTATTCTGGCATAAACAATCCAATCACCCAATGAATATGCAGCATTTTGCTTGTTTAGTATAATACACCCCATACTCCTCCATATATTATAATGTGCACCACAGTCCTCCATATTGTAAAATGCACACCCCATAGTCCTCCATATAATATAATGTGCCCCATAGTCCTCCATATAGTATAATACACTCCTCATAGTCCTCCATATATTAAAATATACTCCTCAGTCCTCCATATAGCATAATACACTCCTCACGGTGCTCCATATATATAGTATAATGCACCGCCATAGTCATCCATGTAGTACAATTCACATCCCATAGTATATTGCACCCCATAGTTCTTCATATAGTATAATGCATTCATCATAGTCCTTGATACAGTATAATTCAGCCCACATATAGTATAATGCAGCCACCGCCTCACAGCGTACAATGCAGCCACCGCCTCACAGCGTACAATGCAGCCACCCCACAGAGTATAATGAAACCCCCCAGCAGATTATAATGTAACCTCCCCATAGAATATAATGCAGCCCCCCATATAGTATAATGTAGCCCCCTCATAGAATATGATGCAATTACCCATCATAAAATATAAATATAATACAGCCCCCCATAGAATATAATGTAGCCCCGAACAGCAGGATATAATACAGCCCACCTCCCCATAGAATATAATGTAGCACCATCAAAGAGCATGATGCAATCATCCCTCATAAAATCTAATAAAGCCCCCCACGAAATATAATGCAGCCCCCCATAGTATATAACACAGCCTCCTCCATTGAATATAATGTATAATGTACCCTCCCAAATATATTACACAGCCACATAGTATATAACACAGCCTCTCCCATATAATATAATATACCCCCATAGTATATAGCACAGCCCACACAGTAGTATATAGAACAGCCCACACAGTAGTATAAAGCACTGCCCACACAGTAGTATACAGCACAGCCCACACAGTAGTATACAGCACAGCCCACACAGTAGTATACAGCACAGCCCACACAGTAGTATACAGCACTGCCCACACAGTAGTATACAGCACAGCCCACACAGTAGTATACAGCACAGCCCACACAGTAGTATAGTATACAGCACAACCCACACAGTAGTATACAGCACTGCCCACACAGTAGTATACAGCATTGCCCACACAGTAGTATACAGCACAGCCCACACAGTAGTATACAGCACTGCCCACACAGTAGTATACAGCACTGCCCACACATTAGCATACGACACAGCCCACACAGTAGTATACAGCACAGCCCACACAGTAGTATACAGCACTGCCCACACAGTAGTATACAGCACTGCCCACACAGTAGTATACAGCACTGCCCACACAGTAGTGTACAGCACTGCCCACACAGTAGTATACAGCACAGCCCACACAGTAGTATACAGCACTGCCCACACAGTAGTATACAGCACTGCTCACACAGTAGCATACAACACAGCCCACACAGTAGTATACAGCACAGCCCACACAGTAGTATACAGCACTGCCCACACAGTAGTATACAGCAATGCTCACACAGTAGTGTGTCATGAATCCCCAATGGCTAGGGATAGCACAGGATGAGCAAAGTATAATAAATATCGGACGAGCTCTAGTGTGATGGAACCTGGGCTGACCGCTGCCCTACGCCTGACAAACGCAACTAGAGATAGCCAGGGAGCGTGCCTACGTTGGTTCTAGACACCACGCACCAGCCTAAGAGCTAACTAGTACTGCAGAGAAAACAAAGACCTCACTTGCCTCCAGAGGAATTAACCCCAAAGATATAGTTGCCCCCCACATGTATTGACGGTGAAATGAGAGGAAGGCACACACATAGAGATGATGTATATAGCTTTAGCAAATAGAGGCCCGCTGAAAACTAGAAAGCAGAATGACACAAAAGGGGACTGAGCGGTCAGCAAAAAACCCTAATCAAAAAAACCATCCTGAGATTACAAGAACCCATGTGCCAACTCATGGCACATGGGGAGAACCTCAGTCCACTAGAGCAACCAGCTAACAAAGAGACATTCTAAGCAAGCTGGACAAAAAAACCAAACAACTGAAAATCAGCACTTAGCTTATCCTGAAAGATCTGGGAGCAGGTAGGCAGGAACCAAACAGAGCACATCTGAACACATTGATAGCCGGCAAGGGAAATGACAGAGAGGCCAGGTAAAATAGGAAACACCCAGCCTCTGATGGACAGATGGAAACCAAAGGCAGCAACCCACCAAAGTCACCCAGTACCAGCAGTAACCACCAGAGGGAGCCCGCAAACAGAATCCACAACAGTACCCCCCCCTTGAGGAGGGGTCACCGAACCCTCACGAGAACCCCCAGGGCGATCAGGGTGAGCTCTATGGAAGGTGCGGACCAAATCAGTCGCATGAACATCGGAGGCGACCACCCAGGAATTGTCCTCCTGACCATAACCCTTCCACTTAACCAAATACTGGAGTTTGCGTCTGGAAACACGAGAATCCAAGATCTTTTCAACAACATACTCCAATTCTCCCTCCACCAGCACCGGAGCAGGAGGCTCGACCGAAGGAACAACAGGCACCTCATACCTCCGCAACAACGACCGATGGAACACATTATGAATAGCGAACGATGCTGGAAGATCCAAACGGAAAGATACAGGGTTAAGAATCTCCGAGATCCTATAAGGACCGATGAACCGAGGCTTGAACTTAGGAGAAGAGACCTTCATAGGGACAAAACGAGAAGACAACCACACCAAGTCCCCAACAAGAAGTCGGGGACCCACGCGGCGACGGCGATTAGCAAACTGCTGAGTCTTCTCCTGAGATAACTTCAAATTGTCCACCACCTGATTCCAAATGTGATGTAGCCTGTCCACCACCACGTCCACTCCAGGACAATCCGAAGACTCCACCTGACCAGAGGAAAAACGAGGATGAAACCCCGAATTACAAAAAAAAGGAGAGACCAACGTGGCCGAACAAGCCCGATTATTAAGAGCAAATTCGGCCAGTGGCAAAAAAGCAACCCAGTCATCCTGATCAGCAGAAACAAAACACCTCAAATAAGTTTCCAAGGTCTGATTAGTTCGCTCCGTCTGGCCATTCGTCTGAGGATGGAATGCAGACGAGAAAGACAAATCAATGCCCATCTTGGCACAAAACGTCCGCCAAAATCTAGACACAAACTGGGATCCCCTGTCAGAAACGATATTCTCCGGAATCCCATGCAAACGAACCACGTTCTGAAAAAACAAAGGAACCAACTCAGAGGAGGAGGGCAACTTAGGCAAGGGCACCAAATGAACCATCTTAGAAAAGCGGTCACACACAACCCAGATAACGGACATTTTCTGTGAAACCGGGAGATCAGAAATAAAATCCATGGAAATGTGCGTCCAAGGCCTCTTCGGGATGGGCAAGGATAACAACAACCCACTAGCCCGTGAACAGCAAGGCTTAGCTCGAGCACATACTTCACAAGACTGCACAAAGGTACGCACATCCCTAGACAAGGAAGGCCGCCAAAAAGACCTGGCCACCAAGTCTCTTGTACCAAATATTCCAGGATGACCAGCCAACACAGAAGAATGGACCTCGGAGATGACTCTACTGGTCCAATCATCCGGAACAAACAGTCTTTCTGGTGGACATCGATCCGGTTTATCCACCTGAAACTCCTGCAATGCGCGTCGCAAGTCTGGGGATACGGCGGACAATATTACCCCATCCCTAAGGATACCAGCAGGCCCAGTGTCTCCAGGAGAGTCAGGCACAAAACTCCTGGAAAGAGCATCTGCCTTCACATTCTTTGAACCTGGCAGGTATGAAACCACGAAATTGAAACGAGAAAAAAATAACGACCAACGAGCCTGTCTAGGATTCAAACGCCTGGCAGACTCAAGGTAAGTGAGATTCTTGTGATCAGTCAAGACCACCACGCGATGTTTAGCACCCTCAAGCCAATGACGCCACTCCTCAAATGCCCACTTCATGGCTAGAGAAGAAAGCACATGGCTTCATCACCGAGCCATTAGAACTTCTCTGTGACAAAACCGCCCCCGCTCCAATCTCGGAAGCATCAACCTCCACCTGGAAAGGAAGTGAAACATCTGGTTGACACAACACAGGAGCAGAAGAAAACCGGCGCTTAAGTTCCCGAAAGGCCTCCATGGCCGCAGGAGACCAATCAGCAACATCAGCACCCTTTTTAGTCAAATCAGTCAAAGGTTTAACAATACTGGAAAAATTAGCAATGAACCGACGATAAAAATTAGCAAACCCCAAGAACTTCTGAAGGCTCTTAACAGATGTAGGCTGTGTCCAGTCACAAATAGCCTGAACCTTAACGGGATCCATCTCAATAGTAGAAGGAGAAAAAATGTACCCCAAAAAAGAAATCTTCTGGACTCCGAAGAGACACTTTGAGCCCTTCACAAACAGAGAATTGGCCCGCAAAACTTGAAACACCTTCCTGACCTGTAGAACATGAGACTCCCAGTCATCAGAAAACACCAAAATATCATCCAAATACACAATCATAAACTTATCCAGATATTCACGGAAAATATTGTGCATAAAGGACTGAAAGACTGACGGAGCATTAGAGAGTCCAAAAGGCATTACCAAATACTCAAAATGGCCCTCAGGCGTATTAAATGCGGTTTTCCACTCATCACCCTGTTTTATCCGCACCAGATTATACGCACCACGAAGATCTATTTTAGTGAACCACCTAGCCCCCTTAATGCGAGCAAACAAATCAGTAAATAATGGCAATGGATACTGGTATTTGACTGTAATCTTATTCAGAAGGCGATAATCTATACAAGGCCTCAGGGAACCATCCTTTTTTGCCACGAAAAAAAAACCTGCTCCCAGAGGGGACGAAGATGGACGAATATGTCCCTTTTCCAAGGACTCCTTAATATAATTCCGCATAGCAGTATGCTCTGGCAGTGACAGATTAAATAAACGACCCTTAGGGAACTTACTGCCAGGAATCAATTCTATAGCACAGTCACACTCTCTATGGGGAGGGAGCGAATTGAGCTTAGGCTCCTCAAAAACATCCCTATAATCCGACAAAAATGCAGGGATCTCCGAAGGAGTAGATGAAGCTATAGAAATCGGAGGTGCATCATCATGAACCCCGTGACATCCCCAGCTTAGCACAGACATTGTTTTCCAGTCCAGGACAGGATTATGAGTTTGTAACCATGGCAGACCAAGCACTAGTACATCATGTAAATTATACAGTACAAGGAAGCGAATCACCTCCTGATGAACGGGAGTCATGCGCATGGTCACTTGTGTCCAATACTGCGGTTTATTCATAGCCAATGGTGTAGAATCAATTCCTTTCAGAGGAATAGGAACTTCCAGAGGCTCTAGACTAAAACCGCAGCGTTTAGCAAATGACCAATCCATAAGACTCAGGGCAGCGCCTGAATCCACATAGGCATCGACGGAAATGGAAGACAGTGAAAAAATCAGAGTCACAGACAAAATGAACTTAGACTGCAGAGTATCAATGGCAAAAGATTTATCAACCCTTTTTGTGCGTTTAGAGCATGCTGATATAACATGAGCTGAATCACCACAATAAAAACACAAACCATTTTTCCGCCTATAATTTTGCCGTTCACTTCTGGACTGAATTCTATCACATTGCATAGTCTCAGGTGCCTGTTCAGAAGACACCACCAACTGGTGCACGGGTTTGCGCTCCCGTAAACGCCGATCAATCTGAATGGCCATAGCCATAGACTCATTCAGACCTGTAGGCGCAGGGAACCCCACCATAATATCCTTAATGGCCTCAGAAAGACCATTTCTGAAGTTTGCAGCCAGGGCGCACTTATTCCACTGAGTAAGCACCGACCATTTCCGAAATTTCTGACAATATATTTCCGCTTCATCATGCCCCTGAGAGAGGGCTAATAAAGCCTTTTCAGCCTGAATCTCTAGGTTAGGTTCCTCATAGAGCAATCCCAATGCCAGAAAAAACGCATCCACACTGAGCAATGCAGGATCCCCTGGTGCCAATGCAAATGCCCAATTCTGAGGGTCGCCCCGTAGGAACGATATAACAATCTTGACCTGTTGAGCAGGGTCTCCAGAGGAGCGAGATTTCAAAGAGAGAAACAATTTACAATTGTTCCTGAAATTCAGGAAGGTAGATCTATCTCCAGAAAAAAACTCTGGAATAGGAATTCTAGGTTCAGACATGGGAGTGTGAACAACGAAATCCTGTATGTTTTGAACCTTTGCTGCGAGATTACTCAGGCTGGAAGCCAAACTCTGGACATCCATGATAAACAGCTAAGATCAGAGCCATTCAAGGGTTAAGAGGAGGTAAGAAGCAGCTAGACAGCAATTAAGGGCAAGGCAGCAAAACTCTGAAGGAAAAAAAAAAAAAAAAAAAAAATTTTCCTTGAACACTTCTTATTCTCCTGCTTCAGCCCAAACAATTAACACTTTGTAGGCTGGCTATACTGTCATGAATCCCCAATGGCTAGGGATAGCACAGGATGAGCAAAGTATAATAAATATCGGACGAGCTCTAGGGTGATGGAACCTGGGCTGACCGCTGCCCTACGCCTGACAAACGCAACTAGAGATAGCCAGGGAGCGTGCCTACGTTGGTTCTAGACACCACGCACCAGCCTAAGAGCTAACTAGTACTGCAGAGAAAACAAAGACCTCACTTGCCTCCAGAGGAATTAACCACAAAGATATAGTTGCCCCCCACATGTATTGACGGTGAAATGAGAGGAAGGCACACACATAGAGATGATGTATATAGCTTTAGCAAATAGAGGCCCGCTGAAAACTAGAAAGCAGAATGACACAAAAGGGGACTGAGCGGTCAGCAAAAAACCCTAATCAAAAAAACCATCCTGAGATTACAAGAACCCATGTGCCAACTCATGGCACATGGGGAGAACCTCAGTCCACTAGAGCAACCAGCTAACAAAGAGACATTCTAAGCAAGCTGGACAAAAAAACCAAACAACTGAAAATCAGCACTTAGCTTATCCTGAAAGATCTGGGAGCAGGTAGGCAGGAACCAAACAGAGCACATCTGAACACATTGATAGCCGGCAAGGGAAATGACAGAGAGGCCAGGTAAAATAGGAAACACCCAGCCTCTGATGGACAGATGGAAACCAAAGGCCGCAACCCACCAAAGTCACCCAGTACCAGCAGTAACCACCAGAGGGAGCCCGCAAACAGAATCCACAACAGTAGTGTACAGCACTGCCCACACAGTAGTATACAGCACAGCCCACACAGTAGTATACAGCACTGCCCACACAGTAGTATACAGCACTGCCCACACAGTAGTATACAGCACTGCCCACACAGTAGTATACCGCTCTGCCCACACAGTAGTATACAGCACAGCCCACACAGTAGTATACAGCACAGCCCACACAGTAGTATACACCACTGCCCACACAGTAGCATACAGCACAACCCACACAGTAGTATACAGCACAGCCCACACAGTAGTATACAGCACTGCCCACACAGTAGTATACAGCACTGCCCACACATTAGCATACGACACAGCCCACACAGTAGTATACAGCACAGCCCACACAGTAGTATACAGCACTGCCCACACAGTAGTATACAGCACTGCCCACACAGTAGTGTACAGCACTGCCCACACAGTAGTATACAGCACAGCCCACACAGTAGTATACAGCACTGCCCACACAGTAGTATACAGCACTGCTCACACAGTATCATACAACACAGCCCACACAGTAGTATACAGCACAGCCCACACAGTAGTATACAGCACAGCCCACACAGTAGTATACACCACTGTCCACACAGTAGCATACAGCACAACCCACACAGTAGTATACAGCACAGCCCACACAGTAGTATACAGCACTGCCCACTCAGTAGTATACAGCACTGGCCACACAGTAGTATACAGCACTGCCCACACAGTAGTATACAGCACAGCCCACACAGTAGTATACAGCACTGCCCACACAGTAGTATAGTAGGCGAATTACAGAGAGGTAAGAAAATTAGGGAGGGACCACGGCCTGAAGCACCCTTCTCCTAAATGTGAGATTGGAGGAGGCACCCATATCAAGCCTATAATGCTTATAAAACGTGGAAGGAGAAGACCATGTTGCCGCCTTACATATCTGTTCAATCGACACCTCCGATCTCTCTGCCCAGGAAGTTGCCATGGCTCGTGTGGAGTGAGCCTTCAGACCCTCTGGAACTGCCTTACCACCTGCTGTATAGGCTAAAGTAATTGCTTCCCTGATCCATCTAGCTAAAGTGCCTTTTGAAACCTTAAGCCCCTTCCTAGCCCCCTGAAAGGACACAAAAAGAATTATCCCTTTTCCAAGGGTCAGTCACCAAAATATATTTAAGTAGGCATCTCCTGACATCTAGTGAATGGAGCCCCTCTTCCTTCTGATTCCCAGGGTTGGCACAGAAGAAAGGAAGAACTATTTCCTGCAGTCTGTGAAAGTTAGAGGCTACTTTTGGTAGGTAAGAGGGATCCAGCTTCAAGATAGCCCTATCCTCCCAGAATTGGGTATATGGTAGAAATCTGGACAAGGCCTGAATGTCACTAACCCTCCTTGCCGATGTTAATGCAACAAGGGCTGTTTTAAGGGAAATAATTTTTATTGGGGCTAAATCAATGGGCTCAAACGGAGACTCTGTCAATGCTGTTAGAACTAGGTTCAGATCCCAAGGCATTATTTTCTCTTTAAGGATGGGCCTAGACCTGACCGATGCTCTAATAAACCTAGCCACCCAATAATTGCCCGCCAGATCACAATTATATAGGGCCCCCAAAGCTGATACCTAGACGTTGAGGGTGTTCGTGGATAGTCCCATCTCTAGGCCCTTTTGCAGGAATTCCAGAACTTGCCCTATCTGAACCTTTCCCCCAATCTCTGCACCTAAGGCCGATAGAAACTTATTCCAGGTTCTGACGTATATTATGAGAAAACCCTTTCCCTATCAACAGTGCCATCTCAAAAAACCCAACCCATCAGATGTAGACTGGACACTCGTGGATGGAAGATTGGTCCTTGGGAGAGAAGATCTGGGAGTTCCGGAAGAACCCATGGATTGGTGATGGAAAACCACGGCCTCTTGGGCCAAAAGGGGGCAATTAAGATAACTCATGATGACCTGTCCTCCCAGATCTTTCTCAACACCAATGGAATCAGGGCTATCAGGGGAAAGGCATATGCCAGACTGAAGTACGATGGAATCAGCAGAGCATCTACTGCTTGTGAAGCTTCTCTGGGGTTTAGAGAACAGAACCGATGCACCTTTCTGTTCTCCCTGGTGTCAAAGAGGTCTATGTCCGTACATTCCCATATAGTACAATCTGGTTGAAGACAGTTCGGTTTAACACTAGTGTTGAGCATTCCGATACCGCAAGTATCGGGTATCGGCCGATATTTGCTGTATCGGAATTCCGATACCGAGTTCCGATATTTTTGTGATATCGGAAATCGGAATCGGAAGTTCCTAGTGTATGGTTCCCAGGGTCTGGAGGAGAGGAGACTCTCCTTCAGGCCCTGGGATCCATATTCATGTAAAAAATAAAGAATTTAAATAAAAAATATGGATATACTCACCCGTCCGGCGGCCCCTGGACCTTACCGATGTAACCGGCAGCCTCCGTTCCTAAGAATGAGGAGTTTAGGACCTGCGATGACGTCGCGGCTTGTGATTGGTCGCGTGAGCGGTCACATGAGCGGTCACGCGACCAATCACAAGCCGCGACGTCATCGAAGGTCCTAAACTCCTCATTCTTAGGAACAAAGGCTGCCGGTTACATCGGTAAGGTCCAGGGGCCGCCGGACGGGTGAGTATATCCATATTTTTTATTTTAATTCTTTATTTTTTACATGAATATGGATCCCAGGGCCTGAAGGAGAGTTTCCTCTCCTTCAGACCCTGGGAACCACCCAGGATACCTTCCGATACTTGTGTCCCATTGACTTGCATTGGTATCAGGTATCGGTATCGGCGATATCCGATATTTTTTGGATATCGGCCGATACCATCCGATACCGATACCTTTGAGTATCGGAAGGTATCGCGCAACACTATTTAACACCCATTCACCCTGTCTGAGTTGGTTGCGGCTTAGGAAGTCTGCCTTGATGTTCTCATTTCCTCTTATGTGCAGGGAGGTTAACGATGGCAGATAAGCTTCGGCCATCTGGAATATGCGATCCGCCACTTCCATTAAATACCTGGACCGGGTCCAACCCTGGTAGTCGATGTTGGCCACCGTTACCTGATTGTCGGAAAGTATTCTGACATGTCGACCCTGTAGGGACATAAGGAGCCAACTTATTGCCAGCTCCACTGCCAACAACTCTTTCAGGTTAGATGAACCACCACTCTCACACCTTGTCCACCTCCCCCAAATGGGCCCCCCAACCCGTGGGGCTAGCATCCATAGTGACAATCTGGGAAATGTTGCTCACCCAGGGAACCCCTGTGAACAAATTTGATAAACTTAACCACCAAAGAAGGGATTGTATTGTAGAGGGGAACAGAGAGACCGTTCCTTCAAGGCACACTCTAAGCAAATGGTCGTTACGCAACACTTCCCACTGTAAGACCTAGTATGGAATTGGGCCCATCGGAAAGCCAGAACACAGGAAGTGATTGATCCTAAAGGGGACATCCCACTCCTAAGGGACGTAGATGGATTGTTCACTGCCTTCAAAACCTGATGCTGAATACCCTCTAATTTGGGCACCAGTAGCCGACACTCCTGAGTCTAGGAGTCCAGCATGAAACTCAGGAATTCCTGCACCCTCAGGGGTAGCAACTTGACTTTTTGAGATTCAAAAGCCACCCCAACCGTTCTAGAGTGGACATTACACCCTCCAGCTGACTAGTGCAATGAAGGACCGAACTGCCTACTATTAAAAAGTCATCCAAATAGGGGACCATCAAGACATCTTGTTCATGGAGATATGCCATGACCTCTGCGACCACCTTGGTGAAGACCCGTGGGGCAACGGCGAGACCAAACGGGAGGGCTTTAAACTGGAAATGTCTAACCATATGTCCCAGTGACACAGCCACTCTAAGGAACTGCTGGTGATCTGCGTGTATAGGTATGTGGTAGTATGCATCCTTAAGATCCAACACAGCCATAAAGCAATTTTTGACAAACAATTTTATTGCTGACCTAACAGACTCCATATTAAAGATGTGCACCATCAGGAACTTGTTCAGACCTCTTAGATTAATAATGGTCCGAAAGGAACCATCTGGTTTTTAATCAAAAAGAGGGGGGAGTAAAACCCCTTGCCTCTTTCTGACACATGAACCTCTACCCGCCTTACACCATGGCTCCAGGACTTCTGACTCCAGGGCCTGTTGTTCTGCAGCTGAGGAATGAGTGGGAGTTGTCATAAATTTGTCCTGCGGTATTGAATGGAACTCCAACCTTAGTCCTGATCTAATCAGATTATTGATCCAGTTACTATTCGATATCCTTGACCAGGCTGGGTAAGAAGGCAGACAGTCTTCCCCCTACCTGGACCAGCAGTCATTGAGGTGGCTTCCTGTGATCTCGGGAGGAGCCAAACATGTACCCTCTACATTTTCTTTTTCGGTCGTCCTATCTGCTTTTATCCCGGGAGGATTTTTTACGACTGAACCATCTCCTGTTGAAGGAACGTCGTAGGAAAGGACCGACAGGTTAGGAAACTTCTTTTTATTGTCCCCCAACACCAGCCCGAATAAGTGTTCCTTTTCACAAGGGATGGCGCAGAGCTTCGACCAGGCCTGGATGTCTCCCAGCCAACATTTTAGCCATAAGGCCCTTCGGGCTGCATTAGAAAGGGCCACGGCTCTTGCTGCTAACCTGACTGAGTGCGCTGATGTGTCCAACAGAAAGGCTGCAGCTCCCTGCATCATAGGAAGTGTAGTCAAAATGCTTTCTCTGGATGCCTTATGCTTTACTTGAAACTGTACAGGTGGCGGCCACCGCTGGCCTAAGAGACCCTGACGACATTTCCCAGGCGCCTTTTAGAAAGGTATCTGCATTCTTATCTAGTGGGTCCTTCAGATTTCCCATGTGTTCAAAGGGTAATGAGGATTTCCTAGATGCTTTAGCAACCGCCACATCCAGCTTTGGGGCTTTATCCTACAAAGATGAGGCAGATTCCTCGGATGGATACCTTCTTTTGAAGGCCGGAGGTAAGGAGGCTTTCCTTTCTGGTCTCTCCAACTCCTGCAGAATATGAGAGCAGATCTTATCGTTCAGGGTAAAGGACCTGCATGTTTTCTGATCCAGACCTCCGAACATATTTCTGGCCTGGGCTCAACAATCCCCATGGTATTATTAATCACTTTTGTCAGCTTATTCACCCAGTGAACAGGAAAGCATGAACGACGTGACCGGGCATCTGAAGAGGATGAAGTCAAAGCAGATGAACCCGAGACATCCTCACCCGAGTCACTATCACTGTCCGACACCCGGGGATCTAGGCTTCCTTATTTTCACCTTATGGACACTTTCCTGGGAAAGGGATCTCACTGATTCCCTAACCTCTGCCCTAATGATCTCCCTCAGGCTAGAAGCGACGTCTTGTGTTTCTTTCGCTACTGTCTGTTGAATGCACAGCTGGCTGTAATAATTATAGGGGATAACTCAGGAGAATCTTTGCGTGGAACAAGACAACTACAGGACACAGTTTTATAAGTGGTGAAGTCTATATTATCACACGGTGATTCAAACAGATGCAGAGAGAAACTCAAGTCCACAACACTTGGTGCAAATAATAAACGCAGCTTAGCAGTCTATAGGAAACTTAAGAGGAAAATGCAATCAAGCAGAAAGTCTATGAAGCACAGTTATTCTTGAGGATACTTGACACGAATAAATCCTTGTCTTAGTCCAGGCACAGATAGATATGCTTATTAGGCAGTTCAAATCATATCTTAGCTCAACCAGGGAGGCCTGGTTAATAGTCTCAGGTTATTGCAAAGCAGCAACAGCTTACATGACCATCAAATGCAGATGGAAGTAAACATGAACAGCAGATGAAGGAGGATTACTGGAAACTTGTGTATGCAGCAGGAACTCAGAGCAGAGTAGCAGGATTACCACACAGGTTCACAGGAGCAGGTGTATAGCCAGGGAGTAATCAGAGGTCAGGAGCTGGATGCAAGGCAGAATACTCTAGCACAGACTGAAGGCTGGGGTGGAGTTTTATAGCAGGAGACACACTGCACATGAGACCAAATACGCCATCTTGAAAAAGGGCAGTAATGCACAAAAGGTAAAAAATGTTCAGAGTCCTGACACTGGCACAGTCTCTTCCCATAGGAATCTGGCAGTAAGGCCCTGCAAATGGCACACTCTCTATGCTTGGCCTTAGCGGTACACTTCTTCCCCTAGCAGAAAATTAGGAGAGACAAGGGGAAGACTACATAACTGAACGATCTTTCATGAAGATCGCTTACAAGTGAAGAGTAACTGAATGGTGCCGGAATGCGCGGGGGACACATCTCAGCCAAAGGGTCTTCTCTAGGGGCTGAAGAGTGATCCACTTTGCTGGAACTCTTCTGACTGGATCTCCTTTCACCCATACAAACACCTCATGCGCTGCAACACAGTCATTGCTGGGTCACTCAAGTGGGGCTCCTCAGTGAACTGCTGCTGTACAGGTGAATGCTGCACCTGCTCCTGCTGCTCTGGTGACTCCATGATACCTTGCCGGGATTATGGGTCTGGAAGCACCTGGTCTGGTCCTGGCCTGCTTTTGATATCCTAGGCCACTCTCCCAATCTGGCACCCCTGGTCTGCTGGGTCAGAAGGTTCTCCACATGGTCAGCCAGGTGCTTCCTCCACTGGATCTGCAGACCATGCCCCGGCACGCCCACTGCCGGCGACACCCCCCGCCGGCCTGATACCCCAGACCCGAATGATGCATAGACCGGTGCCCCCCCACCCCCAGATGTGCCTGCCCACAGCCCCAGGAATTGCGACCCCCCTCAGGACTTATAGCCGTGGCAGCCCCGCCACATTCCCGGATGCATCATAGGGGGTGCGTCCTGGCTACGTCACAGGGGGCATACCCCAGCTGCATCACTGGGGTCGCTCCCCGGCCACGCTGCCACCCAGGCCTGCCCAGACTCCCAGAAGTACACCAGCACATGTGCCAGGACCGCGGCTCTGGAGGCATACACTCCACCACCAGCCCCAGGCATACTTACCTGCACCTGTGCGCCAGACCACGACTGAGCCGGTAATCCTGCCCAGTCATCGCTTTTCTGCTATGGCTCACTATCGTACAATCCCCCTGGGCTCACTGTGGGGCTTCCAGGGATCACAGACAGGGCGAGGCAGGGGACCACCGCTGCCTGAGCTGACTCGCCGGGCCTGGGAATGAGCTTCTATCTTCACAGGTATGTCTGAAGAGATTCATTTAACACGTGCTTCTGGCAAACGTGTCGGAAATCCCACCCATCGGCACTTGTGTCACATGACTGCGGGTCGCCGATGGGTTGGCATGACAATCAAAGGTCTCCAGCAGACTTCTATGGTTGTCACTGTCAGATTGCTATGAGTGCTGCCCGGTGGTCGGCACTCATAGCAAGTAAGCAATTCTGCTACATACAGGTGAGCTGATCATCGCCTGTATGTAGCAGAGCCAATCGGGTTATGGCAGTTTCTAGGCTCGTATTATTGTTATTACACCTACAACATATTGGGATAAGATCTTGGAGATAAGAATACCCCTTTAAACAATATCAGTCATGTGAGCTGCCTCTCACTCTCTCTCATTTCATCCCAAGCCTACAAATTTAAAGATACTTTGCCAGCTACTTTTTAGTGTTTAAACTACAGTAAGTAACCATGAGAGCTTAAATGCCTGATTCTTGACATATATTATACACTCCCTAGCAGTCACTGCACTGATGTTTTGTGGAGAGAGTGCACATCACTGCAATAAGCAGTTGTGCTAATGTCCTGCTCTGATTGCCCCAGCCTCCCTTACCAATATATATGGATGAGCAGGGCAGTTGTTTGGATGAGACAGGGACAGGGGGCAGTACTAACAAACATTCACGGTGAGAGGGCAGAATGGCCGAGGAGAATGCATTTTAAGATGATGATTGACAGCACTTGTTCAGAAGCTTTCCGGGAACGTACTGGTGACTATTCAAGTAGAAAATAGATCAGTGCAATCCCTTTAAAGACGGAAACATTAGTTTCCACTGGAAATGAACTGGTGATGAATAAATTAAATAAAATATACCAGAGCATAGCAATACCACCAGAGCTTCAGTAAGTTGACAGTCACGGGGTACATACAATCTCACATTTTTTAACACAGTTTGTATGTTGGTTAGAGCTCTGGCTTGCAACCAATAGGTAGAAAAACGCATTTCGTCAAAAATCGAGACAATGCAATGAATGAGGTTCAGTCGCTTAACAATCCAGAAATACCATTGAAAGTTCAGACAAAGAGGTTGCTTTCATTCAGTTTGGTAGCAGTACAATAGGAACATCACTACCATTGCTCAACAGCTGTTTAAAAGCAAAGTCTTAGGCCGGGGTCACACATGCGAGTTTTACGGACGTAAGAGCGCAGAAACTACGTCCGTAAAACTCGCATAACATACGGCACAATTATTCTCAATGGGGCTGCTCCTATCAGCCGTATATTACGGATCCGTAATATACAGCGTTCGGCTGCCGTCACACTAGCAGTATATGGTCAGTATTTTACATCAGTATTTGTAAGCCAAAACCAGGAGTGGAACAATTAGAGGAAAAGTATAATAGAAACATATGCACCACTTCTGTATTTATCACCCACTCCTGGTTTTGGCTTAAAATACTGATGTAAAATACTGACCAAATACTGCAAGTGTGACGCTGGCCTTCTACGGCCGTAAAAAATCGCAGCATGCTGCATTTGTCAGCGTATTGCGCAAAAAAATCGCCAATGAAAGTCTATGGGGCCTTAGAAAGAGAGGGTTTTTCCAAAATTTGTGAAAGCAGCAAAGTGAAAATGAAGTTTCTTTTGGCAACAGAATTTCAATGGATTGGTCAAAGTTCTGATGGAATTTGAGAGATCACCTTCACTTCTTTGATTTCCAGCTGCTGTCTGCTGTCTTTGATAAGTGAAAACATATTATCATAACGGATTGCATCTAATGCATCATTGTGCAGTAACATTAAAAATAAAATACTTAATCTTACCATGGTTGCCACCTTGGTAGTAATTTAGTGCTGTAGGGGCATAATTAATACAAGTATAGTCAGAAACCTAATGCACTTAGATTTCATACAATCAGGAAAATATTATTAGTATATGTGTCACATCCAGGGTCGTACTGGTTCACCGGAGAACCGGAGGTGGGCCCAGGCACTGACACCTGCTAGCATATTGGCCAGCAGCTGCCTAGGGCCCCCACTGCTCCAGGGGCCCCCCAGCCAGGGGCGCGTCGCTAATAGCGGCACACCCAGATACTATGGGGCCCCTGAGTCAAGGGGGGCCCTCCCGGTGCCAGATAGCAGCAGCTGGAGACAGGAGCCTTTCCCTGCTGCTAAAGAGAAATTAATATTCACGCTTCCTCACACCCCCATGGGTGTGGAGAGGAGTGAATACCATTTCACTTTAATAGCGGGCAGCAATAGCCACAGGCTGAGGCTAACACTGCCCACCGGTGCTGCTGAATGGGGGCCCCGGAGGTGGGCCCCTAAAGGGCAGCAAACCCTGATTGCGATCACTGCAGTCTGGGACCGCAGCAGAGCTGCAGGGGTCCAACATGTCCTCCTTCCTGCCCGGCACTTCCTGCCGGACTCAGCAAGGCTGGATGACATCATCTTTCAGTGCGGCTGTTTCAGAGAGGAAGCTGCCAGGATGTGCTGCGGCTGAAGGGAACATGCAGAGAGGTGAGTGGGTGCTGTGTGTGTGTGTATCTCTGCCTGCCTGCGTGTGTGCGGCTGTGTGTGTATGTAGTATGGTGCTGTGTGTGTATATGTGTGTGTGAAAGAGTGGTGCGGTGCTGTCTGTGTGTCGTGCTGTATGTGTGATAGTGGTGTTATGTGTGTGTGTATTGGAGATATTGGAGATTGGTAATGATGTGGGTGATGGGGTGGTGGTGGAGGAGGCAATGATGGTGGTGGGGAGGAGGCAATGATGATGGTGGTGGAGGAGGCAATGATGGTGGTGGGGGAGGCAATGATGATGGTGGTGGGGGAGGCGATGATGATGATGGTGAGGCAATGATGATGATGATGGTGGTGGGGGAGGCAATGATGATGATGGTGGTGGGGGAGGCAATGATGGAGGTGTGGAATGGCCAATGATGGGGTCGTGGGGGATAAGGCAATGATGGTGGTGGGTGGAGGCAATGATGATGGTGGGGGGAGGCAATGTTGGAGGTGGGATGGGCAATGATGGGGTGTGGGGGAGAAGGCAATGATGGAGGTGGTGGAAAGGACAATGATGAAGGTGGTGGAAAGGCCAATGATGGTTATGGTGGGGAGGAGGAAATGATGGAGGTGGAATGGGCAATGATGGGGGTGGTGGGGGAGGCAATGATGATGGTTGTGGGGGAGACAATGATGGTGGTGGAGGAGGCAATGATGATGATGGTGGTGGGGGAGGCAATGATGGAGGTGGTGGAATGGGCAATGATGAGGTGGTGGGGGAGAAGGGAATGATGCTACTGGTGGGGGGAGGCAATGATGGAGGTGGTGGGGGAGAAAGCAATGATGGTTGTGGTGTAAAGGACAAAGATGGTGGTGGCGGGGAGGACAATGGTGGTGGGGAGGATGCAATGATGGAGGTGGTGGGTGAGAAGGCAATGATAGAGATGGTGATGAGTACAATGATGGGGGTGAAGGGGGAGAACAATGATAGTGGTGGAGGGGGGCTGCATTATACCCTTTCAGGGGGGCTGCATTATACCCTATGAGGGGGCTACATTATAATTTTGTGGGTGGCTGCATTATTCTCTCAGGGGGCTTCATCATACTATATGAGGGGAGCTGCATTATGCCCTATGAGTGAGCTACAGTATATTCTATGGGGACTGCCTTATGAGGGGGTTGCATTATACTCTGTGGGGGCTACATTATATTCTATGGAGGGGTTGCATTATATTATATGTGGGGGGCTGCATTATGCTCTCAGGGGGCTGCATCATACTATATGAGGGGAGCTGCATTATGCCATATGAGGGTGCTACATTATATTCTATGGGGGACTGCATTATAACTTATGAGGGGGTTGCATTATATTTTGTGGGGTGCTGTATTATACCCTATGAGGGGGGATGCATTATATTCTATGAGGGAAGCTACATTATATTCTATGAGGGGGCCTACTTTATATTCTATGAGGGGGCTACCCCAACCCCTGCTACATAATTAAGTTGTGTACTACCTAGCAGACATCTTCTAACATCTAATGTGTGAAGCTTCTCCTTCTGGTTAGTAGGGTTAGGGAGGAAAGAGGGAAGGACTATCTCTTCTGACCTGTGGAAGTCTGAGGCAACCTTGGGCAAGTAGGCAGGGTCTGACCTAAACACTACCCTGTCATTCAAAATCTGCGTATAAGGAGGAATTCTAGACAGTGCCTGAATATCAGTTATTCTATGTGCTGATGTTATTGCTACTAAAGGCCACCTTGAGGGATAGAACCTTAATTGAGACAGATACCATGGGTTCAAACGCAGCCTCCGTCATAGCCGTAAGGACTGAGTTCAAGTCCCATGGTATGCACCTTACTTTGTGTATGGGCCTAGATCTGCCAGCTGCTTTAATAAATCTGGAGACCCAGTAATTATTTGCGATATCACAGCTAAATGAGGCACCAAGGGCCGAAACTTACACTTTAAGGGTACTAGCAGCAAGACCTAATTCCAGACCCCTCTGAAGAAATTCTACAATCTGCCCTCCTCTGCTTTAAGGGAAATGGCGAGGAACGGTTTCCAGGTTCTAACATAGATTTTGGTTGTAATTAACTTCCTAATCTTTAGTAGGGTGGTTATTAGATTCTGGGAGAAACCATTATCCCTTAATAACACCCTTTCAAACTTGATGCTGTCAAGTGGAGTCCTGCTACTCATGGATGGTTGACTGGGCCCTGCAGTCTGTAATCATTTCTGTCTCTCTTGCAGCATTCCTCATCATGTCCTCCAGTGCAGAAACCTCACAGAGTGGACAGGAGACTGAAGTGAGTACATTTGCTACTGATTGGTAAGTATTCACTGTCACTTTTCACATGTGGCAAAATATTTATTTTTCTTTACAGAACCATTCCAGAGGAGGAGCAGCAGACTCAGGCCCAATTACGGTTGCTAGACGGCATGTAAGTATTCTTGACTGTGTCTATTTATTCTTGACTGTTTTTGGTACTCTTCACTGTTTTTTGTTCTTTTTGACTGTTTTAGTTTTAAGTGTTTTATCTTTACAGGAAGAAGCCATTGATAACGACCTCCTCATCACATTGGTGCAGGAGTGAGCTGCGTTGTGGGACACCCGGGAGAAGCAGCACTTGCACACTGTGGTGATTCGGCGGCTGTGGAATGAGGTGGCTCAAGGGCTAATGGATGACTGGGACGCCACAAGTCAGAAAGGAATTTCGTAAGTATTGCAATGTGGTCTGATGCGGCAGTGAACCTGAAGGCCGGGATCACACAACCGTGTGTGATGAGATAAACTCCTGCAAGTTTCTCGCATCACACTCCTGACCTAAAGTGCATTGTTTAACAATTTTTTTTTCCCTATTCACAGTGAACAAAGTCAAAACCTGTTGGCGTTCAATGAAGGATCGCTTCAAAAAGGACCTGAGACAGGATATCCAAGTTCGCAGTGGTGCTGCAGCAAGGATCGGGAAATATAAGTACCACCGGTTGCTGGCTTTCCTGAGGCCTGTCCTTGCTCAGAGAACATAAGTATTTTTGTGTTGTATTCCATTGTGTTGTATTCACTAATCTAAATTTTTCTCTTCCACTGGAGTTGGCACTTTTACAATTGTTATTTTTTGGTAGTAATGTTTTACTTTTCTTTTCACAGAACCTGGAGCAGCACCCTCGAACCTGGATTGTCCTCTGGAGTGGTCCCTCATTGAACAGCCACAGTCCCAGCCATCCACCAGCGAAGCAGCAAGTGGGTCGGCGTCACAGTCTGGAGAACAGGCAGCTGGTCCTTCAGGTGTTCCCCTGTCCCAGTCCTCTGCCTTTTTTGGGCTCTTGCTGCCAGCAGCAGAAGGCCTCGGACAGGTCACTCGTGCCCGAGTTTCTTCACTTGAGCTCAGTCTTCCAGAATGGCCTGAAGGCGCTGGGAGATAGACTGGAAAGTGGTCTGACCCATATTAACAGACTTTTCCAGGATGCCAACCAATGCCTTAACCGTCTGGAAGCCGACCTCCAGAGACCAGCACACCATTTTTTTAATCAGATAGAGCGGGGCATGTCGGAGCACCTTACGCCTGAACTCCAGCTCAATGTGATACAGGCCTGCAATGCTGCCTACGTTCAGGCTATGCAGCAGACTCAGTACTTACAGCAGCCACAGGTGGTAATTCCACCTGTGCCACCAATTACAAACTTTACCTCAATACCGAGTTCTGCTGCATACCACTGTACGGCCACCACCATGCCCAGTCCTGCCGCACACCACTACACCGCCACCACCTTGCCGGGTGCTGCTGAGAGCCACTCCACCACCACCATGCCGAGTCCTCCTCCTGCACAGCCATCCACCTCCACCACCATGCGGAGTCCTGCTCCTGCACGGCCGGGACAGGACAGAAATCTAAAAAGAGTCGTGCCACCAGAAAAGTCCAACTACCTCCACCCTCACCTCCCAATGTGTCTGTGTTGACCAGTTTGTCCTCTCCCTTCCAATGTGTCTCTCCCGTCCCATGCTTCTGCTCCTAATGTGTCTACTTCCATCCTTGACCTCCCAGACCTCCACAAGTTTAGTAAGCCCTTCCCCTGGAACCCCTTCATCGTCCACACATAGCCAATCCTCCCGACTCCCCATGTTTATATTATTTCCCCCTTCTTGTCTCGTCAAAAATATATATTTTTTTGTTAAATAAATTTGTGTAGTTTTTCCCCTATCACTGCTTGTTCTTTGTCTCTTTCTTCACCGGCAACACACACCTCACCATCTACACCACTGTGTTTTTGCCACCTCATATCTCCATGACACACAATCTGCTGCTCCTCTTTATATGCTTTACACTGCAGCTTTGCTTCAAGTATTTGACATGGAGCTATGAGGTGGCAAAAACACAAAGAGGACTGAAAATCCTCCCCCCCAAAAAATTAATACAGGTCAGGAGTTCAGCAATGCTCACAAGCCCAGGTGTCAGCACTAGTGCACTCAGGATGCTGGGTTTTCTGCATTCCTGAGTGCACTAGTTCTGACACACGGGCAGGTGAGTAAAGATATGAGGTGAATTAGCTCCATTATCTCTTCAGCCTGCATCAATCTATTGGACTGTAGAAATGCTGACTGAAGAGACGATGGAGCTAATCCAAGGTCACCTACCATAGCATTGACCTCAGAGAGGTGTAGTGTAAAGCATAGGTGACATAACCCAATTTGGTTAAAATCCACTGCCTGTCTCATGCAATCTGCATTAAACAGAGAGTTTATTTTATAAAGACTGTAGTTGCGAACCGGTGATCACCTTATTAAACTGTAAAAAAAGTATTGTCATGTAAAGGGCACTTGGAACAGGTGATTTAATTTCAGCAAACATGAAAGGTAAATTTAAATATTCCAGGTACATAACATTACATAACATTTCACTAAACCATTTCTTCTTGCCATGACACAAGTCCATTCTCAGAAACAAAGTAGGACGCAAATGTATCTCTCTTTGGGGCAACTTCAACTGTTGTCCTGAGAGGGTAATGATGGCAATCTGGCAATGGGTTACAAACAGGTTCATCAAGTTCAATGTTGGGTTGCTCTTTAGCCATTATATAGTTGTGAAGAACCACACATGCCTTGACCACCTCATCGAGTGTCTTAATTTTCAGATTAAAGGGGTTGTCCACTACTTTCAATTAACCCCCCAATGTATCCCCCTGGGGTCCCTAATTAATTTCCAAAATACCTTATGTTGCCGTTTTCACCTGTGAGTGGCGCTATGCGCCGGCTGAGTTCACGTGACCCCCAGGCTGCAGCCGCCACTAATTTCCGCTGACGTCATGTCAATTTCCAGACTCTGGAAACTGACGTGACATCATGAGCAGGCGTGACTCAGCCTCCACAGACAGCGTTCACTCATCAAGAGTGACTGGGCTGTGGGCGGTGCTGCGGTCTGCCTGCGGGGCTGTGCTGGGATCTGTGGGCGGGGCTGGGGTCTGCTGGCCGTTCCCATGTGCTGGGGTCTGCTGGCCGGCCACGCTCATGTGTTAGGATGTGCAGCGGTGGCGGGGGGTCTGCTCGGTGAATCTGCTGTCAGTGGATCTGCTGGCGGTAGGGGTTCTGCGTGGTGGGTCTGCAAAAAGGACTTGGAGTTTGCGGGCGGGGGTCTGTGGGGCTGTGCAGTGGGTCTGCTTTGTGCGGTGGGTCTGCTTCGGATGGGGGGGTCATTGGTGTGTGTCTCTGTGTGCAGTCATCGTCCGATGGGACTACAAGTCCCATCGGGCTCTGCCTGCTACAGTGACAGTGAGTGACACATTAGCCAATGATGGGACAGTAGTAGTTCCATCATCCGGCTAATGTGTTGAATGTAAAAAAAAAACAAACACATACACATATACAGTACATACATACAACATACATTACACACATGCAGTACATACAACGTATAGACATACAACATATATTACACACATACAGAACATGCAACATGCACCATACATATGCGACATGCACCATGCGACATGCAACATGCACCATGCGACATGCACCATGCGACATGTAACATACAACATGCACCATGCACTATGCGACATGCAACATATGACATGCACCATGCGACATGCACCATGCAACATAAGGCATGCACCATGCGACATGCACCATGCGACACATGTGACATACAACTTGCACCATGCGACATACAACATGCACCATGCGACATGCACCATACGATATGCGACATGCACCATACCACATGCCACATACAGTACATACATACATATAGACATACAGTACATTAAACATAGAGTACATACTCACCATCGCTTGTCACCTTGATCTCCGAAGCCATTGTCACCTGCACCAACATGCACCATGCGACATACAACATGCACCATACGATATGTGACATGCACCATACAACATGCAACATGCCACATACAGTACATACATACATATAGACATACAGTACATTAAACATAGAGTACATACTCACCATCGCTTGTCACCTTGATCTCCAAAGCCATTGTCACCTGTAAAAAATATTAAAATAATAAACACTATACTCCCTAATCCGCAGAAATCCAATTAAAACGAGTGTCCCTCGATGATCTCCCGTGGAGAACAGCAGCATCAGCTGATGCGACCCCTCTCCAGGGGCTCCAGGAATACAATGATGGAGGGTATCCTTCCACAATGTATTCCCCACAATGTATTCCTACGCCCCTGTGAGAAAATAGTCCCTAGTCTCACTTCTGGCACTGCTGTGTGGGAAAATTCTCACACAGATTTGTCATAAAGTGAGACCCTGAACTGAGGTAACCTTAGTGATGCACTGCAGGAGCCATTGTCTCAGAATAGTACGTCAGCTGGTAGTATCCCCCACTTTGAGGTGGGCTTTGGCGGTGAGCCCACTTCAAAGCCGCAACATGTCAGCTGTTTTCAATAAAAAAAAAAAAATTACATGATCGCTAAACGGCGTAGCGAGAACAAAAAAAACAAAAGCCAAAATTATGTTTTTTTGGTCGCCGCGACATTGCATTAAAATGCAATAACGGGCGATCAAAAGAACATATCTGCACAAAAGTGGTATCATTAAAAACGTCAGCTCGGCACGCAAAAAATTAGCCCTCATCCAACCCGATATCTCAGAAAATATAGATACTATGGGTATCGGAAAATGGCGCAATTATTTTATTTATATTTTTTATCAAAGTTTGGAATTTTTTTTCACCACTTAGATAAAAAAGAACCTAGACATGTTTGGTGTCTATGAACTCATAATATAAACATAAGGGTGAATGACCTCGGGGAGATCAAAACATCCAACACCGTGGAGACTGCTCCTAATAGCCAGTTTCCTACTCCACACTGATGAGGGGCAAATACCCCGAAACAGCTGTCTGTGGATGGATACCATGTTTTGGCATAGGTGGTTTTCCTTTATTGGATGCTGCCCTTCCCGTGGTTGTTCCTTCCAGGTGAAAGACCTGGCTATTCATTGCTTGTGTTGAGAAACACGTGATGGTGTCTCCGCAGCTTTTCTACATGCATTTGTATATTTCCCATAAGGGATGGGGGCAGTGTTCTGGATCACTGCGTTAAGAAACACGTGATGGTGTCTCCGCTGTGTTGGATGTTTTGATCTCCCCAAAGGTCATTCACCCTTATGTTTATAGTCTTTTCACCAGGCACTGCTCCTAATAGCCAGTTTCCTACTCCACACTGATGAGGGGCAAATACCCCGAAACAGCTGTCTGTGGATGGATACCATGTTTTGGCATAGGTGGTTTTCCTTTATTGGATGCTGCCCTTCCCGTGGTTGTTCCTTCCCGGTGAAAGAGCTGGCTATTAATTGCTTGCGTTGAGAAACACGTGATGGTGTCTCCGCAGCTTTTCTACATGCATTTGCATATTTCCCATAAGGGATGGGGGCAGTGTTCTGGATCACTGCGTTGAGAAACACGTGATGGTGTCTCCGCGGTGTTGGATGTTTTGATCTCTCCGAGGTCATTCACCCTTATGTTTATAGTCTTTTCACCAGGCACTGCTCCTAATAGCCAGTTTCCTACTCCACACTGATGAGGGGCAAACACCCCGAATCAGCTGTCTGTGGGTAGGAGTGCCTCTCGGCCTTCTGGCTGCGATCTTGTGTCGCGGTCAGAGGGTGCGAGTGTTTCCTAGCAGCGTGCTGCTAATTTATTGCTGCGGTATTCGTACCGGCAGAGAAGTTTGAAGATGTTCATTAAGAATACAATTCGTGTGGTCGTGGAAGATGGTGCCAAAAACAACGTGGTGTACGTGGTTCGTGACCTGCTGGAGGGAAAGGCTGGAGCTCATCGGACTGATATTTTCAGCGTGAACGAATTTCATAACCAAGGTACTTATGATGTTACCTTTGTGAGTGAGCCTTGCTGTTTAACAGTCTTTGAGTGGCTCAGAAGTCATGATGGTGACCCATGCCTGGAGGGAGTGCGGGTGGAGCCTCTGTTTGGGCTCATGGAAAAAGTTGTGACGGTTACTGTTTATAATCCTTATACTGAAGTAAGTCTGTTGGAGCAGTTCCTGGCTCGGTACTGCGAATATGTTAAGGGTGGAGACAAACAGAGAAATTGCTTGGGCATTTTTAACTGTAAACTTGTGTTTCGTGTGAAACTGAAGAGAGACCCAAGTTGTTTGGGAGGTTTCACCCACCCCCCGGCGAATTTCTCAGTGGCGGGTCATAGGGGCTTTCTGACATATGCAGGGCAGCCTCTATACTGCAGGAAGTGTTTCCAGTTTGGGCACTTGCAGAATATGTGCGATAAAAGTTTGGTTTGCCGTAACTGCAAAAGAGAAGGCCATGTGGCGGCTGAGTGTCCGATGCCACGTGAATGTGACCGTTGTGGTAATACAGGGCACCTGTATAAGGATTGTCCATATGGTGTGCCGAGGAGGCCAACTAGAGAGGAGGAGAGGCGGGAAGAGGAAGAAAAGAAACGTAAGGAGGAGCGGAGGCAGGAGGAGGAAAAAAAGAGAGAGGAGGAGGTTAAGAAGCGAGAGGAGGAGAGGAAGCGGGAGGATGGCGAGGCGTCTGTGCAGCAAAGCTCTGAGGTAATTCCGCCCTCTATGATTGAGAGAAGGCGGGATAAACGGCAGGAGGACAAGGAGGCTGAGAGGAAGAGGGAGAAGCAGGAGGACAAGGAATTCTGGAGAGCTGCAAAGCAGGAAGAGCGTGCTATGATTAATAAAAATAAAAAAAAAAAGGAGTCACCAGTTACCAAAGCAGTCGAGTTGGGTGATTTGATGGATTTTGATACTTCTGGGGCGGAGGAGATGGCTGAGTCTGTGATTCATGGGTCTGACCCAGGAAACATTGGTGCTTTTTCCTCAGAAGAGGAGCCTGGAGGTCGAAAGTGTCCCAGGGAGGGTGGTGGGGAAATTAGTGACTTTGAGGATGGTGAAGGAGTGCCCCGGAGGAAGGCTGGGCAGAAGAAGACGCGTCTGGAGGAGTGTATGGAGGTTAGCGGCTCTGAAAGCTGCACGGCGCAGATGGTGGAGGAGGACAGTGGCGGTGCTGGTTAGCTATGTGCTATTATTTCAGTAGCTAAGTGTTTTTGTATATAGTAGCATTTGCCTTTAAAAAATGTTTTTGTTTTTTTTTGTTTTTTTTTTTGTGTGTTTTTTATGTAAGTTGCGTAATGTTATGTTTGTAGGTTGATTTTCTTAGTATTTTTGTTTCTGTGTATGTTATGGGTTTTGTTATTATATCACAAAATGTGAGGGTTTTTAAAAACAGGTTGCGGCGGGCGGCCATCTTGGATTTTTTTGCAACTCAAAATGCAGGAATTTTTTGTTTGCAGGAGTGTGGTATTGTGGATGGTGTGAAGGGGAGTGAATGGCCTCATGGTGCGTCTGTGTGGTCAGGGAGTGCCTGTAATAAAAATGATGGTGTGGGTTTTTTGGTGAAGGGAAATGATGTGAGTTTGTGTGACTATATGGTGATTGAGGTTGGAAGGTGTGTGTTGGCAAATTTTGAGTTTAGAAATGTTCGTTTTTGCGTTATTAATGTATATGCGCCTGTGGATAAACAGGAGCGTAGAGTTTTATTTGAAAAAATTAAGTTTTTTATTCCAGGAAGAGTGCCTGTTGTGATAGTGGGTGATATGAACTGTGATGTGGGAAGTGTGAATGTAGATGCATCAGGGAAAGTGTTAATGGATATGGTGAGTGATTTTGGTTTAAAAGATATGCAGCGGGCATGCAAGATAACTCCGTTGTTAAATACGTTTTTTTCTGACAGTGGGAGGGTGGAGTCTAGATTGGACTATTGTTTTGTTTCAAAAAATCTGATTCCTGTCAGTTATGCACAGGAGAGGGTGTTTTTTTCGGATCATGTGTGTATGAAGTGTGAATTGGATTTGCATGTTAATGAGGTGGCTGGGAAAGGTGTGTGGAAGTTGAATGTGAGTTTGCTGGAAGGAGGGGGGGTGAGAGAGGAGTATGAAAGACATTATGCAGAGTGGTGTGGGTGCAGGAGTGATTTCAGAAATGTGTGTGAATGGTGGGATTGGGTTAAATGGAGAACCAAGAGTTTTTTTAAAAAACTCGGGTACAAGTGTGCGGCTGCAAAGAGAGAAAGGTTTGTTTTTTTAAATGCAAGATTGAGTTTGTTGTATAAGTTGAGGGCGGGAGGGATGGATGTGAGTGAAGATTTAGTGAAAGTGAAAAAAGAAGTGAATGATTTTTTGTTAGAAAGAGGGAGGAGTATTGTGTATAGGGCCAAATTAGAGAATTTGGAGAAGGATGAGAAGTGTTCGCGGTTTTTCTTTAAGAAAGTTTTTGGGAAGAGACAGAGTATGAGTGTTTTGAATGGGATGGATGGAAATGAAGTTAGTGGCGCGGACTTGTGTGAGGAAGTGGCAAAGTTTTATGATGATTTGTATGCTGTGAAATGGAGGGATGAAGGTTTGGTGGGTGAGGTGTTGAGTGTTTTGGAAAATAGTTTGAATAGGATAGAAAGGGAAAGTTTGATGGGTGAGGTGACGGGTGAAGAAGTATGGAAGGTGGTGTGCAGTATGGCGCTGAATAAAACACCGGGGGAGGATGGTCTACCGGTGGAATTTTATCGTGTGATGTGGGATGTGATTGGGAAGGATTTTGTGGATGTATGTAAGTATATGTGGGCGAATGCAGAGGTGGCAAATGGTATGCGTGCAGGGGTGGTTGTGTTATTGCCAAAAAAAGGTGATTTGAAAAATCTAAAAAATTGGAGGCCGATCACATTGCTGAATTGTGATTATAAGATTTATGCGAAACTTTTGGCTAACAGGATGCGTGGTGTGGTTGGGAGTGTGGTGGGTGAGGAGCAATGTTGTGCGGTACCTGGAAGACGAATACATGGAAGTTTGTGTATGTTGAGAGATTGTTTGTGGGACTGCATGAATCGTAAGAAAGGGGTGTATGTGTTGAGTTTGGATTTTGAGAAGGCGTATGATAGATTGGCGCATGGTTTTTTGTTTAGTGTGTTGGTGAAGATGGGTTTTCCTTCTGAGTTTGTTGAGAGAGTGAGAAGTTTGTATAAGAATATTTACAGTTGTGTGTTGTTGAATGGAAATGTGGGGAGGAGAGTAAATGTATTTTCGGGTGTTCGGCAGGGGTGTCCTTTGTCCCCTATCGTTTTTATTTGCGCAATTGAGCCTTTGTTATGTTTGTTAAGAAAAGATAAGGTGATTCGGGGTGTGCAAGTACCCGGGGGTGGGGGGAGAGAATGGAAGATGAGTGGCTATATGGATGATGTGTGTGTGCTGTGTGATTCAGAGTGTTCGGTACGGCGTGTGAAGTTGTTGGTTTCTATGTTTTGTGGAGCATCTGCTTTTAGAGTGAATTGGGAGAAGAGTGAGTGTAAGAATTTTGGGGGAAGGAGTCTGAGCGATGATGTTGGAGTGAATGTGGTGAGTGGATCGATAAAGGTTTTGGGTGTGAAATTTTCAGAGAAATTGGATGGAGAGGAAAGCTGGGTGGATGTGAGAGAGAGAGTGGAGCGTAAGTTAAATTTTTGGAGTTTGAGGGATCTTACGTTTTTTGGTAAAATTTTAGTTATTAAGAGTGTTGTGTTACCTATTTTTTTGTATGTTGCGATGGTGTTTCCACCAAGCCACATGTGTATTAGAAGATTAAATAGGGTTTTGTTTGTCTTTTTTTGGGGTTCATGTATGGAGCGTGCAAGGAGAGAGATTGTTATGAAGAGTTTGGATAAGGGGGGACTGGGTTTCCCAAATTTGAATGTTTTTTTCGGCGTGAATATTATGGTGTTTGTACTAGGTGTGATTAGGATGGATGGGAAGTATGCATGTATGTGCAGGTTTTTGTTTGGAAATTTCTTGTTTCGTTTGAAATGGCGTGAAAGAGATCTTAGGAGCCCAGTGGCTTTTGAGGTTCCTGTGTGGTATGTGTGGGTTTACAAATTTTTAGTGAAGTATGAACTTTGTGATGTGGATGTGAGATTGTTAGAAAAGAAGAAAGCTGTATATAAGATGATTGAGTGTAGAGAGATGGAATGTGACATTATTGTAGGACGAGCCCATAGGCTGTTCTTGCCAGATTTTAAAATGGTAAGAGGGGATGATGTGCAGAAAGTATGGAAGAAGGTACGTGTGAATGGTATGACAAATAGGCAGAGTGAGATTGTATGGCAGTCATTGCATGGGGTGTTGCCAGTGAGGGAGTTTCTGAAAAATCGGGGTTTAGTGAGGAGTGAGAGGTGTCCGAGGAGTGGATGTGGTGGGAGTGAGAGTGTGGTGCATTTGTTTTGGAATTGTCAGTATGCTAGAAGTGTGATTGCAGGTCTGGGTCGTTTGTGTAAGGAGCTGTGTGAGGTAAATCTGTTGTCTTTTGAGCTCTTTATGTTTGGATTGGGTATGTGTGGGGAGAAGGAGAGAGTATTGTGGTTGATGATGGCATGTATAAAAGAGGTTTTGTGGGATGTGAGGAATGTGTATGTGTTTAAAAGGAAGGATATTGAGGTTAAAAACTGTATAAAAATTATTTTGGGAAAATTGTATTTTTGCTTTGTGTGTGATCAGAGGAGGAGAGGGGAGGTGGATGCAGAGGGAATTTGGAAGACTAAAAAGTGGAAACATTTTGTTAATGTATCTTGAAGTGGTTTTTGGTTGTTAATTAAAACATTTTTTGTGTGTTTTCCAATGATGATGGGAATGGCGGTGGCACTAAGTGTGTGGCACGCTGTTTTGGGAGATGAGTTCCTTATAGTTTTGGTTACCTGACTGTGGAACTTCCCATCTGAGGGGAAAAAAAAAAAAAAAAAAAAAAAAAAAAAAAAGCTGTCTGTGGATGGATACCATGTTTTGGCATAAGTGGTTTTCCTTTATTGGATGCTGCCCTTCCCGTGGTTGTTCCTTCCCGGTGAAAGACCTGGCTATTCATTGCTTGCATTGAGAAACATGTGATGGTGTCTCCGCAGCTTTTCTACATGCATTTGCATATTTCCCATAAGAGATGGGGGCAGTGTTCTGGATCACTGCGTTGAGAAACACGTGATGGTGTCTCCGCGGTATTGGATGTTTTGATCTCCCCGAGGTCATTCACCCTTATGTTTATAGTCTTTTCACCAGGCACTGCTCCTAATAGCCAGTTTCCTACTCCACACTGATGAGGGGCAAATACCCCGAAACAGCTGTCTGTGGATGGATACCATGTTTTGGCATAGGTGGTTTTCCTTTATTGGATGCTGCCCTTCCTGTGGTTGTTCCTTCCCGGTGAAAGACCTGGCTATTCATTGCTTGCATTGAGAAACACGTGATGGTGTCTCCGCAGCTTTTCTACATGCATTTGCATATTTCCCATAAGGGATGGGGGCAGTGTTCTGGATCACTGCGTTGAGAAACATGTGATGGTGTCTCCGCGGTGTTAGATGTTTTGATCTCCCTGAGGTCATTCACCCTTATGTTTATAGTCTTTTCACCAAGCACTGCTCCTAATAGCCAGTTTCCTACTCCACACTGATAAGGGGCAAATACCCTGAAACAGCTGTCTGTGGATGGATACCATGTTTTGGCATAGGTGGTTTTCCTTTATTGGATGCTGCCCTTTCCGTGGTTGTTCCTTCCCGGTGAAAGACCTGGCTATTCATTGCTTGCGTTGAGAAACATGTGATGGTGTCTCCGCAGCTTTTCTACATGCATTTGCATATTTCCCATAAGGGATTGGGGCAGTGTTCTGGATCACTGCGTTGAGAAACACGTGATGGTGTCTCCGCGGTGTTGGATGTTTTGATCTCCCTGAGGTCATTCACCCTTATGTTTATAGTCTTTTCACCAGGCACTGCTCCTAATAGCCAGTTTCCTACTCCACACTGATAAGGGGCAAATACCCTGAAACAGCTGTCTGTGGATGGATACCATGTTTTGGCATAGGTGGTTTTCCTTTATTGGATGCTGCCCTTCCCGTGGTTGTTCCTTCCCAGTGAAAGACCTGGCTATTCATTGCTTGCGTTGAGAAACACGTGATGGTGTCTCTGCAGCTTTTCTACATGCATTTGAACTCGTAATGACCTGGAGAATCATAATGGCAAGTCAGTTTTAGGCTGTGTGCACACGTTGCAGATTTGGGTGCAGAACTTTCTGCACAAAATCTGCAACTCCTTGCAGAAAACGCAGCTACGTTTTTTCTGTGTTTTGTTCACGGTTTTAATGCGGTTTTTGCACGTTTTTGGTGCAGGTTTTTGGTGCGGTTTAGATGCAGTAGTTGGTGCGTTTTTTTGCGCGGTTTTGATGCAGTTTTTGGTGCAGTTTTGATGCAGCTTTTGGTGCGGTTTTGATGCAGTTTTTGATGCGGTTTTGATGCAGTTCTTGGTGCAGTTTTTGGGGCGGTTTTGATGCAGTTTTTGGTGCGGTTTTGATGCAGTTTTTGATGACTTTTTAATGCAGTTTTTGGTGCAGTTTTGATGCAGTTTTTGGTGGTTTTGATGAAATTTTGGTGCGGTTTTGATGCAGTTCTTGGTGCAGTCTTGATGCCTTTTGCTTGGTTTCGATGCATTTTTTTATTTGTTTTTGGTGCAGTTTTTGCACGTTTTTGATGCAGTTTTTGGTGTGGTTTTGATGCAGTTTTTGGTGCAGTTTTGATGCGTTTTTGGTGCAGTTTTTGGTGCGTTTTTTGCACTGTTTTGATGCATTTTTTTATTCGTTTTTGGTGCGGTTTTTATGAGTTTTTGAAAGCTAAAAAAAGAAGTATTACTGAACAAAAAAAAAAAGATTTGTGATGTCATTATTGTCCAACCTCCTCTTTTACATTTGTCCAACCCACACTCAGTTACACACACAGATAGATAGATGATAGATGAAATGGATAGACAGATCTACATATAGATAGATCTATAGATGCATACATCTATCTATTCATATATCTATCTATACATATATCTGGATAGATATATCTATTGATGGATGTATGGATAGTGTAGGGTGCGTGTCCACTGTCCAGATTACATCCGAATTAGCTGCAGATTGGATGCTGCGTACTTGTAGTCTCATCGGATGATGCCTTAACACACCCCAAAAGACCCCCCGCACAGCCCAGCACACACTCGAACAGTCCTGCACACACCCGAAAAGCCAGGCACACACCCGAACAGTCCCGCACACACCCGAACAGCCCCGCACACACCCAAACAGCCCTTCACACACCCGAACAGCCCCACACACACCCGAACAGCCCTGCACAGCCCTGCACACACCCGAACAGTCCCACACATCTGAACAGCCCGCAGACCCTGCCCGCGCACACATAGACGCACACAGTCACCGCCCACACACTTCCCTCCTCCCGAACTGCAGCGTTTCTCGGACCCACATCCGCAGCAAAACTGCAGATCTTTTTTACATCTGTGGTTTTGCTGTGGATGTGCCCGACTCAATGCAAGTCTAAGGGTGCAGAAACGCTGCAGTTCGGCACAAAAGAAGTGACATGCTGCGGAAAAAAAGCTGCGTTTCGGTGCGGCTTTTTCTGCAGCATGTGCACAACAAGTCTGTGGCTCCCATAGACTTACATTGGTTGTGCACTACACTGCGGATTTGATGCAATTCTGTGCAGCAAAAAACGCTGCGGATCTGGAATCAAATCAAAGCATTTAGTGAACCTAGCAAAAAAGCCAAGCAAAAAACAAGTGTGGGACTGCACTTTTTTTGCAATTTCATCGCACTTTGAATTTTTTTCACATTTTCTGTTACACGACATGGTAAAACCAATGGTGTCGTTCAAAAGTAGAACTTGTCCCACAAAAGACAAGCCCTCACATGGCCATATTGACGGAAAAGTTATGGCTCTGGAAAGAAGGGGAGCGATAAACGAAAATGAAAAAAGCTCCAGGGGTGAAGGGGTTTAGAAACATGGATATGGACATATCTATGGAAATAGATATAGATATATAGATATATCTCTGTATGTATCTATCTATCCATCCCATAGCTATCTATCTACCTATCTGGGTGTAATGGAGTGTGGGTTGGACAAATGTAAAAGAGGAGGTTGGACAGAAATGACATCACAAATCTTTTTGAAGATAGAGGAGGGAGGGGTTTGGGTGTGTTTTGGAGTGGGTGTGGTAGGTTCGGGCTTAGAGGCTAGTGCAATGCATCATGGAACTTGTAGTATTAGAGCACAATAAGTCAGGAGAAAGGAAGTTGTCGATTAACCCCATGAGAGCTGGTTCCAGCACTGAAGATGTGCTGCTACAGCATGATAAAAGGTAATATTGCTAAAATAAACACAGTGGATGTTTTCAGTGGCACATAATAGCATGATTTATGAAAAAAAAAGGAAGTTATTGTAGTGGACAACTTCTTTAACTCCTTCCCAACCTGTGACACGGCCTATGTGTCATGAAAGTCGGTGCCAATCCGACCTGTGACGCATATGCTGTGTCACAGAATGAACGCGTCCCTGCAGGTCGGGTGAAAGGGTTAACTGTAATTTCACCCGACCTACAGGGACAGGGGGAGTGGTACTTCAGCCCAGGGGGGGTGGCTTCGCCCCCCGTGGCTACGATCGCTCTGATTGGCTGTTGAAAGTGAAACAGCCAATCAGAGCAATTTGTAATATTTCACCTATGAAACGTGGTGAAATATTACAATCCAGCCATGGCCGATGCTGCAATATCATCGGCCATGGCAGGAAACCCTGATCTGCCCCTGCCACCGATCTCCCCAGTCCTCCGTCCTGTCCTGTAATGTGCTTTGCTCCCCTCCGTCCTCCTGTCTGCTCCCCCCACAGTCTGATCTCACCCCCCCGCTGTCCGATCCCACCACCGCATTCTTACCGACCTCCGGTGTCCCTCCCGGTGTCCGTCCGTCTTCTCCATGGGCGCCTCCATCTTCCAAAATGCGCAGTGTGCCCGCCGAATCTGCCGGCCGACAGATTCGTTCCAGGTACATTTTGATCGCTGTGATAGGTTCTATCACAGCGATCAAAATAAAATAATAGTAAATGAACCTCCCCTTTATCACCCCCATAGGTAGGGACAATAATAAAATAAAGAAAATATATTTACTTTTATTTTTCCACTAGGGTTAGGGTTAGAACTAGGGTTAGGGTTAGAACTAGGGTTAGAACTAGGGTTAGGGTTAAAACTAGGGTTAGGGTTAGAACCAGAGTTAAAATTAATGTTAGAACTAGGGTTAGGGTTAGAACTAGGGTTAGAATTAGGGTTAGAACTAGGGTTAGGGTTAGAACTAAGGTTAGGGTTAGAAGTAGGGTTAGAATTAGGGTTAGAACTAGGGTTAGAACTAGGGTTAGAACTAGGGTTAGGGTTAGAATTAGGGTTAGAATTAGACTATGTGCACACGGTGCCGCTGCGGATTCGTAGCAGTTTTCCATCAGATTTACAGTACCATGTAAACCTATGGAAAACCAAATCCGCTGTTCCCATGGTGCGGAAAATACCGCGCGGAAACGCTACGTTGTATTTTCCGCAGCATGTCAATTCTTTGTACGGATTACGCAACGTTTTACACCTGTTCCTCAATAGGAATCCGCAGGTGAAATCCGCACAAAAATCACTGGAAATCCGAGGTAAATCTGCAGGTAAAACGAAGTGCCTTTTACCTGCGGATTTTCAAAAATGGTGCGGAAAAATCTCACACAAATCCGCAATGTGGGCACATAGCCTTAGGGTTAGGGTTGGAATTAGAGTTAGGGTTGGAATTAGGGTTAGGGTTGGAAATAGGGTTAAGATTAGGCTTGTGGTTAGGGTTATGGTTAGGATTAGGGGTGTGTTGGGATTAGGGTTGGGATTAGGGTTAGGGGTGTGTTGGGGTTAGGGTTGTGATTAGGGTTATGGCTAGAGTTGGGATTAGGGTTAGGGGTGTGTTGGGGTTAGTGTTGGAGTTAGAATTGAGGGGTTTCCACTGTTTAAGCACATAAGGGGTCTCCAAACGCAACATGGCGCCACCATTGATTCCAGCCAATCTTGCGTTCAGAAAGTCAAATGGTGCTCCCTCCCTTCCGAGCCCCGACGTGCACCCAAACAGTGGTTTACCCAAACATATGGGGTATCAGCGTACTCAGGAAAAATTGCACATAAACTTTGGGGGTCTAATTTCTCCTGTTTACCCTTGGGAAAATAACAAAATGGGGGCTAAATATTTTTGTGGGAAAAAAATGATTTTTTATTTTCACGGCTCTGCATTATAAAATCCTGTGAAGAACTTGGGGGGTTCAAAGTGCTCACCACACATCTAGATAAGTTCCTTGGGGGGTCTAGTTTCCAAAATGGGGTTACTTGTGGGGGGTTTCCACTGTTTAGGCACATCAGGGGCTCTGCAAACGCAATGTGACGCCCGCAGACCATTCCATCAAAGTCTGCATTTCAAAACGTCACTACTTCCCTTCCGAGCCCCGACGTGTGCCCAAACAGTGGTTCACCCCCCACATATGGGGTATCAGTGTACTCAGTACAAACCAGACAACTTTTGGGGTCCAATTTCTCCTGTTACTCTTATGAAAATAAAAAATTGCGGGCTAAAAAATAATTTTTGAGGAAAGAAAAATTATTTTTTATTTTCACGGCTCTGCGTTATAAACTTCTGTGAAGCACTTGGGGGTTTAAAGTGGTCACCGCACATCTAGATTAGTTCCTTGGGAGCTCTAGTTTCCAAAATGGGGTCACTTGTGGGGGAGCTCCAATGTTTAGACACACAGGGGCTCTCCAAAAGTGACATGGTGTCCGCTAAAGATTGGAGCCAATTTTTCATTGAAAAAAGTCAAATCGCGCTCCTTCCCTTCCGAGCCCTGTCATGCACCCAAACAGTGGTTCCCCCACATATGGGGTATCGGCATACTCAGGACAAATTGTACAATAACTTTTGGGGTCCAGTTTCACATTTTACCCAAGGGAAAATAAAAAAATTGTTGTTAAAAATCATTTTTGTGACTAAAAAGTTAAATGTTAATTTTTTCCTTCCATGTTGCTTCTGCTGCTGTGAAACACCTGAAGGGTTAATAAACTTCTTGAATGTGGTTTTGAGCACCTTGAGGGGTGCAGTTTTTAGAATGGTGTCACTTTTGGGTATTTTCAGCCATATAGACCCCTCAAACTGACTTCAAATGTGAGGTGGTCCTTAAAAAAAAATGATTTTGTAAATTTCATTGTAAAAATTAGAAATCGCTGGTCAAATTTTAACCCTTATAGCTTCCTAGCAAAAAAAAAGTTGTTTCCAAAACTGTGCTGATGTAAAGTAGACATGTGGGAAATTTTATTTATTAACTATTTTGTGTCACATAACTCTCTCGTTTAACAGAATAAAAATTCAAAATTTGAAAATTACAAATTCAAAATTTTAGCCAAATTTCCATTTTTTTTCACAAATAAACGTAAAAATTATCGACCTAAATTTACCACTATCATGAAGCCCAATATGTCACGAAAAAACATTCTCAGAACCGCTAGGGTCCGTTGAAGCGTTCCTGAGTTATTACCTCATAAAGGGACACTGGTCAGAATTGCAAAAAACGGCCGTCATTAAGGTCAAAATAGGCTGGGTCATGAAGGGGTTAATGGCTGTCCCTAAAATGCGCCATTTCGAGACAAGTATACCAAAGTCACACTCCAGAGTTCTTCGTGCCCTGGTTAGTCGGTAATTAAAAATCATTTTTGTGTGGTTCAAGTCCCGACTGGAGTATGGTTTAAGGTTTCCACACATCTGAAATGCCTCATCCCCAACCACAACAAATGGCATTGGCGGGCCTTCGGTGTTGGGAAGAGGTCATGGTAGGGGAAAATTAAAATGATTCCCATACAACCATTGTCCCATGTCCGAGTTTTTAAATGTCTGGGAGTCATTACCACAGGCAAAATATCCAACGTCCATGGCGACAAACCTACAGTCTGCAATCGCCATGAGCACTATGGAAAAATATTTTTTTTTATAATTAAATACTCGGATCCAGTTCCAGCCGGTTTGGTAATCCGGATATGTTTTCCATCCACTGCTCCAAAACAGTTGGGGAAATTACAAACTTCAAAATATTTTTCTGCAGTTTCCTGCCATATTTCCACGGTGGGTAGGGGGATAAATTCCTCACAGAGAACATCCCACAAAGCGCGGCAGCTGTCTGCGACAATCCTAGATAGTGTAGAAATTCCTATCCGGAACTGGAAATGGAGCGATGATAGGCTCTCTTCGGTAGCCAGGAATCTGCAAACCAGAGAAAGAAAAAAAAAATCAGCACAATAATATTTATGACAGGGGTTTTTGCAAAACAGAGAAAGAAAAAGAAAAAAAAGAAAAGGACATGGCTTTTAGAACAATAATATTTAGGACAGTTTTTTTGCAAAACAAAAAAGGGAAAATATTAAGTACATTGCAGAACAATAATAATTATGACAGGCGTTAATGTTTAAATATTACGTACCTTAGTGTCACCAGCAGACGTTCCTCAGCAGGAATCACTCTACGGAGGTGGGTGTCATGCCTGCTGATGGCTCCTTGTATACAAACCAGCAATTCCATGAAGCTCTCGAAGACATCCTCGTGTACTCAAAATATTTCTCCGGGTTTTCACGGAGCTCAATGAATAAGGAGTGGTAGGCTCCACGGCTCTGTCGGAGTGCAACAATGGGGTGCTGCCAAAAGTGTCAGCGCCGTCTTCTCTTTTCCATTCTTGCTCACAAGCAAATGCAAAGGCAAGAAACAAGTTGACATCCAAATCCAGATTCTGATAGATGGAGAGCATGTCAAGATCCATCTTGACGCAGAATACAGGAGCAAAATCTGATTTCATCTGTACAAGGGTCTATATACAGAAATCCCATGAGACACACCCATTTGGTGTGGCTTGTGTCAAGGAAATTCTTCTGGAAAAAATTTTTCATATCAAACGAATGCGCATAAAAACCGCAAACACATGCAAAAACGCATGCAAACGTAGCGTTTTTTTTCCATCATGCGTAAAAGCTTATACAGATAAAAAACACTGCATTATCATGCGTTTTTGCATGCGTTTGCAGACGATACACTGCAGACTCAACCGCAAATGTGAACCTGATGTATTGAAGCAGGATAGAGCTGCTGAAAAGGACTATAAGTTAAGGAGTTCCTGCTCCCCAAGCAATCTGGAAGTAAGGAGACTGCAGAGCGGTGAGCTGATAACATATTTCATTTGTATTTTTGGCAAAAGTTTGGACACCTTGCATGGTTCGTACCTAGGTGCACCCTATTTTGCAAGTATTACAGCTTGTAAATGCTTTTTGCAGCCAGCAAAGAGTCTTTCAATTCTTGTTTGAGGGATTTTCATCCATTCTTCCTTGGAAAATGCTTCCAGTTCTGTGCGATTCCTGGGTTGTCTTACATGCACTGCTATTTTGAGGTCTAGCCACAGATTTTAAATGATGTTCAGATCAGGGGATTGCGAGGGCCATTGTAAAACCTTCAGCTTGTGAGTTTTGAGGCAGTCTATTGTCGATTTTGATGTGTGTTTAGTATTATTATTCATTTCTAGAAGCCATTCTCATTTTAACTTCTTTAAGCTTTTTTTTACAGATGGTGTTATGTTTGCATTAAAAATTTGTTGACATTTCATTGCATCCATTGGCTGCAACACAACCCAAAGCATGAATGATCTACCCCCATGCTTAATGGTTGGCGAGATGTTCTTTCCGGAAATTATGTGCCCTTTTTTCTTCACACATACTTTTGATCATTGTGGCCAAAGAGTTTTATTTTAACCTCATCAGTCCATGAGACTTGTTTCCCAAATACATAAGGGTTGTTAGATGTTTGTTTACACACTTCTGACACTGAATTTTATGGTGAGGATGCAGAAGAGGTTTTCTTCTGAGGAATCTTCCATGAAGGCCACATTTGGGCAGCTGTCTGAACAGTGTAACAATATACCATGACTCCAGAGTCTGCTAAATGTTTCTGAAGGTCTTTTGCAGTCAAGCGGGGGATCGGATTTGCCTCTCTAGCAAACCTACGTGCATCTCTTACTTAAATTTTGCTTGGTCTTCTAGACCTTATCTTGACCTAGACTGTTCTTGTTAACTGCCATTTCTTATTTACATTTTGTACTGAGAAAAGTTCAACTTGAAAACGCTTTACTATCTTCTTATAGCTTTCTCCTGCTTTGTGGGCCTCCATTTTTATTTTCAAAGTGCTAGACAGCTGTTAGAAGAAGCCATGCTGCTGTTTTTTGGCACAAGGTTAGAGGAGGCTGGGTTTTTAGAAAGCTGGGAAATTTGCATCTCCTGGCATTCCCGAACCATGATAGTGAACAAGTCACAACTAGTGATGAGCGAGTATACTCGTTGCTCGGGTTTTCCCGAGCAAGATCTGGTGACATCCGAGTATTTGTTATTGCTCGGAGATATAGTTTTTATCGCCTCAGTTGCATGATTTACGGCTTCCAGATAAACTATATCTCCGAGCAATAACAAATACTCGGAGGTCACCGGAGCGTGCTTGGGAAAACCCAAGCAACGAGTATACTCGCTCATCACTAGTAACAACCCTAACAGGCTAATTAATATCTGAAAACTTGGTCAAAGTTATCTGTGCACACAAATCTCAAAAGAGGTGCCCAAAAATTGACATCGACCCATTTTCTTTTTTGAGATTTTTTAAATGTAAAAGATGAAAATATAAAAAAAATGTTTTGCCTAAAATACAAAGGAAATGTGTCATCTTTTACTTTATGCCTTTTAGAGACCATTTCATCTTCAACTTGCTTAACTGTTCACAATAACAGTAATTTGACCAGGGGTGCTCAAACTTTTACATGCCCCTGTAGTATTGCTCTGATCTGCACATTGGCATTTTATGTTGTATATTTTTGGGGTTGATAAAAGCATTAGATATTATTTGTACTTCTACACTGACTATATAATCTGTAGACATTAAATACCCTGGTGCTGACCTATGTGGTATAGCGACCCCTGTGGCAGATAGGGGGCGCTGTGTGTGCTCCTTGAGATATGCATTGAGGCATATATATGGTGTGCAAGGACCTGTGGTGATGTCACACTCACCTGACTAGCCATGTGACAGGTACCTGGGTGTGGTTACACCTATGTAAAGGAGGTGTGTGGAGCACATGGTGGAATGTGAGTGTTAGTGGGTAAGTGTCCGTCAGGGTGGACACACTTCCGTGTGTCCTGGCAGGACACTGCAAAGTGGCCTGTGTGCTGAACGGTCCCAGGTGGGGACAGACGTCCTGGAAGCACACAGTGACCATTCCAGGCTGGAGAGCCTGCGTGCTAGACATAGCACGGACAGTTGGTGTTGGAGGCTCCGGCGAGTGGAGTCGTCCTGGAAGCACCTGGAGACCGTAGACCTGGGAGGTCTGTGTTGAGGACCTGGGACTGACCTGAAGTCAGTGTGAGTGAGAAACGTCTGATGGATACCTCTGTGGAGAAGAGGGATCCGGGAAACCTGTGCGGCACCAACAGGTAACGGGAAGGAACCGTGTGACACTGACCGGGGTCAGAGTGAGAGACATTGTGTATGGGCACCTCAGAGGCCAAGGGGTGTCCAGGAACCCGTAAAGGTTGCCAACGGGTAACGGTCTGAAAACCGTGTATAATGCTGACCAGGGTAAGAGACGAACTGTGGTAAAGATGAATATATGCAGACTGTGTTCAAACTGTTACCAAGTTCCTGTGGATGTGGTTTACATTATGTGAAATAAAACGAAAAGCCCGAGTGCTTTGATTCTGCTGCCAAGCGAGTGTTCCCCAAGACATGTAGTAGGCGCTATGCTACACCATATATACTTATATCAAGAAGGTCTCGGTAACTCTCCCCTTTCCTGATGTTATTACACGTAGCATTATCAAGGTGTGTCATTTGGATAGGTGGGATTCAGCTCCATTGTGGATTGTTAAAGTTATGTGCCAGTTCCTGACTTAACCCCTTTCCGACATCGGGTGCAAAAATACGCCAATGTCGGACACCCTCCCTTTGATGTGGGCTCCGGCGGTAAACCCACATCTTTTCCGGCACATGTCAGCTGTTTTGATCAGCTGACATGTGCTGCTAACAGCCGCAAGAGGAATCACAATCCTCCTGTGGCTGTTAACCCGATAAATGCCGCTGTCAAACTCTGCCAGCGGCATTTAGCATACCGGTAAGCGTGCCAGAAATCCGCCCATCAGTGACCCCGTCACATGATCGTGGGCCACCGATGGATTGGCATGACAATCAGAGGTTTCCTACAGACCTCTATGGTTGTCACTGCCGGGCGGCGCTCATAGCAAGTAATTCTGCTACAAACAGGCGATCTGATCATCGCCTGTATGTAGCAGAGCTGATCGGGTTATGGCAGCTTCTAGTCTCCCATTGACTATTGAAGCATGCCAAAAGTAAAAAAAACAAAAGTTTAAAAGATAAAAAAAGTAAAAGATCAAATCACCCCCCCTTTTGCCCCATTGAAAATAAAAATAAAAAAAATCAAACATACATTTGGTATAGCCGGCGTAGCGATAAAAAAGTCGCCACTTTTTTTGGTCACCACAACATTGCATTAAAATGCAATAAAAGGGCGATAAAAAGATCGTATCTGCACCAAAATGGTATAATTAAAAACGTCAGCGTGCAAAAAAATTAGCCATCACCCAACCAGAGATCTCGAAAAATGGAGACTCTACGGGTATTGGAAAATGGCGCAATGTTTTTGTTTTTTTAAACAAACTTTGTATTTTTTTTTTCACCACTTAGATAAAAAAAGAAAGACATGTTTGGTGTCTATGAACTCGTAATGACCTGAAGAATTATAATGGCAGGTCAGTTTTAGCATTTAGTGAACATATTAAAAAAGCAAAAAAACAAAAAACTGTGGGATTGCACTTTTGTTTTGCAATTTGACCGCACTTGGAATTTTGATCCCGTTTCCAGTTCACAATGTTAAAACCAATGGTGTTGTTAAAAATTACAACTAGTCCCACGAAAAACAAGCCCTCTCATGGCCATATTGACCGAAAAATAAAGTTTTGGCTCTGGCAAGGAGAGCAAAAAACGAAAATGCAAAAACAAAAATACCTTCGGTCATGAAGGGGTTAATTGTTTAAAAAGAAAAAGCAATTGTGTCTTTTTTTTACTAATAAAAGTATTGTTATTTTTCATTGTGATCCCTGTGTATATGGCATGCGTCTTTCTTATCTTTGGTTTATAAGGAGAAGCCTAGTCTCCAACCATAAATCAGAAGAGACCTGTCAATCAACTAAATGGTGCCAATGGGGATGGTGCCAGACTAGTCTGTTCTCGTGCTATAGTCCCCAGATGGCTTTTTAAATGCTGTTTTGTCTGAAGCACTGAAGTATTTTGGAGAAAAACATACTTGACTAATCGCACAACCAGACTGACTTAGGCTGGAGTCACACACAACGTATAAAAAACAAAAAAACAACAAAAAAAATCGGCCCATTTTACACGGACAAGAATCGCACAAATGTTTAATGAACAGTGATCCATGTGCAGTGCGAGGATGCAATTGTTTTCTCCAAAAAACAACCGTGTGTCATCCGTATGGCGAGATTTTCTCGACGGCTTGCAGAATAGTCATATAATGGATCCATGGGCTCAAATATTCTTATATAAAAAAAAACATATACACATATATATCTATCTATATCAGGGATCCCCAACCTGTAGCTCGGGAGCCACATGTGGCTCGCGGACCCAGGAATTGTGGCTCGCGACTGTCTGCGAGCTTGGTGCATTAGCTCCAGGTCTAGCAAACAGGTATGAAGAGCACATCTCAAAATGGTGAATTTTTGAGTAGCCTAGCACAGAAGATAAGATCTGGATGCACATATACTGGTCTTAAGGGTTTAGAGATGTTTTAGATATGGTACTCTGGTACTACCTATTAGAGGAGGTTCTTGAAGATGGATGCAACAGTGTGTTGGGAGCATACTGAATTGGGGCACTGTGGGAACCTCTGGATCTCAGTGTACTGCTTTGGAGTGATTTCTGTGGAAAAGCTTCGGTTATCATTATACCCGTAATGGGCGCTTTAATTGACTTGACTTTGAGGGGGACAAAAGCAGGATGTTGCTCATGACCCCCTCTCGGAACTGAATGTGGCTCGCGACCCTCTCTCAGTGCTGAATGTGGCTCTCAAGGTCAAAAAGGTTGGGGACCGCTGATCTATATCTATCTGTCTCTCTATATCATCTCTGTCAGTGAGACACACACATATATATATATATATATATATATATATATATATATATATATATATATATATATATATTTTAATACAGAGCTAGCTAGATAGCAGAAAAGTCGGTAATTCAATTGTCGCTTTTGCTAAATCCTTACTGAATCCGACAGGATATGAGACATGGTTACATACAGAAAACCATTTCATATCTCTTAGATTTTCACATATCCCTCACTAATAATGTTAGAAGTGTTTGTGCGTAAAATTTGGGAGCTGCAGGTGTTAAATTAAAGGGTTAATTCACGGAAAAAAACTGGCGTGCACGCAATTTTCTCTGCCAGAGAGGGAAAGCCAGTGACTGAGGGCAGATATTAATAGCCTAGAGAGAGACCATGGTTATTGCCCCCCCCCGGCTAAAAACATCTGCCCCCAGCCACCCCAGAAAAGGCACATCTGGAAGATGTGCCTATTCCGACCCTTAGCCACTTGGTCCCTCTCTAGGCTATTAATATCTGCCCTCAGTCACTGGCTTTCCCACTCTGGCGGAGAAAATTGCGCTGGAGCCCACGCCAATTTTTTCTGGGATTTAACCCTTTAATTTAATAGATAGAGACCCCAAATTTTACACACAGACACTTGTTACATTAGTAAAGAGGAATATGTAATAACAGAAGGGTTATGAGATGGTTTACTGTATGTAAACCATGTCTCATATCCTGTCGGGTTTGTGAAGGAGATAGCAAAAGCCGGCAATTGAATTACCGGCTTTTCTGCTATCTAGCGCTGAATTATATATATATATATATATATATATATATATATATATATATATATATATATATATATATATATATATATATATATATATATATATATATATATATATATATATATAGACACACACACACACACACACACACACACACACACACACATATATATATATATATATATATATATATATATATATATATATATATATATATATATATATATATATATACACTCACTGGCCACTTTATTAGGTACACCTGTCCAACGTCTTGTTAACACTTAATTTCTAATCAGCCAATCACATGGCGGCAACTCAGTGCATTTAGGCATATAGACATGGTCAAGACAATCTCCTGCAGTTCAAACCGAGCATCAGTATGGGGAAGAAAGGTGATTTGAGTGCCTTTGAACGTGGCATGGTTGTTGGTGCCAGAAGGGCTGGTCTGAGTATTTCAGAAACTGCTGATCTACTGGGATTTTCACGCACAACCATCTCTAGGGTTTACAGAGAATGGTCCGAAAAAGAAAAAAAATCCAGTGAGCAGCAGTTCTGTGGGCGGAAATGCCTTGTTGATGCCAGAGGTCAGAGGAGAATGGGCAGACTGGTTCGAGCTGATAGAAAGGCAACAGTGACTCAAATCGCCACCCGTTACAACCAAGGTAGGCCTAAGAGCATCTCTGAACACACAGTGCGTCGAACTTTGAGGCAGATGGGCTACAGCAGCAGAAGACCACACCGGGTACCACTCCTTTCAGCTAAGAACAGGAAACTGAGGCTACAATTTGTACAAGCTCATCGAAATTGGACAGTAGAAGATTGGAAAAACGTTGCTTGGTCTGATGAGTCTCGATTTCTGCTGCGACATTCGGATGGTAGGGTCAGAATTTGGCGTAAATAACATGAAAGCATGGATCCATCCTGCCTTGTATGGAGCATCTTTGGGATGTGCAGCCGACAAATCTGCGGCAACTGTGTGATGCCATCATGTCAATATGGACCAAAATCTCTGAGGAATGCTTCCAGCACCTTGTTGAATCTATGCCACGAAGAATTGAGGCAGTTCTGAAGGCAAAAGGGGGTCCAACCCGTTACTAGCATGGTGTACCTAATAAAGTGGCCGGTGAGTGTATATATATATATATATATATATATATATATATATATATATATATGTCTCACTGACATGGATCCATGATATGTCCATTTTGCAAGCCTGCGTGAAAAAAACGCTGTACGGAAGCCATACGGATGACACATGGATAAATTTGTGCGTAAAAATCGCATCCTTGCATTGAATACGGAACAGTGTTTTGATACAATTTCTGCACATTACGGCCATAAAAAACGGACCGTATTTTCATACGCCTAGTGTGACGCCGTCCTAAGGGCCATGGATATTGCCCCCCCAGCCTAAATAATAGCAGCCCGCAGCCGCCCAGGCTGCATTCCCAGCCAGGCTGAACTGCGTGACCTCGGTGAGACTCCTGCTAGCAGAGAAAACGTCTCACGGTGCATAGGTGAGTTCACTGCAGTTCAAGTACATAACAGTGAAGTTATCCCGGTGAACTGCAGTGAACTCGCCTCTGCACTGAGACTTTTTCTCACTGTGCTAGTGGGGATCTTACCGAAGTCACTGCAGTTCAGCCGGCTGGGAATGCAGCCTCAGTGACTTGCAGTAACCTCGATGACTTCACCGCTAGTCGCTGAACCAACGGTTCTCAGCCTGGACGGTTGCATCTTGGCACCGTCCAGGTTGAAAACTGTTTATGACCCTTTACCAGCCTGAGAATACCAGTCCCCAGCTGTCTTCTTCAGCAAGGTGGGTTGTCCAAAATGGGGGGGACCCCATGCCTTTTTTTATTTAAATAAACAAATCGGAGTTGAGACCCCTCTATTCTTGATAACCCGCTTTGCTAAAGCTTGAAGCCCCCAGCTGTGAGTTTTGCCTGGCTGGTTATCAAAAATACAGGGGAACCCATTCCGGTTACTTTTTAAATTATTTATTTACAGCGCAAAACTTCCATCAGCCGCTCCTGCGCTCACTGTTATTAGCGGCAACAGCTGATGGGAGCAGTAGTCCCAACAGCTGACACCAGTGACTGGAGGTAAACTTTATACCTCCGATCACCGCTGCAGGCTCACACTGTCTCTGACCAGCGATGATTATTTTACCGCCGATCAGAAGCGGTGTTTGCCGTGCTGTCATGCACACAACAGCGTTGCAAACACTGGATGTTCAGGCCCACCATTCAAGTGAATGGGGTCAGGGTTTGGGTAGTGTTCTGGTACCTAAACTTTTTGTAACTGTTCGTCCGAACCCGAACATCCAGGTGTCTGCCCATCTCTAGTCACTATATGATCGAGTGCAGACTACCAATGCACACACTGTCACAATTCACCTGTATTCCCCAAATATTGGATTTGCATACGTTCCATTATGTGCCATCTAGTCTCACAAGGCTTCTCTCAATAGAAGATAATTGAGAGAAGCAGTTTAAGACTAGTCAGCACCTGTTTATATGTATGCAAATTGCATAAATGTGGTCACATGAGTAAACACTTACCCAAGGCATACAGGGGAATCATGACACTATGTGCATCGGACACACGGTTACGTGCACACAATGTCTTTTGGACGCCGGCGTACTCATCGAGTTTTTCAAGCAAGACACACTTCAGGAAAATTATGGTGGTAGATCCTGTAGCGTTCTTTTTGCAGCGTTTTATTTCAACCTTGTAAAATACTGTGCGGCTTCCAAGAGGAAAGCACCTAAAGAATGGTCAGGTCACTTTTAATGGCTTTGCATCTTTGGAAACGTGAAGTGCTGAAAAGCTCAGAAGACTGAGCATGTGTACAGCCAGTTTTTACATTGCAGTTCATGTGGATAACATCTGCATTCCGTTTGTATGTTCTCCCAATGTTTGTGTAGGTTTCCTCCGGTTTACTCAAAATGCCAACATATGTTACAGCGCATGCGCCGCCATTTTGCTAGAGAAAAGCAAAACTGCACCACCAGCAGCGCTTGCACAGTAGCATCTATTTGAACACGGCCAGCACCATTTTGATGAAGTTATAATATGGTAAGGTAAAAATGTTTCTATGCATGATGCTAAACATGCTACTGTGCATGCGTCACTGCCATTCTGCTTAATGTAATTTTGTTTTCTAATCCTACAATATGATATGCATTAAGACAAATAGGGGCATGTCAGTGACGGATCAGTGACCTCTCATAACCCCATACAGATGCATACGTATGAATGAAGACCCTCCCACAGGTCCGCTCCGAAGCACGAGCATATCATTAACTTAAAACTGAAAGACGGATTTCATCAACCAAGGTATCATTTTAATCAGTATAACAGCGCCAACCTGACAGTGTCTGTAGTTTACTGAGCAAAATACTGGTGACAGGTTCCCTTTAAGAACCATTCTATTCAATGCCCTCCTCACTCCAGTTAAGTTGGAGGAACAGGAGGGATGCGAGCCCCCACTGGTGGGAGCCTCAGTGACCAGAGCTTTTACTTCTGACTTGTTGATATGCGCTAACGTTAGCAGTTGAAAACCTCCCTTAACTATAGAGGTTAAAAAAAAAAATCTAAAACATAAGCGGTCATGTGCTAACAAAAAGTAATTTGTGCGTTTTATGACTAGTAATGTTTTTCATTTTGTCAGAATAAGGCTGGTTTCACACTTGCGTTATGATCTGCGTTTTTTAAAAAAACGCAGGTGGTGAAAAAACGCATGCAAACGCTGCGTTTTTTAGACGCATGCGTTTTTACATGCGTTTTAAAAAACGCAGCTTTTTGACCGCATTTACATGCGTTTTTTCATGCGTTTGCGTTTTTTTTGCGCAAGAAGAGAAATTTCACATTAACAAAAACAAGATAACAAGACACCACCAATGGGACTACAGTGGGCGTATATGATGGGCTCTCTATATTTAGACCCTACGGCTACTTAAATTTTAACAGCTTGCTACTGTATCCTGTGTCATGATGGATCTTTGCATGGAGAGCTTTTATTTCAACCTGGATTTCAGCTTCAAGATGTTTCTGGCCTGTGCTTTTGCTTGGGAGCAAGACCGAAACCGCGAAAGATGGAGGAGACAAGGTAGGCGTTTTTGGAGGCACCCCATTATTGAATTGCGTGAGAGCCGTGGAGCCTATCACACGCTCTATGCCGAGCTGAATGCCAACCCGGAGAAATTCCAGGAGTACACGAGAGTGTCGCAAGAATCGTTCCGGGATTTGCTGTCTCGTGTCCAAGGAGCCATACGGCGACAGGACACCCAGCTCCGTAGTGATTCCACCCGAGGAACGTCTGCTGGTTACATTAAGGTACGTTCAAAATCTAAACCAATGACAGTCCAAATTTTTTATTCTGCCTTTTTGGGGGGGGTATTTTCCTCTTTTTTTTTTTTTTTTTCAATTTTTAACCACACCATAAAAAGAGTAGATTGTAATGTTGTTTTTTGTTTGTGTTTTTCTTCTAGATTTCTTGCCACAGGGGAGAGTTTATCTTCCCTCCACTTCCAATACCGGCTTGGAATATCCACCCTGTCCGGAATAGTTGTGGACACCTGTCGGGCATTATGGAATGTACTCCGTGAGGAGTTTATACCACTACCCACCACGGACATGTGGTGTGAAATTGCTGACAAATTCTGGAATGTGTGTGATTTCCCCAACTGTTTAGGAGCGGTGGATGGAAAGCACATCCGCATTATCAAACCTGCCAGAACCGGATCGGAGTTTTTCAACTACAAAAAATATTTTTCTGTAGTGCTCATGGCAATAGCTGATGCGGACTGTCGCTTCATCGCCGTGGACATTGGAGCTTTTAGCCGTGGCAACGATTCCCAGACTTTCAAGAGCTCGAATATGGGCCGGCGTGTGTATGGTAAAAATTTTAATTTTCCCCCTTCCACAGCCTCTCCCCAACACTCAAGGCCCACCACTGCCATTTGTTATGGTTGGGGATGAGGCCTTCCAGATGTGTGAAAATCTCCTGAAGCCCTATTCCAGTCGTGACTTGGACCACACTAGAAGGATCTTCAACTACAGACTGACCAGGGCCCGAAGAACAGTAGAGTGTACCTTTGGCATTCTGGTCGCTAAATGGCGCATTCTTGCATCAGCCATAAATCTAAAAGTGGAAACAGTTGACGAGGTGGTCAAAGCCTGTGTGATTCTGCACAATTATATAATTACTAAGGAACGACCCCACATTGAACTGGATGAACCAGTTGCACACCCTCTGCCTGATTTCCAGCATCACCCACTGCGGTCAACTGAAGCCGTTGGTCTCATGCGGGACCAATTTGCTGCTTATTTTGATTCAGATATTGGACGGGTGTCATGGCAGGACAATGTTGTGTAAATGTCCTGTTGTATCTTTATCTGTACCAGTAATTTTCTACAATGAAAATAATGTTTCACATTAATAAACTTTAGTGTTGGTTGTGTTGACCGTGTCTCCTATCTTTTTCCTCTCCAAACCAAGGTTACCCAAAAACGGGCAGTAAACCATGTCATATCCCCTTTTTTTTTTGCATATTCCACACTACAAATGTTAGTAGTGTGTATTTGCAAAATTTTGGCGCTGTAGCTTTTAAAATAAAGGGTTAAATCGCGGAAAAAATTGGCGTGGGCTCCCGCGCAATTTTCTCCGCCAGAGTGGTAAAGCCAGTGACTGAGGGCAGATATTAATAGCCTAGAGAGGGTCCATGGTTATTGGCCCCCCTGGCTACAAACATCTGCCCCCAGCCACCCCAGAAAAGGCACATCTGGAAGATGCGCCAATTCTGGCACTTGGCCTCTCTCTTCCCACTCCCGTGTAGCGGTGGGATATGGGGTAATAAAGGGTTAATGTCACCTTGCTATTGTAAGGTGACATTAAGCCAGATTAATAATGGAGAGGCATCAAATATGACACCTATCCATTATTAATCCAATTGTATGAAAGGGTTAAAAAAAACACACACACATTATTAAAAAGTATTTTAATGAATTAAACACACCGGTGGTTTTAATATTTTATTGCTCTCTCAATCCACCTGAAGACCCTCGCTTGGAAAAATAATAAACCAACAATATACATACCTTCTGATGATCTGTCATGTCCCTCGAGGTAAATCCATCTGAAGGGGTTAAAATATTTTACAGGCAGGAGCTCTGCTAATGCAGCTGTGCTTGTGCCAGTAAACCCCGGGGAATGAAGGAAATGTAGGTCAATGACCTATAGTTACCTTCAGTCGCGGTGATGCGCCCCCTGCTGGATGTCCTCATATGACCTCAAGCGTGGGAAAAAATTCCCAGGCTGCAGTTCATGAGGACATCCAGCAGGGGGTGCATCACCGCGAATGAAGGTAACTACAGGTCATTGACCTACATTTCCTTCTGTCGCGGTGATGCGCCCCCTGCTGGATGTCCTCATATGACCTCGAGTGTGGGAAAAAGTTCCCAGGCTGCAGTTCATGAGGATATGCAGCAGGGGGCGCATCACCGTGAATGAAGGTAACTATAGGTCATTGACCTACATTTCCTTCATTCCCCGGGGTTTACAGGCACGAGCACAGCTGCATTAGCAGAGCTCCTGCCTGTAAAATATTTTAACCCCTTCAGATGGATTAACCTCGTGGGACGTGACAGATCATCAGAAGGTATGTATATTGTTGGTTTATTATTTTTCCAAGCGAGGGTCTTCAGGTGGATTGAGAGCAATAAAATATTAAAACCACCGGTGTGTTTATTTCATTAAAATACTTTTTAATAATGTGTGTTTTTTTTTAACCCTTTCATACAATTGGATTAATAATGGATAGGTGTCATATTTGATGCCTCTCCATTATTAATCTGGCTTAATGTCACCTTACAATAGCAAGGTGACATTAACCCTTTATTACCCCATATCCCACCGCTACACGGGAGTGGGAAGAGAGAGGCCAAGTGCCAGAATTGGAGCATCTTCCAGATGTGCCTTTTCTGGGGTGGCTGGGGGCAGATGTTTGTAGCCAGGGGGGGCCAATAACCATGGACCCTCTCTAGGCTATTAATATCTGCCCTCAGTCACTGGCTTTACCACTCTTGCGGAGAAAATTGCGCGGGAGCCCACGCCAATTTTTCCACGATTTAACCCTTTATTGTAAAAGCTACAGCGCCAAAATTTTGCACATACACACTACTAACATTTGTAGTGTGGAATATGCAAAAAAAAAGGGGGATATGACATGGTTTACTGTATGTAAACCATGTCTCATATCATGTTCGGTTTGTAAATCCGGGAATTCAATTTCCGGCTTTTTACATATATCGCGCTGAAGTAAATATAAATGTGTATATATATATATATATATATATATATATATATATATATATATATATATATATATATATATATATATATATATATATATATATATATATATATATATATATATATATACAAACAAGAAACCCGACTTTGGAGCGAAGATCGCCGTCGGCCGACCCAATCCCACAGTGAGATCGGGTGGGGTTTCACCAAGCCCGACTTTGCCAAAAGTCGACGACTTTTGAAATTGGCAGATCTGTTTTGCTCAACCCTAGTGGTTATACAAGGTAGTTATCTACTCAACAGGTCAGGTGCCATAACTTTTGAGTTTATGGACACCTGACCTGTTCAGTAGAGGACTGCACTGTATTTCCACCATTTTCTATTAATACTGCCACACTAGGCATATACAAAAAGAGATTATGGATATACATGTTATATTTTTGGGGCCACCTCATATCTGTATACTAAAGACACACATATAGATGCAGTCTTGTATGTTTAACTACTGGAGATATGTTGTGGCCCAAAAAATAAGTGTGTGGCGAAGTTTCTTGGCGCACGGTGTGTGTTGCCAGCGGCGATAGACACAATAAACCAAACAAGATTGTGGCAAATCAAACTTTTTTTATTTGGTTAACAATGTAAAAAAATTATTTTTTTGAACCGCGCCGGCTTGGGGTTGAGTGATGTAAACGGGGGGTGTGAAGAACTGAGGCCTGGCTAACCGTGGCCGACGCAGAGGAGGCAGGAGAAGGGGCAATAAAACTAGAAGGGTCTGGAAGTTCGGGGATGGGGCTTGAAACATGAGAGGCTTGAGACACACTGGAAGGGTGAGACAAAACTGACAATACAGACGCATCGGTAGGTGAAGGGGGAGGAATACTAAGAGTTTTTTGTTGTTTTTTTTTCTGATTTTTTTGGGGGTTTGCCTGGTAGGGGGACGTCTTGGTGGGCTCATATGCTGTAGCGTGGTGGCGGGAGACCCGACAGGGTCCGGCTGCACTGTCTCACAGTCCATTGCACTTGTCGAGCGCTCACCCATGCCAGAGTCCTGGTGTGTCGTGTTGGAGGGGAAACAAAGCCACGCCAGGGTCCTGCTGCATCGTGGTGGGTCCGGTCATGAAAGACACGCCAGGGTCCTGCTGCATCGTGGTGGGTCCGGGCCTGAAAGCCACGCCAAGGTCCTGCTGCATCGTAGTGGGTCCGGGCCGGAAAGACACGCCAGGGTCCTGCTGCATCATGGTGGGTCCGGGCCGGAAAGACACGCCAGGGTCCTGCTGCATTGTGGTGGGTCCGGGCCTGAAAGGCACACCAGGGTCCTGCTGCATCGTGGTGGGTCCGGGCCGGAAAGACACGCCAGGGTCCTGCTGCATTGTGGTGGGTCCGGGCCTGAAAGACACACCAGGGTCCTGCTGCATCGTGGTGGGTCCGGGCCGGAAAGACACGCCAGGGTCCTGCTGCACCGTGGTGGGTCCGGGCCTGAAAGACACGCCAGGTCCTGCTGCATCATGTTGGGTCCGGTCCTGAAAGCCACGCCAGGGTCCTGCTGCATCGTGGTGTCAGTGGAGGAGGTCCAAGCCGGAGCAGCGGTGGTCACGGTGGTGGCGGTGGGATGTCCAACTGCACTTGTCATGGTGTTGGTGCTGTAGTGGAGTCCGCCTGTGGAAGGAATTGAGATGGCCGTGCAGTGGTATGCAGCAGAGGTTGGCAAGGAGGTTAATCGTGACAGTGACGGCACAGTTGGATATGCCGCCACTGTCTGCTGTAAATAACGACTCTGCTGCATAGCCTGCACAAAAGCAGCATTGCAGGCCTGCATCACACTGAGCTGGAGATCAGGGCTAAGGTGTTCCGACATGCCCTGCTGAATTTGGTTGAAAAAATGATGAGCTGGCCTCTGGAGGTCGGCTTTCACTTGATCAAGGCTTTTGGTGACCTCCTGGATACGGCAATTCAAGAGGTTATGAGAAACATCCATTCGGTCACCTAAAGCCTAAAGCATTGCTTCGTGTAAAACCGAGCTCAAGTGCAAAAACTCGGGCATGATTGACCTTGTCCGAAGCCCTCTGTCGCTGCCGGGATTAGCCCCAAAAAAAGGGGGCAGTGGAAGAGGACTGGGAAAGGGGAAGACCTGACGGGCCAGCTCCCTGGATGGCTGGGACGGGTCCGTGGCTGCCGGCTGAAGGACCGCTCCAGAACCTGGTTCGACAGTCGTGCTGTGTGTGCTGTGAAAAAAGGAAACAGAAAATTAATACCAAAAAATAACCAGACGCTAAATCCTGTGGAATTTTAAAATACAGATTACGGTATGTCAATACAATACAACCAAAAGCATGTGAGAAAAACTTATGTTCTCTGGGCAAGGACCGGTCTTAAAAATGACAGCACGCGATGATACTTGTACAGTCTGATCCTTGCTCCTGAACCACTGGCAGCACGACTCTCTTGGCGCAGGTCCTTGTTGAAGCAGTCCTTCATGGAACGCCAACGTGTTTTGACTTTGTCCACTGTTAAAAAAAAAAAAAAAAATTATGGTCAGGACATTGAATTTTTGCCGTTCAAAAAAAACTGTGTGTGATGAGAGAAACTCCGGAGAGTTTCTTTCATCACACACAGTCAAGAGAGCACGGCAAAGGTCTCTGCTGCTTCACACTGCAGTGCAACACTTACCAAATGCACTACGGACCCGTGGCGGGGCATTGTCCCATCCATCCCACAACGCTTGGGCCACCTCATTCCACAGACGTCGGAGAGTGGTGTTGATCGAATGCAGTGGATCCCGGCTGTCCCACAACGGAACTCGCTCCTGGAACAGGCTTATTAGGAGGTCGTTTTCAATAAGGTCATCGTCCCGTCGTGAAACCTAAAAATTAAAGACAATCATTACAGTTTGCTCAATCACATTAGGAAAAGAAAGAGAACAGATGATGAGAAATAGCATGAATACGAAAGTAAACATACAAAAGGATTCCATAAGAAAAATTTAAAGATATACGAGTGTAAAGAATGGAAGATTCAAGAATTTTACAATGAGGACAGTCAGCCTTGTATACGTACCCGCTGCCGTCTTCCAACCGGACCTTGACTCCGCTGCTCCTGCCCGGTCTGTGCCTCAGTAGGAGTGCTCTAAAAAAAAGGAAAAATCAAATTGTCACATGTGTCGATGTGACAGTGAATACTTACCAATCTGACGAGGCAAACACTCACCTCACTGACATGCTCCTCTTCCGACTGACGTGGCTCAAACTCCTCACCAGATGAAGACTCCGAAGAAGACATTCTGAGGCATGTAGAAAGAAAGAAATGGAAGAAATTAGGACATGTAGAGCCAAAAATTAGAAAATAAAGGCATTGGTAGGATATATTCACATTGATCTGGGTCTTGTCCTCCAAAATGCATCCTGCCAGTGTCTTGTCTTCTTCAGAGTCTGATGAGAAGTGTCCTGAAACTTTCCCCAACCTCCCTTTTATCACCTTGTTGGTAGGGGGTGTCTTATCAGTGTTTAGACATGGTTATCTTAATGGAAACGCATGCGTTCAAAAACGCATGCAAACGCATGTACACAAAAACGCATGCGTTTCCATAGACATCAATGTATTTTTTTACGCAAATCAAATGCAAATGAACGCATGCGTTTTTTTGCGGCAAAAAAACGCCCCTGAAAATTACTACATGTTGCATTTCTGCAACATGCCGCATGCAGCCAAAAAATGCATGCGTCGTTAAACGCTGACAAATGCGTACCAAAAAAAACACATGCGTTTTTAATGTTAAACATAGGAAAAAAACGCATGCGTTTTTTTTTTCAAAAACGCTGCAGATCAAAACGCAAGTGTGAAACCAGCCTTAGTGTCTTACCATAGTAGTTCTAACTGCATGCACTAGAGGGGGACAAAAACCACATATACTGCCAACCTGAAGCTGGCACCCATCATAGCTGCACATTGTGTAGCGCTGTATTACTGCAGTGGTAAGATGGGCTTGCATCGGTCTTAGAAGAGCTTACTGTTAAGCTCCGATGACCGCTCACGAACCAATGTTAGCCCTTTTGCATATTAACAATTGTTAACGGACCTATAGGCAACATGGACAAAAAGAAATGCAGGCTGTGCTAGTCTGGGCAAAGTTTGGTGACCGGACAAGTGCACGTAAAAAGGAAACAGCTCCTATATCTGTGCACTAGGAAGACGAGCACATGGAACCAGAGCCTGGTCCACATTTGTCTGACCTGAAGGGCAATCTGTCACTGTTTTTGCTACGCCAGTTGAGAGCAGCATGATGTAGAGGGAGAGACCTCGATTCCAGCAATGTATGGCTGCTTGCTGCAGTTTTGATACAATTTGTGTTTTATCAGCTGTAGATCAACAAGATCTCTGAATGCTGAGCTGTGTATAACCACTGATTGGCAGCTTTCTGTCCATGCACAGTGAACACTTATAGCAGCCAGTGGCGGAGACTGATCATACACAGCCCATGAATATGGAGGCCTACACGGCAGGAAGCTTACTAGTCCTCTGGTGATAATATGCTGATGACAGTGATTTTATCAAAACTACAGCAAGCAGCCCAGTAAGTGACACACTGGAAGAATCGAGGACTCTGTTTTAGTTTCTACTTTATTCTGCACTCAAATAAGGTGGCAAAACCTGATGACAGATTGCTTTTACTGCTAACATTGAAGAAATATCTTACTTTTCCCGTAGTAAAACTGGAAAAAAAATTAAACTGGCATGCTCTTTGGATTAGAACTAAATAGCTGGAAGAAAAGGCATCGATTGATCAGATCACTGTAAGAGGTTACCCATTACCCTAACTCAGCTACTGTTTTCATAAATTTTGAAATGGAATCTGTCATATTGGAAATTGTACCTGATCCGCTGGCATGATGTTATAGAGCAGGAGGAGCTAATCAGATTAATATACATTTTTGCGGGAAAAGTTGTAGAAAACCTTGCATTCTTTTCATTGAAATCCGTGATGTTTGTATGTTCGACTCCAGTGGACTGTCCTATTCAGTGATTGGCAGTCTTCCCTGTATGACTATGCTGGCAGAGATCACTGTCAATCATGGAGTAGGACCGCCCACTTGACACATGAACAGATACAAGGGATTTAATTTAATAAAGGACTGAATCTTTTTCCACAACCCTATGCATCATTCTGCTTATATAGCGGTATCTTATTCTGCAGCGTGCTACAGACATTATCATCGCTGTCCCTGATGGGGCTCACAATCTAAATTCCCTATCAGTATGTCTTTGGCATGTGGAAGGAAACCGGAGAGCCCGGAGGAAACATAGAAACTCTTTGCAGATGATGTTCTTGGTGGAGTTCAAACCCAGGACTCCAGCGCTGCAAGGCTGGAGTGCTAACCACTGAGCCACGGTGCTGCCTATGATTATATTTCCCCATCAGTCCTACTTCTGCACTGTAAGCCAAAAGTAAGCACATATCTTGTAACTCTGCCTAAACCTACTCCACCCCCAGGTTTACATTTAGGGTATGTTTCCACGTGGCGTATTTGCTGCTGATCGGACACTGCATACAGCCGCAGCGTTCAGATGTTGCAGCATAGTGGATAGGATTTTATGAAATCCCATCTACACTATGCGTTCAAAGACGCAGGTGGCAGACCTGCATATACGCACATGCAGCGCGTCTTTCTAGTCCGCAGCATGTCTATTTGTCTTGTGGAGACGCTCAGTCTCCGCAAGATAAATGGCACCATTCTATGTATAGGATGCGGTGATTCCGCACGTGTTCAATTAATTAAAAAAACAGGAACATAACACCTTCCAGGGGAGCTGAATATACATCTGGGAGTGATTTTTTATCTTCAGCGGAAAGCGAGTCAGACGTCGGACCCGAAGGGGGCGCAAACGCCGCCAAAATGCCACTGAGAACAACCAGATATCGCCGGCACAGAAGCAGTACAAGAACTATCGCAAATACTGATGCCTTCTTCTGTTGAGGCCACCTCGGGAAGCGTGGGGGTACCTAATGATACTCTACAGGTGATTAATCTTTCTGATTATGCGCTTTCACCCACTGAATTGACGGTCCTGCAGAGGGGTTTAACATTTTCTCCTACACATACTGTGGATAAGTTCACCCTAATAAAGGATTTGTACTTATTTTGCAGGCACCTGGTGCTCCAGGTATTACATAATGGGCCTCAGGCAATGAAGGATTTGGATCAAAATGATCAGCAGGTTCTGCAGGATTTAATTCAGCTACTTCAAGAGAACAAGCCAAGTGTGGGTAAGAATCGATTTCCTCATAGGAATAGGTCTAGTGTGGCCCCTCCTTTTTCATTGGTGTCGGCCATTAGGGTGTTTTTTGAATTGGTCAAAAAAGATATTGCGTCTATGTCCCTATGGCCCTTGATTCCGGATAATCTAAGTGGGGAGGAAAAGCAGGCCCTAATTGGTTTGAAAAACAATAATGCATTCCTCATCAAGGAGGCTGATAAAGGGGGCAATGTGGTCTTGTGGCCACATGTCCTCTATTTGGAGGAAGCACATCGGCAATTGGGGAATGAGGTTTAATAAAAAGTTGCCCTCTGATCCATCTGTGGTATTTGCTGCCAGGTTCAGGAGCCTCTTGGAGAAAGCCAGGGATCTTGGCATCATTAACCATCAGGAATTCAAATTTCTGTGGGTTGAATGTTCCATCACAGCCACATTTTATATGCTGCCTAAGATCCACAAAGGTCTTCTTAGGCCCCCTGGTTGACCGATTGTGGCTAGCAATGGCAGCCTCTGCGAGAAGGCTTGTATATATGTTGACTATTTCCTGCAGCCTCTGGTTAAGAACTTGCCGTCTTTCGTGAAGGATTCATCACATTTCATTAGGATTTGTCGGAGTCTCAAATTGCCGTCTGAGGCCCTATTGGTCACTTGTGATGTGGAGTCATTGTACTCAAACATTAGCCACGAAGATGGCATATCAGCAGTCTTGTACTTCCTAGATCAGGTGGGACATTCGGATAGGATGCATGACTCCTTAGTGGTTGATTTATTGGACTTTATCCTGAGGCACAACTTCTTTTTATTTGATAGAACCTATTATTTGCAGACCTCGGGAGTGGCCATGGGGGCTATATGTGCCCCGGCCCTGGCAAACCTCTCTTTAGGATGGTGGGAGGCCACCATAGTTTATCCATCACCGGTCTTTAAAAACAAGGTTTGTCATTGGTCACACTACATCGATGACGTTTTTCATCTGGGTGGGTACAACAGAAGAATGTTGTAGGTTTATGGAATCGTTAAATGTCAATACACACAATATCCTGCTTACCTATTCCATGTCATCCTCCTCAGTTACCTTTTTGGATCTGCAAGTGACGATTGATAAGAGTTCTATCTCTACAAAACTACTCCGGAAACCAATGGCCACCAACAGTCTGCTTGACTACAGGAGCTTCCACCCTCCACACACCAGAAATGGGGTCCCAATTAGCCAATTTCTGAGGGTGATAAGAAATTGTACTACCGATATAGAATTTCGGATGGAGGCACATAAGCTAACGGACCGCTTTAAGGAAAGACACTATCCACGCAGGAGTATTTCAGCGGCTTTTCAGTGAGCAAGGGTCCACATGCAGTAATCGCTCTTGGACACCCACATTAAGGTACGTGAGGGTAAACCCAGGTTCATCACCAGCTTTAATAATAACTGGAGTAGCATCAGGGCTATCTTAGAGACACTGGGGGATCCTGACAACGGATCTTAATACTTCTGAAGTGGTGGGAGAGCAACCCTTGCTTACAGCAAGAAGGGCTCCTAACTTTAGGGATCTTTTGACCAGGAGCCTCTACAGGAGGCAAACGATGAGTACCAATCGGGGGTTCAAACTTAAAGGATCCTTTGCCTGTGGTGGCTGCAACATCTGCTCCCATATGCTAGCTACTAGAGATGTCTTTATCAATCCCCGAGATGGGAGGAGGCACAAGCTCCAGTCCTACATAAACTGCAAAACTTCCTGCGTTATCTATGCCCTAATTTGTCCATGCCAGTTGGTATATGTGGGCCAAACGTCGCAGGAGTTGCGGCGGAGAGTCCAAAAGCATTTCTCTACCATTAATTTGGCCTCCAGTGATTCATCCAAGGGTAGGACACTTACCTCTGTAGCGGCCCATTTTCTTACCCACCATGCTGGTCGGGTTTTGAATACAAGGGTGGTGGGGTTGGAACAAATCTAGTTCTCCAATAGGGGTGGCACTTATAAACCAAGTTTGTTACGCTCTGATTCTCGATGGATTTTTAATCTTTGTTCTGTTGCCCCAGCAGGTCTCAACGAGGAACTTTTATTCACAGTATTTTTGGGATGAGACTGGCCTACCCCCACTACAACACGTTTAGGACGTTTCTATGGGGCCTCACGGGAATGCTGCTACATACATTATTTCTATTGGGCCTGAACTGAAGATTCCAGGAACCGTTTTTGACTACTTAAGGACATTGGACATTTTGGGGGCCTCTGGGTTCCTTTTTGGGGATTGTCCCGTATTTATATGTAATGAGTACGTGGCAACTACTGTTGGACATCGTTTATTTATATGGCCATTACAAATGGTTTTATATAAGCTATACACTATTGATGTCTTTATCTAGTTTCCTGGTGCTTTGGCCTATGGGGTATTATGCCTGGCCTTTAAGAGGTGGTTTTCCTCTTATGTCTTCTGCCATGCTCCTCCGTTTTTGGTTCCATCTGGCTCATGGGGGCCTTGCCCTTTTTACAATTGGTCTGTTTTTATGATTCTGGTGGTTGATACATACAGGCTCCACGGCCCATGCACGCTCAAGGTTTTGGGTTCAAATAGGGGTTTAGTCCCCTTTGAGATGTATACGATGTTAATTCGTTATAGTAGGTTAAGGCTCTAGGGCGAGTGTGCATTATCTATTCTGGTCCTACTTTATGGTCCATACATATGAGTATATGAATTGTACCAGGTCATCTATATATGTAATCATATCTAATTATATATGTATTTTTGTATTGTATAAAGAGGTTTTCTACAGTACATGCCTACTAGGGCACCATATGCACTTTGTTGCTGTGAGGAGTGCGAGGTTGTTTGGGCATGTTTGCACCCCCGGGGGTTGAGTGATGGGTGCATGTGTGCAGATGTTCCATTACTATTTACACCGGTCGTAGTGTGCTGTGATGTGTTTATCCTTGAGAGAATCTGGGGCTACACATCAAGATAATGGCTCTTGGCATCTCAAATACACCGATTTAGGGGGCTCTCTCTCTTCCGGGCCAGTGATTACATTTTGATTCACGTATCAACTGGGGTCACTTCCGGTTTTTCTTCCCGGTCCCTAAGTATGGTGTTTTCCTCTCGTCTTGGGTATGTCGTATAAGTGGCGTATCCTGGCCACTCCCTTTGGTGCTTGTTCATCTCATTATACCCGCCCCTTCTGGATTGTCATATTTAGCCTATCGAGTTGTGGAGCCTGGTTTGCGCCCTCCGTGGGCTGTCCCTACTCCTGTGCATGCGCGCTCACGGGTTCCTATGTTTATTGCGATTCAGTTTGGCGCATGCGCGGTTACTTGGGGCGCATCTTGTTTCAAACCGCGCATGCGCGGTTTGCGCTTTATCGCTTCCTGTGCAGCTGCTTCGGACGCACACATGTGTTATCAGGTTTGATTATTCTTAGTTTGAATTTAAACAAAAGGTTGAGGTGCACACCAGCACTTCCCCTGATGAAGCCCTCTCGATCGGTGAGGGCGATATGCGTGGGGGCCGCATTTCCTTGGTCCACTCATCTTCTTGCCTGGGTACTTTGCTCTTTGCATATGCTGAAAATTGGGGTAATCTAACATCCAGGGCTCGTGGAAGTTTAGGGGGCTACCTTTTCATTGTCATACTATTAGTTTTCATCATGACTTAAGACTCTTGGCAACAGTAGCCTGGGAGTTCATTTGATGTTTTCTACGTGATTGGACATTAGACATGTAACTATCAGCCCCATGAGGCAGTAGCTATATGAGTATAGGTTTTTGGTCAGGCATTATACCATTATTGAGTTGTTATTGTGTATATTATTGCATATGGACAAGGTTTCTTTGTTGGTTTTCTGTTTTTAAATATGTTTAAAAGTTGTGTGGTGTGCTAATAAAAACCTTTTTTCATATATTGTCTATTGGAACATATATATTTATTTGGTGTGCATTATTGGATTGGTGCTTTTCTCTTTGTGCATCATTTATTATTTACCACTTTTCTGCACCCCTAAATCTTATCTGTGATGTTATGGTAGCGCGCTTGGTTTCCTTGTTTCTACAATACATGCGGAATCACCGCGCGTGCAAAAGCCGGCATCGCTTTGGATGGAGCGGTGGATCTGCTGTGTTCAAAGCTCTGCCGATACACCACGTGGAAACATACCCTTACATTGTCACACTGCCTCAGCATAATAACCTGTCCAGGACACTGCTGAGGGCAAAACACTTAAAGGCCTAGAACACCAAACTTGGTGATAAAGTTTACCAACACTGACCTCTTACTGACTAAACATGTTCAACTGTAATAGGGTGGATGGGGAAAAATGTATGACATATTATAGATGGTACAATATATAGGGCAAATAGAAATATGCAGGGAGATGGGAGAGCTGTGTCTGTAGCGAAATGCTCAGAAGCATGAGTGAGTTCTGCTGAATAGAAGCTCAGAAGCAGCGAGTGCGCTCTGCTGAATAGAAGCTCAAAAGCATGAGTGAGCTCTGCTGAATAGAAGCTCAGAAGCAGCGAGTGCGCTCTGCTGAATAGAAGCTCAGAAGCATGAGTGCGCTCTGCTGAATAGAAGCTCAGAAGCATGAGTGAGCATTGCTGAATAGAAGCTCAGAAGCATGAGTGAGCTCTGCTGAATAGAAGCTCAGAAGCAGAGAGTGCGCTCTGCTGAATAGAGACCTGCCTACCCGCACACCATGAAATTGATGTCACAACAGATTCCAGAGCCAGTAACTCAGGGAGAATCTGAAGTGACATTACAGGAAGTCAGTATTTTCATCCAATTATCATGTGACCAGGAGACCAGCTCAGGTTACAGAATGAGTTGGGCTCCTTTAAAAATGCACTGGTTTCCCATCTGTGACAGTTCACATAAAGGTACTTGGAAAAGTAGTGGTTAACACATTTAAGGAAGTATTCCCATCTTTCATCCATACCATTAGAATCTGTCATCATTTCATGTTCTGTGGGAGCCTGACCTCTGGGACCTCTACCAATCCTAAGAATGACAGGGTCTTAGGGCTGATTCTCCTACGCATTACTGCGCTCCCATCCCCTTGGCTGTGCACTGCCCCTCTCACTTACATTGGACCAGTCTGTAGTTCCTTGCACAGCATGTGTAGGTTGGCACCATACAAGAAAAAAAGGAGTTCAGAGGAAGCACTAGTAAATCAATGCTGCACTCACTTCATTATGAAGATCAGTAGGTGGCTAAGAGGTCAGACCCTCAACCCAATCACTACATAAGAAGAGAATACTCCTTTAAGATTATTGAAACAATATGGGAAAAAAAACAAGTAGACAATAACCATATTAATGTTTAATAACTATTTTATTTCGGAATGTACATATACACAGATGTGTAGCTGCCTCTGTATATGATACCCACCTTCAAATGAACAAGAATCAAATACACAAGAAACCATTTCTTCTTTACAATCATTGTTACAAAAAAAAAAAAAAATGAATAGAAACATTTGTAAAGGTATAAATTCAGACACAGAACAAAAATATTGTATATACCTGTAAGATTATCTGCATTAGATTGGTTTATAACTTAAATGAACCATGTAAAATAGGTTAAATTAACATCTCCTTTAACTCTCTCATTGCCAGAAGAAAACAACTCTGACAAGTTACACAAAAAAACAAAAAAAAAACAAAAACACCACCACGGGTTAGCAAAACAATATAAGCATATGTTAAAGCTACAGAAAGTGCAAATATTTCACATTCATAATATGCATTTATTTCCCAGCACACATGGTAAATGGAGTCCTTTTGTATGAAGAAATTTGGTTCAGCTGATTAGCAAACAATACAATACAGAAACATTAATAAAAGGCCTGACATGCTAAAAACCCTGCTTTTCCTGGGAAACCATCATGCAACAGCCAAGTATCAGCCTAACCTACTATGACATTATACCTGCAAGTCTTGTCTGCCTGGGAAAAAAATTCTACATGTGCGATATGGTGTAGAAACAAGATACAGAACAGGACAGAGGCAGCTGTATGCCAGAACACCCAGGCATATAGCTCCTACACAGGAACCCTGGGTCCGGCTTTAGTTACATTCACTACTAGTTTAGTACAAGGCGACCGGCTCTGAACATCGGCGTAAAAATATAGTATCTATAATAACCCACAAAGACCCTCTAGGGTGGTAACGTTCACAGTGGGGCACATTTATGAAGAGGCCATAAACTTGCACAGAGTCATCGCATGGGACGGGCTTTGTGCAGCCTATCTAGCAAACGCATGTTCACGCATACCTTTGGATAACCCCTTCAAGACAGGCTCATACTTCGATGTTTAGTGCTTTTGGTTAGCAATGCCCTGGTAGTGATACAAAACAAGGAAAGATCTTCCTCTAAATGTCACCTCTTATTCTGTAGAAAGATCAGATGGGCTTCAAAAACTGCATGTGTGAACGGATCCTAACATTTTTCCGCTAGTTGCATGCGATGCGGTGACTTTATATATTTCCTAGCACTCTTGATAAATGCCATTTTGTGCACTGGTGCACACATTTGAAGACCAAGTGCTATCACTCTTTATTAAATGTAGAAAAGATGGATTTGGTGCGTACCAAGCAGTACTTGCATGTGTGTACACAGGTCGATGAACATGTCAGTAATCCGCAAAGCAGAATAAAAGAAAAAGCCTATGCACTAACCCCTTCAGTTCATAAATGGGTGCCGAGATGTCCTTCAGCACTATTAGGGCAGGACCATGTGCAGCAGACGTCGCGCGGCTGAAAGTAAGGAAACTAGTTTTCAAGTGCAGCCCTTTATTAGCTGCACAACTCCGCACAGAAGTTTTACTCACAAAACTTGTGCAAATATTAACAATCTTTTTGGAAAAAACCCCCCCACAAAAACGCATAAAATAGCATGTCTGTGCCATTTACGGCATTTTCTCGGCTGGTAGGTGATTGCTACCTATAGCCATTAAGTGCACCAATATGTGGATAATAAGAATGCCTGTCTAGTCACTTAGCTCGTGGAATGGAATAAAATGACTAATATGAACACAGTAGCCCATATTCTTAAAACATGTGTATGTATTACATGACACTAGAATATATAAAAAGCAAAAAGAAACAAGAACTCAGTGCAAATGGTCAGAAACTCTTCTGTAGATGAAGACGAAACAGGTTACGTCTCGCAAGGTAACTAGGTCTACAGATTATTTGTACAATTGCGTCACATGCCGACCTACAATTTTCCTATGAAGGCCAATCCACCACATCATGTGCTAATATATACTCTTAAGGCAGACATTTCTCTTCAGAAATATAATCATCTCAACATCCATAAAAAGTATGGCAACTTATGTGCAATTATGATAATAACTAATAATAGGGTGAGCTATTAGGGGGCCAAACATGAAAGCTTCCCAAAAGGAATGATTACTAACAACATTAAATTAGAAGACTACCAGAAAATCTTACAAACATCGCCCGAAAAATAAAAAAAATTAATGAACGGCTTGTATGTTATAGATAGAGTAAAAGCTAAGTTAAAGAAGATGTCCACTACTTGGACAACTTTCATACCCCTAGCTTGGCCTCCTTAAAATAATAAACCCTATACTCACCTCCCATGCCGGCGCCATTTCTACACTCCCTGTCCCCAGGGCTCTCGTGTGGTGTTGTCAAACGTGACTCCGGCGCCCAATCAGCACTGGTGTCACTGTCCCCCGCTTCCTGTCGAATTGAGCATGAAAAGGAAGTCTGAGATCAGCTGCAGCCCGGACTTCCTCTTCATGTTCGATTTGTCTGAAGGTGGAGACAATGCCACCAGCACTGATTGGGCGCCGGGGTCACGTGTCAAAACACCGCACAAGAGCGAGTGCCGACACCACGGGAATGACGCCGGCACAGGAGAAGAGTATACGCCTATTTTATTGGGGCCAAACATTTTGATTAAGAAGGGGTCGTCCTAGTAGTTGACAAACCCCTTTAAAAAGGGACCATTATTCTCCATTGGAGCCACATTACAATCGTCTCTAAATGTTTTGTAATAAATAAAATATGGCCCATGGACTAATGCATACACTGTGAATGCCAATTACGCCCTACTGTGAGCGTTAGACATCCCAGTATAAACCTCTCACTGCCATAAAATATAGCATTCTTCCATACTGCACGCTAACATGACAGCGAAAGGGCGAAACATACAAACTACTTCAGGTGCACAGAGCAGCAGGTTACTTAAAATCAATTCCTGGGAATGTAACAATGAGGGTAGTTCTAGAACTGAAGTAAGCTGGAATATGGCCTTATAACTTCAGTTAGCAAACCAGATCAAGGTTATTGAGGGGTGGATTTAACATCTTCTCCTAGGGAAGATCAGACGCAAGGATAGAACAAACATTCCTCTGGATATATTTTGCAGCAAAAAACTAACAAATTAGATTTTACTGCAAAAATACTTGAAGACCTAAAAAAAAAAAAATATATATATATAATTTTTTTTTTTAAGCAACATTAGATCATCGCCAGTTGAAGACTATTAAAGCCAAAATGAATTGCAGAATTTGTTTATTTTGATCTTGATTAAAAGGGGTTGTCCACTGGAAAAACTGTTTTTTTGGCAACAGGCTCAGAGAAGTTTAAAAAAAAAAAAAAAAAAAAACATCACAAAACTCTTATGTCCCTAATATGACAGTTGTGTGTGATGGTCTTTAGTTCTTGGTCCAATCTGAACACAGTGGAAATATCCACTCAATCACTGGTTGCGGTGGAGACATTCCCAGTCACTGATTGGCATTTCCTGTGTTAAGACAAAATCAGAAGATAGAGACCAGTGAAAAAGCTGAATCAAAATAGGAGTAGTAACAGATTGGCGAGGGAAGTGTTGCTTTTTTTTTTTTTTTCCCCAAACCATGAACCTATTTCCAAAAACTTTTCTACACTAAAGAACCTCTTTAAAATAGGATTGTATGGAACTTTTATATTAATTGCCTATTCTTGCTAGTAATCAGTATCTGATTGGTGGAAGTATGACATTCAGCACCACTGATCAGTAGTGATGAGCGAGTGTACTCGTTGCTCGGGTTTTCCAGAGCACGCTCAGGTGACCTCCGAGTATTTGTTAGTGTTCGGAGATTTAGTTTTCATCATGGCAGCTGAATGATTTACAGCTATTAGCCAGGCTGAGTACATTTGGGGGTTGCCTGGTAATCCCCACATGTAATCAAACTGGCTAGTATCTGTAAATCATGCTGCTAAGGCGATGAAAACTTAATCTCCGAGCAGTCATAAATACTCAGGAGACCACCCGAGCAACGAGTACACTGGCTCATCACTACTGATCAGCTGTCCCCGAGTTGGGCAGTAGCCAGAAGTGCTCATTTGCAGAACTGCACAGCACAGTCAACTGTATAGTGGCTATGGCCATGTACTGCACAGCCACCCCCTATTGATTCAAATAGGGTGAAGATGTGCAGCAATTGGGTACAATCACTGTACAGTTGACGTAGCTGTGCAGCTCTACAACTGAACGCTTCCAACCTTTGCAGATTCCATCGGTGGGGGGTGCGCAACCTCGGCACCCACGCCAATCAGATATTGAGGACCTATCCTAAGAATAGACTATCAATATACAACTCCTGGACAACCCCTTTAACTACTTTCATCACTTCGTCTTTATAGAAACCCTCGCATAGAAAGCATAAAAGAAAATTGTACACGGAAAAAGGAATAAACCTTAACCGACTGATTTACAAATATTGGCATGCGTCTCCACACAGAGCATCTATACCAGCACATTCCTACATTTCACTCCATAAGTAAAAACACAATGTGGACGTCATCTCATTCCAGTAGCTGTACAGAGAGGTGAGATACAGACTAGCTGCAGACCTGAAGGGGTTTGCTGGTGTGGAATTGTAACATAGGTTTCTTGAGCCTATTAGTATTCAGCTGGTAGCAGCACACAACACGGGAGCCCGACAGGTGAACTCACCCGTTTCTAGCCATCTGCATATCCTTGTCGTGGATCTTCACAATATGAAGTGTGTAGCTCACCTACAAGTGTGCCTGTAGACAGTTAACATCCTACACTAAAATATACTGGTAATGGTAGATTCAAAGGGCCAGTGTGTCCCTGTAAAAGTATGGGAAAGATGGAATTTAAGTAGGGTGAACTCTAGAAAGACTTGGATGAATGAAGATGCTCATTTATCACCAGAGAAGGACCAGCTTGGCTGGAGAAGTGAGGAGAGCAAGAGTTTAAGGGGAAGGGCTCTGATGATTTTCATTTCCACATTGGTGAGCTGAGGGTCTGGTTAGGTCCCTGGTTAGCCGAAGGCTGTCCATATCCCGCCATTCCTCCCACACCAAAAAAGGTCATCCCTGCCATCTGTTGGGACACCTAAAACACAACACATACTGATATTAATATTCTACACCTTCAAACATCAGAAAGACAAAATGTAGTTTGAGACACCATGCAACAGATGTTATCATATGGGCCTGTATAGAAAATGTTACAGAAATTACCTGAGCGACATTCCACTGTAACTGTTGTCCTGGTTGCATGCCATACATTGGCTGTGCCATAGCACCCATGCCCGCTACATAGCCTGCATGTTGTGTCATCATTCCATTAGGGACACCCATCACTGCTGCCTGCATTCCACCCATGTACCCAGTTGGGACCGTCATAGGGCCAACTACACCTGGGTGTGCTGGTTGAGTCATGATGCCCAACGGTGATGCCATCATACCACCCATAACACCACCAGGCGATGGAACTGCTGGAAAGCTGGTGTAAGCACTCGGATATGGCATTTGTGCTGGTGCCATGAAAAGAGCTCCTGTAGGATAAATTGAAAACGGATAGGTTAGCTAGAGAAGAATTAAAAAGGTAATGCTGAGTATGAGTCTTCATAATGTAAACTGTTTAATTTACCTCTGCAAGTTCTCCAACTCTAACATAACATTATGAAACCACCTTAATATTATAGTGGATTTCCTTTATTACCACTGATGACAGATCAAACTGATATTACACATTTATGGCATTTAGTAAGAATCTGAAAGAGCAGCTACCACAAACCATTCCGAAGAATAAAGAGAATAAAAAGCAATTTTACACCAAAAAGGACAAATAAGGGTGCAAAATCCCACTGATTAGAAATTAATTATGATACATTTGAAAATGTTCTGTTCAGACCTTGAGCAGGAATTTGGGGAGTCTGAGGCCCATAGAGAGAAAGGATTGAGTCCTTAGAAAGCTGCTTCTTTGTTCCTTCTTCGGCCTTCCCACCAGATTCTGGAAACAGGTTAAGGTTCTCTGGCACAGACCCTGAGCCGGTTACTGGCAGGGAGTTGATCATCTGTTGGAAAAACCAGAGAGAAGGGCTCAGATTTTGCTCTGTAATGTTAATACAATAACTCAAGCAGAGAAGAGTGTAAAAATCATACAGAGAACAGAGTACCCAGCACACATATAGCACCAGTTTTACCGCCATACAGTCTGGGACATCACACGGTGGTGTAGCTGGAATCAGTTTAAGGGGTTCTCCAAGAAATGTAATACAATAAATAATACACATTTAAATATTAAACATTTTTCTAAATACCTTTATTTAGCAAAAAGGAGATTTTTGTGTACTCACCGTAAAATCTTTTTCTCCGAGTCATCATTGGGGGACACAGGACGAATGGGTGTTATGCTGCTGCCACCAGGAGGACACTAAGTTAAACACACACAAAAGATTAACTCCTCCCCTGCAGTATACACCCACAGGCTGGACAATCCAGAGCCAGTTCGGTAACAAAGCAGTAGGAGTAAACCAGTTAACAAAAAACAGAAAACATGTCATAGTCAAAACACAGACTGAAAAGAACAGTCGAGCCAACTAGGCTAACAGGGAGGGTGCTGTGTCCCCCAATGATGACTCGGAGAAAAAGATTTTACGGTGAGTACACAAAAATCTCCTTTTCTCCTACGTATCATTGGGGGACACAGGACGAATGGGACGTCCCAAAGCAGTCCCTGGGTGGGTAACCAAAAGTTATAAATGCTGTGCGTGCCTACGAGCTACAGATGAGACACAGCCGCTTGTAGGATTCGCCTACCGACGGAAGCATCTGCCGAGGCCTGAAAATGCACATGGTAGTGTTTCGTGAACGTATGAAGACTGGACCATGTAGCAGCCTTGCAGACCTGTGCTGCCGATGCCTGGTGCCGGATGGCCCAGGACGCGCCGACCGACCGGGTAGAATGAGCCTTGATCCCCGGAGGTGCGGCGTGACCCTTGACACGGTAGGACTCTTGGATGGCGGAACGAATCCACTTGGCAATGGAGGCCTTGGAAGCGGGAAGTCCCTTCCGTGGCCCTTCCGGAAGAACGAACAAGGCGTCTGACCTACGGAGAGACGCAGTCCTGGAGACGTAACGTCTGAGACCCCTCACTAAGTCCAGAGTGTGGAGCGCCCTTTCCGTGCGGTGGGAAGGAGCAGGGCACAGTGAGGGAAGGACAATCTCCTCATTAAGATGGAAGGAGGAAACGACCTTCGGAAGAAAAGTCGGACATGTCCGCAGAACCACCTTGTCCTGGTGGAACACGAGGAAAGGAGGCCGGCACGACAGAGCTGCCAGCTCAGAGACACGTCTAATAGACGTGACAGCCACGAGGAAGGCAATCTTCCAAGACAAGAACAGCAAAGACACTTCATGCAAGGGCTCAAAGGGGGGCTCCTGAAGAGCACAGAGAACTAGGTTCAGGTCCCATGGTTCCAAGGGCATCTTGTACGGCGGAACCATATGAGAAACACCCTGGATGAAGGTCCTGACCTGCAGCCTGTTTGCAATCCTTCTCTGAAAAAGAACCGAGAGAGCCGAAATTTGGCCTTTAAGAGAGCTGAGGGAAAGACCCAAGTCCACTCCTGATTGGAGGAATTCCAAAATGTGAGGGATAGAAAAGCGGAGGGGGAAACGTCCCCGCTTCCTGCACCAGGCGAAGTATGCCTTCCAGGCGCGGTGGTAGATGCGCATAGAGGAAGGCTTGCGTGCGCGGAGCATGGTAGATATCACCGTCTGGGGCAACCCTTTCTGCCTCAGTACCCAGGACTCAACGGCCACGCCGTTAAACACAGGGCCTCTGAGTTCGGGTGGTAAATGGGCCCTTGAGACAGGAGGTCTGCGCGGCTCGGCAGCCTCCAAGGTACGTCTGAGACCAGTTGAACCATCTCGGCATACCATGTCCTGCGCGGCCAGTCCGGAGCGATGAGAATTACTGGAATCCGTTCTGCCTTGATCTTCCTGATCACCTTTGCCAGAAGAGGGATTGGGGGAAAGATGTATGGGAGTCTGAAACCCTGCCATGAGAGAACGAGAGCGTCGGCTCCGAAGGCTGAGGGGTCGTGAGACCTGGCCATGAAGACAGGAACCTGGCAATTGAAGCGAGATGCCATTAGGTCCACGTCCGGGGTCCCCCATCGAGAGCATATCTGGTAAAAGATTGCGGGATGGAGAGACCACTCTCCGGGATCGAGGCTGTGGCGACTTAGAAAGTCCGCTTCCCAGTTTTCCACGCCCGGGATGAAGACTGCTGAGAGTATGGAATAATTCGTCTCGGCCCAGCGGAGAATGAGCGTCACCTCGGCCATGGCCGCTTTGCTGCGAGTGCCCCCTTGGCGGTTGATGTAGGCTACCGCAGTGGCGTTGTCGGACTGGACTCTGACCGCACGGCCGGAGAGGAACGGCTGAAAATGATGGAGAGCCAGTCTGATTGCCCGAATCTCTAGTATGTTGATGGGCAGCTGGGACTCCTGCGGAGACCAGCGACCCTGAGTCGAGTGGCGCTGGAACACTGCACCCCAGCCGAAGAGACTGGCGTCCGTTGTGACAACCAGCCAGTGCACCGGAAGGAAGGACTTCCCCCGAGTCAGGGAGGACCTCTTGGTCCACCACCTGAGGGACTGTCGGATTGGGCGAGAGAGAAGGAGACGGCGGTCGAGCGAGGCAGGATTCCTGTCCCATACTGCCAGAATGGCATGTTGTAAGGGACGAAGGTGGAAAACCGCAAAGGGCACTGCCTCCATTGCCGCCACCATCCTGCCGAGAACCTTCATGGAGAAGCGTAGGGAGTGAAAGCGAGGTTGAGTAAGCTTCCGGACTTCTCTCTGTAGAGTGGATACCTTTCCCGGAGGTAAAAGTACTAAACCCTGAGAGGAGTCTAGGATCATTCCCAGGTAGGATATGGTTTGGGCCGGGACTAGGGAAGATTTTTTGAAATTGATTTTCCAGCCCAGGCGCAAAAAAGTATTTATCGTGATGTCTACCGCCTCTGAGCAGGACCGGAAAGAGGAGCCTTTTATGAGAATGTCGTCCAAGTAGGGCAACACCATTATGCCCCGAGCATGCAGAATGGCCACGGCAGCTGCCATGACCTTGGTGAACACCCGAGGAGCGGTGGCCAGCCCGAAAGGTAGGGCGACGAACTGAAAATGGTGCCCCTGGACCGCGAAGCGGAGAAAACGCTGATGAGACGGTAGAATGGGGATGTGCAGGTAAGCGTCTTGAACATCTAGAGATGCAAGGAACTCGCCCTCTTCCAGAGAGGCAATTACCGAGCGGAGGGACTCCATACGGAATTGACGTACACGGACGTACTTGTTGAGAAGCTTGAGGTCCAATATTGGACGTACTGAGCCGTCCTTCTTTGGAACAATGAAAAGATTGGAATAAAAACCTTGGTACCTCTCGTTCTGGGGCACCGGAATGATGACCCCGTCTTCCCATAGCGATCTTATGGCCTGAAAATACTGACGGACCCTTGCTCTGGGAGGAGGGGACTGGAAGAAACGAGCTGGGGGAAGAGAGACAAACTCTATGTTGTAGCCGAAGGACACCAGATCGCGGACCCATCGGTCGGGAACTACCGAGAGCCACGCGTCCCGAAAGAGGAGTAGGCGGCCGCCAACTCTGTCTGTGTCCTTTGGCGTTTTCCAAAAGTCATTGAGGTGGAGACCTGTTAGGTCTGGGTCCTCGGGATCCCTGTTGTCTGGGTCTGCCTCTCCAAGAGGGAGAAGGTTTGTAAGACGGCTGGGAGGCCCTGTCCCTGCGCTGACCTCTCCCGACGCCGGGAGGCGCGGAGGAAGGATTGGACCAATTGGAGCCGAAACGGAAATATCGGCCTCGGCCCTGTTGGATGCGAAAGGGACGAAAGGTTCGTTGTTGGGGAAGGAATTTGCTCTTTCCCCCTGTGGAGTCTGCGATTATTTTATCTAGTTTGTCCCCAAAAAGGCGTTCGCCCTGGTATGGAAGGGACGTGAGATTTTTTGGAACCTGAGTCCGCTTTCCAGTCCCTGAGCCAAAGGGATCTGCGGATGGTGACAGCATTGGCCGCTGCCTGTGAGGCACAGTTGGCCGCGTCTAAGGAAGCGGAAACTACAAAGTCCCCCGCTCTGGCAATCTGGGTGGCCAGGTGTGAAACCTCGGGGGGTAGGTCGGCGTGAAGTGCTGTAGAGGCTAAAGACTCAGCCCAATGGGTCATGGCTTTTGCAACCCATGTGGCGGCAAACGAGGGGAAGAGAGAAGCCGAAGAAGCTTCAAAAGCCGAGCGAGCCATCTGTTCGATTTGTCTATCAGAGGGATGCTTAATGGACGCGCCCTCGGAGGAGGATAGAACCGCCTTAGTGGCTAGCCGCGACACTGGCGGGTCCACGGAGGGTGACTGAGACCACTCCTTAGCAAGGTCCTGAGCAAACGGATACTTCAATTGCATAGCCTTTTGCCCTGAGAAGCGTTTATCCGGACGGACTCTATGGAGATCGACAATGTCCTTGAATTGAGGATGCATAGGAAAAAATCTGAGCCTTAGTGGTTCGCCCGAATGACACGGGATGAACCGCCTTGGACGGGGTTTCCTCCTCTAACTGTAGCGTCTGACTTACAGAGTCTATGAGAGAATCTAGGGTCTCTTGGTCGTGACGATACTCTGGGGAACAGGACACGCTGGATGCGTCGTCCAGAAAGGATTCCCTGCTATGAGCTGGAGATGAGTGACGAGAGACTTCGCTCTCTGAGCCGGAGGGCTGATCACGGACCGGAGATATTACCCTGGACCTCTTTCTAGATGAGTGAGGGCTTCTGGAAACGGTACGACCTCTAGGCCGAGAGGGGTTCTTAGGTCGCGTTGCATCATCCGTGGAAGTGCCCTGGGTAAGGGACGGCTCACGGAGGGACTGTATCGTCCTTTCCAAGGATGCCACAGAACGAGCAAGGGAGGACGCCCATGCGGGGGTACTAGGCTCAGTACATTCCGGGTCAGAGGCCGGAGTATCCTGTGCTGCAGACATTTCGCAGGCGGAGCACAGCGGGGTAGTGTGACCTCGGGGTAGAGATACCTTGCAGGAGGTGCACACAGCAAAAATAACAGAGTGGGTCTTTCCAGTCCGTCTTTGCTTAGACTGTGACATCTTTTCCCTTAAGTGAGTGTACTGGTAGGGGAAGAGACAATCGTAGTGAGTGCGTCTCACCAAGTTCAGCGATGCTTGGCAGGGAGATCCTGAGGTCCTGTGCGCTGTGGTGCTGCAGAGCCGCCAGCGCACTTCCTGGTCCAAGATGGCCGCCGAGATGTGGAAAGGGCGCTTCTCGGGAACGAGAGGCGCCCAGAGAGAGAGCGGGGGCGTGTCGTGGGCGGGCGGTGGATTCCCTGCAATGCGCGTCAGAACGCTGCCGTTGTAGCGCCGCCCTCCTTGTATGAAGGAGGGAGAATGATCGCCCGCGTTAGAGTCCGGCCCAGGGCCGGTAAACTGTGCCATCGCTCTAACAGAGCGCCGGATTGCCCGCCATGCTCCCATTATAAGGCTGCCCCGCGGCTGCAGCGCCGCAATAGAAAGGGGATAAGGGATCCCTGAACAGGCGTCCTCTGACAGCTCGTCGGCCCCCGCACTTACCTTGTGCGATAGGGCCGATGCTCCATCCGCCTTCACCTTAGTAGGGAGAGGGTGGAGAGCTTCTGCCGCCGTGCAACATCCGCTATCTTCAGTGGTGGTGCAGTGGGCGGCTGCACGGACGCCATATCATTAGTCCGGCTGTGCCCTGGCTCCAGGAGACTTAGGTGGATGATTAGTCCCCGTGGTCGCCTGAAAAGGAGGGAGGGAGATCGGAACGCTGAGGAACCGTCGCCACACTGGAAAGTGAGCCAGGGCTGGCATCCATCGTCGCGGGAAAGGATACAGGAGGAACGCTCCGTGTACTTGCCCGTTGTTGGTTCGGGAGAGATCAGAGCTGAAAATTTGCCTGTCGCTCCCTTCCGTTAAAAATCAAAAAAAAAAAATTGGTGGGGTCCTGAGGACCCAAGTGCCTCCTGAGACACTAAGTAAGAACTGGCTCTGGATTGTCCAGCCTGTGGGTGTATACTGCAGGGGAGGAGTTAATCTTTTGTGTGTGTTTAACTTAGTGTCCTCCTGGTGGCAGCAGCATAACACCCATTCGTCCTGTGTCCCCCAATGATACGTAGGAGAAAACGTATGCTTTATCTGCTGCACTCCGTTAGGATTTTAAAGATGGTAAGTGCCAACACACACAGTAGGATGGACAGCAAGAAAAGACACACTAAAACTGTCAGGCTGACTGAGATGGATGTTCATCCTCAGTCAGCTAAAGAAAGAGGTTTATCTTCTCCTTTAGTCCGGCTCCACTCAGTTTCCTTTCAGGGGGACTGAACAGAGGAATGCAAGTTCACGGTGCCTGACGTAACCTCCGTGTCCTGCTTCACGCAGCCCCTCCTACTCATACTGGTGTCCTCTGAGACTTCGGACAGGTTGTGAATGATGGTAGCTGCCATCTTGGAATCCTGAGAGTGCAGTAGATAAAGCATAACTTTTTGCTATATAAAATGGTATTTAGAAAAATGTTTAATGGGGGATCTCCACTACCAGGACAAACCCTTCTCGATTTGAATGTAAAATTAAAAAAGTAAACTCCCCTCCCATGTCGGCACTCGCGTTCCCTGCGGTCCTCAGAGGCTGTTAGGATACGTGAGCCCTGGGCCCAGTAAGTGCCAGTTTCACTGTCTCTGCCTCCTGACTCAGTAGTAATCAAGAGGAAGTGAGCAGCCAGCCGCAGCCCTCACTTAGTCATACGTCTGAAGGTGAGGACAGCGACGCCAGTGCCGACTGGGCGCAGGCCTCACGCATCATAACCTCACGTGACCTCAGGAAAGGCAAGTGCTGAAACCGCTGAGATGGTACCCACACAGGACGGGAGCATAAGCTTTTTTATTTTCACCGAGGCAAATATTCAGAATGAACCCCTTTAATATTTAAACATGCATGAATTTTAGTACAATTCTCTAAGAATGCCTTACCTTAAAAAAATATAAGCCACACACAGTACACACAGGTTTCATTTACCTGACTGGTCCTTGAGCTGGCCAAGCAAGTAGAGCCAAAAAGGTCCAGTTCCTTTTCCAAGCTGGTATTTGACTTTCCATTGGGAACAGCAGTAGTCACTGGAGTGTCTTAAACAGCAAGTGAAGAAGGTTAGATACAGGAGCCGATATGTGGTGAAATACACAAGGAACGAGCACCTGCAGTTACTTTTCTAGGGACTCTAACAGGTATGCCTAGTAGTGCTCATAAGGAGAACCCAGCATCCTACAACCAGGCGCAGAAGGTATTATCCGGATACTACTGATTTTACACAAAGCTAGACAATATAGGTTGCTACATATGTATCAAAAATAAACATTTCAATTAAAAAACGAGAAAGAAAAAATTTCTGGTCACTGTGAAAATAATAAGAGATTCATCCGTGGTCAATAGAGGTCATCTCTTTGCCATTCATATCTTCGAGAGTGGTAAAAGGGAAGAGTGGACTATGGTAGAATAACACATTACACCTCTGCAACATACATTAGAAATATATTATATAGAATTAAAACGTAGCTCACCAAGGCCAAGAAGGTCCATGACCGGCTCTGCTGTTCTTTGCGGAGAGCTTTTAGCGAGCTGAGCATCATCCTTTCTATGAGGCTTAAGAACAAAAAGTTGACATTGGTCAAATCATAGTCTCTCACGCTGGATCTATGTAAACTTTGCATATCTGCAGATGTTCCAAAAGCAATGTCATGGAGATAGAAATGCACCTTTGGTCAATTTGCCAGGTATCTCTACAACATGTATTTATTCAGGGTGCACAATTCATCCATTGCAAAGTCACCTGCAAAGTTTGTTATTTTTCTATTTTAGACCCACATAATTGGGTTCAGAAGTGGTTGCGCTATCTTTTCCAAAAAACGTACTGCAAAATCAAGATACTATCCACACACACACACACACACACACACACACACACACACACACATCTTTAGCATGTAACGTGTATCTTCTCGTGTATGAAAGATATAACTATAAGGCTACTTTCACACTAGCGTCGGGCTCGGCCCGTCGCTGTGCGTCGGGCCGACGTTTCCAACGCTAGCGTTGTCTCCGCCGCACAACGGGGGCAGCGGATGCATTTTTCCAGCGCATCCGCTGCCCCATTGTGAGGTGCGGGGAAGTGCGGGGAGGTGGGGGCGGAGTTCCGGCCGCGCATGCGCGGTCGGAAAAAGCGGACCGTCGTGAGCAAAAAACGTTACATGTAGCGTTTTTTGCTCCCGACGGTCCGCCACTGCACGACGCATCCGTCGCACCACGGGTGCGACGTGTGGCAATCCGTCACAATGCGTCGCTTCATGTTAATCAATGGTGAAAAAACGCATCCTGCAAACACTTTTGCAGGATGCGTTTTTTCGGCAAAACGACGCATTGTGACGGAATGCAGTTAACGCTAGTGTGAAAGTAGCCTAAGCAGATTAAACATGGAGGCAATATGTACACACTGAAAGCTTACCAGGGTGAGACAAGGATGACAATCATCATAAGAGGTAATATTTTTGGACATTCCTTTTGATATTAGCAGAGCTAATGCACGGTCATGTAATAATAGGCAACACAAGACAAAACGGTTACTTACCAACTTTACCTTCTCAAATATGACAGGTTCGGATTTTATATCAGGTGCAGATTCAGACTTCTTACACTTAGTTTCTCTTTCTTTCTGTTTGAAAAATTAAAGACTCATCAGCTCACACTTCCCGCCAAGGTCCTGTCACATGCTCAGAAATTTAATTAAATAACTTGTAAAAATCCATGAGCTCCCCTGACTTTGCCGCGTCGCTTGATTGCAGGGATAATTCCACTTATTGCTTTCGGAGAGCAGCATGTGCAATCTCCGCCTGCAGACCAACTGGGTGTTTCTTCTGAGTCTTATCTGAGGTTATTGCCCTTTATCCCTCACTCCCAGATGCAGTTATTCACATCTTGGCAGTCTAGTAGTCTCAGATGCTGCATGGTAGTGATTGACATCATATTGGAAAAAGGGGTAAGAGTGTGTACCCCCAGAGAAGCATCTGAAGAAATGCCCAGTTGGTTTGCAAAAGGAGATTTCACATGCTGCTCTCCAAAAGAAACAAATGTGAATATCTCTGCAATGGAGTAACATAACCGCACAAAAAAAAAAAAAAAAAAAAAGTCAGAATCAGGGGATTGCATGGATTTTACAATGTATTTCACTCAATTTTTTTGAACAAATATCAGGTCCTGTGACACGGAGTAGTGCTTATCAAAAGAATAACAGGCATGACTGAGTGGGAAGCAGTTTCCGTCTATTGGGTGACAAATGAGTAGGACATTTGAATAAGGTTTTCTAACACCAGCTATCCCTTATAGAGGATTCATCAATACCTTGTACTAACTGGGAGTGCAGTATACTATAGGAAAAGGAGCAACACTGGACATACTCACTCTGAATGCACCGATGTCTACACTGCGATCCATATACTTCTTCTTTTCATATTTATCTCTGATGAATGTTTCTACTGCTCTGTACATGGTAAGTTAAAGAAACCTTACAATGCACAGGGTCTCCACAGAATAACTTTTTGGATTAGCGAAATGAAAAAAAAGTTATTCCACAAACCAGACTACAAACAATGAACGTGTGCAATGCAAAAGTCGCAGATCAACTATTAGGCTGTGTGCACACGTTGCTGATTTTTCGCGTTTTTTCCGTGATAAAAACGCTATAAAACCACAAAAAAACAGCATACAATATGCATCCCATCATTTAGAATGAATGCCGCAATTTTTGTGCACATGATGCGTTTTTTTCCGCGAAAAAAACGCATTGCGGTAAAAAATGCAGCATGTTCATTAATTTTGCGTTTTTTTTGTGGATGATTTCCCACTATAAAATGCATTGGGAAATGTCCGGGAAAAAAAGCGGCAAAAACGCATGCAGATTTCTTGCAGAAAATTTCAGGTTTTTCTCAGGAATTTTCTGCAAGAAATCCTGAACGTGTGCACATAGCCTTATGGCTTAGCTTTTATGCCTATTTGACTTAATCAACCCCCCCCCCCCCCCCCCCAAGACCAATTATAAATGGGGAAAAACAACCCACAATAATACAAATATCGAGCTCACTATAAGCCATGTAGGATGTTCACTGCATTGAATCCCACATAAGATGCAAAAAAATGTTTCGGGCATGCTCCCGAATTAACGAAACAAATTTTTCCTCTGCAGCCTTGAATTACTCCAATGGAATTGCAGTTTGCACAGGTGCAGATCTGCATGCAGATTAGGCTAATAAGTACATAGCTACCTGTCAAAGGGAAAGAGCTTCAAATTAATGATGGAAAAATTGCACCACCGTATAAATGGGATTTCCATTATAAACAATGTAAGGTGGTGTGTGGTTCACTCAAATTCCACATAGAATCTGCATGAAAATTCTGCTGTGTGAACATGCTGCTATTCTGACCCCAATATACGTCACTACAGGATCCTGACAAATGTTTGTAAAAGCAGTTCAAAACACTGAATATAACCAATGCAGATAAAACTTTATTTTTTTTCCATTCCTTTTTTGAAGCACGTTTCCGTAAACTCTAGAAAAATATAAGAAAGAAAAAAAAATGTATGATTTCCCTGTAAGAAATTTAGGCTGAAAGGATACTGGTCTGTCTGTGGTCGGATAAAACTATCCGGTAAGAATGCTTCGTACAGTCGTCTTGCCTTCCCATTTCCCATCTCTTCCATACACTGGAGAAAAAAAATAAAATAAAACAAATTGGCATTTATATCATTTATTGTTATTAGATTTTTCTCAAGTCCACATGATCTCTTTTCACCTGTATCTGTTCTTGAGTCCACTGATCCAGATTGACAGACTTCACCCGTGAGATGTGGACTCCAAGGTTCCTGTGGACACCCGCACAGCGGATGCACATGAATACCCCAATATTCCAAGACGCCCATCTTGGTCCTGGGGAGAAGACACATTAATGAGACCTTGATGAATAATTCATGCACCTGCTGCTGCTAGCTGGGAGGAAATATAGGCTCTCCCGTCACTTGACCTGTTCCCCATTTGTCCCCTTGTACATTGTGTTACAGGAAACCAGACGTCTTGTAAGTACAGCATCAATTCTGACTACGGAAACCAGAAGGAAGGAAAGGAGCAGAGAGAAAAGTATCCACTTCAGCAGAAGAGATATGCAGTCATATCACAGGTCTCTGTCCTGGCACTGCGAGCCAGGAAATAATCTATATTTCTGAGCCATATCCTGCATGTCCATCATCCAGACACTACTTACCACTGTAGACATATCAGGGACAACTAGAGTCACTGGGTCACAGTGCACGGTTATGTATCTCTCATGACTTCCCAATACTCCAATCAGCACATCACTGGAACAGGCACTGGATTGGGGCAAGCATCTAAGGCTATGTCTCCACGTTCAGGATGGCCGGCGGTATCGCCGCAGCGGCAAAGCCGCTCGGCGCTAAGCCCCGCCCCCTTTCTGGGACGCGATCATGCCGGATGTGTTAACTCTTCACATCCGGGATGATCGCTCTGTTCCATAGGGCCCTGTGATATGCCTTGCGGGGACGCTGCGTCCCCGCAAGGTGTACGGACATGCTGCGATCTGAAAAGATGCGCAGCATGTCCAGAGTCGCAGGGCCGCCGCGTGCGGGTTTCCACGCATAGTGGAGACAGGATTTCATAAAATCCCCTCCACTATGCTGGAACATCTGGACGCTGCTTGTTTGACGCTGCAGCTCTGCGCAGCGTCAAACAAGCAGCGTTTCCTGACCGTGGAAACATACCCTTAGGCAAGTTTCACATTTGCAGTTGTGTCCGCAGCGTTTTTGACACATACATCCGCATGCGTCTTCATTTCCTATCTTTAACATTGTAGACGCAGATGCATGCGTTTGCCTACGCAGGCGTTTTTTCACGGTGTGCGGCAAGGCACGGAGAATGCACCATGTTGGAATTTTTGAGATGGCAAATTTCCGTCAAATATGCGCAGGCATGCGCGCGTTAAAAAAACGGATTACTGTCTATGGGAATGCATGCTTTCGATGCGCTTGCGTACTTTGGACTGCGCATGTCCAGGAACTGATTAAGATACGCCCATTGAGACACGCCCTCCTGAAAATATTAAACGCATGCACATAAGTGCAAACGCATGTAAAAACGCATACAAACGCTGCGGGTTTTTTTGCCGTCGTGCGTAAGCTGATGCGGATGAAAAACGCTGTGTTATCATGCGTTTGTGGACGATACGCTGCAGACTCAAACGCAAATGTGAAACCAGCCTTACACAGACCGATTTAAAAAGAGATAAACAGCTAAAATACAACAGCTGGAAGTCCGTATAGGGACTAAAAATCTATATTTTGCATATACATGGCTACTTAAAAGCTTCCTGACAGATTCCCTTTACTACTGACTAAGGATGAGTGGACATGTGGAAGTTCGGGCTCTGGTACCTGACCCAAACATTATTCTGAAGTTCAGTCCATGTACCAGGACTTGAACCCCATTGAAAACAAAGGGGACCCGAACTTTGCAGGGAAAAAAAAAAATCTCTCTCTGCAACGGACTTTCCCCGGAACTCTGAACATTGCAATGGACTTCCAGGAAAAGTCTGTGTTTGGCATTTAGCTCCGGACACTAACTATCCAGTACAAACACTGAACTTTTAAGTTCGGGTTCGCACATCTCTACTACTAACACTAGTGGTATGGCAGTAAAGTACAGTGTAAAGGAAGCCTGTTCTACAGCAATCCGATGTGCCAGTGCTGAGAAATCAAGATGTAATGTAAGCTTGATTTCTCATTGCTTGCACAATATATTACTACAGAACAGATATCTTTTCTACTGCTATAGAGTAACACTGCTCCGACAGCTCCCATTTCAAACAGAATTAGGCTATGTTCCCAAGATGAGCTTTTGATACTGCAGATTTTCTATACCCTTTAGGTAAAGTACTGTAGGTTACTTGGATTGTTCTGAAAACAGTATGAAAAAAAAATCATCAAAAACTCATTATGGGAACATAGCCTTAGATAATGGAACAGCAAAGATAAAGCGGATTCAACTTCTTCCTGTATTTCAGCCACAGAAGGGGCAGAGTTGTGCAACATACATGCGTCATTTCTTTTTAAATGATCGGAAATGTCATAACTACTAAACGCTAGGCAGCAAGTTACATGTAAAAAATATTAGCAGAACCAGCCATAATGCACAAATCAAAGAAAACCTAAATAATGGGGGTTTAGAAGCTGGGCTGAACAAATCCAAGTAGTCAGTGTGCCTTTACATTTCTCTCTGCTGCCTAAGGCTACTTTCACACTTGCGTCGTGTGACGATGTCGCAATGCGTCGTTTTGGAGAAAAAAACGCATCCTGCAAAGTTGCCCGCAGTATGCGTTTTTTCTCCACAGACTTGCATTAGCGACGCATTGCGACGTATGGCCACACGTCGCATCCGTCGTGCGATGGATGCGTCGTGTTTTGGCAGACCGCCGGCACAAAAAAGTTCCATGTAACGTTTTTGTGTGTGTCGCGTCCGCCATTTTCGACCGCGCATGCGCAGCCGAAACTCCGCCCCCTCCTCCCTGGACATTACGATGGGGCAGCGGATGCGTTGAAAAACTGCATCCGCTGCCCCGTTGTGCTTTTATTTCACAGCTAGCGTCGGTACGTCGGGCCGACGCATGGTGACAGCCCCATACCAACGGAAGTGCCTAAGTGACAAATGTCTATCCAGGATTTTCACGACTAGAAAAAGGGCTGTGGAGTCGGGATGAAATGGACTGACTCCTAAAATATATAGTACATTGGGTCCAGTAGTACAATGCAGGATGTGATGTAAAAGTTTTCATAGTAATTTGGGAAAGTTATGAAATGTCCTATAAATGTTTGTTCTGTTACTGATCTAAGGATCTCGGCTTTTAGTGGAGATGAATCTGTGCTGCACTTTATGTACATGCTCAGTAGCGACCAGTGCTGTGGGGTCAGAGTCAGGGAAATGTCGGAGGTTTGTCCTACTAACTGCACAGCCCTGGCTAGAACAAATGCCCACTTTAGTTTATACAGTGCCTACAAGTAGTATTCAACCCCCTGCAGATTTAGCAGGTTTACACATTTGGAATTAACTTGGCATTGTGACATTTGGACTGTAGATCAGCCTGGAAGTGTGAAATGCACTGCAGCAAAAAAGAATGTTATTTCTTTGTTTATTTTTTTTTTAAATTGTGAAAAGTCTTTTCAGAGGGTCATTTATTATTCAACCCCTCAACCCACCAGAATTCTGTTTGGTTCCCCTAAAGTATTAAGAAGTAGTTCAGGCAAAAAGAACAATGAGCTTCACATGTTTGGATTAATTATCTCCTTTTCCAGCCTTTTCTGACTATTTAAGACCCTCCCCAAACTTGTGAACAGCACTCATACATGGTCAACATGGGAAAGACAAAGGAGCATTCCAAGGCCATCAGAGACAAGATCGTGGAGGGTCACAAGGCTGGCAAGGGGTACAAAACCCTTTCCAAGGAGTTGGGCCTACCTGTCTCCACTGTTGGGAGCATCATCCGGAAGTGGAAGGCTTATGGAACTACTGTTAGCCTTCCACGGCCTTTGAAAGTTTCCTCCCGTGCCGAGGCCAGGCTTGTCCGAAGAGTCAAGGCTAACCCAAGGACAACAAGGAAGGAGCTCCGGGAAGATCTCATGGCAGTGGGGACATTGGTTTCAGTCAATACCATAAGTAACGTACTCCACCGCAATGGTCTCCGTTCCAGATGAGCCCGTAAGGTACCTTTACTTTCAAAGCGTCATGTCAAGGCTCGTCTACAGTTTGCTCATGATCACTTGGAGGACTCTGAGACTGACTGGTTCAAGGTTCTCTGGTCTGATGAGACCAAGATCGAGATCTTTGGTGCCAACCACACACGTGACGTTTGGAGACTGGATGGCACTGCATACGACCCCAAGAATACCATCCCTACAGTCAAGCATGGTGGTGGCAGCATCATGCTGTGGGGCTGTTTCTCAGCCAAGGGGCCTGGCCATCTGGTCCGCATCCATGGGAAGATGGATAGCACGGCCTACCTGGAGATTTTGGCCAAGAACCTCCGCTCCTCCATCAAGGATCTTAAGATGGGTCGTCATTTCATCTTCCAACAAGTCAATGACCCAAAGCACACAGCCAAGAAAACCAAGGCCTGGTTCAAGAGGCAAAAAATCAAGGTGTTGCAGTGGCCTAGTCAGTCTCCTGACCTTAACCCAATTGAAAACTTGTGGAAGGAGCTTAAGATTAAAGTCCACATGAGACACCCAAAGAACCTAGATAACTTGGAGAAGATCTGCATGGAGGAGTGGGCCAAGATAACCCCAGAGACCTGTGCCGGCCTGATCAGGTCTTATAAAAGACGATTATTAGCTGTAATTGCAAACAAAGGTTATTCCACAAAATATTAAACCTAGGGGTTGAATAATTATTGACCCACACTTTTATGTTTAAAATTTATAAAAATTTAACTGAGCAACAAAACTTTTTGGTTTGTAAGATTTATGCATCTGTTAATAAATCCTGCTCTTGTTTGAAGTTTGAAGGCTCTAACTTATTTGCATCTTAGGAGACATGTCCATTTTTTTATATTAGTGTCATGGATGAATGTCACCCAAGCAAGTCTATGGGTCGTGAAAATCACAGACCGCACATAGATGGCATCAGTATGTAATCCGTGCTGTTCATGATTGACATTTTAATGTATAGGAGAAGCGTTATAATTTTTGTTGCTGTTATTATACGTGAAAAATCACTGCTGAAATACTGATGGTAGTCATTCTGTGCTGACGGAGTCCCTTTAAAAGGGCCAAGCCACATGACAAAGGATAAGAAGCTAAACAAGAACCATTTGCAGACATGTGGACCTTAAGGATGTTTGCCACTCACCAGTGCAAAGCAGGAGAACTGGTGTGGCTTAATATGGAGCATCTGACAGGACGTTTAACCCCTTTCTGCCAGCTGACGGAATAGTACGTCAGCTGGCTATATCCCCCACTTTGAGGTGAGCTCCGGCAGTGAGCCCACCTCAAAGCCGCGACATGTGCGCGCAATGGGCGAGAGCGGAATCGCGATCCGCCCGCACCCATTAACTAGTTAAATGCCGCTGTCAAACTCAGCTGCCGGCCGGAAGTACTCGCACTGCTGACCCCCCCGTCACGTGATCAGGGGTTATCGGTGCGTTGTCATCACAACCTGAGGTCTCCTTGAGACCTCTCTGGCTGTTGATGGCAGATTGCTATGAGCGCCACCCTGTGGTCGGCACTCATAGCAAGCTTGTAATTCTGCTGCATAGAGGTGATCTGTGCATCATCTCTATGTAGCAGAGGCGATTGAGTAGTGGATGCTTCTAGCCTCCCATGGTGGCTATTGAAACATGCCAAAATGTAAAAAAAATAAATAAAAAAAAGTGTTTAACAATAAAAAAAAATAAACAGTTCAAATCACCCCACTTTTGCCCCAATCAAAAAAAAAAAAAAAAAAGCAAACCTACACATATTTGGTATATTTGGCGCGTTCAGAAACGCCCGATCTTAAAAAAAAAAGGATTAACCTGATCGCTAAATGGCGTACTGAGAAAAAAAAATCAAACAACCAAAATTACGGTTTATTGGTCGCCGCGACATTGCATTAAAATGCAATAACGGGCGATCAAAAGAACGTAACTGCATCTAAATGGTATCATTAAAAACTCGGTGTGCAAAAAATAAGCCCTCACCCGACTCCAGATCACGAAAAATGGAGACACTACCGTTATCGGAAAATTACACAATTTTTTTTTTTAGCAAAATTTGGAATTTTTTTTTTTAACCACTTACAGATGTTTTAGAGGACCTAGAGATGTTTGGTGTCTATGAACTTGTAATAACCTGGAGAATTATAATGGCAGGTCAGTTTTAGCATTTAGTGAACCCAGCAAAAAAGCAAATCAAAAAACAAGTGTGGGATTGCACTTTTTTTTGCAATTTCATCGCACTTGGAATTTTTTTCCCATTTTCTGTTACACGACATGGTAAAACCAATGATGTCATTCAAAAGTACAACTCGTCTCGCAAAAAAATAACCCCCCACATGGCCATATTGACGGAAAAATAAAAAAAAAAGTTATGGCTTTGGAAAGATGGGGAGCGAAAAACGAAAAAAGCTTTGGGGGTGAAGGGGTAAAGTTTCTCTTTGTGTTTTCAATCTTTTTGGTTCCATTATTTAGGAAAGATCTTATTGTTTGGCGAAACAAGTCCTAAAATATACAATATTTAGCCAAAGATCACGCATACGCCACATTTCCAGTGAAACCGCAGGTCTCCTAACCAGAAATTTAAAGCTGGTAGGCGTATACAGCAGACAAAATAAAGATACTAAAAGCCACCTACATAGAGAAAACAAACCAGAAAGCCTGTGCAGGTACAGAGTCAATGAAATAGTTAACCCGCTGTAGATTGGCTCAGGAGCGCTTGCTGCCTGCAGCAGTGATGCACAAGTTGTGTATGGTGTCAACACTCCGCCAGATACTGCAGAGTCAGAGCTGATTACATCCATATAAACACTAAGGTTTTCTGAAGGACACTGCATGAGCAAGGACTTCAGGCAGTGAATCACCGGATGTATCATTTCCCAGCAAATGTGCTCCCCGAGGGATCATGCTGGTAAACCACGCTCTTGTCTCGTCCTGTACAGATCATGACTGCTACCACCACTTTTCCCAGGAAATATATATTTTACAGCGCTACATACGTACGGAGAAGTGACGTATAGGATGGATAATATGGAGAACTGGGATGAGGAGAGATTAGGAGAATGCTGCTACAATTCCATAAGAAATTAGCTTGGGGAGATCGGCTTCCTCCCAGCACCACTGGAGTCCAACAGCGCCGCGTCATCAACCTGATGGGCGACACTGCAGGATCACCACAGATGACGGACACCTAGCAATGTCACCATGTGGGCAGCAGCCCACTGCTAAGAAAGAGGTCTATTAGAGCAAGGAAGCATTGTCACAGGTAAAGACACAGACGTCCAGAAAACAACCCAAATGCCGCAGCAGTTGGTGGCTACCAGGTCCTGGGGTTTTTCCAGCTCAGAGTCACAACCCAAACACACCAGTATTTGGTGGCTACCAGGTCCTGGGATATGGCCAGCTCAGAGTCACAAGCCAAACTCAGCTGTAGTTGGTGGCTATTAGGCCAGCTCTGAGTCACAAAAACTCAGCAGTAGTTGGTAGCTACCAGGTTCTGCCATATGGCCAGCTCAGTGTCACAACCCAAACTCAGTAGTAGTTGGTAGCTACCAGGTTCTGCCATATGGCCAGCTCAGTGTCACAACCCAAACTCAACAGCAGTTGGTAGCTACCAGGTTCTGGGATAAGGCCAGCTAAATGTCACAACCCAAACTCAGCAGTAGTTGATAGCTACCAGGTTCTGGGATATGGCCAGCTCAGTGTCACAACCCAAACTCAGCAGTAGTTGGTAGCTACCAGGTTCTGGGATATGGCCAGCTCAGAGTCATAACCCAAACTCACCAGTAGTTGGTAGCTACCAGGTTCTAGGATATGGCCAGCTCAGAGTCATAACCCAAACTCACCAGTAGTTGGTAGCTTCCAGGTTCTGGGATATGGCCAGCTCAGAGTCACAACCCAAACTCAGCAGTACTTGATGGCCATCAGGCCCTAAGATTTGGCCAGCTCAGAGTACGTAAGACTCTGTAATACAGTGGTATCCTACCTTTTTAACTAAATTACATCTACTAGTAACATTAGCCTGAGAGCCATGGAACAGAGACAACTGCTGTAAAAGGGAGAGATCTTGATCTGTTCGCTCAGTTATGAATCAATGGAGCATTATGGAAAAAGACAAAACAGGTCTGATTGTGGAAGCCTAGAAGACAAGGTGCAGTTGTTTTTCTGCTCAGCATGCAGCACACATCACTAGATGATTGACTACGTGGAAGGATTAGGTGGACAGAGACTCAGAAAGGCCGTTGTCATCAGAAGCAACTTATATGACAGTCAATGCCAAGACCATCACTGAATCCTCCTAAAGTGGTAGAATCTGTCACACCCGCCATACCATGACCAGTGGGCAGAATCATGGGAGGGAGTGGGTCCCAGTAGCCAGCATTTTGGAGCAATTATTAGTCACATTTTTGATCAATAAAGGAATGGACTATTTTGACGTTCTTCTCACTGGCAAAAAAGCAGATTTCCCCAAGTGACATGGACATGACTTGGCACAAAAATGCACGACGTGTGGCGTACAGGCAGCAGATTGTAGCAATCTAGACTCACTGGCACAGTCCAGAACACATCATGGTAGAATAACCAGAGCAATGGTGGAACTATTTTTAGCATCTGCAGACAACTTTCTCTTTCTTGTTAGCAGACGTTCAAAATCAGATGAGTTTTTACCTCAGGATTTGTAAGCCAAAACGAGGAGTGGGTGATAAATGCAGAAGTGGTGACGTGTTTCTATTATACTTTTCCTCTGAATAACCCACTCTTGGTTTTGGCTTACACATACTGAGGTAAAATACTGACCAAATACTGAATGTGTCTTAATAAGTATAGGAGGAAACAGACTAGAGAAGCCTAAAATTAAGTATTTACAGCCTCTGTCAGGAGCCCAGTGATCCAGTGCCCCCAAGACTGGAGGATGGGCACATAATAGCAGATCAAGCAGGCAGAAGCCATCCTGAGCCCTGGCTGTGCTTATGGTAATGTTATATCATAGGCATCCACAGCTGGCATACTAGGGGTTGGGCAGCGGCAGGTAACATCTCGCCACCCTGCCATCGAGGATGGATAAGTAAGACTACAGAAAAAAAGAAAAGCCAACAAGCCTGAATACAGAATTAGTAGCCACAGGTGGGTAGTCACATATGTGTATCCCCACCCTCCAGGCGGCACTGCCAGCCTCATTTCTTGGTACTAAACTATTCAGCACATTGCTTAAAGAAAAGGAAACTTCCAGGACATATCTACTGGTGGAGACCGGGGGGCAAACCCAGGGGGCAGACCCACGGCGCACACCCAGGGGGCAGACCCACGGCGCACACCCAGGGGGCAGACCCACGGCGCACACCCAGGGGGCAGACCCACGGCGCACACCCAGGGGGCAGACCCACGGCGCACACCCAGGGGGCAGACCCACGGCGCACACCCAGGGGGCAGACCCACGGCGCACACCCAGGGGGCAGACCCACGGCGCACACCCAGGGGGCAGACCCACGGCGCACACCCAGGGGGCAGACCCACGGCGCACACCCAGGGGGCAGACCCTCGGCGCACACCCAGGGGGCAGACCCTCGGAGCACACCCAGGGGGCAGACCCACGGCGCACACCCAGGGGGCAGACCCACGGCGCACACCCAGGGGGCAGACCCACGGCGCACACTCACGGAGCACACCCAGGGGGCAGACCCACGGCGCACACTCACGGAGCACACCCAGGGGGCAGACCCACGGCGCACACTCACGGCGCACACCCAGGGGGCAGACCCACGGCGCACACCCAGGGGGCAGACCCACGGCGCACACTCACGGAGCACACCCAGGGGGCAGACCCACGGAGCACACCCAGGGGGCAGACCCACGGCGCACACTCACGGAGCACACCCAGGGGGCAGACCCACGGCGCACACACCCACTGGGCAGACGCACGGCGCACACCCAGGGGGCAGACCCAGGGTAAGATCCTAGTCACCCAGGTTCCCAGGGAGCGCGGCATTCGCACAGGGCTTCCAGAACAATCACATACCTTTAGCCTGGCAGTCAGCGCAGAACTTGTTCTCCTCCCTCAGCAGCAGCTCAGATAGCACGGCCTGGTACCGCTCCACGTCCCGCACAGACTTCCCGGTCATCTTCCCGGGAGACAGTAAGATGGCTTCCCCGTGCCGCGGCTCTCAGTTCCTGTTTCCGGGTCGCCTCCTCCGGGCCTCACGTCGTGGTGACGTCACTTAGCCGCGCCCACTCTTTCCAAACACTGTATTCCGTGTGAGAGGGTCAGCCAATCACAGCGCGGGAAGTTGACGCCCACGAAGGAAAAAATTATGAATGGACATTGTCGTCACTTAGCAACGCAAATGCCTGGTTACATTGAGAACTGGGATGGATGCTGCTGTATGGCGCCTCACTGAGAGTAGCGCCGTTCTCGCTGGCGCCTTCTCCGCTCTTTACACTTCATATACATCATATATAATAGGGAGCATGATGCTTTCTGGAGTTTCCCTTTAAGTATTAGTTATTGCTTAGTACGCTCCATACGATTTACACCTGTACATGCGAGAGCTATATTGCAGGCTATGATGGCAAGGTTACACACAAGCGGAGATCCAGCACTGACAGTCATTAGAAAGTGTAGTGGCAGCCTAAAAACCCGCAGAGAGCACCCATCCACTCACCTTGTCTGCAGAGGGCACCCAACTACTCAGCCTGTCTGCAGAGTGCACCCATCTACTCAGCCTGTCTGCAGAGGGCACCCATCTGCTGTACTCAGCCTGTCTTCAGAGGGCACCCATCCACTCAGCCTGTCTGCAGAGGGCACCCATCTACTCAGCCTGTCTACAAAGGGCACCCATCTACTCAGCTTGTCTGCAGAGGGCACCCATCTACTGAGCCTGTCTGCAGAGAGCACCCAGCTACTCAGCCTGTCTACAAAGGGCACCCATCTACTCAGCCTGTCTGCAGAGTGCACCCATCTACTCAACCTGTCTGCAGAGGGCACCCATCTACTCAGCCTGTCTGCAGAGTGCACCCATCTACTCAGCCTGTCTGCAGAGAGCACCCAACTACTCAGCCTGTCTGCAGAGGGCACCCATCTACTCAACCTGTCTGCAGAGTGCACCCATCTACTCAGCCTGTCTGCAGAGAGCACCCAACTACTCAGCCTGTCTGCAGAAGGCACCCATCCACTCAGCCTGTCTGCAGAGGGCACCTATCTACTCAGCCTGTCTGCAGAGGGCACCTATCTACTCAGCCTGTCTGCAGAGGGCACCCATCTACTCAGCCTGTCTGCAGAGAGCACTCAACTACTCAGCCTGTCTGCAGAGAGCACCCATCTACTCAGCCTGTCTGCAGAGGGCACCTATCTACTCAGCCTGTCTGCAGAGAGCACCCAACTACTCAGGCTGTCTGCAGAGGGCACCCATCTACTCAGCCTGTCTGCAGAGGGCAACCATCTACTCAGTCTGTCTGCAGGGGGCACCCATCTACTCAGCCTGTCTGCAGAGGGCACCCATCTACTCAGCCTGTCTGCAGAGGGCACCACCTACTCAGCCTGTCTGCAGAGATCACCCATCTACTCAGCCTATCTGCAGAGGGCACACAACTACTTAGCCTGTCTGCAGAGGGCACCCATCTACTCAGTCTGTCTGTAGAGTGCACCCAACTACTCAGCCTGTCTACAGAGGGCAACCAAATACTCAACCTGTCTACAGAGGGCACTTAACTATCCAGCTTGTCTGCAGAGGTTACCCATCTATCCAACCTGTCTGCAGAGAGCACCCAACTACTCAGCCTGTCTGCAGAGGGCACCCATCCACTCAGCCTGTCTGCAGAGGGCACCCATCCACTCAGCCTGTCTGCAGAGGGCACCCATCCACTCAGCCTGTCTGCAGAGGGCACCTATCTACTCAGCCTGTCTGCAGAGGGCAACCATCCACTCAGCCTGTCTGCAGAGAGCACCCAACTACTCAGCCTGTCTGCAGAGGGCACCCATCTACTCAGCCTGTCTGCAGAGAGCACCCAACTACTCAGCCTGTCTGCAGAGAGCACCCAACTACTCAGCCTGTCTGCAGAGAACACCCAATTACTTAGCCTGTCTGCAGAGGGCACCCATCCACTCAGCCTGTCTGCAGAGGGCACCTATCTACTCAGCCTGTCTGCAGAGGGCACCCATCTACTCAGCCTGTCTGCAGAGGGCACCCATCTACTCATCCTGTCTGCAGAGGGCACCCATCTACTCAGCCTGTCTGCAGAGGGCACCAACTACTCAACCTGTCTGCAGAAGGCACCCATCCACTCAGCCTGTCTGCAGAGGGCACCTATCTAGTCAGCCTGTCTGCAGAGGGCAACCATCCACTCAGCCTGTCTGCAGATAGCACCCAACTACTCAGCCTGTCTGCAGAGGGCACCCATCTACTTAGCCTCTCTGCAGAGAGCACCCGACTACTCAGCCTGTCTGCAGAGAGCACCCAACTACTCAGCCTGTCTGCAGAGAGCACCCAACTACTCAGCCTGTCTGCAGAGGGCACCCATCTACTCATCCTGTCTGCAGAGGGCACCCATCTACTCAGCCTGTCTGCAGAGGGCACCAACTACTCAGCCTGTCTGCAGAGGGCACCAACTACTCAGCCTGTCTGCAGAGGGCACCTATCTACTCAGCCTGTCTGCAGAAGGCATCCATCTACTCAGCCTGTCTGCAGAGGGCAACCATCTACTCAGTCTGTCTGCAGGGAACACCCATCTATTCAGTCTGTCTGCAGAGGTGTCATAATATAGTAAAGCACGGCACTCTGGGTATTTGGGAGGTGCTCAAGTTAGGTATCCAACCCGTCTAACATCAATGAAAATATACTTGGCACTCAGGAGAATTTTGTAGTGAAGTCAAACATCGTTTATTCAGTGCATCCAGTTCAACATGAACGTTTTCGGTCCCAACATAGGACCTTCATCAGACAGGAATTTTGATTACTGTAATACATATATACAAAATTACAAAAGAATATTTTCAGAGACAAAAATTCATGATGCACATTAGGGATACAATTCAAGATTCTGTTTCAAAAAAGGCAAAACAACAAATGTCACTAGTAGAGTGATCAAGCAACTATGGTGACGGACTTTGGTGAATCCTGACTTGGAGCGTGAGACGTGAGCTTCATTTCAGATAGACAGAGAACTGTGAATGTGTCGATAAGTTTATGATAAGGTGGTCATACTGAGTCTGGATAAGGGCCTGCCAGAGTGGAGAGATAACGGTGAGAATTGCCCCTGAGTCATGCAGGGTGAGCTGCCTAAAACACAAGAGTACAGACACGTAAAGCTTTTGACAATACATGAAAAAAGGTAAAACAAAGCATCCAACTGCCGTATATAGGGGTGAGTACTCAAGTGTGAAGCAAGTGTGACCACCAGCGCCGTGTACAGGCTCCCTGTGCGTCTAGAGGTATACTGAGGGTAGGTGATGCGACTATGTACCTGGAAGACACAGAATGTTTGTATAGGCCCAAGGCTGGTGCCAAAAAACGGACAGAGTCCAGGAGGTATGTAGCCACCTGAGGAGAAGGACATCGAGTGGCCAATATGAGCAAATTGCCAGTAAGTGTAATGGAGGGCCTATGGTACATGTAAAAACAGAGGGACACATTACCTTGTACAAGTTTAAGGAGCAAAATGCTGCCAACGGGCGAGGGAATACGTTGGTGCAGGGAGTACTGCAAGAAATGATGGTAATGATGCATAGATTACTAGACCGGTCACTTAGAATGATTACCTGGTATAAGAAAAAACGCCAATAGGCACTATGGAGGAGCCCCGGTGCATCCAGAGAAATGGGACACAATACCTGGTATAACACAGGAGCTGCGCTGCAGATAGGCGAGAAAATCGCTGTAGAGACGAGCGCTGTAAGGAAGGGGTAAATAAAGTGGTCCCAGTGAGATGAGTAGTCCGGGCTAGTTGTGCAACAAGGAAGGCGATGCTGGGCGTCACTGTACCTGGTGTTGTGGAAATGAGGAAATGGCGCCGTGCGGTGAATCCTCCCGGAGACGCTGAACCTCCAGCGGTACTTCCGGGTTTATGTGTGCCAGCGCGGGTCAGCTGACCCGCCGCTTCATCGGCGTCACGTGTCTATGCCGGCCGCGCATGCGCAGAGGCAAGGGGAGCGCTGGGCAGAATGAGAAGCATCTCGGCGCCTGTATACATGACCTAAAGTGTGCCACTGTCCCGTGCCGTTTAGGCAAGGGCGGCGGAGCCACTGGGGGAGATATAGTGGACACTAGTAGTGTGCGAAATTACATGTTGGGGCCATTATTACAATACAGGGACAAAAATGGTTGTGGGTACTACAGCGTATGATAGAGAGATGAATCGGCAGAAGGAGAGGGTGTGAGGACTGCGTATGTACAATGAGGAAAGGACTAGTAGGGCCATGGGCGATACCTAATGGTGGTCACACTGCCGTGATAAGGTGGCAGTCTATATCCAGCAAGAAGTGAAAATACTATACCATGTGCAGGCTAGTTGGTGCTCAGTGCCTAGTAGTGCAGCTAGCGATTCTGTGAGGATAAAACAAAGCAAAATAAAGTCAGTACAACATGCTTAGTAGAAAGAGCATAATATCATATTCACAGTTTTACAAAAAGGCTGAGACGTCATAATCCCTATTTAATCCCTTTGGTTCTAAGGTCTGTAACGTGTAAATCCAAAAAGCTTCCCTTCTCTGGAGCATTTTGGTACGGTTCTGACCTCTCCTAGGGGTATCAATTTGTTCCAGAACCTGAAAACGGAGCTGGGCAATGGAATGGTTCTTTTCGGAGAAGTGGTGCGGAAGGGGGAGATGTGTCTTTTTACATCGAATTGTGGACTTGTGTTGGGCCACTCTATCCCTCACCATTTGGGTGGTTTCACCCACATAGGCCAAACCACATGGGCACTTTATGAGGTATACCACATACGTGGATTCACAGGTAAAAAAGCCCCTAATAGGAATCGCCTTGCCAGTTTGGGGGTGAAACACGACGGAACCCCTCTGTATGTTACTACATTGTAGACAGTTTAGACAGGGGAATGTCCCTTGTCTCTGAGTTTGAAGGAACGTCTGTCTGGGGACCACTGTGCTGGAGCCAATGTCAGCCTTAACGAGTCTATCTTGGGCCCTATCTCCCCCTCCTCTCGACTAATCACCTGGGATGTCAATAGTCTCTACACGTCCATAATACACGAGAAAGGCATGGCAGCCACGGACAGACTCCTGAGGGACAACAAAGTAGACACCAAAATACGTCATTTCTGTGCTGACCTTTTAGGTTTGGTACTCAAAGAAAACTACTTCATGTGTCAGGACACTTTTTATGCCCAGCTACAAGGCACCGCAATGGGCGCGAACGTAGCGCCCCCATATGCCGTGGCCTATATGGCAGCCTTCGAAAGTGACTACGTGTATGACCATCCCCTCTTTCAGGACCACTGTAAAGTATGGCGGAGATATATCGACGACATATTCTGCGTCTGGGATGGCCCTATTGAGTCTCTTCTTGTCTTTGATCAACACATCAATAACATCTGGCCCGAGCTCAAATTTTCCATTCAACAAGACACACATAGGATCAGTTTTCTGGATACCCTGGTGTATAAGGAAAGGGACGGCACCCTAGCCATTGATCTATTCACCAAACCGACTGACCGTAACGGCCTCTTACATTTTACCAGTTGTCACCCACCCTCGGTTAAGAACTCTATTCCAAAATCACAATTCCACAGGGTAGAGAGGATCGTCTCGGATTCAGAAACTAAGAAAGTCAGACTTTCGGAAATGGAACACAAGTTCATTGAGAGGGGCTATCCCCGGGGGGTGTTGACAGAGGCCAAAAGAAATCTAACCAATACTAGACCTAAAGACAGCCAAAAGAGAATTCCTTTCGTTTCCACGTTTCACCCGTTCTCTAATTTGGTGCAGAATACAATCAGAAAACACTGGAACATCCTCACAAAGAGCTATCCCAATATCCCGGAATTCAATAGGCCCTTCCTTTCCTGTTTCAAACGAGCCAAAAATCTCAAAGATAGACTCGTTAAGGCTGACATTGGCTCCAGCACAGTGGTCCCCAGACAGACGTTCCTTCAAACTCAGAGACAAGGGACATTCCCCTGTCTAAACTGTCTACAATGTAGTAACATACAGAGGGGTTCCGTCGTGTTTCACCCCCAAACTGGCAAGGCGATTCCTATTAGGGGCTTTTTTACCTGTGAATCCACGTATGTGGTATACCTCATAAAGTGCCCATGTGGTTTGGCCTATGTGGGTGAAACCACCCAAATGGTGAGGGATAGAGTGGCCCAACACAAGTCCACAATTCGATGTAAAAAGACACATCTCCCCCTTCCGCACCACTTCTCCGAAAAGAACCATTCCATTGCCCAGCTCCGTTTTCAGGTTCTGGAACAAATTGATACCCCTAGGAGAGGTCAGAACCGTACCAAAATGCTCCAGAGAAGGGAAGCTTTTTGGATTTACACGTTACAGACCTTAGAACCAAAGGGATTAAATAGGGATTATGACGTCTCAGCCTTTTTGTAAAACTGTGAATATGATATTATGCTCTTTCTACTAAGCATGTTGTACTGACTTTATTTTGCTTTGTTTTATCCTCACAGAATCGCTAGCTGCACTACTAGGCACTGAGCACCAACTAGCCTGCACATGGTATAGTATTTTCACTTCTTGCTGGATATAGACTGCCACCTTATCACGGCAGTGTGACCACCATTAGGTATCGCCCATGGCCCTACTAGTCCTTTCCTCATTGTACATACGCAGTCCTCACACCCTCTCCTTCTGCCGATTCATCTCTCTATCATACGCTGTAGTACCCACAACCATTTTTGTCCCTGTATTGTAATAATGGCCCCAACATGTAATTTCGCACACTACTAGTGTCCACTATATCTCCCCCAGTGGCTCCGCCGCCCTTGCCTAAACGGCACGGGACAGTGGCACACTTTAGGTCATGTATACAGGCGCCGAGATGCTTCTCATTCTGCCCAGCGCTCCCCTTGCCTCTGCGCATGCGCGGCCGGCATAGACACGTGACGCCGATGACGCGGCGGGTCAGCTGACCCGCGCTGGCACACATAAACCCGGAAGTACCGCTGGAGGTTCAGCGTCTCCGGGAGGATTCACCGCACGGCGCCATTTCCTCATTTCCACAACACCAGGTACAGTGACGCCCAGCATCGCCTTCCTTGTTGCACAACTAGCCCGGACTACTCATCTCACTGGGACCACTTTATTTACCCCTTCCTTACAGCGCTCGTCTCTACAGCGATTTTCTCGCCTATCTGCAGCGCAGCTCCTGTGTTATACCAGGTATTGTGTCCCATTGCTCTGGATGCACCGGGGCTCCTCCATAGTGCCTATTGGCGTTTTTTCTTATACCAGGTAATCATTCTAAGTGACCGGTCTAGTAATCTATGCATCATTACCATCATTTCTTGCAGTACTCCCTGCACCAACGTATTCCCTCGCCCGTTGGCAGCATTTTGCTCCTTAAACTTGTACAAGGTAATGTGTCCCTCTGTTTTTACATGTACCATAGGCCCTCCATTACACTTACTGGCAATTTGCTCATATTGGCCACTCGATGTCCTTCTCCTCAGGTGGCTACATACCTCCTGGACTCTGTCCGTTTTTTGGCACCAGCCTTGGGCCTATACAAACATTCTGTGTCTTCCAGGTACATAGTCGCATCACCTACCCTCAGTATACCTCTAGACGCACAGGGAGCCTGTACACGGCGCTGGTGGTCACACTTGCTTCACACTTGAGTACTCACCCCTATATACGGCAGTTGGATGCTTTGTTTTACCTTTTTTCATGTATTGTCAAAAGCTTTACGTGTCTGTACTCTTGTGTTTTAGGCAGCTCACCCTGCATGACTCAGGGGCAATTCTCACCGTTATCTCTCCACTCTGGCAGGCCCTTATCCAGACTCAGTATGACCACCTTATCATAAACTTATCGACACATTCACAGTTCTCTGTCTATCTGAAATGAAGCTCACGTCTCACGCTCCAAGTCAGGATTCACCAAAGTCCGTCACCATAGTTGCTTGATCACTCTACTAGTGACATTTGTTGTTTTGCCTTTTTTGAAACAGAATCTTGAATTGTATCCCTAATGTGCATCATGAATTTTTGTCTCTGAAAATATTCTTTTGTAATTTTGTATATATGTATTACAGTAATCAAAATTCCTGTCTGATGAAGGTCCTATGTTGGGACCGAAAACGTTCATGTTGAACTGGATGCACTGAATAAACGATGTTTGACTTCACTACAAAATTCTCCTGAGTGCCAAGTATATTTTCATTGATGCAGAGGTGTCATGTCGGACGCTGTTAAGACCAGGTCGTTCGACAGAGCGGTAATTCCGCTTTTGTCCACTATGCGCTCATTGGCGTCGGCTAGATTTTATCTGGCTGGTCCAGGGTTAAATTACCTGGTGCTCGGATTGGAAGCTGGGCCATGCCCACTGCCTTTAAATAGTTCTCCTGAACATTGGGCGTCGCCGATTATAGCTTCTGTCTTGTGCGTTGTTATCTTGGTCTGGAGTGGTGAGCTAGTAGTTGGAGTATCGTTGCTGGTGGTGTATTTCCCTTTGTCTTATTTACTCCTTCCTATATTTGTATTTATTTTGCCCTGCGCATTTATAGTGTATTCCTGAGTGACTGCGGCGTGGTGTATATTTTCCATTATCCTTGTCTGTGCTAACTGTGGGTATTGGTGTATGATCTTTTCACTGGGTGGTGGGCCGTGGTTTCAGCCTAGGGTTGAAACAGGAGACAGGGTGAGGGTCGAGGCCTAGACATGCACACCATCAGTGTAAACTCTAGGTAGAGGGTCAGTCAGGATTTCCCTAGTCTGAGGGAAATTGCAGGGGCCCGGGTTATTAGCTCTTGCCCACCTAGTCTCCCCGTGACAAGAGGGCACCCATCAACTCAGCCTGTCTGCAGAGGGCACTCATCTACTCAGCCTGTCTGCAGAGGGCACCAACTACTTAGCCTGTCTGCAGAGGGCACCCATCTACTCAGCCTGTTGTGAATTCTGTTCTCGAGCTCCCTCCGGTGGTTATGAATGGTACTTCGGCGAGTTCTGTTCATGGACTCCCTCTGGTGGCTGTGAGTGGAGCTGCTGGTTCTGAGGTTCCTTCTCCAGCTGATCTCGTTTAGGCCTTGGCTGGTTGCTCTATTTAACTCCACTCAGATCGTTACTTGATGCCAGCTAGCAATGTCCTAGTACTGGTTCAGTTCTCTTGGATCTTTCAGATGACCTGTCTATTTCAGCAAAAGCTGTCCTTGCTAGCTTATTTGTTACCACTGTGTTTTTGGCCAGCTTTCTATTATGAGTTTATCTTGTTAGCTGGAAGCTCTGGGATGCAGAGTGGCACCACCGCGCCGTGAGTCGGTGCCGTGGTTTCTTTTGCACACTCTGCATGGTTTTTTGTTAGTTTTTTATGCTGACCACAAAGATACCTTTTCTATCCTCAGTCTGTTTAGTTAAGTCTGGCCTCCTATGCTGAAACCTGTTTCACTCCTGTGTTTGTGACTTCCATCTTAACTCACAGTCAATATATATGGGGGCTGCCTATTTCTTTGGGGAATTTCTCTGAGGCAAGCTAGGCTGTATTTTCTATCTCTAGGGGTAGTTAGCTCTTAGGCTGTGAAGAGGTGTCTAGGCAGAGTCAGGAACGCTCCACGGCTATTTCTAGTTGTTGTGATAGGATTAGGGCTGCGGTCAGCAGAGCTCCCACTTCCCAGAGCTCGTCCTGTATTGCTAGTTTGCTCATCTGGTCATTTCTAGTGCTCCTAACCACCAGTTCGATCATAACATCAGCCTATCTGCAGAGGGCACCCAACTACTTAGCCTGTCTGCAGAGGGCACCCATCACTCAGCCTGTCTGCAGAGGGAACTCAACTACTCAGCCTGTCTGCAGAGGGCACCCATCTACTCAGCCTGTCTGCAGAGTGCACCCAACTACTCAGCCTGTCTACAGAGGGCAACCAACTACTCAACCTGTCTGCAGAGGGGACTTAACTATCCAGCTTGTCTGCAGAGGTTACCCATCTACTCAACCTGTCTGCAGAGGGCACTCACCTCATCAGTCTGTCTGCAGAGTGCCCCACACATGGTTCAGCCATTCTGCAGAGGGCACCCACCTTGTTAGCCTTTCAGTAGAGTGCCCCCATTTCGTCAGCTTCTCTACAGAGGGAACCCATCTCATCAGCCTGTCTGCAGAGGGCACCCAAATACTCGGCCTGTCTTCAGAGGGAACCCAACTACTCAGCCTACCTGCAGAGGGTGTTCATCTACTCAGCCTGTCAACTAAGGGCACCCAGCTTCTCGGTCTGTCTGCAGAGGGCACCCAAAAACTCGGCCTGTCTGCAGAGGGCACCCAACTACTCAGCCTGTCTACAGAGGGCACCCAATTTCTAAGCCTGTGTGCAGAGTGCCCCCACACAGCGTCCAGCCAGTATGCAGAGGGCACCCACCTTGTCAGCCTGTCTGTAGAGTGCCCCCACACATCATCCAGCCGATATGCAGAGGGCACCCACCTCATCAACCTTTCTGCAGAGGGCACCCACCTCATCAGCCTGTCTGCATTGGGCACCTATCTACTCAACCTGACTGCATAGGGCACCCAACTGCTCAGCCTGTCTGCAGAGGGCACCCATCTACTCAGCCTGTCTGCCTAGGGCACCATCCATTCAGCCTGTCCGCAGAGGGCACCCAGCTACTTAGCCTGTCTGCAGAGGGCACACCCAACTACTCGGGCAGCCTGTCTGCAGAGAGCACCCATCTACTAAGCCTGTCTGCAGAGGGCACCCAACTACTCAGTGTTATGACCCCAATGGCGAGGGTCTCAGAGGAACGTGGAAGTCTGCAGAGTACAAAAATCCAGCTCATAGGGCAGTGGTAACTGAGTTGACCATATATCTACTCCTAACGCCAACACTAGAAGTAGCCGGGGATCATTCCTACGTTGATTCTAGATGACACGCGCCAGCCGGAGAATCTAGCTACCCCTAGTAGAGGAAAACAAAGACCTTTCTTGCCTCCAGAGAAGGGGACCCCAAAGCTGGATAGAAGCCCCCCACAAATAATGACGGTTAGGTAAGAGGAAATGACAAACACAGAAATGAACCAGGTTTAGCACAGAGAGGCCCGCTTACTGATAGCAGAATAAAGAAAGGTAACTTATATGGTCAACAAAAACCCTATCAAAATCCACACTGGAAATTCAAGAACCCCCGAACCGTCTAACGGTCCGGGGGGAGAACACCAGCCCCCCTAGAGCTTCCAGCAAAGGTCAGGATATATATTTGGAACAAGCTGGACAAAAATACAAAACCAAAACAAATAGCAAAAAGCAAAAGGCAGACTTAGCTGATATAACTGGAACCAGGATCAGTAGACAAGAGCACAGCAGACTAGCTCTGATAACTACGTTGCCAGGCATTGAACTGAAGGTCCAGGGAGCTTATATAGCAACACCCCTAACTAACGACCCAGGTGAGGATAAAAGGAATGACAGAAAAACCAGAGTCAAAAAACTAGTAACCACTAGAGGGAGCAAAAAGCAAATTCACAACAGTACCCCCCCCTTAGTGAGGGGTCACCGAACCCTCACCACGACCACCAGGGCGATCAGGATGAGCGGCATGAAAGGCACGAACTAAATCGGCCGCATGAACATCAGAGGCGACCACCCAGGAATTATCCTCCTGACCATAGCCCTTCCACTTGACCAGGTACTGAAGCCTCCGCCTGGAGAGGCGAGAATCCAAGATCTTCTCCACCACGTACTCCAACTCGCCCTCAACCAACACCGGAGCAGGAGGCTCAGCAGAAGGAACTACAGGCACCATGTACCGCCGCAACAAGGACCTATGAAATACATTGTGAATAGCAAACGACACAGGAAGATCCAGACGAAAAGATACAGGATTAAGGATTTCCAATATCTTGTAAGGCCCAATAAAACGAGGTTTAAATTTGGGAGAGGAGACCTTCATAGGAACAAAGCGGGAAGAAAGCCATACCAAATCCCCAACGCGTAGTCGGGGACCCACACCGCGGCGGCGGTTGGCAAAGCGCTGAGCCTTCTCCTGTGACAACTTCAAGTTGTCCACCACATGATTCCAGATCTGCTGCAACCTATCCACCACAGAATCCACCCCAGGACAGTCAGAAGGCTCCACATGACCCGAAGAAAAGCGAGGATGGAAACCAGAGTTGCAGAAAAAAGGCGAAACCAAGGTGGCGGAACTAGCCCGATTATTAAGGGCAAACTCAGCCAACGGCAAGAATGTCACCCAATCGTCCTGATCAGCAGAGACAAAACACCTCAAATAAGCCTCCAAAGTCTGATTGGTTCGCTCCGTCTGTCCATTAGTCTGAGGATGGAAAGCAGACGAAAACGACAAATCAATGCCCATCCTACTACAAAAGGATCACCAGAACCTGGAAACGAACTGGGATCCTCTGTCTGACACAATATTCTCAGGGATGCCGTGCAAACGAACCACGTTCTGGAAAAACACAGGAACCAGATCGGAAGAGGAAGGCAGCTTAGGCAAAGGAACCAAATGGACCATCTTGGAGAAGCGATCACATATCACCCAGATAACGGACATGCCTTGAGATAGCGGAAGATCAGAAATGAAATCCATGGAGATATGTGTCCAAGGTCTCTTTGGGACAGGCAAGGGCAAGAGCAAACCGCTGGCACGAGAACAGCAAGGCTTAGCTCGAGCACAAGTCCCACAGGACTGCACAAATGACCGCACATCCCTTGACAAGGAAGGCCACCAAAAGGACCTGGCCACCAGATCTCTGGTGCCAAAAATTCCCGGGTGACCTGCCAACACCGAGGAATGAACCTCGGAAATGACTCTGCTGGTCCACTTATCCGGGACAAACAGTCTGTCAGGTGGACAAGACTCAGACCTATCAGCCTGAAATCTCTGCAACACACGTCGCAGATCCGGAGAAATAGCTGACAAGATAACTCCATCTTTAAGAATACCAACAGGATCAGCGACTCCAGGAGCATCAGGCACAAAGCTCCTAGAAAGAGCATCGGCCTTCACATTCTTTGAACCTGGTAAATACGAGACAACAAAATCAAAGCGGGAGAAAAACAATGACCAGCGGGCCTGTCTCGGATTAAGGCGTTTAGCAGACTCGAGATACATCAGATTTTTGTGATCAGTCAAGACCACCACACGATGCTTAGCACCCTCGAGCCAATGACGCCACTCCTCAAATGCCCATTTCATGGCCAACAACTCCCGATTGCCCACATCATAATTTCGCTCGGCAGGCGAAAACTTCCTAGAGAAAAAGGCACAAGGTTTCATAACAGAGCAACCAGGGCCTCTCTGCGACAAAACGGCCCCTGCCCCAATCTCCGAAGCATCCACCTCAACCTGAAAGGGAAGTGAGACGTCAGGCTGGCACAAAACAGGCGCCGAAGTAAACCGGCGTTTCAACTCCTGGAAAGCCTCCACGGCAGCAGGAGCCCAGTTAGCTACATCGGAGCCCTTCTTGGTCATATCCGTCAAAGGTTTCACAATGCTAGAAAAATTAGCAATAAAACGACGGTAGAAGTTAGCGAAGCCCAAGAACTTCTGAAGACTCTTAACTGACGAGGGCTGAGTCCAATCAAGAATAGCTCGGACCTTGACTGGGTCCATCTCCACAGCAGAAGGGGAAAAAATGAACCCCAAAAAGGGAACCTTCTGTACACCAAAGAGACACTTTGAGCCCTTGACAAACAAAGAATTTTCACGCAAAATTTTAAAGACCAACCTGACCTGCTCCACATGCGAATCCCAATTATCAGAAAAAACCAAAATATCATCCAGATAAACAATCAAAAATTTATCCAGATACTTCCGGAAAATGTCATGCATAAAGGACTGAAAAACTGAAGGCGCATTGGAGAGCCCAAAAGGCATCACCAAGTACTCAAAATGACCTTCGGGCGTATTGAATGCGGTTTTCCATTCATCACCTTGCTTAATGCGCACAAGGTTGTACGCACCACGAAGGTCTATCTTGGTGAACCACTTGGCACCCTTAATCCGGGCAAACAAGTCAGACAACAGCGGCAAAGGATACTGAAATTTGACAGTGATCTTATTTAAAAGCCGATAATCAATACAAGGTCTCAAAGATCCGTCCTTTTTTGCCACAAAAAAGAATCCCGCACCAAGAGGGGAAGAAGACGGACGAATATGTCCTTTCTCCAGAGACTCCTTGATATATGAACGGATAGCGGTATGTTCAGGTACCGACAGATTAAACAGTCTTCCCTTAGGAAATTTACTGCCTGGGATCAAATCTATAGCACAGTCACAGTCCCTATGAGGAGGCAGTGCACTGGACTCAGACTCACTGAAGACATCCTGATAATCAGACAAATACTCCGGAACTTCCGAAGGCGTAGAAGAAGCAATAGACACAGGCAGGGAATCCCCATGAATACCACGACAGCCCCAACTTGAGACTGACATAGCCTTCCAGTCCAGGACTGGATTATGGGTCTGTAACCATGGCAGCCCTAAAACGACCAAATCATGCATTTTATGTAAAACCAGGAAACGTATCACCTCGCGGTGTTCAGGAGTCATGCACATGGTAACCTGTGTCCAATACTGCGGTTTATTTGCTGCCAATGGTGTAGCATCAATACCCCTAAGAGGAATAGGATTTTCTAATGGTTCAAGAGTAAAACCACAGCGCTTAGCAAATGAGAGATCCATGAGACTCAGGGCAGCACCTGAATCTACAAACGCCATGACAGGATAAGATGACAGTGAGCAAATCAAAGTTACAGACAGAATAAATTTAGGTTGCAAATTACCAACGGTGACAGGACTAACAACCTTAGCTATACGTTTAGAGCATGCTGAGATAACATGTGTAGAATCACCACAGTAGTAGCACAAGCCATTCCGGCGTCTATGAATTTTCCGCTCATTTCTAGTCAGGATTCTATCACATTGCATTAAATCAGGTGTCTGTTCAGACAACACCATGAGGGAATTTGCGGTTTTTCTATCACATTGCACCGAATTAGGTGTCTGTTCAGACAACACCATGAGGGAATTTGCGGTTTTGCGCTCCCGCAACCGCCGGTCAATTTGAATAGCCAGTGCCATAGTATCATTCAGACCTGTGGGAATGGGAAAACCCACCATAACATTCTTAATGGCTTCAGAAAGGCCATTTCTAAAATTAGCGGCCAGTGCACACTCGTTCCAATGTGTCAGCACGGACCATTTCCGAAATTTTTGGCAATACACTTCAGCCTCGTCCTGCCCCTGAGACATAGCCAGCAAGGCCTTTTCTGCCTGAATCTCAAGATTGGGTTCCTCATAAAGTAAACCGAGCGCCAGAAAAAACGCATCAAGATCAGCCAATGCCGGATCTCCTGGCGCCAGCGAAAAAGCCCAATCCTGAGGGTCGCCCCGTAAGAACGAAATAACAATTTTTACTTGCTGAGCAGAATCTCCAGATGAACAGGGTCTCAGGGACAAAAACAATTTACAATTATTCACGAAATTCCTAAACTTAAACCTGTCTCCGGAAAACAGTTCAGGAATCGGTATTTTAGGTTCTGACCTAGGATTTCTGATAACATAGTCTTGTATGCCCTGCACACGAGTAGCCAGCTGGTCCACACTTGTAATCAAGGTCTGGACATTCATGTCTGCAGCAAGCATAGCCACTCTGAGGTAAAGGGGAAAAAGAAAAAAAAAAAAAAAACTCAGAATCTTCTTTCTTATAATCCCTCTTCTGCAATGCATTAAACATTTAATACTGGCCTGGCAAACTGTTATGACCCCAATGGCGAGGGTCTCAGAGGAACGTGGAAGTCTGCAGAGTACAAAAATCCAGCTCATAGGGCAGTGGTAACTGGGTTGACCATATATCTACTCCTAACGCCAACACTAGAAGTAGCCGGGGATCATTCCTACGTTGATTCTAGATGACACGCGCCAGCCGGAGAATCTAGCTACCCCTAGTAGAGGAAAACAAAGACCTTTCTTGCCTCCAGAGAAGGGGACCCCAAAGCTGGATAGAAGCCCCCCACAAATAATGACGGTTAGGTAAGAGGAAATGACAAACACAGAAATGAACCAGGTTTAGCACAGAGAGGCCCGCTTACTGATAGCAGAATAAAGAAAGGTAACTTATATGGTCAACAAAAACCCTATCAAAATCCACACTGGAAATTCAAGAACCCCCGAACCGTCTAACGGTCCGGGGGGAGAACACCAGCCCCCCTAGAGCTTCCAGCAAAGGTCAGGATATATATTTGGAACAAGCTGGACAAAAATACAAAACCAAAACAAATAGCAAAAAGCAAAAGGCAGACTTAGCTGATATAACTGGAACCAGGATCAGTAGACAAGAGCACAGCAGACTAGCTCTGATAACTACGTTGCCAGGCATTGAACTGAAGGTCCAGGGAGCTTATATAGCAACACCCCTAACTAACGACCCAGGTGAGGATAAAAGGAATGACAGAAAAACCAGAGTCAAAAAACTAGTAACCACTAGAGGGAGCAAAAAGCAAATTCACAACACTCAGCCTGTCTGCAGAGGGCACCCAACTACTCAGCCTGTCTACAGAATTTCCCCACACATCGTCCAGCTGGTCTGCAGAGGGCACCCACCTTGTCAGCCTGTCTGAAGAGTGCCCCCCACACATCATCCAGCCAGTCTGCAGAGGGTACCCACCTCATCGGCCTTACTGCAGAGGGCACCCACCTCATCAGCCTGTCTTCAGAGGGTACCCACCTTATCAGCCTGTATGCAGAGGGCACCCACCTCACCAGCATGTCTGCAGATGGTACCCATCTACTCGGCACACCCAAATACTCAGCCTGTCTGCCTAGGGCACCCACCTATTCAGCCTGTCTGAAGAGGGCACCGAACTATTTAGCCTGTCTGCAGAGGACACCCATCTACTCAGCCTGCTTACAGAATGCCCCCACACATCGTCCAGCTGGTCTGCAGAGGGCACCCAACTTGTCCGCCTGTCTGCAACCTGTTAATACCACATTGCCGGATTATCATGCTCACCCTCTGAGGACTACAGTGGAAGTTGCCCAAATGAGGGATAAATTGGCTGCCTACTTTGTCTCTGATATTGGACATGTGTCATGGCAAGATGAAATGGTTTAAGCTGTAAATAAGTCAAATGTACCTTTTAAGTTATGTAAAGAAGGAGAAAAGCTGGAGCAACTAGGTAAAAAATATATATACTTTATTAACAATAATCTCAAGTGACTACAAAAATCATAACACCATAATAGAAGAAAGACCAGGATAGACACAGATATGCCCAAAAGAGACCCTCGAGGGTCTCCTGCATTTTCACCCTGGGTCCTCCAGCTCTGCCCCCGGTAAGCTCTGCCCTTCTGGCGATGATTTGTCCAGCGGTATTATTGATTTCCACATGATTACTGATGGCAATCTTACCATAGTACCTTATGCACTGTCACTTTACTCAATGGATTGATATATTTACTTATATGGGCATGTGCAATGGTGGACTCTTTTGGGCATATCTGTGTCAATCCTGGTCTTTCTTCTATTATGGCGTTATGATTTTTGTACTCACTTGAGATTATTGTTAATAAAGTATATATATTTTTTACCTAGTTGCTCCAGCTTTTCTCCTTCTTTGCATGATTCAGGGAGCGGGTATTCTATCGCTGCTGTGTATGGGGAGGTGGTTCTCACCCCCTTTTTTATGACATCTAGAATGTCACCGAGGTTCTGTTTTGCATCTGTTAAGTTATGTACCTGTACTGTTTTCAAACTATAATCTTAACACCTTGAATGTAACTTTAATAATAAACACCTTAACTGTAACACCCGTTAATACTTCATTCAACAATACACACATGTTTAAATAAAGAGATAAAGAGAACACAGTGAGACATTTATTGTGAAACAAAATAATTTTTACTAACAAAAATAAAAACATTTTGACATTTAAAAAAAAGGAAAATGTGATTTACTTTCGGGGTCTGCGGGAGGGAGTTACATGGTGGACCTGGGGGGTGTCAGGCTGAGATGGTAGGCTAGGAGTGGTTGGGGAAGTAGGGGAAGTGGAAGTGGCAGTCAATAGGAGGATTGGGTCAGAAACATTGGCAGAGGACATATTGGGGTAAGAGGACACATTAGGAGTGGAAAACAAGTTGGAAGGGATTAACACATTGGCTGGCAAAGAACCAAGGGAAGGTGTGGATAGACTTTAAAAAAAGACACATTCGGAGGTGAGGGTGGAGGGGGTAGTTAATATTTTTTTTAGCAGTTTTTCGTTTCCTGGACTTTGTTTTGCTGTTTTGTCAGCCTTTTGCTTCCTGTTGCTTCGTGGTGGGAGTGGAAGTCTGGGCTGCTGCACTCGGCTGCATGGTTGAAGTGGAAGGCTGGGCTGCTGCACTCGTATGCGTGGCTGAAGGGGAAGGCTGGGCTGCTGCACTCGGCTGCATGGTGTAGCTGGGTACTGTTGGAACAGTCCTAATGTCCAGCAGTGGTTGTGGTGGTGGATACGTCATTGGTGAGTTGACTGGTATCCATGTCCTTGAGATGTTGGGAAAGGTGCTGGTGGATTTTGCCACTGAGGCTGTCCTGGAGCTTGTTGCCGTCTAGGGAATGAAGTTTGTGCCTGCTGCTGATATCGGGACAGCTGCATGGCCTCGGTGTAAGCTGCCTGACAGGTCTTCATCACATAGAGCAGGAGATCAGGACTAAGGTTTTCCGTCACGCCCCGTTCTATAGAGGAAAAATAATGTCTCGCCGGTCTATTAAGGTCGGATTCCAGGCGATCAAGGCATTTGTGGACATCCTGGAGAAATGTGTTCATGTGAGTGAACCCACTATCCAGTCTTTCCACAACCGCCTTCATCCTAGCCTGGAAGACCAAGCTTAAGTGAATAATCTCCGGCATGACTGGCCTCTCCAAGGCCCTTTGCCGCTGGCGAGCAGACCCAAGTAAAGTAGTGGCAGAGGGCTGGGAGAGGGGAAAACCAGATGGACAGCCTGTGAAGCCTGCCTGGTTGGTCCATCGCTGGTGGATGATTGGGATTGGGCCTGTTCTTTGGCTGGTCGATGAGGGGCCGCTCCAACAGAGGATGATCCAGGTTCTGTGATGCTTCACCAGGTTCTGAAAAATAAACGAAAAACAGTAGAAAAATTAAAAGTTGAAATAATAGTAAGACAACACAAAAGATACTCACGTTTGCTGAGGAAGCACAGGCCTCAGAAAAAAAAGCCGATGATGGTACTTATATTTTCTGACTTTTTGAGCAGCACCACTTCGAACCCGAATCTCCACTCTCATGTCCTTATTGAAGCGATCTTTCATCGAATGCCAACGAACTTTTACTCTCTTCACTGTGAAGGGGGAAGAAAAGAAAAACAATTATAAAAAGACACCAACATCTACATCAAAACCGACGCGTAAGACCACATTGCAATACTTACGAAAATCCTTTCTGACTTGTGGCCTTGCATGATCCCAATCATCCAACAGAAATCTGGCCACTTCTTCCCATAGTCGACGGATCAAGGCTAAGTCGGTATGATTCCGATCACGGGGGTCCCACAACGCTGCTCGCCAGGGCCGGACTGGGACCAAAAAGCAGCCCTGGCACAAAAAAATTATCTAACCCACATACAGTGAATGTCCTCACCCAAATCGTAGAACACTGGCAGGTTGTGCCAACTTTTGCTTTACTTGTTACACCAATCAACTTGAAACATGTAAACCTGCAGTGGCCATAGTGTGAATAGAGAACAGGTCAATACAGCCGGCTACAGACTATTACAACACTGCAGACCATACTAAAAATACAGCACTGATCAGACAAAATGTTTTGTATCCACATTAAAGGGATTGTTCACTAGAAGACAAGCCCTTTTGAATGCTTCTTAGTCTGATGACTCCTCCGCTACCAGCGCTGTGTCCCCCAGCAATCTCACAATATTGTTTATGTGACATAAGCGCTGCAGACTATCAGAGGACATTGATGATATCGGGCTGCTCTTGTGCCATAAACAATGTCATGACAACTGCACTGGTCCTGAAGTAAGTACGCTTGTATTTTAGTCCACACAATGGGGGTACAAACACTTTACAGCGAACCAATCACATCCCAAAATGCTATTAATCCTACAGATATGGGGTTAATTTGAACTTTATTTGTCCCAGAAGCCTCCAGTTTTCAGTTATACAGGAGCAGCCGGTGCGCCTTCAGTCACCACTCAAAAACATAGCCCCCAATTAATTCGTAGCTCCCAGAACTGACTGACAACCAGCTCAGCAGTGCATCAGTACAAAGCTGGCTGTCCGTCAGTGATGGCCGACAGTTACAGCCGCCGCTCACTATGTACAGAGCCAGCTATCAGTCAGTGATGGCGCACGGTTACAGCCACCGCTCACCATGTACTGAGCCATCTATCAGTCAGTGATGGTGCACGGTGTTAAGTCCTTCTCAGTCCCTGGCTTACTGGAGGTAAGCTTCCAGGTAAATGACACGCAAACAAAGTATTGTGTGATCATATACAGGGGAAGCTCAGGAGCGCGTCTGACTCACTGAGGCTCACCCCTCCTTTTTATATAGGAAAGAGTAAGACATTTACAGACATGCGTACAAGTGCTCATATTCTCTAACAAAGCGTATCTATTCTACTGATAACGTTCAACTTCTGGAATGTAGGTTACAATATCACAAAGGAATGCGTCCATAAAAGGAAATGTCTACCTTGCTCAAGTTTCTTCATATTAAGCCAGACGTCTCTGAGTAGAGGAAGACAAAATGGATTCTTCAATCTGATCTCCACAATTCCCCCCTTTGACATATTCCTTTTATGATCTATCACAAATCCCCCTTTAACATATCCATATTTTAGATTACCACAGGGCCAAAGACAAAGCCTTTATTTTTGGTATTACACATGTACACGCTTGTATTCAATAAGAGAATCAAATCTAGTATCAATTCTTCCGTTTAACTCTCACAACCTTTTCTTTGTTCTGCAATAAGTATACTAAAATATAAAAACAAAAATTAGTACGGTAATATTAATTAGAATCACTAGAGGATAACATAAGAATAAAGAAGAAAATTTATACTCTTGCATCTATTACACAAAATTTATCTGTGCATACTGAGATACTCTTGAGCACAATCTGGAATAGTACGTATATGACTACAATAATCATAACTATATGTATTATGCTCTGCATTATCCCAGCAACCCACCCGCCGATTCCTCTGAACCAGTTGGCTGGGTTAAGAAAAGAAAAAGTATCAGACCACCAGCTATCCTTATTCTGGTCATTATCTTTGTCATACTGATCTCTGAGTCGTTGTACATCCTTTAATTTGAATGTCATACTCATCGTACTATTCGGGTCTATATAATGACAGCAGGCGGGTCCGATGATTTGACACATACCTCCTTGTGAGGCAGTTAGGTAATCCAATACCAGGGTATGTTGGTTGACGACTATTATAAGCTGATTCTGTACAGCTATACTGGTGTTTAGTATATCCAATATATCCCAGATCTGATCATCTAAATAATCCGTGGCTCTAACTAGTTTATCCCACATTTGTGTTAACATAGGATAAATAAAAATAGAACTGACAATTTTATTGGCTATACCCATTTGCACTATGTGTGGTCTCCCCGAGGGACGTGGTGAGTTATCTGCAGCTCTTTTATACAGTGTGTGCTTGGGCACGGCTTGCATATTCACTTGTTTATTCGAAATTATGAAAGTAGCTGGGGTTAGGCGTCCTAATGTACAAGTACCCTTTATACCTACGGGAAGCCATTTATATGCTCCTTCTCCGCATATCCAAAATGTACCTTCAGGCAGATCCCATAGAGCTGAGTGCTGCAATACCAATCTGTGAGCCAAATCCACAAATCTAGATACATTCTGAAGCATACACCAAGAGGGTTTTTGTCCCAAGGGGCTACAGTACCCGGCTGCGGGATTCCCACATAAAGGCATTCCTCTGATATACTCATCGGATTCATTACAAACCAGGTTCCCCGGTTTGCTTGTACAACTGTTTGCATCACCTTGGGGGAACAACGCAGAATGTTCCCATTTTCTATTATGTATGTACCTTTCCAACATTGTAGGTTTGAAAGCATAAGAAGAGTCGGTGGTTGTACTGAAACTGAGCTGTAGATTTTCAGTGGGGACCTGTCCTAAATCAGTTAATCCAGTCTTATTTCTAGGTACCCATTTTCCTCCCCTGAATGCAAAATATTGTAAGTTGCCTATTCTTCCTGTAAGATTACCCTGCCACCAAGGAAATTCTACCCATCCCACAATTGGTATGGCGATTGTAGTATTCCACAGCCTAGCATTACCAATTTGGTTATTGGCCAGTTTGTCTGAACAATTAGGCCAAGCGAATATTTCTTCTGCTGATACGGGAACTGCTAGAAAAGGTATACTTGTGGCTGATACCGGTGAATGGGTACAGATCCAACAATCTGCCAGGGGTTGTGTATTATTTAACAAGTCATGCACTAATTTTCTATGATGTTGTACGAATCTATTGTTCAAAGGGGCTAGAGAATTTAGTCTATCCCATGCCTCCGTTGAGATTAACATTATTAACATCAATATCATGAGTTTTGTACTGCTTTTTTGCAGTGGCTTGCATGTATCCATGATGCCTTTCCTTCTAGCTTGACTGATGTAGGTGTTGTCAACAGGACTTGGAAGGGTCCGTCAAATCTTGGTTCAAGAGCCTTTCTGGTGTGTCTTTTTACATAGACTTGATCACCTGGTTCCAACTTGTGACTTCCTTTTGTGTTGTCAGGATCTGGAAGGGAAGCAAAAACTTGTGCATGCACCTTAGTTAATTGTTTCTGAAGATTTTGCACATAAGAAGTCAATGACTCAATATTTAACACAAGTTGTTGTGGAAAATAACATCCTAAATTGGCAGTCCTGCCAAACAAAATTTCATATGGAGACAGTTTAGTCTTACCCCTTGGGGTATTGCGTATTGAGTAAAGGGCCAGTGGAAGGCATTCTGTCCAAGGCTTTCCTGTTTCAGCCATGGCTTTCTGTATTTTTAATTTTAAAGTTCCATTCATGCGTTCCACCTTACCAGAACTTTGAGGATGGTACGGAGTGTGTAACTGACTTTCAACACCCAACATTTTCAGTACATTTTGAAATATTTCTCCAGTGAAATGAGTACCCCTATCTGACTCGATCACTTCAGGGAGACCGTAACGGGGTATCAGTTCGGCAACTAGCTTTACAGCAGTGTTTTTAGCTGAAGCCTTCCGAACTGGATAGGCCTCTGGCCACCCCGAGAACATGTCCACACATACCAACACATACTCATACCCATTACTTTTTGGCAGCTGGATAAAGTCTATTTGTAATCGCTGAAACGGATAGAGAGGTCGGACGTGGTGCTTCATAGGGGTCTTTGTTGTCTGTCCGGGATTATATGCCAGGCATATAGCGCATGTTGCACAATAGTCTCTTGCGTAGTTGCCAAAACCTGGAGCCAACCAGACTTGCTTTGCCAGTAGTGTCATTGCATTTGCAGACACATGAGTAGGGTGGTGCAGTCCACCAACTACAATCGGGTACCAGGCTCTAGGTAGACATATTAGTCCATCTTTCTTCCAAATTCCTGCTTGTTCTTCTGCCCCTTCCTTTTTCCACCTGTCCCTCTCCTCTTCTCCTGCATCTTCCTGTGCTTGTCTCAGTCTATCTTCAGTATTTTCTGTGGGGTTTACAGTATGAACCTGCTGTAAGGGTTTGACCGCTGCTGCCTTGGCTGCTTTATCAGCCCTATCATTTCCCCTAGATTCCCTAGTGTCGAGTCTCACATGTGCAGCTACCTTAATTACTGCTACTTCTTTTGTTTCTTGTGCAGCCTCTAAGATCTGTTTGATCAGAGAAGCATGTTTTACAGGTTGGCCTGACGCTGTCATGTAACCTCTAGCTCTCCAGATTACTCCAAAGTCAAACACAATACCATGTGCATACCTAGAATCAGTGTATATATTAGCTGTCTGATTCTCAGCTATTTTTAGCGCTTCAATCAATGCTGTTAGTTCTGCTTCTTGTGCAGACTGTTTCGGTGGAAGAGGTTCTGCTTTGAGAGTTTCAGATTCTGACACAACTGCATACCCTGTATGGAAATTACCTGTGTCATCTGCAAACCTACTACCATCTATAAACAGCTCTAAATCTGGATTTTGAAGTGGTGTTTCGGATACATTGGGTAAGCCTACCGTTTCTTGTAAAATGAGCTCTGTACAATCATGTGTGTCTGTAGGGAAAAAAAATTTGCGTGTGGATCAGTGTCCTTATTCCCCCCTTCAGACTCGAGAGGTAGCAGTGTAGCTAAATTGAGAGTCTGAAGCCTTGCAAATGTGATAGTAGAGGGGAGCAGCAAAGAACACTGTAGCCGCAAATGTCTGGCCATGGAAATGTGTTTTGGCTGGACCTGGTTTAATATCCCATAAACATCATGCGTAGTTTGAACTGTGAGTGGATGCTCTAGGACAATTTCTGATGCTTTGTCCAACAATAGTGAGACAGCAACAACTACACGTACACAGGTTGGCGCTGCCCTAGCTACTGGATCTAACCTTGCTGAAAGATATGCAATTGGTCTTTGTTTCCCTGCATGCTTCTGGGTAAGAACTCCTGTAGCATGGGAATCAACTTCTGCAGCCATAAGCTGAAATGGTTTGGTGTAGTCTGGTAGCCCTAACGCTGGAGCTGAAACAAGGGCATCTTTTAATTGTTGAAACGAAATCTGACCTTCTTTTGTCAACAAATAAGGTTCACTTTTTACACAGTCATACAGTGATTGCATTAGTTGACTGGCATGTATAATCCATTGTCTACAATGAGACACTATTCCTAAAAATGCTCGTAGCTGTTTATGATTTCTAGGCTCATTCATCTGTCTTATTGCTTCAGTTCTTTGAGGTGTAAGATGCTTTTTACCTTGAGAAATGCAATGACCTAGAAAGACCACTTTGATCTGACAAACTTGTAGCTTTTGTCTATTCACTTTACACCCTTCTTTTTCTAGAAAACATAGTAAACTCACAGTGGACCTTTCTGCAGTTTCTAGATCTGGGCAGCAGTAGCGTAGCTACCAGGGGGGCAGAGGGTGCGGTCGCCCCGGGCCCCGAGCTCAGAGGGGGCCCACCTGGAGCTACGCTACCCTTAACTATATTAGCCTACTTGCACGCCAATATAGTTGAGCTCTGCAGTAGAGCAGGGACAGAATCTCCCTGCTCTGCTGCGGTCTGTTCTGTAGAGGAGCATGTACCCGGGGACGCTGGGTGCCGGCACTGTACCTGCTGCCTCCAGCATACTGCAGACAGCACACATAGCCGGCTGTGTGGTGTCTGCAGCTGAAGAGACTTCAGGACGCTGCTTCTTCCCTCCCTGAGCCCTGCACAGAGGAGCAGGACAGGAGACAGGACGACGTAGGAGCTCAAGCTGCAGGGGGCTGGAGGTGACTGCACTGTGCAGTGAGAAAGAGGCAGGACACTGTTCCCCTCCTGACAAGTCCCTGAGATTTCTTGCATCCGTTTTTCTCTGTCTCTGTCAGTCTCTCTCGCTCTCTGTCTCTCTGTCAGTCTCTCTGTCTCGCTCTCTCTGTCTCTCTCGCTCTCTGTCTCTCTCGCTCTCTGTCTCTCTCGCTCTCTGTCAGTCTCGCTCTCTGTCTTGCTCTCTGTCTCCCTCTCACTCTGTCTCGCTCTCTGTCTCACTCACGCTCTGTCTCGCTCTCACTCTGTCTCGCTCGCTCTGTCTCGCTCTCTCTGTCTCTCTCGCTCTCTCTGTCTCTGTCTCGCTCTCACGCTCTGTCTCGCTCTCACGCTCTGTCTCGCTCTCACGCTCTGTCTCGCTCTCACGCTCTGTCTCGCTCTCACACTCTGTCTCGCTCTCACGCTCTGTCTCGCTCTCACGCTCTGTCTCGCTCTCACTCTCTGTCTCGCTCGCTCTGTCTCTCTCGCTCTCTGTCTCTCTCGCTCTCTGTCTCGCTCTCTCTGTCTCTGTCTCGCTCACTCTGTCTCGTTCACTGTCTCACTCACTCTGTCTCGCTCTCTGTCTGTCTCGCTCTCTGTCTGTCTCGCTCTCTGTCTGTCTCGCTCTCTGTCTGTCTCGCTCTCTCAGTTTCGCTCTGTCTCGCGCTCTCTGTCTCTCTGAGTCTCTGTCTCTCAGGGTCAGTCACTCTGTCACTCTCTCAGTCTCTCTGTCAGTCTCTGTCTCTCACTGTCTCTCTGTCTCAGTCTTTGTCTAGCGCTCTCTCTGTGTCTCTCTGTCAGTCTCTCTCTGTCACTCTCTGGCAGTCTCTCTCTGGCTCAGTCTTTGTCTCACTCTGTTTGTCTCTGTCTCGCTCTCTGTCTCGCTCTCTGTCTCGCTCTCTGTCTCGCTCTCTGTCTCGCTCTCAGTCTCGCTCTCAGTCTCGCTCTCAGTCTCGCTCTCAGTCTCTCTGTCTCTCATTCTGTCTCTCAATCTCTGTCAGTCTCTCTTCAGTGTCTCTTTGTCTGTCTCTCTCAGTCTCTGTCTCAGTCTAGGTCTCGCTCTCTCTCTCTCTGTCTCTCAGTCTCTCTCTATCTCTTGTAATGTGGTCCTGCAGCTGGGGTCAGGGTCCTATCAGTCCAGTGTGTATCATCTCATATCAGTAAATACAAGGTAACAAACATCATAAAAATCCCCATAAAGTTGAGTATAAATATATATGATGAAAAACCAAATAGAATAAAAGTGGGAACAGCGAGTAGGTGAGTATAGATAATTACAATCACATATAGATGCATATGTATACTCAGTCTGAATAACATGGCCCGCAAATGGGGAGAAGGGAAAAAAAGAAGAGATGACATATAGGGGGCGCACTTTCTTCTTTCATTGTGTGATATTTTACCCCCCCCCCCCCTCCTTTCTTCTGCTTTCCTCTTGCTTTCCATTCACCGCTTTAGGGCATGTGTCCACGTTCAGGATTGCATCAGGATTTGGTCAGGATTTTTCATCAGTATTTGTAGCCAAAACCAGGAGTGGAACAATTAGAGGAAAAGTATAATAGAAACATATGCACCACTTCTGCATTTATAACCCACTCCTGGTTTTGGCTTACAAATACTGATGAAAAATCCTGACCAAATCCTGATGCAATCCTGAACGTGGACACATGCCCTTAGGGTTACCTGGTTTCATTCAGGGACCTATTCCCATATGATGGACTCTATACGCATTTACTGGTTGTTTTTATTTTCTGCAATTTGCAGCCCACAGAAAGGGACAGAGTCCAAGAAAGATACAACGTGGGGGCTAAAGCGGGGGCCATTATACATTTTCGATTACAGCAGGATCATCTACTGAGGTTCCCCCTATACCCATGATTAAAGTGTGCCACCATAGTTGTAATCAAGGGTTAGGGGCCCACTCAGAAGGTTCGCCCCCCCTGAGCTGAACCCTTAGCTACGCCTCTGCTGGGCAGCAAAGTAGTAGGTCATCCACATACTGCAAAATTACTACCTGTGATTCAGGTTCAAACCTTTGAAGAACTGTTTGTAGGGCATTTGAATAAAGAGTAGGGGAGTGTATCATTCCCTGTGGAAGGCGTGTCCACGCCAACTGTTTGCCCTTAAATGTAAATGCAAACAAATGCCAACTATCTTGGTGTAAAGGAACCGAGAAAAATGCATTTGAAAGATCTATTACAGTAAACACTTGAGAACTGGCTGGTATCTGTGATAGTAACGTATGAGGATTGGGTACAACTGGGGTGATAGGATCTAGAACTTTGTTTATTTCTCTTAGATCATGTACCATACGATATTTGGGCATAGAACTCTTATCAAGAGTTCTCTTCTTGACTGGATACAGAGGAGTGTTAGCAGGTGATTGTATCTCTACCAAAACTCCTTTCTCTCTATATCCCTCTATCTGTTTTGTAATCGCTAGTTCCTGCTGGGCACTCACAGGGTATTGTCTGAGCTGTGGGAGAACAGCTCCTGGTTGCACAGATAATTTTACAGGAGAGATATGTAATAATCCCACATCAGTGTCACCCTGTGCCCACAGTGTTTCTGGGATCATTGAGAGGTCTAGATCTGTGGTGTACTCTTTTTCTTCAGTATAATCCTCAAAAGCCTGAATTCTGACATATTGTTCTAATGTTTCTGCATCATCAGGGATAGTCAACATAACTGTGCCATCGTCCCTAAAATTGATGTTAGCTTCTAATTTCTTTAGGACATCAGTTCCTAACAAACATGTTGGGGCACCTCTGGCATACAAAAATCTGGATGCAAAACATTTAGGTCCTAATGAGACCTCTAGGGGCACAGTATATGGCAGTGTTCGAATTACCCCATCATAACCCTCAGCAAAAGTTGTTTGTTCTGAAATATCTTCCGGATTTGGAAGAAAATCTTGATTCAAAATTGAGGAAGTTGCACCTGTATCTATCAAAAATGGAATCTCTCTCCCCCCCACATTCACCTGTATCATAGGTCTCCTAGCTGGTAGGGAAGTTTGTAACACATTGAGTCAATCTGAATCTGGTATGGGACCATCTATGATGGTAGATTTCTGCTGGTTGTCCGTTTGGGGAGGGTTATTTCTGGGAACAAATTTGCCTGATTTTATATCTGCCAACTTCTTCCTGCACTCTCTTTGGAAATGACCTAGCTTTTTACAGTAGTGGCAAGGAAAATTGTGTCTCACTCTTCCTCCTGTATTAGCTTGTGCTATTCTAACAGGCTTACGATTCTCTCTCATATCCATGGCTATTCCTAAACATCGTTGTTTCACAATATTTGGTTGTTCAATTGTTCTCCAATCTGGAGTAGAGGATTTAAATTTTTCTCTGATTTTCGGATCTAGCCCCTCTATTAATTGTTTTGTAAAAAGTCTCCTTACTGAAGCATCAGTCAAATCCAATCCTTCATCCCTAAAGCTATTTTCTAGTTCTTGACTATATTCTTCAATACTTTGCCCAAATTTCTGCATAATCACACCTGTTGACCCCCTTTCCCTCTGTTTTCCTCCTTCTGTTCTTCCAGATGGTACAAATGATTGGGCTTTTGGATCTAGGTAAGGTGGTGGGATTATATCACAACTTTTTCCCTTTCCCATGATCCATTTGGAAGTGTCTGGATCATACTTCCAATTCTCCTCTTTAGCTGTTTTTGAGACCTCTATCATACAATGTATGATTTCTTCCCACCCATTGTCTTTGATAATTCCACCTCGTTCTTTACTCAGTCTTTCCCATTCTGTACTGAACATAAGTGCTTCTGAAATTCCCAATTTTTCTCTCACTCTTCTAATCTGTCTTCTGACTATCTTTCCACATCTTTCCTGTATGATATCTGCTGCTTCCACTTGTCCTAAGACAGTTTTGGTCTGTTTATTTCTCATTTTAGCTATTTCTACCCCAGGTGACGTTTGGACAATCACTGTGGTGATGTCTCGTTGCCTTCTCTCCTAGGGAGCTAAAATATTGAAGGGCTCGTCTGCTCCGTTTCTTCTAATATGCAGGACGTACTTAAGTGCTATTATGCACACAGACCCAGCAACACCATACAGATCACAAAACTTTCTGTGTCAGTTAGCATACTTGTCCCAGGCTCATGAAAACCGCGTCCTGGGCTCATTCTATCACACCTTATCCAGGGAATGTAGAAACAAGTTCTATAGGAGAGTCAAGCATGGGCGGAGGTCTCCCAGAAGGACGCAACCACATGACCCAGTTAGGCTGACTTCACCAATAACCTTGTTCTAACAATCGTGGCTTATTGTTCTACGCACTTCTATTCTTCTTTCACAACATGTCACAACCTTCACACTGTTCACACACTGTTCACACACTGCCAGGGACAGGACTCATAAGTCTATACAATATGGTAACCCGAGTTTTATAGGTATCTACTCACTACTAGACTAACCCAGCGTGACACGGCTCATAGAGATCTTTCGGATAATACAGGGCAGATAAAAGAGAACTAATAATGTCTCTTACCTGGCCAGGTTTTTCAGTTCATTTGCCGTCCATTATCCCAGATCTCCGTTGTCCGTATCCGCAGGTAAATCTCGAGCAAATACTCTTATCTCAGGTCCCTGTTCGGGCGCCAAAGAAATGTTAAGTCCTTCTCAGTCCCTGGCTTACTGGAGGTAAGCTTCCAGGTAAATGACACGCAAACAAAGTATTGTGTGATCATATACAGGGGAAGCTCAGGAGCGCGTCTGACTCACTGAGGCTCACCCCTCCTTTTTATATAGGAAAGAGTAAGACATTTACAGACATGCGTACAAGTGCTCATATTCTCTAACAAAGCGTATCTATTCTACTGATAACGTTCAACTTCTGGAATGTAGGTTACAATATCACAAAGGAATGCGTCCATAAAAGGAAATGTCTACCTTGCTCAAGTTTCTTCATATTAAGCCAGACGTCTCTGAGTAGAGGAAGACAAAATGGATTCTTCAATCTGATCTCCACAATTGTTACAGCCACCGCTCACCATGTACTGAGCCATCTATCAGTCAGTGATGGTGCATGGTTACAGCCACCGCTCACCATGTACTGAGCCATCTATCAGTCAGTGATGGTGCACGGTTACAGCCACCGCTCACCATGTACTGAGCCATCTATCAGTCAGTGATGGTGCACGGTTACAGCCGCTATGTACTGAGCGATGACTGAAGGCCTGTGTTTCCGCCAGCATAATAATAAATGATATCACCTATTGTCACCTCCAATGCTGCACCGTTCCAGCGTTGTCAGCACTGGATCTCCCGGATGTCACGTTATCCCTGCAGACAATCAGCCCTGGCAGTGCTCTCCTCTTCAGCAGACAAATCAGACATCCAGAGGAAATAAGAGCTGTAGCTGTTTGTCTGCAGAGATTATGTGACATACTGTAGCAATGTCACATGATATTTGGGAGATCCAGTACCGACACTGGTGGAACGGCGCAGGATTGGAGGTGACTATAGGTGATATTATTGTACTGGGGTAAATGTAGGGATTCAGAAGGGGTTGTCCGAATAGTGGACAACCCCTTTAAGGCCAGACAGTAGCTACTATGGCCCTGATTCATCAAGACCCAATACTAGGGTTGAGCGAAACGGATCGGTCATTTTCATAAGTCGCCGACTTTTGGCAAAGTCAGTGTCTCATGAAACCCGACCCGATCCCTGTGTGGGGTCGGCCATGCGGTACGCGACTTTCGCGCCAAAGTCGCTTTTCAATGACGCTAAAAGCGCCATTTCTCAGCCAATGAAGGTGGACGCAGAGTGTGGGCAGCGTGATGACATAGATCTCAGTCCCCACCATCTTAGAGAAGGGCATTGCAGTGATTGGCTTGCTTTCTGCGGCGTCACAGGGGCTATAAAGGGGCATTCCTGCCGACCGCCATCTTACTGCTGCTGATCTGAGCATAGGGAGAGGTTGCTGCCGCTTCGTCAGAAGCAGGGATAGTGTTAGGCAGGGTACATTCACCCCAAACCGCTTGTGCTGTAGCGATTTCCACTGTCCAACACCACCTTTTGTTTGCAGGGACAGTGGAAGCTACATTTTTTTTCCTCAGCGCTGTAGCTCATTGGGCTGCCCTAGAAGGCTCCCTGATAGCTGCGTTGCTGTGTGTATACACCGCTGTGCAAACCAACTGCTTTTTTCAAAGCACAAATCCTGTTGTTCCTTCCTTTCTGCACAGCTATCTTGTTTGTTTGTCCACACTTTTGTGTGCAGCAGTCCTTTTTATAGCTGCCTGCCATACTTTTCTGAGATTACTGCAGGGAGATAAAGATTGGCAAGTCTGCCTCTGTGCCAGTGCTGTGTGTGGCATCTGTCTCTCATTGTGTGCCACAGAAAACCTAGTGTGTAATACTGGGCCATTTTTTTTTTAATTCTCCCTGAAAAAAATAAATAAATAGTGGGAGATAAAGATTGGCAAGTCTGCCTCTGTGCCAGTGCTGTGTGTGGCATCTGTCTCTCATTGTGTGCCACAGAAAACCTAGTGTGTAATACTGGGCCATTTTTATTTTTTTTTAATTCTCCCTGAAAAAAAAAATAGTGGAAGATAAAGATTGGCAAGTCTGCCTCTGTGCCAGTGCTGTGTGTGGCATCTGTCTCTCATTGTGTGCCACAGAAAACCTAGTGTGTAATACTGGGCCTTTTTTTTTTTTTAATTCTCCCTGAAAAAATAAATAAATAGTGGGAGATAAAGATTGGCAAGTCTGCCTCTGTGCCAGTGCTGTGTGTGGCATCTGTCTCTCATTGTGTGCCACAGAAAATCTAGTGTGTAATACTGGGCCATTTTTTTTTTTTTATTCTCCCTGAAAAAAAAAAAAAATAGTGGGAGATAAAGATTGGCAAATCTGCCTCTGTGCCAGTGCTGTGTGTGGCATCTGTCTCTCATTGTGTGCCACAGAAAACCTAGTGTGTAATACTGGGCCATTTTTTTTTTTTATTCTCCCTGAAAAAAAAAAAATAGTGGGAGATAAAGATTGGCAAGTCTGCCTCTGTGCCAGTGCTGTGTGTGGCATCTGTCTCTTATTGTGTGCCACAGAAAACCTAGTGTGTAATACTGGGCCATTTTTTTTTTTTAATTCTCCCTGAAAAAATAAATAGTGGTAAATAAAGATTGGCAAGTCTGCCTCTGTGCCAGTGCTGTGTGTGGCATCTGTCTCTCATTGTGTGCCACAGAAATCCTAGTGTGTAATGCTGGGCCATTTTTTTTTTTTTTTAATTCTCCCTGAAAAAATAAATAAATAGTGGGAGATAAAGATTGGCAAGTCTGCCTCTGTGCCAGTGCTGTGTGTGGCATCTGTCTCTCATTGTGTGCCACAGAAAACCTAGTGTGTAATACTGGGCCATTTTTTTTTTTTTTATTCTCCCTGAAAAAAAAAAAATAGTGGGAGATAAAGATTGGCAAGTCTGCCTCTGTGCCAGTGCTGTGTGTGGCATCTGTCTCTCATTGTGTGCCACAGAAAACCTAGTGTGTAATACTGGGCCATTTTTTTTTTTTATTCTCCCTGAAAAAAAATAAATAAATAGTGGGAGATAAAGATTGGCAAGTCTGCCTCTGTGCCAGTGCTGTGTGTGGCATCTGTCTCTCATTGTGTGCCACAGAAAACCTAGTGTGTAATACTGGGTCATTTTTTATTTTTTTTTTATTCTCCCTGAAAAAAAAAAAATAAATAGTGGGAGATAAAGATTGGCAAGTCTGCCTCTGTGCCAGTGCTGTGTGTGGCATCTGTCTCTCATTGTGTGCCACAGAAAACTTAGTGTGTAATACTGGTCCATTTTATTTTATTTTTTTTTATTCTCCCTGAAAAAAATAAATAAATAGTGGGAGATAAAGATTGGCAAGTCTGCCTCTGTGCCAGTGCTGTGTGTGGCATCTGTCTCTCATTGTGTGCCACAGAAAACCTAGTGTGTAATACTGGGCCATTTTTTTTTTTTTTTTTATTCTCCCTGAAAAAAAAAAAAAAATAGTGGGAGATAAAGATTGGCAAGTCTGCCTCTGTGCCAGTGCTGTGTGTGGCATCTGTCTCAAATTATTGGGGCACAGAAAACCTAGTGTATAATACTGGTCCATTTTTTATTTTTTTTTAATTCTCCCTGAAAAAAAAAAAATAGTGGGAGATTAAGATTGGCATTTCTGCTTGAGTGCCGGTCGTGTGTGTGCCATCTGTCTCAAATTATTGGGGCACAGAAAACCTAGTGTGTCATACTGTTAATTTTTTTTTTTTTTTAATTCTCCCTGAAAACAAAAAATAGTGGAAGATTAAGATTGGCATTTCTGCTTGAGTGCCGGTCGTGTGTGTGCCATCTGTCTCAAATTATTGGGGCACAGAAAACCTAGTGTGTAACATTGGGCCTGGTTTTCCTTTCAGTGTCAGCCACCTATAAAGGTGTATATAAATCCTACAGAAGTTAGAGTTCACCTTATAAGTTGTTTTACAGTAACAAATACCGTTACTTTGGTTACGTTTTGCAAACAATGAGGAAGTCTGGTGGAAGAGGTCGTGGCCGTGGGCGGTCATTGTCAGCTGGTAATGATGGTAGTGGTGGTGGAGTATCAGGTGGTCGTGGTAAAAGCAGTACAGCACCTAAGTCTCGAGTTGTTGAGCCAGGTTCGTCGTCTGGCTACACAAGGCCTCGAACACTCCCTTTTCTGGGAGTAGGAAAACCGCTTTTAAAGCCGGAGCAGCAAGAACAAGTTTTGGCTTTCCTTGCTGACTCAGCCTCTAGCTCTTTTGCCTTCTCTTCTGAAAGTGCTAAATGTAAAAGCAGCGCGTCGTTAGTGGATGTTCACGGTCAGGGACAAGTCGCTTCCTTGTCTTCTTCACCCAGAACAAGAGAGAAGGATGCGTCAGGAGACACAACGGGTTACTCCATGGAGCTCTTTACACATACCGTTCCTGGGTTAGACAGTGAAACAGTTAACAGGCCATGCCCATTAGAAGTTGAATCGGACATGGAGTGCACTGATGCACAGCCACAGCCAGATTACTATGCTGTTCCTTTGACTCAGACCAGAACATTGCCCTCGCAGTGTACTGAGCCAGAATCAAACCCAGCTGAGACTATGGTGCCCCATCACGAACGCTATACCACCGGCTTACACGGTGACACAGACGAAGTTGCACACGAGATAGAAGAGGAGGTCATAGATGACCCAGTTGTTGACCCCGATTGGCAGCCATTGGGGGAACAGGGTGCAGGCGGCAGTAGTTCTGAAGTGGAGGAGGAGGAGCCGCAGCAGGCATCAATATCACAACAGGTTCCATCTGCCGGGCCCGTATCTGGCCAAAAACGCGTGGCAAAACCAAAACCAGTTGGAGGACAGCGTGGCCATCCGGTTAAAGAAGCTCAGTCTGCAATGCCTGAAAAGGTATCCGATAGTAACTAAGTAACTAACGGTGTCTGCCGCTCCCTGGTGTTGTCCTCCACTGTATAAATATGTTCGCCCATCCTGCCCTCATGAGTATCCATTCTGCACCTTATGATCTCCCCATCCTGCCCCTTATGATCGCCCCATGTGATCTCTCCATCCTGCCCCATCTGTCTCCATCATATCCATCCTGCCCCATGATCCTGCACGATCTGTCTCCAATTCGGCCCCAGTGTCTCCAATCATGCCCCATGTCTCCATTCTGCCCCTATGTCTCCAATCATGCCCCCATGTCTGCAATCCTGCCACTTGTCTCCAATCATGCCCCCTATGTCTCCATTCTGCCCCATCTGTCTCCAATCCTCCCCCATCTGTCTCCAGTCATGCCCCCATGTCTTTCATCCTGCCCCGTGTCTCCAATCATGCCCCATATCTCCATTCTGCCCTGTGTCTCGCATTCTGCCCCAATGTCAAGCATTCTGCCCCAATGTCCAGCATTCTCCCCGTGTCCAGCATTCTGCCCCCGGGTCTCACAGTCTGCCCCTGTGTCCAGCATACTGCCGCCGTGTCCAGCATACTGCCCCCGTGTCCAGCATTCTGCCCCCGTGTCCAGCATTCTGCCCCAGTGTGTCCAGCATTCTGCCCTGTGTGTCCAGCATTCTGCCCCAGTGTCCAGCATTCTGCCCCAGTGTCCAGCATTCTGCCCCAGTCTTCAGCATTCTGCCCCAGTGTGTCCAGCATTCTGCCCCAGTGTGTCCAGCATTCTGCCCCAGTGTCCAGCATTCTGCCCCAGTGTGTCCAGCATTCTGCCCTGTGTGTCCAGCATTCTGCCCCTGTGTGTCCAGCATTCTGCCCCAGTGTGTCCAGCATTCTGCCCCAGTGTCCAGCATTCTGCCCCAGTGTCCAGCATTCTGCCCCAGTGTTCAGCATTCTGCCCCAGTGTGTCCAGCATTCTGCCCCAGTGTGTTCAGCATTCTGCCCCAGTGTGTCCAGCATACTGCCCCCGTGTCCAGCATTCTGCCCCCGTGTCCAGCATTCTTCCCCAGCGTGTCCTGCATTCTGCCCCGGGCCCCCCTGGATCGCCACTCTCAAAGAAAAAAAAAAACACGAGTTCTTACCTGGCTGTGCTCCTGCACCGGGCAAAGCTCCCTCCAGGCTCCATGCAGGTGAAGACGCACGCACCACTCGCCGGGCCCGGCAGCTGACAATGACGTCAGACGCCAGTGACTGCGCACTGCGGCCCTACTCAGCTGCCAGCCTCCGACTGGCTGGCGGCTGTTATCTATTGATGTGCGGGCGCGGCGCCTGCAGGGCCCCATACGCTGGGCCCCATACGCTAGTCATGGCTGTAATGCCCTGATGGCGGCCCTGCTGATAACATTACAGATAATGCATGCACACACTACAGATAATGCGCATACACACACGCACACTACAGATAACGCACACACACACTACAGATAACACACTACAGATAATGCATGCACACACTACAGATAAAGCACGCACACACTACAGATAAAGCACGCACACACTACACATAACGCACACACATTACAGATAACGCACACTCACACACACACACACACACACTACAGATAACCTGCACACTCACACACTACAGATGATACACGCACACACTACATATAATCAGGGGTGAATCTAGCCTCTGTGCTGCCTGAGGCGAAGTGCAGAACGGCGCCCCCCCATAGTAAATTTGTTTAAATCGGTAGGAATAAATCTGGTTCATACAGATTTATATCTATACTGTAAAAATGAGGACCATAGTGGACATTTTAATTTAGAGAAATAGAAAAAAGATGTCCAAACAGATCACGCCTCCTTCTCCCAAAACGCTTAGCCAATCACAAGCGCCGCACACGGGGCTGTCTGGAGCTAATAGCAGGGGCCCTCCTATTGGGTTGAGTAAGGCTAGGGTCACATTGCGTTAGGGCAATCCGTTAAGCGCATAGCGCTAGCGGATTGCGCTAACGCAATGCTTCTCTAGGGTCCGCGTTCGGCGTCCCCGCTAGCGCAGATCCCCGATCTGCACTAGCGAGGAATGGACCTCGGGCGCGCCGCGGACGCTGCAAGCAGCGTCCGAGGTCCGTCACTCAAATGATGGCACATCGCTAGCGCACGCCTAATGTGGGCGGGCGCTAGCGACGCGTTCACCATTACAGGCTATGGCGGCGTTAACGGACTACGTTAACACCGCATTATGCCGCGGTGTAACGTAGTCCGTTAAACGCGGTCACATAACGCAATGTGACCCTAGCTTAAGCGATGTGAGAGTAGGAAGGGTAGTGAGCACAACCGACGCTCAAGAAAAATATGGCTGAATGCCTGCATGTACCGAGGGGCAGCATTGGACGTGGCTTGTAAGTTATTATGAGCCATCAGTCCTCCAGCAGAGACGCATGTGAAAAGGACAATGCATCCTGCACCAGGGCATACAAAGAGATAATGGGGCCCCAAAGCACAAGCTCTTATTGCTCCCCCATCCCCCCCCCAAAAAAAAATTGGATCACATAGGTACATATCTCACAACTTTGCTGCCGTTACAAAGTAATTTTCCTCCTATTGAAGCCCCCAGATTCCTCTTTCATTGCCCCATAAAGTCTGATGCCAACAAAGGTACCCCGAAAACACTATGACCCCCACAATGATTCCTCCACAAACACAGTATGATAACCTTACTGTACCCCCTCAATTATCCTGTTACAGTATGATCCCCAACTGTGAGCCCCATACAGCCCTCCATAATGTATAAAGAAACTAGTACAGTATAATGGCCCCCAAAACAGCCCACTATAAAGTATAAAGGCTTTCTCCATATAGTATAATGCACCCCCATAGTCCTCCATATAGTATAATGCAACCCCCAGAGTTCTCCATATAGTATAATGCACCCCCCATAGTCCTCCATATAGTATAATGCACCCCATAGTCATCAATATATTATAATGCACTCTCCGTAGTCCTCCATATAGTATAATGCATCCCATAGTCCTCCATATAGTATAATTCATCCCCCATAGTCCTCCATATATTATTATGCATTCCATAGTTATCAATATATTATAATGCACTCCCCATAGTACTCCATATATTATATTGCCAGTGTGCGAGATTGTATCAAAGGCAAGGATACAACCTTTGACGTATATGAACGTCAAAGGTGGTGAAGGGGTTAAATTACATTATATATAGCACACATATACTGAACAACACATGCTCATTACATACACATCATACAGTCACAGACACACACATCATACATGTCCTTAGTACACACATGCTATATAACAGATGCACAGCAGGTACACATCATATACACAAAACATGCATGCAGGACAAGTGTATATACATACACACCTCAGTATTCTCACAAGATATCTAAACACACAAACATACACAGCCCCCCCACACACATAGAAACAACACACACGCAGACACAACCCACAGTCAACACAGAGACACAAACCACACTGACACACAACAGACACACCACATAGACAGACACAACCCACATACCATAGAGACACAATCCACACACACAGGCAAACACACCAAAGACACAACCCACAAACAGAAACAAACCACACACCACAGAGACACAAACTACACACACGCAGACACAGACACAACCCACACACCACACAGAAAGAAAGAGACACAACCCACACACAGACACGCAACCCACACACAACCCACACACCACACAGAAAGACACAACCTACACACAAACAAGACACGCAACCCACACACAGACACACAGAGACGCAACCCATAAACAGACAAGCAACCCACACAGATAAGCAACCCACACAGACCACACACACGCAGACTTACACATAGACACAACCCACACACCAGAGACACGACCTACACACAGACACGCAACCTACACAGACACACGCAGACACGTAACCCACAGACACATATACAGACGTACACAGACACACAAAAGCAGACACACAGACACGCAACCCACACAGACACGCAACCCACACAGACACACGCAGACAAACACACAAGCAGACACAGACAGGCAACCCACAGACCATACACAGACACACACATAGACACAACCCACACAGAAAGACACAACCCACACACAGACACGCAACCCACACATAGACATACACACAAGCAGACACACACACACACAACCCACACACAGACACACATAAGCAGACACACACACAGACACGCAACCCACACACAAGCAGACAGACACGCAACCCACACACAGACACGCAACCCACACACAGACATGCAAGCCACACACAGACATGCAACCCACATACAGACATGCACACACGCAACTCGCACAGACATGCACACACACAACTCACACACAGACACGCACACACGCACACACGCAACCCACACACAGACACGCACACACACAACCCACACACAGAAAGATAAGCAACACACACACATAGACACACACAAGCAGACACAGACACGCAACCCACACACACATAGACACACACACAAGCAGACAGACACGCAACCCACACACAGACACACAACCCACACATACAAGCAGACACACAGGCAACCCACACACAGATAAGCAACCCACACACACAGACACGCACCCCATACATACAAGCAGACACACACACACACGCAACCCACACACAGATACGCAAATCACACACACAGACACGCAACCCGCAGACAGACAATACACAGACACACACATAGACACAACCCACACACCACACAGAAAGACACAACCCACACAGAGATACGCAACCCACACACACAGACACGCAACCCGCAGACAGAACATACACAGACACACACATAGACACAACCCACGCACCACACAGAAAGACACAACCCACACACAGACACTACTCACACACCACACAGAAAGACACAATGACAGAGAGACAACCCACACACAACACAACCCCCCCTGTTGTGAATTTGCTTTTTGCTCCCTCTAGTGGTTACTAGTTTTTTGACTCTGGTTTTTCTGTCATTCCTTTTATCCGCACCTGGGTCGTTAGTTAGGGGTGTTGCTATATAAGCTCCCTGGACCTTCAGTTCAATGCCTGGCAACGTAGTTATCAGAGCTAGTCTGCTGTGCTCTTGTCTACTGATCCTGGTTCCAGTTATATCAGCTAAGTCTGCCTTTTGCTTTTTGCTATTTGTTTTGGTTTTGTATTTTTGTCCAGCTTGTTGCAAATCTATATCCTGACCTTTGCTGGAAGCTCTAGGGGGCTGGTGTTCTCCCCCCGGACCGTTAGACGGTTCGGGGGTTCTTGAATTTCCAGTGTGGATTTTGATAGGGTTTTTGTTGACCATATAAGTTACCTTTCTTTATTCTGCTATCAGTAAGCGGGCCTCTCTGTGCTAAACCTGGTTCATTTCTGTGTTTGTCATTTCCTCTTACCTCACCGTCATTATTTGTGGGGGGCTTCTATCCAGCTTTGGGGTCCCCTTCTCTGGAGGCAAGAAAGGTCTTTGTTTTCCTCTACTAGGGGTAGCTAGATTCTCCGGCTGGCGCGAGTCATCTAGAATCAACGTAGGAATGATCCCCGGCTACTTCTAGTGTTGGCGTTAGGAGTAGATATATGGTCAACCCAGTTACCACTGCCCTATGAGCTGGATTTTTGTATTCTGCAGACTTCCACGTTCCTCTGAGACCCTCGCCATTGGGGTCATAACACCCCCCCCATGCACACACAATCTTCTGTGCTAAGAGGTGGGGGCTGGTGTACATGTGCAGCTTTCCCTGCTCATAGTAGCTGAGCCCCACACCCACTCTCTCTGCCGGGATTGCCCAGCAGGGGATCTGTCATCTTATGGATTGGATCTGCTTCTCCTGTACCTTCCAGCACAGGTGGCTCCTCTCTGATCTTATTTCCTGGCTCTCAGTTCTTCCCTTCAAAGATGTGTCATGCAGGAGGACAGGAACACTGGCCAATCAGCTCATCTGTCAGTGATGTGAGAGCTTTCATTGGCCAGTGTTCTTCTCCTGTAGGACACCTCCCCTCTCTGAGTTGCTGAACCGGAGCGTAAAAGCCACCGCACACCAATAATCAAAGTGCATATTCCCCCAGTATGAAGCGGGCGGCAGCACAGCAGGAGATAACAGGATGTCAGGGAGACAAGAGCGGCCAAATGTAGGCACAAGCCAACATCTGAAAGAACGCTCCCCGCAGATGCCGCCCCCCTTTTTATCAGCAGGTGAGGCTGCCTGAGGCAACCGACTCAAGTGGCCTCATGATAGCGACGCCCCTGCATATAACGCACGCACACTACAGATAACGCATGCTCACTACAGGTAACACACACACACACAATACAGATAGAGTCAGAAGATTTTAAAAGGTTGGTGGCCTATTTGTAGTTCAGGGGCATCTGCCCACCTTGGCAGATTGCCAATCTGGGCCTGCGGCTCGCTCTTGCACAGCTTGAATAAGGACATCATTATCGATGTCCAGTTGTCCTTCCTCACGTTGTGGAACTTATAGATGAAATACAAAAAAAATTGTACGTAAAACTGAAAACAAATTCAATTGCAACTCTGATAAAGGCTACTTGCACCCCATCTTTCCTCCTCAGCAACTTGAGGCCAACGACCCTGGGAAGGATCATTACCACTAGACTGCTCCTGCTCTTCTGCACTGTCAGGTACCTGTAAAGAAAATGCATGATTTAACACATGTCTAGTATTGACAGTCAATACAGAGCAATCAGTAAATCAAATGTGATTACATAATCAGCGTCATGTCCACTTTCGGCAGCTTCAGTGGAGGACATGTTGGAAGAGCAGGCAGCAGTCAAGTGAAAATCTAGAGAAAAGAACAGATAAGAAAATTTAACTTTTTAAGAGCCAAACACAATGTAGCCCCCGAAAAAAGAAAAGAACAATGGACACCAATACTTACATTACAGGCAGTAGTCCAACAGCACAGCAGTCATGCAGCACCAGGAAGGCAGCACCAGGACGGCAGCACCAGGAAGATGGCAGCAACAGGAAGGCGGCAACAGGACCGTAGCAGCAAACAGTCTACAAGGAACAGAAAAAAATTAGTACAGAGTACAGACTGCAATGACAAAACAGACATTTTCAAAGCTTCTAAACTTACATCCAAAGTCTTGTTCTCACATCCAGAGTCTTGAGAGTAATGGACTACCTGTCTTCAGAACCCCTTCTATACATCAGTGATTTTGTAGGTGTTGACATCATTTCCTGGACATGATTAGTGTGAAGTACACATGCATATCGAACGCATGCGTACGCATGTCCTGGTGTACCAATGCGTTCCCATAGACAGTAATGCGTTTTTTTGACGCACTCATCTGCAATCATCCGCATGTGGATATTTGACACCTCAAAAAATGCAACATTTTGCGTTCACCAGACATCACCGTACACCGTGAAATGACGCATACGTACGCTTCCGCATGCGAACACATGCAAACACATGTCCCTACGTACACCATGCTAAAGACATGTACGCATGACACATGTGGATGTATGCGAATCATACGCAGCGCACAGAAACGCTAATGTGAACCCCGCCTTAATCTGCAGGTTATTAGCATTCTACAGCTGTGAAGCCCCGTAATGAAATTGTGTCTACCAGGAGGAAATGAACTTCATTCCTCCCAGAAGCTTATGGCTTTCAGTCATAGACGTGTGCCGACACTGACTGACAGCCATCTTTGCACTGATATGATGCAGAATCAGCTGTCAGTCACTGTTCAGTGTGTGCTTACAGCTGCTGCACACTGTGTACAGAACGATAACTGAAGCCGTGCTGCCACGCTTCTATGACTGAAAACAGAAGTCTGCAAGGAATATTAAAGTTATTTTTATCCTAGTAGCTGTGCTTTCAGTGAGGCGTCCAGGCAGCTTTAGGCCACATTCACATGTTCAGTATTTAGTCAGTATCTGTAAGCCAAAACCAAGAGTGGGTGATAAATACAGAAGCGGTGACGTTTCTATTATACTTTTCCTCTGACTGTTCCACTCCTGGTTTTGGCTTACAAATACTGAGGTAAAATACTGACCAAATGCTGAACATGTGAGTGTCAGGAAATAGGAAGAATTTCTTATTACTTCAATTACACGTACCGGGCTCTCAGCTGCAGTTTCCTCTGCCTGCATGTGCCTGTGTGTGAGTGTGAGTGCTCTTTTGTTCCTGTAGAAACTTAATAGTAAGGCATAACTCGACCCCAATTAGTGACAGAGATATGAAAGTTATATATTTGGTATGTGCAACAATAGGGCTACACACTGGTGCGTTTTCTGAGCGCAGCGCCTCGCAGGGACCAAGAGACGGGTTGCAGTTTAAGCAGGTCATATATATAACTCGTGTTTACACTTAAAGGAACCCCCATGACGTGGGGAGCATCATGATGATTGTGTCGTCTTTCTACGAGGTTCATACGCCAAGATATGAGGGATGATGGTTTTTCATATCCTCAAGAAAGAGGAGTGCATTCAATAGCTCTGCCCACCCCATGAGGTCATCCAGGGGGAGAGACCCTTAGTTTTGGGCAAAGGTATAAAACGCAGAGGCCCAGACAAAGGGGGGGTCTTTTGCCGGGGGACTCGGCTACGACAGGCTGTGCAATCTGAACTGAAGATAAGTGGGGAAGGTCCCCTCCCTGCCACCGCATGGCGTACCATTGAATGATATGAACGAACCGTGGTTTTTTTTCAACTTTAATCCCTTTTTATTTGTAATCATTTGTATATACATAATCGTCCCTCTTTATAATATCTTTTTATCCTTTTGTAAACACTGCCTATCTTTTGGTGTAAAATATATAAAATTACTAGCTTTGTTTCTCCTTGCTCTATAACGTACTGTCATGTCCTCTGAAGTGAATTATGCTACTAATTTGGGTTGACTCCGGCCCCGTTATTAATTAAGGAATCGGAGCTGGTGGCAGTGGATTTGTCCTGTGCGTTTGGGAGACCTGGTAGCGATAATTATTGTTCCCACCTGAGTGGGAGTAGTTATAGCGCCCTCGCTGCAGCATGCCCATTAGCCAGTACAAAGTAAGGCAGCCTTTCTTGTGACTAATTATCATAGGTGCAGTACCCTGTCTGACCTGAGGGTAAGGGGGCGCAAGAGAGCTGCAAGTTCCAAACCGGAACTTGGAAGTGGGATGTAGATAAATCCCCTTCTGAAAAGAACTGGGCAACCAAACAACCCCAGTTCATGACATATTAGTGTGAGCAGTGGGGATGATAAAGATATCCTCCCTGGGATCTCTGACATATTCGTGGCAGCGCAATGGGATCATAGAGCATTAGTGATCTGGTTTGAGCAATCATTCCTTTCACTAAAAACTTGCACAGTTCTTGAGAGGACTCTGCGCAAAAAAGTTTTGGAGAACGAGCTCAGTGTTTACTAGTCCTGAGACGATACCATGTGTATTTTCGATTACCCCCTACTAGTGTTGAGCGATACCGTCCGATACTTGAAAGTATCGGTATCGGAAAGTATCGGCCGATACCGGCAAAGTATCGGATCTAATCCGATACCGATACCCGATACCAATACAAGTCAATGGGACTCAAGTATCGGACGGTATCCCTGATGGTTCCCAGGGTCTGAAGGAGAGGAAACTCCCCTTCAGGCCCTGGGATCCATATTAATGTGTAAAATAAAGAATTAAAATAAAAAATATTGATATACTCACCTCTCCGACGCAGCCTGCACCTTATCGAGGGAACCGGCAGCCTTCTTTGCTTAAAATGCGCGCGTTTACTGCCTTCCGTGACGTCACGGCTTCTGATTGGTCGCATGCCGCCCATGTGACCGCGACGCGACCAATCACAACAAGCCGTGACGTAATTTTCAGGTCCTGAATGCCTAATTCTAGAATTCGGCATTCAGGACCTGAAAATTACGTCACGGCTTCTTGTGATTGGTCGCGTCGTGGTCACATGGGCGGCACGCGACCAATCAGAAGCCGTGACGTAATTTTCAGGTCCTGAATGCCTAGAATTCGGCATTCAGGACCTGAAAATTACGTCACGGCTTGTTGTGATTGGTCGCGTCGCGGTCACATGGGCGGCACGCGACCAATCAGAAGCCGTGACGTCACGGAAGGCAGTAAACGCGCGCATTTTAAGCAAAGAAGGCTGCCGGTTACTACCAAGGCGCGTCAGAGGGTGAGTATATCCCTATTTTTTATTTTAATTCTTTATTTTTTACATGGATATGGATCCCAGGGCCTGAAGGAGAGTTTCCTCTCCTTCAGACCCTGGGAACCATACACTGGGAACGTCCGATTCCGATTCCCGATACCACAAAAGTATCGGATCTCGGTATCGGAATTCCGATACAGCAAATATCGTCCGATACCCGATACTTGCGGTATCGGAATGCTCAACACTACCCCCTACCCTTCTCTTCATTTTTCTGTCCTATCTTTTATTTGGCAACCATGGTTATGCTGGGAGAGGCCTTTTATAAGAAACAGACCAAGGACACTCTTATTGCCTTGTGCATGTCGAAGCAGATTGAATCTGCGGGCAAAAACAAAAGCCAACTGGTCGCGGATCTGTCTGGTGCAATGGAAAGCCACTCAAGAACGCTCTCAGAGTCCAGTGGATGCAGAATCAGGCACCAGAGCAGGTGGTGCTGCGGCCGAGGTCCAACCGCTGAAAGCCAGCCCTACTTGCAACCAGTGTAGCGAGGAACCCCACCTGCAGCTGGCTCTGCAACAATGCTCCGCAGATGACACAGGGAAATGTCTGCAGCTGATCCTGCAATTCCAAGAGGCAGAGAGAGCCGAGAGGGAGGCTCAAGCTCAGAGGTCCCATGAACTGCAGATGGCCCAACTTGGGGCAGTACCATCTATCACGCGGAACCGTGAGCCCAACAGCGCTCAGATCCCTATACCCCGGTCAGAGCACTTTCTTGTGATGGAAAAGGATGGGGACTTGGACACTTTTCTGCGTGCCTTTGAGAAAGCCTGCCGACAGTACCTGCTTCCGGATAACCAATGGGCCCGATACCTAACCCCAGGGCTAAAGGGCAAAGCTCTGGAGGGGTTTGCTTCTCTCCCGCCAGACCAAGATGAAGACTATGAGGCCATCAAGCAGGCCCTGATAAAGAAGTACCAGCTAACACCTGAGGTTTCCGTTAGAAAGTTCTGGAACCTGCACACGACAGTTAAAGAGATGTGGCGCATGGACTTGGGACCCTCTTTGACCAGTGGACCCAAGGACTGTCAGTGACCACCTTTGCACAGCTGCGGGACCTGATGATCAAAGACCAGTTCTTACATCTTTGCCCAGCTGAGGTGCGACAGTTCGTGATGGACTGAGAGCCTAAAGACATGACTAGAGCGGTGCAGATTGCCGATGCCTATGAGGGCAACCATAAATCGGAAGTGCGGACGCCAGCCATTGCCAGCTGGAGTGGAGGTAAGCCTGCAACCAACGCCAGTACCCCTGCCAGCCGACTCACTAAAGGTCCTGTCCCCGTTGCCAACAGCATCAGACCTACCACTGACCTTCACCAGTGTTTTTCCTGCAAGGGGACAGGTCATATCAGCGCCCACTGTCCAGAGAAGCAGAAGAACCCCCCAGCCAAGGCCCCAGGGCCTAATACAGCAGTTCTTTTGGTGGGTGGGGTGGTTGGGATAGTGTATGACAACATGCAGAACGTCACCGTGGGGGGCCACGTCGCTCAAGGCCTCAAGGACACAAGGGCTGAGCGAACCCTCATCCGACCCGAACAGGCGGCCCCTGAAGAGATTATTCCGGGGAAAACCCTGACTGTTGCCGAGATTGGGTGCATCCGCTGTCCCCTGCCAATAGCCAGGGTGTATATAGATTGGGGTGCCGGGAGCGGGGTGAAGGAAGTGGGACTGTCTGTTAACTTGCCCACTTATGTCTTATTGGGGACTGATTTGGGGCAGATGGTTGCATATTATGTCCCTGACTCCCCTCCCCGATCGAATGCTGATGATAGCGATGGGAAATTGCATGTGTTACCTGACAATGCTTTACCAATTAATGATGTACCTGATAATCATTTTTCTGAAAATGCAGGGGGTAATACTGATGATGGTGATGATGAAAATGTGCATGTGTTACCTGCTGACCATTTATTTTCAAAGAATGATGTGTTCACAGGTGCAGGAGTGCTCAGCCACGGCACTCTGCAGGGTGGGATGGCTGAGGAACCCTTAACAGGAGCACACAATGGTGCTAAGGGAAATGGGGAGAGGCATGGGAACCATGAGGAAGGTGATGCCGTGCAATTGACCAGTGCCAAAGAGGAAGGTAACTGCCCCATAAGTAGCACTGCTCCTGAGATGTTGGGGGTGGATGGGGAGGTAGTACCCATAGCGGCGTCGGCTGATGGGGCTGTGGAAATCCCCAGGGAGACAGCCTACGTAGCTGCTGTCACCTGCAGTCAGAGTGCCCGGAACGCAGATAACATTCTGCCTTCTGGACCTCCTCAGTCACAGGGGTGACTGTGGCGCCCCAGGGTCCTGGTCGTCACAGTGGTATTGCTTTCCTCCCGGGGAGAGTGATGCTACATTTGGAGGCAAGGAAGGATGACTGCATCCAGGTACCACAAACATGCAACACTTCACACTCCAGGCCACCAGGGGAAGCTTCTGATCCTATTTACTAGGTGACTCCCCAGATATATATAACAGGTAGACTGTAGGGAAAGTTAGTCATAGTCAGTCCTTCAGGGAAGCTGTTCCTGGAAGGAGCGAATTCCTGTCAGAGGACAGAGGAGAGGGTCCACAGAGCTGTGCATGCCCTAAGAGCTGCAGCTCCCAGAAAGAGACATTTGAAGGCTGAATTGATTGCAGCGAGTGTGCAGGAGAGGAAGCACAGGAGAGGATATCAGAAGGGGACCAGCCCCGAGCAGGTTGCCTCCTTCTGAGGCGCAGAGACCGGTAGCCGGAACACCGAGGTTGTAAGGACCTCTCTGACTTACATCAGAGACCAGCAGGACAGCTGAACTCTACGTTACCTGTCTGACCTAACACCCGGTGACAACCTTAGAGGCTGGGGCGTGCTAGAGTCCCTATAAACCGCCTCAAGTCACCAGTCATATGGGTATGTCCTATCCAATCCGGGTGACAGAGAGAGATAACATCTGTGAGGACCTTATGAGAAGCTTAGCAGTAAGGGACTACACCACCACGGCGCTAGAGGAAAGGCTTTTATTCTCCACCTGGACAAGGGGACTCTAGACTTGCCTCCAAACCGGCCGGACTCTGCCTGCCCTCTGGTCTGGTGCTCTGGACTGTGGATGCTGAAGTCTTCAGTAAAGGTAAAGAGACTGCAACCCTGTGTCCTCGTTCTTCTCTGTGCCACTCACCATTCACCATCTATACACCAGGAAGCCCTGGGGATACACTTTACCTGTGGGAAGGTATACCATCTAACTGCCATAACATCACCCCAGTGGACCCCTTAAAGCAGCGTTGGTCACGCTGACCGAATACCACAGGTGGCGTCACGAGCATAAACTTTATCCCTTTAAAGACCTTTCCCTTTTATACGGATGTCCCAGTGCCACGGACCAGGTCAGCCACCGTGACATCCCCCCTTTGAGCCGGTACCGAGTACCCCACAGCCCTGATGGGGCACTCCAACTGAACCAGTGATGGACCCAGAGCAGGTCCCAGAGGGTTCCCGTGGGAAAGGGACCCTAATGTCACTTCTGGCTGCCCCTAGCCAGGAATTCCAGGCTGCTCTGCGACTCAGATGCAAGCCTGGAGAATTTGAGACACCTCGCAGAGACGCCCACCTCCGTGACTGATAAGGAGAGGGTGTTCTGGAAACGAGTGAGGTTGTACCGGGAGACAGTACCCGGAAAATCCCAAAAGGAGTGGCTGAGGGAAAGACAGCTGGTTGTCCCGTACCAATTCAGGGGAGAGTTGTTGCGGATTGCCCATGAGATCCCGCATGCTGGACACTTGGGGATCAGCAAAACTAAGGCCCGGCTGTCTCAACACTTCTATTGGGCCAAGATGGGGACAGATGTGACAAAAGACTGCCACTCCTGTATCACGGTGGACATTGTGGGCCCGCTGGCCGTCCCCAGCAGCCAGTGGCGTAACTACAAAGTTATGGGCCCTGGTGCGAACTTCCAAATGGCCCCCCCCCGCAGCCCTGCCATACAACTCAATGTAACCCCCATAGAATACAACGCAGCCCCCCTCAAAGTATAATGTAGCCCCTCCATACAGGGGCAGTGAGAAAGACACGAGCAAATGGTGACGAGGGGGCAGGGGAGAGGGCACAAGGGGGCTAGGGGAGACAGGCACAAGGGTAACATAGGGGGGCTAGGGAGCAAGGAAAACAGGCACAAGGGGACACATGGGGGCTAGGAGGCAGGGGAGAAGGTTACAAGGGGACTAGTGGGCAAGGGAGACTGACACAAGGGGACAAGGGAGACTGACACAAGGGGACTAGTGGGCAAGGGAGCCTGACACAAGGGGCACACGGGGACAAGTGGGCAAGGGAGACTGACACAAGGGGCACATGGGGACTAGTGGACAAGGGATACAAGCACAAGGGGACACGGACAAGTGGGAAAGGGAGACTGACACACAGGGACTAGTGGGCAAGGGAGACTGACACAAGCACAAGGGGACAAAGGAGACAGGCACATGGGGACACACAGGGACTATTGGGCAAGGGAGACTGGCACACGGGGACAAGGGACACAAGCATAAGGGGACAAGCGAGACAGGCTCAAGGGGACACACGGGCCCCTGACCTGCCAAAGCCGCTTGCAGCGGCGACCGCTGCGACTGTGGTAATTACGCCCCTGCCTCACACACACTACAGATATCACACACACACACTACAGATTTCACACACACACACACACACACACACACACACACACACACACACACACACACACACACACACACACACACACACACTGCAGATATCACACACACACACTACAGATATCACACACACACACACACTACAGATATCACACACACAGACACACTACAGATATTTCACACACACACACACACTACAGATATCTCACACACGCACACACACACACTACAGATATCACACACACACACACTACAGATATCACACACACACACACACACTACAGATATCACACACACACACACACTACAGATATCACACACACACACACACACACACACACACTACAGATATCACACACACACTACAGATAACACACACACACTACAGATATCACACACACACACACACTACAGATATCACACACACTACAGATATCACACACACACACTACAGATATCACACACACACTACAGATATCACACACACACACTACAGATAACACACACACACTACAGATATCACACACACACACTACAGATATCCCACACACTACAGATATCACACACACTACAGATATCACACACACTAAAGATATCACACACACACACACACACACACTACAGATATCACACACACACACTACAGATATCACACACACTACAGATATCACACACACACACACACACACACACACTACAGATATCACACACACACACACTACAGATATCACACACACACACACACACACTACAGATATCACACACACACTACAGATATCACACACACACACACTACAGATATCACACACACACACACACTACAGATATCACACACACTACAGATATCACCAGTGGCGTAACTACAAAGTTATGGGCCCCGCTGCGAACTTCCAAATGGGGCCCCCCCCCTGCAGCCCTGCCATACAACTCAATGTAACCCCCATAGAATACAACGCAGCCCCCCTCATAGTAACACAAGGGGCACACGGGGACAAGTGGGCAAGGGAGACTGACACAAGGGGCACATGGGGACTAGTGGACAAGGGATACAAGCACAAGGGGACACGGACAAGTCGGAAAGGGAGACTGACACACAGGGACTAGTGGGCAAAGGAGACTGACACAAGCACAAGGGGACAAAGGAGACAGGCACATGGGGACACACAGGGACTATTGGGCAAGGGAGACTGGCACACGGGGACAAGGGACACAAGCATAAGGGGACAAGGGAGACAGGCTCAAGGGGACACACGGGCCCCTGACCTGCCAGAGCCGCTTGCAGCGGCGACCGCTGCGACTGTGGTAATTACGCCCCTGCCTCACACACACTACAGATATCACACACACTACAGATATCACACACACTACAGATATCACACACACACACACACACACTACAGATATCACACACACACACACACACACACTACAGATATCACACACACTACAGATATCACACACACACACACACACTACAGATATCACACACACACACACTACAGATATCACACACACACACACACACACACTACAGATATCACACACAAACTACAGATATCACACACACACACACTACAGATATCACACACACACACACACTACAGATATCACACACACACACACTACATATATCACACACACTACAGATATCACCAGTGGCGTAACTACAAAGTTATGGGCCCCGCTGCGAACTTCCAAATGGGGCCCCCCCCTGCAGCCCTGCCATACAACTCAATGTAACCCCCATAGAATACAACGCAGCCCCCCTCATAGTAACACAAGGGGCACACGGGGACAAGTGGGCAAGGGAGACTGAAACAAGGGGCACATGGGGACTAGTGGACAAGGGATACAAGCACAAGGGGACACGGACAAGTCGGAAAGGGAGACTGACACACAGGGACTAGTGGGCAAGGGAGACTGACACAAGCACAAGGGGACAAAGGAGACAGGCACATGGGGACACACAGGGACTATTGGGCAAGGGAGACTGGCACACGGGGACAAGGGACACAAGCATAAGGGGACAAGGGAGACAGGCTCAAGGGGACACACGGGCCCCTGACCTGCCAGAGCCGCTTGCAGCGGCGACCGCTGCAACTGTGGTAATTACGCCCCTGCCTCACACACACTACAGATATCACACACACACACTACAGATTTCACACACACACACACACACACACACACACACTACAGATATCACACACACACACTACAGATATCACACACACACACACACACACACACTACAGATATCTCACACACACACACACACTACAGATATCTCACACACACACACACACTACAGATATCACACACACACACACACTACAGATATCACACACACACACTACAGATATCACACACACACACACACTACAGATATCACACACACACTACAGATAACACACACACACACTACAGATATCACACACACACACACTACAGATATCACACACACTACAGATATCACACACACACACACACACTACAGATATCACACACACACTACAGATATCACACACACACTACAGATAACACACACACACTACAGATATCACACACACACACTACAGATATCCCACACACTACAGATATCACACACACTACAGATATCACACACACTACAGATATCACACACAGACACACACACACACACACACACTACAGATATCACACACACACACACACACACACACACTACAGATATCACACACACTACAGATATCACACACACACACTACAGATATCACACACACACACACACACTACAGATATCACACACACACACACTACAGATATCACACACACACTACAGATAACACACACACACACACACTACAGATATCACACACACACACACACTACAGATATCACACACACACACACACACACTACAGATATCACACACACTACAGATATCACACACACTACAGATATCGCCAGTGGCGTAACTACAAAGTTATGGGCCCCGCTGCGAACTTCCAAATGGGGCCCCCCCCTTCAGCCCTGCCATACAACTCAATGTAACCCCCATAGAATACAACGCAGCCTCCCTCATAGTATAATGTAGCCCCTCCATACAGGGGCAGTGAGAAAGACACGAGCAAATGGTGACGAGGGGGCAGGGGAGAGGGCACAAGGGGGCTAGGGGAGACAGGCACAAGGGTAACATAGGGGGGCTAGGGAGCAAGGAAGACAGGCACAAGGGGACACATGGGGGCTAGGAGGCAGGGGAGAAGGTTACAAGGGGACTAGTGGGCAAGGGAGACTGACACAAGGGGACAAGGGAGACTGACACAAGGGGACTAGTGGGCAAGGGAGCCTGACACAAGGGGCACACGGGGACAAGTGGGCAAGGGAGACTGACACAAGGGGCACACGGGGACTAGTGGACAAGGGATACAAGCACAAGGGGACACGGACAAGTGGGAAAGGGAGACTGACACACAGGGACTAGTGGGCAAGGGAGACTGACACAAGCACAAGGGGACAAAGGAGACAGGCACATGGGGACACACAGGGACTAATGGGCAAGGGAGACTGGCACACGGGGACAAGGGACACAAGCATAAGGGGACAAGGGAGACAGGCTCAAGGGGACACACGGGCCCCTGACCTGCCAGAGCCGCTTGCAGCGGCGACCGCTGCGACTGTGGTAATTACGCCCCTGCCTCACACACACTACAGATATCACAAACACACACTACAGATATCACACACACACACACTACAGATATCACACACACACACACACACACACACACACACACTGCAGATATCACACACACACACACACACACACACACTACAGATATCACACACACACACACACTACAGATATCTCACACACACACACACACACTACAGATATCTCACACATACACACACACTACAGATATCACACACACACACTACAGATATCACACACACACACACTACAGATATCACACACACACACTACAGATATCACACACACACTACAGATAACACACACACACTACAGATATCACACACACACTACAGATATCACACACACACACACACACTACAGATATCACACACACACACACACACACACACTACAGATATCACACACACACACACACACACACACACACTACAGATATCTCACACACACACACACACACACACACTACAGATATCTCACACATACACACACACTACAGATATCACACACACACACACACACTACAGATATCACACACACACACACACACTACAGATATCACACACACACACTACAGATATCACACACACACTACAGATAACACACACACACACTACAGATATCACACACACACACTACAGATATCACACACACACACACTACAGATATCACACACACTACAGATATCACACACACTACAGATATCACACACACACACACACTACAGATATCACACACACTACAGATAACACACACACACACACTACAGATATCACACACACTACAGATATCACACACACACTACAGATTTCACACACACTACAGATATCACACACACACTACAGATATCACACACACTACAGATATCACACACACTACAGATATCACACACACACACTACAGATAACACACACACACTACAGATATCACACACACACACACACACTACAGATATCACACACACACACACTACAGATATCACACACACTACAGATATCACACACACCACAGATAACACACATACACACACACACCAGATACCAGCTCATATACACAACTCACAATCTCCTCTCTGTTACAGGGGTGGCTGATGTAAATCGGCTGCAGCTCCGCAGCTCCTCAGCTTCTCCTGACTGCGGCTCTGTCCCGCACCTCCCCCCTGCTCTCACCTTCTGTCCAGGGGCTGCAGAGCAGAAGCTGACAGTCTCACCATGATGACTGGAGCTGCTTCCTGTCTCTCACGTGCCCCGGCTGCCCCCTAGATACTCTTGCCATGCAGGAGGAATCTCCTGCACTGCAACATGGTGTTGGGTGCCTCTGACCTGCCGGGCCCGGTCGCACTGGCGACGCCTGCGACCGCGGTAGTTACGCCCCTGCCAGCAGCTCTGGAAAGCAATATGTCCTCACTGTGGTAGACTATGCTACTCGGTACCCAGAGGCAGTGGCTTTGTCCTCAACCAGGGCGGATAAGGTGGCGGATGCACTGTTGGCTATTTTTTACGGGTAGGATTTCCCAGGGAGATGCTTACTGATCAAGGGACCCAATTCATGTCTCGCCTAATGGAAGCTCTCTGTAAGATAATGCAGGTGAAGCGTCTGGTATTGAGTGTATCACCCACAGACTAATGTTTTGTGTGAGCGCTTCAATGGTACCCTCAAACAGATGCTACACATGTTGGTTGAGACCCAAGGACACGACTGGGAGCGGTACCTCCCACATCTGCAATTCGCTTACCGAGAGGTTATGCACGCCTCAACAAGGTTCTCCCCCTTCAAGCTCCTGTACGGCAGGCGACTCCGGGGACCCTTTGGGTTGGTAAGGGAATCCTGGGAAGAGGAGCAGAATCCCCTGAGCCCCGACGCGCAGGAGAAGTCGACCTTTATCACACCCTTCGGACTGTTTGAGTCTATGGTCATGCCCTTCGGCATGAAGAATGAATGCCCCTGCCACTTTCCAGTGGATTGTCAACCACCTGCTTCAGGGACTGGAGAAGTACTTGGATGACATTGCCATCTTCAGTTCCTCCTGGGTTGAACACCTGCAGCATCTTCAGGAGGTGCTCAGGCGAATTCACCAAGCAGGTCTGACCATCAAGGTGGGAAAGTGCCAGATGGGCACAAGAGAGGTCCACTACCTGAGACACCTGGTAGGTGGAAACTCCATGAGGCTAGTTCCTGTGAAAGTGGACGCGATCAAGTCCTGGTCCATCCCCAGGACCAAAAAGCAGGTGATGTCCTTCCTGGGCACTTCAGGGTACTATAGGCACTTGGTACAGAACTATAGTACCCTAGCAAAATCCTTGATGGACCTCACCAGGAAGAAGCTACCCCAAATAGTCGATTGGACCGACAGCTGTGAGGGGGCCTTCCAGGCTTTGAAAACAGCCCTGTGCAACTCTCCTGTTAAAAGCAGAAGACAGCAGTCAACCATTCCTGGTGCACACTGACATCAGCAAGTTTGGCCTCGGTGCTGTGCTCAGCCAGGTCGACTCGGGGCACCAAGAGCACTCCGTTTTGTACCTGAGCCGGAAGCTTCTGCAGAGGGAAGTGGCCTATTACACCATCAAGAAGGAGTGCCTGGCAATGGTCTGGGCCCTGCAACAGTTGCAACCCTACCCGTATGGTCGCACCTTCAATGTGGTGACCAACCACAATCCTCTGCGCTGGCTACAAGTCATGTGTGGAACCAACGGAAGGTTGCTACGCTGGAGCCTTGCCCTCCAACAGTAAGACTTTACTGTGAAACACAAAAAGGGCAGCGAGCATGACATTGCAGATGGGTTGTCCCGCTGGGGCGAACATGCAGAGGTGCGCATGTAGGAGTACCGAGAGGTACTGCCTCCGTAGCACAGTCCAAAAGGGGGAGGTGTCAGGAAATAGGAAGAATTTCTTATTACTTCAATTACACATACAGAGCTCTCAGCTGCAGTTTCCTCTGCCTGCATGTGCCTGTGTGCAAGTTCACCTTTCCCCCTCCCTCCCCCTGCTATATAGCTGTAATGTGAGACCAGCGTGCCAGCAACCTTCACTGAGCAGTTTATGACTTTAAGCTGGGAAAGGCAGCCATAGTACCATGTGCTCTTTTGTTCCTGTAGAAACTTAATAGTAAGGTATAACTCGAACCCAATTAGTGACAGAGATATGAAAGTTATATATTTGGTATGTGCGACAATAGGGTTACACGCCGGTGCATTTTCTGAGTGCAGTGCCTTGCAGGGATCGAGAGACGGATTGCAGTTTAAGCGGGTCATATATCTACCTCATGTTTACACTTATAGGAACCCCCATGACGTGGGGAGCATCATGATGATTGTGTCATCTTTCTACGAGGTTCATATGCCAAAATATGAGAGATGATGGTTTTTCATATCTTCAAGAAAGAGGAGTGCATTCCATAGCTCTGCCCACCCCATGAGGTCATCCAGGGGGAGAGACCCTTAGTTTTGGGCAAAGGTATAAAACGCAGAGGCCCAGACAAAGGGGGGTCTTTTGCCAGGGGATTCAACTACGACAGGCTGTGCAATCTGACCTAAAGATAAGTGGGGAAGGTCCCCTCCCTGCCACCGCATGGCGTACTATTGAATGATATGAACGAACTGTGGTTTTTACAGCTTTAATCCCTTTATGTTTGTAATCATCTGTATACACATAATCATTCCATTTTATAATATCTTTTTATCCTTTTGTAAACACTGCCTATCTTTTGGAGTAAAATATATAAAATTACTAGCTTTGTTCCTCCTTGCTCTATAATGTACTGTCACGTTCTCTGAAGTGAATTATGCTACTAATTTGGGTTGGCTCTGGACCCGTTATTAATTAAGGAATCGGAGCTGGTGGCAGCTGATTTGTCCTGTGCCTTTGGGAGACCTGGGAGCGACAGATGGCGTTGATAATTATTGTTCCCGCCTGTGTGGGAGTAGCTATATTGCCCTGCAGCGTGCCCATAAGCCAGTACAAAGTAAGGCAGCCTTTTTGGCGACTAGTTATCCTAGGAGCAGTACCCTGTCTGACCTGAGGGTAAGGGGGGAACCAGAGAGCTGCAAGTTCCAAACCGGAACTGGGAGGTGGGATGTAGATAAATTCCCTTCAGAAAAGAACTGGGCAACCAAACAACCCCAGTTCATGACATACAGTACGTATCACATAAATTTGCACTATAATTTGCACCACTTTCTGTCATAAATTATAGTACATCTATCAGAACATGTGTGACTTTGTTCTTTTCCTTTCACAAAGCAAAAACACATAATAAATGTTGTACAAGGCATTCTAATTAAAGCTGACTATAATTTTTTTATGTTTATAAATGCAGACATAGACAATGTATAGTTTAAATCTGAGGAGAGAATAAGGCAGGGGTTAAAACACAATATTGAACTATGTAACACATGTCAGGCTGTGTGCTGTTGTTTACTTACACTGAAGGTTTTATCACTAGGACATTATCATTGCTATGACTAGCTGGTGGACAGCACTCACTCCACCTCCCTACTGTGATTAGTAGCTCCCTGTCTATCCACAAATACAAGGAGAGCCTGTTGTGGGCGGGGTTAGCTTTCTCAGCTCTGCTGCATCCTACATCTAAAAGCTCTGATTTTGTCAGAACCGCTGCACCCAGTAACCCAGCTGATGCATTGTTGGAATCAGGGTCTCTTTGCCTACATCATGCTGCTCTCAGATGAGGTAGCACAAACCTGTTAGCACATTCCCTTTAATTGCCTGTCATTAACTACACCAAGCAATTAAACAATTACATTCTCAACAGTCAGACAATGTAGCATCTTGATGGAAATGATGGGATTTTCTGACTGGGCATGAGTGCCCCCTAGTGACGCAAACAACCCCAAGTACCATGTACAAATTTGCTCTTTTCCTTCTGTTAATTCCCTGTCAGCACACTAAGGGTTACCTAGTATTTCCCTCAGTTCTTCTCATGTATAGCTTGAGTTTGCACAATGGGGTACATTATAAGACCAGGCCGGAGTCAATTAAACAGGAAGTCTGTGAGGAGCGTGCAGGGAAGAAGCATGTAAAGTAGATAGAGGGGTAGCTGTCTGCTCTGAACAAGGAGCCATTCAGTGCCCTCTCCGTCCTACTGAGGAGTTCTGCAAATGTTTGCTCTGGGCTACTTCACCCATCCTTTGTGTGCATGATCTTGCTTCATCACCGTGAAAAATACAAGTAAATTCTCATTCGTGGAGGTCTAGAGACCAGTTCTGCTACGTTTATAATTTATTCTAATGATGTGCACTGCTAGATAATGAAATATGAATTTATATAAATCTGAATACACAGGGACCTCACTTAATTTCAGTACAATAACAGTCTTTTAGTCAGCTAAGCTAAAGGTAGGTTTTGTAAAGTATTTTAGGAGCACAGGAAGGGGCTGTGGGAATTAGGACCTGGTACCTGAAGCCTTGACTTGATGTTAGGAAGGGATGAAGGGAGGGTTCTTTCTCCCACCAGCCAATTGCCCACTTTTCCCACCTAGCAGCCTATTGAATATTCTTGGATTCTCCTCCCCCCTCTAACCGTACCCCATCTCAGTGTGTCAGTGGTCTTCATCCCATATCTTCCAGTATTTGGGGTCTGGCAACACAGGGCTAGCTGGAGCTCTAGCCTTGCTAGAAGGATTTTTTGAAAGGCCCGTGTGGCTTTCCCCTCCCCTCCCTGCAGGTCCTCTGGCAACCTGAAGCTAGCACCATGGCCAGTGTATGGGGAAGCCTGCAGCTCTCTGTGATTGTTCATCTCGTCTGCCTTTCCTTGGCACAGTTTGTAAGTCTATTTTACATCTTGTGGATCATTTTTGGGAATGATAATGACATTTCGAGGCTGCATTGGTGTGTTGTCCTTGGATGTGTAGCTTGAATCTTGTGTAGGAGTTGGTTTTGTTCTTAGAAATGACCTTATAGTTTTACCTCTTACTATTTTCATACTTCTGATGGCAGAAGAGAGATCAAATCTGTAAATATACTTCAAGGATGTCTGAGAGAATGGAGGCCCATGGTGGCCATAAGGTGATACTAGTCAATATTTGACGCTTAAGGGGTTCATTGTGAGCCCATGTAAGAAGTTTTATGGCTGTTTTTTATTATCAGAGTATAGTTGTGTCAGTTTTTACCATCAGTTGGGTCAGACTTTCACCAGTTTTTCTTAAATGAAAAAAAAAAACTGTTGAAGGTTACTCAAGCCTCTCCTATGAAACAGTCGTGAAAAAGGACAGTACATGGAAGGCATCTGAGTGCTGTCCGATTTTTCACGGACCCACGGACTGATCAATCTGATCAATATTGGACATGTGTCCAAGATATCTCGCTGACCACTTGTTCCACAACAATACGTGAACATGGGAACTACACCATAGACTATAATAGGTTCATTTTCTATGGGGAAAAAACTACAGATAGAACCTGTACACAAAAAAGTGATGTCTGAATGAGGCCTTAGTCTCATGGCTCAGACACATACATGTATTTGTTTTATGTCATTTGTTACCTAACTACTTAGTTGTTATGTTATACTCCCATATACCTGTACTCTTACACATCGTGGCACACTGGGCCTGTAAAGGAACATCTCTCTAGCCTTAAAGTAGCAACTTTCAATCTTACTAGCCTTTCCATTTAAAATAAGAACATTGTATATATATATATATATATATATATATATATATATATATATATATATATATATATATAATAATAATAATCTTTATTTTTATATAGCGCTAACATATTCCGCAGCGCTTTACAGACATTATCATCACTGTCCCCAAATGGGGCTCACAATCTAGATTCACTATCAGTATGTCTTTGGAACGTGGGAGGAAACTGGAGTGCCTGGAGGAAACCCACGCAAACACGGGGAGAACATACAAACTCTTTGCAGATGTTGTCCTTGGTGGGAATTGAGCCCAGGACTATATATATGCTATATACATATAATGATAATTAGTATTCTTTCAAATTGTTAAAAATGTGCTCGGTAATTTTACAGTATCTATATGTATTTCTAGTTGGGAGATTTGTTTGACAATCTAAAAGACCACCAATACAGCCCTCCATAGAGATTGCACCCAGCTTTGCCAGAGTGAAAAGCAACCTTTTCATATGTCTACCAGGGCATCATTGAATAATTAAGAAAACGCGCTGTTCAGGGACCTGGAAAAGTTGGGTGACAATGCATGTGGGTGCTGTAATTGCTGCCATTTTCACCGTCACCCAACTCTGCCTGCCACAGATGTAACCTAGATACACGTGAAGGCAATTTTAATTACTAGGGAACAATATGTAAAATATACAGATTTGACATAGATCCTTATATATAAAAAGTTAGCAGTGCCGGTGTGTAGCTTCTAGTAAGGGACCCTTATGCTGATGGAGACTTGGAGACAGAGAGGGAGTGGGCTGGATATGTGAAGGTGATTGTAGGTCAGGAGGCAGGAGGAATGCAGAATCCTGAGACATTTGGCATTCATATGTGAGAACAAAGTTTGCCATTCAGGAGTCAGGAGTCTGATCCTGTTCCCCACACAGTCACAGAGCCCCTGAACACAAACAAATGAAAGGACAGAGCCACTGCTGCTTGCCGACATGAATGCTTAGCTAGTCTTTCTTACAGTATCCTGCAGGGAAGGCTGCACATTCTGGGGATTGAGCTTTAGTTTTTAGCCTGTTTAGATGTATGCCAGAAATAAATGAACAGTCGACGGTTTCAGAGAACAAATTAGGCCTGTATCTCATATTAATCATCCACATTGATATTGCTGCAAATTGTGATCATTTTTATTAACCATGGAACTCTTGACAGTAAATTATACACTATGCCACAGGTATGTGCAGCATAGGTATGTACAATACACAATGCCCTGGGTATGTATTGTATAGGTATTGCCTTATGTATCTATTGGGTATACTTATATACAATGCCCTGGGTATGTATTGTATAGGTATTGCCTTATGTATCTATTGGGTATACTTATATACAATGCCATGGGTATGTATTGTATGGGTTATACCTTATATATCCATTACATATACTTATATACAATGTCCTGGGTATGTATAGTATAGGTTATGCCTTATGTATATATTGCATATACTTATACACAATGCCCTGGGTATGTATTGTATAGGTATTGCCTTATGTATCTATTGTGTATACTTATACACAATGCCCTGGGTATGTATTGTATAGGTTATGCCTTATATATATATTGCATATACTTATACACAATGCACCGGGTATGTATTGTATAGGTATTACCTTATGTATCTATTGTGTATACTTATATACAATGCCCTGGGTATGTATTGTATAGGTTATGCCTTATATATCCATTACATATACTTATACACAATGCCCTGGGTATGTATAGTATAGGTATTGCCTTATGTATATATTGCATATACTTATACACAATGCATCGGGTATGTATTGTATAGGTATTGCCTTATGTATCTATTGTGTATACTTATATACAATGCCCTGGATATGTATTGTATAGGTTATGCCTTATATATCCATTACATATACTTATATACAATGCCCTGGGTATGTATAGTATAGGTATTGCCTTATGTATATATTGCATATACTTATACATAATGCACTGGGTATGTATTGTATAGGTTATGCCTTATATATCCATTACATATACTTATATACAATGCCCTGGGTATGTATTGTGTAGGTTATGCCTTATGTATCTATTACATGTACTTATACACAATGCCCTGGGTATGTATTGTGTAGGTATTGCCTTATGTATATATTGCATATACTTATACATAATGCACTGGGTATGTGTAGTATAGGTTATGTCTTATGTATATATTACATGTGCTTATACACAATGCCCTGGATATGTATTGTATTAGTTATGCCTTATGTATCTATTACATATACTTATACACTATGCCCTGTGTATGTAGTGTATATTCCTATACACAATGCCTTGCATATGGACTGTTTAGGTATGTACACTATGTATGTACTGCTACTCAATGATCTGGGTATATATCGTATAGGTAATGCTGTAAGTATCTATTGTATATATTTATACAAAATGCCCTGGGTATGTAGTGTATATACTTATACACAATGCCCTGCGTATGGACTGTTTAGATATATGCACTATGTATGTGCTGTCACCCAATGCCTTGGGTATGTACTGTATAGGTAATGCCCTATGTATCTATTGCATATACTTATACACAATGCTCTAGGTATTTACTGTATATATCCCGTAGAATGTAAGTCCGCAAGGACAGGGTCCTCTCCCCTCTGTACCTGTCTGTCATCGTAAATTTGTTTACTGTAAACGATATCTATAACCCTGTATGTAACCCCTTTCTCATGTACAGCACCATGGAATGTATGGTGCTATATAAATAAATAATAATAATAATAGTATACAAAATAGAGGACAGCTCACCTGTCCTGGAATAAGAACAATCAGAAGCATGGAACCTCAACACTGCCCATCTTTGGATATTCACATTAGTCACAATCGGTCCAACTTACCGCTTGAACTAAGGGCTAAAATCCAACATTGATTAACATCTGGTTGAAACACTAATGCACCGAATTTTGGACAATGCATTTCAAATGTGCCAAACGTTCTTAGAGCTTGCTCACATGAGCGTATACATCGGATGAGTACTATCCAATTTTTTATCGGCTTTATCGGTATTCAATTAGGCAATGCTGATGATCGATGTTTGTAGGTGGAAAAAAATCGCAGCATGTTGCAATTTCACTTTGATATCAGATGTCACTCACCCATTAAAATTTTTGGGTGCGTGGAAAACATTGGACTGCACTTGGATGTCATCTGATTTCCGTCGGCTCACACAATGGAAAGGATGGAGAAATTTTGTTTCCCATCTTCTCCTCTCTGATTCTCTCATCTGGGAGAATTGGATCACCCTATACTGACACTGATTAATCTCTGATCAGAGTTTGATCAGAGTGTCAGCTTCATAATTGTCCCTATTCTCTTGGATGAGAGAATCTACGTCTGTCTGGTCGTAGCCTTAATCTAGGATTGTCTCTTATCATCCACCAATGTGCTTTATAATAGGTATTCATACCTGACAGACAACCGCAGTAGGAGCAGCCATTTTGTATATGGCTCATTACCCCATATTCACACTGCAGTACCATAAGTATTCACAAAAGACAGCATAGCACAGTAGTAGCAACTATATTATATGACATTTATATATTAGAGAAAAAGACAGTGATATAGAATGGATTAAGCACACTGAATAATAATTAATATCATTTATTAGATTAATACAAATAATTCACGTAACACAAAAAAACATAAAAAAATAAAGCTAAATACAAAACCCTCAAAAAATACCTTAATAAGTGTTGGGGTCAAAAATAGCCCCCATCTCACCATATAAGTTGGCAAAGCATAGAGAATACAGCATGTAAAGTGCAAAAAGGATCTTTTCAATGCATGAAAGTTCGAAACAGTAAATGAACCACATAAAGTATCCAAATAAAGAATACAATAGAGGAATAAATATGTAAAAAATCATAAATATTACCAAAATTATTACTTCATAAAAAAATAAGAAGGAATACTAAAGGAGAATAAGGGTGTATGAGGCAATCCCATGAGTTTTGTCACAATGGTGACTTCCTCGGGGTGGTCCTCTGTTTTTCTCATGTTTGTTAACCCTACCCTTCATGTACGGCCTCTCTCCTTCCTACCATGTACTCTTTGGTGGGCACAGACCTCTGCAGAGATTGTAGTCATTTGGGGGTCACCACATTTTTTTTACATTGTTCTGTATAGTATTATATCAATATGAAGAATTATCTACACATTTATGTTGGTAGAAATGTCACCATAACGGGGATGGCATTGGGATAGATTGCTCTGCGGAGCTCACCTAGGTCATTATTCTGAAGGATAAAGCTTAAAAGTCTCTAAACTCATGAGTATGAATATGTTTTAGATTTTATGAATATTCCGTTTTACACATATATTGCATCTGTAATCCACTGCAGTAAAATAACTAATGAAATGATGCACACATATACTTTTATCTAACCTCTGATTTCTTTCTCCTACAGACTGGTCCTCCAGGTCCACCAGGGCCTCCTGGTCCTCCTGGCCTCCCAGGTATCCCGGGATCTGATGGCATAGATGTGAGTATACAAACCTGGAACAAAGAGCCACTGTGTGTACCAGTCAGAATCTGAACACTTCCTAAACACTACCACTAGATGGCGAGGGTAGCGTTATCCTTCCTAGTATGGCTGCAGAATTCTGCTCGATTTAGTGAATGTAAAAATCTACCAACATGGTAGTAGTGATTACGGCTTTCTTTTACATTATTTTAATGAAAACATCTTTACAAAATCTTTAGGCTTCGATTTTTTTTTAATGTCTGTATTACTACTATGGGTATTATCTTAAATATGCAAGGGTTAAAGTAATAGCAAGGGTGTTATGCCCTCTACTTGTATTTTTCTGTTTCAACTTCCAGGACATTTGCTTAAACAGTGGGTAAAGAAGATCCTTGGTCCAAACCTTTGGCGTCTTGCCACTGATGTTTAGAAATGTGCTTATTTTTGTCACTTTTTTGGGTGTAGGCCATTAGTTGTACTGACCTGGCAACTGGGCTATCCAGATAGATCACAGACATCATGGTGATTTGCAAAGCGCAGGAAACATGTCAGCACGTTCTGACATACAGAAATAGCGGTATGGCTGTATAAGAGCTTGCGCTCTTTTAAAATGATAACTTTACTGTAGAGATCCAATGAGCCAGTCATCATGGGAAAGCTAGCAAAAAAAAAAATGCAAATCAGGCTGGAAGTGCACTGGGGGCGTGTCAGTGCACTTTGACAGCTTCTTTCAAGTGTTTTAACATCCCCTCCCCCTTGCACTTCCTTCTTGATTTGCATATGGATTATATGCCACATTTCTATGGAAAAATGGACCTTTAAAAAAAAGTTATTGTTTTTATTGGGTTACATGCACTACTTTCACATTTTAAGCCATTAAAAATAAAAAAAACGGGTCTTCATTAATTTTTAGAGTTCCAGATTCCAAGTATTTTTAGGCCTCCTTTTACCTTTTAGGGGTTAGGGCAACCCAGCATGTAAGCTGAGCAGAAGACAATCTGGCACCGATTTTTCCTTGATTCCTTGGCAAGATCCAGTTACTTGCACATTTCTCACAGATTTTGATGTGGCCAAGGGTAAAATCCACAATAAAAATCTCAGGAACAAATCGACATGTTCTGTATTGAAAATCCACTCCACAGGAGAGTTTCCAATAATGTGTGGATATTTTTAACAGCATAAGGATGAGATCTGCTAACATCTCATCTAACTTGCTGCTACAGTCATACCATGCAGATTTTACACCCAGAAAATCCTGATAATGTGCAGCGTACCTCTCCTGTGTAAAGGTACCTGTAGCATCTCATCGGTAGTACCTTTTCTTCTCCTATCTCAGTACTGTTACAATCTGCCTTCACTGAGTACAGATTTTACCCATGAATTCAGAATTTTGTGAATAAATGATCAGTCCAGGTGAAAAAAGAAGCAGATTTCTCTGATGAGATATAATAAAAAAAAAATTCTTATTATCAAGTGTACTATTGATTTACAAGATAAAAATGAAAATGACAATTACACTTTAAGGTATTAGAAGGTGAAGACCAATATCATGCGTCCAAAATACAGTAACGCTTACTATTAGTGCTGTTTAATATTACTTTATAAAGCTGCTTGAGGTTCTTAAATGTTGGCTGAATCATTTTATAATCTATGACCATCTGTGGTGTCATTTAAAGGGGTTTTCTGCATTTAAAAAAGTGGACCCCAAATGGTTCTTGTGATGTGAAATTACTATATTAAAGGGAACCTGTCACCCCCCAGGGCGATTTTAAGTAAAAGAGCCACCTTCAGCAGCACTAAGGCTGCATTCTGTGAAGGTGGCTCTTATGTTTCTTATCCCTAGGAACACTGAAAGAATCACTTTTATAAATTTCCCGCCATACCGCTATTGAGTCCCGGAGGTATGTTTTCTCCCCCGGTGTCACCCGCCTCAGAGCCATCAATCATCTCCCTCTTGCGTCTGTGCGCCGCCTCCTGTGTTCCTGTTACGTGCCTGGCGCCTGTGCTCTGCAATCAGTTCTCGGGCATGCGCCGTGCGTGCTGCCCGGGAACTAACATCAGGTGATGTAACGATACCGCGCCTGCGTGTAACGGAGGCCCCAGATCCCGCCCTCCGGTTTGTTATGATGTATTCATGCTGCGGGGCTGGGAATCTGGCGCCTGCGCAGTGGAGTGGGTTACCGTACAGACGCAAGAGGGAGATGATTGATGGCTCTGAGGCAGGTGACACCGGGGGAGAAGACATATCTCCGGGACACAATAGCAGTATGGCGGGAAATTTACAAAAGTGATTCTTTCAGCGTTCCTAGGGATAAGAAACATAACAGCCACCTTTACAGAATGCAGCCTTAGTGCTGCTGAAGGTGGCTCTTTTACTTAAAAACGCCCTGGGGGGTGACAGGTTCCCTTTAAATAGTAATCGTCTGCCCCCGCTCCAGCAGTAATTCTCCACAGTTGTAACAGTGGGATCACGTCTACATTGGCCAAGCTGGTGAGCTCAATGATTGGCTGCAGCAGTGATGTGAACTGTTGACGTGACGTCACCTCTGCATAGAGGTGGACACAGAAGAAGTACAAGGGCGGTATATGGGTCCAGTCCTTTATGGGTCTGTGACAGGTCTGCTAACTGCTTTAGAGGTCAAAGTAGGCCCCCTACCTATTGGGCCCCTGTGCGGTTATGCCTGTCCCCACCGCAGCAGCCGTAATACAGATAGGAATTGTGTTTCGAGAACCTTTAAATCCTAAAAGTTGAAATTCACTTTAGGGTTATGCACATTTGGTACTATTGTCTACCCCAAACGACAGCATTGTATAGCACTGCCTATCAGGAATACACTGGAGATTCTGCGCACAGCACATTCAGGTAGACAAACAAACCAGCTATCAAAAAATGGTGCAAAAAGCAGTATATGAAAGTTACGATAAAAAGTACTAATGATGAGTATCAGAAAATGTTTACAAAAGAGTAACAGCGCACATAAAAGAAGCATATAAGACAGTGTACCGGCCATAAAACACCTGATTAAATTGAAAAAAAAAAAACTATAAAGAAATGTGCGTAGCCAAGATGAAAACACAAAAAGAAAAAAAGCAGCAGCACCAGAAAGAATGTGAGGGCAAAGTCTCCCTGGCAAAAAACTGCTTCTTGTCAAGATAAAAGTATAAATATAAGTTTATTGTAACAATATTTCCAAAGACAAATGTTATAAATAGGAGAAACACTAGAGGGCACATGTCCAGCAGGAGGAGTACATGGGTAAAGATGACTCTGATCTTGGATTCTGTTTGTTATTTTATTATTTTTATTACTACAAGTGCTTCTCACAAAGTTGGAATATCAACAAAAAGTTAATTTATTTCAGTTCTTCCATACAAAAAGTGAAACTCCTGTATTACATTGAGTCATTACAAACAGAGTGATCTATTTCAAGTGTTTATTTCTGTTAATGTTGATGATTATGGCTTACAGCCAATGAAAGCCCACAAGTCATTATCTTAGTAAATTAGAATACTTTATAACAACAGCTTGAAAAATGATTTTAAAATCCAAAATGTTGGCCTACTGAAGTGTATGTTCAGTAAATGCACTCAATACGTGGTCGGGGCTCCTTTTGCATCAAATACTGCATCAATGCGGCGTGGCATGGAGGCGATCAGCCATTGGCACTGCTGAGGTGTTATGGAAGCCCAGGTTGCTTTGATAGCAGCCTTCAGCCCATCTACATTGTTGGGTCTGGTGTCTCTCATTCTCCTCTTGACAATACCCCATAGATTCTCTATGGGGTTAAGGTCAGGCGAGTTTGCTGGCCAATCAAGCACGGTGATACTGTTGTTTGTAAACCAGATATTGGTACTTTTGGCAGAGTGGACAGGTGCCAAGTCCTGCTGGAGAATGAAATTTCTATCTACAAAAAGCTTGTTGGCGGACGGAAGCATGAAGTGCTCTAAAATTCCCTGGTAGACGGCTGCACTGACTTTGGTATGGATAAAACACAGTGGATCTACACCAGCAGATGACATGGCTCCCAAAACCATCACTGATTGTGGAAACTTCACACTAGACCTCAAGCAGCTTGGTTTGTGGCCTCTCCACTCTCCCTCCAGACTCCAGGACCTTGATTTCCAAATGAAATGCAAAATTTACTTTAATTGGAAAACACCTTGGACCACTGAGCAACAGTTCAGTTCTTTTTCTCCTTGGCCCAAGTAAGACGTGTCTATTGGTCATGAGTGGCTTGACACAAGGAATGCGACACTTGTAGCCCATGTCCTGGATACGTCTGTGTGTGGTGGCTCTTGAAGCAATGACCCCAGCAGCAGTCCACTCCTTGTGAATCTCCCACAAATTTTTGAATGGCCTTTTCTTAAAAGTCCTTTCAAGGCTGCGGTTATCCCGGTTGCTTGGCACCTTTTTCTACCGCACTTTTTCCTTCCACTCAATTTTCCATTAATATGCTTGGATACAGCACTTTGTGAACAGCCAGATTCTTTAGCAATGACCTTTTGTGGCTTACCCTCCTTGTGAAGTGTATCAATGACTGCCTTCTGGACATCTTGTCAAGTCAGCAGTCTTCCCCATGATTGTGGAGCCTACTGAAACAGACTAAGGGAGCTTTTTAAACACTTAGGGAGCCTTTGTAGGTGTTTTTGCTAATTATTCTAATTTACTGAGATAATGACTTTTGGGTTTTCATTGGCTGTAAGCCATAATCATCAACATTAACAGAAATAAACACTTGAAATAGATCACTCTGTAATGACTCTATACAATATAGGAGTTTCACTTTTTGTATTGAACAACAGAAATAAATTAACTCTTTGATTATATTCTAACTTTGTGAGAAGCACCTGTATATATGCAGATTAATATGTTTATACACATTATTTAACACTTGCTGTGCATATCCATATTTGCACACCCACCACACTATCCCCATTTACATACCTTACCTTCTGTCATCTTCCCATACTTTGTTCACTTGTTTTGCATCATCCGTCCATATTTACACATTATATTTTTAATCTCCTCCTGCTAGGTCTGTCGCCCTCTAGTGTACAGCATTTGTGTTTTGAAATATTGGTACAAGAAACTTATATTTCTACTTTTATCTTGGCTACACAGATTTCTTTATAGGTTTTTATGCAGCACATACAGGTAATAAAGGCAGACAGTATGAGTTGAGGAGGTTGTAGCTCTGCAGATAAACTATAAAGACCCCAATTATATAACTGCTCAACAGCAGTACTCTTTGCATAGAGGGACATAAAGAAGAACAGGAAGGATGTAGCTGGATGGGCAGAGAGGTGTCTAAGGGCTGCCATGAATTTGACGGGTGAGAATATTACCCTGTAGTAGGTGACTTACACAAGAGAGACAGTAGAGTTTGCTCTATGCTAGTTGTTTGAGTGGCAATCACGTGACAGATCCACCCATGATTATTTATTTATTGATGTATGTATGCAACTCAGGAGATAAGGATTGACGATAGTGATGAGCGAACGTGCTCGAATAAAGAGTTATCTGAGCATGCTTGGGTCTAACCGAGTGTCTTCGGCATGCTCGAAAAATATGTTCGAGTCCTCTCTGCTGCATGTTTTATGGCTGTTCAACAGCCACAATACTTGCAAGGATAGCCTAACAAACAGACAATCCCTTCATGTGTTGCGGCTGTCTAACAGCTGTGAGGCATGCAGCAGCGAGGACTTTAACATATTTTTTGAGCATGCCAAAGATACTCAGAACGTGAGCATGCTCGGATTACACCTTTTTCGTGCATGCTCGCTCATCACTAATTGACGATATGAGAATATTACTAGTGAATTAGCTATCAATAATTTTGGAAAGGAGGGAAAGTGACTGCAGTATCCATCTCAACCACTAGATGTTGATATAACCATGCACATTATTCATATATTTTTACTTATATTGATGTTAGTGTTATTTTTAAAAATAATAATTAAAGGAAACATGTCACCTTGAAAAATGCTATTTAGCTTCAGATATAGGGTTAATCTGCAGGTAAATGTCGCTACTAGGGTTGAGCGAAACAGATCGGCCAATTTCAAAAGTCGCCGACTTTTGGGAAAGTCGGGTTTCGTGAAACCCGACCCGATCTCACTGTGGGATCGGGTCGGCCGTCGGCGATCTTCGCTCCAAAGTCAGGTTTCGTTTATATATATATATATATATATATATATATATATATATATATATATATATGTCATTGAGACACATATATATATATATATATATTTATATTTACTTCAGCGCGATATATGTGAAAAGCCGGTAATTCAATTGCCAGCTTTTCATTTCTCCTGCCTAAACCCGACATGATATGAGACATGGTTTACATACAGTAAACCATGTCATATCCCCCTTTTTTTTGCATATTCCACACTACTAATGTTAGTAGTGTGTATGTGCAAAATTTCGGCGCTGTAGCTGCTAAAATAAAGGGTTAATCGCGGAAAAAATTGGCGTTTTCTCCGCCAGAGTGGTAAAGCCAGTGACTGAGGACAGATATTAATAGCCAGGAGAGGGTCCATGGTTATTGGCCCCCCTTGGCTACAAACATCTGCCCCCAGCCACCCCAGAAAAGGCACATCTGGAAGATGCACCTATTCTGGCACTTGGCCACTCTCTTCCCACTCCCGTGTAGCTGTGGGATATGGGGTAATGAAGGGTTAATGCCACCTTGCTATTGTAAGGTGACATTAAGCCAGATTAATAATGGAGAGGCGTCAATTATGACACCTATCCATTATTAATCCAATTGTCTGAAAGGGTTAAAGAAACACACACACATTATTAAAAAGTATTTTAATGAAATAAACACACCAGTTGTTTTAATATTTTATTGCTCTCTCACTCCACCTGAAGACCCTCGCTTGGAAAAATAATAAAATAACAATATACATACCCTCTGATGAACTGTCACGTCCCACAATGTAAATCCATCTGAAGGGGTTAAAATAGTTTACAGGCAGGAGCTCTGCTATAATGCAGCTGTGCTCGTGCCTGTAAACCCCGGCGAATGAAGGAAATGTAGGTCAATGACCTATAGTTACCTTCAGTCGCGGTGATGCGCCCCCTGCTGGATCTCCTCATATGACCTCGAGCGTGGGAAAAAGTTCCCAGGCTGCAGTTCATGAGGACATCTGGGTACCGTCTCACAGTGGCACTTTTGTCGCTACGACGGTACGATCCGTGACGTTCCAGCGATATCCATACGATATCGCTGTGTCTGACACGCAGCAGCGATCAGGGACCCTGCTGAGAATCGTACGTCGTAGCAGATCGTTTGGAACTTTCTTTCGTCGCTGGATCTCCCGCTGTCATCGTTGGATCGGTGTGTGTGACACCGATCCAACGATGCGTTCGCTTGTAACCAGGGTAAACATCGGGTTACTAAGCGCAGGGCCGCGTAAAGTGACATCACCGCTGTGATCTGCTTTCACTTTACGGCCGGGAGTCAGTCAGTGCGGGAAGCAGACGGCAAGGGACCTGACGGACACCGGAATGTGAGTATGTACTGTTTTTTTTTTTTTACATTTACGACGGTAACCAGGGCAAACATCGGGTTACTAAGCGCGGCCCTGCGCTTACTAACCCGATGTTTACCCTGGTTACCCGGGGACCTCGGCATCGTTGGTCGCTGGAGAGCTGTCTGTGTGACAGCTCCCCAGCGATCACACAACGACTTACCAACGATCACGGCCAGGTCGTATCGCCGTGATCGTTGGTAAATCGTTTTTTGAGACGGTACCCTAACACTGCAGGATCTTAATGGAGGTCAGGTGGTAATACCAGGATAGCCTTGGCCTATGTAGTCTAGCAACAACTCAGTACAGTGATCAGCTGTGTTTGCTATGTTTGAAAAATCCCAACTCCTGATATTGGTTGCATAGTGAGCAAAACATGGGTCTTGTAATCCCTCTTCCAGTGATCAGTAAAGTTATCAGTGGTAGTGTCTTCAGTAATCAAACACTTATCAATTATGATGTAGTCATTTGTTGGATAACCTCTTTAATGCATTTTTTAGTCCATATAATTTGGAGTAACCCTGTGGATTACAATTCTAAAAGCCCCTTTAACTCAATTCTATCACAGGCTAGTGAGTCGCCCACCAGGGCAATGGAGATACTCGGTACCGGTCGCTCTTAAAGCAGGTGTCAAGGTCTTTAAAGGGAATTTGGTAATAAAGTCTATTCGTGACAACACCTGTGGTTCTCGGTCAGTGGGACCGACGCTGCTTAAAGGGGTCCTCTGGGGTGATGTTGTTGCAGCAAGATGGTGATGCTTCCCACAGGTGAAGTGGGGTCCCCAGGGCTCCCAAAGTATATGGCAAAGATGGTGTATGCCGGCAAATAAGTGGAGGACACAGAGTTGTTAAGTCTTTACCTGGTTTACTGGTAGGAGCAGTCCACATTCCAGGATGCCAGGCATGGGTGGTGATGTGGTCCGGCTGGCTTGGAGGCAAAGGTTATCCCTCTCCCAGGTGAGATCCGTAAGCCTTCCTACTGTGCTAATATGAGAGGTCCCTACTGCCTGTAGCTTGCTGGCAAGTCCTCTCACTCCCATCCTATAACAGGTACCCGTATGATGGGCAGCTTGAGCCGTTTTACAGGGTCTCTATCACGACCCAGGCTCTTCAGGTGCTGCTTCACCTCCAGGTGTGCTGTGGGCAAATCACATAAGGTTCTAAGCCCTCCGGTTCTGCTAAGTGTCCTAGAGTCCCACTAAAGCCTCGGGCTCCCGGTGCCCGGTCTCTGTGCCTCGGCTCTGAGGGTGCCCGGTCACAGTTCCCCTCTGAGCACTTTTCCACTCCTGTGCTTCTTCCCTCAATTGCTCCACTGCATACAACAACCCCTCGGGTTCTAGTCCTTTCCTGGAGCTGCAGCTCACTCCTGGCTGCACAACTCCGTAGTCTGCACTCTGCTCCAGACTTCCTTTCTCCTCAGTGTCTCTCTAGAAGTAATCTAACTCCTCCTCCAGACCAGAATACTTAAAGCTGAGGGAAGCTCCCCTGAATCCGGGTCCTGAGCTCCCTCTTCTGGCCTGGATTCAGAATGTGTTGTGTGTAGGTACTTACCTGGTAAAGAGAATCCTCCTTGCCTCCAAGCATGATATCGCCCTCCCCAAAAGAAAGGTAACATCACTGTAACACCCGGTTACCTGGGGTGTTACACTAGCATGATCACAACTTCATTTTTTGTATATGTAATCAGAAAAAAATAATGATGTTATCTATTGCAGGGTTGAAAACATCTTCTATACACAGAAAAGATTAAGAAGCACCTTTATTTAAGTGGGATACCAGTAATATGCAATAAAATATATATTCTTCATAAAAACAAGTCCTTAATAGAACAATTATACCAGGAGGGCATGGATAGAGGAAAGAAGCACTGAACTCAGTAACCGTAACAGTAATAATTCTAATGAACTGTTTCCTACTAGCTATAAAATGGGTATTCTCAAGTTATCTCTTGAGTGGTTCAGAACAATGTAATCTCCTTACTTTCTGGGTTCTAACATGGCAGGCTCTCCTCCTTGAGTGACAGCTCTGGTGAATAGTAGAACTGTAGTATTAGTAGAACTATAAAGCTCAGCACAAGTTCTGCTGTAACACATTCAGCTATCAGTGGTTTGTTCTGGAGTCTACATTGCTATCACTGCATTGACACAGAGATAACAGGGCATGTCAACAAGCACACAGCTCTGGACTGCGAGAGACCAGAGATGTGCTTAGCAGACCTACTCTGAAATCTGCTGGGCTGGTGATTTATAACTGCATCTATTTAGAAGATGAGAGGAAGATTAGGGAGGTGAGCTAACTGCTAAATAAAAATCAGTGAGCAGTAGATAGCTGACTTGGATGTTAAGAGTTAACTCCTCTCCTGGGATGTAACTACTGAGCCATTATCTGGAGGCCAAACTACATGGAAATCAGCTATACACTATAAAAATGGAATAGATAGAAAAAGCAAGTTAATTGCAAACTTTCTTATGTTCTTGCTGTTTAACTAATTAATGCAATTTAAGAACTTGAGAATATCCCTTTAATGAAGCTACAAAATTGTACATTAGTGGGCTTGTCATTATAATATATATGGTACCATATTCTTGTAGAAGCTTGGAACCCCCAAAATATGGATGTTTGTAATTACATAACAAAATACAGATAGACAAATTCCAAACATAAATATAATACAGATAATAATCTGTATTCCCTCATTTAGTTGATTCAGAATTTCAGCAAATATGCATATCTGACACTACTGAGGACCTGTCAGCTTGTAAGAAGGTTGAACATGATATACAAAAAAGTAAAAACTGGTCATCTTTACATGCTAAACTATTCAGCATAGCCCAGAACAGATATATCGCAATGTTTTTTGGGGGGTTACCATTGACCCTGTAGAGTTCGATATACCTAAGCCACATTAGGTTACATTATTTCATGGAGCATATTTCACTGTCTATATAAACTGTAATGCACAGACCGGATGTAGGTCTCCTGACGAAAATCAACTGATCCATAAGCATCTATGAGACTGGTGGACTTGTCTAAGAATGAAATGTCCCGAGGCTGGAGCTACACAGTGACTTTCAGCCAAAGATCTTGATATGCCACTGCTACATTGCAACATAATGTCAGAAGTGAATGCTGTTGTATTATGACCTGAAGTTGATGTGATGCACAAGTTACAGAAAATCGCTATGATTTCGATCTTTTGCAAACCTATTTAATTGTTAAATGTATTATTTCACCAAAATGAACATGACGTGCCCACATCTTAGTACAGTGTACACTTCCTTAGATAACAGCGTGTGTATGTCATGTACGCCATTATAATGACACTTGAACTTTGATCCTATGTAGATACTTACTGGCTGATGCTAGATCTCACATTTTGGGAGCAATGTGGGCTGACATATATTATATGTAACTATACCAAGCGGGGGGCAGGGAGCCAGGGTGCAGACAGTAGGGTGACATCACTTGCAAGGTGAAGACAAAAGCGGCAATGATCCAGCATCCTTATCCTGGTTCCTTCTCTTCCTTCTTCACCACTTTTTATAAGTAACTTTACAAGCAACTTTCATTTGTCAGCATGGCCACAGAAGACAGCAGTGAGCCACATATTAGGGCCCAGAAGCCATGGTTTGGAGACCCCTGGTGTTGAGACACATAGGAATGGTAACAGCCAGTTGTCAGTTAATTCATACTCCGCTATCCTATAGTCAGTACATTAAGTAGTGAGTGCCATGCAGGACCATCATTTCATTCAAGCAGGGCAACTCCAGAACAACCATCAATAACCACAGTGATAACGGCCAAGGTTTGTAAATGTGTCTACTTCTGCACATGGTGCTCAGACTTGATACCAAACAAATCTAGATGCTTTGAAAATGTTGATTCCATTTTTTCATCATTTACATATCATTAACATATCTATCAATTCTGTAATTTCCATAATTCCAAAACTTTTGTTCTTGGTGTTGCAATTTCCATATTGAGGAGTGTATATAAGCATACCTTACTAATTAATGGATTTTCACACTGATAATTATCATACTTTTTTGGCATCTGATAAGCTTTGATAACAATAAAGAAAAGTTAGGGATATTCCTAGATTGCACAGATGGCTTCTCTTCTTCTTCACTAATGAGATTTATATGTATGTAATTAAGTTATTTCCTTTCCTAGAGATGTTTTGGTTCATTGCTTACTTCACTGGACTTGTTTTCACATCCATCCATGCTAAATCATGGTGTGGGGGTGATTAACAAAATTCTACTGGTTTTCGAAAGAGGAACATAACAACATGACAAAAGCCATGGGGACACACAGGGACTCAAGTTCCTATTAAAAGTGGAATGTCATTTATCATAGATTGAGATTACATTATTACAACCTTAAAAGCTGACACCAGCCAAGTTGGGAAACTTATTAAAGCTAAGGTAAAAATGGAGCAGCTGCTATTTTCTAAAGAGCTCCTAGAAAATAAGTTCACCATGGATAATTAATCTACTAATACAAATATATCTATATTTTTACTATAATTATTATTACTATATATTGATTAGAGAGAGGGGGAGACATCAAGCGCAATAGGGTTTTATCCGGTGGAGAAATTGGTCTAGGGTAGAGGTATAGAAATTGCTCCCCTTTTGGGGTTGTTTAACCCACAACTGAGGAATCAAAGTATGTAGTTCTCTCTGGTCGGGAGATTCTGCATTGTGGAACAATTGGTAGGAGTATAGGAGTCGTAGTCTGCACTGCTGTGCAAGATTCAAGAAGTTCAGAGGATGTAGTAAGGGATTAGATCATGAGTTATTCTCAATGCATTTCAAAGTTGAGCCTACTTCTTCTTCAGGAGAACCTCAATATTAAACCTATATTGTAGTTCTCCTGGGGAAGAAGTTGGGTCTAATTTGAATACTCCTATCCTCCTACCAATTGCTATATACTGATGACATACATCCCTACAAAGATTAAAGTGAGCTTTCAGATTTTTCGCACCTACAGAGCACACTATACTATTCTCTTCCAAAAACCAAAGCTAAGCCCGCAGCATGCAAAGCGTATTAAAATGCTCAATAGTAAATGTAATGATATGACTGATGGTTAAAACGATCTAATAAAGTTAATTCCATTTTATGACAATCACTCCGATATTATGAAATGACCTGTTTCTAAGATGCAACCTTCCATCTTTACAGAATAGAAATTACATTTTGCCTTCACAAAAAGGCTTTTTCTTATACAGATTTATTGTAAATGTTTCTTAATCAACCAGCAATTTTTCTACAATATGTTTAATTTGTTCTCTGGTAAATTATGTATACTATTACCCTTGGAGAGTTCAGGATGAATTAAGAGATGGTTTGCTAATTGACGTCTGCTTCTCTACAGGGTGATAAAGGGCCTCCAGGAATCGGACCTGCGGTGAGTACCAATAAAACAACTGATTTAATCCTTCAGAACACAGAAAGTTTTACCTTAGCCTTAGACCTTTGTTTAAAAAGGTTCACTTTTGATATTTTATATTACTTAAATTGATGTTTTTTGGCCATTTTATGAGTGGAGTTAAGAATGAAACCTAAATTGAAGCATAATCAGAAAAGGATCACACCACATTGTTGTATGTATAATTTTAGTTCTAGACTATGGCTGACCATACATATTTGATACCTGTGAGCTGGACGTGACTGTGCAATTAGCCAAACATGCATGCATATTGTCCGGCTTAGTAGCCGTATACTGCTGGTGGTGGCTTATCCCTAAGACTACGTGTCTATGATCCGGAATAACAGGGTTATTGACATAGCTCCCCTGTGCTGCATCCAAAACACTGCCTTCTACATTAGAAGCACAGTGAATGGGACATATAGAAATCCCACGCCCACTGTGCTTCTATGTACCGCTGCATAAACTCACCCGCGGCACTGCTTTACGAGCCACAGTGTGTCAGAAACCTCCACAATAGAATGTATTTGGATGCGGTTAATCCACATTGTTCATTGAACACATGCGGACTTACCTGTGTGATTGGGAACAAGACAAGAAAGGAAAGAAGTGTGTGTCGATTGGTCAAGATCACCCACAATAAATGAATAACCTTTATTATGCAACACAATTTGAGCAACATGCAAGATAAAAACATTTAAAAAAGCCAAAAAATGGCTGAACAATAACCACTAGACAGTCCGTGTAAGGACCAGTCAGTGACCTCCTCTCAATCTGAATTAATTGTGCCAAAATAAATTGTTTTCTGGCATAATGATACCCAAAATAACCTGGAACCTAAAGATATTCTTGTAAACAAATGATTTTGTATAAAAATAAATAAAATATAAACTCCACATGCAGATTGAACATGAAATAAAGGCAAAAATGGAAGCAAAAAAGGTTTTAGGTAATTGCAATAAAGGGTTAAGGCATATAAAATACAATGGTTTCAAAGGAATATGCCCAAAGCAGTTAGAGGCACAAAACCTCCATTATAATGGTAGGGAGGAGGACCCCACGCGTATCGCCACCTGAAAGCGTGGCTTCCCCAGAGGACTTTGAATATTTTCAAAGAAAGAACTATATTACATATTTTTTGTTGGCTAGTAACAACCTCTAATAACTGTCACACTTTATTGATTCAGGGTGCAAAAGGAGAACCAGGTCTTCCTGGGCCAGATGGACTCTCTGGTGAATCTGGAATTGATGTAAGTAAAATGTGGATTTTGGACTAATGTTTGTTGCACGGATATATCAGTTACAGTGATTAGTAGCTATTGCCATGGACTGCAGATAAGCTTTTAATATTTGACTAGGAGATTTAATGCCTCACCCATGAGTGGCCACTAGTCATTGTAATGGAGCTGTATTGTTCTATTCCGTACACTATTCACATCCGGCCACTGCCGCAGCTGGTAACAGCGGTTCAGTGGATGTGTCAGGTCTCGGCTCTCATTGATTGATGTTGGATAGATAATCAATATTATAGAAAAAAAAACCTCTTGAATGTTTAAACAGTCGCATGGGTCTATTGAACCCCAAGGGAATTTGTTTTCATCATTTTTCCACAAGTATGGAAGGTATGCAACCATCCATTTCAGTAGCTTCCTAGCTCCGGGGCACTTCGTCTTTAATATATGTTGCTTATTTTTCCATATGAACACTGGGGTACTATGGACCCCAAGCAGCTAATAGTATAAGTGTTTTGTCACAACTGTCTGAAGGTTAAGATTTGCAAAGCTTCTTTGTTTTTTATTTGAATGCACTGGGGGAATAAGACTCTGATTTCTAATGTTACAGACCTTTAATGCATTGCGAGATGTATTTAGCGAGACTACATGGATAATTAAGCACGAGGTTTATGAAGTGCAGTTTTTATACACATTGTTCTAATCAAACTCAGACTCAGGAAGAAAAAGGAAATAAAAGCTGTTTCATTTATTTTGGATAATTCCTTTGTTTGGCTGAATAAACAAAATACATGCACCAAATTTGTAATGTATAAGTGACAGTGCCAGGCAGCAGCTGCCAAGGCAAACAGGATCATGGGGTGCATTAAAAGAGGTCTGGATACACATGATGAGAGCATTATACTGCCTCTGTACAAATCCCTACTTAGACCGCACATGGAGTACTGTGTCCAGTTTTGGGCACCGGTGCTCAGGAAGGATATAATGGAACTAGAGAGAGTACAAAGGAGGGCAACAAAATTAATAAAGGGGATGGGAGAACTACAATACCCAGATAGATTAGCGAAATTAGGATTATTTAGTCTAGAAAAAAGACGACTGAGGGGCGATCTAATAACCATGTATAAGTATATAAGGGGACAATACAAATATCTCGCTGAGGATCTGTTTATACCAAGGAAGGTGACGGGCACAAGGGGGCATTCTTTGCGTCTGGAGGAGAGAAGGTTTTTCCACCAACATAGAAGAGGATTCTATACTGTTAGGGCAGTGAGAATCTGGAATTCCTTGCCTGAGGAGGTGGTGATGGCGAACTCAGTCGAGGGGTTCAAGAGAGGCCTGGATGTCTTCCTGGAGCAGAACAATATTGTATCATACAATTATTAGGTTCTGTAGAAGGACGTAGATCTGGGGATTTATTATGATGGAATATAGGCTGAACTGGATGGACAAATGTCTTTTTTCGGCTTTACTAACTATGTTACTATGTTACTATGACACATGTGCTATGTTTGTAAATCTTTGTGAACAATGCACATAAAAGTAAAACGGTTTCCAGGATTTTTGACATTGTAACCAAAAGAAAGACATGGGTTAACAAAATGTAGTCTTCACCGGTCCAGTTGTCTCTAACTGTCTTTTTATACTTCCTGCAGTGATCACTTACGATACATCATTTACCTGCAAGGCCGTATTTACAATTAGGCACCAATGAGCACATGCCTAAGATGGCAGAGGATAGGGGGCGGCATATTTGCTGCTGTCAGATCACTTAATTAATTAGATGAGCTGTGGCGTGACACCCTCACTGCGCCCCCATCCCAATCCAGCTTATCATATTTTGGCAGAGCTTGGAGAAACTGGCATGAAAATGCAAAAAGTCTCAACATTTTGGGGCAACTTTGAGTTGTGCATATATGTTTGTGTAATGTGTGTATTTACTATATATGTGCAGTGTGTGTATATATTATCTATGTGTGTATAAATACTGTTCATGTATGTGTGCAGTGTGTATGTATGTGTATGTAATGTGTGTATACACTGTATGTGTGTCTACAAAATATACACTCACTGGCCACTTTATTAGGTACACCTGTCCAACTTCTTGTTAACACTTAATTTCTAATCAGCCAATCACATGGCGGCAACTCAGTGCATTTAGGCATGTAGACATGGTCAAGACAATCTCCTGCAGTTCAAACCGAGCATCAGTATGGGGAAGAAAAGTGATTTGAGTGCCTTTGAACGTGGCATGGTTGTTGGTGCCAGAAGGGCTGGTCTGAGTATTTCAGAAACTGCTGATCTACTGGGATTTTCACGCACAACCATCTCTAGGGTTTACAGAGAATGGTCCGAAAAAGAAAAAAAATCCAGTGAGCGGCAGTTCTGTGGGCGGAAATGCCTTGTTGATGCCAGAGGTCAGAGGAGAATGGGCAGACTGGTTCGAGCTGATAGAAAGGCAACAGTGACTCAAATCGCCACCCGTTACAACCAAGGTAGGCCTAAGAACATCTCTGAACGCACAGTGCGTCGAACTTTGAGGCAGATGGGCTACAGCAGCAGAAGACCACACCGGGTACCACTCCTTTCAGCTAAGAACAGGAATCTGAGGCTACAATTTGTACAAGCTCATCGAAATTGGACAGTAGAAGATTGGAAAAACGTTGCTTGGTCTGATGAGTCTCGATTTCTGCTGCGACATTCGGATGGTAGGGTCAGAATTTGGCGTAAACAACATGAAAGCATGGATCCATCCTGCCTTGTATGGAGCATCTTTGGGATGTGCAGCCGACAAATCTGCGGCAACTGTGTGATGCCATCATGTCAATATGGACCAAAATCTCTGAGGAATGCTTCCAGCACCTTGTTGAATCTATGCCACGAAGAATTGAGGCAGTTCTGAAGGCAAAAGGGGGTCCAACCCGTTACTAGCATGGTGTACCTAATAAAGTGGCCGGTGAGTGTATATGTATGTGTGTAGAGTGTATATACTGTATACAGTCATGGTCGAAAGTGTTGGCACCCTTAAAAATTGTTCCAGAAAATTAAGTATTTTCTCCTTGAAAATGATTGCAGTTTACACGTTTTGTTATAAAAAAGTTTATTTATTTTGTGTGTATTAGAACAACACAAAAAGCAGAGCAAGAAAGGCAAATTGGTCATAATTTCACACAAACCCCAAACCCCCAAAATTCGTTAAACAAAATCATTGCCACCCTCAACTTAATATTTGCTACACACTAGTGATGAGCGAATATACTCATTACTCGAGATTTCTCGAGCATGCTCGGGGGTCCGAGTATTTTTTAATGCTCAGAGATTTAGTTTTTCTTGCCGCAGCTGAATGATTTACATCTGTTAGCCAGCAAAAGTACATGGGGTGATTCCCTAGCAACCAGGCAACCCCCACATGTACTTATGTTGGCTAACATGTAAATCATTCAGCTGCGGCAAGAACAACTAAATCTCCGAGCACTAAAAAATACTCGGGGGACCCCCGAGCATGCTCGATAAATCTCGAGTAACGAGTATATTCGCTCATCACTACTACACACCCTTTGGAATAAATATCTGCCATCAATCACTTCCTATAACCATCAACAAGCTTCTTACACCTCTAAACTGGAATTTTGGACCACTCTTCTTCTGCAAACTGCTATAGGTCTCTCATATTTGAAGGGTTCCTTCTCCCAACATCAATTTTAAGATCTCTCCACAGGTGTGCAATGGGATTTAGATTCAGACTCATTGCTGGCCACATCAGAACTCTCCACTGCTTTGTTTCAATCCATTTCTGGGTGCTTCTTAAAGTATGTGTGGGGTCATTGTCCTGCTGGAAGACCTATTGACCTAGAACACAAACCCAGCTTTCTGACACTGGGAACTACATTGCGACCCTAAATCCTATGGTAATACTCAGATTTCTTGATGCCTTACAAACAGTCAGGGCACCAAGTGCCAGAGGTAGAAAAACAACCCCAAAATGACTTTGCACCTCCATGATATTTGACTGTAGATATTGTGTTCTTTTCTTTGTAGGCCTCTCACCGTTTTCTGTAAACAGTAGCATGTGCTTTACCAAAAAAAGTTCTATCTTGGTCTCATCTTTCCACATGATGATTTCCCAGAGGGATTTTGGCTTACTCATGTACATTTTGCTTAAATGGAGTCTAGCTTTTTTTATATCTCCGAGTCAACAGTGGGGTCCTCCTGGGTCTCCTGCCATAGCATTTAATTTTATTCAAATATCAATGAATAGTTCGTTCTGACACTGACGCACCCTGAGTCTGCAAGACAGCTTGAATTTCTTTGTAACTTGATTGCGGCTGCTTATCCACCATCCAGACTATCCTGCGTTGCAACCTTTCAGCTTAGGCTACAGTGCCATGGGTTGTAAACATCTTGATTATGTTGTGCACCATGGACAAAGGAACATCTAGATCTCTGGAGATGGACTTGTAACCTAGAGATTGTTGATATTGTTAAACAATTTTGGATCTCCAGTCCTTTAGGCCATGTGCACACGTTCAGTATTTTTTGCGTTTTTTTCGCGTTTTTTCGCTATAAAAACGTGATAAAAACGCGAAAAAAACGCTTACATATGCCTCCCATTATTTTCAGTGTATTCCGCATTTTTTGTGCAAATGTAGCCTTTTTTTCCGCGAAAAAATCGCATCGCGGAAAAAAAAGCAACATGTTCATTAAAATGCGGAATTGCAGGGGATTCCGCACACCTAGGAGTCCATTGATCTGCTTACTTCCCGCACGGGGCTGTGCCCACCATGCGGGAAGTAAGCAGATTATGTGCGGTTGGTACCCAGGGTGGAGGAGAGGAGACTCTCCTCCACGGACTGGGCACCATATAATTGGTCAAAAAAAAAAGAATTAAAATAAAAAATAGTCCTATACTCACCTTCGATGTCTTCCCGCCTCTCCACTGCACGCTGTCGCTTCGGTTCCTGTAGCTGGTGTGCGGTGAAGGACCTGCCGATGACGTCGCCATCTTGTGATTGGTCGAGACCGCTCACGTGACCGCTCACGTGACCGCGACGTCATGGAAGGTCCTGCGCGCACACACCATCTATACGGAACGGACGCCGGTGAGGAGATCAGCTGTCTGCGGGTGAGTATAAGCATTTTTTTTTTTTTTTAATTATTTTTAAACATTCTATCTTTTACTATAGATGCTGCAAAAGCAGCATCTATAGTAAAAAGTTGGTCACACTTGTCAAACACTATGTTTAACAAGTGTGACCAACCTGTCAGTCAGTTTTCCAAGCGATGCTACAGATCGCTTGGAAAACTTTAGCATTCTGCAAGCTAATTACGCTTGCAGAATGCTAAAAAAACCGCGAAAAAAAACGGAAAAAAAACGCAAAAAAAAAATGCGGATTTCTTGCAGAAAATTTCCGGTTTTCTTCAGGAAATTTCTGCAAGAAATCCGGACGTGTGCACATACCCTAACACTTCTCTTTTCCTCTATCTTTTCTTCATGCTTAGTGTGGCACACACAGACACACAATGCAAAGATTGAGTCAACGTCTCCCTTTTTATCTGGTTTCATTCGTGATTTTCGTATTGCCCACACCATTTACTTGCCACAGGTGAGTTTGAACAAGAGTCACATGTTTGAAACAAAGTTTTTTACCCACAATTTTGGAAAAGTGCCAACAATTTTGTCCAGACCATTTTGGGGGTTTTGTGTGAAAATATGTCCAATTTGCCATTTTTTCTCTGTGTTGTTCAAATACACTCAAAGGTAATAAACATGTGTATAACAAAACCTGTGTAATTGCAATAATTTTCTGGGTGAAATGCTTATTTTTCTGGAACAATTTCAAGGGTGCCAACACTTTTGAACATGACTGTATGTATGTGTGCAGTGTGTAGATATGTTGTATATGCATGTGTGCAGAGTGTGTATATACTGTATACAGTTGTGTGAAAAAATGTTTGCCCCTTCCTGATTTCCTAATTTTTTTTACGTTTGTCACACTGAAATGTTTCAATTCGCCAAAAAATTTAAATATTAAAACAAGATAACACAAGTAAGCACAAAATGCAGTTTGTAAATAAAATTATTTATTATTATGGGAAAAAGAAATCCAAACCTACAGGGCCCTGAGTGAAAAAGTGATTGCCCTCTAAACCTAATCACTGGTTGGGCCACCCTTAGTAGCAACAACTGTGCAATCTGTGCTTTATATAGCTAAAATTATGGGCTAGCTTTCACAGGAGGATCGTAATGACAGGTACATAGGTCTTCTGCAGACCGACCCCCAGCTGTCATGGCAACACATCAGCGCACAGTGATCTTATTGTGGGCACGCCGATGCGAGCCTGGAATGAAGGGCACACCTACCGGCTCTTGTTAAAGAGATTGACAGCAGGATTTAACAGGTTAACAGCCGCAGGCAGAGCTTTACTCCCCCTATGCCTGTTGGAGGAACATGATGGCTTATTAAATCAATTGTCATGTGCTGGGAAGATCCGGATTTGTTGTGCGAGCCCACATCAAAGGCAGAGACGTGACTTTTGATGCACAAGTACATCACAGGTCGTGAAGAGGCTAATGGTGCAACATTTTTTTTAAACCCCCGTTGCAAAAATGCAGCCCACCAGCACACCTTGCAGTCATTCCAGTGGTTTGTTATTGTTTGCATTCTGAACTTCCTGCCAGCTCTCCTTCTAGGCCTGTAGACTATACTTTTTAATAAGGCAGAGCTGTAACTGTCCCACAGCTCTAACCCTTCAAAATTCTGTATTTTTCCACTTCAGCTGCAAAGTACCATCTTGAAACTCTTAAACAGTCTCAAGATGGATAAATTGCTGTACACACAGTTTTCTCTTCATAACTTTCCTCCTACTTCACCTAGTATGTGCTATGCTGACATATTCCTATAGTCAGTAATAATACACGTGTTGACATTAGCTCAACACAGGCTCAGTGTACTGCAAAGGATCATGAGTACTATAATGTATTCATGAGTAATAATATAATCTAGCACTCTAAAATGCCCAGCACCTTTCCATCTCAAGTTAATAAGATTATTTGCTGTCTGCTTTTTTGCTCTTCTTTCTTCCTACACATCCATCGTCACTGTAAACTTCCTGAGGACCACAGGACACGTACTCTTTGATATCACTGCTCAGTGATAACTGGAGAGCAGCTGCCGAGCAATTTCTGTGGCAGATAGTGTGGAGCAGTAGGTCACATCACCACATGTGACAGCTCAGGAAGTAAGTAAATGATAAAGTTTTTTAATTTCTCATAGGCCTGGAAAACGCCATTAAGAACTTGGGGCATTTTTAAAAAATGGGATCATTATACTTGCCAAAGTGACAAAAAGTGACTTGGCCTAAAGCCGGTTTAGGTACATTTCCATCAAAAGTAATAATAAGTAGATACAAAAGACTCGATTCATCAAGACTGGCATTGTTCACGCCGGCGTGCTGGAGTCATATGCTACTGATTCAAGAAGAGGTGCACGCCTCCTCATGAATAAGGAGTGTCTGACAAGTGTGCAGCTTCGTTAGGGACGGGTGTGAGATTTCTGGCATAAGGAGCAGAGCACCACAGCTCACCATGAATTAAACAAGCTGTGGCCACTTGCCCCCGTGGTGCACCTGCCCTTCTCAAGCTCTGCCCCAGCTCCATCCCATCTCCAGCCATTTGAGCTGAGCTGGGAGAAAACTGGCTTGAAAACACCAAAAGTCACAAAATTTTGCTGAAACTCCCAAGTTGCGTCCACATTTTTGGACTTTTCAAAGTATTAAGTTTTGCTATTTGGTCTGTTAAAAATTGTATTTAGCCATTGTCTGATGGACGGCTTTGGTAAAGCTGAACCTTATGTATACTGTTAATTGTTAACGTATGTATATACTTTCTACTTCCTGTTTGTTGGAGATTTGCTTAAAGGGGGCTGGCTAATGAATTGTGCCAGACAGACAGCACTAAATCAGCCATGATGGAAAAGGAGGCTGGCTTAGTTAATGAACTGAGCTGGATGGCCAACCCCTTAAGCATATCATCAACAAAGAGAGGTAGAGCAAGCTCTCTTCCTGTTTTAGAGTGAAAGTGGCGCTCACACAACTAGTTTGTCAAGATATCTAAAAGTATTAACATACATTGGTAGGTTAATTTAATTTACATTTGAAAACCAAAGAAAAGTTTTCGTGTCATTGGACAATCACTTTAAAGAAAATTATTTTATTCCTTCTTTTCTAACAATATATTCTGTAGTCACTTGGTTGGATCTTGTCACATAATGATTGTCTTGGGGCAATTCACCCTTGAATAATGAATATAACAAATATATTTATTTTACTCACTTATATTTGTCTTTAATTCCACAGTGCTTTACAGACATCACTGTCCCCATTGGTGCTCACAATATAAATTACCTAGTAGTATGTCTTTGTAGTGTGATAGGAAACCAAAGTATCTAGAGGAAACCCACCAAACTCCTTGCAGATATTGTCCTTGGTGAGACTTGAGCCCAGGACCCCAGAGCTGCAATGCTGTAGTGCTGCTTACTGAGCCACCATTTAATGGCACGTTAGGTAAAAAGTTCAACCTTTACCAAGAACTATACTCCATCACTTATGTTTCTGCTTCCGCTGAGTAAACGGCAAATAAGTGTTTTTTTTAAATGTTGTGTTTTTATTATCAGAAAACAGTGGAAATACAATTAATGTACAGTCCAAAGTGAAAATCTAGGGTCAAAATATAGTAGCATGGTGGCTCATTGTTTACCAGCGCTGAGGTTCTGGGTTCAAGTCTGACCAAGGACAACATCAGCAAAAAGATTGTATGCTCTTTGCGTGGGTCTCTCACACTTTCAAGACATAATGATAGGGAATTTAGATTGTGAGTCCCAATGGGTACAGTGATGATGTCTGTGAAGCACTGCGAAATTTGTTGATACTAAGCATTATAAATAAATAATAGACATGAGTAAGCTTTCTAATTACACCAAGAACAATCCACCATGGACCTCATTACATACAGCCTGGTCCATTATACTATAGTTTGTCATGACAACAAATTCACTTTTCTTGCAGGGACTAATTGGCGCTAAGGGAGATCCTGGTCCACCAGGTCGTTATGGAGCAAAGGTAAGTAACTGATGAACTTTGTGTTTTCATAGCCTTTATTGAGGGCTATTTTTTAACTTGTACAAATGCACACTCCTGACTTTATCTACAGTGCATCCATTGGCAGCCTTCTTAAACTGGGCTCCTCTTTGTTACATCAAAATGAAGAAAAATAATGGAAAAATAACCCTGCATGATTGGTAATTTGGCACATCCAACAGTAAGAGCATAGGCTGCTTTGCTGCTTGGGCTCCAGGCAGAGGTATCTCCTTCCATTACATTGCAGCACCAGTGCAGAAAAAAATCAAAAGTAGAAAGGTCCTTCCATGCAATGTACACCACAGTAAAAGAAGACCATTGATTCATGTTAAACATCTGTTTATTACTAACTAGTGATGAGCGCAAGTGCTCGTTACTTGACTTTATCTAGGGTGCTGCTCGGATATGCACCGAGTATCGCGGGTCCTCAAGTGACATGTTCACAACCCCATGCCCACATGCTTCATGGCTGTTAGACCTGTGATACTTGGGGCATACCCGAGAACACTGGGCAAACCTGAGTAATGATCACTAGCACTCATCACCATTAGGCTGCAGTCACACTTGCGGGTGCAATGCGAGAAACTCGCACAAGTCGTTTTTTCCCAATGCATTAACTAGCTGGAAAAACGCGAAAAATCCGCAAAATTCATGAACATGCTGCTTTTTTACCGCGATATGTTTTTTTTCGCTTAAAAAAACGCATCATGTGCACGAAAATAGCAGAATGTATTCTAAATGATAGGATGCATATGTATGTATGTATGCATTTTGAATGCGTTTTTATAGCATTTTTATCGCAAAAATACGCGGAAAAAAACCGCTAAAAAAATGTGTGCACATACCCTCAGGGTTATTACTACACTTTTTCCCTAGTTGAGGTCAAAATAACTTAGTGCTGAAAACAGCATAAAAGAAAAACTAAATTAATCAACTCTGCAGGTTTCTGGCTGTAGTCTGCGTTTTTAATGCAGGAAAAAATGCATCAAAAACACTGTGAATATTCTCACTTCTTGCTCTGAATCCATTAAAATCACTACATTAGTTCTCATTCAGATGTCAGGTTTTTTTTTCGTAAGAGAAAAACGGACACCGTTTCATCAGTGATTTTAATCAGTGTATCATAAGATTTTTATCGGAGTTTGGTCAGAATTTCATCAGTTTTTGAAAGCTTCTCCACCTATCTGTAAGGTGCACAGGGCAGTAGTCATGGGCTAGGGGCTGCTGTGTTCCCACACTCTGGCACCCTACAAATAAACAGTATCCCAATTCCCATGTGTTGTGCGTGTGGTGCAGAACACTCATGTTTCAGCTGCAATCCACCTCTGTCTCCACACTTCCGGATCCAGGAACATCTGCACACAAATCAGGAGTCACTTGCTTCATAACAAACAGTTTAACTTTACTTAGTATCTCAAGTTCAATTGATGATACGCACAGTATGTTTCCACGTTCTCTGTAAGTTCTGCCTGAGCTATCCCTTCGCTTAAAGGCTCCCTCCGCCCCTGAGATACTCCATCCAGCTTCACAGTTTCCATGAGTCCCGTCTCTTCTCCCTCTTACGTTTTCACGCCCGGCTTCCTCTTGTTGGAAGGGAACAATGCATGCTTCCCAGTGCCTAGTGTCACGGGGAGACTAGGTAAGCTAAGGCTGGTTACCCGGGCCCCTGCGTTATCCCTCAGACTAGGGAGAATCCTGTCTGTCCCTCTCCCAGAATTTACACTAATGGTGTGCTTGTCTGGGCCACCAGGCCTGGCCCTGACTCCTGTTTCAGCCCTATGCTGAAACCACCACCCGCCACCCAGTGAACAGACCTCACACCAACCCCCACAGAAAGCACAGACAGGGGAAACTAAAAACGCACCACGCCGCAGACACACAGGAAAACACTATAACGTGCACAGGGCAAAACAAATACAAATATAGGAAGGAGAAATATCACAAAGGATAATACACCACCAAATGCGATATTACTTCTCCAAGACCACCACTCCAGACCGGAATCACAAGGCACAAAGCACAAGCTATAATCGGCGACGCCCAAAGTCCAGCAATACTATTTAAAGGCCGTGGGCGTGACCCAGCCTCCAACCCGAGTACCAGCTAGATTAACCCTGAGCAGCCTGGATAAAGATCTAGCCGGCGCCACTGAGTGTATAGTGGACAAATGTGGAATTACCGCTGTCTGTCGGACGCCCTAGTGTGAATAGCGTCCGACATGACAGTACCCCGCCTTCTAAGAGGGACCCCAGGGCCCTCACGACTTATAGGACCCGGCTTGTCTGGATGGTGGCGGTGAAACATACTGACCAGCCGGTCCGCATGTATGTCCGAGGCTGGTACCCAAGACCTCTCCTCCGGCCCATAACCCCGCCAGTGTACCAGGTACTGTAAAGTGCGGCGCACTACTCGAGAGTCAACCACCTTGGAGACTTCAAATTCCAAACTGCCATCCACCAAGACCGGAGGTGGCATAGGCACCGCGTCCACGGAACCCACCACCTTTTTTAATAAAGATCTGTGGAACACATTGTGTATCTTATATAAGGTAGGGAGCTCCAATCGGTAGGCTACCGGGTTAATGATGGCGGCAACCCTAAATGGACCAATAAACCTTGGACCTAATTTCAGGGATGGTATTTTGAGTCTTATGTTTTTTGTGGACAACCACACCCAGTCACCCACACCCAGGTCCGGACCTGGCACACGTCTACTGTCAGCCACACGTTTGTACCTAGCACCCACGCTCAACAAGCGCTGTTTCACTCTCCTCCAGACAGATGACAGTTGTGCTCCTAGCTGGTCCTCCTCCGGTATGCCAGCAGAGCCCCCCTGACACAGAGTACAAAATTGAGGATGGTGCCCGTAAACACAAAAGAGCGGGGACTCCCCAGACGATTCCTGATGGTGATTATTTATGGCAATCTCCGCCAAAGGAAGGAACGACAACCACTCCTCCTGATTGTCAGAAACAAAGCAGCGTAAATACTGCTCCAAATTCTGGTTCATACGCTCGGTCTGACCATTTGACTGAGGATGAAACGCCGAAGAATGCGACAACTTTATCCCCAGCCGTGAGCAAAATGGTTTCCAAAATTTTGCCACAAACTGAGTACCCCCATCAGACACGATGTCAGACGGGACCCCGTGAAGTCTGACCACCTCCTGAACAAATACCTGAGCCAGAGTCTTCGCGTTAGGCAACGACGGCAGGGACACAAAGTGCGACATCTTTGAGAACCGATCAACCACCACCAGGATGACCGTGTTCCCAGCAGAGGAGGGCAAGTCTGTAATAAAATCCATAGAGATCTCTGTCCATGGCCTACTGGGTACCCTGAGAGGATGTAGTATGCCAGCAGGACGGGAGCGGGGCGTCTTAGCCCTAGCGCACATGGTGCATGCTGACACATACGAGACCACGTCCTGTCGGATTTTGGGCCACCAGAACCGACGCGACACCAACTCCAAGGTACCCCTAACCCCTGGGTGGCCAGCCAGGACAGCATCATGATGCTCACCCAGCACCTTTAAGCGAAGATGGAGCGGTACAAATGATTTGTTAATGGGAAGCTCTGGTGGTACCTCCTCCTAAGCCTCGGCAATCTCAGCCTGGAGGATGGGTACCGGATCTTCCCGAGGTTCTCCCCCCGGAAAACACTTGGACAAAGCATCCGCCTTAGTGTTCTTAGACCCCGGTCGGTAAGTAACAAAAAAGTTGAAAAACAATTCCCAGCGAGCCTGCCTGGGGGACAGACACTTGGCTGACTCTAAATAAAGCAGATTTTTATGATCGGTGATAACTGTAACCTGGTGGACCGACCCCTCCAAGAAGTGTCGCCATTCCTCAAATGCCAACTTGATAGCCAACAACTCCCTGTTGCTGATATCGTAGTTACGTTCGGCGGGCGACAGCTTCTTGGAAAAGTAAGCGCATGGACGCAACGCGCCCAAGGATGAGCCTTGTGACAGCACAGCCCCCACTCCGACCTCAGATGCATCGACTTCCACGGTAAATGGTTTTGATACGTCCGGTTGCACCAGAATGGGAGTCGAAGCAAAACTGTTCTTCAGGAAATCGAATGTGCGCACAGCAGTGTCATGAATCCCAATGGCTAGGGATAGCACAGGACAAGCAAGGTACAAATATATAACGGACGAGCTCTAGGGTGATGGAACCTGGGCTGACCGCTGCCCTACGCCTGACAAACGCAACTAGAGATAGCCAGGGAGCGTGCCTACGTTGGTTCTAGACGCCACGCACCAGCCTAAGAGCTAACTAGTACTGCAGAGAAAATAAAGACCTCACTTGCCTCCAGAGGAACGAACCCCAAAAGGTATAGTTGCCCCCCACATGTATTGACGGTGAAATGAGAGGAAGCACACACATAGAGATGATATATATAGGTTTAGCAAATAGAGGCCCGCTGTAAACTAGAAAGCAGAACGATACAAAAGGGGTCTGAGCGGTCAGCAAAAAACCCTAATCAAAAAACCATCCTGAGATTACAAGAACCCATGTGCCAACTCATGGTACATGGGGAGAACCTCAGTCCACTAGAGCTACCAGCTAGCATAGAGACATAATAAGCAAGCTGGACAAAAAAAAACCAAACAACTGAAAATCAGCACTTAGCTTATCCTGAAAGATCTGGGAGCAGGTAGGCAGGAACAAAACAGAGCACATCTGAATACATTGATAGCCGGCAAGGAAATGACAGAAAGGCCAGGTAAAATAGGAAACACCCAGCCTCTGATGGACAGGTGGAAACCAAAGGCCGCAACCCACCAAAGTCACCCAGTACCAGCAGTAACCACCAGAGGGAGCCCACAAACAGAATCCACAACACAGCAGCCTTAGACCAGGCGGAGAAATTGGTACCTTTTTTCGTCATGTCAGTGAGCGGTTTAGCAATGATAGAAAAATTTTTGATAAACTTTCTATAATAATTAGAAAACCCAAGGAACCGCTGGATCGCTTTTAGGTTATCAGGCCGTTCCCAACGCAGCACCGCTTGCACCTTAGCGACGTCCATTTTAAACCCTGAAGCAGACTCAATATAACCCAAGAAAGGTAACTCCTGAACCGAAAATACACATTTCTCAAGTTCTGCATAGAGCTTATTTTCTCTGAGTAGCTGTAACACGTGCCTAAAATGCTCTAAATGAGTATCACGGTCGCATGAATAGATGAGAATGTCATCTAGATATACAATAATGAACTTCCCCAGGACATGCGAGAACACATCATTTATGAAATGTTGAAATGCAGCAGGCGCGTTTGTCAATCCAAATGGCATCACCAAATTTTCAAAATGACCCTCAGGAGTATTAAAAGCCGTCTTCCACTCATCCCCTTGATGGATGCTTATGAGGTTGTACGCCCCCCTGAGGTCAAGCTTGGAGAACCACTTAGCACCAGCCACCTGGTTGAACAAATCAGGTATCAGCGGCATAGGGTATGGATCACGAACCGTAATCTGGTTTAACTCCCTGAAATCCAGACACGGGCGTAACCCGCCATCTTTCTTCTTAATGAAGAAGAACCCCGCTGCAACAGGCTAGGACGAAGGCCTGATGTGCCCTTTGCTCAGACTCTCAGCAATGTAGTCTTTTAAAGCTTGCCTCTCAGGACCAGAAATGTTAAACATCCTTGCTTTCGGCAATTTGGCCCCTGGTTTTAACCTAATAGTACAGTCATAGGGTCGATGTGGAGGCAACTCTGAGCAACCCTTCTCAGAGAACACATCCGCAAAATCCAGCAGTGACTCATTGATGTTAAGAGTCACAGCGGACACACTTGTGGCCAGACAATTCTCCTGGCAGAATCCACTCCACTGGATTATGTCCTGAGTTTTCCAGTCAATCACCGGGTTGTGCATAGATAACCATGGAAAACCCAGAACCATTTGTGCAGGAAGATTACTGAGCACCCTACATGTAACCTGCTCAAAATGTAGGACCCCAATATGGAGTTTCACCTCAGCCACAAACTCAGTAATCTCCCCCTGTGGGACAGGAGTGGCATTGATGGTGACCACCCGGATAGGATGAGGCAGTTTTTCGATCCCGAACCCGGCTGTGCGCCAAACTCCTCATGAATGAGATTGGTGGCAGAACCACTATCCACAAAAATAGTGATTGGCAGCTCTCTCCCAGCGACCATAACTCTGGCAGGGAGCATACATTGAGAGACCACCATGGAAGATATGCATAAGCTCAGATTGGCCTCTTCCACACCCTCTGAGCTTAGTAGTTTTCCGCCGTTGCATTTTTCTTAGACAACAGAGGACAAGTATTTACATAATGCCCATTTTTACCACAGCAAAAACAGACTCCCTGCTTCCTGAGAGAGGGGGCTCGATGATGTGACACCCCTGCGATTTGCATAGGCTCCGTGGGCTCACCTGCAGCAACCTCATGTGCACCTACGCCCTCCCCCATAGACGGCATCTCTTGTGCCCCCTGACGCAAACGGCGATCAATGCGGACAACAAGACTCATAGCAGACTCTAGAGAAGCAGGAGTCTCATACATCAGAAGGGCTTGTTTAACCCTTCTCGAAACCCCATGAACAAACTGACTCCGCAGCGCAGGGTCATTCCATTGTGTGTCCACCGCCCAGCGGCGAAATTCAGAACAGTAATCCTCTGCAATTCTCTCCCCCTGGAGGAGAGCCCGAATTTTAGATTCTGCTTGAGCCATTCTGTCAGGATCATCATAAATGAGCCCAAGAGCAGAAAAAAACTCTCCACTAGGTTAAATGCTGCTGAATCAGATGGTAAAGAAAATACCCATGCTTGGGGGTCCCCTTTCAGTAATGACAACACCAGACCCACACGCTGAGCCTCATTACCTGAGATCGGGCGCATACGAAAATATAATTTGCAAGCTTCACGAAAAATAACAAATTTACTGCTTTCTCCAGCAAACCTCTCAGGTAAAGGGATCTTTGGCTCTGCAACTCTATCTGCAGTTTCAGCTTGCACATTAGATACTACCAGACCCTGTTGCTGAACCGCCCCCTTCAACTCGGTGACCTGTAAGGACAGCACCTCCAACTGGCGGGTTATGGAAGTCATGGGATCCATGGAATACAAAATTTTGGGGCCGATTATAATGTCACGGGGAGACTAGGTAAGCTAAAGCTGGTTACCCGGGCCCCTGCGTTATCCCTCAGACTAGGGAGAATCCTGTCTGTCCCTCTCCCAGAATTTACACTAATGGTGTGCTTGTCTGGGCCACCAGGCCTGGCCCTGACTCCTGTTTCAGCCATATGCTGAAACCACCACCTGCCGCCCAGTGAACAGACCTCACACCAACCCCCACAGAAAGCACAGACATGGGAAACTAAAAACACACCACGCCGCAGACACACAGGAAAACACTATAACGTGCACAGGGCAAAACAAATACAAATATAGGAAGGAGAAATATCACAAAGGATAATACACCACCAGATGCGATATTACTTCTCCAAGACCACCACTCCAGACCGGAATCACAAGGCACAAAGCACAAGCTATAATCGGCGACGCCGAAAGTCCAGCAATACTATTTAAAGGCCGTGGGCGTGACCCAGCCTCCAACCCGAGTACCAGCTAGATTAACCCTGAGCAGCCTGGATAAAGATCTAGCCGGCGCCACTGAGCATATAGTGGACAAATGTGGAATTACCGCTGTCTGTCGGACGCCCTAGTGTGAATAGCGTCCGACATGACACCTAGTTTGGGCCCTAGGCCCTGGATGTTACAGGACTGACCGCTGAAAACAGTTGCCGAGGTTCTTATACTGCTAAATCGTCCATTTTTCTCCTACCCTTCATCTCTCTGGCCTTTAATTCCTGCTAACACTTTACCTATCTCAGGTCTAATCTCCAACTCTCATCTGTCTGACTAAAATCAGGAAGTGCTAACCCTTATTATCTAACCCTGCCCCCTCCCTTGGGTGAGCTGTTCCCAACCATTTAACTGTTCCTAAACCTGTGCAACTTACTTCCTGTAACTAATGTGACCACAAATGCACTTTTCCTTCTCTATGCTATACATCTGTCCTATACTTAACCCCGTACTTTCCATATATACAAGGGCTATCCCTAAAAAAAACAGCACTCGCACGTGAAATACTGACTTGTGAATCAGGCCTCACTGAGAGGTCAGTGTTCGTCATCTGTGTAATGTCCAGTGACTTAAACTAACAAGCAGTTGAAAAACAGATCATTCATCACACATAAAACAGTCTATTTTTTTGCAGAATGGACATGGATGTGTGAACAAGGCTTTATTACTAGGGATGGAAGAAATAGCAGGGACATCTGAAGGAACAGAGTGGAAGGAAGACAGATAGAATATACAGTATTGGTTATAGATAGTTCATGAATTACAAGACGCATGCAATTTCTTTACATTTAATAGTATTTTTTAAATTGTGTTACATAGGGCCAGCCAGGACTTCCAGGGCCACCTGGAAAACCAGTGAGTATGAATGTTTCTTTGATCGCTGAAATGTACTTTTATGGGAACAATATAAACTATTTATTTATCTCACTATTTTCATATTAGGGCCCTGGCGTTGCTGGACTTCCAGTAAGTGTAGCCTAACTCATTATTACTAATATTACAACCTTATTTGTAAAAGGGTTGACAATATGGCTTTTTTAGGGTAATCCAGGACCTGTTGGGCTTCCTGGAGAAATTGGAGCAACAGGACAAAAGGTAAGATTTGTGATACAATACTTGTCAAATTCAGCAGCAAGATTAATGATTACCAATTTATCTACAAATGAAAAACGGCTTTCTGATCAAATTCTCATAGATGAAATGCTATTGTGTTCATGCAGATGAAATAGCAATTACAGGTATTTTTTTTACAGAAGTCACGTATTTCTAATGAATAAAAAAATGTAAAGGAGTTGCCCAGGATAACAGAAAAAATGTTTATTTTTCAGAAATATAGCCACACATGTCAACAGTTTGTGTGGGGTATTTTATTTCTAATCCAAAGCACTCATGTTTTTCCAATCCTGGGCAGTACCTATAAAACATCTATGATAGTGTTGTATGTTTTGTATTAAAATATATGGATGGCCAACCTGTTAAACAAATGGAGGGCTATTATAAAAGTTTGCCAATGATTAAAGATCTGTTAATATGGAACAATCGGCGGCACAATATGACCACCAATTGATATACTTGGTGACTTTTTTTTAATGTCACTTGCAGTGGCGTAACTAGTCCCTGTTCTAACTACAATGCGCATTAACAGTGCGCTCTTGTGAGACCTCGTCACTTCTCATCAGAGCTGACAAGGGAGTGCATTGCCACTCTGCATATTGCACAGTGACAAGATCCTACTGAGCATACGCTTGAATTGAAAACAGATGCATGCTCAGTAGACCAGAGACTAGCCCAGCCTCTGAAAAGGATGTCACTGATTATGCTTTATTTCAGGGTGTGGGCAGAGGCTGCCCGCTGATGTAGACTTGTTTGAAAATCGCAGCATGCACTAGGGGTTCTCACATAAAATGTCATCAAACAGGAAATAGGTAAAAAAAAAAAAATAAAGCAGATAGTGTAGTGATGGTATGGTAGAGACTTTTTAATTAAAGTATATTAGAAAAGGGCTTAGATTATGACATGAAATAGGCAGATATTTAGGATTAAAATAAATGTTAGTTTTGAACCACTCGTTTAGGCCCCTTCACATGTCTGCTTAAAAAAATGTATGCATATTTTTATTAACAGTGTGGTTTTCTGTTGGCCATCAATGTGTAAGTGTGTACCAAACGTAGAACAGAAAAAAAAACTTGTTTTTATGTGTCAAAGATGTGCAAAGATGAAAGATAGATAGATAGATAGATAGATAGATAGATAGATAGATAGATAAACTCCAGTGCCTTGCATATGGAGTTTATTGTACAGCTTTGTATTAACCAATTAAATAAATAGTTGAAAAAAAATTAACATGGGGTCAGCCCCACTTTTGCAACAAGCAAAGGTAAAGCAGACAGCTGTGAGTTGATATGATCAGGCTGGGAAGGTCCATGGCTATTGGGCTCTTCCCAGCCTAAAAATAGAAGCCTGCAGCCACCCCAGAAGTGGTATATCACATGAGATGCTCCAATTCTGGTGCATTGCCTTGGCTCTTACCGATGCCCTGGTGCATTGCCAATCAGGATAATGTGGCTTGGGTTTGATGTCAGCTGTGACTTGTCCAAAAGTACAGCTCACATCAAGCCCTAGTGTTAGTAATGGTGAAATTTCTATGAGACACCCCCATTACTAACCCAGCAAAAAAAGGAAACACTCCCCGACACTTTCCCTGGTTCACCACTTAAAAAAAATGAATTCCACACCTGTTCAACATAGTCCAGCGAATCCAGCATAGTCCGGTGAATGGTAATCTGAAAAGGACATATACACAAAGTACAGAGAAATAAAACAAAGACACGTTCCCTCGTTCACCACTTTTTTTTTAAAATCCAAGTAGGTCCGACGTAGTCGAAACGAATCCGACATCAGTAACTTTACCACTTTTCAGATGTTTCGGATCACGCACAGCGACTCTGAAGAGCTGTAACATTTCTAATATCACCGCTTTTCTGAGTCACTCAGCGCTGCATGACCTGGAGGTGGTGAAAATAACACGGGCATGTGAAGATTTCCATAGGATTTAATGGCTACGTGTGGATACATGTCTCTGGTATGTGTAAAAACAGATGGTACATGTACAGTAGACATGTACAGCTGAAACCAGAAGTTTACATACACTATATAAAAAGACACATATGCATGTTTATCTCAATATCTGACATGAAATCAGAATAAACCTTTCCAGTTTTAGGTCAATTAGGATTTCCATAATTATTAATATTTGCCAAATGCCAGAATAATGAGAGAGAGAATGTTTTAAGGCATTTTCGTTACTGCAAAGTAAAATGTTTACATACATGTAAGGAGGTGGCGGAGACCCTCGGTTGCTCCCTCTCTCCTCCCCTGTATGTAATCATTAATATGTATTAATATGTCTGTACTGAATCTATGTGCTGTGTCTGCCATGTATAATTGTTGTGATGTGTTTATTATGCACAGGATAGAGGCAGAGACAGAAGGGGTTAATTTAGGGGGCTGGACTTGCAGCCTTAAGGGAGCAGGAAGCTCCTGCTTCCTGTTCAGAGGACGGCCTGAGGCAGGGTGTGTGTCCCCATCTGGGGGCACAGGTGTGTCCCCACTTGGGACAGAAGGAGCCTCCTTCTGGGACAGAAGGGACCCCCGGCTGGGGAGAATAATGGCTGCTAAGACTGTTAGTCACAATAACTGGATTTGTGCCCCACCAGAGACTTTAGCTCCAGAGAGCTTGCTGAGAGTCATGGACTTTGCTGCTGCAGCCATTGCTGTGATTAGGGACAGAACAGGAATTATACGTCTCTTGTTTATTTCTTCTTCTTCATCATTAAAATACAAGTTGCCACTGTTGGGCCCTATACAGTGTTAAGTGTGGTTCATCCAGAGGATGCTGTCCTGTCATGGAAAACAGCTGCAGAACTGAGGTAACCAGAACTGTTATTTTATGTGTAAGGGGTCAGGGTGTGGACTGACTGACTGCAGTAGACTTGCCCGTAACTACCACCCCATGCCACCTTGTTACATACACTAAGATTACTATGCCTATAAACAATTCTGGAAAGCCCATATGATGATGTCATGTGTTTGAAAACCTGGCAACATCTGAGTTAATTAGAGACACACCTGTGGATGTATTTTAATGCACACCTGAAACACACTGTTTCTTTGTGTAGCATCATGGGAAAGTCTAAAGTAATCAGCCAAGATACTAGCAAGAGAATTGTGGACTTGAACAATTTTAGCTCAACCTTGGGTACAATTTCAAGATATCTGAAGGTGCCTCATTCATTTGTACAAATGATTATATGCAAGTACAAACAAGATGGGAATGTTCAGCCATCATACTGCTCAAGAAGGAGACGGGTTCTGTGTCCCAGAGATGAATGTGCTTTGGTCCGACATGTGCATATCAACCCAAGGACAAAAAGCAAAAGACCTTGTGAAGATGATGGCAGAAGCTGGTAATATTGTGTCAATATCCACAGTGAAACAACTACTGTATCAACATGGGCTGAAAGGCCACTCTGCCAGGGAGAAGCCATTATTCAAAAGGAACATAAAAAAAGCCAGATTGTTTACAAATGCACACAGGAACAAAGACCTTAATTTTTGGAGACATGTCCTGTGGTCTGATGAAACTAAAATTGAACTTTTTGAGCATAATGTCCATCATTACATTTGGAGGAAAAAGGGAGAAGCTTGGAAGCCTAAGAACACCATCCCAACTGTGAAATGGGGGTGGCAGCATCATGTTGTGGAGTTGTTTTGCTGTAAAAGGGACTGGTGCACTTCATAAAATAGATGGCATCATGAGAAAACAAGATGTGGCAATACTGAAGCAACATCACTAGACATCAGTTAGGAAGTTAAAGCTTGGGTGGAAATGGGTCTTTTAAATGGACAATGACCCAAAGCATACTGCCAAAATGTTACTAAAGTGGCTTAAGAATAACAAAGTCAATGTTTTGGAGAGGCCATCACAAAGCCCTGATCTCAATCCTATTGAAAATTTATGTGTGCGAGCAAGGCAGGTGTAATCAAGGCGACCTACAAACCTGGATCAGTTACACCAGTTTTTTCAGAAGGAATGGACCCAAATTCTGACCAACTGTTATGAGAAGCTTGTGGAAGAATATCCCAAACGTTTGACCCAAGTTATTCAGTTTAAGGGCAATGGTACCAAATACTACTGAAATGTATGTGAACTTTTGACTTTGCAGTAATAAAAATGCCTTAAAACATTATCTCATTAGTCTAGCATTTAGCAAATATTAATAATTATGGTAATCCTAATTGACCTAAAACAGGAAAGGTTTATTGTGATTTCGTGTCAGATATTGAGAAAAACATGAATATGTGTCTTTTTATATAGTTTATGTAAACTTCTGGTTTCAACTGTACATGTGAAGAACTAGACTGGATTGCACAAAGCCCTGAAGTCATCTAATCACTTTTGTTACAAATGAGAATGCTAGCTATGAGATTTTATCATCCAACTTGTCACACAGCCTAAGAATAAACAATATCCATTGTTTTCACTGATGGCTGCATTCATAAAACTGGGAAATTGTGAACAATGGAAAGAAGGTTTATATTTACAAAGGCTTATTGTATATTTCCATTTCTTGGCTGACTATCTTTATTTATTGTCTATAAACTTAAGAACCTTTAATGTTCTCATGGCTAAATATATGCAAATCCTTGAAATGGGGGAAATTTAGCATATTTATGTAAGATGCAAGAATTTATCAATGAGAGAAACTGTAGATCAGTAGTGAGCTTGTTGTACTGTATTTAGTGCAGCTAAGTAGACATTTCTTTTTTATGCCATCTGGCATATAGGTATATTAAAGTAGCTTTAAGAAAATGAGCCAAGTCTAATATACCTTTATCAAATCGAGTTAATTAAAATAATGGTTTAATTCACAGAGATTTGAGGAGAGGGGAAAATCTGACGAGTTTTACAAGAGTAATCAACCTTAGGAAATGCTGCTCTTTTATTGTTTTTTGGAAGCTTTTTATCCCTGAGATTTTTTTAAGCATTTTTAAAGAGGTTGTTGAAGCGTGTTTTGTTTTCTAAACTGTGTTTGGCAGCCTTTTGGCTTGACGCTGTCAAGTTTGGAGCGGATTCCACAAGGGACCTGCCTCAAAGAAGTCGCTTTCATTTTCTTTTTATGAAAAATCTCATGAGTTTGTCAGCTTTACCACATATTTTCAAAATATTCGATTTTCAGTGAATAAATTCGCCATGGATCTCAACAAATGGAGCGAGAGCTGTTGCTCAAAATTTAGTGCATACTTACTACACAATAATGCCAATATTGGTATGAAGTCCAGTATAGAGTTAGAATATTGCACAAACACACAGCTTTTTATTTGATGCATATATGTACATTACATTTTTATTTTATTGGCTTATCAGTACATCCAGTCATTTTTTATTTTATTTTGTGATAGTCTTTAAATTAACTCATATTGCTTTTTCCATTACTATTCTGACCGCTACTTAGTTGTTTCCTGTTAGGTCAATTTATGGGGAATATTCTGGGGGTAAAAGTAAATTCTTTCTTTTTACATTAAGTATATTAGTTTGTTTCTTTTTTTTTCAGGGCATTAAAGGACCGCTTGGACCTGTTGGACCTCCTGGGCCCCCTGGAAAACCAGTATGTACAGATATATTCTAAAAGGAGTTATCAAGTATTTTTATGTTGATGACCTATTCGTAGGATAGTTCATCAATATCAGATAGTTGATATCCCCCATCAATCAACTGATCCTGGTGCCGGTGGCGACTGAAGGTGATCAGTTGGGAAGTCCAACAGCATAGCTCCTTCAACTATAGAGTGGCCGCAGCAGGGTTCTGCAGATACAACTGTATTCATTTTGAATAGGGGATGGATGCGCAGTACCTGCTCCAGCCACTATACTGTTGACAGAACTGTGCTGTATATTTCTATAACTGACCACATCTGATTGCCTTCAACAGCAGGAACAGCTGGGTGTTGGACCTCCATGGAACTGATATTAATAACCTATCCCAAAGGCACAGTCATGTGGCCTTATAAATCAGACCGAGATTGGAACACAGTGCACAGACTGGCCGGTGGCTCTCCCGACACAAGTGTGAGAGCTGCATAGAAATACATGCACTGCGTTCTGATATCAGTCTGATTTATATGGCCATCTGACTACGCCCTAAGGATAGGCCATCAATATAAAAGTGCTGAACAACCCCTTTAACACTGAAGGAAAACTGTGATTAAAATATTCTTGTATTGTGAAAGAGAACCTGTCAGTACCATTTTGTCATGTCAAGTAAAGACCTGACTGTAATGGCGCTATAATATGGTAATACTGATCACATTGATACCGTTGGTGAAGATATCCGCTTTGTGGTTCTTCTTTAACCCCTTTCTGACATCAGACATACTATCCCATCGAGGTGACCCGGGCCCGTATGACCATCGACGGGATAGTACATCATACGCGATCAGTGAGTGTGGCCGATCGTGTCCGTGTGTCAGCTGATTATCACAGCTGACATCCGGCACTATGTGCCAGGAGTGGTCACGGACCATTCCCGGCACTTTAACCCCGGAACACTGCTATCAAACAAGATCGCAGCGTTCTGGTGGCATAGGGAAGCATGGCGCAGGTAGGGGGCTCCCTGTGTGCTTCCCTGAGACCCTCAGAACAACACGATGTGGTCACGTTGTTCCTCCGGTCTCCTCCCTGCAGGTCCCCAGATCCAAGATGGCCACGGAATCCTTCCGGGTCCTGCAGGGAGGTGGCTTGTCAGTGCCTGCTGAGAGCAGGCGCCGGCAAGCCTCCTGAACTGCCTGTCAGATCGCCGAACTGTAGCCGGGGTCTTCACCTCCTTATCTGTGCTCCTTCGCTGGCCTCTGATTTGTGGATGACAGGTCACTGCTGAGATTTCAAACAGAGGAAGCAGGTCATCACACAGACCGGAGGCAGGCAGACGGGCCAGGGAATTGCAGACAGGGAGTAGACCCCGGGTACAATCCGGCCCCTGTGCACCGAAATCTAATTAGCAGAAAACTTCAAATGGCGATTGAAGAAGAACCACAAAGCAGATTTCTTCACCAAAGGTATCAATGTAATCAGTATTACTGCATCATTACAGACATATCTTTACTTTACATTACAAATTCTTGCTGGCGTGTTTCCTTTAAAAATATAAATATTTGGGCATAAAAGGAAGACAAATCAATGGTTTCATTTTTTTCACGGTGTTGTAAAAGGAACATATTAACACTTTTTAGGGGTCATTACAATTAACACCATATGAAATACAAGTATGTATATTTTGTTTGCGTTGTTATAGCTTTTAAATAACAAATAAAAAAAGTTAAAATGTTTGATATTTAATAGTCTGCGTACCTGTTCCTCAATCCCACTAACACTCCACAATTGCACTGCATAAGCAATTAAGTGTATAACTGTACACATACAGGCTCTGATTTGTTATTGACTTTGTTTTTTTTCTGCAGTAAAAAGGGTTCTAACACTTTTTTTAGCCGATTCATTAATGACATGGCGCCTTTTTAAAGTTAACATTACTACCTTTTTAAATTAATACTACTTGGTTTCATCCGTTTTTTTTATTCTGCTTTCTGGACCTAGTTTAACTTTTCAAGATGATTTAGCCTAATGTATCTTTTGTGACTTTTTCAAATGTCAGAAATTTTTGTGCAACTGTACTTCAGTATCATAGAGTACAATACTTGCCTAATTTTATTTTTCTGCAACATTTTAAAGCATCTTGTGGCTTTTTACTCTAAAAGAGTTGCAAAAAAGGTGCAAAATAAAGTAAAAAGTAGGATATCCGAAAAAAAGTTTCTGCTTCGTTTTGTTAAAATTTATGAACCAGTCTGTGCCATTTTGAAGAATTTAAGGCAAAAAATAGCACAGAATACTAAAAGACAAAAAAAGGAAAAAAAGAGGCCATGAGTTCTAGGCTTTGTAATTGATAACTAAGGACAGTTATAAAATGAGACAACATAAGGTGAGTAGAAGCAAGACTATGCAGTTGGTAAAATCTTCTGCCCTTGATGAGTTGTCCGGGCATAGGTATTTTATAACCATTCCGTCCCCGGGGCCTGTGGCTGCAAATATGGCTCTGTGAGATGCTGGATCTCTTCACCTTACTTACAATTGGCGACGGTCACAGATAGCTTAACTCAGCTGCAGGCACACATGTTATGAAAAATCCAGAAGAGACTTTGATTTCTTTAAGAATTCCTGTTGAATGCATACAAACAGCAGCAGGTAAAGAAGACTTTCTTTAGACAGGCTGAAAGCACATGTGCCTCTAATGAAGCCAAGATGGAGACTGAGACACAGGGAGAAGAAGAAGGAAGTGACATGACACCCAGAAGAGGGAGACAGAGAGACAGAAGGGACAAACTTCATGGAAAGGAAGGATTTCAGCTATGCAAAACACAGGAACACATAGCAACAATAACAATATGAGAGACTGCAATACAGCATGTAAAATGTACAGGACAGTCTGTAAATGTCTCATTCATGGGACATAACAATAACCCATCTACAGAATACAGATCAATGTGGTTCTGACTCCCGGCACCCCCACTGATCAGCTGTTTTTAAAGCAAAGAAAGGCGGGCACCGCATAAAAGATATGTAAGCTCCAGGGATCAGCCACGTGCATATATAATGTATACACTCAACACAAGAAAAAAAGAATATGCACACAGTGGGATCAACCTGATATGATAAATTTTATTTTATTATAGAATAACACCTCACTACACATAAAGGCAAAGCAGGAAGGAACATACATTTAAAAACATCTAAAAACCAAACAGACCTACCCTCAACCCCCCACATATACAATCAAGGGCCTATAAATGAAAAAATTTTTTGCATGTACAAATACCGTAGAGAGCATAACATACAATTGGACAAATGAGAAACAATACAGGTATATAAATTTAATTTCTAATGCAGCCAATTGGCATAATGCCCCTACACAGACAAATGTATTAATAGAGCCCTAAACAATAGCCCTACCTCCCAGTCCTGTTACAGGCCTGTGGTAAAAACACAATACCATATACCAGGTTAATATCTGGTGTAACCACAGCCTGTCCTAAGTCTAACACCCCAAGTAATACATTACCAAGCTAAAGGTGAAGTATCCTGCCACCAAAGATGATAATGTGTCTAAGTCCAAGAAGTGCCTATGGGGCAGGAACACAATAGGCTGGTAGAGGTATATATACCTAAGTGCGGCTGGGGTAGATGAAAGAGTCCAGGACCGGATCCAAGGCAGCAGAGAGGAGGGGGGGAGGAGGGACAAGGCCCCACGCGTATCGACGCTGCTAGAGCGTCTTCGTCAGGGGAAGGTCCCCTGACGAAGACGCTCTAGCAGCGTCGATACGCGTGGGGCCTTGTCCCTCCTCCCCCCCTCCTCTCTGCTGCCTTGGATCCGGTCCTGGACTCTTTCATCTACCCCAGCCGCACTTAGGTATATATACCTCTACCAGCCTATTGTGTTCCTGCCCCATAGGCACTTCTTGGACTTAGACACATTATCATCTTTGGTGGCAGGATACTTCACCTTTAGCTTGGTAATGTATTACTTGGGGTGTTAGACTTAGGACAGGCTGTGGTTACACCAGATATTAACCTGGTATATGGTATTGTGTTTTTACCACAGGCCTGTAACAGGACTGGGAGGTAGGGCTATTGTTTAGGGCTCTATTAATACATTTGTCTGTGTAGGGGCATTATGCCAATTGGCTGCATTAGAAATTAAATTTATATACCTGTATTGTTTCTCATTTGTCCAATTGTATGTTATGCTCTCTACGGTATTTGTACATGCAAAAAATTTTTTCATTTATAGGCCCTTGATTGTATATGTGGGGGGTTGAGGGTAGGTCTGTTTGGTTTTTAGATGTTTTTAAATGTATGTTCCTTCCTGCTTTGCCTTTATGTGTAGTGAGGTGTTATTCTATAATAAAATAAAATTTATCATATCAGGTTGATCCCACTGTGTGCATATTCTTTTTTTCTTGTGTTGAGTGATCAGCTGTTTTTGTCGCCATATGTAAATGTTTTGATCGGAGCTGCTGAGTGTTGTAGATGCTGTTACTGGTCTTGTTTCAGCATAACCGGGCTGCAGTAGTTGGCTATCGGTAAATAGTTGCCTATATCAGGACAGCCCCTTTAAGCACTGCATTTTTCTTATTTACGTACATTGTTACTTTTATATTTGTTACGATTTTGCTACATTTTCATTATGAATCTTTTCTCTTTCATTGCTGGTTTATAAATGTCCCCCAGTGCGTATTAGTCTGACTGCGCTGACAATGTAAATAGTCACTTGTGCAACTCCTCTAGCTGAATCTCCCATTAATAACTGACCTCCATAGAGACTTATTTTAGCATATTGTTCGCATATATTCTCAAGATGTTCTATGAAACTGTCACCTTTCACCATTTACCTCTAGGGTATGATCTGTAATTCCTGAGAGTGCATTCTTCTTTCTATAGTCTGTGTTTTGCTATTTGCATTGACATTCATTATGCGAAACTTATTATCAGCGTTCTTTTTTCTTTCCTCAGTACTATCTGTGTAACACATTGTCCCTGTGCAGTTCCTAAATTGCAGAATGAACAGTAAATGCTGAGTCTGTAATTATGTGACTTTACGAGTATAGAGCATAAATAGCTAATAAGACGGTAGCATTCCTCTATGGATTAGTCCAGTAGTTTCAGTGCATGAAATGTACTATGGGATTTCCTTTATGTTTTAGGGTCCATCAGTGAGCTTCCAAGGCTTGGAAGGCAGTGCCGATTTCCTGGTGAGTGACCTTCTTGGGGGGTGATCCATTTACTATGCTGGAGCTTCCATTGTTTTTATTTGATTCCCCAAATATTTCCTTTATAATTGAGGTTTCTTTATTCTGAACTTGCTGCACAGGGAAATTTGCTTTGAAGCAAAATAAATGAGTGCTGACAACCGAGTGATCAAAGAGGAAATATAAACCCAGTACAATATTAGGAGTTGTGTAGTCTGTCTTGAAATTGGCTGTCTGGAAATATTCACAGCTTGACAATCAGTAAATACTTTTATGTTGGCTAAACAAAAAGACAGATAATAGCATTCTACTGAGAATAATTGGGGACATTTATGAAAAATGCTAAAAAGCAAAAGTCACTTTGTTTCTTAAGGCAGCTGATCAGATGTTTCTTTTATCTTCCAGACAGAATTAGACAATGAGACCGAGCACTTTATTGGCTGAAATGGCAATGTCATACCATGCAGTGTTTGTTAGGAAAGTCTTATGTAAATGTTACTTTTTGTAATTATACATACTTCTTAATATATGAAATATAGCTGAGCGCTGCAGTAAGATATTCTTTTAATAAAGGACACTTGTGAACCAGACCATACATGTTCAGTATATTTCAGAATTTGAGATAGATGTTCTTTTAAACCAACATGAAATGGTCTTAGTCCGTCTTAAAAATAAAAATGAATCATTGGTCTAGTCCAGTGTTCCCCAACTCCGGTCCTCAAGAGCCACCAACAGGTCATGTTTTCAGGATTTCATTAGTATTGCACAGGTGATAATTGCATCACCTGGACAGGCAAGCATTCAATCACCTGTGCAATAGTAAGGAAATCCTGTTGGTGGCTCTTGAGGACCGGAGTTGGGGAACACTGGTCTAGTCTATGAGATAGAAAGAGAAAAGCGAAACACAATGTGAACTAGGAAACCACTTTTATTCCCCAAGCGTAATCATGGTGCTCACAGGGAACATCAGTAAAATAGCACTTCATTCAAACATGAAAACAACAGCATATTATCCTTCCTGACCCAGGGTTTCGCACTCTCTGCTTCTTCAGGGGCATGGTTCTTAATTATAATGAAGTACAGATTTCAATATCGTACTTGCTTTCTTTGATAATGAAAGAGTTTGGGGATGAGCTGGAGTGACAACTACTTAAACAACATTTTTTCAACAGAAATGTGGCTGTCACTTTTTGCCCTCACTCAGCTTTTTCATGCCATATATGGAATAGCTTTACAATTCAAAAATAAAAATTGCCAGACTTACATTTCAAGAGTGACCTTACTCTGAGACTTTATCCACATGTAGCAGCGATCCCAGGACTGCTTACAAGCACATCTTCTGTGCCTTTAGGTAAATAAGGCCACAATAATGCTTCATCCTAAAAGGAAAAATTTCAATGTTTAAAGAACACTATCACAAGGATTACATATATTACACTGGTACACAGTGATTTTGGTGCCAACGATGTTTGAACGGTTTTATATTAAGTTTGTGGTGCTGCTTAATAATATGACTTCGGTTTTGCCAGATTGGCTCTAGTATCTGAGATATTTAATAATTAATCACAGGAGAATTCTGGCTTTTATAGCATTGTAAGACTACAAATTCAAATGCAAAATAATTATATGGGACATTTCATTACCTAAGACACTGTTAAAGAGTCAAAAGACCAAAATATATTGCATTTGTTGTCACACACAAGTTGCATTGGGGAAATGCATTATTTTCATGGAAGAATTATCTCAAAAACTAGAACCACTTCCCCAACGGTAATGGATTTTTTAATTCCGCACCCTCAAATTATTCTATATCCATTCAAAAAACTTTGGCACCAGAAATTTTTTTTTGTAGACCTGTGTTATCATCCCTCATTATCATTTATCAAAAATATAATTTTAGATCTATTGTTATTAAAAACACCTAAGTGGCCAAATTTAACATTCAAATAAATTCCCTTATTCGTTCCAGTTACTTTCACCAGGCTAGTACTAAAACGCATAGCATAACTATCAGAAAATAAATCCCCCCAAAATACTGCATCCATTGCTGAAATTCCAGCTCCACTATTGCTATGGTAGCTGTAAATATGCACCTCCATCTAATGTAGGTTGCACACTCACATACTCTGATACTAACCCTTTCCTGACATTGGACATACTGTCTAATATTTATTCTACATATTCTATTTTTTCAATGCACTTACTGGTTTAAATGTTTTGTACAGTGTAACATTTATCAAATTAATGACTAAACTGCTCAGTCTGCTGTTATTTTCTAGTGCCCATCAAATTGCCCAGCTGGTCCAAAGGGTCCTCAGGGTCTACAGGGGGTTAAGGTAAGATTTTGTTGCACACACTTTTCTGCTTTTGTAACTTTTTTTAAAAACAGCATATATTATTAACATTTCAGAGTTCAAAGATGGCAGCACTCTTTCTCCAAAAACATGGCAATAAGGAGTTAAAATACGATAGTAATATATATATAAATATATGTATAAATATATATATATATATATATATATATATATATATATATATATATATGCATACACACACACATGCATACTTACGAGTGTTCCTCACTAAATTAGAATATCATCAAAAAGTTCATTTATTTCAGTTCTTCAATACAAAAAGTGAAACTCGTATATTATATAGAGTCATTACAGAGTGATCTATTTCAAGTGTTTATTTCTGTTAATGTTGATGATTATGGCCAATGAAAACCCAAAAGTCATTATCTCAGTAAATTAGAATAATTAACAAAAAACACCTGCAAAGGCTTCGTAAGCGCTTAAAAAGGTCCTTTAGTCTGTTTCAGTAGGCTCCACAATTAAGGGGAAGACTGCTGACTTGACAGATGTCCAGAAGGCAGTCAGTGACACACTCCACAAGGAGGGTAAGCCACAAAAGGTCATTGCTAAAGAAGCTGGCTGTTCACGGAGTGCTGTATCCAATCATATTAATGCAAAGTTGAGTGGAAGGAAAAAGTGTGGTATAAAACGTGCACAAGCAACCGGGATAACCACAGCCTTGAAAGCATTGTTAAGAAAAGGACATTAAAACATTTAGGGGTGATTCACAAGGAGTGGACTGCTGCTTGAGTCACTGCTTCAAGAGCCACCACACACAGATGTATTCAGGACATGGGCTACAAGTGTCGCATTCCTTGTGTCAAGCCACTCATGACCAATAGACAACTCCAGAAGCGTCTTACCTGGGACAAGGAGAAAAAGATCTGGACTGTTGCTAAGTGGTCCAAGCTGTTGTTTTCAGATGAAAGTAAATTTTGCATTTCATTTGGAAATCAAGGTCCTAAAGTCTGGAGGAAGAGTGGAGATGCACAAAATCCAAGCTGCTTGAGGTCTAGTGTGAAGTTTCCACAATCAGTGATGGTTTGGGGAGCCATGTCATCTGATGGTGTAGGTACACTCTGTTTTATCAAGACTAAAGTTAGCGCAGCCATCTACCAGGAAATTTTAGAGCACTTCATGCTTCCCTCTGCCGACAAGCTTTTTGGAGATGGAAATTTAATTCTCCAGCAGGACTTGGCACCTGTCTACAGTGCCCAAAGTACCAATACCTGGTTTAAAAACAACAGTATCACTGTGCTTGATTGGCCAGCAAACTCGCCAGACCTTAACCCCATAAATAATCTATGGGTTATTGTCAAGAGGAAGATGAGAGACACCAGACCCAACAATGCAGACGAGCTGAAGGCTGCTATCAAAGCAACCTGGGCTTCCATAACACCTCAGCGGTGCCACAGGATGATGCCTCCATGCCACGCCGCATTGATGCAGTAATTGATGAAAAAGGATCCCCGACCAAGTATTGTGTGCATTCACTGAACATACATTTCAGTAGGTCAACATTTCTGATTTTAAAATCATTTTTCAATCTGGTGTTATAAAGTATTCTAATATACTGAGATAACAACTTTTGGGGTTTCATTGGCTGTAAGCCATAATCATCAACATTAACACAAATAAAAGAAATAGATCACGCTGTTTGTAATGACTCTATATAATATATGACTTTTTGCATTGAAGAACTGAAATAAATTAACTTTTTGATGATGTTCCAATTTAGTGAAAAGCACTATATTACAGTTATATGAAAAAGTTTGGGCACACCTATTAATTTTAAGCTTAATGTTTTATAAAAATTGTTTTTTTTGCAACAGCTATTTTAGTTCCATATATCTAATAACTGTTGGACACAGTAATGTTTCTGCCTTGAAATGAGGTTTATTGTACTAACAGAAAATGTGCAATCTGCATTCAAACAAAATTTGACAGGTGCATAAGTATGGGCACATCACCAGAAAAGTGACATTAATATTTAGTAGATCCTCCTTTTGCAAAAATAACAGCCTCTAGTCGCTTCCTGTAGCTTTTAATGAGTTCCTGGATCCTGGATGAAGGTATTTTTGACCATTCCTCTTTACAAAACAATTCCAGTCCAGTTAAGTTTGATGGTCGCCGAGCATAGACAGCCCTCTTCAAATGATCCCACAGATGTTCAATGATATTCAGGTCTGGGGACTGGGATGGCCATTCTAGAACAGTGTAATTGTTCCTCTGCATGAATGCCTAAGTAGATTTGGAGCGGTGTTTTGCATCATTGTCTTGCTGAAAGATCCATCCCCTGCGTAACTTCAACTTTGTCACTGATTCATGAACATTATTGTCAAGAATCTGCTGATACTGAGAGGAATCCATGCGTCCCTCAACTTTAACAAGATTCCCGGTGCCGGCATTGGCCACACAGCCCCAAAGCATGATGGAACCTCCACCAAATTTTACTGTGGGTAGCAAGTGTTTTTCTTGGAATCCTGTGCTTTTTTGCTGCCATGCATAACGCCTTTTTGTATGACCAAACAACTCAATCTTGGTTTCATCAGTCCACAGGACCTTCTTCCAAAAAGAAATTGGCTTCTCCAAATGTGCTTTTGCATACCTCAGCCGACTCTGTTTGTGGCGTGCTTGCAGAAACGGCTTCTTTCGCATCACTCTCCCATACAGCTTCTCCTTGTGCAAAGTGCGTTGTATAGTTGACCAATGCACAGTGACACCATCTGCAGCAAGTTGATGCTGCAGCTCTCTGGAGGTGGTCTGAGGATTGTCCTTGACTGATCTCACCATTCTTCTTCTCTGCCTTTCTGATGTTTTTCTTGGCCTGCCACTTCTGGCCTTAACAAGAACTGTACCTGTGTTCTTCCATTTCCTTACTATGTTCCTCACAGTGGAAATTGACAGGTTAAATCTCTGAGACAGCTTTTTGTATCCTTCCCCTGAACAACTATGTTGAATAATCTTTATTTTCAGATCATTTGACCGTTGTTTTGAGGAGCCCATGATGCCACTCTTCAGAGGAGATTCAAACAGGAGAACAACTTGCAAGTGGCCACTTTAAGTAGCTTTTCTCATGATTGCATACACCTGGCTATGAAGTTCAAAGCTCAATGAGGTTACAAAACCAAAAAAAGTGCTTTAAAGGCTGGTTTCACACTTGCGTTTTTGTCTGCATGCGTTTTTTAAAAAAAACGCATGTGTGAAAAACGCATGTAAACGCGGTAAAACGCATGCGTTTTTTAGACGCATGCGTTTTTATAGAAAAACACAAGAAAACACAAGAAAAAACAAGAAAACCCTAACCCTACCCCTACCCCTAACCCTAACCCTAAACGTGACTGAAATACGTGGCACTGAAATACGTGCAACTGAAATACGTGGTACTTAAATACGTGGCACTCAAATACGTGGCACTTAAATACGTGGCACGTGGCACTTAAATACGTGGCACGTGGCATACGTGGCACTGAAATACGTGGCACATGGCACTTAAATACGTGGCACGTGGCACTTAAATATGTGGCACGTGGCACTTTAATACGTGGCACGTGGCACTTAAATACGTGGCACGTGGCATACGTGGCACTGAAATACGTGGCACGTGGCACTTTAATACGTGGCACGTGGCACTTAAATATTTAAGTGCCACGTGCCACGTATTAAAGTGCCACGTGCCACGTATTTCAGTGCCACGTATGCCACGTGCCACGTATTTAAGTGCCACGTGCCACGTATTAAAGTACCACGTGCCACATATTTAAGTGCCACGTGGCACATATTTAAGTGCCACGTGCCACGTATTAAATACGTGGCACGTGGCACGTGGCACTGAAATACGTGATACGTGGCACTTAAATACGTGGCAATATGACTGTCAGAAAATGTTCATTAAACGGTTAGGGGTGAGGTTAGGGGTAGAGTTAGGGTTAGGGTTTAGATCCCTTTATCACCTTGATGGTGGTGGGTGGCTTTTCAGTGTGTTTTCTGGTTTTTTTCTATAATAATAATAATAATAATAATAATTTTATTTATATAGCGCCAACATATTCCGCAGCGCTTTACAACTTATAGAGGGGACTTATACAGACAACAGACATTACAGCATAACAGAAATCACAGTTCAAAACAGATACCAGGAGGAATGAGGGCCCTGCTCGCAAGCTTACAATCTATGAGGAAAAGGGGAGACACAAGAGGTGGATGGTAACAATTGCTTTAGTTATTTGGACCAGCCATAGTGTAAGGCTCTAGTGTTCATGTAAAGCTGCATGAACCAGTTAACTGCCTAAGTATGTAACAGTACAGACACAGAGGCTATTAACTGCATAAAGTGTATGAGAACATGATGGAGGAACGTAATTATGTTGTTGTTTTTTATTAATAGGCCACACAGGGATAATTAGGTTAATGCGTTGAGGCGGTAGGCCAATCTGAACAAATGAGTTTTTAGTGCACGCTTAAAACTGTGGGGATTGGGGATTAATTGTATTAACCTAGGTAGTGCATTCCAAAGAATCGGCGCCGCACGTGTAAAGTCTTGGAGACGGGAGTGGGAGGTTCTGATTATTGAGGATGCTAACCTGAGGTCATTAGCAGAGCGGAGGGCACGGGTAGGTTGGTAGACTGAGACCAGAGAGGAGATGTAGGGTGGTGCTGAGCCATGGAGTGCTTTGTGGATGAGGGTAGTAGTTTTGTACTGGATTCTGGATTGGATGGGTAGCCAGTGTAATGACTGGCACAAGGTAGAGGCATCGGTGTAACGGTTGGCGAGGAATATGATCCTGGCAGCAGCATTCAGGACAGATTGGAGCGGGGAGAGTCTGGTAAAAGGTAGGCCAATTAGTAGAGAGTTACAATAGTCCAGACGAGAATGAATAAGTGAGACAGTAAGAGTTTTTGCAGAGTCGAAAGTAAGAAAAGGGCGAATTCTGGAAATGTTTTTGAGATGCAGATAAGAAGAGCGAGACAGTGATCGGATATGGGGGGTGAATGAAAGCTCGGAATCAAGGATGACTCCAAGGCAGCGGGCATGTTGCTTTGGAGTAATGGTGGAACCGCACACAGAGATGGCAATGTCGGGCAAAGGTAGGTTTGTAGAGGGAGAGAACACGAGGAGTTCAGTTTTTGACAGGTTCAGTTTCAGATAGAGGGAGGACATGATGTTAGAGACAGCGGTAAGACAATCACTGGTGTTTTCTAAAAAGGTCGGCGTGATAACAGGAGAAGAGGTATATAATTGGGTGTCGTCAGCATAGAGATGGTACTGGAAACCAAATCTACTGATTGTTTGTCCAATAGGGGCAGTATACAAAGAGAAGAGGAGGGGGCCTAGGACTGATCCTTGAGGAACCCCAACAGTAAGGGGAAGGTGAGAGGAGGAGGAACCAGCAAAACAAACAGTGAAGGATCGGCCAGAGAGATAGGAGGAGAACCAAGAGAGAACGGTGTCCTTGAGGCCGATGGAGCGGAGCATAGTGAGGAGGAGCTGATGATCCACAGTGTCGAATGCTGCGGAGAGATCCAAGAGAATTAGCATGGAATAGTGACCATTAGATTTAGCTGTTAGTAGGTCATTAGAGACTTTAGTGAGGGCAGTTTCAGTAGAGTGTAAAGAGCGGAAACCAGATTGAAGAGGGTCGAGAAGAGAATTATCTGAGAGATAGCGGGTAAGACGGGAGTGGACCAGGCGTTCCAGGAGTTTAGAGATGAAGGGAAAATTTCTATAAAAACGCATGCGTTTTTAGCGCAAACAAACGCATGTGCTTAAAAACGCATGCGTTTACATAGACAGCAATGCATTTTTTTGCCGCGAAAAAACGCATGCGTTTTTTCGCGGCAAAAAAACGCGCAAGAAAATACTGCAGGTAGCATTTTTGAAAATGAACGCATGCAGACAAAAAACGCATGCGTTTGAAAACGCGACCAAACGCATGTGCAAAAAAACGCATGCGTTTTCAATGTTAAATATAGGAGAAAAAAACGCTGCAGACAAAAACGCAAGTGTGAAACCAGCCTAAGTCAGTAAAAAGTAGGTAGGAGTATTTAAAACAAGAAAATGATAAGGGTGCCCATACTTATGCACCTGTCAAATTTGCAGATTGCACATTTTCTGTTAGTACAATCAACCTCATTTCAAGGCAGAAACATTACTGTGTCCAACAGTTATTAGATATATGAAACTGAAATAGCTGTTGCAAAAAAAACTATTTTGATAAAACAATAAGCTCAAGATTAATAGGGGTGCCCAAACTTTTTCATATAACTGTATATGTATTTATACTGTATATATATATATATATATATATATATATATATATATATATATATATACTGTATATATATATATATATATATATATATACATATGACTTTGGATGCTCAACAGTATCTACGTGGACTGTGGTATGGGAGAAAACCCACAGCTAATTCTTGCAAACATTTGCCCTGGTCATGTTTATTACAGCAAGACAACAGTGTTCCCCTGTTTAGCCTTAAGCATCAATTTATTATTTAACCATAGCATAGAAGAAACTGACTGCCCTTTTTGATGCCTATATTGTAGCACGTTAAGGCACAATACTGGCAGGGATTATTCTTTAACATCCAAGTAGCATTAAGCCATGTTAGAACTAATTCACATCCTGTTACTGTATTATAGCATTTTTGTATTATAGCGGTTTGTCTTTTATTTATATAACATTTTATATTTAGCAATTTGATACCAAACCTTTTATTAATGATACCAAAACTATGAAATTGTTTTTAATAATCAGATTTCTTGATTTCTAGGGCCACAAAGGACGCCCAGGTCCCCTTGGTGAGTCAGGAAAACAAGGAATAACAGTAAGTAAATAATTATTTATGGGGAGATGGCTGCATGCAGGTATTAATGCATACCTGCATACAAAAATGTCATTTACATTGACTGGTCGTATGCAAGATTTATGGGTAATTTAAATGACAAGAGGGATCGTTAGGAACTGTCTTTAGAATCTATTTGGTGAGTGAATTAAACATGACCAATAGTAACATATTCTTCATGTGTGACCCCTTACTGAGTTACTATAAATTAAAACAGTACATACAGTACATTTCAGTAAGTAAATTGTATCGTTCTATATTCTTAATTACAGGGCCCAAAGGGAGATGTTGGCATTTCTGGTGAACAAGGAATCCCAGGACCCCCGGTAATTTCTAGTAATTTTCTGTAAATAAATGGCTTAAAAATGTATTAATGATGTCACTAGACTGCACCTGCTGCACACAACCACAACCCACATACAGCACAGACCGCAGTGGAACAGGGGAGCAGGTAGTTTTTGCCATCCTTTTTCTTATTGTCAGTTTATACTTGTTAGGAAAGCTGTAGGCGTATCATATTGTCTGGGATCATATTGTGTGTTCAGGGACTGTGGGGTGGCCATCATACTGTGTGGAAGGCTGTGGGGATCCATTGGAGTGCCCGCCAGAACTGTGGGGTACTCGAACGGGGTCCGACGGTTCTTGAAAGGGATGTCACAGCAGCAGTGACCCGGTCCATGGCCCTGGGCTTCCAATAAAATTAATGAAAGGGGAAAATAAAGTTTGTAGGGGAATTGTTCGTGATGCCACCCGTGGTGTTCGGCAATAGGGAAATGGCCAACGCTGCGGTTCAGGTCCACTGGGGAAGATGGTGATGCAGCAGAGATGTTTCAGCTCTCCACGGGTAGAGCTAGAACCCAGGGCAGTTACAGAGTTAAAGTCAATGATGGCGAATGTTGTGATGCAGGGCAGGTGATGCAGTAATAATTCAGAGGACACAGCATGGTGCAGTTTTCCATAGTTTACTCACAGTTCTTAGAAGCAGTCCCCAGCCGGGGTGCTGTGTCCTCCTGGTTTGTGGTCCAGCCAGCTCTCAGGTGATTTGGAGTACACTTAGCCAGGATCCCCTTCTTATGTTCCTTTCCTGGCCGTCTCACTGCTCTGGCTTCAGCCTCTCCTGCCCTGTGCCTTCACACACAGTGTCCCAAGCCAGCAGCCTCGGATCCTGTCGGGCGATGTCCTTCTGGTCCCCTTGATCCTATGTGGCTGCCTTTTCAGCGAGTGTGTGTGGTTGTGGCACGTACAGATACCACAGCCTCTGGCTGGCTAGCTGAGCCTTGTAGTTCTCCACTAGTCTGGGGGCCGGTTCCCCCACTGCGACCTTGTCCCTCTATCCAACTACAGTTGGCGTGGATTCGGGCCGCATGGGTGGATTTCTCACTATCCGTGCCCCTAGGACCCCTTCTCTCTCTTCTTTCTGTCAGGAGCTTCTCTCTATCTTCCTTGTTCTCTCTCTGTTCTCTGGTGCTGGGATGAGCTCCTCACTGCTCAAGACCCCACCTCCAACTGTCTAACTCCCTAACTGACTCTTCCCTCTTGTTTCTATGACAACTCCACTCTCTCCTCCCACACCCTCTACCTAGTTCCCCCCAGGCCTATAGAGGTCTAGTGTTGGATGCTTGTGTGGGTTCTGGGTAGTGCCCCCTCCTTACCTGAGAGCGGAGTACCACACCTCTGGCTGAGGTGCAGTACTTCTGTGGCGACTGGACCCTCAGGGGTTCCACACCATCATACGGTGTGTGGATGGCAGTGGAGACATCATACTGTGTGAAAGGGGAATTGTGGGTGATCATACGGTTTTGGGGACTGTGGGACCCATCATATTTTGTGGTGATGTTATTGGGGAAATGATACATTGTTATAGGCTTTGGTTAAAATCATTCTGTGAGGAGGGCTGGGGAAATTGTTCTGTGTTCTGGGAGAAGTGTGGTTCATCATCCTTTGTGGGGGTTCTGGGGAATTATACTGAGTGGGGATCAATAGGGGCTTTCATACTGTGTCTGTGGGGGGGAGAGAGGGGATATTATACTGTGTGTGGAAAGCTGTGGAGACATCATATTGTGTGTGGGGAGCTGAGGGGACATCACACTCTGTATGGGGGGAATGTAGTGGATTATACTGTATGTGTGATAGGGCATCATAATGTGTGAGGGTTATAGAGGCATCATTCTGTGTGGAGGGCTGTAGGGGATTATACTGTGTTGAAGAGTTGTGTTAGCCTGTGTATGGAGGTGATGGGGGATCATACTGTGTGTAGATACTGTGAATGATCACACTGTGTGAGGGGACCGTTGGGGATCATACTGTGTGTTGGAGGATGTGGGGGCATTACACTGTGTGGGGATCAGGTGTTTGGGGATCTGTCGGGGCCATCCTACTGAGTGTGGGGGGGTTGTGGGGAAATCATAGTGTGTAGGGGGCTGTGGGAGCCATCATACTGTGTGTGGGGGTTTGAAGGGAATCATACTGTGTGGGTGACTGGGGGGTATCATACTACTTGAGGGGTTGTGGAGGCTTTATAATGTGTGTTGGGAGCTGTTGAACATGGTGTAACGGCTGAATAACAAGCAGTATGATTTACTGTTTTCTATAAACTTTATTAAAAGCAGTAAATTATATAGTTTTCATTAGCTGCTACAGGTAAATAAAGCATGTTACAATAAACACTCACATAACATTTGTTGGCAGTAACAGCTAGACAACATACTTAAGCTCAATAGTAAGCATTACAATTCATATTAAATAATAATAATAGCAATAATATTAATATTGAATACAATACAGAATTAATTTCAGCCGTTTGGTTTGATTCTTCGCTACAATCTTGGTTTCTCATGTGGCATCTTATTAATTGCCCACCCCTGGTATATAACACTTTTGATTTCATCTACAGTATATGTGCCATTTTTTGTATATACAGTATGTTGTACATTATTTTATTTTTTTATTACAGGGCCCACAGGGTATTCGTGGTTTTCCAGGAAACAGTGGACCCAAAGGAGAGACGGTAAATCAGTTTTATGACCAGAACTTCTCTGTAAATCCAAAATGGACATATTTTTGCGTTAGATTTTGTGTTGTCTGGATGGCTACATTCTTGTTTTAATAATTTTCCTGATCCTGTTATTGTTTTATGATGGGATCACCATTGCAGACAAAAGACAGAGTTTACAGAGTTAAGAGGTTCCCGTTGTGTATCTCTGTACCTGTTTATGGAAATGGTACTGTTAAATTAAAGCTAAGGTGTATCAGTTTTTAGACTAGAATTTTATATGTGATGCCTTTGTACTCAGGAAATTCACAGCACTGTTGTTTCCAAAATTACATCTACTGTCAGCAACTATTTAGTGTTTGAACACATTCCAAAACAGTGAATTATTAAGTTTTGTCTACATGCGGATGCGACCATGCCATGGATAGAAATAGAGTTTTTGGAGAAAAGCATTAATATACAGATCTGTGATTGATTCTAACAGTAAACTTTTTCCTGTCAATTTATTAGGGTCCCATCGGATATAAGGGAATGATCGGATCAGTCGGTGCAGCAGGGAAGCCTGTAAGTTGACATAACATAACACAGCACTGTATTTGTGTGTATGAAATATTATACAAGTAGTGCATCCGGTATTATACAATGCTGTCTATCGTTATACAGTGATTTTTGCTAGTTTGGATACATGTTCAGAACATTACATTTTACTACAGCAGGGAACACAAAGGTGAAATCCCACATCCTGTTAGTGCGGATTTCTCAGTCCTCATTACAGAATCCCCCGGAGAGTAAGAGTGTTTAATTAAACTGCACTTAGGATGGTTATTATCCTTAATGAGTCCGGCCTTGCAAAGTCTTTACTCCTTTATGTCTGTTGCAGGGTGAGGAGGGGCCAAAAGGGCCTCCAGGAGAGCCGGGTGAGAAAGGAGACGGGGTGAGTCAAACTTGTTTCATCTTCTGTTTAATATTAATATGTGACTTAATATTATAATTATATTTAACATTAGATACCTGATCCATGAAGAATTCACTGATGCATATTTTAAGAGAGCTGCACTATCATTTTGTGAACATGGTCACTGTGTCTTCGATATTCTTGTTTCTTATTTATATGCACAAACATCTGGAATAAGAAGAAGTGAGTTAGGAAATTAGTATATCCACCTTTTTATAGTGTGCACCAGTTATGGTCTAGAATTGCTTACCTTTATCATTGGACCCTTCTTATAGGTATGGAAGCGATATTAATGTCCTATGAAATTGTGCTTATTTAAATGTAAAATACATATAACAACTCCATATTTAAAGGTTAAGTTGTTAGTTTCCCTCGTTTGATAAAGGATTATTCCTAAATTATTTTCATGTTGATGGGCAGCACAATGGCTCAGTGGTTGGCACTGTTACGTTGCAGCACTTGAGTCCTGGGTTTAAAACCCTCCAAGGACAACATCTGCAAGAGTTTTCATTTTCTCCCTGTTTGTGTGCGTTTCCTTTCACACTCCAAAGACATACTCATAGGGAATTTAGATTGTGAGCCCCAATGGGGACAGGGATGATAATGTATCAATGTATAATAATAATAATGTTCTTCTTTAACAATTTTACACCTAAAAAAATCCCAAATTCGGCTATTTTCATTACACAAACCTAATATGGTACAAATGAACCTACAATAATTGATAATATTTATCTTCCCAACATATTTGTAACCAAAAATATGTAAATACATTATTAAATCTACTGTAGCGTCTGTCGGCGCCTCCGCATGGTTCCCCTCCTCCCACCATGTGGAGACTCAGGCTTACTCACCGCCCTTGCTCCGGCGTGGTCCATGGTGTGCTCCTGCTTCCTGGTCTGTGTGCGTGCCGCAGTGTCTAGTATGTGCGCGCGCACCCTGCTTTTAACGGCGCAGTATGCGAACATGGTGAAATGCCCCCAGCTGACAGCTGGGAGGCATTTACTTAATGTGAACATCTGCTAGATGTCTCCCAGTCAATACCTGGGAGGCATCTCGTACAAAAGGCACCCTCCCCAATATGGAGGTGCCTGAGCAACTTTTATAGTTATGGTTAGGTGGATTATCTGTTAGTACTATTCCTGTATCCTACGTTCCCATAGTATATTATTATTATTTATTATTGTAGCTCCATTTATTCCATATTGATTAACTTATTATAAAGTTATTCCCACATTATGTGTCCCATTATTCCAGTATAGTTTGCCCATGTTCATGTTCAGTGGCATCATATTCCTGAAGCCGCATCTGCGGTATCTATACCCAAACTCTGGTCCTGGTGTGGACAGGCCTGTGTCTGTTGTTCCTGGTCCTAGTGTGGCCAGCTCCAGAACTGTTCCTGATATCTATGGGTGTGAATAAGAACCTATCTCCTCCATCCACATTGTCAGTACAATCTGTGAGTATCCAGTTTCAGCTAGTCAGTGACCTCAGTCATGTCTTCGAGTGTCAGCGAACCCGACCCCTGGGATTGGCAGCTGCAGTACCGACGCCAGCCTAGCAGTGGTACCTGGGGGCTAACTGCAGCACAATCTGTCTCCAGCTTCAGAAGCCCCAGTGAACACCAGGTAGCCTCTAAGTTTCACTCCTTCCTAGGCAGGTGCAGCCCTTTGGCACACTGGTTCCACGGACCAAATGCGCCACATGCAGGCAGCTATGCTATGATTCAAAGTCTAATTCTATGCATGCAGTTTGTGTTTCCATCTAAGTGTTTCTTAAGTCATCAACCAATTTCTATTGCAGGGTGCTCGGGGAGGTATTGGACAGATTGGAGCAATGGGACCAAAGGGCAACAATGTAAGTTTTTGTTTAACATAGCAATAGGGATCAATAGGAAATAGTGGAATATAATTATGTACCACTGCCCTTCAAGTTCTTCAAGCAATAGTTTATAAGAGGTTTCAGGCACTTGTAAGCATAAGTAAACATCAAATCCACTTGACCAATGAGTGCTGAAGTAGGGTAGTATTGAAGTTTTTGATGGGAGATGAAAGTAACATTAGCAACTCTTTTTCTGCCACTACAGGGCCTACCAGGTATTGATGGCAAGGATGGTACCCCAGGAATTCCTGGATCAAAGGTGGGTTATTTATGTAATCAATCTTTTATTAGTAATATCACAATGATTTTTTGCCTTTATGTATTTTTTTTAATTCTTCTTTTTTTCATGTCTAGGGCAGCACTGGCCAAAATGGCATTCATGGTGCTCCTGGTCATCAAGGGTTATCTGTAAGTAAGGCTTCTGCATACATTGCTAAATAACACACCTAGTTCTATTTCTCTAAATCTATTGTGAATGTGATATATTTTCTTGGTAATCATGCTTTTCTGAAGTTATACTTTGGTGGTCTTTTCATAATATAAGTTGCCTTATATATGTTTTCTAGGGTTTACCTGGCCAGTCTGGCTCTAAAGGCGGTCTTGGACAAAAGGTTTGGTATATTTAACCATTATTTTTCATGCCTGCATTCTAGGATGAGGAAAAGTCATTTAGCATTAACCTATCCTAATAGACATTTTAGGATTTGCAGTTATTATTTTTGCTTACATTACTCCTTCTGAAGCCAATAAGGATCTCAATTCCAGCCAATTCTGCGTTGAAAAAGTAAAACAGTGCTCCTTCACTTCCGAGCTCTGCCGTGCACCCAAACAGTGGTTTACCCCCACATATGGGGTATCAGCGTACTCAGGACATATTGGACAACAACTTTTGCTGTCCAATTCCTCCTGTTACCCTTGGGAAAATAAAAAGTTGGGGGCTAAAAAATCATTTTTGTGGTAAAAAAATGATTTTTTATTTTCACGGTTCTGCGTTATAAACTTTAGTGAAACACTTGGGGGTTCAAAGTTCTCACAACACTTTTAGATAAGTTCCTTGGGGGGGGTCTAGTTTCCAAAATGGGGTCACATGTGGGGGGTTTCTACTGTTTACGCACATCATTGGCTCTGCAAATGCAACATGACGTCCGCAGACCATTCCATCAAAGTCTGCATTCCAAAACGCCCCTCCTTCCCTTCCGAGCTCTGCCATGCGCCAAAACGATGGTGCCCCCCCCACATGGGGTATCAGCGTACTTAGGACAAATTGCAGAACAAGTTTTGGCATCCAATTTCTCCTGTTACTCTTGGGAAAATAAAAAATTGGGGGTGAAAAGATAATTTTTATAAACAAAATATGATTTTTTATCTTTACGGCTCTACATTATAAACTTCTGTGAAGCACTTGGGGGTTCAAAGTGCTCACCACACTTCTAGATAAGTTACTTAGGGGGTCTACTTTCCAAAATGGTGGGGGGTTTCCACTGTTTAGGCACATCAGGGGCTCTAAAAATGCGACATGGCATCTGATTTCGATTCCAGACAATTTTGCATTGCAAAGTCAAACGCTCCTTCCCCTCCGAGCTCTGCCATGCGCCCAAACAGTGGTTTACCCCCACATATGGGGTATCTGCGTACTCAGGACAAATTGTACAATGACTTTTGGGGTGCAAATTCTCCTGTTACCCTTGGTAAAATAAAGCAAATTGGATCTGTAGTAAATTTTTTGTGAAAAAAAGCTAAATGTTCATTTTTTTAAACATTCCCAAAATTCCTGTGAAGCACCTGAAGGGTTAATAAACTCCCTAACAAAAAAAAAAAATTGTTTCCAAAATTGTGCTGATGTAAAGTAGACATGTGGGAAATGTTACTTATTAAGTATTTTGTGTGACATATCTGTGTGATTTAAGGGCATGAAAATTCAAAGTTGGAAAATTGCGAAATTTTCAAAATTTTCCCCAAAATTCTGTTTTTTTTTTCACAAATAAGCGCAAGTCATATCAAAGAAATTTTACCACTGTCATGAAGTACAATATGTCACGAGCAAACAATGTCAGAATCACCAGGATCCGTTGAAGCGCTCCAGTGTTATAACCTCATAAAGGGACAGTGGTCAGAATTGTAAAAATTGGCCTGGTCATTTTCATGCAAACCACCCTCGGGGGTAAAGGGGTTAATATTTGTGCAGTTGATGTCACCTTTGTATTGTTTGGTGAGATCAAGTCCATAAATTAGTAATGGAGAGTCATCTATAAGATGCTTCTCCATTACTAATCCTATAGTTGCATTGTAAAAAACCACACATTCAGAATAAAGTCTAGTATTTGAAATTAAAAAACACACTATTACTTTTTTATTTAATATAGCAAACACAGTTATACTCACGTAATGCCCATTCCTCTGAAGCTATGGTGACTAATGGTGGCTTAATCTCAGTTATTGCCCCTGAGCTACGGTGACCTCAGTGAGATCTCCGCTAGCACCATGAGAAACAGTCTCAGCAAAGAGTTCCCCGCAGTTCACCATGAGAACCCACTGCTGCAACGTAAGAGGGCATGTTCACATAAGAACTAGATCATGAACTGATAGAAGATTGTGGTCTGGACTAATAACTTGTGTTTGCGTTGCTTACACATGGTAGAGGTTGAAGGGAAGAAGGCAAGCTGGTGAAGGAAGTGTAATGCTCTTGGCAATTTTCTAATGGGTTCCTGGCATTCATGTAGATCGTACATTGACATGGACCACTTACAGTACCTGAACATTTTTACAAATCAAGTATAGTCCTTCAACGCAGCAGTATTCACTAATGACCATGACTGCTTTTCAAAAGATTTATGCTCCCTGCCACACTGCATTGTTCAGAAAAAGTTTGGAGACTACAAGGACGGTGTAAACTTGACCTCCTATAAATCTTAATCCAATTAAGCATTTGTGGCATTTGCTGGAAAATAACTAGAATCCATGGATGTCTAACCTCATAACATCTTTGGCTGAATAACAAAGGACACCTACAGAGGTCTTATGAAGTCCATATCCTGTTGAGTCACAGTTATTTTGCCCTACAAAATATTAGGTTTGAATTTCATAGCTGATCAGTGCAATCTTATGTTACCTTATATTGATTTTATTAAAAAAAACACTTTATTATCATTCTAGATTTACTTGAGGTTTCGAGTTTTATTACCTTAGCTTTTAGTGTATTTTAATGTAATATCAAATCAAGTTTTATATTTGTAGGATTAGTAAGTTAGAGGATAAGTGACAAAGAGTTTTTGTTAGCTTTTTCAATGTGCTCACTTGACTCACTTAATTGACACTTAACAAAAATGTTATTGTAACTCTTAATAATTGTATTTAATTAGTGAGAAATAGCATTAATTTTGATTGCCTATTACTAGGACAACCCCTGCTCAATCTAAATGTTTCCCCATGGGAAAACAAAAACACTTATACTCACCTCCTGTTTCCGGGGCTCCCGTGAAGCTGTTCTAACATGTGAGCACGGCACCCAATCAATGCTGGTGTCACTGTCTATGTATATGTAATCAATAGGAAATGAGAGCTATGGCTGGTTGCTCACCTCCACTTGATTACTAATACATCTGAGGCAAGGACAATGACGCCAGCTCTGATTGGGTGCAGGGCTCACATCTCACAACAACTGCTCTTGAGCCCCGGGAACATGAGTATCGACACCTCAGGAACAGTGTCGGCATGGGAGGTGAGTATAAGTGTTTTTATTATAATGTGGGAAAACATTCAGATCGAGAAGGGTTTGTCCTAATAGTGGACAACCCTTTTAAGCCAAGCAATATTGGCGCATTGTGGCAGCCAGATCAAGGTGTCATCCTGGGTGCCTCTTTTAATTAGTGCGTCCTGCAAAGTCATGATGACCTCACTGGAGCCTACTCACCAGAAGAAGCCCTTGGGATGCCAGCAGGCAATACGAAGTTCACAGTACTATGGTCTGGCTGCCACAAAGTACCAACATGGGTGCTGCACCAGGGTCCTGTGAATTGTTTTGTGCAACTCTAATAAGAAGGTAACTGACATTGTAAAGCATGTTAACAATATTATAAATTCCAAGCAAAATTTTATAGACTGTCAACTGTAACCTGCCATATAATTATTTTTTAAAGGGAGAGCCAGGATCTCGTGGAGAACCAGGATTTATTGGAGCACCGGGGAAGGAGGTAAGTGTAGACATTGGTTTTATATGTTTTATTTTACATCTTATTGCTATTTCCTTTCATGAGAAATATATTGTCAAGGACATCAAATTGGTCACATTCTACCGTATTTTAGAATGCAGCTTAGCATTGCCATCTAGTGCACTCTCCCAGTCATAATCACAATCCTCTCTGACTCTCTGTGCTCACCTATATTATAAGTGTACTAGATGGAGGCCCTATGCTATCGCATCGGGAGGGCGGTAATGTCACGATGAGAGCAGGCTTTGCAGCATTGAGAATCTCTCCCCCATGTGCTCACCCACTAATCCACTCTCTCTTTCCCCATGTGCTGACTTCTCCCGTCTGTGCTCTCTTCTATGACCTGTCTACCCCATGTGCTATCCCCCTTGTCTGCTGTCTTTCTCCTTCCTGTGCTGTGTTGTTTTGCATCAGGGAACTCATGTGCTTGACTCCTACTCTTATATGCATTGTTTTTGTCCAAGCGATGCTGTTGCTCTTCAAGAGTCTCATTTGCCCGTTGTTGTCTTCAATGTTGTGCCTTTGCTGCTTTCCTTTCATTGTCATTGGTGTACTTTTTAGGAAGAGCCATTTTGGCGTTGATATTTTTTTAAAGGGGTTTTCCCACTAACGAAAGTTCATTTTAAAAATTGTCTGTGTCTGACCGTGTACAGAACATACCAGAGCTCCTGGGCAGGGGAGGAAGCAAAAGACAATACTGACATTACAGCAGGAGATCGCAGAGGATACATTTTGTGAGGTAAAATATTGTTTAAAAACAGTCAGTGAAATATTTTACCTGACACAATGAATCCTCTGTGATCCCCTGCTTTAATGTCAGTATTGTCTTTTGCTTCCTCCCCTACCCAGAAGATGTGGTATGCTCTGTACACGGTCAGAAACAGACAATTTTTAAAATGAACTTTCGTTCGTGGGAAAACCCCTTTAATGTGACCGGCTTCCTCTGCCTGTAGACACATTGTGCATCTGCCGCCAAGATCAGCAGAATGATTCACGCGGAATTCACGCAAGCGCAGTAAATCAGACCGCCGCCATCTTTGTGCAGACAGATAGCGGCAGTCACATTAAAACTGAGCATGCGCTACTTCTGTACAAAGATGGCGATGGTCAGTGAATCATTCGGCTAATCCCGGCGGCGGCGTGTTCGCGACTGTGTTCCGCTGGAGGTACCGCACAAGAGGCTGCAACGGCATATACAGTGTGTGTGGTGCGTACGGCATATACCGTGTGTGTTTGTGTGGTGCCTATGTGTATACAGTGTGTGTGTGTGGTGCGACGGTGTTCCACTGGTTGCACCATGTAAGAGGCTGGTACCACCAGCAGTTTCCATATTGAGATACCCAACACTTGGGTGTCCCAATATGGCGGTCGGTGAACTTCCGCCATTTGGAATTCTGGGATCCGGACACATCTGGACAGAACAGGATGTGAAGACATTACAAGGTAAGTATATATTAAGATGCAGAAAATAGGAAATTAAACTATCACTGTTCTGCTTCCTACAGACCATGGATACAATAGAATGTCTATGTGGAGAAGGAGCTACATATTAACCCATTAACTACCAATGTCCTTTTTTTGGGAATGCCTAACCTTTAGCTTCTAGCAACTAAGATTTTGTAATTTTTATAATTACCGTATATACTCGAGTATAAGCCAAGATTTTCAGCCCAAATTTTTGGGCTGAAAGTGCCCCTCTCGGCTTATACTCGAGTCATGATCGGTGGTGGGGTCGGCGGGTGAGGACTGTCATATACTCACCTAGTTCCGGCGCTCCTGTCGCTCCCCCTGCCCGTCACATGGTCTCCGGGTGCCGCAGCCTCTTCCCCTGAGCGGTCACGTGGGACCGCTCATTAGAGAAATGAATATGGACTCCACTCCCATAGGGGCGGAGCCGCCTATTCATTTCTCTAATGAAGCGGTAACGGTGACCGCTGATAGAGGAAGAGGCTGCGGCACCGAAGACCAGCTGTCCAGGGGAAGGAGCGGGATGCCGGGAGCAGGTAAGTATGTCATATTCACCTGTCCGCGATCCACACGCCGCGCACCATCTTCCCGGCGTCTCTCTGCACTGACTGTGCAGGTCAGAGGGCGCGATGACGCATATAGTGTGCGCGCCGCCCTCTGCCTGATCAGTCAGTGCGGAGAGACGCCGGGACGGGACGCTGAGGAGCTGCAAGCAAGAGAGGTGAGTATGTGTTTTTTTTTTTATTGCAGCAGCAGCAATGGCACAGATTTATGTGGAGTATCTATGGGGCAACGGTGCAGAGCACTATATGGCACAGCTATGGGGCAACGGTGCAGAGCACTATATGGCACAGCTATGGGGCAACGGTGCAGAGCACTATATGGCACAGCTATGGGGCAATGGTGCAGAGCACTATATGGCACAGCTATGGGGCAACGGTGCAGAGCACTATATGGCACAGCTATGGGGCAACGGTGCAGAGCACTATATGGCACAGCTATGGGGCAACGGTGCACAGCACTATATGGCACAGCTATGGGGCGACGGTGCAGAGCACTATATGGCACAGCTATGGGGCAACGGTGCAGAGCACTATATGGCACAGCTATGGGGCAACGGTGCAGAGCATTATATATATGGCACAGCTATGGGGCAACGGTGCAGAGCATTATATATATGGCACAGCTATGGGGCAACAGTGCAGAGCATTGTATATATGGCACAGCTTTATGTGGAGCATCTATGGGGCCATAATGAACGGTGCAGAGCATTATATGTGGCACAGCTTTATGTGGAGCATCTATGGGGCCATAATGAACGGTATGGAGCATCTATTTTTAATTTTGAAATTCACCGGTACCTGCTGCATTTTCCACCCTAGGCTTATACTCGAGTCAATAAGGTTTCCCAGTTTTTTGTGGCAAAATTAGGGGGGTCGGCTTATACTCGGGTCGGCTTATACTCGAGTATATACGGTAGGTCCAATTTTTTGTGTTGTGTTTGTAAAATGAATGTTTTCAAAATAGGAAATCATGTCATTGTCATTTTTAATTGAATATTGGGACGCCCTTTTCTGAAAAATCCGTACTTGAAAAATTTTTGCAAATTATGTTTCTGATTCATTAGGACCCAAATCATTAAAAATCTGTCATTAAAAAAAATAAAAAAATGAAAATTGCTAATTTGGCAAGTAATGGGTTAAGGAGTCTTTGAGATTAAACCATAGAGAATAGTCTGTAATGGTAGAGGAGGGAGCAGTCTGTACAGCGGGGATCATGGGGAGCATTTTGTGTGAAGAGGGGTCATGGGGAGCAAACTGTCTACTGTAAAGATGGAGGACTTTGAGAAGCAGATAACTGTTTGAGGGGTTCTAGTCTCAACCTTCCTTCATGTAGCTGGTATGTGTAGAGGTGAATATTCCTTTACCAGGTATGCAATATTAACCCTTCTTCTGCCATAGACCACTAAGGATACTGACATCAACCCTTCAAAACCCTAGAACCTTGGGATGCCACTATAATTTCTTTAACTGGTCTAGCAATTTCCAAAACTAGTAGTAATCACCTGCTGCTGTTTTTGATCACCTAGTTTAGAAAGAAGATTGCCCTGGTCGCTATCCTGCCCAATCGTTACAAGGGAATAGAGGGAGCATCGCATAACATCATCTCTCTAATAAAATGGATAATTAATTTTAGTTCATCTGTATTTACTAGGGAGAGAGAGGACCTCCGGGAGAAGCAGGTCCCAGAGGCATTGTTGGATTAAAGGTAAGTGAATATCATTACATTCATTATAATAAATACATAACTCATGATTAGCACAACTTGACTTTCTTATAATATTTGATGAGATTAAACAATGAATAAAATTGGTCTTCATTAGACTCTATATGGTTGAAAATAGAAGAAGAAATTGGTATAAATGATATTGCAAGCTGACTTTCAGTGTTGTGTTTCTTTTTAGGGAGACCGTGGTGAAAGGGGGCCAGTTGGGCCTATTGGAGTGGAAGGGAAAGTAGTAAGTATTTGTTGATTTGAAATCTGTATATGGAGAATAGAAAATAAATGAAGTTGGCAAGATAGATAAATAGACAGCCAGATGGATTTAGATGGAGATTTTTGCAAGTCAACATTCAGTGATTCTAACAGACCTTAGGATGCAGCGCGTAGCTTTTCTTTAGCGGCAATGCATATTTGCTGCTGCAGTGCTGTTTGCCACTAGAGGGCACTACTTAGTCAATTTTAACTTATACAAATATACTGTATTAAAGGGCTGTAGCCTACGCAATTGCTATTTGTGTGAAAATCTACCATATTACCAATTTTTCATTGCCAATTTATTTTCAGCAATGATGGCATGTAGCTAAAGAAACCTTCAGTGTAAAGATTTTTGCATTAAAATAAAAGACTGTCTGCCTTTATTGGGAAGGATGTATAGAAGAATTAGCTTTGAGGACATATGGCAAAACATATCAAATCAATATATGAATATCCTAAAAATACGAGAAAAAAATGCATCCAATTTCTAAAATATTTCCTGACACTTTTACAATCATGTCATTGTTTTCAGTTTTTGAATGTGTATTTTATGTACACCTAGGACACTTCACAAAGTAACTTCGGGTGGCCACAGACCATAATAATATATTTCTAGGCCATCTTTTCCCAGAACTCTAGACAGCTTGTTATGATAAGAATTTATAGCAGTACGCTCCCCTTAGGATAATAGGCAGCTGTATGGGATATGAATATAAGGAGGACACACAGTAAACAATACTTTGGACTCTTCATATTTGTATAGATAAAGTAAAAACTCAATAAAATATTACTACTATCTAAAAATTTGATGAGGGCTGTTTTTGAAATATATTGCAGATTATTGTATTTTTGGGTGTAATAACAGGAAACTGAAAAGTAACAAAAGCTGGCAGCCACGACACCTCCCTATGGTGCTGTAACTAGTGCAAAGTAACTCACAACCTGTGTCTGTAAAATTCTGTGTTCATAAAAGCACTTTCACATGCAAGATTTAAAGATTTATCACTATTTCATGGATGGTGAAGAAGACGAAGGAAGATGATCGCTGTCCTCTCAGCGTGCTTAGACCCCTTTCTAGGATTAGTAATGCAGGGTGCGGAAAGTGAGTGTAAGGGCTCGCTCATACTAGTGTGTAAATCAGATGAGTTCAAACTGATAAAAAAGGTATTGCTCTCGGGCTGTATTTTCAGCTGTATTAGGCATGAAAAAAAAATCACAGTATGCTGAGATTTCACTCCGAAATCTGATGGGTGTGAGAAAACAAATTGCATGCCATACGGACCATCAGTACGGCATCTGATTTTTATGGATACATTACAGTTCTGTAATATAGGAAACTATAAATGGTCCTGTAAATGATTAATAGCTGCTGAGTAAAAAAAACTATTGCATACGGATGACAAGTGAGAAAAAAAAATCATACCACTCTTCTGGATGAGAATGGGAGCGATTTTGTTTAAGCTAGTGTTAGCGTACCCTAAGAGAAATGTGGGAAAGAAAAATTGCAGGAGTCAAATTCACAGAGTCAAGAATTGGTAAATTTCTTCCACACTTGAATTTTCGCTCCATTATCTTTCTACTGTTTTGATATATTATGTATGTTTACCTTAAAGGGAACCTATCACGCTATTCATGCTGCCCATACCATGGGAAGCATGAATCAGAAACTGGCAGCAAGATTGTAGAAAAGTATATCTTTTATCTGAAATGCATTTCAGAGAATACATAGTTAAAAGAACCAGCTGGGGACGATAGAAAGAAACGGAGCCAGACTAGTCCCATCTCTGGCTATGGACCCCAGCTGAGGATCTTAGAAAGAAATGGAGCCAGACTAGTCCCATCTCTGGCTATGGACCCCAGCTGGGGATCTTAGAAAGAGATGGAGCCAGACTAGTCCCATCTCTGGCTATGGACCCCAGCTGGGGATCTTAGAAAGAGACGGAGCCAGACTAGTCCCATCTATGGCTATGGACCCCAGCTGGGGATCTTAGAAAGAGATGGAGCCAGACTAGTCCCATCTCTGGCTATGGACCCCATCTGGGGATCTTAGAAAGAGATGGAGCCAGACTAGTCCCATCTCTGGCTATGGACCCCAGCTGGGGATCTTAGAAAGAGATGGAGCCAGACTAGTCCCATCTCTGGCTATGGACCCCAGCTGGGGATCTTAGAAAGAGATGGAGCCAGACTAATCCCATCTCTGGCTATGGACCCCAGCTGGGGATCTTAGAAAGAGACGGAGCCAGACTAGTCCCATCTCTGGCTATGGACCCCAGCTGGGGATCTTAGAAAGAGACGGAGCCAGACTAGTCCCATCTCTGGCTATGGACCCCAGGTGGGGACGATAGAAAGAGATGGAGCCAGACTAGTCCCATCTCTGGCTATGGACCCCAGCTGGGGATCTTAGAAAGAGATGGAGCCAGACTAGTCCCATATCTGGCTATGGACCCCAGCTGGGGTTCTTAGAAAGAGATGGAGCCAGACTAGTCCCATCTCTGGCTATGGACCCCAGCTGGACCTTCTAACATCGGAACATTTCAGGGAAGAACATACCTGGATGCAATCATGCAGCCAGGCTCTGATTTATGATGGCCAAGCAGTCCCCAAATATCCTGGACAATTGGCATTCTGGTTTTCTGAGGATGTGATCCCTTTTGGTCCACCTGATAATCATGTGGATGCAACTACGGTAATTCATCTTGAGTTTATTAGAGTGGGTTGGGTTGCGTGAATCATGTGACAGATTCCCTGCAAGATTTTCTAACTATATCTTCTCTAAAAATGCCAGAACATTTCAGAGAATAATATACCTGGCTACAATCTTTCAGACAAGTTCTAATTTATGCTGCCTATGGTTTGGTAATCCTTCTGCTACAGCTATAACTCTTACTACGTGCACATGTTGAGTATTTGATGAGTTTTTACCTCAGTATTTGTAAGCCAAAACCAGGAGTGGGTGATAAATACAGAAGTGGTGACGTGTTTCTATTATACTTTTCCTCTGATTGTTCCACTGCTGATTTTGGCTTACAAATATTGAGGTAAAAAATGCACCAGATGCTCAACTTGTGCACATGGGCTTAGATTTCTCAGTAAATAGGATTTTTTTTGTATTGTGGGATATTATTGATATACTAGATGGTGGCCCGATTCTAACGCATCGGGTATTGTAGAATACAGTTATATGAAAAAGTTTGGGCACCCCTATTAATCTTAAGCTTAATGTTTTATAAAAATTGTTTTTTTTGCAACAGCTATTTCAGTTTCATATATCTAATAACTGTTGGACACAGTAATGTTTCTGCCTTGAAATGAGGTTTATTGTAACAGAAAATGTGCAATCTGCATTCAAACCTTATTTTGACAGGTGCATAAGTATGGGCACCCTTATGATTTTCTTGTTTTAAATACTCCTACCTACTTTTTACTGACTTACTAAAGCACTTTTTTTGGTTTTGTAACCTCATTGAGCTTTGAACTTCATAGCCAGGTGTATGCAATCATGAGAAAAGCTACTTAAAGTGGCCACTTGCAAGTTGTTCTCCTGTTTGAATCTCCTCTGAAGAGTGGCATCATGGGCTCCTCAAAACAACTGTCAAATGATCTGAAAACAAAGATTATTCAACATAGTTGTTCAGGGGAAGGATACAAAAAGCTGTCTAAGAGATTTAACCTGTCAATTTCCACTGTGAGGAACATAGTAAGGAAATGGAAGAACACAGGTACAGTTCTTGTTAAGGCCAGAAGTGGCAGACCAAGAAAAACATCAGAAAGGCAGAGAAGAAGAATGGTGAGATCAGTCAAGGACAATCCTCAGACCACCTCCAGAGAGCTGCAGCATCAACTTGCTGCAGATGGTGTAACTGTGCATCGGTCAACTATACAACGCACTCCTCTCAGTGTCAGCAGATTTCTTGACAATAATGTTCATGAATCAGTGACAAAGTTGAAGTTACGCAGGGGATGGATCTTTCAGCAAGACAGTGATCCAAAACACCGCTCCAAATCTACTCAGGCATTCATGCAGAGGAACAATTACACTGTTCTGGAATGGCCATCACAGTCCCCAGACCTGAATATCATTGAACATCTGTGGGATCATTTGAAGAGGGCTGTCCATGCTCGGTGACCATCAAACTTAACTGAACCGGAATTGTTTTGTAAAGAGGAATGGTCAAAAATACCTTCATCCAGGATCCAGGAACTCTTTAAAAGCTACAGGAAGCAACTAGAGGCTATTATTTTTGCAAAAGGAGGATCTACTAAATATTAATGTCACTTTTCTGGTGAGGTGCCCATACTTATGCACCTGCCAAATTTTGTTTGAATGCAGATTGCACTTTTTCTGTTAGTACTGTAAGAGTCATGTCGGTCTGGTAGTCGGGGGCAGGTATATCTCACCCAGGTATTTGTCCTATGTGAATTAGGCCGCTCAGTATCTTCAGGATACCGAGGGGTTAATAAGTGCAGGAATAAAGGCTGACCAGCTGGAGGTTTCAGGTGTCAGCCTGGGGCACACAGAATGCCTGTCTGTGTGAGACAAACGTGAGTGAGAGCTGTGCTCATGATCTATGTAATGTTAGCTGGGAGGGAGAAGCCCCCCCAGTTGTTAGATAGGAACGTATTTGTTTAGTTAGCGCCGGACAGGCTAGGATTTATTTTTATGTTTTGTTTTCTGTATTTGCTTTCACTTTAATAAACCTGACTTGAGGTCAGTTAACTTGGAAACCTGCTGTCGCCTCAGAGTTCAATGCACAAACCACATGACCTTTGACCCCGGCAAAGGCGATCCCGGAGTGTTTTGTTACAGTACAATAAACCTCATTTCAAGGCAGAAACATTACTTTGTCCAACAGTTATTAGATATATGAAACTGAAATAGCTGTTGCGAAATTTTTTTTTATAAAACATTAAGCTTAAGATTAATAGGGGTGCCCAAACTTTTTCATATAACTGTAAATGGTAATCAGTTTTGCTGCAGTATTCTGACTGCTAAGTAAAGCTTTGCTGATCTTCTTGCAGCGTAAATAAATTATTTTCTGGTGACATTTCTCTTCCATGTGGTGCCACTGTATTAAATGGGAAGTGGTTTCTTTGTTAAGTAACGCACCTTTTGAAGTCAACTATTTTGCTGGACACTTGTGTAATTATTAATTAGACTTACCTGTGATTGAGTTCTTGTTAATTAGAATGTTCTAGTTGAAAATTTACCTTTGTTACTAAAAATTTCATTGGTGTGTACTCATTTTTGCAACATAATCTTGAATTAATTTTTTAGAAAAATTACTTCTTTGGGTGTGCAAAATAACAAATCTTCTTAGCAATCAATGGCATACCTTTGTGGAAATATTTTGTAGTATGGCATCCCATTGAAAATGTTGATCCTGAAATGAAATTAAAGATTTTCTCTACAAATCTGTTAGGGTGTAACCATGTATGCTAAGCACTGCATTTCACAGCAAACTTGGTCAATGTTATGAAGTATAGAAATCTCCAACACCAACAGAAGCTTAAACTAGATATGCGTCCTTGGGCACACATGCAGCTGAAGTGAACTGCAGCACACAGACCCACTTGGTCCTTGAACGGCAATACACGTTGCCAGCCAATCAGAGGCCAGTAGCTGATGTGACACACTAGGGTCCTGCTTGTCACAGTGGCATTGCTTTCCTCACGGGGAGAGTGATGTCATGCTTGGAAGCGATGAAGGATTCCTTTTATCAGGTAATCACAAAGCACACAACATGTTCATACTCCAGGCCAGAAGGGGGAGCTCTAAACCTGGTTTAGAGGGAACTTCCCTATAAATACATTCTGGTCTGGGAGGAAAGGCAGTTGGTGAGAGGAGTTTCAGTTAGTTAGTGCCTGACAGCATAATGGAGCAGTCGGAGGCAGAGAGACGTGTGAGGGGTCGTGCAGCCTGAGGTGCTGCAGCTCCAGGATTGAGAGAGTATGGAAGGGAGAGCAGTGTTTAGTGAGCATGCATGAGGGCAAAGCACAGGAGAGTGACCTTTGGGCAGTACAGTTGTGACTGGGTTACCTCCCCTGGCAGAGCGCAGATACCAGTAGCCGGAATACCGAGGTTGTGTCGGACTCTAGGAAGCACAGCAGAAACTGGCAGGACAGCTAGACTACAAGTAACCTGTCCGCCATAATACCCAGGAGGCACAGTGGCACATGGAGCCCGTGTAGTGATAGAGACCCTATAAAAAAGCATGAGCCACCTGTCATACGGGTTTGTGTCCTAACCTTCATGGAAGACAGAGAGAATTGTGAGGATCTTGCCAGAAGCCAAAGGCAGTCAGGGACTACAACATCGCTGCGCTAATAGGAAGGCTTTTAACTCCACCTGGTAAAGGGGACTCTGAATTTACTTCCAAGCTGGCCAGACCCTGCCTGTACCTGTAATCTGATGCCCTGGACTGCGGTTGCCTGAAGCCTTCAGTAAACCAGGTAAAGAGACTGCAAACCTGTGTCCTCCGTTCTTTACTGCACCAATCACCATCCTCATCTATACACCGGGAGCTCTGGGGACCTACTTCACCTGTGGGAAGTTATACCATCTAGCTGCCATAACATCACCCCAGAGGACACCTTTAAGCAGCGTCGGCCCCCAGTGACCAAACACCACAGGTGGCAGCCACCGCAACATCCCCTTTAAGTACCGGACCCGGTACTGAGAACCCAACGGCCCTGGCAGTTGACTCACTGACATCGGCGTGCACGTGAATGGGGACACATGACAGTGATATCATGCTCTTCCATCACAAGCTGAAGTCAGCTGCCAGCTTCAGAAAAGGATGCCATGCAGCGGGGGGAGCGAAGGGAAGATTACTATTTATTTTTTAATCAGTGGCCATACTACTACATGGCTGACTATGGGCTATGCATTATACTACATGGTTTACTATGGGCTGTGCATTATACTTTATCAATGACTATGGGCTGTGCATTATACCTAATGGATGACTATGGACTGCGCATTATAATTTGTGGATAACTATGGGCTGTATGGAGGATATGGGCTGGGCATTATACTTTATGAAGGACTAGGGGCCATGTATTATACTTTATGGATGACCCTGGGCAGTGCATGATACTTTATGGATGACTATAAGGTACATTATTCTTTATGGATGACTATGAGGTGCATTATACTTTATAGAGGACTATGGGTTCTGCATTATACTTTATCGATGACAATGAGGTGCATTATACTTTATGGTGGACTATGGGTTCTGCATTATACTTTATCGATGACGATCAAGTGCATTATACTTTATGGAGGACTATGGGTTGTGCATTATTTTTTATGGATGACTATGGACTGTGCAGTATATGGACCCATAGAAGCGCAGTAACAGCGCAAAACGGCCATCGTCCATCAGGCTTGTTTGCCTGCTCACTCCCCTTTCTGCTGCACACCGCACCTTGCACTTTATTGAGATGTTGATATCATCTAATATGGATTAAAGGAATTCAACAAGAAAGACCGGGTGAGTGCTCCATTTATTTTCTTCTTGTCTGTGCAATATACCATTACTCTATGTGTAAGCACCACCTAGAAGAGGTCTTTAAGGGTATGTTTCCACGGTCAGTAAACGCTGCTTGTTTGACGCTGCAGCGTCAAACAAGCAGCGTCCAGATGTTCCAGCATAGTGGAGGGGATTTTATGAAATCCCGTCTCCACTATGCGTGGAAACCCGCACGCGGCGGCCCTGCGACTCCGGACATGCTGCGCGTCTTTTCAGAACGCAGCATGTCCGTACACCTTGCGGGGACGCAGCGTCCCCGCAAGGCATGTCACAGGGCCCTATAGCGAGGGGTGCGATGATCCCGGATGTGTACTGTACACATCCGGCACCATCGTGTCCCATTAAGGGGGCGGGGCTTAGCGCCGAGCGGCTTCGCCGCTGCGGCGATACCGCCGCGTAGCCTTAACGTGGAGACATAGCCTTATAGTGATGAGAGAATATACTCGTTACTCGAGATTTCCCGAGCACGCTCGGGTGACCTCCGAGTATTTTTTAGTGCTTGGAGATTTAGTTTTTATTGCCTCAGCTGAATGATTACATGTGGGGATTCCCTAGCAACCAGGCTACCCCCACATGTACTTAGCCTGGCTAACAGATGTAAATCATCAGTCATCAGATGTTATATTTGTTGTCTAATCTTCTAAGTGGACTAGTAACATTCACATGTTCATTACGTACCTGAGCTACTGATGACCCTCAGTAACATTTCAGCAGTATGTGAAGGACGAGCAGCAACTCTTCATGCACATACTAAGGGAGATGTGAAGCGGGACATTGAGTTATTCAAGGTACAGGTATGGGACGGGGCTGACAGCCAGTGTGAAATTGCTGATGATGCTTACTATGGTGACCAACTAACGTAATGGTTATATAAGTGAACCATTAGGGACCTCAATCATGTTGGTGAGCAATGCATGGCAAACTGCTTGCTTAATTACTTGTTGGCTAAACATTAGCATCAAGCGAAGGAATGACTATTGGATTGCTCTGCTTTCCTATGCATTACTGTAAAAGCAAAATGAATGAATCTATTTTGACTTGCAAAAGGAGTAAAAAATTAGTATATCAACAGGATAAGCTGCGTTCTCTGCTTGTTGGAGTTTTTGCCAAGCAGATGCTTACCGAGCACGAGTCTGACTAGAGGACCCCTCTTCACTCCACGCTGGGTCAACGCTTTCTCACCTGTACCTGCTCTACTACTGGAAGAAGTCACAACAGTAGTAGCAATTACTGTATCTGGAGATGTTGCAAAATGTATTTTTACAGATAACATGCCATCTCACTTAAGTGGATTAAGTGTGGGAACCTTACATTTATTTTCTATATGTATACTGTACTATTGCTGGGTGAATGTAAGAGACCTTAACAGCCATGGCCTTTTCACTTTCCAAACAACCAACCTGTTTCAGATCTCAAAAAGGTATAATTATTATAATTATTGGAAAGCATGTAAAATTCCATTTCCTTTTCACTTTCAAAATAATATACCTGATGCTGGCCTAAAAAAAAGAATAAGTTTTGGATAGTATATTGAATAGTCATTGTGTTTTGACTTTCTAAACAAAAAGCCTGTAGCTGATCCCAAAAAAGAATCTTTTTTGCTTGTAAAAAACATTGTTTTTCACTTTCCAAACAACAAATTAATTGGTCATTCTAAAAAGAGGACATCTTTCCCTAGTTTTAGTGAACCTTACTGCTGCCAAAAAAATATATATATTTTTTCAAAATTATCACATTTCAACTAATCTAATGTATATGTTGTATATATCTTCAACTGGTCATTCCCATTGCTTCTTAATTGGCCCTACTGTCTGGGCTTTCTGCTTCCCCACTGCTTAATTATTTTATGAACAAGCAGGAAACTTGTGCTACTCTACAAATCAGATAATTAATAATGTTTTGTCAGCTAAAAGAAGTCAAGTCATTTCATCTTCAGTTTGCAAACGCCAAACCAGTTGCTACTCCCTAAAAAAAAAGATACTTTTTGGTTTGGTTGTTAAAAAGTCATCGCTTCCTCCGTATTAACCCCATGTGTGTAAACAGCAGGCATCTGCCACCATAAATGGATCACTTTTGGAATGTTTTTTTAATTTTGAAAAGCATCAAAAGTCTGAAGTGCACTATATTATTAAAAAGGCTGCTAGTTAACACTGGTTCCATTGATTTAGCCATATACATTGAGGTTAATTTGGCATTACTAAGGCTGTGTTTGTGTTAATTGGCTTGAAAAGGGAATGGATACAACCCTAGGAGACCAGAGAGTGTCATTTGTGTGTTGTCTCGGCAATTGGAGGCTCTGGAATACTTTTAATTCACTATTGAATTGTTGTGAATTGATACATTTGCAATCAAATTTCCTGGGAAAATTCTTCGAAGCTGGTGAATGTCAATTTGAAAAGATTAATTTATCTCTGTTTGCTTAGACTAGCTACTTGAATACTCGCGCTTTCCTTTAGTTCTAATGCCATGTTTTCTTGTGAAAGTGAACATTGCTTATATGAAAAGCTCTGTTTATTTTACCCTGAAAGATTGTATAAAAGTCATCAATTCATTAAAAAATTCTTTCTATATGTTTAGTAAATTGGGTTTCTTTATCCACTTTATCATTGCCCAAAACTTAAAAGTCATCAACCAAAAACTTGTAGAAAAGCCGCGGAGACACCATCACTTGTTTCTCAACGCAAGCAATGAATAGCCAGGTCTTTCACCGGGAAGGAACAACCACGGGAAGGGCAGCATCCAATAAAGGAAAACCACCTATGCCAAAACATGGTATCCATCCACAGACAGCTGTTTCGGGGTATTTGCCCCTCATCAGTGTGGAGTAGGAAACTGGCTATTAGGAGCAGTGCCTAGTGAAAAGACTATAAACATAAGGATGAATGACCTCGGGGAGATCAAAACATCTTTTCAAACATGTCCTCTGACCATTTCTAATTGCACTGCATTGTTAGCCATATGATACAGTCTAAAAGGGCTTTCACCACGAGACCAGATAACCCCTTTAATGACAAGTGATCTGCAGAATAAAGCAGATACTGTGCAGTAGGTAAGGGAGTATGGTTGTATAAGTACTGAGCCAACACTTCACAGTCAGGTGCATATGTGACCGATGACAACACTGAATAACGGTATCATGCGGATGACGATCAAACTGGTTAAATGTTTTCTTTCCCATTCTCTAAAGTTGGCAGTTAAAATATTTTATGTTCTGAGCTGAATTAAATTGTTTGTTTTTCTATTTTTTTTGTTAGGGAGCAAAGGGTGAACAGGGTCCTCCTGGCATACCAGGACCACAGGGTATTCCTGGAGTAAAAGGAGACAAGGTAAACACGTGGGAAGTTGGGATTATATGGAGTGCAGACAATCTGTCATTTATTTGCTTTACTTCTCTATTGTTTAAAAGAATTAGTAAGTAAATGTAGCTAAGGTTTTAAAAGGAAGCAAAGCTTCTGGGCATGATATATTATATTAACAAACAATACCCTGAAATGCATTGGATGCCCTTTATCCACTTATGGCTTCATTTATTCAATAGGGCTTCCCAGGAAAAGTTGGCGCGAAGGGCGAACTGGTATGTATGTTTTCATGGTTTTTTTTTAAATGTAATTATGTGTCTGGTTCACTGTTTATATGTAGTACTTAGGCTGGTTTCACATATTCGTGACACGGGCCATGTTCAGATTGCAAAACCTGACCTGACTGCCTGTCTTCTGACCCAAGGTAATTGCCTCATGTTTGCCTATGAGGCAGTTCGCTCGGGTGAGGAGACCTGCCAGTCTGGCTGAGTCTTATGAATCGAACATACTCCATGTTTGTCAGATGTGTGAATACAACCTTATGCACATATTGCACCATGCACACATTCCATAATTATTTTCTTCTCCCTTGTTAATGTTCACAGTTGCCAATAAAATGATGTATGTTTTTAGGGAGATCCCGGAGTTGCAGGATTAGCTGGTGACAAGGGAGAGAAGGTGAGTGAATCTTCTGCATCAGGGTTAGACAAAGTTTTCACATTTCTTTGTCCTTGTTACTTGCTAATGAAGCAGAGCAGGGTTTTCAAGGCTTAGTCAAGACAAATCAGTAGGTTTATTGACCTATGTAAGGCCACTATCAAGCCTGCTGTATCCTTCTTACTTAGCTTTGCTACATTACACAAACTCAACTTTGCTACATCTTTAGTGTTTTCATCACACATTACTGACTGACTGTGCGGAGCATTCAAAAGACAAAATATCTTATGAAATATAAATATATAACAATGACAGCAGACCGCGGCTGATGAGACTATTACTCCCATCAGCCTACACCTGCTGCTGCTAATAGCAGTGACAGCAGTAGCGCCTGATGAGAGTGTTCAGAACCTGCCACCTGCACTATAAATAAATAAAAAATTTGGTGTGGGTTCCCCTGTATTTTCTATAAAAATCTCACAGCTGGGGGTTGTAACCTTCAGCTGTCAGCTTCAAAGCAAGGCTGGTTATCAAGAATAGAGAGGTCCCCACGCTGTTTTTTTAAATTACTGCTAGAGCTGACAGCTGGGGGGCTGGTATTCTCAGGCTGGTAAGGGTCCATTGTTATTGACCCCTCAGCCTATTAATAGCAGCCCACAGCTGTCCAGAAAAGGCACTTCTATTAGATGCACCAATTCTGGTGCTTTGCTCGGCTCTTCCCAATTGCCCTGTAGCGGTGGCAAGTGGGGTTCATATTTGTGGGGTTGATGTTACCTTTGTATTGTCAGGTGACATGAAGCCCACGGCTTAGTAATGGACAATTATCTACAAGACACCCATCCATTACTAATCCTATAGTTGTATTGTAAATACACCACCAGAATAAAGTATTTTATTAAAAATAAAACAAAACACAGTTTTCCATTTTTATGTAAAAATAATAAACACAGTTATACTCCCCTAATGCCTAATTCCACTGAATCCCTCGTCTCCTGTAATAAAACTAAAATAAAAAACAACAATATCCCTCACCTGTCCATTGTCCTGTCCCACACCGTAATCCATGTCTGGGGGATCAATAGTTTTCAACCTGGACAGTGCCAAGATGCAACTGTCCAGGCTGAGAACCACTGGTGACTGAACTGCTGCGAGCGCAGCATCATTGACCAGCAGTGACATCATCATGGTTACCACCGGTCAGTGAGGCTGGCTTCCCAGCCAGGCTGAACTGCGGTGACCTCAGCACAGTGGGAAAAAGTCAGTGATGAGGTCACCGCAGTTCAGCTCAGTGACTTCACTGTAGAGAAATTCTCACGGAAAGAGAGGGGAACACACGCCAAATTTTTTATTTATTTATAGCGCAGGCATCTGGTGATAAATACTCCCATCAGCCGCTCCTACTGTCACTGTTATTAGTGGCAGTATGTGTTGTCTGATGGGAGTAATAATCCCATTAACCGCCCCCTGCTGTCATTGTTGTCACTTGAATATAACTCTCATCATTCTCCCCAGCTCGCACTAATCGCCGGCAGAGTAGGGGAGAATGAGGAGAGCCGTCTTCAGCACCTGGCGCCGGGGTACAGCGCTTACTGAATCGCTGCTTCTCAGACACCGGGACATGTCACATGGATGATATCCCAGTGTGTCATCTGTGTGCCCGTGTGTGGGACGTTTTGTGGCCCGTTCTGATGGTAAAAAATGGACATATCAGCGTATTTTGTCCATGGATACACGATCCGTCGCAATACACTGACATGTACACAGACCCATTCATTTGAATGGGACTACGTGTGTAAGAGTCTCCGGTACGTGTGAAAACTGTCACCGCACATACTGGACACACTGACATGTGAAAGAGGCCTTAAAGTCACATGGAATGAAAGGTAAACTGTAGCAGATGCTTTTAGATATAGGTGTTGCATACGTAGAAATCGCAATAGTGGAGTCAAATACTTTTTCTAGCCACATAATATCTGGACATTATAATTAGGAGTAGAAGTTTTGGTCATATCCCTATATAGAAAAGAACATTTATTTATAAGTATAATTTTTTATAATTAATACAGCATTATGTAGGTAAACTTTCAGAACTTTCATAATATACAGTAACGACATGGGTAACATTGAACAGTGTTTTCAAATATGTCTCAAGTATATTTCTGTTGTTTTTAGGGTGACTCAGGTGAACCAGGTCCCAAGGGGCAGGTTAGTTCGTTAAGGCATTTAATGTTATTTAGTTTAATATTTTTCTTACAATGGCAGCTCATATGTTGAATGTTTTTTATGCATCTTTATAGCAAGGAGTATATGGAGAACTTGGTTATACAGGACCCACTGGAGATCCTGGGCAGCCTGGAATACAAGGCTTTGCTGGACTACCAGGACCAAGAGGACTTAATGGAGAAAGAGGTGTTCCTGGGATGCCCGGACGCCCAGGGGTTCCTGTGAGTATTATCAAAGTGTTCTTTAATGACCAGTACAATATCATCTTAAGTGATTTCTCATAAATATTAATCCGACTGTAAGGAAGCCAGACAGTCATGTCTAGGACAAGCGAATCTCAAAGTGACATCATGACTTTCACAGCATTCTGCCTGATAAGGTTCCAGTAATATTTTCTCATTTCAGGGAAGAGATGCAGGAGATCAACACATAATTGAAGTTGTGCTGAAAATGTTGCAAGGTGAGTATTACTAAAATAAGTCACATCCAAAGATCCTATAAGTGACTTTCTGCACAGATTCAGGTATACTTCAGAGTTTTGCACTATAATAATTTTCTCGTGAATCTGTAGTTACTCTTTAAAGAGATTCTGTCAGCAGATTTTTGCTACCCCATCTGAGAGCAGCATAATATAGTGGAAGAGACCCTAATTGCAGCGATGTGTCACTTACCTGGCTGCTGGCTATTATGCTGATAAAATCACGGTTTTCTCTGCTGCAGATCTACCAGTTCTCTCATTACTAACCTCTGTATAATCCACCCACACAACTGGCGCTTTCTGCCTATGCACAGTGTACACAAAAGCTGCCAATCAATGATGGGGTGGGGTAACACAGAGCCTATGAATATGGAAGACAACATGGCAGCAGGTTTAATAGTCCTCTAATGATAATCTGCTGTGGATAAAACAGTGATTTTATTAAAACTATACTAAGCAGCCCAGTACGTGACACATCGTTGGAATCAGGGTCTCTGCCTCTACATTATGCTGCCCTCAGATTAAGTAGCAAAAATTTGATGACAGCTTCCCTTTAACTAGTTCAAAACCAGGCCCTTTTCATATGTGCATGACCAGGCACATATTTTTAATTTTTATGTCTGATATTTATAGTTTTTTTTACTATATCAGGAAAAAGTAGACAAAAAAAAAGAAGAGCTTTTCTATTTATCACATTTTAAGAGTTTATTTTTATAATCATGGCAAAACACTAAAATGCATTTAAAAGTGTGTTCTCCTTCCTGTTGTAATTATTTTTATTTTTGGACACTTTTTTCAGACTGGCAGTGGCTTTTTTTTAACTTTGTTTCATTTATTTTTTTCTGCTTTCTTAGTTATTATTCATAACCATTGTGCCCCCCATCTACTATGTGATACAATGTCTTTTAAGATCAATTCAACATTTAAATATTTTTTTATTGCTGATTTCCCCTGTTACTGGGGCTGGCATATTATCCAGCAAGTTGACCTTCAATTTCCTGTCTACTATTTTCTCTACCGTTAGTGCAGAATTGATGATTCAGAATCTTCAATAGTATTTCTGATAGAATCTGTCCATGATCATGTATGCATTTGCATGCTTTTTAGGCTTCATAAAAACACTGACATTTTTACTTTATAAAAATGACAGTTTTCATTTTGTTTTTTATTTCATTTTTTTGATAAGTTATACATACTAATAGGGAATATGTAGGTGAGTAATGAAATCTAAGTGCATAGTAGGCACAATTTCTTGTCACGGTTTTTAGCATAGATTTTGTCTTGTTTCTAGTATTGATATTCAGTAACATAACATTTAATTATCAAGAATGATTGATGTCACTTCACCTGGAGGTAGACGTAGGGGATAAGACAATATTGTGTGTTATTTAAGCAACTTTTTTGTCCATAGAACAACTATCAGCAGTAGCCGTCAGTGCTAAGAGAGCAGCCCTTGGTGGAGCTGGCGTTATGGGACCCCCTGGACCTCCAGGCCCACCAGGCCCACCTGGAGAACAAGGGCCACATGGACCACATGGGCCTCGGGGTATCCCTGGAATTTTTGGAGTTATGGGCCAAATTGGAAATACAGGACCCAAAGGTTTGTAAAGTTGTGTACCTAGAATTGGCAAAACAATACAAAAATATAGAAAATATATGTTTTCAAGATAAGTGTTCTAATTAAATGAATTTATGGTAAGATAGAACATGTTTTCTAATAAACAAATTATAGTAATTTAATGTTCATAAATTAATCTTTGTAGATTTGTATTGTTGTCCCTGATGCTAACAAAGAAGCAATAAAGTTGAGTGAGCAGATATTCTCTAGAGAAGCTGTTTTTTGTTTGCATAGTCTGGTTATTCCTGCAGGATAAATAATAATAATGTGCAATTTTCACTTCTTCAATTTGCATTTGCACCAGAGCTACTAGTAGGAAATCGCTCTGGAAAACCTAATCAGTTACAGTTCAGATATGTAATATAGAGAAATTACTATATTTGCATAATAGTAAAGACTTTTCTGAATTGTTCCAGGTAAGCGAGGAGAAAAGGGAGACCGGGGAGAACAGGGCCGTGGCCACCAAGGTCTTCCTGGACCTCATGGAATTACAGGTGAGACTGGTACAGATGTTGTCTGGCCTGATTATACTATGATTATTCTGCAACCTTCTTTTCGGACAAAATTTGAATCTCATCCAACAAGCTAGACCTCATAGGGTTATGCTACATTTATAAGCAGCAATTCTTTGGAATGAAGACGGGAGATGTTTAATACCAGATTAATAGATAATTCTCTCTTTCTCAGGTCTTCCTGGCATTCCTGGTTATGCAATTGATGGAAAAGATGGAGAAAGAGGCCCAGAAGGTGCTGCAGGCCAACCTGGTAGACCTGGCTTGCCTGGACCACCAGGTCTGACAGGATTTTGTGAAGCAGCAGCATGTTTGGCAGCATCCGCATATGCTCCCGCCTCTCTAACTGAACCTGGCGCCATCAAAGGTTAATGATAATACTGTTCTTTTAAAGTATTTCCCAGGACTTAAGAGAGAAACTGAAAATTGACATCATATGGAGGCAATTTCCTGCTGGATGGACCCACACCCCAAATAAACCATCCCAATGGGTCCTTACAAGCAGAGAGGAGGTTTTTGTGAGCAACATAACTATTAACTTTGGGAGGAACAGATGACAATTTCTAGAAGTCATTATAATTATTCAGTGACCATGTACTATCGACCACTTTCCTCCTAAACACTGACCTCAACACTTTCCTTTCTTTTCCACATTCTTTTGATAAGTGAAGATGTGTCTGACTTCAATTATGGCTTTGGAAGATGTATATTCACCGAGTCATGCCCACCACCGGACATAGAATGCAATGTATGTTTGTTTCCGATACTGCAGACCTCAATGAAGCCATAGTGCACCCTTGTATTTTCCCACTCCACTAAAGGGCGTTAAGAAATGTCTTAATCATAATTGTCAATGTACAATGGTTTTGAAGCTGAAAAAAAAATGTTATTTAAGTCATGATGGGTTTTGCTTTATTTCTGTGATTTTTCATTTAGCACTATGTTTTGTAAATGAGCTGACACAGACAGGCAAGTTATAGTCACCATCATTTATTCAGGGAGTATAAGTCAAAATGTGGTTTATTTCAGGAGTGGTTTATGCTGTTTTTACAGTCTGGACACCTGTTATGGTAGCAATCACCTATCCGCTAAATTCAGGTGATGTCTAGAAAGTAAAGATCTGTATCAGAGGACCAAGCTTACCTGCATTAGTATGTGCAAGCACTTAACTAACATTATGAGAATGACCTCCTGGACACTGTAATATCAGACCACCCTTAGTACTTATTTAGTCCAATTTGCAAGTAGTGGGTAATATCTACGAAATTAAATAACCAACAGTGGAGCATAGAGGGATACTAGTGCATAATAAAAAAGTGCAATATCCACAGTCACAATTTTTGGACACATTAAGTTGAATTGGTTACTTTGGGGCGCTACACCATTGATGCACCAGTATTAGAGAAAAATATTTAGATTTCAGAGTCTTCAGTGGTTGATACCTTTTAATGGCTAACTGAAAAGATGGTAACAAATTGCAAGCTTTCCAGACTACTCAGGTCTCTTCATCAGGCATAGTGAAGCACAAAATCTGAAGAATCACATATTTATGCACAATAGGATACAGGAATAATGCAATTGATAAGACAGGTGACGTGAAATAGAACTATCATTATGGGAGAAGGATAAACAGTGTTGGACATAAATATTGGAACAGTTCATAGATGAGGAGTGTGAAAGTTTTATTGTCCTGTGATTGGAGTCTGATTCTGTGTTATGATGCCCCCAATGGTCTAAGGAGCAAATTCCTTAGTTGATGTAGAAAGATGTGGCACATTCATTCCTGTATGTGTCTCATTAATTTTTGTCTTTCTATGTCAACTAAAGAATTTGTTCCTCAGACCATTTTGGGGGCATCACAACACAGAACCAGACCCCAATCACAGGACAATAAAAATGTCACACTCCTTATCTATGAACTGTTCCAATATTTACGGCCAACACTGCTTATCCCTCTCCCATAATGACAGTTCTGCTTCACGTCACTTGTCTTATCTATTGCATTATTTCTGTGCTGTGTTGTGTATAAATATGTGACTCTACAGATGCTGTATTAGTCTATGCCTGACCTGAGTAGTCCTGAAAGCTCGCTATTTATTACCATCTTTTCAGTGAGCCATTGAAAGGTATCAACCACTGAGGACTCCCAAATCTAAATATTTTTCTATCTAATGGCTAACACGGTACAAAGATATATTTCTTTTCTGTACCAGTATTAGAGATTCTTCCATTGTGAGGAAGCTTAGCATATTTTCAGAATTGTGAATTATATATTTCCTGAGAGTAACTAATGTGATATGTCTTCTGTTGAGATTTGTTCTTCATGAGATAATATTACAGGCACAGAATCTTAACTTTTGTGCTTATATGCTAATTTCTGACTTTGTGAAGCATGGCTGTTTAGTCTTCTAGCAGGATTTGTGCATGTCTTGTTATGTATGTATCTGTGTTTTCTTTTGTATGTGTGTGCTATGTTCTGTATCAGCTGTCTCCTGTATGTGTTATGTGTATTACTTTTATCTGTTCTTATGACATTTTTGTCCCTGTCTTTGTGTCTACAGAGTAATGTATTACAGTGGTTACATGTTTCTTTGTGCTACATGTTTCTTTTGTATGTCTGTTGTCCTCTTGAGTTTTTCATGTCTGGACTTGCTTTCATGTCTACTGGTCCTTGTGTTTTTTATGTGCTTTAGTTTGCTTCTAGGTGTGTGTTTCCTGTCGTATTGTCACAATTCCGTGCCTTTTTTGTTATATGCCTTTTGGAAAATGTGGCGTACGTACTGTATTTGGTGTATAAAGTCGCTTGAAATCTTCTGCTTTTCCTCTTTTTTTGTTGTGCAGTGTTTTTGTACTCTACTAGGAGGCGCTTAGGTTTTTATTCATTCTGCTTGGCATCTTCCCCCATGTTGACTGTCTTTCCCATGCCATAATGTCTGTGCCTATACATTAACTCTATATAGTGTATGCAAATTCGCTTAATGTCATTATATATGTGAATTACATGCCTCATGTGTCGCTGTAATATTATAATGTGAAATAATCATTCAGAAGAAGGCAATCAATCTGTAAATATATGGCATGTGCCAAAGTAGATTTTACCGATATACTGTAAAAACCAAATAGTAAGGGGTGGCTGTGTCCCAGTTTGCAGTGAGATGAAATGGAGGTGCTTCGTGAACTTGTGTCTGTGTATTAGAAATAAATGAAACTGTATGTCTTCAAGGATGTGATAAGATGTGGGAGGTCAGGCCCCTGAAGTCTGTGTTTTAGGAGGTCAAAGCTAAATGTTCTTCATTAGGCCCTATTGTCATTAAAACATATTTTATTAGAAATGTCTTTTTTCTTCTGCAATCTACACATTTTTGCAAATTTACCTCACCATTTCTATTCCCTTTATTAGTTCTTGCAAAGAATTTATAGAAAGACACCATTGATAACGTTCATCTTTGTTAAACTGTAATTTAAGTGTGCTTGTATTTTATCTCCAATTCACAATAATTAAAGAGAACCTGTTACATTAAAAAAAGTCTTAGCATTTTATAGAGCAGGTGGAGACGAAAAGATTGATATTTAGTATATCTTGATAGTTTTATGGGTTAATATTCTTCATAATTGGTATATTATTCTTTAAGTCTTCTGCACTTTCTATGGTCAAGATTCCAGTGAGTGGTCCTGCTCAGGAACCATCAACCTGCATGAATAAGCCTACAGAGATATAGCACTTAGACACTATGTAGGACCACCCACTGGACTCCTGATCATAGAGCAGAGAACTAGAGCAATAAATTAGAAGTTATACAGAATCTTTACTCACAAAAGCTATTTTTAAATCTTCACATTTCCTCCTTTCTATAACATGATATCTGCAGTTTGGACTGCAGGTTTAACATGACAGGTTCCCTTTAAACTGTCCTTAGTTGTGTGGTTGTACTATGTTATGCCACCAAGACCTTATTTTATTGTTCCTCTAAATGTAAATCTATGTAAATGATTATTTTATAAATAACTGAAAGAATAAGTTTTGCGCAAACAAAGAATAAAGCAAGTTGGGGTGTATTTTTTTTCTGCGATTGCTGTGGGTTGTGCTTTTAAGCGTAATGCGAAATCAGAAATGTGTGTCCTATTGTGAAAAAGGCTGCTGCTTTCCCCCATCATAAGCTCTTCTTGTTCAGGACAAACCCACCTCAGGTTCATCCAAAACGTGCTATTAGGTGTATCTAAATCCTTTAACGGCAAAAACAGAATTTTTACAATGGAAAAACATCTAAAAGATTTATTGTCTTGCACCACAGGGACCATATACATCCTATAATGCTAATGTATTTGGTCCCTAAACATTCACACACAATGTCTATGGGCTATGTCCGGTACTGCTGCTCAGCTACATCTTCAACCCCAATTCCCCAAAAAAGTATCACTGTGTAAAGAAAACAAGAATGCAGTGACTTGGAAATTTCTTGTAGCCGTAGATTATTCATAACAGAACCCGTGTCAGAAGACGAACGTTAGATATTTTCCATTTCATTTGAAAAAATATATATATTTAGAAATGCAGCAGCACATCCCAAAACATTAGAACATGGTGAACAAAAAGGAAGTGGTCAATTTTCAACTATGTCACATGACTGTGTTTAACCCCTTGACGGAGCCAATTTGCAGCTTAATGACCAGGCCAATTTTTACAATTCTGACCACTGTCACTTTATGAGGTTATAACTCTGGAACGGATCGAAACGGAAATATGTCAAAAAAGTTTAAAATTTCACAATTTTCAAACTTCAAATTTTTACGCCCTTAAATCAGAGAGATATGTCACATAAAATAGTTAATAAATAATATTTCCCACATGTCCACATTACATCAGCACAATTTTGGAAACAAAAATTTTTTTTGTTAGGAAGTTATAAGGGTTAGAAGTTGACCAGTGATTTCTCATTTGTACAACAAAATTCACAAAACCATTTTTTTAGGGAACATCTCACATTTAAAGTCACTTTGAGGGGTGTACATGACAGAAAATACCCCAAAGTGACACCATTCTAAAAACTGCACACCTCAATGTGCTAAAAAAACATTCAAAAAGTTTATTAACCCTTTACGTGCTTCACAGGAACTGAATCAATATGGAAGGAAAAAATTAACATTTCACTTTTTTTACAAGCATTTTATTCAGAACCAATTGTTTTTATTTTCTCAAGTACAAAAAGAGAAAATGAACCACAAAATTTGTTGTGCAATTTCTCCTGAATACGCCGATACCCAATATGTGGGGGTAAACCAATGTTTGGGTGCACGGCAGAGCTTGGAAGAGAAGGAGAACCGTTTGACTTTTTTCAATGCAGAATTGGCTGGAATTGAGATCGGACGCCATGTCGCGATTGGAGAGCCCCTGATGTGCCTAAACAGTGGAAACTCCCCACAAGTGACACCATTTTGGAAACTAGACCCCTTAAGGAACTTTTCTAGATGTGTGGTGAGCACTTTGATCCCCCAAGTGCTTCACAGAAGAAAAATAAGGCTATGTGCACACGGTGCCGATTGTATGCGTTTTTGCTACGATTTTTCGACCCCAAAACATGGCAAAAATGCTGCGAAAACACATACACAACACATTGAATTCAATGGGATTCCGCATTGCTGTGCTAATGCTGCGTATTTTTCCACGGCAGAATCGTATCGCGGAAAAATGCGCAGCATGCTCATTCTTTGTGCGGAATCGTGGCGATTCCGCACACATAGCAATGCATTGATCCTCTTACTTTCCGCATGGGGCTATGCCCACCATGCGCAAAGTAAGTGGATCATGTGCGGATGGTACCCGGGTGTGGAGGAGAGGAGACCCTCCTCCAGGCCCTGGGTACCATATCCCTGTAAAAAAAAACAATTAAAATAAAAAATAGCTATATACTCACCTTCTGGCGGCCCCCGGATCCAGCCCAGGCCTTAGCGATGCTCCTGGCAGCTCCCGTTCCCAGTGATGCTTTGCGACAATGACCTGTGATGACGTAGCGGTCTCACGTGATGCTACGTCATGTGGGGTCATTGTCGCGAAGCATCACTGGGAACGGGAGTTGCCAGGAGCATCGGGAGAATCGGGAAGGCTGCGGGGGCCACCAGAAGGTGAGAATATCACGATTTTTTTAAAAATCATTTTTAACATTATATCTTTTTACTATTGATGCTGCATAGGCAGCATCAATAGTAAAAAGTTGATCACACTTGTCAAACGTTATGTTTGACAAGTATGACCAACCTGTCATTCAGTTTTCCAAGCAATTCTACAGATCGCTTCAAAAACGCTAGCATTCTGCAAGCTAATTACGCTTGCAAAACGCTAGTGTTTAGCGGGAAAATGCATGTCAATTCCTTATGCGTTTTACCCACGACTGTGAGTTGCGGAATTGGCCCTGAAATTTCCGCTGCAATTCAGCAATGTGTGCACATAGTCTTTAAAAAAAAATTTTTTCCACAAAAATGATCTTTTATTCCCCAAATTATTATTTTCACAAGAGTAACAGAAGAAATTAGACCCCGAAAGTTGTTGTGCAATTTGTCCTGAGTACGCTGCTACCCAATATGTGGGGGTAAACCACTGTTTGGGCTTATGGCAGAGCTCGGAAGGGAAGGAGCGCCGTTTTGACTTTTTCAATGCAGAATTGGATGGAATTGAGATCAGATGCCATGTCGTGTTTGGAGAGCCCCTGATGTGCCTGAACAGTGGAAACCCCCCACAACTGACACCATTTTGGAAACCAGACCCCTAAAGGAACTTATCTAGATGTGTGGTGAGCACTTTGAACCCCCAAGTGCTTCACAGAAGTTTATAATGTAGTGCCGTGAAAATAATAAATCATATTTTTTCCACAAAAATCATCTATTCGACCCCAAATTTTTATTTTCACAAGGGTAACAGGAGAAATTAGACTACCAAAGTTGTTGTGCACTTTGTCCTGAGTACGCGGATGGGGGTAAACCACTGTTTGGGCGCATGGTAGATCTCAGAAGGGAAGGAGCGCCGTTTGACTTTTTCAATGCAGAATGGGCTAGAATTGAGATCAGACGCCATGTCACGTTCAGAGAGCCCCTGATGTGCCTAAACGGTGGAACCCCCCCAAAAGTGACACCATTTTGGAAACTAGATCCCATAAGGAACTTATCTAGATGTGTGGTGAGCACAGAGCCCCTGATATGCTGAAACAGTAGAAACCCCCCACAAGTGACCCCATTTTGGAACCTAGACCCCCCATTGAACTTATCCAGATGTGTGATGAGCACTTTGAATTCCCAAGAGCTTCATAGAAGTTTATAACGCAGAGCCTTGAAAATAAAAAATCATTTTTTTCCACAAAAATGATTTTTTAGCCTGCATTTTTTATTTTCCCAAGGGTAACAGGAGAAATTGTTGTCCAATTTGTTCTGAGTACGCTGATGCCCCACTCTTTGGGTGCACAGCAGAGCTCAGAAGGGAAGGAGCACCATTTGACTTTTTGAACGCAAAATTGGCTGAAATCAATGGTGGCGCCATGTCGCATTTGGAGACCCCCTGATGTACCTAAACAGTGGAAACCCCCCACTTCTAACTCCAACCTAACCCCAACACACCCCTAACCCTAATCCCCACCCTAACCATAACTCTAATCACAACCCTAACCCCAACACACCCCTAACCCTAATCCCAACCCTAACCATAACCCTAACCCCAACACACCCTTAACCCTAATCCCAACCCTAACATAACCCTAATAACAACCCTAATCCCAACACCTCTAACCCTAATCTCAACCCTAACCATAACCCTAACCACAAACCTAACCCTAATCCTAACCCTAACCATAATCTCAACCCTAATCCCAACCCTAACCCTAATCCCAACCCTAACTCTACGCCAAACCCTAAGCCCAACTCTAACCCTAATCCCAACCTTAACCCTAATCCCAACCCTAACCTAATCCCAACCCTAACCCTAATCCCAACTCAAACCCTAACTTTAGCCCCAAACCTAAGGGCATGTTTCCATGGGGTGTAATCTCTGTTCTTTGGATGCAGCGGATATCCTGCTCCGCCCAAAGCGCCACCCCCTGTTGTACGTGAGGTGGTTCCGGATGTGTTTATTGAACATATGCGGAATCACCGCATCATATTCATAGACTGGGTTATTTATCTTGAGGAGATGGAGCGTCTCCGCACTATAAATAGACATGCTGCAGTCAGGAAAGATGCGCTGCATATCCGGTTACCCAAGGCCGCCGGATGTGGCCCTGCACACATAGTGGATACAGGATTTCATAAAATCCCCTCCACTATGCTGTAACATTTGGACACTGCGGATTGGACGCTGTGGCTGTGTGCAGCATCCAATCCGCAGCAAATCCTGAACGAATACTTAACGTTGAAACATACCCTAACTCTAACTTTAGCCCAACTCACTCTAGCCCAACTGTAACCCTAATGGGAAAATGGAAATAAATATATTTTCTTTATTTTATTATTGTTTCCTAACTAAGGGGGTGATAAAGAAGGGGGTTATTTACAATTTTTTTTTATTTTGATCACTGTAATAGGGTCTATCACAGTGACCAAAATGAACCAATAGGAAAAATCTTCCTATTGTTGCCGGGTGCCGGCCATTTGTGCCCGCCATTTTCTTACCGGAAGAAGATGCCAGCGGCTGTGGGGAGAAGCAGGAGGATCCAGGGACACCGGGAGACACTGGTAAGTATAGGGGGGCGATCAGACACCCTATTTATCTGTCCTCTGAAGTGTGATCACATTGGAGAACAGAGAAATTAAATGGCAAATTGCTTTTTTTTGCGGTCGCCAGTATATGGCTAATACCGGCGATCGCAACCCTGGGGTCGGTAAAAACCGACCCGAATCATGTCCTCTGGGGTCTCGGCTACCCCCAACAGCTGAGACCCTGGAGAAAATATGACTCTGGGGGGGTACTATGCACTTTTTCCACAGTGCCGTTAATTACCGGACTGTGGTTTAAGCACCCTTAAGTACCGCCTTTAAAACACAGTTGCAATCCACAAATGTAAGTTAAAGTTATATCAAGTCAAGAAAAACCCATATATCAACACAATCCAGAAATAGGGATGGGCAAAACTGAACTGTAAAGTTCTGGACCCGTACTGAACACATAGTGTTCAGTCACAAGGTCCCGAACAACGGTTTCCATGGGAAACCCGTGTTACAGTTCGGGTCCAGTTCGGGTCCTGGGCCTGTAAAAGCATAAAATTAATAATAAACATTATAATTATACTTACATGTCCAGAGACGCATCCTCCTATCCCACCTTCTCCCAGCTGCATCTGCTTCCGGGGCTGCTCATTAACTTCTGGCAGTATTCACTGCACTCGGCACTCTTCGGATTTTTCCGGCAGTGTTTGTGTGGTGATGTCATTGCACGAACAGTGCTGACGCCGGCCGAAAATTGTTGAGTGTCGAGCAGTGCAGTGAATCACCCAGAAGTTAATGAGCGGCCCCAGAAGTAAATGCAGGCGGGAGACAGCGAGACAGGAAGACGTGTCGCTGGACCAGTAAGTATAATTATAATGTATATTATTCATTTTATGCTTTGTTTTACAGCCCCCCCTGTTGTGAACTATACTTCTTGGCTCCCTCTTGTGGTCTCTAGTGGTATGGCACTGGGATTGTCTTTCCCCAGCTTGGTACCTGTTGTGAAATTGGATTTTGGGCTCCCCCGGTGGCCACTGGTGGAATTGAACTTGTGTGCATCATCCCCTCTGTTCACCTGTTCCCATCAGGATGTGGGAGTCGCTATTTAACCTTGCTCCTCTGTCACTTCCATGCCGGTCAACATTGTAATCAGAAGCCTTTCTGTGCATGTTCCTGCTTCTAGACAACTCCCAGCTAAGTGGACTTTTGTCCTTGTTTGTTTTTTGCATTTTGTTCCAGTTCACAGCTTCAGTTTCGTTTCTGTGTCTGGAAAGCTCTTGTGATCTGAAATTGCCACTCTGATGTTATGAGTTAATACTAGAGTCTTAAAGTAATTTCAGGATGTGTTTTGATAGGGTTTTTAGCTGACCATGAAAGTGCCCTTTCTGTCTTCCTGCTATCTAGTAAGCGGACCTCGATTTTGCTAAACCTATTTTCATACTACGTTTGTCATTTTCATCTAAAATCACCGCCAATATATGTGGGGGCCTCTGTCTGCCTTTCGGGGAAATTTCTCTAGAGGTGAGCCAGGACTGTATTTTCCTCTGCCAGGATTAGTTAGTCCTCCGGCTGGCGCTGGGCGTCTAGGGATAAAACGCAGGCTACGCTACCCGGCTACTGTTAGTTGTGCGGCAGGTTTAGTTCATGGTCAGTTTAGTTTCCATCCTTCCAAGAGCTAGTTCTTATGTTTGCGGGGCTATGTTCTCTTGCCATTGAGAACCATAACAGTTTGACCGGCCCGCAAAGGGTTAAATTAATTGGCAGAGAAAGGAGAGAAAAAAGAAGTCTGCTGAAGATTTTTTTTTTTTTTTTTTCTCAGTTCTGAGTCTGCTTCCAATTGAATCACTTGCAAGTCTGCCTATATTGCAGCCTTTCTCTCTCTCTCTCTCCTTCTAATCCTGGAATGGCTCTGTGTTCACCTGTTTAAAATGGATATTCAGAGTTTAGCTGCAGGTTTGAATAATCTCACCACGAAAGTTCAAAATTTACAAGATTTTGTTGTTCAGGTTCCTATATCTGAACCTAGAATTCCTTTGCCTGAATTTTTCTCGGGGAATAGATCTTGCTTTCAAAATTTCAAAAATAATTGCAAGTTGTTTTTGTCCCTGAAATCTCGCTCTGCTGGAGATCCTGCTCAGCAGGTCAGGAATGTGATTTCCTTGCTCCGGGGCGACCCTCAAGATTGGGCTTTTGCATTGGCTCCAGGGGATCCTGCGTTGCTCAATGTGGATGCGTTTTTTCTGGCCTTGGGGTTGCTTTATGAGGAACCTCATTTAGAGCTTCAGGCGGAAAAAGCCTTGATGTCCCTAGCTCAGGGGCAAGATGAAGTTGAAATATATTGCCAAAAATTCCGTAAATGGTCTGTGCTTACTCAGTGGAATGAGTGCGCCCTGGCGGCGAATTTCAGAGAGGGTCTCTCTGATGCCATTAAGGATGTTATGGTGGGGTTCCCTGTGCCTGCGGGTCTGAATGAGTCCATGACAATGGCTATCCAGATCGATAGACGTCTGCGGGAGCGCAAACCTGTGCACCAGTTGGCGGTGTCTACTGAGAAGACGCCAGAGAATATGCAATGTGATAGAATTCTGTCCAGAAGCGAACGGCAGAATTTTAGACGAAAAAATGGGTTGTGCTTTTATTGTGGTGATTCAACTCATGTTATATCAGCATGCTCTAAGCGTACTAAGAAGCTTGATAAGTCAGTTTCAATTGGCACTTTTCAGTCTAAGTTTATTCTATCTGTGACCCTGATTTGTTCTTTATCATCTATTACCGCGGACGCCTATGTCGACTCTGGCGCCGCTTTGAGTCTTATGGATTGGTCCTTTGCCAAACGCTGTGGGTATGATTTAGAGCCTCTTGAAACTCCTATACCTCTGAAGGGGATTGACTCCACCCCATTGGCTACTAATAAACCACAATACTGGACACAAGTAACTATGCGAATTAATCCGGATCATCAGGAGATTATTCGCTTTCTTGTGCTGTATAACCTACATGATGTGTTGGTGCTTGGATTGCCATGGCTGCAATCTCATAACCCAGTCCTCGACTGGAAAGCTATGTCTGTGTTAAGCTGGGGATGTAAGGGGATGCATGGGGACGTACCTTTGGTTTCCATTTCATCATCTATTCCCTCTGAGATTCCTGAATTCTTGTCTGACTATCGTGATGTTTTTGAAGAACCTAAGCTTGGTTCATTACCTCCGCACCGGGAGTGCGATTGTGCCATAGATTTGATTCCGGGAGTCCTTGGAAAAGGGACATATTCGTCCTTCGTCATCTCCCTTAGGAGCCGTTTTTTTCTTTGTGTCTAAGAAAGATGGCTCTTTGAGGCCGTGTATTGATTATCGGCTTTTGAATAAAATCACGGTTAAATATCAATATCCGTTGCCACTGCTGACTGATTTGTTTGCTCGCATAAAGGGGGCCAAGTGGTTCTCTAAGATAGATCTCCGTGGGGCGTATAATTTGGTGCGAATTAAGCAGGGGGATGAGTGGAAAACCGCATTTAATACGCCCGAGGGCCACTTTGAGTATTTGGTGATGCCTTTTGGTCTTTCAAATGCCCCTTCAGTCTTTCAGTCCTTTATGCATGACATTTTCCGTGATTATTTGGATAAATTTATGATTGTGTATCTGGATGATATTCTGATTTTTTCGGATGACTGGGACTCTCATGTCCAGCAGGTCAGGAGGGTTTTTCAGGTTTTGCGGTCTAATTCCTTGTGTGTGAAGGGTTCTAAGTGCGTTTTTGGGGTGCAAAAGATTTCCTTCTTGGGATACATTTTTTCCCCCTCTTCCATCGAGATGGATCCTGTCAAGGTTCAGGCTATTTGTGATTGGACGCAACCCTCTTCTCTTAAGAGTCTTCAGAAATTTTTGGGCTTTGCTAACTTTTATCGTCGATTTATTGCTGGTTTTTCTGATGTTGTTAAACCATTGACTGATTTGACTAAGAAGGGTGCTGATGTTGCTGATTGGTCCCCTGCTGCTGTGGAGGCCTTTCGGGAGCTTAAGCGCCGCTTTTCTTCCGCCCCTGTGTTGCGTCAGCCTGATGTTGCTCTTCCTTTTCAGGTTGAGGTCGACGCTTCTGAAATCGGAGCTGGGGCGGTTTTGTCGCAGAGAAGTTCCGACTGCTCCGTGATGAAACCTTGTGCTTTTTTTTCTCGTAAATTTTCGCCCGCCGAGCGGAATTATGATATTGGGAATCGGGAGCTTTTGGCCATGAAGTGGGCTTTTGAGGAGTGGCGTCATTGGCTTGAGGGGGCTAGACATCAGGTGGTGGTATTGACCGACCACAAAAATTTAATTTATCTTGAGTCCGCCAGACGCCTGAATCCTAGACAGGCGCGCTGGTCGTTGTTTTTCTCTCGGTTTAATTTTGTGGTGTCATACCTACCGGGTTCTAAGAATGTTAAGGCGGATGCCCTTTCTAGGAGTTTTGAGCCTGACTCCCCTGGTAATTCTGAACCTACAGGTATCCTTAAGGATGGAGTGATATTGTCTGCCGTTTCTCCAGACCTGCGGCGGGCCTTGCAGGAGTTTCAGGCGGATAGACCTGATCGTTGCCCACCTGGTAGACTGTTTGTTCCTGATGATTGGACCAGTAAAGTCATTTCTGAGGTTCATTCTTCTGCGTTGGCAGGTCATCCTGGAATCTTTGGTACCAGGGATTTGGTGGCAAGGTCCTTCTGGTGGCCTTCCCTGTCACGAGATGTACGAGGCTTTGTGCAGTCTTGTGACGTTTGTGCTCGGGCCAAGCCTTGTTGTTCTCGGGCTAGTGGATTGTTGTTGCCCTTGCCTATCCCGAAGAGGCCTTGGACGCACATCTCGATGGATTTTATTTCAGATCTTCCTGTTTCTCAGAAGATGTCTGTCATCTGGGTGGTGTGCGACCGTTTCTCTAAGATGGTCCATTTGGTTCCCCTGCCTAAGTTGCCCTCTTCTTCCGAGTTGGTTCCTCTGTTTTTTCAAAATGTGGTTCGTTTGCATGGTATTCCGGAGAATATCGTTTCTGACAGAGGAACCCAATTCGTGTCTAGATTTTGGCGGGCATTCTGTGCTAGGATGGGCATAGATTTGTCTTTCTCGTCTGCTTTCCATCCTCAGACTAATGGCCAGACCGAGCGGACGAATCAGACCTTGGAGACATATTTGAGGTGTTTTGTGTCTGCAGATCAGGATGATTGGGTTGCTTTTTTGCCTTTAGCGGAGTTTGCCCTCAATAATCGGGCCAGCTCTGCCACCTTGGTGTCTCCTTTTTTCTGTAATTCGGGGTTTCATCCTCGATTTTCTTCTGGTCAGGTGGAATCTTCGGATTGTCCTGGAGTGGATGCTGTGGTGGAGAGGTTGCATCAGATTTGGGGGCAGGTAGTGGACAATTTGAAGTTGTCCCAGGAGAAGACTCAGCTTTTTGCCAACCGCCGGCGTCGGGTTGGTCCTCGGCTTTGTGTCGGGGACTTGGTGTGGTTGTCTTCTCGTTTTGTCCCTATGAGGGTTTCTTCTCCTAAGTTTAAGCCTCGGTTCATCGGCCCGTACAAGATATTGGAGATTCTTAACCCTGTGTCCTTCCGTTTGGACCTCCCTGCATCTTTTTCTATTCATAATGTTTTTCATCGGTCATTATTGCGCAGGTATGAGGTACCGGTTGTGCCTTCCGTTGAGCCTCCTGCTCCGGTGTTGGTTGAGGGCGAGTTGGAGTACGTTGTGGAAAAAATCTTGGACTCCCGTATTTCCAGACGGAAACTCCAGTATCTGGTCAAATGGAAGGGATACGGTCAGGAGGATAATTCTTGGGTGACTGCCTCTGATGTTCATGCCTCCGATCTGGTCCGTGCCTTTCATAGGGCTCATCCTGATCGCCCTGGTGGTTCTGGTGAGGGTTCGGTGCCCCCTCCTTGAGGGGGGGATACTGTTGTGAAATTGGATTTTGGGCTCCCCCGGTGGCCACTGGTGGAATTGAACTTGTGTGCATCATCCCCTCTGTTCACCTGTTCCCATCAGGATGTGGGAGTCGCTATTTAACCTTGCTCCTCTGTCACTTCCATGCCGGTCAACATTGTAATCAGAAGCCTTTCTGTGCATGTTCCTGCTTCTAGACAACTCCCAGCTAAGTGGACTTTTGTCCTTGTTTGTTTTTTGCATTTTGTTCCAGTTCACAGCTTCAGTTTCGTTTCTGTGTCTGGAAAGCTCTTGTGATCTGAAATTGCCACTCTGATGTTATGAGTTAATACTAGAGTCTTAAAGTAATTTCAGGATGTGTTTTGATAGGGTTTTTAGCTGACCATGAAAGTGCCCTTTCTGTCTTCCTGCTATCTAGTAAGCGGACCTCGATTTTGCTAAACCTATTTTCATACTACGTTTGTCATTTTCATCTAAAATCACCGCCAATATATGTTGGGGCCTCTGTCTGCCTTTCGGGGAAATTTCTCTAGAGGTGAGCCAGGACTGTATTTTCATCTGCCAGGATTAGTTAGTCCTCCGGCTGGCGCTGGGCGTCTAGGGATAAAACGCAGGCTACGCTACCCGGCTACTGTTAGTTGTGCGGCAGGTTTAGTTCATGGTCAGTTTAGTTTCCATCCTTCCAAGAGCTAGTTCTTATGTTTGCGGGGCTATGTTCTCTTGCCATTGAGAACCATAACAGGTACCCACCTGGTTCGTTAGGCCAGGGGTGTTGCTATTTAAACTTCCTGGATTCTCAGTCTGGTGCCTGGCATCGTTGTAATCAGTTCATTTCTGTTTGCTCCTGTCTGCTGGTCCTGGTTCTTTGCAAGATAAGCTAAGTCCTGCTTCCTTATTTTTTGGTTATTTGCATTGTTCTAATTTTTGTCCAGCTTGTACAAAATGTGATTCCTGATATTGCTGGAAGCTCTAGGGGGCTGATATTCTCCCCCCACACCGTTAGTCGGTTCGGGGGTTCTTGAATATTCAGCGTGGATATTTTGATAGGGTTTTTTGCTGACCGTATAAGTCATCTTCCTATATTCTGCTATTAGTCAGTGGGCCTCTCTTTGCTAAAACCTAGTTCATTCTTACGTTTGTCTTTTCTTCTTACCTCACCATTATTATTTGTTGGGGGCTTGTATTCAACTTTGGGGTCTTTTCTCTGGAGGCAAGAAAGGTCTTATTTTCCCTTATAGGGTTAGTTAGTTCTCCGGCTGGCGCGAGACGTCTAGAATCAACATAGGTACGTTCCCCGGCTACTGCTAGTTGTTGTGCTAGGATCAGGTATACGGTCAGCCTAGTTACCACTTCCCTATGAGCTGGTTTTTTGTGTTTGCAGACTTTGTTGTAACCTCTGAGATCCTCTGCCATTGGGGTCATAACAGTATGCCAGGCCTAAGTGAATAGTTAATGCATTGCAGAAGTGGGATTAAAAGAAAAGAAATTCTGAGTTTTGTTTTTTTTTTCTTCCTCCCCTTTTTCTCTGAGTGGCTTAAAGCTTTGCTGCAGACATGAATGTCCAGACTCTGATTACTAGTGTGGATCAGCTTGCTGCACGTGTGCAGGGCATTCAGGATTTTGTTACTAGTAGTCCTATGTCAGAACCTAAAATACCTATTCCTGAGCTGTTCTCTGGAGATCGATTTAAATTTAGGAATTTTAGGAATAATTGTAAATTGTTTCTATCTTTGAGACCTCGTTCGTCTGGAGACTCTGCTCAGCAAGTTAAAATTGTTATCTCCTTTTTGCGTGGCGACCCTCAGGATTGGGCTTTCTCGTTGGCGCCAGGAGATCCGGCGTTGGCAAATATTGATGCGTTTTTTCTGGCGCTCGGATTGCTTTATGAGGAGCCCAATCTTGAAATTCAGGCAGAAAAAGCTTTGCTGGCTATCTCTCAGGGCCAGGATGAGGCTGAAGTGTATAGCCAAAAATTTCGGAAATGGTCCGTGCTTACTCAGTGGAATGAGTGTGCTCTGGCCGCAAATTTCAGAAATGGCCTTTCTGAAGCCATTAAGAATGTGATGGTGGGTTTCTCCATTCCTACAAGTCTGAGTGATTCTATGGCGCTGGCCATTCAGATTGACCGGCGTTTGCGGGAGCGCAAAGCCGCTAATCCTCTGGTGGTGTTGTCTGAACAGACACCTGATTTAATGCAATGTGATAGAATTCAGACTAGAATCGAACGGAAAAATCATAGACGTCAGAATGGGTTGTGTTTTTACTGTGGTGATTCTACACATGTTATATCAGCATGCTCTAAACGCCTAACAAAGGTTGTTAGTCCTGTCGCCATTGGTAATTTGCAACCTAAATTTATTTTGTCTGTGACTTTAATTTGCTCATTGTCTTCCTACCCTGTTATGGCGTTTGTGGATTCAGGTGCTGCCCTGAGTCTTATGGACTTGTCGTTTGCCAAGCGCTGTGGTTTTGTTCTGGAGCCTTTAGTAAATCCTATCCCTTTTAGAGGAATTGATGCTACGCCATTGGCGGAAAATAAGCCGCAGCTTTGGACACAAGTGACCATGTGCACGACTCCTGAACATCGGGAGGTGATTTGTTTTCTTGTTCTGCATAAAATGCATGATTTGGTCGTTTTAGGTCTGCCATGGTTACAGACCCATAATCCAGTTTTGGATTGGAGGGCTATGTCTGTGTCTAGTTGGGGCTGTCAGGGAATTCATTGCAATTCCCCGCCGGTGTCTATTGCTTCCTCCACTCCTTCAGAAGTTCCTGAGTATTTGTTTGACTATCAGGATGTATTCAGTGAGTCCAGGTCCAGTGTTCTTCCTCCTCATAGGGACTGTGACTGCGCTATAGATTTGATTCCGGGTAGTAAATTTCCTAAGGGAAGATTATTTAATCTGTCTGTACCTGAGCATGCCGCAATGCGTTCTTATATCAAGGAGTCCTTGGAGAAGGGGCATATTCGTCCATCCTCTTCCCCTCTTGGTGCGGGATTCTTTTTTGTGGCCAAGAAGGACGGATCTTTGAGACCTTGTATAGACTATCGGCTTCTGAATAAAATCACTGTTAAATTTCAGTATCCTTTGCCTCTATTGTCGGACTTGTTTGCCCGGATTAAGGGTGCCAGGTGGTTCACCAAGATAGATCTTCGTGGTGCGTACAACCTTGTGCGCATTAATCAGGGAGATGAATGGAAAACTGCATTTAATACGCCCGAAGGTCATTTTGAGTACTTGGTGATGCCTTTTGGGCTCTCTAATGCTCCTTCAGTGTTTCAGTCCTTTATGCATGACATCTTCCGGAAGTATCTGGATAAATTTATGATTGTTTATCTGGATGATATTCAGTTTTTTTCTGATGATTGGGACTCTCATGTAAAGCAGGTCAGGATGATGTTTCAGGTTTTGCGTGAGAATGCTTTGTTTGTGAAGGGCTCAAAGTGTCTCTTTGGAGTGCAGAAGGTTCCCTTTTTGGGTTTTATTTTCTCCCCTTCTGCTGTGGAGATGGACCCAGTCAAGGTCCGAGCTATTCATGATTGGACTCAACCCACGTCGGTTAAGAGTCTTCAGAAGTTCTTGGGTTTTGCTAACTTCTACCGTCGTTTTATCGCTAACTTTTCTAGCGTTGTTAAACCTTTGACGGATATGACCAAGAAAGGTTCTGATGTTGCTAATTGGGCTCCTGCAGCCGTGGAGGCCTTCCAAGAGCTGAAGCGCCGGTTTACTTCGGCGCCTGTTTTGTGTCAGCCTGATGTCTCGCTTCCCTTTCAGGTTGAAGTGGATGCTTCTGAGATCGGTGCAGGGGCTGTTTTGTCGCAGAGAGGCTCTGGTTGCTCTGTAATGAGACCATGTGCTTTTTTTTCTAGGAAGTTTTCGCCTGCTGAGCGAAACTATGATGTTGGGAATCGGGAGTTGTTGGCCATGAAGTGGGCATTTGAGGAGTGGCGTCATTGGCTCGAGGGTGCTAAGCATTGTGTGGTGGTCTTGACTGATCACAAAAATCTGATGTATCTCGAGTCTGCTAAGCGCCTGAATCCTAGACAGGCTCGTTGGTCATTGTTTTTCTCCCGTTTTGACTTTGTGGTCTCGTACCTGCCTGGTTCGAAGAATGTGAAGGCTGATGCTCTTTCTAGGAGCTTTGTGCCTGACTCTCCTGGAGTCTCAGAGCCAGCTGGTATTCTTAAAGAGGGAGTAATCTTGTCGGCCATTTCTCCTGATTTGCGACGTGTGTTGCAGAGATTTCAGGCTGGTAGACCTGACTCTTGTCCACCTGACAGACTGTTTGTTCCTGATAAATGGACCAGCAGAGTCATTTCCGAGGTTCATTCCTCGGTGTTGGCAGGGCATCCGGGGATTTTTGGCACCAGAGATTTGGTAGCTAGGTCCTTTTGGTGGCCTTCCTTGTCACGGGATGTGCGGTCATTTGTGCAGTCCTGTGGGACTTGTGCTCGGGCTAAGCCTTGCTGTTCTCGTGCCAGCGGGTTGCTTTTGCCCTTGCCTGTCCCGAAGAGACCTTGGACACACATTTCCATGGATTTCATTTCAGATCTTCCGGTGTCTCAAGGAATGTCTGTCATCTGGGTGGTGTGTGATCGTTTTTCCAAGATGGTCCATTTGGTGTCCTTGCCTAAGTTGCCTTCCTCTTCCGATCTGGTTCCTTTGTTCTTTCAGAATGTGGTTCGTTTGCACAGCATTCCTGAGAATATCGTGTCTGACAGAGGATCCCAGTTTGTGTCCAGGTTCTGGCGATCCTTTTGTGCTAAGATGGGCATTGATTTGTCGTTTTCGTCTGCCTTTCATCCTCAGACTAATGGCCAAACGGAGCGAACTAATCAGACACTGGAGGCTTATTTGAGGTGTTTTGTTTCTGCAGATCAGGATGATTGGGTGACCTTCTTGCCATTGGCTGAGTTTGCCCTTAATAATCGGGCTAGTTCCGCTACTTTGGTTTCGCCATTTTTCTGCAACTCTGGTTTTCATCCTCGTTTTTCCTCGGGACATGTTGAGCCTTCTGACTGTCCTGGGGTGGATTCCGTGGTGGATAGGTTGCAGCGGATTTGGAATCATGTGGTGGACAACTTAAAGTTGTCACAGGAGAAGGCTCAGCGTTTTGCCAACCGCCGCCGCGGTGTGGGTCCCCGACTTCGTGTTGGGGATTTGGTGTGGCTGTCTTCTCGGTTTGTTCCTATGAAGGTCTCCTCTCCTAAATTCAAGCCTCGCTTCATCGGTCCTTATAAGATTTTGGAAATCCTTAATCCAGTGTCCTTTCGTTTGGATCTTCCGGTGTCGTTTGCCATTCACAACGTGTTCCATAGGTCTTTGTTGCGGCGGTACGTTGTGCCTGTGGTTCCTTCTGTTGAGCCTCCTGCTCCGGTGTTGGTTGAGGGCGAGTTGGAGTACGTGGTGGAGAAGATCTTGGATTCTCGTCTCTCTAGACGGAGGCTTCAGTATCTGGTCAAATGGAAGGGCTATGGTCAGGAGGATAATTCCTGGGTGGTCGCCTCTGATGTTCATGCGGCCGATTTGGTTCGTGCCTTTCACGCTGCTCATCCTGATCGCCCTGTTGGTCTTGGTGAGGGTTCGGTGACCCCTCCTTAAAGGGGGGGTACTGTTGTGAACTATACTTCTTGGCTCCCTCTTGTGGTCTCTAGTGGTATGGCACTGGGATTGTCTTTCCCCAGCTTGGTACCCACCTGGTTCGTTAGGCCAGAGGTGTTGCTATTTAAACTTCCTGGATTCTCAGTCTGGTGCCTGGCATCGTTGTAATCAGTTCATTTCTGTTTGCTCCTGTCTGCTGGTCCTGGTTCTTTGCAAGATAAGCTAAGTCCTGCTTCCTTATTTTTTGGTTATTTGCATTGTTCTAATTTTTGTCCAGCTTGTACAAAATGTGATTCCTGATATTGCTGGAAGCTCTAGGGGGCTGATATTCTCCCCCCACACCGTTAGTCGGTTCGGGGGTTCTTGAATATTCAGCGTGGATATTTTGATAGGGTTTTTTGCTGACCGTATAAGTCATCTTCCTATATTCTGCTATTAGTCAGTGGGCCTCTCTTTGCTAAAACCTAGTTCATTCTTACGTTTGTCTTTTCTTCTTACCTCACCGTTATTATTTGTTGGGGGCTTGTATTCAACTTTGGGGTCTTTTCTCTGGAGGCAAGAAAGGTCTTATTTTCCCTTATAGGGTTAGTTAGTTCTCCGGCTGGCGCGAGACGTCTAGAATCAACGTAGGTACGTTCCCCGGCTACTGCTAGTTGTTGTGCTAGGATCAGGTATACGGTCAGCCTAGTTACCACTTCCCTATGAGCTGGTTTTTTGTGTTTGCAGACTTTGTTGTAACCTCTGAGATCCTCTGCCATTGGGGTCATAACACCCCCCCCCCTCCCCATCACATATCTGTAAAGTCCAAGCTTGGGGTTCGGATGCGAGTTCGTGTCATCTCCGGCCTCCAGTTCGAACTTTACAAAAAAACTTGGGTGAACTCGCCGATCCCGATCATTGGGGTTTGGCCTATCACTATCCAGAAATGCTGCCGTCTTTTCTGAGCCACAGCTCATTTAAAATAGTCTGAGGCAAAATGGAAAACTTTTCTTTGGTCAGATTAATCAAAATGTGAAATTCTTTATGGAAACCATGAATGTCATGTCCTGCTGACTGAAAAAGAAAGGGACTATCCAGTTTATCAGCACACATTTCAAAAGTCTGCATCATTGATGGCATATGTCATAAGTCATAAGTGTAGTTATAAATGTGCTAATCAATGCAAGGTGACAAACACTGCTTCGCAGGCAGACATATTCGCTCCATGTAAGAAGGCGTTATATGGCAATGAAAGTACAATATTTTCCAAACAATATCTATATAATCTGAGTTTCACAATCCATTGATATATCCATGATCAGGTAACATATTCGTATCGGCACATAAAATTATAAAAGCTTTGGTAGTTGGAAACCCACAGGAACGCAATATCACCATGTGGATACTGTATGTCCTATTCATGTGTGGTATGTAAAGAAAGATAACATGGTGATAGGAAATATGGCATTAATATCTTCCACCTGGGACCTCCAGGGGAGCAAATATACTTAAGAGTGAGGATATCAATTTTTGGTACCTGAGCCCGCATCTTATTTGCCAGCCGCCATCTGAAGTCACTGGGGAGGTAGGTGGGAGTGGCTATTACTTGGAAAAAAGCAGGTTCTGACCTAAAAACATTGTTCAGTGCTGAGAGATACAGCGTGCTGTAAGGACTGTACTATTTTCTACCGTTGGCAAGATCTGCGCCGTTCCTATGACAACAGGTCTTTTGTTTATCCTTTTTATAGTTATGTGACTATGTATAGTGTATTGTCTTGTCCCATTTGCAACATCTTTTGTATATTTTTATAAGTATAACACCTCAGGTAACCAGTTGTTACAGTGATGTTACCTTCCTTTCGGGGAGGGTGATATCATGCATGGAGGCAAAGAGGATTCTCTTTACCAGGTAAGCACACACATGCAACACATTCTGAATTCAGGCCAGGAGGAGGAGCCCAGGACCCGGATTCAGGGGAGCTTCCCTCAGCTTTATGTATCCTGGCCTGGAGGAGGAGCTAGTGAGTCTCCAGGAGGGAGAGATAGAGGAAGGACATGTGGAACAGACAGAGAGGCCTAGCAGCCACGTGTGAAATGCAGCCGCTGGGAAGAGAGATAACCTGAAAGGTTGTTGCATGCAGTGGAGCATTGAGGAAAGGAGTACAGGAGTGGAACAGGGCTCAGAGGGGAACTGTGACTGGGCACCCTCTGAGCCAGAGTGCAGAAACCGGGTACCGGGAGCCCAAGGCTTTTGTGGGACTTTAAGACACAGAGCAGAACCGGAGGGCACTAGACTACACGTTAAATGCCTGCACCAATCATGAGGTACAGCAGTATTCTAAGAGCCCGGGTTGTGGTAGAGACCCTTTAAAAAGGCTCAAACTGCCTACCAAGCAGGCAACTGTCCCAGGACAGGAGAGAGAGGATTCCTGGCCAGCAAGCTACAAGCAGCAGGGACCTCAACATCTTAGCACAAGTAGGAAAGCCTTATGGACCTCACCTGGGAGAGAGATCACCTTTGCCTCCAAGCCGGCCGGACCACATCACCATCCGTGCCTGGTACCCTGGACTGTGGACTACTCCTGGACAGTCTGTGGTGCAACGTGACGTTGGTGGATGGTGTGAGACATGATGTCCCAAATGTGTTCAATTGGATTCAGGTCTGGGGAACGGGCGAGACACTCCATAGCTTTAATGCCTTCATCTTGCAGGAACTGCTGACATACTTCAGCCACATGAGGTCTGGCATTGTCCTGCATTAAGAGGAACCCAGGGCCAACCACAACAGCATATGGTCTCACAAAAAGTCTGAGGATCTCGTTTAGGTATCTAATGGCAGTCAGGCTACCTCTGGCGAGCACAAGGAGGGCTGTGCGGCCCTCCAAAGAAATGCCACCCCCAGCATTACTGACCCACTGTCAAACCGTTCATGCTGAAGGATGTTGCAGACAGCAGATCACTCTCCACGGCATCTCCAGACTGTCACGTTTGTCACATGTGCTCAGTGTGAACCTGCTTTCATCTGTGAAGAGCAAAGGATGCCAGTAGCGAATTTGTCAATCCTGGTGTTCTGTGGCAAATGCCAAGCGTCCTGCACAGTGTTGGGCTGTGATCACAACCTCCATCTGTGGACGTCGGGCACTCAGACCATCCTCATGGTGCCGGTTTCTAACCGTTTGTGCAGACACATGCACATTTGTGGCCTGCTGGAGGTAATTTTGCAGGGCTCTGGCAGTGCTCCTCCTGTTCCTTCTTGCACAAAGGCTGAGGTAGTGGTCCTGCTGCTGGATTGTTGCCCTCCTACGGCCCTCTCCACGTCTCCTGGTGTACTGGCCTGTCTCCTGATAGAGTCTCCAGCCTCTGGACACTACGCTGACAGACACAGCAAACCTTCTTGCCACAGCTCGCATTGATGTGCCATCCTGGATGAGCTGCACTACCTGAGCCACTTGTGTGGGTTGTAGAGTCCATCTCATGCTACCATGAGTGTGAAAGCACAACCAACAATCAAAAGTGACCAAAACATCAGCCAGAAAGCATTGGTACTGATATGTGGTCTGTGGTACCCACCTGCAGAACCACTCCTTTATCGAGTGTGTCTTGATAATTTGCAATAATTTCCATCTGTTGTCTATTCCATTTGCACAGCAGCATGTGAAATTTGATTGTCAAACAGTGTTGCTTCCTAAGTGGACAGTTTGATTTCACATAAGTTTGATTTACTTAGAGTTATATTCTGTTGTTTAAGTGTTCCCTTTATTTTCTTGAGCAGTGTACTTTACATTCACTGTGAAACCGCTCAATAACCTGCCTAGTAGCAATAAAAGTCATTGTCTCGTCCATCAATCATAGGTCAACTGGGGGGTTATCCTGACAATTTGGTGGCAGTGGTGGGATCGCTAGTGCCAGTCGCTGACAATTAGGTAGCAGCAGTTGGATATCTTTGCGATCTCCTTGACAGCAAAAGTTAGCATTAGTATCAATGCTAAGCATTGTATAAAGGTTTTAGAACAACACATGTTCCCATCCACACAATGTCTATTTCAGGTAAGACATTGCATATTTCAGTAACATAATTCTAAATCACATACTGCATCCATCACAACAGCATGGCTTCGCAGAAGAAGAGTTTGGGTGATGAATCGGCTGCCTGCAGTCAAGACCTTTCACCAATAGAAAACGTTTGGTGCATTATAAAATGTAAAATCCAGCAAAGAAGAGCCAGGACTGTTGAGCGACTAGATAGATACATCAGGCAAGAATGGGGCAACATTCCTCTCCCAAAACTCTATAAAGATTTCTAAATCATTGCATTTTTGTTTTCTTTACATTTTACATAGTGTCTCAACTTTTTTGGAATTGGGATTGTACAAAATTTCAACAAAGTTTGCATAAGTAGGGCAAATATAAATACAGGTAAATGTAAGAATTTTTGTATTATAGCTTATTAGAGAAATATGCTTCTTTCTCCACTTTTGAGCCACATGTTTCTCTCCCCCACTGCATCTCAAACTCATCAACCATTCAGAAAAAGAGCTCAAATTCATTTTGGTCAAAGCAAGGCAGAATGCCAATGCACAGTAGGTTAAATTTCATGGAGAGGGAAGAATTCACTGTCACACTGATCAGTACTGCTTTATAGTGTCCTCCATGCTTCATCTGCTTTTGTCTGTGTGCTGCAGAGAAAGAAATCCCAGTGTTTGTGTGTACTGTGTATAGGAGACAGCATAGCACCTAGTTTCCACACAATGGTTTAAATTGAACTGAAAATAAGGGATGTATCCTGTATTTTTTAACAGTTTCTCCTCTGCAGCCTCTAAGTCATATATAACGGATGGAAATTGTGTTATTCCTCATGTACATACACAGAACTTATTCTGAAAAGATACCTTAAGCAAGAGGTACACTTTAAGAATTGCTTACTTATAAAACATGTAGGCCATTGATTCATCAAGACTGGTATTTTGTGTGCCAGTCTTAAACTGAACTTGTCACCATGTTTTTCTCATATAAAGCACAGCGCCTTTACGCCCTCTGTTACAGCAAACTATAATACTGTATATACGTCCCCAATCCACTCTGCAAGGCACAAAAAATAGCTTTTATTAGACTTACAGATGGTCTTGTCCAATGGGCGTCTCTGGTCTTGATCCGGCGCCTCCTCTCTTCTAACGATCACTGTCAAGTTACCCACTTGCCATCGTCTACAGGCTTCTTTCTCCCAACATGTCATATTACACTGGGCTCCACCTCATCCACACACAACTGATGGACAATTACATTGGGCATGGCTGCACCCTGAAAAATGAAGTGCAAAAAACATATATACAGTGCCATGCGAAAGTATTCGGCCCCCTGGAACTTTTCAACCTTTTTCCACATATCATGCTTCAAACACAAAGATACCAAATGTACATTTTTGGTGAAGAATCAACAACAAGTGGAACACAATTGTGAAGTTGAACGAAATTTATTGGTTATTTTAAATGTTTGTGGAAATTCAAGAACTGAAAAGTGGGGCGTGCAATATTATTTGGCCCCTTTACTTTCAGTGCAACAAACTCACTCCAGAAGTTCATTGTGGATCTCTGAATGATCCAATGTTGTCCTAAATGCTTAATGATGATAAATATAATCCACCTGTGTGTAATCAAGTCTCCGTATAAATGCACCTGCTCTGTGATAGTCTCAGGGTTCTGTTTGTATCACAGAGAGCATAATGAAGACCAAGGAGCACAACAGGCAGGTCCGTGATACTGTTGTGGAGAAGTTTAAAGCCAGATTTGGATACAAAATGATTTCCAAAACTTTAATCCCTTAATCCCATATGATGCACTATCCATTTGAGGTGACCTGGGACTTAATTCCCAGGAACGGGATAGCACGTCATAGGCGATCGGCCACGCTCACCGGGGGAGCGCGGCCAATCGCCGCCAGGTATCAGCTGATTATTACAGCTGACATCCAGCACTATGTGTCAGGAGCGGTAAAAGACCGCTCCCGGCACATTAACCCCCGGAACACTGCGATCAAACATGATCGCAGCGTTCCAGCGGCATAGGGAAGCATTGCGCAGGGAGGGGGCTCCCTGTGTGCTTCCCTGAGTGAGACCCTCGGAACAACGCAATGTGATCGCGTTGTTCAGAGGGTCTCCTACGTCCTCCTCCCTGCAGGCCCGGATCCAAAATGGCTGCGGGGCTCCTTCCGGGTCCTGCAGGGAGGTGGCTTGCAAGCGCCTGCTCAGAGCAGGTGCCGGCAAGCCTGGAGCACTGCCTGTCAGATTGCTGTTCTGACACAGTGCTCTGAAAAGTGTCAGATCAGTGATCTGACACAATACTGTGATGTCCCACACTGGGACAAAGTAAAAAAGTAAAAAAAATATATATTTACCGTACATATGTAAAAATAAAAAATAAAAAAATTCCTAAATAATGAAAAAAAATATTGCTCCAATAAATACATTTCTTTATCTAAATAAAAAAAACAATAAAAGTATACATATTTAGTATCACCGCGTCCATAATGACCCGACCTATACCCTGGGCAAGAATTTCAGTCTCTCGATGTACAGTACAAAACTGATAGAGACATACCCCAAGTGACTTACAGCTGTAATCGCATCAAAAGGTGGCGCAACAAAGTATTAACCCCTTCACCCCCGGAGCTTTTTCCGTTTTTCCATTTTCGTTTTTCGCTACCCTCCTTCCCAGAGCCATAACTTTTTTATTTTTCCGTCAATTTGGCCATGTGAGGGCTTATTTTTTGCGGGACGAGTTGTACTTTTGAACGACATCATTGGTTTTAGCATGTCGTGTACTAGAAAACGGGAAAAAAATTCCAAGTGCAGTGAAATTGCAAAAAAAGTGCAATCCCACACTTGTTTTTTGCTTGCCTATTTTGCTAGGTTCACTAAATGCTAAAACTGACCTGCCATTATGATTCTCCAGGTCACTACGAGTTTATAGACACCTAACATGACTAGGTTATTTTTCACCTAAGTGGTGAAAAAAAATTCCAAACTTTGCAAAAAACAAAACAAAACAAAATTGCGCCATTTTCCGATACTCGTAGCGTCTCCATTTTTCGTGATCTGGGGTCAGGTGAGGGCTTATTTTTTGCGTGCCGAGCTGGCGTTTTTAATGATAGCATTTTGGTGTAGATACATTCTTTTGATCGCCCGTTATTGCATTTTAATGCAATGTCGTGGCGACCAAAAAAACGTAAATCTGGCGTTTCGAATTTTTTTCTCATTACGCCATTTAGCGATCAGGTTAATGCTTTTTTTTTATTGATAGATCGGGCGATTCTGAACGCGGCGATACCAAATATGTGTAGGTTGGGTTTTTTTTTATTGATTTATTTTGATTGGGGCGAAAGGGGGGTGATTTAAACTTTTATATTTTTTTTATTTTTTTCACATTTTTAAAAACTTTTTTTTTTACTTTTGCCATGCTTCTATAGCCTCCATGGGAGGCTAGAAGCAGGCACAGCCCGATCGGCTCTGCTATGCAGCAGTGATCATAAGATCGCTGCTACACAGCAGATTTGCAGGTGTGCTGTGAGCGCCGACCACAGGGTGGCGCTCACAGCCACCGGCAATCAGTAACCATAGAGGTCTCAAGGACCTCTATGGTTACAATGGAGGAGCATCGCAGACCCCCGATCATGTGACGGGGGTCGGCGATGCGCTCATATCCGGCCGCACGGCCGGATGCGGTAGTTAAATGCCGCTGTCTGCGTTTGACAGCGGCATTTAACTAGTTAATAGCGGCAGGTGATCGCGATTTCACCCGCCGCTATTGCGCGCACATGTCAGCTGTAAAAAACAGCTGACATGTCGCGACTTTGATGTGCGCTCACCGCCGGAGCGCACATCAAAGCGGGGGTCCCGACATGTGACGTACTATACCGTCACATGTCGGGAAGGGGTTAAGTTAAAGGGGCCAAATAATATTGCATGCCCCACTTTTCAGTTTTTGAATTTCCACAAAAATGTAAAATACTAAATAAATTTCATTCAAACTTCACAATTGTATTCCACTTGTTGTTGATTCTTCACCAAAAATTTACATTTGGTATCTTTATGTTTGAAGCATGATATGTGGGAAAAGGATGAAAAGTTCCAGGGGGCCGAATACTTTCGCAAGGCACTGTATAAATAATATATGAGGTATTGGTCAATATTTTGGCCAAGATTTGTAAGCTTGCAACCTGCGTCAAGGGTCCTCACATTTGTCAGTCCTAACACTAAACTTTATAGAAAATCCACAAAAAGAAGACTAAAAATCCTCCAAAAGTTCAAGAATTAATACAGCACAGGTCACAGAACTAATGCACTCCCAGAATGCAACAAACCCATGTAATAAAGATGGCGACACCACAGGGGCAAAATACTGATAAGACAACCACTCACAACAATTCATGGAGGGGGTGATTGCTTAGTGTTAGATTGCCCAAAAGAGGCTTTCTGGTCACACACAAGTAAAGCACTGCTTGCAATGATAACTGCATTCAGATCCTGAGATATCTGGAGAACTGACTGCAGAACAATGAAATAGAGACATCCCTGTATCTGAAGCCAATCAACCGTCCAACAAACCTTAAATGGGACCGTTTCCATCCAAAACACATAAAAAACTCTATTGTCTACAGCCAAGCAGCCAAGTCATCAGATACAATCATATATGTTCCAACCCCATGGATACTGATGAACAACTTGGTCACCTCAGAAAGACCTTTTTGAATCAGGGCTACCATCCAAAAACAATTCAAAAACAAATTACAAGAGCAACTAGAATATCATGGAATCGCCTGCTACATTACAAAGCTAAAGGAGAAAATAAGCGGGTGCCTCTAGTAGTCACCTACAATCCAAATATAGAGGTGCTAAGGGCAGCTGCATGGAAATTACAACCTTTAGTACAAAAAGATGCCCGATTACAATCCATTTTTCCAGACCCCGCACTACTGTGTTTTAGGCAGCCCCCAAATCTAAGAAGCATCATTGTCAGAAGCTCCTAGTCCTCTCCAACAGCTGCAGGAACCTTTCCTTTCAACCAGAAAAATATATAAAACCTGTCCATTTATAATGACCATGGACAAGATAAAGATCCCCAATTCACATCAGGACTACAAGATCCCAGGTGCTTTCAGCTGCATCACATCTAATGTCATGTACCTAATTATTTGTACTAAATGTCCAGCTGGGGGTCTGTATGTAGGGGAGACAGGGCAAAAGCTTAGAACAAGGATGAATTCTCACCGCCACACAATAGGAGAAAAAAGAATGGCTCTACCTGTGGAAATACATTTTTGTATCCCAGATCACAGCACCATGGACATGAGATTACTTGTATTAAAAGGTAACTTCAAATCTCAGAGAGACAGAAGAGTCTGGGAGTATAAACTTATAACAACCTTTGACACTCTAACTGCAGGAATGAATGTGTCACATGGATCTATGTCTTTTTACATCAATTAAGGAATTTGCCCCTCAGACCTTGTGGGGGCATCACAACACAGAACCAGACCCCAATCACAGGACAATAAAACAATCACACTCCATATCTATGAACTGTTTCAATATCCCTCCGTCACATACAACTGATCTGACAGGCGCTTCTCTTTTACTTTCATTTCTCCTTCCTCACCAGATTGTGAGGAAAGCCCCTCCCTCCAGGTAGTCTCCTGTCTCTTGAAGGTCTGTGAAACCTGATATCACAGTTGGATTTCAGAGCTTCAGGGGAGAGGATATAGCTTCACAGATCTCTCAGGCTCATTGTATGTGAATACGTCACATTCAGTAAGGTTGGTATTTTATGTTTTTATTCATCACAATAGTTTATTTAGCTTGTTTTATGAATGTATAGCACAAAATGTGAGGATATTTCATAGAAATAAGGGAGATTTTATAAAAGAAAGTGTGCTGCTCAGGCATATACAGTAGTTCCCTAACATATTCCTTCTCTTGCTTCAGATTATCTGCTGAAATGGAGAGGAAAATGTACAATTTATCCAAACAACTTGATGTTGAGGAAGTAACAAACATGCTGTTAGATGATAGAGAGCTCACACTGAATGAGGATTTAGGAGAGGAAAGTGAGATTGATTCTCATGATGAGGTGGAAGAATGTGTCCTGGATTCTGAAACAGAGCAAGATGGTGACAGTGGTGAGGATGAAGAAGTTGGATCATATTATATTGGAAAAGATAAAAATACTAAATGGAACAAGAAGCCATTCCAGAAAAAACGTAGGGAACCTTTAAACATTATTACTCACCTTCCTGCAGTAATAGGAACTGAACGTAATGCAAAAACTACAGTTGAATGCTGGAACAGTATATTTACAGATGACATTCTGGACTCTATTGTCACATATACCAACCAATATATAGACATTATAAAGGACAAGTACATCTGCAACAGACCCATCAAGCCCACAGATGAAATAGAACTGCGTGCTTTTTTTGGATTACTGTACCTTGCAGGAGCTTATAGGGCAAATAGACAAAGTTTGGAGGAACTTTGGGGTACAGATGGGGATGGAGTTGAAAAATTTAGCCTTGTTATGTCCATAAACAGATTCAAGATTCTAATTCGTTGCCTTCGGTTTGACGACAGAACTACCCGAACCGAACGCAAAACACATGACCGACTTGCTCCAATTCGTGATATATTTCAAAGATTTGTTGTAAACTGTAAACAAAGTTATTACCCTGGAGAGAATCTCACTATTGACGAAATGCTCCCTGGTTTTCGTGGTAGATGTGCCTTTCGTCAATATATTCCATCAAAGCCAAACAAATATGGAATAAAAATGTATGCCCTTGTTGATGCCAGTAAGACCTACACTTACAACCTGGAAGTTTATGCAGGAAAACAACCAGAAGGTCCTTACTGTGTGAGCAACAAACCCATTGATGTTGTAAAAAGACTGGCTGAACCCTTATTTGGATCGGGTCGCAATATTACAGCTGACAATTGGTTTACAAGTTGTGATCTGATTGATTATCTGAAAATTCAGAAGCTGTCATATGTGGGAACTGTAAGAAAAAACAAAAGGGAATTGCCGCCACAGTAGGTAAGTGTGAAAGAGAGACAACAGTACAGCAGTATGTTTGCATTCCATAATGGAAAGGCTTTAGTTTCCTATGTACCACATGCCAAAAAAATCGTACTTCTTCTATCAACACTTCATGATGATGCTGCCATCGATCCTGGGACTGGGGCAGAAAACCCGGAGATAATTACATTTTACAATGCCACCAAAGGGGGTGTGGATACAGCAGATCAGATGTGCTCCACTTTCAACGTCAGCAGAAACATCAAACGCTGGCCAATGGTCATATTTTTTGCTATGTTGAATTTGGGTGGTATAAATTCACAAGTGATTTATCTTGAAAACAAGCTTGAACCACTCCGTAGACGATTGTATCTGAAAAAATTGGCCCATGAACTAGTACTTGGAGAGCTACGCAGGAGAAGCGTGAAAACAATTGGTATCCCCTCTCGCCTTCAAGTTCAGCTCAAAAGGTTCCGCCCAGAAGATGATGGTGAAAAGTCACCATCTGCACCACCTCACAAAAGAAGGAGATGCACCACCTGCCAAACGGAAAGCGGAACCAGAAGGCTTTCAAATTATGAATGTCTCAAATGTCATAAAGCAATTTGCCTGACACATGCAAAAATGGTGTGTAATTCTTGCTATTTGCTCTGCAAGTGTGACTTTTCTGGGGAAACCTCAGCATCTACTTCTGATTGAATATGTTTTTAATAGTACTTAAGGTACCTTAAAATTAAGTTTGTGTTCAAAAATTTTCTTTGTACATTTTTTTGAGAGAGTCGAACTGGGGACTATTTGGCGGGAGTTTTTAAAAGTTTGTATTTCATAGTTATTAGTTTTATGTTAAGTAAATGTTTTTTTTTGCAACTGATTATGTGTAGTCTCTTTTATTACATCCCTATGAAGGTCACTGATCACTTTTAGAGCACTGAAATTGCAAACATTAGATATTATAGGTAGGGTTGAGCGAAACGGGTCGATCATTTTCAAAAGTCGCCGACTTTTGGCTAAGTCGGCGACTCATGAAACCCGATCCGACCCCTGTGCTTGTCGGCCATGCGGTACGCGACTTTCGCGCCAAAGTCGCGTTTCAATGACGCGAAAAGCGCCATTTCTCAGCCAATGAAGGTGAACGCAGAGTGTGGGCAGCGTGATGACATAGATCCTGGTCCCCACCATCTTAGAGAAGGGCATTGCAGTGATTGGCTTGCTGTCTGCGGCGTCACAGGGGCTATAAAGGGGCGTTCACGCCGACCGCCATCTTACTGCTGCTGATCTGAGCTTAGGGACAGGTTGCTGCCGCTTCGTCAGAAGCAGGGAGAGCGTTATGCAGGGTCCACTAACCACCAAACCGCTTGTGCTGCAGCGATTTCCACTGTCCAACACCACCTTCGGTGTGCAGGGACTGTGGAAGCTATTTTTTTTTTTTTTTCCCCTCAGCGCTGTAGCTCATTGGGCTGCCCTAGAAGGCTCCGTGATAGCTGTATTGCTGTGTGTACGCCACTGTGGAAACCAACTGCTTTTTTCAAAGCACATATCCTCTTGTTCCTTCCTTTCTGCACAGCTATCTTTTTTGTTTGTCCACACTTTTTATTTAATTTGTGCATCAGTCCACTCCTATTGCTGCCTGCCATACCTGGCTTACATTACTGCAGGGAGATAGTAATTGTAGGACAGTCCCTGTTTTTTTTTTGTTTTTTTTGTGGGAGATTAAGATTGGCATTTCTGCTACAGTGCCATCCCTGTGTGTGCCATCTCTCACTGAGTGGGCCATAGAAAGCCTATTTATTTTTTCCGTGATTTGTGTTCTAAATTCTACCTCAACACAAAAACACTACATCAATCAGTGGGAGAAAAATATTGGCCTCAGTCAGGGCTTGTGTGCCACTGCTGTGTGTGCTATCTCTCATTCAGTGGGCTATAGCAAGCCTATTTTTTTTTTTTTTTTTTTTAATATTATTTGGTTTCTAAAGTCTCCCTGAAAAAAAAAAATACCTAAAAAAACAGTGGGAGAGTAATATTGCCCTTTCAGCTTGTGTGCCAGTCTTGACTCCTGGGTGTGCCACCTCTCTCCCTCTCATTCAGTGGGCCATAGAAAGCCTATTTATTTTTTTTTAAAAAATATTATTGGGTTTCTAAAGTCTCCCTTAAAAAACAAAAAATACATAAAAAAACAGTGGGAGAGTAATATTGCCCTTTCAGCTTGTGTGCCAGGCTTGACTCCTGGGTGTGCCACCTCTCTCCCTCTCATTCAGTGGGCCATAGAAAGCCTATTTATTTTTTTTTTTTAAATATTATTGGGTTTCTAAAGTCTCCCTGAAAAAAAAAAATACATAAAAAAACAGTGGGAGAGTAATATTGCCCTTTCAGCTTGTGTGCCAGTCTTGACTCCTGGGTGTGCCACCTCTCTCCCTCTCATTCAGTGGGCCATAGAAAGCCTATTTATTTTTTTTTTTAAATATTATTGGGTTTCTAAAGTCTCCCTGAAAAAAAAAATACATAAAAAAACAGTGGGAGAGTAATATTGCCCTTTCAGCTTGTGTGCCAGTCTTGACTCCTGGGTGTGCCACCTCTCTCCCTCTCATTCAGTGGGCCATAGAAAGCCTATTTATTTTTTTTTTTAAATATTATTGGGTTTCTAAAGTCTCCCTTAAAAAACAAAAAATACATAAAAAAACAGTGGGAGAGTAATATTGCCCTTTCAGCTTGTGTGCCAGTCTTGACTCCTGGGTGTGCCACCTCTCTCCCTCTCATTCAGTGGGCCATAGAAAGCCTATTTATTTTTTTTTTTAAATATTATTGGGTTTCTAAAGTCTCCCTTAAAAAACAAAAAATACATAAAAAAACAGTGGGAGAGTAATATTGCCCTTTCAGCTTGTGTGCCAGTCTTGACTCCTGGGTGTGCCACCTCTCTCCCTCTCATTCAGTGGGCCATAGAAAGCCTATTTATTTTTTTTTTTAAATATTATTGGGTTTCTAAAGTCTCCCTTAAAAAACAAAAAATACATAAAAAAACAGTGGGAGAGTAATATTGCCCTTTCAGCTTGTGTGCCAGTCTTGACTCCTGGGTGTGCCACCTCTCTCCCTCTCATTCAGTGGGCCATAGAAAGCCTATTTATTTTTTTTTTTAAATATTATTGGGTTTCTAAAGTCTCCCTTAAAAAACAAAAAATACATAAAAAAACAGTGGGAGAGTAATATTGCCCTTTCAGCTTGTGTGCCAGTCTTGACTCCTGGGTGTGCCACCTCTCTCCCTCTCATTCAGTGGGCCATAGAAAGCCTATTTATTTTTTTTTTTAAATATTATTGGGTTTCTAAAGTCTCCCTTAAAAAACAAAAAATACATAAAAAAACAGTGGGAGAGTAATATTGCCTTTTCAGCTTGTGTGCCAGTCTTGACTCCTGGGTGTGCCACCTCTCTCCCTCTCATTCAGTGGGCCATAGAAAGCCTATTTATTTATTTTTTTTAAATATTATTGGGTTTCTAAAGTCTCCCTTAAAAAACAAAAAATACATAAAAAAACAGTGGGAGAGTAATATTGCCCTTTCAGCTTGTGTGCCAGGCTTGACTCCTGGGTGTGCCACCTCTCTCCCTCTCATTCAGTGGGCCATAGAAAGCCTATTAATTTTTTTTTTTAAATATTATTGGGTTTCTAAAGTCTCCCTTAAAAAACAAAAAATACATAAAAAAACAGTGGGAGAGTAATATTGCCCTTTCAGCTTGTGTGCCAGTCTTGACTCCTGGGTGTGCCACCTCTCTCTCATTCAGTGGGCCATAGAAAGCATTTTTTTTTTTTTCCTTGATTTGTGTTCTAAAATCTACCTCAACACAAAAACACTACATCAATCAGTGGGAGAAAAATATTGGCCTCAGTCAGGGCTTGTGTGCCACTGCTGTGTGTGCTATCTCTCATTCAGTGGGCTATAGAAAGCCTATTTATTTATTTATTTTTTTTCTTATTATTTGGTTTCTAAAGTCTCCCTGAAAAAAAAAACAAAAACATAAAAAAACAGTGGGAGAGTAATATTGCCCTTTCAGCTTGTGTGCCAGTCTTGACTCCTGGGTGTGCCACCTCTCTCCCTCTCATTCAGTGGGCCATAGAAAGCCTATTTATTTATTTTTTTAAATATTATTGGGTTTCTAAAGTCTCCCTGAAAAAAAAAAAATACATAAAAAAACAGTGGGAGAGTAATATTGCCCTTTCAGCTTGTGTGCCAGTCTTGACTCCTGGGTGTGCCACCTCTCTCCCTCTCATTCAGTGGGCCATAGAAAGCCTATTTATTTTTTTTTTTAAATATTATTGGGTTTCTAAAGTCTCCCTGAAAAAAAAAAAATACATAAAAAAACAGTGGGAGAGTAATATTGCCCTTTCAGCTTGTGTGCCAGTCTTGACTCCTGGGTGTGCCACCTCTCTCCCTCTCATTCAGTGGGCCATAGAAAGCCTATTTTATTTTTTTTTAAAATATTATTGGGTTTCTAAAGTCTCCCTGAAAAAAAAAAAATACATAAAAAAACAGTGGGAGAGTAATATTGCCCTTTCAGCTTGTGTGCCAGTCTTGACTCCTGGGTGTGCCACCTCTCTCCCTCTCATTCAGTGGGCCATAGAAAGCCTATTTATTTTTTTTTTTAAATATTATTGGGTTTCTAAAGTCTCCCTTAAAAAACAAAAAATACATAAAAAAACAGTGGGAGAGTAATATTGCCCTTTCAGCTTGTGTGCCAGTCTTGACTCCTGGGTGTGCCACCTCTCTCCCTCTCATTCAGTGGGCCATAGAAAGCCTATTTATTTTTTTTTTTAAATATTATTGGGTTTCTAAAGTCTCCCTTAAAAAACAAAAAATACATAAAAAAACAGTGGGAGAGTAATATTGCCCTTTCAGCTTGTGTGCCAGTCTTGACTCCTGGGTGTGCCACCTCTCTCCCTCTCATTCAGTGGGCCATAGAAAGCCTATTTATTTATTTTTTTTAAATATTATTGGGTTTCTAAAGTCTCCCTTAAAAAACAAAAAATACATAAAAAAACAGTGGGAGAGTAATATTGCCCTTTCAGCTTGTGTGCCAGTCTTGACTCCTGGGTGTGCCACCTCTCTCCCTCTCATTCAGTGGGCCATAGAAAGCCTATTTATTTATTTTTTTTAAATATTATTGGGTTTCTAAAGTCTCCCTTAAAAAACAAAAAATACATAAAAAAACAGTGGGAGAGTAATATTGCCCTTTCAGCTTGTGTGCCAGTCTTGACTCCTGGGTGTGCCACCTCTCTCCCTCTCATTCAGTGGGCCATAGAAAGCCTATTTATTTTTTTTTTAAAATATTATTGGGTTTCTAAAGTCTCCCTTAAAAAACAAAAAATACATAAAAAAACAGTGGGAGAGTAATATTGCCCTTTCAGCTTGTGTGCCAGTCTTGACTCCTGGGTGTGCCACCTCTCTCCCTCTCATTCAGTGGGCCATAGAAAGCCTATTTATTTTTTTTTTTAAATATTATTGGGTTTCTAAAGTCTCCCTTAAAAAACAAAAAATACATAAAAAAACAGTGGGAGAGTAATATTGCCCTTTCAGCTTGTGTGCCAGTCTTGACTCCTGGGTGTGCCACCTCTCTCCCTCTCATTCAGTGGGCCATAGAAAGCCTATTTATTTTTTTTTTTAAATATTATTGGGTTTCTAAAGTCTCCCTTAAAAAACAAAAAATACATAAAAAAACAGTGGGAGAGTAATATTGCCCTTTCAGCTTGTGTGCCAGTCTTGACTCCTGGGTGTGCCACCTCTGTCTCTCATTCAGTGGGCCATAGAAAGGCCATTTTTTTTTTTGTTTTTTTTAATATTATTTGGTTTCTAAAGTCTCCCTGAAATAAAAAAAAAACTTAAAAAAACAGTGGGAGAGTAATATTGCCCTTTCAGCTTGTGCGCCAGTCTTGACTCCTGGGTGTGCCACCTCTCTCCCTCTAATTGTGGGCCATAGAAAGCCTTTTTTTTTTTTTTTTTTTAATATTATTTGGTTTCTAAAGTCTCCCTGAGAAAAAAAAAAAAATAAATTAGGTGGGAGATTAATATTGACATTAGTGCTTGAGTGACAGTCCTGCGTGTGTGTCATCTCTGTGATTTTGTGCCACAGAAAACAGAGTGTGTAACATTGTGCCTGATTTTCCTTGTGGTCTCACCAACCTGTTAAGGGATATTGAAATCATACTGAAGTTATAGCTCACCGTGTAAGTTGTTTGACAGCAACAAATAAAGTTACTTTGGTTAAGATTTTAAAACAATGAGGAAGTCTGGTGCAAGAGGTCGTCGTGGGCGTTCATTGTCAGCTGGTAATGATGGTAGTGGTAGTGGAGCATCAGGTGGTCGTGGGGATAAAAATATTCCACCTAAGTCTGGAGCTGTGGAGCCAGTTTCGTCATCAGGCTACACAAGGCCTCGAACGCTCTCTTTTCTGGGAGTAGGAAAACCGCTTTTAAAGGCGGAGCAGCAACAGCAAGTTTTGGCTTACATTGCAGACTCAGCCTCTAGCTCTTTTGCCTCCTCTTCCGAAACTGGTAAATGTAAAAGCAGCGCGTCGCTTGTGGATGTTCACAGTCAGGGACAAGTCGCTTCCTTGTCCTCCTCAGCAAAAACTACAACAAGAGAGAAGGATGCAGCAGGCGACACAACGGGTCACTCCATGGAGCTCTTTACACATACCGTCCCTGGCTTAGAAAGTGAAACATTTAACAGGCCATGCCCATTACAAGTATATTCTGACATGGAGTGCACTGATGCACAGCCACAGCCAGAGTACTATGCTGCTCCTTTGACTCAGACCACCACATTGCCCTCTCAGGGTACAGATCCACAATCAGACCCTGATGAGACTATGTTGCCCCGCCACGAACGCTATACCACCGACCGACACAGTGACACAGACGAAGTTGCACACGAGCTCGAAGAGGAGGTAATAGATGACCCAGTTATTGACCCCGATTGGCAGCCATTGGGGGAACAGGGTGCAGGCGGCAGTAGTTCAGAAGCGGAGGTGGAGGAGGGGCCGCAGCAGGCATCAACATCGCAACAGGTTCCATCTGCCGGGCCCGTATCTGGCCCAAAACGCGTGTCAAAGCCAAAACCTGTTGGAGCACAGCGTTGCCATCCGGTTAAAGCTCAGTCTGCAATCCCTGAAAAGGGATCCGAGTCTAGGAAGAGTGCAGTCTGGCATTTTTTTAAACAACATCCAACTGATCAGCGCAAAGTCATCTGTCAAAAATGTTCAACTAGCTTAAGCAGAGGTCAGAATCTGAAAAGTCTAAATACTAGTTGCATGCATAGACACTTAACCACCATGCATTTTCAAGCCTGGACTAACTACCAAACGTCCCTCAAGGTTGTAGCACCCTCGGCCAATGAAGCTAGTCAGCAACGCAACATCCCTTCCGTCACTGTAAGGCCACCATTTTCCGCACCACCGGCAGTATCTGTGCAGGTTTCTTTGCCAGCCAAAAGCAGTCAGGGTCAGGGAATCACCAGTTTTGTAGGAGGAAATATTGCATCTAGGGCACCGGCGGAAACAATACCGTCTCCAACCGTCTCTCAGTCTGCCATGTACACCGGCACACCCGAAAGTTCCACGATCTCCAGCTCTCCAGTCCAGCTCACCCTACATGAGACTCTGGTTAGAAAAAGGAAGTACTTATCCTCGCATCCGCATACACAGTGTTTTAACGCCCACATAGCTAGACTAATCTCGTTAGAGATGATGCCCTACCGGTTAGTTGAAAGCGAAGCTTTCAAAGCCCTGATGGAGTACGCTGAACCACGATACGAGCTACCCAGTCGACACTTTTTTTCCAGAAAAGCCATCCCAGCCCTGCACCAGCATGTTAAACAGCGCATCGTCCATGCACTCAGGCAATCTGTGAGTACAAAGGTGCACCTGACTACAGATGCATGGACCAGTAGGCATGGCCAGGGACGTTATGTGTCCATCACGGCACACTGGGTGAATGTGGTGGATGCAGGGTCCACAGGCGACATCAATTTAGGGACAGTTGTGCCTAGCCCACGGTCTAGGAAACAGTTGGCTGTAGGCGTTCGCACCCCCTCCTCCTCCTCCTCCTCGTCCTCCTGCAGAAGCTACAGCTCTTCCACAGAACGCAGTCTGCCAACCACTCCATCGGCAGATGACACTGTTGCACACCAGTTGTCCCATTATGGGCCAGCTACTGCCAAGCGTCAGCAGGCTGTATTGGCTATGAAGTGCTTGGGCGACAACAGACACACCGCGGAAGTTCTGTCCGAGTTCTTGCAACAAGAAACACAGTCGTGGCTGGGCACAGTAGATCTTGAGGCAGGCAAGGTAGTGAGTGATAACGGAAGGAATTTCATGGCTGCCATCTCCCTTTCCCAACTGAAACACATTCCTTGCCTGGCTCACACCTTAAACCTGGTGGTGCAGTGCTTATTGAAAACTTATCCTGGGTTCTCCGACCTGCTCCTCAAAGTGCGTGCACTTTGCTCACATATCCGACGTTCGCCTGTACACGCCAGCCGTATGCAGACCTATCAGCGGTCTTTGAACCTTCCCCAGCATCGCCTAATCATAGACGTTGCAACAAGGTGGAACTCAACACTGCACATGCTTCAGAGACTGTGCGAACAGAGGCGTGCTGTTATTTATTTGTGGGAGGATACACGGGCAGGCAGTAGGATGGCAGACATGGAGTTGTCAGGTGTGCAGTGGTCTAAGATACAAGACATGTGTCAAGTCCTTCAGTGTTTTGAGGAATGCACACGGCTGGTTAGTGCAGACAACGCCATAATAAGCATGAGCATCCCCCTAATGCGTCTGCTGATGCAAAGTTTGACGCACATAAAGGAGCAGGCGTCTGCACCAGAGGAAGAGGAAAGCCTTGATGACAGTCAGCCATTGTCTGGTCAGGGCAGTGTACAGGACGAGGTAGCGGGCGAAGAGGAGGTGGAGGACGAGGAGGATGATGGGGATGAGTATATTTTTAATGCCGAACCTTTCCCGGGGGCACAGGAAATTGGTTGCGTGTCGCGGCCGGGTTCTGGTTTTTTGAGGGACACAAGTGACGTAGATTTGCCTGCAACTGCCCCTCAACCAATCACAACCGGAGATTTGACAACTGGAACTTTGGCCCACATGGCGGATTATGCCTTACGTATCCTAAAAAGGGACACACGCATTACGAAAATGATGAACGATGACGATTACTGGTTGGCCTGCCTCCTTGATCCACGCTATAAAGGCAAATTGCAAAATATTATGCCACATGAGAACTTGGAACTAATATTAGCAACCAAACAATCAACTCTTGTTGACCGTTTGCTTCAGGCATTCCCAGCACACAGCGCACGTGATCGTTCTCACACGAGCTCCAGGGGGCAGCAGACTAGGAGTGTTAGGGGTGCACACATCAGAAGTGGCGTTGGACAGAGGGGTTTTCTGACCAGGTTGTGGAGTGATTTTGCTATGACCGCAGACAGGACAGGTACTGCTGCATCAATTGAAAGTGACAGGAGACAACATTTGTCCAGTATGGTTACTAACTATTTTTCATCCCTTATCGATGTTCTCCCTCAACCGTCATTCCCATTTGATTACTGGGCCTCCAAATTAGACACCTGGCCAGAATTGGCAGAATATGCATTGCAGGAGCTTGCTTGCCCGGCAGCAAGTGTCCTATCAGAAAGAGTATTCAGTGCTGCAGTTTCAATATTAACCGAAAAAAGGACTCGTCTGGCTACCCAAAATGTTGACGATCTAACATTCATTAAAATGAACCACAACTGGATTTCGAAATCTTTTGCCCCACCTTGCCCGGCCGACACCTAGCTTTCCTATGAAAGGCTCTTGCCTGTGAATTACTTTTCTAATGTCTAATTTGCTGCAGCTGATTGTACAGCATACGACATGTTTACACCTCCCTAAATGGCCAAACTCCCCACACGGGGCCGTGGTATCGCGACTTGGCGCAAGCACCCGTGAGACTGCTGTTTGTCTGAAGAGGTGGGTGTGCTCGCTTTTGGTTGACGGCATTGCTACTGGGTCCCTCATAGTACAATGTAGTGTCTCTGGCGGTGGTGGTGCACACCCAACGTCAGACACACCGTTGTAACATGAGGGGCCCTGGGGCGGTCCCGCCGGCCTCTAGAGAGTTCCCCCCTACCCCAGCTCAAAATGTGCTCTACCACATGCAAAATTATGTCGCACAGCTCCACCAATCTTTAGTCTATTCGCTGACATCATTCAATGTCTGGCACTGACAATACAAATTTGTAGACATCTACGATGCAACTTAAAGTAGTCTGTGTCTGTGTCCTATATTGGCACCATTAAATAGTTACTGCCAAATTACTATGTCAGAAACTCAGCAGATGAGCCCACCCCTGTACCTAAGTATGCCACCTTTTTTTTTGTTTTGGTTGTTTTGCGAGACATTAACATCTATTTATATTTTGGGAGTACTGGGACAGACACTCCTTGCACTACTCCTCCACTCACCACCAAGCTGCCCGTGTATCCATGTAACCGCTGTAAAACTGCCATGAGCCTATTGTTTGTTATTTTAGGCCTTTGAAGCCTGTCTGCGGTCCCTCCTTCCACTAGTCCTCCACTGACCAGACCACTGCTGCCCGTGTACCCCTGGAACCAATTATAAAGTGCCTACAGCCAGCCCATTTTTTTATGTTAGGCCTTTGAAGCCTGTCTGCGGTCCCTCCTTCCACTAGTCCTCCACTGGCCAGACCACTGCTGCCCGTGTACCCCTGGAACCAATTATAAAGTGCCTACAGCCAGCCCATTTTCTTATGTTAGGCCTTTGAAGCCTGTCTGCGGTCCCTACTTTAAATACTCCTCCACTGACCACCAAGCTGCCTGCCCGTGTATCCATGTAACCGCTGTAAAACTGCCATGAGCCTATTGTTTGTTATTTTAGGCCTTTGAAGCCTGTCTGCGGTCCCTCCTTCCACTAGTCCTCCACTGACCAGACCACTGCTGCCCGTGTACCCCTGGAACCAATTATAAAGTGCCTACAGCCAGCCCATTTTTTTATGTTAGGCCTTTGAAGCCTGTCTGCGGTCCCTCCTTCCACTAGTCCTCCACTGACCAGACCACTGCTGCCCGTGTACCCCTGGAACCAATTATAAAGTGCCTACAGCCAGCCCATTTTCTTATGTTAGGCCTTTGAAGCCTGTCTGCGGTCCCTACTTTAAATACTCCTCCACTGACCACCAAGCTGCCTGCCTGTGTATCCATGTAACCGCTGTCAAACTGCCATGAGCCTATTGTTTGTTATTTTAGGCCTTTGAAGCCTGTCTGCGGTCCCTCCTTCCACTAGTCCTCCACTGGCCAGACCACTGCTGCCCGTGTACCCCTGGAACCAATTATAAAGTGCCTACAGCCAGCCCATTTTCTTATGTTAGGCCTTTGAAGCCTGTCTGCGGTCCCTACTTTAAATACTCCTCCACTGACCACCAAGCTGCCTGCCCGTGTATCCATGTAACCGCTGTAAAACTGCCATGAGCCTATTGTTTGTTATTTTAGGCCTTTGAAGCCTGTCTGCGGTCCCTCCTTCCACTAGTCCTCCACTGGCCAGACCACTGCTGCCCGTGTACCCCTGGAACCAATTATAAAGTGCCTACAGCCAGCCCATTTTTTTATGTTAGGCCTTTGAAGCCTGTCTGCGGTCCCTCCTTCCACTAGTCCTCCACTGACCAGACCACTGCTGCCCGTGTACCCCTGGAACCAATTATAAAGTGCCTACAGCCAGCCCATTTTCTTATGTTAGGCCTTTGAAGCCTGTCTGCGGTCCCTACTTTAAATACTCCTCCACTGACCACCAAGCTGCCTGCCCGTGTATCCATGTAACCGCTGTAAAACTGCCATGAGCCTATTGTTTGTTATTTTAGGCCTTTGAAGCCTGTCTGCGGTCCCTCCTTCCACTAGTCCTCCACTGGCCAGACCACTGCTGCCCGTGTACCCCTGGAACCAATTATAAAGTGCCTACAGCCAGCCCATTTTTTTATGTTAGGCCTTTGAAGCCTGTCTGCGGTCCCTCCTTCCACTAGTCCTCCACTGACCAGACCACTGCTGCCCGTGTACCCCTGGAACCAATTATAAAGTGCCTACAGCCAGCCCATTTTCTTATGTTAGGCCTTTGAAGCCTGTCTGCGGTCCCTACTTTAAATACTCCTCCACTGACCACCAAGCTGCCTGCCCGTGTATCCATGTAACCGCTGTAAAACTGCCATGAGCCTATTGTTTGTTATTTTAGGCCTTTGAAGCCTGTCTGCGGTCCCTCCTTCCACTAGTCCTCCACTGGCCAGACCACTGCTGCCCGTGTACCCCTGGAACCAATTATAAAGTGCCTACAGCCAGCCCATTTTCTTATGTTAGGCCTTTGAAGCCTGTCTGCGGTCCCTACTTTAAATACTCCTCCACTGACCACCAAGCTGCCTGCCCGTGTATCCATGTAACCGCTGTAAAACTGCCATGAGCCTATTGTTTGTTATTTTAGGCCTTTGAAGCCTGTCTGCGGTCCCTCCTTCCACTAGTCCTCCACTGGCCAGACCACTGCTGCCCGTGTACCCCTGGAACCAATTATAAAGTGCCTACAGCCAGCCCATTTTTTTATGTTAGGCCTTTGAAGCCTGTCTGCGGTCCCTCCTTCCACTAGTCCTCCACTGACCAGACCACTGCTGCCCGTGTACCCCTGGAACCAATTATAAAGTGCCTACAGCCAGCCCATTTTCTTATGTTAGGCCTTTGAAGCCTGTCTGCGGTCCCTCCTTCCACTAGTCCTCCACTGGCCAGACCACTGCTGCCCGTGTACCCCTGGAACCAATTATAAAGTGCCTACAGCCAGCCCATTTTCTTATGTTAGGCCTTTGAAGCCTGTCTGCGGTCCCTACTTTAAATACTCCTCCACTGACCACCAAGCTGCCTGCCCGTGTATCCATGTAACCGCTGTAAAACTGCCATGAGCCTATTGTTTGTTATGTTAGGCCTTTGATAGCCTGTCTGCGGTCCCTACTTTAAATACTCCTCCACTCACCACCAAGCTGCCTGCCCGTCTATCCATGTAACCGCTGTAAAACTGCAATGAGCCTATTGTTTGTTATTTTAGGCCTTTGATAGCCTGTCTGCGGCCCCTACTTGCAATACTCCTCCACTGACCACAATGCTGCCTGGAGTGCCTGCCTGTGTATCCATGTAACCGATGTAAAACTGCCATGACTGCCTACTGTTTGTTATTTTAGGCCTTTGATAGCCTGTCTGCAGCCCCTACTTGCAATACTCCTCCACTGACCACACCAATGCTGCCCGTGTACCCCTGGAACCTATTTAAAAGTTCATAGAGCCTAGTTATATATTTTATTTACTATTAATAAGGCCATGATGGACTACGCTGTACCACGCTACAAGCTAACCAGTCGACACTTCTTTTGCGAGAAAAGCCATCCCAACCCTCCACCAGCATGTAGAAGACCGCATTGTCCATGCACTCTGGCAATCTGTGAGTACAAAGGTGCACCTGACAACAGATGCATGGACCTGTAGGCATGGCCACGGAAGATTACGTGTCCATTACGGCGCAATGGGTTAATGTGGTGGATGCATGGTCCACAGGGGACAGCCTACTAAGTCTGTCTGCAGTCCCTAATTCAAATTGTCCTCCACTGTCTAAATTGGAGCTTCCACCTTCTGGCTTTCGGCCTATAGTATCAGAAATTAAACTGCATTTGGCCTTCAACTTTGGTTAGGGCCTACTAACGGCTTCTGCCCCTCCCTGGTGTTGCCCTCAACTAAATAAAGCTGAGCTTCAACCTTCCGGCTCTCATTAAGTGGTTTAAAAAAAAAAAAATGGTGGTTAGGGCCTACTAACGGCTTCTGCCCCTCCCTGGTGTTGCCCTCAACTAAATAAAGCTGAGCTTCAACCTTCTGCTCCAAATTACCATTTTAAAAAATGCAATAGGCTTTTCCGGCCTACTAAAGGTGTCTGTCTGTGTGCCCCTGCCTGGTGTTGTCCTCAACTAAATAAAGCTGAGCTTCAACCTTCTGCTCCAAATTACCATTTTAAAAAATGCAATAGGCTTTTCCGGCCTACTAAAGGTGTCTGTCTGTGTGCCCCTGCCTGGTGTTGTCCTCAACTAAATAAAGCTGAGCTTCAACCTTCTGCTCCAAATTACCATTTTAAATAATGCAATAGGCTTTTCCGGCCTACTAAAGGTGTCTGTCTGTGTGCCCCTGCCTGGTGTTGTCCTCAACTAAATAAAGCTGAGCTTCAACCTTCCGGCTCTCATTAAGTGGTTTTAAAAAAAAAAAATGGTGGTTAGGGCCTACTAACGGCTTCTGCCCCTCCCTGGTGTTGCCCTCAACTAAATAAAGCTGAGCTTCAACCTTCTGCTCCAAATTACCATTTTAAAAAATGCAATAGGCTTTTCCGGCCTACTAAAGGTGTCTGTCTGTGTGCCCCTGCCTGGTGTTGTCCTCAACTAAATAAAGCTGAGCTTCAACCTTCTGCTCCAAATTACCATTTTAAAAAATGCAATAGGCTTTTCCGGCCTACTAAAGGTGTCTGTCTGTGTGCCCCTGCCTGGTGTTGTCCTCAACTAAATAAAGCTGAGCTTCAACCTTCTGCTCCAAATTACCATTTTAAATAATGCAATAGGCTTTTCCGGCCTACTAAAGGTGTCTGTCTGTGTGCCCCTGCCTGGTGTTGTCCTCAACTAAATAAAGCTGAGCTTCAACCTTCCGGCTCTCATTAAGTGGTTTTAAAAAAAAAAAATGGTGGTTAGGGCCTACTAACGGCTTCTGCCCCTCCCTGGTGTTGCCCTCAACTAAATAAAGCTGAGCTTCAACCTTCTGCTCCAAATTACCATTTTAAAAAATGCAATAGGCTTTTCCGGCCTACTAAAGGTGTCTGTCTGTGTGCCCCTGCCTGGTGTTGTCCTCAACTAAATAAAGCTGAGCTTCAACCTTCTGCTCCAAATTACCATTTTAAAAAATGCAATAGGCTTTTCCGGCCTACTAAAGGTGTCTGTCTGTGTGCCCCTGCCTGGTGTTGTCCTCAACTAAATAAAGCTGAGCTTCAACCTTCTGCTCCAAATTACCATTTTAAAAAATGCAATAGGCTTTTCCGGCCTACTAAAGGTGTCTGTCTGTGTGCCCCTGCCTGGTGTTGTCCTCAACTAAATAAAGCTGAGCTTCAACCTTCTGCTCCAAATTACCATTTTAAAAAATGCAATAGGCTTTTCCGGCCTACTAAAGGTGTCTGTCTGTGTGCCCCTGCCTGGTGTTGTCCTCAACTAAATAAAGCTGAGCTTCAACCTTCCGGCTCTCATTAAGTGGTTTTAAAAAAAAAAATGGTGGTTAGGGCCTACTAACGGCTTCTGCCCCTCCCTGGTGTTGCCCTCAACTAAATAAAGCTGAGCTTCAACCTTCTGCTCCAAATTACCATTTTAAAAAATGCAATAGGCTTTTCCGGCCTACTAAAGGTGTCTGTCTGTGTGCCCCTGCCTGGTGTTGTCCTCAACTAAATAAAGCTGAGCTTCAACCTTCTGCTCCAAATTACCATTTTAAAAAATGCAATAGGCTTTTCCGGCCTACTAAAGGTGTCTGTCTGTGTGCCCCTGCCTGGTGTTGTCCTCAACTAAATAAAGCTGAGCTTCAACCTTCTGCTCCAAATTACCATTTTAAAAAATGCAATAGGCTTTTCCGGCCTACTAAAGGTGTCTGTCTGTGTGCCCCTGCCTGGTGTTGTCCTCAACTAAATAAAGCTGAGCTTCAACCTTCCGGCTCTCATTAAGTGGTTTTAAAAAAAAAAAATGGTGGTTAGGGCCTACTAACGGCTTCTGCCCCTCCCTGGTGTTGCCCTCAACTAAATAAAGCTGAGCTTCAACCTTCTGCTCCAAATTACCATTTTAAAAAATGCAATAGGCTTTTCCGGCCTACTAAAGGTGTCTGTCTGTGTGCCCCTGCCTGGTGTTGTCCTCAACTAAATAAAGCTGAGCTTCAACCTTCTGCTCCAAATTACCATTTTAAAAAATGCAATAGGCTTTTCCGGCCTACTAAAGGTGTCTGTCTGTGTGCCCCTGCCTGGTGTTGTCCTCAACTAAATAAAGCTGAGCTTCAACCTTCTGCTCCAAATTACCATTTTAAAAAATGCAATAGGCTTTTCCGGCCTACTAAAGGTGTCTGTCTGTGTGCCCCTGCCTGGTGTTGTCCTCAACTAAATAAAGCTGAGCTTCAACCTTCCGGCTCTCATTAAGTGGTTTTAAAAAAAAAAAATGGTGGTTAGGGCCTACTAACGGCTTCTGCCCCTCCCTGGTGTTGCCCTCAACTAAATAAAGCTGAGCTTCAACCTTCTGCTCCAAATTACCATTTTAAATAATGCAATAGGCTTTTCCGGCCTACTAAAGGTGTCTGTCTGTGTGCCCCTGCCTGGTGTTGTCCTCAACTAAATAAAGCTGAGCTTCAACCTTCTGCTCCAAATTACCATTTTAAAAAATGCAATAGGCTTTTCCGGCCTACTAAAGGTGTCTGTCTGTGTGCCCCTGCCTGGTGTTGTCCTCAACTAAATAAAGCTGAGCTTCAACCTTCTGCTCCAAATTACCATTTTAAAAAATGCAATAGGCTTTTCCGGCCTACTAAAGGTGTCTGTCTGTGTGCCCCTGCCTGGTGTTGTCCTCAACTAAATAAAGCTGAGCTTCAACCTTCCTGCTCTCATTAAGTGGTTTTAAAAAAAAAAAATGGTGGTTAGGGCCTACTAACGGCTTCTGCCCCTCCCTGGTGTTGCCCTCAACTAAATAAAGCTGAGCTTCAACCTTCTGCTCCAAATTACCATTTTAAAAAATGCAATAGGCTTTTCCGGCCTACTAAAGGTGTCTGTCTGTGTGCCCCTGCCTGGTGTTGTCCTCAACTAAATAAAGCTGAGCTTCAACCTTCCGGCTCTCATTAAGTGGTTTTAAAAAAAAAAAATGGTGGTTAGGGCCTACTAACGGCTTCTGCCCCTCCCTGGTGTTGCCCTCAACTAAATAAAGCTGAGCTTCAACCTTCTGCTCCAAATTACCATTTTAAAAAATGCAATAGGCTTTTCCGGCCTACTAAAGGTGTCTGTCTGTGTGCCCCTGCCTGGTGTTGTCCTCAACTAAATAAAGCTGAGCTTCAACCTTCTGCTCCAAATTACCATTTTAAAAAATGCAATAGGCTTTTCCGGCCTACTAAAGGTGTCTGTCTGTGTGCCCCTGCCTGGTGTTGTCCTCAACTAAATAAAGCTGAGCTTCAACCTTCTGCTCCAAATTACCATTTTAAATAATGCAATAGGCTTTTCCGGCCTACTAAAGGTGTCTGTCTGTGTGCCCCTGCCTGGTGTTGTCCTCAACTAAATAAAGCTGAGCTTCAACCTTCCGGCTCTCATTAAGTGGTTTTAAAAAAAAAAAATGGTGGTTAGGGCCTACTAACGGCTTCTGCCCCTCCCTGGTGTTGCCCTCAACTAAATAAAGCTGAGCTTCAACCTTCTGCTCCAAATTACCATTTTAAATAATGCAATAGGCTTTTCCGGCCTACTAAAGGTGTCTGTCTGTGTGCCCCTGCCTGGTGTTGTCCTCAACTAAATAAAGCTGAGCTTCAACCTTCTGCTCCAAATTACCATTTTAAAAAATGCAATAGGCTTTTCCGGCCTACTAAAGGTGTCTGTCTGTGTGCCCCTGCCTGGTGTTGTCCTCAACTAAATAAAGCTGAGCTTCAACCTTCTGCTCCAAATTACCATTTTAAAAAATGCAATAGGCTTTTCCGGCCTACTAAAGGTGTCTGTCTGTGTGCCCCTGCCTGGTGTTGTCCTCAACTAAATAAAGCTGAGCTTCAACCTTCTGCTCCAAATTACCATTTTAAAAAATGCAATAGGCTTTTCCGGCCTACTAAAGGTGTCTGTCTGTGTGCCCCTGCCTGGTGTTGTCCTCAACTAAATAAAGCTGAGCTTCAACCTTCCGGCTCTCATTAAGTGGTTTTAAAAAAAAAAATGGTGGTTAGGGCCTACTAACGGCTTCTGCCCCTCCCTGGTGTTGCCCTCAACTAAATAAAGCTGAGCTTCAACCTTCTGCTCCAAATTACCATTTTAAAAAATGCAATAGGCTTTTCCGGCCTACTAAAGGTGTCTGTCTGTGTGCCCCTGCCTGGTGTTGTCCTCAACTAAATAAAGCTGAGCTTCAACCTTCTGCTCCAAATTACCATTTTAAAAAATGCAATAGGCTTTTCCGGCCTACTAAAGGTGTCTGTCTGTGTGCCCCTGCCTGGTGTTGTCCTCAACTAAATAAAGCTGAGCTTCAACCTTCTGCTCCAAATTACCATTTTAAAAAATGCAATAGGCTTTTCCGGCCTACTAAAGGTGTCTGTCTGTGTGCCCCTGCCTGTTGTTGTCCTCAACTAAATAAAGCTGAGCTTCAACCTTCCGGCTCTCATTAAGTGGTTTTAAAAAAAAAAAATGGTGGTTAGGGCCTACTAACGGCTTCTGCCCCTCCCTGGTGTTGCCCTCAACTAAATAAAGCTGAGCTTCAACCTTCTGCTCCAAATTACCATTTTAAAAAATGCAATAGGCTTTTCCGGCCTACTAAAGGTGTCTGTCTGTGTGCCCCTGCCTGGTGTTGTCCTCAACTAAATAAAGCTGAGCTTCAACCTTCTGCTCCAAATTACCATTTTAAAAAATGCAATAGGCTTTTCCGGCCTACTAAAGGTGTCTGTCTGTGTGCCCCTGCCTGGTGTTGTCCTCAACTAAATAAAGCTGAGCTTCAACCTTCTGCTCCAAATTACCATTTTAAAAAATGCAATAGGCTTTTCCGGCCTACTAAAGGTGTCTGTCTGTGTGCCCCTGCCTGGTGTTGTCCTCAACTAAATAAAGCTGAGCTTCAACCTTCCGGCTCTCATTAAGTGGTTTTAAAAAAAAAAAATGGTGGTTAGGGCCTACTAACGGCTTCTGCCCCTCCCTGGTGTTGCCCTCAACTAAATAAAGCTGAGCTTCAACCTTCTGCTCCAAATTACCATTTTAAATAATGCAATAGGCTTTTCCGGCCTACTAAAGGTGTCTGTCTGTGTGCCCCTGCCTGGTGTTGTCCTCAACTAAATAAAGCTGAGCTTCAACCTTCCGGCTCTCATTAAGTGGTTTTAAAAAAAAAAAATGGTGGTTAGGGCCTACTAACGGCTTCTGCCCCTCCCTGGTGTTGCCCTCAACTAAATAAAGCTGAGCTTCAACCTTCTGCTCCAAATTACCATTTTAAAAAATGCAATAGGCTTTTCCGGCCTACTAAAGGTGTCTGCCCCTCCCTGGTGTTGTCCTCAACTGAACAAAGCTGAGCTTCCACATTATGGCTTTCGCCCTATACTATCAGATATTAAACTGCATTTGGCCTACTAGTGTGGTTAGGCCCTTGAAACAGTGTCTGCTGCTCTTGGGTTTGCTACTCCACTGAACAAAGCAATGCCGCCTGTTTAGTCCTGTTACCAATTTTGAACTGCATGTAGCCTACTTTATTCTTTGGCCCTATATCTGTTTCCTCCTCATCCTGCCCATTGCCCAGCCACTGCTAAATGAGTCTGCTGGTACATTGACCTAGACCACTACATTCCCCTTGTACTCTACACAGCCAGAATCTGACCCTGCTGAAAGTAAGGTTCCCCTTCCCGCATGTTATACCACCTTACACAGGGACAAAGAGGAAGGTGCAGATGAAAGTGCAGGTTCCTTCATCAGGTGGGGGGGCATACTCGTTGGCGACGTCACTGGCACAGGGCCCCTCAGAGTACGCAAAAGTGTCGCTGCTGGTGGGAGGCGCCCCCGCCATGCAAACACACCGCCGTACTTTGAGGGGCCCTGTGCCAGTGGCAATGCGAACGAGTGGGCCCCCCCCTGCTTGCTCAGGATCACAGCACTTGCAACTTTTAAATACTTACCTTTCCCTGCAACACCGCCGTGACGTAGTCCGCATTTCCTGGGCCCACGAAAAACTTGAGCCAGCCCTACTCCCCCCACAACTTTCCCCCAATTCCCTATGCCCAACTATTATTATACAGTTAATTAAGATTGGCAAGCTTCAGAAACAAGAATGGATGTTTTTGGCATTAAAATGGGCACTGTAGGTGTTTTCCTGGCCTCCACTCACTGCCGACTATGCTTCCCCATTGACTTGCATTGGGTTTCGTGTTTCGGTCGATCCCCGACTTTTAGCGATAATCGGCCGACTGCACTCGACTCGACTCTGGACAAAATCGGGTTTCCCAAAACCCTACTCGATCTTAAAAAAATGAAAGTCGCTCAACCCTAATTATAGGTATTTTTCCAGCAGGCGCCTGACAGGCACATTGTATGTGAACTCGTTAGTCCGAATATTGTATGTGACGGAGGGCTGAACACAACTGTTTATCACTCTCTCATATTGGTAGTTCTGCTTCACGTCACCTGTCTTATCTATGGTATTATTTCTGTGCTGTGTTGTGCATAAATATGTGATTCTTCAGATTTTGTGTTCGTCTATGCCTGATGAAGAGACCTGATTAGTCTCGAAAGCTTGCAATTTGTTACCATGTTTTCAGTTAGTCATTAACCCCTTCCCGACATGTGCTGTACTAGCACTGCTCTGCGGGAACTGCGTTCCCGCAAACCGTAGTACTAGTACGGCGGCACGATCGCCCAGTCTCATGGTGAGCACCGCGGCAATCACGTGCGGGTGTCAGCTGTATGTGACAGCTGACACCCCGCAGCAATGCCCACGATCGGTGCTAGCGGCGATCGTGGGCATTTAACCCCTCTGATACCACTGTCAGTAGTGACAGGGACATAGAGGGGCATCGCACAGGGACGGGGGCTCCCTGCACACTCCATGGAGTCCCCGGATCCAAAATGGCCGCGGGGCTCCTTCTGGGGCCTGAAGTGAGGTGGCTTCCCGGTGCCTGCTCAGAACAGGCGCCGGAAAGCCTCCTGCACTGCCTGTCAGATCGCTGATCTGACACAGTGCTATGCAAAGTGTCAGATCAGCGATCTGATGTAATATAGTGATGACCCAACCTGGGTCAATGTTATAAAGTAAAAAAAAAATATATCCCCAAATAAAGAAAGAAATAAAGACATATTTTCCAATAAATCCATTTATTTATGTAAATAAAAAAACAATAAAAGTACACATATTTCATATCACCGAGTCCGTAACGACCCACTCTATAAAACTATCCCACTAGTTAACCCCTTCAGTAAACACCGCAAAAGACAAATAAAAAACAAGGCAAAAAACAATACTTCATTATCATACTGCCGAACAAAAAGTGCAATAAAATGTGATAAAAAAGACAGATATAAATAAACATGGTACCGATGAAAACGTCATCTTGTCCCGCAAAAAAAAGCCACCATACAGCGTCATCAGCAGAAAAATAACAAAGTTATAGCTCTCAGAATAAAGTGATGCAAAAACAATTATTTTTTATATAAAATAGTTTTTATTGTGTAAAAGCGCCAAAACATAAAAAAATGATATGAATGAGGTATCGCTGTTATCGCACTGACCCGAAGAATAAAAGCTGCTTTATCAATTGGGTTGGGGCTAAAGTTAGGGATAGGGTTGGGGTTAGGGTTAGGGGTGTGTCAGGGTTGGGGGTGTGGTTAGGGTTGAGATTATGGCTGTGATTAGGGTTAGGCGTGTGTTGGGGTTCGGGCTGTGGTCAGGGTTATGGTTAGGGTTGGGATTAGGGTTAGGGGTGAGTTTGGGTTAGGGGTGTGGTTAGGGTTATGGTTGGGATTAGGCTTAGGGGTGTGTTGGGGTTAGGGTTGGAGTTAGAATTGGGGGGGGTTAGTGCAGCGCCCCAGAGTCCTGGTCGTTGCAGTATTGTCGCTCTTCCACAAGGGGGAGTGATGGTACGTCTGATGGCACTAAAGGAGTTCACCTGACCAGGTATCACAGTCACACACTACACTTCACACTCCGGCCACCAGGGGGAGCAAAAGGTTCTATGTATTAGGCCACTCCTCACACTCTGGTAAAACTGGGAGTCGGATAGGAAGTTAGGAAGAAGCTGACTGGGTTTTGCCCAGGTAACATCTAGTGAGAGAGAGAGTTGCTTGGGAAGACTCAGGGAGGTCGCTGTCAGGGGTGGGATCCTGGCAGTGGCCTAGCACGAGACAGATCGTCACGGAGTCGTGCCTGCACCTCATTGCGGCGGCATCCTAAGAAAGGACACAAAGTGAAGTATATTGAGGAGAAGTGAGAAATGAGATCACAGCACAAAGGAGATAGAAGCAGGAGGAGTCGTGCCCCAAGATCGGAAACATCCTTCTGAGGCGCGTAGCCGGCGGCTGGAACACCGAGGAAGTAATAGGCTCTACGCATTACTTTAAACTACGGCAGGGCAGTTAACTCTAGGTTGGCTGTCTCACCTTTACACCTAATGAAGACAATGGAGGCAATTATGGGAGAGGGGCGTCTCTAGGGTCCCTATAAAATAACTCCAGGACTACCCCATCATACGGGTGCATCCAAACCATCTGGGGGACGGAGAGAAAGACAGTTGTGAGGACTATCCCGTGGTGCTCAGCAGGGAGGTACTACAACACACAGGCGCTAGTAGGACGGCTACTGATTTTCACCTGCAAAGGGAACTCTGGATGTGCCTTCGGACCGGCCGGTCTCAGCCAGCCCTGTTAGCAGTGCTCTGGATTGCAGATGCCGAAGCCTTCAGTAAAGAGGTAAAGAGACTGCAACCCTGTGTCCTCATCATTTACTGCGACCTACACCATTACCATCTACTCATCAAGGGAAGCCCTGGGGACATACTTTACCTGTGGGAAGTTACAACATCTAACTGCCATTCCATCACCCCAGCGGACCCCTAGCAGCATCGGTCACCCTGACCGAATACCACAGGTGGCGTCACGAACACTTGACAAACTTTCACCTACACTTTTATTTGGGCGCTCCTTAGCAGGGCCACGGACCGGGTCGGGCCACTGTGACACCCCTAGAACCGAGACCGAGGGACCCGGTACTGAGTACCCCGCTGCCCTGCATTTGGGGGCCGCTCCATTTCCACTGTTTAGGCACATCAGGATCTCTCCAAACACAACATGGCATCCGATCTCAATTCCAACCAATTCTGCGTTGAAAAAGTAAAATGGTGCTCCTTCCCTTCCGAGGTCTGCCGTACGCCCCAAACGGTGGTTCCCCCCACATATAACTTTTGTAGTCCAATTTCTCCTGTTACCTTTGTGAAAATAAAAATTCGGGGGGGCTAAAATATCATTTTAGTGGAAAAAATATATCTTTTATTTTCACGGCTCTGCGTTATAAACTTTAGCGAAACACTTGGGGGTTCAAAGTTCTCACAACACATCTAGATAAGTTCCTTGGGGGGACTAGCTTCCAATATGGGGTCACTTGTGGGGGTTTCTACTGTTTAGGTACATCAGGGGCTCTGCAAACGCAACGTGACGCCCGCAGACCATTCCATCAAAGTCTGCATTCCAAAACAGCGCTCCTTCCCTTCCGAGCTCTGTCATGCGCCCAAATAGTGGTTCCCCCCACATATGGGGTATCAGCATACTCAGGACAAATTGGCAACAACTTTTGCGGTCCAATTTCTCCTGTTACCCTTCTGAAAATAAAAATTGGGGGGCTAAAATACCATTTTCGTGAGATAAAATGATTTTTTAATTTTCACAGCTCTACATTATAAACTTTAGTTAAACAATTGGGGGTTCAAAGTGCTCACCACAAATCTAGATAAGTTTCTTAGGGGGTCTAAGTTCCAAAATGGGGTCACTTGTAGGGGGTTTCCACTGTTTAGTCACATCAGGTTCTCTCCAAATGCGACATGGTGTCCGATCTCAATTCCAGCCAATTTTGCATTGAAAAGTCAAACGGCGCTCCTTCCCTTCCGAGCACTGCCATGCGCCCAAACAGTGGTTTACCCCCACATATGGGGTATCAGCGTACTCAGGACAAATTGCACAACAACTTCTGGGGTCTAAGTCTCCTGTTACCCTTGGGAAAATAAAAAATTTGGGGCGAAAAAAACACTTTTTGTGAAAAAAATATGATTTTTTTTACGGCTCTACATTATAAACTTCTGTGAAGCACTTGGGGGTTCAACGTGCTCACCACACATCTATATTAGTTTCTTAGGGGTCTACTTACCAAAATGGTGTCACTTGTGAGAGGTTTCCACTGTTTAGGCACATCAGGGGCTCTCCAAACGTGACATGGCTGTTATGGACCTGGTGGTTAGGAGCACCCGTAATGACCTGATAATTAAACTCTAAATCGGGACTAGCTCTGGGGAAGTGGGAACTCTGCTGACCGCAAACCCTACTCCTATCACACACACTAGAAACAGCCGTGGAGCGTACCTAACTCTCCCTAGACGCCTCTTCACAGCCTAAGAGCTAACTACACCTAAAGATAGAAATAGAAGCCTTTCCTTGCCTCAGAGAAATTCCCCAAAGGTAAAGGCAGACCCCCACATATATTGACTGTGAGTTAAGAGGAAAGTCACAAACACAGGAATGAAACAGGTTTTAGCAAAGGAGGCCAGATTTCACTAAATAGTCAGAGGATAGAAAAGGGAACTATGCGGTCAGCACAAAAGACTACAAAAAACCACGCAGAGTAAGCAAAAAGACTCCCCACACCGACTCACGGTGTGGAGGTGCCACTCTGCACCCCCAGAGCTTCCAGCTAGCAAGGGAATATCATGATAGCAAGCTGGACTAGAAATTAGCAGTACTAAGAAATATATTCAGGAAGCAGTAACAACAAATGAACTAGCAAAGACTTAGCTTCTGCTGGAGTAGACAGGTCCTCAGAGAAGTCCAAGAGAGATCTGAACCAATACTGAAACATTGACAGCTGGCATGAAGTAACGATCTGAGTGGAGTTAAATAGGGAAGCCAGCATAGCAATAAACGAGAGCAGCTGATAAAGCCAACCTCAGTGACCAGCAGCTCCGCTCGAAGCCTTCAGAGGGAGTCCAAGAGCAGAACCAACCAAAGTACCATTCACGACCACAGGAGGGAGTCCGAGAACGGAATTCACAACACATGGCGTCCTATCTCAATTCCAGTCAATTTTGCATTGAAAAGTCAAATGGCGCTCCTTCCCTTCTGAGCTCTGCCATGTGCCCAAACAGTGGTTTACTCCCACATTTGGGGTATTTGTGTACTCAGGACAAATTGTACAACAATTTTTGTGGTCCAATTTCTCCTTTTATCATTGAGAAAATAAAACAAATTGGATCTGAAGTAACAATTTGGTTTAAAAAAAGTTAAATGTTCAATTTTTTTTAAACATTCCAAAAATTCCTGTGAAGCACCTGAAGGGTTGATAAACTTCTTGAATGTGGTTTTGAGTACCTTGAGGGGTGCAGTTTTTAGAATGGTGTCACTTTTGGGCATTTTCTGTCATATAGGCCCCTCAAAGTACTGTTTGGCTAATTCGTCAGGTCATTGGCAACATGTTCATATTGGCAGATTATAAGAAAACAAGAGTTCCTAGGGAAGCTTGCTCATGATAATTGGCCCATATAAATGCACCCTAAGTCTATTAATATGATATAGCACAATATCTGAGGAGTCACATGCAGTATTTGCACGCAAAAGAACGTGGAACATCACATGTGACGTCACAAAGACTTTTAGGTTACAAAATTGGGATAATCTTAATAATTCTACTGCACTATGCAACAGAATCTCTGCCGTGCCTATCTGTTGCTGTCCACAGTAATGCAATAATTTATCTTTTAAGTTCTGTTCACCTTAACATTTTACATCTTTGTTGAGTTTCTAAAACTTTTTTTAATGGTAACAATAGTGTCACCTGAAGTACTATTGCTGCAATAAAAAAAATGGAAAGTCGTTACAGACAGAGTCCATCAGAGACAGACAGAGTCGGTCTGTGTGACAGCTCTCCAGCGACCAAACAGCGACGCTGCAGCGATCGGCATCGTTGTCTGTATCGCTGCAGTGTGAAGGTACCTTTAGGGTACTGTCTCACAGTGGCACTTTGATCGCTACTACGGTACGATCTGTGACGTTCCAGCGATAGCCATACGATATCGCTGTGTCTGACACGCAGCAGCGATCAGGGACCCTGCTGAGAATCGTACGTCGTAGCAGATCGTTTGGAACTTTATTTTGTCGCTGGATCTCCCGCTGTCATCGCTGGATTGTTGTGTGTGACAGCGATCCAGTGATGCGTTCGCTTGTAACCAGGGTAAACATAGGGTTACTAAGCGCAGGGCCGCGCTTAGTAACCCGATGTTTACCCTGGTTACCAGCGTAAAAGTAAAAAAAACAAAAACGTACATACTCACATTCCGGTGTCCTTCAGGTCCCTTGCCGTCTGCTTCCCGCTCTGACTGACTCCCGGCCGTAAGGCAGTACAGAGCACAGCGGTGACGTCACCGCTGTGATCTGCTTTCACTTTACGGCGGCACTCAGTCAGTGCGGGAAGCAGACGGCAAGGGACCTGACGGACACCGGAATGTGAGTATGTACTGTTTTGGTTTTTTTTACTTTTACGCTGGTAACCACGGTAAACATCGGGTTACTAAGCGTGGCCCTGCGCTTAGTAACCCGATGTTTACCCTGGTTACCCGGGGCCTTCGGCATCGTTGGTCGCTGGAGAGCTGTCTGTGTGACAGCTCTCCAGCGACCACACAACGACTTTCCAACGATCACGGCCAGGTCGTATCGCTGGTCGTGATCGTTGGAAAGTTGCAGAGTGTGACAGTACCCTTACTCTGACCCCGGCAATCTTGTAAGGGGCACAGGGAGTCAGGTTTCGCTTACTCTGATCCTGGCAATACTGTAAGGGGCACAGGGAGTCAGGTTACTCTTACTCTGACCCTGGCATTCCTGTTAGGGGTACAGGAAGACAGGCTATTCTTATTCTGACCTGGGCAATCATGTACTTTTCTTAGCTTGAAGTTACAATATATGGTAGCTATTTCCAGGATCATCTGTCTTCTGTTTTACACAGCACCCTATTTCCCACTTCTTTAAAAACTTAACAACATTTTGTGTATTAAGTATTCATCCATTAAGAATATTACAATGCAAATTGATATATAACATTTTATTAACAATTAAATGTACATCATTCCTCTGCACTTCTTTTATCTCTAGTCATAGGAATTTTACAGCTGACTGAGTGGGGGTGCCGAATATTAAGCATATAATCCTCCTTTCCTTAGGACACCTTGGTAATTATTACGCTGTTGTTAATTAACTGCGCCTTTCTACAGTCTCCTGCCCACAATTTAAGCATATGAAAATCTTTATGAAAGCAGTTTTTACAATATCCAGCAATATAGACCTAGGTTATGGGAACATTTTCTTTGCTAATGAAGTTGCTAAACCTTGAAATTATTTTTTATTAAATAATAGCTGAGAATTGGCTTTAACTTTTATAGAATTTTTTAAAATTTAGTAACATGTTGAAACTTTGAAAATTAAGATCTGGATAAATCCAAAACCACTGATGACTATTAAGAAGTAAGACGAGGTAAGGATTGCTACTTTCCAATGTTTTTAGAAAAGTATTGATTCTCGCTACAGAGTGTCTGCCTGATACAAGGCTCTTTAAAGGGAATGTTACATAAGAGAATGATTTAGTGTTTAAACAGGTTTTATGGTAAATATAGCTTTTCAAAAATTGGGGGTATTTGGGGTATTTTTTATTTTTTTAATATCACGATCTGTATTATTTTTTTTAGTTATGAAATATTGCAATTTTAACATGGACCACTGGGGCTATTCTACACTCATTCTTACTGTTCTTTCAGAAAGTTCACAACTACTGTATTATAGCACTGATAGACTGGCTCAGACCCTGTCTTTTGCATTGAAATATTTAATAAGCCTGAGCAAAGGTCAATGTGAAGGGAGGATGAGCAGGGATAGATATGAAATTGCTTGTATGGTCCCTGTGCTATCAAATGTTAAGACATGTTTTCAGTCATTGAAATCCTGCCTGCGATGATAATGAGACTTCTGAAAATTCGTCCTGAGACAAGAAATATGAGTCTAAATTGTGAAAATTACAAGATTTCTAATATTTTTTTATATCATTTGAAAAAAATATTGCCAATTTTATTTAAAAAAGATACATTCAACATAGAAAATGATTTAAACACAAGTCATTTTCTTCTTATAAATTCCCTTTACATTCCCTTCGAAATGTATATTATGATCTAAGATATGCCATGAAAGTCTTTGGCTATTATACCCTTTAAAACCTTTATACTGTTTAAAGAAATACAGTAAAGAAGGACATATTGGAAGAAAAAACCTTAACCTTTGTCCAGTCCAAATTAATAACTTTAATTATTCACTCTGTGTGACTGCAGACTTCTGAACCCGCCCAGCGCATGCACTGTATGCTGCGGTGATTTGCCAGTTTCAGACTTGGGACCGGGGGATATGTATGCGTTGTACATACTCCCGGCCAGAGACCATCTAGTGGGTGTGGTCCCACTCCATACACTTGTATGGAGCGAGGCTGCGCCCTGACTAATGACATGGCCGAACAGTGGGCATGGTTGACTAGAGGGCACGGCCTTGCTTCGTACAAGTGTATGGAGAGTGAGGCCATGCCCACTGGGCGGGAGTATGTATAACTCATACATACCCTCCAATCTCGGGTCTGAAACTGGTGAATCTCAGCAGTGCACAGTGCATGCACTGGGGGGATTCATAAGTCTGCAGTCACACAGAGTGACTGCAGACTTTTCGATTTGGACCGGACAACCCTTTTAAACTGCCCATAAACATAAGAAAATGTCAGATGAGTCCATTGATTTTACCAAAATGGGGGTGTACTAGCCTTCCCAATGAAAGCAGATACTGTAGATAGATTTAAACTCGCTGGATAAATTGATTTCAAAGACAATAAGCCCCCAACAAACGGAAACAAAACCAAAGGGAAGCTCCAAATCACCATCACTGCTGCATAAAATCAAAGAAGTAGATTCTACAGACACTTGTGGATCAAATCCACTTATTTTATATGCACTCCAGGGCATGAAATAGAGTGTTCAGCGCACATACGAATGTACAGTGCACTTCTAAGTATACATATAGTTTTATGCTGCTGTTTGCTGTGCCTTTTTTGTTTTCGTTTTTTATCTTTTTTTTGAGCATACATTTATTGTTTGTTTGTCTGGTGCATTAATTTTTTGCTATTTGACACAATTGTTGCGATCTCCATGAGGACCTATCAGCACAAAGATATACTGTATATATTTTTTGAGTGATTATTTTTGACTTCCACAAACATCTGACACGGTGTGCAACATACCCGTTTGCAACCTTTTGTCTTTTCTTATTGTCCACCCTTTTTGTACGTTTTTAGTGAAGATATCTTTCATTCTGTGTTGGGTTTCCACTTAGAGCCACTGGTAGGGTTTACATATAAAAAGACTGTGTCAACCTTTGTGAAAGATCTGTCCAATGTGTTTGATACTGTAGTCATATTCTCTTTCATCTGTCCTCTACTTTTTGCTAAGTTACATGTCCTGGGTTAGCAAAAAGTAGGAGAGCTAGAAAGGTGTATGATTTCATGGCTGGATTTGTTACCTGTTTTCACGGAGACTTGTAGATATGAATGGGATCTGGATGGAGATAGTATAACGTTGCATGAACATAGGCAATGAAAGGAGTGTCGGTACACTTATGGTACCAATGCTCGAATCAAATGAGGGACTACACAGACCAATTCCCGTGATTAATGACGGTACCTCTGGTCAGACCTCATAGGACAACAGTTTATCACCTAAGTTGGTATACTGGGGTTGTGGTAGTTTAGGAACAAGTAAAGGATAGGTAGAAAGATGTATGACAAAATGGCCAGACTACACAGGTTTTTTATCTGTTACCATGCAGACTTGTAGATCTGTATAGGAACTGAATGGAAATAGTCTAACATTGTATCCAATGAATGGAGCCATGTTACACATTAGGTACCACCATTCTTTTCAATAGAGGGACTATATAGCGCAACTCTTGGGATTGGAGAGGGTCCCTATGATCAGACCCCATGGAAAACAATTTATCACCTAAGTTGGAATGCTGGGCAAATTGCTTATTTATTTTTTATTGTATATACAATGAGTCTATTAATTCTAAAAATTATTTAAGAATAGTTGTGGTGTATGCAATGTGCTACATGTCAAGAACTGATAAAAGAGCTAGCTTCTTACCCTACATTAAGTCATAATGCAAGGCTCGTAAAACCGTCGATATTGACTTTTGGAATTGCTTCATCCAATAGGTGGCACTAGAGTCCTCTTCCTCTCTGATCAGGTTATTTTCATGCAACTGATTTGATAATGTTCGATTTCTACACACTTTTTAGCGTATTTGTCTTTAGTAGTAACAGTTTTTTTTCTTAATCACTACAGACTTACTGTGATCCTATCTTCACTTATACCGGTTTAACATTTAATAGGCATCAATTAACTAGCATACAGTAGTCTTGATTGACCTAGTCATAAGCAAACCTTTTATATCATTAGCTGAAGTCCCATTGTGGTGCACTTCAAGCATTTTCACAGAACTGCGTAGTATATTAAGGGGTTACCAATATTCCAATCCTTGAAAGTATCCAAAGAGCTCCATGTCACTGTGCCAATTAACCCCCTACAATAAAGGCCTTTCTTCATTGAAAGGTTGTCACTTACAAATCACCCATTTAAAAGAACAAGTAGACAGGATATTGATTGTCATGTAAAACGTGTTATCTAGCTAGAAAGAGCATCTGATTGGCTGTAGTGTACTGGGTAAACCAGAAAAACAAAGCTGAAGCACACTGTGCTAAGGTCTCGGATACTTTTGTATATGACATTAGTGGAACTTTTTGGACTCTAATGTCCAAAATCAGCCTATATATGGATTCTGGAAATATATGGCTTGCCTGATTTAATTAGTAGAATTGTTCTGATTACAGACTGCAAACACTGTTATCTTGTAATTATCGCCAGGAGCACGCCATTAGCACATGATTAAGAGCGCTGTCTGCCTGCCTAGACCTCTGCTTGCAAGATGCTTTATGATCTTAATTAGCAGGAGATGATGGAGGAGGAATGAAGATGTTTCCAAAGAATAAGTAGATGTCTCTTTTTGAACAATAGGAAATGCTTAATGATGGCTACTGCAATTGCTAGTATATTGCATTATATTCTAGTTCTTTACATTTGCTTGGGCAAAACAACTAACAATGCAATAAAACACTGAGGCCGTTAGCAGAAATAACAATTACAAAAACTGATAATAATATGTAAGTGAAGATCTAAAGGAAATTCGTGTTCAGTATGGCATTGGTAAACTCTCCGAGCATTTTAGAAAACGTTATATTCACATATACAGGAGTTTAAAGGAGCGTTCACACATTAGTTTCCTTAAACTGACTTGTTTTCTCCTCTTCTGCTTCCATTTTCATTCACTCATTTTTTCTTTCATCCCATTTTTGAAAACTAATAGAGTTAAACTCTCTGGAGTTTATTAAAAATTAATAAAAAATGTATTTAATCCTTTTTTTATTTTCATTAATACCTATCACCTTGAATGGCTGATTTTGATCAGCAATACTGCATGGAAATAAGGCAGTTTAATGAAATGGTTATAACAAATCCAGGTAAAAAAACAAATGGATGAGGTAATAGTTAACCTCTATGGTCCATGTGCTGTCTGTTTTAAAAAAGGATGGCACGTAGATGAAAAACATGAATGTTCCCTTATTGAAGCAATGTCTGTCCCATGCATCCATGCATATAAATGGGCTTGATAAAATGTATTAATATGCTGCAGAAAAAAACACAATTCAAGACATTTCTTTCACAAATTGATAAAGTGAAGTGGTGACTTGGCTCACTGGTTAGCACTGTGGCAAAAAAAGTTGAAATCTTCTGTGCAATTTCAGAAGAGATCCATAAAGGACATGCTCTACATATTAAGATCTACATGATACCCTAAAACTTATTTCCTCCATTGTATGAACAGGTTATGCTGCACCCTGTTGCCATTCATTGTAGTGCACTTCTCTACCGATCTTCAGTCCAAATTGTTGGTCCAGTACAGCTACTGTGAACAGTGACATAAAGGAAAACAAAATATTGGAGAGATATTGCTGCACAATTGGTGGTACAGTTACAACTTCCTAGGTATGTGTACTGCAAATTGTGCAATATGCCTATCTAATGTCAGATCAAGTGAGGGAGTTAGCCTGAGCAACCTGTATAATATACTTGTCTTCAGATACATTAAGATTGGCTTTGTAAATGCCATTCTTAATGAAGAGCTCACTAGAGTAGGGTACACTGAATTTATTAAGAGGTACCCTCACTTAAAGCGAACCTGTCACCAGGTTTGCCGATACAAGTTACGGCCACCGCCTTTCAGGGCTTATCTACAGCATTCTATAATGCTGTATATAAGCCCCTGATTCAACATGCAAGAGAAGAAAAATAACTTTTATTATAATAACCCGTTCTGATGGGTGTCACAGGTCCTGGTCAGGCACCTCCCATCTTCTTGTGAGGCCACCCTCCTGCTTGGTTTATGGCTCCCCAGCATCGCCCTCCTGTGCAGGCGTATGTCTCTGCCCTTTTGAGAGCAGAGCAAAGTACTGCAGTGCGCAGGCGACGGGCCTCTCTGACCTTTCCCAGCACCTGCGCACTGCAGTGCTTTTCTCTGCCCTCAACAGGGCAGAGAAGCACATCTGCGCAGGAGCAGGATGCCGGGGAGCCATGAAGCAAGCAGGAGGGTGGCATCACAAGAAGATGGGAGGCGCTGGACCAGGACCTGTGACACCCATCGGACCAGACCGCCCAACAGGTGAGTATAATAAAACTAATTTTTCTTCTCTTGCAGGTTGAGCTGGAGGCTTATCAACAGCATTATAGAATGCTGTGTATAAACCCTGAAAGGTGATGTCTGGATCTTATATCGGCCAAACCTGCTGACAGGTTCACTTTAATGAATTTGGCACATCTCAGTGGTGTGCATCTCTGTTGCACCTAGTCAGAAATGCTACTCCTGTCAAGGACTGGTGTAGCATTTCTGGTGTAAAAAAAATGTAAATACCCCATCCCATCCCTGCTCCTCCCCAGGCTTGCCCATTTTGGCGGAGCTGCTTCAAATGACAAAAAAGCAGCAAAATGCTTGCACAACTCTGCATTTTCAAAGCATTTTACACCAGTTTTCTGACATGAAAGCATTGATAAATTGCCCCAAAATTTATATAAGAGAGCAGGCGGTAATGAGTATGAATTTGGGAAAGTTGCTTATGCTTAGCAAACCTTTGGTTATGTACTGATGGTCATGTATGAAGGGTTCTGAATGGCAAATCTTTCTACTTATGCAGTGATAATAAAATGTAGACATGCATGGATAAATTTGTAAACTATCTCTAACTCCAATGCAGCCAGATTAATTGCCCCGGGCTGTCACAGGATCATAGATAACTAAACAATGGGTAAATGATGAGATGAGCAGATTTAGTACAGAAGTAGTTAAGCTAATTACAGATGTTGGAAGGAATTTAGGAAGATTGACATTTCGTATGCCAGTCTTAAATAGAAGCCCACAGGAGTAAAATTTGATGAATTTATTAAGAGCTGCACAATTCTTAATAAACTTCTTACATCTTGGGCTATCCTTGTACCACAAGCTGAAATCCCTGATGGTGTAGATGTGTGTGACGCCCCAGGGTCCTGGTTGTCACAGTGGCATTGCTTTCCTCACGGGGAGAGCTGCCACGCTTGGAAGTGATGGAAGATTCCTTTTAAGGCTAGGTTCACATTGCGTTAACAGCAGCCTGTTCAACACATACGTTAATGGGTTGCTGTTAACGCAAGTGCCAATTTGTCATCGCGCTAGCGCAGATAGAGCATCTGCTAGCTCTATCTGCGCTAGCAGTGATGGACCAGGAAACGCTGCAGCCCACGTCCCAGGGTCCGTCACTCAATGACGGCACATCCCTAGTGCACGCCCATTGTGGCGGTGTTAACGGACTACATTACACCGCGTTATGCCACGGTGTAGCGTAGTCCGTCTAACGGACACCAATAACGCAGTGTGAACCCAGCCTAACAGGTAATTAGCACATACAACACCATTCTGACTTCAGGCCAGAAGGGGGAGCTCTACACTCAAAATCAGGGGAGCTGCTCTCTCTTTGGTTGGGAGGAGTTAGTTGCTAGGCAGTTGCTAGGCAGTTTGGAAGATTTAGACAGTTGGTGCTGGACAGCAGACTGGAGCAGTCTTAGGCAGAAGGATGAGGTAGGGGCCATACAGCCTGAAGTACTGTAGATTCTAGATGGCGAGATGCAGAAGGAAAAACAGCCTTTAGCTAACGTGCCGGAGAGCGAAGCACAGGAGAGTGATAACAGGGGAGAATAGGTGGGACTGGGCTACATCCCTGATTGAGCGCAGACACCGGTAGCCGGAAGACCGAGGCTTTTGTGGGACTCTAAGACACATAGCAGAAACCGACATGACAGCTGGATTATACATCACTGTTCGCCCTAACACCCAGGGGACACAGTGACACATAGAGCCCGGGTCATGATAGAGACCCTGTAAAAAGGCTCGAGTCACCTGTCATATGGCTTTGTGTCCCACTTACACAAAGGACAGAGATAACTGAGAGGACCTTGCTACAAAGCCATAGGCAGTAAGGGACTACAACACCACAGCGCTAGAAGGAAGGCTTTTAACTCCACCTGATAAAGCTGGACTCTGAACTCGCTTCCAAGCCGGCCGGACCCTGCCTGTACCTGTGATCTGGTGCCCTGGACTGTGGCTGCCTGCTACCATCAGTAAACCAGGTAAAAAGACTGCACAACTGTGTCCTTTGTTCTTTACTGCACCACTCACCATCCTCCATCTATTCATCGGGAGCCTTGGGGACCTACTTCACCTGTGGGAAGTTATACCATCTGGCTGCTATAATATCACCCCAGAAGACCCCTTTAAGCAGCGTCGGTCCCCACTGACCGAATACCATAGGTGGTGTCACGAACATTCCTTTATTTGAAAAGCCCCTTTAAAGACCGTCCCTTTTACTTGGGCGCCCAGGGCCACCCACGGACCGGGTCACTGCCACCGTGACCACCCCTTTAATTGTTTCTGGACCCGGTACCGAGTACTCCACGGCCCTGACGGGTGACTCATGTGCACTATGGTTAAATTTGTAAAGCTACAGTTTTTGGGAGTGGCGTTAAATAAAAGTCACACTTTTTTCTTACAAAACATGTGGGCACCAAAATTTGAGGGGTTTATTTTGCCAAAAAATAGCTCACGTAACTTAAAAAAATCTCCAATTGATGTCATAGTTTCAGTAGGAATGCTATTATCATTGTGTTTGCTAAATCAATTTCTTGCTCAGATGTTTTTGCCATTTTGCTAAAATCTGTAGTGTGGAAATAATCATGCTCATTAGATAATAGCTCTGTTTTCCATAAAATTGTAAAACACAGAGTGTCTCATATCCCTATTATAAATGTACTCATATGACTGACGTTCTGGGTCAAGGCTCTGGGCTAATGGTATATGACTATAGTTTATTAGTGGTGACATAGGACACCATTTTTACATTCTTGCAGGTCCCAGTAACTTCTCATCACATGAAGGATGTGAACCTTGGAACAGTGAGATTGAAACTGATTCACTGATTCATTATAATACTAAACTTTCACCTTTTCTTCTGCCTACAGTGTCAATTATAACAGGTATTATCATGTTAGTGTTCCCAAGTTGAGACCCAATTAAAGTTTCCAATTTTTAGACTTTTTGAAATGTTCAGGTTTGCAAAAACATTAACTTAACATGAACCCTGGCAAATGTGAACTAATTTATTTTGCTGTTGCCATAGGGTTATAGAACAAAATAGAAACATTTACAATGAACAGCTGAATAGAAGTCTCGCTTCTCAATCAAAGCAAATTCATTTTCTAAATGCTGTATATGCATGAATAATGAATTAGGTGTTTTTGCAAAAATAAAAGAGTTAACTCTATAAGAAAACCATAACATGTATTTTTTTCTTCACGACTTCTGACGCATTGTCCCAGCTGGCAACTCGCCTCGCTGAATCTTTAATTAAGAGTAATGGCTGGTCAGCTCCCAGTAATAAGGTGTCCTCTCTGTGAAAGACACTAGGGTTTATAGAGCCTGACACAGAGAGAGTCTGTGGGGCCATCTCATGGGACCTCACTTTTGGGATATTGGAAAGGCAGCTGGGCTCACCTGTCACGGGCAAAGGATCTTTGTGACAAGTGACACTCCCATATGTACTGAGCTTTCTTCATGTCTAGAATACAGAATATGTAGGATTATCTGCTGTATAAACTTACTCTTTGATTTTGCTTTTTGGTATTCCAGCATTTTTAACTTTTCTAATTTTAGATTAAAGCACAGATATGAAGCCTTGATTTTGCCAAACTGCTTTCTTTTGGTAGCATTTGTTAGGTAAAATTATGTTTATTTTTAATTTGCATTTTGACATTAATGCATACAAAGTGATTTTTTATTTATTTTTTATCTTTTATTAAAGACATTTAATAATCACTTAAATTATAATTTTTTAATAAGAATTTAGTTTCATAGTTTTGACACTCCAATTAGCACTGAGAATGTTCTCAGAGTGGGTAGTTACCAAGGAGGTGAGAGAGGATGTAGGCAGGCAAGCACGCTTGATAAAACTAAAACCATGATTTTATCTTTCTGTAAGTAGGTAACATGGCATATACAGCTCTGGCAAAAATTAAGAGACCACTGCAAAATGTTCAGGTTGTCTGATTTTTCTCTTTATAAGTATATTTTTGAGTAAAATGTAAATTGTTCTTTTATTCTATAAAGTTCTGACAACATGTCTCCGAATTTCCAAGCAATAAATTTTGTATTTTTTTTCTGACAAAGAAAAAAGGTCAAAATAAAAAAACAGTGCTTTCAGACCTCAAATACTGCAAAGAAGACAAGTTCATAATCATTTAGAAGCAACAATACTAATGTTTAAACTCAGGAAGAGTTCAGAAATCAATATTTTGTGGAATAACCATGATTTTTACTCACAGCTTTCATGCGTCTTGGCATGCTTTCCACCGGTCTTTCACACTGCTTTTGACGCAAAAATGTAAGCAGTTCTTTGTTTGACGGCTTGTGACTATCCATCATCCTCTTGATTACATTCTGGAGGTGTTCAATGGGGTTCAGGTCTGGAGATTGGACTGCCCATGACAGGGTTTTGATGTGGTGGTCTCTTAATTTTTGCCAGTGCTGTATGTTGTCATGCAACTGCCTGATATTATTTTACAGGTGCTGCGGCGACCACCCAGCAATGTAAGACAATGTGTTACGTTTGCCACTTCATCAAGACGCTAAAAAATATGTTTCTTATATCTGTCATATCTATGCCATTCATAAAAACCTCAATATTCATAACTGGAGTCTAACTTAAGCAGTCTGCTTGCCTTTCACTTCATGGTGAGGCTAAAGGTGATACGTTATCTCTACTGGCTATAAATCTGTCGCCTCTTGTATTCTTCTGCAACTTGTGGTTGGAATTTGAATCTGTGATATATCAGAAACCAGCAGGGAAGTTGAGTGTCTCAGCTGAAAATAAGGGTCATGTATGTCATAGAGCTAGATTTTGCTTAATTTAATCCATGCTTCAATGTTAATATAAGAAATTTATAGATTTTAGAATTATATCTATGACATACATAATATAAAAAACTGCTGCTTGCTATTGGGTTGTACAAAAGCAGTTACCAATCAATGTTCCCACTCAGTCAAAACTTTGTGCTTTGAACAGACATGGACAAAAGCTCTAAGACTTTTTCACAAAGTTTGATTTTTTTGTAGTAGAAATTTGCATTAACTCTAGATTATTATGAATAGTAAAAAAAAATTGTAAAGTCATTACTAGAAATTAACTTTATTAGCTTTGCATCAAAAAGGCTTTAAAGGCAAGGACATAACTGCTTGTAAAATTGCCCCTAAATCAGCCATTTATTACATCATCAAAACTTCAAAGGGAGAGGTTTGATTTCTGTGAAAATGGCTTCAGGGCACCCGAAAAAGTCCAGCAAGTGCCAAGATGGTCTCCTAAATAGGACTGAACCGCAGGATCAGATCAACACTAGTGCAGAGCTTGTTTCGGAATGGCGGTGGGCAGGTGTCAGAGCATCTGTACAGTGAGTTGAAAGCTTTTGAAGACTGACCTTGTGTCAAGAAAGGCAACAAAGAAGCCACTTCTCTCACACACAATTATCAAGAACAGACTGACATTCTGTAGGAAGTACAAGAATTAGACTGCAGAGGACTGTGGTACAGTTATTTTCTCTGATGAAGCCCCCTTAAGACTGGTTGTGAAATTCGAAAGAATGACTGTCCAGAAGAATAGGTGAATGTTAGCATGAATTCTGTGTCATTTCAACATCAACCATTCAGACTGGTGTTCATCCAAGGAAGTGAGCTCACTCACAATTTTAAATGAGTACACTATCATGAATAAAGAATGCTATCCAATTATCCTCCAAAAGCAACTTTTCCCAACTGTCCATCAGCAGCTTCAGGACGTACAATGCTTTTTCTATGATGATGGAGTACCATGTTACAAAGCAAAAGTCATAACTAAGTAGCTTGGTGAACAAAACATTGAAATTTTGAGTCCATGGCTACAAATCTCTCGAGATCTCAACCCCATTGAGAACCTGTGGTCAATTTTCAAAAGGTGGGTAGACAAACAAAAACACAGAAATTGTGATAAACTCCAAGCACTGATCAGGCAAGAATAGGTTGGAGTTGATATCCAGCATTCCTGGGTGAACTGTTGTGAATTTGGATTCTGGGCTCCCCCGGTGGCTACTGGTGGAATTGAACTTGTGACATCATCTTCCCTGTTCACCTGTTCTGATTAGATCTGGGTGTCGCTATATAACCTGGCTTCTCTGTTAGATGCTTGCCGGTCAACAATGTTATCAGAAGCCTCTCTGTGCTTGTTCCTGCTCCCAGACATCTACTAGATAAGTTGGGCATTCGTCCATGTTTTGTTTTTGTATTTTGGTTCCAGTTCACAGCTGCAGTTTCGTTACTGTGTCTGGAAAGCTCTTGTTGATCAGGAATTGCCACTCTGGTATTATGAGTTAATGCCAGAGTCCTAAAGTAATTTCTGGATGTGTTTTGTTAGGGTTTTCTACTGACCATGAAAGTATGCTTTCTGTCTTCTGCTATCTAGAAAGCGGACCTCAAATTTGCTAAAACTATTTTCCTGCTGCGTTTGTTGTTTCATCTCATATCACCGCCAATATATGTGGGGGGCTTCTGTCTCCTTTTTTGGGCATTTCTCTAGAGGTGAGTCAGGTCTTATATTTCCCTCTGCTAGCATTATTTAGTTCTCCGGCCGGCGCTGGGCATATAGGGATAAAAAGTAGGACATGCTACCTGGCTACTTCTAGATGATGCGGTAGGTTTAGTTCATGGTCAGTATAGTTACATCTTCCAAGAGCTTGTTCCTATAGAGGCTTATGCTAGTTCTCTGGCCATGGAGATCATGACAGTTTGACCGGCCCACTAAAGGGTTAAAATCCTTGGCTGAGAAAGGAGAGAAATAAGAAGTCTGCTGAGAGTTTTTTTTTTTTTTTTTTTTTCTCTGTGCTCTTAATTGGATCACTTGCCAGTCTGTCTATGCTGCAGTCTTTCTTTTTTTTCTCTCTCCTTATAATCTTTGAATGGCTTTGTGTTCACCTGTTAATAATGGATCTTCAGAGTGTAACTGCAGGTTTGAATAATCTCACCACGAAAGTACAAAATTTGCAAGATTTTATTATTCATGCTCCGGTATCTGAGCCGAGAATTCCTTTGCCGGAATTCTTCTCAGGGAATAGATCTAGCTTTCAGAATTTTAGAAATAATTGTAAGCTATTTTTGTCCCTGAAATCTCGTTCTGCTGGAGACCCTGCACAGCAGGTTGGGATTGTGATTTCCTTGCTCCGCGGCGACCCTCAAGACTGGGCTTTTGCATTGGCACCAGGGGATCCTGCGTTGCGCAATGTGGATGCGTTTTTTTTGGCCTTGGGCTTGCTGTATGAGGAACCTCATTTGGAACTTCAGGCAGAAAAAACTTTGATGTCCCTATCGCAGGGGCAAGATGAAGCTGAAATTTACTGCCTTCTTTTCCCGTAAATTTTCGCCCGCTGAGCGGAATTATGATGTTGGGAATCGGGAGCTTTTGGCCATGAAGTGGGCGTTTGAGGAGTGGCGCCATTGGCTCGAGGGGGCCAGACATCAGGTGGTGGTATTGACTGACCACAAAAATTTGATTTATCTTGAGACCGCCAGGCGCCTGAATCCTAGACAGGCGCGCTGGTCATTATTTTTTTCTCGGTTTAATTTTGTGGTATCGTACCTACCAGGTTCTAAGAATGTTAAGGCGGATGCCCTTTCTAGGAGTTTTGAGCCTGATTCACCTGGCAACTCTGACCCCACAGGTATTCTTAAGGAGGGAGTTATCTTGTCAGCCGTTTCTCCAGACCTGCGGCGGGCCTTGCAGGAGTTTCAGGCGGATAGACCGGATCGTTGTCCGCCTGATAGGCTGTTTGTTCCTGATGATTGGACCAGTAAAGTCATCTCTGAGGTGCATTCTTCTGCGTTGGCAGGTCATCCTGGAATTTTTGGTACCAGGGATTTGGTGGCAAGATCCTTCTGGTGGCCTTCCCTGTCACGAGATGTGCGAGGCTTTGTGCAGTCTTGTGACGTTTGTGCTCGGGCCAAGCCTTGTTGTTCTCGGGCTAGTGGATTATTGTTGCCCTTGCCTATTCCTAAGAGGTCTTGGACACACATCTCGATGGATTTTATTTCAGATCTGCCTGTTTCTCAGAAGATGTCTGTCATCTGGGTGGTGTGTGACCGTTTTTCTAAGATGGTTCATTTGGTTCCCCTGCCCAAATTGCCTTCTTCTTCCGAGTTGGTGCCCCTGTTTTTTCAAAATGTTGTTCGTTTGCATGGTATTCCTGAGAATATCGTTTCTGACAGAGGAACCCAATTTGTGTCTAGATTTTGGCGGGCATTTTGTGCTAGGATGGGCATAGATTTGTCTTTTTCGTCTGCTTTTCACCCTCAGACTAATGGCCAGACCGAGCGGACTAATCAGACCCTGGAGACATATCTGAGGTGTTTTGTGTCTGCTGACCAGGATGATTGGGTTGCTTTTTTGCCATTGGCGGAGTTCGCCCTCAATAATCGGGCCAGCTCTGCCACCTTGGTTTCCCCGTTTTTCTGTAATTCGGGGTTCCATCCTCGATTTTCCTCCGGTCAGATGGAATCCTCGGATTGTCCTGGAGTGGATGCGGTGGTGGAGAGATTGCATCATATCTGGGGGCAGGTGATGGACAATTTAAAGTTGTCCCAGGAGAAGACTCAGCTTTTTGCCAACCGTCACCGTCGTGTTGGTCCTCGGCTTTGTGTTGGAGATTTGGTGTGGTTGTCTTCTCGTTTTGTCCCTATGAGGGTCTCATCTCCTAAGTTTAAGCCTCGGTTCATCGGTCCGTATAAAATATTGGAGATTCTTAACCCTGTTTCCTTCCGTTTGGACCTCCCTGCATCCTTTTCTATTCATAACGTTTTTCATCGGTCGTTATTGCGCAGGTATGAGGCACCGGTTGTGCCTTCCGTTGAGCCTCCTGCTCCGGTGTTGGTTGAGGGTGAGTTGGAGTACGTTGTGGAAAAAATCCTAGACTCCCGTGTTTCCAGACGGAGACTCCAGTATCTGGTCAAGTGGAAGGGATATGGCCAGGAGGATAATTCTTGGGTCACTGCATCTGATGTTCATGCCTCTGATCTGGTTCGTGCCTTTCATAGGGCCCATCCTGATCGCCCTGGTGGTTCTGGTGAGGGTTCGGTGCCCCCTCCTTGAGGGGGGGGTACTGTTGTGAATTTGGATTCTGGGCTCCCCCGGTGGCTACTGGTGGAATTGAACTTGTGACATCATCTTCCCTGTTCACCTGTTCTGATTAGATCTGGGTGTCGCTATATAACCTGGCTTCTCTGTTAGATGCTTGCCGGTCAACAATGTTATCAGAAGCCTCTCTGTGCTTGTTCCTGCTCCCAGACATCTACTAGATAAGTTGGGCATTCGTCCATGTTTTGTTTTTGTATTTTGGTTCCAGTTCACAGCTGCAGTTTCGTTACTGTGTCTGGAAAGCTCTTGTTGATCAGGAATTGCCACTCTGGTATTATGAGTTAATGCCAGAGTCCTAAAGTAATTTCTGGATGTGTTTTGTTAGGGTTTTCTACTGACCATGAAAGTATGCTTTCTGTCTTCTGCTATCTAGAAAGCGGACCTCAAATTTGCTAAAACTATTTTCCTGCTGCGTTTGTTGTTTCATCTCATATCACCGCCAATATATGTGGGGGGCTTCTGTCTCCTTTTTTGGGCATTTCTCTAGAGGTGAGTCAGGTCTTATATTTCCCTCTGCTAGCATTATTTAGTTCTCCGGCCGGCGCTGGGCATATAGGGATAAAAAGTAGGACATGCTACCTGGCTACTTCTAGATGATGCGGTAGGTTTAGTTCATGGTCAGTATAGTTACATCTTCCAAGAGCTTGTTCCTATAGAGGCTTATGCTAGTTCTCTGGCCATGGAGATCATGACAGTGAACTGCAGAAGTCTTGAAGTAAAAGAGTTAACATTGTAAATACTAAGTCTCTGTATAAACTTTATGTATTTGTCAATAAAAACATAAAAATGCATGCTATCATTATCTGCTCAGTAATCATAGAAACATCTGACATTAATTAGGTGCATTCACACACACGAATGATGTGCGTGAGTGCTGTCTGATTTTTTCATAGGACAGAAATTGGACCCATAGAGTCTCAGTGTTCCATTCAAGCATAGGTAACAATGACGGATCCGAGAATGTGATTCTTCAACCTCAAAGCATGTCCTACTCTGATCCGATGTTGAGGTTCAGGAAATGAAGGATGTGCTTACTAGGTCTGTGTTCTGCCCCCCAAAATCATGTGAATGCACCCTAATAGATTTAAAACAGTGAAACACCAAACTTTGTGAAAAACAAAAATTTGTCCCAGTCTCAAAACTTTTACGACTGTAGCCATAGGCTGAAGATGAAGAACAGTACGTCAAAGATGTCACTTAGTGTATTTTTGGATTGTTAATATGCAAGGGAGCAAGCATGTTCATCCTGCTAGGGGAATCATAAATCATAACTACAGGTGAAAATTCAGGTGTGAAGCTGTAGCATTTTCTAAATTTGTAATTGTACTGGAAACATCTAAATTTCACTGCAATAGGGGTGAGCTGAAAAACCAGATGCAACCCATTAACAAAATATTGCTGCGTCTAGTAAAAGACAGAATGTAGAGAGCTTTATATCATATTCCGCAAAAGTAGCTCTTGACAGTGCAGCTGGAAGCAAACTTTGCAATTTAGTTGTAGATTTAATTAACCCCTTCATGACCTTGGGATTTTCCATTTTTCCATGTTCGTTTTTCACTCCCCTCCTTCCCAGAGCCATAACTTTTTTATTTTTCTGTCAAGTTGTACTTTTGAACAACATCATTGGTTTTACCATGACATAAAGTAGAAAATGGGAAAAAAAATTCCAAGTGCGGTGAAATTACATAAAAAGTGTAATCCCACACTTGTTTTTTGCTTGGCTTTTTTGCTAGGTTCACTGACCTGCCATCATCATTCTCCAGGTCATTACAAGTTCATAGACACCTAACATGACTAGGTTATTTTTTATCTAAATGGTGAAAAAAAATTCCAAACTTTGTAAAAAAAAAATAAAAAAATATTGCGCCATTTTCCGATACCCGTAGCGTCTCCATTTTTCGTCATCTGGGGTCGGGTGAGGGATTATTTTTTGCGTGCCGAGCTGTCATTTTTAGTGATACCATTTTGGTGCAGATATGATCTTTTGATCGCCCGTTATTGCATTTTAATGCAATATCGCAGCAAACAAAAGAAATAACTTTGGCGTTTCGATTTTTTTTCTCGCTACGCCGTTTAGCGATCAAGTTAATCCTTTTTTTATTGATAGATCTGGCAATTATGAAAGCGGCAATGCCAAATATGAGTATGTTTGATTTTATTTTTATTGTTTTATTTTGAATGGGGCAAAAGGGGGGTGATTTAAACTTTTATATTTTTTTTATTTATTTCATACTTTTTTAAACATTTTTTTTTACTTTTGCCATGATTCAATAGCCTCCATGGGAGGCTAGAAGCTGGCATAGCCTGATCGGCTCTGCTACATAGCGGCGATCATCAGATCGCTCCTATGTTGCTTAATTACAGACTTGCTATGAGCGCCGACCATAGGGTGGCGCTCACAGCAAACCGGCATCAGTAACCATAGAGGTCTCAAAGACCTCTATGGTTACTATCCTGACGCATCGCTGACCCTTGATCATGTGACGGGGGTCGGCGATGCGCGCATTTCCGGCCGCGCGGCCGGAAGCGGTAGTTAAATGCCGCTGTCAGCGTTTGACAGCGTCATTTAACTAGTTAATAGCGGCGGGTGGATCTCGATTCCACTCGCCACTATTGCGTGCACATGTCAGCTGTTCAAAACAGCTGACATGTCCCGGCTTTGATGTGGGCTCACCGTCGGAGCCCACATCAAAGAAGGGGATCTGACCTCGGACGTACTATCCAGTCCGAGGTCAGAAAGGGATTAATGCACTAAAAAAATTTCAGATGATGCAATTTACTAATTTACTACATACGGTTTAATAATTTATTTAATAAAGAGTTAAACTGTGCAGTGATCAATAGGCAACAATCAAAGAAATATACCAAGTATTGATCACTGAGTGGCCTGATTGATCACATAATACAGTATTGATTAGGATTTTATGCTGTCCTGTTTTGCCCTGGTTAAAAAGAGATGTCCTTTTTTCCCTTTTAACTTGGATGACGGTTCATTTTCATGGATATTTATGTTCCCTTTGTCAGACCTCACATAATTTCTTTTAAAAGCAAACCAATAAAGGACATCAGAATTACAGCCTTCCATAATAAGCACATTGTAACCTTGGCTAGTGGAAGGAGGTCGTAAAAGTATATTTGCCTCCAGTACGACCTTGAGATGGATTTGACAATTTAACAATCAAGTATAGGGATGCTTAAGCAGTTGCCAGGCCTGTCCACACAGGAGTAACTGGAAATGATTGCTCTGTGGTCAGCAAAGTGGCATACAGTTTCTACTTTTTTTTCATTTAATGAATATTTAACGTAATGTTTACCAGTAATCTTATTATATAATGTCACCACAGTTATAATCTCCAATGCAGCTCTGTTTTATCATAGCAGATCGACTATAGTGGCATGTAATAGTTTGGGCACCCCTGGTCAAAATGACTGTCAATTTGAACAGTTAAGCAAGTTGAAATGTTCTGCAAAAGACCTCAAGTTAAAGATGACACTTTTCCTTTGTATTTTAGGCAAAAAAATATACAGTATATGTGCCATTTTTTACATTTTAAAAATTACAACAAGGAAATGAGCCAATGCAAAATTTTGGGCACCTTTGGAGTTTTGTGTGCTCAGATAATTTTGACTAAGGATTTAGACCTTAATTAGCCTGTTAGGGTTATGGCTTGTTTACTATTATCATTAGGAAAGGCCAGGTGGTGCAAATTTCCCAGCTTTATAAAAACCAAATCTCTTCTAACTTTGTGGCAAAAAACTGCAGGGTTCTTCTAAGCAGCTGACTAGCACTCTGAAAATGGTGAGTCACAAAGCAGGAGAAGTCTATAAGAAGATAGCGTTTTCAGGTTGCCCTTTATTCCCTTGGAAATGTAATTAAGAAATGGCAGTTAACAGGAAGAGTGGATGTCAAGATAAGGTCTGGAAGACAAAAGAAAATTTTAGTGAGAGCTGACCATAGGATTGCTAGAGAGGTAAATCAGAACCCCCACTTGACTGCAAAAGACCTTCAGAAAGATGTAGTAGACTCTGGAGTTGTCGTACATTGTTCTACTGTTCAGAGACACCTGCACTAATATGGCTTTCATGGAAGAGTCGTCAGAAGAAAACCTCTCTGGCATCCTTACCATAAAATTCAGTTTCACAAGTATGGAAAAGAACATCTAAACAAGACTGATGCATTTTGGAAACAAGTCCTGTGGACCGATGAGGTTAAAATAAAACTCTTTGGCCACATTGATCAAAGGTATGTGTAGAGAAAAGGGGCACAACATTTTAGGAAAAGAACATCTTGCCAACCATTAAACATGGCGGGTGGATCAATCATGCTTTGGAGTTGTGTTGCAGCCAATGGCGCAACTTTTTGCATTCCCATTCCGTCGGTGGGCACGTCAAAACGCCGCATCCGCATACAATGCATGTCCCTGCGTACCCAATGTTAAAGATAGGTATGCAGGACGACGTATGATGTATGCGGAAGTAGGCAGAGTGTAGGCGGACCTTAAAGGAGGACGTAAGCAGCCATACGCAAACCATCAACACACAAGTGTGAACTTAGCCTGAGTGACCTTTTTAAATGCTTAAAGCCGAGTCACACATAACTATATCGTTAACGATATCGTTGCAACGTCACGCTTTTGGTGACGTAAGCAACGATCCCGCTAACGATCTCGTTATGTGTGACAGCGCCCAACGATCAGGCCCCTGCTGGGAGATCGTTGGTCGATGGGAATGATCAGGACCTTTTTTTGGCCGCTGATCACCCGCTGTCATCGCTGGATCGGCGTGTGTGGGACGCCGATCCAGCGATGTGTTCACTTGTAACCAGGGTAAATATTGGGTTACTAAGTGCAGGGCCGCGCTTAGTAACCCGATATTTACCCTGGTTACCATTGTAAAAGTAAAAAAAAAACCCACTACATACTCACAGTCTGATGTCTGTCACGTCCCCCGGCGTCCACAGGGTTGACTGTGTCAGCGCCGGCCGTAAAGCAGAGCACAGCTGTGATGTCACCGCTGTTCTCTGCTTTACAGCTGGCGCTGACACATTCAGTGCAGGGAAGCTCTCGGCAGCAGCGCGTGCATTACCAGCGCTCCTGCCGAAAGCAGTTTTAACCCTGTGGACGCTGGGGGACGTGACAGACATCAGAATGTGAGTATGTAGTGTTTTTTTTTAACTTTTACAATGGTAACCAGGGTAAATATTGGGTTACTAAGCGCGGCCCTGCACTTAGTAACCCGATGTTTACCCTGGTTACCCGGGTGCTACAGGGGGACTTCGGCATCGTTGAAGACAGTTTCAACGATGCCGAAGTCGTTCCCCTGATCGTTGGTCGCTGGAGAGAGCTGTGTGTGTGACAGCTCCCCAGCGACCACACAACGACTTACCAACGATCACGGCCAGGTCGTATCGCTGGTAGTAATCGTTGGTAAGTCGTTTAGTGTAACGGTACCTTTAGGAATCTTTTGCAGGTGTTTTTTGTTAATTATTCTAATTTACTGAGATAATGACTTTTGGGTTTTCATTGACTATAAGCCATAATCACCAACATCAACAGAAATAAATGCTTGAAATGAATCACTCTGTTTGTAATGACTCTATGTAATGTATGAGTTTCACTTTTTGTATTGAAGAATTGAAACAAATTAACTTTTTGATGATATTCTAATTTTGCGAGAAGCACCTGTACTACTAGAATCCTGTAGAAAACTTTTAACCTCTGGTAATAAAATGTTTACCGAGGGAAGCGGCAGCGTTCTTTGTTTAAAATTCGCGCTTTTCTTTCCTTTACGTGAAGTCCCGGCTTGTGATTGGTCGCGTGCCGCCCTTGTGGCCGGGACGCAACCAATCACAGCAAGCCGTGACGTAATTTCAGGTCCTTCAGGATTTTAAAATTACGTTCCGGCGTTGTGATTGGTTGCGTCGCAGTCACATGGGCGACGCAACCAATCACAGCAAGCCGTGACGTAATTTCAGGTCCTTCAGGATTTTAAAATTACGTCCCGGCTTGTGATTGGTTGCTTCGCGGTCAACCAATCACAAGCCGGGAGGCTGGACACGCGCGCATTTTAAAATGCGCGCTTGTCCAACCTCCCGTGACGTCCCGGCTTGCGATTGGTTGCTTCGCGGTCAACCAATCACAAGCCGGGAGGCTGGACATGCGCGCATTTTAAAATGCGCGCTTGTCCAACCTCCCGTGACGTCCCGGCTTGTGATTGGTTGCTTCGCGGTCAACCAATCACAAGCCGGGAGGCTGGACGTCACGGGAGGCTGGACAAGCGCGCATTTTAAAATGCGCGCGTGTCCCGCCTCCCGGCTTGTGATTGGTTGATCGCGACGCAACCAATCACAAGCCGGAACGTCACAGGAGGCTGGACAAGCGCGCATTTTAAAATGCGCTCGTGTCCAGCCTCCCGTGACGTCACGGCTTGTGATTGGTTGCGTCGCCCATGTGACTGCGACGCAACCAATCACAAAGCCGGGACATAATTTTAAAATCCTTAAGGACCTGAAATTACGTCACGGCTTGCTGTGATTGGTTGCGTCGCCCATGTGACTGCGACGCAACCAATCACAAAGCCGGGACTTCACGTAAGGAAAGAAAAGCGCGAATTTTAAACAAAGAACGCTGCCGCTTCCCTCGGTAAGGTGCAGGCTGCGTCGGAGAGGTGAGTATAGCAATATTTTTTATTTTAATTCTCTCTTTTACACATTTTTACATTAATGTTGTTTCGATACCGATACCCGATACCACAAAAGTATCGGATCTCGGTATCGGAATTCCGATACAGCAAATATCGGCCGATACCCGATACTTGCGGTATCGGAATGCTCAACACTAATACTGAGTCAATTGAGCTCAGTAATTGACAGACTGCTGTATCTCATATTGTTTGACTCTCTTGTAACAGGGGTGGTGCTACAGGATTGGAGGTTGGCTGATGCGATACCTAAATTTAGGGAAGGTAAGAAGGTGGATCCAGGCAACTATTGTCCGTTAAGCCTGACATCAGTAGTGTTAACATTTTTGAGGGCATTTTAAGAGATTACCTGCAGGAATATATTGCAGAGAATAATATAATAACTGACAACCAGCACGGATTCTAAACAACATGTTGGGTTTCTATGAGGAGGTAAGTGCAAATCTGAATGTTAGTAATGCGGCTAATGTGATTTATCTGGACTTTGCATAGACATTTGATACTGTAACACATAACAAATATGTATATTGCACTGGCACTTTATTACTATAATAACCACCCAGCTGCATGGTTTGGTTTGATATTACCACCTGTTGCCTAGGAAAATAATATATAGACTGTATGGATGGTCCAAACGGCGCTATGGGAGGAAATGGATATGCACATAGAGAGGAGGGCAGTGTAGGGAAATAGATTAGATATGCCTCCAAAAACAAAACAAAAAGAAAAAATAAATAACCACATCAAATCAATAGGATAGCGTAATGTGCATCACTTTGCAACTGAAATGTCCACTGATAGACAGATGGTGTGCCCAACGATGATGACAATCAATGATGACAGAATATATTGCTGCCGCACATAGAGGAAATCAAGTAGTAGTCGTGCTGAGCAGTACCTGGGCACCAAAAATAGTTCCTTTGATTAAATTTAAGAGAGATTAATTGGCAGTAATCCTGCCTGTAACTGGTGAGCAGTAAAACTGCACAGAACTGCAGAGGAATAGTACAACAAACGGCAGGAATAAGGAAGTTTGTGGAGACACGGGGGTCAGTGGGTGCTCTCGTCCGCTGGGCCGGCTGTCTTTAGCAAGACTGCATGGACCAGGGCTCATACCACTGAATGTCCGCTCTGTCTCCCAATGGACAGAACACTACTCAGACAAAACAGGGTGAGGGTAAAACAGTATGGTAAAACTTTATTGACCCACAACACACAATAGCATACAGAACAGTCCCAGCAAATACCCAAGATGGTGCAAATTACAGAGTCTCACCCTTCTGCTGATCCGTCGGGATAACAGCAGAAGTTACGTCAGAGCTCCCAGGTTCGGCTACCCCACCTGTGGTACACACACAGAGAGGAGGTAACAACAAGCATAGGAAGATGACAGTCCATTGAGCTCATACGAGGTACAAGGCCAGTTGACACGAGTCACAAGCTGGCTTATCTGAACATCTCCATGGAGCCAGGTGACCAGTGGGTCCCAATCCTGACTTTTTCCAAATGTATGGAGAATGGAGCAGATCTGTATTCTTCCAACCAGAGCCGAAAGCCCCTAGGTTGTTTCCTATCGAATGATAGATCCGTGTCCCTTGTGATGGTGCCATGATGAATTGACTGCAGTCCTGTCTCTCATCCGTTGGGTGTTTTGCAGAATGTCTGACTGTGTTGCTCAGTCTCTCTGTCTCTGAGTCTCTTTATAAAGAGGCATGTAACCTATTTTTAGATTTATCCAGTGTCCTTCAGTCCACCCTCACAGATAAGGAGAGGAATGGTGACAACCAAGTTCCCTTGTTTGATTATGTAATCTATTTGCATAGATTTTCCTCCTCTGTTTTAAAAATCAACAAGCTATCTGGGCTAGACAATGTTTAATTAGCATATCAGTAGACCTCACTGTTCATCAAGGATAAAAGCACACTATGTTATATCAAATATCACCTTCCAAGTTAATATTCCAGGCTTACACAAACAAAATTCTGTTTTCTTGACCCACCAGAAATCAATACTTAAATCCAAAAAGCCAACATACAGAAAAAAGTCAGTTCTTCTTGGTTTGCTAAACATAGTTGTTTGGGTAATTAAGATATAATCTGGTTTTTTCACAAAGTTCTTTACCTGCTACAGATGAACGGCCAGTGACGTGTGCTGCTGAATGACGATCATACCTCACATGCCGGACAGCAAGCACTTCCAACCCAGGCACCTGTCTTCACTATCTCTGGAGTAGTTTGGGAGTTTCTTCGAGTCCACGGCACCTTTTGCTTATAGCAGGAGGATCATCCACCCTGGCACCTGTCTTCAACTCGCCTGAAGGAGGCCGAAAGTTTTAGTGAACCTCGCGCAAGTTTGATGTAGCAGGTAAAGAACTTCCTTATTCCTGCCGTTTCTTGTACTATTCCTCCACAATTCTGTACAGTTTTACTGATCACTGGCTTCAGACAGAATTACTACCAGTTAATCCCTCTTAATCAAAAGAACTATTTTTGGTGTGCAAGTACTGCTCAGCATGACTACTACTTGACTTCTCCTTAGTGGGGCGGCAATATATTCTGTCATCATTGATTGTCATCATCCTTCGACATGCCATGTGTCTATCAGCGGACATTTCAGTTACAGAGTGATAAACATTATGCTCACCTATTGATTTGATGTAGCTATTCATTTTTTGTTTTTGTTTTTGGAAGCATATCTGATTTATTACCCTATACTATCCTCTTCTCTATGAGCATATCCATCTCCTCCCATAGTGCTGTTTGGACCATCCATGTACCACATAACAGCATTATACTGAAGCTACAGAAGCAAGGATTGGAGGAAACTAAATACAGAAGGGTAAGGAAGTGGCTAAATGACAGGAAACAGAGTTGTCATAAATGGTATGTTCTCTAAATGGGATAGAGTCAGCAATGAGGTACCGCAGGGATCTGTGCTAGGACCGATTCTTTTTAATCTCTTTATTAATAACCTTGTGGATGGGATTGAAAGTAAAGTGTTAGTCTTTGCTGGTGACACCAAACTATGCACGATATTACAATCTGACCTTGACAGTATAATTTTGCAAAACGATCTTGGTAAGATGTCTGAATGGGCAAACACTTGGCAGATGAGGTTTAATATAGATAAATGTAGAGTAATGCACCTGGGAACGGAATAATCCTATTGCTGCATATACATTAAATGGGAGTATACTCGGGACTACAGGACAGGAGAAGGACTTAGGTATTCTGGTTACAAGTAAGCTGAGCAGTAGTACTCAATGTCAAGCAGCAGCCTCAAAAGCAAACAAGATTTTAGGGTGTATAAAAAGAGAGATAAAATCTCAACATATTGTTACCTCTCCATAAATCACTTGTGAGGCCACATCTAGAATATGGGATCCAGTTTTTGGACTCCACATTTAAAAAAGGATATTCAGAAATTATAGTCAGTTCAAAGGCGGCAACTAGATTATTACAAGGGACTGAAGGCCTCTCATAAGATGAGAGGTTGGAAAAATTGGGCTTCTTAGCTTAGAATAAAGACGCCACAGTGGAAATGTCATTTACATGCATAAATATATGTGTGGTCAGTACAAAGGACTTGCACATGACTTATTCTTTCCGGGGACCATACTAAGGAACAGGGGGCATTGATTACGGGCGGAAGAAAGGCGATTCCGGCAGTTAAATAAGAAAGGGTTCTTTATTGTTAGATCAGTCAGAATATGGAATGCCCTACTGCATCAGGTAGTAATGGAAGACACTATAATAGCTTTTAACTCCTTACCGACATCGGGCGTAATAGTACGCCGATGTCGGTATTAAAAAATATGAAAGTTCAAATCACCCCCCTTTCACCCCATTGAAAATAAAACAATAAAAATAAAATCACACCTACACATATTTGGTACCTACACCTGATCTATAAAAAAAAGGATTAACCTGATTGCTTAACGGCGTAGTGAGAAAAAAGTAAAAATGCCCAAATTACGTTTTTTTGGTCGCTGCAACATTAAATTAAAATGCAATAATGGGTGATCAAAAGAACATATCTGCACCAAAGTAATATCATTAAAAACATCAGCTCAGCATGCAAAAACTAAGCCCTCACTTATCCCGAGATCACGAAAAATGGAGACGCTATGGGTATCGGAAAATGGCGCAATTTTTTTTAACATGTTTGGTGTCTATGAACTCGTAATGAGCAGGAGAATCATAGTGGCAGGTCAGTTTTAGCATTTAGTGAACCCAGTAAAAAAGCCAAACAAAAAACAAGTGGAATTGCAGTTTGTTTGGCAATTTCACCTCACCTGGAATTTTTTTCCCGTTTTCCAGTGCACGACATGATAAAACCAATGGTGTCGTTCAAAAGTACAACTCATCCCGCAAAATACAAGCCCTCACATGGCCATTTTGATGGAAAAATAAAAACGTTATGGCTCTGGGAAAAAGGGGAGCAAAAACGAAAAAGCAAAACCGAAAAAGCTCCGGGGTGAAGGGGTTAAAAAAGGGCTGAATAGTTTACTGGATACACATAACATTGCGGGTTATAGCTAATTTAGTGACAAAATGAACAACTGGTGGAGAAAGGTTGAACTTGATGGACCTAGCTCTTTTTTCAACCTATGTAACTATGATGGCTACTAACCATAGATTTTATTGTGACCTACATTTACATGTAATAGGGTGGTTGCAACCCACTCCTTATTATGCCATATAGTACGCCATGCAGCTCCCTATCATAGGGTTATTCACGTTTAGAAGCAAAGTTTTTAAGAGTGAAGACTTCCATGATCAAGAGAGAATGTTACAATTTGATTCATATCCTGTATGTGCCTCTTTATAAAATAAAGTACATGAAGACCCTACAGAAATCTATGGCTATATGGAGGCATTAGAAATATGGTAGCTCAGAAAATCACTGATGTACAGAACATTTCCATATACTTGTGCATTAGCGAAATCTATGTTATTGACTTCATACCTATGCTTATTCCATACAGCACATAGAAATGTTACAGAAATGTCATCCACGTTTCCAGTATGAGCAGTGTCTTTGTTTGCAATACCTCATAGCACTTCTAACTCCGACATGCTGTGAAAGGATTTGTGAGATCACGCTCAGGGTCATATATGCAATATTTTAAAAGGCTGCATACCATTATAAAAAAAAGAAACCTGTCGGGAACATTGCAGTATATTGTGCAAATAAAACAGGAGCATTGGTAACCTGCAATGTCAGTATCCCTCAGATGAGGGCTATATTGATTAGCTGTTCAAAGTAACAAACCTAGATGTAAGGTCATCAGTCCAAGTGTAGTACTAGTGCTTCTCTACTCTGGTACAGGAAAGAAATATATCTTGGTACCGTGTTAGCCAAAATTTCCCTCTGATTGTGGAGATATAGTGATCAGAAAAGAGCCCCTTGTATAGAAATACAGGATGTTTTCTACAAGTACAAACAAACCCTAAAAGTTGTCCATTTGTAATGCAAGGGAACACTCTGGCCGAGGGTTGTTTCATTGAGACGGCGAACTTTAGTGAGGGTCTCCAACAAAGCACAAGCATGTCTATTTTCCAATTTGTAAGAGCCACATTTGTTGACTCTTATGAGAAAATGTGTCCCAGCTGGCCAGACTAGTCTTATTCACTATGGCTTCCAGGTCAGGCTAACATTCACTTTTCTTATCTAATATAGATAATACTTGATATGGACACCCCTCTTGCCTGCTTTAGGAGGTTCTTTCTGCCACTTGCTATTTGGCTACTCCAGGACTTACTGGTAATCTTCTCTCTTCCCTGAAAACCATACCCTTTAAAAAAGCTGGTCTGCAAATATGAGTTCCTTCTCCTTCATTGCTTTCAAACAACTGCCCAATAAATAATAACTGAGTTACTCTGCCCATTTAACTCCTCCCACAAGTAAAGCAGCTACCGGAGGTGCTGAGGTGCGGTTGCCCTGGACCTCGAGATCTGAGGGGCCCACATGGAGCTATACTACTGTTAACTATGTGGCAGAGCAAGGAGGCACTATTTTCATGCACTGATACTCAGCCGTTCTGGGGTCTGTGATCTGGAGTGGGGGCCTGGTGCCAGCACCAGGCCCCTGCTCGTCATGGCAAGTTCAACTGTAAAACAATGATGAGAGAGGGAGCGTGACACTGAGATGTGGGAGTGACCGGAGCAGTGGGGGAACGAGGAGGAGAGTGCATTATACTATATAGAGGGAGGCCTATGAGGAGTGCATTATACTATATAGAGGCCTATGGGGAGTGCATTATACTATATGGAGGTCTATGGGAGTGCACTATACTATATTGAGGTATATGGGGAGTGCATTACACTATATGGAGGCCTATGGGGAGTGCATTAAATTGCATGGAGGACTATGGGTCCATTACACTATATGGAGGCTATTTAGGGGTGCCATCATAAAGTGAGTGGCCATCATATGATGTAAGAGCTAATGTGAGGTCTTTGCACAGTATGGGGGCCATTATACAGTGTTAGGTGCATCATACCTCAAACTGTTTGAGGGCTACTAAGGGGTCAGTATACTATGTGGGGGTACTATACAGTGTGGGGGAATTATACTGTGTACATGAGAGCTGTACAGGGGAAACTCGGGACATTATTAAATGTTAAGGGGGCCCTTTTTGTAGGGGCACTCTGGTTATTGTGACTGTCAAAGGGGCACATAAAGGGCATTATTACTTTCTATGGGGCAAAATGTGGCCACTGTTTTCTAGGGCACTTGCACAGGGCATTACTATATTGTAGAGGTTTGTTTTACCATCTAGAGGGCACACACTAGGTGCAGTAATAGGGACTCACCTCCCCCACTTTCCCCAGTCCTATGGAAGAATGTCCTGAATAGCAAATGTGTGTATAAAGTCTCTGGCTCCCTCTGCAGAGAAACTCTTCAAGATCAGCTCAAGGGAACCATGACTCCTTCTGGTGGATACAGATCTGCTCCAATGCCCACCACTGAATGCTAGTTGATACAATCAGGTCACCTGGTGATATACCTTATTGTGCTCGGTCAGCCTCCTAAGTTTGCTGCTACCTTCTCTCTGTGGGTGCCCGCCAAAAGCCTGGAGTAGATAGTAGAGATGGGCGAACCCGAACAGTAAAGTTCAGCGTCTGTACCGAACACCTACTGTTCGGGCATGGACACTGAACACGGACTTCACCAGGAGGTCCGTGTTACTGTTCAGGTTCGGCTGCCCAAACATCGCTTCTGATCGGCGGTGAAATCATCCCCACCTGGCAGAGAGCCGTGAGTGCTCAGTTGTGATTGGAGGTATAAAGTTTACCTTCATTCACTGGTGTCACCTGATGGGACTATTGCTCCCATCATCCAACATCTGCTGCCGGTAATAACAGCGAAAGCAGGAGCGGCTGGTGGGTGTATTCATTAGCCGGCTCCTGCACTGTAAATAAATAATTTAAAAAAAATAGGCATGGGTTCTGCTGTATTTTTGATAACAAGCCAGGCAAAACTCACAGCTGGGGGCTGCAACCCTCAGCTGTCAGCTTCATCAAGGTTGGTTATCAAGAGTAGAGAGGTCCTCATGCTGTTTTTTTAAATTATTTAAATAAGTAATACAAAAAAGCGTGAGGTTCCCTCATTTTTGACAAACAGCCTTGCTAAAATAGAAAGCTGGGGGCTTGTATTCTCAGGCTGGTAAGTGGCCATGGATATTGGCCCCCCCAGCCTAAAAATAGCAGCCTGCAGCTGCCCAGAAAAGGCACATTTAATAGATTTGCCAATTCTGGATCTTTGCCCAGTTCTTCCCACTTGCCCTGTAGCGGTGGCAAGAGGGGTTCATATATGTGGGGTTGATGTCACCTTTGTATTGTCAAGTGACATCAAGCCCAAGAATTAGTAATGGAGAGGTGTCTATGAAGCACCTGTCCATTACTAATCTTATAGTTATATGGCAAATAAAGACACAGCAAGAATAAAGTCCTTTATTAGAAATAAGACTAAACACAGTTTAGTTTAGTTTGGGCTGGTGAGGACCCAGCGGTCATGGTGCACATTGGCACAAATGACAAAGTTAGAGGTAGGTGGAAGGTCCTTAAAGATGATTTCAGGGAATTAGGCTGCAAGCTGAAAGCAAGGACCTCCAACGTGGTATTTTCTGAAATACTGCCTGTACCATGTGTCACGCCAGAGAGGCAACGGGAGATTAGGGAGGTTAATAAGTGGCTCAAGAATTGGTGTAGGAAGGAGGGGTTTGGGTTCCTGCAGAACTGGGCCGACTTCTCAGTTGGCTACAGGCTCTACACTAGGGATGGGCTGCACCTCAATGGGGAAGGTGCAGCTGTGCTGGGGGAGAAAATGGTTAGAAGGTTGGAGGAGTGTTTAAACTAGGGAATGGGGGGGAGGGTATTCATTTTATAGGTGGGGAAGATAGTGCAGATAGAGACCTGGGCACAAATAAAAAAGTTGAGGGTGGCGGAGGCATGGGGGGTGGGGTTAGAACAGTTAGTAATTTAAGAAAGAATAGAGGTACAGAGAGGAACATCAAGTGCATGTATACTAATGCCAGAAGCCTCGCCAACAAAATGGATGAATTAGAACTAATGTTGTTGGAACATAATTATGACATGTGGGGATATCTGAAACATGGCTGGATGAGAGCCATGACTGGGCTGTTAACTTGCAGGGCTATAGCCTTTTCAGAAATGACCGTACAGATAAGCGAGGGGGTGGGGTGTTGTGAACTCTGTTTTCAGGCTCCCTCTTGTGGTCACTGGTGGTATGGTGTGACTTTTGCTTTGGGCTCCCCCTGGTGGCTTTGTTTGTTATCCTGCTGGTCTCTGGCTATCAGCTGGTTCGTTATCCTCTGGGAGGTTCCTATATAGCTCTGTTTTACTTCCACTTGTTGCCGGCTGTCGATGTAATCAGTGCTTCTCAGATTCCTTCTGACTACCTTGCTCCCAGTCCATCCAAGACAAGCTAAGTTTTGTTTGCTCTTTTTTTTGATCAGCAGTGTTTATCATATTTTCTTGTCCAGCTTGCTAAAATGTGATTCCCTCGCTTGCTGGATGCTCTAGTGGACTGAGTTTCTCCCCACACACCATTAGTTGGTGCGTGGGTTCTTGAAATCTCAGGATGGATATTTTGTAAGGGTTTTTTATTGATCGCATAGACCCCTGCTCTATTTTCTGCTTTCTAGTACTAGTGGGCCTCTTTTGCTGAATCTGATTTCATCCCTACGTATGTGCCTTCTTCTTACTTCACCGTTAATATTTGTTGGGGCTTCTATATCTTTGGGGATTATTTCTCTGGAGGCAAGCTAGGTCTTTCTTTCTCTTTAGGGGTAGCTAGTTCCTCAGGCTGGCTCGAGACGTCTAGGAATTTTTTAGGCACGTTCACTGGCTACCTCTAGTTGTGTTGGATAGGTTCAGATTTGCGATCAGTCCAGTTACCATCTCCCTAGAGCTTGTCCTTAGTTTATTCACTTGCTGGTCTATTCGTGATCCTCAGCCACTAAGGATCATAACAGTACAGCCGGCCCATAAAGTGTTAATTGCATGGCAGAAGCAGGAGAAAAGAAGCCTTGAGGAATTTTTTTTTTTTTTTTGTTGCCGTGTGTCTAGCTGCTGTGGCTAGCTTCTCTCCTCCTCTTAATCTTGGTGTGGCTCTGAGTTCAGCTGCTGACATGGATGTCCAGAGCTTGGCTTCCAGTCTGGATCATCTTGCTGCTAGGGTTCAAAGTATTCAGGATTTTGTTGTTCACAGTCCTATGTCAGAGCCTAGAATACCTATTCCGGAGTTGTTTTCTGGAGATAGATCTAGGTTCCTGAATTTTAGGAACAATTGTAAGTTGTTTCTTTCTTTGAAACCTCGTTCCTCTGGTGATGCCATTCAGCAAGTTAAGATTATCATTTCCTTTTTGCGTGGTGACCCTCAAGATTGGGCCTTCGCATTGGCGCCAGGGGATCCTGCATTGCTTAGTGTAGATGCGTTTTTTCTAGCCCTTGGATTGCTCTATGAGGAACCTAATCTTGAGAACCAGGCTGAAAAAACGTTATTGGCCCTCTCGCAGGGGCAAGATGAAGCAGAGGTGTACTGCCAGAAATTTCGGAAATGGTCGGTGCTTACTCAGTGGAATGAGTGTGCCCTGGCTGCAAATTTCAGAGAAGGTCTTTCTGAAGCCATTAAGAATGTCATGGTGGGGTTCCCTACGCCTGCAGGTCTGAATGAGTCAATGACTCTGGCCATTCAGATTGATCGGCGTTTGCGGGAGCGCAAACCTGTGCACCATTTGGCGGTGTCTTCTGAACAGACACCTGAATCTATGCAATGTGGCAGAATTCTGACCAGAAGTGAACGGCAAAATTATAGACGGCAAAATGGGTTGTGCTTTTACTGTGGTGACTCAGCTCATGTTATCTCAGCATGCTCTAAGCGCAAAAAAAAGGTTGATAAATCTGTCACCATTGGTACTTTACAGCCTAAGTTCATTTTGTCTGTTACCCTGATTTGTTCCCTGTCATCTTACCCGGTTAATGCTTTTGTAGATTCAGGTGCCGCCCTGAGTCTGATGGATTGGTCATTTGCCAGGCGCTGTGGTTTTGATTTGGAGCCTTTAAAATTCCCTATTCCACTAAGGGGAATTGATTCTACACCATTGGCTATGAATAGACCTCAGTACTGGACACAAGTGACCATGTGCATGACTCCTGTTCATCAGGAGGTGATTCGCTTTCTTGTACTGCATAATTTGCATGATGTCGTCGTGTTGGGTCTACCATGGTTGCAGACTCATAATCCAGTCCTGGATTGGAAAGCTATGTCGGTGTCAAGTTGGGGTTGTCAGGGAATTCATGGTGACGCTCCTGTGGTGTCAATTGCTTCGTCCACTCCTTCTGAAGTCCCTACGTTTTTGTCAGACTACCAGGATGTATTTGAGGAGCCCAAACTCAATTCTCTACCTCCTCATAGGGACTGTGATTGTGCTATAAATTTGATTCCTGGTAGTAAGTTTCCTAAGGGACGACTTTTCAATTTATCTGTGCCGGAGCATGCTGCCATGCGGAGTTATATAAAGGAGTCTTTAGAGAAGGGACATATTCGCCCGTCCTCATCTCCTCTTGGTGCAGGATTCTTTTTTGTGGCTAAAAAGGATGGTTCCCTGAGACCCTGTATTGATTATCGCCTTTTGAATAAAATCACGGTCAAATTTCAGTATCCTTTGCCATTGTTAACTGATTTGTTTGCTCGCATTAGGGGGTCTAGTTGGTTCACCAAGATAGATCTTCGTGGTGCGTATAACCTTGTGCGTATAAAACAGGGTGATGAATGGAAAACTGCATTTAATACGCCTGAAGGCCATTTTGAGTACTTGGTGATGCCTTTTGGACTTTCTAATGCTCCTTCAGTCTTTCAGTCCTTTATGCATGACATCTTCCGTGAATATCTGGATAAGTTTATGATTGTGTATCTGGATGATATTCTGTTTTTTTCGGATGATTGGGAGTCTCATGTTAAGCAGGTCAGGATGGTCTTTCAGGTCCTGCGTGACAATGCTTTATTTGTGAAGGGCTCAAAATGTCTTTTTGGAGTCCAGAAGATTTCTTTTTTGGGTTTCATTTTTTCTCCTTCTACTATTGAGATGGACCCAGTCAAGGTTCAGGCTATTCATGACTGGACGCAGCCTACATCTGTTAAGAGTCTTCAGAAGTTCTTGGGTTTTGCTAATTTTTACCGTCGCTTCATAGCTAATTTTTCTGGCGTTGTTAAGCCTTTGACGGATTTGACCAAGAAGGGTTCTGATGTGACTAATTGGTCTTCTGCGGCAGTGGAGGCCTTTTGGGAGCTGAAGCGTCGGTTTTCTTCGGCTCCGGTCTTATGTCAGCCAGATGTCTCACTTCCCTTCCAGGTGGAGGTTGATGCTTCCGAGATTGGAGCGGGGGCTGTTTTGTCGCAGAGAAGCCCCGATGGCTCTGTGATGAAGCCATGTGCTTTCTTTTCAAGAAAGTTTTCGCCTGCCGAGCGGAATTATGATGTCGGTAATCGGGAGCTGTTGGCTATGAAGTGGGCATTTGAGGAGTGGCGACATTGGCTCGAGGGAGCTAAACATCGTGTGGTGGTCTTGACTGATCACAAGAATTTGATTTATCTCGAGTTGGCCAAGCGGCTGAATCCCAGACAGGCTCGTTGGTTGTTGTTTTTCTCTCGTTTTGATTTCATGATCTCGTACCTGCCGGATTCGAAGAATGTGAAGGCTGATGCTCTTTCTAGGAGTTTTGTGCCTGACTCTCCTGGAGATTCAGAGCCGGCTGGTATCCTTAGAGAAGGGGTGATTTTGTCTGCCATCTCCCCAGATTTGCGACGTGTGCTGCAAGAGTTTCAGGCGGATAGACCTGACCGCTGTCCACCTGAGAGACTGTTTGTCCCGGATAGATGGACCAACAGAGTCATCTCCGAGGTTCATTCTTCGGTGTTGGCGGGCCATCCTGGAATATTTGGTTCCAGAGACTTGGTGGCCAGGTCTTTTTGGTGGCCTTCCTTGTCGCGGGATGTGCGTTCCTTTGTGCAGTCTTGTGGAATTTGTGCTCGGGCGAAGCCTTGCTGTTCTCGTGCCAGTGGTTTGCTATTACCTTTGCCTGTCCCGAAGAGGCCTTGGATGCACATTTCCATGGATTTTATTTCAGATCTCCCTGTCTCTCAGAGAATGTCTGTCATCTGGGTGGTGTGTGATCTTTTTCTAAGATGGTCCATTTGGTGCCCTTGCCTAAGTTGCCTTCCTCCTCCGAGTTGGTTCCACAGTTTTTTCAAAATGTGGTTCGTTTGCACGGGATTCCTGAGAACATTGTTTCTGACAGAGGATCCCAGTTTGTGTCTAGATTTTGGCAGACCTTTTGTGCTAAGTTGGGCATTGAATTGTCTTTTTCGTCGGCCTTCCATCCTCAGACGAATAGCCAAACAGAGCGAACTAATCAGACCTTGGAGACTTATTTAAGATGTTTTGTTTCTGCTGACCAGGACGACTGGGTTACTTTTTTGCCGTTGGCCGAGTTTGCCCTTAATAATCGGGCTAGTTCTGCTACTTTGGTTTCTCCTTTTTTTTGTAATTCGGGGTTTCATCCTCGTTTTTCCTCGGGTCAGGTGGAGCCTTCTGACTGTCCTGGAGTGGATGTTGTGGTGGATAGGTTGCATCAGATTTGGAATCATGTGGTGGACAATTTGAAGTTGTCACAAGAGAAGGCTCAGCTCTTTGCCAACCGCCGTCGCTGTGTGAGTCCCCGACTTCGCGTTGGGGACTTGGTGTGGTTGTCTTCTCGCTTCGTTCCTATGAAGGTCTCCTCTCCAAAGTTCAAGCCTCGGTTTATCGGTCCTTATAGGATTCTGGAAGTCCTTGGCCCTGTGTCATTCCGTCTGGACCTCCCGGCATCATTTGCTATTCATAATGTGTTCCATCGCTCGTTGTTGCGGAGGTATGTGGTACCTGTGGTTCCTCCGGTTGAGCCTCCTGCCCCGGTGCTGGTTGAGGGAGAATTGGAATACGTGGTGGAGAAGATCTTGGATTCTCATGTTTCTAGACGGAGGCTCCAGTATTTGGTCAAGTGGAAGGGCTATGGTCAAGAGGATAATTCTTGGGTTGTCGCCTCTGATGTTCATGCGGCCGATTTGGTTTGTGCCTTCCATGTGGCTCATCCTGATCGCCCTGGGGGTTTTCATGAGGGTTTGGTGACCCCTCCTTAAGGGGGGGGTACTGTTGTGAACTCTGTTTTCAGGCTCCCTCTTGTGGTCACTGGTGGTATGGTGTGACTTTTGCTTTGGGCTCCCCCTGGTGGCTTTGTTTGTTATCCTGCTGGTCTCTGGCTATCAGCTGGTTCGTTATCCTCTGGGAGGTTCCTATATAGCTTTGTTTTACTTCCACTCGTTGCCGGCTGTCGATGTAATCAGTGCTTCTCAGATTCCTTCTGACTACCTTGCTCCCAGTCCATCCAGGACAAGCTAAGTTTTGTTTGCTCTTTTTTTTGATCAGCAGTGTTTATCATATTTTCTTGTCCAGCTTGCTAAAATGTGATTCCCTCGCTTGCTGGATGCTCTAGTGGACTGAGTTTCTCCCCACACACCATTAGTTGGTGCGTGGGTTCTTGAAATCTCAGGATGGATATTTTGTAAGGGTTTTTTATTGATCGCATAGACCCCTGCTCTATTTTCTGCTTTCTAGTACTAGTGGGCCTCTTTTGCTGAATCTGATTTCATCCCTACGTATGTGCCTTCTTCTTACTTCACCGTTAATATTTGTTGGGGGCTTCTATATCTTTGGGGATTATTTCTCTGGAGGCAAGCGAGGTCTTTCTTTCTCTTTAGGGGTAGCTAGTTCCTCAGGCTGGCTCGAGACATCTAGGAATTTTTTAGGCACGTTCACTGGCTACCTCTAGTTGTGTTGGATAGGTTCAGATTTGCGATCAGTCCAGTTACCATCTCCCTAGAGCTTGTCCTTAGTTTATTCACTTGCTGGTCTATTCGTGATCTTCAGCCACTAAGGATCATAACAGTGGGGTGTGTCTGTTTGTAAAATCGACCTTAAAACCCATCCTGCGTGATAATATAGGTGAATCAAATGAAAATGTAGCGTCCCTGTGGGTGGAGATAAGGGGAGGGGGAAAAAATAATAAATTACTGATAGGGGTTTGTTATAAATCTCCAAAAATAATGGAAGCAATGGAGAATATCCTTGTAAAGCAAATAGATGAAGCTGCGACTCAAGGAGAAGTCATTATTATGGGGGACTTCAACTACCCTGAAATAGATTGGGGAACAGAAACCTGCAGTTCCAGTAAAGTTAATCGGATTTTGACAACTATGAGAGACAATTACCTTTCACAACTGGTTCAGGACCCAACAAGAAGGGGAGCACTGCTAGACCTAATATTAACCAACAGGCCAGACCGCATATCAAATATAAGGGTTGGGGGTCACTTGGGGAATAGTGATCACAAAATAATAAGTTTTCATGTCTCCTTTAATAAGATGTGTAGTAGAGGGGTGACAAGGACACTAAACTTCAGGAGGGCAAATTTCCAACGGATGAGAGAGGATCTTGGTGCAATTAACTGGGACGATATCCTGAGACATAAAAGTACACAAAGAAAATGGGAGACATTTATTAGCATCCTGGATAGGACCTGTGCACAGTATATACCGTATGGGAATAAACATACTAGAAATAGGAGGAAACCAATATGGCTAAATAGAGCTGTAAGGGGCGCAATAAGGGACAAAAAGAAAGCATTTAGAGAATTAAAGGAAGTAGGTAGTGAGGAGGCATTAAATAAATACAAAAAATTAAATAAATTATGTAAAAAGCAAATCAAGGCAGCAAAGATTGAGACAGAGAGACTCATTGCTAGAGAGAGCAAAAATAACCCCAAAATATTCTTTAACTACATAAATAGTAAGAAACTAAAAAATGATAGTGTTTGCCCCCTTAAAAATAGTCTGGGTGAAATGGTGGATGAGGATGAGGAAAAAGCTAATATGCTAAATGACTTTTTTTCATCAGTATTTACAAAAGAAAATCCCATGGCAGCCAATATGACTAGTGATAATAATTCCCAATTTAATGTTACCTGCTTATCACAGCAGGAAGTACTGCGGCGTCTAAAAATCACCAAAATTGACAAATCTCCGGGCCCGGATGGGATACACCCCCGAGTACTGCAGGAATTAAGTACAGTCATTGATAGACCATTATTTTTAATCTTTAAAGAGTCCATAATAACAGGGTCTGTACCACAGGACTGGCGTATAGCAAATGTGGTGCCAATATTCAAAAAGGGGACAAAAACTGAACTCGGAAATTATAGGCCAGTAAGTTTAACCTCTACTGTGGGTAAAATCCTGGAGGGCATTCTAAGGGATGCTATACTGGAGTATCTGAAGAGGAATAACCTCATGACCCAGTATCAGCACGGGTTTACTAGGGACTGATCATGTCAGACTAATTTGATCAGCTTCTATGAAGAGGTAAGTTCCGTTCTGGACCAAGGGAACCCAGTAGATGTAGTGTATATGGACTTTTCAAAAGCTTTTGATACGGTGCCACACAAAAGGTTGATACATAAAATGAGAATAATGGGGATAGGGGAAAATATGTGCAAGTGGGTTGAGAGTTGGCTCAGGGATAGGAAACAAAGGGTGGTTATTAATGGAGCACACTCGGACTGGGTCACGGTTAGTAGTGGGGTACCACAGGGGTCAGTATTGGGCCCTCTTCTTTTTAACATATTTATTAATGACCTTGTAGGGGGCATTCAGAGTAGAATTTCAATATTTGCAGATGACACTAAACTCTGCAGGGTAATCAATACAGGGGAGGACAATTTTATATTACAGGCTGACTTATGTAAACTAGAAGCTTGGGCTGATAAATGGCAAATGAGCTTTAATGGGGATAAATGTAAGGTCATGCACTTGGGTAGAAGTAATAAGATGTATAACTATGTGCTTAATTCTAAAACTCTGGGCAAAACCGTCAATGAAAAAGACCTGGGTGTATGGGTGGATGACAAACTCATATTCAGTGGCCAGTGTCAGGCAGCTGCTACAAAGGCAAATAAAATAATGGGATGCATTAAAAGAGGCATAGATGCTCATGAGGAGAACATAATTTTACCTCTATACAAGTCACTTGTGTGACCACACTTAGAATACTGTGTACAGTTCTGGTCTCCGGTGTATAAGAAAGACATAGCTGAACTAGAGCGGGTGCAGAAAAGAGTGACCAAGGTTATTAGAGGACTGGGGGGTCTGCAATACCAAGATAGATTATTACACTTGGGGCTATTTAGTTTGGAAAAATGAAGACTAAGGGGTGATCTTATGTTAATGTATAAATATATGAGGGGACAGTACAAAGACCTTTCTGCTGATATTTTTAATCATAGACCGGTAACAGGGACAAGGGGCATCCTCTACGTCTGGAGGAAAAAAGGTTTAAGCATAATAACAGACGCGGATTCTTTACTGTAAGAGCAGTGAGACTATGGAACTCTCTGCCGTATGATGTTGTAATGAGTGACTCATTGCTTCAATTTAAGAGGGGACTGGATACCTTTCTGGAAAAGTATAATATTACAGGGTATATATATTAGATTCCTTGATAAGGCGTTGATCCAGGGAACTAGTCTGATTGCCGTATGTGGGGTCGGGAAGGAATTTTTTTCCCCATGATGGAGCTTACTCTTACCACATGGGTTTTTTTTGCCTTCCCCTGGATCAACATGTTAGGGCATGCTAGGCTATGGGTTGAACTAGATGGACTTAAAGTCTTCCTTCAACCTTAATAACTATGTAACTATGTAACAGTTTTACTATTTTATTTAAAAATAACAGAGTTATACTCGCCAAATACCTATTCCACCAAAGTCCTCATTCTCCTGTAATAAAACAAAAATAAAAAAACAGCAATATCCCTCACCTATCTGTTGTTCTGTCCCATGCTGTAATCGATGTCTGGGGATAATTAGTTTTCAACCTGGATTGTGCAAAGATGCGACCGTCCAGGCTGAGAACCACTGGAGAATGACCTGCTGCGAGCACAGCTTCAGTGACCGGTGGTGATGTCATCAAGGTAACCTCCGGTCACTGAGGCTGAGTTCCCTGCAGCGCTGAACTACCGTGACCTCAGTGAGATCCCCACTAGCACCGTGAGAAAAACTCTCACGCTAAATAACATCTACTAGAAGTGTCTTTTCTGGGCAGCTGCGGGCTGCTATTTTAAGGCTGGGTGGGGGCCAATATACATGGCCCCTTACCAGCCTGAGAACACCAGCCCCAGCTGTCTGCTTTAGCAAGGCTAGTTGTCAAAAATGAGGGGGACCCCACGCCATATTTTTTTTATTATTTATTTAAATAATTGAAAATAACAGTGTGAGGACCCCTGTATTCTTGATAAACAACCTTGCTGAAGCTGACAGTTGAGGGTTGCAGCCCCCAGCTGTGAGTTTTGCCTGGCTTGTTATCAAAAATACTGGGGAACCCACAACATTTTTTTAAATTAAATATTTACAGCGCAGGAGCCGGCTAATTAATTCACTCATCAGCCACTCCTGCTCTCGCTGTTATTAGCGGCACCAGGTGTCGGATGATGACACATCGGTCCCATCTGCTGAAACCAGTGACCAGAGATAAACTTTATACCTCCGTCTGTACTATACTGGTGGGAGATACAAAATCTATGAGCCAACCAAACGTTGGGAAACAGTGGATATCGCTTGGTACAGTGACAGTGAAACTACTGGCCCCACTTGAGATCTTGTAGAATGAAGGTTTTTGCATTGTGGCAATCTACCCAGAATTTCTGTAAGGCCATGGACATATGGAATAAAAATGTGTTGCATCGTTAACCTGCCTAGGTAATTATTACAACTCACAGCTTCAGATCCTCACAGGGACAGCTATGGCAGCAGGGGCTTAGTACTGGGGTATCAGTAGTATAAGGAGTTTGTGTATGTTGGGGATAGATGGGGATGGTGCCTGAAATGTGAAAAAAGATAAATAAAAGGGATGTAATAAAACATACAAAAATTATTTATTCTTATTAACAGGTGGTCTAAATTTAAAATTACTAGAGTGAGTTGTATTGTTCCAATATCTACACAGGGTTTTTAATATTGGAATCCCTTTAACAAAGAATGTTCCCCGACCCCTATAGGAGAGGCTACATGTGTTTTTTTTAAGTATCCTCAGTGATTCCTGTATGAATGAAAATGAAGTGAATGTACCTGAAAAGTGCTATAAAGATTCATAGACTGCAGCCATGATCTATAGGAGAAGGCATAGCATCAGGAATAGGTTGAACATTCTTAGTTAAAAGGGAACCTGTCACCCCCAAAATCGAAGATGAGCTAAGCCCACCAGCATCAGGGGCTTATCTACAGCATTCAGGAGCAAAAGTACTGCAGTGCGCAGGTGCCAGGAAATGTCAGAGAGGCCAAGCACCTGTGCACAGCAGTACTTTGCTCTGCCCTCAACAGGACAGACAAAGTACACCTGTGCCGGAGCCGCGGCAAGAGGACAAGAAGAGGACGTGATCGTAAGAAGATGGGAGGCCCCGGACCGTGACGCCCATCGGATCGTACCGCCCACCCAGGTAAGTATAATCTAACTTCTTTTTCTCATCTTTCAGGTTACATCGGGGGCTTATCTACAGCATTACAGAATGCTGCAGATAAACCCCTGATGCTGGTGGGCTTAGCTCATCTTCGATTTTTGGGGTGGCAGGTTCCCTTTAAGGAGGGTTCCAATATTAATAACCCCGTGTACACATTGAAACAATGCAGGTTCACTCTACTACTTTTAAATTTAGACCACCTTTTTAATAAGAATAAGAATGTTTTATTACATCCCTTACTTAGGGTTTATTTATCTTTCGGGTAATTTGTAGACTAGAATCTTTCATCTCTAAAGGGCTGTTCACATTCCGGTATAGTATTACTGAAATGTGAGAAGTCATACAGTGGGGGAAATAATTATTTGATCCCTTGCTGATTTTGTAAGTTTGCCCACTGACAAAGACATGAACAGTCTATAATTTTAAGGGTTGGTTAATTTTAACATTGAGAGATAGAATATCAAAAATAAAATCCAGAAAGTCATATTGTATAAATTATGTAAATTTAGTTGCATTTTGCAGAGAGAAATAATTATTTGATCCCCTACCAACAATTAAGAGTTCTGGCTCCTACAGACCAGTTAGACGCTCCTAATCAACTTGCCCTCTTGCAAACAAGACTTGGAGGCAAAACCCTTGTTGGCAAGCACAGCAGTCAGATTTTTTTGTAGTTGATGATGAGGTTTGCACACATGTCAGGAGGAATTTTGATCCACTCCTCTTTGCAGATCACCTCTAAATCATTAAGATTTTGAAGCTGTCGCTTGGCAACTCAGAGTTTCAAGTCCCTCCCTAAGTTTTCTTAGGGATTAAAGTCTGGAGACTGGCAAATCTACTATATAATTGTCTAAGGGTCACTTCCGTCTTGCTGCCCTTCTGTCTGTCTGTCTGTCACGGATATTCATTGGTCACGGCCTCTGTCTGTCATGGAAATCCAAGTCGCTGATTGGTCGCGGCAAAACGGCCACGACCAATCAGCGACGGGCAAAATGGCCGCTCCTTACTCCCCACCAGTCAGCGCTCACACAGGGTTAATGGCAGCGGTAACGGACCGCGTTATGCCGCCGAGTAATGCACTCCGTTACCGCTGCTATTAACCCTGTGTGACCAACTTTTTACTATTGATGCTGCCTATGCGGCATCAATAGTTAAAAGATCTAATGTTAAAAATAATACAAAAATTAAAAAATCATTATATACTCACCGTCAGTCGGCACCTCGGATCCAGAACCGGCCTTCCCCACTCCTCGCGACGCTCCGGTGACCGCTCCATGCATTGCGGTCTCGTGAGATGATGACGTAGCCGTCTCGCGAGACCGCTATGTCATCATCTCGTGAGACCGCAATGCACTCTTGGGACCGGAGTGCGCGAGGAGCGTCGGTAACCGCTTCGCCTGGATCCGGGGCCAACGGAAGGTGAGTATATAACTATTTTTTATTTTAATTCTTTTTTTTTAACAGGGATATGATGCCCACATTGCTATGTACTGTGTGGGCTGTGCTATATACTACGTGGGCTGTGCAATATACTACGTGGGCTGTGCAATATACTACGTGGGCTGTGCAATATAATACGTGGGCTGTGCAATATAATACGTGGGCTGCTATATACTACGTGGGCTGTGCAATATACTACGTGGGCTGTGCAATGTAGTATGTGGGCTGTGCAATGTACTACGTGTGCTGTGCAATATACTACGTGGGCTGTGCAATACACTACGTGGGCTGCGCAATACACTACGTGGGCTGCGCAATACACTACGTGGGCTGTGCTATACACTACGTGGCCTGTGTTATACACTACATGGCCTGTGTTATACACTATGTGGCCTGTGCTATACACTGCGTGGCCTGTGTTATACACTACATGGGCTGTGTTATACACTATGTGGGCTGTGCTATACACTACGTGGGCTGTGCTATACACTACGTGGGCTGTGTTATACACTACTTGGGCTGTGTTATACACTACATGGGCTGTGTTATACACTACGTGGTCTGTGTTATATACTGCGTGCGTGGGCTGTTATATACTATGTGAGCTGTGTTATATGCTACGTGGGCTGTTATAAACTACGCGGCTGTGTTATATGCTATGTGGGCTGCTATACACTCCATGGGCTGTGCTATATACTATGTGGCTGTGCTATATACTCCGTGGGCTGTGTTATATACTACGTTGCTGTGCAATATACTTTGTGGGCTGTGCTATATACTGCGTGGGCTGTGCTATATATTACTTGGCTGTGCTATATACTACGTGGCTGTGCTATATACTACGTGGCTGTGCAATATATTATATGGCCTGTTATATACTACATGGCCGGCGGCGAACGATCAGCGACAGGCGCAGTCCGGCTGCGAATTGGCGCGGGATTTGAACCACGCTTCGCTAATTGGTCGTGGCCGGCTGAATCCTGTGTATTCAATGTATTATTCTAAAATCTTCATAAATAAACTACATACATATTCTAGAATACCCGATGCGTTAGAAGCGGACTACCAACCAGTACATTTATATAATTTATACAATGTGATTTTCTGGATTTTATTTTTGATATTCTATCTCTCAATGTTAAAATTAACCTACCCTTAAAATTACAGACTGTTCATGTCTTTGTCAGTGGGCAAACTTACAAAATCAGCAAGGGATCAAATAATTATTTCCCCCACTGTATATGCCTGTGTTGTAATCTCTGCAGCCGAGTCCTGGTTGGGGAAGTTGTCATGTCGGTCTGGGCGGTCATCTGCTAAAGTTCTTCTACACCCACTATAATTACCTATTAGGGTGTTCCAACATAGTTGTAATAACGGTTACATGGATAGGGGCCCACTCAGATGTTTTGCCCCCACCTTAACCGCTTCATGACCCTGGGTATTTTCGTTTTTTCACTTTAGTTTTTCGCTCCCCTCCTTCCCAGAGCCATAACTTTTTTATTTTTCTGTCAATATGGCCATGTGAGGGCCTATTTTTAGTGGGACGAGTTGTACTTTTGAACAACATCATTGGTTTTAGCACATCATGTACTAGGAAACAGGAAGAAAATTCCAAATGCTGCGAAATTGCAAAAAAAGTGCAATCCCACACTTGTTTTTTGTTTGGCTTTTTTGCTAGGTTCACTAAATGCTGAAACTGACCTGCAATTTTGATTCTCCAGGTCATTATGAGTTCATAGACACCAAACAAGGCTAGGCTGTTTTTTATCTAAGTGGTGAAAAAAAATTCCAAACTTTGCTAAAAAAAAATTGTGCCATTTTCCGATACCCGTAGCGTCTCCATTTTTCGTGATCTGGGGTTGGGTGAAGGCTTATTTTTTGTGTGCCGAGCTGACTTTTTAATAATACCATTTTGGTGCAGATACATTCTTTCGATCGCCTGTTATTGCATTTTAATGCAATGTCACGGCGACCAAAAAAACGTAATTCTGGTGTTTCGATTTTTTTTCTCACTACACCATTTAGCGATCAGGATAATCCTTTTTTTTTATAGATCGGGTGATTCTGAATGTGGCGATAGCAAATTTGTGTATATTTGATTTTTTTAATGGTTTTATTTTGAATGGGGCGAAAGGGGGGTGATTTAAACTTTTATATTTTTTTTATTTTTTTTATATATTTTTCTAAACATTTGTTTTTTACTTTTGCCATGCTTCAATAGCCTCCATGGGAGGCTAGAAGCTGGCACAACTCGATTGCCTCTGCTACATAAAGGTGATGTACAGATCACCTCTATGCAGCAGAATTACAGCATTGCTATGAGTGCCGACCACATGGTGGCGCTCATAGCAATCCGGCATCAACAACCATAGAGGTCTCAGGGAGTTTTCTGGTTGTCATGCCGATGCATCGCTGATCCCCGATCAGTGATGAGCGCATTTCCGGCCGGATGACCGGAAGCGGTAGTTAAATGCCACTGTCAGCGTTTGACAGCGACATTTAACTAGTTAATAGCGGCGGGTGGATCGCGATTCTACCCGTCGCTATTGCGGGCACATGTCAGCTGTTCAAAACAGCTGACATGTCCTGGCTTTGATGCGGGCTCACCGCCAAAGCCCGCATCAAAGCAGGGGATCTGACCTCGGACGTACTATCCAGTCCGAGGTCAGAAAGGGGTTAAACCAAAACCCTAGCCACGCCTCTGTCACCTACTGTTGGCTGGCACAATATTTAACCCTGTCCACAAGCTAACTAATTGCTGCAGGCCAGAAAGTAGACAACAAATAAAACAGGTTTCTATATTATTTCAATATAAGATCTTCAGAAGTGGTGCTGACTAGGGTTGAGCGAAACGGGTCGATCATTTTCAAAAGTCGCCGACTTTTGGCTAAGTCGGCGTCTCATGAAACCCGATCCGACCCCTGTGCTTGTCGGCCATGCGGTACGCGACTTTCGCGCCAAAGTCGCGTTTCAATGACGCGAAAAGCGCCATTTCTCAGCCAATGAAGGTGAACGCAGAGTGTGGGCAGCGTGATGACATAGATCCTGGTCCCCACCATCTTAGAGAAGGGCATTGCAGTGATTGGCTTGCTGTCTGCGGCGTCACAGGGGCTATAAAGGGGCGTTCCCGCCGACCGCCATCTTACTGCTGCTGATCTGAGCGTAGGGAGAGGTTGCTGCCGCTTCGTCAGAAGCAGGGAGAGCGTTAGGCAGGGTCCACTAACCACCAAACCGCTTGTGCTGCAGCGATTTCCACTGTCCAACACCACCTTCGGTGTGCAGGGACTGTGGAAGCTATTTTTTTTTTTTTTTCCCCTCAGCGCTGTAGCTCATTGGGCTGCCCTAGAAGGCTCCGTGATAGCTGTATTGCTGTGTGTACGCCACTGTGGAAACCAACTGCTTTTTTCAAAGCACATATCCTCTTGTTCCTTCCTTTCTGCACAGCTATCTTTTTTGTTTGTCCACACTTTTTATTTAATTTGTGCATCAGTCCACTCCTATTGCTGCCTGCCATACCTGGCTTACATTACTGCAGGGAGATAGTAATTGTAGGACAGTTTTTTGTTTTTTTTTGTTTTTTTTTTGTGGGAGATTAAGATTGGCATTTCTGCTACAGTGCCATCCCTGTGTGTGCCATCTCTCACTGAGTGGGCCATAGAAAGCCTATTTATTTTTTCCGTGATTTGTGTTCTAAAATCTACCTCAACACAAAAACACTACATCAATCAGTGGGAGAAAAATATTGGCCTCAGTCAGGGCTTGTGTGCCACTGCTGTGTGTGCTATCTCTCATTCAGTGGGCTATAGCAAGCCTATTTTTTTTTTTTTTTTTTTTTTTAATATTATTTGGTTTCTAAAGTCTCCCTGAAAAAAAAAAAAAACCTAAAAAAACAGTGGGAGAGTAATATTGCCCTTTCAGCTTGTGTGCCAGTCTTGACTCCTGGGTGTGCCACCTCTCTCCCTCTCATTCAGTGGGCCATAGAAAGCCTATTTATTTTTTTTTTTAAATATTATTGGGTTTCTAAAGTCTCCCTGAAAAAACAAAAAATACATAAAAAAACAGTGGGAGAGTAATATTGCCCTTTCAGCTTGTGTGCCAGTCTTGACTCCTGGGTGTGCCACCTCTCTCCCTTTCATTCAGTGGGCCATAGAAAGCCTATTTATTTTTTCCGTGATTTGTGTTCTAAATTCTACCTCAACACAAAAACACTACATCAATCAGTGGGAGAAAAATATTGGCCTCAGTCAGGGCTTGTGTGCCACTGCTGTGTGTGCTATCTCTCATTCAGTGGGCTATAGCAAGCCTATTTTTTTTTTTTTTTTTTTTAATATTATTTGGTTTCTAAAGTCTCCCTGAAAAAAAAAAAAACCTAAAAAAACAGTGGGAGAGTAATATTGCCCTTTCAGCTTGTGTGCCAGTCTTGACTCCTGGGTGTGCCACCTCTCTCCCTCTCATTCAGTGGGCCATAGAAAGCCTATTTATTTTTTTTTTTTAATATTATTTGGTTTCTAATTCTCCCTGAAAAAAAAAAAAAAAACCTAAAAAAACAGTGGGAGAATAATATTGCCCTTTCAGCTTGTGTGCCAGTCTTGACTCCTGGGTGTGCCACCTCTCTCCCTCTCATTCAGTGGGCCATAGAAAGCCTATTTATTTTTTTTTTTAAATATTATTGGGTTTCTAAAGTCTCCCTGAAAAAACAAAAAATACATAAAAAAACAGTGGGAGAGTAATATTGCCCTTTCAGCTTGTGTGCCAGTCTTGACTCCTGGGTGTGCCACCTCTCTCCCTTTCATTCAGTGGGCCATAGAAAGCCTATTTATTTTTTCCGTGATTTGTGTTCTAAATTCTACCTCAACACAAAAACACTACATCAATCAGTGGGAGAAAAATATTGGCCTCAGTCAGGGCTTGTGTGCCACTGCTGTGTGTGCTATCTCTCATTCAGTGGGCTATAGCAAGCCTATTTTTTTTTTTTTTTTTTTTTTAATATTATTTGGTTTCTAAAGTCTCCCTGAAAAAAAAAAAAAACCTAAAAAAACAGTGGGAGAGTAATATTGCCCTTTCAGCTTGTGTGCCAGTCTTGACTCCTGGGTGTGCCACCTCTCTCCCTCTCATTCAGTGGGCCATAGAAAGCCTATTTATTTTTTTTTTTTAATATTATTTGGTTTCTAATTCTCCCTGAAAAAAAAAAAAAAAACCTAAAAAAACAGTGGGAGAATAATATTGCCCTTTCAGCTTGTGTGCCAGTCTTGACTCCTGGGTGTGCCACCTCTCTCCCTCTCATTCAGTGGGCCATAGAAAGCCTATTTATTTATTTTTTTAAATATTATTGGGTTTCTAAAGTCTCCCTGAAAAAACAAAAAATACATAAAAAAACAGTGGGAGAGTAATATTGCCCTTTCAGCTTGTGTGCCAGTCTTGACTCCTGGGTGTGCCACCTCTCTCCCTTTCATTCAGTGGGCCATAGAAAGCCTATTTATTTTTTCCGTGATTTGTGTTCTAAATTCTACCTCAACACAAAAACACTACATCAATCAGTGGGAGAAAAATATTGGCCTCAGTCAGGGCTTGTGTGCCACTGCTGTGTGTGCTATCTCTCATTCAGTGGGCTATAGCAAGCCTATTTTTTTTTTTTTTTTTTTTTAATATTATTTGGTTTCTAAAGTCTCCCTGAAAAAAAAAAAAAACCTAAAAAAACAGTGGGAGAGTAATATTGCCCTTTCAGCTTGTGTGCCAGTCTTGACTCCTGGGTGTGCCACCTCTCTCCCTCTCATTCAGTGGGCCATAGAAAGCCTATTTTTTTTTTTTTTTTAATATTATTTGGTTTCTAATTCTCCCTGAAAAAAAAAAAAAAACCTAAAAAAACAGTGGGAGAGTAATATTGCCCTTTCAGCTTGTGTGCCAGTCTTGACTCCTGGGTGTGCCACCTCTCTCCCTCTCATTCAGTGGGCCATAGAAAGCCTATTTTTTTTTTTTTTTTAATATTATTTGGTTTCTAATTCTCCCTGAAAAAAAAAAAAAAACCTAAAAAAACAGTGGGAGAGTAATATTGCCCTTTCAGCTTGTGTGCCAGTCTTGACTCCTGGGTGTGCCACCTCTCTCCCTCTCATTCAGTGGGCCATAGAAAGCCTATTTATTTTTTTTTTTTTAATATTATTTGGTTTCTAATTCTCCCTGAAAAAAAAAAAAAAAACCTAAAAAAACAGTGGGAGAATAATATTGCCCTTTCAGCTTGTGTGCCAGTCTTGACTCCTGGGTGTGCCACCTCTCTCCCTCTCATTCAGTGGGCCATAGAAAGCCTATTTATTTTTTTTTTTAAATATTATTGGGTTTCTAAAGTCTCCCTGAAAAAACAAAAAATACATAAAAAAACAGTGGGAGAGTAATATTGCCCTTTCAGCTTGTGTGCCAGTCTTGACTCCTGGGTGTGCCACCTCTCTCCCTTTCATTCAGTGGGCCATAGAAAGCCTATTTATTTTTTGGTTTTTTTAATATTATTTGGTTTCTAAAGTCTCCCTGAAAAAAAAAAAAAAAACATAAAAAACAGTGGGAGAGTAATATTGCCCTTTCAGCTTGTGCGCCAGTCTTGACTCCTGGTTGTGCCACCTCTCTCTCTCTAATTGTGGGCCATAGAAAGCCTTTTTTTTTTTTTTTTTTAATATTATTTGGTTTCTAAAGTCTCCCTGAGAAAAAAAAATAAATAAATTAGGTGGGAGATTAATATTGACATTAGTGCTTGAGTGACAGTCCTGCGTGTGTGTCATCTCTGTGATTTTGTGCCACAGAAAACAGAGTGTGTAACATTGTGCCTGATTTTCCTTGTGGTCTCACCAACCTGTTAAGGGATATTGAAATCATACTGAAGTTATAGCTCACCGTGTAAGTTGTTTGACAGCAACAAATAAAGTTACTTTGGTTAAGATTTTAAAACAATGAGGAAGTCTGGTGCAAGAGGTCGTCGTGGGCGTTCATTGTCAGCTGGTAATGATGGTAGTGGTAGTGGAGCATCAGGTGGTCGTGGGGATAAAAATATTCCACCTAAGTCTGGAGCTGTGGAGCCAGTTTCGTCGTCAGGCTACACAAGGCCTCGAACGCTCTCTTTTCTGGGAGTAGGAAAACCGCTTTTAAAGGCGGAGCAGCAACAGCAAGTTTTGGCTTACATTGCAGACTCAGCCTCTAGCTCTTTTGCCTCCTCTTCCGAAACTGGTAAATGTAAAAGCAGCGCGTCGCTTGTGGATGTTCACGGTCAGGGACAAGTCGCTTCCTTGTCCTCCTCAGCAAAAACTACAACAAGAGAGAAGGATGCAGCAGGCGACACAACGGGTCACTCCATGGAGCTCTTTACACATACCGTCCCTGGCTTAGAAAGTGAAACATTTAACAGGCCATGCCCATTACAAGTATATTCTGACATGGAGTGCACTGATGCACAGCCACAGCCAGAGTACTATGCTGCTCCTTTGACTCAGACCACCACATTGCCCTCTCAGGGTACAGATCCACAATCAGACCCTGATGAGACTATGTTGCCCCGCCACGAACGCTATACCACCGACCGACACAGTGACACAGACGAAGTTGCACACGAGCTCGAAGAGGAGGTAATAGATGACCCAGTTATTGACCCCGATTGGCAGCCATTGGGGGAACAGGGTGCAGGCGGCAGTAGTTCAGAAGCGGAGGTGGAGGAGGGGCCGCAGCAGGCATCAACATCGCAACAGGTTCCATCTGCCGGGCCCGTATCTGGACCAAAACGCGTGTCAAAGCCAAAACCTGTTGGAGCACAGCGTTGCCATCCGGTTAAAGCTCAGTCTGCAATCCCTGAAAAGGGATCAGAGTCTAGGAAGAGTGCAGTCTGGCATTTTTTTAAACAACATCCAACTGATCAGCGCAAAGTCATCTGTCAAAAATGTTCAACTAGCTTAAGCAGAGGTCAGAATCTGAAAAGTCTAAATACTAGTTGCATGCATAGACACTTAACCACCATGCATTTTCAAGCCTGGACTAACTACCAAACGTCCCTCAAGGTTGTAGCACCCTCGGCCAATGAAGCTAGTCAGCAACGCAACATCCCTTCCGTCACTGTAAGGCCACCATTTTCCGCACCACCGGCAGTATCTGTGCAGGTTTCTTTGCCAGCCAAAAGCAGTCAGGGTCAGGGAATCACCAGTTTTGTAGGAGGAAATATTGCATCTAGGGCACCGGCGGAAACAATACCGTCTCCAACCGTCTCTCAGTCTGCCATGTACACCGGCACACCCGAAAGTTCCACGATCTACAGCTCTCCAGTCCAGCTCACCCTACATGAGACTCTGGTTAGAAAAAGGAAGTACTTATCCTCGCATCCGCGTACACAGGGTTTTAACGCCCACATAGCTAGACTAATCTCGTTAGAGATGATGCCCTACCGGTTAGTTGAAAGCGAAGCTTTCAAAGCCCTGATGGAGTACGCTGAACCACGATACGAGCTACCCAGTCGACACTTTTTTTCCAGAAAAGCCATCCCAGCCCTGCACCAGCATGTTAAACAGCGCATCGTCCATGCACTCAGGCAATCTGTGAGTACAAAGGTGCACCTGACTACAGATGCATGGACCAGTAGGCATGGCCAGGGACGTTATGTGTCCATCACGGCACACTGGGTGAATGTGGTGGATGCAGGGTCCACAGGCGACATCAATTTAGGGACAGTTGTGCCTAGCCCACGGTCTAGGAAACAGTTGGCTGTAGGCGTTCGCACCCCCTCCTCCTCCTCCTCGTCCTCCTGCAGAAGCTACAGCTCTTCCACAGAACGCAGTCGGCCAACCACTCCATCGGCAGATGACACTGTTGCACACCAGTTGTCCCATTATGGGCCAGCTACTGCCAAGCGTCAGCAGGCTGTATTGGCTATGAAGTGTTTGGGCGACAACAGACACACCGCGGAAGTTCTGTCCGAGTTCTTGCAACAAGAAACGCAGTCGTGGCTGGGCACAGTAGATCTTGAGGCAGGCAAGGTAGTGAGTGATAACGGAAGGAATTTCATGGCTGCCATCTCCCTTTCCCAACTGAAACACATTCCTTGCCTGGCTCACACCTTAAACCTGGTGGTGCAGTGCTTATTGAAAACTTATCCTGGGTTCTCCGACCTGCTCCTCAAAGTGCGTGCACTTTGCTCACATATCCGACGTTCGCCTGTACACGCCAGCCGTATGCAGACCTATCAGCGGTCTTTGAACCTTCCCCAGCATCGCCTAATCATAGACGTTGCAACAAGGTGGAACTCAACACTGCACATGCTTCAGAGACTGTGCGAACAGAGGCGTGCTGTTATTTATTTGTGGGAGGATACACGGGCAGGCAGTAGGATGGCAGACATGGAGTTGTCAGGTGTGCAGTGGTCGAAGATACAAGACATGTGTCAAGTCCTTCAGTGTTTTGAGGAATGCACACGGCTGGTTAGTGCAGACAACGCCGTAATAAGCATGAGCATCCCCCTAATGCGTCTGCTGATGCAAAGTTTGACGCACATAAAGGAGCAGGCGTCTGCACCAGAGGAAGAGGGAAGCCTTGATGACAGTCAGCCATTGTCTGGTCAGGGCAGTGTACAGGACGAGGTAGCGGGCGAAGAGGAGGTGGAGGATGAGGAGGATGATGGGGATGAGTATATTTTTAATGCGGAAACTTTCACGGGGGCACAGGAAATTGGTTGCGTGTCACGGCCGGGTTCTGGTTTTTTGAGGGACACAAGTGACGTAGATTTGCCTGCAACTGCCCCTCAACCAATCACAACCGGAGATTTGACAAGTGGAACTTTGGCCCACATGGCGGATTATGCCTTACGTATCCTACAAAGGGACACACGCATTACGAAAATGATGAACGATGACGATTACTGGTTGGCCTGCCTCCTTGATCCACGCTATAAAGGCAAATTGCAAAATATTATGCCACATGAGAACTTGGAACTAATATTAGCAACCAAACAATCAACTCTTGTTGACCGTTTGCTTCAGGCATTCCCAGCACACAGCGCACGTGATCGTTCTCACACGAGCTCCAGGGGGCAGCAGACTAGGAGTGTTAGGGGTGCACACATCAGAAGTGGCGTTGGACAGAGGGGTTTTCTGACCAGGTTGTGGAGTGATTTTGCTATGACCGCAGACAGGACAGGTACTGCTGCATCAATTGAAAGTGACAGGAGACAACATTTGTCCAGTATGGTTACTAACTATTTTTCTTCCCTTATCGATGTTCTCCCTCAACCGTCATTCCCATTTGATTACTGGGCCTCCAAATTAGACACCTGGCCAGAATTGGCAGAATATGCATTGCAGGAGCTTGCTTGCCCGGCAGCAAGTGTCCTATCAGAAAGAGTATTCAGTGCTGCAGGTTCAATATTAACCGAAAAAAGGACTCGTCTGGCTACCCAAAATGTTGACGATCTAACATTCATTAAAATGAACCACAACTGGATTTCGAAATCTTTTGCCCCACCTTGCCCGGCCGACACCTAGCTTTCCTATGAAAAGCTCTTGCCTGTGAATTACTTTTCTAATGTCTAATTTGCTGCAGCTGATTGTACAGCATACGACATGTTTACACCTCCCTAAATGGCAAAACTCCCCACACGGGGCCGTGGTATCGCGACTTGGCTTAAGCACCCGTGAGACTGCTGTTTGTCTGAAGAGGTGGGTGTGCTCGCTTTTGGTTGACGGCATTGCTACTGGGTCCCTCATAGTACAATGTAGTGTCTCTGGCGGTGGTGGTGCGCACCCAACGTCAGACACACCGTTGTAACATGAGGGGCCCTGGGGCGGTCCCGCCGGCCTCAAGAGAGTTCCCCCCTACCCCAGCTCAAAATGTGCTCTACCACGTGCAAAATTATGTCGCACAGCTCCACCAATCTTTAGTCTATTCGCTGACATCATTCAATGTCTGGCACTGACAATACAAATTTGTAGACATCTATGATGCAACTTAAAGTAGTCTGTGTCTGTGTCCTATATTGGCACCATTAAATAGTTACTGCCAAATTACTATGTCAGAAACTCAGTAGATGAGCCCACCCCTGTACCTAAGTATGCCACCTTTTTTTTTTGTTTTGGTTGTTTTGCGAGACATTAACATCTATTTATATTTTGGGAGTACTGGGACAGACACTCCTTGCACTACTCCTCCACTCACCACCAAGCTGCCTGTGTATCCATGTAACCGCTGTAAAACTGCCATGAGCCTATTGTTTGTTATTTTAGGCCTTTGATAGCCTGTCTGCGGTCCCTACTTTAAATACTCCTCCACTGACCACCAAGCTGCCTGCCCGTGTATCCATGTAACCGCTGTGAAACTGCCATGAGCCTATTGTTTGTTATGTTAGGCCTTTGATAGCCTGTCTGCGGTCCCTACTTTAAATACTCCTCCACTGACCAGACCACTGCTGCCCGTGTACCCCTGGAACCAATTATAAAGTGCCTACAGCCAGCCCATTTTCTTATGTTAGGCCTTTGAAGCCTGTCTGCGGTCCCTACTTTAAATACTCCTCCACTCACCACCACCAAGCTGCCTGCCCGTGTATCCATGTAACCGCTGTGAAACTGCCATGAGCCTATTGTTTGTTATGTTAGGCCTTTGATAGCCTGTCTGCGGTCCCTACTTTAAATACTCCTCCACTGACCAGACCACTGCTGCCCGTGTACCCCTGGAACCAATTATAAAGTGCCTACAGCCAGCCCATTTTCTTATGTTAGGCCTTTGAAGCCTGTCTGCGGTCCCTACTTTAAATACTCCTCCACTGACCAGACCACTGCTGCCCGTGTACCCCTGGAACCAATTATAAAGTGCCTACAGCCAGCCCATTTTCTTATGTTAGGCCTTTGAAGCCTGTCTGCGGTCCCTACTTTAAATACTCCTCCACTGACCAGACCACTGCTGCCCGTGTACCCCTGGAACCAATTATAAAGTGCCTACAGCCAGCCCATTTTCTTATGTTAGGCCTTTGAAGCCTGTCTGCGGTCCCTACTTTAAATACTCCTCCACTCACCACCACCAAGCTGCCTGCCCGTGTATCCATGTAACCGCTGTGAAACTGCCATGAGCCTATTGTTTGTTATGTTAGGCCTTTGATAGCCTGTCTGCGGTCCCTACTTTAAATACTCCTCCACTCACCACCACCAAGCTGCCTGCCCGTGTATCCATGTAACCGCTGTAAAACTGCCATGAGCCTATTGTTTGTTATTTTAGGCCTTTGATAGCCTGTCTGCGGCCCCTACTTGCAATACTCCTCCACTGACCACAATGCTGCCTGGAGTGCCTGCCTGTGTATCCATGTAACCGATGTAAAACTGCCATGACTGCCTACTGTTTGTTATTTTAGGCCTTTGATAGCCTGTCTGCAGCCCCTACTTGCAATACTCCTCCACTGACCACACCAATGCTGCCCGTGTACCCCTGGAACCTATTTAAAAGTTCATAGAGCCTAGTTATATATTTTATTTACTATTAATAAGGCCATGATGGACTACGCTGTACCACGCTACAAGCTAACCAGTCGACACTTCTTTTGCGAGAAAAGCCATCCCAACCCTCCACCAGCATGTAGAAGACCGCATTGTCCATGCACTCTGGCAATCTGTGAGTACAAAGGTGCACCTGACAACAGACGCATGGACCTGTAGGCATGGCCACGGAAGATTACGTGTCCATTACGGCGCAATGGGTTAATGTGGTGGATGCATGGTCCACAGGGGACAGCCTACTAAGTCTGTCTGCAGTCCCTAATTCAAATTGTCCTCCACTGTCTAAATCGGAACTTCCACCTTCTGGCTTTCGGCCTATAGTATCAGAAATTAAACTGCATTTGGCCTTCAACTTTGGTTAGGGCCTACTAACGGCTTCTGCCCCTCCCTGGTGTTGCCCTCAACTAAATAAAGCTGAGCTTCAACCTTCCGGCTCTCATTAAGTGGTTTTAAAAAAAAAATGGTGGTTAGGGCCTACTAACGGCTTCTGCCCCTCCCTGGTGTTGTCCTCAACTAAATAAAGCTGAGCTTCAACCTTCCGGCTCTCATTATGTGGTTTTAAAAAAAAAAATGGTGGTTAGGGCCTACTAACGGCTTCTGCCCCTCCCTGGTGTTGTCCTCAACTAAATAAAGCTGAGCTTCAACCTTCCGGCTCTCATTATGTGGTTTTAAAAAAAAAAATGGTGGTTAGGGCCTACTAACGGCTTCTGCCCCTCCCTGGTGTTGTCCTCAACTAAATAAAGCTGAGCTTCAACCTTCCGGCTCTCATTATGTGGTTTTAAAAAAAAAAATGGTGGTTAGGGCCTACTAACGGCTTCTGCCCCTCCCTGGTGTTGTCCTCAACTAAATAAAGCTGAGCTTCAACCTTCCGGCTCTCATTATGTGGTTTTAAAAAAAAAAATGGTGGTTAGGGCCTACTAACGGCTTCTGCCCCTCCCTGGTGTTGTCCTCAACTAAATAAAGCTGAGCTTCAACCTTCCGGCTCTCATTATGTGGTTTTAAAAAAAAAAATGGTGGTTAGGGCCTACTAACGGCTTCTGCCCCTCCCTGGTGTTGTCCTCAACTAAATAAAGCTGAGCTTCAACCTTCCGGCTCTCATTAAGTGGTTTTAAAAAAAAAATGGTGGTTAGGGCCTACTAACGGCTTCTGCCCCTCCCTGGTGTTGTCCTCAACTAAATAAAGCTGAGCTTCAACCTTCCGGCTCTCATTATGTTGTTTTAAAAAAAAAAATGGTGGTTAGGGCCTACTAACGGCTTCTGCCCCTCCCTGGTGTTGTCCTCAACTAAATAAAGCTGAGCTTCAACCTTCCGGCTCTCATTATGTGGTTTTAAAAAAAAAAATGGTGGTTAGGGCCTACTAACGGCTTCTGCCCCTCCCTGGTGTTGTCCTCAACTAAATAAAGCTGAGCTTCAACCTTCCGGCTCTCATTATGTGGTTTTAAAAAAAAAAATGGTGGTTAGGGCCTACTAACGGCTTCTGCCCCTCCCTGGTGTTGTCCTCAACTAAATAAAGCTGAGCTTCAACCTTCCGGCTCTCATTATGTGGTTTTAAAAAAAAAAATGGTGGTTAGGGCCTACTAACGGCTTCTGCCCCTCCCTGGTGTTGTCCTCAACTAAATAAAGCTGAGCTTCAACCTTCCGGCTCTCATTAAGTGGTTTTAAAAAAAAAAAAAATGGTGGTTAGGGCCTACTAACGGCTTCTGCCCCTCCCTGGTGTTGTCCTCAACTAAATAAAGCTGAGCTTCAACCTTCCGGCTCTCATTATGTGGTTTTAAAAAAAAAAATGGTGGTTAGGGCCTACTAACGGCTTCTGCCCCTCCCTGGTGTTGTCCTCAACTAAATAAAGCTGAGCTTCAACCTTCCGGCTCATATTATGTGGTTTTAAAAAAAAAAATGGTGGTTAGGGCCTACTAACGGCTTCTGCCCCTCCCTGGTGTTGTCCTCAACTAAATAAAGCTGAGCTTCAACCTTCCGGCTCTCATTATGTGGTTTTAAAAAAAAAAATGGTGGTTAGGGCCTACTAACGGCTTCTGCCCCTCCCTGGTGTTGTCCTCAACTAAATAAAGCTGAGCTTCAACCTTCCGGCTCTCATTATGTGGTTTTAAAAAAAAAAATGGTGGTTAGGGCCTACTAACGGCTTCTGCCCCTCCCTGGTGTTGTCCTCAACTAAATAAAGCTGAGCTTCAACCTTCCGGCTCTCATTAAGTGGTTTTAAAAAAAAAATGGTGGTTAGGGCCTACTAACGGCTTCTGCCCCTCCCTGGTGTTGTCCTCAACTAAATAAAGCTGAGCTTCAACCTTCCGGCTCTCATTAAGTGGTTTTAAAAAAAAAATGGTGGTTAGGGCCTACTAACGGCTTCTGCCCCTCCCTGGTGTTGCCCTCAACTAAATAAAGCTGAGCTTCAACCTTCCGGCTCTCATTAAGTGGTTTTAAAAAAAAAATGGTGGTTAGGGCCTACTAACGGCTTCTGCCCCTCCCTGGTGTTGCCCTCAACTAAATAAAGCTGAGCTTCAACCTTCTGCTCCAAATTACCATTTTGAAAAATGCAATAGGCTTTTCAGGCCTACTAAAGGTGTCTGTCTGTGTGCCCCTCCCTGGTGTTGTCCTCAACTAAATAAAGCTGAGCTTCAACCTTCCGGCTCTCATTAAGTGGTTTTAAAAAAAAAAAATGGTGGTTAGGGCCTACTAACGGCTTCTGCCCCTCCCTGGTGTTGCCCTCAACTAAATAAAGCTGAGCTTCAACCTTCTGCTCCAAATTACCATTTTGAAAAATGCAATAGGCTTTTCAGGCCTACAAAAGGTGTCTGTCTGTGTGCCCCTCCCTGGTGTTGTCCTCAACTAAATAAAGCTGAGCTTCAACCTTCCGGCTCTCATTATGTGGTTTTAAAAAAAAAAATGGTGGTTAGGGCCTACTAACGGCTTCTGCCCCTCCCTGGTGTTGTCCTCAACTAAATAAAGCTGAGCTTCAACCTTCCGGCTCTCATTATGTGGTTTTAAAAAAAAAAATGGTGGTTAGGGCCTACTAACGGCTTCTGCCCCTCCCTGGTGTTGTCCTCAACTAAATAAAGCTGAGCTTCAACCTTCCGGCTCTCATTAAGTGGTTTTAAAAAAAAAATGGTGGTTAGGGCCTACTAACGGCTTCTGCCCCTCCCTGGTGTTGTCCTCAACTAAATAAAGCTGAGCTTCAACCTTCCGGCTCTCATTAAGTGGTTTTAAAAAAAAAATGGTGGTTAGGGCCTACTAACGGCTTCTGCCCCTCCCTGGTGTTGTCCTCAACTAAATAAAGCTGAGCTTCAACCTTCCGGCTCTCATTATGTGGTTTAAAAAAAAAAAATGGTGGTTAGGGCCTACTAACGGCTTCTGCCCCTCCCTGGTGTTGTCCTCAACTAAATAAAGCTGAGCTTCAACCTTCCGGCTCTCATTAAGTGGTTTTAAAAAAAAAATGGTGGTTAGGGCCTACTAACGGCTTCTGCCCCTCCCTGGTGTTGTCCTCAACTAAATAAAGCTGAGCTTCAACCTTCCGGCTCTCATTAAGTGGTTTTAAAAAAAAAATGGTGGTTAGGGCCTACTAACGGCTTCTGCCCCTCCCTGGTGTTGTCCTCAACTAAATAAAGCTGAGCTTCAACCTTCCGGCTCTCATTATGTGGTTTTAAAAAAAAAAATGGTGGTTAGGGCCTACTAACGGCTTCTGCCCCTCCCTGGTGTTGTCCTCAACTAAATAAAGCTGAGCTTCAACCTTCCGGCTCTCATTATGTGGTTTTAAAAAAAAAAATGGTGGTTAGGGCCTACTAACGGCTTCTGCCCCTCCCTGGTGTTGTCCTCAACTAAATAAAGCTGAGCTTCAACCTTCCGGCTCTCATTAAGTGGTTTTAAAAAAAAAATGGTGGTTAGGGCCTACTAACGGCTTCTGCCCCTCCCTGGTGTTGCCCTCAACTAAATAAAGCTGAGCTTCAACCTTCCGGCTCTCATTAAGTGGTTTTAAAAAAAAAATGGTGGTTAGGGCCTACTAACGGCTTCTGCCCCTCCCTGGTGTTGCCCTCAACTAAATAAAGCTGAGCTTCAACCTTCTGCTCCAAATTACCATTTTAAAAAATGCAATAGGCTTTTCCGGCCTACTAAAGGTGTCTGCCCCTCCCTGGTGTTGTCCTCAACTGAACAAAGCTGAGCTTCCACATTCTGGCTTTCGCCCTATACTATCAGATATTAAACTGCATTTGGCCTACTAGTGTGGTTAGGCCCTTGAAACAGTGTCTGCTGCTCTTGGGTTTGCTACTCCACTGAACAAAGCAATGCCGCCTGTTTAGTCCTGTTACCAATTTTGAACTGCATGTAGCCTACTTTATTCTTTGGCCCTATATCTGTTTCCTCCTCATCCTGCCCATTGCCCAGCCACTGCTAAATGAGTCTGCTGGTACATTGACCTAGACCACTACATTCCCCTTGTACTCTACACAGCCAGAATCTGTCCCTGCTGAAAGTAAGGTTCCCCTTCCCGCATGTTATACCACCTTACACAGGGACAAAGAGGAAGGTGCAGATGAAAGTGCAGGTTCCTTCATCAGGTGGGGGGGCATACTCGTTGGCGACGTCACTGGCACAGGGCCCCTCAGAGTACGCAAAAGTGTCGCTGCTGGTGGGAGGCGCCCCCGCCATGCAAACACACCGCCGTACTTTGAGGGGCCCTGTGCCAGTGCCAATGCGAACGAGTGGGCCCCCCCCCTGCTTGCTCAGGATCACAGCACTTGCAACTTTTAAATACTTACCTTTCCCTGCAACACCGCCGTGACGTAGTCCGCATTTCCTGGGCCCACGAAAAACTTGAGCCAGCCCTACTCCCCCCACAACTTTCCCCCAATTCCCTATGCCCAACTATTATTATACAGTTAATTAAGATTGGCAAGCTTCAGAAACAAGAATGGATGTTTTTGGCATTAAAATGGGCACTGTAGGTGTTTTCCTGGCCTCCACTCACTGCCGACTATGCTTCCCCATTGACTTGCATTGGGTTTCATGTTTCGGTCGATCCCCGACTTTTAGCGATAATCGGCCGACTGCACTCGACTCGACTCTGGACAAAATCGGGTTTCCCAAAACCCTACTCGATCTTAAAAAAATGAAAGTCGCTCAACCCTAGTGCTGACATCTCTGCCACTCCTTTTCACCGTTTAGGGAAGGTATCACAGACTTGAGCTGCCGAGTCTTAGTTCCTAATAAACAGTGTCTAGTTTTACCAAACAGCAGCCTTGTTGTGTTATTACAGGCTGTATTCCCCTTTAACACTTTCATGACCTTGCAATTTTCTGTTTTTGCTCTTTCATTTTTTGCTTCCCCTTTTCCCACAGCCATAAAGTTTTTATTTTTCCATCAATGTAATCATATGAGGGCAAAAAATCTCTAATATTGCATTTTAGACATAAAGCAACAGTGTACTAAATATCCCCATGAACTTTAGGTGAAGTATAGACCTAAAATAGATATGAGAAAAAAGGAGGAGAGAGCCCACTACTAAAAGATACAACTTTATTATAATATAAACAAGACACATATGAGATCAGAGCCTGTTAGGAGTAATTACATAATAGATGTTGAATGATGAGGAGAAAAAATAAAGCAGTCATCGACTGTTTGTGTGGCTTGTTTACCCTTGTACTTTTACATTTGGGTCTGCACTGGTCTCTATCACATCTGGGTGATGGTCATTTTTAATTCCTGTCCCAGTTTCTAGGGGAACGCAGCACACCACAATTGAAGCCAGAGCAGTGTGAAATGGTTGTTGGTTGGATAGTGTATAATGCTTCCAGTCACTTAGCCACCACCACCACCATGTCTTCCACACGGTCAAATCTGAGTAGCCGTGAGTCTGGACCGCATGTTACTCACTGTGACCCTCCTTCCTCCCACCATGCCGAGTGCCCTGAGACAACTGATCCCACACTTGGACACTCTGAAGAGCTGTTCACTTTTCCCTTTAATGATTCTGGACTCTCGGCCGGTCAACTTGAAGTGGGGCAAGATGAGATCGCATGTAGCGATGCCCAAATTCTTGTGCAGCCATGGTCACATGAAGGTGATGGTGGCAAAGTGTCACAAGAGGTGGACGATGATGAGACAAAATTGCCATAAAGATAGAAGGATGAGCAGGGTGTGGATGTAGAAGATGAGGTGGTGGATGACATAGTAACTGAACCAACCTGGCAGGAGGACATGCAGAGCAAGAACAGCATCACACATGGGGAAGGAGGCATATCACCCCAACAGCCAGGAAGAAGCAGTGTAGTGGCCGCAGATAGAAGGCGTGCATCCATTCCCCGTAATACCAACATGACAGAAGTTGCCATTCCAACTGTTAGATCTTCCTGATTCTGGTTATTTTTTAAAGACTCTGCCGATAACCCCAAACAGGCCATTTGCAGCACCTGCCATGCCCGCATCAGCAGGGGTAGCAAAACTACCAGCCTGACCACCACCAGCATGATCAAGCACATGGCAGCAAAGCACCTGACTTTGTGGGCCGAACCCTAGGCTTCAGGAACACTGTCTGCAGGTGACACCACTGCTTTTTCCACTGTTTTGTGTACAAGCCAATCCCCAGTCCATGGTGCGTGTGAAGATGCCCCGTGCCCTACACCTGTTGTTGCCCACAGTAAATTAGCACCACCATCAAGCTCGTCCACATCCTTGTCGCAGTGCAGCCTCCAGTTGTCTATACCCCAGTCATTGGAACAGAAGCAGAAATACGCAGCCAACGCCCCTCAGGCTACAGTACTCTCACAGTATTCTCACATTTCTCGTCTGCTTGCTCTTGAAATGTTGCCTTTTAGGCATGTTGAGACGGAAGCTTTCCACAACCTGATGGCTGCAGCCATCCCAAGGTACTAGGGCCCCAGTCGCCACTATTTCTCCTGGTGTGCCGTATCGGCATTACAAAGCAATAGCATGTGTCCCACAACAAAACCCGTGCCCTCAACAATGCTGTTACTGGGAAAGTTCACCTAACCATGGACATGTGGACAAGTGCTTGTGGTCAGGGACAGTACATCTCACTGATGGCACACTGGGTTAACATAGTGGAAGCTGGGACCCAGTCGGACCTTGGGATGGAACACATACTCCTGAAGCCAAGGATTGCAGGCCCTACATCAATCAAGGTTGCCCCCACAGTCTACAGCTCCTGCACCTCTTTCTCCTGCTCTTCTTCAGCCTCCATCTCTGAAATGAGCACATCAGTCAGAAGCTGGAAGCACTGCAGCACTGCCTCAGTCAAGCGGCAACAGGCAGTGCTGAAGCTAATCTGCTTAGATGACTAACCGCACAATGCAGAAGAGTTGTGGACAGTGCTGAAAGAGCAGTCAGATTTTTGTCTGACACCGCTGAACCTACAGCCAGGCATGGTCGTGTGTGACAATGGCCGGAACCTGGTGGCAGCTCTGAGGCAAGGTGAGCTCACACAAGTACCTTGCCTGGCCCATGTGCTTATCCTCGTTGTTCAATGTTTTCTGAAAAGCTATCCGGAGCTGCCGGATCTGCTAGTGAAAGTATGCTGTCTGTCTGCCCATTTTAGAAAGTCAGCTACAGCTTCAGCCGCCCTTGCTGTGCTTCAGCAGCCTTGGCACCTTCCAGCTCACCGACTGGTGTGTGATTCCCCACTGTCAGGGAGAGACTAGGTGAGCGAGAGCTAATAATCCGGGCCCCTGCAGTTTCCCTCAGACTAGGGAAATCCTGACTGACCCTCTACCTGGAGTTTACACTGAAGATGTGCATGTCCAGGCCTCGAACCTCACCCTGTCTCCTGAGCTCAGCCCTAGGCTGAAACCTCCGCCCACCACCCAGTGAAGATGTTATTCCCCAATACCCACAGTTAGCACAGACAAGGATAAAGGAAAATATACACCACACCACAGTCACTCAGGAATACACTATAAATGTGCAGGGCAAAATAAATACAAATATAGGAAGGAGTAAATAAGACAAAGGAAAATACACCACCAGCAACGAATCTCCAACCACCAGCTCTCCTCACCAGACCGAGATAACAACGCACAAGACAGAAGCTATAATCGGCGACGCCCAAAGATCAGGAGAACTATTTAAAGGCAGTGGGCATGGCCCAGCTTCCAATCCAAGGATTAGGTAAATTAACCCCGGAACAGCTAGATAAAATTTAGCAGACGCCAATGAGCAAATAGTGGTCAAAAGCGGAATTACCGCTGTCTGTCGGACGACCTGGTCTGAACAGCGTCCGACATGACAGTACCCCGCCTTCTACGAGGGACCCCAGGGCCCTCACGGCTAATAGGACCCGGCTTGTCTGGATGACGGCGGTGAAACAACCTGACCAGCCGGTCAGCATGAACGTCCGAGGCTGGTACCCAGGACCTCTCCTCAGGCCCATAACCACGCCAATGTACCAAGTACTGTAAAGTGCGACGCACTACACGAGAGTCAACCACCTTGGAGAGTTCAAACTCCAAATTACCATCCACCAAGACTGGAGGTGGCATAGGCGCCGCGTCCACAGAACCCACCACCTTCTTTAGAAGAGACCTGTGGAACACGTTGTGTATCTTATACACCGTAGGGAGCTCCAATCGGTACGCTACTGGGTTAATGACGGCGGTGACCCTAAATGGACCAATAAACCGTGGACCCAATTTAAGGGATGGTATTTTGAGTCTTATGTTTTTTGTGGATAACCACACCCAGTCATCCACACTCAGGTCCGGACCTGGCACACGCCTACTGTCAGCCACACGTTTGTACCTAGCACCCACACTCAACAGGCGTTGTTTAACTCTCCTCCAGACTGATGACAATTGTGTTCCTAACTGGTCCTCCTCCGGAACGCCGGAAGAGCCCCTCTGACTCAAGGTACAAAATTGAGGATGTTGCCCGTAAACACAAAAAAACGGAGACTCCCCAGACGACTCCTGGCGGTGATGATTGATGGCAAACTCAGCCAAAGGAAGAAAGGTAGACCACTCCTCCTGGTTATCAGAGACAAAGCAGCGTAAGTACTGTTCCAAATTTTGGTTCATACGCTCAGTCTGACCATTTGACTGAGGATGAAACGCCGAAGAATGAGATAACTTGATTCCCAGCCGTGAGCAAAACGCTCTCCAAAATTTTGCCACAAACTGAGACCCCCTATCAGACACGATGTCAGACAGAACCCCATGAAGTCTGACCACCTCCTGCACAAATACTTGAGCCAGAGTCTTAGCGTTAAGCAACGCAGGCAAAGACACAAAGTGCGACATTTTAGAAAACCGATCAACAATCACCAAGATGACCGTGTTTCCAGCTGATGAGGGCAAATCAGTGATGAAATCCATGGAGATTTCCGTCCATGGCTTACTAGGTACCTCAAGAGGAAGTAGTGTGCCAACAGGACGGGAGCGAGGCGTCTTAGCCCCAGCACACGTGGTACAAGCTGACACGTATGAGACCACGTCCTGTCAGATCTTGGGCCACCAAAACCAACGTGACCCCAACTCCAAGGTAGCTCTAACCCCTGGGTGACCAGCCAGGACAGCATCATGATGCTCCGCCAAAACCTTTAGGCGGAGATGAAGCGGTACAAAAGATTTGTTGACGGGAAGCTCAGATGGTACCTCCTCCTGAGCCTCGGCAATCTCAGCCTCAACCTCGGTAGTGAGAGCCGAAACCACAACACCCTTTTGGAGGATGGGTACTGGATCTTCCCGAGGTTCTCCCTCCGGAAAACACCTGGACAGAGCATCTGCCTTAGTGTTTTTAGACCCCGGTCTGTAAGTGACCACAAAATTGAACCGCGTGAAAAACAATGCCCAGTGAGCCTGCCTGGGGGGCAGACGCTTGGCAGACTCCAAATACAGCAGATTCTTATGATTGGTAATAACAGTTACCTGATGTACCGACCCTCCAAGAAGTGTCGCCATTCCTCAAAGGCCAACTTAATTGCCAACAACTCCCTGTTGCCGATATCATAGTTACGTTCGGCGGACGACAGTTTCTTGGAGAAATAGGCGCACGGACGTAAACCACTCAAAGATGAGCCTTGAGATAGTACCGCTCCCACACCTACCTCAGACGCATCGACTTCCACAACAAAATGTTTTGATACGTCTGGCTGCACAAGAATGGGGGCTGAAACAAAACTGTTCTTAAGAAATTCAAATGCGCGCACAGCAGCCTCAGGCCAAACGGAGAAATTGGTACCCTTTTTAGTCATGTCAGTTAGTGGTTTAGCAATGATGGAAAAATCCTTGATAAATTTCCTATAGTAGTTAGAAAACCCAAGGAACCGCTGAAGTGCTTTCAGGTTATCAGGACGTTCCCAACGCAGCACCGCCTGCACCTTAGTGGCGTCCATTTTAAAACCAGAAGCAGACACAATATAACCCAAGAAAGGCAACTCTTGAACAGAAAATACACATTTTTCAAGTTTAGCATACAGCTTATTCTCTCTAAGAAGCTGTAACACCTGCCTGACATGATCTAAATGAGTATCACGGTCGCAAGAATATATGAGAATGTGATCTAGGTACACGATAACGAATTTCCCCAAAACATGCGAGAACACATCATTGATGAAATGTTGGAACACTGCAGGTGCGTTAGTCAACCCAAACGGCATCACCAAATTTTCAAAATGACCCTCAGGGGTATTAAAAGCCATCTTCCACTCATCACCTTGACGGACTCTTATGAGGTTGTACGCCCCCCTGAGGTCAAGCTTGGTAAACCACTTAGCACCTGCCACCTGGTTGAACAAATCTGGTATCAGAGGCATAGGGTATGGATCACGAACCGTAATCTGGTTCAACTCCCTGAAATCCAAACACGGGCGTAATCCGCCATCTTTCTTCTTCACGAAGAAGAACCCTGCTGCCACCGGTGAGGATGACGGCCTGATGTGTCCTTTGCTCAAGCTTTCAGCAATGTAATCTTTTAACGCTTGTCTCTCCGGACCGGAGATGTTAAACATCCTTGCTTTAGGCAATTTGGCCCCTGGTTTAAACCTGATAGAACAGTCATAAGGACGATGTGGCGGCAACTCTGAACAACCCTTCTCAGAGAACACATCCACAAAATCCTGAAGTGACTCCGGAACGCTTGAAGTCACTGCAGCCACACATGTGGCCAGGCAATTCTCCTGGCAGAACTCGCTCCACCGAATTATGTCCTGAGTTTTCCAGTCAATTACCGGGTTGTGCATAGACAACCAAGGGAAACCCAAAACCACCTGAGCAGGAAGATTCCTGAGCACCTTACATGTAACCCGCTCGGAATGTAGAACTCCAATGTGGAGTTTCACCTCAGCCACAAATTCAGTAATCTCCCCCTGAGAGAGAGAAGCAGCATTGATGGTGACCACGCAGATAGGATGAGACAGTTTTTCAATCCTAAAACCTGCTGTGCGCGCAAACTCCTCATCAATGAGATTTGTGGCTGAACCACTATCCACAAAAACAGTAATTGGCAGCTCACTGACAGCAACAAAAACCTTAGCAGGGAGCATGCACTGAGAAACCACCATGGAGGATATACATAAGCTCAGACTGGTCTCCTCCACACCCTCTGAGCTTAGAAGTTTTCCGCCGTTGCATTTTTCTTAGGCAGCAGAGGACAGATGTTAATAAAATTACCCGTTTTACCACAGTGAAAACAGGCTCCCTGCTTCCTGAGCTCAGGGACTGGACGCTTCACATGTGACACCCCTGCGATTTGCATAGGCTCCATGGGCTCACCTGCAGCAACCTCACGTGAACCTAAACCCTCTCCCATAGGCGGTGTCACATGCTCCCCCTGACGCAAACGGCGATCAATGCGGACAACCAGACTCATGGCGGAATCTAGAGAAGCAGGAGTCTCGTACATCAGAAGGGCTTTTTTAACCCTTCCAGAAATCCCATGTAAAAACTGACTCCGCAATGCTGGATCATTCCATTGTGTAGAGATCGCCCAGCGACGAAATTCAGAACAGTAATCCTCTGCAACTCGCTCCCCCTGGCGAATAGAGCGTATCTTAGATTCTGCTAGAGCCATTTTGTCAGGTTCATCGTAGATTTTCCCAAGACAGGAAAAAAAACTCTCCACAGAGTCAAATGCAGCAGAATCAGATGGCAAAGAAAACGCCCATGCTTGGAGATCCCCACTCAACAATGACAACACCAGGCCCACACGCTGATCCTCATTACCTGAAGATATGGGCTCATATGGAAATATAGTTTGCAAGCTTCACGAAAAGAAACAAATTTACTGCGTTCCCCAGCAACTTTTTCAGGCAAAGGAAATTTAGGCTCAGCAACTCTTCCTGTCGCTCCAGCTTGCACATTAGACACTGCTAGTCCCAGTTGCTGTACTGCCCCCCATAACTCCGTGACCTGTAGGGACAGCGCCTCCAACTGGCGGGTTATGGAAGTCATGGGATCCATGACAAAACACAAAAAAAGAACCCCCTTTTTTTTTGTGTGTTGTTGGGCCGATTATAATGTCAGGGAGAGACTAGGTGAGCGAGAGCTAATAACCCGGGCCCCTGCAGTTTCCCTCAGACTAGGGAAATCCTGACTGACCCTCTACCTGGAGTTTACATTGAAGGTGCGCATGTCCAGGCCTCAAACCTCACCCTGTTTCCTGAGCTCAGCCCTAGGCTGAAAACTCCGCCCACCACCCAGTGAAGATGTTATTCCCCAATACCCACAGTTAGCACAGACAAGGATAAAGGAAAATATACACCACACCGCAGTCACTCAGGAATACAATATAAATGTGTAGGGTAAAATAAATACAAATATAGGAAGGAGTAAATAAGACAAAGGAAAATACACCACCAGCAATGAATCTCCAACCACCAGCTCTCCTCACCAGACCGAGATAACAACGCACAAGAGAGAAGCTATAATCGGCGACGCCCAAAGATCAGGAGAACTATTTAAAGGCAGTGGGCATGGCCCAGCTTCCAATCCAAGGATTAGGTAAATTAACCCCGGAACAGCTAGATAAAATCTAGCAGACGCCAATGAGCAAATAGTGGTCAAAAGCGGAATTACCGCTGTCTGTCGGACGACCTGGTCTGAACAGCGTCCGACATGACACCCACGTGTTGGAACTATACACTGCATATGTTGGAAAGGATTTGTGAGCAGAAGAGGGCAGCTGTTGACTACCAGCATCAATGTTGTGAATTCTGCTCTTGGGTTCCCTCCGGTGGTTGTTGATAGTAATGCAGTTGTCCCTGGGTTGCAATCCTGGGCAGGTGTTCCTGCTGATTGCAGCTCTGACTGGGATATTTAGGTGTGCAGGATTCATTAGCCCTTGCCAGTTGTCCATTGTTCTTGGAGGTTTTGCATCTCTGTCTGGTTCCTCCTGCCCTGCTGCCAAATTCAGCAAAGATAAGTGTCTGGGTTTTGTTTCTACAGCACACATGCTGTGTGCTTTACAACTCATGCCATTCATGGTTTTTTCTTGTCCAGCTTAGACTGTGTTTGGATATTTCAGTCAAGTTGGATTCTCAGGAGAAGCAGATATACATTCCATGTCTTTAGTTAGATGGTGGAATTTTCGTATTATCTGCTGTGGATATTTTTAGGGTTTTAATACTGACCGCTTAGTATTCTGTCCTATCCTATCCTATTTAGCTAGCGTGGCCTCTTTTGCTAAATCCTGATTTCTGCCTGCGTGTGTCTTTTCCTCTAATACTCACAGTCAATATTTGTGGGGGGCTGCCTATCCTTTGGGGTTCTGCTCTGAGGCAAGATAGAACTCCCATTTCCATCTATAGGGGTATTTAGTCCTCCGGCTGTGTCGAGGTGTCTAGGATGTGTTAGGTACACCCCACGGCTACTTCTAGTTGCGGTGCAGTTTAGGGTTTGCGGTCAGTACAGGTTCCACCTCTCCTGAGAAAGTTCCATGCGGCTCCAAGGTCACCAGATCATAACAGTACAACTGGCCAACAATGAGTTAAATGCATCTCAGAAGAAGGGAAGAAAGGTGTTGAGCCATTTTTTTTCTGTAGCCTGCTTTGTCTTTTCTTCCCTCTTTTTCTCTGGGTGACTGAGGAGTCTTGTGCTAGCATGGATGTTTAGGGATTAGCTTCTCGTGTAGACCAGCTTGCTGCTAGGGTACAGAGTATTTCTGATTTTATTGTTCAGACTCCAGTTTTAGAGCCTAAGATTCCTACTCCTGATTTGTTTTTTGGGGACAGGTCCAAATTTTTGAGTTTTAAAAACAACTGTAAACTGTTTTTTGCTCTGAGACCTCGAACCTCTGGTGATTCCATTCAGCAGGTTAAAATTGTCATCTCCCTGCTGCGTGGCGATCCTCAGGATTGGGCATTTTCCCTGGAATCTGGGAATCTAGCCTTGCTTAATGTAGATGCCTTTTTTCAGGCTTTAGGATTATTATATGATGAACCAAATTCTGTGGATCAAGCGGAGAAGACCTTGTTGGCCCTGTCTCAGGGTCAAGAAGCGGCAGAATTGTATTGTCAGAAATTTAGAAAGTGGTCTGTGTTGACCAAATGGAATGATGATGCTTTGGCGGCAATTTTCAGAAAGGGTCTTTCTGAATCCGTTAAAGATGTTATGGTGGGGTTCCCACGCCTTTCGGTCTGAGTGATTCTATGTCTCTGGCATTCAGATTGATCGGCGCTTGCGGGAGCGCAGAACTGTGCGTGCTGTGGCATTGTCCTCAGAGCTGATGCCTGAGCCAATGCAGTGTGATAGGATTCTGTCTAGAACGGAACAACGGGGATTCAGACGTCAGAATAGGTTGTGTTTTTATTGTGGCGATGCTTCTCATGTCATTTCAGTCTGCCCTAAGCGTACCAAGAGGATCGCTAGTTAATTTACCATCAGTACTGTACAACCTAAATTTCTGTTATCTGTGTCCTTGATTTGCTCATTGTCATCATTTTCTGTCATGGCGTTTGTGGATTCAGGCGCCGCTTTGAACTTAATGGACTTTGAGTTTGCCAGGCATTGTGGTTTTCCCTTACAGTCTTTGCAGAACCCTATTCCTTTAAGGGGCATCGATGCTACACCTTTGGCTAAAAATAAGCCCCAGTTCTGGACACAGGTGACCATGTGCATGGCGCCAGCCCATCAGGAAGATTGTCGATTTCTGGTGTTGCATAATTTGTATGATGCTATCGTGCTGGGTTTTCCGTGGTTGCAGGTACATAATCCTGTGTTGGATTGGAAGTCTATGTCTGTGACTAGTTGGGGATGTCAGGGGGTTCATAATGACGTTCCTTTGATGTCTATCTCCTCTTCTTCCTCTTCTGAAATTCCAGAGTTTTTGTCTGATTTTCAGGATGCATTCGATGAGCCCAAGTCCAGTTCCCTTCCACCGCATAGGGACTGTGATTGTGCTATTGACTTGATTCCAGGCTGTAAGTTTCCTAAGGGCCGACTTTTCAACCTGTCTGTGCCTGAACATACCGCTATGCGGAGTTATGTTAAGGAGTCTTTGGAGAAAGGGCATATTCGGCCATCTTCTTCACCGTTGGGAGCAGGATTTTTTTTGTTGCTAAGAAGGATGGTTCCTGTTGTGAACTATATTTGTTGGCTCCCTCTTGTGGTCACTAGCGGTATGGCACTTGGATTATCCTTCCCCAGGTTGGTACCCACCTGGTTCGTTAGGCCTTGGGTGTTCCTATTTAGACTTCCTGGAAACTCAGTCTAGTGCCTGGAATCGATGTTATCAGTCTATGTCTGTTTTCCTCCTGACTCCTGGTCCCTGAGTTTTGCAAGATAAGCTAAGTTCTGCTTTCTTATTTTTGTCCTTTTGCATTTGCTCTTATTTTGTTCCAGCTTGTTCAAAATGTGATTTCTGTTTTTGCTGGAAGCTCTAGGGGGCTGATATTCTCCCCCCACACCGTTAGTCGGTTCGGGGGTTCTTGGATCTTCAGCGTGGATATTTTTATAGGGTTTTTTGCTGACCGCATAAGTCCTCTTCCTATTTTCTGCTATTAATTAGTGGGCCTCTCTTTGCTAAATCTAGTTCATTCTTACGTTTGTCTTTTCTTCTTACCTCACCGTTATTATTTGTTGGGGGCTTGTATAATAACTTTGGGGTCTTTTCTCTGGAGGCAAGTGAGGTCTTATTTTCTCTGAAAGGGTTAGTTAGTTCTCCGGCTGGTGCGAGACGTCTAGAATCAACGTAGGTACGTTCCCCGGCTACTTCTAGTTGTTGTGCCAGGATCAGATATGCGGTCAGCCAAGTTACCACTTCCCTATGAGCTGGTTTTTGTGTTTGCGGACTTAGCTGGAACTCCTGAGATCCTCTACCACTAGGATCATAACAGTATTCCAGGCCAAAACGAGAATATTTAATGCATTGCTGAAGCGGGATTAAAAGGAAAAAAAGTTCTGAGTTTTTTTTTCTCCTTCCCCTTTTTCTCTGAGTGGCTTGAAGCCCTGCTGCAGACATGAATGTTCAGACTCTGATTACTAGTGTGGATCAGCTTGCTGCATGAATGCAGGGCATTCAGGATTTTGTTACTTGTAGTCCTATGTCAGAGCCTAAGATACCTATTCCTGAGCTGTTCTCTGGAGATCGATTTAAATTTAGGAATTTTAGGAATAATTGTAAATTGTTTCTATCTTTGAGACCTCGTTCGTCTGGAGACTCAGCTCAGCAAGTTAAAATTGTTATCTCCTTCTTGCGTGGCGACCCTCAGGATTGGGCCTTCTCATTGGCGCCAGGAGATCCTGCATTGGCAAATATTGATGCGTTTTTTCTGGCGCTCGGATTGCTTTATGAGGAGCCTAATCTTGAAATTCAGGCAGAAAAAGCGTTGCTGGCTATCTCTCAGGGCCAGGATGAAGCTGAAGTGTATTGCCAAAAATTTCGGAAATGGTCCGTGCTTACTCAATGGAATGAGTGTGCTCTGGCTGCAAATTTCAGAGATGGCCTTTCTGAGGCCATTAAGAATGTGATGGTGGGGTTTCCCATCCCTACAAGTCTGAATGATTCTATGACTCTTGCCATTCAGATTGATCGGCGTTTGCGGGAGCGCAAATCTGCTAATTCTCTGGCAGTATTGTCTGAACGGACACCTGACTCAATGCAATGTGATAGAATTCAGACTAAAACTGAACGACAAAATCATAGACGTCAGAATGGGTTGTGTTTTTACTGCGGTGACTCTACACATGTTATCTCAGCATGCTCTAAACGCCTAACAAAGGTTGTTAGTCCTGTCGCCATTGGTAATTTGCAGCCTAAGTTTATTTTGTCTGTGACTTTAATTTGCTCATTGTCTTCCTACCCTGTTATGGCATTTGTGGATTCTGGTGCTGCCCTGAGTCTTATGGACTTGTCGTTTGCCAAGCGCTGTGGTTTTGTCCTGGAGCCTTTGGAAAATCCTATTCCTCTTAGAGGAATTGATGCTACGCCATTGGCGGAGAATAAACCGCAGTATTGGACACAAGTGACCATGTGCATGACTCCTGAACATCGGGAGGTGATTCGTTTTCTTGTTCTGCATAAAATGCATGATTTGGTCGTTTTGGGTCTGCCATGGTTACAGACCCATAATCCAGTTTTGGATTGGAAGGCTATGTCTGTGTCATGTTGGGGATTTGGTTTGGTTGTCTTCTCGGTTTGTCCCTCTGAAGGTTTCCTCTCCTAAGTTTAAGCCTCGCTTTATTGGTCCTTATAAAATTTTGGAAGTCCTTAATCCGGTGTCTTTTCGTTTGGATCTTCCTGTGTCGTTTGCCATTCACAATGTGTTCCATAGGTCTTTGTTGCGGCGGTACGTTGTGCCTATGGTTCCTGCTGTTGAGCCTCCTGCTCCGGTGTTGGTTGAGGGCGAGTTGGAGTACGTGGTGGAGAAGATCTTAGATTCTCGTCTCTCTAGACGGAGGCTTCAGTATCTGGCCAAATGGAAGGGCTATGGTCAGGAGGATAATTCCTGGGTGGCCGCCTCTGATGTTCATGCGGCCGATTTGGTTCGTGCCTTTCACGCTGCTCATCCTGATCGCCCTGGTGGTCCTGGTGAGGGTTCGGTGACCCCTCCTTAAAGGGGGGGTACTGTTGTGAACTATATTTGTTGGCTCCCTCTTGTGGTCACTAGCGGTATGGCACTTGGATTATCCTTCCCCAGGTTGGTACCCACCTGGTTTGTTAGGCCTTGGGTGTTCCTATTTAGACTTCCTGGAAACTCAGTCTAGTGCCTGGAATCGATGTTATCAGTCTATGTCTGTTTTCCTCCTGACTCCTGGTCCCTGAGTTTTGCAAGATAAGCTAAGTTCTGCTGTCTTATTTTTGTCCTTTTGCATTTGCTCTTATTTTGTTCCAGCTTGTTCAAAATGTGATTTCTGTTTTTGCTGGAAGCTCTAGGGGGCTGATATTCTCCCCCCACACCGTTAGTCGGTGCGGGGGTTCTTGGATCTTCAGCGTGGATATTTTTATAGGGTTTTTTGCTGACCGCATAAGTCCTCTTCCTATTTTCTGCTATTAATTAGTGGGCCTCTCTTTGCTAAATCTAGTTCATTCTTACGTTTGTCTTTTCTTCTTACCTCACCATTATTATTTGTTGGGGGCTTGTATAATAACTTTGGGGTCTTTTCTCTGGAGGCAAGTGAGGTCTTATTTTCTCTGAAAGGGTTAGTTAGTTCTCCGGCTGGTGCGAGACGTCTAGAATCAACGTAGGTACGTTCCCCGGCTACTTCTAGTTGTTGTGCCAGGATCAGATATGCGGTCAGTCAAGTTACCACTTCCCTATGAGCTGGTTTTTGTGTTTGCGGACTTAGCTGGAACTCCTGAGATCCTCTACCACTAGGATCATAACAGGTTCCTTGAGACCCTGTATTGATTATCGCCTCTTGAATAAGATCACGGTCAAGTTTCAATACCCTTTACCTCTGCTTTCCGATTTGTTTGCTTGGATTAAGGGGGCTAGTTGGTTTACGAAGATTGACCTTCGGGGGGCATATAATCTTGTTCGTATTAAGCAGGGTGATGGATGGAAAACTGCGTTTAATACGCCCGAAGGCCATTTTGAATACCTTGTGATGCCATTTGGGCTCTCTAATACTCCATCTGTTTTTCAGTCCTTCATGCACGATATCTTCCGGACTTACCTTGATAAATTCATGATTGTATATTTGGATGACATTTTAATTTTTTCTGATGATTGGGGGTCTCATGTGAAACAGGTCAGGATGGTATTTCAGATCCTTCGTGATAATGCTCTGTTTGTGAAGGGGTCTAAGTGTCTCTTTGGAGTGCAGAAGGTTTCTTTTTTGGGCTTCATTTTTTCTCCCTCATCTATAGAGATGGATCCGGTTAAGGTTCAGGCCATTCATGATTGGATTCAACCCACATCCGTGAAGAGCCTTCAGAAATTTTTGGGCTTTGCTAATTTTTATCGCCGTTTCATTGCTAACTTCTCCAGTGTGGTTAAACCCTTGACCGATTTGACGAAGAAAGGCGCTGATGTGACGAATTGGTCCTCTGCAGCTGTCTCTGCCTTTCAGGAGCTTAACGCCGATTTACTTCTGCACGGTTTTGCGTCAACTGGATGTTTCTCTTCCGTTTCAGGTTGAGGTTGATGCTTCTGAGATTGGGGCAGGGGCCGTTTTGTCTCAGAGTGATCCTGCTGGATCCTTGATGAAACCGTGTGCCTTCGTTTCCCGTAAGTTTTCGCCTGCTGAACGCAATTATGATGTTGGCAATCGGGAGTTGTTGGCTATGAAGTGGGCGTTTGAGGAGTGGCGACATTGGCTTGAGGGAGCTAAGCACCATATTGTGGTTTTGACCGATCATAAAAATCTGATTTTCCTTGAGTCTGCCAGACGGCTGAATCCTAGACAGGCTCGATGGTCCTTGTTTTTTTTCCCGTTTTGATTTCGTGGTCTCGTATCTTCCGGGTTCTAAGAATATTAAGGCTGATGCCCTCTCTAGGAGTTTTTTGCCTGATTCTCCTGAGGTCCTTGAACCGGTCGGCATTCTGAAAGAAGGGGTGGTCCTTTCTGCCATTTCTCCTTATTTACGACGGGTTCTTCAGGAATTTCAGGCTGACAAACCTGATCGCTGTCCAGTGGGGAAACTGTTTGTTCCTGATAGATGGACTAGTTGAGTGATTTCTGAGGTTCATTGTTCTGTGTTGGCTGGCCATCCTGGTATTTTTGGTACCAGAGAATTGGTTGGTAGGTCCTTTTGGTGGCTTTCTTTGTCACGTGATGTGCGTTCTTTTGTGCAGTCCTGTGGGACTTGTGCACGGGCCAAGCCTTGTTGTTCCCGTGCTAGTGGGTTGCTTTTGCCTTTGCCGGTCCCCGAGAGGCCCTGGACGCATATTTCTATGGATTTTATTTCTGATCTTCCGGTTTCCCAGACGATGTTGGTCATCTGGGTTGTTTGTGACCGGTTTTCTAAGATGGTCCATTTGGTGCCTTTGCCTAAATTCCCTTCCTTTTCTGATTTGGTTCCGTTGTTTTTTCAGCATGTGGTTCGTTTGCATGGTATTCTGGAGAATATTGTGTCCGACAGAGGTTCTCAGTTTGTTTCTAGGTTTTGGCGGGCCTTTTGTGCTAGGCTGGGCATTGATTTGTCTTTTTCTTCCGCATTTCATCCTCAGACAAATGGCCAGACCGAGCGAACTAATCAGACTTTAGAAACTTATCTGAGATGCTTTGTGTCTGCTGATCAGGATGATTGGGTGGCTTTCTTGCCATTGGCCGAGTTTGCCCTTAATAATCGGGCTAGTTCGGCTACCTTGGTTTCGCCCTTCTTTTGTAATTTTGGTTTTCATCCTCGTTTTTCTTCAGGGCAGGTTGAGCCTTCTGACTGTCCTGGTGTGGATTCTGTGGTTGACAGGTTGCAGCAGACATGTGGTGGACAATTTGGTATTGTCTCAGGAGGAGGCTCAACGTTTTGCTAACCGTCGTCGGTGTGTTGGTTCCCGGCTTCGGGTTGGGGATTTGGTCTGGTTGTCTTCCCGTCATGTTCCTATGAAGGTTTCTTCCCCTAAGTTTAAGCCTCGCTTTATTGGTCCTTATAGGATTTCTGAGATTATTAATCCGGTGTCTTTTCGATTGGCCCTTCCGGCTTCTTTTGCTATCCATAATGTCTTCCATAGATCTTTATTGCGGAAATATGTGGTGCCCGTTGTTCCCTCTGTTGATCCTCCGGCCCCTGTGTTGGTTGATGGGGAGTTGGAGTATGTGGTTGAGAAGATTTTGGATTCTCGCTTTTCGAGGCGGAGGCTTCAGTACCTTGTCAAATGGAAGGGTTATGGCCAGGAGGATAATTCTTGGGTTTTTGCCTCTGATGTCCATGCTGCTGATTTGGTCCGTGCCTTTCATCTGGCTCGTCCTGATCGGCCTGGGGGCTCTGGTGAGGGTTCGGTGACCCCTCCTCAAGGGGGGGTGCTGTTGTGAATTCTGCTCTTGGGTTCCCTCCGGTGGTTGTTGATAGTAATGCAGTTGTCCCTGGGTTGCAATCCTGGGCAGGTGTTCCTGCTGATTGCAGCTCTGACTGGGATATTTAGGTGTGCAGGATTCATTAGCCCTTGCCAGTTGTCCATTGTTCTTGGAGGTTTTGCATCTCTGTCTGGTTCCTCCTGCCCTGCTGCCAAATTCAGCAAAGATAAGTGTCTGGGTTTTGTTTCTACAGCACACATGCTGTGTGCTTTACAATTCATGCTGTTCATGGTTTTTTCTTGTCCAGCTTAGACTGTGTTTGGATATTTCAGTCAAGTTGGATTCTCAGGAGAAGCAGATATACATTCCATGTCTTTAGTTAGATGGTGGAATTTTCGTATTATCTGCTGTGGATATTTTTAGGGTTTTAATACTGACCGCTTAGTATTCTGTCCTATCCTATCCTATTTAGCTAGCGTGGCCTCTTTTGCTAAATCCTGATTTCTGCCTGTGTGTGTCTTTTCCTCTAATACTCACAGTCAATATTTGTGGGGGGCTGCCTATCCTTTTGGGTTCTGCTCTGAGGCAAGATAGAATTCCCATTTCCATCTATAGGGGTATTTAGTCCTCCGGCTGTTTCGAGGTGTCTAGGATGTGTTAGGTACACCCCACGGCTACTTCTAGTTGTGGTGTCAGTTTAGGGTTTGCGGTCAGTACGGGTTCCACCTCTCCTGAGAAAGTTCCATGCGGCTCCAAGGTCACCAGATCATAACACATCAATAAGGCCGTCGTTATTCATTTCAGACTCCACACATAAGACCTCAGGAGTGAACATGGATGTTAGACATATGTACCATCCTCCAAAACTTTGAAGACTGCACCAAGATGGTGATCGGCGATGACGCCATAATTAGTATCACCATCCTGCTTCTCTGCATTCTGAAAACCTCTCTGATCACAATTAAATAGGATGCATTGCAGGCGGAGCATGAGGACATGAAGCAAGGAACTATGCAGGGTGATTACACACAGCCCAGCTTCATGTTGTCCCAACGTGGATTGGTAGACAATGAGGAAGAGGAGGAGGAGGAAGAACAGGAGCTACTTTCATGTGCTATAAATGGTACTACAAGCACAACTGTCATACTGTCTGTTCAGCGTGGATGGCCGGAGGACAGGGATGAGGATGAGAAAGACAGCATGGTCAGTCGTCCTCTTGGTGAGGACACGGAAGTCTTGCCTGTTAGCAGACTTGCATGCATGGCTGACTTTATGTTGCGCTGCATTTCCCGTGACCCCCGCATTTTTAAAATTTTCCGTGACACTCATTACTGGTTGGTGACAGTTCTAGACCCGTGCTACAAGGAGAACTTTCGATCTCTTCTTCCAGAGGCAGACAGGTGTACTAAAATGGTGCAGTACCAGAGGGCCCTTGTAGAGGAATTACTACAAAAATTCCCATCTGAGAACGCTGGCAGCAGATGTCAGAGTTTGTTGTACAACCAAGGAGTACAGGTGAGAGAGACAGAAGTACAATCCAACACAGGCAGGGGAACAATGGCAAAGTTCTGGAACATTTTTCTCAGAACCTCCCATTGCACCGGGACAGAGGCAAGGGGTGCTGTAACAAGAAGTGCAATGTTTGGGAAGATGCTGAGGGAGTACCTTGCTGATTGTACAAACGTCCTCCATGATTCCTCTGTCCCTTTTAATTATTGGGTATCCAAGCTGGACACGTGGCATGAACTGGCTCTATATGCCTTGGAGATCTTGGCCTGCCCTGCTGCTAGCGTTCTGCCAGAGTAGGTTTTTAGTGCCACTGGTGGAATTATAACTGATAAGCGCATCAACCTGACAACTGAAAATCCTGACAGGCTGACTCTTATAAAAAATGAACAAGGGCTGGATTGGGCAAGACTTCTGTACACCTCCGAATAAAACAGCTAAACATAACCTCAAATACATTGTCTTTTTTGTTAGGTGTATTCCTGATTTTGCCTATTTAGTGTTATCTTCCTCCTCCTCATCATCCACAACCACTATAACACCAGGGTGAACATATTGCGTGATGTAAAAGTCACTCAATATTTGTGCAAGCGTGTTTTTATGATGCCCGTTACTAATTTGAAACAAAACATTTTTTACTCTCCCAGGGGGAAATGTTTATCAGCGCATACACTTATTGTATGGGCATTCAAACTGTAGGAGATCCGCTCCTTTAAATTGGGAATAGAGACATATGAGGACATCCTCCAAGTCTCTTCAGGCACTACCACTAGAACACGAGGGTGAAGGTATTTCGTGATGCAACAGTCGCTCAATTTTTGGGCAAGGTTGTTATGATGCCCATAAATCTTTAAAAAAGAAAAAAAAGTGTACCCCCCAGGGGGAAATGTTTGTCAGCCCATACGCTTAGTGTATGGGCATTTCCAGTATAGGTGAAGCGCTCCTTTTTAAAGTGACAATTTTTTTATGAGACCCTCTTCCACATTTTTTCCAAGGGGGATTGTGGTACATGCAAATTACGGCCCAGCCTTGCATTCACTTCATGGACAAAATTTATGGTAATAAAAAAAAAATAATATTGTGAACTTTTGTTTCATGTGGCCATCCAGTACGTGGTTTCAAAGGGTTATTGGAGTACATGCAGGGTCGGACTGGGGCACCGGGACACCGGAGAATCCTCTGGTGGGCCCCACCCCCAGCCGCACCCCAGCTCCTGCCTCCCTCATTTGTGCCTGCCCTGCATGCTCATAGCTGCGGAGAGCAGGGCGCACTTTATTGTATAGCCGGCACCCCATCGGCTAGCAGACTGCACAGGTGATGGGAAGTGCAGGCGCAGCTCCTTCACATCACCTGCTGCCGCTGCCATTACTCTGCCAGGAGAGCTGTGTGAGCAGACCCTCACTTCAGCCAGCACAGTCAGATGAACAGCTGACTGTGAGGTTGAGAGGAGACACCACACACAGCTGACCGGCGGCAGTCACCTGTTTCCTGTACTGCGACTCTCTGCTCCTCTTCCACAAAGCCCTGGGCAGCAGTGTAAACGCTGATTGGCTGCAATTCAGCCAATCAGTGTTAGCTTTCTTTGTGTGACCTCACAGCACAGCTCAGGCAAGGAGCTATGCTGTGATTGGTCAGCTTACTGCCCAAGCAGCACACAGCATGGCCATATATTGTGCACAGAGGAGCAGAGGGATGGCTGCAGTCAGTGTGAGTGTAAGTACATAAATAGTTATGATGCCTGCACCCTGACTAGATCTCCAGCCACAGAGGCAGGAAGGGGAGGGGGCCCCATGCAACCTAAAGGTGACACAGGGTAGGGGGTCCACAGTGATATTCTAATTTTCTTGTGGGCCTCCTTCCCCATTGTGTCAACCACCTCTATTTTACTGTGGCTCCCCTTTCCCTCTCTGAGCAGGTTCATAGGAAGTTAGAGGTGACACAGTGGGGGAGGGGGCCCACAGGAAAATAGAGGGGGAGGGGGCCCACAGCATATTGGGTGACACAGTGGGGGAGGGGGCCCACAGCATATTGGGTGACACAGTGAGGGAGAGGGCCCACAGGAAAATAGAGGTGAAACAGTGGGGGGGGGCCCGCAGGATATTGGGTGACACAGTGGGGGAGGGGAACCACAGCATATTGGGTGACACAGTGGGGGAGGGGGCCCACGGGAAAATAGAAGTGAAACAGGGAGAGGGCCCACAGGATATTGGGTAACACAGTGGTGAAGGGGGTCCTCAGGTAATTAACACCTTTATGACATCTGCCTTACATGTATGGCGCGTGTTAAATGCCACTGTCAATCTCTGACAGCAGCATATAACACATGCCAACATGCATGCACATCACTCTCTCACCCATTGGTGCCCATGATGTGATCGTGGGTCGCCGATGGGTTGCAATGACAGCCAGGGGTCGTCTTCTAGTAGCCGAACTTTAAAGGAGACCATAATTTCTTCTATATGCAATGATGCTGTGGTATTACTGTATATAATAGCACATGTGATCAGAGGATCGCATCTTCATGTCCTCTAAGGGGGCTAACTGTACCAGTGAAAGGTAAAAAATTTTTTTTAAAAATTCCTAAAAGTTCAAATCACCCCTTTTTATCCCAATGAAAATAAATATATTTTAAAAATAAAAAACAACAAATATTTGGTATTGCTTGGTTCAGAAAAGTCCGATCTATCAAACTATAAAAACAATTAACCCGATCAGTAAACACCGTAAAAAGAAACAAATGCCAAATGTCCTTTTTTCTGTTCGCCACAATTCTACAAAAAAGCTATCACAAATGATGAAAACATCACATCTATCCCAAAATCGTACTAATAAAAACAATGTCTCGCCCCCAACAGAAAGCTTCCCTGTGTGCAATAAAATACGCAGCAGTCGCCGTCTTCTGCCGCTGTGTCGTTGCTTGTGTCTTCATTGCAGTGGAATATGGCCACCGGTAAGTATTTTACTACACACACTGGACCTACATTACTGCTCTCCAGTGAAGTGTAGTATATAGAGATGTATGTATATATGTATATGTATGTATATATATGTATGTATTTATTTAGAGGATCTGTCAGCTCTTCTATGTGGTGTAGTATATAGAGGATCTGTCAGCTCTCCCGTGTGGTGTAGTATATAGAGGCTCTTTCAGCTCTCCCGTGTGGTGTAGTATATAGAGGATCCGTCAGCTCTCCTGTGTGTTGTAGTATATATAGAGGATCTGTCAGCTCTCCTGTATGGTGTAGTATATAGAGGATCTGTCAGCTCTCCTGTTTGCTGTAGTATATAGAGGATCTGTCAGCTCTCCTGTTTGCTGTAGTATATAAAGGATCTGTCAGCTCTCCTGTGTGGTGTAGTATGAAGAGGATCTGTCAGCTCTCGTGTGTGGTGTAGTATGAAGAGAATCTGTCAGCTCTCCTGTGTTGTGTAGTATATAGAGGATCTGTCAGGTCTCCTGTGTGGTGTAGTATATAGAGGATCTGTCAGCTCTCCTGTGTGGTGTAGTAGATAGAGGATCTGTCAGCTCTCCTGTGTGGTGCAGTATATAGAGGATCTGTCAGCTCTCCTGTTTGCTGTAGTGTATAGAGGATCTGTCAGCTCTCCTGTGTGGTGTAGTATATAGAGGATCTGTCAGCTCTCCTGTGTGGTGTAGTATATAGAGGATCTGTCAGCTCTCCTGTGTAGTATATAGAGGATCTGTCAGCTCTCCTGTGTGGTGTAGTATATAGAGGATCTGTCAGCTCTCCTGTGTGGTGTAGTATGAAGAGGATCTGTCAGCTCTCCTGTTTGCTGTAGTGTATAGAGGATCTGTCAGCTCTCCTGTGTGGTGTAGTATATAGAGGATCTGTCAGCTCTCCTGTGTGGTGTAGTATATAGAGGATCTGTCAGCTCTCCTGTGTGGTGTAGTATGCAGAGGATCTGTCAGCTCTCCTGTTTGCTGTAGTATATAGAGGATCTGTCAGCTCTCCTGTGTGGTGTAGTATATAGAGGATCTGTCAGCTCTCCTGTGTGGTGTAGTATGAAGAGGATCTGTCAGCTCTCCTGTTTGCTGTAGTGTATAGAGGATCTGTCAGCTCTCCTGTGTGGTGTAGTATATAGAGGATCTGTCAGCTCTCTTGTGTGGTGTAGTATATAGAGGATCTAACAGCTCTCCCGTGTGGTGTAGTTTATAGAGGATCTGTCAGCTCTCCCATGTGGTGTAGTATAAAGAGGATCTGTCAGCTCTCCCGTGTGGTGTAGTATATAGAGGATCTGTCAGCTCTCCCGTGTGGTGTAGTATATAGAGGCTCTTTCAGCTCTCCCGTGTGGTGTAGTATATAGAGGATCCGTCAGCTCTCCTGTGTGTTGTAGTATATATAGAGGATCTGTCAGCTCTCCTGTATGGTGTAGTATATAGAGGATCTGTCAGCTCTCCTGTTTGCTGTAGTATATAAAGGATCTGTCAGCTCTCCTGTGTGGTGTAGTATGAAGAGGATCTGTCAGCTCTCGTGTGTGGTGTAGTATGAAGAGAATCTGTCAGCTCTCCTGTTTGCTGTAGTATATAGAGGATCTGTCAGCTCTCCTGTGTGGTGTAGTATATAGAGGATCTGTCAGCTCTCCTGTGTGGTGTAGTATATAGAGGATCTGTCAGCTCTCCTGGGTAGTATATAGAGGATCTGTCAGCTCTCCTGTGTGGTGTAGTATATAGAGGATCTGTCAGCTCTCCTGTGTGGTGTAGTATGAAGAGGATCTGTCAGCTCTCCTGTTTGCTGTAGTGTATAGAGGATCTGTCAGCTCTCCTGTGTGGTGTAGTATATAGAGGATCTGTCAGCTCTCCTGTGTGTTGTAGTATATAGAGGATCTGTCAGCTCTCCTGTGTGGTGTAGTATGAAGAGGATCTGTCAGCTCTCCTGTTTGCTGTAGTATATAGAGGATCTGTCAGCTCTCCTGTGTGGTGTAGTATATAGAGCATCTGTCAGCTCTCCTGTGTGGTGTAGTATGAAGAGGATCTGTCAGCTCTCCTGTTTGCTGTAGTGTATAGAGGATCTGTCAGCTCTCCTGTGTGGTGTAGTATATAGAGGATCTGTCAGCTCTCTTGTGTGGAGTAGTATATAGAGGATCTAACAGCTCTCCCATGTGGTGTAGTTTATAGAGGATCTGTCAGCTCTCCCGTGTGGTGTAGTATAAAGAGGATCTGTCAGCTCTCCCGTGTGGTGTAGTATATAGAGGATCTGTCAGCTCTCCCGTGTGGTGTAGTATAAAGAGGATCTGTCAGCTCTCCTGTGTGGTGTAGTGTATAGAGGATCTGTCAGCTCTCCCGAGTGGTGTAGTATATAGAGGATCTGTCAGCTCTCCTGTGTGGTGTAGTATGCAGAGGATCTGTCAGCTCTCCTGTTTGCTGTAGTATATAGAGGATCTGTCAGCTCTCCTGTGTGGTGTAGTATATAGAGGATCTGTCAGCTCTCCTGTGTGGTGTAGTATGAAGAGGATCTGTCAGCTCTCCTGTTTGCTGTAGTGTATAGAGGATCTGTCAGCTCTCCTGTGTGGTGTAGTATATAGAGGATCTGTCAGCTCTCTTGTGTGGTGTAGTATATAGAGGATCTAACAGCTCTCCCGTGTGGTGTAGTTTATAGAGGATCTGTCAGCTCTCCCATGTGGTGTAGTATAAAGAGGATCTGTCAGCTCTCCCGTGTGGTGTAGTATATAGAGGATCTGTCAGCTCTCCCGTGTGGTGTAGTATATAGAGGCTCTTTCAGCTCTCCCGTGTGGTGTAGTATATAGAGGATCCGTCAGCTCTCCTGTGTGTTGTAGTATATATAGAGGATCTGTCAGCTCTCCTGTATGGTGTAGTATATAGAGGATCTGTCAGCTCTCCTGTTTGCTGTAGTATATAAAGGATCTGTCAGCTCTCCTGTGTGGTGTAGTATGAAGAGGATCTGTCAGCTCTCGTGTGTGGTGTAGTATGAAGAGAATCTGTCAGCTCTCCTGTTTGCTGTAGTATATAGAGGATCTGTCAGCTCTCCTGTGTGGTGTAGTATATAGAGGATCTGTCAGCTCTCCTGGGTAGTATATAGAGGATCTGTCAGCTCTCCTGTGTGGTGTAGTATATAGAGGATCTGTCAGCTCTCCTGTGTGGTGTAGTATGAAGAGGATCTGTCAGCTCTCCTGTTTGCTGTAGTGTATAGAGGATCTGTCAGCTCTCCTGTGTGGTGTAGTATATAGAGGATCTGTCAGCTCTCCTGTGTGTTGTAGTATATAGAGGATCTGTCAGCTCTCCTGTGTGGTGTAGTATGAAGAGGATCTGTCAGCTCTCCTGTTTGCTGTAGTATATAGAGGATCTGTCAGCTCTCCTGTGTGGTGTAGTATATAGAGCATCTGTCAGCTCTCCTGTGTGGTGTAGTATGAAGAGGATCTGTCAGCTCTCCTGTTTGCTGTAGTGTATAGAGGATCTGTCAGCTCTCCTGTGTGGTGTAGTATATAGAGGATCTGTCAGCTCTCTTGTGTGGAGTAGTATATAGAGGATCTAACAGCTCTCCCATGTGGTGTAGTTTATAGAGGATCTGTCAGCTCTCCCGTGTGGTGTAGTATAAAGAGGATCTGTCAGCTCTCCCGTGTGGTGTAGTATATAGAGGATCTGTCAGCTCTCCCGTGTGGTGTAGTATAAAGAGGATCTGTCAGCTCTCCTGTGTGGTGTAGTGTATAGAGGATCTGTCAGCTCTCCCGAGTGGTGTGGTATATAGAGGATCTGTCAGCTCTCCTGTGTGGTGTAGTATGAAGAGGATCTGTCAGCCCTCGTGTGTGGTGTACTATGAAGAGGATCTGTCAGCTCTCGTGTGTGGTGTAGTATATAGAGGATCTGTCAGCTCTCCTGTGTGGTGTAGTATGAAGAGGATCTGTCAGCTCTCCTGTATGGTGTAGTATATAGAGGATCTGTCAGCTCTCCTGTGGGGTGTAGTATATAGAGGATCTGTGAGCTCTCCTGTGTGGTTTAGTATATAGAGGATCTGTCAGCTCTCCTGTGTGGTGTAGTATATAGAGGATCTGTCAGCTCTCCTGTGTGGTGTAGTATATAGAGGATCTGTCAGCTCTCCCGTGTGGTGTAGTATATAGAGGATCTGTGAGCTCTCCTGTGTGGTTTAGTATATAGAGGATCTGTCAGCTCTCCTGTGTGGTGTAGTATAAAGAGGATCTGTCAGCTCTCCTGTGTGGTGTAGTATATAGAGGATCTGTCAGCTCTCCTGTGTGGTGTAATATATAGAGGATCTGTCAGCTCTCCTGTGTGGTGTAGTATATAGAGGATCTGTCAGCTCTCCTGTGTGGTGTAGTATATAGAGGATCTGTCAGCTCTCCTGTGTGGTGTAGTATGAAGAGGATCTGTCAGCTCTCGTGTGTGGTGTAGTATGAAGAGGATCTGTCAGCTCTCCCGTGTGGCGTAGTATATAGAGGATCTGTCAGCTCTCCCGTGTGGCGTAGTATATAGAGGATCTGTCAGCTCTCCCATGTGGTGTAGTATATAGAGGATCTGTCAGCTCTCCTGTGTGGTGTAGTATATAGAGGATCTGTCAGCTCTCCCGTGTGGTGTAGCATATAGAGGATCTGTCAGCTCTCCCGTGTGGTGTAGTATATAGAGGATCTGTCAGCTCTCCCGTGTGGTGTAGTATATAGAGGATCTGTCAGCTCTCCTGTGTGGTGTGGTATATGGAGGATCTGACATCTCTTGTGTGTGGTGTGGTATATAGGATCTATCCTGTGTGGTATTTTTTAACTGCACGGTGGGCCCCAAGAATGATTTTTCTCTGGTGGGCCCAAGGTACTCCAGTCCGACGCTGAGTACATGTATCATTGATGCAGGGCAGGCCTTGCATTCAATGCATAAGAAAACAGTATGGGAGACACACTTTCTTCTAATGGGAACAATTTTTTTCATGGGGCAGTTAAGTGTGTCTGCTGAAAGGCTTATAGGGGTGCATGTAACATTGGTGCAGGGCAGGCCTTGCATTCATTGCATAAGAAAACAGTATGGGAGACACACTTTCTTCTAATGGGAACAATTTTTTTTATTGGGGCAGTTAAGTGTGTCTGCTGAAAGGCTTATTGGGGTGCATGTAACATTGGGACAGGCCAGGCCTTGCATTCATTGCATAAGAAAACAGTATGGGAGACACACTTTCTTCTAATGGGAACAATTTTGTCATGAGGCGGTAATGTACGTCTGCTGAAAGGCTTATTGGGGTGCATGTAACACTGGTGCAGGGCAGGCCTTGCATTCAATGCATGAGAAAACAGTATGGGAGACACACTTTCTTCTAATGGGAACAATTTTGTCATGAGGCAGTAAAGTACGTCTGCTGAAAGGCTTATTGGGGTGCATGCAGGGGCTGGCTGGCACTTTTCAGCCTGGGGGGCAATCACAAGGCGGTGGCCCTCCTTTTCCCTGCTTATATCTGGCCACTGCATTAAAGTAGCAGAGATAATAGCCTTTAAAAACAGGCTGGTACACAGATATGGGAACAGAACGGAGCTTGCTGCATAGATATGGTAGCAGAACCAAGCTTACTCCAGAGATATGGTAGCAGAATTGAGCTTACTCCAGAGATATGGGAACAGAACGGAGCTTACTACAGAGATATGTGAGCAGAACAGAGCTTACTACAAAGATATGGGAGCAGAACCGAGCTTACTCCAGAGATATGGGAGCAGAATCAAGCTTACTACGGAGATAAGGGAACAGAACAGAGCTTAATATAGAGATATGGGAGCAGAACCGAGCTTACTGCAGAGATATGGGAGCAGAACCGAGCTTACTGTAGAGATATGGGAGCAGAACCGAGCTTACTACAGCGATATGGGAGCAGAACCGAGCTTACTCCAGAGATACGGGAGCAGAGCAGAGCTTACTACAGAGATATGTGAGCAGAACAGAGCTTACTACAGAGAAATGGGAGCAGAACAGAGCTTACTATAGAGATATGGGGCATGTAACTTTGGGAAAGGCAAGGCCTTGCATTCAATGCATAAAAGAACAGTATGGGAGACACACTTTCTTCTAATGGGAACAATTTTGACATGAGGCCCTCAAGTACTTCTGCAGAAATGGTTATTGGGGTGCATGTGACTTTGGGGCTGGGCAGTCCTTGCATTCAATGCAACATTTTTTCAGGAGACCCTCCTGTACGTCTTGTGAAAGGGGTATTGGAGTGCGTCATAATTTCTGGCAGCCCAGCCACTCACTGCATAGGCAATAACAGTATAGGAGACACACTGTTTAAGAACATTAATGCAGTCTGATGCACCTCGAAAAATAGGCTCTGTGACTTTAAGGCCGGCGTCACACTAGCGAGTTTTATGGTGCAGAAAATACAGATTGCATACGGTACAATGATTCGCTATGGCCCAGCTCCTATCTGCCGTATTTTACTGATCCGTATTATACGGTCTTGTACGGCCGTAGAAAATCGCAGCATGCTGCGTGTGTCACTGTATTGTGCAAAAAAATCGCCAATGAAAGTCTATGGGGGTGAGAAAAATACAGATTACACACGGACCATGCGTGTGACTTGCGAGAAATACGCACCGGTGTTCTCTAGAAAAGCCGGCAATTCAGTGCGGTGTACAGTAAAATCACACTGACAGAATAGATTAGTCTACACATAGAATAGGTATATATATATATATATATATATATATATATATATATATATATATATATATATATATATATATATATATATATATATATGTCAGTGAGACACATATATATATATATATATATATATATATATATATATGGTAACAAAACCAGGCAACATATCAGATACAGGGAGGGGGTGAGAGCACTAAATAGTGCAAGACGACCCCCCACCTAAAAGAAAAACCAACTCCATGACACACATGAAGGAAAGGAGAAAACTAGGAGCAAATAGGTGTTTACGTGATACAAAATACTTTATTAAATAGCATACAGATTACATGCTTAGTAGCAAAATACATAAAAGCATATTATAAATAGATACAGTGCCCAAGGATGAAAAAAAGAGAGGGAGAAACCCCCGGTGTGCGCTGTCAGAGGAGACCACCGACTACATATATACAGTGTATACGGTCTGCTGCTATGAGTACCAGGCTACCTATGATAGCAAAAAGACGCCATGTGGCTTTAAGATGAGAATTTAGGCTAGCAGCACTTACCGATAAGAGTCTCCAAGGCAGGGCACACCGGATGGGATCCACAGAACGCAACCCCCGACGCGCGTTTCGCCCGCTGAAAGATGGCTTTCTCAAGGGGAGTGGTAAAGCCAGTGACTGAGGGCAGATATTAATAGCCTAGAGAGGGTCCATGGTTATTGGCCCCCCTGGCTAAAAACATCTTCCCCCAGCCACCCCAGAAAAGGCACATCTGGAAGATGCGCCTATTCTTGCACTTGGCCACTCTCTTCCCACTACCGTGTAGCGGTGGGATATGGGGTAATGAAGGGTTAATGTCACCTTGCTATTGTAAGGTGACATTAAGCCAGATTAATAATGGAGAGGTGTCAATTATGACACCTATCCATTATTAATCCAATAGTACGAAATGGCTAATAAAACACACACACATTATTAAAAAGTATTTTAATGAAAAAAAGACACAGAGTGTTTTAATATTTTATTATACTCGTAATCCACCTGAAGACCCTCGTCCTGTAAAAAAGGTAAAATAAAAAAACAACAATATCCCGTACTTTCCATCCTTCCGTCAGTCCCACGATGTAAATCCATCTGAAGGGGTTAAATCATTTTACAGCCAGGAGTTCTGCTAATGCAGTCGCTCCTGTCTGTAAAATGTTGTGAATGAATGTAATGCAGGGGAATGTCCTGTAGTTACCTTGAGTCGCGGTGATGCGCCCTCTGCTGGATGTCCTCATATGAACTCGAGCCTGGGAACCCAGTTTGGCCCTCTCTTCGGCCCAGTATACGTAGGAATCTCCTACAACCCAAACTTCAACCCCTGTAAGAGACAACATATGTTAATTCAGCAAAAAAAAAAGGTCTTATGTATCTGGCGAAGCATGCGGACTTCCAATGACCCATTCTCTGCACTTCGGCCTCTGACACTCCTGCCTTAGCTGCTTCTGTGGCTGCCCCGATCCGGAATGAATGTGTTCCATACTCCTTTGGATTTGCGCCGTTTTTTTCCAAGCATAGCTTGAACATTGCCTGGAATTGGGGACCCGTCTGTATGAGTGAAGAAAAATCTACCTGCGTGTCTTATCACGGCATATCTTTTAACAATTTTTAGTGGGCAAACTGGGCCATCTGTAGAATTAACCAGGACCCATGTGCCCCTACCGGTGGGATCGCATTTGGATTTTCTAACCATGATGCGCAGGGCGTCGCTGCATATAACTATGTCCTCATTAATTAGGCCTCCTTCCGACGCGTTTTTTGACCGCGGTAGCAATTCACTAATGCGCAGTGCTCCGAAAAAGGCGATCGCAAAAGCTGCCGATATGAGGGCCACCTCATATTGCGATGAGCAGACTGACGGGGATATCGAAATCAGGTCATGCAGTAGTCTCAGAGAAATGGGGCGGCGACATTCTTGGCTTGGCTGAAGCCTTTTCCAACCTTTAATGGCTTGTCTTATGCAGAAGGACTTAGTTACGTCTACCCAACCCAATAATTGAAAGAAAAATGCTAGCCCTGATAACTTCCGTTGTGCTGAGGTGCCCGACGCCCCGCCTTCCCTCATCCGTAATAGAAAATCAGTAGTCACCGCGCTTCGTGCTCGATCGCATTTATCCACGGGCCTACCCTGAATTATTGAGCACCACTCCTCCCAAGCCTTACCATACACCTGCCAGGTAGCTGGCGAAACGTAGGCCCGGATTAAGGGCATCAATGATTGGCCACTGTGTCCCAGAGGGACAGCGGACACGGAATACCCCGGGGTTGCGCATTGGGCTGCTGGATTCTGAAAGCCTGCCAATTGGAAAATAACAGTGGGTTAATGATATTATCATCTACTTCCGCCACCATGGTGGCCCTACACCAAATATTGTTTTCGAGGCATATCAGCGCTAGCCGGCGCAATAGAGCGAGTATGGGCAAGGATGAAGAAGACGTGATTTAGACTCCTCGCTGTTTTCGCATTTTTTGTTCGGAAACGAATGTTCATGTTTCTCAACTGTTCGGCCCATATCTCCAATGCCGCTACTACCGCAAACAATTCCCATAGGGCTGGGTCTTGTCCCCACTTTGTTATCGTCCATTGCTCTGGCCAATCAGATTTGCACCATTGGTTTTTAGAAATTTCTGCAAAACCCTCTTTTTTGTTCCACCCGATTGTCAGCCCTAATTCCTTGCGATCTCTCTAGCCATGACGCATGTGTGACCGTTGTATGATTGTAGGAACGTCTGCCATACTAGCAGATCTGCTTTTAGCGAACGAGTGAGCCTAATTCTGTGGCCAGGCTGAGAAGCCCCTTTTGTTGCCAAAGACAGTCTGCGCGAGAATGCTCTGCTGACCGGCATTACGCGGCAGGCGAACGTCAGTAGGCCTAGTAATGCCTGCATTTGCTGTAGGGTTACCTTGTTTACTTCGCAAAAGCCTTTCAACATTTGCTGGGTTTTTAGTATTTTGTCCTCTGGTAAGCGGAAAACCATTGAATTGGTATCTATTTCGATGCCCAAGAAAGGCAATACATTACGTGGTCCCTCCGTTTTCTCCAGCGACAATGGCACGCCGAATTTGTGTGAGATAGATTTGAATTTTTCTAGGAGAATGGAGCAGAGTTTAGAATTTCTGGGTCTGACGAACAGGAAATCATCGAGGTAGTGAATTAGGGATTTGCTGCCCGTCTCGTACCGAACTACCCACTCTAGGAAGGTGCTGAATAGCTTGAAATAGTTACATGAGATGGAACATCCCATTGGGAGGCACATATCGAAGTAGTAATGTTGGTCCACTTTGCAGCCCAGAAGGTGGAAACATTCGGGGTGCACGGGTAGTAAACGGAATGCCGATTCTATGTTGGATTTGGCGAGCAGGGCGCCGGGTCCGGCTGCCCGGACTAATTCTACCGCCTTATCGAAAGACGTGTATGAGGCAGAAGCTTCTTCTGGGGAAATTGCGTCGTTAACCGAATCGCCCTTTGGGTGAGATAAATGATGGATTAGGCGGTATTTACCGGGTTCCTTTTTTGGAATAATGCCTAGCGGTGATATTTTCATATTTTTGAAGGTCGGCGACTGAAAGGGGCCTGCTATTCTACCCAACTCTACCTCCTTTTCAATTTTTTGTCTAAGTATTTCGGGGAATTTGCGAGCAGATTTTAGGTTATCGGATAAGGTTGGCGTTCTTGTTAGCCTAAAGGGAATAAAAAACCCGTCGGAGAATCCCGCTTGCAGCTGCTGGGCCGCTTTCTTATTGGGGTAGAGCTTTAGCCAGGGGTCCATCGCGGTTACGCTCACTGGGGTTCTGCCTTGTAGGCACTTTGTATGGCTGACGAGTGCACCTTGATGCTGGGTGCCCCCCCCGCAAGCGGAGCAATCATGTCTGAATTTGCATAACGCGTGGAAACGGCAGTTTCCCTCATTGAATAACCAGCAGGCCCCGGGTTTTCGCATGACCACTGAGTTCTGACCTGAAATTAGTAATTAGTGGTCGTGCCAGAAAAGGGGGCTGCTTTTGGGACAGCATCAGTCGCAGCCATACGTCTGTTGCTTTAACCCCCCCAGCCTAGATCGGGCTGTAGGGCCAGACGCCTGCGGAACTCCTCGTCATACCGCCGCCAGGCTGAACCGCCATGCGACTTGTATGAACTATATATCATGTGCTGATATATAAACAATTCGGAGCAGCGTTCCGGATGTTTCTGGCCCATAATATAGCCCAATACTGCAATGGCCTGGAACCAATTATTCATGGTTAATGCAAATTTTGATCTCCCTCTATCGAAACCCCTATCATTAGCTTTATCCACCTTTTGTTGGTCCACTGATAAAAGCGACCATATGTCGATGTAATCGTTGCTCCTGATTTTCTGTCTAGTTTCCTGATCTATATGAGAGCCTAGCGGGCTGATCCCGCAGAAGAAGGCGTCTTTGTGTAGATTAGCTGACTGTGGTGCTGTATTGTACACCACTTTACCGCTCGAATGTGATAGTTGTAGGATTAACTCCTTTAACGCTGAGGTTAGCTCCATTTCTTTTAGGTTAACCCCGTAGCTTAAAATTTCCTCGCTACCCTTGGCACACTCACCGCTGTGTGACTCTGGACGAGTGTACTCCGATCCTGGAGGAACCCCCGCAGATGTTGACAGGGTGATGTCACAGGACGGGGAAACTGGCTCCCGCTACAGCGAGGGACTGGCCGATGTGCTGGCCGATGCTCTGAGTATCGTGCGTTGGAGCCCGATTACAACCACGTAGTGGCGGATTAATGGCTCTGTCTTCGGCGACTGCATGGCAGTTGTTGTGGCTGGAAGCCGCGGGGGATTGTTCTCCCCGGCTGAAAGCCCTAGAGGGTGCTCGTTGTTTAGCGGATTTGACACGTGCACGATAACGCCTATCCGGGCTCGGCGATACTTCGGACCCCTCGGATGTTGCTGATGACAGCCATTGTGAGGCCCGCAATCTGCGTCGGCTCCTATGGGCGCTGCGTCTGCGACGGTGACGGGAGGGGCGTTTAGAGGGGTATCGCGAATGGCGATGGGAGCTATCCGGGGAGGATTGGGAGGACGTTTGGCGTCTACGCCTTTGTCCACCGTTATTAAGTGGTATAATGGGGGGATTCTAACATTATTACGAGGGGGATTATTGGCGGTATTCGGTCCCGCAGTGCTACTTACATAGAAGGGGGGGCGTAAGGAGGTAACTGTATTCAATCCCGTTGCTGGGATTTGACGGGGCAGCGGTTAACGGATAAATTTTATTAGGTGTTTGGGCTGTGGGCGAGGTGTTAATATGTCCGTGTTTGGTGCCATTACTGATATTTCGCAGTGATTCCCGCTGAGCAGCTGTTGAGCACCTTGCTCGGTCCTATTGGACCGAACGATGTGCTCTTCAGCTGCCCTGTGACCTCTACGGCCTGACCCATGATACCCCCGTGCAGGCATCAGTGCTGCGTCTGCCGGGGGTAGGCTGGAGGTCAGGCCTGGTGGGAAATAGTCGCGCTGATCGGTCGGGTTTGCCCGATCAGCGCACTCTGGGGACCATGTGGCGTTAATGCCAGTCTCCAGATTACCCCCTGCGGGCGGCATATATATGCCCGGAGGGAAGGTAATGGAGGACTGGCCAGCGCTGGCCTCCGCACTAAAATGCGGTGACCGGAAGTGGCTGGGCGGGGACCGGAAGTGGCTGGGCGGAGCCTCCCCAGAGCTCCGAGCGGTGCCCGAAGAAGCTGGAAGCCGCCTGCAGCTGCGAGGTGGTGAGGCCGCCCCCTCCCCGACCTAGAGCCGCTCTGGGGTGCGGGGTAGGCAGGCAGACAGCCTTTCCCCCTGTACTGAACACAGCGTCACTGGAGCGGCCGGGGAATGGGGTGATGCCTCTAGCCGCCTGGCGCAGCCCGCCGACACCCCGCCTGCCACTGGAGCAGCAGGAGGGGAAAGTAGCGGCGCTGTGCACGGCCTGGTGCTGCCTGATGCCGCTTTTAAAGGGGGGCTGGCAACGTTTTTTCGGCGGGTGCGGTGCCCAGCCCTATCCTGCCGCCTTCGGGAGGACGCCTGCACACCCGCGGCTAGGAGGGCCTCGACCAGCAGCGATGCAGCGAGGGGCTCCGGCATGGGAATTTGGGCAGCTCCCACCTCCAGACTGCAGGTACGCAGCGCAGAGCGACCCGCAGCAGGCGTGCCGGTCAACAGTGGAGGAGAGGGACCCGGGGGTGCGGGGGTTATGGACCTAGCCGGACCAGGTGAGGGGATTGGGGGGTTAGGAGAGGGGACAGGGAGGTGAGCCCTGACGCCGGTAAAAATGGCCTGAAGCCAGTCCTCACCTCTCTGTTCCGCTCCTTTCAGCAGGGCCTCGACCAGGGGATCCGACATTACTGCAGGGATACAAAAGCTTCCAGGTGTCCGCCGGGAGGAAAAGAGGAAGTTTCCGGCCGGACACCTGGATTTAACCCCTGTATGAGTGGCCGTAGGACCCCTCCCCTCTAGTGACCACTGGCTGGCTGGGGGTCTTCAATTAGTGCATCACTAAGGGGGAGTGATGCTAGGGGGGAACTGGCACCGACCACCTTTTCAAGCTGTTCTCTATGTGTGCTCCCCAGTCAGAGATGCGCACCTTATGCAGTACCGCGCCTGCCAAAAAGTGGTTTTCCTACTCCCAGAAAAGGGAGCCTTCGAGGCCTTGTGTAGCCAGACGATGACGCTGGCTCAACAGCTCGAGCCTTAGGTGCTATTTTCCTTTTCCCACTACCACCAGATGCTCCACCACCACCACCCTCATTACCAGCTGGCAATGACCGCCCACGGCCTCTTCCACCAGACTTCCTCATTTTTGGGAAAGTGTAAACAAACTATCAACCATTATATGGTACTGTAAAGCAAGGTAGAAGGTGTATGTAAACTTGTTGAGAATTTAACTCTCCCTTTTTATGTGTGGGAGACTGCTGCAAAAATCAGGCCCACTGTATTACACTACACAGTATAAGTGGCAGAAAGTGGCTGGCAGATATACGCCAAACAGAACTGACGCAGATGCACTTAGTGGCAATATAAATCTCCCTTTTTATGTGTGGGAGACTGCTGCAAAAAAAAAACAGGCCCACTGTATTACACTACACAGTATAAGTGGCAGAAAGTGGCTGGAAGATATATTTAAAAAAAAGAAACTGTACTACAATAACAATCTCCCTACAATGATCTCAGGACAAGTATGGCAGCCAGCAATAAAAAGGACTGCTGCACACAAAAGTGTGGACAAATAAACAATAGAACTGTGTGTCTGTACAGGACTTTTGCTTTTAAAAAAGCAGTTGGTTTGCACAGCGGCGTACAAACAGCAATGCAGCTATCAGGGAGTCTTAAAAGCTACAGAGCTGATGCACAGAAATCTAGCCTCCACTGTCCCTGCAAACAAAGGTGGTGTTGGACAGTCGAAATCGCTACAGCACAAGCGGTTTGGGGGTTAATCTTTCCTCCCTAACAGTATCCCTGCTTCTGATGAAGCTGCAGCAACCTCTCCCTATGCTCAGATCGGCAGAAGTAAGATGGCAGTCGGTGTGCACGCCCCTTTATAGCCCCTGTGATGCCGCAGAAAGAAAGCCAATCACTGTCATGCCCTTCTCTAAGATGGTGGGGACCAAGACCTATGTCATCACGCTGCCCACACTCTGCGTCCACCTTCATTGGCTGAGAAATGGCGCTGAAAGCGTCATACGAAACGCAACTTTGGCGCGAAGATCGCCGACAGCATGGCCGATCCCACACTGGAATCGGGTCAGGTTTCACGAAACCCGACTTTGCCGAAAGTCGGCGATTTTTGAAATTGTTCGAACCGTTTTGCTCAACCCTACTGTATATATGTTTTAACGAACATTTGAGCCCATAAATCCATTAGATGTCGGTTTTGCAAGCCTGCGAGAAAATATCGCAGTACGGATGCCATACGGATTACATACGGAGGATGCCATGCACAAAATACGCTGCCACACCCTGCCTACGGATGACATATACGGATCACTATTTTGGGAACATTTCTGCGTATTACAGCCGTAAAAAACGTACCGTATTTTCATACGCTGAGTGTGACGCTGGCCTAACAGTCACTCCTTCATAAATGAAACAAGATGTGTCTCCTTATGTGTCACATAACACATGGCCAGCTAGGGTTGTTAAATGCTACAATGACATTACCCAGTGATTGCATTTGTATTGGTTGAAAGCAATGCTAAAGTTGAAAAACCCATCAAAAACGCTGTGTGTGAACATAGCCCAAGTGGGGGAGGAATACTTTTGGTTGGGGTTACTTATTTTGCTTTATATAATTCATTACCCTGGAAAAGATGTTCCTTATCATATTTCCCAGCAAAATCCATTTTGCTTTCCTTTTTGTATGTTTTTTGGTGCACCTGTAAAAATGGCGTGAAACTCTGACAGCATTGTTTACAGCTGTGACCTATGAGTCAGAAATGCTTTCAGGGGTGATCCCCTGATGTTCCCGTGTCATTTGAGCAGTGTTTCCATAATTTTCAGATTTTTTAAGATGTTAAAAGGACCCCCGAGGGGGATCGCGGTAAAAATGCTAGGGTTTCCCATAGACTTACATTGGGCTTGGTGCTCGGGTTGAGTACCCGAGTATTTCAATTTGCTCGACCCAAGCAACGAGCACTCGAGCATTTTAGTGCTCACCCATCACTGCTTAATATTTTCACAGATCAGACATTTCTGAATGCAGCGATACCAAATACGTGTATTTTCTATTTTTTCACTGTTTCATTTTGAATGCGGCAAAAATGGGGGTACATTTTTTTATTTTTCTAATATTTTTCAAAACTTTTTTCACTTTTTACTATTTTCAATAGTCCCATTAGGAGACATGAAGCTGCTATCATCTGATCGCCTGTGCTACACATAGCAGGGCTACATCCCTGCTATGTGTAGCAAAAATCATGATCTCCTATGAATGACGGCCATGTGCCGACGTTCACAGGAGATTCACAATGATAGGCACAGAGGTCTGCTCTCCTTGATCACGTGAGAAGGGTGCAGATGAGCAGGACTTGTGATGCGCTTCTGCCTGGTGAACGTGAAATGCCGCTGACGGAGATTGACAGCGGCATTTAGCCCCTTAACGACCAGAAGTATTTTTGATTTTGCATTTTCATTTTTTGCTCCCTGTCAGCTGGCCTGTGCAGTGCACAGTATCAGAAAGCTGGTTTTGCATCCTAAGTCAAGGTTATTTCAGCAGCACAATGACACCAAACATATTTCAAGAACCACCCAGAAATGGATGGAAACAAAGTGCTGGAGAGTTCTGAAATTACCAACAATGAGTCCGGATCTAAATTCATTGAACACCTGTGGGGAGATCTTAAAATTGCTGTTGGGACAAGGCACCCTTCAAATATGAGAACCCTGGGGCAGTTTGCAAATGAGAGTGGTCCAAAATTCCAGTTGAGAGGTGTAAAAAGCTTGCTGGTGGTTATAGGAAGCGATTGACTGCAGTTATTTATTTAGGGTGTGCAACCAAATATTAAGTTGAGGGTGTCAATAATTTTGTCCTGCCCATGTTTGGAATATTTTGTGAAATTATGTCAAATTTACTTTTTTTCTCTGTTGTTTGCTGCTGCTTTAATACACACAAAGCAAATAAACATATTTATAACAAAACACGTGTAATTGCAATAGTTTTCTGGGAAAATGCTTCCTTTTCTGGAACAATTTCAAGGGTACCAACACTTTTGGCCATTACTGTAGATAGATAGATCGACAGACAGATGGACATATAGAAGATTTGGCCCCTATTTGGCTCCAAAAGTCAGTTCAAGATAGAAAAAAAGTCACATTTTTCTTTGCGCTTAATTCATGATTCGTGCACCCTTTTGATTAATTTGGAGACAAAAGTGGGCAACTAATAAGAGAAAAAAGCAAAGTGTTTTAAAGAAAAAGATGAGTCTGGGCCATTAAAGGGAACCTGTCACCCCCAAAATCAATGGTGAGGTAAGCCCACCGTCATCAGGGGCTTATCTACAGCATTCTGTAATGCTGTAGATAAGCCCCCGATGTTACCTAAAAGAGGAGAAAAAGAGGTTAGATTATACTCACCCAGGGGCGGTCCCGCTGCGGTCCGGGTCCGATGGGTGTCTCAGGTCCGGTCCGGAGCCTCCCATCTTCATTTCATGATATCCTCTTCTGGTCTTCACGCCGCGGCGCAGGCGTACTTTGTCTGCCCTGTTGAGCGCAGAGCAAAGTACTGCAGTGCACAGGCACTGGGATAGGTCAAAGAGGCCTGGCGCCTGTGCACTGCAGTACTTTGCTCTGACCACAACAGGGCAGACAAAGTACGCCTACGCCGCAGCCGTGGCGTGAAGACCTGAAGAGGACGTCATGGAATGAAGATGGGAGGCTCCAGACTGGACCTGAGACACCCATCGGATCCGGACTGCAGCGGGACCGCCCCTGGGTGAGTATAATCTAACCTCTTTTTCTCCTCTTTTAGGTAACATCGGGGGCTTATCTACAGCATTACAGAATGCTGTAGATAAGCCCCTGATGACGGTGAGCTTACCTCACCATCGATTTTGGGGGTGACAGGTTCCCTTTAAGTTTGGAGATTGGTCCATTTTAAACAAAGGCCACAGACAAAACTTGCCTCATTAAGTGTACCACTTTATCCTGGAATAACAGCATACACTTCTAAGGTTGAGCGAAACGGATCGGACAAATTCAAAAATCGCCGACTTTCAGTAAAGTCGGGTTTCATGAAACCCGACCCGATCCTAGTGTGGGATCGGCCATGCGGTCGGCGATCTTCGCGCCAAAGTTGCGTTTCGTATGACGCATTCAGCGCCATTTCTCAGCAAATGAAGGAGGACACAGAGTGTGGGCAGCATGATGACATAGGTCTCGGTCCCCACCATCTTAGAGAAGGGCATGACAGTGATTGGCTTGCTTTCTGTGGCGTCACAGGGGGTATAAAGGGGCGTGCATGCCGACCGCCATCTTACTTCTGCCGTCAGAAGAAGGGATATAGTTAGGGAGGGAAGATTAACCCCCAAACCGCTAGAAAAGGCCGGAGCAAGCCGTACCCCTCCCCCACGGCGTAGGCGGAGGCCTACATGACAATGGTTGGAGAGGGGGAGGAATTATGTTAATTATGAGGGGGGAAGGATTTTAGCCTGAGGGTATATGCGGGGATTTAGCACTTTCCGCTCTTCAGGATCGTGAGCAGACATACCTGTCATGTCTGGCGTTGATGCGATCCTTGAGGGCCTCAGGGCGGTGGCAGCTGTACACCCCCCCGGATGGCTGGAAGCGCAGGTGGCCCACATCATGGCTGAAGGAGCAGGGCCGTCGGTCGCTGTGGCGCCGCTGGAGCGGCGGTCTTGGAGGACGCGCCCCCCCGAGCGCTTGTCACTGGACTTGTCACCTCGAGCCCCCCGCAGGCGCAGGAGCCCCTCCCGGGACCCTCCAGGCCAGGCGCCGGTAAGATCAGCGGCTAGCAGGCCCCAGCCTGGGAGGAATCCGACCGCCAGACAGGGCTTAGCGGTGGTCTCTAGGCCTTCACCTCGCAGTGCAGCGGGGGTGGAGCCTCGGTGCGTCGGTCAGCGTCTGGGGCACGTGGGAGCGGGAGGCCGCAGCGGTGAGGTCCCTGCCACGCGGTCTGCCTCGGCCGCATCGGGGAGCGCGGTGGCAGCGGTGGTCGATGTCGGGGCAGGCGGTCCGAGGCTGGACCGAGCCGGGCTGACCCTACCTTCAGCTGCAGGGAGTTCTCCTGCACCAGGTCTGCAGGAGAGAGGGACTGCATCGGCGTCTGGCGTTGGGGCTGATGTGAGCTGGTGCGCTGCAGGCCCATCCACGCAGGCATCATTTTCCTCGGGGATGCAGAGTCCAGGCCCCCTATCTTCCGTGCCTGTGATGGTACAGGGCACGCAGGCTGACTTCCTGGGGCTCCGTCATTGGCCAGATTCGGTCGGGGATGCTGCAAGTCGGGGACATCCGGATGCCAGCACTACGGCTGGAGGGACCACAGATCCCTTGCAGCCCGGTGAGTATATGTCCGTGTCAGGTCTGTGTACGCCAGATTTTTCATCACCCGCTTTTATGGGTAGTCAGGGGGTTGGTAGTGTTGAGAGGGTGGCGGGTGATGCGGGTTCAGCGGGGGTCCGTGAGATTTTGGGTACGGTTAAGGATTTTTTTATCCAGGCTGGAGCAGGGTATGTCCACTCAGCGACATTTGGGTGCTTGGTTGAGCTCGCAGCTAGGACCTATTGGTTTAGTGGTGGCGCCAGCGGTGGCGGCTGCGCCGATATTGGTCTTGGTGCAAACGGAGAAGGAAACGGAGTGTAGGGTACATTTGGATGATAGGGCTCATGGCGAGGTTTATGTGTGTTTTGAGGGTCCTTTAGGGGCACATCTTAAAAAGGAAGTTACGGAAAAGATTGCGAAGGACGAATATGTCGAAATTTTTTCGTTGCTCCCGTTGGAGAAATTCAATCTTGATAAGAAGAAGAAAGAGGAGGGAAAAAAGGAGGATGAGGAAAAGCGGCATTGGCGCCTGATTCCTCAGACGTTTGCTAACTGGCTTCAGGCTTTTGCCATTCTGGCCAGTGTGATTGGGAAAAAGGCGCCCGAGAACTGCTCGGGTTTGTTTTGTTACATGGATTCCATTAGTGAGGCCCACAGGGTTTATGGTGGTCAGGCGTGGCTCCGGTATGATGAGCAGTTCAGGCAGAGGAAAGCAGTTCGTCCGGCTATTAGATGGGATCAAAAGGACATTGGTCTATGGTTGCGAGTGATGGCGCAGTACAAGTTCGGCCATCCCTTTCACGGAGGGGCCGGTGGTTCCGGCCAGGGTTTTCAGTCAGGTACCGCAGGGTCCTCTCGTTCCACTGGTCAAGCAGGGGGACAAAAATTGGGTGTCGGTTGGCAGTTTAACGAAGGTCAGTGTAGATTCGGAGTCAACTGCAAGTTTAAACACTTGTGCTCCCATTGTAGCGGCTCCTCCCATGGGGCGGCAAAATGTTTCAAAAAGGGTGGAGTGAAGTCAGGAAGCGGTAATACCCATGGGGGTGACACCGGTGAAGTGGGAAAGGATGGTCCCTTATCTAAGTAGATATCCAGATAGGGATAAAGCCACTTTGTTGTTGTCCGGTTTTCAAGAGGGTTATCATACCGCTGCTGCCGCCTCCTCGCTCGCTCACGGCCTCTGCTTCTCGTGCATGCGCGCATACCAGGTTCAGTGCTGCGCGTGTGCACTTCTGTTCTTCTGTCGGCATCTCCTCTATGGTCCTGGAGGACTAGTACCCGGGGGTCGGTCCTCCTTATTGTCCTCTCTATGGTTCTGGAGGTCTGTTACCCGGAAGTGCTACCCTGCCTTTAGGTATTTAAACTGCTTCCTGCCGTCCCTCTGTGCCTGGTTATCATTTGTTTCTTCAGGTGTTCCTGGCCGCTCTTAGTCTCTGTGAAGTTCGGTTTCCCTCTGACTTTGGGTTTATCCTGTCTTTCCTGTATCCTGCTAGCCTCTGAGTTCCCTCAGTTCCTCCGCCAGTCCCTGCACTGCTGCAGTTTACCCACCAGTCCTGTGTCTCTGCAGTACTCACCTATCCTGTGGTCCTACTATCTCTGCCTCTTCTTGGTCTTCTCCCGTCCTGGTCCTCCAGCTTCCGTGACGATAGTCCCTCACGGGCCTGCCCCTAACTCTCCCTGTATAGGGGGCAGTCTATCTGGTCAGCTCATCCGTGAGGGGTTCGTTGTCGCAGTCTAGAGGGTCCACTTTCCGTTTTCCCTCTTTGAATCATCACACTCACATTTGGACTGCGCTCGGATGACATCTGAGTGCAGCCTGATTCTTACAGCATAACAGTATAACCAGGCCATGGACCCCGCTGGTGTCTCTGCCACTCAAAAGGAGTTACTTTTTTTGCGGGAGAACCAGACTAGAATCATGTCCTTTCTCAAGAACATGGAGTCTCGTCTCGCGACGTTACAGTCTACCGACCCTGGTAACGCGACTCAGTTGGCGGCTCTTCAGCAAGAGTTAAGTCAACGGGACACTCAGTCCCATATTTTGAACTTTATGGCCTCTGTCGATAATCGACTTCTCTCTCTTCAGACTGTTGCTTCTGCTCATGTACAGGCGTCCGCTCCACAGCCCTCACCCCGTCTTGCCAGGCTACCTCGGTATGGTGGGGATCCTAAATTATGTCGCTGGTTTCTCAACCAGTGTCAACTACACTTTGAATTATCCCCGCTACTGTACCCAACTGACCGAGCTAAGGTGGCCTTTGTGATGTCCCATTTGGAGGGCGAGGCTTTGGCTTGGGTGAACCCTCTTTGGGAGCGAGATGATCCAGTGGTTTCTCAACTTGCTCTCTTTTTAGACACCGTCCGCAAGGTGTTTGATGAACCTGGTCGTCTGGTATCGACTACTGAGTCCCTTTTCAACCTTAGTCAGGGGACCCTTTCTGTAGCTCAATATGCCATCGTTTCCTGACGCTGTCCTCTGATTTAGGTTGGAATAATGAGGCTTTGGTGGGAGCATTTTGGCGAGGTTTGTCTTCTCGTATTAAGGATGAGCTGGCAGGGCGGGATACTCCTTCTGCTTTAGATGACCTTATCTCTTTGGTGACTCGCATTTATTTGCGGTTCCAGGAGCGCTCTCGTGAGGTTGTCAGAGAGAGGAGATCTCCTCGTTTGTCCTCCGTTACACGTGGTACTTCTCTTTCCCAAACCACTGCAGCTTCTTCCTCTTCTTCCCCTGAGCCTATGCAGGTTGATCGCCTCAAGCCTGCAGAACAACGCCAAAAGGAGAGACTCGCACAGGGCTTATGCTTTTATTGTGGCAGCGCTTCTCATCTTCTGCGTTCTTGTCCCCAGAAGCCGGGAAATGCCTCTGCCTAGGTCAGGTAAGAGAGGCCTCCCTAGGTAGCCATGATTCCTCTCCACCTTTGATTTTGCCTGTTATTTAACACATGGGTTCCAGTCGCTTCTCTCTTGAGGCTTATGTAGATTCTGGTGCTGCTGGGAATTTTGTTCAACTTGAGTTGGTCGAGAGACTTGGGATTCCTGTCAGATCCTTGGAGGTTCCTAGGCAAATAGCTTCTGTCGACGGTCAGCCTTTGCGGGAGGTCGTTTCTTCTGTCACAGAGGAGATTGAGATTCAAATTGGAGCTTTACATCGAGAGAAGTTGGCATTTTATGTTTTACCGTCTTTATCCCATGCATTTCTTTTAGGACTCTCCTGGCTAAGAAACCATGAACCTACTCTGAATTGGCGTACTGGGGACGTCCTATCCTGGGGACTGTTTTGTCAAAACAGATGCCTGCTTCCCGTCAAGCCTGCTAGTGTCTCTCCCTCGGCTCCGGAACTAGCGAATCTACCCGCAGCTTATCACTCTTTTTCGGACGTTTTCGACAAAAAGGAAGCAGAGGTCTTACCTCCGCATCGCCCATACGACTGTCCGATAGATCTTGTATCCGGCTCTACTCCTCCTAGAGGTCGTATTTATCCTCTGTCACCCTCCGAGACTCAAGCCATGTCTGAATACGCTCAAGAGAATCTGGCCAGAGGCTTTATACGGAAGTCCTCCTCACCTGCAGGCACTGGTTTTTTCTTCGTCAAGAAGAAGGACGGTTCCCTTCGTCCCTGCATTGATTACCATGGCCTCAATAACATCACCATTAAAAACAAGTATCCACTTCCTCTCATCCCAGAACTTTTTGATCGTCTGCGTGGAGCACGAATCTTCACTAAACTGGATCTCAGAGGAGCTTACAACTTGATCCAAATTCGTTCGGGAGATGAATGGAAGACTGCGTTTAACACCAGAGACGGTCATTATGAGTATTTGGTGATGCCTTTCAGCTTATGTAATGCTCCTGCAGTTTTTCAAGAGTTGGTGAATGATGTTTTTCGGGACCTACTTTACACCTGTGTAGTGGTGTACTTGGACGACATCCTTGTGTTTTCACCGGATCTGCTTTCTCATAGGAGACATGTGCGGCAAGTTCTTCTCCGTCTGAGGGAGAATCGTCTGTATGCCAAACTTGAGAAGTGTGCATTCGAACAGTCGTCCCTGCCATTCCTGGGCTTCATCATCTCTGAATTCTGGTCTGTGTATCTATCCGGCTAAAGTTTCTGCCGTACTCAACTGGCCACATCCGCTTGCGGTTAAGGCGATTCAGCGTTTTCTAGGATTCGCAAATTACTATCGGCAATTTATTCCTCATTTCTCCTCCTTGTCGGCTTCCATCTCTTCTTTGATAAAGAAGGGTGCCAATCCTCATCTTTGGCCAGCAGAGGCTGAAAAGGCTTTCCATTCTCTCAAAGAAGCATTCGCCTCCGCTCCTTTACTCCATCACCCTGAAGCTAATAAACCCTTCTTCCTAGAGGTTGACGCCTCTGCTGTCGGTGCCGGAGCCAGGGGCGCTGCTATCATGAAGCAAGTTGAGGACTTTGCTTCAGGCGGCAGCTCATCCCTCAAGCCAGGGGGCGGCAGAGCGGCGGTCAGAACACATGGTGCTGTTGCCGACTCTCCCTGTAATCCCTGCAGACCAGTAGCGTAGCTACTGGGGGCAGAGGGGGCCATTTCCCCGGGCCCAGTCACCTGAAGGGGCCCATCGGGAGATCCACTGCCGAGTCTCGCTTCGTTTGGCTGAGGCACGCTGGGTCCTAGTGCCCTCCTTGCATCTATCTGGACACTTCCTGGTTCTCCTCACTGCCTGAAAACGTCATCAGTAAGCGGGGATGGAGTTCATTAGAGTAATTCGATTTAGGCATATCATAGTCACTGTGGGGGTGAATGTGAGAGGATTGTGGTATTGTGGGGGCTGAAGTGGGAGAGGAGGACAGGGCACTGTGGGGTAAATGTGAAACGGTGGGGGTTATTGTGGGTGTGCAGGGGGACAGGGCACTGTGGGGGTGAATGAGAGGATGGTGGTATTGTGGGAAGGGGACAGGTTACTGGGGGTGAATGGGAGAGTTTGAGGGTATTGTGAGGGCTGACGTGGGTGAGGGGGCACTGGGGGGCTGATTATTATTATACTGTTTAATGTTATGAGATAAGCACTCTCATCATATGTGAGGGTATGTGTCCTCGAGGTGTATTGGCAGCGCTTTGGATGCAGCAGATACCCCGCTGCGCCCAAAGCGCTGCCCCCTGTTGTACGCGCGGTGATTCCGCATATATTAATTGAACACAGGTGGAATCACCGCATCCTATTCATAGACTGTTTTATTTATCTTGTGGAGACGGAGCATCTCCACAAGATAAATAGACATGCTGCTGTCTAGAAAGACGCGCCACATGTCCGGTTACGCAGGTCTGCCACCTGCGTCTATGTACACATAGTGGAGATGGGATTTCATAAAATCCCCTCCACTATGCTGTAACATCTGGAAGCTGCGGATGTACACAGCGTCCAATCCCCAGCAAAAACCCAAGCAATACGCCCCTTGGAAACATCCCTAATAGTTGCTGTCTTGGGGGCTGGAGATGGGGAGGTCGGGGGCTTTTTATTATTGCGAGCTGGGTCTTTTATAAGTATTAGTTAAACAAGCATAGCAAAGAAGGTTAATATTACTATAACAAGGATAAGTATTAACATAAGGGCGCAGACAGACACTGTATAACTCATGCGAGGATCGCATTACAATCCTCGGACTGGCCCTGACAGCTCTCCTGACATAAGCTTGACAGCATGATAGATTACTATGCAACTGTCAGCCTCAGGTCAGGAGAGCCGACAGTCAGTCCAAGGATTGCGATGCGATCCTCACATGAGAAATACGTCAGTCCGTTTTCCCCCCTAACAAGTATAACAATACAGTAACCACGGGCTGCATTCTATGTTATAAGAATACATTGCTTATAATTAAATTACTGAAGGGAACCTGTCACCCCCCCACCCCCCCGGGCCTATTAAGGTAATAGAGCCACCTTTAGCAGCACTAAGGCTGCATTCTGTGAAGGTGGCTCTTATGTTTTTGATCCCTAGTAACTCTGAAATATTCTCTTTTATAAATTGCGTGCACTGACGCCGCTACCATGAGGCGACTTGAGCTCTTTGGCTCAGGCGGCAGAAGAGAGGGGGTGGCAGATTCTGTAACTGGATTTGCGCTGCTAGTTTTTTTTTTTTTTTTTAAACTCCGGGGTCAAGTGCCCGCCCCCCCTCCTCCACGCCCCCCCCTCTTCCCTGCCCCCCCTCTTCCCTCCTGCCCCCCTCCCTGAAGACTTAATACCTTCCTCCAGCGGTGGCTGCAACTGTGTCTCAGCGCCGGCAGTGCGTCCTGTCTTCAGCGGTCACATGGTACCGTCATTAAGGTCATGAATATGCGCATATTCATCACCTTAATAAGCGCTACCAATTGACCGCTGAAGACAGGAAGGAAGACGCTGCAGAGATGCCGGGAAGTTCTGCGCCGCCCGGTGAGAGGTGAGTATGACAGGGAAAAAGTATGGGGGAGCCACGCACGCAGGGGAGAAGGATGGGGGAGCCACGCATGCAGGGGAGGAGGATGGGGGAGCCACGCACGCAGGGGAGGAGGATGGGGGAGCCACGCACACAGGGTGGGAGGATGGGGGAGCCACGCACACAGGGTGGGAGGATGGAGTATAAATATGGAGTATAAATACTAGGCCCTATAGGGGGGACACAGTGTGTATAGAAAGGAGAGGTCAGTGTAAAGAGCATGTACCATAAGAGGGACAGTGTGGGGGTCATATTTTGTGCAGACAATATAGTGAGGGGCAATTTTTCATTCAGGAGCATGATAATGACACTTGTATCTTTAAGGGCATCATGTGGAGACTTTCTGCAAAAGAGCGGAGAAGATGGAAGTCTGCAGAGACGGCTGTGGATGAGAAAACGCATCATGGGGTCTGGACAAGATGAAGAAAAGGAGAACGACTCCAGAGACAACGTCATCTATAAGGTACCTGGATGTAAATGTTATTTGTGATACTGACTAACTCTCATGTTTTTATTTATGTTAGGAGCATTAAAGGGGATGTCCAGGTTTGTAATGAGTCTGCAGTCATTCTTTGTGACTGCAGACTTCTGACTTCTCACAGTTCGCACTGCACACTGTCAGGATTCTCTCGTGCCGGCGATTTAAATACATGCAGTCACATGCTGACTAGACATGCGTGGCCCCACTCTATGAAAATGAACTGAGCGAGGCCGGGCACGTCTAGTCGGAATGTGGTCAGAAGTTTACAAATCACATGCTTGTGCTGACATGACCGTCCACCGGCCAGGGAGAATCCTAAATGTGTGCAGTGCATTAGTTGTGAGAATTCAGAAGCTGCGATGTCAGGATTCAGCTCTGCAGGTTCCAGACGTCACATGGACACGTCACTCATATGCGATTTTCATACTCCTGGTCCTGTGACAGCGAGCTTCTCTTCCCGCTTCTCTCAGTTTTTCACTGAACATTGAGAGCATTAGGGAGAGGAGCTCGTGGGTACATAACTGAGTGTGCAAATCGCATATGTCCTGGGGGGGAGGCACCAAACTGAATTCTTGCCTTTGGTGCCAGAAACCCTAGATACACCTCTGCTGGTATGCTACTGTGAGCGGCGATTACTGGGTTCGGTGGAGGGATGTGTGTGCACAGGCAGTGAGGCAGGGACTGTGTGTGTGTGTGGGGGGGGGCGCCATTTTTCCTTTCGCCTCAGGCAGCAGAGAGGCTAGGTTCACCCCTGGCCGGAGCTGTGCTTTCTCAGAAATCTTCTACTGGTCGTCTTGTGCCCTGTGGTTTCTTCTCCAAGAGTTTCTCTTCTTCAGAAAGAAATTATTCCATTGGCGACAGAGAACTTTTGGCCATTAAATTGGCCTTAGAGGAGTGGAGATATCTGTTGGAAGGAGCCTTACACCCCTTTGTCACCTTTACGGATCATAAGAATTTGGCATACATCCGTTCAGCGCACCAACTGAATCCACGACAGGCCAGGTGGGCTTTGTTCTTTGCCCGATTTGACTTTGAACTTCGCTTCCTGCCTGGAGAAAAGAACTTCAAAGCTGACGCTCTATCCAGGTCCTTCTTGTTGGTGGACACTGAGGAGGAGTCAGTTGTGAATTCCGTTCTCGGGCTCCCTCCTGTGGTCATGACTGGTACTGTGTGAGTTTGTTCTTGGGCTCCCTCTGGTGGCCTTTAGCGATATTGCTGGGCTCAGCTGCTTCATTTCCTTCTTTGCTGGGCCTATTTAACTCACCTGGACCTTCATTTGTTGCCTGCTGTTGGTGTATTCAGTCCTGATTCTGAGCTCTCCTGAATATTCCTTGTGACCAGTCTCCTGCTGGAGAAGCTAAGTTTGCTTGTTCATTTTGCTCATTATTTCCTTGAAAACGTTTCTCAGTATACGATGAGTTTAGTCCAGCTCGCTTTTATGTGATTTTTTGCTTGCTGGTTAGTTCTGGGGTGCAGAGGGCACCCCTCACATCGTGAGTCGGTGTGGGGGTTCTTGTATTCTCTGCGTGGTTTATTTTTGATAGTTTTTGTACTGACCGCACAGATTCCTATCTATTTTCTGTCTATCTAGTGTTAGCGGGCCTCATTTGCTAAACCTGTTTCATTTCTACGTTTGTATTTTCCACTTAACTCACCGTTATTATTTGTGGGGGGCTGTCTATAACTTTGGGGTTATTTCTCTGAGGCTAGTGAGGTCTTTGCTTTCTCTCTAGGGGCAGTCAGTTTCTCAGGCTGTGAAGAGGCGTCTAGGTTTTTAGGTAACGCTCCACGGCTGCCTTTAGTGTGTTGGATAGGATCAGGATTGCGGTCAGTATAGCTTCCACATCCCCAGAACTTGTCCTATCATTCTGGTTATATGTGTCAGGTCAGTTTTGAGGTCCTACCACCGGATCATAACAGTACAGCAGGCCACAAAGTGTTAATGCAGCAGAAGAGGGAGAAGAGAAATCCTGAAGTCATTTTTTTTTTTCTCTGCACTGTGTTTAGTCTCTCTCCTCCCCTTAATCTCTGGGTGGTTCTGAACTCAGCTGCAGATATGGACATTCAGAGTCTGTCTTCTAGTGTGGATCATCTCACTGCAAGGGTACAGGGCATTCAGGATTATGTAGTCCGCAGTCCTATGTCAGAGCCTAAAATACCAATTCCTGAGCTGTTCTCCGGAGATAGATCTAGGTTTTTGAACTTTAAGAATAATTGTAAGTTATTCCTTTCTCTGAGACCGCGCTCCTCTGGTGATTCTGTTCGGCAAGTTAAAATTGTTATTTCTTTGTTGCGTGGTGACCCTCAAGATTGGGCATTCTCTCTGGTGCCAGAAGATCCTGCATTGCTAAATGTGGATGCGTTTTTTCTGGCGCTTGGAGTGCTTTATGAGGAACCTAATCTGGTAGACCAAGCAGAGAAGGTTTTGCTGGCTCTCTCTCAGGGTCAAGATGAAGCAGAGGTTTACTGTCAGAAGTTTAGGAAGTGGTCTGTGCTCACTCAATGGAATGAGTGCGCCCTGGCGGCGATTTTCAGAAAGGGTCTTTCTGAAGCCCTTAAAGATGTTATGGTGGGGTTCCCCACGCCTGTGGGTCTGAATGAGTCTATGTCTTTGGCCATTCAGATAGATCGGCGTCTGCGGGAGCGCAAACCTGTGCACCATCTGGCGGTATTTTCTGAGCAGAAACCTGAGCCTATGCAATGCAACAGGATTCTGACCAGAGTTGAACGGCAAAACCACAGACGTCAGAATGGGTTGTGCTTTTACTGTGGTGATTCTACTCATGTTATCTCAGAGTGTTCTAAGCGCACAAAAAGGTTCGCCAAGTCTGTCACCATTGGTACTGTACAACCTAAATTCATTTTGTCTGTTACTTTGATTTTCTCTCTGTCATCCTACTCAGTTATGGCTTTTGTGGATTCAGGTGCCGCCCTGAATTTGATGGATTTGTCATTTGCCAGGCGCTGTGGTTTTATCTTGGAGCCTTTACAGTTCCCTATCCCACTAAAGGGAATTGATGCTACGCCAATGGCCAAGAATAAACCTCAGTACTGGACACAAGTGACCATGTGCATGGCTCCTGCACATCAGGAGGTGATTCGCTTTCTTGTGCTACATAATTTGCATGATGTTGTCGTGTTGGGTCTGCCATGGCTGCAGGCTCATAATCCAGTCCTGGATTGGAAAGCAATGTCTGTGTCAAGTTGGGGTTGCCAGGGAATTCATGGCGATGCTCCTTTGGTGTCAATTGCTTCTTCTACTCCTTCTGAAGTCCCTGAATTTTTGTCGGACTACCAGGATGTATTTGATGAGCCCAAATCTAGTGCTCTACCTCCTCATAGGGATTGTGATTGTGCTATAAATCTGATTCCTGGTAGTAAGTTCCCTAAGGGACGACTTTTTAATTTATCTGTACCAGAGCATGCCGCTATGCGGAGTTATATAAAGGAGTCCTTGGAGAAGGGGCATATTCGCCCGTCCTCGTCCCCTTTAGGTGCGGGGTTCTTTTTTGTGGCCAAGAAGGATGGTTCTCTGAGACCCTGCATAGATTATCGCCTTCTAAATAACATCACGGTCAAATTTCAGTACCCCTTGCCACTGTTGTCCGATCTGTTTGCCCGGATTAGGGGGGCCAGTTGGTTCACCAAGATAGATCTTCGAGGAGCGTATAATCTTGTGCGCATAAAGCAGGGCGATGAATGGAAAACAGCATTTAATACGCCCGAAGGCCATTTTGAGTACTTGGTGATGCCTTTTGAGCTTTCTAATGCCCCCTCTGTGTTTCAGTCCTTCATGCATGACATCTTCCGAGAGTATCTGGATAGATTTATGATTGTGTACCTGGATGATATTTTGGTCTTTTCTGATGATTGGGAGTCTCATGTGAAGCAGGTCAGGATGGTATTTCAGATCCTGCGTGCCAATGCCTTGTTTGTGAAGGGCTCTAAATGTCTCTTCGGAGTCCAGAAGGTTTCCTTTTTGGGCTTTATTTTTTCTCCTTCTACTATTGAGATGGATCCAGTCAAGGTCCAGGCTATTTATGACTGGACTCAACCTACATCTGTGAAGAGTCTTCAGAAGTTCTTGGGTTTTGCTAATTTTTACCGTCGCTTCATCACTAATTTTTCTAGTGTGGTTAAGCCTTTGACGGATTTGACCAAGAAGGGTTCTGATGTGACGAATTGGTCTCCTGCGGCCGTGGAGGCCTTTCAGGAGCTGAAACGTCGATTTTCTTCGGCTCCTGTCTTGCGCCAGCCCGATGTCTCTCTTCCCTTTCAGGTCGAGGTTGATGCTTCTGAGATTGGAGCAGGGGCTGTCTTGTCGCAGAGAAGCTCTGATGGCTCTGTGATGAGACCATGTGCTTTCTTTTCAAGAAAGTTTTCGCCTGCCGAGCGGAATTATGATGTTGGTAATCGTGAGTTGTTGGCAATGAAGTGGGCATTTGAGGAGTGGCGACATTGGCTTGAGGGAGCCAAGCATCGTGTGGTGGTCTTGACGGATCACAAGAATTTGACTTATCTCGAGTCTGCCAAACGGTTGAATCCGAGACAGGCTCGATGGTCGCTGTTTTTCTCTCGTTTCAATTTCGTGGTTTCATATCTTCCGGGTTCGAAAAACGTGAAGGCTGATGCCCTTTCTAGGAGTTTTGTACCTGACTCCCCGGAAGTTTCTGAACCGACTGGTGTCCTCAAAGAGGGGGTGATTTTGTCTGCCATCCCTCCTGATCTGCGACGGGTGTTGCAGGAGTTTCAGGCCAATAGACCTGACCGTTGTCCACCGGAGAGACTGTTTGTCCCGGACAGATGGACCAGTAGCGTTATTTCCGAGGTTCATTCTTCGGTGTTGGCAGGTCATCCTGGGATTTTTGGTACCAGGGATTTGGTGGCGAGGTCCTTTTGGTGGCCTTCCTTGTCGCGGGATGTGCGTTCCTTTGTGCAGTCCTGTGGGATTTGTGCTCGGGCCAAGCCTTGCTGTTCTCGTGCCAGTGGATTGCTTTTGCCTTTGCCTGTCCCGAAGAGGCCTTGGACGCATATTTCCATGGATTTTATTTCAGATCTTCCTGTCTCTCAGAGGATGTCTGTCATCTGGGTGGTTTGTGATCGTTTTTCTAAAATGGTCCATTTGGTACCTTTGCCTAAGCTGCCTTCCTCGTCCGATTTGGTGCCCCTGTTTTTTCAGAATGTGGTTCGTTTACATGGTATTCCGGAGAACATTGTGTCTGACAGAGGATCCCAGTTTGTGTCCAGATTTTGGCGGTCCTTTTGCACTAAGATGGGCATTGAATTGTCTTTTTCGTCGGCCTTCCATCCTCAGACGAATGGCCAAACCGAACGAACTAATCAGACCTTGGAAACTTATTTGAGATGTTTTGTTTCTGCTGATCAGGATGATTGGGTTACTTTTTTGCCATTGGCTGAGTTCGCCCTCAATAATCGGGCTAGTTCTGCTACTTTGGTTTCACCTTTCTTTTGCAATTCTGGTTTTCATCCTCGTTTTTCCTCGGGTCAGGTTGAACCCTCTGACTGTCCTGGGGTGGATTCTGTGGTGGATAGGTTGCAGCAGATTTGGAACCATGTGGTGGACAATTTGACGTTGTCCCAAGAGAAGGCTCAGCGCTTTGCTAACCGCCGTCGCTGTGTGGGTCCCCGACTTCGTGTGGGGGATTTGGTGTGGTTGTCTTCTCGTTATGTCCCGATGAAGGTTTCCTCTCCTAAGTTCAAGCCTCGTTTCATCGGTCCTTATAAGATTTTGGAAATCCTCAACCCTGTGGCGGAGATATGTGGTGCCTGTGGTCCCTTCTGTTGATCCTCCTGCTCCTGTCTTGGTCGAGGGGGAGTTGGAGTATGGGGTGGAGAAGATTTTGGATTCTCGTATTTTGAGACGGAAGCTTCAGTACTTAGTTAAATGGAAGGGCTATGGTCAGGAGGATAATTCCTGGGTTGTCGCCTCCGATGTCAATGCGGCCGATTTGGTTCGTGCCTTTCATTCGGCTCATCCTGATCGGCCTGGGAGCTCTGGTGAGGGTTCGGTGACCCCTCCTCAAGGGGGGGGGGGGTACTGTTGTGAATTCCGTTCTCGGGCTCCCTCCTGTGGTCATGAGTGGTACTGTGTGAGTTTGTTCTTGGGCTCCCTCTGGTGGCCTTTAGCGATATTGCTGGGCTCAGCTGCTTCATTTCCTTCTTTGCTGGGCCTATTTAACTCACCTGGACCTTCATTTGTTGCCTGCTGTCGGTGTATTCAGTCCTGATTCTGAGCTCTCCTGAATATTCCTTGTGACCAGTCTCCTGCTGGAGAAGCTAAGTTTGCTTGTTCATTTTGCTCATTATTTCCTTGAAAACATTTCTCAGTATATGATGAGTTTAGTCCAGCTCGCTTTTATGTGATTTTTTGCTTGCTGGTTAGTTCTGGGGTGCAGAGGGCACCCCTCACATCGTGAGTCGGTGTGGGGGTTCTTGTATTCTCTGCGTGGTTTATTTTTGATAGTTTTTGTACTGACCGCACAGATTCCTATCTATTTTCTGTCTATCTAGTGTTAGCGGGCCTCATTTGCTAAACCTGTTTCATTTCTACGTTTGTATTTTCCCCTTAACTCACCGTTATTATTTGTGGGGGGCTGTTTATAACTTTGGGGTTATTTCTCTGAGGCTAGTGAGGTATTTGCTTTCTCTCTAGGGGCAGTCAGTTTCTCAGGCTGTGAAGAGGCATCTAGGTTTTTAGGTAACGCTCCACGGCTGCCTTTAGTGTGTTGGATAGGATCAGGATTACGGTCAGTATAGCTTCCACATCCCCAGAACTTGTCCTATCATTCTGGTTATATGTGTCAGGTCAGTTTTGAGGTCCTACCACCGGATCATAACAGGAGTCCTCGCACATCATTGACCCCGCTAGAATCATCACACTTGCTCCAGTATCTATGCCCTCTTTACTTCTGGGTAAGACTTTCATTTCTGAGAGGAACAGGAGACGTGTGTTACTCTGGGGACATGCTTCCAAGCTAGCGGGACTGTTGTGAATTCCGTTCTGGAGCTCCCTCCTGTGGTTGCTATGGTATTTTTGTGAGTTCTGCCCTTGAGCTCCCTCTGGTGGTTTCGAGTGGAACTGCTGCTCCTTTAGGTAGCTGTAGCAGCTGCCTCCACTGATCGCCTTGCCTGGGTTTGTTATTTAAACCTGCTCTGGGCTTTAGTTCATGCCAGCTGTTAATGTTCTTGGTTGGATTTGGTTCTCTCCTTGGATTTCTCATATGGCCTGTCCTTGTCAGCAAAAGATAAGTTTTTGCTAGTTTTTGTTTGTCCATTTGTTTGGACTCTATTGCTCTGCAAATATGTCTCTTTTTGTCCAGCTTGTCACTATGTCATATTCAGGCTAGCTGGAAGCTCTGGGGGAGCAGATTTGCCCCTCCACACCGTGAGTCGGTGTGGAGTTCATTTTTGTAAACTCTGCGTGGATTTTGTAGTTTTTAATACTGACCGCACAGTATCCTTTTCTCTCTGTCTATCAAGTTTAGTATTGGCCTCCTTTGCTGAAATCTGATTTCATTTCTGTGTACGTCATTTCCCTCTCCACTCACAGTCAATATTTGTGGGGGGCTGTCTTTCCTTTGGGGGTTTTCTCTGAGGCAAGATAGCTTTCTATTTCCTACTTTAGGGGTAGTTAGCTCTTAGGCTGTGACGAGGTGTCTAGGGAGAGTCAGGAACATCCCACGGCTATTACTAGTGTTGTTGTTAGGATTAGGAACTGCGGTCAGTAGAGATACCACCTCCTCAGAGCTCGTCCCATGTTGTGTTTTAGCCACCAGGTCATATCGGTGTGGCCTCTTAACCACCAGGTCATAACACGGGACATGTCGGTTTCAAGAAAACTCTTGATCTAATATCTCGTTACTACTGGTGGCCGACTCTTTTGAAGGATGTCCAAGCTTTTGTGGTCTCTTGTCCTTCCTGTGCCAAGAACAAAGTACCCAGGCGGCTTCCTTCCGGGCTTCTTCTTCCTCTTCCAGTGCCTACCGCTTTGTGGCAACATATCGCAATGGATTTCTTAACTGATCTGCCTCGTTCCTGTGGTTGTACCGTCATCCTTGTGGTTGTGGACCGTTTTTCTAAAATGGCACATTTCATTGCTCTTCCTGGTCTGCCTTCGGCTCCTGAACTGGTGAAGATTTTTGTTCAACATCATATTTTTCGCATTCATGGTCTTCCACAGCACATTGTTTCTGACCGGGGAGTTCAGTTCACCGCTCGTTTCTGGAGATCTCTCTGTAAGTCATTGAACATTTTGCTCAATTTTTCTTCGGCCTATCATCCACAGTCCAACGGCCAAGTGGAGCGTACCAATCAGATCCTGGTTACTTATCTCCGGCATTTCTCCAACGCTCATCAAAATGATTGGTCTGACTTACTACCATGGGCCGAGTTTTCTTATAATAACCACACCAGCGAAGCTTCTACCAAATCTCCATTTTTTGGCGTCTACGGACAACACCCTGGTCTTCCTCTACCAGTTCCTCCTGACTCTACTGTGCCGGCGGCAGATCTTCTGTCTAGAGAATTCTCCAGGGTTTGGCAGGAGACCAAGTCTGCTCTCGAACTAGCTCAGCATAGGATGAAGAGGCATGCAGATAAAAGGCGTCTCGATTCTCCTGTGTTCCATCCGGGGGATAAGGTCTGGCTTTCTTCTAGATTTATTCGCCTTAAAATCCCTTCACATAAACTATCGAGGTTTTGGCATGTATTAACAACGTTTCTTACAAACTTAAGTTACCTGCCTCTCTTCGTATCCCTAATTCCTTTCATGTATCTCTCCTTAAGCCTGTAGTTTTTAATCGGTTTCATACCTCGACTCTTTCTTCACCTTCGCCTGTTTCCGCAGACAATGTTTTTGAGGTTAAGGACATTTTGGCCATGAAAAAAATTAGAGGTAGAACTTTGTTTTTGGTCGACTGGAAGGGTTTCGGTCCTGAGGAGAGATCCTGGGAGACTCGGGAGAATATTCAGGCTCCTCGAATTTTAGCTAAGTTTCTTTCTGGCCTAAAGAGGAGGGAGGGATGTAAAGACGGGGGTACTATCATACCGCTGCTGCCGCCTCCTCGCTCGCTCCCGGCCTCTGCTTCTCGTGCACGCGCGCATACCAGGTTCAGTGCTGCGCGTGTGCACTTCTGATCTTCTGTCGGCGTCTCCTCTATGGTCCTGGAGGACTAGTACCCGGAGGTCGGTCCTCCTTATTGTCCTCTCTAGGGTTCTGGAGGTCTGTTACCCGGAAGTGCTACCCTGCCTTTAGGTATTTAAACTGCTTCCTGCCGTCCCTCTGTGCCTGGTTATCATTTGTTCCTTCAGGTGTTCCTGGCCGCTCTTAGTCTCTGTGAAGTTTGGTTTCCCTCTGACTTTGGGTTTATCCTGTCTTTCCTGTATCCTGCTAGCCTCTGCGTTCCCTCAGTTCCTCCGCCAGTCCCTGCACTGCTGCAGTTTACCCATCGCTCCTGTGTCTCTGCAGTACTCACCTATCCTGTGGTCCTACTATCTCCGCCTCTTCTTTGTCTCTCCCGTCCTGGTCCTCCAGCTTCCGTGGCAATAGTCCCTCACGGGCCTGCCCCTAACTATCCCTGTATAGGGGTTGGTCTATCTGGTCAGCTCGTCCGTGAGGGGTTCATCATCGTGGTCTAGAGGGTCCACTTTCCGTTTTCCCTCTTTGAATCGTCACACTCACATTTGGACTGCACTCGGATGACATCTGAGTGCAGCCTGATTCTTACAGCATAACAAGGGTTTGTAATCCCTGCCCCTTCGTTTGCTGTTCCTTGCATTAGAAAGAATTTGCGGTCGGCTTTGTTGCATGCCGACGTGGTTTCCAAGAAGTTGCGGAAGGAGGTTGCGTTGGGTCGGATGGCGGGCCCGTTTGAGTCCCCTCCTTTTGAGGATTTGGTGGTTTCCCCTTTGGGGGTTGTGCCTAAAAAAGAGGAAGGGAAATTTCGTTTAATTCAGCATCTGTCTTATCCTAGAGGGATGTCTGTAAATGATGGGATTGACCCTGGGCTTTGCTCAGTGGTTTATGCGTCTTTTGACATAGCGGTGGAATGGGTTCAAAAATGCGGAAAAGGGGCTCTCCTAGCTAAGACGGATATAGAATCGGCTTTTCGTTTGTTGCCAGTTCATCCGAATAGCGTTAGGCTGTTGGGTTGTTTTTGGGAGGATCGCTTCTTTGTTGATAGGTGTTTGCCCATGGGGTGTTCGCTATCTTGCGCGTTGTTCGAGGCTTTTAGTTCCTTTGTGGAGTGGGTGGTTCGGGACGTTTTGGGTTGCAATTCCGTCATTCACTATCTGGATGACTTTTTGTGCGTTGGCCCGGCTGGGTCTGATCGTTGTAAAATGATTCGGAGAGCAATTGAATTGGTGGCACATCGTTTTGGAGTCCCTTTGGCTCCGGGCAAAACAGAGGGCCCGAGCACGTGTTTATGTTTTCTAGGTATCGTAATCGATACCATTCAGTGGGAATTTTGGTTGCCCATTGAGAAAGTGGTTAGTTTGCGCCAGGAGGTGCTGCGGGCTTGTCGTTTGAAGAAATTGTCATTGAGGGAGTTGCAATCGCTCCTCGGAAAACTTAATTTTGCTTGTCTAGTTATGCCCATAGGCAGAGTTTTTTCTAGGAGATTGGCCAGTGCTACAGCGGGAGTTCGTGCTCCTCATCACTTTGTATGGTTGTCAGCAGACCATAAGGAAGATTTGGCGGTGTGGAGTGGGTTTTTACAGAATTATAATGTCCGGTCTTTGTTCCTTGAGGGAGTGGTTGATAACGAGTCGTTGGATTTGTTTACGGATGCAGCCGAAGGGTCAGGTTTCGGAGCGTATTTTCGGGGGCAATGGTGCACAGCAACGTGGCCTGCATCTTGGATTTCTTCTTTCCTGGTTCGGAATATCGCACTCTTGGAAATCTTTCCCATTTTGGTGGCGGTGCATTTGTGGCAGGAGGTTTTTTGGAACAGGCGGGTTCGGTTTTACTGTGACAACATGGGGGTGGTTTGTGCGATAAACAATCTGTCGGTTTCATCGCCTCCGGTTGTCCGGGTGCTGAGACAGTTGGTCTTATCGTGTTTGAATTTGAATGCACAAGTAACTGCGACGCATGTTCCTGGGGCTCATAATTCCATTGCCGATTCTCTCTCTCGTTCACAGATCGATCGTTTTCGGTTACTGGCTCCCGATGCGGAGGTCGTTGGGTTGGAATGCCCTGCAGAACTTTGGCGTGTGGTGTCCGAGATGCAGAGGCGTTGATCAAGTCGTCATTGGCTCCCAGAACGTGGGAGACTTACCAGGCTACTTGGCTGGATTGGGCAGAACTGTTGCGTGCTGCTGGGTGTGGGTGGAGCGACCAAGAGCAGGCCGGGGTGTTGTTGTCTTGGTTGAGTCGGGGAGCTTCAGCAGGTTGGTCTTCTGCCAAAGTGTCACGAGTCATGTCAGCCTTGGCATTCGGCTTTAAATTGCGTGGTCAAACGGATATAACCAAGATCTTTCTTGTGAAGCAAGCGGTAAAGGGCTTTCGGCGGCGGCCGCGGTGTATGGATGCTAGACGCCCCGTTTCTTTTAGCTTGTTGGAAAGGTTGGGCGGGGTTTTGCCTTCGTTGTGCGTGTCGGTTTTTGAATTGTGTTTATTTCGTTTAGCCTTTTCTTTAGCCTTTTTTGGGGCATTGCATGTTGGTGAGTTGGTTTCACCTAACAAAAAAGTTATGGGGGGTTTGTTGGCTCGTGATGTATTTTTGTCGGCGGGTAGGGTTGAGTTGTGGTTGCGGCGATCAAAGTTTGATCAAGAAGGTAGGGGTAGTAGGATCGTGTTGGGTTTGGTTCCGGGGTCGGTAATGTGTCCAGTTACCTGTCTGGCACATTTTTGGGAGTTTCAGCCCTGTCGGGACAGGTCGTTACTATGCCATATGGATGGTTCCTTGTTGTCCCGGTATCAATTTACGATGATTTTCAAAAAGGCGATTGGGCTGCTGGGCCTAGACGAGGCTTGTTTCGCTCCTCACTCTTTTAGGATTGGGGCTGCGACAGACGCAGCATTGGGGGGCCTTGGTGCTCCGGCGATTCAGCGCATTGGTAGGTGGCGGTCAGATAGATATCGGAGCTACGTGCGCCCGTAAAGTGAGGGCTGGTGGTGTTTGTTTTGGCAGACGGGGGGCTGTAAGGCTGCTATATTGGTTGTGCTGATTTTGAGTTTCTGTTTGTGTTTCAGGTCCCCCTCCTTTGTTGGTGTGGATTTTCGGCCATTCGTATGTCCATTGGGGATTGCAATGTGCAGACGTGCGGAACGAGGGCAGACAATTGGGTTTTGATCGCGAGGTGGCGGTAATTCGTTGGCTGGGTTTTAGGGGGATGGTCTGGTATAGAGTTCTAAAAAAGATCAATAACAGTGTCCAGTTGGAAAGGGTTCCTAATATTTTAGTTTTGCACGTTGGGGGTAATGACTTGGGGGCCCGACCTTTCAGGGAACTAGTTAAAGATATCAAACAGGATTGTTTGCGTTTATGGGTCTTGTACCCGGGTTTGACCATTGTTTGGTCAGAAATCGTGCCGCGGAAACGGTGGAAGAATATGAGGTCTGTTGTGATCCGCTTTTTGGCTCCCCTGGTGGTGGCTGGTGGTACTGGAGACTTGTGTGTGCTTTTCTGCCTCAGCTCACCTGCTTCCATCAGTTTTGGGAGTTCCCTATTTAGCCTTGCTCTCCAGTCACTTCCTTGCCGGTCATCATTGTAACCTGAGTCATTCAGTTGCATGTTCCTGCTACTAGTCTGCTGATCAGCTAAGTGGACTCTTGTCCTTATTGTTTTGTTTTTCTTGTCCAGTTTACAGTTTTGTCATTTCCTGTTACTGGAAGCTCTTGTGGACTGAAATTGCCACTCCTGTGTCATGAGTTGACACAGGAGTCTTAAAGTAATTTCAGGATGGGTTTTTTGAAAGGGTTTTTCAGCTGACCGTGAAGTCCTCTTTTGTATCCTTCCTCTATCTAGTAAGTGGACCTCGCTTTGCTAAATCTACCTTCATACTGTGTATGTCTTTTCCTCTGAACTCACCGTTAATATACGTGGGGGCTACTATCATCTTTGGGGAATTTCTCTAGAGGTAAGCCAGGTCTGTTCCTTCCTCTTCCAGGCGTAGTTAGTTCTCCGGCTGGCGCATGGCATCTAGGCAGCCGTAGGAATGCTTCCTGGCTACTGTTAGTTGTGTGGTAGATTTAGGTCACGGTCAGCTTGAGTTTCCATCACCCGAGAGCTAGTCTGTTATTTTTGTGTTTCTGATGTTCCCATGCCATTGGGGAATCATGACAGAGGTCATTGGATAAGTTGAATAAGGCCCGGATAAAGGTTAATCAGGCGGTGTCCGCGTTTGTGGCCAGGAATGGAGGTGTTGCGGAGCGACATTTTGAGCTGGAGAGAGGGGAAGGGGCCTTTTGGTTGGCCGACGGAGTTCATTTGAACGCGGTGGGAATGGATTTTTGGGCCCTTGGTATTCAGGAGGGCATTGAGCGGGCCATAGTTTATGGTGGGGTCTCTGTTAAATATTAATTGACTTATTCTTGGTCTAGATTCAGTATAGAACACATTGCTTCATGCTGACAGTACAAAGAGCTATTTATGTATATAGGAGCTCAGAGCATAAGTCCACTCCATATACAGGCAACACGTGATCTGTAGAAAAGATATATAAGTGTCTCTTAGGAGGGTGTGAAGGTCTTTTGTCACGTGGGACTGTCACCTCCCATCTTCACCTCATTCTCCATGGATGTCCGAGAAGGAAGGAACAACAGCTGATAGCTGCAGCCATGATGACCTTCAAACTTCAGACACACAGACCGATGGTTTCCATTCAGGACTTGGGAAAGAGGGGTAACTAATGATGATCTCTACACATGGACAATCTGTTCGTAACTATTTTCATCTGTTTTACGTTTTGCTGCAACCTGATTTTTCTGTGGACAATTCAATAAACCACTATACTTTTTAAGTGAATATGACGACATTTTTCTTTTAAGAATAACGCACCTGGTTAAGTCCTGATTTAAATGAATGTGCAGAATAAGCATATTTAACATTGGCGAAGCCAGCCAGTTTTGATTTTTGTGCTATTTTTTTCGTGAATTTCCTTCATTTTTGCACACGGGGGGAAGACAGAACAGTTTGCAAGATTTTGTGCAAGTATTCAGAAATTTCACTTCAAAACTTCAAGTCACAAAGATCTCAAGAAGAACCTATGACTTTGTACAGAGACTAACGGGTGTCAGATGAATTGACAAGTAGTAGGAGTACTACAAGTGCCGGACGTGTTGAAAATAGACGTGCTAAAAATAGCCGTGGTCAAGTGAAGTTTGGAGCCCAGCAAAAGGATCTACAAGCTGAGATTTCAAGGTAGGGCAAATGGAATTGATTAATTCATTTGCTAAATCAAGTCAGATAGAATTTGTAAGTTTGTATAGATCTAGTGTAGAAATATTTTGGTTATCTTTATATGCGGAATGTAGAATCGCGAACTTGAAGTTAGATTCTAAGCTAGTATCTAGGAAAAAAGAAAAAGAGCAACTGAAAAATATATTACATATGGTTAATGTATTTCATGAGTTTGTTACAGAGAAGTCCAAAAAAGATTGTGTAGAAAGAATTTCTAAGGAAAAGGAAATTAATGATGTCCCCAAGATTGACTGTAATGTGAAGTGTGAGGAAGACGAAGATGTGACGCACATGTCTGTAATGGCGGCCACTCAAGGTGACCTTGACTTTGTGCCTCATGATGAAAAACAAGATGGAGGACACGTAGGAGACCTGACAACTGACAAAGATGATGTGGTAGGGCCACTAAAAATAGAAGACGGCTCAGAGGCCCAACTCCAAACTAAATCTAGGAAGACCTTGTTAAAATTATGTAAAATCATTCCTGCATATGATGACAAAATCGATGTGTGCAGAAATTCAGAAATATTTGAAAGTTTTGCCGATAAGTATGATCTGACTAATCAGGAGAAAAATAAATTATTTAAAATTTGGCTACCAGTAAGTTTCTCCAGGAAATTCTCACTAAAAATGCAGAATGAAGAATTCCATGAAGAAATGACTGATGTAGAAAGATTAAAAATTTTGATATTTTGTGGACTAAAAGAAAATTATCCAGATCTTGATATTCTTCTAAAATTGAGGATTGGCCGGAAAGAATGTACTTTTACATTCATGTCCATTTTTGAAAGGGTTTACAGGATGATCAGTACTAATTCCAGTAAAAAATCAATGATAAATTGTTTTGTGAACAAATTTCGATTCCTAGATCCTGTATCTCGTGATATTGCTTCACAAAAAGATTCTTTATATGAATGTGCACAGTCCATTGAATTTTTTAGAAAACATGAGAATCTTGAAAGGAAAACAAATCATACTAAGGTTTTTAGATCAGACAGAATTATATCTTATGAGAAGCCAAAATCAAAATCTCCAAAGCTGACTCAAAATCAAATCTATGAAGAACGAAGAAAATTACATATCTGCTATAAACCCTATAATGAAATGCAGAAGTCTCCCACTGAAGCTGCACTGAAAGGGTTAAAAGCTGGAGGTTCAGATCTCCTTTTAAAAATGGCGGAAATTGACAGATGGAAGCAGGTGAGTATCCCAGGGCCTGCTCAACTGAACACTCCATTATTGCAGCTCTTCAACTTCAAAGAGTCCATAGGGTTAATGACCTTATTAAATGGTGTTTACCAACAGATTATCAACAGAGAGGTAAATTTTGGGTTAGGAATTGGCTAAAAATGTAATCAATTATATGAGGTGTAGGGGAGTTATACAATGTATTATTTATTAATATGTAAATATTTTATACAATATATTTCTGCAGTTATATATATATTAATATAGAATACAGTAAATACTGTAGCATATTTGTATAAGTACAGACTATATTAACTGTATTTTTATATGTATAGTGAAATAATTAGAATTTATTCCAGTAATACTTAGAATTACATTAATTACATATATTAAATATATGCATATGTATAACATATTTAAATTATTTTGTTTCTGAATAAATATGAAATTAACCTTTATCTTTTATTTTTCCTTAGAGCTTTCATTGCAAAACAGGAATTGAACAAAAAAACCTTTTTACATGAATTTATGTTTTATTTACACAGGAAGCTATAATAACTGCATGATTGTATATATTTAACACTTAATAAAAAATAATATATAACTAATAAACTAAAAACTTGTTTTTTCCTTTGCATGGTAATAATATACTTTTTCTCCTTCACTGCATGGGGTGACAGGTCACTCTCTTGTTTCAACTTAAAGCTGTAAAAAGGAAACTTTAGAAGCTCCTCAGCCTTTACATTCAAATGGATTCAGTTGCAGACTTGTACTAAATATAACTGTACAACAAATGCACACATTTCATATGGAAGAGTCCTATCTATAGGTTAGAACATAGTGTTAAGTTAGATAGTGTTAGAGAATAATATTTGGGGAATATTCAAAAAAAAAAAAATATTAGAATACTAAATTTAATAGATTACAATGCGCGTTGATTGATAATTAGGACACAATATTTTGGGTTAAAATACATGTTGTTTATATGTGAAATATGTATTGTCAATTTATGTGAGTGACAGATGACAGATGAGCAGCTGCTAAGTGCATTCAACGTAAGAATGAAGTGTAATGTAAGGAGCGTGGAATGTGGAATTTACAGAATGTAAGAGGCCTCATGATTTATGGTATGTTGAGAGAGAGAAAGAAAGAAAATAACAAAAAACTTGTGTGTATGAAAATAAGATTCAGTTAAATTTACAAATGTTAAGATATATTGAAATATTATTTATTCAACATATTTCTATATTTCTTTAGTAATTATTTCTTGATTTAGTAAATAGTGAATAAGTGCAATTACACATCAATATGGTTAAATTATAATTTTTTTTTATATTCAGTGTTTTTTTAAGTTACATAGATGGGTACACATTTTCAAACAAATATGTGGCACAAGCTGATATGACAGTTATAAAATTAATTATTTTTAATTTTGGTTTTTACAAATTTATTTTTTTCATAAAATAATATTTTTTGATATTAAGGGGGAAATGTGTTTTTGATCCAGATTACATCATCACATTTCATCAATACCTCTTTTTCACACATTTTAATAAAAAAGAAATATTAATAAGGTATTATTGGGTACAATACAATAAGTATTATAAAAGTCATTTTTTTCCTCTAATGAAGGGTATTATATGCAAAGTTGCATAATTTCAATATTTTGGTAATCCAAGGTTATGACAACATCTAGATAATGGAAATATTAAAGGGAATGTGTTATTGAGACATAACCTTTGCATTCATCATCAACATATAAAGGCCTTATTTTTATTTTTATTTTTATTTTATTCTCATTTTTCATTTTTCACCATTTCTTATTTTTATTTGTTTATCATTTTTATTTTTCATTTTTTCATTTTTTCCTTCAATTTTTATTCTCAACTTTTATTTTTTATTTTTCACTTTTTATTCAATTTTTATTCTCAATTTTCATTTTTTATCTCAAAAAGAAAAATCAATATTTAATAAAGTAATGTCTAATACAAGTATATTGCTTTATCAAATATAATGATCATATGGTTTCATTATATAAGAAATGTTTCAATTCTGGTTTAAATACAACAATTCTTTCACTTATTCATTTATTCATATATATATTCTTATTTTGGTTCATGGCTACACATTCTTACATATTATTGGTTATAGGTTATTAATAAAGTTTTAGTAATAACAGCACTTGTTACATAAAAGACACACTGACATCTATGGGTTCAAAAAGAAATTACACCCATGACATAAAAATGTCCTATCACATGAAGAATATGGCTAATAATATATTATCATTTATTATTATTATTTTATTTTTCCAAATATGAGTTCCATATTAATATTCCGACAATAATTATATGGATATTATTGATTGCTATGGTAAGCTATGATATTATAAGTTAGGGAAATTACCAGATTTGGTATAAAATAGGGAATGAAGACTTCAATCAAGATATTAAAGTTACGTTAATAAAGACTTTTCATATTTTTAAATTCAATTAAAAGTTGCAAGAAGAAAAAGACGTTATCCAGAGTTCCACAAGGTAACAATGCTATGATTTCTGAGTAATAATAGACTGTGTCGAATACAATTCATGTCACCATTCACAACTACAGCATCCATCACTGACAAGTATGAGTATAATATCCTACCTGCCAACCACGGAGAGGACGATGATCCTATGATGCTAAGATGAACTGTGTTATTATGTTCCAGTGGTTTCCTATCACCTATAAGACTTCCATGAAAGCTGGTGAACAATTCAGGTGATTGTCAGGATGCTACAACCCTGACATGTGTCCGGTGCACCAAAAACTGGTTATGGTGCTATATTTAGCAGGGAAGAGTCAATTTAACCCTTGCTGTGCTGACCAAAAACACCTGTTCCAAGACCACTACGGATGATATGGAGATTCCAGAAATATCCAAGGCGAGCCAATGTAAGTCCAGGTCTCTAAAGGTGACACTACACAGATATTAAAGCTACATCACATCTATGAACTTTGTTTTCTTATCAACATTTGAATCTATGGACTTTGTTTGACACATGACACACAGTCTCTACAATATCTACATGCTATCATCTATTTCATAAGAATTATAATAAAGATTGTTTAAAAAGAACCAAGAAGAAGACATCAAAATGAAGACCAGATGACATCAGATGACATCAGACCTGAGATGCTTCAAGTAGATATAGGGAAGTATAATCACATTATTTTATATAAATATTGGTCACGGCTTACCATAACATGAATTTACATATCATTATATTATTGAATACGTAGAACAATATTATTATTATTATTATTATTATTATTGTTATTGATATTATGAACACTAAATTATTTTGCTAAAGAAGAAGGAAAGAAGAAAGAAGATTTTATTAATATATATTTAATTTGAGGGTTCCAATGAATGTCTTTCACCCTCAAAAGGGGGAATTGTTAAATATTAATTGACTTATTCTTGGTCTAGATTCAGTATAGAACACATTGCTTCATGCTGACAGTACAAAGAGCTATTTATGTATATAGGAGCTCAGAGCATAAGTCCACTCCATATACAGGCAACACGTGATCTGTAGAAAAGATATATAAGTGTCTCTTAGGAGGGTGTGGGGGTCTTTTGTCACGTGGGACTGTCACCTCCCATCTTCACCTCATTCTCCATGGATGTCCGAGAAGGAAGGAACAACAGCTGATAGCTGCAGCCATGATGACCTTCAAACTTCAGACACACAGACCGATGGTTTCCATTCAGGACTTGGGAAAGAGGGGTAACTAATGATGATCTCTACACATGGACAATCTGTTCGTAACTATTTTCATCTGTTTTACGTTTTGCTGCAACCTGATTTTTCTGTGGACAATTCAATAAACCACTATACTTTTTAAGTGAATATGACGACATTTTTCTTTTAAGAATAACGCACCTGGTTAAGTCCTGATTTAAATGAATGTGCAGAATAAGCATATTTAACAGTCTCGGGCCTTTGAGGTGTTCAAAGGCCTCTCGTTGTGGCGGCTGGGGGGAGTCCTGGGAGTTGGTGGAAATTGGTTTTGGGGATCCATTTTGGCATATGGCTCCTCTGTTTTTGGTGTTAATATCTTTTGAATCTGGTGAATGGTGGTTGGGGAGTTCCGGCACAGGTGGTCGGATCTCCGGGAATTTTTACCGTGAACAGTGAACCCTCTTTTGGGCTTTTGGTGCTCCCGAGCCAGGGTTTTGAACGGCTGGGAGTAAATTGGTGTTATATATGTGCACGGTATGGGTTGTCAATCACCAGATTCTTGGGGCTCCAAGGACTCCTTCTAGCCTTTAAAAAGTATTGTTTTGTTATCAATGTATTTATTGTTATATGTTTAATAAAAAGGCTACTGTGGCCTATATCATTCCAAAGAATTAAACCTAGTTGTGTTTTTATTGGGTATAGGGGTTATAGTTGGTGGGCTACGGAGTATAGAAAAATGAAGGGGTGGGGGTGTTTTTACCGCCAGATAACTACACCTTCGACAATACCAGGGTCATGTGCTGTAGCGATTTCCACTGTCCAACACCACCTTTTTTGCAGGGACAGTGGAGGCTATTTTTTTGTGCATCAGCTCTGCAGCTTATTAGGCTGCCTTATAAGGCTCCCTGATAGCTGCATTGCTGTTTGCACGCTGCTGTGCAAACCAACTGCTTTTTTAAAAGCAAAAATCCTGTTGCTCCTTTCTGCAGTTATCTTGTTTATTTGTCCACACGTTTGTGTGCAGCAGTCCTTTTTGTTGCTGCCATACTTGTCCTGAGATCATTGTAGGGAGACTGAAATTGTACTACAGTCCTTGGATTTTTTCAGATATCTTCCAGTTACTTTCTGCCACTTACATTGTGTTGTGATAAGGTACCGTCACATTTAGCGACGCTGCAGCGATCTAGACAACGATGCCGATCCCTGCAGCGTCGCTGTGTGGTTGCTGGAGAGCTGTCACACAGACAGCTCTCCAGCGACCAACGATGCCGAAGTCCCCGGGTAACCAGGGTAAACATCGGGTTACTAAGCGCAGGGCCGCGCTTAGTAACCCGATGTTTATCCTGGTTACCAGTGTAAATGTAAAAAAAACAAACACTACATACTTACATTCCGGTGCCTGTCGGGTCCCCCGGCGTTCTGCTTCCCTGCACTGTAAGCCGTAAAGCAGAGCGGTGACGTCACCGCTGTGCCCTGCTTTACGGCCAGCCAGCGCTGACACAGTGCAGAGAAGCAGAACGCCGGGGGACGCGACAGACATCAGAATGTAAGTATGTAGTGTTTGGTTTTTTTTACATTTACACTGGTAACCAGGGTAAATATCGGGTTACTAAGCGCGGCCCTGCGCTTAGTAACCCAATGTTTACCCTGGTTACCAGTGAAGACATCGCTGAATCGGCGTCACACACGCCGACTCAGCGATGTCAGCGGGTGATCCAGCGACGAAATAAGGTGCTGGCCTTCTAGCTCTGACCAACGATGTCACAGCAGGATCCTGGTCGCTGCTGCGTGTCAAACACAACGATATCGCTATCCAGGACGCTGCAACGTCACGGATCGCTAGCGATATCGTTGTTAAGTTGTTCAGTGTGAAGGTACCTTTACACACTGGGCCTGAATTGTGGTGCTGTCTCCCCCCCAAAAAAGGGAGATTCAAATTGTCACAAAGTGGATATACATCAGTTCTGTTAGTTTGTCGTATATCGGCCAGCCACGTTCTGCCACTTACATTGTGTTGTGTTATACACTGGGCCTGAGTTGCGGTGCAGTCTCCCCCCAAAAAAAGGGTGTTTCAAATTGTCACAAAGTGGATATACGTCAGTTCTGTTAGTTTGTCGTATATCAGCCAGCCATGTTCTGCCACTTATATTGTGTTGTGTTATACACTGGGCCTGAGTTGCGGTGCAGTCTCCCCCCAAAAAAGGGTGTTTCAAATCATCACAAAGTGGATATACGTCAGTTCTGTTAGTTTGTCGTATATCAGCCAGCCACGTTCTGCCACTTACATTGTGTTGTGTTATGCACTGGGCCTGAGTTGCGGTGCAGTCTCCCCCCCAAAAAAGGGAGATTCAGATTGTCACAAAGTGGATATACGTCAGTTCTTTTAGTTTGTTGTATATCAGCCAGCCACGTTCTGCCACTTACATTGTGTTGTGTTATACACTGGGCCTGAGTTGCGGTGCAGTCTCCCCCCCAAAAAAGGGTGTTTCAAATTGTCACAAAGTGGATATACGTCAGTTCTGTTAGTTTGTCGTATATCAGCCAGCCACGTTCTGCCACTTACATTGTGTTGTGTTATACACTGGGCCTGAGTTGCGGTGCAGTCTCTCCCCCAAAAAAGGGAGATTCAAATTGTCACAAAGTGGATATACGTCAGTTCTGTTAGTTTGTCGTATGTCAGCCAGCCACGTTCTGCCACTTACATTGTGTTGTGTTATACACTGGGCCTGAGTTGCGGTGCAGTCTCCCCAAAATAAAAAAGGAGATTTAAATTCTCAACAAGTTTATATACACCTTCTACCATGTTTTACAGTACCATATAACGGTTGTTATTTTGGTTAGATTTTCCAAAAAATGGTCGTTGACAGCTGGTACTGATGGTGGTGGTGGAGCATCTGGTGGTAGTGGGAAAAGCAAAATAGCACCTAAGGCTGGAGGTGTTGAGCCAGCGTCATCGTCTGGCTACACAAGGCCTCGAAGGCTCCCTTATCTTGGAGTAAGAAAACAGCTTTTAAAGCCGGAGCAGCAGGAAAAAGTTTTGGCTTTCCTTGCTGACTCAGCCTCTAGCTCTTTCGCCTCCTCTTCCGAAAGTTCAAAATATAAAAGCAGCGAGTCGTCAGTGGATGCTCCCGGTCAGGAACAAGACGTTTCCTTGTGTCCTTCACCCAAACCAAAAGTGAAGGATGCGTCAGGCGACACTACAGGTTACTCCATGGAGCTCTTTACACATACCGTGCCTGGGTTAGAAAGGGAAATTGTTAACTGCCCGTTACAAGATGAATCGGACATGGAGTGCACTGATGCACAGCCACAGCTAGATTATTATGCTGTTCCATTGGCTCAGATCACTACATTGCTCTCGCAGTGTACTCAGCCAGAATCTGACCCTGATGAGACTATGGTGCCCCGTCCCGAACGCTATAGCACCATACATGGTGACACAGAGGAAGGTGCACATGACATTGAAGAGGAGGTGATAGATGATCCAGTTGTTGACCCAGATTGGCAGCCATTGGGGGAAGAGGGTGCCGCTGCCAGTAGCTCAGAAGCGGAGGAGGATGATCCGCAGCAGCCATCTACATCACAACAGCTGTCATCTGGCAGGCTCGTATCAGGCCAAAAACGTGTGTCAAAAACAAAAACAGTTTTAGGACAGCGTGGCCATCCGGTGAAAGTAGCACAGCGTGCAATGCCTGAAAAGGTATTCGATATTAGGAAGAGTGCAGTGTGGCAATTTTTTAACCAAGATCCAAATGATAAGTCAAAAGTTATCTGTAAGAAATGCTCAAAGACCTTTAGCAGAGGGAAGAATCTTCAAAATTTAAATACAACGTGCATGCGTAGACATTTAACCAGCATGCACGTGCAAGCCTGGACTAACTACCAAACGTCACGTACCGTTGGTGCACCTGCTCAGAATGAAGGTAGTCAGCAACGCTATATTGCTTCCCTCACTGTAAGCCCACCGGTTAGGACCCCACCAGCAGCAAATGTGGAGGTATAGTCGCAAGGCCAAAGCAGTCAGGGAATCACAAGGTTATTGGTACGAAACACTGTATGTAGGCCAACATCAAGAATACCATCACCAACCCTCTCTCAATCCACCATGTCCACCACCACCACCACCGCTAGTTCCACCATATGCAGCTCTCCAGTCCAGCTCACCCTACAAGAGACTCTCCTTAGGAAAAGAAAGTACTCATCCTCTCATCCACGTACACAGGGTTTGAATGCCCACATTGCTAGACTAATCTCATTAGAGATGATGCCCTACCGGTTGGTTGAAAGCGAAGCTTTCAAAGACCTGATGGCCTACGCAGTACCACGCTATGACGTACCCAGTTGGCACTTGTTTGCGAGAAAAGCCATCCCAGCCCTCCACCAGCATGTCAAAGACCGCATTGTCTATGCACTGAGGCAGTCAGTGGAAAGGTGCACCTCAAAACAGATGCATGGACCAGGAGGCATGGCCAGGGACGTTACGTGTCCATCATGGCGCACTGGGTTAATGTGGTGGATGCAGGGTCCACTGGGGACAGCCATAGTGGGACAGTTCTGCCTAGCCCACGGTCTAGGAAACAATTGGCTGTAGGCATTAGCCACCCCTCCTCCTCCTCCTCCTCCTCCTCCAGAAGCGAAAGCTCGTCCACAGAGCGCAGTCGCCCTACCACTCCATCCGCAGCTGCCAGTGTTGCACACAAGGTGTCCCATTATCGAACAGCTAGTGGTAAGCGTCAGCAGGCTGTGTTACAAATGAAGTGTTTGGGCGACAAAACACACACCGCAGAAGTACTGGCCGAGTACTTGCAGCAAGAAACTCAGTCATGGCTGGGCAGTGTACATCTTGAGGCAGGCAAGGTAGTCAGTGATAACGGAAGGAATTTTATGGCTGCCATAGCCCTTTCAGAACTGAAACACATACCTTGAATGGCTCACACCTTGAACCTGGTGGTGAAGTGCTTCCTGAAAAATTATCCGGGGTTACTAGCCCTGCTCCTGAAGGTGCGAAGACTTTGCTCGCACATCCGCCGGTCGCCCGTACACTCCAGCCGTATGCTGAACCATCAGCGATCGCTGAATCTTCCCCAGCACCGCCTAATAATCGACGTTGCAACAAGGTGGAACTCCACACTGCACATGCTTCAGAGGCTGTGCGAACAGAGGCGTGTTGTAATTTATTTGTGGGAGGATACACATACACAGGCAGGCAGTTGGATGGCAGACATGGAGTTGTCTGGTGTGCAGTGGTCAAAGCTACAAGACCTCTGTCAAGTCCTTCAGTGTTTTGAGGAATGCACACTGCTGGTAAGTGCAGACGACGCCATCATAAGCATGAGCATCCCACTAATGCGTCTGCTGATGCAAAGTTTAACGCACATTAAGGAGCAGGCGTCTGCAGCCGAAGAGGAGGGAAGCCTTGATGACAGTCAGCCATTGTCTGCTCAGGGAACTCTCCTGGACGAGGTGGCAGACGAAGAGGAGGAGGAGGAGGATGATGGGGATGAATATTTATGGTAGGAGGATGCTTCCCAGGGGGCAATAGAAACTGGTGGCGTTGCAAGGTCAGGTACAGGGTTTTTGCGGGACACAAGTGATGTTGATTTGCAAGAAAGTGCTCCTCAACCCAGCACAAGCAGTGAATTAACACCTGGAACATTGGCCCACATGGCTGAGTATGCCTTGCGTATCCTAAAAAGGGACCCCCGCATTATCAAAATGATGACTGATGACTAGGGTTGAGCGACTTTCATTTTTTTAAGATCGAGTAGGGTTTTGGGAAACCCGATTTTGTCCAGAGTCGAGTCGAGTGCAGTCGGCCGATTATCGCTAAAAGTCGGGGATCGACCGAAACACGAAACCCAATGCAAGTCAATGGGGAAGCATAGTCGGCAGTGAGTGGAGGCCAGGAAAACACCTACAGTGCCCATTTTAATGCCAAAAACATCCATTCTTGTTTCTGAAGCTTGCCAATCTTAATTAACTGTATAATAATAGTTGGGCATAGGGAATTGGGGGAAAGTTGTGGGGGGAGTAGGGCTGGCTCAAGTTTTTCGTGGGCCCAGGAAATGCGGACTACGTCACGGCGGTGTTGCAGGGAAAGGTAAGTATTTAAAAGTTGCAAGTGCTGTGATCCTGAGCAAGCAGGGGGGGGCCCACTCGTTCGCATTGCCACTGGCACAGGGCCCCTCAAAGTACGGCGGTGTGTTTGCATGGCGGGGGCGCCTCCCACCAGCAGCGACACTTTTGCGTACTCTGAGGGGCCCTGTGCCAGTGACGTCGCCAACGAGTATGCCCCCCCACCTGATGAAGGAACCTGCACTTTCATCTGCACCTTCCTCTTTGTCCCTGTGTAAGGTGGTATAACATGCGGGAAGGGGAACCTTACTTTCAGCAGGGACAGATTCTGGCTGTGTAGAGTACAAGGGGAATGTAGTGGTCTAGGTCAATGTACCAGCAGACTCATTTAGCAGTGGCTGGGCAATGGGCAGGATGAGGAGGAAACAGATATAGGGCCAAAGAATAAAGTAGGCTACATGCAGTTCAAAATTGGTAACAGGACTAAACAGGCGGCATTGCTTTGTTCAGTGGAGTAGCAAACCCAAGAGCAGCAGACACTGTTTCAAGGGCCTAACCACACTAGTAGGCCAAATGCAGTTTAATATCTGATAGTATAGGGCGAAAGCCAGAATGTGGAAGCTCAGCTTTGTTCAGTTGAGGACAACACCAGGGAGGGGCAGACACCTTTAGTAGGCCGGAAAAGCCTATTGCATTTTTTAAAATGGTAATTTGGAGCAGAAGGTTGAAGCTCAGCTTTATTTAGTTGAGGGCAACACCAGGGAGGGGCAGAAGCCGTTAGTAGGCCCTAACCACCATTTTTTTTTTTAAAACCACTTAATGAGAGCCGGAAGGTTGAAGCTCAGCTTTATTTAGTTGAGGACAACACCAGGCAGGGGCACACAGACAGACACCTTTAGTAGGCCGGAAAAGCCTATTGCATTTTTCAAAATGGTAATTTGGAGCAGAAGGTTGAAGCTCAGCTTTATTTAGTTGAGGGCAACACCAGGCAGGGGCACACAGACAGACACCTTTAGTAGGCCGGAAAAGCCTATTGCATTTTTTAAAATGGTAATTTGGAGCAGAAGGTTGAAGCTCAGCTTTATTTAGTTGAGGACAACACCAGGCAGGGGCACACAGACAGACACCTTTAGTAGGCCGGAAAAGCCTATTGCATTTTTCAAAATGGTAATTTGGAGCAGAAGGTTGAAGCTCAGCTTTATTTAGTTGAGGGCAACACCAGGGAGGGGCAGAAGCCGTTAGTAGGCCCTAACCACCATTTTTTTTTTTTAAAACCACTTAATGAGAGCCGGAAGGTTGAAGCTCAGCTTTATTTAGTTGAGGACAACACCAGGGAGGGGCAGAAGCCATTAGTAGGCCCTAACCACCATTTTTTTTTTTAAAACCACTTAATGAGAGCCGGAAGGTTGAAGCTCAGCTTTATTTAGTTGAGGACAACACCAGGGAGGGGCAGAAGCCGTTAGTAGGCCCTAACCACCATTTTTTTTTTAAAAACCACTTAATGAGAGCCGGAAGGTTGAAGCTCAGCTTTATTTAGTTGAGGACAACACCAGGCAGGGGCACACAGACAGACACCTTTAGTAGGCCGGAAAAGCCTATTGCATTTTTTAAAATGGTAATTTGGAGCAGAAGGTTGAAGCTCAGCTTTATTTAGTTGAGGACAACACCAGGCAGGGGCACACAGACAGACACCTTTAGTAGGCCGGAAAAGCCTATTGCATTTTTCAAAATGGTAATTTGGAGCAGAAGGTTGAAGCTCAGCTTTATTTAGTTGAGGGCAACACCAGGGAGGGGCAGAAGCCGTTAGTAGGCCCTAACCACCATTTTTTTTTTTTAAAACCACTTAATGAGAGCCGGAAGGTTGAAGCTCAGCTTTATTTAGTTGAGGACAACACCAGGGAGGGGCAGAAGCCATTAGTAGGCCCTAACCACCATTTTTTTTTTTAAAACCACTTAATGAGAGCCGGAAGGTTGAAGCTCAGCTTTATTTAGTTGAGGACAACACCAGGGAGGGGCAGAAGCCGTTAGTAGGCCCTAACCACCATTTTTTTTTTAAAAACCACTTAATGAGAGCCGGAAGGTTGAAGCTCAGCTTTATTTAGTTGAGGACAACACCAGGCAGGGGCACACAGACAGACACCTTTAGTAGGCCGGAAAAGCCTATTGCATTTTTTAAAATGGTAATTTGGAGCAGAAGGTTGAAGCTCAGCTTTATTTAGTTGAGGACAACACCAGGCAGAGGCAGAAGCCGATAGTAGGCCCTAACCACCATTTTTTTTTTTTAAAACCACTTAATGAGAGCCGGAAGGTTGAAGCTCAGCTTTATTTAGTTGAGGACAACACCAGGCAGGGGCACACAGACAGACACCTTTAGTAGGCCGGAAAAGCCTATTGCATTTTTTAAAATGGTAATTTGGAGCAGAAGGTTGAAGCTCAGCTTTATTTAGTTGAGGACAACACCAGGCAGAGGCAGAAGCCGTTAGTAGGCCCTAACCACCATTTTTTTTTTTTAAAACCACTTAATGAGAGCCGGAAGGTTGAAGCTCAGCTTTATTTAGTTGAGGACAACACCAGGGAGGGGCAGAAGCCGTTAGTAGGCCCTAACCACCATTTTTTTTTTTAAAACCACTTAATGAGAGCCGGAAGGTTGAAGCTCAGCTTTATTTAGTTGAGGACAACACCAGGGAGGGGCAGAAGCCGTTAGTAGGCCCTAACCACCATTTTTTTTTTAAAAACCACTTAATGAGAGCCGGAAGGTTGAAGCTCAGCTTTATTTAGTTGAGGACAACACCAGGCAGGGGCACACAGACAGACACCTTTAGTAGGCCGGAAAAGCCTATTGCATTTTTTAAAATGGTAATTTGGAGCAGAAGGTTGAAGCTCAGCTTTATTTAGTTGAGGGCAACACCAGGCAGGGGCACACAGACAGACACCTTTAGTAGGCCGGAAAAGCCTATTGCATTTTTTAAAATGGTAATTTGGAGCAGAAGGTTGAAGCTCAGCTTTATTTAGTTGAGGACAACACCAGGCAGGGGCAGAAGCCGTTAGTAGGCCCTAACCACCATTTTTTTTTTTTTAAAACCACTTAATGAGAGCCGGAAGGTTGAAGCTCAGCTTTATTTAGTTGAGGACAACACCAGGGAGGGGCAGAAGCCGTTAGTAGGCCCTAACCACCATTTTTTTTTTAAAAACCACTTAATGAGAGCCGGAAGGTTGAAGCTCAGCTTTATTTAGTTGAGGACAACACCAGGGAGGGGCAGAAGCCGTTAGTAGGCCCTAACCACCATTTTTTTTTTAAAAACCACTTAATGAGAGCCGGAAGGTTGAAGCTCAGCTTTATTTAGTTGAGGACAACACCAGGCAGGGGCACACAGACAGACACCTTTAGTAGGCCGGAAAAGCCTATTGCATTTTTTAAAATGGTAATTTGGAGCAGAAGGTTGAAGCTCAGCTTTATTTAGTTGAGGACAACACCAGGCAGGGGCAGAAGCCGTTAGTAGGCCCTAACCACCATTTTTTTTTTTAAAACCACTTAATGAGAGCCGGAAGGTTGAAGCTCAGCTTTATTTAGTTGAGGACAACACCAGGCAGGGGCACACAGACAGACACCTTTAGTAGGCCGGAAAAGCCTATTGCATTTTTCAAAATGGTAATTTGGAGCAGAAGGTTGAAGCTCAGCTTTATTTAGTTGAGGGCAACACCAGGCAGGGGCACACAGACAGACACCTTTAGTAGGCCGGAAAAGCCTATTGCATTTTTCAAAATGGTAATTTGGAGCAGAAGGTTGAAGCTCAGCTTTATTTAGTTGAGGGCAACACCAGGCAGGGGCACACAGACAGACACCTTTAGTAGGCCGGAAAAGCCTATTGCATTTTTCAAAATGGTAATTTGGAGCAGAAGGTTGAAGCTCAGCTTTATTTAGTTGAGGGCAACACCAGGCAGGGGCACACAGACAGACACCTTTAGTAGGCCGGAAAAGCCTATTGCAATTTTCAAAATGGTAATTTGGAGCAGAAGGTTGAAGCTCAGCTTTATTTAGTTGAGGGCAACACCAGGCAGGGGCACACAGACAGACACCTTTAGTAGGCCGGAAAAGCCTATTGCATTTTTCAAAATGGTAATTTGGAGCAGAAGGTTGAAGCTCAGCTTTATTTAGTTGAGGGCAACACCAGGGAGGGGCAGAAGCCGTTAGTAGGCCCTAACCACCATTTTTTTTTTTTAAAACCACTTAATGAGAGCCGGAAGGTTGAAGCTCAGCTTTATTTAGTTGAGGACAACACCAGGGAGGGGCAGAAGCCGTTAGTAGGCCCTAACCACCATTTTTTTTTTTTAAAACCACTTAATGAGAGCCGGAAGGTTGAAGCTCAGCTTTATTTAGTTGAGGGCAACACCAGGCAGGGGCACACAGACAGACACCTTTAGTAGGCCGGAAAAGCCTATTGCATTTTTCAAAATGGTAATTTGGAGCAGAAGGTTGAAGCTCAGCTTTATTTAGTTGAGGGCAACACCAGGGAGGGGCAGAAGCCGTTAGTAGGCCCTAACCAAAGTTGAAGGCCAAATGCAGTTTAATTTCTGATACTATAGGCCGAAAGCCAGAAGGTGGAAGCTCCGATTTAGACAGTGGAGGACAATTTGAATTAGGGACTGCAGACAGACTTAGTAGGCTGTCCCCTGTGGACCATGCATCCACCACATTAACCCATTGCGCCGTAATGGACACGTAATCTTCCGTGGCCATGCCTACAGGTCCATGCGTCTGTTGTCAGGTGCACCTTTGTACTCACAGATTGCCAGAGTGCATGGACAATGCGGTCTTCTACATGCTGGTGGAGGGTTGGGATGGCTTTTCTCGCAAAAGAAGTGTCGACTGGTTAGCTTGTAGCGTGGTACAGCGTAGTCCATCATGGCCTTATTAATAGTAAATAAAATATATAACTAGGCTCTATGAACTTTTAAATAGGTTCCAGGGGTACACGGGCAGCATTGGTGTGGTCAGTGGAGGAGTATTGCAAGTAGGGGCTGCAGACAGGCTATCAAAGGCCTAAAATAACAAACAGTAGGCAGTCATGGCAGTTTTACATCGGTTACATGGATACACAGGCAGGCACTCCAGGCAGCATTGTGGTCAGTGGAGGAGTATTGCAAGTAGGGGCCGCAGACAGGCTATCAAAGGCCTAAAATAACAAACAATAGGCTCATTGCAGTTTTACAGCGGTTACATGGATAGACGGGCAGGCAGCTTGGTGGTGAGTGGAGGAGTATTTAAAGTAGGGACCGCAGACAGGCTTCAAAGGCCTAACATAAGAAAATGGGCTGGCTGTAGGCACTTTATAATTGGTTCCAGGGGTACACGGGCAGCAGTGGTCTGGTCAGTGGAGGAGTATTTAAAGTAGGGGCCGCAGACAGGCTATCAAAGGCCTAAAATAACAAACAATAGGCTCATTGCAGTTTTACAGCGGTTACATGGATAGACGGGCAGGCAGCTTGGTGGTGAGTGGAGGAGTATTTAAAGTAGGGACCGCAGACAGGCTTCAAAGGCCTAACATAAGAAAATGGGCTGGCTGTAGGCACTTTATAATTGGTTCCAGGGGTACACGGGCAGCAGTGGTCTGGTCAGTGGAGGAGTATTTAAAGTAGGGACCGCAGACAGGCTATCAAAGGCCTAAAATAACAAACAATAGGCTCATGGCAGCTTTACAGCGGTTACATGGATACACGGGCAGGCAACTTGGTGGTGGTGAGTGGAGGAGTATTTAAAGTAGGGACCGCAGACAGGCTATCAAAGGCCTAACATAACAAGCAATAGGCTCATGGCAGTTTCACAGCGGTTACATGGATACACGGGCAGGCAACTTGGTGGTGGTGAGTGGAGGAGTATTTAAAGTAGGGACCGCAGACAGGCTATCAAAGGCCTAAAATAACAAACAATAGGCTCATGGCAGTTTTACAGTGGTTACTTGGATACACGGGCAGGCAGCTTGGTGGTCAGTGGAGGAGTATTTAAAGTAGGGACCGCAGACAGGCTATCAAAGGCCTAACATAACAAACAATAGGCTCATGGCAGTTTTATAGCGGTTACATGGATACACGGGCAGGCAGCTTGGTGGTCAGTGGAGGAGTATTTAAAGTAGGGACCGCAGACAGGCTTCAAAGGCCTAACATAAGAAAATGGGCTGGCTGTAGGCACTTTATAATTGGTTCCAGGGGTACACGGGCAGCAGTGGTCTGGTCAGTGGAGGAGTATTTAAAGTAGGGGCCGCAGACAGGCTATCAAAGGCCTAAAATAACAAACAATAGGCTCATTGCAGTTTTACAGCGGTTACATGGATAGACGGGCAGGCAGCTTGGTGGTGAGTGGAGGAGTATTTAAAGTAGGGACCGCAGACAGGCTTCAAAGGCCTAACATAAGAAAATGGGCTGGCTGTAGGCACTTTATAATTGGTTCCAGGGGTACACGGGCAGCAGTGGTCTGGTCAGTGGAGGAGTATTTAAAGTAGGGACCGCAGACAGGCTATCAAAGGCCTAAAATAACAAACAATAGGCTCATGGCAGCTTTACAGCGGTTACATGGATACACGGGCAGGCAACTTGGTGGTGGTGAGTGGAGGAGTATTTAAAGTAGGGACCGCAGACAGGCTATCAAAGGCCTAACATAACAAGCAATAGGCTCATGGCAGTTTCACAGCGGTTACATGGATACACGGGCAGGCAACTTGGTGGTGGTGAGTGGAGGAGTATTTAAAGTAGGGACCGCAGACAGGCTATCAAAGGCCTAAAATAACAAACAATAGGCTCATGGCAGTTTTACAGCGGTTACATGGATACACGGGCAGGCAGCTTGGTGGTCAGTGGAGGAGTATTTAAAGTAGGGACCGCAGACAGGCTATCAAAGGCCTAACATAACAAACAATAGGCTCATGGCAGTTTTACAGCGGTTACATGGATACACGGGCAGGCAGCTTGGTGGTCAGTGGAGGAGTATTTAAAGTAGGGACCGCAGACAGGCTTCAAAGGCCTAACATAAGAAAATGGGCTGGCTGTAGGCACTTTATAATTGGTTCCAGGGGTACACGGGCAGCAGTGGTCTGGTCAGTGGAGGAGTATTTAAAGTAGGGACCGCAGACAGGCTATCAAAGGCCTAAAATAACAAACAATAGGCTCATGGCAGCTTTACAGCGGTTACATGGATACACAGGCAGCTTGGTGGTGAGTGGAGGAGTATTTAAAGTAGGGACCGCAGACAGGCTATCAAAGGCCTAAAATAACAAACAATAGGCTCATGGCAGTTTTACAGCGGTTACATGGATACACGGGCAGGCAGCTTGGTGGTCAGTGGAGGAGTATTTAAAGTAGGGACCGCAGACAGGCTATCAAAGGCCTAACATAACAAACAATAGGCTCATGGCAGTTTTACAGCGGTTACATGGATACACAGGCAGGCACTCCAGGCAGCATTGTGGTCAGTGGAGGAGTATTGCAAGTAGGGGCCGCAGACAGGCTATCAAAGGCCTAAAATAACAAACAATAGGCTCATTGCAGTTTTACAGCGGTTACATGGATAGACGGGCAGGCAGCTTGGTGGTGAGTGGAGGAGTATTTAAAGTAGGGACCGCAGACAGGCTTCAAAGGCCTAACATAAGAAAATGGGCTGGCTGTAGGCACTTTATAATTGGTTCCAGGGGTACACGGGCAGCAGTGGTCTGGTCAGTGGAGGAGTATTTAAAGTAGGGACCGCAGACAGGCTATCAAAGGCCTAAAATAACAAACAATAGGCTTATGGCAGTTTTACAGCGGTTACATGGATACACGGGCAGGCAGCTTGGTGGTGAGTGGAGGAGTATTTAAAGTAGGGACCGCAGACAGGCTATCAAAGGCCTAACATAACAAACAATAGGCTCATGGCAGTTTTACAGCGGTTACATGGATACACGGGCAGGCAGCTTGGTGGTCAGTGGAGGAGTATTTAAAGTAGGGACCGCAGACAGGCTTCAAAGGCCTAACATAAGAAAATGGGCTGGCTGTAGGCACTTTATAATTGGTTCCAGGGGTACACGGGCAGCAGTGGTCTGGTCAGTGGAGGACTAGTGGAAGGAGGGACCGCAGACAGGCTTCAAAGGCCTAAAATAACAAACAATAGGCTCATGGCAGTTTTACAGCGGTTACATGGATACACGGGCAGGCAGCTTGGTGGTCAGTGGAGGAGTATTTAAAGTAGGGACCGCAGACAGGCTTCAAAGGCCTAACATAAGAAAATGGGCTGGCTGTAGGCACTTTATAATTGGTTCCAGGGGTACACGGGCAGCAGTGGTCTGGTCAGTGGAGGAGTATTTAAAGTAGGGACCGCAGACAGGCTATCAAAGGCCTAAAATAACAAACAATAGGCTTATGGCAGTTTTACAGCAGTTACATGGATACACGGGCAGGCAGCTTGGTGGTCAGTGGAGGAGTATTTAAAGTAGGGACCGCAGACAGGCTTCAAAGGCCTAACATAAGAAAATGGGCTGGCTGTAGGCACTTAATAATTGGTTCCAGGGGTACACGGGCAGCAGTGGTCTGGTCAGTGGAGGAGTATTTAAAGTAGGGACCGCAGACAGGCTATCAAAGGCCTAAAATAACAAACAATAGGCTTATGGCAGTTTTACAGCGGTTACATGGATACACGGGCAGGCAGCTTGGTGGTGAGTGGAGGAGTATTTAAAGTAGGGACCGCAGACAGGCTATCAAAGGCCTAACATAACAAACAATAGGCTCATGGCAGTTTTACAGCGGTTACATGGATACACGGGCAGGCAGCTTGGTGGTCAGTGGAGGAGTATTTAAAGTAGGGACCGCAGACAGGCTTCAAAGGCCTAACATAAGAAAATGGGCTGGCTGTAGGCACTTTATAATTGGTTCCAGGGGTACACGGGCAGCAGTGGTCTGGTCAGTGGAGGACTAGTGGAAGGAGGGACCGCAGACAGGCTATCAAAGGCCTAAAATAACAAACAATAGGCTCATGGCAGCTTTACAGCGGTTACATGGATACACAGGCAGCTTGGTGGTGAGTGGAGGAGTAGTGCAAGGAGTGTCTGTCCCAGTACTCCCAAAATATAAATAGATGTTAATGTCTCGCAAAACAACCACAACAAAAAAAAAGGTGGCATACTTAGGTACAGGGGTGGGCTCATCTACTGAGTTTCTGACATAGTAATTTGGCAGTAACTATTTAATGGTGCCAATATAGGACACAGACACAGACTACTTTAAGTTGCATCATAGATGTCTACAAATTTGTATTGTCAGTGCCAGACATTGAATGATGTCAGCGAATAGACTAAAGATTGGTGGAGCTGTGCGACATAATTTTGGACGTGGTAGAGCACATTTTGAGCTGGGGTAGGGGGGAACTCTCTTGAGGCCGGCGGGACCGCCCCAGGGCCCCTCATGTTACAACGGTGTGTCTGACGTTGGGTGCGCACCACCACCGCCAGAGACACTACATTGTACTATGAGGGACCCAGTAGCAATGCCGTCAACCAAAAGCGAGCACACCCACCTCTTCAGACAAACAGCAGTCTCACGGGTGCTTGCGCCAAGTCGCGATACCACGGCCCCGTGTGGGGAGTTTTGCCATTTAGGGAGGTGTAAACATGTCGTATGCTGTACAATCAGCTGCAGCAAATTAGACATTAGAAAAGTAATTCACAGGCAAGAGCTTTTCATAGGAAAGCTAGGTGTCGGCCGGGCAAGGTGGGGCAAAAGATTTCGAAATCCAGTTGTGGTTCATTTTAATGAATGTTAGATCGTCAACATTTTGGGTAGCCAGACGAGTCCTTTTTTCGGTTAATATTGAACCTGCAGCACTGAATACTCTTTCTGATAGGACACTTGCTGCCGGGCAAGCAAGCTCCTGCAATGCATATTCTGCCAATTCTGGCCAGGTGTCTAATTTGGAGGCCCAGTAATCAAATGGGAATGACGGTTGAGGGAGAACATCGATAAGGGATGAAAAATAGTTAGTAACTAGTGTTGAGCATTCCGATGCTGCAAGTATCGGGTATCGGCCGATACTTGCTGTATCGGAATTCCGATACCGGGATTCCGATACTCTTGTGGTATCGGGTATCGAGTATCGCAACAACATTAATGTTAAAATGTGTAAAAGAGAGAATTAAAATAAAAAATATCGCTATACTCACCTCTCCGACGCAGCCGGGACTTCAGCGAGGGAACCGGCAGCGTTGTTTGTTTAAAATTCGCGCTATTACTTGGTTACGTGAATTCCCGGCTTGTGATTGGTCAGGTCGGCCACGTTGCCGGGACGCGGACCAATCACAGCAAGCCGTGACGAAATTACGTCACGGCTTGCTGTGATTGGTCCGCGTCCCGGCAATATGGCCGCCCTGACCAATCACAAGCCGTGACGTCACGGGAGGCTGGACACGCGCCCATTTTAAAATGAGCGCGTCCAGCCTCCCGGCTTGTGATTGGTTGACCGCGGCGCAACCAATCACAAGCCGTGACGTCACGGGAGGCTGGACACGCGCCCATTTTAAAATGAGCGCGTCCAGCCTCCCGGCTTGTGATTGGTTGACCGCGGCGCAACCAATCACAAGCCGTGACGTCACGGGAGGCTGGACACGCGCCCATTTTAAAATGAGCGCGTCCAGCCTCCCGGCTTGTGATTGGTTGACCGCGGCGCAACCAATCACAAGCCGTGACGTCACGGGAGGCTGGACACGCGCCCATTTTAAAATGAGCGCGTGTCCAGCCTCCCGTGACGTCACGGCTTGTGATTGGTCAGGGCGGCCATATTGCCGGGACGCGGACCAATCACAGCAAGCCGTGACGTAATTTCGTCACGGCTTGCTGTGATTGGTCCGCGTCCCGGCAACATGGCCGACCTGACCAATCACAAGCCGGGAATTCACGTAACCAAGTAATAGCGCGAATTTTAAACAAACAACGCTGCCGGTTCCCTCGCTGAAGTCCCGGCTGCGTCGGAGAGGTGAGTATAGCGATATTTTTTATTTTAATTCTTTCTTTTACACATTTATATGGTTCCCAGGGCCTGAAGGAGAGTTTCCTCTCCTTCAGACCCTGGGAACCATCAGGAATACCGTCCGATACATGAGTCCCATTGACTTGTATTGGTATCGGGTATCGGTATCGGATTGGATCCGATATTTTGCCGGTATCGGCCGATACTTTCCGATACCGATACTTTCAAGTATCGGACGGTATCGCTCAACACTATTAGTAACCATACTGGACAAATGTTGTCTCCTGTCACTTTCAATTGATGCAGCAGTACCTGTCCTGTCTGCGGTCATAGCAAAATCACTCCACAACCTGGTCAGAAAACCCCTCTGTCCAACGCCACTTCTGATGTGTGCACCCCTAACACTCCTAGTCTGCTGCCCCCTGGAGCTCGTGTGAGAACGATCACGTGCGCTGTGTGCTGGGAATGCCTGAAGCAAACGGTCAACAAGAGTTGATTGTTTGGTTGCTAATATTAGTTCCAAGTTCTCATGTGGCATAATATTTTGCAATTTGCCTTTATAGCGTGGATCAAGGAGGCAGGCCAACCAGTAATCGTCATCGTTCATCATTTTCGTAATGCGTGTGTCCCTTTTTAGGATACGTAAGGCATAATCCGCCATGTGGGCCAAAGTTCCAGTTGTCAAATCTCCGGTTGTGATTGGTTGAGGGGCAGTTGCAGGCAAATCTACGTCACTTGTGTCCCTCAAAAAACCAGAACCCGGCCGTGACACGCAACCAATTTCCTGTGCCCCCGGGAAAGGTTCGGCATTAAAAATATACTCATCCCCATCATCCTCCTCGTCCTCCACCTCCTCTTCGCCCGCTACCTCGTCCTGTACACTGCCCTGACCAGACAATGGCTGACTGTCATCAAGGCTTTCCTCTTCCTCTGGTGCAGACGCCTGCTCCTTTATGTGCGTCAAACTTTGCATCAGCAGACGCATTAGGGGGATGCTCATGCTTATTACGGCGTTGTCTGCACTAACCAGCCGTGTGCATTCCTCAAAACACTGAAGGACTTGACACATGTCTTGTATCTTAGACCACTGCACACCTGACAACTCCATGTCTGCCATCCTACTGCCTGCCCGTGTATCCTCCCACAAATAAATAACAGCACGCCTCTGTTCGCACAGTCTCTGAAGCATGTGCAGTGTTGAGTTCCACCTTGTTGCAACGTCTATGATTAGGCGATGCTGGGGAAGGTTCAAAGACCGCTGATAGGTCTGCATACAGCTGGCGTGTACAGGCGAACGTCGGATATGTGAGCAAAGTGCACGCACTTTGAGGAGCAGGTCGGAGAACCCAGGATAAGTTTTCAATAAGCACTGCACCACCAGGTTTAAGGTGTGAGCCAGGCAAGGAATGTGTTTCAGTTGGGAAAGGGAGATGGCAGCCATGAAATTCCTTCCGTTATCACTCACTACCTTGCCTGCCTCAAGATCTACTGTGCCCAGCCACGACTGTGTTTCTTGTTGCAAGAACTCGGACAGAACTTCCGCGGTGTGTCTGTTGTCGCCCAAGCACTTCATAGCCAATACAGCCTGCTGACGCTTGGCAGTAGCTGGCCCATAATGGGACAACTGGTGTGCAACAGTGTCATCTGCCGATGGAGTGGTTGGCAGACTGCGTTCTGTGGAAGAGCTGTAGCTTCTGCAGGAGGACGAGGAGGAGGAGGAGGAGGGGGTGCGAACGCCTACAGCCAACTGTTTCCTAGACCGTGGGCTAGGCACAACTGTCCCTAAATTGATGTCGCCTGTGGACCCTGCATCCACCACATTCACCCAGTGTGCCGTGATGGACACATAACGTCCCTGGCCATGCCTACTGGTCCATGCATCTGTAGTCAGGTGCACCTTTGTACTCACAGATTGCCTGAGTGCATGGACGATGCGCTGTTTAACATGCTGGTGCAGGGCTGGGATGGCTTTTCTGGAAAAAAAGTGTCGACTGGGTAGCTCGTATCGTGGTTCAGCGTACTCCATCAGGGCTTTGAAAGCTTCGCTTTCAACTAACCGGTAGGGCATCATCTCTAACGAGATTAGTCTAGCTATGTGGGCGTTAAAACCCTGTGTACGCGGATGCGAGGATAAGTACTTCCTTTTTCTAACCAGAGTCTCATGTAGGGTGAGCTGGACTGGAGAGCTGGAGATCGTGGAACTTTCGGGTGTGCCGGTGTACATGGCAGACTGAGAGACGGTTGGAGACGGTATTGTTTCCGCCGGTGCCCTAGATGCAATATTTCCTCCTACAAAACTGGTGATTCCCTGACCCTGACTGCTTTTGGCTGGCAAAGAAACCTGCACAGATACTGCCGGTGGTGCGGAAAATGGTGGCCTTACAGTGACGGAAGGGATGTTGCGTTGCTGACTAGCTTCATTGGCCGAGGGTGCTACAACCTTGAGGGACGTTTGGTAGTTAGTCCAGGCTTGAAAATGCATGGTGGTTAAGTGTCTATGCATGCAACTAGTATTTAGACTTTTCAGATTCTGACCTCTGCTTAAGCTAGTTGAACATTTTTGACAGATGACTTTGCGCTGATCAGTTGGATGTTGTTTAAAAAAATGCCAGACTGCACTCTTCCTAGACTCGGATCCCTTTTCAGGGATTGCAGACTGAGCTTTAACCGGATGGCAACGCTGTGCTCCAACAGGTTTTGGCTTTGACACGCGTTTTGGGCCAGATACGGGCCCGGCAGATGGAACCTGTTGCGATGTTGATGCCTGCTGCGGCCCCTCCTCCACCTCCGCTTCTGAACTACTGCCGCCTGCACCCTGTTCCCCCAATGGCTGCCAATCGGGGTCAATAACTGGGTCATCTATTACCTCCTCTTCGAGCTCGTGTGCAACTTCGTCTGTGTCACTGTGTCGGTCGGTGGTATAGCGTTCGTGGCGGGGCAAAATAGTCTCATCAGGGTCTGATTGTGGATCTGTACCCTGAGAGGGCAATGTGGTGGTCTGAGTCAAAGGAGCAGCATAGTACTCTGGCTGTGGCTGTGCATCAGTGCACTCCATGTCAGAATATACTTGTAATGGGCATGGCCTGTTAAATGTTTCACTTTCTAAGCCAGGGACGGTATGTGTAAAGAGCTCCATGGAGTGACCCGTTGTGTCGCCTGCTGCATCCTTCTCTCTTGTTGTAGTTTTTGCTGAGGAGGACAAGGAAGCGACTTGTCCCTGACCGTGAACATCCACAAGCGACGCGCTGCTTTTACATTTACCAGTTTCGGAAGAGGAGGCAAAAGAGCTAGAGGCTGAGTCTGCAATGTAAGCCAAAACTTGCTGTTGCTGCTCCGCCTTTAAAAGCGGTTTTCCTACTCCCAGAAAAGAGAGCGTTCGAGGCCTTGTGTAGCCTGACGACGAAACTGGCTCCACAGCTCCAGACTTAGGTGGAATATTTTTATCCCCACGACCACCTGATGCTCCACTACCACTACCATCATTACCAGCTGACAATGAACGCCCACGACGACCTCTTGCACCAGACTTCCTCATTGTTTTAAAATCTTAACCAAAGTAACTTTATTTGTTGCTGTCAAACAACTTACACGGTGAGCTATAACTTCAGTATGATTTCAATATCCCTTAACAGGTTGGTGAGACCACAAGGAAAATCAGGCACAATGTTACACACTCTGTTTTCTGTGGCACAAAATCACAGAGATGACACACACGCAGGACTGTCACTCAAGCACTAATGTCAATATTAATCTCCCACCTAATTTATGTATTTTTTTTTTTCAGGGAGACTTTAGAAACCAAATAATAAGAAAAAAAATAAATAAATAAATAGGCTTTCTATAGCCCACTGAATGAGAGATAGCACACACAGCAGTGGCACACAAGCCCTGACTGAGGCCAATATTTTTCTCCCACTGATTGATGTAGTGTTTTTGTGTTGAGGTAGAATTTAGAACACAAATCACGGAAAAAATAAATAGGCTTTCTATGGCCCACTGAATGAAAGGGAGAGAGGTGGCACACCCAGGAGTCAAGACTGGCACACAAGCTGAAAGGGCAATATTACTCTCCCACTGTTTTTTGTATTTTTTTTTTTTTTTTTCAGGGAGACTTTAGAAACCAAATAATATTAAAAAAACAAAAAAAAAAATAGCCTTTCTATGGCCCACTGAATGAGAGAGAGAGGTGGCACACCCAGGAGTCAAGACTGGCACACAAGCTGAAAGGGCAATATTACTCTCCCACTGTTTTTTTAGGTTTTTTTTTTTTTTTCAGGGAGACTTTAGAAACCAAATAATATTAAAAAAAAAAAAAAAAATAGGCTTGCTATAGCCCACTGAATGAGAGATAGCACACACAGCAGTGGCACACAAGCCCTGACTGAGGCCAATATTTTTCTCCCACTGATTGATGTAGTGTTTTTGTGTTGAGGTAGAATTTAGAACACAAATCACGGAAAAAATAAATAGGCTTTCTATGGCCCACTGAATGAAAGGGAGAGAGGTGGCACACCCAGGAGTCAAGACTGGCACACAAGCTGAAAGGGCAATATTACTCTCCCACTGTTTTTTTATGTATTTTTTGTTTTTTAAGGGAGACTTTAGAAACCCAATAATATTTAAAAAAAAAAATAAATAGGCTTTCTATGGCCCACTGAATGAGAGGGAGAGAGGTGGCACACCCAGGAGTCAAGACTGGCACACAAGCTGAAAGGGCAATATTACTCTCCCACTGTTTTTTTAGGTTTTTTTTTTTTTCAGGGAGACTTTAGAAACCAAATAATATTAAAAAAAAAAAAAAAAAATAGGCTTGCTATAGCCCACTGAATGAGAGATAGCACACACAGCAGTGGCACACAAGCCCTGACTGAGGCCAATATTTTTCTCCCACTGATTGATGTAGTGTTTTTGTGTTGAGGTAGATTTTAGAACACAAATCACGGAAAAAATAAATAGGCTTTCTATGGCCCACTCAGTGAGAGATGGCACACACAGGGATGGCACTGTAGCAGAAATGCCAATCTTAATCTCCCACAAAAAAAAACAAAACAAAAAAAAAAACTGTCCTACAATTACTATCTCCCTGCAGTAATGTAAGCCAGGTATGGCAGGCAGCAATAGGAGTGGACTGATGCACAAATTAAATAAAAAGTGTGGACAAACAAAAAAGATAGCTGTGCAGAAAGGAAGGAACAAGAGGATATGTGCTTTGAAAAAAGCAGTTGGTTTCCACAGTGGCGTACACACAGCAATACAGCTATCACGGAGCCTTCTAGGGCAGCCCAATGAGCTACAGCGCTGAGGGGAAAAAAAAAAAAAAATAGCTTCCACAGTCCCTGCACACCGAAGGTGGTGTTGGACAGTGGAAATCGCTGCAGCACAAGCGGTTTGGTGGTTAGTGGACCCTGCCTAACGCTCTCCCTGCTTCTGACGAAGCGGCAGCAACCTGTCCCTAAGCTCAGATCAGCAGCAGTAAGATGGCGGTCGGCGGGAACGCCCCTTTATAGCCCCTGTGACGCCGCAGACAGCAAGCCAATCACTGCAATGCCCTTCTCTAAGATGGTGGGGACCAGGATCTATGTCATCACGCTGCCCACACTCTGCGTTCACCTTCATTGGCTGAGAAATGGCGCTTTTCGCGTCATTGAAACGCGACTTTGGCGCGAAAGTCGCGTACCGCATGGCCGACAAGCACAGGGGTCGGATCGGGTTTCATGAGACGCCGACTTAGCCAAAAGTCGGCGACTTTTGAAAATGATCGACCCGTTTCGCTCAACCCTACTGATGACGATTACTGGTTGGCCTGCCTCCTGGATCCACGATCTAAAGGAAAATAACAAAATATTATGCCACGTGAGAACCTAGAGCAAATATTGGCTACCAAACAAGCAACTCTTGTAGACCGTTTGGTTCAGGCATTCCCAGCACACAGCGGCGGTGATGGTTCTCACACGAGCCATAGTGGGCAACATGGCAGAGGTGTTAGAGGTGCACAAATCCGAAGTGGTTTGGACAGAGGGGTTTTATGACCAGGTTGTGGAGTGATTTCGCAACGACCGCTGACACGACAGGTACTGCTGCATCGATTCAAAGTGACAGGAGACAGCATTTTCCCAGTATGGTTACGAACTACTTTTCACCCTTATCGATGTTCTCCCTCACAGGTCATTCCCCTTTGATTACTGGGCATCTAAAATAGACACCTGGCCTGAATTGGCAGAATATGCATTACAGGAGCTTGCATGCCCTGCTGCTAGTGTGCTATCAGAAAGAGTATTCAGTGCTGCTGGTTCAATACTGACCGAAAAAAGGACACGTCTGGCTACCCAAAATGTTGATGATCTAACCTTAATTAAAATGAACCAATCATGGATTTCAAATTATTTGGCCCCACCTTCCCCTGCTGACACGTAGCTTGCCTGAAAAATGTCTTGCTTGTGGCCTCCTCTTTCTGACTTCTCCAATTCCTCCATTTGCAGCTGCTGAATGTCCACCATAGGCCATTTTTATACCTCCCTAAATGGGCTGACTCCCCCCACAGGGCGGTGGTCACCACCTGGCGCAAGCACCCGTGCGAGTGCCGTTTGCCTGGACAGGTGGGTGTGCCCACTCTTGGGCGACGGCACTGGCACAGGGTCCCTCATAGTACAATGAAGTGTCTCTGACGTGGTGGTGCACAACCAATGTCAGACACACCATCGTAATATGAGGGGCCTTGTGCCAGTACCGCCGCCCACGAGAGAGTGTTCCCCCAGCTCGAACAGTGCTATACCACTTGCAATACTTACCTCTCTCTGCTCCACCACTGTGTAGTCTGTGCTGCTAAATCCTTCAATGGCACTGCCAATACAAATTTGTTGAAATGATAGATGATAGTTAAAATATACAGGGGCCCTGGCCTCCATTTAGACCAGTTAATACTTTGCGCCTACTACCACTGTCTGCTACTCAGCAGAGGAGTCCACCCCTGTACCTAGCTATGCCACCTGTTTATTTATGAAAACATTTTTGGCAGACATTTAGCCTACTTACTTATTTGGGCCTACTCACTGTGTCAGCCTCTCCTTACAGTTGTCCTCCGCTGAACAAAGCAATGCCACCAGTTTAGTCCTGTTACCAATTTTGAACTGCATTTAGCCTACTTATTTGGACCTACTCACTGTGTCAGCCACTCCTTACAGTTGTCCTCCGTTGAACAAAGCAATGCCGACTGGTTAGTCCTGTTACCAATTTTGAACTGCATTTAGCCTACTTACTTATTTGGGCCTACTCACTGTGTCAGCCACTCCTTACAGTTGTCCTCCTCTGAACAAAGCAATGCTGCCTGGTTAGTCATGTTACCAATTTTGAACTGCATTTAGCCTACTTACTTATTTGGGCCTACTCACTGTGTCAGCCACTCCTTACAGTTGTCTTCTGCTGAACAAAGCAATGCTGCCTGGTTAGTCCTGTTACCAATTTTGAACTGCATTTAGCCCACTTTATTATTTGGGCCTATATCTGTGTTTCCTCCTCATCCTGCCCATTGCCCAGCCACTGCTAGATGAGTCTGCTGGTACATTGACCTAGACCACTACATTCCCCTTGCACTCTACACAGCCAGAATCTGACCCTGCTGAATGTCAGGTTCCCCTTCCCGCATACTATACCACCTTACATGGGGACAAAGAGCAAGGTGCAGATGAAAGTGCAGGTTCCTTCATCAGGTGGGGGCATACTCATTGGCGACGTCACTGGCACAGGGCCCCTCATAGTACGCAAAAGTGTCTCTGCCGGTGGGAGGCGCCACCTGCCATCAAACACACCGCCGTACTATGAGGGGCCCTGAGCCAGTGCCAATGCCAACGAGTGGGCCCCCACTGCTTGCTCAGGATCACAGCACTTGCAAAGTTGAAATACTTACCTCTTCCTGCTCCACCGCCGTGACGTATTCCACGTTTCCTGGGCCAACGAAAATCTTGAGCCAGCCCTACCCCCCCACAACTTTAGCCAAATGACCCCCAGGTTTCAATGCCTAACTATTATTGTAAAGTAAATTAAGATTGACAAGCTTCAGTAATAAGAATTGATGTTTTTGGCATTAAAATGGGCACTGTGCACTGTAGGTGTTTTCCTGTCCTCCACTCACTGCCGACTTTGATTCCCCAGTGACTTGCATTGGGTTTCGTGTTTCAGTCGGCCCCCGACTTTACGCAATAATCGGCCGATTTCACCTGACCCGACTTTTGACAAAGTCAGGTTTCGCGAAACCTGACTCGATCCGAAAAAATTAAAAGTCTCTCAACTCTTGTCACGGGGGAACTAGGTGAGCGAGAGCTAATAACCCTGGCCCCTGCAATTTCCTTCAGACTAGGGAAATCCTGACTGACCCTCTACCTGGAGTTTACACTGATGGTGTGCATGTCCAGGCCTCGAACCTCACCCTGTCTCCTGTTTCAACCCTAGGCTGAAACCTCCGCCCACCACCCAGTGAAGAGGTAATACACCAATACCCACAGTTAGCACAGACAAGGATAAAGGAAAATATACACCACGCCGCAGTCACTCAGGAATACACTATAAATGTGCAGGGCAAAATAAATACAAATATAGGAAGGAGTAAATAAGACTAAGGAAAATACACCACCAGCAACGAATCTCCAACAACCGGCTCTCCACTCCAGACCGAGATAACAACGCACAAGACAGAAGCTATATTCGGCGACGCCCAATGATCAGGAGAACTATTTAAAGGCAATGGGCATGGCCCAGCTTCCAATCCGAGGATCAGGTAAATTAACCCTGGAACAGCCAGATAAAATCTAGCCGACGCCAATGAGCAAATAGTGGTCAAAAGCGGAATTACCGCTGTCTGTCCAACGACCTGGTCTGAACAGCGTCCGACATGACAGTACCCCGCCTTCTACGAGGGACCCCAGGGCCCTCACGGCTTATAGGACCCGGCTTGTCTGGATGGCGACGATGAAAAAACTTGACCAGCCGATCCGCATGAATATCCGAGGCTGGTACCCAGGACCGCTCCTCAGGCCCATAACTACGCCAGTGTACCAAGTACTGTAAAGTGCGACACACTACACGAGAGTCAACCACCTTGGAGACTTCAAACTCCAAATTACCATCCACCAAGACTGGAGGTGGCATAGGCGCCGCGTCCTCAGAACTAACCACCTTCTTTAAAAGAGACCTGTGGAACACGTTGTGTATCTTATACACCGTAGGGAGCTCCAATCGGTACGCTACTGGGTTAATGAAGGCGGTGACCCTAATTGGACCAATAAACCGTGGACCCAATTTAAGGGACGGTATTTTGAGTCTTATGTTTTTTGTGGATAACCACACCCAGTCATCCACACTCAGGTCCGGACCTGGCACACGCCTACTGTCAGCCACACGTTTGTACCTAGCACCCACACTCAACAGGCGCTGTTTAACTTTCCTCCAGACTGATTACAATTGTGCTCCTAACTGATCCTCCTCCGGAACGCCAGAAGAGCCCCTCTGACTCAAGGTACAAAATTGAGGATGTAGCCCGTAAACACAAAAAACCGGAGACTCCCCAGACGACTCCTGGCGGTGATTATTGATGGCAAACTCAGCCAAAGGAAGAAAGGTAGACCACTCCTCCTGGTTATCAGAGACAAAGCAGCGTAGGTACTGTTCCAAATTTTGGTTCATACGCTCATTCTGACCATTTGACTGAGGATGGAACGCCGAAGAATGAGACAACTTGATCCCCAGCCGTGAGCAAAATGCTTTCCCAAATTTTGCCACAAACTGAGACCCCCTATCAGACACGATGTCAGACGGAACCCCATGAAGTCTGACCACCTCCTGCACAAATACCTGAGCCAGAGTCTTAGCGTTAGGCAACGAAGGCAAAGACACAAAGTGCGACATTATAGAAAACAGATCAACAATCACCAAGATGACCGTGTTCCCAGTTGATGAGGGCAAATCAGTGATGAAATCCATGGAGATTTCCGTCCATGGCTTACTAGGTACTTCAAGAGGAAGTAGTGTGCCAACAGGACGGGAGCAGGGCGTCTTAGCCCTAGCGCACGTGGTACAAGCTGACACGTATGAGACCAAGTCCTGTCGGATCTTGGGCCACCAAAACCGACGTGACACCAACTCCAAGGTACCTCTAACCCTTGGATGGCCAGCCAGGACAGCATCATGATGCTCTGCCAAAACCTTTAAGCGGAGATGAAGCGGTACAAAAGATTTGTTGATGGGAAGCTCAGATGGTACCTCCTCCTGGGCCTCGGCAATCTCAGCCTCAACCTCGGTAGTGAGAGCCGAAACCACAACACCCTTTTGGAGGATGGGTACTGGATCTTCCCGAGGTTCACCCCCCGGAAAACACCTGGACAGAGCATCCGTCTTAGTGTTTTTAGACCCCGGTCTGTAAGTGACAACAAAATTGAACCGCGTGAAAAACAATGCCCAGCGAGCCTGCCTGGGGGACAGACGCTTGGCTGACTCCATATACAGCAGATTCTTATGATCGGTAATAACAGTAACCTGATGTACCGACCCCTCCAAGAAGTGTCGCCATTCCTCAAAGACCAACTTGATTGCCAACAACTCCCTGTTGCTGATATCGTAGTTACGTTCGGCGGACGACAGTTTCTTGGAGAAATAGGCGCACGGACGCAAACCACTCAAAGATGAGCCTTGAGATAGTACCGCCCCCACACCAACCTCAGACGCATTGACTTCCACAACAAAGGGTTTTGACTTTTGATACGTCTGGCTGCACAAGAATGGGGGCTGAAACAAAACTGTTCTTAAGAAATTCAAATGCGTGCACAGCAGCCTCAGGCCAAACGGAGAAATTGGTACCCTTTTTAGTCATGTCAGTTAGCGGTTTAGCAATGATGGAAAAATCCTTGATAAATTTCCTATAGTAGTTAGAAAACCCAAGGAACCGCCGAAGTGCTTTCAGGTTATCAGGACGTTCCCAATGCAGCACCGCTTGCACCTTAGCGGCGTCCATTTTAAAACCAGAAGCAGACACAATATAACCCAAGAAAGGCAACTCTTGAACAGAAAATACACATTTCTCAAGTTTAGCTTACAGCTTATTCTCTCTGAGAAGCTGTAACACCTGCCTGACATGATTTAAATGAGCATCACGGTCGCAAGAATATATGAGGATGTCATCTAGGTACACGATAACGAATTTCCCCAAAACATGCGAGAACACATCATTGATGAAATGTTGGAACACTGCAGGTGTGTTAGTCAACCCAAAAGGCATCACCAAATTTTCAAAATGACCCTCAGGGGTATTAAAAGCCGTCTTCCACTCATCACCTTGACGGACTCTTATGAGGTTGTACGCCCCCCTGAGGTCAAGCTTGGTAAACCACTTAGCACCCGCCACCTGGTTGAACAAATCTGGTATCAGTGGCATCGGGTATGGATCACGAACCGTAATCTGGTTCAACTCCCTGAAATCCAAACACGGGCGTAATCCGCCATCATTCTTCTTCACGAAGAAGAACCCTGCTGCCACAGGCAAGGATGAAGGCCTGATGTGCCCTTTGCTCAAACTTTCAGCAATGTAATCCTTTAACGCTTGTCTCTCCGGACCGGAGATGTTAAACATCCTTGCTTTAGGCAATTTGGCCCCTGGTTTAAACCTGATAGTACAGTCATAGGGACGATTTGGCGGCAACTCTGAACAACCCTTTTCAGAGAACACATCCACAAAATCCAGAAGTGACTCCGGAACGCTTGAAGTCACCGCAGCCACACATGTGGCCAGGCATTTCTCCTGGCAGAACTTGCTCCACTGAATTATGTCCTGAGTTTTCCAGTCAATTACCGGGTTGTGCATGGACAACCAAGGAAAACCCAAAACCACCTGAGCAGGAAGATTCCTGAGCACCTTACATGTAACCCGCTCGGAATGTAGAACCCCAATGTGGAGTTTCACCTCAGCCACAAATTCAGTAATCTCCCCCTGAGAGAGAGGAGCAGCATTAATGGTGACCACACAGATAGGATGAGACAGTTTTTCAATCCTAAAACCTGCTGTGCGCGCAAACTCCTCATCAATGAGATTTGTGGCTGAATCACTATCCACAAAAACAGTAATTGGCAGCTCACTGTCAGCGATAAAAACCTTAGCAGGGAGCATGCATTGAGAAACCACCATGGAGGATATACATAAGCTCAGATTGGTCTCCTCCACACCCTCTGAGCTTAGAAGTTTTCCGCTGTTGCGTTTTTCTTAGACAGCAGAGGACAGATGTTAATAAAATGACCAGTTTTACCACAGTAAAAACAGGCTCCCTGCTTCCTGAGCTCAGGGGCTAGACGCTTCACATGCGACACCCCTGCGATTTGCATAGGCTCCGTGGGCTCACCTGCAGCAACCTCACGTGAACCTAAACCCTCTCCCATAGGCGGTGTCACATGCTCCCCCTGACGCAAACGGCGATCAATGTGGACAACCAGACTCATAGCGGAATCTAGAGAAGCAGGAGTCTCGTACATCAGAAGAGCTTTTTTAACCCTTCCAGAAACCACATGAATAAACTGACTCCGCAATGCTGGATCATTCCATTGTGTATCGATCGACCAGCGACGAAATTCAGAACAGTAATCCTCTGCAACTCGCTCCCCCTGGCGAATAGTGCGTATCTCAGATTCTGCTAGAGCCATTCTGTCAGGTTCATCGTAGATTTTTCCAAGAGAGGAAAAAAAACTCTCCACAGAGTCAAATGCAGCAGAATCAGATGGCAAAGAAAACGCCCATGCTTGGGGATCCCCGCTTAACAATGACAACACCAGGCCCACACGCTGAGCCTCATTACCCGAGGAGATCGGGTGCATACGGAAATATAGTTTGCAAGCTTCACGAAAAGAAACAAATTTACTGCATTCCCCAGCAAATTTTTCAGGCAAATGGAATTTAGGCTCAGCAACTCTTCCTGTCGCTCCAGCATGCACATTAGATACTGCTAGTCCCTGTTGCTGAACTGCCCCCCTCAACTCAGTGACCTGTAGGGACAGCGCCTCCAACTGGCGGGTTATGGAAGTCATGGGATCCATGACAAAAGAAGAAACCCCTTTTTTTTTTTTTTTCTTTTTTGTTGTTGGGCCGATTATAATGTCACGGGGGAACTAGGTGAGCGAGAGCTAATAACGCGGGCCCCTGCAATTTCCCTCAGACTAGGGAAATCCTGACTGACCCTCTACCTGGAGTTTACACTGATGGTGTGCATGTCCAGGCCTCGAACCTCAACCTGTCTCCTGTTTCAACCCTAGGCTGAAACCTCCGCCCACCACCCAGTGAAGAGGTAATACACCAATACCCACAGTTAGCACAGACAAGGATAAAGGAAAATATACACCACGCTGCAGTCACTCAGGAATACACTATAAATGTGCAGGGCAAAATAAATACAAATATAGGAAGGAGTAAATAAGACTAAGGAAAATACACCACCAGCAACGAATCTCCAACAACCGGCTCTCCACTCCAGACCGAGATAACAACGCACAAGACAGAAGCTATAATCGGCGACGCCCAATGATTAGGAGAACTATTTAAAGGCAATGGGCATGTCCCAGCTTCCAATCTGAAGATCAGGTAAATTAACCCCGGAACAGCTAGATAAAATCTAGCCGACGCCAATGAGCAAATAGTGGTCAAAAGCGGAATTACCGCTGTCTGTCTGTCGATCGACCTGGTCTGAACAGCGTCCGACATGACAACTCTATACACTTCAACATGACAGTAACTTCATTACTTCTTTGTGTTGGCAGTGGATTAATCTCTGTACTGTCCAGCCATTCAACGGTGAATATATATTTATTCAGGAACAAAGATAGCACATGTGAGTTACTTCACTGAGTCACACAGAAAAGAACATGCTGTGCCCTGTTAGCGTTACTGGGGAACACAGCTAACTGCTGAGCTGATGGCTGTCAGTGGTCACGCACACAGAGAAGCACACAAAAACTCCTCACCAGAGGTGCCGGTATTCTAGGGGCTTATTTCAGCCGGGTCCCTGAATACAAACATACAAACTCCTCACCGGAGGTGCCGGTATTCTAGGGGCTTATTTCAGCCGGGTCCCTGTATACAATCATACAGGCGCAACCACAATTAGCAAGCTCATAACATGAAGTAATACTAGCACATGGCCGTGCGGCCATGCAAAACTTTTATCGCTGCAGCAGCTTCAGGACCTTCCTAGAGGACCAATGGAAGCTGCTACAATACCAGAGCAACTTCAGGACCTTCCTACAGGACCAATGGGAGTGGCAGCAGTGTTGTGGATTCTGTTTGTGGGCTCCCTCTGGTGGTTACTGCTGGTACTGGGTGACTTTGGTGGGTTGCGGCCTTTGGTTTCCACCTGTCCATCAGTGGCTGGGTGTTTCCTATTTTACCTGGCCTTTCTGTCATTTCCCTTGCCGGCTATCAATGTATTCAGATGTGCTCTGTTTGGTTCCTGCCTACCTGCTCCCAGATCTTTCAGGATAAGCTAAGTGCTGATTTTCAGTTGTTTGGTTTTTTGTCCAGCTTGCTTATTATGTCTCTATGCTAGCTGGTAGCTCTAGTGGACTGAGGTTCTCCCCATGTGCCATGAGTTGGCACATGGGTTCTTGTAATCTCAGGATGGTTTTTTTGATTAGGGTTTTTTGCTGACCGCTCTGTCCCCTTTTGTATCGTTCTGCTTTCTAGTTTACAGCGGGCCTCAATTTGCTAAAACTATATATATCATCTCTATGTGTGTGCCTTCCTCTCATTTCACCGTCAATACATGTGGGGGGGCAACTATATCTTTTGGGGTTCATTCCGCTGGAGGCAAGTGAGGTCTTTATTTTCTCTGCAGTGCTAGTTAGCTCTTAGGCTGGTGCGTGGCGTCTAGAACCAACGTAGGCACGCTCCCTGGCTATCTCTAGTTGCGTTTGTCAGGCGTAGGGCAGCGGTCAGCCCAGGTTCCATCACCTAGAGCTCGTCCGTAATATATTTGTACTTTGCTTGTCCTGTGCTATCCCTAGCCATTGGGATTCATGACAGTATAGCCGGCCCACAAAGTGTTAATTGTTTGGGCTGAAGCAGGAGAAAGAGAAGTGTTTAAGGGAAATTTTTTTTTTTTTTTTTTCCCCTTCAGAGTTTTGCTGCCTAGCCCTTAATTGCTGTCTAGCTGCTTCTTACCTCCTCTTAACCCTTGAATGGCTCTGATCTTAGCGGTTTAACATGGATGTCCAGGTTTTGGCTTCCAGCCTGAGTAATCTCGCGGCAAAAGTTCAAAACATACAGGATTTTGTTGTTCACACTCCCATGTCTGAACCTAGAATTCCTATTCCAGAGTTCTTTTCTGGAGATAGATCTACCTTCCTGAATTTCAGGAACAATTGTAAATTGTTTCTTTCTTTAAAATCTCGCTCCTCTGGAGACCCTGCTCAACAGGTCAAGATTGTAATATCTTTCCTGCGGGGCGACCCTCAGAATTGGGCATTTGCATTGGCACCAGGGGATCCTGCATTGCTCAGTGTGGATGCATTTTTTCTGGCATTAGGATTGCTCTATGAGGAACCTAACCTGGAGATTCAGGCTGAAAAGGCTTTATTAGCCCTCTCTCAGGGGCATGATGAAGCGGAGATATATTGTCAGAAGTTTCAGAAATGGTCGGTGCTTACTCAGTGGAATGAGTGCGCCCTGGCTGCAAACTTCAGAAATGGTCTTTCTGAGGCCATTAAGGATATTATGGTGGGGTTCCCTACGCCTACAGGTCTGAATGAGTCTATGGCTATGGCCATTCAGATTGATCGGCGTTTACGGGAGCGCAAACCCGTGCACCAGTTGGCGGTGTCTTCTGAACAGGCACCTGAGACTATGCAATGTGATAGAATTCAGTCCAGAAGTGAACGGCAAAATTATAGGCGGAAAAATGGATTGTGTTTCTATTGTGGTGATTCAGCTCATGTTATATCAGCATGCTCTAAACGCACAAAAAGAGTTGATAAATCTTTTGCCATTGGTACTCTGCAGCCTAAGTTCATTTTGTCTGTGACTCTGATTTTTTCACTGTCTTCCATTTCCGTCGATGCCTATGTGGATTCGGGCGCTGCCCTGAGTCTTATGGATTGGTCATTTGCTAAACGCTGCGGTTTTAATCTGAAACCTCTGGAAGTTCCTATTCCTCTGAAGGGAATTGACTCTACACCATTGGCTATGAATAAACCGCAGTATTGGACACAAGTGACCATGCGCATGACTCCCGTTCATCAGGAGGTGATTCGCTTCCTTGTACTTTATAATTTACATGATGTACTAGTGCTTGGTCTGCCATGGTTACAAACTCATAATCCTGTCCTGGACTGGAAAACAATGTCTGTGTTAAGCTGGGGATGTCAGGGGGTTCATGATGATGCACCTCCGATTTCAATCGCTTCATCTACTCCTTCTGAGATCCCTGCGTTTTTGTCTGACTATAGGGATGTTTTTGAGGAGCCTAAGCTCAATTCGCTCCCTCCGCATAGAGATTGTGACTGTGCTATAGAATTGATTCCTGGCAGTAAGTTCCCTAAGGGTCGTTTATTTAATCTGTCACTGCCAGAGCATACTGCTATGCGGAATTATATTAAGGAGTCCTTGGAAAAGGGACATATTCGTCCATCTTCGTCCCCTCTGGGAGCAGGTTTTTTTTTTGTGGCAAAAAAAGATGGTTCCCTGAGGCCTTGTATAGATTATCGCCTTCTGAATAAGATTACAGTCAAGTATCAGTATCCATTGCCATTATTGACTGATTTGTTTGCTCGCATTAAGGGGGCTAGGTGGTTCACTAAGATAGATCTTCGCGGTGCGTATAATCTGGTGCGGATAAAACAGGGTGATGAGTGGAAAACCGCATTTAATACGCCTGAGGGCCATTTTGAGTATTTGGTAATGCCTTTTGGACTCTCCAATGCTCCGTCAGTCTTTCAGTCCTTTATGCACAATATTTTCCGTGAATATCTGGATAAGTTTATGATTGTGTATTTGGATGATATTTTGGTGTTTTCTGATGACTGGGAGTCTCATGTTCTACAGGTCAGGAAGGTGTTTCAGGTTCTGCGGGCCAATTCTCTGTTTGTGAAGGGCTCAAAGTGTCTCTTCGGAGTCCAGAAGATTTCTTTTTTGGGGTACATTTTTTCTCCTTCTACTATTGAGATGGATCCCGTCAAGGTTCAGGCGATTTGTGACTGGACACAACCTACATCTGTTAAGAGCCTTCAGAAGTTCTTGGGGTTTGCTAATTTTTATCGTCGGTTCATTGCTAATTTTTCCAGTATTGTTAAACCTTTGACTGATTTGACTAAAAAGGGTGCTGATGTTGCTGATTGGTCTCCTGCGGCCGTGGAGGCCTTTCAGGAACTTAAGCGCCGGTTTTCTTCTGCTCCTGTGTTGTGTCAACCAGATGTTTCACTTCCTTTTCAGGTTGAGGTTGATGCTTCCGAGATTGGAGCGGGGGCGGTTTTGTCACAGAGAAGTTCTAATGGCTCGGTGATGAAGCCATGTGCATTCTTCTCTAGAAAATTCTCGCCCGCCGAGCGCAATTATGATGTGGGTAATCGGGAGCTTTTGGCCATGAAGTGGGCATTTGAGGAGTGGCGTCATTGGCTTGAGGGTGCTAAACATCGTGTGGTGGTCTTGACTGATCACAAGAATCTCATTTACCTTGAGTCTGCCAGGCGTTTGAATCCTAGACAGGCTCGTTGGTCGTTGTTTTTTTCTCATTTCAATTTCGTGGTTTCATACCTGCCAGGTTCAAAGAATGTGAAGGCAGATGCTCTTTCCAGGAGTTTTGTGCCTGACTCTCCTGGAGACTCTGGGCCTACTGGTATCCTTAGGGATGGGGTAATATTGTCCGCCGTATCCCCAGACTTGCGACGTGCATTGCAGGAGTTTCAGGTGGATAAACCGGATCGTTGTCCACCAGAAAGACTGTTTGTTCCGGATGATTGGACCAGTAGAGTCATCTCCGAGGTCCATTCTTCTGTGTTGGCTGGTCATCCTGGAATATTTGGTACTAGAGACTTGGTGGCCAGGTCTTTTTGGTGGCCTTCCTTGTCTAGGGATGTGCGTACCTTTGTGCAGTCTTGTGAAGTGTGTGCTCGAGCTAAGCCTTGCTGTTCTCGGGCCAGTGGGTTGTTGTTATCCTTGCCCATCCCGAAGAGGCCTTGGACGCACATTTCCATGGATTTTATTTCTGATCTCCCGGTTTCACAGAAAATGTCCGTTATCTGGGTTGTGTGTGACCGCTTTTCTAAGATGGTTCATTTGGTGCCCTTGCCTAAGTTGCCTTCCTCCTCTGAGTTGGTCCCTTTATTTTTTCAGAACGTGGTTCGTTTGCATGGGATTCCGGAGAATATCGTTTCTGACAGGGGATCCCAGTTTGTGTCTAGATTTTGGCGGACGTTTTGTGCCAAGATGGGCATTGATTTGTCTTTCTCGTCTGCATTCCATCCTCAGACGAATGGCCAGACGGAACGAACTAATCAGACCTTGGAAACTTATTTGAGGTGTTTTGTTTCTGCTGATCAAGATGACTGGGTTGCTTTTTTGCCACTGGCCGAATTTGCTCTTAATAATCGTGCTAGTTCGGCCACGTTGGTCTCTCCTTTTTTTTGTAATTCGGGGTTTCATCCTCGTTTTTCCTCTGGTCAGGTGGAGCCTTCGGATTGTCCTGGAGTGGACGTGGTGGTGGACAGGCTACATCAGATTTGGAATCAGGTGGTGGACAATTTGAAGTTATCTCAGGAGAAGACTCAGCAGTTTGCTAATCGCCGTCGCCGCGTGGGTCCCCGACTTCTTGTTGGGGATTTGGTGTGGTTGTCTTCTCGTTTTGTCCCTATGAAGGTCTCTTCTCCTAAGTTCAAGCCTCGGTTCATCGGTCCTTATAGGATCTCGGAGATTCTTAACCCTGTATCTTTTCGTTTAGATCTCCCAGCATCGTTTGCTATTCATAATGTGTTCCATCGGTCGTTGTTGCGGAGGTCTGAGGTGCCCGTTGTTCCTTCGGTTGAGCCTCCTGCTCCGGTGCTGGTGGAGGGAGAATTGGAGTATGTTGTTGAGAAGATCTTGGATTCTCGTGTTTCCAGACGCAAACTCCAGTATTTGGTTAAGTGGAAGGGTTATGGTCAGGAGGATAATTCCTGGGTGGTCGCCTCCGATGTTCATGCGACTGATTTGGTCCGCGCCTTCCATAGAGCTCACCCTGATCGCCCTGGGGGTTCTCGTGAGGGTTCGGTGACCCCTCCTCAAGGGGGGGGTACTGTTGTGGATTCTGTTTGTGGGCTCCCTCTGGTGGTTACTGCTGGTACTGGGTGACTTTGGTGGGTTGCGGCCTTTGGTTTCCACCTGTCCATCAGTGGCTGGGTGTTTCCTATTTTACCTGGCCTTTCTGTCATTTCCCTTGCCGGCTATCAATGTATTCAGATGTGCTCTGTTTGGTTCCTGCCTACCTGCTCCCAGATCTTTCAGGATAAGCTAAGTGCTGATTTTCAGTTGTTTGGTTTTTTGTCCAGCTTGCTTATTATGTCTCTATGCTAGCTGGTAGCTCTAGTGGACTGAGGTTCTCCCCATGTGCCATGAGTTGGCACATGGGTTCTTGTAATCTCAGGATGGTTTTTTTGATTAGGGTTTTTTGCTGACCGCTCAGTCCCCTTTTGTATCGTTCTGCTTTCTAGTTTACAGCGGGCCTCAATTTGCTAAAACTATATATATCATCTCTATGTGTGTGCCTTCCTCTCATTTCACCGTCAATACATGTGGGGGGCAACTATATCTTTTGGGGTTCATTCCGCTGGAGGCAAGTGAGGTCTTTATTTTCTCTGCAGTGCTAGTTAGCTCTTAGGCTGGTGCGTGGCGTCTAGAACCAACGTAGGCACGCTCCCTGGCTATCTCTAGTTGCGTTTGTCAGGCGTAGGGCAGCGGTCAGCCCAGGTTCCATCACCCTAGAGCTCGTCCATAATATATTTGTACTTTGCTTGTCCTGTGCTATCCCTAGCCATTGGGATTCATGACACAGCAGTACCTGAGCATGTGACCCCTGACCTCCAATGAGAGGTCTTACCCTGGGCATGCTCAGAAGGGAAAAAGCAGGACTAGTCCCAGAGACGTCTGCTCGACGCTGACCAGTACTGGCTAAAACGGCTGGGCCTGGGAAAGCAGCAGAAACCAGCCGCACAGTATCAGGCTGAGCCAGGTACTGAGCAGGCTCCACTGCGGCTGGAGAGGAATGGGAGACCACAGAGGAGATGGCTCGAGATTCCCCCTGTGCAGAGGTGGGAACTCAACCCCTAACAGCACAGCTAACAACTGGTATTTTTATAATATAGGAATTTAGCACCTTGTCTGTCAACTTGCAAAGTGAAAGTAAGAATGTGCTTCAGCTATACACATAGTGGGCAGGAATTTTTGGTTATTTTTATTTTTTATTTATTTTAACAGTACTTTACTGGCAATATAACACTATTGCTGGAGACAGAATCTAATGCACTATTAAACAGTAGCAGATAGTAGCTGTTGCAATATGTACAATAATAATCATTATTCCAACACCACCACTCAACAACTACTTATCCTGTTAGTCCCATAATGCTTATGAATTCTTCAAATTTCACTCTTTTTAGAGGCTTTTTCATAGCCTCAGCTATCATCTGGTCAGTCTCGTCATAGCTGAACTCAATTATGCCATGTTCTACCAAATCTCTCATATGATGATGTTTAGCATCAATGTGTTTGCTCCTTTCATTGATCTTCTCACTGCATGCAAGTTTAACGCATACTTGGTTGTCTTCATAAATTCCAGTCAGTTGAGTTGATGACTTACCAATATCGTCTAACAATTGCTTTAGCCAAATGATCTCTTGACTTGTGTGGGCTGCAGACACATACGTGCTTTTGTGGATGACAAAGATACAGACACTTGTTCTTATAAACCAAGAAATTAAACTTTCTCGAAGCTTGAACAAAAAGCTGCTTGTTGATTTATGATTAGAGACGGGCAAACCCAAACAGTAAAGTTCGGCATCCGTACCGAACACCTACTGTTTGGGCACGAACACCGAACATGAACTTCACCAGTAAGTTCATGTTGCGTTCCCCCCTGAGCACCGGGTATTTGTCGCCCTGTCATGTGCTGTCAAATGACAGCATGAGCCCTTAGCTATGATCGGAGGGGGGGCGGGGGGGGGCGGGGGGGATTGTGGCGTTGGGGCGGGGTCGGTCGGGAGGTGACCCAGCTTTAAAAAAAAAAAAACAACCGAACCTTGCTCAGGTGCCGCCCCCTGCATTGTCCCCGCCCTAGGCACGTGCCCTCACATGCCTAGTGGCAAATACGGCCCTGCCTGTATGTAGCAGAGTCGATCAGACAACTGCAGCTTCTAGGAAAAGTAAAGGATATGTTTCCGGCACACTGATCAGTTAAATTGAAAAAAGTTTATTTGGACATGACTAAAAATAAAACACTAAAAACAACCTTATGCATTTCTAGCGCAACAGTGCGCCGTTAGTCATAGGTTTTTTGGTCGCCGCTACATTGCAATAAAATGCAATAATGGGCAATCAAAAGATCGTATCTACACCAAAATGGTATCATTAAAATCATCAGCTCAGCATGCAAAAAATAAGTCCAGGAGAATCATAATGGCAGGTCAGTTTTAGCATTTAGTGAACATGGTAAAAATCACCCAACTTGCAGCGTCCAGATGTTACAGCATAGTGAATGGAATTTCAAGGAATCCCATGCCCACTATGCGTGCAGACGGACACGTGGCTTCTTTCCAGAAGGCAGCATGTCAATTTATCCCCCCAAGATAAATCTCACCCATACAATGTATTGGATGTGGTGATTCCGCACAATTAAATGAACACATGTGGAATCACCTGCGTTCAAAAGCCGGCAGTGCTTTGGACGCAGCGGTCATGTACTGTGTCCAAAGTGCTGCTAATTATTGACCATGTGCATCGGGACTTATAGTCAATTTTTGAGAGCTAAAAGGATAGTGAACAATGAAACGGAAACCATCAGCACACTTGACAATCTAGTTGATACATTTAGGCTATGTGCACACGTTGCGGATTGTATGCGTTTTTGCCGCATATTTTTCGCAGCGAAAATGCTGTCAAAACGCATGCTCAACACAACCCATTAAATTCAATGGGATTCCGCAGAGCTGTGCTAATGCTGCATATTTTTCCGCGGTGGAATCACATCGTGGAAAAATACACAGCATGCTCATTCTTTGTGCGGAATCGCGGCGATTCCGCACACATAGGAATGCATTGATCCACTTACTTTCCTCGTGAGGCTATGCCCACCATGCGCAAAGTAAGCGGATCATGTGCGGATGGTACCCGGGTGTGGAGGAGAGGAGACTCTCCTCCCGGCCCTGGGAATAAAAAATAGTTATAATAATAATACTCACTTTCTAGTTGCCCCCGGATCCAGCCCAGGTCTTAGCGATGCTCCCGGCATCTCCCGTTCCCAGTGATGCCGTGCGACAATGACCTGTGATGACGTAGCGGTCTTGCGTGATGCTACGTCATCTGGGGTCATTGTTGCAAGGCATCGCGAGGATCGGGAAGGCTGCGGGGGCCGTCGGAAGGTGAGAATATCACGATTTTTTATTTTATTTATTATTTTTAACATTATATCTTTTTACTATTGATGCTGCATAGGCAGCATCAATAGTAAAAAGTTGGTCACACTTGTTAAACACTATGTTTAACAAGTGTTACCAAATAGTCAATCAGATGCTACAGATCGCTTGGAAAACGCTAGCATTCTGCAAGCTAATTACGCTTGCAAAACACTAGTGTTTAGCGGGAATATGCAAGCCAATTCCGCATGCGTTATTCCCACGGCAGGGAGTTGCCGCGGAAATTTCCACGGCAATTCAGCAACGTGTACACATAGCCTTAAAGTCAGGGAATACCCCAAAATCCTTCTAGATGAAAAAGGAAATAAGTTTTAACTTTAGATGGATCTACAATATTAAATCAGACCTGCGGGAAAAAGAAATCAGCAGGGTTCCATTTGTCTCCACTTACACTTAGGCTATGTGCGCACGTTACGTATTTGCTTGCAAAAATGTTTCTGCATCTCTTGGCAGAAAAACACAGCTGAAAATATGCACACTTTTTATGCATTTTAATATGTGTTTTTTCATGCATTTTTATAAATCCATAGAGCTAAATAAAGATATATTATTAAAAAAAGAATTGTGATGACACACACACACCAGTCTATGTAAGAGCATTAACATATTAACCTACATATGCTGTAACAAAAAAGCAACTGTCAGAAATCTGTGTGAAATGCAATATCTGTTTATTTTTTAAAACATAAAAAAAAAATTGCGTGGGCTTCTGCATAATTTTCATAACCAGCAGAAGGAAAGGCGGCAGCTGAGGGCTGATGTTAATATTCTGGGAAGGAACCAATACCCAAAGGTTCCCAGGCTATTAATATCAGTTCACAGCTGTTTTCTTAGCCTTTACTGGCTAGTTTACAGGGGAAGCCCAGAAATTTTTTTACATGGGGTCCCCCTATAAAATCGAACCAGCAAAGGCTAAGTAGACAGCTGCGGGCTGATATTGATAGCCAGGGAAGGGGCCATGGGTATTGGCACCCCCCCAGGCTAAAAACATCAGCTCTCAGCCACCCTAGAAATGGCACATCTTATAGATGTGCCAATTCTTGCACTTAGCCTCGCTCTTCCCACTTGCTCTGTAGCGGTGGCAAGTGGGGTTCATATTTGTGGGGATGATGTCATCTTTTTATTGTCAGATGACATCAAGCCCACAGGTTAGTAATGGAGAGGCGTCTATAAGACACCTATCCATTTCTAACCCTTAGTGATATTGTATAAAAACACAGACACCCAGAATAAAGTTCTTTATTTGAAATAATCACACAGACTCCTTTATTCAATCTTAATTTACCATACTTACTGAACGCCTAATTCCCGACGCCCTCTTCTCCTGCAAACATTAAAATAATAAGCTAACATATAATACTATCCTGTCCGACGTAGTCCATTTAATACTGAGAGTCCAACGGCGATCTCACGTGTAAAACAGTGACATCGGGAGATGTGACTGCTCTACCCTGCCTCCGGCGATACACTGACAGGAGGTAGTCGCTCTTGCAGCGTATCACTGAGCTGCTGTGAGAGTTCACCGCCTCCTATGGTATGTCGGTGAAACAACATGGGATTTTAAAACCAGGATAAATCATCACAGATATACGATAATGAAAAAAAGGTTGGATGTACCAGTCCAACACTTTCTGGGAATGGTGTAACAAGATTTTTAACATTTTGTTTTCTGTTTCTTACATTCTTTTTTACTCTTATAGAATGCTTATAACTTTTCACTCATTTTTTCACAGATCACTGCCCTAATGACACGAATTCATGAAAGGAAGTTGACTCATCCTTGTATTTAAAATAGTATTCCATGCAACTGTATTTATCTTAAAAAATAAAAATAAATATTTTTTTCTGCTAATTTATCATGACCGTCTAGCCAATCTTCTATATTGGTACATATGTGGGTTTGTGAGCTTCATGGCTACAATATGTGCTGTGGGGTGGAGAATAGGCCTTAATACTAAGGCTATGTCTCCACGGTCCGTCTGGGGGCCGGTATCGGCGCAGCGGCGAAGCTCTCTTCACCCTGGTTCCTGCACTGCTCCTGCTGATCTCCTGACAGCGGATGCCGGGCAGTGATGTAATCGCGCCCGCTTTCAGTGTCGGCGACGTCAGACGCCGACACTGACAGGGGGATGATGGGAAAAGGAGCGTAGCGCTCCTTCTCCCATCATTGTGGTCAGCTGTATTGGCTAAATGTCGGTACAGCTGATCTTCCAATGACGGCGGGGGGCCCACTGCTGGCACCGGGCCCCCTGCCTGCTCAGGGGCTGCACAGCGGCCGGGCGACAGAGCAGGGAGATCGATTCTCCCTGCTCTGCACTAGAATGTAACTGTATCGGCGCGCTGCCAGGGAAGGGGTCATTCATCGTGATACCTGCATCTATGGAATAGCTTGCCTTATACTTTGCCTCCTGATGAACCGTTGGTCGGGGAAATGCGTCAAGGCCATGAGGCTATTTGCTGGAAGCTAGGTTCTTTTGGGTTAACACCCGCGTATGCTTCTTTTCTGCATTACTCATCAGTACTCACAAAATTGTGTATTGCTTTGAGTCGATATGTGGTTTATGATGGGTATATCATCACTATTTTGAATTAGGCCGTTTATCTTGTTATCTTATGGCGTTATTATTCCCCCTCCTGTCCTGTTTTTTTTGAGTCCTATGGAGTACAGGTTTTGTCTATATATGAAGCGGCCATTATAGCCATAATATAGGATCTCTACTTGATATACGCTACTGTATTATAAGGTACATATACTAGCGCTTTATGATGGGGAAATTTAATTATTTTCTGTACTATAGCGTCTTTTATTAAGTACTTTCCTTTCATCTCTTTTTGCTGCTTATTGTTTTCCCACCTATAGTTTAATAGGTATTTAACAGGGCAACTTGGGGACAGCCGCCGCTGAGTGGGGGCGCAAAAAAATCGTGTCTATAGGGTGCCAACCTCCACTGGTAGGTAGGGATAGCAGCTAAGCATAGGGAAACTGTTAGGTTATTGGTACGGAGTAGATCTATATTATTATTCTGTTACACTGGGATTTGGTGTTTTTTAAAAATAGTTTGGTATTAAACTTTATAGTTTTATGGGATTACATGTTACACAATTTATTATTATTTTCCCTGTTTTTGTATTTTATACTTCTTCTCCTTCCCCACCATCCTGTAGAATGTAAGCCCACAAGGGCAGGGCCATCGCCCCTCTGTATCAGTCTGTAATTGTTAGTTTGCTTACTGTAAGTGATATCTGTAATTTGTATGTAACCCCTTCTCATGTACAGCACCATGGAATCAATGGTGTTATATAAATAATAATAATAAATAATAATTAGTCCAACACTTTGACTCTTCATGCCACCTTACTTGCTGGAGGAGGATAACTAAAGACCCTAATCCCATGTCAGTAACTCTCGGGAGAGGTCACCTGTATACACGGTCCCAACCTCCTCTAGTCATAGCATATGCTCTTTCAGAGTCTTAGGGCCCGATTCATTAAGACTGACGTTATGCACTCCACTCTCAATGAAGGGAGCACTAGAGTGAGATACATCAAAATCATTAAGATGTGCAAAATTTGCCTCTAAACGGCCTTTTGCCAGAAGAAAAAGATAGCAAACTCCCTGGAACTTAAATGATACCCCTGAGTAGCATTCCACTTCTCTATAGATGTCAGTAAATACCTCACTTTCTCTCACAGCCCATTAAAAAACACATTCCACAGCACGTCTCACTGCTTTTCATGTGCTTGCTGAACATATTTACCAGAGGTGCCAAAAACACAGGTTATTATAGAATATAGAGCCACCTACATAGAGTGTGACGCAACAGTACCAGCATTGAGCGTTCAGTTACATTTTGCACTAACAGATTGACTGAAACCTCTTGCAGGATGACATTCAGGAATGCCTTTCCTAGTATCAACTGACAGAGGAATAACAACACAATTAAGACAACAATTTGCCAACTCCTACTGAATGCACCTGGGAGTTCCCATCCTGTGTGGGTGTAAGGCAAAATCAATATAGTACATTACTAAGCAATATAACATGACAAACATTAGTTTACAGTGCAATATGTTGCATTCTATCTAATATTATTCTGACTTAAAAGGAATCTGTAACCAGGTTTTCCCATGCAATCTGAAATCAGCAACATTTAGAGACAGAGACTCTAAGTCCTATGATGTGTCACTTACAGAGCTGCTTGCCGTAGTTTTGATAAAAATCACTGTTTCATCAGTAGGGGATTATAACTAGAGGACTAGTAAACCTGATGCCTTATAGTCCAACCATGCTTCCACCACTAATTGATGGCTTTCTGCCTATGCACAGTGTATATAGAAAGCTGTCAATCAGTGGGTTATACAGAGCTCAGCTTTCAGAGAACTGCTAGATCTGCAGAAGAGAAAACAGTGATTTTAGCAAGATGAAAGCAAGCAGCCGAGTAAGTGACACATTGCTGGAATCAGTGTATCAGACCCTACATCATGCTTCATGGTGGCTCAGTTGTTAGCACTACAGCGCTGGAGTCCTGGGTTCAAATCCCACCCAGGACAACATCTGCAAGGAGTTTGTATGTTCTCCCCGTGTTTGCGTGGGTTTCCTCCAGGTTCTCTGACTTCCTCCCACATTCCAAAGACATACAGATAGGGAATTTAGATTGTGAGCCCCATTGGGGACAGTGATGATAAAGTGTGCAAACTGTAAAGCGCTGCGGAATATGTTAGCGCTATATAAAGATTATTATTACGCTTCTGCAGCGCCCCAGAGTCCTGGTCGTTGCAGTACTGTGGCTCCGCCACTATGGGGAGCTATGGTGCGTCCGATGGCACTGAAGGAGTTCATCTGATCAGGTATCACAGACACCAATACATTTCACAGCTGGGCCTCCGGGGGGAGCTAAGGGTGCTATTCATTAGGCCACTCCCCACCATAGTGGGTAAACTGGGGGTCAGGCAGGAAGTTAGATCAGAAAGCTGACTGGATTGGACGAAGCAACACCTGGTGGCAGAGGGTGTTGTGGAGGAAGAGACAGTAGGGTCTCTGTCAGGGGTGGGATCCTGACAGAGGCTTGGCATTGAAAAGAACGTAACGGGTCCGCGCCAGCTCCGGGAAGCGACGGGACCCAAGAAAGGATTAGAAGCGAGATAGATTGTGCTGAATGAGAAACGAGATCAAGCGATAGGAGAATACCAGTAGGGGTCGTGCTGTAAGACCGGAGCAACATCCTACTGAGGCGCACTACCGGTGGCCAGAACGCCGAGGGAGTATTACAATAACCAGCTTCAAGCAATACTCTAAACAGCGGCAGGACAGTCAGTCTCAGGCGGGCTGTCTCACCTAAATCACCTATGAAGTCTTGGGAGGCAATTGCGGGAGAGGGGCGTCTCTAGGGTCCCGGAAGAACTCCAGGCCTATCCGACAAACTGGTGCCGTTCCAACCATAACATCAGGGAGGGACGGAGGATTAGAAGAACATCATTTAATCGAGTTGTGAGGGAACACGAGAAACAGACACAACAGTTGTGGGGTACTTTCCGTAAGCACAGCAGGGAAGGACTACAACACATAGCGCTAAGAAGGAAGGCACCGATTTCCACCTGTGAAGTGAACTCTGTAGGTGCCATTGGACCGGCCGGACTTGCGCAGCCTGGTGAACCATATTCTGGACTGAGGACTCAGAGATCTCCAGTAAAAAGGTAAAGAGACTGCAATCTGGTGTCCTCATTATTTACTGCACCGCACCACCACCACTATCCACACCTATCATTCACTGTGCGCCCCACGGCAGGGTCACGGACCGGGGCCTAGCCGCCGTGACAACCCCAGAAGCAGAGACCCGTAGGCCCGGTACCGGGTACCCCTCGGCCCTGCGGCGGTGGGGGCGCTACAACTTGGCGTCACGAACAGGATCTACTTAAGCCTGAAGAATCAGGTCATGTGTGCCTTGGAACTGTGATTTATTGTGCTTTGACTGTGCTTTATTACGAAGACTGTGTTGCGCCATTTACCGCCAAAATCCGCCGCCATTGCAACGCTGAAGAAAGAAGGGGCGTGAAGTAGGCGTAGACAAGCTGGAGAGCGCGAACAGCGATGGCCGCCCAGTCTAAGTATTTCTGTGTCCTGAGGACGTGCCCGTCAACAGCCGAGGTCCGGCTCCTGATCCTGGTTGGAGGGTGGAGACCATGGGGACGGGGCCGCCCACGAAAGAGACCGCGGGAAGAAGACATTGGAGGAAAGGCCAAGATGGCGACACCAGGAGCACCACGCGGGGCTGACCCGGTCCGGCCTGAGGCTGCGCAACCTGACATAGCCCCAGAAACGCTGACGCTGCGGGGTCTGACCCTCACAGGGTCACCGATGGGCCGACCCCCTCTGCCGCTGTCTGAGGAATGTGTGGCTGCAGCCGAGGCCCGACAGCTAGCCCGCAGGCTGGAGGCTGATGCCCGCGTGCTCACTCGGCTGGGCCAGCCTACGGAGATCCGTTTATCCCCAGTGTCCCCTGCTCCCTCCCACCTGGCCGCGGCTGAAAGTACGCTACAGACGCCGGGCCTGAAGATCATGCCGGACGCCGAACATCTACGGCGTCTGATGGCAGCGTGGCGGAGCCGGCCCCAGCCTGCAGAGCAGGTTGATTTAATTAGCACCCCGGAGATCCCGCCATCACACTGGGGTGTAGTGGTGGCCTTTAACCCTCAGTATGGACGCGGGGTTATCCAAGAAATCGGGGAGCCGCTACAGATCCACGTGGATCGGGAGGAGGTGGAGCCCTGCAGCGGAAGATTTCCCCGCGACCTGGAGCCAGGCGATGCGGTGACTTACACCAGATGGAGGAGGGCTGCGGGAGAGTCTGGCTGGATGGCGCGAGGTGTGCAACGATGCATTGCCCTCCAGGCTGCTGCCGGAACACCGGAAGAAGATGATCCCAAGGGGAAAGCAGCAGAGCCCGGCCCCGCGGAATCTCGAGGAGCCCGTCCTCACCGTGCTCCGGAGGAACGTGTGCACCTACCCGTGAGAAGGGCGTCCCGGCGAGGGATTTTATCACTGCTGGGACCGGAACCGCTTCCTGGCGCACCAGTGCGATCCGTTGGCCTGGTGATGCCAGACCGGAGACCACCACAGTAAGGTTCTACTGTACTTTGTTACTTGTAAAATAGTTACTGTTTTATTGCCTTTTATGATTGCTGCTAAAACCCGTTAAGGGTAAACTTTTAAGGGGATCCTTCTATGGACCCGGGATCCCTATTGTTTTTGGTTATTTTTCTATTTTTCTATGTTATTCAAAAACTGTTGAAATCATGAACAGTGCATGATCCGAACTTCTTGTAAATAGTTGCACCTTATTAAAGGCGCTCCCTACTGGTTTTACTTAAAGACTCTTTGCGAAGATACCGCACTGGAACCTTTGCTGAGTATGGACTGGTAGCTTGGGAAGACGCGCTACCTCACAGAGACTTGGTCCCCTCTTAAAGGGGATGTTCATTTATCGCATTTCAATAGTAAAATTGCTTAAGATAAATAGCAATAATGTCAATGAGAGAAAAGTGATGATAATGTTTGTACAAGAGAGTTATATGTGTTTAATTAGTTAAATGTGAAGGAATACTGATGATGTGCTCTGAGAAGTAAAAGGTGAAAGATAGAAGAAGGATGCAGTGGGCCCGTAGAGATAGATGTGGTGTCCAGCATGCAAGAAAGGAAGAAAGATAATGAGAAGGCTTAATGTTCAATAGACAATGTTTAGATAATGCTGATAGAAAGTTAGGATAGAAGGTAAACCCTGAGTCCTGATAGGAGTCATGTAGAGATGACTCAGTGCTCTTAAACTGAAGGAAATGTTATGTTCTATACTGTGTATAGTAGTTGAAAAGGCAGTAGGCCCTGGCTGAACGGGGCGGTCCTGTAAAAGAAAGGAGAGGCAGTAGGTCTGGTGCCGATAGGACCGGCGGTCCTGCAGATTTAAAGAAGGAGAATGAGAAAGTTAAAGTGCCTTATAATGTGATTATAGGAAGGTCTTTAGTGGATTTAGAGTGTGAGTCCTTAAAAGACAATGTTAAATTATTGTTCAACAATTTTGCACTTAAGTAGAATGCCCGGTTGGGTAACAGGAGTTATTTATAGCCTGTAATTTATAATGTTAACCATGTTTGTAACGTTCAAGTGTCCTCACCTCCCATAAAGGGAAGCTCTGTTCAGATATGCTTATTGTTATTGCACTCAACAAAATTGTATGTCTTTTTGCTAACTTGTATTGTTGTTTTCTTCCCAGTCCCGGAGTACTGTGTTTAACCAGGGGGGAGTGCAGCGCCCCAGAGTCCTGGTCGTTGCAGTACTGTGGCTCCGCCACTATGGGGAGCTACGGTGCGTCCGATGGCACTGAAGGAGTTCATCTGATCAGGTATCACAGACACCAATACATTTCACAGCTGGGCCTCCGGGGGGAGCTAAGGGTGCTATTCATTAGGCCACTCCCCACCATAGTGGGTAAACTGGGGGTCAGGCAGGAAGTTAGATCAGAAAGCTGACTGGATTGGACGAAGCAACACCTGGTGGCAGAGGGTGTTGTGGAGGAAGAGACAGTAGGGTCTCTGTCAGGGGTGGGATCCTGACAGAGGCTTGGCATTGAAAAGAACGTAACGGGTCCGCGCCAGCTCCGGGAAGCGGCGGGACCCAAGAAAGGATTAGAAGCGAGATAGATTGTGCTGAGTGAGAAACGAGATCAAGCGATAGGAGAATACCAGTAGGGGTCGTGCTGTAAGACCGGAGCAACATCCTACTGAGGCGCACTACCGGTGGCCGGAACGCCGAGGGAGTATTACAAAAACCAGCTTCAAGCAATACTCTAAACAGCGGCAGGACAGTCAGTCTCAGGCGGGCTGTCTCACCTAAATCACCTATGAAGTCTTGGGAGGCAATTGCGGGAGAGGGGCGTCTCTAGGGTCCCGGAAGAACTCCAGGCCTATCCGACAAACGGGTGCCGTTCCAACCGTAACATCAGGGAGGGACGGAGGATTAGAAGAACATCATTTAATCGAGTTGTGAGGGAACACGAGAAACAGACACAACAGTTGTGGGGTACTTTCCGTAAGCACAGCAGGGAAGGACTACAACACATAGCGCTAAGAAGGAAGGCACCGATTTCCACCTGTGAAGTGAACTCTGTAGGTGCCATTGGACCGGCCGGACTTGCGCAGCCTGGTGAACCATATTCTGGACTGAGGACTCAGAGATCTCCAGTAAAAAGGTAAAGAGACTGCAATCTGGTGTCCTCATTATTTACTGCACCGCACCACCACCACTATCCACACCTATCATTCACTGTGCGCCCCACGGCAGGGTCACGGACCGGGGCCTAGCCGCCGTGACAACCCCAGAAGCAGAGACCCGTAGGCCCGGTACCGGGTACCCCTCGGCCCTGCGGCGGTGGGGGCGCTACACTTCTTCTCTCAGATGAAGCACCAAAAACCTGGCGATAGATTCCCTTATTACAGAATGATGTTAGATAGAATGAAATGTTTCATAAAGTCTTATGCTAATTCCAACTTTAAGGGACATGACCTCTATTTTACTTGATTGCGTCTTTGTATTTTCCTTCTTTCTTAGTTATTAACCCCTGCAGACTAGTTTACGTTGATCTACAGAATAAAATTAAAACTGCCCTTTTAATGACAGTGTAGTCTTTTAGGTTTTTGTGCCCATTTTATGGGGTGATTTAAAAATGCAGATTTAGGGATCATGCCCTGTTCTGGAGATTCATCGGCGGTGCTGTTTTGCAGTATAGAGACAGTTTTCTGATCTTGGAGCTCTCATTCTTCAATTTTGGAAAAGAGTACAAAAACTGCTGCATATGTAGGTCCTACAAAAATTAAGAGACCACTGCAAAATGTTCAGGTTGTCTGATTTTTCTCTTTATAAGTATATTTTTGAGTAAAATGTAAATTGTTCTTTTATTTTATAAACTTCAGACAACATGTCTCCGAATTTCCAAGCAATAAATTTTATGTTTTTTTCTGACAAAGAAAAATGATCAAAATAAAACAAAACAAAACAGTGCTTTCAGACCTCAAATAATGCACAGAAAACAAGTTCATAATCATTTAGAAACAACAATACTAATGTTTTAACTCAAGAAAACCACATCCAGCCCATGAATGGCAGCGCTTCCCAGGACTCACATTCAAAGATGATATTTCATATTTTTTTATTTCATAACTTAAAATAGAAGAGATACAACGCGTTTCGGATACAGTATATATCCTTCTTCAGGTATCATAAAAACACAGTACAAATCCTACTAGGACTGTGTTTTTATGATACCTGAAGAAGGATATATACTGTTTCCGAAACGCGTTGTATCTCTTCTATTTTAAGTTATGAAATAAAAAAATATGAAATATCATCTTTGAATGTGAGTCCTGGGAAGCGCTGCCATTCATGGGCTGGATGTGCTTTTCTTGAATTACTCATCCTGTGTGAGCCTTACTCTGGCTCTTTCACTTGGATCCACCTGAGGCAAGCTGCAAGCCCTGTATATTGAAAAGTATCTCAGAGGGAGTTTTGAGGATACACAATCCAAAGCCATTTCAGTCTTTTATCAGGTGAGTGCATAGAATTGTGCACCCTTTAAAGACTATAATATTGTGTTTACGCACTTAGGGCGCCACGATTTGTCTGTTCTTCTTTCCCAAACAGGATTTTTTTGTATAATGTTTTAACTCAGGAAGAGTTCAGAAATCAATATTTTGTGGAATAACCATGATGTTTAATCACAGCTTTCATGCGTCTTGGCATGCTTTCCCCCAGTCTTTCACACTGCTTCTGGCGCAAAAATGTAAGCAGTTCTTCTTGGTTTGATGGCTTGTGACTATCCATCATCCTCTTGATTACATTCCAGAGGATTTCAATAGGGTTCAGGTCTGGAGATTGGGCTGCCCGTGACAGGGTTTTGATGTGGTGGTCTCTTCATTTTTGCCAGAGCTGCATGCTTGACGTGCAGAATACGATTGGACATTGAGCTCCGACTGAACACATTTGTCAGCTATGGATTAAACAGTTAGTGTAGCACAAGATTAACATGTGCGGAAAAAGTGGACCCAGTCCCCCGAGCACTATAGAAATAAAGACATTATCATCCGATCCAGCTTGTACACAGTATGCTTTCTATCAGATCTATCAGACATCAGAGGCTGCTTGATTTGTGACTGCCTTTTACATTAAATATAGTGTGATGGCTATCTTATCACTGCTGACAAAATTGCCAGAGGTGCATGTTTTGTACATTATTTGCCTTGCTATAATTATCAAAATACCGCAGCATGAAAAATGTTGCACATCATTGCATAACATGAACACCAGGTGGCAACACAATCACACAATCCAACTGCAAGATTCTATTTCTTACATCTTGGAACATGTGCACCTACAGCAGCATCCTGCGGATGACTCTGGATTTTACCTTTCATACAAATATTGGGCCTCAAAGGTCTTAACAACAATGGCGGAGGCTGATACTGATTACAGAGTTTATTAAATAATCACCTAGTCCCTCGTTCACATACATAGACATTGAACCCCTAAAGCATTGTCACATTGTTGTCATACCTAGCATACCTTTCAGATTTTTGTTCCATTATAGGAACAGAACAATGGAATTAATGCAAGGGATGGATTCAACAAAGAGCAGCAGTTCTTCAAAAAAAGGGCATGGCTATAGGGGGGTGCAGGAGGTACAGTAGTAGTCACACTCACAACCTGGTGCATTAAGGGGTCTAAAAGACCCTTTAACCTTATAAGAGGTCAACTGTGAAGATGAGACAATATACTGGAGTTGACTTGAATTCTATTCAAGAATTATCAAAATTAGCATTTGCCATAATCGAGACTTTTTGTAATTTCCTTCTGCATGTATTTAGTAAAATGGCTTTTGTCCACCATTTTGCTGAACTGCAAAGAGCAATCGAAAGGTTAAAAAACCTTACCGGTCATCTGCACGTTCGTCTTTTCGTCTTTGCATCTTCTGATCGCACCTTGAGCGTTGCATCCCCAAGCCTCTTCATGCTAGGCTGTGAGGCCTGGAATGATTCTGCGTGTGTATGCGCAATGTCACAACGCACATTGTTATGTAATGACATTACTATCTTATGCGAATTTGCACATATCACCCTGGGCCTCATCAGAGCCAGAAACCCCAACCTACAATTAAGAATTAAAGAAGTTGTCCACTACTTTGACAACTTCTTCTCCTGCACCTAGCTTGGCCCCCATAAAATAATAAAGCCTATACTCACCTCTGGTGTCAGCGCTGTTCCCGTGGTGCCAGCACTCCATCTCCCAGGGTTCCCATGCTGTTGTTGTGACACCGGCACTAAATCAGCGCTGTCGTCACTGTCCCTGCCTCTTGCTGAATTGAGCAGGAAGAGGAAGTCCGAGATCAGCTGCAGCCCGGACTTCCTCTTTATGTTCGATTTGTCTGACGGCGGGGACAGAGACGCCAGTGCTGATTGGGCACCGGTGTCACATGACACAACAACCTCATGGGAGCCCCGGGAGAGCGAGTTCTGACACCGCAGGAATGGCACGAGAGGTGAGTATAGGCTTTATTATTTTATGGGGCCCAAACATTTTTATTAAGAAGGGGTTGTCCTAGTAGTGGACAACCCATATAACAAAGTAACCCCAGGCTATACGCTGTTAATGCTAATGACAATTAGTAGGTTAACATCTCCGCTCTTCCCATGGCTGTTAGAGGCAGATGATGGCTGAATAACACAGCCATCATTGCCGGCACAGATTACTGAGCCCACGTGAAAGCTAGGGAGTGGGCACATGAGGTACGTTGGTAAAGGAGCACTCCCATTTTTTTTTTATTTCCTAAACCTGTGGAAAAGTATATATAGTGTATTGTCTGTGTTTATATAACCATCGATCACCTTCTTTCTGGTGTTAAGCGCTGTTCTGTAACTCTTCTGAGTCACACGACTGAAGCGGCTTTTGCAATGTAAGCCCTATTGGATGTCAGAACAAGGTTCTATAGACTTACAGTTGTGCTCAAAAGTTTACAAATGGCTTCAACCAGCCACTAACCATGAGTGGAGAAAAATGTTTGGTGTTATCATTCATATTCTCTGAAAAAAGGCCAAGAAAGCAAAAATTCTGTCTGGGTATGTAAACCTTTGAGCACAACTGTACATTGTGGCCATGTTTACACATTCAGTATCTGGTCAGTATTTTACCTCAGTATGTGTAAGCCAAAACCAGGAGTGGGTGATAAATACAGAAGTGGTGACTTTTTTTTATACTTTTCCTTTTTCCTCTGCTTGTTCCACTCTTGAATGTGTGAGCATGGCCTGTATAAGAGACTTCCAGCTCACACATAGACCCCAGTGTGATCCGAATTGTCTGTATCTCCATGACATGACTCATAAGAGGAGTGGAACGGTGCTGGACACCAGACAAAATGGTGATCAGTGACTATAGTAACACTGACACTACACTATGTTAACTTCAATGAATAATAAATATAATGGGAATGCTTCTGCAGCACCCCAGGTAACCGGTTGCTGTAGTGATGTTGCTTTTCCTTCGGGGAGAGTAATGTCATGCTCAGAGGCAATGGAGTTCTCTTCACCAGGTAAGGCTGCAACAAGCAACACATTCCAGATCCAGGCCAGGAAGGGGAGCTCAGGACCTGGATTCAGGGGAGCTTCCCTAAGCTATATGTATCCTGACCTGGAGGAGGAGCTAGGGAGTTGGTCCTGGGAGACCAAGCAGAGTAGACATCTAGGAGAGATGCAGAGCAGAAAAGAGAGGCCTGGCAGCCACGAGGGAGCTGCAGCCTCTGGAAGGAGGAATACCTGAAGGGTTGGATGTGGAGTAGCCGGAAGGGAAGGAGCAAAGGAGAGGAACAGGGCTCAGAGGGGAACAGCGATAGGACACCCTCAGAGCCAGAGAGCAGCAGAACTGGGAGCCCGAGGCCTTAGTGGAACTGTATGACACTTGGCAGAACCGGTGGACTAAGAACTTTATGTGATTGGCCCACACCACACCTGAGGAGCCCGGGGCATGATAGAGTCCCCGTAAAAAGGCTCAAACTGCCCATCATGCAGGTACCTGTCTCAGGCCAGGGGGAATAGAGGACTCTGCATGAAGCTTCAGGCAGCAGGGACCTCACCTTTAAAGGAGCTAGTTGGAAAAGCTCACGGACCTCTACTGGAACAAGGGAACCTTCCATTGCCTCTGGGCCAGCCGGGCCATACCATCATCCGTGCCCCCTGGGGACCCCGCTTCACCTGTGGGAAGTGTACCATCAGTGCTGCAACAACATCCCCCAGAGGACCCCTTCAATGCAGCTTCAGTCCCACTACTGACCGAACACCACAGGTGGCATCATGACAGACTCATAAACACTTTTCCTTTAAAAGACCGTTCCCTTTTAACGTTGAGCCCCAGGGCCACGGACCGGGTCGCAACCACCGTGACATCCCCCTTGAGACCGGACTCGGTACCGAGTACCCCGTTGCCCTGGCTGGGCGACTCACTTCTCTAAGAATATTTCCAAAGACTTGTATATGGATTTCAATGTGTATTGTATGGGCACTGATTACGTTTGAGGCAGCAGGCAAATTGACTTCCGCTATGGGTGGCTGTGAAGGATTGGCTCGGAGTATTAAATTTTTTTAACTGTGCACATAAATCGTAGCAGAAAAGGAAACCACCCAAAATACACAATGAGGCTACGAAGGGTTAATGCACAAAATAATCTCTAATGGAGGAAAATAGATTTTATGAATGTTCAGATTAGACAGATATTTTGCATAGTTTTTATTGTCTAATATGTATTCTATGAGCTTTTTATGTTTTCTATGCTTTAGTGCAGCCACTTATGTGCAGTGTGATAATAAAACTATACAAGCATCTTATGAGGAACTTAAGAATGAGATTGGAAGGAATGTGTTTATTGCCTGTTGTGCATGAAAGGAAAGTGGTCTTCTTAGTTCACTGCCCTCTATACAAGCTGTGCCCCCCTCTTTTTATAACCCTTCCATGACTGCTCTCACCTGCCCCTTTTCATAGTCCAGGTTAAATAGCTGGATCACAGTCATTTGTATGGGGCTCAGAAATCAATTTTACAATGATTGCTTTTATATTCCCAGGACAGCAGGGTTTAATAGCTGAAGCATGGAGCCTCCCTCCAAGCCAGCTTCCAGGCAAGCAGTCACTGTGTACAACCCGTCTGTATTTTCCCGACATGTTCCTGTAATCTTCCTCGGCTCAGATTAGTGCCTAACTTCACACATAGGTCCTTAATGCCATCCATGCGTCTTTGCTCTGTTTGCTCTCTCTTGCTTGCGCAGGCATGCATATACTGTATACTGTAGACAGCTTGATGGATGCATAAGCTGCTGATCTCTGACTGATATTTTATTACAAATTTTCATTAACTAATCTCTCAAGAAAATGTCACTGTTAAAGGTAACAAAAACGGCATGCAATGGTATGAAACAAACATGTCTGTCAATGAAGCAAACATGCATGCTGCGGTAAAGGGTACAGGTAGGAGTGCAGCACCCCAGAGTCCTGGTCGTTGCAGTGATGTCATTCTTCCACCAGGGGGAGTGATATTACGTCTGAAGGTAACAAAGGAGATCTTCCTACCAGGTATCACAAACCATACACCACACTTCACACTCCAGACCACCAGGGGGAGCCTTGCTCCTATCTACTAGGGCACTCCTCACAGAAGGGTAAAACTGGTGGGCTGGATAGAACGTTAGAGAGACGCTGACTGGGCTTTGCCCAGGCAACACCTGTCAGGCAGACAGGGGGAAAGGAGGAACATCTGAGCTGCAGACAGAGGGTACCTGACAGGGGTGGGATCCTGACAGAGGCCTAGCAGGATAGAAAGCTACGGAGCTGCGCCTGCCCCACGTGCGGCAGGATCCTAAGAAAGGACATGAAGAGAATTGTATTGTAGAGGGTGAGAAACGAAGTCACAGTACAAGGAGAAAACACCAGGAGGAGTTCTGCCCTGAAATAGGCTGCCTCCTTCTGAGGCGCGTAGCCGGTGGCTGGAACACCGAGGGAGTAATTGTCTCTACGCTTTACTTCAGAGACCGGCAGGACAGTCAATTTCAAGTTGGCTGCCCGACCTTAATACCTAAGAAGACGCAGTGGCAACTTGTGGGGGTCGGGGAGTCTCTAGGGTCCCTATAAACAAGCCTCAGGCCATCAGTCATACGGGTTTGTCCTATCCACACCATCTGGGGGACAGAGAGGAAGAAATAACATCTAGAACATCTACAAGAGTTGTGAGGACCTTACCGAGAAGCTCAGCAGGGAGGTACTACAACACACAGGCGCTAGTAGGAAGGCTACTGATTTCCACCTGGATAAGGGGACTCTGGATTTAACTTCAGACCAGCCGGACTCTGCCTACCCTGTGGTCTGTACCCTGGACTGTGGATGCTGAAGTCTTCAGTAAAAGGTAAAGAGACTGCAACCTTGTGTCCTCGTTATTCACTGCGCCTTACATCATCCGCCATCTCCACCTACACTTCTGGGAAGCCCTGGGGATACACTTCACCTGTGGGAAGGTATACCATCTAGCTGCCATTACATCACCTCAGCGGACCCCTAAGCAGCATCAGTCACCCTGACCGAATACCACAGGTGGCGTCACGAACACTTTCATCTCATACTAACTCTCCCTTTTATTGGACGTCCCTCAAAGGGCCACGGGCCGGGTCGGGCCACCGTGACATCCCCACTGAGAACCGAACGACCCGGTACCTAGTACCCCATTGCCCTTGTGTCGGGGCGCTCCAACATTTTCTTCACAAAAGATCAGTGTAGGAATGAAATTGAAATCTGAGGTCAATTGTTCAACCCTTTTCTTCAATAAAAGGTGATGGGGATAGATGGTGTTCATAAAAAATTATGGAATAAAACACCTTGAAAAATTGAATTGCAATATATATATATGTTAGGGGTCGAGCTCCCGCCTCTGCACAGGGGGAATCTCGAGCCATCTCCGCTGCGGTCTCCCATGCGGAGGCGTCGGTCCCAGCGTCATGCTCAGTCTGACACTGTTTGAAGGGTTACTGCTGCCTTTCCAGCTTCTGCCATTGTAGCCAGTACTGGTCAGCGGCGAGCAGGCGTCTTTGGGACTAAGGCCTACTTTACCCCTTGTGAGCATGCCCAGTGTAAGATCTCTCATTGGAGATCAAGGGTCACATGCTCAGGTACTGCAGCTATTGCCATGGGTACTCTAGGAAGGTCCTGAAGTTGCTGCAGCTATAAAAGGTGCGCATGACCACATGACCGCATGGCCATGCGCTAGTATCTTTCTGAGTTATGTGCTTTGCGCCAGTGTTGTCATGTGAGATTGTGTTCAGGGACCCAGCTGAAATAAGCCCCTAGAATACTGGCACCTCCGGTGAGGAGATTGTGTGCGTTCCGTTAGCCCTAACGGAATACTAGCGCCAGGGTCTGGCTAGTAAATGGCGGATAAACAGCAATCCTTGCGGTACATCCAGCAGTTGGAGGGTAGGTTGGCGGCTCTCGAGCGCTCAACCTCAGCTGTGGATGTTACCGCAGTTGCTGTTCAGGCTGCTAGAGTGGCTGCACCTACCTTGTCCACTGTCACCCCTGCTCCAACTCTATCTCGCCTCCCGCTGCCAGATAAATTTTCTGGAGATAGTAAATCTTGTAGAGGTTTCGTGAGCCAGTGCTCTAAACATCTCGAGCTTCTGGCCGCACATTTCCCCACAGAGCGAGCAAAGGTGGGATTTATTGTGTCTCTCCTGTCGGACAGGGCATTGGAGTGGGCTACGCCGCTGTGGGAGCGTGGCGATCATGTGGTGCAGAGTGCTCCGCTGTTCTTGAGCACTCTGAAACAGGTCTTTTTAGGGCCTCGAGTCACCCATGATACGGCGCTCCAACTGTTAGCATTGACTCAGGGCTCGTCCTTGGTCAGCCATTTTGCCGTCCACTTCCGCACCCTAGCATCTGAGCTGGAGTGGTCGGATAAAGCCCTTATCCCTATATTTTGGAGGGGGCTGGCTGACCACGTGAAGGACGCTCTGGCCACAAGGGAGGTTCCCACCACACTGGAGGAGTTAATAGCTGTGTCTACCCGTATTGACCTCCGTTTTCACGAGCGGAGGTTAGAGCCGGCCCAGTGTAGGCAGAGGTTTCGGCTGGCTCCCACCTTCGCCAAACCTTTGGAATCTCCGGTCCTGGTTCCTGAGTCACATAAGGCCATGGAAGTGTCACGAGCGGGATCTAAGTCCCGGACCGCTCATGCACTCAAGGTCTGCCATGTTTGCCAGCAGTCAGGACATCTTGCCACCAGATGTTCACAGCGGTCGAGGAAACATCAGCGTCTAGTGGTAGAAAGTGGAGGTACACTAGACACGGCGACGTTTGCCTCCAAATTGTCCTTTAAGGGGACAATTACAATAGGCTCATTCACTCACTTGGTAGAGCTCTGCGTGGATTCTGGGGCGGAGGGCAATTTTATGTCTTCTGCCTTTGCCCAACGTCACGCAATACCCCTGGTAATGCTAGCTCAACCAGTAACTGTATGAGTGGTGAATGGGTCGACACTGCCCTCACAGATTACACACCAGACATCCCCTTCACTCTGTCCTTGTCGCCATCTCATCAGGAGATTATATCTCTGCTCGTCATTCCTGAGGGAATTGATGAGGTCCTGTTAGGGATGCCTTGGCTACGGTACCACTCTCCTCATATCGAGTGGTCCACAGGCAGAATTTTGGGATGGGGTGAATCTTGTGGGGGTAGATGTCAGAGGGAGAGCATTCAGGTTGCTACAACAGAGGTACCTGCAGATCTTTCCTCTCTGCCCAAGCAGTATTGGCCCTATGCTGACATGCTCTCCAAAAGGGCTGCGGAGACCCTTCCGCCTCACCGCCCCTATGACTGTCCTATTGACCTCTTGCCTGGTGCTGAGCCTCCTGGGGTCGAGTCTATCCGTTATCTCTCCCAGAGACGGAGGCAATGTCTGAGTACATCCAGGAAAATCTGACAAGAGGATTCATTAGAAAGTCAGGCTGCAGGGGCTGGGTTCTTCTTCGTGCAGAAGAAGAGTGGAGAACTACGTCCATGCATAGACTACAGGGGTCTTAACGCCATCACCGTTAAGAATAAATATCCTCTGCCCCTGATATCAGAGCTTTTTGATAGGCTTCAGGGAGCAAGGGTTTTTATTAAACTAGATCTGCGGGGTGCTTACAACCTGATTCGCATCCGTGAGTGGGACGAATGTAAGACGGCTTTTAACACCAGGGATGGGCACTATGAATATCTAGTGATGCCCTTTGGGCTCTGTAATGCCCCAGCCATTTTCCAAGACTTTGTGAATGATATCTTCCGGGATATGCTCTCCACCTCAGTCGTAGTCTATCTGGATGATATTCTCATCTACTCTCCAGATATTGACTCCCACCGGAGAGATGTTTGCAGAGTCTTCGACCTCTTACGAACTAACTCCCTCTACGCCAAGTTGGAGAAACGTGTGTTTGAGCAGGAGTCTTTACCTTTCCTGAGCTATATCATCTCCGCCCAAGGATTGGCTATGGATCCTGCCAAACTACAGGCTGTGATGGACTGACAAGAACCCCATTCCCTTAAAGCGGTGCAGCGCTTTATGGGGTTCGTTAACTATTATCGCCAGTTCATTGCTCATTTCTCAACTTTGGTAGCTCCCTTGGTAGCCCTCACCAAGAAGGGAGCAAATCCCAAATTGTGGTCTGTGGAGGTCTCAAAGGTTTTCTCTTCTATTAAATCTCATTTTGCTAGCGCTCCCAATCTACATCGCCCTGATGTAGATAAGTCGTTTATAATGGAGGTGGATGCAGTCCTCTTCCAAAATGATGCTCAAGGTCGGAAGCATCCTTGCTTCTTCTTTTCCAAAACCTTCACACCAGCGGAGAGGAATTATTCCATCAGGGACAGGGAGTTGCTAGTGTAGCGCCCCCACTGCCGCAGGGCCGAGGGGTACCCGGTACCGGGCCTCTGAGTCTCTGCTCTGGGGTTGTCACGGTGGCTAGACCCGGTTCCGTGACCCTGCTGAGGGGCGTACAGTATTAGATGTGGTGGGTTGTGGTAGTGTAGTGCCGGTCGCAGTCAATAACGAGGACACCAGGTTGCAGTCTCTTTACCTCTTTACTGAAGGACTCAAAGTCCTCAATCCGGAATACGGTTAACCGGGCTGCGCAAGTCCGGCCGGTCCGATGGCACCTCCAGAGTTCCCTTTGCAGGTGGAAATCTGTGCCTTCCTGCTAGCGCTATGTGTTGTGAATTTGGATTCTGGGCTCCCCCGGTGGCTACTGGTGGAATTGAACTGGTGTTTTCATCTTCTCTGTTCACCTGTTCCCATCAAGATGTGGGAGTCGCTATATAACCTTGCTGCTCTGTTAGTTGCTTGCCGGTCAACAATGTTATCAGAAGCCTCTCTGTGCTTGTTCCTGCTCCTAGACAACTACTAGATAAGTTGGACTCTTGTCCATGTTTGTTTTTGCATTTTTGTTCCAGTTCACAGCTGTAGTTTCGTTACTGTGTCTGGAAAGCTCTTGTGAACAGGAATTGCCACTCTGGTGTTATGAGTTAATGCCAGAGTTTTAAAGTAATTTCTGGATGGTGTTTTGATAGGGTTTTCAGCTGACCATGAAAGTGTCCTTTCTGTCTTCTGCTATGTAGTAAGTGGACCTCAAATTTGCTAAACCTATTTTCATACTACGTTTGTTATTTCATCTTAATTCACCGCCAATACATGTGGGGGGCCTCTGTCTCCTTTCGGGGTATTTCTCTAGAGGTGAGCTAGGACTGATATTTTCCTCTGCTAGCATTATTTAGTCCTCCGGCTGGTGCTGGGCATCTAGAATCAACGTAGGCATGCTACCCGGCCACTGCTAGTTGTGCGTTAGGTTTAGTTCATGGTCAGCTCAGTTCCCATCTTCCAAGAGCTAGTTCCTATATATGCTTATGCTATGTTCTCTTGCCATTGAGATCATGACAGTTTGACCGGCCCACTAAAGGGTTAAAATCCTTGGCTGAGAAAGGAGAGAAATAAGTAGTCTGCTGAAATTTTTATTTTTTTTTTCTCTCCTTCTAATCTTTGAATGGCTCTGTGTCCACCTGTTTGTAATGGATCTTCAGAGTGTAACTGCAGGTTTGAATAATCTCGCCACGAAGGTACAAAATTTGCAAGATTTTGTTTGTCATGCACCTGTATCTGAGCCGAGAATTCCTTTGCCGGAATTTTTCTCGGGGAATAGATCTGGGTTTCAGAATTTTCGAAATAATTGCAAATTATTTTTGTCCCTGAAATCTCGCTCTGCCGGAGACCCTGCACAGCAGGTCAGGATTGTGATTTCCTTGCTCCGGGGCGACCCTCAAGACTGGGCTTTTTCATTGACACCAGGGGATCCTGCGTTGCTCAATGTGGATGCGTTTTTTCTGGCCTTGGGGTTGCTTTATGACGAACCTCATTTGGAGCTTCAGGCAGAAAAAACTTTGATGTCCCTATCTCAGGGGCAAGATGAAGCGGAAATTTACTGCCAAAGATTCCGTAAATGGTCTGTGCTTACTCAGTGGAATGAGTGCGCCCTGGCGGCGACTTTCAGAGAGGGTCTCTCTGATGCCATTAAGGATGTTATGGTGGGGTTCCCTGTGCCTGCGGTTCTGAATGAGTCCATGACAATGGCTATTCAGATCGATAGGCGTTTGCGGGAGCGCAAACCAGTGCACCATCTGGCGGTGTCCACTGAGAAGTCGCCAGAGAGTATGCAGTGTGATAGAATTCTGTCCCGAAGCGAGCGGCAGAATTTTAGACGGAAAAATGGGTTGTGTTTCTATTGTGGTGATTCTACTCATGTTATATCAGCATGCTCTAAGCGCACTAAAAAGCTTGATAAATCTGTTTCCATTTGCACCTTACCATCTAAGTTTATTCTATCTGTGACCCTGATTTGCTCTTTGTCATCTATTACCACGGACGCCTATGTCGACTCTGGCGCCGCTTTGAGTCTTATGGATTGGTCCTTTGCCAAACGCTGTGGGTATGATTTAGAGCCTTTGGAGACTCTTATTCCTCTGAAGGGTATTGACTCCACCCCATTGGCTAATAATAAACCACAATACTGGACACAAGTAACTATGCGTATTAATCCGGATCACCAGGAGATTATTCGCTTTCTGGTGCTGTATAATCTACATGATGATTTGGTGCTAGGATTGCCTTGGCTGCAATCTCACAACCCAGTCCTCGACTGGAGAGCTATGTCTGTGTTGAGCTGGGGATGTAAGGGGGCTCATGGGGATGTACCTGTGGTTTCCATTTCATCATCTATTCCCTCTGAAATTCCTGAGTTCCTGTCTGACTATCGTGACGTCTTTGAAGAATCCAAGCTTGGTTCATTACCTCCGCACCGAGAGTGCGATTGTGCCATAGATTTAATCCCGGGTAGTAAATACCCAAAGGGTCGTTTATTTAATCTGTCTGTGCCTGAACATGCTGCTATGCGAGAATATATAAAGGAGTCCTTGGAAAAGGGACATATTCGTCCATCGTCATCTCCCTTAGGAGCCGGTTTTTTCTTTGTGTCAAATAAAGACGGCTCTTTGAGACCATGTATCGATTATCGGCTTTTGAATAAAATCACTGTAAAATATCAATACCCATTGCCGTTGCTGACTGATTTGTTTGCTCGCATAAAGGGGGCCAAGTGGTTCTCTAAGATTGACCTTCGTGGGGCGTATAATTTGGTGCGAATCAGGCAGGGGGATGAGTGGAAAACCGCATTTAATACGCCCGAGGGCCACTTTGAGTATTTAGTGATGCCTTTTGGTCTTTCAAATGCTCCGTCAGTTTTCCAGTCCTTTATGCATGATATTTTTCGCGATTATTTGGATAAATTTATGATTGTGTATCTGGATGATATTCTGATTTTTTCGGATGACTGGGACTCTCATGTCCAGCAAGTCAGGAGGGTTTTCCAGGTTTTGCGGTCTAATTCTTTGTGTGTGAAGGGTTCTAAGTGTGTTTTTGGGGTACAGAGGATTTCCTTTTTGGGATATATTTTTTCTCCCTCTTCCATTGAAATGGATCCTGTTAAGGTTCAAGCTATTTGTGATTGGACGCAGCCCTCTTCTCTTAAGAGTCTTCAGAAATTTTTGGGCTTTGCTAACTTTTATCGTCGATTTATTGCTGGTTTTTCGGATATTGCTAAGCCATTGACCGATTTGACTAAGAAGGGTGCTGATGTTGCTGATTGGTCCCCTGACGCTGTGGAGGCCTTTCGGGAGCTTAAGCGCCGTTTTTCCTCTGCCCCTGTGTTGCGTCAGCCTGATGTTGCTCTACCTTTTCAGGTTGAGGTCGACGCTTCTGAGATCGGAGCTGGGGCAGTGTTGTCGCAGAAAAGTTCTGACTGCTCCGTGATGAGGCCTTGTGCCTTCTTTTCCCGTAAATTTTCGCCCGCTGAGCGGAATTATGATGTTGGGAATCGGGAGCTTTTGGCCATGAAGTGGGCTTTTGAGGAGTGGCGCCATTGGCTTGAGGGGGCCAGACATCAGGTGGTGGTATTGACTGACCACAAAAACTTGATTTATCTTGAGACCGCCAGGCGCCTGAATCCTAGACAGGCGCGCTGGTCATTATTTTTCTCTCGGTTTAATTTTGTGGTGTCGTACCTACCGGGTTCTAAGAATGTTAAGGCGGATGCCCTTTCTAGGAGTTTTGAGCCTGACTCGCCTGGTAACTCTGAGCCCACAGGTATCCTTGAGGATGGAGTGGTATTGTCTGCCGTTTCTCCAGACCTGCGGCGGGCCTTGCAGGAGTTTCAGGCAGATAGACCGGATCGTTGCCCACCTGATAAACTGTTTGTCCCTGATGATTGGACCAGTAGACTCATCTCTGAGGTTCATTCTTCTGCGTTGGCAGGTCATCCTGGCATTTTTGGTACCAGGGATTTGGTGGCAAGGTCCTTCTGGTGGCCTTCCCTGTCACGAGATGTGCGAGGCTTTGTGCAGTCTTGTGACGTTTGTGCTCGGGCCAAGCCTTGTTGCTCTCGGGCTAGTGGATTATTGTTGCCCTTGCCTATTCCTAAGAGGCCTTGGACGCACATCTCGATGGATTTTATTTCAGATCTGCCTGTTTCTCAGAAGATGTCTGTCATCTGGGTGGTGTGTGACCGTTTCTCTAAGATGGTCCATTTGGTTCCTCTGCCCAAGTTGCCTTCTTCTTCCGAGTTGGTTCCTCTGTTTTTTCAAAATGTTGTTCGTTTGCATGGTATTCCTGAGAATATCATTTCTGACAGAGGGACCCAATTCGTGTCTAGATTTTGGCGGGCATTCTGTGCTAGGATGGGCATAGATTTATCTTTTTCGTCCGCTTTCCATCCTCAGACGAATGGCCAGACCGAGCGGACTAATCAGACCCTGGAGACATATCTGAGGTGTTTTGTGTCTGCTGACCAGGATGATTGGGTTGCTTTTTTGCCATTGGCAGAGTTCGCTCTCAATAATCGGGCCAGCTCTGCCACTTTGGTGTCCCCGTTTTTCTGTAATTCGGGGTTTCATCCTCGATTTTCCTCTGGTCAGGTGGAATCTTCGGATTGTCCTGGAGTGGATGCTGTGGTGGAGAGATTGCATCGGATCTGGGGGCAGGTGGTGGACAATTTGAGGTTGTCCCAGGAGAAGACTCAGCTTTTTGCCAACCGCCACCGTCGTGTTGGTCCTCGGCTTTGTGTTGGGGATTTGGTGTGGTTGTCTTCTCGTTTTGTCCCTATGAGGGTCTCTTCTCCTAAGTTTAAGCCTCGGTTCATCGGCCCGTATAAGATATTGGAGATTCTTAACCCTGTTTCCTTCCGTTTGGACCTCCCTGCATCCTTTTCTATTCATAACGTTTTTCATCGGTCATTATTGCGCAGGTATGAGGTACCGGTTGTGCCTTCCGTTGAGCCTCCTGCTCCGGTGTTGGTTGAGGGTGAGTTGGAGTACGTTGTGGAGAAAATCTTAGACTCTCGTGTTTCCAGACGGAGACTCCAGTATCTGGTCAAGTGGAAGGGATACGGCCAGGAGGATAATTCTTGGGTGAATGCATCTGATGTTCATGCCTCTGATCTGGTTCGTGCCTTTCATAGGGCCCATCCTGATCGCCCTGGTGGTTCTGGTGAGGGTTCGGTGCCCCCTCCTTGAGGGGGGGGTACTGTTGTGAATTTGGATTCTGGGCTCCCCCGGTGGCTACTGGTGGAATTGAACTGGTGTTTTCATCTTCTCTGTTCACCTGTTCCCATCAAGATGTGGGAGTCGCTATATAACCTTGCTGCTCTGTTAGTTGCTTGCCGGTCAACAATGTTATCAGAAGCCTCTCTGTGCTTGTTCCTGCTCCTAGACAACTACTAGATAAGTTGGACTCTTGTCCATGTTTGTTTTTGCATTTTTGTTCCAGTTCACAGCTGTAGTTTCGTTACTGTGTCTGGAAAGCTCTTGTGAACAGGAATTGCCACTCTGGTGTTATGAGTTAATGCCAGAGTTTTAAAGTAATTTCTGGATGGTGTTTTGATAGGGTTTTCAGCTGACCATGAAAGTGTCCTTTCTGTCTTCTGCTATGTAGTAAGTGGACCTCAAATTTGCTAAACCTATTTTCATACTACGTTTGTTATTTCATCTTAATTCACCGCCAATACATGTGGGGGGCCTCTGTCTCCTTTCGGGGTATTTCTCTAGAGGTGAGCTAGGACTGATATTTTCCTCTGCTAGCATTATTTAGTCCTCCGGCTGGTGCTGGGCATCTAGAATCAACGTAGGCATGCTACCCGGCCACTGCTAGTTGTGCGTTAGGTTTAGTTCATGGTCAGCTCAGTTCCCATCTTCCAAGAGCTAGTTCCTATATATGCTTATGCTATGTTCTCTTGCCATTGAGATCATGACAGCTATGTGTTGTGGTCCTCCCCTGCTGTGCTTACGGGATAGTCCCCACAACTGTTGTGTCTGTTTCTCATGTTCCCTCACAACTCGATTAGATGATCTTCTGCTAATCTTCCGTCCCTCCCAGGTGTTATGGTTGGGACGCACCCGTATGACGGGTAGGCTCGGAGCTCTTCCGGGACCCTAGAGTCGCCCCTCTCCAAAGGTTGCCCCCTATGTCTGCGTAGGTGATTTAGGTGAGACCCCGTGGGTTCGGGCCTTCTGCACGACCAGGTCGTGCGCTGCGATGAGGGTCTGCGTGGGCCGATGGATGATGCTTTCGGCGGCGGCGGCGGCAGCAGCGGCTTCAGCGGCAAGCTCCTCCCCCTCGGTTCGGGATACCGCCAGAACGGCGGTGCAGCGCTGCATATCCCGGGCCCACCAGCTGCTCCCCTTTAGGTGCCGGCGATATGTGACCACATCCCCCGGCTTCAGGAAGGACTTGGCGCCGTCTCCGCACAAGCAGGGCTCTGTCATGATTCCCCAATGGCATGGGAACATCAGAAACACAAAATAACAAACTAGCCCTCGGGTGATGGAAACTCAAGCTGACCGTGACCTAAATCTACCACACAACTAACAGTAGCCAGGAAGCATTCCTACGGCTGCCTAGATGCCATGCGCCAGCCGGAGAACTAACTACGCCTGGAAGAGGAAGGAACAGACCTGGCTTACCTCTAGTGAAATTCCCCAAAGATGATAGTAGCCCCCACATATATTAACGGTGAGTTCAGAGGAAAAGACATACACAGTATGAAGGTAGATTTAGCAAAGCGAGGTCCACTTACTAGATAGAGGAAGGATACAAAAGAGGACTTCACGGTCAGCTGAAAAACCCTTTCAAAAACCCATCCTGAAATTACTTTAAGACTCCTGTGTCAACTCATGACACAGGAGTGGCAATTTCAGTCCACAAGAGCTTCCAGTAACAGGAAATGACAAACTGTAAACTGGACAAAAAATACAAAACAAAAAGGACAAGAGTCCACTTAGCTGATCAGCAGTCTGGTAGCAGGAACATGCAACTGAAAGACTCAGGTTACAATTATGACCGGCAAGGAAGTGACTGGAGAGCAAGGCTAAATAGGGAACTCCCAAAACTGATGGAAGCAGGTGAGCTGAGGCAGAAAAGAACACACAAGTCTCCAGTACCACCAGCCACCACTAGGGGAGCCCAAAAAGTGGATCACAACAGTACCCCCCCCTTAAGGAGGGGGCACCGAACCCTCACAAGAACCGCCAGGGCGACCTGGATGAGCCCTATGAAAGGCACAAACCAAATCCGAGGCATGAACATCAGAGGCAGTTACCCAAGAATTATCTTCCTGACCATAGCCCTTCCATTTAACCAGATACTGGAGTCTCCGCCTGGAAATACGGGAGTCCAAGATCTTCTCTATAACGTACTCCAATTCACCCTCAACCAGCACCGGAGCAGGAGGCTCAGCAGAAGGAACCACCGGCACCTCGTATCTCCGCAACAATGACCGATGGAAAACATTATGGATAGCGAAAGATGCCGGGAGGTCCAAACGAAAGGAAACAGGGTTAATAATCTCCAAAATCCTATAGGGACCGATGAACCGAGGCTTAAATTTAGGAGAAGAAACTCTCATTGGGACAAAACGGGAAGACAACCACACCAAGTCCCCAACACGAAGGCGAGGACCAACCCGACGCTGGCGGTTAGCAAACCGCTGAGTCCTCTCCTGGGACAAATTCAAATTGTCCACCACTTGTTCCCAAATCCGATACAACCGATCCACCACAGCATCTACTCCAGGACAATCCGAAGACTCCGCCTGACCAGAAGAAAAACGGGGATGAATCCCCGAATTGCAAAAGAAAGGGGAAACCAAAGTGGCCGAACTAGCCCGATTATTAAGAGCAAACTCCGCCAACGGCAAAAAGGCAACCCAATCATCCTGATCCGCAGACACAAAACACCTCAAATACGTCTCCAAAGTCTGATTAGTTTGCTCCGTCTGGCCATTAGTCTGAGGATGGAAGGCAGACGAAAAAGACAAATCAATGCCCAACCTGGCACAGAATGCCCGCCAAAATCTAGAAACGAACTGGGTACCCCGATCAGAAACGATATTTTCAGGAATACCATGCAAGCGAACCACATTTTGAAAAAACAAAGGAACCAACTCAGACGAGGAAGGCAACTTCGGCAATGGCACCAAATGAACCATCTTAGAAAAACGGTCACACACCACCCAGATAACAGACATCCTCTGAGAGACAGGAAGATCAGAAATAAAGTCCATCAAGATGTGCGTCCAAGGCCTCTTCGGAATAGGCAAGGGCAACAACAACCCGCTAGCCCTAGAACAACAAGGCTTGGCCCGAGCACACACATCACAAGACTGCACAAAAACACGCACATCTCGAGACAGAGATGGCCACCAGAAGGATCTAGCCACCAAATCCCTGGTACCAAAAATTCCAGGATGACCCACCAGCGTAGAAGAATGAACCTCCGAGATGACTCTACTGGTCCAATCATCAGGAACAAACAATCTACCAGGTGGGCAGCGATCAGGTCTATCCGCCTGAAACTCTTGCAAAGCACGTCGCAGATCTGGGGAAATAGCGGATAATATCACCCCATCCTTAAGGATACCTGTAGGTTCCGAATCACCAGGGGAATCAGGCTCAAAACTCCTAGAAAGGGCATCTGCCTTCACATTCTTAGAACCTGGTAGATATGAGACCACAAAATTAAACCGAGAGAAAAACAACGACCAGCGCGCCTGTCTAGGATTCAGGCGCCTGGCAGACTCAAGGTAAATCAGATTCTTGTGATGAGTCAAAACCACCACCTGATGTCTAGCACCCTCAAGCCAATGACGCCACTCCTCAAATGCCCACTTCATGGCCAAAAGCTCCCGATTACCGACATCATAATTTCTTTCGGCGGCAGAAAATTTTCGAGAAAAGAACGCACAAGGTCTCATCACTGAGCAATCGGAACTTTTCTGCGACAAAACCGCCCCCGCTCCGATCTCGGAAGCATCGACCTCAACCTGAAAGGGGAGAGAGACATCAGGCTGGCGCAACACAGGGGCAGACGAAAAGCGGCGCTTAAGTTCCCGAAAGGCCTCCACAGCGGCAGAGGACCAATTGGCAACATCAGCACCCTTCTTAGTCAAATCCGTAAGAGGCTTAGCAACACCAGAAAAACCAGTTATAAATCGACGATAAAAATTAGCAAAGCCCAAGAACTTCTGAAGACCCTTTAGAGAAGTAGGCTGCGTCCAGTCACAAAAAGCCCGAACCTTGACAGGGTCCATATCAACAGAAGAAGGGGAAAAAATGTACCCTAAAAAGGAAATCTTTTGAACCCCAAAAACACACTTAGAACCCTTTACACACAGAGAATTCTCCCGCAAAACCTGAAAAACCCTCCTGACCTGCTGAACATGAGACTCCCAGTCCTCAGAAAAAATCAAAATATCGTCCAAATACACAATCATAAATTTATCCAGATATTCACGGAAAATATCATGCATAAAGGACTGAAAAACTGAAGGTGCATTAGAAAGGCCGAAAGGCATTACTAAATACTCAAAGTGGCCCTCAGGCGTATTAAATGCGGTTTTCCACTCATCCCCTTGCTTAATTCGCACCAAATTATACGCCCCACGGAGATCAATCTTGGAGAACCACTTAGCCCCCCTTATGCGAGCAAACAAATCAGTAAGCAGCGGCAACGGATACTGATATTTGACAGTGATTTTATTCAGGAGTCGATAATCAATACAAGGCCTCAGCGAGCCATCCTTTTTAGAGACAAAGAAAAACCCAGCTCCTAAAGGTGATGAAGAAGGACGAATATGTCCCTTTTCCAGGGACTCCTTAACATACTCTCGCATGGCAGAATGCTCAGGTACAGATAGGTTAAACAAACGACCCTTTGGAAATTTACTGCCTGGAATCAGATCTATGGCGCAATCACACTCTCTGTGGGGAGGGAGAGAACCAATTTTAGGCTCTTCAAAAATATCCCCAAAATCCGACAAAAATGCCGGAACCTCAAAGGGAATAGATGACGAGATAGAAACCAAAGGTATATCCCCATGAGCCCCCCGACATCCCCAGCTTAACACAGACATAGTTTTCCAGTCCAGTACTGGGTTATGAGATTGCAACCATGGTAATCCAAGCACTAACACATCATGTAAATTATGCAACACGAGGAAGCGAATCATCTCCTGATGATCTGGAGTCATACGCATAGTCACTTGCGTCCAGAACTGTGGTCTATTACAAGCCAGAGGTGTAGAATGAATACCCTTCAGAGGTATAGGAACTTCCAGAGGCTCCAAATCAAACCCACAGCGCCTGGCGAAGGACCAATCCATGAGACTCAGAGCGGCGCCAGAGTCCACATAGGCATCCACGGTAATAACTGATAATGAACAAATCAGAGTTACAGACAGAAGAAATTTAGACTGTAAAGTGCCAATAGAAACAGACTTGTCAACCTTCCTAGTACGTTTAGAGCATGCTGATATAACATGCGCGGAATCACCACAGTAGAAGCACAAGCCATTTTTGCGCCTATAATTCTGCCGCTCGCTCCTTGACAGAATTCTGTCACATTGCATTTTCTCTGGCGTCCCTTCAGAAGACACCGCCAAATGGTGCACGGGTTTGCGCTCCCGCAAACGCCGATCAATCTGAATCGCCATTGTGATGGACTCATTCAGACCTGTGGGCGTAGGAAACCCCACCATGACATCCTTAACGGCATCAGAAAGGCCTTCTCTGAAAATTGCCGCTAGAGCACACTCATTCCACTGAGTAAGCACAGACCATTTACGAAATTTTTGGCAGTATATCTCAGCTTCATCTTGCCCTTGAGACAGGGCTATTAAAGCTTTTTCAGCTTGAATCTCCAAATTAGGTTCCTCATACAGCAACCCTAAAGCCAGAAAAAACGCATCCACATTGAGCAACGCAGGATCCCCTGGTGTCAATGAAAATGCCCAATTTTGAGGGTCACCTCGCAGCAAAGAAATCACAATCTTAACCTGCTGAACAGGATCTCCAGAGGAGTGAGGTCTGAGAGAAAGGAATAATTTACAATTACATTTGAAATTCTGAAACCGAGATCTATCTCCGGAAAATACCTCAGGTGTAGGAATCTTAGGTTCAGAAATAGGGGTACGTATAACATAATCTTGTAAATTCTCAACCTTCGTAGCAAGATTATTTAAACCTGCAACCAAACTCTGAGAGTCCATCCTTAAACCGGAGAGATCAGAGCCATTCAAGGATTAGAAGGAGAGAAAGGCAAGGCTGTAAATAGAGCAGAAATACAACTGAGCCAACTAAGTAGCAAACATGTAAGGAAAAAAAAAAAAAAAATCTACAGACTTCTTTTACTCTCCTTTCTTCTGCCAATTACTTTAACAGTGGCCGGTCATACTGTCATGATTCCCCAATGGCATGGGAACATCAGAAACACAAAATAACAAACTAGCCCTCGGGTGATGGAAACTCAAGCTGACCGTGACCTAAATCTACCACACAACTAACAGTAGCCAGGAAGCATTCCTACGGCTGCCTAGATGCCATGCGCCAGCCGGAGAACTAACTACGCCTGGAAGAGGAAGGAACAGACCTGGCTTACCTCTAGTGAAATTCCCCAAAGATGATAGTAGCCCCCACATATATTAACGGTGAGTTCAGAGGAAAAGACATACACAGTATGAAGGCAGATTTAGCAAAGCGAGGTCCACTTACTAGATAGAGGAAGGATACAAAAGAGGACTTCACGGTCAGCTGAAAAACCCTTTCAAAAACCCATCCTGAAATTACTTTAAGACTCCTGTGTCAACTCATGACACAGGAGTGGCAATTTCAGTCCACAAGAGCTTCCAGTAACAGGAAATGACAAACTGTAAACTGGACAAAAAATACAAAACAAAAAGGACAAGAGTCCACTTAGCTGATCAGCAGTCTGGTAGCAGGAACATGCAACTGAAAGACTCAGGTTACAATGATGACCGGCAAGGAAGTGACTGGAGAGCAAGGCTAAATAGGGAACTCCCAAAACTGATGGAAGCAGGTGAGCTGAGGCAGAAAAGAACACACAAGTCTCCAGTACCACCAGCCACCACTAGGGGAGCCCAAAAAGCGGATCACAACAGGGCTCCACTTCATCCCGGGTGATGCGGACTCTCAGGGCCGTCCCAATCTCCTGCACGAAGCCTTTTCCTGTCTGGGGCAGGTAAACAATCACAACGCCCCACTTCAGCAGAGAGCCCTCCAGCAGCTCGCCACGTGCCTCCCGCTCCACTTCCCGCTGGAACTCCGCAATCAGGTGGTTCCTATACTCTCCCCAAGGGAAGGGCCCCATGTCTGGCCCCCCCGGTTCTTTGGGAGCAGACGGCAGGAATGCTGGGGCGCCAGTGGCTGCAGCGGCGACCGGGTCTGGTACAGAGGTGAGGCGGTCTCCCTGGGGGTCGCGGCACTCAGTACCCCTACCTGGGGTGACTCCTCCAGCGTCACTCCTTTCCCCTGGGGGAGGCACACGGGCTGGGGACCGCGCAGGCAAAGGATGCCCCATCGACAGCTCCCACGGATCCAAATCCTCCAGTGGGGGTGCAGCGCCCCAGAGTCCTGGTCGTTGCAGTACTGTGGCTCCGCCACTATGGGGAGCCATGGTGCGTCCGATGGCACTGAAGGAGTTCATCTGATCAGGTATCACAGACACCAATACATTTCACAGCCGGGCCTCCGGGGGGAGCTAAGGGTTCTATTCATTAGGCCACTCCCCACCATAGTGGGTAAACTGGGGGTCAGGCAGGAAGTTAGATCAGAAAGCTGACTGGATTGGACGAAGCAACACTCAGTGGCAGAGGGTGTTGTGGAGGAAGAGACAGTAGGGTCTCTGTCAGGGGTGGGATCCTGACGGAGGCTTGGCATTGGAAAGAACGTAACGGGTCCGCGCCAGCTCCGGGAAGCGGCGGGATTCAAGAAAGGACTAGAAGCGAGATAGATTGTGCTGAGTGAGAAATTAGATCAAGCGATAGGAGAATTCCAGCAGGGGTCGTGCTGTAAGACCGAAGCAACACCCTACTGAGGCGCACTACCGGTGGCCGGAACGCCGAGGGAGTATTATAACATTCAGCTTCAAGCAATACTCTAAACAGCGGCAGGACAGTCAGTTTAAGGCGGGCTGTCTAACACATATCACCTATGAAGTCTTGGGAGGCAATTGCGGGAGAGGGGCGTCTCTAGGGTCCCGGAAGAACTCCAGGCCTACCCGACAAACGGGTGCCGTTCTAACCGTAACATCAGGGAGGGACGGACGATTAGAAGAACATCATTTAATCGAGTTGTGAGGGAACTTAAGAAACAGACACAACAGTTGTGGGGTACTTTCCGTAAGCACAGCAGGGGAGGACTACAACACATAGCGCTAAGAAGGAAGGCACCGATTTCCACCTGTGAAGAGGACTCTGGAGGTGCCATTGGACCGGCCGGACTTGCGCAGCCTGGTGAGCCGTACTCTGGACTGAGGACTCAGAGATCTCCAGTAAAGAGGTAAAGAGACTGCAACCTGGTGTCCTCGTTATTTACCGCGACCTGCACCCCACAACTGCACCGTTACAACACCACTTATTGCACCGGACGTCCCCCACTGACAGACAGGGCCACGGACCGGGTCTAGCCACCGTGACAACCCCAGAACTGAGACCCAGAGGCCCGGCTCCGGGTACCCCTAGGCCCTGCGGCGGTGTGGGGGCGCTCCAACTTGGCGTCACGAACAGGATCTACTTAAGCCTGAAGAATCAGGTCATGTGTGCCTAGGAACTGTGATTTACTGTGCTTGGACTGTATGTAATTGCAAGGACTGTGTTGCGCCAGTTGCCACCAAAATCCGCCGCCATTACAGCTCTGAGGAGAGCGCAGGGAGAGAAGAGGGGCGTGGAGGGGGCGTAGGCAAGCTGGAGAGCGCGAACAGTAATGGCCGCCCAGTCTAAATATTTCTGTGTTCTGAGGACGTGCCCGTCAACAGCCGAGGTCCGCCTCCTGATCCTGGTCGGAGGGTGGAGACCATGGGGACGGGGCCGCCCACGGAAGAGGCCGCGGGAAGAAGACGCGGAAAAGGAGGAAAAGATGGCGGCACCAAGAGCCCCACGCGGGGCTGACCCGGCTCGGCCTGAGGCGGCACAGCCTGAGATAGCCCCAGAAACGCCAACGCTGCGGGATCTGACCCTCGCAGGGCCATCGATGGGCCGGCCCCCTCTGCCACTGTCTGAAGAATGTGTGGCTGCAGCCGAGGCCCGACAGCTAGCCCGCCGGCTGAAGGCCGATGCCCGCGTATTTGCCCGGCTAGGCCAGCCCACAGAGATCAGATTGTCTACTGTTGCTTCCCACCTGACCGCGGCTGAGGGCACGCTACAAACGCCGGGCCTGAAGATCATGCCGGACGCTGAACATATACGGCGTCTGATGGCAACCTGGCGGAGCCGGCCCCAGCCTGCAGAGCAGGTTGACTTGGTAAGTGCTCCGGAGATTCCGCCATCGCACTGGGGTGTTGTGGTGGCCTTTAATCCTCAGTATGGAAGGGGAGTGATCCAGGAGATCAGGGAGCCGATACAGGTACGCGTAGACCGGGAGAAGGTGGAGCCTTGTAGCGGGAGGATCGCTCGCGATCTGGAGCCAGGTGATGCCGTCACCTACACCCGATGGAGGAGGGCTACGGGAGAGGCTGGCTGGATGGCGCGAGGCGTGCAGCGATGCATTGCCCTCCAGGCCGCTGCCGGAACACCAGAAGGGGATGATCCAGTGGGGAAAGCAGCAGAGCCCGGCCCCGCGGAACCACGAGAAGCCCAGCCTCGCCATACCCTGGAGGGACGTGTGCGCCTGCCAGTGAGGAGGACCTCCCGGCGAGGGATTTTATCACTGCTGGGACCGGAACGGCGCCCTGGCTCACCCGAGCGATCTGTTGGCCTGGTGAGACCGGATAGGAGACCACCTTCCGCCTCACCACCGTAAGGTTTTACTGTTCCTCTTAACTGTAAATAGTTAACTCTTTTCTGCTACAACCCGCTCAGGGTTAACCCCTTTTTATGGATCCCTATTGGTTTGTTTGCCTTTTTGCCGAGAGTTTTTGCACAAGTTTTAAAAACTGAGAAATCATGAACAGTGCATGATCAGAACTTCTTTGTACATAGTTTGCACCTTATTAAAGGCGCTCCCTACTGGTTTTACTTAAACAAAGACTCTTTGCGAAGATACCGCACTGGAACCTTTGCTGAGTATGGACTGGTAGCTTGAGAAGATGTGCTACCTTACAGAGACTTGGTCCTCTCTTAAAGGGGATGTTCATTTGATGCACGTAAATGGTGATATTGCTTTAAGATCGGTAGCAATAATGTCAATGGAAGAAAATGATGATAATGTTTACCTGAGAAAAGTTATATGTGTTTAACTGGTTAAATGTGAAGAAATATTGATAATGTTCTCTGAAAGAAAAAAAGTAGAAGGAAGAAATGAGAAAGGTTAATGTTGTGAAAAGAAGATAGTTGATAATGTTGATAAGAAAAGGGGGGGGGAGTAGAAGGTAAACCCTGCGTTCCCCATCGAAAGTTAGTAATGTGTTATTAAGGACAGAAAGTGAACCTGTAAGGGTTAGTGGGTGAGTCCTTATAGGAGCCAAGTAGAGCCGGCTCAGTGTTCTCGAACTGAAAGAAAAGTTATGTTCTATACTGTGTATAGTAGTTGAAAAGGCAGTAGGCCCTGGCTGAACGGGGCGGTCCTGTAACAGAAAGGAGAGGCAGTAGGTCTGGTGCCAATAGGACAGGCGGTCCTGCAGATCCAAAGTAGGAGAATGAAAAAGTTAAAGTGCCTTATAATGTGACTATAGGAAGGTCTTTAATGGACTAAGAGTGTATATCCTTAAAGGCAAAAGTTAAATTATTGTTCAATAATGTTTGCACTTAGTAGAATACCCGGTTGGGTAAGAAAAGTTAATTGTAGCATGTTGCTATGATATTTTACCATGTTTGTAACGTTCAAGTGTCCTTACCTCCCATAAAGGGAAGCCTGTTCAAATATGCTTATTGTTATTACACTCAACAAAAATTTGTATGTCTTTTTGCTAACTTGTATTGTTGTTTTCTTCCCAGTCCCGGAGTACTGTGTTTAACCAGGGGGGAGTGCAGCGCCCCAGAGTCCTGGTCCTTGCAGTACTGTGGCTCCGCCACTATGGGGAGCCATGGTGCGTCCGATGGCACTGAAGGAGTTCATCTGATCAGGTATCACAGACACCAATACATTTCACAGCTGGGCCTCCGGGGGGAGCTAAGGGTTCTATTCATTAGGCCACTCCCCACCATAGTGGGTAAACTGGGGGTCAGGCAGGAAGTTAGATCAGAAAGCTGACTGGATTGGACGAAGCAACACTCAGTGGCAGAGGGTGTTGTGGAGGAAGAGACAGTAGGGTCTCTGTCAGGGGTGGGATCCTGACGGAGGCTTGGCATTGGAAAGAACGTAACGGGTCCGCGCCAGCTCCGGGAAGCGGCGGGATTCAAGAAAGGACTAGAAGCGAGATAGATTGTGCTGAGTGAGAAATGAGATCAAGCGATAGGAGAATTCCAGCAGGGGTCGTGCTGTAAGACCGAAGCAACACCCTACTGAGGCGCACTACCGGTGGCCGGAACGCCGAGGGAGTATTATAACATTCAGCTTCAAGCAATACTCTAAACAGCGGCAGGACAGTCAGTTTAAGGCGGGCTGTCTAACACATATCACCTATGAAGTCTTGGGAGGCAATTGCGGGAGAGGGGCATCTCTAGGGTCCCGGAAGAACTCCAGGCCTACCCGACAAACGGGTGCCGTTCTAACCGTAACATCAGGGAGGGACGGACGATTAGAAGAACATCATTTAATCGAGTTGTGAGGGAACTTAAGAAACAGACACAACAGTTGTGGGGTACTTTCCGTAAGCACAGCAGGGGAGGACTACAACACATAGCGCTAAGAAGGAAGGCACCGATTTCCACCTATGAAGAGGACTCTGGAGGTGCCATTGGACCGGCCGGACTTGCGCAGCCTGGTGAGCCGTACTCTGGACTGAGGACTCAGAGATCTCCAGTAAAGAGGTAAAGAGACTGCAACCTGGTGTCCTCGTTATTTACCGCGACCTGCACCCCACAACTGCACCGTTACAACACCACTTATTGCACCGGACGTCCCCCACTGACAGACAGGGCCACGGACCGGGTCTAGCCACCGTGACAACCCCAGAACTGAGACCCAGAGGCCCGGCTCCGGGTACCCCTAGGCCCTGCGGCGGTGTGGGGGCGCTCCAGGGGCATATCAGAATAATCCTCTGGTGACGGGGGTTGATGCGGGGCCATCCTTTTCTGCAGGCCTTCTCTAGTCTCCAGTCCCACCTCATTTGAGTCATAGTTTCGTTTCTTCGGTCTCCGCCCGCCATAGAAGATCAGGAGGCGGATCTCCCCTTTTGACGGGCCCGCCCTTAGGATGCAACAATATTTAGACTGGGCGGCCATTGTCGTTCGCGCTCTCCAACTTGTCTATACCCACTCCACGCCCCTCTTCTTCTCCTGCGCTCTCCTCAGCGCTGTAATGGCAGATTTTGGCGGCAAGTGGCGCGGCACAGTCTTTGCAATAAATCACAGTCCAAGTATAATAAATCACAGTTCCAAGGCACACATGACCCGATTCTTCAGGCTTAAGTAGATCCTGTTCGTGACGCCAAGTTTGTAGCGCCCCCACTGCCGCAGGGCCGAGGGGTACCCGGTACCGGGCCTCTGAGTCTCTGCTCTGGGGTTGTCACGGTGGCTAGACCCGGTTCCGTGACCCTGCTGAGGGGCGTACAGTATTAGATGTGGTGGGTTGTGGTAGTGTAGTGCCGGTCGCAGTCAATAACGAGGACACCAGGTTGCAGTCTCTTTACCTCTTTACTGAAGGTCTCAAAGTCCTCAATCCGGAATACGGTTAACCGGGCTGCGCAAGTCCGGCCGGTCCGATGGCACCTCCAGAGTTCCCTTTGCAGGTGGAAATCTGTGCCTTCCTGCTAGCGCTATGTGTTGTGGTCCTCCCCTGCTGTGCTTACGGGATAGTCCCCACAACTGTTGTGTCTGTTTCTCGTGTTCCCTCACAACTCGATCTTCTGCTAATCTTCCGTCCCTCCCAGGTGTTATGGTTGGGACGCACCCGTATGACGGGTAGGCTCGGAGCTCTTCCGGGACCCTAGAGTCGCCCCTCTCCAAAGGTTGCCCCCTATGTCTGCGTAGGTGATTTAGGTGAGACAGCCCGCCTGTGACTGACTGTCCTGCCGTTGGTTTGAAGTATGGCTTAGAGCTCTGTACCTCCTCGGCGTTCCGGCAGCCGGTTGTTTACGCCTCAGTAGGATGTTGCCTCGATCTTACAGCACGACTCCTACTGGTATTCTCCTTCTTGCTTTGATCTCGTTTCTCACTCAGCACAATAAATCTCGCTTCTTGTCCTTTCTTAGGGCACCGCCGCTATTAAGTGCAGGCGCGGTCCCGTAGCTTTCTCTCTGTTTGCCAGGCCTCTGTCAGGATCCCACCCCTGACAGGGACCCTACCGAATCTTCCCCTGCAACACCCTCTGCCACAAGGTGTTGCCTGGTTCCAACCCAGTCAGCGTTCTCTCTAACTTCCTGCCTAACCCCCAGTTTTACCAGACTGTGAGGAGTGGCCTAATGAATAGTACCCTTAGCTCCCCCTGGAGGCCAGACTGTGAAATGTATTGGTGTATGTGATACCTGGTTAGATGAACTCCTTCAGTGCCATCAGACGTACCATAGCCCACTGTCATGATCTCTGCAGGCAGAGATCATAGCAAGCCTATAGAGGGACAAGCTCTCGGAAGATGGAACTATACTGACCATGAACTAAGCCTGCCGCGCAACTAGAAATAGCCAGGTAGCATTTCCTATTTATCGCTAGATGCCCAGCTCTGGCCTAAGACCTAAATAGCTAGCAGAGGGAAATATAAGACCTGGCTCACCTCTAGAGAAATATTCCAAAGAAGACAGTAGCCCCCCACATATAATGACGGTGAGTTCAGATGAAACAACAAACGCAGCAGGAAAATAGTCTTAGCAAATTTGAGGTCCGCTTACTAGATAGCAGAAGACAGATAGTATACTTTCATGGTCAGCAGAAAAACACTAACAAAACACCATCCAGAGATTACCTTAAACTCTGGCATTAACTCATAACGCCAGAGTAGCAATCCCTGATCAACGAGAGCTTTCCAGACACAGTAACAAAACTTCAGCTGTGAACTGGAACAAATAGGCAAAACAAAACATGGACAAAAGTCCAACTTATCTAGTAGTTGTCTAGAAGCAGGAACAAGCACTGAGAGGCATCAGATAACATTGTTGACCGGCAAGAAACCACCAGAGAAATGAGCTTAAATAGCGACACCCACTACTGATGGAATCAGGTGAAACAGGAAAGAGGATGACAAGTCCAATTCCACAAGCGGCCACCGGGGGAGCCCAGAATCCAAATTCACAACAGTACCCCCCCCTCAAGGAGGGGGCACCGAACCCTCACCAGATCCACCAGGGCGACCAGGATGAGCCCTATGGAAGGCACGAACAAGATCAGAAGCATGAACATCAGATGCATTGACCCAAGAATTATCCTCCTGGCCGTAACCCTTCCAGTTGACCAGATACTGGAGTTTCCGTCTGGAAACACGAGAGTCCAAAATTTTCTCCACAACGTACTCCAACTCACCCTCAACCAACACCGGAGCAGGAGGCTCAACTGAAGGTACAACAGGTACCTCATACCTGCGCAATAACGACCGATGAAAAACGTTATGAATGGAAAAGGACGCAGGGAGGTCCAAACGGAAAGAAACAGGATTAAGAATCTCCAATATTCTATAAGGGCCGATGAACCGAGGTTTAAACTTAGGAGAAGAGACCCTCATAGGGACAAAACGAGAAGACAACCACACTAAATCTCCAACACAAAGCCGAGAACCAACACGACGATGACGGTTGGCAAAACGCTGAGTCTTCTCCTGGGACAACTTCAAATTGTCCATAACCTGCCCCCAGATGTGATGCAATCTCTCTACCACCGCATCCACTCCAGGACAATCCGAGGATTCCACCTGACCGGAGGAAAATCGAGGGTGAAACCCCGAATTACAGAAAAACGGGGACACCAAGGTGGAAGAACTGGCCCGATTATTGAGGGCGAACTCTGCCAATGGCAAAAAAGCAACCCAATCATCCTGGTCAGCAGAGACAAAACACCTCAGATATGTCTCAAGGGTCTGATTAGTCCGCTCGGTCTGGCCATTAGTCTGAGGGTGAAAAGCAGATGAAAAAGACAAATCTATGCCCATCCTAGCACAGAATGCCCGCCAAAATCTAGACACAAATTGGGTACCTCTGTCAGAAACAATATTCTCAGGAATACCGTGCAATCGGACAACATTCTGAAAAAACAGAGGAACCAACTCAGAAGAAGAAGGCAACTTGGGCAGAGGAACCAAATGGACCATTTTAGAGAAACGGTCACAGACCACCCAGATGACAGACATCTTCTGGGAAACAGGCAGATCTGAAATAAAATCCATCGAGATGTGTGTCCAAGGCCTCTTAGGAATAGGCAAGGGCAACAGCAGTCCGCTAGCCCGAGAACTACAAGACTTGGCCCGAGCACAAACGTCACATGACTGCACAAAGACTCGCACATCTCGTGACAGAGAAGGCCACCAGAAGGATCTTGCCACCAAATCCCTGGTACCAAAAATTCCAGGATGACCTGCCAATGCAGAAGAATGTACCTCAGAGATGACTCTGCTGGTCCAATCATCCGGAACAAACAGTCTATCAGGCGGACAACGATCCGGTCTATCCGCCTGAAACTCTTGCAAGGACCGCCGCAGATCAGGAGAAACGGCCGACAAAATTACTCCCTCCCTAAGGATACCTGTGGGTTCAGAATTACCAGGAGAGTCCGGGTCAAAACTCCTAGAAAGGGCATCTGCCTTAACATTCTTAGAACCCGGTAGGTATGACACCACAAAATTAAAGCGAGAAAAAAATAAAGACCAGCGCGCCTGTCTAGGATTCAGGCGTCTGGCAGTCTCAAGATAAATCAAATTTTTGTGGTCAGTCAATACCACCACCTGATGTCTAGCCCCCTCGAGCCAATGGCGCCACTCCTCAAACGCCCACTTCATGGCCAAAAGCTCCCGATTCCCAACATCATAATTCCGCTCTGCGGGCGAAAATTTGCGAGAAAAGAAGGCACAAGGCCTAATGACGGAGCAGTCGGAACCTTTCTGCGACAACACTGCCCCAGCTCCGATCTCCGAAGCGTCAACCTCAACCTGAAAAGGCAGATTCACATCAGGCTGACGCAACACAGGGGCAGAGGCAAAACGGCGCTTAAGCTCCTGAAAGGCCTCTACAGCATGAGGGGACCAATTAGCAACATCAGCGCCTTGTCTGGTCAAATCAGTCAGTGGTTTAACGACATCCGAAAAACCAGCAATAAATCGGCGGTAAAAGTTGGCAAAGCCCAAAAATCTCTGAAGACCCTTAAGAGAGGAGGGCTGAGTCCAGTCACAAATAGCTTGCACCTTGACGGGATCCATCTCAATGGAAGAGGGAGAAAAAATATACCCCAAAAAGGAAATTTTCTGGACCCCAAAAACGCACTTAGACCCCTTCACACATAAAGAATTAGACCGCAGAACCTGAAAAACTCTCCTGACCTGCTGGACATGAGAGTCCCAGTCATCAGAAAAAATCAGAATATCATCCAGATATATTATCATAAATTTATCCAGAAAATCGCGGAAAATATCATGCATAAAAGACTGGAAAACTGAAGGGGCATTAGAAAGACCAAAAGGCATGACCAAATACTCAAAGTGGCCCTCGGGCGTATTAAATGCGGTCTTCCACTCATCCCCCTGCCTGATCCGCACCAAATTATACGCCCCACGAAGATCAATTTTAGAGAACCACTTAGCACCCTCTATACGAGCAAACAAATCAGTAAGCAATGGCAATGGGTATTGATACTTAACAGTGATCTTATTCAGAAGCCGATAATCAATACATGGTCTCAAAGAGCCGTCTTTTTTTGAGACAAAGAAAAACCCAGCTCCCAAGGGAGAAGAAGATGGACGAATATGTCCCTTTTCCAAAGACTCCTTTATATATTCCCGCATAGCAGCATGTTCCGGCACAGACAAATTAAACAAACGACCCTTTGGATATTTACAACCCGGTATCAAATCTATGGCACAATCGCACTCACGGTGCGGAGGTAACGACCCAAGCTTGGGTTCGTCAAAGACGTCTTGATAATCAGAGAGGAACTCAGGGACTTCAGAGGGAATGGACGACGAAATAGAAACCAAAGGTACGTCCCCATGAATACCCTTACATCCCCAGCTCAACACGGACATTGCTCTCCAGTCCAAGACTGGGTTGTGAGACTGCAACCATGGCAATCCCAGTACCAAATCGTCATGTAAATTATACAGCACCAGGAAACGAATAATCTCCTGGTGATCCGGATTGATACGCATGGTTACTTGTGTCCAGTATTGTGGTTTATTATTAGCCAATGGGGTGGAGTCAATCCCCTTCAGAGGAATAAGAGTCTCCAAAGGCTCTAAATCAAAACCACAACGATTGGCAAAGGACCAATCCATAAGACTCAGAGCGGCGCCAGAGTCAACATAGGCGTCCGTGGTAATGGATGACAAAGAGCAAATCAGGGTTACAGACAAAATAAACTTAGACTGAATGGTGCTAATGGAAACAGACTTATCAAGCTTCTTTGTACGCCTAGAGCATGCCGATACAACATGAGTAGAATCCCCACAATAGAAACACAATCCATTCTTCCGTCTAAAATTCTGTCGCTCGCTCCTGGACAGAATTCTATCACACTGCATACTTTCTGGCGTCTTTTCCATAGACACCGCCAGATGGTGCACCGGTTTGCGCTCCCGCAGACGCCTATCAATCTGAATAGCCATTGTCATGGACTCATTCAGACCTGCAGGCAAAGGGAACCCCACCATAACATCCTTAACGGCATCAGAGAGACCTTCTCTGAAAGTTGCCGCCAAGGCGCACTCATTCCACTGAGTAAGCACAGACCATTTACGGAATTTTTGGCAGAAAACTTCAGCTTCGTCTTGCCCCTGAGATAGTGCCATCAAAGTTTTTTCTGCCTGAAGTTCCAAATGAGGTTCCTCATAAAGCAAGCCCAAGGCCAGAAAAAACGCATCCACATCGCGTAACGCAGGATCCCCTGCTGGCAATGAGAAGGCCCAATCTTGAGGGTCACCCCTGAGCAAGGAAATCACAATCCTAACCTGCTGAGCAGGGTCTCCAGCTGAACGAGACTTCAGGGACAAATAAAGCTTACAATTATTTCGGAAATTCTGGAAGCTAGCTCTATTCCCTGTGAAGAACTCCGGCAAAGGAATTCTCGGCTCAGATACCGGAGCATGTACCACAAAATCTTGTAAATTTTGTACTTTCGTGATGAGATTATTCAAACCCGCAGTTACACTCTGGAGATCCATTATTGTCAGGTGCACACAGAGCATACAGAGATTAGGAGGAGAGAGAGAAAAAAGACTGCAGCAAGGCAGACTGGAGGAAAAAAAAAAAAAAAAAAAAAAAAAATTCCAGCAGACTTCTTATAACTCTCCTTTCTCAACCAGGGTCTTTAACACTTAACTGGCCGGTCAAACTGTCATGATCTCTGCAGGCAGAGATCATAGCAAGCCTATAGAGGGACAAGCTCTCGGAAGATGGAACTATACTGACCATGAACTAAGCCTGCCGCGCAACTAGAAATAGCCAGGTAGCATTTCCTATTTATCGCTAGATGCCCAGCTCTGGCCTAAGACCTAAATAGCTAGCAGAGGGAAATATAAGACCTGGCTCACCTCTAGAGAAATATTCCAAAGAAGACAGTAGCCCCCCACATATAATGACGGTGAGTTCAGATGAAACAACAAACGCAGCAGGAAAATAGTCTTAGCAAATTTGAGGTCCGCTTACTAGATAGCAGAAGACAGATAGTATACTTTCATGGTCAGCAGAAAAACACTAACAAAACACCATCCAGAGATTACCTTAAACTCTGGCATTAACTCATAACGCCAGAGTAGCAATCCCTGATCAACGAGAGCTTTCCAGACACAGTAACAAAACTTCAGCTGTGAACTGGAACAAATAGGCAAAACAAAACATGGACAAAAGTCCAACTTATCTAGTAGTTGTCTAGAAGCAGGAACAAGCACTGAGAGGCATCAGATAACATTGTTGACCGGCAAGAAACCACCAGAGAAATGAGCTTAAATAGCGACACCCACTACTGATGGAATCAGGTGAAACAGGAAAGAGGATGACAAGTCCAATTCCACAAGCGGCCACCGGGGGAGCCCAGAATCCAAATTCACAACAGCCCCCATTAGCGGCGGAGCCACAGTACTGCAACGACCAGGACTCTGGGGCGCTGCACTAGCAATGAAGTTGGCCTTCTCAGAGTGGAGAAATCTCTTGGAGGGGGCTCGCTTTCCCTTCCAAGTATTCACAGACTACAAGAATTTGGTTTATTTGCAGACCACCCAGCGGCTAAATTCTCGCCAGGCCAGATGGTCCTTGTTCTTCTCTCAGTTCCATTTCACCCTCCATTTTCTTTCCGGGGAGAAGAACATTCGTGCCGACGCTCTCTCCTGCTCCGTTGTATCTTCTGAGGAGGAGGAAGAGGAGCCTCGGTTTATTGTCCCTTCAGAGAGCCTGAGAACTGTGGCCCCGGCTTCGCTGGAGTCTGTGCCTCCGGGCAAGACTTTTGTACCATCCAGTTTGCGTCCGGAGGTTCTCTCATAGCTCACTCTTCTAGGGTGGGTGGACATTTTGGGACCAAAAGGACATCTGTGCTACTGGCAAGGACATATTGGTGGCCGCATATGGCCCATGACGTCGCAGACTATGTTCGGGCATGTGTCTCCTGCGCCAGGAACAAGTCTCCTCATCAACGGCCAGCTGGGTTGCTTCATCCCCTGCCAGTGGCAGACAGACCCTGGGAGATGGTTGGGATGGATTTTGTGGTGGGCTTACCCAAGTCTCGTAGCTGCACCATTATTTGGGTTATCACCGACCATTTTCCCAAAATGGTGCACTTGGTGCCTCTTCCACGGCTACCTTCTGCACGGGCTCTGGCGGCGTTGTTTATCAAACACATATTTCACCTACATGGTATGCCGGACAAAATTGTCAGTGACCGGGGTCCCCAGTTTGCGTCTCGATTCTGGAGAGAGGTTTGTCGTCTACTCAGCATTGAGTTGAATCTCTCCTCAGCTTATCATCCCGAGACGAATGGGTTGGTAGAGAGGGCCAACCAGACCTTGGTCACATATCTGCGACATTTTGTCTCAGCCAGGCAGGATGACTGGGCATCCTTGCTACCGTGGGCGGAGTTTGCGCTGAATAACGCCATAGCCGACTCCACCGGACAGACCCCATTCCTCCTAAACTATGGTCAGCATCCGTGGGTACCTGTGCCTATGCCCGTGTCTTCCGCCGTCTCCAGGGTGGCAGAGTGGGCTGTGGAGGCGCGGAACATTTGGGACCACACTCAGGATGCCATTCGGGCCTCCAAGGAGAGAATGAGGTCCTCCGCCGATGCACATCGGCACCCCGCTCCGACCTTTGCTCCTGGCGACTTAGTGTGGCTCTCCGCCCGTAACATCAGGCTGTGAGTTGAGTCCACTAAGTTTGCTCCTCACTACTTGGGCCCCTTTAAGGTCCACGAACAGGTTAACCCAGTGGTCTACCGTCTGGCCCTTCCGCCACGCCTGGGTATCACTGACACCTTTCATGTGTCCCTCTTGAAGCCCGTATACATGTCCTGGTTTTCCGAGTCATCTGCCGGGACATCGGGTTCGTCTATGATTATGAGGTGAATGCTATTTTGGGGTGCAAGGTGGTACGTGGCAAAAAATTTTATTTGGTGGACTGGAAGGGTTATGGTCCTGAGAACCTGCTGAGAATATTCGGGCTCCGCAGCTCATTGCTGCCTTCGAGGTCCAAGGGGGGGGGGCTAGGAGGTGGGTAATGTAGGTAATGGAGCCTGCTCAGCGGAGGCGTCGGTCCCAGCATCATGCTCAGTCTGACACTGTGCGAAGGGTTACTGCTGCCTTTCCAGCTTCTGCCAATGTAGCCAGTACTGGTCAGCGGCGAGCAGACGTCTTTGGGAGTAAGTCCTACTTTACCCCTTCTGAGCATGCCCAGTGTAAGATCTCTCATTGCAGATCAAGCGTCACATGCTCAGGTACTGCAGCTATTCCCATTGGTACTCTAGGAAGGTCCTGAAGTTGCTGCAGCTATAAAAGGTGTGCATGACTGCACGGCCATGTGCTAGTATCTTTCTGAGTTATGTGCTTTGCGTCAGTGTGGTCATGTGAGATTGTATTCAGGGACCCGGCTGAAATAAGCCCCTAGAATACCGGCACCTCCAGGGAGGAGATTGTGTGTTTGAGTGTATTCAGGGACCCGGCTGAAATAAGCCCTTAGAATACCGGCACCTCCGGTGAGGAGATTGTGTGCATGCATGACCACTGACTGCTCTCTGTTGGGCAGTTAGCCTGTGCTCCTGTGAAGTCTAACAGGGCAGAGTGCTTTCCTTTCACGGCTACTCTTTGAAGTAACAGAGCTAGTCTATACTGCCAAATAGTGCCACCATTTACTAGCAGCAGGTTCCCCTGCACGGTGGACCCCGGGCTGCGAATGCATCAATAATAATAAACATCTATATTTACTCGGTGCGTTCCGCTATATATATTTGGAAGTTGTGCAAAATGTTTTCAGATTTTAGCATTTTCACAACAGTCATGGCCAACTTTGCCAAAATGGGTGGAGCTTTGCTGTTACGGGGCATGGCTAATCCCTCCTTTCTATTTAATGAAAATTTTATCTTCTTTAGTGGATTAATTTTGCCAGAGGAATACTCTAGTCCTTGACTGGAGTTCATCTCTGGTGGAGACACATGGCACTTGTAAGATGAGCCTAATTTACTAAAGGGAAATGTTACCAGATAAAACGCTATTAACCTGCAGATATGGTGTAAATCTGCAGGTTAATAGCATTACTAACCTACCCGGCGTAAGCTTTATTCTACGCCGGCAGCATTCAGGCTAAGTCACGGGAGTGCCACCGATGCAGATTGAGTCACCGCTCTGAGAATACAGAGAAGCGGCTGGCCCTGGCTAACACTATCTCTGCATTGAGGCTGTCTGTCAGTCAGGTCCGGGGGCACAGTTACATCTGCCATTCTGTATTCTCAGATGGTGACTGAATCTGTGCTGGCGCATCCCTGCGACTGGAACAAGATCACTGCTAGCAGGAATAAAGTTAATTTTCTCCTCAGAGTGTTAAGCTAAGTGCAGTCACCGGCCAGCATAATAACGCTATTAACTTGCAGATTTACCTCATATCTGCAGGTTGATAGTGTTTTTTCTGGTTATAGGTTACCTTTAAATGGAAAGAATTAGATGCAGCATACTTCTGTATGTCCCCGTTCATTAAGTCTGGAGTGTACAACGCCGGCTTAAAAAATCAGCTCCTAGTGTGTATTTGCAGACCTCTATGATTCTGAGGGATAATTTGCAGTAATACCCAGTTACTAGTTATGATTAGTGATGGACAAGCAAGCTTGTCACTGCTCGGTGCTATTTGGAACATCACTGTGCTCGAGAAACTCGGCACTCGATGGAGTATCCGGGTATTCGCTCGCCATGCTTGATCCCCCGCCCTGCATGTTTGGAACTTGATTTTTAGCCACTAAACATGTGGGGATTGCCTGACAGGGTAGTGCTGTAGCCATGTTGACTACTGGCATTACTGTGATTGGCCGGCCACATAGCATCATCGAGTCTACATAAGACCCGGAGATGCCATCTTAGGGCTGTCCCACACGTCCAGATAATTCCGGTACCGGAATAAATCGGTACCGGAGTTATCCATGTCCGTGTGCCTGGGAACTCACGGAGGCCATACGTGCGGCACACGTGTGCCGCCCGTATGGCGAGTGGGTACCACACGGAGCGTGTGGTACCCACTCTGCATCATGCTGAAGCCGCGATTCATATCTTCCCTGTAGCAGCGTTTGCTGCAGAGAAAATATGAAGAACAGTGTTAAAAATAAAGATCCATGTGTCCGCCGCCCCCCCACCCCCTGTGCGCCCCCCCGCTGGTCAGAAAATACTTACCCGCTCCCTCGCTGCTTCCTGGTCTGGCCGCGGCTTCTCCTGCATGCGGTCACGTGGGGCCGATCATTTACAGTCATGAATATGTGGCTCCACCTCCCATAGGGGCGGAGCCGACTATTCATGATTGTAAATGATCGGCCCCACGTGACCGCATACAGTAGGAGGCGCGGCCAGACCAGGAAGGAGCGAAGGAGCAGGTAAGTATTTTCTGACCAGCGGGGGGGCGCACAGGGGGTGGGAGGGCGGCGGACACCTAAATCTTTATTTTTAACACTATTCTTCATATTTTCTCTACAGCAAACGCTGCTACAGGGAAGATATGAATACCGGCTTCAGCACCATGTGGGGGGGACAGCGCTTACTGTAGCGCTGTCTCCTGCACGCACGCGGACCCCAGATGGAGAATGTCCGTGTGAGGTCCGTGTTTTACGCGGACCCATTGACTCTATTGGGTCCGTGTAAAACGTGCGCTCCCACGAACACTGACATGTCTCCGTGTTTGGCACACGGAGACACGGTCCGCAAAAAATCAATGACATCTGCACAGATGCATTGATTTTTATGGGTCTACGTGTGTCAGTGTCTCCGGTACGTGAGGAAACTGTCACCTCACGTACCGGAATCACTGACGTGTGAAACCGGCCTTAGGCGCATTGTACTAGGACAAAGTGTAGGGTCAGTCGCTGCTGCAGAAGGAACAGTGTGTTCTATAGCGTTTATTAACCTGCTGGTGCCAGATTAAACCAACAGCCCTTTTTAAGGCTAAGTCAAATCGATTCTATTCTATAATGCTGCTCTTAGCTACAATTAGGGGAATATTAGCTGCTGTATTAGAAACAGTGTATTAGAGGCACTTAGAACAGAGTTGATCGCATAGTCCTTGGTGCTGCTATTTTAAACCAACAGCCCTTTTTAGGGTTAATTCAAATATATCCTATTATCTAATAATAGTATTCATATCTGAAAATAATTTAGGGTTATAGCTGGCGGGGTAGGTATTAGCATATTAGAGACATTTTTGTCATGGGTGATTTTATTACAGACTTTGTTGCTGCCACGTGCAAGAAAAAATCCTTTCAAAGACTATCCAAATAGATTCTATTCTGTAATAATATTGCTGATATCAGAAAATAATTTAGTGTTAGAGGGCGGAGTAGGTATTAACATATTAGAGACATTTAGGCACAGTTGACTGCGTTACAGATCGTGTGGCTGCCACGTACAAGAAAAAATCATTTCAGGGACAATTCAAATAGAAAAGATTCTATTCTCTAATAATACTACTTTTTGCTGCGTAAATACCGTTGTTTAAAATGTGCAAGGCTTGTTGTAAGGGATAAGGAAGTGATCGTGCTGCTGATGATACACACAGAAGCCATAGCCGTGGTCTAGATGAAACTGTGCCTGCTGCGGGAGCTCAACAGAAATGAACATCCACATCCTGCCCCAATTTCAGGGGGGCATAGGACACCACTGTTGAAGCCAGAACAGTGTGAGCAGCTTGTGGGTTGGATTTCAGATAATGCTTTCAGTCTGCTTCCCAGCACCACCTTGTCTTCCACATGGTTTAGTCTCACTAGCCAAGAGTCTAGACCACTTAATTCTCACCCTGATCCTCCTTCCTCCCACCATGCCAAGTCCCATGAGACAAAACACCCCATACTTGAACACTCCGAAGAGCTCCTTACCTTTCCTTTTATGGCTTCCTCTGGCCTGTCACCGTGTAAGTTTCAAGAGGGACATGAGGAGATTATGTGCAGTGATGCCCAAATATTTGAGCAGCCACAGTCAGAAAAAGTCGACAGTGGTGAACAGCAATTACTGTCTCAAGAGGTGGATGATGATTAGACACAGTTGCCAACAAGTCATGTTAAGAGAACAAGTCAGAAGAATGACCAGAGTGAAGAAGTGGAAGATGAGGTGTTGGATGATGAAGCCACTGACCCAACCTGTCAAGGTATCATGCACAGCAACGCAGAGTGGGAGGCATCCACAGCACCACAAAAGGCAGGAAGAGGAAGTGCAATTGAGTGGGGGGCTGTCCCAGGGGAGGTATTGCTCCCAATTAAGGCCTCATTGCAGGATTCTTCCACTACCAGGATATCAGAGGCCAGGGTAGTTATTGTGGACCACCAAGATAAAAATACTCCATACATGCTCCATACATACTCCATACATACATACTACATACATACTACATACATACATACAACATACTACATACATACTATATACATACTATATACATACTATATACATACTACATACATACTACATACATACATACATACTACATACATACATACATACTACGTACAGTACATTCATACATTACATACATGACATACATATAGACATACAGTACATTAAACATTGATTACATACTCACCATTACTTGTCATTTTGATCCCCGAAGCCAGTGTCAACCTGTAAAAAATATGAAAAAAACAAACAACCAATATACTCCCTGTCCACAGAAATCCACGAGTATCCCACGACGATCTCCCGTGGAGAGTAGCAGCATCAGATAATGCGACCGCTCTCTAGGGGCTCCAGAAACACAATGACTGGAGGAAGGTATTCCTTTGCCGCTGTAGAAAAAAAAAGTCCCTAGTCTGACTTATGGCATTGCTGGGTGAGATATTTTCCCAGGCAGCAATTGCCATAAAGTAAGACTTTGAACTTTAGTAACCTCAGTGATGCACTGCAGGAGCCATTGTCTCCTGTCAGTGTGTCACTGAGGGTCCTATAGAGCGGTGACATCACCCGATGTCACTGTTCTATAGGGGAGATCCTCATGGGACACTCATTATTAATTTGACTACGGCGGACAGGTAGTATACGGTTTATTATTTTACATTTTTTGCAGGCGCTGAAGTATGGTCTGTATGGTTAAATGAAGAATATTAAAATACTTTTTCCTAATGTGTGCGTGTTTTATTAACCCTTTCTTACTATTGGATTAATAATGGATAGGCGTCTTATTGACGCCTCTCCATTATTAACTTGGCTTAATGTCACCTTACAATAGCAACGTGACATTAACCCCTTATTACCCCATATCCCACCGCTACACGGGAGTGGGAACAGAGGGGCTAAGTGCTGGAATTGGCGCATCTTACAGATGCGCCATTTCTGGGGCGGCTGCGGTCTGGTATTTGGAGCCGGGGGGGGGGCAATATCCATGGCCCCTCACTAGGCTATGAATATCAGCCCGCAGCTGTCTGCATAGCCTTTCTGGCTATAAAATATAGACCCCACGTCATTTTTTGGGGGGGTCCCCCTATTTTAAAAGCCAGTAAAGGCTAGGCAGACAGCTGCGGGCTTATATTCATAGCAGGCTACAAATATTGGCCCCCGGCCGTTGGCTTTCCCCCCTCTGGCGCAGAAAATTGCGCCGTTTTTTTTTTTTTTAAATTCAACGCTCATAAAGGCCTCTTTCACACTTGCGTCGGTACGGGTCCGTCGCTATGCGTCAGGCCGACGTACCGACACACGTTGTGAAATTTGTGCATGACGTGGGCAGCGGATGCAGTTTTTCAACGCATCCGCTGCCCATTCTGAAGTCCGGGGAGGAGGGGGTGGATTTTCTGCCGCGCATGCGCGGTAGAAAATGACAGACGCGACGGACAAAAAAATGTTCACTTGAACGTTTTTTCGTGCCGACGGTCCGCCAAAACACGACAGAGCCATTGCACGACGGACGCGACGTGTGGCCATCCGTCGCAATCCGTCACTAATACAAGTCTATGAGAAAAAAAACGCATCCTGCGGGCACATTTGCAGGATCTGTTTTTTCCCAAAACGACGGATTGCGACGGATTGCTAAAAACGCAAGTGTGAAAGTAGCCTTAGAAACATCAGCCTTTCTATTATATATCTATGGATATATCTATCTATAGATGTATTTATAGATAAATATATCTATAGATACATAGATGTATCTATCCATATATCTGGCTACTTTCACACATCAGGTTTTTGCCATCAGGCACAATCCGGCGAGTTTTGGAAAAAACAGATCCTTTTTTTCCACCGGATCTTTTCTTCCACAGGATCCGTTTTTTTCTGCCGGATCCGTTTTTTTTCCGCAGGATCCCTTTTTTTTCCACCGGATCCATTTTTTTTTCCACTGGATCCGTTTTTTTCCACCGGATCCGTTTTTTCCGCTGGATCCTTTTTTTCCACCGGATCCGTTTTTTTTCACCGGATCCGTTTTTTTCCGCAAGATCCGTTTTTGTCTCATAGAGTTGTATTAGCGCCGAATTGCACCTGATGGCCACACGTTTCATCCATTTTTTGCAGGATCCATCAAAAAAGCTGTTTCCACCAGACAGAAAACACATACAGAGGAACATTTTTTCTGTCCGGCGAAAAAACACACAGCGACGGATCCAGCAAAAAATGGATGAAACTGAGATGTGAAATGATGAATCCGGCCTCCGAATCCATTTTTTCATGCATGTTTCCATTCAAATCATGCACATTTTCCATTTATTTATTTATTTCCAAAAACTGCATGAAAACCACGCAAAAAACGGAACGAAAACTGCATAAAAAACTGCATCAAAACTGCATGAAAAATAGCATCAAAAACCGCATCAAAAACTGCACCAAAAACTGCACCAAAAACTGCATCAAAAACTGCATCAAAACTGCATGAAAAACAGCATCAAAAACCACATCAAAAACTGCACCAAAAACTGCACCAAAAACTGCATCAAAAACCGCACCTAAAACTGCACCAAAAACCAGCATCAAAACCTGCACCAAAAACTGCACCAAAAACTACATGTCGTGTTTTGGCGGACCGTCGGCACAAAAAAACATTCAAGTGAACGTTTTTTTGTCCGTCGCGTCCGCCATTTTCTACCGCGCATGCGCAGCAGAAACTCCGCCCCCTCCTCCCCGGACTTCAGAATGGGCAGCGGAGGCGTTGAAAACTGCATCCACTGCCCACGTCGTGCACAAATTTCACAACGTGCGTCGGTACGTCGGCCCGACGCATAGCGACGGACCCGTACCGACGCAAGTGTGAAAGAGGCCTTTATGAGCGTTTAATTTAAAAAAAAAAAAAACGCAAAAAAACGGCGTGGGCTCCCGCGCAATTTTCTGCGCCAGAGGGGGAAAGCCGGCAGCCGGGGGCCAATATTTGTAGCCTGCTATGAATATCAGCCCGCAGCTGTCTGCATAGCTTTTACTGGCTATTAAAATAGGGGGACCCCCCAATAAAATGACGTGGGGTCCCCCTATATTTTATAGCCAGAAAGGCTACGCAGACAGCTGCGGGCTGATATTCATAGCCTAGAGAGGGGCCATGGATATTGGCCCCCCCTGGCTACAAATACCAGTCCGCAGCCGCCCCAGAAATGGCACATCTGTAAGATGCGCCAATTCCAGCACTTAGCCCCTCTGTTCCCACTCCCGTGTAGCGGTGGGATATGGGGTAATAAGGGTTTAATGTCACGTTGCTATTGTAAGGTGACATTAAGCCAAGTTAATAACGGAGAGGCGTCAATAAGGCGCCTATCCATTATTAATCCAATAGTAAGAAAGGGTTAATAAAACACGCACACATTAGGAAAAAGTATTTTAATATTCTTCATTTAACCATACAGACCATACTTCAGCACCTGCAAAAAATGTAAAATAATAAACCGTATACTACCTGTCCGCCGTAGTCCAATTAATAACGAGTGTCCCACGACGATCTTCCCTATAGAACAGTGACATCGGGTGATGTCACTGCTCTATAGGACCCTCAGTGACACACTGACAGGAGACAATGGCTCCTGCAGTGCATCACTGAGGTTACTAAAGTTCAAAGTCTTACTTTATGGCAATAGCTGCCTGGGAAAATATCTCACCCAGCAATGCCATAAGTCAGACTAGGGACTTTTTTTTTTTACAGCGGCGGAGGAATACCTTCCTCCCGTCATTGTGTTTCTGGAGCCCCTAGAGAGCGGTCGCATTATCTGATGCTGCTGCTCTCCACGGGAGATCGTCATGGGACACTTGTGGATTTCTGCGGACAGGGAGTATATTGGTTGTTTGCTTTTTTCATATTTTTTACAGGTTGACACTGGCTTCGGGGATCAAAATGACAAGTAATGGTGAGTATGTAATCAATGTTTAATGTACTGTATGTCTATATGTATGTCATGTATGTAATGTATGAATGTACTGTATGTAGTATGTATGTAGTATGTATGTATGTATGTAGTATATATATAGTATGTATGTATGTATGTAGTATGTATGTATGTAGTATGTATGTAGTATGTATGTATGTAGTATGTATGTATGTAGTATGTAGTATGTATGTATGTATGTAGTATGTATGTATGTATGTAGTATGTATGTATGTAGTATGTATGTAGTATGTATGTAGCATGTATGTATGTAGTATGTATGTAGTATGTATGTATATATGTAGTATGTATGTAGTGTGTATGTATGTAGTATGTATGTAGTATGTATGTATGTATGTAGTATGTATGTATGTAGTATGTATGTTTGTATGTATGTAGTATGTATGTAGTATGTATGTATGTATGTAGTATGTATGTATGTAGTATGTATGTATGCAGTATGTATGTATGTATTTAGTATGTATGTATGTAGTATGTATGGAGTATTTTTTATTCTTTTTTTCATTCAACACATTAGCCGGATGATGGGACTACTACTGTCTCATCATTGGCTAATGTGTCAATCACTGTCAGTGTAGCAGGCATAGCCCGATGGGACTTGTAGTCCCATTGGACGATGCCTGCACACACGCAGAGAGCCCCAGCAGACATGCACAGAGGCACGGCAGCCCGCACAGAGGCACGGCAGCCCACACAGAGGCACGGCAGCCCGCACAGAGCCACGGCAGCCCGCACAGAGCCACGGCAGCTCGCACAGAGCCCCGCAGCCTGCACAGAGCCACAGCAGCCCGCACAGAGCCACGGCAGCCCGCACAGAGCCCCGCAGCCTGCACACAGCCACAGCAGCCTGCACAGAGCCACGGCAGCCCACACAGAGCCACGGCAGTCCGCACAGAGCCCCGACACACAAGCACAGAGCCCCGGCACACAAGCACAGAGCCCCACGGTCACGCACAGACACCGCCCGCACACACAAGCAGTCTCCACCCACGCACCGCCAACGCACCGCCCACACTCCGTTATAGTGCATAATTGCACTATAGGAACTTCCGGTTCCGATTTCCGATATCGCAAAAATATCGGAACTCGGTAACGGAATTCCGATACAGCGAATATGGGCCGATACCCGATATTTGCAGTATCGGAATGCTCAACACTATTCACTACAGTAGATTGGCAATTAAATGATTCTCATGAAGAAGCTGAAGCACCTGTCGAAAATGCTCCCAATGCTGCTCGCGAGAACCTGAGTAAATTTATCAAAGTGACCCTTAGATGTATTGAAGGCAGTCATCACCTTGACAAACACATATAAGGTTATATGCCCCTCTCAGATCCAGTTTAGAAAACCATTTGGCCCCATTAGTTGATTAAACAGATCAGGACTAAGAGATAATGGGTATGGATTACGTACAGTAATCACATTAATTTCCATAAAATCCAAACAAGGACACAAACCTCCATCTTTTTACTTAAAGGGAACCTATCACCCCGTTTTTTTCGGTATGAGATAAAAATACTGTTAAATAGGGCCTGAGCTGTGCATTACAATAGTGTAGTTTGTGGACCCCGATTCCCCACCTATGCTGCCGAAATACGTTACCAAAGTAGTCATTTTCGCCTGTCAATCAGGCTGGTCAGGTCGGATGGGCGTGGCTTCTTCCCCCAGATATTGCGTAGTTTTCCGTTGGTGGCGTAGTGGTGTGCGCATGTCCAACGTCCCCAATCCTGCACGGGGGGGTGAAAATAGCAGCGATGTCCGTTATTCCATTGGTGGTCGGTGGGCGCGGCCATCTTCCTTTGGCCGCGCGTGCGCAGAAGCGGCGCTCTGCTGGCCGCGGCTTCAGGAAAATGGCCGCCGCGATCTTCATCTGCGCACGCGCGGCATCCCGCGGCCATTTTCCTGAAGCCGCGGCCAGCAGAGCGCCGCTTCTGCGCACGCGCGGCCAAAGGAAGATGGCCGCGCCCACCGACCACCAATGGAATAACGGACATCGCTGCTATTTTCACCCCCCCGTGCAGGATTGGGGACGTTGGACATGCGCACACCACTACGCCACCAACGGAAAACTACACAATATCTGGGGGAAGAAGCCACGCCCATCCGACCTGACCAGCCTGATTGACAGGCGAAAATGACTACTTTGGTAACGTATTTCGGCAGCATAGGTGGGGAATCAGGGTCCACAAACTACACTATTGTAATGCACAGCTCAGGCCCTATTTAACAGTATTTTTATCTCATACCGAAAAAAACGGGGTGATAGGTTCCCTTTAACGAAGAAAAATCCCACGGTGACTGGTGGAAGGCCTTATGTGACCATTGGAGAGACTCTTTTGAGTGTACTCTTTCAATACATCTATTTCAGGAACAGATGAGATTTAAGCAATTTGGCCCTGGGATAAATTTGATAGCACAATCATATGCGGGGGAGGAACTTCACATTCAGTCTCAGAAAGAAAATCCTTAATATTCTAAATTATATCTGGAAGAAGAGATCTTGTAGGTGCCAAAGATTTAGATAAACAATTGGAAAAACAAAAATTCCAACAAGACTTAACATTAAATTGATGATAGGATTGTGTTTAGTGATGACTTGAGCGAATGAGCTTGGATAACGTGTTATCTGAGCATGCTCGAGTGTTATCTGAGCATCTTGGGCATGCCTGAATAATATGTTTGAGTACCTGCTGCTGCATGTTTTGTGGCTGTTAGACAGCCTGCAACACATGTGGGGATTGCCTAACAAACAAGCAATCCCTGCATGTGTTGCGGCTGTCTAATGAATCATACAACCACAAGACTCTAACATATTATTTGAGCACTAATCGTGTTTCACCAAAGAGGGCATAGATTTATCAATTGCGAATACTTGAATAGGATGACCAAGAGTTGAAATTGTGTACCCACACTCAATAGCAAAATCACTGTCAATGAGATCTAAGCCTGAAACTGAGTCAACAAATGCAGAGGCAACCATAACTCCACATTTGGTTGTAATAGTATGCAGGTACTGAGTATGTCACCAAGGAACAGACAGACCAACAGTTGAGGGGTTTATTAACAGGAATCAGATTCTCCTCACAGGGAGGAAGCAATGGAAAATAACTAGCAATAAAACAGTGCAAAAATATGGGAGTGAAACAATGTAACCGAAGTAAGCAAGATTTCTTGAGAAAAGAACACTTATTAGTCTGATGAGGACTTGCTTGAAGGGTCGTCTTCTCCAACGTAGGCGCCGAGAAACAGCGGCACTTGTCGTCCCTCTGTTGTCCGTGAGCTGCGTAGTCTCTAGGAGCCTGCTGCCTGGGGTTTCGGGAGTTAATGTGGTATGCACAGGCTCTGAGTCTTTAGCTTTTATAGCACAGCCAGGAATCAGGGGCTCTGCACTGTTAAGTCTCTGTACCAGGAAACAGGGGATCAGCACTCTTAAGTCTCTGTACCAGGAATCAGGGGTTCTGCACTGTTAAGTCACTGTACCAGGAATCACAGTCTCTGTACTGATACTGCGGGGACCAGGGGGTCGAAGTCTCTGCACGGGCCAATGTCTCTACACAGGTCTCAAAGCGCCCCTCTCCAGTCACAGCAGAGTCCGCTTTCATGTACTCACAAGATGCAGTCTTTCTGGGCAGTCTCCCTCTATTTGTCCTCAGACCGGGAGCTCTCTCTCTCCCGGAGCGCAGCTGCACCCTGCTCTGACCGCTGCTCACGCTGCTCTGTCCCCTGCGCGCATGCCTTTCCCGCTCTCTGCCCGCTTCCTTCCTGTCACAGTCTCTAAGTCTGCCCCTTGGGGAACCTGCAGCACAGCTCAATGGTTCCAGGCACAGAGCCGAGAAGGTAACCGCCCCAGATTCTTCTTGTGTTTTACCTCCTTACATTCCCCCCTCTTTCTGCTCACCATTCCATGGGCGAGATCTTCAGGAGTTCCTGTTGGCAATCTTCCAGTCCTTGCACAATCTGCTGCCAGATGAACTCGTCCTGATTGTATTGAACAGGTGGTACACCAGCCGTTGAACATTCAGAGCATCTCAAACCAGCAGGGGCGGTGGTGTCAACTGCTGTAGGAGGAGTTGAGGCTTCCTCCGATACGTTGGTAGTTTCAGGCACCAGCCCTGTTCCTGGGTTCCCTGGGAGAGATTGGAAGTCTTCCTCATCTTCCACATCTACATTGATCACTGGTGCAGCCGGTGGGGGCGCTGGAGCCAATTGGACTGATTCAGGATCTCGAGACAAATATGGAAGCAACATATTCCTGTGCAGTGTGCGGGTGGGAATCCCTTCTTCTGTTTCGGGCTGGACCTCATAAACGGGACCCCCGTTGCCGAGCCGCCGCTTCACTCGGTACGGCCTTTTCTCCCACCGGTACTCTAGTTTGTTGTGTGGGCGCTTGTGGACTCGGTCTCCAGGCCGCAGGGCTGTCCCCTTTTGAGGAGCTACCTGGGGATGCTCCAATTCTTGCAGCCAGTTCTGCATTAGACATTGAATTGTCCGCAGCCGACGACGATGTTCTTGAACCCAGGAGTACACCCCCGTCCGTGGGTAGTCCTCCTCGGGTTCCAGCGCCAGCTCTGCCAGTCCCTTCCCAGGTCGGCCAAAGAACAGAGAGTAGGGGGTGAATCCGGTGGTGCTGTGTGTTCCGATTGTTATACGCCCACACCATTTCAGGGACGGACTCAGTCCACTTCGCCTACTGGTCCTCTTCCAGGATCCTCAGCATTTGAATCAGAGTGCGGTTAAAAATCTTTCACAAGCCCCATTCCCCGTGGATGATAAGGGGTGGTCCGGGACTTATCGATTTTGTACAGCTGGTGCAGCTCCTCCATCACTCTCCTGAAGAAGCAGGCCCCTTGATCAGAATGGATGCGCTTGGGACACCCGTACACCTGTATGAAGTGTTTTCAGATTGCGTGAGCAGCAGACTCGGCAGTCTGGTCCCACGTGGGCATCACTACGGCAAATTTAGTAAAGTGGTCTATCATCACTAAACAATGCTCATAGCCTTGGTGTGCTGGTCCAATTGTCAAGTAATCTATTGCCAGTAGGTCCATAGGGCCAGAAGACCTCACCGTCTCTGTGGGAGCTCATTGTTCTGGTGGTTTGACCAGCTCACAACTTCTGCATTGCTGACATACTTTCTCCACAATGTTCCTTAAGTGGGGGTGATAAAATAGGCACTGTAACCACTGGAAAGTTTATTCTGGGCCAAAGTGTGCTCCTTTCTCATGTGCTTCCTTAGCCACCTGGTCTATCAAGGACGAGGGAATCACCGTCTGCCATACAAGACTGAGTTCTGTTTGCAGGAATACCTTCCGGTACAGGATACCATCCCGCAACTGGAGCCTCTCCCACTGGCGTAGCATATTCAGTACTTCCGGTGACATAGACCTTCTCTCGTGCCGATTTGGCATTTGTTCAGACACGACCCACCTTCTCAACTGAGCTAGCTCCGGATCCTCCTGCTGCACTCGGACCCACTCATCGCGGTGCTGCTCCAGCAAATTCACACAGGCCTCTTCCTGTCCAATTTCCTGCACCACTGCCACCGTCCTGGCAGTCTCTCCAAAACCTGGAACCTCCACATCTTCCAGTTCTTCATCCTGGCTGGGTGCTGGTTTGCGATAGTTTACTCAGGAAGAAGCATCCGCATGAACATTCTCAGCTCCTCTTTTATACGAAATTCTGTATCGGAACTTGGCCATTCGGGCTACCCAACACTGTTCACTGTTCTAGGGCACCTAACTTGGCATTCTCGAGATGGGCCAACGGATTGTTATCGGTGCGTACATGAACTTCTGAGCCAGCCAGATATTCCGTGAACTTCTCAGTCATTGCCCACACCAGCGCCAACAACTCCAGCTTAAACGAACTGTAGTTTTCTGGATTCTTTTCCGAGTCATGCAAAGACCGACTGGCGTATGCGATGACACGCTCTTTCCCGTCCTGCATCTGCGATAGTATGGCCCCGAGGCCCTGCAGGCTCCCATCAGTGTGCAAGATGAACGGTTGTGTGAAGTCAGCGTAGGCCAGCACGGGGGCCTCCGTCAAAGCGTTCTTCAAAGCCAAGAATGCCTCCTCCTGACGCTTCCCCCACTGTATTTTCCTGTTTTTGGCGCAAGTGGGCACTCCCCTCAACAACTCCTGGAGTGGAATAGCAAGGTGGGTAAAGCCTTTTACAAAGCGTCTGAAGTATCCTGTGAGTCCCAGGAACTCACGCACATCTTTCACAGTTTTTGGAGTTGGCCACTCTTGTACCGCAGCGATCTTCTCCTCGGAAGGCCTCATCCCCTCAGCGGAGACAACGTGTCCCAAGTATTCAATCTCGGTATGGAAGAGGTGACATTTATGGGGTTTCACTTTCAAGCCATACTTCTGTAGCCGACTCAGAACTTGCTCTAGTCTCTGCAGATGCTCCTCAAAGGTGGGGGCAAAGACGATGATATCATCCAAGTAGATCAAAGTGGCTTCAAAGTTCAGGTCTCCCAGACATCTCTCCATGAGTCGCTGAAATGTTCCTGGGGCGTTTGCTAGGCCGAAGGGCATCCGGTCGAACTCATACAGTCCCATCGGAAGGATGAAAGCCATCTTGGCTCGGTCTTGCTCAGACATGGGCACCTGCCAGTAGCCGCTGGCCAAGTCTAACGTGGAGAAATATATGGCATTCCCTAGTGCCATCAGGGACTGCTCTATCCTGGGCAGTGGGTATGAGTCCCACACTGTGCAAGCGTTGAGCTGGCGATAGTCCACACAGAACCGCAGGGACCCGCCTTTCTTTCTCACCAAGACTATAGGGGCAGCCCACGGGCTCTGACTCTCACGTATAACTCCCTTCTTCAGCATGTGTGACAGCATTCCCTTCACCTCCTGGTACATCTGTGGGGGTATTTGGCGGTACCGTTCCCTGAATGGTGCCGCATCCCCCGGTGGGTATCTCGTGGGTGATGGCCGTGGTACATCCAAAGTCATCTTCATCTTTGGCGAACGCATCCTGAAATTTTCCCAATACAGCTTCCACCTGAGGTACCTGCTGCGGAGTAAGTTCTGAGAGCTCCGCCCTCATGCGTTCCAGTATCTGGCGCCCTTCTTGCAGTAATCTGGGGTCCGGAGCTGCCTCCGCTTTGACGGTCACAAGCCACGGATCTCCTGGCCTTGCTGTCGGCTGTACCGCCTCAGTGGGGACTAACTCGTCTGGGAGGCCCAGGACTTGAGCGACTTCACTTCTAGGGGGCAAAGTTGTATGTGTCTACCCCAAATTGATGCAGCGCACAAGGACAGTTCCATCCTGCACTGTTGCCAGGGACCGTGCAACCAATATTCCTGACGGCAGCTGGTCGGCTCTGCTGGGCTCAATTTGGACTTCGACCCCTTTCAGCGGGATGCCAGCTCGTACAGGCAGGAGAAGCACCGTCTGCCCAGGGGGCAACACTCAATTGACTGAGGCGGGGGCGACGACTTTGCCGAGTTCCTTTCCGTCGCTGTATGCTTCCCGGACCTGGGTGGTCCATATCAGTTGTTGAAAGACCATTCTCTGGGGTGTTTGGTTGCTCCATTGTTGCAGGAACTGTTCCGGGGACTCGTTGAAAACAAGGCTTCCGAGGTCTTTTAACACATTCATGCCCAGGGTCACGGTATGGTCTTTAGCTACCTCTCCATCCACCAGTACCACTCCTCTTCTCCCGAGGTCTTTTCCGCAGACCTCTATGTTCATCCATACCACCCCTGCCACCGGTATGGGCAAGTGATTGGCCACCATATGTTTGATCACAGGGCCCCATTCGGGCCGTAGTGCCTCTGTGAAGTGACGGCAGAAATATCTCTCAGGCATGGTGGTCACTTGTGAGCCAGTGTCTATCAAGCATCGCACTGCTCTTCCATTGATTTCTGCCCAGACCAGAGGGCATGTGGAAACAAGGCTGTGGGGACTGTTGTGAATTCTGCTCTTGGGCTCCCTCCGGTGGTTGTTAGTGGTAGTGCAGTTGTCTTGGGGTTGTAATCCTGGGCAGGTGTTTCTGCTGATTGCAGCTTTACTAGGTATTTAGGTGTGTAGGATCCATTACTCCTGGCCAGTTGTCCATTGTTCTTGGAGGGATTTCATCTCTCTCTGGTTCCTCATGCTCTGCTGCCAATTCAGCTAAGATAAGTGTCTGTTTTTTGTCTCTGTGCACACATGCAGTGTGCTTTGCAATTCAGTGCAATTCATTGTGTTTTAGTCCAGCTTAGACTTTGTTTGGATTTTTCAGTCATACTAGATTCTCAGGAGTTGCAGATATACTTGCTATGTCTTTAGTTAGATGTAGTATATTTGTATTTTCTGCTGTGGATATTTTTAGGATTTTAATACTGACCGCTTAGAATTCTGTCCTATCCTTTTCTATTTAGCTAGAAGTGCCTCTTTTGCTAAATTCTGTTTTTCTGCCTGCGTGTGTCTTTCCTCTTATACTCACAGTCAATATTTGTGGGGGGCTGCCTATCCTTTGGGGTTCTGCTCTGAGGCAAGATAGAATTCCCATTTCCACCTATAGGGGTATTTAGTCCTCCGGCTGTGTCGAGGTGTCTAGGACATGTTAGGTACACCCTACGGCTACTTCTAGTTGCGGTGTCAGTTTAGGGTTTGCGGTCAGTACAGATTTCCACCTACTCCTGAGAAAGTCTCTCATGCGGCTCCAAGGTCACTGGATCATAACAGTACAACTGGCCAGGAGTAATGGATCCTACACACCTAAATACCTAGTAAAGCTGCAATCAGCAGAAACACCTGCCCAGGATTACAACCCCAAGACAACTGCACTACCACTAACAACCACCGGAGGGAGCCCAAGAGCAGAATTCACAACAGGGGACTTTTACTACTCCTCCTCTGTTCTCCACGCTCTGAGCGGTGACCCTCAAGCTCAGAGCCACCTAGTTTAAAGGAGGGCGCGGGGATGGTCGGCTCCGCCGGGGACACCATCGAGCAATGTGGCCGGATTCTCCACAAGTGTAGCATGAAAGAGGGCTTCTCCTCCTGGTAGTTTCACCCTCCCTTCAGTGGGCAGCTTCTCTGTCTCGCACCAGAGGGCTGGGCCCTTCTGCCAGAATTCTTCTGGAGGCCGCCATTTCTTCACGGACCTGTCTAATCTCCATTCTCAGGTCCTCCACCCACTGGGGGATATGTTATGACCCCAATGGCGAGGGTCTCAGAGATATCAGCAAGTCTGCGAAGTACAAAAATCCAGCTCATAGGGCAGTGGTAACTGGGTTGACCATATATCTACTCCTAACGCCAACACTAGAAGTAGCCGGGGAACATGCCTACGTTGGTCGCTAGATGTCTCGCGCCAGCCGGAGGACTAACTACCCTGTTGTGGATTCTGTTGGTGGGCTCCCTCTGGTGGTTACTGCTGGTACTGGGTGACTTTGGTGGGTTGCGGCCTTTGGTTTCCACCTGTCCATCAGAGGCTGGGTGTTTCCTATTTTACCTGGCCTTTCTGTCATTTCCCTTGCCGGCTATCAATGTGTTCAGATGTGCTCTGTTTGGTTCCTGCCTACCTGCTCCCAGATCTTTCAGGATAAGCTAAGTGCTGATTTTCAGTTGTTTGGTTTTTTGTCCAGCTTGCTTAGAATGTCTCTATGCTAGCTGGTTGCTCTAGTGGACTGAGGTTCTCCCCATGTGCCATGAGTTGGCACATGGGTTCTTGTAATCTCAGGATGGTTTTTTTGATTAGGGTTTTTTGCTGACCGCTCAGTCCCCTTTTGTATCATTCTGCTTTCTAGTTTTCAGCGGGCCTCTATTTGCTAAAGCTATATACATCATCTCTATGTGTGTGCCTTCCTCTCATTTCACCGTCAATACATGTGGGGGGCAACTATACCTTTGGGGTTAATTCCTCTGGAGGCAAGTGAGGTCTTGTTTTCTCTGCAGTACTAGTTAGCTCTTAGGCTGGTGCGTGGCGTCTAGAACCAACGTAGGCACGCTCCCTGGCTATCTCTAGTTGCGTTTGTCAGGCATAGGGCAGCGGTCAGCCCAGGTTCCATCACCCTAGAGCTCGTCCGATATTTGTTATACTTTGCTTGTCCTGTGCTATCCCTAGCCATTGGGGATTCATGACAGTATAGCCGGCCCACAAAGTGTTAATTGTTTGGGCTGAAGCAGGAGGAAAAGAAGTGTTCAAGGAAATTTTTCTTTTTTTTTTTTTTCCTTCAGAGTTTTGCTGCCTAGCCCTTAATTGCTGTCTAGCTGCTTCTTACCTCCTCTTAACCCTTGAATGGCTCTGATCTTAGCTGTTTATCATGAATGTCCAGAGTTTGGCTTCCAGCCTGAGTAATCTCGCGGCAAAGGTTCAAAACATACAGAATTTCGTTGTTCACACTCCCATGTCTGAACCTAGAATTCCTATTCCAGAGTTTTTTTCTGGAGATAGATCTACCTTCCTGAATTTCAGGAACAATTGTAAATTGTTTCTCTCTTTGCAATCTTGCTCCTCTGGAGACCCTGTTCAACAGGTCAAGATTGTTATATCGTTCCTACGGGGCGACCCTCAGAATTGGGCATTTGCATTGGCACCAGGGGATCCTGCGTTGCTCAGTGTGGATGCGTTTTTTCTGGCATTGGGATTGCTCTATGAGGAACCTAACCTAGAGATTCAGGCTGAAAAGGCTTTATTAGCCCTCTCTCAGGGGCATGATGAAGCGGAAATATATTGTCAGAAATTTCAGAAATGGTCGGTGCTTACTCAGTGGAATGAGTGCGCCCTGGCTGCAAACTTCAGAAATGGTCTTTCTGAGGCCATTAAGGATATTATGGTGGGGTTCCCTGCGTCTACAGGTCTGAATGAGTCTATGGCTATGGCCATTCAGATTGATCGGCGTTTACGGGAGCGCAAACCCGTGCACCAGTTGGCGGTGTCTTCTGAACAGGCACCTGAGACTATGCAATGTGATAGAATTCAGTCCAGAAGTGAACGGCAAAATTATAGGCGGAAAAATGGTTTGTGTTTTTATTGTGGTGATTCAGCTCATGTTATATCAGCATGCTCTAAACGCAAAAAAAGGGTTGATAAATCTTTTGCCATTGATACTCTGCAGTCTAAGTTCATTTTGTCTGTGACTCTGATTTTTTCACTGTCTTCCATTTCCGTCGATGCCTATGTGGATTCAGGCGCTGCCCTGAGTCTTATGGATTGGTCATTTGCTAAACGCTGCGGTTTTAGTCTAGAGCCTCTGGAAGTCCCTATTCCTCTGAAGGGAATTGATTCTACACCATTGGCTATGAATAAACCGCAGTATTGGACACAAGTGACCATGCGCATGACTCCCGTTCATCAGGAGGTGATTCGCTTCCTTGTACTGTATAATTTACATGATGTACTAGTGCTTGGTCTGCCATGGTTACAAACTCATAATCCTGTCCTTGACTGGAAAACAATGTCTGTGCTAAGCTGGGGATGTCAGGGGGTTCATGATGATGCACCTCCGATTTCTATCGCTTCATCGACTCCTTCGGAGATCCCTGCGTTTTTGTCAGATTATAAGGATGTTTTTGAGGAGCCTAAGCTCAATTCGCTCCCTCCTCATAGAGAGTGTGACTGTGCTATAGAATTGATTCCTGGCAGTAAGTTCCCTAAGGGTCGTTTATTTAATCTGTCACTGCCAGAGCATACTGCTATGCGGAATTATATTAAGGAGTCCTTGGAAAAGGGACATATTCGTCCATCTTCGTCCCCTCTGGGAGCAGGTTTTTTTTTCGTGGCAAAAAAAGATGGTTCCCTGAGGCCTTGTATAGATTATCGCCTTCTGAATAAGATTACAGTCAAATACCAGTATCCATTGCCATTATTTACTGATTTGTTTGCTCGCATTAAGGGGGCTAGGTGGTTCACTAAAATAGATCTTCGTGATGCGTATAATCTGGTGCGGATAAAACAGGGTGATGAGTGGAAAACCGCATTTAATACGCCTGAGGGCCATTTTGAGTATTTGGTAATGCCTTTTGGACTCTCCAATGCTCCGTCAGTCTTTCAGTCCTTTATGCACAATATTTTCCGTGAATATCTGGATAAGTTTATGATTGTGTATTTGGATGATATTTTGGTGTTTTCTTATGACTGGGAGTCTCATGTTCTACAGGTCAGGAAGGTGTTTCAGGTTTTGCGGGCCAATTCTCTGTTTGTGAAGGGCTCAAAGTGTCTCTTCGGAGTCCAGAAGATTTCCTTTTTGGGGTACATTTTTTCTCCTTCTACTATTGAGATGGATCCCGTTAAGGTTCAGGCTATTTGTGACTGGACACAACCTACATCTGTTAAGAGCCTTCAGAAGTTCTTGGGATTTGCTAATTTTTATCGTCGGTTCATTGCTAATTTTTCCAGTATTGTTAAACCTTTGACTGATTTGACTAAAAAGGGTGCTGATGTTGCTGATTGGTCTCCTGCGGCTGTGGAGGCCTTTCGGGAACTTAAGCGCCGGTTTTCTTCTGCTCCTGTGTTGTGTCAACCAGATGTTTCACTTCCTTTTCAGGTGGAGGTTGATGCTTCCGAGATTGGAGCGGGGGCGGTTTTGTCACAGAGAAGTTCTAATGGCTCGGTGATGAAGCCATGTGCTTTCTTCTCTAGAAAATTCTCGCCCGCCGAGCGCAATTATGATGTGGGTAATCGGGAGCTTTTGGCCATGAAGTGGGCATTTGAGGAGTGGCGTCATTGGCTTGAGGGTGCTAAACATCGCGTGGTGGTCTTGACTGATCACAAGAATCTCATTTACCTTGAGTCTGCCAGGCGTTTGAATCCTAGACAGGCTCGTTGGTCATTATTTTTTTCTCGTTTCAATTTCGTGGTTTCATACCTGCCAGGTTCAAAGAATGTGAAGGCAGATGCTCTTTCCAGGAGTTTTGTGCCTGACTCTCCTGGAGACACTGGGCCTGCTGGTATCCTTAGGGATGGGGTAATATTGTCCGCCGTATCCCCAGACTTGCGACGCGCATTGCAGGAGTTTCAGGTGGATAAACCGGATCGATGTCCACCAGAAAGACTGTTTGTTCCGGATGATTGGACCAGTAGAGTCATCTCCGAGGTCCATTCTTCTGTGTTGGCTGGTCATCCTGGAATATTTGGTACAAGAGATTTGGTGGCCAGGTCTTTTTGGTGGCCTTCCTTGTCTAGGGATGTGCGTACCTTTGTGCAGTCTTGTGAAGTGTGTGCTCGAGCTAAGCCTTGCTGTTCACGGGCTAGTGGGTTGTTGTTATCTTTGCCCATCCCGAAGAGGCCTTGGACGCACATTTCCATGGATTTTATTTCTGATCTCCCGGTTTCACAGAAAATGTCCGTTATCTGGGTTGTGTGTGACCGCTTTTCTAAGATGGTTCATTTGGTGCCCTTGCCTAAGTTACCCTCCTCCTCTGAGTTGGTTCCTTTGTTTTTTCAGAACGTGGTTCGTTTGCATGGGATTCCGGAGAATATCGTTTCTGACAGGGGATCCCAGTTTGTGTCTAGATTTTGGCGGACGTTTTGTGCCAGGATGGGCATTGATTTGTCTTTCTCGTCTGCATTCCATCCTCAGACGAATGGCCAGACGGAGCGAACTAATCAGACCTTGGAAACTTATTTGAGGTGTTTTGTTTCTGCTGATCAGGATGACTGGGTTGCTTTTTTGCCACTGGCCGAATTTGCTCTTAATAATCGGGCTAGTTCTGCCACGTTGGTCTCTCCTTTTTTTTGTAATTCGGGGTTTCATCCTCGTTTTTCCTCTGGTCAGGGGGAATCTTCGGATTGTCCTGGAGTGGACGTGGTGGTGGACAGGCTACATCAGATTTGGAATCAGGTGGTGGACAATTTGAAGTTGTCTCAGGAGAAGACTCAGCAGTTTGCTAATCGCCGTCGCCGCGTGGGTCCCCGACTTCTTGTTGGGGACTTGGTGTGGTTGTCTTCTCGTTTTGTCCCTATGAAGGTCTCTTCTCCTAAGTTCAAGCCTCGGTTCATCGGTCCTTATAGGATCTCGGAGATTCTTAACCCTGTGTCTTTTCGTTTGGATCTCCCAGCATCGTTTGCTATTCATAATGTGTTCCATCGGTCGTTGTTGTGGAGGTATGAGGTACCCGTTGTTCCTTCGGTCGAGCCTCCTGCTCCGGTGCTGGTGGAGGGAGAATTGGAGTATGTTGTTGAAAAGATCTTGGATTCTCGTGTTTCCAGACGCAAACTCCAGTATTTGGTTAAGTGGAAGGGTTATGGTCAGGAGGATAATTCCTGGGTGGTCGCCTCCGATGTTCACGCGACTGATTTGGTCCGCCCCTTCCATAGAGCTCACCCTGATCGCCCTGGGGGTTCTCGTGAGGGTTCGGTGACCCCTCCTCAAGGGGGGGGTACTGTTGTGGATTCTGTTGGTGGGCTCCCTCTGGTGGTTACTGCTGGTACTGGGTGACTTTGGTGGGTTGCGGCCTTTGGTTTCCACCTGTCCATCAGAGGCTGGGTGTTTCCTATTTTACCTGGCCTTTCTGTCATTTCCCTTGCCGGCTATCAATGTGTTCAGATGTGCTCTGTTTGGTTCCTGCCTACCTGCTCCCAGATCTTTCAGGATAAGCTAAGTGCTGATTTTCAGTTGTTTGGTATTTTGTCCAGCTTGCTTAGAATGTCTCTATGCTAGCTGGTTGCTCTAGTGGACTGAGGTTCTCCCCATGTGCCATGAGTTGGCACATGGGTTCTTGTAATCTCAGGATGGTTTTTTTGATTAGGGTTTTTTGCTGACCGCTCAGTCCCCTTTTGTATCATTCTGCTTTCTAGTTTTCAGCGGGCCTCTATTTGCTAAAGCTATATACATCATCTCTATGTGTGTGCCTTCCTCTCATTTCACCGTCAATACATGTGGGGGGCAACTATAACTTTGGGGTTAATTCCTCTGGAGGCAAGTGAGGTCTTGTTTTCTCTGCAGTACTAGTTAGCTCTTAGGCTGGTGCGTGGCGTCTAGAACCAACGTAGGCACGCTCCCTGGCTATCTCTAGTTGCGTTTGTCAGGCGTAGGGCAGCGGTCAGCCCAGGTTCCATCACCCTAGAGCTCGTCCGATATTTGTTATACTTTGCTTGTCCTGTGCTATCCCTAGCCATTGGGGATTCATGACACTACCCCTAGAAGAGGAAAACAAAGACCTCTCTTGCCTCCAGAGAATAGACCCCAAAAGTAGGATACAAGCCCCCCACAAATAATAACGGTGAGGTAAGAGGAAATGACAAACACAGAGATGAACTAGGTTTAGCAAAGAGAGGCCCACTTACTAATAGCAGAATGTAGTAAGATAACTTATATGGTCAACAAAAACCCTAACAAAAATCCACACTGGAGATTCAAGAACCCCCGAACCGTCTAACGGCCCGGGGGAAGAACTCCAGCCTCCCTAGAGCTTCCAGCAAGGATAGGATACAGATTATGTACAAGCTGGACAAAAATGCAAACAAAAACAAATAGCAAAAAGCAAGAAAGCAGACTTAGCTTAATCAAGCAGGAACCAGGATCAGTAGACAAGAGCACTACAGATTAGCTCTGATATCAACGTTGCCAGGCATTGAACTGAAGGTCCAGGGAGCTTATATAGCAACACCCCTGACCTAATGACACAGGTGAGCATACAAGGGATGATAGACATACCCAGAGTAAAATCACTAGTAGCCACTAGAGGGAGCCAAAAGGTAAATTCACAACAGTACCCCCCCCTTAGTGAGGGGTCACCGAACCCTCACCAAGACCACCAGGGCGATCAGGATGAGCGGCGTGAAAGGCACGAACTAAATCGGCCGCATGCACATCAGAGGCGACCACCCAGGAATTATCCTCCTGACCATAGCCCTTCCACTTGACCAGGTACTGAAGCCTCCGCCTGGAGAGACGAGAATCTAAGATCTTCTCCACCACGTACTCCAACTCGCCCTCAACCAACACCGGAGCAGGAGGTTCAGCAGAAGGAACCACAGGCACAACGTACCGCCGCAACAAGGACCTATGAAATACGTTGTGAATGGCAAACGACACCGGAAGATCCAGGCGAAAGGATACAGGATTAAGGATCTCCAATATCTTGTAAGGACCAATGAATCGAGGCTTAAATTTGGGAGAGGAGACCTTCATAGGAACAAATCGAGAAGACAGCCATACCAAATCCCCAACACGAAGTCGGGGACCCACACCGCGGCGGCGGTTGGCAAAACGCTGAGCCTTCTCCTGTGACAACTTCAAGTTGTCCACCACATGATTCCAGATCTGCTGCACCCTATCCACCACAGAATCCACTCCAGGACAGTCAGAAGGCTCCACATGTCCCGAGGAAAAACGAGGATGGAAACCGGAGTTGCAGAAAAATGGTGAAACCAAGGTGGCAGAACTAGCCCGATTATTAAGGGCAAACTCAGCCAACGGCAAGAAGGTCACCCAATCATCCTGATCAGAAGAGACAAAACACCTCAAATACGCCTCCAGAGTCTGATTAGTTCGTTCCGTTTGTCCGTTAGTCTGTGGATGAAAAGCGGACGAAAACGACAAATCAATGCCCATCCTACCACAAAAGGATCGCCAGAACCTGGAAACAAACTGGGATCCTCTGTCCGACACAATATTCTCAGGAATGCCGTGCAAACGAACCACGTTCTGGAAGAACACAGGAACCAGATCAGAAGAGGAAGGCAGCTTAGGCAAAGGAACCAGATGGACCATCTTGGAGAAACGATCACATATCACCCAGATGACAGACATGCCCTTAGACACCGGAAGATCCGAAATGAAATCCATAGAGATGTGTGTCCAAGGTCTCTTCGGGACAGGCAAGGGCAAGAGCAACCCGCTGGCACGAGAACAGCAAGGCTTAGCTCGAGCACAAGTACCACAGGACTGCACAAATGACCGCACATCCCTTGACAAGGAAGGCCACCAAAAGGACCTGGCCACCAGATCTCTGGTGCCAAAAATTCCCGGGTGCCCTGCCAACACTGAGGAATGAACCTCAGAAATGACTCTGCTGGTCCATTTAGCAGGCACAAACAATCTGTCAGGTGGACAAGAGTCAGGCCTACCAGCCTGAAATCTCTGCAACACACGTCGCAGATCTGGAGAAATAGCTGACAAGATAACTCCTTCCTTAAGAATACCCTCAGGTTCAGCGACTCCAGGAGCATCAGGCACAAAGCTCCTAGACAGAGCATCGGCCTTCACATTCCTAGAACCTGGTAAATACGAGACCACAAAGTCAAAACGGGAGAAAAACAATGACCAGCGGGCCTGTCTAGGATTCAGGCGTTTAGCAGACTCGAGATACATCAAATTTTTGTGATCAGTCAAGACCACCACACGATGCTTAGCACCCTCGAGCCAATGACGCCACTCCTCAAATGCCCACTTCATGGCCAACAACTCCCGATTGCCCACATCATAATTTCGCTCTGCCGGCGAAAACTTCCTAGAGAAAAAGGCACAAGGCCTCATAGTAGAGCAACCAGGGCCTCTCTGCGACAAAACGGCCCCTGCCCCAATCTCCGAAGCATCCACCTCAACCTGAAAGGGAAGTGAGACGTCAGGCTGGCACAAAACAGGCGCCGAAGTAAACCGGCGTTTCAACTCCTGGAAAGCCTCCACGGCAGCAGGAGCCCAGTTAGCTACATCAGAGCCTTTCTTGGTCATATCCGTCAGCGGTTTAACAACGCTAGAGAAATTTGCGATAAAACGACGGTAGAAGTTAGCAAAACCCAAGAACTTCTGAAGACTCTTAACTGACGAGGGTTGAGTCCATTCATGAATAGCTCGGACCTTGACTGGATCCATCTCCACAGCAGAAGGGGAAAAAATGAACCCCAAAAAGGGAACCTTCTGTACACCAAAGAGACACTTTGAGCCTTTTACAAACAAAGAATTTTCACGCAGAATCTCAAAAACCATCCTGACCTGCTCCACATGCGAGTCCCAATCATCAGAAAAAAACAGAATATCATCCAGATAAACAATCAAAAATTTATCCAGATACTTCCGGAAAATGTCATGCATGAAGGACTGAAAAACTGAAGGTGCATTAGAGAGCCCAAATGGCATCACCAAGTACTCAAAATGACCTTCGGGCATATTGAATGCGGTTTTCCATTCATCGCCCTGCCTAATGCGCACAAGGTTGTACGCACCACGAAGGTCTATCTTGGTGAACCACTTGGCACCTTTAATCCGGGCAAACAAATCTGACAACAGCGGCAAAGGATACTGAAATTTGACAGTGATCTTATTTAAAAGCCGATAGTCAATACAAGGCCTCAAAGATCCGTCCTTTTTGGCCACAAAAAAGAATCCCGCACCAAGAGGGGAAGAAGAAGGACGGATATGCCCCTTCTCAAGAGACTCCTTGATATATGAACGCATCGCGGTATGTTCAGGTACCGACAGATTAAACAGTCTCCCCTTAGGAAACTTACTGCCAGGAATCAAATCTATTGCACAGTCACATTCCCTATGAGGAGGCAGTGCACTGGACTTAGACTCGCTGAAGACATCCTGATAATCAGACAAATACGCCGGAACTTCCGAAGGCGTAGAAGAAGCAATAGACAAGGGCAGGGAATCTCCATGAATTCCATGGCAGCCCCAACTTGACACTGACATAGCCTTCCAGTCCAAGACTGGATTATGGGTCTGTAACCATGGCAAACCCAAAACAACCAAATCATGCATTTTATGCAGAACAAGAAAACGTATTACCTCCCGATGTTCGGGAGCCATGCACATGGTAACCTGTGTCCAAAACTGCGGTTTATTTTTTGCCAATGGCGTAGAATCAATACCCCTAAGAGGGATAGGATTTTCCAATGGCTCAAGAACAAATCCGCAGCGCTTGGCAAATGACAGATCCATAAGGCTCAGGGCCGCACCTGAGTCCACAAACGCCATGACAGGATACGATGACAGTGAGCAAATCAAAGTTACAGATAGAATAAATTTAGGTTGCAAATTACCAATGGCGACCGGACTAACAACCTTAGTAAGACGTTTACAGCATGCTGAGATAACATGTGTAGAATCACCACAGTAGTAACACAAGCCATTCTGGCGTCTATGAATTTTCCGCTCATTTCTAGTCAGGATTCTATCACATTGCATTAAATCAGGTGCCTGTTCAGACAACACCATGAGGGAATTTGCGGTTTTGCGCTCCCGCAACCGCCGGTCGATTTGAATAGCCAGGGCCATAGAATCATTCAGACCTGTGGGAATGGGAAAACCCACCATCACATTCTTAATGGCTTCAGAAAGGCCATTTCTAAAATTTGCAGCCAATGCACACTCGTTCCACTGGGTCAGCACGGACCATTTCCGAAATTTTTGGCAATACACTTCAGCCTCGTCCTGGCCCTGAGACATCGCCAGCAAGGCTTTTTCTGCCTGAATCTCAAGATTGGGTTCCTCATAAAGCAAACCGAGCGCCAGAAAAAACGCATCAATGTCAGCCAATGCCGGATCTCCTGGCGCCAGCGAGAAGGCCCAATCCTGAGGGTCGCCCCGTAAAAAAGAAATAACAATTTTTACTTGCTGAGCGGAGTCTCCAGATGAACAGGGTCTCAGGGACAAAAACAATTTACAATTATTCCTGAAATTTCTAAATTTAAATCGGTCTCCGGAAAACGGTTCAGGAATCGGTATCTTAGGTTCTGACATAGGATTTCTGATAACATAATCTTGTATGCCCTGCACACGAGCAGCAAGCTGGTCCACACTTGTAATCAAGGTCTGGACATTCATGTCTGCAGCAAACACAAGCCACTCAGAGGTAAAGGGGAAAAGAAAAAAAAATGAAAGAGAGAAAAAAAAACTCAGAACTTTCTTTCTTATAATCCCGCTTCTGCAATGCATTTAACATTTAATACTGGCCTGGCAAACTGTTATGACCCCAATGGCGAGGGTCTCAGAGATATCAGCAAGTCTGCGAAGTACAAAAATCCTGCTCATAGGGCAGTGGTAACTGGGTTGACCATATATCTACTCCTAACGCCAACACTAGAAGTAGCCGGGGAACATGCCTACGTTGGTCGCTAGATGTCTCGCGCCAGCCGGAGGACTAACTACCCCTAGAAGAGGAAAACAAAGACCTCTCTTGCCTCCAGAGAATAGACCCCAAAAGTAGGATACAAGCCCCCCACAAATAATAACGGTGAGGTAAGAGGAAATGACAAACACAGAGATGAACTAGGTTTAGCAAAGAGAGGCCCACTTACTAATAGCAGAATGTAGTAAGATAACTTATATGGTCAACAAAAACCCTAACAAAAATCCACACTGGAGATTCAAGAACCCCCGAACCGTCTAACGGCCCGGGGGGAGAACTCCAGCCTCCCTAGAGCTTCCAGCAAGGATAGGATACAGATTATGTACAAGCTGGACAAAAATGCAAACAAAAACAAATAGCAAAAAGCAAGAAAGCAGACTTAGCTTAATCAAGCAGGAACCAGGATCAGTAGACAAGAGCACTACAGATTAGCTCTGATATCAACGTTGCCAGGCATTGAACTGAAGGTCCAGGGAGCTTATATAGCAACACCCCTGACCTAACGACCCAGGTGAGCATACAAGGGATGATAGACATACCCAGAGTAAAATCACTAGTAGCCACTAGAGGGAGCCAAAAGGTAAATTCACAACAGGGATATTGCCTGCGGTGGTGGTTACCTCCCTGCTCTGCACCCTTCCCACCAGCCCTGTCACTCCCTGTTCTTGTTCTTGCACACGCACCTCACTGTCAACCTCAGATAAAGTCATGTCTGGCTTTACTCGCATGCGCTCTCGCAGTGCCTGTTTCACCATTGCGTCACGCAGTTCCGTCACCAGCTGATCTCTGAGCACCACATCAACTGACCCAACACCTACACCGTCCTTTCGTCTGATAGCAGTGTGAAGCTCTTGTAGGGAATTCATGAATTGAGTCACGGTCTCCCCCTCCTGTTGTACCTGGTGAAACAGTCGCATGCGAAGTTCCCCTACGTCAGTGGGGTCCCCATGCGTCTCCTCAAGTATGCGTAGCACATTGTCCGGAGTATCTCTCTCCTGGGGGGACCTATGCATGACAGAATCTCGCGCCTCCCCCTCCAGGGCCATCAATGCAATTTCTGCCTCCATTGCTGGTGTCATGGGATGCATCCGCATCATCCCCTGGATATGCTCCATCCAACTCCACAGCATTACATTGTTCCCAGTGAACCTTGGCAAATTATTCAACATGGCTCCCAGGGAAATGCTAGACCTGGGAACTTCCCCAGCTGCTTGGTCTTCCCTGTCCGCGCTACCGTGTGACATCCTGCCAACTATGCCAAATGTAATAGTATGCAGGTACTGAGTATGTCACCACGGAACAGACAGACCAACAGTTGAGGGGTTTAATAACAGGAATCAGGTTCTCCTCGCAGGGAGGAAGCAATGGAAAATAAATAGCAATAAAACAGTCCAAAAATATGGGAGTGAAACAATGTAACCGAAGTAAGCAAGATTTCTTGAGAAAAGAACACTTATCAGTCTGATGAGGACTTGCTTGAAGGGTCATCTTCTCCAACGTAGGCGCCGAGAAACAGCGGCACTTGTCCCTCTGTTGTCCGTGGGCTGAGTAGTCTCTAGGAGTCTGCTGCCTGGGGTTTCGGGAGTTAATGTGGTATGCACAGGGACTGAGTCTTTAGCTTTTACAGCACAGCCAGGAATCAGGGGCTCTATCTGCACTGTTAAGTCTCTGTACCAGGAATCAGGGGCTCTGCACTGTTAAGTCTCTGTACCAGGAATCAGGGGCTCTGCACTGTTAAGTCACTGTACCAGGAATCACAGTCTCTGTCCTGATACCGCGGGGACCAGGGGGTCAAAGTCTCTGCAGGGGCTAATGTCTCTACACGGGTATCAAAGCGCCCCTCTCCAGTCACAGCAGAGTCCGCTTTCATGTACTCACAAGATGCAGTCTTTCTGGGCAGTCTCCCTCTATTTGTCCTCAGACCGGGAGCTCTCTCTCTCCTGGAGTGCAGCTGCACCCTGCTCTGACCGCTGCTCATGCTGCTCTGTCCCCTGCGCGCGTGCCTTTCCCGCTCTCTGCCCGCTTCCTTCCTGTCCCAGTCTCTACGTCTGCCCCTTGGGGAACCTGCAGCACAGCTCAATGGTTCCAGGCACAGAGCCGAGAAGGTAACCGCCCCCGGACTCTTCTTGTGTTTTACCACCTTACATGGTAACCATAGACACTTGTGAAAAACAACCAGTAATATGCATGTGAGATAACTTCAAATCCTTAGAACCAGTGACTTTACATATTAATGATTTTTTTCTTTCTCTTTAACTTTAGGAAATTCATTATTATATATGAAACACTGAATCATTTCATGACCCATTCGACCGCAGTATAGACAGAAACAAGCAGGTGTTCCATGTTCAATTCCCGCCTTGGATTCTCTCAAAGCCCCAATTTGCATCAGTTCTTCTACTTCAATAGGATGAGAAAGAAAAGTCACTGAAACACCCTCAAATGCATTCTTAGCCCTAAGACATCTGTCCAAACGCACTGCCAGTGACCCGGCCTCTTCCAGTTATAATTAGGAGGGACTATAAACTATCATATCTAGTATCTGGCTAAAAAGACTCCAGCAGAATTGACTGCGGAGAGCTGGGTCATTCCAGGAAGTTTCCACTGTCCAACGTCTGAAGTGAGAGCAGTAGTCCCCCACTTTACGATTTCCTTGAACCAACCTACGGCTCATTGATTCATCAACAGCAACTTAATCAAGGTCATCATAAATGAGCCCCAGAGCAGAGAAAAAAAGCATCAGCTGAGGAAAACACTGGAGAATCTTGAGGCAGCGAAAATGTCCAAGCCTGAGGATCTCCATGGAGCAACAGCAGAACAATACCCACGAGTTAACTCTCTCCTACGGATGTATATCTTGGTACCGTGTTAGCCAGTGGATAGAAAAATAAATTTCTATGAACTGTTCCAATATTTATGGACATAAACATTTTAGCACTCTTACATAATGGTAGTTCTGCTTCATGTCACCTGTCTTATCTATGGCATTTTTTCTGGGCTGTATTGTGCATAAATATGTGTTTTTTCAGAATTTGTATTAGTCCATGCCTGATGAAGGGACCTGTGTAGTCTCGAAAGCTTGCAGAGATGAATATACAACTTACATGAAAATTGAAAGGTGGAGAACTTACTTTGGTTCCCATCTCAACAATCCAGTAAATTTACCTTAGGTTTAAAAGACTGTTTTAGATGGAGTAGAACTTGCATAGCGGTGGATAAGGCATGCTATTATTGCTGCTTGATGTATGCCACCTTCAAAGACAAAGACTTCAGTGGCACAGATAGAGCATCATCAGCATCCATGATGGCTTCTCTGCACACAAAAAATGGAGTGGGCTGGTGATAATGTTATGATAGTGTAACATCTCACTCTGGAAAATAGGTTACACACTAAAAAATGCAACTGACGCTGACGGTTCCTGTACAGACTAGAGATTCTGACCTAGTCCCTAGTTATTCCTGCGTGAGCTGAGAGAGCCCTAAGCACAGACTAGAAGATGGCAACATGGATCTATGCTGCCTGAAAGGCCATCAAGCACTACATGTTTCTTCTAAGGAACCAGTGGGTAGGGCAGATTGCAAATTACCTACAGAAGGGAAAGTGTGCTGAAATAGAAAGAGATCCCAGAGTGAGTAAAGCAAACCATAAAATACAAAATTAAGGATTAAGTATGTAATGTTAGAGAACATACCACCTACTTCTTTAAAATAAACAGACGGTAGGTGTAGGGTAAAGAACATAAACAGCAGAGAGATAAACCCTAGCTGGTCTATCACTGACTGTCTTAAACTACAGGAGTATGGATTTGTAACACCCCAGGTGACCGGTTGTAACAGTGGTATTGATTTCCTCACGGGGAGAGTGATGCCATGCTTGGAAGCTAGGAAGGATCCCTTTAACAGGTAATCAGTACATGCAACACTGCTCTGACTCCAGGCCAGGAGGGGGCACTCGAGACCCGGATACAGGGGAACTTCCCTAGATATAGATTCTGGCCTGGGGGGAGGAGGTAGTTCAGATTGTGAGAGTGAGGAGAGAGGAAGCTTCCAAGCTGGCCTGTTATGACTCCAATGGCAGAGGGTCTCTGCAATAAATACCAAGTCTGCAAACACAAAAAACCAGCTCATAGGGCAGTGGTAACTGGGCTGACCGTATATCTAATCCTAGCACCACAAATAGCAGCAGCCGGGGAACGTGCCTACGTTGGTTCTAGACGTCTCGCGCCAGCCGGAGAACTAACTAACCCTAGAAGGGAAAAGATAGACCTTTCTTGCCTCCAGAGAAAAGACCCCAAAAGTTGGATACAAGCCCCCAACAAATAATAACGGTGAGGTAAGTAGAAAAGACAAACGTAAGAATGAACTAGGTATTTAGCAAAGAGAGGCCCACTGACTAATAGCAGAATATAGTAAGATGACTTATACGGTCAGCAAAAACCCTATCAAAAACATCCACGCTGGATATTCAAGAACCCCCGAACCGTCTAACGGCCCGGGGGGAGAATACCAGCCCCCCAGAGCTTCCAGCAAAATCAGGAATCACATTTAGTACAAGCTGGACAAAAAATAAGAGCAATACAAATAACCAAAAAACAAGGAAGCAGGACTTAGCTTAATTTTGCATGAACCAGGACCAGCAGACAGGAGCAAACAGAAAGGACTGATTACAACGATGCCAGGCACCAGACTAAGAATTCAGGAAGTTCATATAGCAACACCCCTGGACTAACGACCCAGGTGGGTGCCAAACTAGGGAAAGACAATCTCAGAGTCATACCACTAGTGACCACAAGAGGGAGCCAAAAAAGTCTAATTCACAACAGTACCCCCCTTTAAGGAGGGGTCACCGAACCCTCACCAAGACCACCAGGGCGATCAGGATGAGCAGCGTGAAAGGCACGAACCAAATCGGCCGCATGCACATCAGAGGCAACCACCCAGGAATTATCCACCTGACCATAGCCCTTCCACTTGACCAGATACTGAAGCCTCCGTCTGGAGAGACGAGAATCCAAGATTTTCTCCACCACATACTCCAACTCGCCCTCAACCAACACCGGAGCAGGAGGCTCAACAGAGGGAACCACAGGTACAACGTACCGCCGCAACAAAGACCTATGGAACACGTTGTGAATGGCAAACGACACCGGAAGATCCAAGCGAAAGGACACAGGATTAAGGATTTCCAATATCTTGTAAGGACCGATGAAGCGAGGCTTGAATTTAGGAGAGGAGACCTTCATAGGAACAAATCGAGAAGACAGCCATACCAAATCCCCAACACGAAGTCGGGGAACCACACCGCGGCGGCGGTTGGAAAAACGCTGAGCCTTCTCCTGTGACAACTTCAAGTTGTCCACCACATGATTCCAAATCTGCTGCAACCTATCCACCACAGAATCTACCCCAGGACAGTCAGAAGGCTCCACATGTCCCGAGGAAAAACGAGGATGGAAACCAGAGTTGCAGAAAAATGGCGAGATCAAAGTAGCGGAACTAGCCCGATTATTAAGGGCAAACTCAGCCAACGGCAAGAAGGTCACCCAATCATCCTGATCCGCGGAAACAAAACACCTCAAATAAGCCTCCAAAGTCTGATTAGTTCGCTCCGTTTGTCCATTAGTCTGAGGATGAAAGGCAGACGAAAACGACAAATCAATGCCCATCTTAGCACAAAAGGATCGCCAGAACCTGGAAACAAACTGGGATCCTCTGTCAGACACGATATTCTCAGGAATGCCGTGTAAACGAACCACATTCTGAAAGAACAAAGGAACCAGATCGGAAGAGGAAGGCAGCTTAGGCAAAGATACCAAATGGACCATCTTGGAAAAGCGATCACATACCACCCAGATGACAGACATGCCCTGAGACACCGGAAGATCTGAAATGAAATCCATGGAAATGTGTGTCCAAGGCCTCTTCGGGACAGGCAAGGGCAAGAGCAACCCGCTGGCACGAGAACAGCAAGGCTTAGCTCGAGCACAAGTCCCACAGGACTCCACAAATGACCGCACATCCCGCGACAAGGAAGGCCACCAAAAGGACCTAGCCACCAAATCTCTGGTACCAAAAATTCCCGGATGCCCTGCCAACACCGAGGAATGAACCTCGGAAATGACTCTGCTGGTCCATTTAACAGGAACAAACAGTCTGTCAGGTGGACAAGAGTCAGGTCTACCAGCCTGAAATCTCTGCAACGCATGTCGCAAATCCGGAGAAATGGCTGACAAGATTACTCCCTCTTTAAGAATACCAACTGGTTCTGCAACTCCAGGAGAGTCAGGCACAAAGCTCCTTGAAAGAGCATCAGCCTTCACATTCTTTGAACCTGGTAAATACGAGACCACAAAGTCAAAACGGGAGAAAAACAATGACCAACGGGCCTGTCTAGGATTCAGGCGTTTAGCAGACTCGAGATACATCAGATTTTTGTGATCAGTCAAGACCACCACACGATGCTTAGCACCCTCGAGCCAATGACGCCACTCCTCAAATGCCCACTTCATGGCCAGCAACTCCCGATTGCCAACATCATAATTCCGCTCAGCAGGCGAAAACTTCCTAGAGAAAAAAGCACATGGTCTCATTACAGAGCAACCAGGGCCTCTCTGCGACAAAACGGCCCCTGCCCCAATCTCAGAAGCATCCACTTCAACCTGAAAGGGAAGTGAGACATCAGGCTGGCACAAAACAGGCGCTGAAGTAAACCGGCGCTTCAACTCTTGAAAAGCCTCCACGGCTGCAGGAGCCCAGTTAGCAACATCAGAACCTTTCTTGGTCATATCCGTCAAAGGTTTAACAACGCTAGAAAAATTAGCGATAAAACGACGGTAGAAGTTAGCAAAGCCCAAGAACTTCTGAAGACTCTTAATTGACGTGGGTTGAGTCCAATCATGAATAGCTCGGACCTTGACTGGGTCCATCTCCACTGCAGAAGGGGAAAAAATAAACCCCAAAAAGGGAACCTTCTGTACTCCAAAGAGACACTTTGAGCCCTTAACAAACAAAGCATTCTCACGCAAAACCTGAAACACCATCCTGACCTGCTCTACATGCGAGTCCCAATCATCAGAAAAAAACAGAATATCATCCAGATAAACAATCATAAATTTATCCAGATACTTCCGGAAAATATCATGCATAAAGGACTGAAACACTGAAGGAGCATTAGAGAGCCCAAAAGGCATCACCAAGTACTCAAAATGACCTTCGGGCGTATTAAATGCAGTTTTCCATTCATCTCCTTGCTTAATGCGCACAAGGTTGTACGCACCACGAAGATCTATCTTGGTGAACCACTTGGCACCTTTAATCCGGGCAAACAAGTCCGACAACAGAGGCAAAGGATACTGAAATTTAACAGTGATTTTATTCAGAAGCCGATAGTCAATACAAGGTCTCAAAGATCCGTCCTTCTTGGCCACAAAAAAGAATCCCGCACCAAGAGGGGAAGAGGATGGACGGATATGCCCCTTCTCCAGAGACTCCTTGATATACGAACGCATTGCGGCATGCTCAGGTACAGACAGATTAAATAATCTTCCCTTAGGAAATTTACTACCCGGAATCAAATCTATAGCGCAGTCACAGTCCCTATGAGGAGGAAGAGCATTGGACCTGGACTCGCTGAATACATCCTGATAATCAGATAAATACTCAGGAACTTCCGAAGGAGTAGAGGAAGCAATAGACACCGGCGGGGAATCACCATGAATTCCCTGACAGCCCCAACTTGAAACAGACATTGCCTTCCAATCCAAGACTGGATTATGGGTCTGTAACCATGGCAGACCCAAAACGACCAAATCATGCATTTTATGCAGAACAAGAAAACGAATCACCTCCCGATGTTCAGGAGTCATGCACATGGTTACCTGTGTCCAAAACTGCGGTTTATTTTCCGCCAATGGCGTAGCATCAATACCTCTAAGAGGGATAGGATTTACCAATGGCTCAAGAACAAAACCACAGCGCTTGGCAAACGACAGATCCATAAGACTCAGGGCATCACCTGAATCCACAAACGCCATAACAGGGTAGGAAGACAACGAGCAAATTAAAGTCACAGACAAAATAAATTTAGGTTGCAAATTACCAATGGCGACAGGGCTAACAACCCTTGTAAGGCGTTTAGAGCATGCTGATATAACATGTGTAGAATCACCACAGTAAAAACACAACCCATTCTGCCATCTATGATTTTTCCGTTCATTTCTAGTCTGAATTCTATCACATTGCATTAAATCAGGTGTTTGTTCAGACAACACCACCAGAGGATTAGCAGTTTTGCGCTCCCGCAAATGCCGGTCAATTTGAATAGCCAGCGCCATGGAATCATTCAGACTTGTAGGAATGGAGAAACCCACCATCACATTCTTAATGGCTTCAGAAACGCCATTTCTGAAATTTGCGGCCAGAGCACACTCATTCCACTGAGTAAGCACGGACCATTTCCGAAATTTTTGGCAATACACTTCAGCTTCATCCTGGCCCTGAGAAATAGCCAGCAAGGCTTTTTCTGCCTGAATTTCAAGATTGGGTTCCTCGTAAAGCAATCCGAGCGCCAGAAAAAACGCATCAATATTCGCCAATGCCGGATCTCCTGGCGCTAGCGAGAAAGCCCAATCCTGAGGGTCGCCCCGCAAGAAAGAGATAACAATTTTAACTTGCTGAGCTGAATCTCCAGACGAACGGGGTCTCAGAGAAAGAAACAATTTACAATTATTCCTGAAATTCCTAAACTTAAATCGATCTCCAGAGAACAGTTCAGGAATAGGTATTTTAGGTTCAGACATAGGACTACTGGTAACAAAATCTTGTATGCCCTGCACACGAGCAGCAAGCTGATCCACACTTGTAATCAGAGTCTGGACATTCATGTCTGCAGCAAGCTTAAGCCACTCAGAGGTAAAGGGGAGGAAGAAAGAGAGGAAAAAAAAAACCTCAGAATTTCCTTTCTTATTATCCCACTTCTGCAATGCATTAAACATTCAACTTTGGCCTGGCATACTGTTATGACCCCAATGGCAGAGGGTCTCTGCAATAAATACCAAGTCTGCAAACACAAAAAACCAGCTCATAGGGCAGTGGTAACTGGGCTGACCGTATATCTAATCCTAGCACCACAAATAGCAGCAGCCGGGGAACGTGCCTACGTTGGTTCTAGACGTCTCGCGCCAGCCGGAGAACTAACTAACCCTAGAAGGGAAAAGATAGACCTTTCTTGCCTCCAGAGAAAAGACCCCAAAAGTTGGATACAAGCCCCCAACAAATAATAACGGTGAGGTAAGAAGAAAAGACAAACGTAAGAATGAACTAGGTATTTAGCAAAGAGAGGCCCACTGACTAATAGCAGAATATGGTAAGATGACTTATACGGTCAGCAAAAACCCTATCAAAAACATCCACGCTGGATATTCAAGAACCCCCGAACCGTCTAACGGCCCGGGGGGAGAATACCAGCCCCCCAGAGCTTCCAGCAAAATCAGGAATCACATTTAGTACAAGCTGGACAAAAAATAAGAGCAATACAAATAACCAAAAAACAAGGAAGCAGGACTTAGCTTAATTTTGCATGAACCAGGACCAGCAGACAGGAGCAAACAGAAAGGACTGATTACAACGATGCCAGGCACCAGACTAAGAATTCAGGAAGTTCATATAGCAACACCCCTGGACTAACGACCCAGGTGGGTGCCAAACTAGGGAAAGACAATCTCAGAGTCATACCACTAGTGACCACAAGAGGGAGCCAAAAAAGTCTAATTCACAACACTGGCCGGACCATACCAGTACCTGTGATCCGGTGCACTGGACTGTGGCTGCCTTACACCAGTAAAGAGGTAAAGAGACTGCAACCTTATGTCCTGTTTCTTACTACACCATCTTTATCTATTACACCGGGAGCCCTGCGGATCCAGCTTCATCTGAGGGAAGCTATACCATGCCTGCTGCCACAGGTGGCGTCACGAACATTCTTATTCCTAAAACTTTAATTTGGATGCCCAGGGCCTCAGACTGGATTGCTGTCACCGTGACCACCCCTTTAATCACGACCGGACCCGGTACCAAATACACCTAGGCCATGGCAGAGGCGCTCCAGATAGACATCCAAATGAGACTATATTGAGCAGCAACTACCAGCTGTTATGATAGGGCTAGCGGAACGCACCTAATGAAAGTATATGTTTTATTAGGATAGATGCGTTCGCAGCCCGGGGTCCACCGTGCATGAGAACCTGCTGCTAGTAAATAGCGGAACTAATAGCAGTGTTAGCTAACTCTGTTACTTCACAGAGCAGCTGTGAACTCAAAGCGCTGCGCCCTGTTAGACTCCACAGAGGCACAGGCTAACTGTCTAAACAAGAGCAGTCAGTGGTCTTGCACGCACACGAAACTCCTCACCGGAGGTGCCAGCATTCTTGGGGCTTATTTCGGCCAGGTCCCTGAACACACAAGCATACGAACTCCTCGCCGGAGGTGCCAGCATTCTAGGGGCTTATTTCAGCCGGGTCCCTGAACACACACATACAAGACCACACTGGCGCAAAGTACATAAATGAAAGCAATACTAGCGCATGGCCGTGCGGCCATGCGAGCCTTATATAGCTGCAGCAAGTAAAAGACCTTCCCAGAGGGACCAATGAGAGGCTGCCATACCTTAGCATGTGACCCTAAATCTCCACTGAGAGATCTTGCCCTGGGCATGCTCAGTGTGTGCCAAGCAGGACTTAGTCCTAGCACCTACAGGACCTTCCTGACGGACCAATGGCCTTAGCTGCAGTATCTGATCATGTGACCCTCAATCTCCACTGAGAGATCTTAGTCAGGGCATGCTCAGAACGAGAAGAGCAGGACTTAGTCCCAGAAGCGTCTGCTCGCCGCTGCCCAGCACTGACTTCAATGGCAGAAGCAGGAAAAGCAGCAGTAACTCTTTGTACAGAGTGGGACTGAGCAAGACGCTGGGACCGACATCTCCGCTGAGCAGGCTCCACCGTGGCAGGAGAAGAATGGGAGACCGCAGCAGAGATGGCCTGAGATTCCCCCTGTGCAGAGGCAGGAACTCGACCCCTAACACCAGCAGGAGGAAAGTATATAAAACTGCACTGAAAAAGTTAATACCCAGACGCATGACCCACTTTTGCCGCTTATTTGATATAGCAATCCTAAAAGTTGATATCAACAATTGATCCTTGCCACCTGACTTAGCATAAGAAGCCAAACCAGTAACTCCGTTTGCAGACACATATTTTGGGGTGTTGCCCCTCAACAGTGCAAAGCAGTAAACTTGATTTGGCTAGGAGAGACGCCTCTGACTGGGGGTTTAAGGAGGTACGTTTCGGTTTGCTGAGAATGCCAAGCCAGCGTACACAGAGTGATAGTGTTCAGAGTAATACATGACCACAAGATAAGCTTAAACACCTCAAAATAGAGGATGTATTCTCATCTGCTCATATACTGATTTTTATAGTCTATTTGGATTAGAAAAATAGAAAATGGTTGCCATAATTGGAAGAGTTTTTCCAATGTGATTAATTAGGTCATGGAAAAAGAGCCCTGACATATCTTGAAATGGTTTAACTGAAAAAATATAAAAGTTTATGCTGATGGAAGAGTAGGACAGCATGTAAACTGAATGGATAAAAACAGTCAGATTGAAATTTAACTGACTATATTGCTAGTGTAGATCTTCCTGAAAAAAAGAGATATAACAAGTTTATTGAAACAGAAGTAATAATATTTTGCAGTACCAGAGTTAAACACCTACATGTTGTTCAGTTGTTATTTTTTCATTTTGCATGTATCAGAATAGTGTAACTCTAAATGTTTATAGGAAATGCTGATTCAGGGTATTCCAGATTTCTCTAAGTAACAATTATAGCGTACGCAAATAGGAAAAGGGGTCCTGCATTGTCCCTAGGGTAGGGACCCTAACTATCCTTTCTCCCAAAGGAACCTGCAAAGGTGAGGAGGTTTACCTTACTGTTCTCCTGTTATACCCCAAGTTGTTCTCTCCCCTTGCCCAGGATGCCTGGGACAGAAATGCTAGTGTATAAACACATAAGGCAAACAGGGATAACAAAAAGCAACTAGCACACAAAGCACAGACCAAAGGTAGAGAGTAGAGATGGGAGGACACCTGGATGTTTGGGGTTCCGCCGAACAGTTACAAAAAGTTCGGGTTTAGATACCAGAACATTTGCCGGACCTAAACCTGGACCCCGTTCACTTGATTTGGGGACCCGAACATCTGGTGTTTGCCACACTGTCAAGATCAGCGGTAAAATCATCACCACCGGTCAGAGGTGATCAAACGTACAAAGTTTACCTTCAGTCACTGGTGTCAGCTGATGGGATTACTGCTCCCATTGACCGATGCCTGCTGCTGCTCATAACAGTGAGAGCAGGAGCTGCTGATGAGAGTATTCATCAACTGGCTGCTGGACTGTAAATAAATAATTAAATAAATAAAAAAACTGTTTGTTCCCCCGTATTATTGATAACCAGCCAGGCAAAGCTCCCATCAGCCACTCCTTTATTCACTGCACTGCACTGAGTAGTCCCATCAGCCGACACCAATGACCGGTGGTAAACTTTATACCTTCGATCACTGCCGAGTGCTCAAGCTGTCTTTTGACAGCGTGGTAACCGCAGCTGTCTGACTAGCGGTGATGATTTTACCACTGATCAGAAGCAGAGTTTGCTGCGTTGTCATGCGCATGACAGCGTGACAAACACCCTGTGTTCAGGGGGCTGAACCCGAACAGTAACACGAACTTCCTGGTGAAGTCCGTGTTCGGTGTCTGTGCCTGAACTGTAGGTGTTCGGTACAGACGCCAAACTTTACTGTTCGAGTTTGCCCTTCTCTAGTAGAGAGATGTATAGGGAAGGGTAGAAATGTACAACAATGGCGAGAAAGAGAAGGTCTGGCAGTAGGTCATATGGCAGTAGGTGTTCGGTATGGATGCCAAACTTTACTGTTCGTGTTTGCCCATCTCTAGTGGAGAGATGTATAGGGAAGGGTAGAAATGTACAACACTGGCGTGGAAGACAAGGTCTGGCCAGATTTTATAGGGAGAGGAAATGACCAGGTCAGGAACAGATGTGAGCTGGAGCTGCATGTTTCTAACCAGCATAGAAAGAGTTGTTAGTCTCTTAGCACCAAAGGAAACTAAATCCATTTAATATGAAACACAAACACCCAGGCTAAATGGAAGATCTGCAATTCACAAAAAGAGTGATTTTCTAACCCTAGATCTTCCAAGAGGATGTGACCCACTCGTGACATCTAGTGACATCTAGAGATTCTATAGATGGCACAATTATAGATACTGAAATGGATGACGGGTTACTAAGCAAAGGCAGGAAGAGAAATAAGGGATTGTGGGATAATGTAAGTTGGGAGGCTGATTTAGCTTTAGATGAAAATGTGGAGAACAGTGAGATGAGCATCACAAGGCTGGTAGAACCCTGTGCACCTCAAAACACCCCAACATCAGGAGCGCCAGTGAACACTTAGCTACACTCCTTCCTAGACAGGTAGCTGTAAGCTCTGTTGCAAAATGGTTGTTGCATTAAATATTTTGGTTTTTATTTAAGCTATGATAATCCCCACTGATTTTTTTGGCTATGTCGTGTAATGTAATAGCTGAAAGGCACTATGGGTAAGCTTGCACAGTCACACTAAGGGCCAGCTCCAGGCTTTTGTGGACCGCTCGTGAAAGAGTCTCAGCAGGCCCCTTTAACACATATATCACAATTCATGATGCACAGATACGGCAGAGAAATATAGGTATAGTACATTGCCAAAGATTTCACTTACTTCTTACATACGATGAGTGATATCTATTGTAAATTTCAGTCAGAAACTGGTGAATCCACACCAAGACAGTGTGTGCACTGGAGGGATCTAAAAGTCTGAAGTCACACAGAGTGACTGTAGACTTTTCATTTTAGTTTGGTCAGTATAGTCCTTCATGCAATATTATAGGCACCACATAGTCCTCCATACAGTATTATGGGTTCCACATAGTCCTTCATACAGTATAATGGGCCCCATATAATGCTCCCTACAATATAATGGCTCCATATAAATTTCCATACAGTATATAATGGCCAAATATATTGCTCCAAACAGGTTATTATGGCCTCATATATTAATTTATACAGTATAATGGGCCTCATATATTGCTCCATACAGATAATGGACCCCATATATTGCTACATACAGAATAATGGGCCCCATATAATACCCCATGCAGTATAATGGCCCCATATATTGCTCTATACAGTATAAGGGGCCCCATATATTGCTCCATACAGAATAATGGGTCCCACAAATTTCTCCATACTGAATAATGGGCCCCATATAATGCTCTATAATGCACCATATTGTATAATGGGCCTCACATATTGCTCCATACAGAATAATGGGCCCCACAAATTGCTCCATACTGAATAATGGGAACCATATAATGCTCCATATTGTATAATGAGTCCCATATATTGTTTCATACAGTATAATGGGCCCCATATATTGTCAGCTCTGTAGTGACCGCTCTCTCCATTTGTGTTACACTTGCCTTCCTGTTTCTTACAGCAAATTAGCATTTCTATTCTCCCCTTCTGTGTTCACTATTAAAATGAATTAGTTCTCCCAGAAAATTATTGCAATTACACGTTTTGTTATACAAAAGGAGCATATTTTGTGTGAACCATTTTTGGGGTTTTGTGTGAAATTATGTCCAATTTGCCTTTTTTCTGTGTTTTTTGTGTTGCTCCAATACACACAAAGGAAATAAACATGTGTGTAACAAAACACATGAAACTGCAATAAATTTCTGGGAGAAATACTTCATTTTCTGGAACAATATCAAGGGTGTCAACACTTTCGTCCATGACTGCATCTCTCAGCATTATTTCATTTTCCTCTTTGTTTCTCACAATATATGAGCAGTGCATTGTGGAGCACGCACTTTTGGCAAGATAATCCAGAACAGTACACACCCTCAGGTTTTCAGAGAACTGTAAGTAGTGCAGCCAGAGGATCAAGCAGCTGGTGGAGGCATAAAAACAGGAAGCAAAAAAGTGTCAGAATAGCACTGGAAATGTGTTATACAGGATTATGGTTTTTTTTCTACATTCCCAACCAAATGACAGGTACACTTTAACCTGAATCTTTGTAATTCTAATTAGCTTTGTAATCCTAACTAGTTTTTCTCTCCTGAAATTATATTTTGCTGTATTGATAAAATGTTTTGTTGTTATTTCATTATTCACATGTTATGGTTTATTATGTAGTCTAGAGGATTAAGGTAGCCAAACAAATTAGAGTAATGTTGGCTAAACTTGGCATGACCTGCAACCCAACTAATGTGCATGGCTATATGCAAGCTTTTGAATTTCAAAATCCTTGTTTCTTTTGCTCTCATTGGAATTTAGCTGGCGGAAACCCTCTACCCATTCAGAATACATATATGCTTAAACGGAACCTGTCACCAGTTTTTTTGGCTATCATTTTTAAGCTAATAAAAATAGGGTTCCTGCAACCCCTTTATATCCTCAGACGTGCCCCTGCATACAACAAGTGTTTTATACTTATCCCGCCCTGTATGTAAATTGCGTAATCAGGTCCGATGGGTGTCATCACATTGTGTCCCTTCAAATGTCTCCTCTTATAAGTTGCATGTAAGTGGATGACGTCTTTTCGTCATCCACGTAGTGCACAAAGTTGGACAGCCTTACAGGCGCACCTCACTAAACAGCCAATGATGCCACTGCGCAGGCGCGAGACTTTGGGCACCACTTGGATGACGGCGAGATGTTATTCACTTACATGCACTTATAAGAGGCGGCGTTTGAAGGGATCGGGGAGGCGCTTATGAACTTTAAGATGATGAGCAGGGTTAATGAGCCAAAAAAATGGTGACACATTCCCTTTAAGCAAGTAATAATTATTGGGAGTAGTCATTTTCTGACAAAAAAAATATGGGCAGTTTAACAATAAGGCCGGAGACACACTGGTGCGAGAGACGGCCGAGTCTCGCTGGTTAAAAGCAAGCTGTGGCACCTGCATTCCGGAGCTGAGCGTGCAGCTCCATGTATTGCTATGGAGCCGCACGCTCCGCTCCGGAGTGCAGGTGCCACAGCTTGCTTTTAACCAGCGAGACTCGGCCGTCTCTCGCACCAGTGTGTCTCCGGCCTAAGACATACAAATGCATACAGTGTGTCTGTAACTCATAACATGTTCTGTGTGCCACAACATGTCTGGCCACATTGCTTTTTCCTTCTTAAAGTTGTAATTTTCCATAGTCCTGCCTTTTGCAATGTAGTGCCAATATGCTTTTTGGATCCTGTAAAAGAGCACTTCTAAAAGAGTGGAAGGACGGCAGCTCTTTAAAGGGCTTATACAAACAGGCTTAATACAAGCTAATTCATTTACAATAGCTGGTCCCAGGAGAACCCTGGCCTTTAATCATTGGGTTATGTCCATGAAATGGCTGCTGGCTGGTGGAGCAGAGAATATTCAGAATGCCAAGTAAGAACCAGGAGGTCAAAGTGGAGCGGCCCCCAGAAGCAGGATTATGGGGTACTCGGATCCGGGTCTCTCAGTTTTGAGGATGTCACGGTGGCCCGAAACCGGTCCGTGGTCCTGCTAAGGGGCGCCCAATAAAAGGAGTAGGTGGTGGTGTAGGTCACAGTAAATAACGAGGACACAGGGTTGCAGTCTCTTTACCTCTTTACTGAAGGCTTCGGCATCCACAATCCAGAGCACTGCTAACAGGGCTGGCTGAGACCGGCCGGTCCGAAGGCACATCCAGAGTTCCCTTTGCAGGTGGAAATCAGTGCCTACCTACTAGCGCCTGGGTGTTGCAGTACTTCCCTGCTGAGCACCACGGGATAGTCCTCACAACTGTCGTGTATGTTTCTGTTCTTTCTCTCCTTCCCCCAGATGATATGGCTAGGACGCACCCGTATGACTGGGTAGGCCTGGAGTTATTTTATAGGGACCCTAGAGACACCCCTCTCCCACAATTGCCTCTGTTGTCTTCATTAGGTGATTTAGGTGAGGCAGCCAACCTAAAATTAACTGCCCTGCCGTTGGTTTGAAGTAATGCATAGAGCCCAATGCTTCCTCGGCGTTCCGGCCACCGGCTATGCGCCTCAGTAGGATGTTGCCGATCTCGGGGCACAACTCCTACTGGTTCTATCGCCTTTGTGCTGTGATCTCGTTTCTCACTTCTCCACAATATACTTCGCTTCGTGTCCTTTCTTAAGATGCCGCCGCAATGAAGTGCAGGTGCAGCTCCGTAACGATCTGTCCTTTTCGCTAGGCCTCTGCCAGGATCCCACCCCTGACAGGGACCCCCCTTGATCTTCCCAAACAACCTCTTCTCTTACTAGGTGTTACCTGGGCAAAACCCAGTCAGCTTCTCCCTAACTTCCTATCCAGCCCCCAGTTTTACCAGAGTGTGAGGAGTGGCCTAATACATAGAACCCTTTGCTCCCCCTGGTGGCCGGAGTGTGGAGTGTAATGTGTGACTGTGATACCGGGTCAGGTGAACTCCTTTAGTGCCATCAGATGTACCATCACTCCCCTTAGTGGCGGAGCGACATTACTGCAACAACCAGGACTCTGGGGCGCTGCACTCCCCCCCGGTTAAATCCAGTACTCCCGGACTGGGAAAGAAGAACAACAATACATGTTAGCAAAATACATACAAAATTTTGAAATGCAATAAACAAGTAAATTTAACAGTGCTTCCCTTTATGGGAGGTGAGAACACTTGAACGTTACAAACAGGAACATATTTACATAGTGCTTAAGATTTTAAATAACATTTATTAAATAACTGACTATAAATAACCATTATTACCCAGCCGGGCATTCTATCTACTAAGTGCAAATTCTGAACAATAATTTAACTTTTCCTTTAAGGGCGTAAGGCAGGTACCTACTAAAGGCATACTACAAGACTAAAAGTGCAAATCAATATTTTCCTGAGCTCTCTTTCTCCTATGCAGGACTCTCTCGTCTACCCCCACGAGCTTACTGCATCTTTCCTTGGCTCTCTATCATTAGTTCCGATAATCACTTCAACTTCAATTTTTATTCATTATCAACAGTTATATTCCTTATCACTATCTTTCTATCTACATACTACTATGTAAAACATCATTACTTTCCAACTTTCTTAAAGCAACATTATATCTTGACTAACTGCAACAGTGAACATCCCCTTTAAGGGCGACATTTCAAGTCTCTTTGAGGTAGTGCAACTCTCAAATTGCAAGTCTGCAGTGAACAAGAGCTTCTGCGCTGTATCCAGGAACAGTCTCTTCAAAAAGCTCTTTCCTTTGTAAAACCAGTAGGGGGTGCCTTTAAGAAGGTGCAACTATTTACAGCAACAGTTTGTGAATCATTCACTGTCCATGATTCGGCAGTCCTTTAAAACAGTGATGCAAAACAAACATAAAGCATTAGGGATCCCGGGTAAACAAAGGGATCCTTTTAAGAACTAACCCTGGTCGGGTTTTAGCAGCAAGGAAAACATACACAGTTAACTATTTACAGTTCCGTTGTTCCAAGGTTTATCCTCATAGTAGGTTGCAAGACACCAGCCGGTAGCGAACACTTCCTGACCGAGGAAGCTCCGCTTCCCCGTTCTCAGCTGATGCGGTGTCAGTATCAGTGGTTCGTCTCTCAGGTGCGGCCAGGTCACCCGGTGTCTGGATTCGAATGTCAGCTTTGGTTGCAAGTTCAGTAGCAGCAATTACGCACACAGTGGTGATAGTGGTAGAATTCGTCAGGTCAGAGTTAGTCGTAGTCAGGGCAGCAGGTGGCACCACTGCAGGCTCGCATCGTTGGATGTTCTGAGCGCACCATCCTTGCGCACTCCGATGGCGAGTGTAGGTCACCTGGTCTCCTTTACATAGTAGTGGGTCATCACATCTGTTGCGGAATGGGGTCTTCACATTGTAGCTGGTAAAGAAGATTTCAGTCGGCAGTCCCGGTTCTTGTATGGAGCACCAACCCCTTTTCGGGTGAAAGGCTAGTACAGTCCCCTGCTTTACCAAGTTTCTCTTGCCACGTTCAGTCCGTGAGTGTTGTACTTTCGGTGGGTCACTTTGTTCTGTCTCTTTTCGGTTTTTCCAATGTAGAATTAAGCATTGTTTATACTGTTCCCAGGTGAGCACAGCAATGCTGAGGCCCTCTTGTCTGGCCCCGTCTGGTCCAATCCTCAGGGTATCCCATTGGAAGATCACCCCCTCCGAGCTCACATCAAGCGGCTCCCCTATAGTTGTCAGTAACGGAGGCACCAGCTTCTCCATAGTGTGGGAGGTTACCACTACCAGCTCAGCGGAGAGAAATCGGTCACTGTCGGGACGGGGAGCGGTCACGGGAGCAGGATCGGTCGGGAGAGCAGGGGCGCTTTCCATACCTGCATCTGATGTGGTTCCACCGATGCCGATCTGTTCCACTGACGAGGACACTGGAGTCGGCAGCGGCTCGGACCGTGGTTCCTCCAAGGTGTCTCTCCGGCACGGCTCCGACTTCCATTGCTTCACATCTGCTATCTCCGTGTTCGGGATAGGTTGACTCGGCTCTCCCGCCTGCGGCTCCAAGAGGTCCGGGTCCTTCAGTTGCGGTGGGTTCGGATCCGCTTCCGGTCGGTGGGGATAGTCCGGGATCACTTCATCGTCGTTCAGGTACTCGCTGGTCACCCTCGCTGCTTCGCAGTCGGCAGCTGCACACACACATGGTTCTGCCATCTTCCCAGGGTGGGGCTCCTTCTTGTCTTGGTTCCCGCCATGCAAATCAGGGGGCGATTCTCCTCTGCTTCGGGGCAGGTCATCATCTTGCAGCAACAGTCGGAGGGGGCAGTCTCCACTTTTGGCGCCGCTTTGATAGTCTCCTCCCATGGCACACCCTTCTTCTTTCTCTGCGCTCCTCGTGGCGCTGTAATGGCGGCGGTTGTGGCGGGAAAATTTGGCGGCAAATAGCAATTCACAGTCTTTGCAATAAATCATGGTTCAAGCACAATTCAATCACAGTTCCAAGGCACACATGACCTGATTCTTCAGGCTTAAGTAGATCCTGTTCGTGACACCAAGTTGGAGCGGCCCCCAGACGCAGGATGACGGGGTACTCGGATCCGGGTCTCTCGGTTCTGAGGATGTCATGGTGGCCCGACCCGGTCCATGGTCCTGCTAAGGGGTGCCCAATAAAAGGAGTAGGTGGTGGTGTAGGTCACAGTAAATAACGAGGACACAGGGTTGCAGTCTCTTTACCTCTTTACTGAAGGCTTCGGCATCCGCAATCCAGAGCACTGCTAACAGGGCTGGCTGAGACCGGCCGGTCCGAACGTACATCCAGAGTTCCCTTTGCAGGTGGAAATCAGTGCCTACCTACTAGCGCCTAGGTGTTGTAGTACTTCCCTGCTGAGCACCACGGGATAGTCCTCACAACTGTCGTGTATGTTTCTGTTCTTTTTCTTCATCCCCCAGATGATATGGCTAGGACGCACCCGTATGACGGGGTAGGCCTGGAGTTATTTTATAGGGACCCTAGAGACGCCCCTCTCCCACAATTGCCTCCGTTGTCTTCATTAGGTGATTAAGGTGAGGCAGCCAACCTAAAATTAACTGCCCTGCCGTTGGTTTGAAGTAATGCATAGAGCCCAATACTTCCTCGGCATTCCGGCCACCGGCTATGCGCCTCAATAGGATGTTGCCGATCTCGGGGCATGACTCCTACTGGTTCTATCGCCTTTGTGCTGTGATCTCGTTTCTCACTTCTCCACAATATACTTCGCTTTGTGTCCTTTCTTAAGATGCCGCCGCAATGAAGTGCAGGTGCGGCTCCGTAACGATCTGTCCTTTTCACTAGGCCTCTGCCAGGATCCCACCCCTGACATGCAGGCGTGGCTCCGTAACGATCTGTCCTTTTCGCTAGGCCTCTGCCAGGATCCCACCCCTGACAGGGACCCCCCTGGATCTTCCCAAGCAACCTCTTCTCTCGCTAGGTGTTACCTGGGCAAAACCCAGTCAGCTTCTCCCTAACTTCCTATCCAGCCCCCAGTTTTACCAGAGTGTGAGGAGTGGCCTAATACATAGAACCCTTTGCTCCCCCTGGTGGCCGGAGTGTGAAGTGTAATGTGTGACTGTGATACCTGGTCAGGTGAACTCCTTTAGTGCAATCAGACGTACCATCACTCCCCTTAGTGGCGGAGCGACATAACTGCAACGACCAGGACTCTGGGGCACTGCAAAAGTATTATGAGTAGTGTTGAGCATTCCGATACCGCAAGTATCGGGTATCGGCCGATACTTGCGGTATCGGAATTCCGATACCGGGATTCCGATACTTGCCGCGTATCGGATACCGGAATCGGAAGTTCCAAGATTCAAAATGCAGAAATTCAGCCAATGAGAATGATTCCAAGTGTGGGCACATCCTGTTTAGCATGGAGGGCATGAAACTACTGGCAAGGCTGTGATTGGCTGCTGAAATGATGTCATGATGCAGTTTAAAAGTCGCTGGCGCCATTTTGCGATCACTCTGCTGTGAATTCAGTTAGTGACAGGACGCTGTTTGCTGACTGAGGGACAGTTTAGAGATAGCGATTTGCTTCTTTGTGCTTTCCAAAGGCTAATTTAGCAACCGCTGTGTTCACCTATTATTCACCTAGCTTTTGCCTTGTAGCGCTGTTTTCACAGCGATCTGCAAGGTCTGTGTGTGTGTGTGTGTGTGTGTGTGTGTGAGTGCAGCCCACTCTCTAGTCTGAGTGCAGCCACATAGGCCATCCATAGCTGGTTGTATTCAGTTCAGGGAGGGTGGTTCATTGCCTCATACTGTTCTTTTTTTTTTTTTTTTTCAAGTAGTGTAGTCTGCTGCTAATTTATTCAAAAAAATCCTATTAGTGTCTTTCCACCCGTCTCCAGCTAATTTGTGGAAAAACACTACATAGGATAACGTAGAGGAGGGTTTTTGGGCCTTGCAGCGCCGTTTACGGCTGTCTGCACGGTCTCCGTGTGACTGCAGCTCGCCCTGTAGTCTGTGAGCGGCCGTAGCCTGGTTGTCTCCAGCTCAGGGTTGTTCACTGCGTCATACCGCCAAATCAATTTTCATTTTGTTTTAAGTAGTGCAGGCTGCTGCACATTTTTTCAAAAAATTCCTATTAGTGTCTTTCCACCCGTCTCCAGCTAATTTGTGGAAAAACACTACATAGGATAACGTAGAGGAGGGTTTTTGGGCCTTGCAGCGCCGTTTACGGCTGTCTGCACGGTCTCCGTGTGACTGCAGCTCGCCCTGTAGTCTGTGAGCAGCCGTAGCCTGGTTGTCTCCAGCTCAGGGTTGTTCACTGCGTCATACCGCCAAATCAATTTTCATTTTGTTTTAAGTAGTGCAGGCTGCTGCACATTTTTTCAAAAAATTCCTATTAGTGTCTTTCCACCCGTCTCCAGCTAATTTGTGGAAAAACACTACATAGGATAACGTAGAGGAGGGTTTTTGGGCCTTGCAGCGCCGTTTACGGCTGTCTGCACGGTCTCCGTGTGACTGCAGCTCGCCCTGTAGTCTGTGAGCAGCCATAGCCTGGTTGTCTCCAGCTCAGGGTTGTTCACTGCGTCATACCGCCAAATCAATTTTCATTTTGTTTTAAGTAGTGCAGGCTGCTGCACATTTTTTCAAAAAATTCCTATTAGTGTCTTTCCACCCGTCTCCAGCTAACTTGTGGAAAAACACTACATAGGATAACGTAGAGGAGGGTTTTTGGGCCTTGCAGCGCCGTTTACGTCTGTCTGCACGGTCTCCGTGTGACTGCAGCTCTATCCGTTGTCAGTTCAGCCCCCAAAAAATAAATAAATAATAAAGTTCACCAAACACACCAGTTACACCACTTTACATTTGTGTAGGCCACATTAGCTCATATTAAAGTCTAGTCCACACTTTAGAAAATTAGTGTTTCTTATACCTGTTAGGAGGAGTTGCTCAGGAATAAGCACACAAAGCCGTTAGTACTTTTCTGCTTATCTTTATCAGTCAACCAAGATGAAGAAGGCAGTGAGTAAGGCACGTGGGCGTGGGCGTGGGCGCGGAGCAGGGAGGGGACGTGGGGATTCTGTGCCTGCTGCGGGCACCGGTGACTCATCAGCACCCACATTCACCAGGCAACAGTCGTTCATGCGCAGCTTTGTGTCAGAGCGCCCTACACCGCTGCTGCGTGAAGACCAAATTGAAGCCGTTGTCGGATGGATGGCAGCTAATGCATCAACTTCAATTAGTGCCACATCCTCTCAGACACAGAGCACTGGAGAGCAGCCATCTGTCTCTTCACCACCTGCCAAATTGCCCAGGCAGACAGAGAGCCCAGGACAGGAGCCGTCTCTACTTCTGTTCTCTGAATCTCTTGGCTTGGAAACAGGGGGCCAGCCAAGCAGCATTGGAGAAATGGAAGAAGAGGCAGGGTGCAGTGATGCCCAACAGCTTTTTCTCTCTTCCTCTGAAGAGGCGGGTGGGCCAGTGGCTCCGGTCACCACATCGCAGGCCGCATCAGCTGATGATGACACTCAGGTGCCACTTACTTGTGCGTGCTCTGCTGCTGAGACTACCCAGGAGGAGCAGTTGGGGGCAGAGGGTAGTGTAGATGATGAGGTCCTTGACCCATCTTGGCGTGAGGGACAGGAAAGTGGTGGGAGCAGCTCTGAGGAAGAGATTCCCCGTACGGCCCAAAGAGGGAGAGGGAGGGGGAAGACTGCGGATCCTGCAGCCTCCGCTTTGGCACCCGTTAGGAGCATGTCTCTTCCAAAAGCCAAAAAGGGCGCTCCCAAGACTTGCAGTGCCTGGGCCTTTTTTGACACAGTTGCAGATGACATTTGCTATGTCAAATGCAAGGTGTGTCATCACAAAGTAAAAAGAGGTCGAAATGTCAGCAGCCTCAATACCTCCAACATGTGGAAACATGTGCGCACCAGGCACCCGGCGTTGTTAGAAAAACACACTGAAGAGCTAGGCCAACCAACAGCGGCAGCTACCACCTCTTCAGCTCGTGTTGCCTCTTCCTCCAGCTCACACGCAGCTGGTTCGGCTTCCTCTCAGGATCGCCGTGGAAGAACCTCTGGCCCTGTTGTCCAGAGACCCGCTGTAATTCCACCCGCAGCACCACTTTCCCAGTCATCCACACACTCCCAGCCCAGTCTACAGCCATCGGTAGTACAGGCATGGGAGAAAAGGCGGCCTTTCTCGTCAAACCACCCACGAGCACAGGCTCTGACTGCAGGCATTGCCAAACTTCTGTCACTGGAAATGCTGTCATTCAGGCTGGTGGAGACTGACAGCTTCCGTGACTTGATGTCATTGGCAGTCCCACAGTACAATGTGCCCAGCCGCTTTTACTTCAGCAGGCAAGCCGTCCCTGCCCTGCACAAGCATGTGGAGGGACACATAAAACACGCGCTACTGAACGCCGTCAGTAGCAAGGTCCACCTCACCACCGATGCGTGGACCAGTCAACATGGACAGGGGCGATACCTTTCCCTCACTGCCCATTGGGTTAATGTCGTTGAGCCGGGTACAGACCGTGCGAGTGGCGCAGGACGTGTCCTGCCCACTCCAAGGATTGCAGGAATCCATTCTGTACGCATTGACTCCTCCTCTTACACCAGTTCCTCAGAATCATCGCTGCAGGAGCCGTCACAGTCCACCTTCACATGGACCCGTGATGAACGTGTACCTGTTACGACCGACATGAGCACAGCCGTGGCCAAACGTCAACAGGCCGTCTTGAAATTAATTTTTTTGGGGAATCGTAGCCACACAGCGCAGGAGCTCTGGAATGCCATCAAGCAGGAGAGCGATGTGTGGTTTGTGCCAGCGAATCTCCAGCCAGGCATGGTAGTGTGTGATAATGGCCGAAATCTGGTGGCAGCTCTGGGCCTCGGCAACCTCACTCACATCCCATGTCTGGCACATGTGCTCAATTTGGTCGTGCAGAGCTTTTTGAGGGACTATCCGGATCTTGATGCACTGCTGCACAAGGTCCGCCTAGAGTGTGCTCACTTGCGGCGTTCCAGCACGGCAAAAGCGCGCATTGCGGCTCTGCAGCGCCGACACCGCCTGCCGGAACATCGCATCATATATGACCTACCTACCAGGTGGAATTCCACGTTACATATGTTGGAGCGGTTGTGTGAGCAGCAGCAAGCTGTAATGGAGTACCAGCTGCTTCAGGCGCAAAGAAGTCGCACTCAGCGCCGTACAGACTTCACAACCACAGAGTGGGCCACTATGAATGACGTCTGCCAGGTTTTGCGTCCCTTTGATTATTCCACGCGGATGGCGAGTGCAGATGATGCACTAGTCAGCATGACTGTCCCCCTTATCTGCCTGCTTGAAAAATCACTGCAAGCGCTAAGGGATGATGTTGTGGAAGAGGTGGAGGATGAGGATTCACCATTTCCATCATCTTCTGGACAGTCAGCGCCACGTGGTTCCTCACAAACGCGTAGGCAGGGGACAGTTTGTGAGGAGGATGAGGAGGAGTCAATGGAGGAGGAAGACATCCGTCCAGAGGAGGGAGTTACCGAATTGTCCAGTACTCAGTGTGTACAGCGAGGGTGGGGTGATGACGAGCGGGCAGAGATCACGCCTCCAGCAGGGGACAGCGTTTCTTGGGCAGTTGGCAGTCTGCAGCACATGGTGGATTACATGCTGCAGTGCCTGAGAAACGACCGCCGCATCGCCCACATTCTCAACATGTCTGATTATTGGGTGTTCACCCTCCTCGATCCTCGCTACCGGGACAACGTAGAAAGCCTCATCACACCGTTGAACCGGGAGCGAAAAATGCGGGAGTACCAAGACACACTGGTCAATTCCATCATCTTCTCCATTCCAACTGAGAGAAGTGCTGCTAGTGCATTCCAAAGCAGCTCAGTGCGTCCAGGCAGTGGTGGAGGCTCTGCACAAAGAGGGAGCAGAAGCAGTGCCTCTGCCCAAGGCAAGACCAGTATGGCCCAACTGTGGCACAGTTTTCTGTGCCCCCCACAAAAGTCTACACCATCACAGACGGCTCCAGTCAGCAGGAGGCAACGGTTCCGTCAGATGGTGACAGACTACATGTCTTGCCCTCTTGCTGTACTCCCAGACGGCTCTTCCCCTTTCAAGTTTTGGGTCTCAAAGCTGGATACATGGCCAGAGCTAAGCCAGTATGCATTGGAGGTGCTGTCTTGCCCTGCGGCCAGTGTATTATCGGAACGCGTCTTTAGTGGTGCAGGTGGTGTACTAACTGACCGTCGCATGCGACTATCCTCCGATAACGTTGACCGGCTTACTTTCCTGAAAATGAACAAGGCCTGGATCTCGCAGGAATTTGCCACTCCTCCTCCTGATTAAATAATTAGGTCACTGTATACGTTATCCAGGTCTCCTGTTGTGTTCATCTTTCTACCACCTGAACTTAAATTCCTGGGCTCCAACACCGCCAGTTGAGGCTCAGAAGTGCCGTCTGCACAGTCAAAACATACGACCCAGTGTTATTGGGTTTCAGTAACGTCAGCTGATCCCCAGCTGTGTAGCCGGCAATGTGTCATGCGACCGCCACGCTGACACAACAACTGAAATGTAAGGGAATCTGTCCCCCCCCCCCCAAGGCGTTTGTTACTGAAAGAGCCACCTTGTGCAGCAGTAATGCTGCACAAGGAAAAGGTAGCTATTTTGTTTTAGCTCCTTGCACACGCAGAACTTAACACTTATAAAATGTGTCCACTGATACCGTAAAACCGTCCCGGAGGTGGGACTTTCCTTCGTAATATGACGCAGCACAGCCGTTATTCCTACCCCCCCGGCGCCGCGCCCCGGCTCCTCAGCGTTGTTTGATTCCGTCCCGGAGCCTGCGCTGTTATGTTATCCCGTGGCCAGGCACACTTAGCGCTGCCCGTCTTCTGGCAGCATTTGGTGTCAGGATGGCTGCGCCTGTGCGGCCGCGCTGGCCGAGAGCCCGCCTCGCAGTGTCTTCTGATTTAATCCCACTGGGGGCCTGGGATCCATGGACATGCGCAGTGCATATCTGAACCTCCACCTCTCACTCATCTCCCTATGGCTTCTTCAGACTGTTCGGTGTCAGCTGGTCCCTAATAGCATGCCACGGCCGTGACACCGCACAGTCTTAAGAAGCTGTAGGGAGGGGAGTGAGAGGCGAGGATATGCACTGCGCATGGCCATGGATCCCAGGCCCCCAGTGGGATTAAATCAGAAGACACTGCGAGGCGGGCTCTCGGCCAGCGCGGCCGCACAGGCGCAGCCAGCCTGACACCAAATGATGTCAGAAGATGGGCAGCGCTAAGTGTGCCTGGCCACGGGATAACATAACAGCGCAGGCTCCGGGACGGAATCAAACAACGCTGAGGAGCCGGGGCGCGGCGCCGGGGGGGTAGGAATGACGGCTGTGCTGCGTCATATTACGAAGGAAAGTCCCACCTCCGGGACGGTTTCACGGTTTCAGGGGACACATTTTATAAGTGTTTAGTTCTGTGTTTGCAAGGAGCGTGATGAAAAGAGCCACCTTTTCCTTTTGCATCTTTTGTGCTGCACAAGCTGGCTCTTTCAGCTACAAACGCCTTGGGGGGGGGTTAAAGGTTCCCTTTCGACTTTCTCAGGCTTCGGCCTACATTGTGTTCCTCTGCTTTTCCACCTGTCCCTGGGCTCCAACACCGCCAGTTGCCGTCCAGAAGTGCTGTACGCACAGTCAACAGTCCCTCCTCTGTTATTGGGGTTCAGTAACGTCAGCTGTTCCCCTGCTGTGTGTGTGGCAATCCCTCCTACCTCCTCCTACTCCACCTGTCCCTGGGCTCCAACACCGCCAGTTGCCGTCCAGAAGTGCTGTACGCACAGTCAACAGTCCCTCCTCTGTTATTGGGGTTCAGTAACGTCAGCTGTTCCCCTGCTGTGTGTGTGGCAATCCCTCCTACCTCCTCCTCCTCCACCTGTCCCTGGGCTCCAACACCGCCAGTTGCCGTCCAGAAGTGCTGTACGCACAGTCAACAGTCCCTCCTCTGTTATTGGGGTTCAGTAACGTCAGCTGTTCCCCTGCTGTGTGTGTGGCAATCCCTCCTACCTCCTCCTCCTCCACCTGTCCCTGGGCTCCAACACCGCCAGTTGCCGTCCAGAAGTGCTGTACGCACAGTCAACAGTCCCTCCTCTGTTATTGGGGTTCAGTAACGTCAGCTGTTCCCCTGCTGTGTGTGTGGCAATCCCTCCTACCTCCTCCTACCTCCTCCTCCTCCACCTGTCCCTGGGCTCCAACACCGCCAGTTGCCGTCCAGAAGTGCTGTACGCACAGTCAACAGTCCCTCCTCTGTTATTGGGGTTCAGTAACGTCAGCTGTTCCCCTGCTGTGTGTGTGGCAATCCCTCCTACCTCCTCCTCCTCCACCTGTCCCTGGGCTCCAACACCGCCAGTTGCCGTCCAGAAGTGCTGTACGCACAGTCAACAGTCCCTCCTCTGTTATTGGGGTTCAGTAACGTCAGCTGTTCCCCTGCTGTGTGTGTGGCAATCCCTCCTACCTCCTCCTCCTCCACCTGTCCCTGGGCTCCAACACCGCCAGTTGCCGTCCAGAAGTGCTGTACGCACAGTCAACAGTCCCTCCTCTGTTATTGGGGTTCAGTAACGTCAGCTGTTCCCCTGCTGTGTGTGTGGCAATCCCTCCTACCTCCTCCTCCTCCACCTGTCCCTGGGCTCCAACACCGCCAGTTGCCGTCCAGAAGTGCTGTACGCACAGTCAACAGTCCCTCCTCTGTTATTGGGGTTCAGTAACGTCAGCTGTTCCCCTGCTGTGTGTGTGGCAATCCCTCCTACCTCCTCCTCCTCCACCTGTCCCTGGGCTCCAACACCGCCAGTTGCCGTCCAGAAGTGCTGTACGCACAGTCAACAGTCCCTCCTCTGTTATTGGTGTTCAGTAACGTCAGCTGTTCCCCTGCTGTGTGTGTGGCAATCCCTCCTACCTCCTCCTCCTCCACCTGTCCCTGGGCTCCAACACCGCCAGTTGCCGTCCAGAAGTGCTGTACGCACAGTCAACAGTCCCTCCTCTGTTATTGGGGTTCAGTAACGTCAGCTGTTCCCCTGCTGTGTGTGTGGCAATCCCTCCTACCTCCTCCTCCTCCACCTGTCCCTGGGCTCCAACACCGCCAGTTGCCATCCAGAAGTGCTGTACGCACAGTCAACAGTCCCTCCTCTGTTATTGGGGTTCAGTAACGTCAGCTGTTCCCCTGCTGTGTGTGTGGCAATCCCTCCTACCTCCTCCTCCTCCACCTGTCCCTGGGCTCCAACACCGCCAGTTGCCGTCCAGAAGTGCTGTACGCACAGTCAACAGTCCCTCCTCTGTTATTGGGGTTCAGTAACGTCAGCTGTTCCCCTGCTGTGTGTGTGGCAATCCCTCCTACCTCCTCCTCCTCCACCTGTCCCTGGGCTCCAACACCGCCAGTTGCCGTCCAGAAGTGCTGTACGCACAGTCAACAGTCCCTCCTCTGTTATTGGGGTTCAGTAACGTCAGCTGTTCCCCTGCTGTGTGTGTGGCAATCCCTCCTATCTCCTCCTCCTCCACCTGTCCCTGGGCTCCAACACCGCCAGTTGCCGTCCAGAAGTGCTGTACGCACAGTCAACAGTCCCTCCTCTGTTATTGGGGTTCAGTAACGTCAGCTGTTCCCCTGCTGTGTGTGTGGCAATCCCTCCTACCTCCTCCTACCTCCTCCTCCTCCACCTGTCCCTGGGCTCCAACACCGCCAGTTGCCGTCCAGAAGTGCTGTCCGCACAGAGCCAAACACCTCGCCAATGTGTTAGTGGGGTTCAGCACCGCCAGCTGTTCCCCTGCTGTGCAGCCGGCAACGTGTACTGCGACCGCCACGCAGGCACAACAAGTTAAATTTAAGGGAACCTGTCCCCCCCCCCAGGCGTTTGTTACTGAAGGAGCCACCTTGTGCAGCAGTAATGATGCAAAGGGAAAAAGTGCCTCTTTTCATGGTGCTCCTTGCACATGCTGATCCTAACACTTATGAAAAGTGTCCCCTCCTACCGTGATACCGTCCGGTAGGTGGAACTTTCCTTTGTGATGTGACGCAGCACAGCCGTCATTCTTACCCCCTTGGCGCCGTGCGCCGCCTCCTCAGCGTTGTTTGAATCAGTCCCGGAGCCTGCGCTGTTAGGTTAGCCCTTGGCCATGCACACATTTTGCGCTGCCCGTCTTCTGACATCATTTGGTGTCAGGCTGGCTGCGCCTGTGCGGCCGCGCTGGCCGAGAGCCCGCCTCGTACTGTCTTCTGATTTAATCCCACTGGGGGCCTGAGATCCATGGACATGCGCAGTGCATATCTGAACCTCCACCTCTCACTCATCTCCCTACGGCTTCTTCAAACTGTGCGGTGTCAGCTGGTCCCTAATAGCATGCCACGGCCGTGACACCGCACAGTCAGAAGAAGCCGTAGGGAGATGAGTGAGAGGTGGAGGTTCAGATATGCACTGCGCATGTCCATGGATCTCAGGCCCCCAGTGGGATTAAATCAGAAGACAGTACGAGGCGGGCTCTCGGCCAGCGCGGCCGCACAGGCGCAGCCAGCCTGACACCAAATGATGTCAGAAGACGGGCAGCAAAAAATGTGTGCATGGCCAAGGGCTAACCTAACAGCGCAGGCTCCGGGACTGATTCAAACAACGCTGAGGAGGCGGCGCACGGCGCCAAGGGGGTAAGAATGACGGCTGTGCTGCGTCACATCACAAAGGAAAGTTCCACCTACCGGACGGTATCACGGTAGGAGGGGACACTTTTTATAAGTGTTAGGTTCAGCATGTGCAAGGACCATAATTAAAAGAGCTAAGTTTACCTTTTCCAGCATTAGTGCTGTACACGATGGCTCTTTCAGCTACAAACGCCTGGGGGGGGGTTAAAGTTTCCCTTTCAACTTGCTCCAGTGCAGGCTTCGGCCTACACTCTGCTCCCTCTCCTCCTCCTGCTGACCCCGGGCTCTAACACCGCCAGTTGGGGCCCGGTACTGCCAGCTGCACAGAGAAAAACACCAGCCAATGTGTCAGTGGGGTTCAGCACCGCCAGCTTTTCCCCTGCTGTGTAGCCGGCAACGTGTCCTGCGACCGCCACGCAGACACAAGAACTGAAATTGAAGGGAACCTGTCCACCCTCCCCCAGGTGTTTCTATGTTTTACAGCCACCTTGTACAGCAGTAATGCTGCATGTGTGCAAGGTGGCTCAGAAACGTATTCTCCTTGCACTCGTGGAACTGAACACGTCTAAAATGTGTCCTCTGTGACCATTAAAACGTCCCTCAGGTGTGATTTTCCTTTGTATTGACACGCAACAAGCTCCTTGGTAACGCTGCCCGTCTTCTGGCATCATTGTTTGGCTGGGTGCGCCTCTGCGGCCGCCTTGCCCCACACAACGCCCCTCGGTGTCTTATTTATTTTGACTGCGAGGGTGTGATTGACGGGCATGAACGGTGCATTTCTTCGCCTGTCCCTCATCTCCTTCCGCCTTCTTCGGACTGTGCGGCTTCATGGCCGTGGCATGCGATAAGGGATCAGCTGACGCCACATAGTCTGAAGCAGGTGTAAGAACCCAAGCGAGAGGCGAACATATGTACTGCGCCAGGCCATGAATCCCAGCCCCGCAGTGTTTTAACTATGTCAAGACACTGCGGGGCTGGGATTCATGGGCATCGCGAAACGCAACGGCCGACATCAAATGAGGTCAGAAGACGGGCAGCACTAACAGCGCTAGGCCAGGGGATAACACGACAGCGCAGACTCCTGTACAGCAAATAACAACGCTCAGGAGGCTGCACCCAGCACCAAGGTGGGATTCTTGACATCTGTGCTGCGTCTCATTACAAAGGGAACTCGCGCCTCCAACACAGTTTGACTGTATAAAGGGCTAAATGTTATACGTGTTTCATTCAGCGTGTGCAAGGAGCAAAATTAAAAGAGCAACCTTTGACTTGTGCAGCACTACTGCTGCATAAGCTGTGGCTCTTCTACTTTGTAACCCCTGAGGGGGGGTTAAAGGTTACCTTTGAAATTGGTTCAAGTAGGCTTCGGCCTACACTCTGCTCCCCCTGCAGAGCCCGGGCTCCAACACCGCCAGTTGGGGCCCGGTACTGCTAGCTGCACAGAGCCAAACACCAGCCAATGTGTCAGTGGGGTTCAGCACCGCCAGCTGTTCCCCTGCTGTGCAGCCGGCAACGTGTCCTGCAACAGCCACGCAGGCACAACAGACCCAAAGCTGCCGCCAGTGCAGGCTTCGGCCTACACTCTGCTCCATCTCCTCCTCCTGCTGACCCCGGGCTCTAACACCGCCAGTTGGGGCCCGGTACTGCTAGCTGCACAGAGAAAAACACCAGCCAATGTGTCAGTGGGGTTCAGCACCGCCAGCTGTTCCCCTGCTGTGCAGCCGGCAACGTGTCCTGCAACAGCCACGCAGGCACAACAGACCCAAAGCTGCCGCCAGTGCAGGCTTCGGCCTACACTCTGCTCCATCTCCTCCTCCTGCTGACCCCGGGCTCTAACACCGCCAGTTGGGGCCCGGTACTGCTAGCTGCACAGAGAAAAACACCAGCCAATGTGTCAGTGGGGTTCAGCACCGCCAGCTGTTCCCCTGCTGTGCAGCCGGCATCGTGTCCTGCAAAAGCCACGCAGACACTTCCTCTTGTACCTTCTGCTCCCCATCCTGGTTCCAGTACCGTCAGCTGGTTCCGGGCAGAGCCTTTGGCTTAGGTGCCTCCCTCTGGGTATCCGAGTTCCACCAACGTCAGGTGGTCCTTGGTAGTGCTTTCAGGCACGGGTACCTCCTGCTTAGTACCCAGGTTCCAGTAACGTCAGCTGGTCCTCGGTAGTTCCATTGGCTCTTGGACCTTCGGCTACCCATCCGGGTTCCAGCACCGTCAGCTGGTTCTCGGCACTGTCTTTTGCTCTTGTACCTTCTGCTCCCCATCCTGGTTCCAGTACCGTCAGCTGGTTCCGGGCAGAGCCTTTGGCTTAGGTGCCTCCCTCTGGGTATCCGAGTTCCACCAACGTCAGGTGGTCCTTGGTAGTGCTTTCAAGCACGGGTACCTCCTGCTTAGTAATCGGGTTCCAGTAACGTCAGCTGGTCCTCGGTAGTTCCATTGGCTCTTGGACCTTCGGGTAGCCATCCGAGTTCCAGTTCCATCAGCTGGTTCTCGGCATTTTCTCAGCCTTCTTGTACCTTCTGCTACATTTCCAAGTTCAAGAGACTAATCACGATGACCCGGAAGACCACCCCTAAGATGACGACGACACCAGAGACGACAACCACCGTGATGACGACGACCCTGGAGACGATGACCCTGAAGACCACCCCGATGACGACGACCCCGGAGACGACGACCCTGAAGACCACCCCGATGACGACGACCCCAGAGACGACGACCCTGGAGACGACGACGACCTGGAAGACCGAGAAGCAGAAGAACAAGAGGCTGCAGAACAAAGAGCAGAAGAACATTAAGCATAACACTAAATATCAGAGCAAAAAATATTATCTAAATTATAAGCAGAAGAAGACTAAGCAGTGTATGGGGGTGAGTCCGTTCCTCCTCGTGGTGCCCCTGGATAAAGCCTGATGCTGCAGGCCAAACTGAACGCGGACAAATGTAACTGTTTTGTGACAGGCAGAACGGAAGGTGTAATCTTCAAACTTTTATAGATAACAACTACGGGAATGCCTGTCACAAATAAGAATATGATGAAGAAGTTGAATATGAAGAAGATAATAGTAAAATAAAAAGAATATGAACAATGTATGTAACAAAAAAAATAATAGGTAGAAGATGAAGAAGAAGATGAATAAGGTGAAGAAGTTGATGTCAAAGAAGCTGATGATGAGGATAATGAAGAAGAAAGTGTGGGAGAAGTAAAAAAGAAGGTGAAGGGCGTGGAAGTAGTGAAACATCAATATCTGACAAAATAAAAAAAAAATTAACATAGTCAAAATCTTTCTAACGCCGAACGTCATAAAAAAAACCAAAATCCTGCTATTCTATTACATTGGGCTAAACCTCTGTGCCTTTAATGTCTCCGCCACGTCCCCCAATACATCCTACATTATTCTTAGTTGTTTTCCTTCATGTAGAATGAACCTACAAGTTTATAAAGGGTTTATTTTAATTCCGATATTTTCGTCCCATTGACTTGCATTGGGATCGGGTATCGGTATCGGATTAGATCCGATATTTTGACGGTATCGGCCGATACTTTCCGATACCGATACTTTCCGATATCGGAAAGTATCGCTCAACACTAATTATGAGGCACGAGGGAGTCAAAACATAAGCCAAGGTGAAGGATGGAAATAACCAGGCTAAGTCAGAGCAGAGTAGCAAGTGTGAACCAGAGTACATAAAAACTATAACTGGCAGCTACAGACTGACTGCTTATGGTTTCAATAGGGAGGAGACCAACTCATAGTTCCCATCAAAGAGCTAATTATACTGATAACCAACCCTTTGTTGCAAAACACAGCTGAAGTGGAGGAAGGACAAGAAGTCCCAACTATCCGAAAGTAAAACAGAGACATGCTACTGTTTCCCAGCAGCATCCACAGTATCAGTGTATTGCCACCTAGTTATAAACTCAGAGACAGTAAGAACATTGTCAGAAACAGATGCTATGGATCCATCTTATATACTATACAGCAAAAAAATTAAAATAATCCAAAATAATAACATAGAAACATTTAAAATGTCATATAAGGACTAGAAAAAAATAATGTTGAAGAGATATGTCTTTTGGAAAATACTTTTGTACACATGCTTGGATGCTATTAAGTTAAAAATACTTTTTATGAGGATTTGTCAACTCTTAATAAGGCCTCCGTGGACTGACATATCATAAGCCAGCCTGTTTTACAGATTCCTGGAAAATTCCTTCTACTCCTATACAGGAACCTGGCCTTCACTGCAGAGAACCCAAGGTTGTATCTACTGAGTAGCTGCTGTTATTCAATGGTCAGCAAGCCAAGTAAGTGCCAGAAAGACTTTGACTTCATGTATTAAAATAATGACTAAATCTTGTTGCCAAGCAAGAGGAAGGAGGCTTGACTTGGAGGCATGTGTGTCACCAAGCAGGAGAAGAGATCGCTCTCTTAACAACCGGAATACTAGCCCGCCACCAAACCAATATGTCATTGCGTCCATTTACCATCAGTACCCTTTACTGAGTCAGATCATCGATTCCCAACAGAAAAGACAGACGGTGCTGAAGCAAAGCAAGATGAATATATTACAATTATGCTGGTAAATAATAAATAACTTAGATAAATTGTAAAATAGGACTTATTTCCAGGTACTTATCTTGAAGGTACCTCTTGGTTCAGGGGTAAAATGAAGCCAAAATTTCACTGACCCCATTCAGTAAATAAACTGCATACAATACATTTGCATTTACTGTGCCTTCCCAATTTCCTCACTTAATTAGTTCTCTGTTCTTTCAATAATGAATGAATCTTAGAAACGGAGAAATCTGTTCTATGCCAGATGTAATCAACAATAATGTTACTGCACCCATAATTAACTTTTTAATTGAGAAGATAAAGTTCTACCATTTCTACCTACTCAAACTGCTCTCTCCAGAGCTGACATCATTTAATATTGCAAATATTGCAATTACTCATTTATAGGAGGGTGATCAAGAAACTTGTGACATAACAGAGAAATTGGCTGGTTAAGAAGTCTTAGTTACAAAATGGACATTTTTTACTGAGGATCGATATGCTTTTAAACATCCATATATTCCAAGTAACGTTCACTATGATTGATGCACAAAGCTAAACTAAGAATTGTGAATGTTGGCTATAAAATAGGAATCTCTAGAATATGTATATACTTATGTCGACTGAACAAATGGTTCTAGTTAGATGTGGTGATGCAATGTCATATGAAAAGTATTTCTGGCAAAATTAGTACTCCAGTAGCCATTGAATGTTATTAAAATGCTGCAGCCTACATGTAATATTCCCTATATTCATCTTTAAATTGGTTCTTCAAGCAATATACTTGCATGAAATTCCAAAAACACATTATCTTCAAGATGGTTTGCTTTTAGGTTCTAATCTAGGAAAGAACCTTAGAGCTTTGATGGAATGATGTCAGCCAAATCAGTACCATCCATAATGCCCCACAACAGTGCCAGCATGTCAGCATGGACCAAATACTCTATGAATGTTTCCAACAGTTGGCCAATAGCTACTATGGGGTAATTTTTGGTGCTATAGCTGTAGTTGACCATGTGGAAGTTGAGTTAACACACACGTGTATGACTAAAAGCATATGCTTGATACCACAACACACAATCATGGATGGATAGGAGGAAGCTGCAGGAGTAATTGAAGTATTACAAACAGTAGTTGTGGATGACAATTTGATGATGACATCGATCAAGAACTACTTGAAGATGCCACCTGGCTAGCAGAAAACTTAGAATGAGGAAAAACAGCAAGAGTACCACTTGAGCTTTGTTCAGATTGCTGAACAGCTTGCTTGTCCCAAATGAGCAGGTGATGGAGAGCCGTAGTTCCTAATCTATTCAAACAGTACATTAAAGAGAGAAAACAGGAAAATAATGGCCACAAAATGAATAAAAAAGATAGAATCTTTATTAAATGGCATAAACAAGTTTGAAAAACAAGGATCACACAGTCAAAAGTGGTATCACATACAGCAGGTAGGGGACAAGATTGCAAATAAGTACAATGCACAAAACAGTATTAAAAAGTAAAATTTATGTATTTTTATCTATTGTATAAAAGATAGTGATAGGGACATATGGATTTGGATAACAAATAAGATCTTAGTTCCAATAAATACAGTTATTGTTGCTAGGCATGTACTGTATGAAATATGAAGTGAACAGGTGATTTCGACACTACTAGAAATAGATGTGTGACACTCCAGGAGTCAGGTTGCCACAATGGCATTGCCTCCCTCACATGGGGGTGATGACATGTCTGGAAGCAAGGAGGGTTTCCCTGACCAGATAACACTTACATCCAACACTTTTCCTGACTCCAGACCAGAAGGGGGAGCTCTAAACCCGGTTTCAGGGGAGCTTCTCTATGAGCTCTGGCCTGGAGGAGGGGTGAGGGAGTCAGTGTTGGAACAGAGAGAGAGTCTGAGTGAAGAGAGGAAAGTGGAGAAGTAAAAGAGAACCTGGGGAGTGGAGCTGTGACCAAGCTCACCCAAGAGTACAGCTCTAGAAGCCGGACGCCAGAGTCTGTGGCTGACGGGTACAATAGTCCCAGCAGCTAAATCCAGAGGGCACTGGATTGCAGGTCTCCTGGCCCAGCAGACACCCAAAGGCACAGCAGCTTTAGGCAGCAAGGACCTCAGAGGACAGCGCAGTAAGGAGGCCTCAAAACCCATCTGGCTTAGCGGATTCTAAGTTGCTTTCAGGCTCCCCGGACCTCAATTGTCATCTGTGACTAGTGCTCTGGCCTGCACTTAAAACTGTGAGTAAACTGTGGAAACTGCACCTTGCTGTATCCTCTGAATTATTGCTGCGCCACGTGCCCTGCACTACAACCACCACCATCTCATTTAACACTTTCACTGCCCTGGGGCCTAGCTATACCCATGGAGAGCTGCACCAACTCTGCTGCGTCACCAACTGCCCCGGTGGACCTGAACCGCATTGTCGGCCATCCATTGCCGAACACCATGGGTGGCGTCACGAGCAATCTCCCCATAAACTTTATTCCCCTTAAATCATAATTTTTCATTGGACACCCAGGGCCACAGACCGGGTCACTGCTGCTGTGACACATCCCTTTAAGAATCGCCCCAGTACCGAGTATGCCCATGGCCCTGGGGGGTGCTCCAGATGAATTGGAAGGAAATAATAGCAATAATTCACCAAAGAAAGCAAAGCATACCCACCATGACTTGTGCTCTCTCACTGGTCTGCACAGGTCCCTAATCTATTCGAGCCTGAATGTCTTATTTTCCTGTTGTAGAGACTGCACTCTGCCCATAATTATTTTGTCATCAACTTGGAAAATAATTCCCAGACCTATGATGCCTGCATGTAAGACTTGCCACCACCATTACTACTACGAGAGCTTTTAAGTTTGGTTGACCCTCCTCCAACAGCAGCACATGCTGCATCACCTGCTATCGAGCTGACTACAGAGAAATTCACTTTTTTTCTTGGCTTTAATGTTGCTCACTTTCCTGTGTGGACACTGGTGTCCATTAAAATATTTTTGTGGACGGAGGATACCCGATGCCTCTGATTCTTGGAGTACACGCAGTTCCGCGCAGAAATGCTGCAGATCCACAGAGTGATTTACAGTACAATGTAAATCAATAGGAAAAAAATGCTTGAAAAACGCTGCGGAATAAAAGAAGTAGCATGTCACTTCTTTTGTGTGGATCTGCAGCGTTTCTGCACCCTTCCATTATAGAAATCCGTAGTGGTGAAAGACGCATGAAATCCGCAACAAAAACGCAAAAAATCCGCATAAAAAATGCGTCAAATCTGCACCTGCATTTTGTACCAGGAGATGCGGATTTTGTGCAGAAAATTCTGCACCCCAATCCGCAACGTGTGCACATAGCCTAAGGGCTGTACCAAATCTGCACAGGATTCAGAGTGGTGCATGGGATACATCTTGTCACATTTCTATATATGTACAGTATATTTTCCAATGTACTGATGAAGGTCTATTGCGCCCCAATATGTTAATAACATTCTGGATTACGTTTTATAATAAATCTCACCATTTCACCTACAGCTCTGGCAAAAATTAAGAGACCACTGCAAAATGTTCAGCTTTGTCTGATTTTTCTCTTTATAGGTATGTTTTTGAGTAAAATATAAATTGTTCTTTTAGTCTATAAACTTCTGACAACGTCTCCGAATTTCCAAGCAATAAATTTTGTATTTTTTTCTGAAAAGCAGAAATGGTCCAAATTAAAAAAAACAGTGCTTTCAGACCTCAAATAATACAAAGAAAACAAGTTCATAATCATTTAGAGACAACAATACTAATGTTTTAACTCAGGAAGAGTTCAGAAATCAATTTTTTGTGGAATAACCATGATTTTCAATCACAGCTTTCATGCGTCTTGGCATGCTTTCCACCGGTCTTTCCCACTGCTGCTGGCGCAAAAATTTAAAGGGAATCTGTCACCTACTTTTTCGTATATAAGCTTCGGCCACCACCATCAGGGGCTTATCTACATTGTTGCGCAATGCTGTACATAAGCCCCTGATGTAACCTGAAAGATAAGAAAAACAAGTTAGATTATACTCACCTGGAGGGCGGTCCGATGCAGTTCGGTCCGATGGGCGTCGCGGTCCGGCACCTCCTATCTTCATGCGATGACGTCCTTCCTTGTTTCCTGTCGTGGCTCCGGCGCAGGCGTACATTATCTGCCCTGTTGATGGCAGAGCAAAGTACTGCAGTGCGCAGGCGCAGAATGCTGTAGATAAGCCCCTGATGGCGGTGGCCGAAGCTTGTATATGAAAAAGTAGGTGACAGATTCCCTTTAAACAGTTCTTTGTTTGATGTCTTGTGACTATCCATCATCCTCTTGATTACATTTCAGAGGTTTTCAATGGGCTTCAGGTCTGGAGTTTGGCCTGCCAATGCAGGTTTTTGATGTGGTGGTCTCTTAATTTTTGCCAGAGCTATATCTGGAGTGCCGAATTTTTGCCTATTTATCTATGGGACAGGATTCTATTTGTGCACCCATCCACAGAAGTGTCGTGGCTATCTTCTATGGAGCACATAAGAGGCTCAGCAATAAAGATGTGAAATATATAAAGGTACTTAAAGGGGTATTCCCGTCTTGAAGATCCCAATATGCAGTAGGTGTAATAATAAATAATAATAGCAAATACCTCCAATTAGAAATGTGGCTTAGTATTCTCATTTGCCATGTCACTTACCCCATGTCAGGACATTTCAGCAGCATTGGTATCTATGTCTGTACTTTTTTATTGTGGTTATTAGCAACAACACTGAAATGCGTTAAAGGACTTTATGTAATATTTTGAATCCATCTTTTTTATCATTCACTCTTTTTTCAGCCCCATCATATGCCCGTATGCACTATTGGTGAATTTCTTTAATATCATTTTAGTGTGATGGTGTTTGACCTATTACAGATTTTATCTTTGTACACTTGCTGACAAGTGTGTACTGTCTGCCTGCTGCTTTTTCTTCTGTTTGTATGGATTTATGTTTCATAAAATTCATTATATTCATTATAGGTAATGTTGGAGGATGAGTATTTATCACTATCATAAAGAAAAATCTTCACAAAAAGGACGGGACAAGAAAATATAGGCAGGTACATGTCCTAAGTGTGAGCTGGGCAGTCTCATTTAAATGTCTGTAATGTTAAAATTTTTCTTTTGTCTTTGTGTAGGGGGTCAGCCCCTGCCAAGAACTGAATTACACTGTGACTTTAAGAGACAATGCTCCTCTCTGATTTGTATGCACTTGGACTAGTTCTTTTTCCCCTGCAGCTTTCTGTGTTGGTTCATGCAAGGAGCAGGAAGTGTCTGATCCGGAAGTGGAGATGGAGAGAGACTGTGCCAGGAAGACAGAACAATAAGGGTGTTTGAGCACTTAGAGGCTGTTAAATTAATTAGTGGCTTTAAGGGAGAAGATAGTGCCCGGTTACTGGCTAGGGGGACCGTGTCAGAAAGAAAAGGTCGCTTAGAACATCTGAGGCGGTTTTCCCCCAAGCACCTGTAAACTGGAGAAAGAAAGCAGCCCTGTGGTACCAATGACCCCTCAGCATTGAAAATGGACAAGACTTGTATGGTCCTGGAAGAGGACAGAACCATTAACCTGAAGGATGAGTGCAACCCAGTATACTCGGCTCCACTACATCAGGGCCAAGCAGAAACTAGAAGACTTTCTCCTCAGGGCTGCAGAACTGTGATTGTACACCGGTGTTCAGCTGTGTTAGGGTATAGAGCAGGTTTGAAGTTAAAAGAGGGAAACCTGTACAAATTGTTTGTACTGTTTGTATTGAACTGTGCATTGCCATAGTTGGAGCGCAGCTTGTGTGACATGCTCCAGCTATGTCTCTTTGAATCTGTTATTGCTGTTATTATTTCCACAACTGTTAGTCTTATTTTCTTGCATATAATTCTCTGTCTTTCAATAAAGCCAGTGTTTTGTTGCTGCCTCCTTGTCTACTGTACTGTATTTGAGTCCTGCCCAGCAGGGTTGTTCAGGCACCGCTTCATTTGCCTATTTACAAAAATGAATGCACAAGAAATGCAAAAAGTTGTTGCTTATCACTGGTGCACTGGCTGATTTCAGTTTTTTTTTCAGTAGAAGATATAGGGCTATGGTGCATTAAATTGTTTTCTTGGTTTGTATTGCTTCAATAATGAATAAAAAATGTCTGTAATTTAATTCACAGGTAATTGGAAGAGGTGCCATACTGGAATATATCACTGTCTGATCAATTCACACAGTGTCTGCAGCTACTGACAACTCTACTATCGCTCTCTCCCCTTATCAATGGAATTTATGTATTATTCTATGTATTATTCACGGACTGCTAACACACAATGTTCTATCTTGACAGCACTACAGTAGTTGTCCATTCTGTTATGAGGTCTCTCTTCCTATTTCTAATGCTAACTGTCATGGTTTGAGATTTCTCTGCCTCAGGTTTTATACAGGCTCTAATAGTCTCTCTTGATTGTGCAGCCTCCCAGAGTCCTGGTGGTTGCAGTAATGTCGCTCTTCCACCAGGGGGAGTGATATTACGTCTGATGGTACTAAAGGAGTTTACCTTGCCAGATACCACAGTCACACACTACACTTCACACTCCAGTCCACCAGGGGGAGCAAAGGTACTATCTACTAGGCTACTCCTCACACATGGGTAAAACTGGTGGGTTGGATAGGAAGTTAGTCAGAAGCTACATGGGTTTGACCCAGAGAGGACCTGTCAGGCAGACAGGGGGAGAAGGAGGAACATCTGAGCTGCAGACAGAAGGTCCCTGTCAGGGGTGGGATCCTGACAGAGACCAAGCACGAGATAGAACGTTACGGAGCTGCGCCTGCACCCATTGCGGCAGGATCCTAAGAAAGGACGCGAAGCGAATTGTATTGTGGAGAGTGAGAAACGAAGTCACAGCACAAGGAGATAATACCGGGAGGAGTTCTGCCCCAAGATCGGCAGCCTCCTTCTGAGGCGCGTAGCCGGTGGCCGGAACACCGAGGGAGTAATAGGCTCTACGCATTACTTCAGAGACCGGCAGGACAGTTGATTCCAAGTTGGCTGCTCGACCTTAATACCTATGAAGACACGGAGGCAAATTGTGGGAGAGGGGCGTCTCTAGGGTCCCTATAAATAAGCTCCAGGCCTACCCCGTCATATGGGTTGTCCTATACATATCATCTGGGGGACAGAGAGAGAGAACATCAGAAACATCCACAAAAGTTGTGAGGACTATCCCGTGGTGCTCAGCAGGGATGTACTACAACACACAGGTGCTAGTAGGAAGGCTACTGATTTCCACCTGGATAAGAGAACTCTGGATGTGCCTTCGGATTGGCCGGACTCTGCCTGCCCTGTGAACGGTACTCTGGACTGTGGACGCTGAAGTCTTCAGTAAAAGGTAAAGAGACTGCAACCTGTGTGTCCTCATTATTTATTGCCCCTTACACCGTCCACCATCACCACCTACACATCTGGGAAGCCCAGCGGACCCCTAAGCAGCGTTGGTCACCCTGACCGTACACCACAGGTGGTGTCACGAACACCAGACAAACTACACCTTTAATTGGACGCCCCTCAAAAGGGCCACGGACCAGGTCAGGCCACCGTGACATCCCTGGAACCGAAGGACCCGGTACCGAGTACCCCATTGCTCTTACGTGGGGGCGCTCCAAAATCTTGGCGTCACGAACAGGATGTACTTAAACCTGAAAGATCGGGTCATGTGTGCCTAAGAACTGTGTCAGAGCTGTATTGGAATTGTGATTTTTTGCAAAGACTGTGTATTGCCATTTGCCGCCAAAATTCCCGCCAAAACTGCCGCCATTACCGCGCCACAAGGAGCGCAGGAGAAGAAGAAGGGCGTGGAGTTGTGGGCATGAACGAACTGAGAAGCGCGAAAAATAATGGCCGCCCAGTCTAAATATTTGTGTACCTTGAGGATGTGTCCATCAGCAGCTGAGATCCGCCTCCTGATCCTCAATGGCGGGCGGAGACAAAGAAAACGAAACCACCCACGAAGGAGAGAGCGGGAAAAAGACCAGGAGGAAGGGAGCCACGTGGAGGATGCCATGGCCAACTGCCCAGGACCAGTGTGTGGGGTTGAAGCGGAGGACTCCCCCAGCTACCTGGAAGGGCACCACAGCCAAGTCTCCACCGCTGATGCTGATTCCCTGCAGATCGGGATGGAAGAGCTAATAGACCAACTCCTGCAGCTGCGGGTGAAGACTAAAGCCCCGAATCAGGCGGCGCTGGCAGAGAATCCTCCGATACTGTTTCCTGTACCGCTACCAGTGCCACCGCAGACGCCACCACCGGCAGAGCCGGCTGATATGGAGGACACCGCTACGGCCGGTAAGCACGCCAACCCTGCCCCGGTGACGGAAGACTTACTGGTAGGCCCCGTTGCGGCACCGCCTCCCCGCAGGACTCATCGACTCCAGCACCTTGAACCCTGGGACCAGGCGACGGGTATGGAGCGGTTCTTAAAGGCCCCAATTTCGCCAACCACCTTGCCGAGGGAAGTCTACACGGAGCGGACTGTGTACCGCTGGGTGAACCCCGGGCCAGACTTCATGGGGTTTCCCGGGGCTGGACTGCATAAAGGGGAGACAGGGGAAGTCCTAAGCTGGGGAGACTACAAGGCCCAGCTTGCTCGACAGTGGGAGGAGAAAGAGGAGAAGTACCAGGCCCAATGTGAGGCCCATGACCAATGTGACTTAGCGGTGAAAGCCAAGGCCCGTAAGGACCGCACCACTCACCAGGCCCCGCACAGGCAGGGCACGGTTGTAGCCTTCAAGCTCTGGGGAGGATGGGGCTTCATTAAAGAGCAGGGGCTGTATGCTGAGGTCTTCGTGAACCGGAGGGACGTGGAATCCCACCTGCGGGAAGGCCACCCAGACCGAGACCTTTACCCGGGAGCTGTAGTCACCTACACCAGGCACTTTGGGGAAAAGGGCTGGTTTGCCTTGAATGTGCATAAAAGGAAGGACGCTATAGCACATCCCATGAAGAGCTCGGTTAAATTGTCTCCGGTGGCAGCGACGCCCCCTTGTGTCCAGGATACAGCTATTACCAAAACCACGACTGTTACTCCAACATGTACCATTATCCGGACTACGACATGTACTGTCGCCACTACTGCCACAGTGGTGGCCAGAGAACTGACTCCACTGGTGGCCGGCGCTCCAGCCGTCCCAGGACAGAAAACAGTGGGTACCCAGACCCCCAAATGGGATGAGAGACCTCCTTATGTAGTACCAGGCAGTAGCCAATACCCAAAGGGACTACCCCCGCCGGTACTACCCCCAGAGTGGTTTCAATAAACCTCGGAGAACCGAAAAATGTACATAGTTTCGTTTAAAACTGTTCGTTTTCTTTGCTGCTTAAAACCCGTTTAGGGTTAACTCTTAAAGGGATCCCTTTGTTGACCTGGGATCCCTGTTGTTTCATGTTTTTGCACAAGTTTTCTCTTCTTTAAAAAACTGCAGAATCATGAACTGCGCATGATCACAAACTGTTGCTGTACATAGTTTGCACCTTATTAAAGGTGCTCTCTACTGGTTTTACAAAGAAGAGCTTTTTGAAGAGACTGTTCCTGATTACAGCGTGAAAGTTCTTGCTTTAAAGTTAATAACTGACTTGTTGATTGTTTGCACTACCTCAGAAGAGACTTGAGATTTCCTCTTAAAGGGAATGTTTACTTGTTGCACTTAGCCAAAGCATGGTAATGTTGCCTTAAATAGATAGATAGTAATAATGTTTTACATAGTGATCGTATGTAGCTAAAAGGTTAGATAGTGATAATGTTGAGAATACAATGCTGAGCTCTTGGGAAGAGAAATGCAGTAGGCCCGTAGAGGAGACAGATAGTCCTGCATACGTGAAAGTGAAAGATGTTTTATAATACACCCTCAGAGGGTCCTTGCACTTAGTAGATAGAATACCTGTATGGGTAATTGGTTCTATAAAAAGATAATAATTGTTTTCAATTTGCTTTTGCACAATGTAAATATGTTTTTGTTTGCAACGTTCAAGTGTTCTTACCTCCCATAAAGAGAAGCATTGTTATATTTACTTGTTTACAGCATTCCAAAAAAAATTGCATGTCTTTTAATAACCTGTAATTGTTGTTGTCTTTTCCCAGTCCCGGGGTACTGGACTTAATGGGGGGGGGGGGGAGTGCAGCGCCCCAGAGTCCTGGTCGTTGCAGTAATGTCGCTCCTCCACCAGGGGAGACGTCTGATGGTACTAAAGGAGTTCACTTTGCCAGGTATCACAGTCACACACTACACTTCACACTCCAGTCCACCAGGGGGAGCAAAGGTACTATCTACTAGGCCACTCCTCACACACGGGTAAAACTGGTGGGTTGGATAGGAAGTTAGTCAGAAGCTACATGGGTTTGACCCAGAGAGGATCTGTCAGGCAGACGGGGCGAAGGAGGAGCATCTGAGCTGCAGACAGAAGGTCCCTGTCAGGGGTGGGATCCTGACAGAGACCAAGCACGAGATAGAACGTTACGGAGCTGCGCCTGCACCCATTGCGGCAACATCCTAAGAAAGGACGCGAAGCGAATTGTATTGTGGAGAGTGAGAAATGAAGTCACAGCACAAGGAGATAATACTGGGAGGAGTTCTGCCCCAAGATCGGCAGCCTCCTTCTGAAGTGCGTAGCCAGTGGACGGAACACCGAGGGAGTAATAGGCTCTACGCATTGCTTCAGAGACTGGCATGACAGTTGATTCCAAGTTGGCTGCCCGACCTTAATACCTATGAAGACACGGAGGCAAATTGTGGGAGAGGGGCGTCTCTAGGGTCCCTATAAATAAGCTCCAGGCCTACCCCGTCATACGGGTTGTCCTATACATATCATCTGGGGACAGAGAGAGAGAACATCAGAAACATTCACGAAAGTTGTGAGGACTATACCGTGGTGCTCAGCAGGGAGGTACTACAACACACAGGTGCTAGTAGGAAGGCTACTGATTTCCACCTGGATAAGGAAACTCTGGATGTGCCTTCTGACCGGCCGGATTCTGCCTGCCTTGTGACCGGTACTCTGGACTGTGGACGCTGAAGTCTTCAGTAAAAGATAAAGAGACTGCAACCTGTGTGTCCTCATTATTCATTGCGCCTTACACCATCCACCATCACCACCTACACATCTGGGAAGCCCTGGGGACATACTTCACCTGTGGGAAGGTATACCATCTAGCTGCCATTCCATCACCCCAGTGGACCCCTAAGCAGCATCGGTCACCCTGACCGAACACCACAGGTGGCGTCACGAACACCAGACAAACTACACCTTTAATTGGACGCCCCTCAAAAGGGCCACGGACCGGGTCAGGCCACCGTGACATTCCCTGAACCGAAGGACCCGGTACCGAGTACCCCATTGCCCTTACGTGGGGGCACTCCAATTGGCTACACAATACCATGAGATGTCATAGCTGTATGGCACTATGGAGAAGCCTGCACCACTGGGCCTAAAATCATATGAGCTGTCTCAAATTGTAAAAGGTCAATTAGAGAGTTATCCGACTGATAGCGGATTAGAGACAGTAGACCAAGCATTCCAAGAGTTTACAGATGTAGGGGAGATTAGAAACAGGTCTGCCAGATTATAAAAGGAGTGAAAGTTACTGGAAGAGAGAGGATAAATAGCCTAATACCACAGACCTGGTGTAATGCCATGCGCAGTCTTTAGGGTCCAGCTCTTCTCATATATACCAGCATGTGAGTGACTTAGGATACCCATTCACTTCTTCCTTTAGCTGTCGTAACCAGGGCACAATCTATAATATAACCATGGAGCATCTTATGGGGCCATCAACCTTTATGGAGCAGCATATGGGGCATATTATGCTATGGAGCATCTTATGGGGCCATTAGTCTTTATGGAGCAGCATACGGCGCATATTATGCTATGGAGCATCTTATAGGGCCATCCACCTTTATGGAGCAGCATATGGGGCATGTTATGCTATGGAGCATCTTATGGGGCCATGAAAGTTTACGGAGCAGCATGTGGGGCATATTATGCTATGGAGCATCTTATGGGGCCATCAACCTTTATGGAGCAGCATGTGGGGCATAATATTCTATGGAGCATCTTATGGGGCTATCAACCTTTATGGAGTAGCATATGGGGCATATTATGCTATGGAGCATCTTAATGGGCCATCAACCTTTATGGAGAAGCATATGGGGCATATTATTCTATGGCGCATCTTCTGGGGCCATCATTAACCTTTGTGCAGCATTATATGGGGCATATTTTAATATGGAGCATCTTATGGGGCTATTATTAACCTTTGTGCAGCATTATATGGGGCATATTTTTGTATGGAGCATCTTATGGGACCCATCATGAACTTTATGGAGTATTATATGGAGCGTATTTTGTATGGAGCATCTTATGGGGCCCATCATGAACTATATGGAGCATTATATAGGGCGTATTTTGTATGGAGCATCTTATGGGGTCCATCATGACATTTATGGAGCATCTTATGGGGCCCATAATAAAATTTATGGAGCATTATATGGGGCGTATTTTGTATGGAGCAACTTATGGGGCTCCTGATTCAAAATAGAAATTCAAAAACATTTAACCTACTGATGTCTCATTCAATTTAACTTTTATTGGTATCTATTTTTATTTTTGAAATTTACCAGTAGCTGCTGCATTTCCCACCCTAGGCTTATACTCATGTCAATAAGTTTTCCCAGTTTTTTGTGGCAAAATTAGGGGTCTTGGCTTAAACTCGGGTTGGCTTATACTCGAGTATATACGGTACCTATCCGGTATTGCTGCGGGGTCTCTTCGGCCGGAGGCCAGGACATGAATCCTCCATCGGAAATGGCGCATGCGTATAGCGCACTTGAGGCGCCATTTTGTAAGTTATGCATCCGGGAATCAGGATTGTGTGGCCCAGGAGGGTTGGGTCACCGGAACCGGAGCCTGCACAGTCCGCGCTTTCCGACACCATTTTTACAAACTGAATCTATATATAAAATACGTCAGCGGAGCAATCCAGCCACTTTCTACTGAATATATATAGAAAATACGTCAGCGCAGCAAGCCACTGACTTTTTACTGCACATGACAGAATGGAGGTGCAGGATTGGAGCAGCACATGACAGAATGGAGGTGCAGGATGGGAGCAGCACATGACAGAATGGTAGCGCAGAATGGGTGCAGCACATGACAGAATGGGGCACAGGATGGGAGCAGCACATTACATAATGGAGTGCAGGATGGGAGCAGCATATGACAGAATCGGGGCACAGGATGGGAGCAGCACATGACAGGATGGGGGATTAGAATAGGTGCAGCACATGACAGAATGGGGGCGCAGGATGGAAGCAGCACATTACAGAATGGGGGCGCAGGATGTGAGCAGCACATTACAGAATGGGGGTGCAGGATGGGAGCAGCACATGACAGGATGGGGCGCAGAATCAGTGCAGCACATAACAGAATAGGGGCACAGGATGGAAGCAGCACATTACAGAATGGGGCGCAGGATGGGAGCAGCACATGACAGATTGGGGGTACAGGACGGGAGCAGCACATGACAGAATGGGGGTGCAGGATGGGAGCGGCACATGAAAAGATGGGGGTGCAGGATGGGAGCAGCACATGACAGGATGGGGGGCAGAATTGGAGTAGCACATACCAGGATGGGGGCAGCACATACCAGAATGGGGGCGCAGGATGGGAGCACCACATGACCGGATGGGGGTGCAGGATGAGAGCACATGACAGGATGAGGACACAGGAAGAGAGTAGCACATGACAAGATGGAGGCGCACAAAACAGGATGAGGGCACAGGATGGGGGCTGCATATGACAGGAAGGGGGCGCAGGATGGGAGCTGCATATGACAGGATGGGGGCGCAAGATGGTAGCAGCAAATGACAAGATTAGGGCGCAGGATGATAGCAGCACATACCAGGATGGAGACCATATCTACTATATAATTATCTAAAGGTCACTTCCGTCTGTCTGTCTGTCCTTCTGTCTTTCTGTCTGTCACGGATATTCATTGGTCGCGGCCTCTGTCTGTCATGGAATCCAAGTCGCTGATTGGTCTCGCCAGCTGCCTGTCATGGCTGCCGCGACCAATCAGCGATGGCCACAGTCTGATTAGTCCCTCCCTACTCCCCTGCAGTCCGTGCCCGGCGCCTGCTCCATACTCCCCGCAGGTCACCGCTCACACAGGGTTAATGCCAGCGGTAATGGACCGCGTTATGCCGCAGGTAACTCACTCCATTATCGCCGCTATTAACCCTGTGTGACCAAGTTTTTACTATTGATGCTGCCTATGCAGCGTCAATAGTAAAAAGATCTAATGTTAAAAATAATAAAAAAATAAAAAATCATTATATACTCACCTTCTGCCGCCTTTCCCGCTTCTCGCGGTGCTCCGGTGACCGCTGCATGCAAGCGGCAGGTTCCGGTGGCAAGGATGGTATGCAAGAAGGACCTGCCATGATGTCACGTTCATGTGACCGCGACGTTATCACAGGTCCTGCGCTCATACCAACCCTGGGACCGGAAGCTGGCGCGTGCACCACACACAGGGCCAGGACTTCAAAGGGCCTTCGGAAGGTGAGTATATGTTTATTTTTTATTTTCAGTCTGTATACTACGTGGCTCTGTGCTGTATACTACGCCACTGTGCAATATACTACGTGGCTGGGCAATATACTACGTGGCTGGGCAATATACTACGTAGCTGGACAATATACTATGTTACTGGGCAATATACTATGTGGCTGGGCAATATACTACGTGGCTGGGCAATATACTACGTGGCTGGGCAATATACTACGTAGCTGGGCAATATACTACGTTGCTGGGCAATATACTATGTTGCTGGGCAATATACTACATGCCTGGGCAATATACTACGTGGCTGGGCAATATATAACATGGCTGGGCAATATACTACGTCGCTGGGCAATATACTACGTGGCTGGGCAATATACTACGTGGCTGGGCAATATACTATGTGGCTGGGCAATATACTACGTGACTGGGCAATATACTACGTGGCTGGGCAATATACTATGTGGACATGCATATTCTAGAATACCCGATGCGTTAGAATCGGGCCACCATCTAGTACCAATATAAATGCTCGCCACCCGGGCGTAGAACGAGTTCAATAGCTAGTTACTATATAAAGCGGAAAGAGTTTTTTTCTTGCTGATCAAGAATATAAATCAGGAAATGACATGAAATTACTGTCCTGATGCTGCACACCTCTGCGCCTCACATTTGATTCCAGCTCCTTGAAAGGTTACTCAAGTTTTAATTAAAGCTTTTATCAGCAATTTTTTTTTATGTTAAACAATGTAAAACAAGACCTGTGAAATAGTTTTTCTTTCTAGGCTATTCATTAATGTCCTATTTGGCACTTACTATTACTATACTTACTCTATTGTAATTAGCCCGTAACTTCACTCTGTCTTGTTCCAAACAATTCTTATTGAAGGAGTTGTCTCTTGAACTTCTCAGATCAAAGTGCAGCGCCCCAGAGTTCTGGTCGTTGCAGTACTGTGGCTCCGCCACTAAGGGGAGCCATGGTGCGTCCGATGGCACCGAAGGAGTTCCTCCAATCAGGTATCACAGACACCAATATGTTTCACAGCTGGGCCTCCGGGGGGAGCTAAGGGTGCTATTCATTAGGCCACTCCCCACCATAGTGGGTAAACTGGGGGTCAGGCAGGAAGTTAGAGAGAACGCTGACGGGATTGAACGGAGCAACACCCTGTGGCAGGGGGTGTTGTGAAGGGAGAGACTGTAGGGTCTCTGCCAGGGGTGGGATCCTGGCAGAGGCTTGGCATTGAAAGAACGTAACGGGTCCGCGCAGGCTCCTGGAAGCGGCGGGACTCAAGAAAGGACTAGAAGCGAGATAGATTGTGCTGAGTGAGAAACGAGATCAAGCAGAAGGAGAATACCAGCAGGGGTTGTGCTGAAAGAGGCAGCACCCTGCTGAGGCGCAATACCGGTGGCCGGAACGCCGAGGGAGTGGATTAGAATACAGCTTCAAGCCATACTCCAAACAGCGGCAGGACAGTCGGTCTCAGGCGGGCTGTCTACCACATATCACCTATGAAGTCTTGGGGGGCAATTGCGGGAGAGGGGCGACTCTAGGGTCCCGGAAGAACTCCAGGCCTACCTGACAAACGGGTGCCATTCCAACCTGAATACAGGGAAGGGGTGGATTACAGAGGAACATCAAATCGAGTTGTGAGGGAACTTAAGAAACAGACACAACCGTTGTGGGGTTACTTTCCGTGAGCACAGCAGGGAAGGACTACAACACATAGCGCTAGAAGGAAGGCACAGATTTCCACCTGAGAGGAGAACTCTGGAGGTGCCATTGGACCGGCCGGACTTGCGTAGCCTGGTGAACCGTGTTCCGGACTGAGGACTCAGAGATCTCCAGTAAAGAGGTAAAGAGACTGCAACCTGGTGTCCTCGTTATTTACCGCGACTTACACCCCACAACCGTACCGCTCCATCGCTACCATTACTACCACTTATTGCACCGGACGTCCCCCACTGACGGACAGGGCCACGGACCGGGTCTAGCCACCGTGACAACCCCGAGACTGAGAACTAGAGGCCCGGCTCCGGGTATCCCCTCGGCCCTGCGGCGGTGCGGGGGCGCTCCAACTTGGCGTCACGAACAGGATCTACTTAAGCCTGAAGAATCAGGTCATGTGTGCCTAGAGACTGTGATTTGTTGTGCTTGGACTGTACTTTATTACAAAGACTGTGCTGCGCCAGTTGCCGCCAAAATCCGCCGCCATTGCAGCGCTGAGGAAAGCGCAGGAAGAGAAGAGGGGCGTGGAGTGGGCGTAGACGAGCTGGAGAGCGCGAAGAATAATGGCCGCCCAGTCTAAATATTTCTGTGCAGTGAGGACGTGTCCGTCAGCAGCAGAGATCCGCCTCCTAATCCTTAATGGGGGGCGGAGGCAGAGAAAACGAAACTGCTCACGCAGGAGAGAGCGGGAAAAAGACCAGGAAGCGACCCACGTGGAGGACGCTATGGCCAGCAGCTCCGAACCCGACAGCGGGGTTGAAGTGGAAGTCTCCCCTGACTACCCGGCTGAGCCCAGCAGCCTGTCCTCCGTGGATAACACCAAATTCCTGAGAGCCGAGATGGAGGATTTATATAATCAGCTCCTCCAACTGCACGTAAGAGTCCAGGCCCCGCATCAGGTGGGACCGGCAGTGGATTCCCGGACATCGGAAGAACCAGCGGGACCTGTTGCGGAAAGTGGAATCGTACCAGTGGGTGAGTCCGCCGATCCTGCCCCACCAGCAGAGGGTGTGTTAGTGGGTCCCGTAGCAGCACCACCTCTCCCGGGGACCCATAGACTTCAGCGCCTGTTACCATGGGAGGAAGCCACGGGCATGGAACACCGTATGCGAGCCCCAATCACCCCTACTCCCTTGCCATGTGAGGTCAGCGCGGAGCGCACGGTGTGCCGCTGGGTGAACCCTGGATCCAATCTTATGGGGTTCCCCGGGGTGGAGACCCAGAAGGGAGAAATGGTACAGGCCCTAAGCTGGGAAGAATACCAGATCCAGCTAGAACAGCGGTGGCGAGAGGAAGAGGAAACACATCAGGCTAAACGGGAGGCCTACCATCAAAAAGATTTGGCGGTCAAGGACCGGGCCCGTAAGGACCCCACCACTCACCAGGCCCCGCGCAGGCAGGGCATCATCACCGTCTTTAAACTCCAAGGAGGCTGGGGCTTCATTAAAGAACCGGGGCTATACGCGGAGGTCTTTGTTAACCGACGGGATGTCGAGTCACACCTTAGAGAGGGTCACCCCGATCGGGACCTCTATCCGGGAGACAGTGTTACCTACACCCGGCATCTTGGGGAAAAGGGGTGGTTCGCTCTGAACGTCTACAAGAAAGAGAAACCAGCCCCTGTGGCCAAAGTGCCGCCGTGTGACCGATCTGTACCCACCCTGGTCGGCTCCACCTGCCTGACCACAGAACTTGCGATCTGCCACCCGATCGCCGCCACCACCGTCGTGCCTAAGGAGGTGCCCCTTCGAGTGACCGAGGCTCCGGACGTACCAGCACAGAGAGAAGTGGGGACACAGACCTTGATCGCCGCGCACGACCTGGTCGTGCAACAGACCCGAACCCATGGGGTGTATCTGGCAGTGGGAGTGGACCTGAAACCTGAATTGCAGGGGTCCGCCTGCCAGGTGGCGCCTCATGGAAACTTCTGAAAGAAGAGTAAGATTCCGCTCTGTGAAAATGTAAATAGTTACTGTTTGTTCTTTTAAGTTGCTGCTAAACCTGTCCAGGGTTAATGGATCCCTTTGTTGACCCGGGATCCCTGTGTTTGTTCTGAGTTTTTCTAAAATTTTGCACAAGTTTAAAGAACTGCAGAAATCATGGACTGTGCATGATTCGAACTTTCTTTTGTAAATAGTTTGCACCTTCTTAAAGGTGCTCCCTACTGGTTTTAGCCAAAGACACTTTGCGAAGATATTTGCCCTATTGGTTTGAGCCAAAGACACTTTGTGAAGATACCTTTCCTACCGGTTCTAGTTAAAGACACTTTGCGAAGATACCATACCGGAACCTTTGCGTGGGCTGGTAGGCTGAGAAGACGAGCTACCTCAGAAAGACTTGGTCCCCTCTTAAAGGGGATGTGTGAAATTGAACTTGAGAAAGATACTGTTGCAGAACAGTAATGTGATAATGAAGCTTGAAAAAGAAATGTAACTGTTTTACATGCTAAGTTATATGTGTTGAATTTGTTGAAATGTGAAATCTAAATAATGTTTTGCAGAAAGAAAAGATGCAGAGAGCCCGTAGGGGTAGAGATAGAGATCTGCATAGCTGAAAGTAAGGAAGTAATGATGAAGGTGAGGATAGAAGGTCAACCCTGCGTCCCCATAGAAAGTTACTTTGTTACTAAGGACAGAAGGCGAACCCGTAGGGGTTAGAGAGTGAGTCCTTAAAGGAGCCGAGTAGAGCGGGCTCAGAGTTCTTTAAACGAAAGGAATGTTATGTCTATACTATGTATAGTAGTGAAAGGCAGTAGGCCCTGGCTGAACGGGGCGGTCCTGTAAAAGAAAGGAGAGGCAGTAGGTCTGGTGCCATAGGGACAGGCGGTCCTGCAGGTTCAAAGTAGGAGAATGTGAAGTTACCTTACCCTGTAATGTGATTATAGGAAGGCCTTTGGTAAACTAAGAGTGTATGTTTCTTAAAGGCAATGTTAATTTATTGTTCCAGAATTTGCACTAAGTAGAATACCCGGTTGGGTAATGAGAGTTAATTATAGCCTGTTGCTATGATATATGATTATGTTTTGTAACGTTAAAAGTGTCCTCACCTCCCATAAAGGGAAGCCTGTTCAAGTATGCTTATCGTTTTGCACTCAACAAAATTGTATGTCTTTTTGCTAATCTGTATTGTTGTTTTTCTTCCCAGTCCCGGAGTACTGTGTTTAACCAGGGGGGAGTGCAGCGCCCCAGAGTTCTGGTCGTTGCAGTACTGTGGCTCCGCCACTAAGGGGAGCCATGGTGCGTCCGATGGCACCGAAGGAGTTCCTCCAATCAGGTATCACAGACACCAATATGTTTCACAGCTGGGCCTCCGGGGGGAGCTAAGGGTGCTATTCATTAGGCCACTCCCCACCATAGTGGGTAAACGGGGGGTCAGGCAGGAAGTTAGAGAGAACGCTGACGGGATTGAACGGAGCAACACCCTGTGGCAGGGGGTGTTGTGAAGGGAGAGACTGTAGGGTCTCTGCCAGGGGTGGGATCCTGGCAGAGGCTTGGCATTGAAAGAACGTAACGGGTCCGCGCAGGCTCCTGGAAGCGGCGGGACTCAAGAAAGGACTAGAAGCGAGATAGATTGTGCTGAGTGAGAAACGAGATCAAGCAGAAGGAGAATACCAGCAGGGGTTGTGCTGAAAGAGGCAGCACCCTGCTGAGGCGCAATACCGGTGGCCGGAACGCCGAGGGAGTGGATTAGAATACAGCTTCAAGCCATACTCCAAACAGCGGCAGGACAGTCGGTCTCAGGCGGGCTGTCTACCACATATCACCTATGAAGTCTTGGGGGGCAATTGCGGGAGAGGGGCGACTCTAGGGTCCCGGAAGAACTCCAGGCCTACCTGACAAACGGGTGCCATTCCAACCTGAATACAGGGAAGGGGTGGATTACAGAGGAACATCAAATCGAGTTGTGAGGGAACTTAAGAAACAGACACAACCGTTGTGGGGTTACTTTCCGTGAGCACAGCAGGGAAGGACTACAACACATAGCGCTAGAAGGAAGGCACAGATTTCCACCTGAGAGGAGAACTCTGGAGGTGCCATTGGACCGGCCGGACTTGCGTAGCCTGGTGAACCGTGTTCCGGACTGAGGACTCAGAGATCTCCAGTAAAGAGGTAAAGAGACTGCAACCTGGTGTCCTCGTTATTTACCGCGACTTACACCCCACAACCGTACCGCTCCATCGCTACCATTACTACCACTTATTGCACCGGACGTCCCCCACTGACGGACAGGGCCACGGACCGGGTCTAGCCACCGTGACAACCCCGAGACTGAGAACTAGAGGCCCGGCTCCGGGTATCCCCTCGGCCCTGCGGCGGTGCGGGGGCGCTCCAACTGCAGTCTCCTTACTTCTTTTCTGGCAGGGTGGACTTTCCTCTTTGAGTGACAGCTCTGGTGAATAGTAGAACTGTAGTATTGGTAGAGCTATAAAGCTCAGCACAAGTTCTGCTGTAACACATTCAACTATCAGTGGTTTGTTCTGGAGTCTACATTGCTATCACTGTATTGACATCCATTGGTGTCCATAGTGTCCAGTAGAAAAAATCACCAACTGTCCGTGAATTTTACTCCATCCCCAAAATTTGTACTGTGCATGCGCTAAATTGGCTACTATGCACTGTACAAACAGGACCTGTTCCAGAACAAGAGTCACAGACTTACGTGGGAGCATGGAGGGTGGCCGACAACTGAACTGTCAATGGCACGGAGACACACCTACCTGTAGGACTCCGTATAAGTGAAGCCAGACATGAAAAGCAGGGCTGGCTGGCATTCTGCTGCTAACCTGCCTGCTGCTGCGGCTCGTCATCGGCTGGCTGACGATGATCTGGGACCCTGCCACGGTACACTACAAGTAGACAGGGGGGTTCGATATTAGTGCTGGCACTGGCCATTGTACCCTTTAAACTGTTTCAAATACTCACCTCTCACCGTTCCAGGTTGCCAGTGCTCTGTTGTCTGCTCTCCGGTCTTCTCAGCATCTCTAATCCTCTGTGATGTCTCAGTGCAGAGGTCGCGCTGACATCACTACAGAACACCCTCTGCACTGAGACATCACAAAGAGTGAAGATGCTGTCGAGACCTGACCATAGCAGTGGAAACTGGAAACTGGAGCACTGGCAGCGGGGAGCAGGGAGGGGTGAGTATTTGATTATTTATTTTTGTATTAATATATGGGGCCATTATTGAGTATGTAGCAATATATGGGGCTATTATTCTGTGTGGTGCAATATATAAAGTGCATTATACTGTATGGAGCATTATATTGGATCCATTATACTTTATGAAGCACTGTATGGGGCCTGTGATTCTGTATGGAGCACTATGTGGGGCCATTATTCTGTATGGAGTACTAATGTAGGGCCATTGTACTGAATGGGGCACTATGTGGTGCTGATAATACTGCATGAATGACTATATGGTGTGTCTTTTATGTTGCTCTTTGCACTATATAAAAGTGCTCTATGGTGATTTTTATTGATAGACTCTTTTATAGTTTTTTAACCATTTGTTCAGTTTTACATATTTGTCATCTATGGATCACAGACAGGTCAGTTTTGATTTTCATCCTCTGAGATTACTTTTCTCCTATTCTGGTCTTTAGGGGCATGGTCTTTAGGGGAGGGTCAAATGTCTGTAAAAATTTTGGACAGACCGTGAAATTAAGTCCAGGTGTCCAGAAGTTTTTTTTTTAGGTTTTTAGTAGGTTGGCAATCCTGGACATGACGACCCTGGAAGTTCCTTCCAACTCTAACATTCTATTCTATTCTATGATTCTATTCATGAAAAGCAAGGAGCCGGCAAGGTAGTGCACCGTGCACATTGCAAAGGAGAGAACTAGAAACGGACAATGATGAATCAGGGTCAAAATTTCCCATTGCAGGAGAATAAAAGCAGATAGAAAAAGCAATCAATTGCAAACATGGTCAATTTCAATCTGTCTAACTAATTAAAACAATGTAAGAACTTGAGAAACGTTCTTTAAGCGTGCTTGAATTCTGATTAATGAAAATTCACCTTAACATTAATGTTCAAAGCTTTGTCACAACCTATGCACTTCAATTAAGCAAAAAATAGGGCTTTATTATAAGATGTGCAATGAGAAAAAATATTTTTTTCCTTGTTTTTGAGGAGAAAATGTAGTTTGGTCCAGCGTTCGGATGAGAAAATTTAAACGAAAGCTATATGGTTACTGTACAAAAAAACAAGTAGAAGATCACAATCAAAACCTTTATAATTACCTTATTATATTGCTCCAAACATGCTCCTTCTCACCGCAGCAAGAGTAGGTTTTGCTTCAGCGGCAGACCATTTTGTTTGCAGACTACAGTTCCTATTTTGCATTGCTAACATCTATTCCAGGCTGTTCTTTTTTCATTTTTGTTGCTGAAGAGTCAGTCTCCACCCTCTAGTGAATGTCAGACAGTGATCCATTACTGCTGAGCAGATACACCTCCTGTGACCACCAATGTAAAATGGAACTTCAGGTTGTAACCCTACTCAGGGAGATGAAACCATCATATTTTATGTAAATATGTTGGAAATCACTAAAAGATTTACGTACTATATATTGAGGATTTTCACCCCTTCTTTAAATATTGCATGAGTCATTTAGGGCTTAGAAAATTATGAAAACATCATGATAATTATAGGGCATATAAAGATTTCATGAGCCTCGTTAACTCCTTGTTAATGTTGAACTAACTTTCAAGGAATGGTTTCAGTCATGGATAGGATGTGACAAAGCATTCCCCTTTTACTAATGGTCTATAATAACATTATAATGGTCTATATAATCCCATCAAAATGTACCTACAGACAGGTAAAGATTTCATTTTACAAAGATTGGTAAATATATGGCTTCTGAACCAATAGAATAATCAAAGCAATTTCTGGGGGACCCTTTCCATATCTACTTTCTGCATTGCCCCTAAATCAGCCAGGAGACCTATTGATATACTATATAACCTAAAACATAGCTTTTAATAAATAATGTTAAAATATGACATGGATAATAACAATAAAGTGCAAAAAAGTGCTCATGTGACCTGTGCCAAATTAAAAATTGGTTTGATCTCACCCAATAGTCCAATCTCTTTTTTTCTCCTTTTTTCCGGGAGCATCCAACAATATTTTCGGGGGAGGGGGGGATTAAAGTATTTCTATCCTACCCCAGTCATGCCCCTGTGTAGCTCCCGCCCTGACAAGGGCAGTCCCCAAGTCAGTCTAAAGTTTTGTACCCACCAAAAATAATGTACCCTTCCCTACGCGTTTCCTCTCCCATAGGGGAGAATCATCAGGGGAACTAAAAAATATATGTGGGATATTATTGTCCAGAGAGAGTCCCTGCATCCGCTGGTAACTCCCGTGTCCAGAATTCCCAGTAGTGGGATCAGACCTGTAGTGGGGTGATCCCACTACTGGGAATTCTGGACACGGGAGTTACCAGCGGATGCAGGGACTCTCTCTGGACAATAATATCCCACATATATTTTTTAGTTCCCCTGATGATTCTCCCCTATGGGAGAGGAAACGCGTAGGGAAGGGTACATTATTTTTGGTGGGTACAAAACTTTAGACTGACTTGGGGACTGCCCTTGTCAGGGCGGGAGCTACACAGGGGCACGACTGGGGTAGGATAGAAATACTTTAATCCCCCCCTCCCCCGAAAATATTGTTGGATGCTCCCGGAAAAAAGGAGAAAAAAAGAGATTGGACTATTGGGTGAGATCAAACCAATTTTTAATTTGGCACAGGTCACATGAGCACTTTTTTGCACTTTATTGTTATTATCCATGTCATATTTTAACATTATTTATTAAAAGCTATGTTTTAGGTTATATAGTATATCAATAGGTCTCCTGGCTGATTTAGGTGTTATATTTTGAGAACCTTAGGGGTATCATATTTAGATACACCCCATATGTGATATACTTTCTGCATTGCCAATTCCTTATAGCCTAGGGCTGCAATTTAAAAATTAATTATGTAAGATTATTGAATTTTCAACCTTGATGGCAACTGAATCAAATAATAAGCAGATATTCTTCTCCCTGAGAGGAATACTAAGCTGTCTGTAAATGTTAAGTCAGATAAAAATGGTTACATTAAAAGACCCTTTCCAAATCTGAGATGTAGGTAAATTGCATGAATAAAGTAAATTAGAGATGCTATTGCAATTATACTTCGGTGAAAATGGACAGGTTTCAATTTTAGACTTATCGGTATATTTGCAAAATGTGAACCCAGAAACCTCAAAAATAAGATGAAAAAATGTAAGTTCTTCCATAGTATTCCCATTCCTTACTGTAGATGTCTTTCCTAAAACTGTAAGACTGTTCAGCTATTGATCCCATGCTTTTCTACTCTGAGAGTTTTTTTTTTTAATTGCAGCCAATATCTTTTATATAAAATAATATGATTAAAAGGGTTGTCAGAACGAGATGAAAGGTTTCCCACGAGCTTGGATCTGTAAAAAATATACCAAATTATTCACTGTAATCCACCTGGATCCAGAGCAGGCATCTGCTATATGCTCCTTTCTTTGAGAAATAAGGAAAATTAGTAAATGAAAAAGCTCATTATAGGTAAATTGCTAAATAATTTTAGGTATTTGTTTTTGCTCGTCTTATCTATGGAGCAATTGCAAGTTTTTTTTTGTAAATGGCTGCCAAAATTTTATTTTAGCCACCAATTTTTTATGTTCACAAGGGTAACAGGAAAAAATTAACCTCAAACTTTTTTGTGCAATTTCTATTGAGTACGTTGATACCTCATATGTGGGTGAAAAAGCTTGATTGCATTTGGAGAGCCCCTGATGTGCCTAAACAGTACAAATCCTCCCAAGTGACCCGATTATGGAAACTTAACACCTCAAGGAATGTATCTATTGTGTGGTGAGCACCTAGAATCCCCAGTTGCTTCACAAAAGTTTATAACATAGAGCTGTGAAAAAAAATGTTATTTTTCTCCCAAATTTTTTATTTTCACAAGGGTAACAGGAGAAACTGGATGCCAAAATTTGTTGTGCAACTTCTCCTGAGTGCGCCAATGCCCTATATGTAGTGGAAAACTACTTTTGAGGCACAAAGCTCAAAAGGGAAAAGTGCCATATTGGAGTTCAGATTTTGCTGGAATGGCTTGAGGGTGCCATGTCACATTGACCCTAAGGTGCCAGAACAACAGGAGCCCTCCAAAACTGACATCATTTTACAAACTACACCTCTCAATAAATAGGGGTGCAGTGAGCATGTTGACATTACACGTGCCTCAAAGAAATTTATACCATTCAGCGGTGAAGAAAGAATAATTACATTTTTACAGCTAAAATGTTGTTTTAGCCCCAAATTTTTTATTTTTTTAAGGGCTAATAGGAAAAATGGACCTCACAGTTTGTTGTGCAATTTCTACTGATTGTGCCATTACCCTACATGTAATTGGGAACTACTTTTGAGGCACAGTGCAAGCTCAAAAGGAGCGCAATAATATAGTGCAGATTTTATTTTATGGCTTGAAGGTGCCATGACCCATTGGAAGAGCCCCTAAGAAGCCAGAACAGCTGAACCAAACCATAAGTGACCCCATTTTACAAAATACACCTCTCAATGAATTCATCTAAGGATGCAGTGATCATATTGACACCACGGATGTGCCACTGAATTTTATAAGAAAAAATAATTGGGCAGTGAAGAAAAATTAATTACATTTTTACCACAAAAATTTTGTTTTAGCCCCAGATTTTACATTTTCACACAGGAAAATGTGTAAAAATGGCTCGCAATTTCTGCTGAATGTGCAAATACCCCATATGTGACTGTACAGTACTGCTTAGCCACACAGTGAGACTCGGAATGGAAGGAGTGCTATTCGCCTCCTGGTGCTCAGATTTTCCTAGAATAGCTTGTGAACTCTACATAAAGAGCTCCTATGTGCTAGAAGAGCAGAATATTCCCCCCTCAATTGGCCCCATTTTGGAAATTATACCGCTGCCAAAGATGTGGATGCTAAATGTGGTTTAGGCACACAGTGGGGCATTTTGATTTAGGAGATCAGAATTCGTTGTATTTATTTTGGGGGGCGTGGAGCCATAGCACTTTACAAGAGTCCTTTTACTACCAGTAACATGGAAGCACCCTACATTTCCATTGATAGATGATGAACCTGAGAGGGTGCTTTCTTCTAGATTGAGTTAAAGGTTTTGTTGGGAACATTTTACATAACATTTGGGATTACATTTATCCTGCACTCTACGCTGAGCACTTACTTTGGAGTTTTCATCTAAATCTCAAAGTAACAAAGTAACAAAGTAAACAAAGTAAATCCCAGAGGGATCCATTCTCTATAATGAGGCAGCAGAGTTACTGTGTGCTCCATCTGGCCTCTGTTCGGTGGAGACCTTCTTTTCAGAAATTCACAAAATTGTTGTGGACGCCTAAACAGATGGACCCTGCCGGATCATTGGCCAGATGGCGTTTACAGTGTCCCCATCTGCCTCATTATGGGGAATCTTCCGCTGGGAGTAGTGTCTGAATCACGTATTTCATAGATTTACCGGAAACCCCAGGGTAATTGCTCAGCGCAGAACGCAGGATTTTTGTGAGGCAGAATGAACAAATCAACTGCAGGTGGAGAATTGGTTTTATTTATTTTTTATGCTGTTCCTCATGCACAATAGTATCACCTATGATGTAATTCTGCAGGTTAGTATGATTATAGCAATTCCAGATTTATATCAGTATTTTATGTTTGGCTGCTTGTTTTTGCATGGCCATATTTTGAGAGCTATAATTTTTACATATTTCTGCTCACAGTCATTTGATGGCTTGTTTTTTGCGAGACTAGTTGATGTTTTTATTGGTTCCATTTTCGGGCAAATGTCATTTTTTGATTGCTTTCTATTTTCATTTTTGGGAGGCAGAATGAACAAAAACCAGTAATTCAGGAATTGAATTGTTTTTTTATGCCATTTTGCATGTGGAAAAATTGATAGGGCAGCTTTATTCCTCTGGTCAGTATGATTATAACAATACCTCATTTATGTCTTTTTTTATGTTTTGCGGTATTGCACAATAAAAACTTTTATGTAAAAAGTAATTATTGTTGCATTGCTAAATTCTAAGAGCTATAACTTTTTAATTTTTCCGCTGATGGAGCTGTATGGCAGGACAAGATGACTTTTTCAGCTATACCATTTTTATTTACACTGGTCTTTTTGATTGCATTTTATTCCACTTTTTTTCCTGTGGTATCACGAAAAAGCATAGTTTGCCACTTTTTTTCACGGCATTTAGTGAAGGGGTAAACTAGTATAACACATTTATAGGTCCGTACTCGGCAATATCAATTATGTGTACTTATTTTAATTAAGTTTTATTTTTTAACATACAAAATGGGTATTTATTAGTGCGTTTTTTTTGCTATTATTTTGTAATTTAATTTTTTTCAATTTTTTGAACTTTTTTTTAACCTTTTTACATAGTCCCTCTATGGGACTTTCACTTTTTTTTTACTTTGATCGCTGGTATAATGCATTATAAGGCATTATGCCTGTCGAGAAAACTTCCATGCTTTGAACATGATCTCAGAAGCTTTCCGTAGTTGGTGAACTGGGGGTCGTCATGATGATTCCGGGTCACCATGGCAACAATCAGGCCCCCTCTATGTCATCGCAGGGGTGCCGATCTGCCTGCTTCCTAAATGTTGCTATTGCTCTCAATCACATAATTTAGGGGGTTAAATAGCCAGGGGCTGTCTCTGTCTGTCACAGCAGGAGCTGGGCCACTAGCAGCACCAGGCTCCTGCTATGATCGGGCAGGAGCTGCTGATATTTGAGCACCTCCTACATAATCATGCTGTAAATGGTCAGTCAGATTGACTGTCCAATCACAGCGATCTGGGTGCGGGGACCGATGGCATGGGTTCTCGCACTTCTTCCCATGCCACTCAGCTGTCGGTGACAGCTGTTGGCCCTGAACTGTCACTGCGTGTTTGCACACCATGACAGTTCAAGGTCATGACGGAATTGCACTTCATGGTGCAGGAACTGACACCCGCCCATGACGTGCTATGTCTGTCATTGGGCGTTAAGGGGTTAACAGTACCAGACCAATGCCCTATTAAATGGCCACATATCTTTGACTATCACAACCCACGCCAATTAAAATATCTAACCTTTTTCTTTCTCCCTGCATCTTCTTTTCCTCTGTCAAACATACAGCCACAACCCCATTACTAAAAAAAACATCCCTTGGCCAGGACTGCTCTGCTAACTACAGACCTGTCTGTAATCTCCCTTTTATGGCTAAAGTCTTCGAACCTTGGAATACTTTCCTCTGACCTTTTACAATCTGGCTTCCACTCTTTACATTCTACAAAAACTGCCCTTAATAAAGTCTCTAATGATCTACTAACAGCTACAGTATATCTCAGTAGCGTAACTACTGGGGAAGCAGTGGGGGCCATCGCCCCAGGCCCTGTCACATGCAGAGGCCCACCGAGAGTCATTGCCGCTGTTTGATGAGGCAGAACACCACACAGGAGGAGAGCAGAAAAATGCCTGCTCCTTGCCTGATGGACATTTTGCAGCTGGTAGCACAGTGGAGTCTCCACCTGCACTTTACTGTGCCAGCTTTACTGACCTTGGAAGCTTCTTCCGGGTTTCAGTTTGGTGCACGCTCGAATTGGCTCAGGCACGCTGGGTGCTAGTGCCCACCGTGCATTTTTCTCAGACACTTCCTGGTCCTGCCTCACTGACTGCAGACTTGGTAAGTGGCATGTCATGGTCACTGGGGACTGAATGTGAGAGGATGGGGTTATTGTGAGGGAGGGGGACAGGGCACTGGGGGCAGAATGTGAGAGGATGTGGGTATTGTGAGCGCTGTGGTGGGGGAGGGGGACAGGGCATTGTGGGGGGGAATTTGAAAGGATGGGGGTATTGTGAGGGCTGAGGTGGGTGAGGGGCGACAGGGCACTGGGAGGTGAATGTGAGAGGATGGGGGTATTGTGAGGGCTGAGGTGGGTGAGCGACCACAGGGCACCGGGGGGTGAATATGAGAGGATGAGGGTATTGTGAGGGCTGAGGTGGGCGAGTGGCGACAGGGCATATCGGGGGTTGAATGTGAGAGGATGGGGTATTGTGAGGGCTGAGGTGGGGGAAGGGCGACAGGGCACTGATTATTATACTGGTTTGTTAGGAGATTATATGCACTCTATTACATATAATAGTTGCTGTCTGGGGGGCTGGAGATAGGGAGATCAGGAGCTTTTGATACTTACCAGCTGGGTATTTTACAAGTATTACTATAATAAGCCCCCCTATAGTAACCACGAGCTGCAACACATTGAAAGGGATTCTGCTCCCCCCAGGACGTATATATCCAACCTATTAATACTGGCATACAGGTGATAGAAATGTTACACTAGTCCTACCTGTCTGCCTCATATTAATGGTCTTGATGCTGACAAATGTTATATTCTGTCTTAATGCTAATGATTTCTTCCAGGCTCCGGGTCGTGCAGTGCCTGGAAGTAATCCCTGCCTCCTGTCTTCATTATAATAGAGTGATTTATAATATAAAAGTGTGGTGGGATTGCAAAGAAACCTGTGATTCTAATGGTTTTTGGGAATAGTGTTTATTGTATGTGATAAAAATGACATAGTAATATGATTTTACCCATTAGTACATTTATGGCAATGCCAAACTTTTCCAGTTTTTTATTATGTTAGAAACAAGGAGAAAAACGGAGAAAACAAGTACTATAAATAATTTTATTTAATCATACAAAAGTTAATACAAATAAGTATAATAGCAGTAAAGAATGGATGGTAAGAATAGAGTGAGTCCCCACCAGTATAATCCACCACCTAAAAGATACAGTTAAATTGCTAATAGTAGGAAGGCAGCCGCCCATATGCATAAGGTTAGCCCTAGGAGACGCAAATCCATCCCCCTATACCAAGAATATTGGCAACCAAAACGGGTGCTTACCGACAAACTATAGAGGTGGTGTATACCGGGTGGGATTCAGTCCAGCGGGACCCCCGACGCGCGTTTCGCTAGCGCGGGTGCTTCAGCTTTTTCAAGGGGAATACTCCAGACCCTGGTAGGACTCCTAAATAGTTCCGGGTCTGTACCGCGTGATTAATCACATGTGAAGATTCAGCCAATCCTACCCATGGTTGCGGCGCATGCGCGGTCGCGGCGCTCAGTCCCAGGTCCGGAGCGGCCTCAAGCATCGCGCAGACGCGGTGGGAAAAAGGGCCCACCGCGCCTGCGCGAGGCAATAGACGCCGCACGGACTGGGAACCAAGACAACCGAAGGCCGCGCATGCGCACTCAGGCGGACGTACCTAGGCATGAATCAAGGGTAAATACCAAGTTGTAAGCTATTATATGCGTTTAGCATATCAAGGGAAAACCCTGATAAATATGCATAGATGTTAATATATGCCTATAAACATAAGTATCCCAACTGCAACCAGGTAGTTAACATAAACAGAATAGTACAATGTTAAAATTGGCTGGATGAAAACAACAACAAAAGAAAGGTACAGACAAAAGCTGCGCTATATCACATATACCTGAAGATCTATAGGCAAAGAGAACACACAATAGATGTGTATATACACATGCATGCCAGATAAACAAAATTCTCTTTTCATCAAAATATAGATAATTGCCATAGGTGGAAAGTACATTATCTGTATAATATTCAGCTAAAAAATAGCCAACAGAAGAAATTCAGAACTGCAGCAAAGGTGGTCCAATGAGGAGTCCAAGAAGGGTCAGGGAGCATCAAGTGCATATTATACGAACTAAAAAGAATGACAAAAGAAATAATGAGTAAAAACACAATAAAAATGGACAGAAATCCCACCAGGGGACCACCTCGGATAAAAGGCCAGGAGGATACACAGGTACATAGATCGCATGATGGTATACTAAAAGGTTTACAAAATAATTCAGGGTTGAGACGTGACAAATGGAGAGAGGATAAGATGGTCGGCAGTTTATCCCAAAAATGAGGAGAAACTCAGTGATTCATTGAGTCCACTCGGGGCCAGAGTGTTAAGGCGCACAATCCAAGCAGCCTCTCGCTGTGCCAGTATCTTTTTATAATTGCCACCTCTGGTCCCAAGATGGACACAATCGATGCCCCTGACCTGAAGAGTCCCTGCATCACAATTGTGGCATTCTTTAAAATGACGAGGGAGTGTCTTCAGGTCAGATTCATCAATAACTGTACGTGCAGCATTAATGTCTCTGACGTGTTCCCGAACACGTACCCGGAGCTCTCTGGACGTAAGTCCTATGTAAATCCGAGAGCATCCGCATGTTGCATAATATATGACATTAGACGTACCACATGAAATGTGTTGTCTAATGTCATATACCTTGGAACCGTCAGAGGATTTAAATGTCGAAATCCGTAGTATGTTGACACAAGCTACACAATGTCCACACTTGAATGAGCCCAGTCTAGGACCCCTGGAGCCAAAGGGGTTAGTCACGGGGGGAACATAATGACTCCTTACCAATAGGTTACCCAAATTGGGAGATCTCCTGGCGGTCATTGATGGAAAATTGCCCAAAGCTGAGGTGAATGCGGGTTCTGTTAATAGGACCGGCCAATGTTTTTTTAAAATCTCCCGCATATGTGACCATTCGTGGTTGTATGTGGTTATAAACCGGACCTTATCACCATCTGTTTGTGTTTTTTGTCTCTTGATCTTTGGATGCAATAATTCCCTCCGTGGTGTTCTCAATGAGCGCCAGGAGATCTCCCAATTTGGGTAACCTATTGGTAAGGAGTCATTATGTTCCCCCCGTGACTAACCCCTTTGGCTCCAGGGGTCCTAGACTGGGCTCATTCAAGTGTGGACATTGTGTAGCTTGTGTCAACATACTACGGATTTCGACATTTAAATCCTCTGACGGTTCCAAGGTATATGACATTAGACAACACATTTCATGTGGTACGTCTAATGTCATATATTATGCAACATGCGGATGCTCTCGGATTTACATAGGACTTACGTCCAGAGAGCTCCGGGTACGTGTTCGGGAACACGTCAGAGACATTAATGCTGCACGTACAGTTATTGATGAATCTGACCTGAAGACACTCCCTCGTCATTTTAAAGAATGCCACAATTGTGATGCAGGGACTCTTCAGGTCAGGGGCATCGATTGTGTCCATCTTGGGACCAGAGGTGGCAATTATAAAAAGATACTGGCACAGCGAGAGGCTGCTTGGATTGTGCGCCTTAACACTCTGGCCCCGAGTGGACTCAATGAATCACTGAGTTTCTCCTCATTTTTGGGATAAACTGCCGACCATCTTATCCTCTCTCCATTTGTCACGTCTCAACCCTGAATTATTTTGTAAACCTTTTAGTATACCATCATGCGATCTATGTACCTGTGTATCCTCCTGGCCTTTTATCCGAGGTGGTCCCCTGGTGGGATTTCTGTCCATTTTTATTGTGTTTTTACTCATTATTTCTTTTGTCATTCTTTTTAGTTCGTATAATATGCACTTGATGCTCCCTGACCCTTCTTGGACTCCTCATTGGACCACCTTTGCTGCAGTTCTGAATTTCTTCTGTTGGCTATTTTTTAGCTGAATATTATACAGATAATGTACTTTCCACCTATGGCAATTATCTATATTTTGATGAAAAGAGAATTTTGTTTATCTGGCATGCATGTGTATATACACATCTATTGTGTGTTCTCTTTGCCTATAGATCTTCAGGTATATGTGATATAGCGCAGCTTTTGTCTGTACCTTTCTTTTGTTGTTGTTTTCATCCAGCCAATTTTAACATTGTACTATTCTGTTTATGTTAACTACCTGGTTGCAGTTGGGATACTTATGTTTATAGGCATATATTAACATCTATGCATATTTATCAGGGTTTTCCCTTGATATGCTAAACGCATATAATAGCTTACAACTTGGTATTTACCCTTGATTCATGCCTAGGTACGTCCGCCTGAGTGCGCATGCGCGGCCTTCGGTTGTCTTGGTTCCCAGTCCGTGCGGCGTCTATTGCCTCGCGCAGGCGCGGTGGGCCCTTTTTCCCACCGCGTCTGCGCGATGCTTGAGGCCGCTCCGGACCTGGGACTGAGCGCCGCGACCGCGCATGCGCCGCAACCATGGGTAGGATTGGCTGAATCTTCACATGTGATTAATCACGCGGTACAGACCCGGAACTATTTAGGAGTCCTACCAGGGTCTGGAGTATTCCCCTTGAAAAAGCTGAAGCACCCGCGCTAGCGAAACGCGCGTCGGGGGTCCCGCTGGACTGAATCCCACCCGGTATACACCACCTCTATAGTTTGTCGGTAAGCACCCGTTTTGGTTGCCAATATTCTTGGTATAGGGGGATGGATTTGCGTCTCCTAGGGCTAACCTTATGCATATGGGCGGCTGCCTTCCTACTATTAGCAATTTAACTGTATCTTTTAGGTGGTGGATTATACTGGTGGGGACTCACTCTATTCTTACCATCCATTCTTTACTGCTATTATACTTATTTGTATTAACTTTTGTATGATTAAATAAAATTATTTATAGTACTTGTTTTCTCCGTTTTTCTCCTTGTTTCTGTCATTTTCATGGAGTTTTCTTTGTCCTTGGGACTTTGGGTTATTCTGGCACGATTCTGTGTTTTAGATTTCCCATACAAACATGTTGCCTAGTTCTGTTCTAATTTTTATTATGTTAGTGGTATAAAATTTTTGGAAATTTGTAAAAAATATATTTTTAATTGTGTCATTATTTTACAAACCCTGTAACTTTTTAATTTTTGGTCGATGGAGCTATGTAAGGACTTATGTTTTGCGGAGTTAGATAACATTTGTATTGATGCCATTTTGGGATAGCTATGACATTTTGATTGCTTCTTGCAGCTTTTTTTGTAGTGTTGTGTTGACCAAAAGACTATTTTGGTTGTATTACATTTTTTTTTGTTTATGGTGTTTCCATATTAGATTAATTAATTTTATATTTTGAGAGATCAGACATTTATTGACACATCGATACCACATATGTGTACTCTTTTTCAAATATTTTTATTTGTATTGGGGGGAAATAGGGATGATTTTACCTTTATGCTCTTTTTATTCTTTTCATATTCTTTGAAAAACTGTATTTGTTAGCAGACTTGAACCTGTGTTCGTCTGATTGCTTCTTCTATATGCAGCAATACCACAGTATTGCTGTATATTGCAAAAATCATAGTCCCTTCTGAAGCCCTGCCTGCAGGCTGGGTTTCAATGGAGCTCTGTGATGACAGGCACAGGTTTCTTTAACAAACCCCTGCCTGTCATAACAACCCCTCGGGGCAGCTGATGTGCGCATAGAATGATGTGCCCCCATGCCAGCACACTGTTAATACCACTGTCAGATTGACAGCACCATTTAGCAGGTTAACAGTTGCAGCCAGAGTCCCCTCCACCCTCGGTTGTTAAAGGCAGATGACGGCTGCGTGTTCCCCGTGTATACGCCATACACTTGCTCCCAACTTACACTGTACACGTAAGGACGATATCAGTAAGAGGCTAAGTACGTATGTCAGTGATAGACTAAAAAAAGTTTAAGCTCTTGGGAGACGTGGATTAAAAACGCAAAACTGAAAAATCAAAAAACTGGCTTTGGTGAAAAGGAGTGAAGGAGTCACTTCACTTCTTCTGACAATTCTGGAACAAATTTTTACAACTCCGGTCTGTGTTATCAGTTTCATGTTTCTTCTAGAAACTTATGAATAAATTGACAATTGACATTGACCATTGGGCAGAGATGACCCCTGTACAGGCTGATATTGTCCAAACAGTGCTGACTGGTCATACTGTAGGACACACCTCTTTGACAATGAGAGTGGTAGCATCAAGGTGTTTTTATATGATCCTATGTTATTTGTCTCCTACTCTATATTGCCAATGAGGTGGCTATCAACCATGAGATGTAGGGTTTATGATGCTGCCATCTGAATTTGCTCCACTTGTATTAGCTAAAGGCCAATATCAGCTGAATGACACAGCCACAACCTGCCATGAATGGGCAGCACTTGAACTCTCCTTAACCCCTTCCCGACATTTGACGTACTAGCCCGTCGAGGTGGGGTGGGCCCGTATGACCGCCGACGGGATAGTACGTCATCACCGATCAGCGGCGCTCACGGGGGGAGCGCGGCCGATCGCGGCCGATCGCGGCCGGGTGTCAGCTGCATATCGCAGCTGACATCCGGCACTATGTGCCAGGAGCGGTCACGGACCGCCCCCGGCACATTAACCCCCGGCACACCGCGATCAAACATGATCGCAGTGTACCGGCGGTATAGGGAAGCATCGCGCAGGGAGGGGGCTCCCTGCGGGCTTCCCTGAGACCCCCGGAGCAACGCGATGTGATCGCGTTGCTGCGAGGGTCTCCTACCTCCTTCCTGGCTGCAGGTCCCGGATCCAAGATGGCCGCGGCATCCGGGTCCTGCAGGGAAGGAGGTGGCTTACCGAGTGTCTGCTCAGAGCAGACACTTGGTAAGCCTGCAGCCCTGCACAGCAGATCGTCGATCTGGCAGAGTGCTGTGCACACTGCCAGATCAATGATCTGTGATGTCCCCCCCTGGGACAAAGTAAAAAAGTTAAAAAAAATTTTTTCCACATGTGTAAAAAAAAAAAAAAAAAAAATCCTAAATAAATAATAATAAAAAAAAATATATTATTCCCATAAATACATTTCTTTATCTAAATAAAAAAAACAAAACTATAAAAGTACACATATTTAGTATCGCCGCGTCCGTAACGACCCAACCTATAAAACTGCCCCACTAGTTAACCCCTTCAGTAAACACCGTAAGAAAAAAAAAAAAAAAACGAGGCAAAAAACAACGCTTTATTACCATACCGCCGAACAAAAAGTGGAATAACACGCGATCAAAAAGACTGATATAAATATCCATGGTACCGCTGAAAACGTCATCTTGTCCCGCAAAAAACAAGCCGCCATACAACATTATCAGCAAAAAAATAAAAAAGTTATAGTCCTGAGAATAAAGCGATACGAAAATAATTATTTTTTCTATATTTTAGTTTTTATCGTATAAAAGCGCCAAAACATAAAAAAATGATATAAATGAGATATCGCTGTAATCGTACTGACCCGAAGAATAAAACTGCTTTATCAATTTAACCAAACGCGGAACGGTATAAACGCCTCCCCCAAAAGAAATTCATGAATAGCTGGTTTTTGGTCATTCTGCCTCACAAAAATCGGAATAAAAAGCGATCAAAAACGGTCACGTGTCCGAAAATGTTACCAATAAAAACGTCAACTCGTCCCGCAAAAAACAAGACCTCACATGACTCTGTGGAGCAAAATGTGGAAAAATTATAGGTCTCAAAATGTGGAGACGCAAAAACTTTTTTGCTATAAAAAGCGTCGCTGGTTTCACACTTGCGTTTTTGTCTGCAGCGTTTTTTGCACAAAAAAACGCATGCGTTTTTTCCCTATATTTAACATTGAAAACGCATGCGTTGGTCGCGTTTTCAAACGCATGCGTTTTTTTTCTGCATGCGTTCATTTTCAGAAATACAACCTGCAGTATTTTCTTGCGTTTTTAAGCACATGCGTTTGTTTGCTTTAAAAACGCATGCATTTAAACACACTGAAAAGCCACCCACCACCATCAAGGTGATAAAGGGATCCAAACCCTAACCCTAACTCTACCCCTAACCTGACCCCTAACCGTTTAATGAACATTTTCTGACAGTCATAGTGCCACGTATTTCAGTGCCACGTATTTCAGTGCCACGTATTTCAGTGCCACGTGTTTCAGTGCCACGTATTTCAGTGCCACGTATCACATATTTCAGTGCCACGTATCACGTATTTCAGTGCCACGTATCACGTATTTCAGTGCCACATATTTTAGTACCACGTATTTCAGTGCCACGTATTTCAGTGCCACGTATTTCAGTGCCACGTATTTCAGTGCCACGTATTTCAGTGCCACGTATTTCAGTGCCACGTATCACGTATTTCAGTGCCACGTATTTCAGTGCCACGTATCACGTATTTCAGTGCCACGTATTTCAGTGCCACGTATCACGTATTTCAGTGCCACGTATTTCAGTGCCACGTATTTCAGTGCCACGTATCACGTATTTCAGTGCCACGTGTTTCAGTGCCACGTATTTAAGTGCCACGTATCACGTATTTCAGTGCCACGTATTTCAGTGCCACGTATTTCAGTGCCACGTATCACGTATTTCAGTGCCACGTATTTCAGTGCCACGTATTTCAGTGCCACGTATTTCAGTGCCACGTATTTCAGTGCCACGTAATTCAGTGCCACGTATTTCAGTGCCACGTATTTCAGTGCCACGTATCACATATTTCAGTGCCACGTATTTCAGTGCCACGTATTTCAGTGCCACGTATTTCAGTGCCACGTATTTCAGTGCCACGTATTTCAGTGCCACGTATTTCAGTGCCACGTATCACGTATTTCAGTGCCACGTGTTTCAGTGCCACGTATTTAAGTGCCACGTATCACGTATTTCAGTGCCACGTATTTCAGTGCCACGTATTTCAGTGCCACGTATTTCAGTGCCACGTATTTCAGTGCCACGTATTTCAGTGCCACGTATTTCAGTGCCACGTATCACGTATTTCAGTGCCACGTGTTTCAGTGCCACGTATTTAAGTGCCACGTATCACGTATTTCAGTGCCACGTATTTCAGTGCCACGTATTTCAGTGCCACGTATTTCAGTGCCACGTATTTCAGTGCCACGTATTTCAGTGCCACGTATTTCAGTCACGTTTAGGGTTAGGGTTAGGGGTAGGGTTAGGGTTAGGGTTAGGGCTAGGGTTGGAGGTAAAGTTAGGGTTGGGGCTAAAGTTAGGGTTGGGGCTAAAGTTAGGGTTAGGGTTTGGATTACATTTACGTTTGGATTAGGGTTGGGATTAGAATTATGGGTGTGTCAGGGCTAGGGGTGTGGTTAGGGTTACCGTTGGGATTAGGGTTAGGGGTGTGTTTGGGTTAGGGTTTCAGGTAGAATTGGGGAGTTTCCACTGTCCAGGCACATCAGGGGCTCTACAAGCGCGACATGGCGTCCAATCTCAATTCCAGCCAATTCTGCGTTGAAAAAGTAAAACAGTGCTCCTTCCCTTCCGAGCTCTCCCGTGCGCCCAAAAAGGGGTTTACCCCAACATATGTGTTATCAGCGTACTCGGGACAAATTGAACAACAACTTCTGGGGTCCAAGTTCTCTTGTTATCCTTAGGAAAATAAAAATTTGGGGGGCTAAAAATCATTTTTGTGGGAAAAAAAAGATGTTTTATTTTCACGGCTCTGCGTTATAAACTGTAGTGAAACACTTGGGGGTTCAAAGTTCTCACAACACATCTAGATAAGTTCCTTGGGAGGTCTAGTTTCCAATATGGGGTCACTTGTGGGGGGTTTGTACTGTTTGGGTACATCAGGGGCTCTGCAAATGCAACGTGACGCCTGCAGACCAATCCATTTAAGGCTGCATTCCAAATGGCGCTCCTTCCCTTCCGAGCTCTGTCATGCGCCCAAACAGTGGTTCCCCCCCCACATATGGGGTATCAGCGTACTCAGGACAAATTGGACAACAACTTTTGGGGTCTAATTTATCCTGTTACCCTTGTGAAAATACAAAACTGGGGGCTAAAAAATCATTTTTGTGAAAAAAAAAAAGAATTTTTATTTTCACGGCTTTGCGCTATAAACTTTAGTGAAACACTTGGGGGTTCAAAGTTCTCAAAACACATCTAGATAAGTTCTTTGGGAGGTCTAGTTTCCAATATGGGGTCACTTGTGGGGGGTTTGTACTGTTTGGGTACATCAGGGGCTCTGCAAATGCAACGTGACGGCTGCTGACCAATCCATTTAAGTCTGCATTCCAAATGGCGCTCCTTCCCTTCCGAGCTCTGTCATGCGCCCAAACAGTGGTTCCCCCCCACATATGGGGTATCAGCGTACTCAGGACAAATTGGAAAACAAATTTTGGGGTCCAATTTATTCTGTTACCCTTGTAAAAATACAAAGCTGGGTGCTAAAAAATCATTTTTGAGAAAAAAAATAAAAATTATTTTCACGGCTCTGCGTTATAATCTGTAGTGAAACACTTGGGGGTTCAAAGCTCTCAAAACACATCTAGATAAGTTCCTTAGGGGGTCTACTTTCCAAAATGGTGTCACTTGTAGGGAGTTTCAATGTTTAGGCACATCAGGGGCTCTCCAAACGCAACATGGCGTCCCATCTCAATTCCAGTCAATTTTGCATTGAAAAGTCAAATGGCGCTCCTTCCCTTCCAAGCTCTGCCATGCGCCCAAACAATGGTTTACACCCACATATGGGGTATCAGCGTACTCAGGACAAATTGCACAACATTTTTTGGGGTCCAATTTCTTCTCTTACCCTTGGGAAAATAAAAAATTGGGGGCGAAAAGATCATTTTTGTGAAAAAATATGATTTTTTATTTTTACGGCTCTGCATTATAAACTTCTGTGAAGCACTTGGTGGGTCAAAGTGCTCACCACACATCAAGATAAGTTCCTTAGGGGGTCTACTTTCCAAAATGGTGTCACTTGTAGGGAGTTTCAATGTTTAGGCACATCAGGGGCTCTCCAAACGCAACATGGCGTCCCATCTCAATTCCAGTCAATTTTGCATTGAAAAGTCAAATGGCGCTCCTTCCCTTCCAAGCTCTGCCATGCGCCCAAACAATGGTTTACACCCACATATGGGGTATCAGCGTACTCAGGACAAATTGCACAACATTTTTTGGGGTCCAATTTCTTCTCTTACCCTTGGGAAAATAAAAAATTGGGGGCGAAAAGATCATTTTTGAGAAAAAATATGATTTTTTATTTTTACGGCTCTGCATTATAAACTTCTGTGAAGCACTTGGTGGGTCAAAGTGCTCACCACACATCAAGATAAGTTCCTTAGGGGGTCTACTTTCCAAAATGGTGTCACTTGTAGGGGGTTTCAGTGTTTAGGCACATCAGGGGCTCTCCAAACGCAACATGGCGTCCCATCTCAATTCCAGTCAATTTTGCATTGAAAAGTCAAATGGCGCTCCTTCCCTTCCAAGCTCTGCCATGCGCCCAAACAATGGTTTACACCCACATATGGGGTATCAGCGTACTCAGGACAAATTGCACAACATTTTTTGGGGTCCAATTTCTTCTCTTACCCTTGGGAAAATAAAAAATTGGGGGCAAAAAGATCATTTTTGTGAAAAAATATGATTTTTTATTTTTACGGCTCTGCATTATAAACTTCTGTGAAGCACTTGGTGGGTCAAAGTGCTCACCACACATCTAGATAAGTTCCTTAGGGGGTCTACTTTCCAAAATGGTGTCACTTGTAGGGAGTTTCAATGTTTAGGCACATCAGGGGCTCTCCAAACGCAACATGGCGTCCCATCTCAATTCCAGTCAATTTTGCATTGAAAAGTCAAATGGCGCTCCTTCCCTTCCAAGCTCTGCCATGCGCCCAAACAATGGTTTACACCCACATATGGGGTATCATCGTACTCAGGACAAATTGCACAACATTTTTTGGGGTCCAATTTCTTCTCTTACCCTTGGGAAAATAAAAAATTGGGGGCAAAAAGATCATTTTTGTGAAAAAATATGATTTTTTATTTTTACGGCTCTGCATTATAAACTTCTGTGAAGCACTTGGTGGGTCAAAGTGCTCACCACACATCAAGATAAGTTCCTTAGGGGGTCTACTTTCCAAAATGGTGTCACTTGTAGGGGGTTTCAGTGTTTAGGCACATCAGGGGCTCTCCAAACGCAACATGGCGTCCCATCTCAATTCCAGTCAATTTTGCATTGAAAAGTCAAATGGCGCTCCTTTCCTTCCGAGCTCTGCCATACGCCCAAACAGTGGTTTACCCTCACATATGGGGTATCAGCGTACTCAGGACAAATTGTACAACAACTTTGGGGGTCCATTTTCTCCTGTTACCCTTGGTAAAATAAAACAAATTGGAGCTGAAATAAATTGTGTGTGAAAAAAAGTTAAATGCTCATTTTTATTTAAACATTCAAAAAATTCCTGTGAAACACCTGAAGGGTTAATAAACTTCTTGAATGTGGTTTTGAGCACCTTGAGGGGTGCAGTTTTTAGAATGGTGTCACACTTGAGTATTTTCTATCATATAGACCCCTCAAAATGACTTCAAATGAGATGTGGTCCCTAAAAAAAAATGGTGTTGTAAAAATGAGAAATTGCTGGTTAACTTTTAACCCTTATAACTCCGTCACAAAAAAAAATTTTGGTTCCAAAATTGTACTGATGTAAAGTAGACATGTGGGAAATGTTACTTATTAAGTATTTTGCGTGACATATGTCTGTGATTTAAGGGCATAAAAATTCAAAGTTGGAAAATTGCGAAATTTTCAAAATTTTCGCCAAATATTCGTTTTTTTCACAAATAAATGCAAGTTATATCGAATAAATTTTACCACTAACATGAAGTACAATATGTCACGAGAAAACAATGTCAGAATCGCCAAGATCCGTCAAAGCGTTCCAGAGTTATAGCCTCATAAAGGGACAGTGGTCAGAATTGTAAAAATTGGCCCGGTCATTAACGTGCAAACCACCCTTGGGGGTGAAGGGGTTAAAGTTCCTGCCACATTGACTCCATTCATACACTCCATGAGATAACTCAGATAGACCACCTTTGGTATCTGAAAATAAGTATTCTGAAAAGAATAAAGTTTGCCAATGTAGACCTAAACAAACATCAGGACTTTGGGAGCAACGTATTCTAACTAGTCAAACTAGAATAGAATATTTTGGATACAGTAAAACCTGATATGACCTTTTTGTTGTGGTTTTATGCTTATTTAAGAACAATTGTCAGTATATCATACCATTGAAAATAAAGACCTTTCAAAATGACAAAGACTTTAAACATGCCAATTAAACCACCAAGGAAAGGATGATAAAAGATGAAGACATCTCTGATTGACAAGTGAAAGCTAAGAAGCTGAGCTGTGATTTGACAAGGCTGTACATTGAAGAAACTCACCGATGAAAAATACTCAGTGGAGGAATCAGAGAAATGTTCTCAATGTTGATGTAAAAGACTTATAAGACCTTTATACCTGGGCTATTTTCCTAAATTTTGTTTCGTCCTTTATTTCCCTACTTCCCAGAGCTATCACTTTTTTATTTTTCAGTCCACAAATTCGTATGAGGGCTTGTTTTTGTGAGACGAATTGTTAATGTCACCATTCATTTAATCATGTGATGCACTGGAAAGAGGGAAAAATTCCAAACGCATTGAAATTCTAAGAAATGTGCAATTCCACATTTTTGTTTGGTGTGGTGGTTCATTTACAGAGTTCACTATATGGTAAAACTGACCAGACAACATGATTCTCCATGTCAGCACAAGTACACAGATACCAAGGATGTATTTAAATAGTAGAAAAATCTGGAGTCCCCACATGACCTCCCTATAAACAGTATGAGCCCTCACATAGCCCTCCTATATACAGTATGAGACCCTACATAGCCCCCTATGCACAGACCCACATCCAACACACATTCACACATATAAAAAAAAGCCCCAAAATACTAACCTTGCTCCCATTCCCCTGGTGCTCTGCTCTGGTTTTTGCTGTGTGCAGTGATGCTCCTCATAGTATACACAATGTAGTGATGTAATTGGGTGCTGTTTCAGTCACACACGCTAAATTGTGGAAGAAGGAGCCGGCTGCTCACTTTTTCACCACTATAGTCACTGCTATTTGCATCCCTAGGATGCAGATAGTGGTGATTTCGGGAGGACAGGAGAAGGGATGAGCCAGTGTTTTCAACCCATTTACTGCACTTTGCCCAAGTCAGGGCTGATCGCACTATTTATGCTGGGATAAAAATTGTAAGCGGAACATAATTCCTTGTACAGTAAACAGTGGCTGTGTGGCTGACAACATGGATCTGTATGAGGACAGAAAGATCTTATAAATAATTGTTCTTTCAAATACAGGCTTTGTTGGTGCGTGTGACTAAGCACTGGCAAACTAATTACAAGTAGCTCAGTGATTGATTACTGATTGAAATCGACCTGTGTAATTGTACAATTAAAAATCTAAACCCTAACTTTTAAATCTAAACCCTAACTTTTAAATCTAAACCCTAACTTTTAAATCTAAACCCTAACTTGAAAGGGATTGAGTGATTTAAACAGGTAGAATTAAAGAAGCACTGTGGACCCCTCCACCCCCAACTGTCAATTTGTAAATGACATCATCTAAAAAATTTGCAATTTATTAGCAGGTGAGTTCTTAGTTTGCTGATTTGTAAACTCTGTTCTGGGCTGGCGTTATACCACATGACTCCCACAGTGTCAGCTGTGTGGACCAGAAGTCTGTCACTTTATGCAAGCCTATGAGACTCACAGCAAGGCTCCCAAAGGTAATGGAGTATTGAACCCCCCCACCTGCAGTTTATCTTCAGTGCTGACTTCATGTTAACAGTGCTGCAACCAATAACTCAGCAGCTCTGCCTGAGCAACTTAAAGTCACTGATTGGCTGCAGCACTGTTGACAGGTTGTCAGAGCTGCAGACAATTACAGACACTAGAAGCAGTGGCAGAAACTTAGTGCAGAACCTGGTAAGAGTAAGTAAAGCTCAGCTTCCAAAACCAGAAAACTCCTTTCAGATCCCCATCCATTTGCCAAAGCGTAGAGTGGGTCCAAAAATTGCTGTAGCTCTGCATGACATGGTCCGTCTATGTGTTACATAGACATTGTGGAGAGTGACATGCCAAGGTAAGGAGGCTTATTCACCGTGCAATGCTCCTCTGGTAAATTTAATATGCAAATTGCCTCTGGAATGATCCAGGAAACATCAAGCACTTTATGTCCCATGTTACTTTCTTAAAAACAAAAATGTAAACACTGTAACAAGAGTTTTAATAGCTCATCTTCTAAGGGAAAGTCATTCAGCCCCTCTAAATACAAAAGTCACAGTAGACAAAGCAATGCAAAAATTTAGATTTAATTTGAATTCCAAAAATTTAAAATAGCTTTTCAAAATCATGAAAATTAAAAGGCAAATTGAACAAAAATGAAGCCTCATATACAGAGACACATAAATTAAACAGTTTATATTGCAGACAAGCCAGAGTGTGTATAGATTACATATATACAGTCATCTTCTGTAAACAAGGCATTTGTACATTTTTACATTTACAAAAAAGCTCATCACTACCATAGGATACAATAATCCAAATAGGACATAAAGGATTCAGTTTCATTTAGATTTTTTTAATTTCTATATTTTTTGATCTGTACAAATTATCTTCATAAAAATATATCTCTGTACAAAATAGTCTATTTATTCTGTTTGTCCTTTCCACGGGTAGTAAGTGGGTCGCGAAGGGGGGAGGCCATTGGCGGAGCAATGAGCTGTTTCGCTAGTCCTGATAATGTTTGCATTTCAGACTGGAGGAGCTAGGAGCAGACAGGGAGAAAGAGAGTAGCCTCATTGTAAACCCGAGCTAGGTAAGTTCACCATCTGCCGTATTCCGCCATCGGCTCAACTGTGTTGTGCAAAGAGGTTAAAGCACCGATAAAATAAGTTGCTAAACATAGTAGTTCCTTTTACTATAAATTGCCGTTTCTGCCTCTTTAGGATCAGATAGAATAAGTCGTTCATGCATTTGATTTATTAAACATAAGGACACAATGGGAGTAACTAGACTTCCAATATTATAGTTAATGGCTAATCCTTGTAATGAGGCTTTGCAGAAGAGCCATGTTATGCATCAGCCATTATTCTATGTATCGTCAAAGAGGCAGAAACACCATTTCTAAAAAAAAAATAGTGACAGTGCGCTTGTTCTTTTCATTCCTGAATTTTGCATTAATCCCCAACAAGATATTTCAATATCTTCAATAAATAACTATATGGGCTACATTCACCTTATTAGTTGTCTGGTCATTAACAAGTGCAATACTGACTGCTACATGTGCCTGTACAGAACGTCCCTGTGGCACTACAGAAAAGGTTTAACCTGTCGGCTGATGGTACAACTGCCAACAGAATGTAGAGTAAAATGTAGCAATGCATTGCAGGGACACATCGTAGCACACAAGCCATGCAAGGACACCTTGTGGCAATAAGACCTTTCAATGGAGATGTACTATAGTGCCAAACATTACATTTGTCACAGAGTTTCACCAGCTTAAACCATCTCCCGGCATTTCCTAATTCCCTGACTAATTAGTTTCAGACACTGCTGGCATTTGTTTCTCAATAGCTGGAGGACTAGAGTTGGCATTTTATTAAAAGCTATTAAAGGGCACCATATATACTTCCGATACATTTCTATAGTTAAGGTTATGCCTCATTTACACATTGTAGAAGAATGGAATGCATGCAAAGCTGACATATCTGACGTATCTTATTTTTAACACTATTTTTTACAAATTCAGTTAATTTTGTAGGCTTGGAATAACACAACGTTGAATTGATTCTGTTATTCCTATGGCATAAAGAGAATGACAATGGGCACACAATGGCAAAAATAACTATGAATGCCCAGACAGTGTCAGGAGACAATTAGAAGTACTGCAAAGACCTTCAGCACTCAATAACGGAAGAGGTAGTCAATGGTTTAGCATGAACAGTAGCACATAACACCAACCAGGTAAATCAGCAGAATATGGAAATACATAAAAAGTGAAATAATGTATAATGTAGTTCTAGAAAATGTCTACCAAATATTATTGGTGAAAAGCAGGATCAGTGTTGTCTCCATCAGTTGTAATCACTACTGGCTGCATGTGACTTCCTACGAAAGGGCTGGGGTTGGGAACAATGTTTTGGTCACATTCTCATACCTATACAGAACCCTAAAATGAGAATATAAACTTATATAAGATAGCAATGTTGCTGATTTGATGTAACCTGGTATAACATAACATTCAAAGAAATCTTCATTTCATTCATGGTCATTGAAGGAGGTATTTTACTATAGACTGTGATGCTACCACACAAGGCTATTCTCCCTTCCATAGCGGCAGACAGAAGAACATTCGAATTTCCTAATCAGGAACATTCCTTACATAGTTTTCACATAGTCTCCTGGTGAATCCATTTTGGTAAAGGTCCCTCTTATCGCAATGTACCTGAATACATTTTATTAGCAAGGAAACATCAATGAGAAACCTTAAGGAACCTGCAATGCATTGCTCACAAAAGCTCAAATATCATAAACTGAATGTGACCGATGTATTGAGGGAAAACTTTCCAGAATGATGCAAGGTGGAATTTTAGGTTGGTTGAATGCATCCATCTTCAGCTGAAACGGCAAGCACCGACACGTTCAGTTGACCAATAGGAAGGGCTAGCTTGGAACAGAATTGATAAACAGCTCTCCTTCAAGTGTTGGCAGGTTGAAGACGTAAATGCCAACTTGGGGTGTAAGGCTGCGCTCCCCCTTCCTGCCAATGCCACACAGTCTTTTATGTGCTGCAGGGATCAGGCGGAGAAGAATGGAGGAAAAGCACTTTTTGGAACTGGTTCTTTGCAGAATAAAAATATGTATTTTTATATATATATAGGTTTTTTATATCCACTTCCAACCAACATTGCATGTATACAAGTTCGGTATAAAAGCACTTGCACGGTGTCCCTGGAGGATAAGAACCCCTTGAGGTGGCAGCCTTGCCACTTGTTATGAGACACCCAGTTGCCAAGGCTGCATGAGACTTTAGCAGATTGGTGCAGAGAGGGTCTATTGTCTGCTGTTGGCATTACTTCATCTTGGTACATAAGGTATGCTTCTGGTTTCTCCTCAATCCACCAGCCCGGCACACATTGGATGTCATCAAAAAATGGTGTGGCTACAAGTGGCACCGGTGATATCAGCTGCCCACTGATAATGTGCAGGGCAAGGTAAAGACAGGACGGAGACTCCGAGTAAACCTAATTTACTAAAAAAAAAGAAAAGCATGTTTATTTTTGCCGATATCACACTATTATTACTTTTATTATTTGTTATTGTTATTCATCTTAAATTCTGGACTAGAAAATCAAGTAGATGGGTTTTAACACCTAATTTAAGATTTACTTAGCCAATAATTATATTGTGCCACCCTGTAAAGGCACATTCACACGTATAGCTTTTTGGTCAGTATTTTACCTCAGGATTTGTAAGCCAAAACCAGGAGTTGGTGATAAATACAGAAGTGGCGACGTTTTTTTTTATTATACTTTTCCTCTAATTGCTCCACTCCTGGTTTTGGCTTACACATACGGAGGTAAAATACTGACCAAATACTGAAAGTGTGAACGTGGCAATATAGTGATACTGATAAATAAGTGTAACTTGACCAACTGCTATGGAACCTTATCTGATCGTCACTCCCCTGCTCTCCATAGGGATATTTATACCATAAGGCACACTTGACCTCTACTTACAACTAGAATTTTGCAAACTCTTATAGGATTAGAACCACCATGAATGGCATAACATACAATACATTGTCTATCGTAGATTGTAATATTTTTTAGTCATTTTTAAAAAGTTTTACATATCATCTTAGCCACCTACTAATAAGATTTTTTGTATTTCATCTCAATATATCAAGCAATGTCTCCCCATACCTGGTAAAGGGCGGGTGCTATACAGCGGTGCACACTGTGCTGACCGTGAACTCTGTCTCATTTGCCACAATTTCTGTAGGCTGCACATTTCGTTCATACATGGGATTCTCAAATGTAGCCCGGCCATTTGTATTCTCATGTCCGGCAAACCCATTAAACGGAACTTTAGGTCTTCTACACAAAAAATAAAACATATCTAATGAGGGCTAAAAGTGGGATATTACATACAACAATATTTACTGTGTACATGTAAGTGAAGGCCAAATTAAAATTCACAATGGATCATTTAGTTGTACCCAAACTATCATTTCTGGTGCATTCATACAAACTGTTACTGTAACTAAATAAAGACAATCTGTCACCAGGATTTTGCTGCCTAATCTGAGAGCAGCGTGCTATAGAGGCTTAGACCGTGATTCCAGCAATGTGTTACTTACTGGGCTATTGGCTATAATTTTTATAAAATCAATGTTTTATCAACAGGAGATTATCACTAGAGGACTACTTGACCTGTTGAAAGGTAGTCTGACCACGCCCCCAACACTGATTGGCAGCTTTTATGTAGTGGTGTGGGCGGGGTTATACAGAGTTCATCATTCAGTGAACTGGCTAATCTGCAGCAGATAAAATAGTGATGTATTATTTTCTGCGATATATAAAGCAATTACTTGGCTACAATCAATGACAGCCATAGACTGAATTTCAGGCACTACCATGGCAGAGAATGCACAAGAAGTAAGGATCGTACCTGTGTTTGTAGAGATATAGGACAAAACCAGCAATGATGAGAGCTATAAAAGGCACAAGGATAGCAGCTGCCACTGAGCTGCTGTTAGATGGAAAATGTCCTATGGTGTCAGGACTATTTTCGAGTAATCTCCTGTCTATGGGACCAAGAGAGAACATAAGTCAGCCAATTATTCTAGCTTCACTTCCAATGACATCCATATCAATCCATACCACACTTGCAGCTCCACTTACCTATCCTTTGGAGGCCAAACTGGCCAAATCCCTTTCCACGCACAAAGCCCTGATAAACATATGTTCCTCCAGCAGATTCAGATGACACCTATGCAAGAACGGTAGAAATCGGTATTGTACATAAGCAAATACATACAGTATACTTAGTATACACTGACAATTTTGGTACGCTGTTTCATAGTGAGTCTTCAAGATCTCTAGGTGGGTGGCGCAAGTTGACAAACTCAAACTCAGAAGGTGTTTTTTTTTTTAAAAGCTGACCGTCTTACACCACTCATCTTAGGGTGTCTTGAGGCAAGAGGACACTTCCATAAATGCTAAATGTGGCACTATTACATGTTACCCTTTCCATAAACTGCTCCATCATATTTTGTATTGTTAAAATGATCCATCTTCCCGGTGGTCACACAATTTTCTAAATAAAATTCATTTTTCTTTCTCATTTTTTGTGTTTGGTATCCGTTTGTTAATGATACCAGCAACATATTGGGAGTGGGCCAATATTTCTGTTTATTTAGTGATAAAATACCCTCAAAGATGGTTGACATAATAGGATATGTAGAAATGACTAGGCCGGGTTGGTGGTAATCTAGTTTTACAATGCAGATCTCATATGGATGCACATGGTTTAATTCCAACATGCATAAATCTGCAGAATAGAAAGATGGCATGTGACAATAGATAAGAGGCTCTTGTTCTGTTCCCTTCTGCAGGAAACCTCTGAGGCGATTAGATTCCCGTCCTTCATTTCTATTCAGGGTAGCTGAATGTCTTTCTCAGTCATTCATAACTAGACTGTATTCACATGACAATAGGAGTGTCCTTATCATTCCATCATCTGTCCCTATTCTCACAAGCAATCAATAGTCATGCTCTGAATTCAGATTTAAGCCCAAGGAAACCTTGAGACTCATCTAAGGACTATACTTACTAAGTTTGGGCTAGTTGGCATCTATGACCTTGTGCTGTCAGAAATGATACATTCGTCTAATAGCATTTAACCCTTCAGAGTGACTTATATTGCACATGAAATAAAGATTCCTGAGAGTCTTCATATTAGCGCTTTGCATTTTGGCCTTTATCTGTAATCAGTAGTTACTGTATATGAAGATCCAGTCTCGTCTTACATTACCATATCTTCATTACCATAAGAACCGGCAAATAGTGATGAGCAATGTGCTCGAATAATGTCAGATCTGATCATGCCCTGGTGTTATCCGAGTATCTCAGGCGTGCTTGTATATTATGTTCGCTCCCTGCAGCTGCATGTTTTTCAGCTGTTAGACAGCCTCAACACGTGAAGATTGCCTGTTTGTTCGGGAATTCACACATGTGTTCAGGCTGTTGAACAGCTGTAAATCATGCAGCCACAGGGCCTCTAACATAATATACGAGCACTCCCAGATGTTTAGGCCTCTTTCACACTTCCGTCGGAAAGTGAACGTCGCAATGCGTCATTCTGTGCAAAAAACGCATCCTGCAAAGTTGCCCGCAGGATGCGTTTTTTCCACATAGACTTGTATTACCGGCGCATCGCGATGTATGGACACACGTTCCATATGTCGTGCACTGGATGCGTTGGTAATTGCGGACCGTCGTCACAAAAAAACATTCAATGTAACTTTTTTTGTGCGACGATCCCGCCATTTTCGACCGAGCATGCGCTGCCGAAACTCCGCCCTCTCCTCCCCGGAACTCATAATGGGCAGTGGATGCGTCTGAAAACTGCATCCGCTGCCCATGTTGTGCACTATTTGCACAACGTCCGTTGGTACGTCGGGCCGACGGTTTGCGACAGCCCCGTACCGACGGAAATGTGAAAGAGGCCTTAGATAAGACGGTATCCGAGCACTTTCGCTCATCACTACTGGCAAACTTACATGTCCGTCCAAAGCCCAGCTCTCCATCTTGAACTTTTCCATGACAATGTCCTTTGGTCCTCGTATCTGATATGCCTGGAGAAGGAGGTGGAATTCTTCTTTTTTGAAAATACCTACAAAAATCATAATAAACTATTACATTAGGAGTGTAGTCCATCACTAGTTATAGCAGTATACACCAAACATAAAAAATCTGATGGCTTGCCCTATTCCTCTGCACGGCTCCTATTTCGTAAAATTGACATGTACATGCAACATTGCTGCGCTAAAGTATTTGCCATATTACAGATATCGCTATTATTGAATCTTTGTCACAGTAAATGGATTCTGAATAAACTCTAATTTAAGGCAAAGATTCAAATCATTGTAGTCTTGCTCATATGATTTGGATTATTATCTTGCTGAACAACCCAATGAATTCTCGGCGTATGATCAGATAACAAGACAATCTACTTCACTGAGAAACAGTGTTTTTTCACAGGAAAGGTTAATTTAAAGGGAATCTGTCAGTAATATTTGTCCTCCGCTCACCCAAATAGCATAGGCATGCAGGTCTTTGAATTTCAAATTCATCAAAACGTTTATATCTTTTATCTGTTTCTCTATTCTGAATAAGACAGCGTTTTTAAGTGCTTGGGACGTGTCAGACCACTTACCGAGCCTCCACCAACCGAGGTTGTTTTCCCACCTAATACCTACCTCTTTAGCTTGATTGATAGTTCAGTGTCTGTGGGACATCGAATGCTAGGACAGCTACCAGGAAATTAGAAAGTGAGCTATCAATCTATGTGTTACTTTGTGATGTCTTTATTGTTTGCACATGTTCCTCTAACTGTAAAGTGCTACGGAATATGTTGGTGCTATATTTATATAATTATTATTGTATTATTTATAATCAAGCTAAAGAGGCTGGAGGTCTATCCTGCTCAAAGCACTTAATGCGTCATTTTAATGTGCTTTGAAACACTGATTTCTCAAGTAGCAACATAAAAATTATAAAGGTGTCAATGACTTTAGATTTCAAAGATCTGTTTTCCCATATACAGTATGAGGTTGGGAGTGGATTATTTCACTGACAGCATCCCATTAAAATAAATACAGTAATAATTTATGAACTATGTATACTTAGACTTTATTAATCCCACTAGGCATGATTCTTAGATTAGAATGTTACGGTAAATTAACCCATTCACGACCTATGACATATATACACATGATTAGTCGTGTTTCAACCTTTAATGCGGGCTACGGCACTGAGCCCACATCTTTTCAGACACATGACAGCTGTCATGTGCCCCTAACAGCCGTAAATAAAAGAGAACCCTATACATGTTTGGTATCTGTGATCTTGTAATGACCTGAAGAATCAGAATGGCAGGTCAGTTTTACCATTTAGTGGATATGGTAAAAAAAAAACTAGTAACCAATTGTGGAATTGCACTTTTTTGTAATTTCACCACACTTGGAAATTTTTCCTGTTTTTCAGTACACCATATGGTTAAATCAATGATGTTAATCAAAAGTACAACTAGTACCGCCAAAAAGAAGCCCTACCACGGCCATATTGACAGAAAAATAAAGTTATGGCTCTGGGAATAAGGGGAGCCAAAACAGAAAATCCCAAGGACATGAAGGGATTAAAATAAAAGGATTTCTTCCATCTTGTCTCTCTTAAAATGCGCATTGCTTCTCAGCCTCCTGACTTACTGGATACTGGAGGGATGACAGTTCAGGTCAGCAGCAGCATCGCTCTCTTAGCCTGAATTATGTGCCCTCTGATGCTACAACATGAGGTAGCTTTGCTTCTACAGCATTGGATGTGCAGTTGTGCTGAGCTAGTTGGGATTGGGAGCTAATATTAGCCTGAATTATGTGCCCGGCCAGCAGCATCATCTCACTCCTTGCCTGAATTATATGCCCGGCCAGCAGTATCATCTGTCTCCTAGCCTGAATTATGTGCCTGGCTACCAGCAGCATCGCACTCCTAGCCTGAATTATGTGCCCGGCCAGCAGCATGACCGCACTCCTAGCCTGAATTATGTGCCTGGCCAGCAGCATCATCGCACTCCTAGCCTGAATTATTTACCTGGCCAGCAGCATCATATCACTCCTAGCCTGAATTATTTGCCTGGCCAGCAGCATCATCTCACTCCTAGCTTGAATTATGTGCCTGACCAGTAGCATCATCGCACTCCTAGCCTGAATTGTGTGCCCGGCCAGCAGCATCATCTCACGCCTAGCTTGAATTATGTGCCTGACCAGTAGCATCATCGCACTCCTAGCCTGAATTATGTGCCCGACCAGTAGCATCATCACACTCCTAGCCTGAATTATGTGCCTGGCCAGCAGCATCATCGCACTCCTAGCCTGAATTATGTGCCCGACCAGTAGCATCATCACACTCCTAGCCTGAATTATGTGCCTGGCCAGCAGCATCATCGCACTCCTAGCCTGAATTATTTGCCTGGCCAGCAGCATCATCTCACTTCTAGAAACAGAAACACATTTTCTTGGTGGTGTGAACATGTTCCTACAGACTTGTTCAATGAGCAAGTAGCCCATGTGTTTCCGGTTCTATAATTGTTCTCTTGTTTCTACAAGACTGGGGAGTCCACCACTCCTTTGTGGGTCATTTGCACTAAAGCTGTTCCATCTAGCAGGTCCACATGGAGGAAAGAAGGTTTAAGCATAATAACAGACGCGGATTCTTTACTGTAAGAGCAGTGAGACTATGGAACTCTCTGCCGTATGATGTTGTAATGAGTGATTCATTAATTAAATTTAAGAGGGGACTGGATACCTTTCTGGAAAAGTATAATGTTACAGGGTATATACACTAGATTCCTTGATAAGGCGTTGATCCAGGGAACTAGTCTGATTGCCGTATGTGGAGTCGGGAAGGAATTTTTTTCCCCATGGTGGAGTTACTCTTTGCCACATGGGGTTTTTTTGCCTTCCCCTGGATCAACATGTTAGGGCATGTTAGGTTAGGCTATGGGTTGAACTAGATGGACTTACAGTCTTCCTTCAACCTTAATAACTATGTAACTATGTAACTATGTAACACATGGATATTCTCTCTCTGAACCCTGCTTATATAGGCACTATACAGATGATCAGGTTTTTAAATACATCAGATAAGGATTATATACATTAGTTAGGACTAGGGTTGAGCGACTTTTATTTTTATAGGATCGGGTCGGGTTTCACGAAACCCGACTTTCTCAAAAGTCGGGTCGAGTGAAATCGGCCGATCCTATAAAAAAGTCGGGGTCGGAGTCGGCCGAAACACGAAACCCAGTGCAGTGCAATGGGATACTATGGTTCCCAGGGTCTGAAGGAGATGAAACTCTCCTTCAGGCCCTGGGATCCATATTAATGTGTAAAATAAAGAATCAAAATAAAAAATATTGATATACTCACCCTCGGACGCGCCCTGGTACTAACCAGCAGGCTTCCTTCCTAAGAATGAGCGCGTGAATGACCTGCGGTGACGTCGCGGCTTGTGATTGGTCGCGAGCGGTCACATGGACAAGCCGCGACGTCATCTAAGGTCCTTCACGCGCTCATTCTTAGGAAGGAAGGCTACCGGAAAGAAGCAGGGCGCGTCCGAGGGTGAGTATATTCCTATTAGGTATATACTCACCCTCGGACGCACCCTGCTTCTTTCCGGCAGCCTTCCTTCCTAAGAATGAGCGCGTGAAGGACCTTAGATGATGTCGCGGCTTGTCCATGTGACCGCTCGCGACCAATCACAAGCCGCGACGTCACCGCAGGTCATTCACGCGCTCATTCTTAGGAAGGAAGCCTGCCGGTTAGTACCAGGGCGCGTCCGAGGGTGGGTATATCAATATTTTTTATTTTGATTCTTTATTTTACACTTAAATATGGATTCCGATACTGATTCCCGATATCGCAAACATATCGGAACTCGGTATCAGAATTCCGATACCAGATTCAGAAGATCGCCAACCTCATGGCCGACCCCACACAGGGGTCGGGTCGGGTTTCATGAAATCCGACTTTGCCAAAAGTCGGCGACTTCTGAAAATGGCCGACCCGTTTCGCTCAACCCTAGTTAGGACTGCTCTATTATGGGTATACCTTGACGATTGGTGGAGCAGCTTAGTATACATTTTTTTGCAAAAAACGTATCAACTAAATACCCTGTTTTTTTTCCATTTTTTGACTAGCACTTGCTCATTACTGTGATTTTTTTACAACAGAGTATTTTTGACCTCATTGTGCTCTATTGTGTCATCATCTCACTCCTAGCCTGAATTATGTGCCCGGCCAGCAGCATCATCTCACTCCTTGCCTGAATTATGTGCTTGGCCAGCAGCATCATCTCACTCCTAGCATGAATTATGTGCCTGCCTTTTTACAACAGAGTATTTTTGACCTCATTGTGCTCTTTTGTGTCATCATCTCACTCCTAGCCTGAACTATGTTCCCGGCCAGCAGCATCATCTCACTCCTTGCCTGAATTATGTGCCCGGCCAGCAGCATCATCTCACTCCTAGCGAACAACTGAATAGAGGGCACCATCTCTATATATATACGGGCTCGACCCGCTGCATGTCAAAATGTAACTAATAAATTAACCAGAAAAAAGAAACATGCATGAACCGCAGGGATCCACAAGTATAACAATTTTTATTAATTTCAAGTCCTAACACAAAACACTAACAAGTTAAAAACATTTAAAATAAACAATAGAAAAATTACCCAAGAAAATAAATCTCACACGGGACCTGACCTCCTACACAATATGCCTCTGTAGTCCTGAACTAGTGGCTATAATAAGAAGTGTGTCAGTCAATAAAAATCACACAATGCAATATCTGCAGCTATCAAACCAACATACAGTACTACTTCAATAAATAGACCAAAGCATAAAGCATATAGCATATAGTTACCCACACAAAAAGATCCTGGTGGACCCCCTCTTTTTGATATTTTATTTGTGTGACTTAGATGTACCAACATAGCTGACCTTGCTGGGGCTGGGGGTGTGTGGGGTTGGTGCGCCCACGTGAGTGAGCTCCTCACGGCAGCGCATCACCCGGACATACGTCCTGGTCTCGGAACGGCAGCAGTCCTGAGGGCGCTTGCGCAGATTAGGCAGGACGTCCGAGAGTTGCTAGGGACGCATAGCAACAGACCTGGAAGTTCCGGGACATGCGTGATAGCGGCCTTTGGCAAGCAGCAATGAGCGTTTTTTTGGGGGGACCGGCCCTTTAAAATAGGACAGGCTTGTCTATGCCTGCAGAGGAGAGGAATGTGGAGAGAAGCGCTCCTCCACGGTCTTGTATTGGTGTTTGAAATTCCGTGATGACAGGAGGGAGGGGGGTCGCTCTGGAAGTGAGTGCATCACCTAGGTAACCAACAGACATGCGCAGTGGCTATTTCCGGGACGCTGTGAATTCAGGGCATGAGACCTGCACACAAGCCTCCAAACAGCTGTACCAGATCTGTTCATTAGTAAGTACTATATAACCCAGTATCCAGTGCACAGTACACTATTATTACCCCTGATGAAGTCACTTATGTGACGACACGCGTTGGGTGGGTCACAGGGGGGGCTGACGTCCTTATTGCCTCTTCTTATCCTTATGCACTGATTGACCGTGAGCATGTCCACCAGGATCTCTTTGTGTGGGTAACTATATGCTATATGCTTTATGCTTTGGTCTATTTATTGAAGTAGTACTGTATGTTGGTTTGATAGCTGCAGATATTGCATTGTGTGATTTTTATTGACTGACACACTTCTTATTATAGCCACTAGTTCAGGACTACAGAGGCATATTGTGTAGGAGGTCAGGTCCCGTGTGAGATTTATTTTCTTGGGTAATTTTTCTATTGTTTATTTTAAATGTTTTTAACTTGTTAGTGTTTTGTGTTAGGACTTGAAATTAATAAAAATTGTTATATTTGTGGATCCCTGCGGTTTATGCATGTTTCTTTTTTCTGGTTAATTTATTAGTTACATTTTGACATGCAGCGGGTCGAGCCCGTATATATATAGAGATGGTGCCCTCTATTCAGTTGTTCTCTAGAGTGATTTTTTGAAGTGGCTTTTACCACTGTTTCCAGAGTGGTGGCACATCTGAGATTAAAATATTGATAGAGATATTCTACTATGGATCTGGTGGCTAGGGAGGACGCTTGGAGTCAGCAAGCATCTGGCATTTTCTCTGCGCTTGGGGATAATATAGTGTCATCTGTAGGCAACTCTGATTTTCAAACTATCTCCACAGAAATTACTAATTTACATAAAACATTGACTCGTGTCTGGTGGAATGTGAGGAGTTTGGAGGATTTGTGCCAAGAGGCTTACGGGTACAGATTTTTCCAGCATGGGAAGTAACGGGGGCCTTTAAGAAAACATGGGAAACAGGGCTTTTACAGTGCTCTAGTGTCTTGATGGACATGCTCATAGAACATGATCGGGGGCTTTTGACCAGAATAAGAGAGGACATAAGGGTCAGTGAGAGCAAGCTTGTAAGTTTTGATAAGGAGACTTTGGTGAACCCCTTCCTCCTTAAATTGAAGGAAACTTTAGATAAATTTGAAAAATAAATCATTAATAAGAAAAGGATGAAATTCTATAGGGATAAGACAGACTTTGCCAGAGATCAAGCCTTTAGATGGGTACATCGTGGTAATAGACGCTATACTAGTAATATTCATCTGCATGCTGGAGATAATCCAACTGAACAACTGTCCAGACATGAACTTTCTTCTAGTGATTTTTTATCCTCGGACCTCAGCGATCCGGAGGGCGCAATAGGCGGCGCAGGAGGATGAGGGGGAGGCGTAAACCACAGGCCATCCCGGAAGAAAGGCAGGAACCATCGGAATTGGTCACCAACGTGTACGAGGGAGACGAGGCTAACTACATTAGACACGCCAACTACTCCCATAGCGACAAAAGACTTTCAAATTATTAACCTATCTACTTATGTCCTCTCAGACATTGAAAAATCAGTCTTAATGAAGGGTCTATCATTTTCACCTATGAATCCTTTGGATAAGTTTACTTTGGTCAAGGACATCTATTTATTCTGTCGAAAAATGACTTTCAAATTATTATATCATAAACCCTCTCTAGTTGATTCACTCCCAGATGCTGAAAGACAAACGTTTCGAGACCTCCTAGAACTCTTGCAGGAAAACGAGAATGGTTCTGACCAGACAAGATTTACTAGAAGATCTCCATCACAGGTAACACCAGCATTGTCACTGTTTCCGGCAGTTCAAATTTTTTTTGATAGTGTTTGTAGAGATGTGGAAGGACTCAAACTTGACTCCACCAGACATGCTAACCTTACTATGGGGGAGAAGCAAGCCCTACGGAGATTACGGAACAACAATGAATTTCTCATTCGAGAAGCAGACAAAGGGGGAAATGTGGTCCTTTGGCCTCATGAGATGTATATCACAGAAGCCTTATGGCAATTGAATAACACCAACAATTATCATGTTCTCCCCTCAGATCCCACTTGGGTCTTTAAGGGGAAATTAGACTGTCTTATACAGAGAGCAATGAAGGAGGGTATTCTTAACAAGAGGGAAGCGGACTTTCTTTTTACCAAGCATCCTGTAGTCCCAACCTTCTACACTATGCCGAAAGTGCACAAGTCATTGACTTTGCCCCCAGGAAGACCAATAGTCTCCGGTATAGGGGGGATCATGGAGAGACCATGTATCTATTTGGATCACTTCCTTCAACCCCTGGCCCTTCTGCTTGATTCGTATATAAGGGACTCAACACATCTGATGATACATCTAGAGGACTTGGAGATTCCAGAGAATGCATTGTTAATCTGTTTAGATGTGGAATCTCTTTATACGAATATAGCACACGATTTGGGTATTCAAGCAGTTTCATACTATCTGGATAAACATCATTATAACGAGAAGCACAATAGGTTTCTGTTGGAACTTCTTCATTTTGTTCTTGATAAGAGTTATTTCACGTTTGACAGGAAATACTACAGGCAAATTTCTGGGACCGCTATGGGGGCGCGTTGTGCGCCCTCATATGCGAATCTTTTTTTGGGGTGGTGGGAGGAGAATGTGGTGTTCCAGCAGGAAAGGTTCTCGCAGAAGGTAATCACCTGGCGACGGTATATAGACGATGTGCTATTTATATGGACAGGGTCGCTATCTGAATGTGAGAAATTTATTGAAGATCTGAACCACAATATGTTTAATATCAGACTGTCCACCAAGATCTTTTTGTGTGGGTAACTATATGCTATATGCTTTATGCTTTGGTCTATTTATTGAAGTAGTACTGTATGTTGGTTTGATAGCTGCAGATATTGCATTGTGTGATTTTTATTGACTGACACACTTCTTATTATAGCCACTAGTTCAGGACTACAGAGGCATATTGTGTAGGAGGTCAGGTCACGTGTGAGATTTATTTTCTTGGGTAATTTTTCTATTGTTTATTTTAAATGTTTTTAACTTGTTAGTGTTTTGTGTTAGGACTTGAAATTAATAAAAATTGTTATACTTGTGGATCCCTGCGGTTCATGCATGTTTCTTTTTTCTGGTTAATTTATTATATCTCACTCCTAGCATTAATTATGTGCCCGCCCAGTAGCATCATTGCACTCCTAGCCTAAATTATGTGCCCGACCAGTAGCATCATCATATTCCTAGCCTGAATTATGTGCCTGGCCAGCAGCATCATCGCACTCCTAGCCTGAATTATGTGCCTGGCCAGCAGCATCATCGCACTCCTAGCCTGAATTATGTGCCTGGCCAGCAGCATGATCGCACTCCTAGCCTGAATTATTTGCTTGGCTAGCAGCATCATCTCACTCCTAGCCTGAATTATGTGCCTGACCAGTAGCATCATTGCACTCCTAGCCTGAATTATGTGCCCAACCAGTAGCATCATCAGACTCCTAGCCTGAATTATGTGCCTGGGCGGCAGCATCATCACACTCCTAGCCTGAATTTTGTACCTGGCCAGCAGCATCATCGCACTCCTAGCCTGAATTATGTGCCTGGCCAGCAGCATCATCGCACTCCTAGCCTGAATTATGTGCCTGGCCAGCAGCATCATCGCACTCCTAGCCTGAATTATGTGCCTGGCCAGCAGCATCATCGCACTCAAAGCCTGAATTATGTGCCTGGCCAGCAGCATCATCTCACTCCTAGCCTGAATTATGTGCATGGCCAGCAGCATCATCTCACTCCTAGCCAGAATTATTTGTCTGGCCAGCAGCATCATCACACTCCTAGCCTGAATTATGTGCTCTCCGATGCTGCGATAAGGGGAAGCTTCTACAGCATTGGATACGCAGTTGTGCTGAAGATGATCGGCATCAGGAGCTACTTGTGTGCTTCAGCAATAATGGATAACCTCAGGGAACTGCTTACAAGCTCACTTGGAAAGAGCTTGTAAGTGCTGTGTATATTTGGCCATCACTATCACGCAACAATCATGGCCACAACCCCTGACATTGATCAATAAATAAAAAGGAAGAAACAGTTGTGAAAGGAAGAGAATGGAGGCAGATAGAAATAGCAAAGCAAATTGCAAACTTGCTTAATATCTTGGTGTCTCCTGCTGTTCTCTTTAAGATATGTAGATTGGGATGGACTTTGCCCTGCTTACCTGATACTTGCAGCTCTACCCCACTGTGATCAATCATGGTCGCATTCACTTTACTGCTTACAACTTCATAACTTGTGACTGTCAACATGGCTGGCTGCTTTCGTCCTTGATATTCATAGGATCCTTTCCAAAGAGAGTCCTTAGCAAACACATCTGCAGGAACTAAAACACCAACCTAATATTAAGAACTACTTTCTTTCTGCAGCAGTTTTATATCTAAAACAACTTGTATCACTCTGATTGAGATATGTAAAATATATGTTAGCAAGTCAATAAAAGGAAACATCACCTTTTGAGTTGTCACATGTCTACCCATACCATGACTATTATCAAGACACACAACTAACCACTGGCATCTTTCTATGTTAGGAAAACAGGATGTGATACATAGCGCAGGGTGGGATATTTCTATTACATTAAACACAATTGTTGAAGATATGTTTAGATACTGTATATAAAAAACTTAAAGAAATGAACTGAGATAAAAGTTGGTGTGCATGTGTAAGGAGGGGGTGGGGACCCTCAGTTTCTCCCTCTCTCCTTTATGTCCGGCACGTTTCCCCTATGCGGTGTTCTGATAGATTGGCTATGTCTCAACATATTACTGCTATGAACTACTGTTTTATTGCTGTATGTGTACTGTGTGATATTTATCTGATTTCATGTCTTTGTATTATATTGCACTGTATTGAACATGACTAGTTCAGGGACGGTAAGGGATAACCAAAAAGGGGCTGGATCAGCAGTCTCAAAAGAATAGGAAGTTCCTCTACCATGAGCAGGCTTGCCCGTGGTAGAACATGCTCCAGCTAGGGGAGCATAACACTTCCCTTTGCCTCTTTCTTTAGGCAGTAGATTGGTAACATCAGAGCAAGCTTTGGCCCGCTGCCCCCAATGCCCCTCCCCTTAACTGCTCAGCCCTGTTCTTCCAAAACCAGCTTCTCCACCATGATAGAAGATCAGCTCTCTACCCTTCTGTCAAGATCATATCTCATCACTTGCAGGCTTGACCCGCTCCCGTCCCACATCATCCCTAACCTCGCCACAGTCTTCATCCCAACCCTAGCACATCTCTTCAACTTTTCACTTGCAAATGGTGTCTTCCCCTCATCCTTTAAACATGCCTCAATCACACCCATCCTTAAAAAGCCCTCCCTCAACCCATCCTCTGTGTCTAGCTATCATCCAATATCACTTCTCCTTTATGCCTCAAAACTACTGGAATAGCATGTCCATCTTGAACTGTCCTCCCACCTCTCCTCCTGCTCCCTCTTTGACTGGTTACACTCTGGCTTCCGACCGCATCACAACTAAAACTGCCCTAACTAAAGTCACCAATGACTTACTAACCGCCAAGAGCAAGCAACACTATTCTGTCCTCCTTCTCTTTGACCTCTCTTCTGCCTTTGACACTGTTGACCAGTCCCTCATGTTACAGATTCTCTCATCTCTTGGCATCACAGATTTGACCCTATCCTGGATCTTGCCATATCTAACAGACCGGACATTTGGTGGCTCCCTCATCTTGTCCCCTGTCTGTCGGTGTTCCCCAAGGTTCAGTTCTAGGACTCCTACATTTCTCCATCTACATCAGGGGTGGGGAACCTCAGGCCCCAGGGTCATTTACGGCCCTCAATGACTTTTTATCAGGCCCCCGAGCAGATTCTCAGGGACCGCATTCTTGGGCAGGGAGGTGTATTTTGATTACAACCAGCTTATTAAATTCTTCTTGCTCTGTTACCACACACATGCTGTGTTCACTACTGAACACTGAATTGCATGCAATGAAAGATTACGTTCTGACACCAGTGCCAGAGTCAGGATGTACTGTACTTTGTGGGCAGAGTTTGTACGGCCTCCGAAGGGTGGTATAAATATCCAAATGGCCCTTGGCAGAAAAAAGATTCCCCACCCCTGATCTACACCTTCAGCCTGGAACAGCTCATAGAGTCTCATGGTTAGTGTTGAGCGATACCGTCCGATACTTGAAAGTATTGGTATCGGAAAGTATCGGCCGATACCGGCAAAGTATCGGATCTAATCCGATACCGATACCCGATACCAATACAAGTCAATGGGACACCAAGTATCGGACGGTATCCTGTATGGTTCCCAGGGTCTGAAGGAGAGGAAACTCTCCTTCAGGTCCTGGGATCCATATCAATGTGTAAAATAAAGAATTAAAATAAAAAATAGGGATATACTCACCCTCTGACGCGCCCTGGACTTTACCGCCGTAACCGGGAGCCGTTGTACCTAAGAATGCGCGCTTGAAGGGCCTTAGATGACGTCACGGTGCTCTGATTGGTCCGTAGCGGTCGCGTGACCGCTACGCGACCAATCACAAAGCCGTGACGTCACCTAAGGTCTTTCAAGTGCTTGAAATACCTTAGAAGACGTCCGCAGCTTCTGATTGGTCGCGTAGCGGTCGCGTGACCGCTACGCGACCAATCACAAAGCCGTGACGTCACCTAAGGTCTTTCAAGCGCTTGAAATACCTTAGGTGACATCACGGCATTGTGATTGGTCGTGTAGCGGTCATGCGACCGCTACGGACCAATCAGAGCGCCGTGACGTCATCTAAGGCCCTTCAAGCGCGCATTCTTAGGTACAACGGCTCCCGGTTACGGCGGTAAAGTCCAGGGGCCGCCGGAGAGGTGAGTATATCCCTATTTTTTATTTTAATTCTTTCTTTTACACATTGATATTAATCCCGATACCGATTCCCGATACCACAAAAGTATCGGATCTCGGTATCGGAATTCCGATACCGCAAGTATCGGCCGATACCCGATACTTGCGGTATCGGAATGCTCAACACTACTCATGGTTTGCAGTATCATCTCTATGCCGATGACATGCAGATCTACCAATTTGGACCTGACATCACCTCCTTACTGACCAAAATCCCACAATGTCTGTCTGCTATTTCATCTTTCTTTTCTGCTTGCTTTCTGAAACTGAACATTGACAAAATAGAATTCATCATCTTTCCCCATCTCACTCTACCCATCCACCAGACCTATCCATCAATGTCAATGGCTGCTCACTTTCCCCAGTCCCACATGCTCGGTGCCTCAGGGTGATCCTTGACTCTGCCCTCTCTTTTAAGCCACATAACCAAGCCCTCTCTTTCAAGCCACATAACCAAGCCCTTGCCTCCTCCTACTGACTCCAACTCAAAAACATTTCCCGGATTGTACATTCCTTGACCAAGAAACTGCAAAAACACTCGTGCACGCCCTCATCATCTCCCGCCTTGACTTTTCCAACCTCCTACTCTCTGGCCTCCCCTCTAGCACCACTCCAATCTATCCTAAACTCTGCTGCCTGACTAATCCACCTGTCTCCCTGTTATTCCTCAGCCTCTCCTCTCTGCCAAGCCCTTCACTGGCTTCCTATTATCCAGAGGCTCAAGTTCAAAACCCTAACTATGACATACAAAGCCGTCCACAACCTGTCTCCTCCATACATCTGTGACATGATCTTCCGGTACTTACATACATGCAACCTTCGATCCTTTCAAGATCTCCTTCTCTAAACCCCACTTATTTCTTCTTCCCACAATTGCATACAAGACTTCTCCCGTGCTTCCCCCATACTCTTGAACTCTCTGCCCCAACACATCAGACTTTCGCCTACCACAGAATCCTTCAAAAGGAACCTGAAGACCCACCTCTTCTGACAAGACTACAACCTGCAGTGATCCTCAGTCTACTGAACCGCTGCATGACCAGCTCTACCCTCGCCAAGTGTATCCTCACCCATCCCCTGTAGACTGTGATCCCTTGTGGGCAGGGTCCTCTCTCCTTCTGTACCTGTGTGTGCCTTGTATTGCTCATGTTTATTGTACTTGTCTATGTATGACCCCTTTTTTCACATGTAAAGTGCCAAGGAATAAATGGTGCTATAAAAAATGAATAAGAATAATAACATACCCCCGGAGGGGAGGAAGTGCTGCCAAAAGGACTACTGGGCAGCTGAAGCGAGCATTAGGACTGTGTGAGTGTGCTTTAAAGGACTGTTTACTCCCTGGAACTGGACGTGAGCTGCTGAGACAGAGTATCTGAATAGGGACAGCTCAGGAACTGTTATCTTCTCTCTTTTCATTGTTATTGAAGTTCTACTGTTGGGAAAGAACTGTGACTCTGTGGTGTTTCATAGGACCGGAATTCTAGCAGACACAGTGAGTACCCATCTCTCCATGTGCAAGGTGCCAGGGTTTTCACTGACTGTTGCATAATAGACTCGCCCACGACTACCACCATGTGCCACCTTGTTACACATGCATCGTGTAAGTGCATGTTCACACCGGCAACTAAAAAGACAAAACCCAAGATAAAAACATAATAGGCAATTAACCTGCAGTAAATAAACAGCAATAGTTTGCCTTTTCTTTGAGTTGGACATTATATTCATGTAGTTCCTCATGGCTGTGTGTCTACTAGTGGGGTCCTTCTCAGCCCTTACGTACATGTACAACATATGTACATGTACAACAATTGACACAGGGTAAGGTTTTAATATCAGAGGTTAGGACTGTCCTGAATAGGGTCACCGTGACGTGATTGGGTGGCTTCTACATTTTGTTGGTCAAAATTATATGGGTATGTGCACACGATGCGGAAAACGCTGCGGATCCGCAGCAGTTTCCCATGAGTTTACATCACAATGTAAACCTATGGGAAACAAAAAACGCTGTGCGCATGCTGCGGAAAAAAACGCACAGAAACGCAGCGGTTTACATTCCGCAGCATGTCACTTCTTTCTGCGGATTCCGCAGCGGTTTTACAGCTGCTCCTATAGAAAACCGCAGTTGTAAAACCGCAGTGAAATCCGCAGTAAATCCGCAATAAATCTGCAGCAAAAACGCAGCGTTTTTGCCCTGCAGATTCATCAAATCCACTGCGGAAATATCCGCAGTGGACCATTATACGTGTGCACATAGCCTTTTAACTAAGTACCTTATATTATCTTTATGCACTATTGCTGTTTATTTATTTACTGCAGGGTATTTGCTTATGTTTTTATCTTGGGTTTTGTTTAGATACATATATAGACATTTTATCGTAACGATAATTGTCACACCAGTTAAAAAAAACAGAGCATTTCTTACCAGAAGCTTTTTGCATAGGAGGCTCCTTAACTGGAAAAATAGGTTTCCCACTGGGTCTTATATCAGCTGAAAGAAACAACATTAGTTAGGCGATGTAATCTTGGTGCCATCGCGTCCAGAAAAAAATATTTCAATCTTAAGCAACCCTAGGCCTCACAATAAAAGTTTCTCAATAATTGTGGAGTGCAAAGTTAAAATGTCTGCCATCTTTCTTTTTAATCTCATTGGCATTGATCATATGATCCTGTCCTCTGTTCATGTTTCCACAATGGCTGCCAGCATTCTCTGCACACAATGTGTTCTAGCAGTCTGAGACACTCCCTCTGTTCTGGGCTGATCCATCTAATAACACAGGGGAGCATCTCACGCTACAAAAGAACAGTGCAAATAATAGCCTAAGATGAACTGAGACCATAACAAGAACCTTCTGCTATAGGAACCTAAAATCCTGTGGAAGGGCCCTGTGCAGAACATATAACAGGGACGCTCCAGAACTGAGCAATACTAGCAAAAAATGAGCACTACGTCCAGAGAGTGATATTAAAAAGGTATAAGTTTATTCCAAAAAAAACCCTGAAAAGTATATCAATACATGTAACATAAATTAAAACAGTGGAAGAGACATTTATAGAGATGAGATCAGGTAGAGAGAGTCATGTACAGCCCTATTACATCGGGTAAGTTACATAGTAAAGTGCATAGTGCTACTTAGAACCTGAGAGACACTATGAGGCAATGGGATGGTAAGTGATATTTGGAAGTAAAACGGTATCTGGGAAAAGTCCCGCACCAATCCAGTATGACTCCACCATACCCTACCAGCTGTTACCCTTAATAGGATGTATCGGATGACACGCCACAAGCCACAACACGCGTTTCGAATTGGCTTCCTCAGGGGGCTATGCTCAATAATAAGTAAGAGCCTTAGGCTATGCTTTGCTTATAGATGGACCAGTTCAGACCAGGTGGAGTGTCTCAGCCTTTATATATATATATATATATATATATATATATATATATATATATATATATATATATATATATATATATATATATATATAGTGCATACTACAGTTTACTTACCTAGAGAAAGTACTGAGAATTAGAGGATCTGCACCAGAAATAATAAAAAGGAGGGCACGAGGTATTTTAATGATCCATTGTGCAAGTGATCATTGTGCAATGATTTTTTTTAATTGTGAGAAGGATGGTTGATTTTAGGGGGCCACACACTTTAGGTAGCCGACAGTTGAAGAATACAGACTGGGTATACAGTACCACCCCAACTAAACCTTAAAGAAGTACTCCCACAACATTTTTTATTGCTTAAACCTGTGTAAATATATATGAGGTGCAGTATAAGTACAGTAATATACACACCCATAGTTGTCTTCCCTGGTTTCCAATGCTCCTCTAGTCCTAGTCTGGGTTACATGACAGCTATTCCAACTAGCCACATTACATAGGTCTCAATGTGTGTGCCAGAAGTTACTTTTACAATGTAAGTCTATGAAGCCTCGGTCTGACATTCCATAGACTTTTATTGTAAAAGCGACTTCCAGAACATGCATAGACTGCAGTTTGATCTGGCAAATCGGAAAATAAGTCGGGTGGCCGAGAAGAGGACCAGAGCGGTGTTAGAAACCAGGGAAGACAGTGATCGATGAGTACCACACTTACACTACACTATGTATATATAAATTTATACAGGTTTAGGCAATAATAAGTTTTGTATGAGTGCTTCTTTAAGTTAGCCCATTTCTTTTGACTCCTGCCATCCCCCTTTATGAGATCTGCGGCTAATGTCAATATTGGTAGGTATGGTCAACTGAATTCTCTTCATGACATCATGTCTCATTGTACCACTAATTAATTGAATATAAAGTTATATTATCTTCTATTCTCATTACGATGCTGGGTTTCAGTATAAGGATTTCTGTAAAATCTTGTGAAATATTTAACACAAGGGAATTAGTACACACTAATAACAATCCCAAGGAGAGTTCATGCTTCAGGAGGTCCAGCTGAATGAAAATGACCTCACAGACACTCTCAACCTTCTTCACGAAGGTACAATGTACTATGTACAATGAATCCTCTGTATCCAGTTCCTAATAACTAATATACACCTTTACTTGATTAAGACAATAATACAATAGCTAAAATAATATCTTAAAAAGGAGAGAGGTCACTCACCAAGACATACAGGTGGCTTCCCTGTCCAGCTCCCATCCATTCTGCAGGTTCTATGTTCAGAACCTCCCGTCAGATAAAAGTCAGGCTGGCATGTATAAATCAAGGTGTAGCCCAAAGATGGCAGATCTAATGCTCCAACATTAGCGTGAGGCGGGGTCTCTGGCTGTCTGCAGTTGTGGGCTACAGAAAAAAAAAATTCATTTATTTAAAGCATAATAATTAGATCATGGTAATATTAAATAACTTCTCTTATTCATCACTTTTCCTGCAAAGTATGCTCTGGTAACACTTTATGGGGCTGATTCATCAAAGTGTTTTTCGTCAGTTTTCTGGTATAAAACACTTTGAAAAGTTGCAAAATCTTTGTGCAATGCGAAGCTATGCAAAAATTTTGCAACTATTTTCAGGCTATACTTGGCCAGCTGTGGGCAGAACATGAGCAGGACGGTGTGTACTGGTGTTCATCGGCCGAATTCATCAAAAGTTACTCCACTTTAGTGGTGTAACTTTTGCCAGAAATATTATGCCAATTCCTGACTGGAGAAGCATTTCTGGCAAATTGCACAGATGTGCACATCACTGAAAATATGCACCAAATGTACAGTTGCATCTCACAAAATTAGAGTATCATCAAAAAATTTATTTATTTCAGTTCTTCAATACAAAAAGGGAAACTCATTTTATAGAGTCATTACAAACAGAGTGATGTATTTCAAGTGTTTATTTCTGTTAATGTTGATGATTATGGCTTACAGCCAATGAAAACCCAAAAGTCATTATCTCAGTAAATTAGATTACTTTATAACACCAGCTTGAAAAATAATTTTAAAATTCGAAATGTTGGCCTACTGAAATGTGTGTTCTGTAAATGCACGCATTACTAGGTCGGGGCTCCTTTGGCATCAATTAGTGCATCAATATGGCATGGCATAGAGGCGATCAGCCTGTGGCACTGCTGAGGTGTTATGGAAACCCAGGTTGCTTTGATAGCAGCCTTCAGCTCATCTGCATTGTTGGGTCTGGTGTCTCATCTTTCTCTTGACAATACCCCATAGATTCTCTACGGGGTTAAGGTCAGATGAGTTTTCTCGCCAGTCAAGCACAGTGATACTGTTGTTTTTAAACCAGGAATTGGTCCTTTTGTCAGTGTGGACAGGTGCGAAGTCCTGCTAGAGAATTAAATTTCCTACTCTAATAAGCTTTTTGGCAGAGGAAAGCATGAAGTGCTCTAAAATTTCCTGGTAGATGGCTGCACTGACTTTGGTCTTGATAAACACAGTGGACCTACACCAGCAGATGATATGGCTCCCAAAACCATCATTGATTGTGGATACTTCACACTAGGCCTTGGAAATCAAGGTCCTAGAGTCTTGAAGAAGAGTGGAGAGACAGACAATACAAGCTGCATAAGGTCTAGTGTGAAGTTGCCACAGTCAGTGATGGTTTGGGGAGCTATGTCATCTGCTGGTATAGGTGCACTGTGTTTTATCAAGACCAAAGTCAGCACAGGCGTCTACCAGGAAATTTTAGAGCACTTCATGTTTCCCTCTCCCATCAAGCTTTTTGGAGTTGGAAATTTCATTCTCCAGCAGAACTTGGCACCTGTCCACACTGCCAAAAGTACCAATACCTGGTTTAAAAACAACAGTATCACTTTGCTTGATTGGCCAGCAAACTTGCCTGACCTTAACAACCCCATAGAGAATCTATGTAGTATTGTAAAAAGGAAAATGAGAGACACCAGACCCCACAATGCAGATGAGCTGAAGGCTGCTATCAAACAACCTGGGCTTAGATAACAACTCAGCAGTGCAACAGACTGATCGCCTCCATGCCACGCCGCATTGATGCAGTAATTGATGGAAAAGGAGCCCTGACCACGTATTGAGTGCATTTACTGAACATACATTTCAGTAGGCCAACATTTCCAATTTTGAAATCATTTTTTTCAATCTGTGTAAAGTATTCCAATTTACTGAGATAATGACTTTTGGGTTTTCATTGGCTTTAAGTTAAAATCATCAACATTAACAGAAATAAATACTTGAAATACATCACTCTGTTTGTAATGACTATTTAATATATGCAAATTGCCTCTTCAGAGAAAAAGAGGACTTGAACTCTATAGCGCCACCTGTTGGAAGTAGCGATCCTACAAGTCACAATCAACCCTTTAACGAGTCGTGTAATATGTCTTAGGATAAAAGCCAAATCAGTATCTCAATTCGCAGACACGGTGTTTCTGGCTGTTGGCTCTCGTCAGTGCGAAGCATGAGAACTGATTTGGCTAGGTGAGAGGCTCTGGACTGAGGTCTAAGGGGTAAGGGTTCTTCTTGTGGAGAGTAAAAATTTCAAAAAACTGACCGTCACATCCAAACATAGACCAAGTGTGAACAGGTGCTGAACCTAGAGTCACCAACTCGTATACAGTCAAATAAATAAGGCAGCACACTGTAGTGACAAAACCTGCAAACATGAAACATGAAAATTAAATTGCATTACTGCACTAGATATATGAAAACTTTAGAAAGTTTAGCGCATAAATTGGCAAATTTATGTGTACCTTGTAGCCACGATAAGGCATTTCTCGTATACAAGGGCCTAGCAATACCTTTCCTCTATGAGAATAAAGTCTTCATCTGAATGGGAACCTAATGTGAGTCATCTCTTTGACTAGTCCTATTCAGATGAAGACTTTATTCTCAGAGAGGAAAGGTATTGCTAGGCTCTTGTATATGAGGTACACATAAATTGACCAATTTATGCACTAAACTTTCTCAATTTTTCATATTTCTAGTGCAGTAATGCAATTCAGTTTTCATGTTTCATGTTTGCAGGTTTTGGCGCTACAGTGTGCTGCCTTATTTATTTGACTTCTTTGTGAAGAGTGACATACCAGCTCTGGCTTGTCAAGGTATATACAGTACAGACCAAAAGTTTGGACACACCTTCTCATTTAAAGATTTTTCTGTATTTTTATGACTATGAAAATTGTACATTCACACTGAAGGCATCAAAGCTATGAATTAACAGGTGTGGAATTATATACTTAACAAAAAAGTATGAAACAACTGAAAATAGGTCTTATATTCTAGGTTCTTTAAAGTACCCACCTTTTGCTTTGATGACTGCTTTGCACACTCTTGGCATTCTCTTGATGAGATTCAAGAGGTAGTCACCGGGATTGGTCTTCCAACAATCTTGAAGGAGTTCCCAGAGATGCTTAGCACTTGTTGGCCCTTTTGCCTTCACTCTGCGGTCCAGCTCACCCCAAACCATCTCGATTGGGTTCAGGTCTGGTGACTCTGGAGGCCAGGTCATCTGGCGTAGCACCCCATCACTCTCCTTCTTGGTCAAATAGCCCTTACACAGCCTGGAGGTGTGTTTGGGGTCATTGTCCTGTTGAAAAATAAATGATGGTCCAACTAAACGCAAAGCGGATGGAATAGCATGTCACTGCAAGATGCTGTGGTAGCCATGCTGGTTCAGTATGCCTTCAATTTTGAATAAATCCCCAACAGTTTCACCAGCAAAGCACCCCCACACCATCACACCTCCTCCTCCATGCTTCATGGTGGGAACCAGGCATGTAGAGTCCATCCGTTCACCTTTTCTGTGCCACACAAAGACACGGTGGTTGGAACCAAAAATCTCAAATTTGGACTCATCAGACCAAAGCACAGATTTCCACTGGTCTAATATCCATTCCTTGCGTTCTTTAGCCCAAACAAGTCTCTTCTGCTTGTGTCCTGTGCTTTGCAGTGGTTTCCTAGCAGCTATTTTACCATGAAGGCCTGCTGCACAAAGTCTCCTTTTAACAGTTGTAGAGATGTGTCTGCCGCTAGAACTCTGTGTGGCATTGACCTGGTTTCTAATTTGAGCTGCTGTTAACCTGCGATTTCTGAGGCTGGTGATTCGGATAAACTTATCCTCAGAAGAAGAGGTGACTCTTCGTCTTCCTTTCCTGGGGCGGTCCTCATGTGAGCCAGTTTCTTTGTAGAGCTTGATGGTTTTTGCCACTGCACTTGGGGACACTTTCAAAGTTTTCCCAATTTTTCGGACTGACTGACCTTCATTTCCTAAAGTAATGATGGCTACTCATTTTTCTTTACTTAGCTGCTTTTTTCTTGCCATAATACAAATTCTAACAATCTATTCAGTAGGACTATCAGCTGTGTATCCACCAGACTTCTGCACAACACAACTGATGGTCCCAACCCCATTTATAAGGCAAGAAATCCCACTTATTAAACCTGACAGGGCACACCTGTGAAGTGAAAACCATTCCCCGTGACTACCTCTTGAAGCTCATCAAGAGAATGCCAAGAGTGTGCAAAGCAGTCATCAAAGCAAAAGGTGGCTACTTTGAAGAACCTAGAATATAAGACATATTTTCAGTTGTTTCACACTTTTTTGTTAAGTATATAATTCCACATGTGTTAATTCATAGTTTTGATGCCTTCAGTGTGAATGTACAATTTTCATAGTCATGAAAATACAGAAAAATCTTTAAATGGGAAGGTGTGTCCAAACTTTTGGTTTGTACTGTATATCTAATATATAAGTTTCACTTTTTGAATTGAAATAAATTAACTTTTTGATGATATTCTAATTTTGTGAGATGCACCTGTATTAACTGACATGCATATCTTTATGAATTCGGCGCATGTTATCCCAATCAACATGCCTCTTCATTAGTACTGGGGTGTACAATGCCAGACGTTATAAATCAGCCCTTCTATTCCAAAACTTAATTTATATTTTAGGGAATTATAAATATTATTTCATACCATACAATAGCCAATACTTAAGGATAAACCATCTTTTATCTCAGGACTTATCAACCCCCTTAATGAAATCCATTCTCAGGTTTTTTTTATAGATTTAACTTACGAATACACTCTGGCTGCAGACCACTCCAAGTCAAGTTTGGAAGACAGGTCCGTGTAGTGGAGCCTTGTAATAGGTATCCTTTCTGACACTTGAATAATACTGTACTGCCAACCTGTGTATAGAAAGAGAAGTGAATATGTTCTGTTTTACAACAAGTTAAAACCAAGCCATCATTAGGCTAGCCTATGACATCTTATTTTAAATCAGATTTTTGTGTTAATTTTCTGTTTTATTTTTGCCAACATTTTACTTTTTTTTTTTTTTTTAACATTTTAGAATTTGTTTTATAAATGAAAAACAGAAATCTTGCATTTTCCACATGGGTCACTGTTTTTTTTAGATTCTAACTTCCTGTTCCTTCAAAAAACAACATATGTAGAGGTAGGGTCACCTGTGTCATCAAATTTTGTTATTGATGGATTCTTTCAGCTATATATTAAAGTGGTACCTATGATATCTATGATAATATGGAGCCTTGCTGAAAACTCTTCCTGAAAGGACAGGAATTAGGAGTCTAAAAACACCCCAATGGCCAGTATGAAAATTGAAAGATTACTAATTTTGCTTTTTTTATTTTTATAAAGATTGAATTGTGGGGAAAAAAAAGCATGGGCATTTTTTTTAATACAAGTAACACAAATACCTGATTTAAACAATAGGTCATGTTGATGATAGCTTCCCTAAAGGGATTATCTGCGACTATTGCTTTTTCTTCATGGACCTTAGAACTTACAGGCAGGTAATTACTAACTACCTGTCTGTTGTGTCTGGAACTGATCTCCGCCAGCATAGCGCAATCACAGACCACTACTGCTGATTCTGTGGCTTTCAGTAACGTTACATCGACAGAGCTGCTGCTTTTTTTTCCACTCATCTCTGTTGAATAGCATGATTGCTAATGTCATGCTGATTGACAGCATGCATAACTGCGGGAAGCCAGCTGTCTATCAGCATGATGTCGCAGTCATGCACAGTTGACAGAGGTGCCCGGAAGAGGTAGAGTTGTTCTGTTGATGTAAAGCAGCAGAATCACTGGCAGTAGCGGTATATGATTAAGCTGAGGCAGTGCCAGACAGAACAGCCAGGTAGTTAGCAACTACTTACCTGTCAGTTCTTAGCCCAATGGAAAAAAAGTCCCGCACAACCACTTTAATCACTTGCAAAAAAAATCTGAAAGCTAGGAGCTTCAATCTGTGTTCCTTACTTCCATACTGGAATCCCGAGTGTACTTTCCTGTCACACCCAGAGCCCAAGATCTGATGTAGGGGCTGCTGGGCACATCGTGTCCTTTGGCATACAAGGAAAGATGAAAAGTAATGGATCCCGGGTGCACTGCCGAACCGGAAGGGAAATCCCTGAGGCTAACATAGCCAGTGGGAGAAGGGATGCTCAAGGTAGAACCAATGGTGGGACTGAAGATGTGTTGTGCTAAGAAAGTAAGGAATATGACTTGCTGTGCAATATCCCATGTGTTACCACTTGATGAGCTTGAACTTACTAGTAAATGTTTGCTTGTTGCAATGAACTTGGTGTCCCCTGAATTGTGTGCGGCGGCTCCTAAGAATGGCGGCCTAGAGACAGCGGAGGCCTGCGGCCTACAAGTGAGTGTGATGAGCCCCACAGCGCACTAAGACTGGGACGCTATTTTTTTGTAAAGTGCCAGAGCGTAACCAGACAACATCTCGATCATGACTACCGCTCTCACGCACTTTACTAATTGATGAACTGTAAAACAGTTAACATAATGAAAGTGAAGAGTCAATGTTTTAATCATTTCTAGAAGAATAGAACACATGACCTTCTCTTCTTTATATTAATATATACTTATTTCCGCTGCCAGGATTGGATTAATCGCAGCAGCTAAGTACGGGATATTACAGAATTCCACAGTTCAGTGTTTTGCAGTGAAGCACATAGTCAATGACCCAAGATTCATTGTTCTTTTATTGTTTTTGAGTTTCTATGGTTGGCCCAAACATACACTATAAAGCATTTATATTTTAATATGCTCGCTATATACCTATGTCTGAAGTTAGATAAGCCTGAAGCTGACATACAGTTTTACTAGCCATTATTTTTTAATTCTGAAAATAGATTAGATAGTGTACCTCTAAATTGCCACATATTGATAGTTTCAGTAATGGAGCAAGTCTTTTTCATTAACTGCACATTGTGTTATAAAGTAAGTGTAAAGAGGCCATAGGGTCATCTCTTATAGCTACATTTATAAAGGCACAATTGCAATGGATATACTCTAATAACGTACATTAAATATTAAAGGCAATTATGTGATTTCTTCTAAGTATTACATTCTAGGCTTGGCCTTACATCAAATACCCCATGCTGATTGCAAAAGGCGCTATTTTGTAGCATTTCATTAAAACTGATAGAAGTGGCATCGGTAAACCATTCATTACGAAAGAAACTGGTATGTTACTCCAAAATGCCATTTAAACCACTTATACAATCCTACAGGGCACTTAGCCCCTGTAAAATTCATACCTGCAGTATAGATTTTACTTCTTTAATTGGACAGAAAAACGGTTTTATTACATATGTGAGTGTTTCCTCTTTGATTCACCCTTGGTAGTGCCAGTGCGACTATGTAGGGTCAAGCATTCAAATTTTTCATTTTTATTAATACCATTTTGGCATACATAGGATGTTTTGATCCCCTTTTATTTTTTGTGGGGAGTGCAGCGAATGAAAAAAAGGTGTCCTTTGTTTGACTTTTTTAAATTTTTGGCATTCATCGTATAATAAAAATAATTTTATATCTTCATAGATCGGACTTTAATGGATGGGGCAATTTCAAATATGTTTACTTACTGTATTTATTTTTTAATGGGAAAAGTGTGGTGATTTAAACTTTTATTTTGTAAATGTTTTAATACTTTCAAAACATTTTTTTTTTCATTCTTATTTTCTTTTTTAGCCCTCTTAGGGGGACTTGAACTTCAGATCGTTAGATTATACTGAACATTGGAATACTTCAGTATTGAAGTATATAAAGAAATTGCAGCTCTCATATGAAGCTCAGCCATAGGAAGAATAAGATGACTGTTATGAAGCATTCTGCAGACCCCTAACTGCTATGGAAAACCATCGGTTCCCTGAAATGGTCAAATACAACGTTTAAATTCAGCTGTCAGTGGCTGACAGTGTTATTAAAATGGTTAAACAACAGCAATCAAAGCTAGCTTTGGTTTCTACTGCTACCAGCAGATGCTGGCTGTGTAACACAGCCGGCATCTGCCAAGTATGGTGTGGTCTTAGTTCAATTAATAATATGTTGTCACTATTGAGTTAAAGGTAGGCAAAAAAAGTTGATTAGTACCTGAAATCCTTGAGAGCTGTTCTGCATTCCAAATGTGGGTATCCCTGGATCGGAGCAGGTTGTGTGAGAGGGATCTATAAAAGGAAACAAAAAACAAAAGAGATATACAGTAGGTTTTCTATTATGTGAGGCTCTGATAGAGACAGTAAAATATTAAAACTAAACAAAAGCAGCTTTCACAAGAAATATCTGATACATAATAAACTGATGGGTGAGTTGAACACAAAAGAATAAATGTTATGTATTTTTGATAAATATTGTTAAAAAAATAAATTGCATTTGCAGAACATGCTTAATGTCCATGTCTAAAGCCTACACATAGAAAAAAAAGCGTATTTCACCAACAATTTACCAACAATAATTTACTAAAGTTGCTTCTAACAGGTAGAACTAACCGATACAGCTTGGCTGAGTTCCACTCCAAGTGCCATCAGATTGGCAGAACCTTCTTGAAGATCCCACCAAGACCAGTGGTGGGGGGCATGAGAAAGCTATTGATGACCGGTAGCTGAAGCCTCTGTCCACTCTCCGAGCATGGGCAGGAATACCGGGATCCCCACAGAACACAGCTGTAAACAATGTAACATACGTTTAGTGTCTAATTTATGGTTTTCTTTCTTTGTATTATGCGTGCATTCATTCTCTTTTCCGTAAACCAAGTTTGCACACTTACGGAAGCATTGTGGAACTTCACCAACCCAACTCCTGTTGCTTTCACACGTCAGTATGGCTGGTAAGGACAGTTGATAACCTTCTAAACATGCATATGAAAGGCTGGAACCCCACAGAAAGTCCGACCCTACAGCCTTCCCATTGGGGATTGATGGAGGAGGTGGGCAAGTGATAGCTACAAGGAAGGCAAAACATAACATTTGTTCCAAGGCAATCGCACAAGAAAATATAAACTTCACTACAGTTCCTCTCATTTTTATTATCACCTTTGCAGATTGGTTTTGTTCCATTCCATGTGCGATCTTTTGTACAGTATAGTGTTTTTACTCGATCTGACTCCATCATATAACCAGGCAAACACTGGAAGGATACGGTGCGGTTGTAATGGAAGTCATTGTCTAGTCGGATACCATTAGCTGGAGTTCCAGGGTCCCCACAGTTGATTACTATACAAAATAATAAAATAGACAAAGGAACATACAAAGGGGTTTAGTCCTATGCACTAGTGGTGACAATACAGTGGGGAAAATACTGCCGATTTTGCAAGTTTTCTCATCTACAAAGAATGGAGACGTCTGTAATTTTTGTCATAGGTACACTTCAACTGTGAGAGAAATAATCTAAAAAAACCCAGAAAATCCCAGTGCGAACACCCCTCATGTGTGGTCTCACATGAGGGGTGTTCGCACTGGGATGCATTGAGAGTGTACTGGCCAGCCCGCCTAATCGAAAAGTAGGGGCGTGACTAATAGGCTGTGAACCAGACACTATGCAGTACCATTGTTTGAACAATGCCCTATGTGGGCCTTTATTGTTCAATTGTATACTGGGCAGTCACCCCCTCCAGGAGTGGGTATGTGGAGAGTGGCTGTTGATCTGCACCTGTGTTGCTAACATCTTGCTTTATGGGCTGGCTGCACCCTGCAGTGCATTTGTTCCAAGATCTGGGCAGGTATGTGTTGCAGTCTTTTTTTTCTGCTGTTGAAACATGCAATAGCAGAGGTCGAACATTTCCTGTATTTCTTTAATAAGTTTGCACACACTGCAGCAAAGGTTTTGGCCCACTCTTCCATACAGATCTTCTCTAAATCTTTCAGGTTTCGGTGCTGTCACTGGGTAACATTGAGTTTCAGCTCAATCCAAAGATGTTTTATTGGGTTCAGATCTGGAGACTGGCTAGACCATTCCAGGACCTTGAAATACTTCTTACAGAGCCAAGTAGTTGCCCTGTCTGTGTGCATCAGGTCCTTGTCATGCTGGAAGACCCAGCCATGACCCATCTTCAATGCTCTTAGTGAGGATAGGAGGTTGTTGGCCCAAATCTCGCTAAACATGACCCCATCCATCCTCCATTCAATACAGTGCAGTCGTCCTGTCCACTTTGCAGAAAAGCACCCACAAAGTATGATGCTTCCCCACCATGCTTCACGGTTGGGACGATGTTCTTAGGAGTGTACTCATCCTCCTTCTTCCTTCAAACACGGTGAGTGGAGTTAATACCAAAAAGTTCTATTTTAGTTTCATCTGACACATGACCTTCTCCCATGCTTCCTCTGAATCATCCAGATGGTCATTGATGAACATCAAATGGTCCTGGACATGTGCTGTCATGAGCAAGGGGACCTTGGTGCCCTGCAGGATGTTAATCCATGATGGTGTAGTGTGCAGTATTGTTTGAGACTGTGGTCCTATCTCTCTTCAGGTAACTGACCAGGTTCCCTCGTGTAGTTCTGGGCTGATTCCTGACCTTAAAATCTTCCTTACCCCACGAGGTGAGATCTTGCATGGAGCTCCAGACCAAGGAAGATTGACAGTCATCTTATGTTTCTTCCATTTTCTAATAATTGCCTCAACAGTTGTTTCCTTATAACCAAGCTGCTTGCCTATAATCTTGTAGCCCATCCCAGCCTTGTACAAGTCTACAAGTCTACAATTTTGTTCCTGGTGTCCTTAGATGGCGCTTTGATCTTGGCCATGGTGGAGAGGTTGAAGTGTGATTGATTGAGGTGTGGACACCTGTCTTTTATACAGGTAACAAGTACAAACAGGTGCAATTAATACAGGTAATGAGTGCAGAGTAGGAGGGTTACTTAAAGAAAAGCTAAAAGGTCTATGAAAGACAGAATTTTGCTGGTTGGTAGGTGATGAAATACTTATTTCATACAATAAAATGTGATTTAATTATTGAAAATTATACAATGTGATTTTCTGGTTTTAGATTCTGTCTCTCACAGTTCAAGTGTACCTATAAAAATATTACAGACATCTCTATTCTTAGTAGGTTGGAAAACTTGCAAAATCGGCAGTGTATCAAATACTTATTTTCCCCACTGTAGGTTAATGAAAGAGCTGTCACCACATATTTACTACTTCTCTTCTTCATGGGGATTTTTGAAATCAGTAGTTTGTCTCCACTGAACACTGGCCTTATTCATTGACTGCCTTATTTTTTAAAAGGAATCTGCCACCAGGTTTTTGTTACCTCATCTGAGAGCCACTTAATGTAGGAAAAGAGACCCTAATTCCAATGATGTATCAGTTAATTTACTGGGTACAGCAGTTGTGACACAATCATAGTTTTTAGATGTAGTGTGTAGCAGAGCTCAGAAAGCTAGCCCCACCCATACAACAGCTGTCTGTGTACATTGCCTATTGGTCGATTGAAAATAAGCTGCTAATCAGTGTTGTGGGTGTGGTCAGACCATGACTCACGTGACCTGATGTCCAGGTAGTGATCATCTCCTGGTGATAAAACATATATTGTATTGAAACAACAGCTCTCTGCCTAGCCCGTGACACATCCCTGAAATCTGTGTCTCAGCCCCTACCTCAGGATGCTGTAAGAGTGGTTGACTTTACTGTCATGTTCCTACCCCTCAAGTCACCATTCATGTTGTAATATAGTGTGAACAAATGTTATGCATCACACATATCAATAAGATACATATATGTATAAGATGCCATATTGTGATATGGTAATGTGTAGTAATGTTTAGTGCACAGTGTAGGATGAGCATAGAATAGAATTTAGGCATAATATAGACTTGGTAAGCATCATAAGTGTAATATATTTAATGCATAATGTGAGTAGTGTGCAGTGCAGTTTCTCTGTAGAGTGTCATTTGTGTTGTTAGTAGTATATGCATACTGTGCAGCGGTAATGTATAGTGTGAAGATAAGAGATATAATATATAGTGTGGCAAGGAAGTTCTGCCCAGCAACAAACAGCAGGGTCAGAATTAGTTAACTGTTGGGGCTAGACCACGGGGGAGGGCTTAGTGATAGGGACAGGACTTTGCTTCCTGGATAGCGTTAGGTAGAATTTAGAGAATAACAAGTGTACATTGCTGCCGAGGGGTGATTCACAGCATATAGAGATGTACGGACAGGGATAGTGAGATCCTGAAGAGAATTACTGACGTGACTGAGTAACCTTCCAAAAGGCGTTAGTGGACAAGATGCCGAGTCACCGGATATCCGAGAGCTTGCCAGTGCTAATGGTAACAGACCTGAACAGGGCTGGGAGTGTGGGGCTAGTGAGGGTCCCGAATGGTGGGTCTAGGGCATCCACAGGGATAGGACAAGGAGTCGCTGCAGGAGTGTAGAAACTTGTAGACCAGGACTGTGGCCTAGAATCTGGGTTGTGACAACATAGGATGAAACAGGTAAGCTGCATGGCCCTGGAGTAGCCTACAGAGGAAGGATACAATAGAAATGAAAAGACTTCTTACTGTGTAGGAAATGTGCATAAGGCTACGTATCCGCTATCTCTTGTACATAATCCTTATCAAGTTCAGTAAAGTCCCCATGTTTGAACGGAAGTCTCCTTTATTGACCTGTAGGGTTCAGGGTCCTATTCAGCCCAAAACCATTGGCTACAGGTGGCCTGTACAAGCATAAGGCCCTCACAACACCAACACCCAGCCAGGACCCATTCTTTTCTGTCAAGTGCTGGGGTGTCGAATATGAAACCCTGGCCCATGGCTACCACCCTTGGTCACGTTTACACTTGGGGTAGTTGACAGGAAAGAGCCTTGCTTCAGAAAGAATTGCAGGGAGGGCTCCTATGATCAGAAAGATGGCGACCATGAAACGGTCTGAGATGGCGCCAAACAGGGATCGCAAGATAGCGGTGAGTTGAGCGAAATGGTGAGATGGACCCACCCATCGTGGGTGGGCTGGAGGCAAAAGGCGCAAAGCAGAGTCCAACCCTTCACCGGGGCAGGTCACGCTGTTTTCTATAGAGTGCTGGGGGTGGTCGAATATACAACACTCGCCCACATCTACTACCCAGGTCATGCTTATACTGCCCTTGGATTATATAACAAAAACCTGCTGACAGATTCCCTTTAAAATGGCATACATTGGGCCATTCATTTACAACAGGGAGCATAGTTTACCTGTGCAGTCGGGAGCAGTGCCAGCCCATGTGCCATTAACAGTGCAGTCCCGTCTTAGAGGTCCACTGTAGAAGTACCCCTCGCGACATTCATATACAGTAGAGCTGGAGAACACTAAGCCATCATTGAATATAACCCGTGTGTTGCTGGGGGTTCCTGGGTTCCCACAGGAAACCACTGCAAAAAGCAAAAGGTGAACAAAAATTATACCATAATAACTTCTTCTGTGAAGGGACAATGTTATTCTGGCAACAAAATGTGAACGTCTTACTTGACTAATTCGAGTCAAACTCTTGCAATGTGGCATGCTGAGGGATATGATTTCTCTAATACACTGATGATGACAATAATTGGAAACTGGAGAGGGAGGGGATGGATGGTTAAGGAGGACTAATTTTTTTTTGTTTTTTAATTATAAAACTCCTGCAGGCAGAGAAGCAAAGCAAATGGGGTGTGGAGAACCACTCCTACCACTACAATGTGACATTGATAGAGGAAAATCCGTCAGGAAATATATGTCCTTTCTACCATTGTATCGCAGAAGCGTTCAGTGGAAATGGCAGCTCGTGACCGATAAACCATCTTAGATAAACAAAAGCATATACTACACACAGACTATTAATATTCAGTTACCTTATTCTCCATGTAATGATGTATGATACAGCACTTTGCTGTCTATAGATATTATTTGAGACGAGGCAGGATTTATACATTATTCACTACTTTATCTTTTTAAGGACAAAGTGAACGTCACTTTTTATTTTATTTCATCGGTGTCATTACAGTAGGGAATACATCTGGTTAATACATGGCACTGAATAGACACAAGTTTATAATGAAACACAGCTGGCCACAATTGATCTTACACAAGATGAAATTTTCATAGGATTTTGTAATTGTTTCCTGCACATGTTAAAAAGGCTTAGAAAGAAAATAAAGAATAACCTAGTTAATAAAGAGCCACAATGACAACCAGTTACAATGACCCTCTCTCACTGTGGAGGAGCTATTCTGTTCTTAGCATGAGCCAGTTAGTGGGGGGGGGGGGGGTCACATATCCAGGACACCCACTGATCAGCTGTTTTCAGCTTGACTGATGGATCAAGGGCGGAAATTTCATTGGTGCAACATGTTCATTCGTACAGTAAGAGTACCAAGAGCTGAGGGTCTCCCTGAACTTCAAGATGTACACCCCTACTCACCCAAATGCACAAGAAAACTTGGCCGCAGTTTGCTCAAAATCATTTAAATAAGTCACAAAAGTTTGGGGATTCTATTCTGTGGAGAGATTAAATAAAACTGGAACTTTTCTGGCCTATGGATCAGCTGTATTTATGGAGGAGGAAGAATGAAGCATACTCTGAAAAGAATGCCATGCTTACAGTGAAGCATGGTGACAGATTTTTTTCCTCTGGCTCTGGAAACCTGCAGAGTGTGGCTAGCAAGATGAATACAACTAAGTAACAGAAAATCCTAGGAAATAACATTATGCTTTCTGTGAGAAAGTTGAACCTTCAGCATCACTAGACCTTTGAACAGGACAATGATCCCAAGCAGACATTAAAGTCCTCCTAGGCTTAGCTTCACAAAAAGTCTTGGGAGATTTTAGAACTACTGGCACAGTGACCTTACTTAAACCCCATAGAAAGTCCTTGCTGGGATTTGAAGAAGGCAGAAGCAACATGCAAACTCAAGAAAAGGCTATTACTCATGAGGAATGGGCAATGATTCCTCAGAAATGCTGCCAGAAGTTGGTGTCTGGCTAAGCATTACATTTGCAACAGGTCATAACAGCCAAAAGGCAAAAGGTGTTCTATTAAGTGCTAAAGATGCTTGTCATCATGAGGTTGAATAATTCTGAGACTGCATTAGTCATTAACCCCTTCATGACATGGCAATTTTCACTTTTTGCACTTTTGACTTTTTCTGCCCTTCTTTCAAGAGCCATAGCTTTTACATTTTTCCCATCAATATAGCCATGTGGGGGCTTGTTTTATTGCAGGTCAAGTTGAACTTTTGAATTACATCATTCATTTTATCATGTGATGTACCGCAAAACATGCAAATATATTCCAAGTGCCTCAGAATTGTGAAAGAGTACAATTCTGTAATTGATTTTTAGGTTTTGTTTTTACGGTGTTCATAAAAATTACCTGGTGATATGATTCTACATATCAGTAAGATTACGACAGTGCCAAACATGCAATTTTTTTACTTAAGTGCTGAAAATAAATTTGCAAAAATAACCACATTTTTCACTCGTGTCACCATTTTCTAAGACCTGTCATTCTTCGGTTGGTCGAGCTCTGTGAAGGTTTGCTTTTTTAGGTAGATACAATGTTTTGATACTTTCATAATGCATTTTTTTTGTAGTGTTTTGACAGATGAGAAACCAAAATTTTGGTGTTTTGATTTTTTTTTCTCATTATGGCATTTACCGATTTAGTGAATTAATTTTCTATTTTCATTTATCAGACTTTTACAGACTTGGAGAGAGCACATATCTGTATTTTTTTAATTTATTTCTTTAGTTTTAATGGGAGAAAATTAAGAGACCACTGCAAAATGTTCAGTTTGTCTGCTTTTTCTCTTTATAGGTATATTTTTGACTAAAATGTAAATTGTTCTTTTATTCTATAAACTTCTGACAACATGTCTCCGAATTTCCAAGCAATACATTTTGTATTTTTTTCTGACAAAGAAAAATGTCAAAAAACCCAGTGCTTTCAGAGCTCAAATAATGCAAAGAAAACAAGTTCATAATGGTAATTTAGAAACAACAATACTAATGTTTTAATGGCATGTGACTATCCATCATCCTCTTGATTACATTCCAGAGGTTTTCAATGGGGTTCAGGTCTGGAGATTGGGCTGCTCATGACAGGGTTTTGATGTGGTGGTCTCTTAATTTTTGCCAGGACTGTACTCTTCATACTTTTTAAACAAAAAAAATATTTTCATTGTATTTTGTAGTCCACTTAGGGAACTTGAACCTACGAATGTCTGATCGCTTGTACTATGTACTGCCATATTACAGAATTTTAGGAAACTTATGGTCTGCTATGAACGCCAGTCAATCATGTGAGCCAGAACACCTTGGTACAGACAATAAAAGTTAGCACTAAACAAAAAGGCCCATATCTCTGGAACTGTATGGCGGATTCTTAACCCCTTTCTGACATTAGTCGTAATAATCCATCCATGTGCCATGGGCCTATTTGACCAGGAACAGATTATTACGTCCACACAATTGCTCGTGCATACAGGGGGGGAGGAAGATGCAAGCGATCGCCACAGGTATTCAGCTGATTCTGACAGCTGACACCCAGCACTTTAACCCCTAAAATGCTGCAATCAAACAAGATTGCAGCATTCCAGTAGTCAACAGAGAGCAGACAGCCCCTCTGCCTTTGGATCTGAGATCCTGCAGAGTGTCGGGGGGTCCCGATCGTTGCCTTGATGACACGATGTTGTCGTGATGACATCCAGGTCACCAGACCTAGGAAACTTGCTGCTCACGCCCAGTGCATGATGCACAAGTTTGTCTGTCAGTGCAGAGCTGACAGTTTCTTCAGCATGCGGATGCTGCTGCATACCCATGCTGTAGAAGCGATCAGCTTGTAAAAAATGATTGTCTTATAGTGGGACAAAATAAAAGTTAGAAAAAAAATTAAAATTCTTGTAAAATTTTTTTTAAAAATAAATAAATAAATATAGAAATGTAATAGAAATATAGGGGGCTTCCACATTACTGGTAGCACAAAAGCTCTGGAAAAGTGAAATGGCTTCTCACCCGCCAAAAGAAATTAAGCAAATTCTGCGCTCCCAAATCCAAATGCCCCCCTCCCTTCTGAGCCTCACAGTATACCTAAACCACATATTGCATCCATGCTTGGCATTTCTGAAGTGATGAGAGCCTGCCTAACTTATGGGTGCATGCCTCGAGAAGCATGGGCTTGGCATAACGTACTAGTAACTGCAACGTACTGGTCACTACATCGTACTGATCACTACAACAGCAGTTTGAAATTTTCACTTGGTAACATTCATTGATGCTTGTTTCTGGAAAATACCCATGGAGTCAAAATCATCACTGCACCTGTAGATAAATTTACAAAGGGGTATAGTTTCCAAAATGGGGTAAATTGAGGGAGGATACTGTTCTTCTAGCAATTAGGGGCTCTGTATATGGAGTCCGCAAACTGTTCTAGGAAAATCTGCATTCCAGTAGGCAAATTGCGCTCCGTTCCTCCCGAGTCTCTCCGTATGGCTAAATAGTAAAGTACAGCCACATATGGGGTATTTCCTGATTACATGTAGAGTAGTGGCACACTCAGGAAAAAAATGGACCTCAGTTTGTTGTAAAAAAAAAATCCTATTAAGCCCTTAGAAAAATTAAAAACTTGGAGCTAAAACACAATTTTAGTGGTAAAAATGTAATTTATTCTTTCTTTACTGCTTAGTGGTATAAAACTCTGGTATAAAACTCCATGAGGCACAAGTGCCGTCAATATGATTGCTGCCGCCCTAAATGAATTCATTGGGAAGTTCACATATTGGGGGTTTCTGTTGCACTGGCAACTCAGTGGCTCTGCCAATGTGAAATGGCACCCTCAAACCATTCCAGCAAAATCTGAACTTCAATATTGTGCCTCTTCCCTTCTGAGCTTTGCAGTGTGCCTCAAAGTAGTATTCCCCTACATATGGGGTAACAACGTACTCAGGAGAAATTGCACAACAAATTGTATGGTGCAATTTCTCCTGTTACCGTTATGAAAATGCAAAATTTTGGGGCAAAATAACATTTTTGTGGGGAATATGTGATTTTATTATCTTCACGGCTCAACGTTATAAACTTCTGTGGAGCACCTGGGGGTTGAAGGTGCTCACCGTGCATTTAAATACATTCCTTGACGGGGTCTAGTTTCCAAAATGGGGTCACTTATGGGGAGTTTCCACTGTTTAGGCACGTTATAATAGATAGATAAATGTGGATAAAATCCGCGCTGCTGTGACAAATAATGGATCCAGATATAGTTATAAGGTGTTCGGGTGGTTTATTCAACGCGTTTTCGAAGCTCATGGCTTCTTCTTCAGGAAGTTTCCACACAAAGATAAACCACCCGAACACCTTATAACTATATCTGGATCCATTATTTGTCACAGCAGCGCGGATTTTATCCACATTTATCTATCTATTATAACGTCTCGAAGAGGTCGCAGCGCCGACCTGTGGATCTGCAGCAGCTGACTAACTACACGCCTTTACTGTGTACCACCAGGTGAGCAGTTCTCTCATAATTGATTAGAAGCAATCCTGAGGATAAGACCCTATTTGCGCTTTTTTTGTCTCCTACTTTTCTACACTGTTTAGGCACATCATGGGCTCTACAAATTGGACATGACGTACGCTAATGATTACAGGAAATCTTACATTCAAAAGTCAAATGACGCTCCTTCCCTTCCAAGCCCTGCCGTGCGCCCAAACAGTAGTTTTCTCCCTCAAATTTGGTATCGGTGTAATCAGGAGATATTGCACAAAAAATTGTATGGTGCAATTTCTCCTGTTAACCTTATGAAAATACAATATTTTGTGCTAAAAAAATATTTGTGGGGAAAATTTGATTTTTTTTTATTTTTACCACTCAACATTATAAACTTCTCTGAAGCACCTGAGGGTTCAATGTGCTCACCACACATTTAGATCAGTTCCCTGTGGAATCTAGCTTCCAAAATGGTGCCACTTGTGGGGGATTTTCACTGTTTAGGTACCTCAGAGGCTCTCCAAACACGACATGGTTTCCGCCAATCGTTCCAGAAAATTTTGCATTCAAAAAGTAAAATGGCGCTCCTTCCGAGCTCTGCCGTGTGCCCAAACAGTGGTTTTCTCCCTCATATAAGGTATGGACATGCTCTGGAGAAATTACCCAACACATTTTTGGGCTAATTTTTCCTGTCACCCTTGTCAAAATAAAAAAATTGGATCTGAAGTAAATTTTTTGTGAAAAGTTAAATATTCATTTTTTTCACATTCCAAAAATTCCTGTGAAGCACCTGAAGGTTTAATAAACTTCTTGAATGTGGTTTTGAGCACCTTAAGGGGTGCAGTTTTTAGAATGGTGTTACTTTTGGGTATCTTCTATCATATAGACCCCTCAAAATGACTTCTAATGTAACGTGGTCCCTAAAAAAAATGATGTTGTAAAAATGAGAAATCGCTGGTCAATTTTTAACCCTTATAACTTCCTAACAAAAAATAATTTTGGTTCCAAAATTGTACTGATGTAAAGTAGACATATCGGAAATGTTACTTATTAAGTATTTTGTGTGACATATCTCTGTGATTTAAGGGCATGAAAATTCAAAGTTGAAAAATTGCAAAATTTTCAAACTTTTCCCCAAATTTTCATTTTTTCACAAATAAATGCAGATCATATCAAAGACATTTTACCAATATCATGAAGGACAATATGTCCCAAAAAACAGTCTCAGAATCTCCGGAATGCATTGAAGCATTCCAGAGTTATTACCTCATAAAAGGACAGTGGTCAGAATTGTAAGAGTATGTGCACACTTTCAGGTTTTTTCGCTGTTTTTTGCATTTATTCGAGATAAAAACGCTATAAAAACTCATTAAAAATGCATACATTATGCATCCTATCATTTAGAATGCATTCTGCATGTTTTGTGCACATGGTGCGTTTTTTTCCGTGAAAAAAACGCATCGCGGTAAAAAAAGCAGCGTGTTCATTATTTGTGCGGATTTTCCGTGTTTTTCCCGCAATTCTATGCAATTGGAAAAAAACGCACAAAAAACACGTCAAAAACACATCAAAAACGCATGAAAAATGCGAAAAAAACGCATGCGGATTTCTGGCAGAAATGTCCGGTTTTTGTCAGGAAAATTTCTGCTAGAAATCCTGACGTGTGCACATACCCTAAAAGTTGGCCTGGCAATTAACGTGCAAACCACCCTCGGGATAAGGGGTTAAAAAAAAAAAAAAACTTTATGCATTGAGTGAAAATGAAATAAGATTAAAAAATATTAGCTTTTGATTTGGTGACAGGTCCTCCTTATATATTTTTTTAGTCTGATGATAACTAAAGATATCAGTCAACGCACATCTGTGTCAACAAATCATTTTACAAAACTCTAAAAAGAAAAGAGGACATGATTAATTTGCTTCAAGCAGGATAGTACCTTCACACTCTGGCTGAAATCCACTCCACGACCCATTGACCAGGCATTTTCTCTCTGCAGACCCCCGTAAGATGTATCCAGCTTCACAGCTGAATCGCACTACACTATCAATGGTGAACTCATTGCCTTGTCGAAGTCCATGGGATGGCACTCCAGGGTCACCACATTCACCAGCAGTCCCTCCTGCAATGGCAAACCATATGATTTTAATATTATTTATTAAAATTAATATTATTAACTACCATTAAGACGACTTAAAAAATGTGAAAATATGAAAAGTATAATTTTTTTAAATTCTGTCTTTTTCAGGGGCTTTCAGCCTTGATAAATTAGTATTGAAGATTTCTAACATGCAGGTAATACCAAACAAATGTGGGATCAGATATTTCAATTTGCTAAATAGTTGGAACATAGAGATCACAGTCAGTATTACCAACATTGCTGCTCTCACCCAGTCTTCCTAAAATTCAGAATTCCCAACTATACATTGATAAGTGGGTAGGTAATATATCATTACATAGCTTTGCAATGCTACTGGGAGCTGAGGAAAGCTAAATATAAACTCCAGAGTAAATTATTACTTTTCAGCAGCCTTCGCAGAAAAACATGCAATCCTAAAAAATATAGGCGGACATTGTTAACAGTATGGGTAGTACTAAACAGCTCAGTGTATGAACATGGCACTTTTATAGAATAACACTAGTCAGTTTGTGAAATTTCTGGTCTGCTGAATCTGCTCGAATCAACTGTAAGTGTTTGGCCGGGGCCACATTCGTGTATAGAATCCAATGCAGGAGCATCAGATGCGATATGCTAATGACACTCAGCTCAGCTCTAGAGAATAATAAAATATAAAGAAAGGTCAGCTCACCTGATTCTGGGCTGCTCCACACCTAACCCCGCATGGAAAAATGAAGCCGAGTAGTTGGTCCAAAGCATTCAATGAAGAACAATCCAGCGGGGAACAAGTATATCCATATGGATATGCATATATGGATATACTTGTCCCCCGCTGGATTGTTCTTCATTGTCAGCTTAGCTCTGGTGTAGAGGTGACGGAGAAGTTAATTTCTCCATCTCCTTCACTGCTGGCATCCACGGGAATCGCACTCCGATCCGAGTGCAGCCCGATGTTTCACATGCACCCATACACTTGTGTGGGTGAGTGTGATCCAATTCTTGGATGCACCCGAGATGTACCCTGCGATTGTTCTCTCATGCTGGATTGGCATGAGAAAATAATCACAGATCTGAGCTGTCCCATAGAATAACACTGGGCTAAGTGCTATGTGATATTTTATCATGCTATATGCTCGTGTGACCCCGGCCTTACTATTGTGTTGTGTGAGCATTTAAAAGTAAAAACAACTAAACTATGGAGCAGTGGACCCAGCAAAGACACAGTGTGTAGCTGAGTGCTGAACTGCATGGCACAAAAAATAGTTTAATTTTGCATGACTGTGCCTCCGTACACAAGAAGAGGTCCCCAAAGACATGCTTTTAAGAATTTAATGTGAAGGAACTTGAGTGACTGCACCAAGCCTGATCTAAACTCCATCAAATTCTTTTTAGATGAGCTACGAGACAGTCTTTCTTGACCATCATGAGCACCTGATCTAACAAATGTTTTTTTGCTGCTGAATAGACAAATATTCCCATTTCGACAGAAAAACCCTCAGATCTTGTAGAAAGTTTCCCACAAAACAAAGCCCAACTCCATATCAATATTTATAGGTCTGGAATGGAAAATCTATCAAGTTTAAATAGATTTCCACTTTAAAAAAAGTGGTTCCAAAATGATAGAATACGTGTAAAAAAAAAATACACCGATATTAGACAACCTCTCCCGATCAAGCATTGACTCCTTCCTCTGATCTTGGCGGATTGTGCTGTGTACATCAGTAGGCTGCCACCGTGATAATCGCTGTAGCCATTATGTAGGGGGACACTTTGTGGAAAATCCCTGTAATTATATATAAATTAAGTAGGGACCATGTGATGCACTTATAGGGCTGTTTGTCTGCTCTTGTTCCTTTCTTTTTGGGTTGATGTTGCATTTTATATAACCCCCATTTTGGGCATGCTCAAGGAGCTATATAGCAAACCCAGAACCTGCCGCTAATGGCAGAAAGGTTCTGTCTGTGTAATAAAGCACAAAATTTAATGGGCCTAGCTTTTACTGTTGAAGCTCATTAAAAAAAAAGTTCTTACCACTGTTAGAGCACACATCTTTAGTAAAATCACTGTATTTCCCGATAGAACGACATGTGGTTTTGCGGTTCAGTTTTGGACTCATGGATGTACTACTGCCACAAGGATTATTCCAGTGTTTTTTGTCATTGCAGTGTTGGAGTGGTGCTACTAATCTAAGTTCCCTATACCTATTCTTATTCTTACCGGCCAACGTCTTCGTCTTATCAGTGCCACTCCAAACGGTCTCTAGCAGTTTGTGATCTGACTCATCGCTCTAGTGTTAGCTGGGCGATCCGGAAGTCACTTCTCAATATAAGCCAGAACAGAATGATGCTCTCATAGACTTGCATTGAAAGCTTGCGACTGTTACTTATGACTTCCGGTCAGTCAGAAGTTATGGTCACAAAGTGGCGCCACGGGACTAGAGCAGCATTAGAAAGAGCTGAAGACAGCAGATGGTGAGTATAGTATTAGGTACAAGGACCTTACATTAGTGACACCACTCCAGCACTAAAATAAAAAATGCTGGAGTGTTGCAATAAGTTATTAATCTTTTTAACTTTGGTGGTACATATACCCACTTTATACACAGGTATTGTACTAAAGGCAACAGTGGAATTACTACCACATAGGTATGAGTTGTCCTATTTGCTCTCAAAGTAATCGGTGGAGACTTACCATACAGTCAACTGCAGTATGATCGTTTTCATGATCAAAAATGTGTGAACTCAAAAATGCATGAAACAGGTAATACAAAATCTTGCATCAAATTCTATTGAGTAGCCAATGATAAAAATAGGTGGAGCATGACTTTAAACGGCAGAAAACGGTAAATGACCAGTAATTGCTGGAATAAAGCATCAGAAAATCGACCAGTGCATTAGTGCAGATGTGTCAGCACTGATTCCGCTCAGCGTTAATGTTAAGCTAAGTGTGCATATAGTGTACTGAGAATAGTTTTCTGATCGATGCAAAATACCACAGAGACTTCTGAAGGTGGCTCGGCCTAGCATTGCAAGAGTTAATCACCAATACTTATTCCAACACTCACATTAATCTTCCTAAAACACTTAACTGATTTCCTTTCCTTTTACAGCAGCCTAAAACACGAGCCATAAAGATCCAGGGTTTATGAGTTGTGACATAAAACTGCAGGGCAGATTCATAAAAACGAGGGACAGGAAAAAACATACCATAGAGGAGAGAAACACAGATGTAAGAATTCAAACAATGTTTCAAGGTTATCAAGCAGTAGGGCCTGAGAAGGCCTGGGATTTAGAATAGATGGGTGGTGGGGTATCTATTAGACCTTCCTGTGTTTTTACACAATGTGTACGATTTCATAAATGTTTTACGATATTGTTAACTTCAATGGTTTGGAAAGTTGAAAGGGATTTTTAGACAATTAAAAGTTATTCCTAATCTGTAGGATAGTGGTAACTTAGTGATGGCAGGTGGTCCAACTGTTGGAACCCACACCCAAAATAGTGCTTTCTATACTGAGAATGGAGCTAAGCAGAGTCCCATCTTAATAGAACAGAGCTGAGAATGCTTGACTTCCACGCCATTATCCATGAGACTGCTGGGAAGAGCCAAGTACAAGCACTGTACTCGATATTCTCCTGCAGTGCCATAGACAACGAATGGAGCAGAGGTCGACCATGAACATTCAAGATGGAGCTCTTCAGAGCCTCTTTTCCAGGATCGCTGGAAGCCCCAATGGTTGGATCTCCAATCACTAAGCTATCCCCCATCCTATAGATAGGGGATGACGTTCAATTTTGAGAATGAGTCTTTAATAGTAAAATTAATAAAATAACGTTTTGGTCTAATTAGATCATCTTTTATAATGTCAAATGCCTATGATATGCAAGTCCTGAACGTCTTCAAACAGTGTGCAAAGGGCAAAATATTGCATTTTGTGCTACTATGTAAAAGAAAAACTATTGAAATGTAAATATTTGTTATCAATTCCTCATTGGGTTTCAAGATCTCTGTTTGCTGCTTTCTATGCGGTCACACATGTGCTGGTAATTTGTAGCTGCTAAGTAACAGCTTTTCTTTCTTAGTAGAACCATAACCAGATACAACATAGCATTAACGTTCCTTGGAAGTAAACACAAGGCACGTACATGAAAGCTCACATTTACTAATACCATCTAACAGACAGGCAGCTAAAGTTTAAGCAGTTCAGCCAAGGTTTAGCCAAATGTTTCACAGTTGGGCATGCTTTGTAAAATCAATAATGAATTTGTCTAAATAGATTAGACAAAAAAGTTAGTAAAACTGACGCCAGAATAGTTAACAGGAGCCTATGTTTCTAGGATTGCTGCATGTCTTTTTATTATGTTGTTATAAGGGCCTTAAATTATAGACATACCCACAAATAGAAAAATCAGCCTACCTGAGCAGTGAGGTAGGAAGCCACTCCAGCGCCCATCCAGCTGGCAAATACGGGTGGCATTCCCAATAAGGGTTCGCTTGCCAAGGCAGCTATACTGGACTGCAGAACCCACTGTGTATCTTCGTCCTGAAATCTGGGCATTGGGTGGAAGACCAGGGGAGCCACAAGAGATCACTGAAAACCATGGACAAATACAATATCTGTTTATTCACCGATGTGGAGACTACAATAACGTATAAAAATAAATTCCATGAAAAACATCTACGATAAATCTAACTTTAACTTAAAAAGGTTACTTACAATGGCAGGTGGGGAGATCTCGATCCCAAGTGCAATCTCCCTGGCAGGAAAGAACATGTGTTCCCATTAAATAGTAACCATGGCTGCACTCAAAGGAGACGGATGTACCAAAGCTGAATCGATCTGGACCTTTCTGTAGAACTCGTCTCAGGCCATTTTCAACATGTCCAGGATCTGTACAGTTTAAGACTGGCAGAAGGAAAGAAAATTCACAGAAAAAGAAAACAGAAGTTGATAGATATGGAATAGATAGATACTGTAAATAGAAATTAGATAGATAGATAGATATGGGATAGACAGATGGATACATAGATGATAGATAGATAGATAGATAGATAGATAGATAGATAGATAGATGGATTGATAGATAGGTATGGGATAGATAGATGGATAGATAGATAGCTAGGTATGGGATAGATAGATGGGGTGATAGATAGATAGATAGATACACTCCCTAAAAGAAGTTATGTCGCTTATCCATGTTATGTAAACAAAAGCTTATAACCTGACGTTAAATTCATCCATTGGTTGTATAAATTATACTTTTGAAAGCTGAAACCCTCCAAAATGTGGTTTAGGTTAAGAAAATAAATTGGCATCAATGCAGAAATATTGGTCAGTTAATGGACACAGTATGGTCAGATTTTGGCAAGACAAAAGTTTTGTCGCCCACAGAAAGTAATGTGATATTCAAACAAATAATTAACTTAAAATACAAATATATGTTGCATAACATTGGTGAATAAAGTTGTGGTGCTATTAGAGTCGTATTTAATATTTTGTGTGACCTCCATGCGGTTCAACAATGATTCGTACAATTTATTAATGAAGTCATCAGGAATAGCAAAGAATGCAGTCTTACATGCCTCCCAGAGTTCATCTAGATTCTTTGGTTTTGTCTTCCAAGCTTCCTCTTTCATCCTACCCCAAACATGCTCAATGATGTTCATGTCTGGTGACTGGGCTGGCCAGTCCTTGAGCACCTTGATCTTTTTTACCTGGAGGAACTCTGTTGTAGAGATGGATGTATGAGATGGAGCACTATCCTGCTGCAGAATTTGACCGGTTTTATGATTTGGAATATAAGAGGTAGCTAATACTTCTTGATATTTTAGGCTATTGATATTGCCTTCCACCTTGCATATGTTTTGCACACCTCCATACTGAATGTAACCCCAGACCATGATCTTTCCACCACCAAATGTAACTGTTTTCTTGGTGTATTTTGGATCCATACGGGCTCCAGTAGGTCTCCTGCAGTATTTGTGGTGGCTGTGGTGTAATTCTACTGAATATTCATCAGAAAAATCCACCTTCTGACACTTTTCCAGTGTCCATCTGTTTAGCAGGTTGTGGGACTTTGCAAATGCCACATGGTTTTTTTTATTTGCCTTTTGTTTAGTGCTGGCTTCTGGGCACTGATTCGACCATGGAGGCCATTTCGAGACAGAATGCTACAAGCTGTTCTAGTTGACACAGGGACTTGAGGTGACCAGGCCTGTTGGAGCTCTGCTGCAGTGGAAGAGGGGCTTGCTCTGGATTTTCTAACCAACAAACGTTCCTCCTGAGCAGTTGTCTTGCGGGGTCTGCCGGACCTGGGTTTGTCAAACACATCTTCAGTCTTTTCAAATCTTTTTTAATTCTTTGTACTTGATGCTGAGACACATTAAAGGTGCTAGCCACCTCTGCAGTGGATCTGGTCTTCAGCCTCTTGATAATCCAGGCTTTGGTCACAGGGTGGATTTTTGGCATGTTGTTAGAGCTCAAGATGCAGTTCAAGTGAAGGTCTGGGGTGCTGGGTTTCTTTTTACACACACACACTAACTAACAGATCATTTACTGAGCACAGGTGAGGATGTAAACTAGGATTGCGTGCATTATATGACCAGGCGACAAAACTTTTGTCTTGCCAAAATCTGACCATTCTGTGTCTATTAACTGATCAATATTTCTGCATTGATGCCAATTTATTTTCTTAAACTAAACCACATTTCGGAGGGTTTCAGCTTTCAATAGAATAATTTATAAAACCAATGGATGAATTTAACATCAGGTTATAAGCTTTCATTTACATAACATGGATAAGTGACATAACTTCTGTTAGGGAGTGTAGAGATAGATAGATAGATAGATAGATAGATAGATAGATAGATAGATAGATAGATAGATAGATAGGTACATAGATGATAGATAGATATGGGAGAGATAGATGGACAGATGGATAGATAGATAGATATGGGATAGATAGATAGATAGATAGATAGATAGATAGATAGATAGATAGATAGATAGATAGATAGTAGATCATAGATAGATACATAGACAGATAGATAGATAGATAGATAGATAGATAGATAGATATGGGATAGATAGATAGATAGATATGGGATAGATAGATAGATAGTAGATCTTAGATAGATAGATAGATAGATAGATAGATAGATAGATAGTAGATCATAGATAGAGAGATAGATAGATAGTAGATCATAGATAGACAGATAGATAGATAGATAAAAAGATAGCCCCATAAGACTGACTACAGAAGAAAAAGATTATAACTTGTATCTGCTTCAGCAATCAAATCTTTATTAATAATTATAAAGCATCTCCACTTTACATGCCTCTTATATGGTTTCCCACACCTGATTTTTTGCTTAAATCAATCAGCAGGTTCTAAAAAGACACAAAAAATCGTACTCCTCTTTTAATGGTCTTAGGGAAACTCCTCTTGTTCTGGTCGTATGGACATGTGACCGCTGTAGCCAATCACTAGTGATGCATTGATTACTGCTGTGGTCAGTGATTTTCTCAAAGTGGTCACATGTCCTTCACATTCAGGGAAGGAACCAGAGAGACCGACAGGCACTTTTACAAGAGGAACGTCATTGATGAAGGAAGGCGAGTTTGCTTTTTTTTGTAATGTTTTTATCATTTATACAACCTGCTTTTTATTACAAAATTAAGGGATGAAAAATATTTTGAGTTTAAATATTGGATGGAGACAACCAAATGTCAGCAAGCTAAGCAAAGTTGCACAGTACACTACTTACTTCGGCATGTTGGCAGGGCATGACTCCATTGTCCATTGGCTTGGCACTGAGCTTGTGTCACACCCTCTAACACATATCCAGAGTGGCATCCAAACTTCACTACGTCATTCAGGTTGAATTGGGATCCCTGAGTTATTCCATTTCCAGGATTACCAGGATGTCCGCATGTTATTGCTGCAATGGGCAGTAGTGAAATGAAAATCATAAATAGCCACATAACTATTCTTTTTACATCTTATAATATTAATATTGCCATAAAGATGTCAGGTATTTTATTTGTTTATTTGTTTATTTAATTCTGCCCATCACTGATTATCAGCTTTCTGCCTATGCACAGTGTACATATAAAGCTGCCAATCAGTGGTGTGGGTGGGGTTATAAAGAGCTCGGCATTCAGAGAACTGTAGCAGATAAAACAGTCATTTTTATGAAAACTGCAGCAAACATCCCAGCAAGGGATACATCACTGGAATCAGGGTCTATACCCCTACATCATGCTGCTCTCAGATTACACAGCAAAAACTTGGTGATAAATTCCCTTTAATGAATAACTATTAGCAGTAGTTGTAAGTGTTCTGCCTCTTATTAATAGCAGCAGATATAGCCCTCTGGGTGACAGTTCTCCTGTGCAGATCATGATATATCCCAGTTTATGGTTATGTGTTTTATTTAACCCCTTCAAGACCTTTTCCTTTTCCGTTTTTGCATTCTCGTTTTTCACTCCCCTCCTTCCCAGAGTCATAACTTTTTTATTTTTCCTTCAATGTGGCCATGTGAGGGCTTGTTTTTTGTGGGACAAGTTGCACTTTTGAACGACATCATTGGTTTTAGCATGTACTAAAAAACAGGGGAAAAAGTCCAAGTGCAGTGAAATTGCAAAAAAAGTGCAATCCCACACTTGTTTTTTGTTTGGCTTTTTTGCTAGCTTTACTAAATGCTAAAACTGACCTGCCATTATGATTTTCCAGGTCATTACGAGTTCATAGACACCAAACATGTCTAGGTTACGATCTTAAAAAAAAAAAAAAAAAAAAGTGCAATTTTCCAATACCCGTAGCGTCTCCATTATTAATGATCTGGGGTCGGTTGAGGGCTTATTTTTTGCGTGCCAAGCTGACGCTTTTAGTGATACAATTTTGGTGCAGATACATTCTTTTGATCGCCCATTATTGCATTTTAACGTAATTCTGGCGTTTCAAATTTTTTTCTCGCTACGCTGTTTAGCGATCAGGTTAATGCTTTTTTTATTGATAGATCGGGCGATTCTGAAGGTGGCGATACCAAATATGTAGGTTTGATTTTTTTTATTATTGTTTTATTTTGAATGGGGCGAAAGGGGGGTGATTTAAACTTTTATATTTTTTTTATTTTTTTCATATTTTTTTAAACTTTTTTTTCTTTAACTTTTGCCATGCTTCAATAGCCTCCATGGGAGGCTAGAAGCTGGCACCATTCGATCGGCTCAGCTACATAGCAGCGTTCATCAGATCGCTGCTATGTAGCTGAATTACAGGCTTGCTATGAGTGCCGACCATAGGGGGGCGCTCACAGCTGCCGGCGATCAATAACCATAGAGGTCTCAAGGACCGATATGGTTACGATCCTGATCAGCATTTGACAGCGGCATTTAACTAGTTAGAGGCGGGTGAATCGCGATATTACCTGCCACTATTGCGGGCACATGTCAGCTGTACAAAACAGCTGACATGTCGTGGCTTTGAGGTGGGCTCAGCGCTGGAGCCCACATCAAAGCAGGGGACCTGACCTCCACAGTAATAGTACGGCGGAGGTTGGGATGGGGTTAATATGGTGAAATAGTTATAAGAGACAGTAAGGTCTTTTGGATAGCAGAATTGCCACAGAGAATTGTAGTGTGGGCAAGTGGCATCTACTGATGTTCTGGAGATCTTTGAATTATTTAGTTTATCGCATTGTCAATGTGGTACTTACGGACACAGATGGGGGACTTCTCTGACCATCGATGGTCCTGCTGACAGATTCTGACCGATTTTCCAATTAATCTGAAACCTGCATTGCACTGGTATACAACACTGTCTCGATAATTATAGTTCTGCCCATTAATCAAGCCATTAACTATAGGTTCTGGGGTCCCGCAGTGACCAGCTGTGCAAAAGAAACAATCAGCGATCAAAGCAGAACATTAGTACATTATTGCCACGAAATAGATAGGTAACATAGTATGAAATGGTCATGTAGGTGATGCATCTATAAGAAATGGATGGGCTTGGTACACCAGAGGGAGAGATGGAGACCCAATTAATTCTATATGTCCCAATTAGTCATATTGATAGGTGCTGTCATTCTGGGACAGATGATAGACTTGTCATCTCTCATGTCTATTTTAGTGAAGAATTGTATGCTTCATGAAATGACAACACAAACATATTTTATTGTAACTATACATAATGCAAATCCACTGCTTGAAATTTATGACTAAATTGACAACTGGGCGTTGCCAGTTGGGGGGGGGGGGTCCCTGCACACTCTGACATTGTCCAATCAGTGCTGACAGTGTCAGACATGGTAGCTCTCAGTTATAAATTTAGACATAGAAATTAAGAAGAAAATAGTGGAATAGCTCAAAGAAAATGTATTAGAAAGGATGATGATAAATTATTTTTTCATAGAGAATACAAGCATTTGCTAAAACAGACATTTCAGGAGACAGCGACTTTCCTTCTTGAATGTTAGCCATAAAGGTAGTAAATGCAAAATCCAGCATAAAAGGTAAAGGGTATACATGATCTTTGTGGAAAAAGGGTATACACGATCTTTACATAACAGGTTAAAGGTGTATATAACCTTTGTTTAACAGGTAAAATGTGTATATGACCGTTACTACACTTTGTACTGACGAGGGGCAGTACCCCAAAACACAGTGTCTGCAAACTGAAATTCTGGTTTGGCTTTAATCCTAAGTCATGTGACAAGACTCGTTAAAGGGTCGACATTGACTGTTAGGATTGCTGCTTCCAATAGGTGGCACTAGAGTTCTAGTCCTCTTCCTCTCTGAAGAGACAATTTGGATCTTTACTAAACAGGTAATATGTGTATGTGACCTTTACATCACAGGTAAAAGGTGTAAATGACGTGTACTTAACAGTTAAAATATGTATAAGTCCTTTAATTAACAGGTAAAACGTATATAGTATGACCGTTACTAACAGTTATATTAGCATATCATCAAAAAGTTAATTTATTTCAGTTCTTCAATACAAAAAGTGGAACTCATATTATATTGAGTCATTACAAGCAGAGTGATTATTTCAAGTGTTTATTTCTGTTAATGTTGATGATTATGGCTTACAGCCAATGAAAACGCAAAAGTCATTATCTCAGTAAATTAGAAATGTATAAAACAAGCTTGAAAATGATTTTAAAATCTGAAATGTTGGCCTACTGAAATGTATGTTCAATAAATGCACTCAATACTTGGTTGAGGCTCCTTTTGCATCAATTGCTGCATCAATGCGGCGTGGCATGGAGGCGATCAGCCTGTCGCACTGCTGAGGTGTTATGGAAGCCCAGGTTGCTTTGATAGCAGCCTTCAGCTTGTCTGCATTGTTGGGTCTGGGGTCTCTCGTTTCTCTTGGCAATACCCCATAAATTCTCTATGGGGTTTAAGTCAGGCAAGTTTGCTGGCCAATCAAGAACAGTGATATTATTGTTTTTGAACCAGGTATTGGTACTGTTGGCATTGTGTACAGGTGCCAAGTCCTGCTGGAGAATTAAATTTAATTCTCCAAAAAGCTTGTCAGCAGAGGGAAGCATGAAGTACTATCAAATTTCCTGGTAGACGGCTGTTCTGACTTTGGTCTTGATAAAACACAGTGGACCTACACCAGCAGATGACATGGCTCCCCAAACCATAACTGATTGTGGAAATTCACACTAGACCTCAAGCAGCTTGGATTGTGTGCCTTTCCACCCTTCCTCTTGACAATATCCCATAGATTCTCTATGGGGTTAAGGTCAGGAGAGTTTTCTGGCCATTCAAGCACAGTGATACTGTTGTTTTTAAACCAGGTACTGATACTTTTGGCAGTGAGGACTGGTGCCAAGTCCTGCTGGAGAGTGAAATTTCCATCTCCAAAAAGCTTGTTGGCAGAGGGAAGCATGAAGTGCTCTAAAATTTCCTGGTAGTCGGCTGCGCTGACTTTGGTCTTGATAAAACACAGTGGACCTACACCAGCAGATGACATAGCTCCCCAAACCATCACTGATTGTGGAAACTTTACACTAGACCTCAAGCAGCTTGGATTGTTTATCTCTCCACTCTTCCTTCAGACTCTGGGACCTTGATTTCCAAATGAAATGCAAAATTTACTTTCATCTGAAAACAACACCTTGGACCACTGAGCAACAGTCCAGTTTCTTTTCTCCTTGGCCCCTTGATGAGTGTTTCATGGTCCAGCTTTTTCAAACGGGATCCCTTTTGAAAAAGATGGACCATGAAACGCATGTCAAGGGTCTCCTGGGAAGCCGTGGGGGTCCCTCTTTACTATGGGTAAGCATGTAGATTTGACCACAGTTCCGCTTGGCTTGCAACAGGGATTTTTTCCCCCATATATTATATAACGCTGATTGAGTGATCAAGCCATTAAGGTCTGTATGATATGATCACTATCATGCCTGCTTCCCTTTGGGATACAGTTGGCCTCCCACTCCTTCCATAGTATATCCCCAGTTTTCCTTTCTCCTCCTGTTTCTTGGATTTTCATTATATTGTGTTGATTAAATTTATTTGTACATATGATTTGTTTCAATAAAATATACTTTTTATTATGATTGATTTGTTTCAATAAAATATACTTTTTATTATGATTGGTGGGACGTTGTGTATACTACACTTCTTTATTTATATCATATCTGGGAGTAGTCCTTTTTATTCACCATTTTCTGGTGTTAACTTCAGGAGAGTGGCATTTATCCACTCTTGGCCACAGTGTTATATTGTGCTTAATGACTTCCATACTGAATAATTTATATTATTGGGAGTCAGAGATTACAGTTAATGAGGGACACAGTGCTGCTTATCACTTTATATTTTTAATGGTGGGGTACATATCTGTATTCGGGGGGAAACACTTGTATGTATACAATGTTTGTGACCTTGTTATTTTCAGGGCTGTGAAGATCATTGTGACAAGACGAGTCATGGCTGGGAGATGTCGACATGAAGGTCTGACCAGATGGAGAAAAAACAGGAGAATGCGGCTCTAATCAGACGAGACATCAGCGGTGAGTGCCTGGATGTAAATATTATTCTGTATCTGCACTGTGTGACGTGGAGTGATAATGTTTTTTGTAAAATCCCTTTTTCTACATTCTCACATTTGTATTAAATGTCCTTGTGCTTCCAGGTTTTCTTATCGGATGGCACACGGACTCAGAGTTTTATAGGTCCATTCACACTTACATGAAAACCACAGATTTGAGAATGAGATCCATGAGGGTCAGAGAATGTTCTGTTCTGATCCAATTTTGAGGATCAGAATAGGACATGCTCAATGCACCTCTAAAAGCGGGTAGCACACCGACACTTCACACAAATTCAGGAATGTAGCCTTATTATGTATAGCATAATATATAGTGTACTCACCTATTATGTATAGCAGAGTCCCTTAGTTTATAGTGTACTCACTTGTTATGTATAACACCATCCTTAATTACATTTCCTCTTTTATTATGTATATCACCATCCATTATCACGTACCATCCTCTCTAGTGATATATGGTGCCGTTCATTATTATATAGCATCCTCCGCTGTTTTGTACAGTGCTGTCTCTTGTTACTATTGTTATTCACAGTGCCCTCTTTTATTGTATAGTCCCCTCTGTTGATAGATATAAAATGACTGCTGATGGAGCAGTCGGTGAAGCTTTCCAATGCTTCATCAGCCGTCATTGCATTATATATCAAACAAGACAGGATGGTTTGCAATAAAGACAGGGCTCTATATAACCTGACATGTAAGGGACGATGCTTTACATAAGGGAGGGAGCTGTGTAATAAGGGATGGCAATATACATAATAAAGAAGACTAAGTAATAATTCAGTATATACATGTACTGTATCTTTGTTGCCATAAAAGGAAGGGGGCTTAGACACATTTCATGCACAGGGGCCCCGATCAGTCAGTGTCCACCCCTGGTAAAATGTGTATTTGACTTTTACTTAACAGGTAATATGTGTATGTGATCTTTATGTAACAGGTAATATGCGTATATGACTATTACTAAACAGTTAAAGTGCGTATATAACCTTTATTTAACAGGTAAAATATGTATATGACCTTTCCAAAACAGGTAAAACGTGTATATAACCGTTACTAAACAATTAAAGTGTGTATATGACTATTACTAGACAGGTAAAATGTGTATATGACCTTTCCACAACAGGTAACATGTGTATATGGCATTTACTTAAAAGTTAAAAGGTTTAAATGATCTTTATGTAATAAGTCAAAGGCATGTATGACCCTTGCTTAACAGGTAAAAGATGTAAATGAACTTTATTTAACAGGTAAAATGTGAACATGACCTTTAATTATTAATAGGTATAAACATGATGTCGTGTCAGGTATACCAATCAGAAGAGGTACTGGGGATTCTAGAGGGTGTATAGGGTTTTAGTTTGGCTGCTATGGACTACCAGTATAGCTGCTGGACCAGGGTCCTTGCAAATCTTTTTGCAGGGAAAAGACAAGATATGGCCATGTACTATTGAGCTGAATTCCACCATGTATGCAGGTATGGAAGCCATAATTAGAATAAAAAGATAGCAATGTTAATATCAGTAAGCGGAAGATAACTTTCTTGTGTATGGTTTCCTAGTATTCTATGCGAAAAATACTAAAATAACTGTAAATTGCATTACAAAGATGTTAAAGAGTAACCATCGTTTTAATTTTAATTCAATAAATCAGTGTTAAACATGAAAATAAGAAACTTTATAAAACATCTTATTGCATAAATCTACTTCTTCTCCTCCTGGACGGATCATTCATTTTTCAAATTCTCAATTCACAGATTTTAGCCGTACTGAGATAGGAGATGATGGTTGCAGCCAACAAAGTTCTGACTCTTGCTTCTCCCTTCTCCACACCCTTCCCCTCTCCATAGTATTATAAAAGCACCAACTGTCATCTGCTATCTCAGGAATGGGGAAATTTGTCTTCACTGAATACATATTTTACCCATGATTTAGGAATTGAGAGTGAAGGATTGATCAGGAGGCAAAAGAAGCAGATTTCTCTGATAAGATATATTACAAAGATTCTTATTTTCAAGTATACGACTTATGATATAAAATATTTAATATTACAGTCATGAAGCACCAATATACTCTGTATAACTGAGTGGTAAGTACCAACTCTCTCTAGGCACTCCTCGGGTGCCCTTCTGGGACTACTCCAAACCAATACATAGACAAAAACACGGAGGAAAAAAGTCCACTTCAACATATTTAGAAAACAATATACAAAAGATTTATTAAGTAATCAATACAAATACAAATATGTAAAATACAAAACATGGGTGTATTGTTAATACCGCCATATAGCAGAAGACACATAGGAGGAAACGTGGCAATGACCAAGTCAGGGGGGGAGTTCACATATACACCTTTTGGGTGGCAGCGTCAGCTCAGAAAGTAAAGAGAATGTACGACCAAATACAATCACTACGTCTAACTCACATGGCACAAGTAGCCCAAAGTGCAAAGGTCATATCTTCATAAGCACATATAATTGCTGCTTACCCATTATGGATCAGGTTCTCCCCACCTCACTCGGTCCCCCCGGACGCGCGTTTCGCGTGGCTTTTTCAACAGGGTGTCAAAAAGCTGTTGAAAAAGCCACGCGAAACGCGCGTCCGGGGGGACCGAGTGAGGTGGGGAGAACCTGATCCATAATGGGTAAGCAGCAATTATATGTGCTTATGAAGATATGACCTTTGCACTTTGGGCTACTTGTGCCATGTGAGTTAGACGTAGTGATTGTATTTGGTCGTACATTCTCTTTACTTTCTGAGCTGACGCTGCCACCCAAAAGGTGTATATGTGAACTCCCCCCCTGACTTGGTCATTGCCACATTTCCTCCTATGTGTCTTCTGCTATATGGCGGTATTAACAATACACCCATGTTTTGTATTTTACATATTTGTATTTGTATTGATTACTTAATAAATCTTTTGTATATTGTTTTCTAAATATGTTGAAGTGGACTTTTTTCCTCCGTGTTTTTGTCTATGACTTATGATATAAAAATATAAATTATGTTTACTCTTTACTAGGGATGGGCGCAACCATGGTTCATTGAGTTTGACCGAACTGTAGTCCAAAGTTTGGTTCGGGTACCAGAACTGTACCCAAACTTGAACCTGAACAATGAGGACCTGAACTTTGGAGCTGGAAAATTCTCTCTCTCTCTTCCATGAACTCCCGAACTCTAAGACGGATCTCCAGGAGAAGTCCGTGTTCGGAGTTCAGCACCAGACTCTAGGTGTCTGGTACAAACTCTACTCTTTACATTTTTCCATAGACAATGGAAGTTAAAGGTGGGACTTTAATGTATGCAGCATATTAAATGTACTTACCCAAACATTTTACTTCTTGTCCACTCCATAACCCATTTGCCATACATTCTCGCACACGGGACCCCACTAGGGTGTAGCCACTATTACAGGCAAATATGGCAGTTGCTCCGTATTGGGTCAACATACCAATTTTATTTCCATTAGCTGGAGTTGGCAGGTCCCCACAGGATATAACTGAAAAACACAAGAAATTGGATTTTGACATCAAAACTATATCTAACTAATTCCTTATTCAAAAACATCGTTGAACGGTCAGACCTTTACAAAAAATGTCTTCCTTCTTTATTGCTTCTGCGACGTTGCAATAGACAGGTTAACTTACCACTAAAAACTGTAATGTTGAATTAACTAGAGTCCTGAGCTTAGGCTATCATTACATTAGTACAAAGTGCCCAACACATGGCATATCATGCTATGAATGATTTTTTAGCAAATGTTAGACCTTGGAAAAAGAAAAGTCCTAAAGAACTGCACAATGTTTCTGTTTTTGATGTATCTACTAGTAGTTCTATTCAAATAACAAATCTTTTTAATATGCCAGCTGCATTCCCTTTACTCACAACAAAGAAAATTGCTGCCTTCTATTAAACGTATCAATCGGCAATATGACATATGGGTCACACAGTAATATAATAGCTTAGTGTCATCTATTGATATGGTAACTAAGTGTCACTCTAGGTCTGGGATATGAAAGCTGAGCATCAAGCAGCAATATGACAATTTTGCTACTATTCATGTTGTGAATAGCTCAGAAGGACCCAGTAATGGAAAGGCAAATTCCACCGTCTGATTGATACAATGCCCTAGTGCGTCATATTATGGTAAAGGATTTCACTATATCTCACTGTTGCAGGTCGGCACATTTTCCCCCACACTCCATGATCCATTGGCTTGACAACGAATAATGCGAAGTCCCATGTAGTAGTAGCCAGGGTCACAGATTAACATGAGCTCTGCTCCGTACTGATACTGGGTCTTATGGATAAGACGCCAGCGACCGTGTTCTGTGTTCAAACTGTTGATTTCTGGACATGTAACAGCTGAGAAAGACAAGGTGAAGGTGTAAGGTAAAATCAGGTATCCACCACTAAACCAAAGTATGCATGCCCTGCATACTCACCGACACATTGTGGAGGGTTGTTGCCATTGCTCCAGTGCCCAGAAGGTTGGCATTCTGCAACTGCATCTTCAGAGTTCAAGAGAAGGTGTCCTTCATTGCATTCATAGACAGCCTTGGTGCCTACAGTGTATTCCTTACCAAATACTGCCCCGTTCTTGGGAGTAGCTGGGACACCACAAAACATAGCTGAGGAGAAAAGTCAGTAAATGGTCACAATCCATGAATCCATGACACTGTTCCACTTCCAACAACATACAGCATGATCATGTATAAAAGTAAGTAACTACATAAATGGATATGTTTTCATGAGAGACAGTGGCCTTTGTGCTCATCTGCTACATACAGTACATAGATCAGAAAACCCATTTTCATACAATTTAGTAGAAAAATATCAATTAATAGAGGTCTGTCCTCAGTCATCTCCACTACAGCTAATGGATGATGATTCTGATCAAAAATCAACACTTGCTTTAGAGAACCATACAGACGATAATACAGTACATTGATTGATATCAGGTTGGTGAATATCCAATAATCAGCATCTCCACTGATCAGTTGATATTTGCCCTAGCAGACGCTGGATGTAAATACTTGTGCATCTCCATTCAATGTGTAGCAGGTACTGCAGAATGGCTCCTAATAAAAAGAATAGGTGCTCATCTGTAGTACTCAGCACAGGCCACTATGTATTAAACAGAACTGTGCTTTGCATCTCAATTCAATATTTAGGATGGGGCACATGACTGTATTTTCTCCCATCTGAGAAAATCGGTCCGATTATGCTAATCACACTCTGACCAGAGTGTGATCCGATTCTCTCGGATGAGGAGATGAGAAAAATATGTCTCCATCTCCTCCACTCTGTCAGTCTGTGTTGAAATCAGAGTGTATTCTGATTTTTTTCCACAAACTCATTGTTAGGGCTAGCGGAACGCACCGAGTATAGATAGGTAGCTACAAGGTGCGTTTGCAGCCCGGGGTCCAACCGTGCAGAGATATCTGCTGCAAAGTAACGGCGGATAACCTCCGAGCTCACACGTGGGTTAAGCTTCACCCTGTGTGAGTCGCCCTGTACACAAAACTATTATGCTAACTAGGGTTGTTCATGCTCTGGAACTCTTCTGTGCTAACCGCACACATAAAGGAACCAGATGCTAAGCCAAGGATAATTGCCCCCACTGACGCTAACTGCCTGCCTGAGTGTACAGCCCCAAAGCTAAACAGACTCACACCACATATGTATAGAGTGGTATAGTATCCACTGGCATAAGCCAAACACATTTGATACTAGCGCATGGCCGTGCAGCCATGCAAACCTTTTATAGTTGCAGCTCTTCAGAACTTTCCTGGTGGACCAATAGGAGCTGCTACAGGGCCTGAGCCTGTGACCCCCGACCTCCAATGAGAGGTCCTCCCGTGGGCATGCTCAGTGCGTGAAAAGCAGGACTTAGTCCCAGAAAAGCCTGCTCGCCGCTGACCAGTACTGGCTACAAAAGCAGAGCCTGGAAAGGCAGCTGTAACCATTCGCACAGTATCAGGCTGAGCCAGACGCTGGGACCGACGTTTCCGTTGAGCAGGTTCCACTGTGGCTGAAGGAGAATGGGAGACTGCAGCAGACATGGTTCGAGATTCCCCCTGTGCAGCGGTGGGAGCTCGACACCTAACATTCATTGATTTGCGTGTCTGAGTGAAGTCCGAAAATTAACTTAATTCCTGCCAGCATTAGGTTTCAGTCATGGGTACGGTGCCGGTTCAGTCACCATTCTGAGAGGCAACTGTTACTGCATCCTCGGCCCCGAGTGACAGCTGGCCTCAATGTAGATCCAGTGTCTTTCAGGGCTGGGAGCATGGTTACAGCGGCCGCTCTGTATACTCAGAGTGGTGACTGAACCGGCGCTGCCCCCGCCACTATGACTGAATACTGACTGCTGGTGGGGAGAATAAAGTTAATTTTCTTCCTGCTGCATTCAGCTGTATGCAAGTGGGATAATACTAGCACTTGTTTTGCCATCCAGCTTGTCCTATTGCAAGAGGATTGTGAACACCACAGCAGGGTTTTTTATACTTTCCTTCATTAACCCCTTACTGACCACGGATGGGATAGTACGTCCGATGTCAGCTCCCCTGCTTTGATGCAGGGCTCCGCGGTGAGCCCGCATCAAAGCCGGGACATGTCAGCTGTTTTGAACAGCTGACATGTGCCCGCAATAGCGGCGGGTGAAATCGCGATTCACCCGCCGCTATTAACTAGTTAAATGCCGCTGTCAAACGCAGACAGCGGCATTTAACTACCGCATCCGGCCGGGCGGCCGGATATGAGCCCATTGCCGACCCCCGTCACATGATCGGAGGTCGGCGATGCTTATGCATTGTGACCATAGAGGTCCTTGAGACCTCTATGGTTACTGATCCCCGGCAGCTGTGAGCGCCACCCTGTGGTCGGCGCTCACAGCACACCTGATTTTCTACTACATAGCAGCGAACAGCAGATCGCTGCTATGTAGCAGAGGCGATCGTGCTGTGCCTGCTTCTAGCCTCCCATGGACGCTATTGAAGCATGGCAAAAGTTTAAAAAAAAAGTTAAAAAAATGTGAAAAAAATAAAAAAAATATAAAAGTTTAAATCACCCCCCTTTCGCCCCAATCAAAATAAATCAATAAAAAAAAAATCAAACCTACACATATTTGGTATCGCTACGTTCAGAATCGCCTGATCTATCAACCAAAAATAAAGCATTAACCTGATCGCTAAACGGTGTAACGAGAAAAAAAATCGAAACGCCAGAATTACATTTTTTTGGTCGCCGTGACACTGCATTAAAATGCAATAACGGGCGATCAAAAGAACATATCTGCACCAAATTGGAATCATTAAAAACGCCAGCTCGGCACGCAAAAAATAAGCCCTCAATCGACCCCAGATCATGAAAAATAGAGACGCTACGAGTATCGGAAAATGGCGCAATTTTTTATTTATTTTTTTTAGCAAAGTTTGGAATTTTTTTTCACCACTTAGATAAAAAATAACCTAGTCATGTTAGGTGTCTATGAACTCGTAGTGACCTGGAGAATCATAGTCGCAGGTCAGTTTTAGCATTTAGTGAACCTAGCAAAAAAGCCAAGGAAAAAACAAGTGTGGGATTGCACTTTTTTTGCAATTTCACCGCACTTGGAATTTTTTTCCCATTTTCTAGTACACGACATGGTAAAACCAATGATGTTGTTCTAAAGTACAACTCGTCCCGCAAAAAATAAGTCCTCACATGGCCAAATTGACGGAAAAATAAAAAAGTTATGGCTCTGGGAAGGAGGGGAGTGAAAAACTCGGAACACGGAAAAACGAAAAATCCCAAGGTCATGAAGGGGTTAAATAAGATTTGGTTCAGGTGATCACCTAATCTGAAGCACATTATAAGTAGAATGAGGTGTACTCTGGTTGGAATTCAACTGGCACTGGAATGGAATGGCTGTCAGACATGTAGAGTAGATAATTTTTATAAAACTGTGCAGTGGTCTCTTAATTTTTGTCAGAGCTGTGTATATATACACTCACCGGCCACTTTATTAGGTACACCTGTCCAACTTCTTGTTAACACTTAATTTCTAATCAGCCAATCACATGGCGGCAACTCAGTGCATTTAGGCATGTAGACATGGTCAAGACAATCTCCTGCAGTTCAAACCGAGCATCAGTATGGGGAAGAAAGGTGATTTGAGTGCCTTTGAACGTGGCATGGTTGTTGGTGCCAGAAGGGCTGGTCTGAGTATTTCAGAAACTGCTGATCTACTGGGATTTTCACGCACAACCATCTCTAGGGTTTACAGAGAATGGTCCGAAAAAGAAAAAAAATCCAGTGAGCGGCAGTTCTGTGGGCGGAAATGCCTTGTTGATGCCAGAGGTCAGAGGAGAATGGGCAGACTGGTTCGAGCTGATAGAAAGGCAACAGTGACTCAAATCGCCACCCGTTACAACCAAGGTAGGCCTAAGAGCATCTCTGAACGCACAGTGCGTCGAACTTTGAGACAGATGGGCTACAGCAGCAGAAGACCACACCGGGTACCACTCCTTTCAGCTAAGAACAGGAAACTGAGGCTACAATTTGTACAAGCTCATCGAAATTGGACAGTAGAAGATTGGAAAAACGTTGCTTGGTCTGATGAGTCTCGATTTCTGCTGCGACATTCGGATGGTAGGGTCAGAATTTGGCATAAACAACATGAAAGCATGGATCCATCCTGCCTTGTATGGAGCATCTTTGGGATGTGCAGCCGACAAATCTGCGGCAACTGTGTGATGCCATCATGTCAATATGGACCAAAATCTCTGAGGAATGCTTCCAGCACCTTGTTGAATCTATGCCACGAAGAATTGAGGCAGTTCTGAAGGCAAAAGGGGGTCCAACCCGTTACTAGCATGGTGTACCTAATAAAGTGGCCGGTGAGTGTATATATATATATATATATATATATATATATATATATATATATATATATATATATATATATATATATATATATATATATACAGTACAGTGTCAGTTATTGGAACAGAAAAAAGTTATGCATGATGCGCTTTTATTCCATTCTAAAACCTGACTTATAACAGAAACCAGAATGACCCCATAACAATCAATGGAGTTCTTATATTTATGTTTGTAACAGAATGGATCCATTTTAGACATTTCTTCGTTTGTCTATTCTTCAAAATGGACCAAATATGCGGAATATCCAAATGAACGTAGCCTTAGCGGAAAAGCTGCTTACTACTAAAATTATCATCATCCCTTTAGATCAGTGTTTCTCAACTCGAGTCCTCAAGAGCCACCAACAGGTCATGTTTTCAGGATTTCCTTAGTATTGCACAGGTGATAATTTCATCACCTGCTCAAGCATAAATTCCATCGCCTATGCAATACTAAGGAAATCCTAAAAACATGACCTGCTGTGGGGTCTTGAGGACTGGAGTTGAGAAACACTGCTTTAGATGAAGTGAGTGAGCTGACACAAAGGTCCCACCATTTCTTTAAGATTTTTCTTTGCTACTTATTTTCCTGTGAGGAGTTTATTAGATAGAAAGATATTTAGATAATAATGCAATTAGAAGTAATCTATGTTTTATAGATAAAGTCATGTCCAAAATAAATGGTTCAAAAGAGACCATATCATGGTCATTTCCCAAGAAGGCTTTGTCCACATATTATAGGGTTTTGCATATATTTATGTGTGTGTATATATATACAGTTGAAACCAGAAGCTTACATACACTATATAAAAAGGCACATATGCATGTTTTTCTTAATATCTGACATGAAATCAGAGTAAACCTTTCCCATTTTAGGTCAATCAGGATTACCATAATTATTAATATTTGACAAATACCAGAATGATGAGAGAGAGAATGTTTTAAGGCATTTTTATTACTTACTGCAAAGTCAAAAGTTTACATACACTAAGATTACTATGCCTTTAAAGAATTCTGGACTGCCCATATTATGATGTCATGTGTTTGTAAGCTTTTGTGGCAACATCTGAGTGAAATAGAGACACACCTGTGAATGTATATTCAGATGCTTAAAAGGAATGAAGTGAAAGTTAATCCAATATGCTAATGCTTTGGTGTGGCCAAGATGCATTGTTCCATCAACTGAGTCTGCATGTTCCACCTTCCTCTCTGGTGATTGACAGAGCTGGCTTGCCTGAGTTTTCTCTGCTCAATCCAGGCAAGTCAGTGCTGCTAATCACTAGTAAGTCATGCGGAGAGTGCAAAACCGGTGGGTCGAACTGTGCACCAAGCATCTTGACCACACCAAGAGTTGACCAAGCACCAAGGTGTTATTTTTATAAGGACAATGACCTATGACAAGGCCACATGGATAGTAAACTGTCAGTTTGGGCTGACAGATTCCCTTTAAGCATTGAGTTAAAATGTTTTATACATTGTTGGAGTACCCCATAAACAGATATATATCTCTAACTAGTATTGTTAATGAGAACAGGACATCAGAATAAAAGAATTCTTGAAACAGTTTCCAAATATTGTTGGCAAGTAAAAGGGGTAGTTCTACCCTAATGATGAAAGTCATAACTGTCAAGATGTTTCCCAAAACAACGACATAATAAATATAAATTGTATTTACTACCTATTCATCAAACATAGAAGTGACAAGATGAAAGGAAAGAGGAGAAGAATTCGGATGCTTTTATATAGCTCTATGTGGTTACAGCCTTTAGCTTCAAACTTCAATTGAATTGCCTGTCTGATTTTCACAAAATTAACTATGTATGAAAAGGGGAATTAAGTGCAGACATAGCTCACAGAGCCAACACTCAATTATTGTTTCAAAGTTTGGCAGCTCCTCCAGGCCTGGCCTGGTAACAAGAAGCCGGGCATCTCATGGTGGCAGGTAATTTAGTGGCTGGACAGGAGTAGGGGGACACCTCATGCCTCCAGTTGAAATGATAATTATGACAGTGTCATGCTGGCTGGGAGGGAAGCTGAGGGAGATCTCCGTCTAGACTGCAGAGTGTGCAGAATTCCAATGCAAGAAGTGACAGAAACAAGTGTTATACAACATCCACCTTGGAAAAAAGTAGTAAGCAGCAAGCTTGACAACTATTTGACAATTTTTACTTGCCATCATGATTCCTTTATCACTCTTAATATATCATTAATTTTAATTTGAACAGATTGAAAATGACATTTCATATTAATAAGTGAGTGACTGATAATGAAGTTACACAACTGAAATGCGAGCGGAAGTTTATGAAGATATATCTAAGGAAATTCTAGGCACAAAAAGTTTTTATTGTATTATCATAATATTTTTGTTTATTAACAGAGCTTCCACATTCCTTGCCCTTGACTTAGTAGTAGTAATAGTAGTAGTTCATATTCTCAATGTTGTACCATGGCAGACTCTAAGTTGATGACATTGCAGTAGTCAAAGGTCACAGTAGTCAGAGAGATTCAACTAGTGGCCAGTCTCTCGCTATAATGTGTAAATGTTACTGTAGGTGATAGTGGGTGACAAGGGCCAGTGAGCTATACGGAGGCATAACAAAGCTGAATGGCCCCAATGCAAAATCTCCAACAGGGTCCCCAGCTATCATGGGCCTGTATTAGAATTGCTCTTCTCTTAGGGGCCAAAGTGACCATTTGGGCCCCTTAGGGGCCCAAGATGCAACTTCAGCCCCTGCACCTATTATAATTACATCCCTGGAGCTATATGTCATTCTCCAGTGAAGGAAAATTAAGAGTGTGAGTAGGCTCTACTTTGGGTAATCTTAATCTACTGAGCATGTCAGAAAATATTTAGATGAAAGAGCGGCCACATTAACCCCTTTCTGACCTCGGATGGGATAGTACGTCCGAGGTCAGAAGGCCCTCTTTGATGCGGGCTCCGGCGGTGAGCCCGCATCAAAGCCAGGACATGTCAGCTGTTTTGAACAGCTGACATATGCCTGCAATAGCGGCGGGTGAAATTGCGATTCACCCGCTGCTATTAACTAGTTAAATGCCGCTGTCAAACGCAGACAGCGGCATTTAACCGGCGCTTCCGGCCGGGCGGCCGGAAATGAGCGCATTGCTGGCCCCCGTCACATGATCGGGGGTCAGTGATGCTTCTGTATAGTAACCATAGAGGTCCTTGAGACCTCTATGGTTACTGGTCCCCAGTAGCTGTGAGCGCCACCCTGTGGTCGGTGCTCATAGCACACCTGCATTTCTGCTGCATAGCAGCGATCTGATGATCGCTGCTATGTAGCAGAGCCGATCACGTTGTGCCAGCTTCTAGCCTCCTATGTAAAGTAAAAAAAAGTAAAAAAATGTGAAAAAAATAAAAAATATATAAAAGTTTAAATCACCCCCCTTTCGCCCCATTCAAAATAAATCAATAAAAAAAAATCAAACCTACACATATTTGGGATCGCTGCGTTCAGAATTGCCCGATCTATCAATAAAAAAAAGCATTAACCTGATCGCTAAACAGCGTAGCAAGAAAAAAATTTGAAACGCCAGAATTACGCTTTTTTGGTCGCCGCAACATTGCATTAAAATGTAATAACGGGCAATCAAAAGAATGTATCTGCACCAAAATGGTATCATTAAAAACGCCAGCTCGGCACGCAAAAAATAAGCCCTCAACCGACCCCAGATCATGAAAAATGGAGACGCTACGGGTATCGGAAAAATGGTGCAATTTTTTTTTTTTTTTAGCAAACTTTGGAATTTTTTTTCACCACTTAGATAAACAATAACCTAGTCATTTTAGGTGTCTATGAACTCCTAATGACCTGGAGAATCATAATGGCTGGTCAGTTTTAGCATTTAGTGAACCTAGCAAAAAAGCCAAACAAAAAACAAGTGTGGGATTGCACTTTTTTTGCAATTTCACCACACTTGGAATTTTTTTCCTGCTTTCTAGTACACGACATGGTAAAACCAATGATGTCTTTCAAAAGTACAACTAGTCCTGCAAAATATAAGCCCTCACATGGCCATATTGATGGAAAAATAAAAAAGTTATGGCTCTGGGAAGGGAGGGAGCAAAAAACAAACACAGAAAAACGGAAAATCCCAAGGACATGAAGGGGTTAAACCTTTCACATAGGGATCTGTTCATTCAACACTCTCGACGTATGCATAAAAAAAGTTTCCAGAGGGCTCCATTTACCAAATGAAAGTTATCTGTTTCTTTTTGGCTTCCGTATGGCAGGTATAAAGTGGGTATAGCTATTTATCTAGTCTAATACAGAGCAAGGACGCACAATCCTTTTTGGTCTGAGGGCCACATCGCCAGTTTTAACAAAACCCACAATAAAACATCATAAACAACACAACATAAATGTCTAACAGGCGCTGATTTCATTCTTAGGACTTCCACCTATAAGGAGGATAGAGGTTCCTTTTCTTTTCCATTCACAATCCAGAAAGGAGGAGACTGGATTCAGCTTTCTCCATTATAGTTTATGCGAGAGACTGAGACGGTTGAGATTTTACCTGCTCCCATAAACTACAATGATTATTGCAGCACTTATGCATGTGTAACCTGGTGCAGGATGGTAGCCATTGGCAAGGTATTTGTCTGTTACACCCTGGCATGTTACATGAGTGGGGTCCTGACTGGGTGTGTGGACTTGTGCTGTGAGGGCGCTACACCCTTGCAGGCTGCATGTAACTAATGTTGCTGGTTTGCCAGGACCAGGTGTTGGACAGTACAATGAGGGCGACCACCAATTGAAAATAAACCCGTTACTTAACGGGAACTTAGTAGGGAATATATACAAGAGATAAATACACAGTTTCCTTCCTCTTTATTCTCTTGTCCTCTTTCTTTACATTTTCCGCTTTACTTTTGCTATTTGTCTTCTGTTTCCACTGTTCTCACCACAACCCAGTTCGACCTTACAATGCTGCTTAGCAAGAAACCTTTACTTGTCCCATGGCTCCGCGTCTTCTTTCCCCTCATGTAGCCAGTATGGCAGGACTAAGCTTCAAGCTATCTGACACTCTTGAACTTTAGCTTGGGACAATCTATTCATCACACATATTCAGTCCTGCCTAGGCACATTACCTTGCGAGTTGTAAACTGTAGACCTTTCTGCTAGGCATCCTCACCCAGGACCCATCCCGAATGATTGCTCTGTCACTTCTGCTCCGGATCTCGTTTTCTGTTTCCTTCGGTCTCCTTTCACGTTAGAGACACCCCAGAATGTGGCATTGATCACCATCAGATCCTTTCATTATGCACTCCAGACTGCCCTATCTAACTTCTTAACAGGAAATTGTCACTTTCCCTTCAACTCATTGCCACTCACTCTGGGTTAGTCCCAAACATTAACTTCCCCAATGGTCAATCAATGCACACTTCTTTGCTTCATTGTCTAACATAAATGATGACAGGGTCACAGCCATGGCCACAGAGTGCACCATTAATAGTTACCCATCCCTATGGTGCTATATGACACTGCTCTACTACCTAACATGGAAAATACAGTTATGCAGCTACAAGATACTGTCAGCCATGTTTGCTCCTGGAGAGTTGGTGAATGGCGACCACACAGAAAAGCACCAAGAAACACAGGTTGTGCTCCCCAGGTATATAGTAAGGTATTTTACACGGGTATATACAATGAAATAATAATTAATGCATGCTATCCTGTTTTATTTTTTATAATGGGAGTTCCTGGGGTGACATACCCCATTGTATGCCTATACAGTAGGATATGTCAGTCTTATAGGTGATGTCAACAGAAAGTAAGAAATGAAGAACATCATTATAATACACAATATTCAGAATCTTCTATGACTGTAGCTATCAAATTATTATTAAATCAATATACTGACTTGTTTGTTTCCAAGTAAAATTCTACATTTGTTCAGCAAAAGTTCAAATAAGGTCAGTAAAAAGGTGTTGGTGTTATATTATTATATCTAGTTACAGACAGCACAGTTGTGTTATGAATTTAAGCAAAGACTGCTATGTAAAGCACTGTGGGATTGTTCACCTAGACGTACCCTGACATAATGGCACCTCTGAGTTCCAGTCATAATAGCCTTGAGGACGTCGGAGGCATGTAGCTGAGTTAATTCCAATAAGCCGATAGCCTGGATTGCAAGTGAACCGCACAACTCCTCCAGGGGGATTGATGACAGGACCCAGCACCGAGCCGTGGAGAGGAGGACGAGGGAGACTGCAGTAGGCAGCTAACACACAAAAAGAGGATACATGACATAGCAAGGATGAATGATTATTTTTCAATGCTCATGCAGTAAGTTGCCTTTTAGAAGCCACTGGATTCTGACAGCAGCGAAAAGGACACCATTGCTGCCTGTATGAGCAGAGTGAGTAGTAATGATCTGAATGGGAGAACACATTACGTATCACATTACAGCACAAGCACAACCGCTGATTGGTACACATTTTTCGACCGGTGGTCACTTAACAGCCAGTTTTATATAGTTAAACAATGTACACTGTCGATGTGCTGTAGGCCGCGTGCTTAGGCTATGATGGTGCAATGCAAGTCCAGATCGGTTATGTTTTACATTGCCCGAAAGATCATTTCACCCAACAAAAGTTTTTCTCATTCATCAGGTGATCGGCATCCCGTTCGCATGAAAAGATTTGGCACTCCAGAATGGATGCAAAAATCGAGCACTTACATGCTTATCCCCTAGCACTGCATCTCTTGGTTTTCTATTATACTCTGTAGTCTGTTTCTAATGACGCCCTGAGTGACGGCCAAAATGTTAAAACCATATATACAGAGGATTCTCCTGAAATAAATTGTTCTCGAATTGTGCATCCATTTTTGAATGCTAAGTCTTTTGCCTTTAATAAAGTTGGAATGGAGTCCTACTTGAGCACCCATTTACTCTTTATACATTTACACTAAAAGACTATTGGGAAACAAGTGTTCTTAAAATTGCGCCTATGGGATTATGTTTCGGTGTAAAAAGGTCACGTGGAACATGGAACAATGTATCACGGTGAGCTATTATTGCGGGCTATCAAACTGTCAATAAATCCTGTGTCGTCCTCCTTCCTATGGCTGAAAATTGTATTCGCAATTTATTAAATAGTGCAAAATATACATCCATCCAGAACTTAGATTATACCCAGGATACATAAATAAATGTATCAATGCCCCTGAAATATGGAACCAAAATATGTAAACTGGTATTTTATATGATCTAAATAAAACCTGAACCTGTTTCTTCTTTTTTATATCAGCACTAGTAAAAAATGCATATCCCTTTTTAATTCAATGATAAAATATGACTATTTAAAGTTACATTTCCAACGCCTAAGGCTGCACTATTGGTAGATGCCAGCGTCTCCCCTTGTGATTTCACAGAAAAGCGCCTAAAATCACGTTTTTTCAGAGTTGTGTAGCCTCAGGCACCCCCACTTGAGTCCTGTCATGCATAATGCTGGAATAGGACCTTGTCTGTATTCTGAGTATGCACACTGTATACGTGCAAACAGTCGTATGGGTAAGGATTTGAAAGACTAGTGCAGACCAGATTGGTGCCCACCTTTCTTTGCAAAAAGGGTCTTACGACAATATAATTGTCTAACCATTCATAAGACTTGTCAAATTAGGCCAAATAAGGTTATTGACTTATTTTGCAAAGACCATGGGTTTTTATAAAGCCACAAGGTATAGTGTTCCTTATGGTCAAGTGCTCCTACGCTGTCATATATCAGAGTTTATATTTGCTGTGACTGAAAATTACAGAATGGCAGAAAATAAGTCATTTTCTGTGACTTCTGTACATCATGTTTATCTACTCTTACAGATTCACGTATTTATATAACTGTTTCCTTAAAGACAGGCAGTGCTCAATCTAGATAAAGTGTCTTTCCACCCATTAGCCATGATAAATGATTTGTCATTCTTACCTGAATAGCGTATCTTAAATCCCTTCCTGCTGTATGCATGGTCAGACATCCACCGCAAAAGGACCTTGTTTCCGGTACTGGTGAAGGTCATGGGCGCAGAATAGTTACCGCTCAAGGACGTAAGCAATGTGCTCTGGCCAGACGGTCCTAAAAGAGAAACTTTATCATACAACATTCACAGAAGAGATAGCTCTTAATTATGTGGAGATGTAATTAAGGAGGTTTTACTCTTACTTTTTACAAAGCTTGTATTTAGTAAGATTTAGATTTATTATTATTATTTATTGTCATAGCGCCATTTATTCCATGGTGATTTTAAAGGCTTCTGAATGAAAGTGATTCAATGCCTGTAAACTCCTTTACCATGATGGGATCTCTGCTGTTAATTTTTTTTTTAGCACATACATAAAGTTGGCGCACTACAGAGGAAAAAAGTTGTTCCAGCACTTATTGAATAGATGCCAATCTTATCAATAATATGAAAGTTAAATCTAATGAGAGTAAGTTTGATAGGATCACCATTTCCACCCTATACAGTGTGGGTCTGTTTACCGACAGGCAGCACTAAATGAATGGCTATCGGTAAATATTTAAAGAGTAATGGTCGTTTTCATTTTATCTCATGAATCAATGGCACACATTAAAATAAGCCTCTTTGTAATATATCTTATCCGAGAAATCTACTTTTTTCTCTGCCATTGCATCCATACAACTGCCATCTCCTATCTCAGTAATGGGAAAGTCTGTCTTCACCGAATACAGATTTTACCTTTAGAATTGAAAATTTTGATAATGACTGATCAATTCTGGCAGAGAAAGAAGCAGATTTCTCTGATAATATAAAGTTGCTTATTTTCATAATTTCAAGAATTAAAACGATGATTATGGTTTAACAATCGGCGGCAGTGTAACATCCTGTTTAGATAGGCAGACCTTCCAACATGATGCGTACTGAACAATTTGTAATAAATTCGAGTGATCGACCGCAGCCCCAGCCCCTTGATGATGTTCTCTTTGAGGTTCCACAGCGCCTGCCAGGAAATTCAAATGCAATTTCATCGGAAGCGTAAAAACGGGAATTAGGCATAGAGATGGATTGGTTGGAAACCTTTATTTTATGAAAATGACTGAAGCACTTAGTTTTTAGAATGAGTTAACATTAAGTATTAGATTGGCTATTAGGTTTCGGACAGCATTGACGACATTGTTAATGTGTCCCCAGATTTCTTTATTGATTTGCGGTTCAGTTGTACTATTATTTAAATTAAAATCTCAGGAGATCGTTTTTAAGATGCATCCTTAATGAATAGCCATTTTAGTTGCAAGGTCCAACTTCGATATTCCGTCATGACTAAGAACTCTCGGGATAGGGTTCAAAACACGTAACACTCCTTAAAATATGTTTTTGATCAAGTACTGATGGATTTTATTATCTTCCAGCACATTTTTCTTTGTTAGTATTGTTGAATTTTTCAGTAAGTGTCGGAACAAGTTTTCTTCTCTAAATTGTCTCAGAGAACAGATTCCCTACTTTACTCCCGTGCACTAACAAATTGGATCTCCTGGGATCTTTATTATTCTTGGAGTGTGAGCTGAACTATTTTTTTCTATTTTTGATAAAGTTGGGGCTAGTATAGGGAAATCTCAAACACTTAGAAGAATATCATAAAAAAAGATTTTCCTTGTAAATTCTCTTTTGTAACTGATCTCAAGTTCCTTACAAGTTCTATTAGTGATATAGCAAGAGTTTAACTTGTCACATGAAAAAATGCTGTTAACTTGCAGATATGGGGATAATCTGCAGGTTAATAGTCATCTGGACCTGCACGGCATCGGCTCTTAGACAGAGCATGCTTGGAGGAAGTTAACTTTATTCCTCCCTGTAACGTTTTGGCTTCAGTCACGAGGCTGGTGCCGGCGCAAATTCAGTCACCACTCTGAGTATAGAAAGCGGCTGCCGCAACCACACCCCCGGCACTGACTGACAGCAGCTCAGCATTAGAGTCAGCTGTCAGTCAGTGATGGGGCGTGGTTACCACTGCCACTCTCTATACATAGAGTAGTAACTGAACCCGCACTGACGCCACCCTAATGACTGAAACCCAACGTTGCTGGGAGGAATAAAGTTAATTTTCTCCCAGCTTGTAGGTTCTAAGTGCCAGCACCATGTAGGTTCAGAATGCTAATAGCCTGCAGATTAACCCCTCATCTGCATTTAAAGAACAATGACAATTAATTTGGCTACCACCGCCCTTGGTCCACAATGGTTAGTAGAGACTTTTGCCCTGAAAATATTTTTCATATATATTCCACCCACTGAAGAAAGTGTATCACTGAAACTTGCGTCAGAGTGGGCGCCCCACACACGGACCGGACTGTATAGGCAATTTTACCTTCATGAATTGCTTGTGTGGACTTAGACACCTTACATGTAATCTTTTGGTATTCCCTATGCAGTTAGTTGCTCTATATGAAACACTGATATCTTGTGAGCAATCACCGTTGCGTAATTCCAGCTGTATGAGGAATCAGTCAGTTGCATATGTAATCAATCCATTCGGATATATCTTACTGGATTCATTATCTGTATATCTGGGAGTCCTTTGATATGGTACATATTGTGCGCACAGCTACTTATTATCGTATTTACATACCTACATTTATCCTGTTGCTGCATAATATGTATAATTATAGGTATCGTTCTTATTTCCATTTTTTTTTCGGTCAATCTATCTTTCAGTCACTTTTTACCTTTTTGACTACCTCGTGTCGTGTGTGCACCCATCTTTCATTATTGAACTCAAACTGTTTTTCCTAATAAAGGTTTTTAATATGCTACTAAGCTCTCATTATCTTTTATGACCATGTAGTTTATTTTTTTCTTCAACTGGTTTCCGCGTTCTTTCCGAATAGTCTCCCTAATGGGATATGTTCAGCATATATAGATGTAGTTGATGACGAACTATACATATATTATTTGCATTGTTCAGGTTTGTTTTATAATGAAATATATATATATTAGTTATTTTAATTAAATGGTTCATAATTGGCACTGTAAATGCAATGGACAGGTATGATTCCTTATATTTATTCTACAATTTAGTAGTTGCCTTTCAATGAATGCGTTTGGAATATTGCGATCGATCCCTACTTTGCACTATGTCGCTGAAACCTTCCATGTAAAAGCAGACGTTATAGACAGCCACTTTATAAATGTTTTCTGTTTAAGAAGTTCCAAGAATAGTATTTTAAATAGCATTCGAAACCTACAAAGAAGTCACAATTCTGATTCATATCTCTTTGAAACTATGAATAATGACTTCTTCTTGAGACTGTTCTATATTTTATTTTTATACGGCTTTCCAAGGGTTTAACTTTCCTCTGAAACTTTTTGCCTAACTCAGCAGAAGACAATGTAAGTGGCGGCATAGTTTCTTAGTCTTAGCAACTGAACATCTAAGACTCTATTCATATAATGGCATACATTTGGAAAAAAACCATGAAAGCAAAATCGAAAGCCTTTTAACATTTCCATTGGATTGCTGGTATTTTAGACAGTAAAAATAGTGCTGCTGACTGCACTATTCATGCCATCAAAAATACCAGATCCACTACATTAATGGCTATTGTTTGACCCATCACAAATGCCATCTTTATTATTTGGAGAATCTGGAATCCATACATCACATCTGATCTGCTTTCACAACATATACAATGATATTATCTGTGGCACGTGCCACTTTAATTTGAACAAATAACTTAACATTAAATGTGAACTTGACTTTAAACTTAATGTCATCTCACCATCAAAAATGTCAAATTCATCATACTGCTTTTCACTGAGAAAGTATTCCACTGTCAGTGTCACATTGTATCCAGCTTCAACTTTGATAAGCCAGGAACATGTCTGGAATTGAGGATACGTGCCAGGATAACTCTGGCTGAGAATTACTCCGGTAGAATCGGTTAGGATCTCATTTGCTGGACAAAGCACTGTTGTAGAAAATACACATAACACTATTTACATACACAGTATAGTTCATTTAGTAACAACAACAGCTGCAGGCTTATACACAGGAGAAAGATAAGAGTTGAAAAAAAGCTTTAAAATTACAACATTTTTGGGGGGTCAGATAAAAACATAATACAAAAAATAAATGTGGTTCAAAATTTGATCCCTGGTCATATGCTGTAGTGGTGTCAGAGTATAACATGAACCAAATTCCCTATGTATAAGGATATGGAAATAGAACATGTATAGGTGTTACACAACAATCCAAGTTATTATACATATCCCATCCCTGGTCTGTAAGTTATATATACAACATCTAAACAACATAAATGGAATGTTTTTTGGAGATACTGAAACACTAGTAATTCTAAAATACTGATTAGTTTAGTACATATACAGTTCTAAATTCGAATAAAAATAAGAGAACTACCATCATTAATGAGAGTAAAGTAACAGCAGTAATAAAGATATATGATAGTTTCAATTACATGATCAATTCTATAGTGCAGACAACTTATGTAACCATTTTTTATACAATGGCCGATAAAAGCATGTCAAAACAGGATATTACCATTAATAGGTTCAAAGAACACGGCACACCACCTCAACAAGGTGCGTTTCGCATCATCTGCTTCCCCAGGGAACATACTTATGCTGAGAATGTATTGAGCGAATAGCAGATGCGCTGCATTAAGATGTTAAAGAGAACTTGTCAGAAATCTTTAACATCTCCAAACCATTAACACGACAGTGTAACCTTTAGAAAGTTAGGACTATTGATCCCTTTATGACCACAAAATGCTGCTTTAGCAGAGAGAAATTGCGTTTTCAAGTTCAGTTTGGAAATACATTGGGACATGACGAATCACTTATAGCTCCTTAGTCTCCACTGTATTGCCAAACTAGAAGCACCCTCTTTTAGCTGATTAATATGTCAGTGGCCAGTGTATCAACCTGTCAATCAACCAGGAGAGGGTTCTGGGATACAGTACGTCATCATGTCCCAGTGCACTTCCAGACTAAATGTCAAAACGCGATTTCTGGCTGCTGAAGCAGCACTTTGAGGTCATGAAGTGACCACCTGACTTATACTATAAAAGGCTATACAGTCACAGTAATGGTTAGGCAGGATTAATGCTTCTGACAGGCTACCTTTAATGTGTGGTGCTCTTCTAGACTATAATGTATGACCTCTAAGTTCTGTGTGTGTCAGTCATTTGTATTCTCAATGTTGTTGATGATAAAGATAATGGTTTCTGTATATCCCAAGTAAAACAACTTATTCTCCCACAATATCTCACTGCTGATGATTCTGCTGAAAGCTGAAATCTGCAACACTATTCAGCACAAAGAATGATGATATTGATGGGTATGAGCAAAAGATTGGGCATGCTCCAGGTGAAAAACCTAACACATTTACCTACTTTAGGTCCTCACGGGACCACAAAACTTAGCTACCTCAAAGATCTGCTAGATTTGCCAGTTATTACTACTGACCTTGGTCAGAACTGTATTGTTTCTTTGCTGTAGTGGTGTTAGATTGTTAGATTTTTATAGTATTTGTTCCATTAATACTGTTATATTGTTCTCCTAAACAGAAGTTTAGCAAAATGTGTTGTATAGCTAGTGTTCAAACTAAAGTAATGTGATCATATCGAATGTGGCAAAATACAGCATTTTTTCTGAGAAATGGAACAACACAGTCTTCTCTAGGGTTGAGCGACTTTCATTTTTTTAAGATCGAGTCGGGTTTTGGGAAACCCGATTTTGTCCAGAGTCGAGTCGAGTGCAGTCGGCCGATTGTCGCTAAAAGTCGGGGATCGACCGAAACACGAAACCCAATGCAAGTCAATGGGGAAGCATAGTCGGCAGTGAGTGGAGGCCAGGAAAACACCTACAGTGCCCATTTTAATGCCAAAAACATCCATTCTTGTTTCTGAAGCTTGTCAATCTTAATTAACTTTATAATAATAGTTGGGCATTGGAACTTGGGGGTCATTTGGCAAAAGTTGTTGGGGGTAGGGCTGGTTCAAGGTTTTAATGGGCCCAGGAAACGTGGACTACGTCACGGCAGTGGAGCAGGGAGAGGTAAGTATTTCAACGTTGCGAGTGCTGTGATCCTGAGCAAGCAGGGGGGGCCCACTCGTTCGCATTGGCACTGGCACAGGGCCCCTCAAAGTATGGCGGTTTGTTTGCATGGTGGGGGCGCCTCCCACCAGCAGCGACACTTTTGCGTACTCTGAGGGGCCCTGTGTTAGTGACGTCGCCAACGAGTATGCCCCCCCCACCTGATGAAGGAACCTGCACTTTCATCTGCACCTTCCTCTTTGTCCCTGTGTAAGGTGGTATAACATGCGGGAAGGGGAACCTTACTTTCAGCAGGGTCAGATTCTGGCTGTGTAGAGTGCAAGGGGAATGTAGTGGTCTAGGTCAATGTACCAGCAGACTCATCTAGCAGTGGCTGGGCAATGGGCAGGATGAGGAGGAAACAGATATAGGGCCAAAGAATAAATTAGGCTAAATGCAGTTCAAAATTGGTAACAGGATTAACCAGGCGGCATTGCTTTGTTCAGTGGAGTAGCAAACCCAAGAGCAGCAAACACTTTTTCAAGGGCCCAACCACACCAGTAGGCCAAATGCAGTTTAATATCTGATACTATAGGCCAAAAGCCAGAAGGTAGAAGCTCAGCTGTATTCAGTTGAGGACAAACACCAGGCAGGGGCAGACACCGTTAGTAGGCCCTAAACACCATTTTTTTAAAACACAGCACTTAATCAGAGCCAGAAGGTAGAAGCTCAGCTTTATTCAGTTGAGGACAAACACCAGGGAGCAGCAAACAGAGGTATTAGGCCCCATCCAGCAATTTAAAAAAAAAAAAAAAAAAGCTTAATAAGAACCAGAAGGTAGAAGCTCAGCTTTATTCAGTTGAGGACAACACCAGGGGGGGGGCAAACACCGTTAGTAGGCCCTAACCACCAATTTTTAAAAACACAGCACTTAATCAGAGCCAGAAGGTAGAAGCTCAGCTTTATTCAGTTGAGGACAACACCAGGGAGGGGCAGACACCGTTAGTAGGCTGGAACCACCAATTTGTTTAAAAACAGCAGTTAATCAGAGCCAGAAGGTAGAAGCTCAGCTTTATTCAGTTGAGGACAACACCAGGCAGGGGCAGACACCCTTAGTAGGCCGGAACCACCAATTTGTTTAAAAACAGCAGTTAATCAGAGCCAGAAGGTAGAAGCTCAGCTTTATTCAGTTGAGGACAACACCAGGGAGGGGCAGACACCGTTAGTAGGCCGGAACCACAAATTTGTTTAAAAACAGCAGTTAATCAGAGCCAGAAGGTAGAAGCTCAGCTTTATTCAGTTGAGGACAACACCAGGCAGGGGCAGACACCGTTAGTAGGCCGGAACCACCAATTTGTTTAAAAACAGCAGTTAATCAGAGCCAGAAGGTAGAAGCTCAGCTTTATTCAGTTGAGGACAACACCAGGCAGGGGCAGACACCGTTAGTAGGCCGGAACCACCAATTTGTTTAAAAACAGCAGTTAATCAGAGCCAGAAGGTAGAAGCTCAGCTTTATTCAGTTGAGGACAACACCAGGCAGGGGCAGACACCGTTAGTAGGCCAGAACCACTAATTTGTTTAAAAACAGCAGTTAATCAGAGCCAGAAGGTAGAAGCTCAGCTTTATTTAGTTGAGGACAACACCAGGCAGGGGCAGACACCGTTAGTAGGCCCTAACCACCAATTTTTAAAACCACAGCACTTAATCAGAGCCAGAAGGTAGAAGCTCAGCTTTATTCAGTTGAGGACAACACCAGGGAGGGGCAGACACCGTTAGTAGGCCAGAACCACAAATTTGTTTAAAAACAGCAGTTAATCAGAGCCAGAAGGTAGAAGCTCAGCTTTATTCAGTTGAGGACAACTTGAATTAGGGACTGCAGACAGACTTAGCAGGCTGTCCCCTGTGTGGACCATGCATCCAATACATTAACCCATTGAGCCACAAAGGACACGTAACCTTCCGTGGCCATGCCTACAGGTCCATGTGTCTGTTGTCAGGTGTACCTTTGGACTCACAGATTGACAGAATGCAAGGACAATGCGGTCTTTAACATGCTGGTGGAGGGGTGGGATGGCTTTTCTCGCAAAAGAATTGTCAACTGGGTAGCTCATAGCGTGGTACATCGTAGTCCATCCTGGCTTTATTAATATTAAATAAAATAAAAAAATAGGCTCTATGCACTTTATAATTGGTTCCAGGGGTACACGGGCAGCAGTGGTCTGGTCAGTGGAGTCCTAGTGGAAGGAGGGACCGCAGACAGGCTTCGAAGGCCTAACACAATAAAATGGGCTGGCTGGAGGCACTTTATAATTGGTTCCAGGGGTACACGGGCAGCAGTGGTCTTGTCAGTGGAGTCCTAGTGGAAGGAGGGACCGCAGACAGGCTTTGAAGGCCTAACACAATAAAATGGGCTGGCTGGAGGCACTTTATAATTGGTTCCAGGGGTACACGGGCAGCAGTGGTCTGGTCAGTGGAGGCCTAGTGGAAGGAGGGACCGCAGACAGGCTTCGAAGGCCTAACACAATAAAATGGGCTGGCTGGAGGCACTTTATAATTGGTTCCAGGGGTACACGGGCAGCAGTGGTCTGGTCAGTGGAGGCCTAGTGGAAGGAGGGACCGCAGACAGGCTTCGAAGGCCTAACACAATAAAATGGGCTGGCTGGAGGCACTTTATAATTGGTTCCAGGGGTACACGGGCAGCAGTGGTCTGGTCAGTGGAGGCCTAGTGGTAGGAGGGACCGCAGACAGGCTTCGAAGGCCTAACACAATAAAATGGGCTGGCTGGAGGCACTTTATAATTGGTTCCAGGGGTACACGGGCAGCAGTGGTCTGGTCAACGGAGGCCGATTGTAATGAGTGTCTGCCAGTTAGTAGTCAAAAACAACAATTAAATGTGAATGTCTCGCATTAAAACAAAACAAAAACACTAAAGGGTGCAATCATTAGGTTCAGGGGTGGGATCCTCTGCGTTGTTTCAGACCTACTAATTTAGCGCAAAGTATTTACTGTGGTAAATAGAGGACACTGCCCCTGACTATGTTAAGTACCATCATACATGTCAACACAATGGTATTGTCAGTGGCAGGTATGGAAGGATGTCAGCGCATAGACTAAACATTGGTGGAAGTGTGAGAGATAACTGTGGAAGTGGTAGAGCAATGTTTGACCTGGGGGTGGGTGAACTCTCTTGTGGCCGGCGGTACAGGCCCAGGGCCCCTCATGTTACAACAGTGTGTCTGACGTTGGGTGCGCACCACCACCGCCAGAGACACTTTATTGTACTATGAGGGACCCAGTAGCAATGCCGTCGACCAAAAGCGAGCACACCCACCTCTTCAGACAAACAGCAGTCTCACGGGTGCTTGCGCCAAGTCGCGATACCACGGCCCCGTGTGGAGAGTTTGGCCATTTAGGGAGGTGTAAACATGTCGTATGCTGGACAATCAGCTGCAGAAAATTAGACATTAGAAAAGTAATTCACAGTAGTCCACAGGCAAGAGCTTTTCATAGGAAAGCTAGGTGTCGCCCGGGCAAGGTGGGGCAAAAGATTTCGAAATCCAGTTGTGGTTCATTTTAATGAATGTTAGATCGTCAACATTTTGGGTAGCCAGACGAGTCCTTTTTTCGGTTAATATTGAACCTGCAGCACTGAATACTCTTTCTGATAGGACACTTGCTGCCGGGCAAGCAAGCTCCTGCAATGCATATTCTGCCAATTCTGGACAGGTGTCTAATTTTGATGCCCAGTAATCAAATGGGAATGACGGTTGAGGGATAACATCGATAAGGGATGAAAAATAGTTAGTAACCATACTGGACAAATGTTGTCGCCTGTCACTTTCAATTGATGCAGCAGTACCTGTCCTGTCTGCGGTCATAGCAAAATCACTCCACAACCTGGTCAGAAAACCCCTCTGTCCAACGCCACTTCTGATGTGTGCACCCCTAACACTCCTAGTCTGCTGCCCCCTGGAGCTCGTGTGAGAACGATCACGTGCGCTGTGCGCTGTGTGCTGGGAATGCCTGAAGCAAACGGTCAACAAGAGCTGATTGTTTGGTTGCTAATATTAGTTCCAAGTTCTCATGTGGCATAATATTTTGCAATTTGCCTTCATAGCGTGGATCAAGGAGGCAGGCCAACCAGTAATCGTCACCGTTCATCATTTTCGTAATGCGTGTGTCCCTTTTTAGGATACATAAGGCATAATCCGCCATGTGGGCCAAAGTTCCAGTTGTCAAATCTCCGGTTGTGATTGGTTGAGGGGCAGTTTCAGGCAAATCTACGTCACTTGTGTCCCTCAAAAAACCAGAACCCGGCCTTGCCACGCAACCAATTTCCAGTGCCCCCGGGAAAGGTTCCGCATTAAAAATATACTCATCCCCATCATCCTCCTCGTCCTCCACCTCCTCTTCGCCCGCTGCCTCGTCCTGTACACTGCCCTGACCAGACAATGGCTGACTGTCATCAAGGCTTTCCTCTTCCTCTGGTGCAGACGCCTGATCCTTTATGTGCGTCAAACTTTGCATCAGCAGACGCATTAGGGGGATGCTCATGCTTATTATGGCGTTGTCTGCACTAACCAGCAGTGTGCATTCCTCAAAACACTGAAGGACTTGACATATGTCTTGTATCTTCGACCACTGCACACCTGACAACTCCATGTCTGCCATCCTACTGCCTGCCCGTGTATGTGTATCCTCCCACAAAAACATAACAGCCCGCCTCTGTTGGCACAGTCTCTGAAGCATGTGCAGTGTTGAGTTCCACCTTGTTGCAAAGTCTATGATTAGGCGATGCTGGGGAAGGTTCAAAGACCGCTGATAGGTCTGCATACGGCTGGAGTGTACAGGCGAACGTCGGATATGTGAGCAAAGTCCACGCACTTTGAGGAGCAGGTCGGAGAAACCAGGATAAGTTTTCAATAAGCACTGCACCACCAGGTTTAAGGTGTGAGCCAGGCAAGGAATGTGTTTCAGTTGGGAAAGGGAGATGGCAGCCATGAAATTCCTTCCGTTATCACTCACTACCTTGCCTGCCTCAAGATCTACTGTGCCCAGCCACGACTGTGCTTCTTGTTGCAAGAACTCGGACAGAACTTCCGCGGTGTGTCTGTTGTCGCCCAAACACTTCATAGCCAATACAGCCTGCTGACGCTTGCCAGTAGCTGGCCCATAATGGGACAACTGGTGTGCAACAGTGTCATCTGCCGATGGAGTGGTTGGCCAACTGCGGTCTGTGGAAGAGCTGTAGCTTCTGCAGGAGGACGAGGAGGAGGAGGGGGTGCGAACGCCTACAGCCAACTGTTTCCTAGACCGTGGGCTAGGCACAATGTCCCGAAATTGATGTCCCCTGTGGACCCTGCATCCACCACATTCACCCAGTGTGCCGTGATGGACACATAACGTCCCTGGCCATGCCTACTGGTCCATGCGTCTGTAGTCAGGTGCACCTTTGTACTCACAGATTGCCTGAGTGCATGGACGATGCGCTGTTTAACATGCTGGTGCAGGGCTGGGATGGCTTTTCTTGAAAAAAAGTGTCGACTGGGTAGCTCGTATCGTGGTTCAGCGTACTCCATCAGGGCTTTGAAAGCTTCGCTTTCAACTAACCGGTAGGGCATCATCTCTAACGAGATTAGTCTAGCTATGTGGGCGTTAAAACCCTGTGTACGCGGATGCGAGGATAAGTACTTCCTTTTTCTAACCAGAGTCTCATGTAGGGTGAGCTGGACTGGAGAGCTGGAGATCGTGGAACTTTCGGGTGTGCCGGTGGACATGGCAGACTGAGAGACGGTTGGAGACGGTATTGTTTCCCGCCGGTGCCCTAGATACAATATTTCCTCCTACAAAACTGGTGATTCCCTGACCCTGACTGCTTTTGGCTGGCAAAGAAACCTGCACAGATACTGCCGGTGGTGCGGAAAATGGTGGCCTTACAGTGACGGAAGGGATGTTGCGTTGCTGACTAGCTTCATTGGCCGAGGGTGCTACAACCTTAAGGGACGTTGGGTAGTTAGTCCAGGCTTGAAAATGCATGGTGGTTAAGTGTCTATGCATGCAACTAGTATTTAGACTTTTCAGATTCTGACCTCTGCTTAAGCTAGTTGAACATTTTTGACAGATGACTTTGCGCTGATCAATTGGATGTTGTTTAAAAAAATGCCAGACTGCACTCTTCCTAGCCTCGGATCCCTTTTCAGGGATTGCAGACTGAGCTTTAACCGGATGGCCACGCTGTCCTCCAACAGGTTTTGGCTTTGACACGCGTTTTGGGCCAGATACGGGCACGGTAGATGGAACCTGTTGCCATGTTGATGCCTGCTGCGGCCCCTCCTCCACCTCCGCTTCTGAACTACTGCCGCCTGCACCCTGTTCCCCCAATGGCTGCCAATCGGGGTCAACAACTGGGTCATCTATTACCTCCTCTTCGAGCTCGTGTGCAACTTCGTCTGTGTCACTGTGTCGGTCGGTGGTATAGCGTTCGTGGCGGGGCAACATAGTCTCATCAGGGTCTGATTGTGGATCAGTACCCTGAGAGGGCAATGTGGTGGTCTGAGTCAAAGGAGCAGCATAGTACTCTGGCTGTGGCTGTGCATCAGTGCACTCCATGTCAGAATCTACTTGTAATGGGCATGGCCTGTTAAGTGTTTCACTTTCTAAGCCTGGGACGGTATGTGTAAAGAGCTACATGGAGTAACCCGTTGTGTCGCCTGCTGCATCCTTCTCTCTTGTTGTAGTTTTTGCTGAAGAGGACAAGGAAGCGACTTGTCCCTGACCGTGAACATCCACAAGCGACGCGCTGCTTTTACATTTACCAGTTTCAGAAGAGGAGGCAAAAGAGCTAGAGGCTGAGTCTGCAATGTAAGCCAAAACTTGCTGTTGCTGCTCCGCCTTTAAAAGCGGTTTTCCTACTCCCAGAAAAGAGAGCGTTCGAGGCCTTGTGTAGCCAGACGACGAAACTGGCTCCACAGCTCCAGACTTAGGTGGAATATTTTTATCCCCACGACCACCTGATGCTCCACTACCACTACCATCATTACCAGCTGACAATGAACACCCACGGCCACGACGACCTCTTGCACCAGACTTCCTCATTGTTTTAAAAACTTAACCAAAGTAACTTTATTTGTTGCTGTCAAACAACTTACACGGTGAGCTATAACTTCAGTATGATTTCAATATCCCTTAACAGGTTGGTGAGACCACAAGGAAAATCAGGCACAATGTTACACACTCTGTTTTCTGTGGCACCAAATCACAGAGATGCCACACACGCAGGACTGTCACTCAAGCACAAATGTCAATATTAATCTCCCACTGTTTTCTTTTTTTTTTTCTTTTTCAGGGAGACTTTAGAAACAAAATAATAAAAAATAAATAGGCTTTCTATGGCCCACTGAGTGAGAGATGGCACACACAGGAGTCAGGAGTGGCGCACAAGCAGAAAGGGCAATATTAATCTCCCACTGTTTTATTTTTTTTTTCTTTTTCAGGGAGACTTTAGAAACAAAATAATAAAAAATAAATAGGCTTTCTATGGCCCACTGAGTGAGAGATGGCACACACAGGAGTCAGGAGTGGCACACAAGCAGAAAGGGAAATATTAATCTCCCACTGTTTTATTTTTTTTTTCTTTTTCAGGGAGACTTTAGAAACAAAATAATAAAAAATAAATAGGCTTTCTATGGCCCACTGAGTGAGAGATGGCACACACAGGAGTCAGGAGTGGCACACAAGCAGAAAGGGCAATATTAATCTCCCACTGATTGATGTAGTGATTTTTTTTCAGGTAGATTTTAGAACCCAAATCAAGCAAAAAAATTAATAGGCTTTCTATGGCCCACTGAGTGAGAGATGGCACACACAGGAGTCAGGAGTGGCACACAAGCCCTGACTGAGGCCAATATTTTTCTCCCACTGATTGATGTAGTGTTTTTTTTTCAGGTAGATTTTAGAACCCAAATCAAGCAAAAAAATTAATAGGCTTTCTATGGCCCACTGAGTGAGAGATGGCACACACAGGAGTCAGGAGTGGCACACAAGCCCTGACTGAGGCCAATATTTTTCTCCCACTGATTGATGCAGTGTTTTTTTTTCAGGTAGATTTTAGAACCCAAATCAAGCAAAAAAATAAATAGGCTTTCTATGGCCCACTGAGTGAGAGATGGCACACACAGGAGTCAGGAGTGGCGCACAAGCAGAAAGGGCAATATTAATCTCCCACTGTTTTATTTTTTTTTTCTTTTTCAGGGAGACTTTAGAAACAAAATAATAAAAAATAAATAGGCTTTCTATGGCCCACTGAGTGAGAGATGGCACACACAGGAGTCAGGAGTGGCGCACAAGCAGAAAGGGCAATATTAATCTCCCACTGATTGATGTAGTGATTTTTTTTCAGGTAGATTTTAGAACCCAAATCAAGCAAAAAAATTAATAGGCTTTCTATGGCCCACTGTCATGAATCCCCAATGGCTAGGGATAGCACAGGACAAGCAAAATATAACAAATATCGGACGAGCTCTAGGGTGATGGAACCTGGGCTGACCGCTGCCCTACGCCTGACAAACGCAACTAGAGATAGCCAGGGAGCATGCCTACGTTGGTTCTAGACGCCACGCACCAGCCTAAGAGCTAACTAGTACTGCAGAGAAAACAAGACCTCACTTGCCTCCAGAGGAATTAACCCCAAAGGTATAGTTGCCCCCCACATGTATTGACGGTGAAATGAGAGGAAGGCACACACATAGAGATGATGTATATAGCTTTAGCAAATAGAGGCCCGCTAAAAACTAGAAAGCAGAATGATACAAAAGGGGACTGAGCGGTCAGCAAAAAACCCTAATCAAAAAAACCATCCTGAGATTACAAGAACCCATGTGCCAACTCATGGCACATGGGGAGAACCTCAGTCCACTAGAGCAACCAGCTAGCATAGAGACATTCTAAGCAAGCTGGACCAAAAACCCAAACAACTGAAAATCAGCACTTAGCTTATCCTGAAAGATCTGGGAGCAGGTAGGCAGGAACCAAACAGAGCACATCTGAACACATTGATAGCCGGCAAGGGAAATGACAGAAAGGCCAGGTAAAATAGGAAACACCCAGCCTCTGATGGACAGGTGGAAACCAAAGGCCGCAACCCACCAAAGTCACCCAGTACCAGCAGTAACCACCAGAGGGAGCCCACCAACAGAATCCACAACAGCCCACTGAGTGAGAGATGGCACACACAGGAGTCAGGAGTGGCACACAAGCCCTGACTGAGGCCAATATTTTTCTCCCACTGATTGATGTAGTGTTTTTTTTTCAGGTAGATTTTAGAACCCAAATCAAGCAAAAAAATTAATAGGCTTTCTATGGCCCACTGAGTGAGAGATGGCACACACAGGAGTCAGGAGTGGCACACAAGCCCTGACTGAGGCCAATATTTTTCTCCCACTGATTGATGTAGTGTTTTTTTTTCAGGTAGATTTTAGAACCCAAATCAAGCAAAAAAATTAATAGGCTTTCTATGGCCCACTGAGTGAGAGATGGCACACACAGGACTCAGGAGTGGCACACAAGCAGAAAGGGCAATATTAATCTCCCACTGTTTTCTTTTTTTTTTCTTTTTCAGGGAGACTTTAGAAACAAAATAATAAAAAATAAATAGGCTTTCTATGGCCCACTGAGTGAGAGATGGCACACACAGGAGTCAGGAGTGGTGCACAAGCAGAAGGGGCAATATTAATCTCCCACTGTTTTATTTTTTTTTTCTTTTTCAGGGAGACTTTAGAAACAAAATAATAAAAAATAAATAGGCTTTCTATGGCCCACTGAGTGAGAGATGGCACACACAGGAGTCAGGAGTGGCACACAAGCAGAAAGGGCAATATTAATCTCCCACTGTTTTATTTTATTTATTTTTTTCAGGGAGACTTTAGAAACAAAATAATAAAAAATAAATAGGCTTTCTATGGCCCACTGAGTGAGAGATGGCACACACAGGAGTCAGGAGTGGCGCACAAGCAGAAAGGGCAATATTAATCTCCCACTGTTTTCTTTTTTTTTTCTTTTTCAGGGAGACTTTAGAAACAAAATAATAAAAAATAAATAGGCTTTCTATGGCCCACTGAGTGAGAGATGGCACACACAGGAGTCAGGAGTGGCACACAAGCAGAAAGGGCAATATTAATCTCCCACTGTTTTATTTTTTTTTTCTTTTTCAGGGAGACTTTAGAAACAAAATAATAAAAAATAAATAGGCTTTCTATGGCCCACTGAGTGAGAGATGGCACACACAGGAGTCAGGAGTGGCGCACAAGCAGAAAGGGCAATATTAATCTCCCACTGTTTTATTTTTTTTTTCTTTTTCAGGGAGACTTTAGAAACAAAATAATAAAAAATAAATAGGCTTTCTATGGCCCACTGAGTGAGAGATGGCACACACAGGAGTCAGGAGTGGCACACAAGCAGAAAGGGCAATATTAATCTCCCACTGATTGATGTAGTGATTTTTTTTCAGGTAGATTTTAGAACCCAAATCAAGCAAAAAAATTAATAGGCTTTCTATGGCCCACTGAGTGAGAGATGGCACACACAGGGATGGCACTCTAGCAGAAATGCCAATTTTAATCTCCCACAAAAAAAAAACAAAAAAAAACAGGGACTACAATTACTATCTCCCTGCAGTAATCTCAGCCAGGTATGGCAGGCAGCAATAAGGAGTGGACTGATGCACAAATTAAATAAAAAGTGTGGACAAACCAAAAAGATAGCTGTGCAGAAAGGAAGGAACAAGAGGATATGTGCTTTGAAAAAAGCAGTTGGTTTGCACAGTGGCATACACACAGCAATACAGCTATCAGGGAGCCTTCTAGGGCAGCCCAATGAGCTACAGCGCTGAGGAAAAAAAAAATGTAGCTTCCACTGTCCCTGCACACCGAAGGTGGTGTTGGACAGTGGAAATCGCTACAGCACAAGCGGTTTGGTGGTTAATGGACCCTGCCTAACGCTCTCCCTGCTTCTAATGAAGCGGCAGCAACCTCTCCCTAAGCTCAGATCAGCAGCAGTGAGATGGCGGTCGGCGGGAACGCCCCTTTATAGCCCCTGTGACGCCGCAGACTGCAAGCCAATCACTGCAATGCCCTTCTCTAAGATGGTGGGGACCAGGACCTATGTCATCACGCTGCCCACACTCTGCGTTCACCTTCATTGGCTGAGAAATGGCGCTTTTCGCGTCATTGAAACGCGACTTTGGCGCGAAAGTCGCGTACCGCATGGCCGATGCAACGCTGGGATCGGCTCGGTTTCATGAGACGCCGACTTTGCCAAAAGTCGGCGACTTTTGAAAATGAACGACCCGTTTCGCTCAACCCTAGTCTTCTCCCTTAAGCTACATTCATCCAATTGTCGAAAAAACTGACTTCACACGGACTGCACCAATATGAGTCAAATTGGCTGTTCAGATGATCATTACTTTTCACTGACTATGTCCTCTTGAAAAAAATGTTGGATTTCGAATGAATCTGATCCATTCAAGTTTATGTGCCGGTATTTGCAAAGAAAAAAAAAAAAGGTCCCATTCGGATAAACCACATAACATCTGATTTTTACAACTATATTGCAATTATTAATAGAGATATCTGTTTTTACTGTTATAAATTTCATATGCATAAAAGTGAATGCCATATGAATGAAAAATGTTCTATTTCTTTCTAGATGAAAAACCCGCTGCTTTCTTTATACGCTCCTCTGAACTTAGCCTTACAGAGACAGAGGTATGTTATATTTGCCATATCTTTTACATTACTATATAGCAATCTATTTGCTATAGACAGACAAAGTTATGGCTAGTGATGTGGAAAACTGTTCGGTTGTAGATCCCCTCTGACAAAGGTGGTGGAGCCGAAACATGTGTCGGGGTGGACACCACCCGCACAAGGAAGCCTCATACGCAAGTCTAACCATCTTAATACTTATATATTTAGTGCTCTTAGTCCCTGTGGTGGCACTGACCACAAATAATCAATAAGGCTACACTTGGGACTTATATGCCACAGAATGCATGACCCCCTGCTGATGATTATGTGCCACATATTGATATTCAAATAGGGCATAGTGCATAGCCCCTTCACTTGAGAATAAAGACCATCAGCTCTGCAATACTATGGCAAACCCTACCTGCACCTGCATTTGCACTTTTTTGGCACCTTTTTGGCCACACATTTTGGTCTTAAAAACTTAATAGTGACATCAGCTTAAGAGAGTACTATGTGCATGGCATTTTTTTGACATGGACTCTAGATTATTTGTTCTCAATTCAATGTGTATATAACCTCTCTTTAGTCTGGACACTGGTCTGCTATTGTCTAGGTGTGTGCCCCTTGCTTTTATTACTGTTTTTATACATTATCCTGCACTGTTCTGTTTTTCAAGTTATCACCTGAATGTTCATAACATTTTCTATTTTTTTCACCAATTTCTTTGCATTGGACTTTATGGTCTGATTCGTTCCTTGTTTTCCCATACAGATAAAGCATATAACATCTGATTTTTACAAATATATTTCAGTTTTTAATAGAGAAAAAAAAAGCATCTGTTTTTCATCTAGAAAAATAGAACATTTTTCATTCATACAGTGCAGACCAAAAGTTTGGACACACCTTCTCATTTAAAGATTATTCTGTATTTTCATGACTATGAAAATTGTACATTCACACTGAAGGCATCAAAACTATGAATTAACACATGTGGAATATATATGCTTTGATGACTGCTTTGCATACTCTTGGCATTCTCTTGATGAGCTTCAAGAGGTTTTCACCAGGAATGGTTTTCACTTCACAGGTGTGCCCTGTCAGGTTTAATAAGTGGGATTTCTTGCCTTATAAATGGGGTTGGGACAATCAGTTCTGTTGTGGAGAAGTCTGGTGGATACACAGCTGATAGTCCTACTGAATAGACTTAAAATTTGTATTATGGCAAGAAAAAAAGCAGCTAAGTAAAGAAAAACGAGTGGCCATCATTACTTTAAGAAATGAAGGTCAGTCCGTCCGGAAAATTGGGCAAACTTTGAAAGTGTCCCCATGTGCAGTGGCAAAAACCATCAATTGCTACAAAGAAACTGGCTCACGTGAGGACCATCCCAGGAAAGGAAGACCAAGAGTCACCTCTGCTTCTGAGGATAAGTTTATCCGAGTCACCAGCCTCAGAAATCGCAGGTTAACAGCAGCTCAGATTAGAGACCAGGTCAATGCCACACAGAGTTCTAGCAGCAGACACATCTCTACAACAACTGTTAAGAAGAGACTTTGTGCAGCAGGCCTTCATGGTAAAATAGCTGCTAGGAAACCACAAGCAGAAGGCATATGGTTTGCGTTTAGTTGGACCATCATTTATTTTTCAACAGGACAATGACCCCAAACACACCTCCAGGCTGTGTAAGGGCTATTTGACCAAGAAGGAGAGTGATGGGGTGCTATACCACATGACCTGGCCTCCACAGTCACCAGACCTGAACCCAATCGAGATGGTTTGGAGTGAGCTGGACCGCAGAGTGAAGGCAAAAGGGACAACAAGTGCTAAGCATCTCTGGAAACTCCTTCAAGATTGTTGGAAGACCATTCCCGGTGACTACCTCTTGAAGCTCATCAAGAGAATGCCAAGAGTGTGCAAAGCAGTCATCAAAGCAAAAGGTGGCTACTTTGAAGAACCTAGAATATAAGACTTAATTTCAGTTGTTTCACACTTTTTTGTTAAGTATATAATTCCACATGTGTTAATTAATAGTTTTGATGCCTTTAGTGTGAATGCACAATTTTCATAGTCATGAAAATACAGAACAATCTTTAAATGAGAAGGTGTGTCCAAACTTTTGGTCTGCACTGTATGAATGAAAAATGTTCTATTTTTCTAGATGAAAAACAGATGCTTTTTTTAAAGGGCACCTGTCACCCCGTTTTTTCGGTATGAGATAAAAATACTGTTAAATAGGGCCTGAGCTGTGCATTGCAATAGTGTAGTTTGTGGACCCCGATTCCCCACCTATGCTGCCGAAATACGTTACCAAAGTAGTCGTGGTCTGGTCAAAAGGGCGTGGTGTCTTCCCCCAGATTTTGCGTAGTTTTCCGTTGGTGGTGTAGTGGTGTGCGCATGCCCAAGGTCCAGAATCCTCTGCCAGGGGATTGAAAAGAGCGCGCTGTTCGTTATTTCATTGGTGATCGGTGGGCGCGGCCATCTTCCTTTGGCCGCGCGTGCGCAGAAGCGTCGCTCTGCTGGCCGCGGCTTCAGGAAAATGGCCGCCGCGATATCCATCTGCGCACGCGCGGCCATTTTCCTGAAGCCGCGGCCAGCAGAGCGCCGCTTCTGCGCACGCGCGGCCAAAGGAAGATGGCCGCGCCCACCGATCACCAATGAAATAACGAACAGCGCGCTCTTTTCAATCCCCTGGCAGAGGATTCTGGACCTTGGGCATGCGCACACCACTAGGCCACCAACGGAAAACTACGCAAAATCTGGGGGAAGACACCACGCCCTTTTGACCTGACCAGCCTGATTGACAGGCGAAAACGACTACTTTGGTAACGTATTTCGGCAGCATAGGTGGGGAATCGGGGTCCACAAAATACACTATTGTAATGCATAGCTCAGGCCCTATTTAACAGTATTTTTATCTCATACCGAAAAAACGGGGTGACAGGTTCCCTTTAAATATGCTCATCTATACTTAGCATTATAGAGACAGAGGTATGTTATATTTTCCATATCTTGTCCATTACTATACAGCAATCTGTTTGCTATACACAGACCAAAAGTTTTGGCTAGTAATATGGAAAACTGTTCGGTTGTAGATATCCATGTGGCTGTACATGCGTTAGTAATGCTTGCAATTCTACAATTTCATGCTAATTTCAACTAAAATGTAACGACTATCTACTATTGCATTTACATATTTTTAAAAATGCTGAAAATTGGATTTTTAGATCAGCAAACCACTGAGTGTGAATGCCATCACTGAATAGTGTTGCAATTAGAAAGGGTTTACCATGCAGAATCATTTAGAAGAGTGCACAATCATGATTGGAACTAAAGTTCCATTTACTTGAGTCAATCAGTGGTACTAAACATCAATCAGCTACTTGTTCAATGCATGTAGGCTGCCATTATTCTCAGCAATGCAGGTCCTGTTATCGGAGGATGTTCCGCTGCTGAGAACAATGATTTTTTGGGTAGCACAAACGATTACTTCAAACAATGAATGAGTGCTTCGCTCATTCATAGGGTGATTGGCAGTCTGCTTAGATTGTAAGATTGTTGTGAAACGAACGTTCCTAGGAATGCTCATTCCCGATTACCTTGCAATGTACAGTATATGGATCTTTAGACCTCAAATTTATTGTAGAAGTAGAGATGCAGGCGGTCACATCACTGAATTGTGTGTATTTATGAAATATATACATTACAGTCACCCAGAAATGACTTTACCTTCACAGGTTGGAGGAGGATCTTCAAACAGCAAGTGAGTTCCAAGCCGGCATATCAAAATCTCTGGTCCCATCAATGTGAATCCTGGGAGGCATTTGTAACGTACAATGTCACCTAGGGTAAAGGATGAGTAAAATTAAGATACTATAATTTAGAAAATATTATGAGATAAAATAATTTTCTAATTAATAAAAGTAATTAATCTGACATACTCTACTGCCAATTTGTGAGGGATACTCACCCATGAGAAATTCCTCACTACCTGACAGAACCTCCCCATTCGGCACGGTCATTGGCGGTTTACATTTACGAAGTCGGTATCCTATCACAGAAAGAAATTCTTATTACATGATATGATGTCAGTTATGAGACTGCACTAGATGTAGGCTGTCCAAACTCCCAAAAATGACAAACTAAAATGTTACAGAACAATGTAAGTGGACAGACAAATATTCCAATTGTGCACTTGAAATACATTCAGAGTTGAGGATGACTGAATGATAAATATGGACCACATTCCGACATGTAGAAATATGCAGTAGGCATGCAGACAGATACTTTCAGATAATGCTAAAGGGAAACCAGCACATGTAGGAGATTCTGCCTCCTAAGGCCTCTTTCACACTTCAGTTGTTTGGCGTCAGTCTAAAACCGCCAGTTTCCTCAAATAACGGATCCGTCATTTTTTTTTGGCAGATCCGTTATTTTCCCATAGACTTGCATTGGCGACGGATTGTGACGGATGGTCGTCAGTTCCATCCGTCATGCGACGGATCCGTCGAAATTTGGCGGACGTTGTCTAGACATAGACGGACATTGAAACGTTTTTTGTCAACGCCGAAATGACGGTTCGCGGCGGATCCGTCATTCCATAGAATGGCCGCCTATGGGCGACGGATCCGTCGCGACCGTCATTTCGGCGGATTCGTCGCCCCAATCCGTTTTTTCAATTGCGCATGCTCCAAAAAGTAGATACTTTTCCCAAACAACCCCCAAGTAACGGATCCGTAAAAAAAACTGATCCGTTGGAACCGTTTTCTCAACAATTGTGACGGATCCGTCGATCCGTCACTATGTAGGAAGTGACTGATGCCAAACAACTGAAGTGTGAAAGAGGCCTAAGACATATATACTGTATATCTATACATTGTATATCTATACACTATATATATATATATATATATATATATATATATATATATATATATATATATATATATATATATATATATATATATATATATATATATAAATCTTAGGGGCCAGAATCTCCTCCGTGTGCTGGTCTCCCTTTTGCAATCTGTAGAAATAATACCCAAATTTTTAGTCTTACCATAGAAATATAATGCGAAGATTCCCCCATTGGCCGCATTGCTGTGAAAGGTGATAAGGACTTGATTGGAGGAACTCATAGTAGATCTCTTATTAGAACTTCTGGAGAAGACACCCAGCTGAGGATCTGTTTGATGGGGACCATCCCTGCAGAAAGAGAATGGAGGCAAAGAAGCTGTTACAAAAAGGCATTTAACAGCATTGCTCACCACATTAAACAAGAGCTATAATATAACATACAGTGTAACCCTAAATTTGCCTTCCATAGCTAGGTCATCTACTTAAAATTAATGTCCACCTCTCTTAACACCATGTCTTAATATATATTCCTTATACAGCTAGCAGCTTAAACAAAATTCTCCACTTCCTAGAGTAAATGTGAGTGTCCTTTTCTAATGTATAGGTACTATACTTAATGGCCTTCATGCTGCTATCACTCCTTCAGTATCTGAAATTGTTGCCCTGTTCTCCTCATGTTCAAAATGGCCCCTTCAAAGACTAGGCTACAGAGCTGTGATAAATCTGAACTTTCTCTGCTCCATGATGGACATAACCATCATGTCAATTGTCATCATCCGTTCTGGTTCATAAAGTAATGGAAAGGGAGGGGAGTTGAGGATAAGACTTATCTCAGCGCTCTCCATGCCTCTGCAGCGGCCATTTTGAACATGAAGTGAACAGAGCACTGAACTAAGATATCCAGGGAGTGGTAGTGTAGTTGAGGCCATTATGTAAAGCAACACTAATATTAGAAATGTATAGTCACGTAATATGGAGATGAGCACTTTCATGGGGTTCCTTTACTGTATTTGGACAGTATTACCTACATCCACTGTACAGTTCCTAGGAAGAAGACTACATTTCCTGTCATTCAAATCAACATAACAACGCTCTACAAACAATATGTGAACAATACAGTGTAAGATTTAATCTCTGAAACCAACAGGATTGTGAGAGCATCTCTGCGCTATAAAGCCATGCAACAGTATCAGGACAAGTAAGGCGACTTATTTACAAATGGCACAACTGTCTACAGCAGAGAAAGAAATGTAAAACATTTGGACTGATTTATTTAAATTTTAATATATCTTACTGTTTGCAAATCAATTCTTTTTTGTGAATGAAAAAATTTAATTTACGGTAAGTATATTTTTGTTTTATTTTGCACTTTTTTACTGCAGTTGTCCTTCTCCTTGCGTGGAGAAACATTATATTTCACACAAAATCCAATTCCTTTGAGATAAAAGAAATATATGCAAACTCAGAATCTCATAGTGTACATTGCATGAATGGAAGACAATAGTTATAAATGTGAGAGAGCGCCTGCATCACAGAAATGAGAATTTGAGAAGTACAATATTCCTTAGGTCAGACGAGTGACAGTTTCTGAAAAGTGAGCAATTTGTCAGTGTCATGCAAGTCCCCATCCTCCCAGCTTCCTCCTGTCCTATCCTCACCATGCAAGCCTGTGGCCTTAGCACTGGGGACACTTTGACAGTGTCCCCATCCTTTCCAATTAACTTCACTTGCTTTTTAAATTAGTGTTAACGAGCTGTCCTGCCACTATCCATCAGCAACCTCATGGCTCGACCTTCAGTAGGAAAGGCCCACAAGTATTTATCAGATGAGAAGGCGTACAATGAAAATAAATCATGGATAACACTATGTGGACACAAGTAAGCAAAACACAAAAGTGTTAAATAACACAGCATCTTGTAAAAATGGTTGGAGCTTCTTTCCACGTCAGCATTTATTTTTGAGCTTCTGTTTGTGCATAAAAGTTAATCTATCACTATGTTATCAGGCAGCAATAAACTCTTGATGACATTGCCAATCGACACCAACGCAGCTAGGAATGTATATATATCACAGCTATGTCTAAATAAAGATTCCAGCAGAAACTAACAAACATTAATACTTGTCAACTTGTTTGTCTTTGTGATTGTAAGACCACAAATGCCTGTTCTTTAGATCCAGTCCATGATTGGACCGTGGTGTAACTAGAGTTTGATTGGCACTGGAGAATAATTTGGACCTGGGTCTCCAACCGCATATTGGTTGGATGCATGAGCACTTGTAGAGTTCTAAATCTTATAAAGGCATGCATGTTCACCCCTCATTTAATAATGTTTTCCAGTAATCTTTCCAGTAATAATGTCCCCGTCCTGAGCTATTCCCATAATAATGCCCCATCTAGGGCCCTTTCCTGGTATAATGTTCCCCATCATGTATATTGTCCCCCGTCCTAGGCCCTTTATTAAATAATGTTGCCTATCTTAGGCTCCTTTCTATAATAATATATAATATATCTATTATAATAATAATTTAATAATATCTTAGGCCCCTTTCTCCAACCTGGGCAACTTCCACTGATAATGTCCCATACTGTCCTCATCTTATAACAATGTTCTCCATCCTGGGCCCCTTACTAGTCTAATGTCATCCATCCTGGGGCCCTTCATGGTATAATGTCCCCTATCATGGTACAATGCACTCCCATCCTGGGCTCCTTCCTGTTATAATGCCCCCATCCTAGGCACATCTCCTTTTTCTCCAGCACATTTTAAAAGGAAACAAACTATTATTCTTACCTTCCAATGATGATGTGATGTGCAGAGTCCTCCTCTGTAGCCGGCTCAGAAATAGCTGACTTTTGTGTGCCATCATGGGCAGCACATAATGTCACTACCATGCAAAGTTTGTTACGGGTAAGTCGACGTTTGAAGCTGGCCTCTGATTGGCTGACGGGTGTCTGCGCCACAATACATTTCAGCTGAATGTACGTCCATTGACGCATATTCAGATGAAATTGGTGCTGGAATCAGCAGGTCCCCCTCCCATATGGGTCGTATGCAACCAAGATTGTTATGTCCCTGTGATTACAAGAATTAAACAAATTGTACAATATTTAAAAAAACTAAAAAAATTCTGCTTGACGTTAACAAACGGGACACTCCAGTTACTCGCCATGTTAACAACACACATAGCGGATGCCTGGGGGAGATCTTCTTCTCGATGATAGAACTGGTTAAACCCAGGATCAGAAGAAAGGATCTGGATAGAATTATTCTAAATCGTGAAGCAGAGTGGATTTTCAGAATTCAATCCCTTTCTCCCAAGGGCCTCAATGAATACCTCTCTTATACTTGCTTATTTAGCCTCTCACCTATTTTTTTTGCCAGAGGGATCAAATACTTATTTCTCGCTGCAAAGTGCAAATAAATTTATATAATTTATACAATGTGATTTTTTTTATTTTATTTTTGATATCCTATCTCTCAATGTTAAAATTAACCTACCTTTAAAATTATAGACTGTTCATGTCTTTGTCAGTGGGCAAACTTACAAACTCAGCAAGGGATCAAATACTTTATTTTCAAGACAGTACTTTTCAAGACAGTACAGTATTTATTTGGTTGGCAATTTCAATCAACATGTTAAGTCCCTTATTCTATTATTCTATTTGAGCTTTCATTTTTGTGCATTTGCCTAATATTATCTCTACATTATCCCCAACGATGGGTCTATATTCCACCCTTGCCCTTATCTGCCAACATTTATAATAAGGCTGGGGGGAAAAATTGTAGAACATATCTGAGAAAAGAAACTCCACTCCATAGGTTATCTTGCCCTTAGGAGTTGTCATAGGGATGGATTAACTTGTTTGAATTTTAAGGTTATCTATTATATCTTATTCATTATCTGCAAAATACCTACAGGGGCCACATCACTTGCTCCTGGTTAAGGAGGATTTCCCCTGATCAAAAAATACTATTGGTGTCTCTAGAATTTAATTTCTTATCTTAAAATCTGTTTATTTTCCTATGTGCCTAGTATAAGGGATATTAAGGGAAGACAGGGATAGTCTGCTCCTGTACCAATTTTATTTAATCCATCTATATCAGTATAGCTGCGTGTGTGGGTTTACATAATCGTTAGCTGGCTTCTCTCAGAGCTCAACTCTCCTGCAATCCTCCAAATCACAGCTTGGAACCAGGTATTGGTACTTTTGGCAGTGTGGACAGGTGCCAAGTCCTGCTGGAGAGAGAAATTTCCATCTCCAAAAAGCTTGTCGAAGAGGAAACATGAAGTACTCTAAAATTTCCTGATAGATGGCTGTGCTGACTGTGGTCTAGATAAAACACAGTGGACCTACACCAGCAGATGACATGGCTCCCCAATCCAGCACTGATTATGGAAACTTCACACTGGAATGCAAGCAGCTTGGATTGTGGCCTCTCCACTCTTCCTCCAGACTCTGGGACCCTGATTTCCAAATGAAATGCAAATTTATTTTGATCTGAAAACCACACCTTGGACCACTGAGCAACAGTCCTGTTCTTTTTCTCCTTGGCCCAGGTAAGGGGCTTCTGACATTGTCTATTGGTCATGAGTGGCTTTACACAAGGAATGTGACACTTGTAGCCCATGTCCTGGAAACATCTGTGTGTGGTGGCTCTTGCAGCAATGACGCTAGCAGCAGTCCAATCCTTGTGTATCTCTCACAAATTTTTGAATGGCTTTTTGTTAACAATCCTTTCAAGGCTGCGGTTATCCCGATTGCTTGTGCATCTTTTTCTACCACACTTTTTCCATCCACTCAACAACTTTCCATTATGTTTGGATACAGCACTCTATGAATAGCCAGCTTCTTTAGCAATGACACTTTGTGGCTTACCCTCCTTGTGGAGTGTGTCAATGACTGCCTTCTGGACATCTGTCAAGTCAGCAGTCTTCCCCATGATTGTGAAGCCTACTGAAACAGACTAAGAGACCTTTTTAAACGCTTAGGAAGCCTTTGCAGGTTTTTTTGTTAATTATTCTAATTTACTGAGATAATAACTTTTAGGTTTTCATTGGCTGTAAGCCATAATCATCAACATTAACAGAAATAAACACTTGAAATAGATCACTCTGTTTGTAATGACTCTATATAATATATGAGTTTCACTTTTTGTATTGAAGAACTGAACTAAATTAACTTTTTGATGATATTCTAATTTTGTAAGAAGCAGCTGGCGTGACTTCTCTTATTGCTCAATACATAGTGAACGACAGCTGTAACCACACCCTGGCCCTGGCGAAGAGCCGGCTTTGCACTGATGCACTGCTGAACCGGCTGTCAGTAAGGCTAGGTTCACATTGCGTTAGGGCAATCCGTTTAGTGCTAGCGCTTGCGGATTGCGCTAACGCAATGTTTTTGTAGGGGCCGCGTTTAGGGGTCGCGCTAACGTCCCCGCTCTCGCAGATCCCCGATCTGCGAGAGCGGGGAACGGACCTCGGGCGCGCCGCGGACGCTGCAAGCAGCGTCCGAGGCGCACTACAAAAGAACGGCACATCGCTAGCGCGAGCCGAAAAAGGCACGCGCTAGTGATGCGCTACAGGCGAAATTTACATTGCTGTCAATGGGTGCGCTAACGGACCCGTTGCATGGCGTTAATTGCGACATTTTCGCCGTGCAACGCTGTCCGTTAGCGATCACCCACTAACGCAATGTGAACCTAGCCTTAGTCCTGGGATGTGGTTAGAGCCACCACTCACTATGTACACAGCGGTTACTGATGCAGCATCAGCCGCATCTTTATGACTGAAAGCCAGAGGCAGCTGAGAGAAATAAAGTTCATTTCCTCCCGCCAGCACAGCTATAGAATGCCATATCCGCGTTAATAACATTTGGGAATTGCTGTTATTTCCATATTCCCATATATCTGTCTCTTTCTTGCTGTCACTCTTATGCCACATGATGCTTGCACTGCTCTGTATCTTGTTTCAGATTTTTTCACCTTTCTCCAATCGTCTCGTTCGACGCACATGCGCAGTTCTTTACGCCGGACCCAGCCCCTTCACCATATAAGGCACTACTTGCGGACCTGGCCATCTTTCACAGTGCAATGAGCTCCGCTCCTGACAGCCAGAGTGCAGGTACTAATATACTGCCTCCCATTTAGAGACCACAGTTTGATGTTTCTCTTTCTGGTCTCTTGGATCCACTTTACCCTACTATTCTTATGCAATCTGCTGTATTGTCTAAAACTCTTCTTATACTTACGTTGCACTTACCTTGCTCAGACTTGCAACTCTTATGTCACTCACTATTACTTACAGTGGCATATAAAAGTTTGAGAAACCCTGGTCAAAATTACTGTTAGGCTAAGTTCACACTAAACGTTCTTGCAGTGTTTTTTTATGCCTTTTTTTAATGCAAATTTTCAGCTGCACTTTACAGTACCAGCAAAGTGTATTACATTTCAGAAATCTCATACACACAGCTTGTTTTTTTTGTCTTCAGGATTTTGTGCTTTGAAAAAATGCACCAAAAACACAGATATCAGGTTTTGAGCTGAATAAAGATACCAGCTCTAAAATAACAATAAACCCATATAATTGGTGACTCACGGTAAACTACTGAACAAGGAGAAGACAGAGTCAAAATACTAAAAGAGTATAAAGTTTGTATTTATGTTGCAAAAATTTTCACAGAAATATACAATATAAAGTAATGTTTCCCTTTTATGGGTACAATGTGATTAAATCCATAAGTGAATATAAAGGGCCGGGGTATTGGTCAGGAAAAGGAGTAACGTTACATGTGAAATAAATAGATTTGATCCCTGTTCAGCATCTATATCAAATGATACTCACAGACTCAGTAATGCTCCATATACACTAAAAAAGACAGCAGTCTAGTGAAGGAGCACTGACTGCTTGTCATGTAGTATCCATAGTTGTAAGCTGCACATGTTATGTGAGGTAGAAAAAAAGGGAGTATAATCTATAATATAACGCTGGGAGCGTCACTCTGTCCGAAGCCTTTATAGACTGCGCAAGCGCCGGCGCAGTCTGGACCCCACAGAGTGACGCTCCCAGGAGAAGGAGATCGCGGTATGCGTAAGCAGTGAATGCACACCGCGATCTCCAACGGAGAAGGAGGGACGAGCCAGGAGGGTGAGTATGTGATATTTACCTGTCCCCGTTCCAGTGATGCGCGCTGCTCCATCCTCCGCCTGCGACTGTTCAGTCAGAGGGCGGCACGCATTAACGCGTCATCGCACCCTCTGAACTGAACGGTTCAGAGGGCACGATGACGCGCTTAATGTGCGCCGCCCTCTGACTGAACAGGCAGAGGACCCGGAAGATGGAGCGGCATGTAGCAGTGGAAAGTTGGACAGGTAAATATAGCAAGTGCCGGGGGCCTGAGCTAGCGGCGACTCCGGCACCTGACCCCCCCAGTGCGCCGGTGTCCCCACCTGCTCAGCCCCCCAGCACTCGGCGCCCAGCACAGCCACGCACAGCCGCCCACACTCATCAGAGCCACGCACAGCCGCCCGTACTCACCACCGCCACGCACAGCCGCCCACACTCACCAGAGCCACGCACAGCCGCCCACACTCATCAGAGCCACGCACAGCCGCCCACACTCACCACCGCCACGCACAGCCGCCCGCACTCACCACCGCCACGCACAGCCGCCCGCACTCACCACCGCCACGCACAGCCGCCCGCACTCACCACCGCCACGCACAGCCGTCCACACTCACCACCGCCACGCACAGACGGCCGTACTCACCACCGCCACGCACAGCTGCCCGCACTCACCACCGCCACGCACAGCCGCACGCACTCACCACAGCCGCCCGCACTCGCCACCGCCACGCACAGCCGCCCGCACTCGCCACCGCCACGCACAGCCACCCGCACTCGCCACCGCCACGCACAGCCACCCGCACTTGCCACCGCCACGCACAGCCGCCCGCACTCACCACAGCCACGCTCAGCCGCCCGCACTCACCACAGCCACGCTCAGCCGCCCGCACTCACCACAGCCAACTCAGCCGCCCGCACTCAGCATCGCCACGCGCAGCCGCCCGCACTCACCACCGCCACACACAGCCGCCCGCACTCACCACAGCCGCCCGCACTCAGCACCTCCACGCGCAGCCGCCCGCACTCAGCACCGCCACGCACAGCCGCCCACACTCACCAGAGCCACGCACAGCTGCCCACACTCATCAGAGCCACGCACAGCCGCCCACAGCCGCCCGTACTCACCACCGCCATGCACAGCCGCCCGCACTCACCACCGCCACGCACAGGCGCCCGCACTCACCACTGCCACGCACAGCTGCCCGCACTCACCACCGCCACGCACAGCCGCCCGCACTCACCACCGCCACGCACAGCCGCCCGCACTCACCACCGCCACGCACAGCCGCCCGTACTCACCACCGCCACGCACAGCTGCCCGCACTCATCACCGCCACGCACAGCCGCACGCACTCACCACAGCCGCCCGCACTCGCCACCGCCACGCACAGCTGCCCGCACTCGCCACCGCCACGCACAGCCGCCCGCACTCGCCACAGCCAACTCAGCCGCCCGCACTCAGCATCGCCACGCGCAGCCGCCCGCACTCACCACCGCCACACACAGCCGCCCGCACTCACCACAGCCGCCCGCACTCAGCACAGCCACGCGCAGCCGCCCGCACTCAGCACAGCCGCCCGCACTCACCTCCGCCACGCGCAGCCGCCCGCACTCAGCACAGCCGCCCGCACTCACCTCCGCCACGCGCAGCCGCCCGCACTCTGCACAGCCGCCCGCACTCTGCACAGCCGCCCGCACTTTGCACAGCCGCCCGCACTCTGCACAGCCGCCTGCACTCTGCACAGCCGCCCGCACTCTGCACAGCCGCCCGCACTCTGCGCGCAGGATGGGAGCAGCACATGATAGGATGGGAGCGCAGGATGGAACAGCACATGACAGGATGGGGATGCAGGATGGAGCACCACATGACAGGATGGGGGTGCAGTATGGGAGCATATGACAGGATGGGGACGCAGGATGGGAGCACATGACAGGATGGGGATGCAGGATGGAGCAGCACATGACAGGATGGGGGCGCAGGATGGAGCAGCACATGACAGAATGGGAGAGCAAGATGGGAGCAGCAAATACCAGGATGGAGACCATATAACAATATAAATGCTCGTCGCCCGGGCATAGAACGGGTTCAATAGCTAGCCAATAATAAGAGTAATTACCCATGATTTGTGTAGATCTGGCCAAGACCATGGCCCGCTCCCCAACGCACATTTTGTGTAGCTACCGCTTCATCAGGGGGCATCACCCATTTCCGAAAGTCATCTCAGGCTTTCGCCTTTCTGGCTTCACTGCAGCATCGCTTTAATTTGTCTCCTCACTGTTGTGTGACCTGCCCACAAGCTGGAATTCAACCTTTCATATGCTGGCAAAGCTTAGTGAGCAGCAGGGGGCAGTGTCTGAATTCCAGTTTCTCAATTCCCATCAGAGTAACACTCAACCCCCACACATAACAACTGCAGAGTCGGTGTGGATCGCTGACATATGTGAGGTTCTTCAAAACTTTGAGTACTGCACCCGGATGGTGAGGGCTGATGCTATTATCAGCATAACCATCCCCCTGCTCTGTCTATTAAAGCGTTTGCTGCAGAATCTCAAAGAGGAAGTGTGTGCTTGCCAACCTTGTGAAGACTTACAGAAAATGTTTGACCTCTGTCATTGCCAACAAAGGATATATAACAAAATATTGAGATGAACTTTTTGCTAATGACCAAATACTTATTATCCACCATAATTTTTAAAATAAACCTTGCCAAGTCAGACAAGGTGATTTTCTGGATTTGTTTTCTCATTTTCACTCTCACAGTTGTGGTCTACCTATGATGTCAATTACAGGCCTCTCTCATCTTTTTAAGTGGGAGAACTTGCAAAATTGGTGGCTGACTAAATATTTCCCCCCCCTGTATGGCCTGTAGAGGAGGAGGAAGATGAGACAATGCTTAGTGAGGAGGGGAGGAAGGTTAGTGTTCATCCTGGTGAGGACACTGGATGTTTAACTCTTTGTAGTCTACCACACATGGCACAGTTCATGTCCAGATGCCGTTCCCAAGACCCTTGCGTTGAAGACATTTCATCCACGATGAACTACTGGCTGTGCACCCTTCTTGACCCTAGGTACAAGGAGAAATTTCCTTCTCTCATGTTGGAGGCAGATGTGCCATTTCCAGTGCATGCATGCCAAATGGCCGTTGTGGAAGACTTGCTGAAAGGATTACCCTGAGACAAAGCAGCTGGCAGAGGTACTGGCTCTTTTCACGCACAAGGATTACAGGGGAGGGACACGCACGCCAGGTTCAAATCGGGGGGGGGGTGTCCACTTACAGTGCCATTTTCATGAAATCGTCACATCAGCAATGGCTATCTGTGGATGTTACTATGACGAGGAGGGACAAGTTGACCAAGATGATTAAGGAGTACTTAAGCGATGATACCAGAGTCCTTTTTGATTCTTCAGTGCCCTTTAACTATTGGTTGTCCAAGCTGCACTCTTGGTCCGACCTCTCCTTGCATGCCTCGGATGTGCTGCCATGCCCTGCTGCAAGTGTGTTGTTTGAATTGGTTTTTAGTTCGACAGGCCTGTCAACTGAAAATGCAGAAAGGGTGACTCTTCTAAATTGAACAAGGGCTGGATTTCCTCCAACTTTGTAAGTCCTACGGATGACAGCAACCTAATCTAAATGCAGCCCAAATGTTCTTTTTTGGAAGTTGTCTTAATGTCCATGCATTATTATTCAAACCCATTTTGTTCAGAAAATCACGTCCTACTCCTCCTGCTTCTCCAACAAGTACTTAGTGGTCAAATAGTGTATGTTTATTCCATGTGGGTAATGGTTTAAAAATTTTGGAAACCGTTGTACATTGTGCAATGGTGAAACTTGTACTCCCTATCTCTAGCAACGATAATAACTGCAAAATGTATTATGAGGTCCCCATCATAGTCTCTTTCAGCCTGTATGATACAGACCCCTTGGATAATTTTTGGAAACCTTTATACATTGTGCAATGGTCAAATTTCTACTCTTAATCTCTATATATTCTATTATTATCATTTTTTTATTGAGTTGCACTTCTCACGGTTTCTTTAATTGTGTATCTGGGAGCCTGATTTTAATTTTTGGGTCTGCACTTAGACATTGTGGAACATCAATGCATTAATATGCTCCGCACACTTCTTCAGGTTTCAGCCTTACACAGAATAATAATATGAGTAATGAAACATGCTCTAAATGTATGCTGCTAGTTCAAAAATCTTACCCACACATCCCTTTCTAAAGGAAAATTTGACATAATATCTCCGTTAGCAAACGCCATATACTGCTGACATATGCAGCAACCCAGTAGGTGGGCGGAACACCTGGGTGCAAAATCTGTGTCTGAGGGTAAAACCACTGGCCCTTCCCCTGTGTAACGTCTTTCCCAATCTATGAAGCAATCAGGAAGCAGGTGCTGATGGCTCTTGCCCACAACCTGCAGTTGCACAGACACAACAGTCAGCAACCACGTCCAGTTTGTTGTCCCAGCACAGTGTCCAGTTGTCCCTTGTCAGCATATATGTCTCTTCCCAAATTGTTAGTTAGATAGGGCATACATATTCATTAGCAATTTACATTGTCCCGTGGTGGACAAAGACCATTGCTGGCATTTCCAGGCTCCTAAATGAGACTTGTGTCTCTTTATTAAACTGTCGATTCCCTTAAATTTTTTAAATTTGGGTACAAAAAAATGGTGGTGGAAAATTGGCCAGTTTCTGTACATTTTAAGCAGGTCTAGGAGACTGGGTTAATACACTCCACAGACCCATTCAGGCTGCAGCCTTACACATATTGGAACATGGTCATTGCCATGCTAAGGCTTTTACCTGAGCTCTGTAGTACTGCCTGTCAACTGAGTAATACACTCCACAGACCTTGTCACTCTCTGTGACATATCTTGCAATTACTTCATTGATGCTCAAAACCATGCAAAAGAGAAATTCTGCCTGGTTGGGTAGTTTTCAGAAGAAGTGCAAAGGCTTGTGCAGACTGGTCAATGGCACTCCTGTGTCTTTCCCTTGAGGAGGCTGCTTCCAAGTTAAATGAGGCTTGTATGTGTTCCTGACATGGGTTTCAGGCCTGACAGATGAACCACAATACAGGTTCTCGCTTGCACACACTGTATTCAGAATTTAATTCTAATTCTTTTGGTGTCTGGTAGAATTCAATTTACTGACATTGATGCTGCTCCCACAAGTCCTGTATTATATTCACCTTACAGTGGCTTCACCCGCCATGACAGAGGCTCCATTGGGATCCGGTGGCCAAAATGAACTGTGGAGCTCACAAAACTTAAGTTTCACAGCATCTGCTGGCCCTCTGCAAACATCAAGCAGGGGCGGCATAATGACATGGCAGTGGATGTGGTGATGGTGTCGGGCAAAGACCAAAATTTAAATGGGCATGTTTTAGCTAGCAATGTAAAGTGATTGGGACAATGTATTCCACTATATAGCTAGCAATTTGGGATGAGGGAGGGACATCCCAAATACAGGAGAGAAAGATCTCTCCCAAATGTATGATACAGGGCCACCTGAGGGTCCATTCCAAACTCAGGTTTTACGGCACCACCTGCTGGCCTTCTCAAAATGTCAAGTGAGGGCCGCATAATGGCATGGTGGTGGACGTGGTAGTGGTGGCGGGCGAAGGCCAAAATTCAAATGGGCATGTTTTAGCTGTCATTGTAAAGTGATGGGGAATATGTATTCCACTATCTAGCTAACAATTTGGAATGAGGGAGGGACCTCCCAAATATAGGAGTGAGAGCTCTCCCAAATGTATGAAACAGGGTAACCTAAGGACTCATCCCAAACTCAGATTTCACAGCACCTGCTGGCCCTCTGAAATTGTCAAGCAATGGCCACATAATGACATGGCAGTGGATGTGGTAGTGGTGTCGGGCAAAGGCCAAAATTCAAATGGGCATGTTTTAGCTGGCATTGTAAAGTGATGGGGAATATGTATTCCACTATCTAGCTAGCAATTTGGAATGAGGGGGGGACCTCCCAAATATAGTAGTGAGAGCTCTCCCAAATGTATGATACAGTTTCCACCTGAGGGTCGTTCCCAAACTCAGGTTGGACGGCACCACCTGCTGGCCCTCTGAAAATGTGAAGCGAGGGCCAGGGCTATAGGCCCAGGATGTCTCAGCAGCCACACAACGTAAAGAGAAGTCAACCTCAGCCATCCACAGCTATAGTACCAATAATCAGTGGGCTAGAACAGTTTGAAAATTCAGAATGTGGCAACTCATTGTTTGGGCAGAAACCCTTAGAACAGGTTCAAAACTGTCAAGGGACCCACAGAAGCAGTGAGCATATACAGTAAAGATGTGGTGCAAAGGCAGGAGGCAGAACAGAAGGGCAGTACTCTCTTTCAGTGGCTTTATACTCTGGTGATTAATGATCTTGTGTCTGGGGCGAAACAGACGAAAAGAAGCATACCCGTAGCAGAGCTGCACAGAGAAAATGCTGAGGAACCGTCAGGGACGGTCTGACCCGGGCCCGCGCTTTGTGATCATGAGAGTAACGCAGGGAAAGAAAAGAAATATTGTTTTGTGAAACCCATTGTAAAGAATGTGAAGTCTTTGGATGTGCTGTGTAACTGAACCAGTAAAGTTGTTATTGTTGAAATTGATTTGGACTGTGTCTCAGTTTCTCCTGACTCATCTGGAGAGGATCTCCCACAGCAGAAAAGAAAATTTGAAGGAGCTGGACCTGAAGGCACATGTATTCTGACAAATGGAGAATAAGTTTCTGAGAGGGGAGGCCAGGACACGAATGCCCAGGTGTCCTCGGCCATGACTACGGCCCTGGGCCAGATCCTTACATTAACATCACCATAGCAATGGGTCCCTTCCTCACTCTTGCTCTGGAGAACTTGGTGAAACCATGTATCTTCTCTTCACACGTTGCCTGTTGGCAATAATATGAAACTGAAATTCAGAAGTCTAACCTGAAATTTCTCAACAAAATGTACGGAAGGGCCTTTTATTATACTGAAGTATTTTTATGTGGCATAGGAACACCCAGGGAGTTCTAGAAGCTGGTCTTCTAGGTTTTAGCTCATCATCAGCATGGGACTTGCATTAGAAAAAGGAATTTGTAAAGCTGGAATAGCCACTTTAACTACATGTTAAAATTTTCTTAAAATAATACACTACATTAACATATATACATGTCAGCAGATTGCATGGACTACAGTACCCAATATAATTAAAAAGAGGAGCACTGACAGCTACCAGGAAATATTCACTGCCTATCTGCTTCACAAATAGCATTGTACATGGACATGGCTGCCGATATAGCTGCATTTAGCATCTTGGCTATCTTAAACATTCAGCGCAGAATAACATTAGTATAGCAACATATTCTCACTGTAATCTGATTTGGCAGTGAAAGAAAATCACAGTATTCAAAGATAGGTACTGTAGTATGCATTTATACAGTTCTATAATGTCCAGGTTTGTGCTACACAGCGATACAGTCTTCTAACTTACTGTTTGAAAAACAGTGCTGCGACTAGCAAGTTCCTTCAGATATTGTACAGTAGCATCTTTATCTTTATATCTAGTCTTGTGTCTTATTTCTGTTTTATATTACCGTGATGCCTGATACAGAGAGATGAATGAATCTTTAGAACACACAGGGCCCAATTCATCATTTGCGATTTTATAAAGTCATTTTTCATTTTTTGTCTGTTATTCGCTGATGTCTTTTCGCACCAAATTCATCAAAATGGTGCACTCAGTTCATTAATTTTGAGCTAATAAAAAAATGCTCTTTGCTTTTGTCTTTAGATATTTTTTTTTAAATTTTTAGCTCAAAGACTACCATGCTTTTCTAAAATGTTGCAAAATTTGCACCCAAATTTCAGTCACATGTTAAATCACTCCAGGGGGAAAATGGAGTACATTTCCGTCAAATTTTGTATGTTTATGAAACGTTGCAGATTAATCAGACAAACCCTAAACTCGGCCCACAGCGGTTAGCTTAAAAACAAAGATAGAAAAAAATGACTTAAAAAAGTTCAAATTTAAAGTTGACTATAGCGCAAAAAATAAAATTAAAAAAGGAGGAAAGCACACAAAACTCAACAAATAACTGCAGTAATGAATCTGGCGCATAGTATATTGACCTGAATCCATGTAAATATCAAATCAATTCAATTCAATTCAAATGAGCTTTATTGGCAGGACTAAGTAGATGTTAGCATTGCCAAAGCAAATGGTAAAAATAGGGGGACGGGGGGTAGGGAGGCATATAGAGGTCCAGGATATATCAGGCTCCTTTTAGAGGACTGGGGCATGTCCAGGGTAGGGTATAGGAGTCCATATCTATCAAATCAGTTCTCTTGTATATATGAGTAACTACGGTACTTAGAAAATCTATTATACTTTTTTATATAAATTATGCTAATCTAATTTTTCCAGAATCACTTAGAGTACAATACAAATAATCCAGTATAAACTGTATAAACATGACTAAAACACTTTTGGACCATCTTAGAAGTGCATGTATGGCCTGGTATGGGACTACATTGTGCAATAGTTGTGCTAAAATCATGGAAATATTTTGTGGCAACCTTGCATTCACTGCAAAAAATCTGACCAGCGTCAAATATCTGGCACTTGTCGAAAATGTCATCCAACATTTTCTTTCTTAGGCCATGTGCACACGTTGACTGAGTTTTTTTTACCTCAGTATCTGTAAGCTGAAATCAGGAGGAGTGGAACAATCAGAGGAAAAGTCTAATAGAAACACGTCACCACTTCTGTATTTATCACCCAATCCTGGTTTTGGCTTACACATACTGAGGTAAATAAAAATCACCAAATACTCAATATGTGCACGTGGCTATACAGGAAACTACTGAGGTGATATTGTAGTCAATGTAATCCTATAATTATCCTGTGACACATGGGATTAAATATTAAGTGGGCAGCACAATCATCAGAGAGCCCCTGTGCAAGGACAGGATCTAGCCAATATCTTATCATAGAACACACCATAAAGTATTTTTAACAATTCTCTAGTAATCACAGGCCCTGAAATTCATTACCTCAATGGTTTACATGCAATCAAATAGACAGTAGGAAGGTGATATGAAGGTGACACTAGGGCTCCTTACCTATAGTCCATGAGCCGGGCCAGATATCGGTACCACCCGGAGTGACTAATTTTCTTTGGTATTTTTAGGTAGATGCATGTCTGTAGTTTATTTTTTGATATGATAGCCCTTACATATACGTAGCTTATTAACCCCTTCAGCCCTAGGCCTATTTGTACCCAAGTGCCTAAGCCAATCTGACCTGTGCCACTTCATGGGCTAATAACTTTGGAACGCTTTCACCTATCCAAGCCATTCTGAGATTGTTTTCTCGTGACATATTGTACTTCACGTCAGTGCTAAATGGGAGTCAATATATTTTACCTTTCTATATAAAAAAATGCTAAATATTCGGAAATTTTGGAAAAATCGGCAATTTTTTAACTTTGAAATTCTCTGCTTTTTACAAAAATACTGATACCCCCCATAATAGTTATTAATTTACACTCCCCACATGTTTACTTCATATTGGCATCATTTTGAAAATGAAACCTTATTGTTTTACGACGTAATAGGGCTTATAGTTTTATGCGCAATTTTTCACATTTACAGCAAAACCCACTTTTCAAAGGACCAAGTCACTTCTGAAGTCACTTTAAGGGGCTTACATAACAGAAACCACCCATAAATTACCCCATTTTGCAAACTACACCCCTCAAGCTGTTCAAAACTCATTTTTAAAAACTGTTAACCCTTTAGGTGTTCCACAGGAATTTTAGCAGAATGAAGGCGAAATTTCAAAATTTCATTTTTTTTCCAGATATTACATTGTAATCCAATTTTACCTGCAACCTAGCAAGGGTTAACGGCAAACCCAAACTTGGTTACCCTAATTCTGCAGTTTATAGAAACACCCCACATGTACTCGTAAACTAAAGTATGGGCACACAGCACAGCTCAACACGGAAGGAGCGCTATGTGGTTTTTGGGTGGCGGATTCACTGGAAGAAATCTAGGGGGCCATGTCACATTTGAAGGCTGCCTGAGGTACCCCCACAGTGGAAACCCCAAAAAGTGACCCTATTTTGGAAACTACACCCCCAAGGAATCTTTTAGGGGGTATAGTGACCACTTTGACCCAACCAGTGTTTCACAGTAGTTGGAAACACTTGGTTGAGAAAATGGAAAAAGTGCATTTTTTACATGAAGGTGTCATTTTAGGCTCATTTTTTTATTTTTAAGAGGTGTACCAGCAAAAAATGCACCCCACTATTTGTTCACCAATCTCTCCCGAACACAACAACACCCGATATGTTGTCGTACACTGCAGTATTGGGGAACGGCAGGCCTCGGAAGGGAAGGAGCGCCAAATGACTTTTGGAGTGCAAATTTTACTGGAAGAAATCTAGGGGGCTATGTCACATTTGAAGACACCCTGAGGTGCCCCAACACACGCACACACACTGACACATACACGTTCTGTGCTGAACAGGACTCTCCGGTCTTCTCTGCAGAGCTCCTATCTCCCTCTGTAGAGGCTGACACCTCCCAGGCAGAGCAGTGAGACTACACAAGCTGGTCTATGAAGCACTTATGAGGCTTGCTTGGAAAAACTTCCTTCCATGGCTAGAAGAAAACCATGCAAGGGACCTTCACCATCTGGATGAAACACTGAAGAACATCACAAACTTTCGCATCAGTGTGTCGCAGGGATCCTTCGAAAAGCTCTTGGATAATGAATCTTGCACACTTACCCTGAAGCTCTTTCAAGTTTATCTTGAGACCCTCAGAAATGAACAACTCTCAGCATTCTGGATGTCATACTTGGACATGGTCGAGACCATGCTGGCCCTGGTTCGAGCTTCAAGAGAAGGCAACTGGATGCTTCACCTAGGAGCAATCCGACAGATGATACCATGGTGTTTTGCCTATGACAAGGTCAACTATGCCCGATACCTAACCTATTACTATGCCACAATGTCTCGGCTGCCCATAGAACACCCAGAGGTCCATGAATACTTCATGCAAGGTGGCTTTTCGGTCCAGATCGGTAGCAAGAATCCTTTTGGACGAATTCCTGTGGACCAGACCATTGAAGAGACAATCAACAAAGACACCCAGACACCAGGGGGCACAAAAGGCTTCAGCCTCAAAGTTGGAGCTGTTTCCAGGTTCTACCTGACATCAGAGTACCGCAGTATGTACTTGAGGCAGCTGAGGGCCCTGGTAGGCCAACAATATACTGACTTCAGCCATTCAGACCTACAGGTGTCTAGGATTAGAAGAGATGAAGCCGATGTCCAATCTTTCGTTCAACTGCTGGAGACAGGTTGGGTGAACCCCTTCAACAAAGAGCATAATGGTGAACTTATCAGTTTGTCAACAGCGACTGTAGCACCACCAGATGTAGCCAAAGACCTTCAAGGGGCATACAGTATAGGAGAGGATGCATATCAAACATTCAAGGATGAGCGTTTGGGTACCGATAAGCCAACTACATTGTTTCATGACAAGATGACGAAGAACAAACTTAAAACGTTCTCTAACATCCAAATGAAGACACGCAGACAAGGTCTTGGCAAGGAGGTAATTTTGAAGGCTGACAGAAACCTATTTGGCCAGATGATACTTGTAGCTGAGAACAGAAAGCTACAAATGAGTGATGTCTTGACTCATCCCCTGGGTCCATTGCCATGGGCACTTGCCAATGGTGATGGGTCTATCCGCAAGACCAACAAGGCTGCCCTCGCAAGGGAGTTGGAGAGGAATGCTCGTCCTGCAGAAGTGATCCCCGAGCCCTCTGCAACCATCATTGATGGGATGAGCCTGGTTCAGAAACTGAAGGGAAACAATGCAACATTTGGCCAGCTAGCAGGCACAGCAATGAGTCGCGCTATCCATGAGGGTGCTAAGAGCAAGCGCATTGATATTGTCTTTGACGTCTACAAGGAGACATCCATCAAAGATACAGAAAGAGTCAACAGATATGAAGGCACAGGGATCCATTTCAAGAACATTCAACATGGGCACAACATCCAGCAGTGGAAAAAGCTTCTAAGTAGTTCCTCCAACAAGGCAAGTCTCATAAAGTTTCTGGTAGAAGAATGGAAGGCGAAACACCACAGGGAGAAGCTTGAGGAGAAGGAGCTGTATGTCACATGTGAGCAGCTCTGCTTTAAGATCACCAAAGAACAGTGGGAAGAGGCTGCTGACCTTAAGTCAAATCAAGAAGAAGCAGACAAACGCCTCCTTCTCCATGCTCTTCATGCAGCAGAATCTGGTTACAAGTCGGTCATCATCACTTCGGAGGATACTGATGTCATGGTCCTGTGTCTGGGCATGTGCCACAAAATCCCATCCCACCTGTTCCAGAAATGCGGTACACAGAACCGGACAAGATTCCTGGATATCACCACTCTGAGCCGAACATTGGGAGGCAGCGTATGTGATTCATTGATTGGTATGCATGCATTTACAGGCTGTGACACCGTCAGTGCATTCGCTGGCCGTGGGAAGATGACGACACTCAAGCAGTTGAAGATGAACAAGACATACCAGGATGCCTTTCAGGAAGTTGGTCGTTCATGGGAAGTGTCTACCGAACTTTTTGAGAAGTTACAGGAAATCACCTGCCACATGTACCTGCCAACTACCCAAACAACTGAGGTAAACAGGCTCCGTTATCAGCTGTTCTGTGCCAGACGTGGAGTGGTAGAGTCAAGTCAACTCCCTCCTTGCCAGGACTGCCTTTTCATGCATGCACTGCGTGCAAACTACCAGGCTGCGATCTGGAGGAGAAGTCTGCAGAGCCAGCCATGGGTTGCAAACCCAACAGACTGCGGTTGGATGATAGATAACGACGGAAAGCTTGTTGTCAAGTGGATGCAAGGGGCACCAGCACCAGAAGCTATTATACAGCTACTGTCCTGCAAGTGTGTGCGGTCATGTGAACTTCCTCAGTGTACTTGCCTCAGCAATGGCCTGAAGTGCACAGACATGTGCAGATTACAGACATGCCAGAACAAGGGTACTGAAGACGAGCCAGTAGAACAACAGTCAGATTCAGAGTCCGATGTTGAAGATATTATGGAGTAACATATATATATATATATATATATATATATATATATATATATATATATATGCACATGACATGTTCAGTGTGTATTTACATAACTTGGATTAAATTTTGTTACAAATACTACATCTAGTCACTCCGGGTGGTACCGATATCGTCATATTTGGTTCTTGGCTCATGCTAAAATTCCTGTGGAACACCTAAAGGGTTAACAGTTTTTAAAAATGAGTTTTGAACAGCTTGAGGGGTGTAGTTTGCAAAATGGGGTAATTTATGGGTGGTTTCTGTTATGTAAGCCCCTTAAAGTGACTTCAGAAGTGACTTGGTCCTTTGAAAAGTGGGTTTTGCTGTAAATGTGAAAAATTGCGCATAAAACTATAAGCCCTATTACGTCGTAAAACAATAAGGTTTCATTTTCAAAATGATGCCAATATGAAGTAAACATGTGGGGAGTGTAAATTAATAACTATTATGGGGGGTATCAGTATTTTTGTAAAAAGCAGAGAATTTCAAAGTTAAAAAATTGCCGATTTTTCCAAAATTTCCGAATATTTAGCATTTTTTTATATAGAAAGGTAAAATATATTGACTCCCATTTAGCACTGACGTGAAGTACAATATGTCACGAGAAAACAATCTCAGAATGGCTTGGATAGGTGAAAGCGTTCCAAAGTTATTAGCCCATGAAGTGGCACAGGTCAGATTGGCTTAGGCACTTGGGTACAAATAGGCCTAGGGCTGAAGGGGTTAATAAGCTACGTATATGTAAGGGCTATCATATCAAAAAATAAACTACAGACATGCATCTACCTAAAAATACCAAAGAGAATTAGTCACTCCGCTTGGTACCGATATCGTCAAATTTGGTTCTTGGCTCATGGACTATACTAGGCCCCTGGAAAGCTACACATGGTGTGAATATGGCATTTCTGCCTCTGAAATCCTATATATGTAATTTTATGGGTCTTATTTTGCCCTTATTTATCCAAAGCACTGGTCCAAAAACTGCATCCACTAACTACTGCAGCTTACTACAGTACCAGAAGAGTCTCCTAGAGTACCACAAGAATGGGGCTCCAAATGTCCTACAGAGAAAACCCTGATTTTGGATTCAATTAGTAGTCACTTGGGTCTAGAGGTTATGAATATGCATATGTTTTGCCTAGCTGTGAGATGGGGCTCAGAATAATTTTCTCTGCTGGTCCCATTCTGGAACTAAATGAAGGAAGACATAACCTCAGGTGTTATATAGAGGCAATGCACTTGGACCAATGTAAAATAGACTCCTTCATGTACCAAAGACAGACCACACATACTGTATGGTTGACATCTTACACTACAATGCAATAAAACACAATACAGCAATGTACAGTGGATGACCTGTCATATTTCTTAAAGACTTCTGTAGACGTTGTCGACAGATTCAGTGCATTGGATGAAAAGCTTCAACCAATCCATAACCATAGACATTCATAAGTAGGCTTATGTATCCAGTACTGTATATCATGAATACGGAAGGGATTGCAAATATATTTCTCTATTACTTTCTATTCTTTATACAAAAATGATCTGATAATCAATTCTTTCTATCTTTCTGCAAATCTGAGATCTGGACCTCACTTTCTTTGAGATGTTAAAACAGGCCCATATCCATCAGTTATAAGCCATGCGGGTGCTTATTAATGTATTAAATAATCCTGTAAAGCTGATTTTTCATTTCACTGGCATTATGCATTAATCCTGTAGCAGGGGTATATATGAAACAGTGCGGCATTTTGGTATATTATAGGTTAAGCAGCCTGTCCAATCCATTCATTACGCAGCAAGTTCTCCTACAGATAACCGGTTGCTTTGATATTCCAGGTATATGGACTCAGCAGGAGTAAGAAATGAACTGAAGGTTTCCAGCTATGCAGTAAAAGAGGAGAGTTGGGTGGGACAGCTCAGTCCACGGCAGGATCTCACCACCTTCACCTGCTGCCCAGCATGAGGTTTTCAAGATATATCAAACGTGATGCCTGATGAAACTGTATGTGATCTTTTAACATCCTTTACATTCTAAGCATCAAGCTTCAAAACTCAACAAAAAGCATTATGTAAGTGTGGTATTCTAAGAGTACTTTATTATACAGAAAGAAAAAAGACATTGAGTCCGGTCTGTGAACTCCTAAGATTTTACTCCCTTTATGCTTCATGTTACACCTTTTTGTTGCAAGGTTTTACAATTTCATAGGTAATAAGATTCAAAATGGACATACATCCATTAACTAGAAATAAAAAAAGGCCCTTGTTGATCCAGAAAAAGACTAATACCCTTGGTATTCAATATTGGATTTACCTTACCATTAGCTGAAGGCACACATTCTCCGGGACCCTAAAAGGAACCTATCATGTCCCAAAACACTATTAGCCAGCAGAAACAAGCTAATCTGCAGGTTAATAGCATCAAACTGAAAGTGAAGCTGCCGGGAGGAAATTAACTTTATTCCTCTCAGCAGTCTTTGACTTTCAGTCGTAGAAGTGCGACAGACGCAGCTTCAGTCACCGCTCAGTATATAGTGAGCGGTTTCTGTAAGCACTCCCCGACACATTGACTGACCACCATCTCTATGGCGTATCAGTGCAGAGGCTACCATCAGCCAAATGTGTCAGGACATACTTACAGCTGCCGCTCACTGTATACCGAATGGTGACTGAAGCCACGTGGGCACACCTGTATGACTGAAAGACGGAGACTGCCAGGCAGAAAAAAGATCATTTTCTCCCAGTAGCTGGAATTTCAGAAAGGTAGTCAGACAGCTTTCCAACACTATTAATCTGCAGACTGACCCCATATCTGCAGGTTAATAGCATTTGGGGACATGACAGGTTCTCTTTAAGGCCTCTTTCACATTTCCATCTTTTGCTGTTCTTCGCAATGCGTCTTTCTGTGCAAAAAATGCATCCTGCAAAGTTGTCCGCAGGATGCGTTTTTTGCCCATAGACTTGTACGTCGGATCCTGCAATTCCTACCGCGCATGCGGGGCCGGAACTCCGCCCCCTCCTCCCCGGGACTTCAGAATGGGCAGCGGATGCGTTGAAAAACTGCATCCGCTGCCCACGTTGTGCCGAATTTTCACAACGTCCGTCGGTACGTCGCGCCAACGCTTTGTGACGGCCCCGTACCAATGGAGGTGTGAAAGAAGCCTAAGGCATCTTTTACATTTCCGTCTTTAGCTGTCTGTTGCAATGCGTCTTTCTGTGCAAAAAACGCATCCTGCAAAGTTGCCCGCATGTTGCGTTTTTCACCCATAGACTCGTATTGCCGACTGATCGCGACATATGGCCATACGTCGCGCCCGTCGTGCACAGGATGCATCGTGTTTTGGCGGACTGTCGTATCGAAAAAACATTCAAGGGCACGTTTTTTCGTATGTCGGATCCTGCAATTCCTACCGCGCATGCGCGGCCGGAACTCCGCCCCCTCCTCCCCGGGACTTTAGAATGGGCAGCGGATGCGTTGAAAAACTGCATCCGCTGCCCACGTTGTGCCGAATTTTCACAACGTCCGTCGGTACGTCGCGCCGAAGCTTTGTGATGGCCCCGTACCGATGGAAGTGTGAAAGAAGCCTAAGGCCAAAGGCAATGAATGAATGTAAGCCAAACTTTGGTTCGTCCAACAGCCATCTCTCTTAATTCTTCTGTACACATGCACGTTTGGCTCAGGTGAGCATACACAGGCTCTCAACAGAAAGAACGGAGTGTCGCCAGACATAAAAAGATATGCCAATGTATAACAGCACTGCAGAGGATGAAAGCACACTCGCAGGGTAAATAGGAGTCTATGGATACATTTGACATATGGGCAACAAGCTTTCAAATTTGCAGGGATAATGCTCCCTTACTTTAAACAAAATTACCAATTTCTACTGTTTTGTTAGAAATTTGATTTTTTGGCCAAAAAATACTTAGCATCTCTGTATTATACATAGTAGATATATCTCAAAAAATGAACATACAGTAATATAAAATTCTTAGTTGTCTGCATTTGTTCCTCAATCTATTCCCTATTTATTCCCAGAAATCTGCAAGCAATCTTTACTTATTTCTTCTTATTATTTTTTCATTATTATTCATATTTTCGCTTTCTCTTGTTTTTTTCAGTGTTGGTTTATATTTGATGTTCATTCAATTTAATATTGTCTGTCGGTATAGTTACCATTATTTCCTTTAATTACTTCACATATGCACTATGCATTGAGATATGAACTTGTTTCCATCAGATATATATTTATGTATATCTGGGTATATCTGTATATCTGGGTTTACACCTACCCAGTATAATTGATATTCATTACTATTATCCTTTATGATTCCTGAGATTATTTATTCATTCATTAAATTTATACCTTTTTGATTACCATATTTTTCTGACCATAAGACGCACTTTGTTCCTCCAAATTTGGGAGGAAAGTGTGGGTGCGTCTTATGGTAGGGATGTAACGTGGGGAGGGGCAGTAGCGAGTGGGATTGCACTGGGAGGCAGGAGGCAGAAAAATGTCCCTGCCGGGCTTCAGGAATCGGCGCTGGGGAAACCACATGGTCCTGATCATTAAAGTGCAGTGAATATTCATTAGCTGCTTCCCCGCCCACCTATCAGCTGAGCAGTGAGCCAGGAGTAGCAAACAAATACTCCTTCACAGGGACACACATGGTTTCCCCAGTGCTGGATTCCTGCAGCAGCTGGGGAGATCTGTGTGTCTGGTGGAGGAGGCAGGAGCAGAAGGGACCAGAGGGGAGACACAAGATCGCTGCATACCTGCCTGCCGGGGCTCTGCTGGGTGCTGAGTGCTCCAGCACAAGGACCTGTGTGATGTCAGGAGTGGATGGGCTGGAGCATCACATGGCAGCACAGAGCCCCCCTCTTCTTATGTCATCACAGGTCCTGCAGACACCACACTACAATCTGCAAGCTTCCTCCTGTGCTGTAGAGAGGCAGGGAGAGCTCTGTGGTGTCATGGGATGGGATGCTCCAGCATTTTACCTCACCACAGCTGGCTGGCTGCCACAATTAAAAGGTTAGTCACTACAACACACAATAAAGCACTCTGCCACTTCTGTGGTGAACTATAACTCCCAGTATGCCATATGATCTGCAGGACATGCTGGGAGTTATAGTTCTCCCAATGGGATCTCAAAGCAGCACTCCAGTGTTATTTTTCAGTGCTAGAGTGGTGCTTTAAATATAAGCCATGTGCCCCCATTCTTATACTCACCCTCCAGCGCCTTCATATAGTACTTTATAGACACCACACTGGTCCCGCAGCTCCATCTTCTACCCGCAGCTTCCAACATAATAACATACTATTATATATAATAACAACACATATAATAGTATGTTTATGTTATTAAATATTTTACCTTTTTTGCTTCAAATATTTTTTTCCCTTTTTTCCACCTCTAAAACCTGGGTGCGTCTTATAGTCCGCTGCGTCTTACAGTCCAAAAAAATACGGTAATTACTTTTGCTGGCCATTTGACACACCCATCCCTGCATGTGGGGATTCCCTAACAAACAGGCAATCCCTGCAAGTGTTCAGATTGTCTAACAGCCGCAAATCATGCAGCTGCGGGGACACAATCATAATCTATGAGCATGCCCAAGATACTCAGAGAACACCCAAGCATGCTCGGAAATGTCGAGTAACGAGCACACTCGCTCATCACTACTTATGATCACTATTTTTATTTACATCAGATATGACAAGTACTTTCATAGACCTTTACTTACATACATGAATAATATTAGCAGCAACTGAAAGCAAAGTAAATTCATGCAACAGGGGAAATGTGATTATTCTCAAAGCAATTCCCTCCTGTAATGTTTTTTTTTTCTTTAATGTAGTATAATATAATACAGGACAGGCCATGAAAACCAGAACCTTGTGTTTTGCTGAAAGAAAAGTTCAAGACCACATTTAAGATCAGCTACTATAAGGAAAAAGTAGAAAAAAAAAAAGTAAAATATAAGCAATGATGACATTTTAGTTCAAATGTATCAAAAAGCATCATAATAACAGCGATAGTCACTTCCGATTGGAGCCGTTCTAACAGTGTCGGCACTGGCTCTCCTCGGGCTCAGACAAATCTTATATCTGGAGGAAGTGAGCAGCTGTAGCTATCACTCCTGCAAGACGTAAGATTTGTCCGAAGGAGGGGAGAGTAAAGCAGCTGCTGATTGGCTGCAGGCCTCAAGTAGAGTAACAATGTCACATGAGCCCCAAGAGAGCCAATGCTGACACTACTGAAATGGCTCCAGAGGTGAGCATCAGTGTTATTATTTTACTTGGCGGGGGGACATAGTGATTGAGAAGGGGTTTTCTGAGTAGTGGACAACCACTTTAATCCAAGGGTTAACATACAACCCTTGGTCAAGGAGATATGAGATTCATAAGAATAACTGTAATTATTATAGTAATAACTGCAGGATTTTTATACTGCAAATTAGATATTTTATTTTATATGATTTGCTAAAGAAAACTATTAAAGATAAAACTTATCATATATTGTAAATATGGTACCTAATATTTCAGTTAACCCCTTGCCGACATGCGCCATACTAGTACTGCTCTGCGGGAACTGCGGTCCTGCAAACAGCTGTACTAGTACGGTGAATGGATCGCGTGGCTTCACGCTCAGGTGCGGATGTCAACTGTATGTGACAGCTGGCACCCCGCAGCAATGCCCACGATCATTACTAGCACCGATTGCGGTTAATTAACCCATCTGATGCCGCTGTCAGTAGTGACAGCGACATAGAGGGGTATTGTGCAGGGAGAGGGCTCCCTGCGCGCTCCCATGAGGACAACGAGATGCGAGGATGGCCGTGGGGTGCTTCTGGGTCCTGCAGGGAATGTGACTTCCCAGTGCCTGCAGAGAGCAGGACCTGAGACACTTCCTTCCCTTGCTGTCAGATGCTGCTTCGATGTTCTGCATTGCAAAACATCAGATCAGCGATCTGATGTAATACAGTAATTTCCCATCCTGGGACAATGTATAAAAGTTAAAAAAAAATTAAAAAAGTGTAAAAATATTTAAAAAGAAATCCCTAAATAAAAAAAAGAAACATATTTTTCCAATAAATACATTTATTTATGTAAGTAAAAAAAATTAAAAATAAAAGTACACATACTGTATTTGGTATTGCCGTGTCTGTAATGACCTCTATAAGGCCGGGGTCACACTTGCAAGTGTGATGCGAGAAACTCACATGACTCTCTCGCATCAATACCTGGCACTGCCGCCGGCACTCGGGACTTGAGTGCCGGGTACTGATGTGCGAGGTTCTCGCATCACACTCGCAAGGGTGGCCCTGGCCTAAAACTGTCCCACTAGTTAACCCCTTCAGTGAACACCGTAAAATAAATAAATAAAAAACAAGTAAAAAAACAATGCTTAGGAAGAATTCAGGGTTCTCGTTTTCGAGGCGTAAAATGTGGAGTCCTACATAGCTTTTTTTTCAGTATTAGTTACTCACCAAATGGTGATGTGGTCATTCAGAGGTTCTGTTTCCAGAATAGTGAAGTTGATGTGAATTCCATATCCTATTGGCACAGTAATGATCCAGGAACAATCCTGGGAATTTGGATATTGGCTAGGGAAGCCAGGAGAATACACGGAACCATTGAAGGCAGTGACATTTCCTCCACATGGAACTAAATAGCACAATAAAATATAGTAAAGTAATAATTTAATTAATTACTGTGAAATCAAAATGCTGAAATAATTATTATATCTTGCTTTAAATGTAATCAGCCACATTGCAGCCTTATATAATTTAAAGAGTAACCATTGTTTTAATTTTTATTTCATAAATCAACAGTACACATGAAAATAAGAAACTTTATATTATATCTTATCAAAGACATCAGCTTCTTTCTCTGCCGGAACTGATTAGTCATTATCAAAATTCTCAATTCTGAGCTAAATTCTGTATTCAGTGCAGTCTTTCCATTATTGAGAGGAGATGGGGGTTACTACTGATAAGAGTCTATGGAGGCTGCGGGAGGGAGGAGCTAGAGACAGAGCTTCCTCTCCCCTTCCTCCTATCTACATAGAATCTCATCAGTAGTAACTCCCATCTACTATTTCAGTAATGGAAAGTCTTCACTGAATCCAGATTTTATCTCAGAATTGAGATTTTTGATAATGACTGATGAATTCTGGCAGAGAAAGAGGCAGAATTCTTTGTTAAGATATATTATAAAGTTGCTTATTTTCATGTGTATTGATGTTTAAGATAAAAATTAAAATGATCGTTACGCTTTAAATGAAGGACATACATTTTAGTTTCCAATATGATGCTGAACATGTGCAAAATAGAAGATGGGGTTAAGAAGGAAAAATCCATCTTTATCCATATGAATGTACATGCAGAGGTATATCATCAATCCTATGTGCCCTATAGCATACTTTGGCTCACAGATCCCCCTCCCTTCTTACCTTATACCAAGAATTGGACTTTTTTAAGTTCCTACATTGTTTCTGGGGAGAATCAGGCTTGCAGCATGCCTTTCTCCCCATGTTAACAGTCTTGCATTTCTTGCCAAAGTCCCTTTGTAAAGCCACTCCCAGTATTGGGGGTATCGCCAACGCTTCCAGCCACAAATATGACCCCCTTTTGGATCAATTAATGTACAGGCTCATAGACAGTCATCTTTTAACAATTGCATCTTCCCGGTATAATATACTAAACTTGTTTCAACAGTAAAGGGCACAGGGTCCCTTTATTAATTATTTGCAAGCTTAGGATTGCAATCAGTCATGCTCCACTGTGGATAAACTATTTTCTTAATTAGAAAAATGCTTCCCTTTTTGAGCGTCAGGCTCCCATGCCTAGGTGTAATAACAGGCTCTTATTGTTCTTTTTAATAGATCGCAGTTTGGTGGGCTTTCACTCAGTCCCTCTGGCTTTCAAATGCTCTATTTACTTGTCTTGTATCCTTCCATTCACTACTTTCACCCTAAAGGTACCGTCACACTCAGTGACGCTGCGGTGATATAGACAACGAGCCGACCTAAACTAGATCGCTGGAGTGTCGCTGTTTAGGTCGCTGTAGAGACGTCAAACACAGCAACTCCAGAACGATGCAGGAGCGATCCAGTGACGTAACGGCGACTCACTTCTCGTTCTCGCTGGTTGTTAGCTCCATTACATCCATTGTTAGCGTCGTTGCTTTTGATGTCAAACATGACGATACACGCCGACCTGGCGACGAAATAAAGTTCTGGACTTCTAGCTCCGACCAGCGATGGCACAGTGGGGATCCAGATCGCTGCTGCGTGTCAAACACGAGATTGCTATCCAGGACGCTGCAACGTCACGGATTGTTGTCGTTCTCATTGCAAAGTTGCTGAGTGTGAAGGTACCTTAAGGGAATGTGAATGCAATGTCTTTTTCCACCTGGAACCCACCTTAAAAAGCAATAAAAAAATGCCAAAAAGAACGAGCATATGCATAATAATGTTAGCAAGACTTGCTGTGCATATGTTCCGTCATTTTGCACATTTTTTCAACTGCTTCAGGGTTTTAAAGCTGTGAAGTAGGTAGCAGAAGTGACCAAACCATTCATCTGGAGGCTTTCTTGGAAGCCACCACTATAATATATATGGAAAAAACACCCACACCAAAGATGCTACAAAAGTTGCCCGAAAAGATGTAAGAAGAGATTCAAGGAAAACCCCTCTGGTGTTATCCGAATCATCTCCTGCTTCAAAAACAATGTGGGTATGGTGGTGTCTAAAAGACACCATGTGCACTTACCCTTAGTGTTAACGCGGCATGCTGAGTACTTACAGATTAAGTAAGATGTGAAAGCTAACACATGACAAATGCAAGAAAGTTAAGAGTGAAGCTACTGATTTAGCTAGTAGGGCCACCTACCACTATGCAATAACCTACCTTCACACCTCGGAAATGGGTGATCCCAGTTTCTATTGGTGCCATGCTGACATGTCAAAACTGAGTAACCTAATAGCTGGTAACCAGGAGAACATTCAAAGGAGATTGATTGTCCCACATTGTATCCAGCTCCTCGAACCACACCATGGGGAAATGGTTCTGGATCTGGACACTCTTGAAGCTCATAGGCTGCAGAACAAAAGAGAAAATACAATACATTTTACAATATATATTTAATTTATGTATCCAAAATAGCTTTCATAAATACATTGACAAAAAGGTTTAATAGATTTTTATATAATTTGCCATTTCTAAAACGGAGGTTATGAGTAGCTTGACATTTTCTATTATGTATGACTTTCTAGGTGACAAATAAAAACTGATTCATAATACTCTCACACATAAAAATCTGTACATTTTTCTTGCAAACTACTATCACTGGATAAGAAAAATGATAGAACTATAGAAGAAGTCCTTTTAATGCAGTATTTTACCAAACTATTGATTGTTTCCTTAGATCAATGAAACAATTCTTCTACCAAGCAACTTCTACAATAGTGACAATACTCCTCACTATACAATGAAAGACGGAAAATCAAGTATTAAACACAGGCTACACATATTGTATCTAACTCATATTCTACGCTTAAGGTTTTCTATGATTCCTTCTCATTTCAATGGCTTTAGCATTTATTGTAACATTACATAATGGCATTATCCCAAGTAATGGAAATGACTCAATTTCTTAAATTGAAATTTGTTAGAAGTACCTTGATATTCTAGTTTGAAACCAGGTTTGTTCTGAGAGTGGTCGCTGTGGAAGTATATAGAGGTTTCATGGGATGTAGAAAGCATGTTGCCAGGTGTCTCAGACCCACTGAATCGTCCAATAACACTGCTGGTTTCATGTGGGCCGTTGCGGATCTCCACAAAATCATGATTGGCTTCGCTTGAGAAGCTAAGAAACTGAATGTGCGCTCCTATAGCAAGTGCATAAATAATAGATTACTTATACAGTAAGATTTTTAAACACAGTCCAGGAAAAGTAAAGGAAACACCTAGGCACTATCAACATTGTTTAAAGTGGAGTTGTCAGCAAATGCACATGTAGCATCGTGAAAATAAGCCAGTGACAAACTGGTGTTCTACTAAAAGTTCCCTCAGCGTGGAAAACAACTTGCCAAACCAAATAAAATGGAAAGCGTCACTCACTGTATAAAATCACACAATTATTGAAGTCATGTGGTCAGGGAGAGAGGATGAGCAGATGCAGTGGATCAGATGATGGCCGTTTCGCATATAGAGATGTTTCTACTGGTGTTACAGACCTGTAGAAGTGTGTCTCCATATGCAAAATGGCTGTCTGACCAGCCGCATCTGCTCATCCTCTCTCCCTGACCGCATGCTTTAAAGGACTTCAATAAATCTGTGATTTTAAACGTTTAGTGCAGCTTTCTTTTCCATTTGGTTATACTATATTTTTTACTTTTTTCAGATTAAGCTCACAAACCATAAATGTACAACAAGGGAAAATACAAGTCTTACAAATGAAAAAAACCCGTAAAATGGTATACTTTATTAAATAACAAACAGGAAAAATTTAAAAAAATGTATAATACCCAGAAAAATAGCCTCAGTAGTAGAACGGTCAAACACTAATAGGGGACTGATCCCTCCGAAAAACACACATGTGTCTGGACCAAAAAACGGCAACCTCACTTACAGAAAAAGATTTTTGCATGTATCCAAATTCACGTATTAAACAATATCAGTGATACACACGTGTTGTCCTAAACTTAATATCAAAAGTTGTGCAGATATACGTGAGGTATCCCTAAAAGCTGCAAAAAAACCTAAAGATATATGCCTACCTAGATGCGGAGGTTAGCACCCTAAGAAAAAAAACGAGACTGGCGCCCCCGCTCGTGCGATGGCTGTCCCTAATCTCCTATCTATTCCCTATAAGCAATATAGTAGAAATAGGAATTTCAATCAAAAAAGATAATTTTTCACATTAATGTACACTCTGCACCCCATCTTGACTGAAAAAAAAGTCAGAAATGTCGGAATTTCTCCTTATTGAACAAGACACAAAAAAGTCTAAAACATTTGATATGTGGAACATAGAATGAGCGCTTGAGTGCTGGCTCGATTTTAATAATAATTCTACCCCACTGAATTCTAATGAGACAAGACTTAAATGGTTTATTATTAAAGCCAAAGGTTCTCTGGAGGTTCCAGTCATTTTTACTGCAAAAATAATGATGCATGGTGTGCTATTCTTGCTGCCAAATCGTCGGAAACCTTGGAGCAACCTCTATCAGAAGGGCCAAATGCAGATGTGAGCGTAGTCTAAGTGACAGAATGTACTTACAGAATAGAGAGGTGAAGCAAGGAGGCAGGCTAACTGCAAGGTAGTGACCCCCATATTGTCAAATATCAGGGAACCAGCTACCATAGTATTTAGGAGTTGAACACATCCAGAATTTTTCCTAACTACTATATATACAGATACTTTGCTGTTAACCACCAATTCATGGTCCCCAAACCATCTAAGATATGAAGTACAAAACACAAGCATTATTTTAGATTTTTATTTTTACATAAAACATCACTAAAAATATGGCATGCCATTAATGGAACAATGAAATTAAAGAGTTAATTATAGTCACACCTCTTTATAGCCTCGCATTAATTAGCTGGTATAACTATGTTGTGCTTCACGGCATACTCGTAATTAATTCCGCACATTGACCACATTAATATTTAATCCATTCAATTTCTCTGTGTGAGTATGTAAGAAGGAAATGGGTATGGATTGTGTTACGTGTCTGAATAATGAAAAGTTCCAGTATTGTCATTTATTTTCATTGTGATTGTTTTAACTATTGGTTTTATTCAGAAATTCATGTAAACAGGATTTTAGACCCCTGCCACTGGCATAGACCCTGTAGGGTGACACACAGTCTATATGATCTGTAGGCACTACATAAGTAGAGTCTATATTATCCATAGGCACTATATACACAGAATCTACAGTATATTATCTATAGCCACTATGTAGGCAGCATTTATATTATTCATAGGCACTATATAGGCAGAATCTATATTATCCATAGGTACTATGTAGGCAGCATCTGCATTGGGTACAGAAAGTATTCAGACTACTTTAAATTTTTCACACTGTTTCATCGCAGCCTTTTGGTAAATTCAAAAAAGTTCATTTTTTCACATTATTGTACACTCTGCACCCCATCTTGACTGAACAAAACAAAAATGCAGTAGGGAGATGGGAGAAAGTTCCACAAAGTGTCAACTATCACTGCAGCCCTCCACCTGTAGGGCCTTTATGGCAGAGTGGCCCAACGGAAGCTGCTCCTCAGTGCTAGACATATGACAACCGGCATAGAGTATGCTAAAAAACACATGAAGGACTCCCGGACTATGAGAAATAAGATTCTCTGGTCTGATGAGATGAAATGGTGATAATTCTAAGTGGTATGTGTGGAGAAAACACATAGGCAGAATCTATATTATCCATAGGCACTATATAGGCGGAGTTCAGATTATGCATAAGCACTATATAGGCAGAGTCTATGTTTTCCGTAGGCACTATATAGGCAGAGTCTATATTATCCATAGGCATTATATATGCAGAGTCTATATTATCTGTAAGCACTATATAGACACAATCTATATTATCCATAAGTACTACATAGGCAGAATCTATATTATCCATAGGTACTACATAGACAGCATCTATATTATCCATAGACACTATGTAGGCAGAATCTATATTATCCATAGGCACTACATAGGCAGAGTCTATATTATCCATAGGCACTATATAGGCAGAATATATATTATCCATAGGCACTATATAGGCAGAGTTTATATTATCCATAGGCACTGTATATAAGCAGAGTCTTTATTATCCATAGGCACTATATAGGCAGAGTCTATATTATCCGTAGGCACTATATAGACACAATCTATATTATCCATAAGTACTACATAGGCAGAATCTATATTATCCATAGGTACTACATAGACAGCATCTATATTATCCATAGGCACTATATAGGCAGAATCTATATTATCCATAGGCACTACATAGGCCGAGTCTATATTATCCATAGGCACTACATAGACAGCATCTATATTATCCATAGGCACTATATAGGCAGAATCTATATTATCCATAGGCACTACATAGGCAGAGTCTATATTATCCATAGGCACTATATAGGCAGAATATATATTATCGATAGGCACTATATAGGCAGAGTCTATATTATCCATAGGCACTATATAGGCTGAGTCAATATTATCCATAGGCACTATATAGGCAGAATATATATCATCCATAGGCACTATATAGGCAGAGTCTATATTATCCATAGGCACTGTATATAAGCAGAGTCTTTATTATCCATAGGCACTATATAGGCAGAGTCTATATTATCCGTAGGCACTATATAGACACAATCTATATTATCCATAAGTACTACATAGGCAGAATCTATATTATCCATAGGTACTGCATAGACAGCATCTATATTATCCATAGGCACTATATAGGCAGAATCTATATTATCCATAGGCACTACATAGGCAGAGTCTATATTATCCATAGGCACTACATAGACAGCATCTATATTATCCATAGGCACTATATAGGCAGAATCTATATTATCCATAGGCACTACATAGGCAGAGTCTATATTATCCATAGGCACTATATAGGCAGAATATATATTATTGATAGCCACTATATAGGCCAAGTCTATATTATCCATAGGCACTATATAGGCTGGGTCAATATTATCCATAGGCACTATATAGGCAGAGTCTATATTATCTATAGGCACTATATAGGCCAAGTCTATATTATCCATAGGCACTATATAGGCCAAGTCTATATTATCCACAGGCACTATATAGGCAGAGTCTATATTATCCATAGGCACTATATAGGCAGAGTCTATATTATCCATAGGCACTATATAGGCAGAGTCTATAATATCCATAGGCACTATATAGGCAGTCTATATTATCCATAGGCACTACATAGGCAGTCTATATTATCCATAGGCACTATATAGGCAGAATATATATTATCGATAGGCACTATATAGGCCGAATCTATATTATCCATAGGCACTATATAGGCTGAGTCAATATTATCCATAGGCACTATATAGGCAGAGTCTATATTATCCATAGGCGCTGTATAGGCAGAGTCTATATTATCCATAGGCACTGTATAGGCTGAGTCTATATTATGTATAGGCACTATATAGGCAGAGTCTATATTATCCATAGGCACTATATAGGCAGAGTCTATATTATCCATAGGCACTATATAGGCTGAGTCTATATTATCTACAGGCACTATATAGGCAGAGTCTATATTATCCATAGGCACTATATAGGCTGAGTCTATATTATCTATAGGCACTATATAGGCAGAGTCTATATTATCTATAGGCACTATATAGGCAGAGTCTATATTATCCATAGGCGCTATATAGGCAGAGTCTATATTATCCATAGGCACTATAGAGGCAGAGTCTATATTATCCATAAGCACTATATAGGCAGAGTCTATATTATCTATAGGCACTATATAGGCCAAGTCTATATTATCCATAGGCACTATATAGGCAGAGTCTATATTATCTATAGGCTCTATATAGGCCAAGTCTATATTATCCATAGGCACTATATAGGCAGAGTCTATATTATCCATAGGCACTATATAGGCAGAGTCTATATTATCTATAGGCACTATATAGGCAGAGTCTATATTATCCATAGGCACTATATAGGCAGAGTCTATATTATCCATAGGCACTATATAGGCAGAGTCTATATTATCCATAGGCACTATATAGGCTGAGTCTATATTATCCGTAGGCACTATATAGGCAGGGTCTATATTATCCATAGGCACTATATAGGCAGAGTCTACATTATCCGTAGGCACTATATACCCAAGTCTATATTATCCATAGGCACTATAGAGGCAGAGTCTATATTATCCGTAGGCACTATATAGGCCAAGTCTATATTATCCATAGGCACTATATAGGCAGAGTCTATATTATCTATAGGCACTATATAGGCCAAGTCTATATTATCCATAGGCACTATATGTGACCCAGTATTTGTGATAACATGGACTTGATCCTATATTGGACTGGTAAGATTAGGGACATTCTTTAGCATGTGATGTAGGTTACTACTCTTCCCGCCATAGCAGACTAATATAAAACATCCAGTGGTCACAATTTTACAGTTTTGGCATGGCATGAAAACCCTAGCTTGAGGAATATCAGTGACACAATAATAACTAAGAAAATTTCTGATTCAAGCATAAGCTGTATCTCATTTCTGAGCTATATTACATTTACTCCTTTTTATGATAGGGCTCCATGATGAAATGGTGTCATCTGAAAGTCATAGTACTTCAAAGTGCCGTACTAAAAGTGTCTAAGGTATCATTAACTGTCTCTAAATGTGAAGAAACTGTTCAATCAACATGTCACAGGAAGTCACGAAAAACAGTTTCCAGAATTTCGAAATGGAAGTCTTTCATTTACAACAGGGTGATATATTTGTAGGGAAGCCAAAGTTATGAAGTAGAAAAATAAAAAAATAAAAAAATGACCTATGGTATGATTTTAGGAGGGAGCAGCAAGAGACAATCTAATAAATTTATGTGAAGTAGGTAAAAATGTCACGAAAATGTCACACCTAAAATTAGTGAAAATCAGGATCTTTTTAAAGCGAGCAGTGCACTTGAAAAGGCAACTGTATGTCAGTGCTAGACTCCAAAGGATTAAATGGAAACTATCATATTACACAGCACTAGAAACTAGTCTGCTGCACTGTCAAAATACAGCAAAATGTTTTGTACCTTGGGGTTAACAGACCCTAATAGGTTGTACAGAGGGGAGGGAGGATGTGTGGAGAGGCGCTGGGAATTATGATGAATTCTTAGCTCTGCTATCCTAATGCCACAATATATTTATGCCCCTTGGCTAATAGTGCACAGCATCTGACAATTCTACAGGGCAGCATATTATGGTGAAAGAACTAGCGCAAGATGCAATTTGACTATGTGCTGTAGCTATGCACAGGTTTTAACATACATATTCAGCTGCCTGGAAAATAGCGTGCATAACAAAATTGTAACCTGTCCTAGCTCTAGCACCGGGCTCTGCAGCCTTCTTCCCTGGTGGCTGTCACTCACTGCTCGCTCCTCCCTCCAGGTTCACACCTATGATGTCATGTTTCCTAGGTTGTCTTTTTTAGTCTGACTCAGGTAATGGAACACCTCCTGAATATTCAGGCAGTATGTTTGTAGCTACTACCTCACCACTTAGGTCTGCTACTTGAAGTGTCCTCAGACATAGTCAGCTCTACCTCATTGCCTGGCTCTTGTACATTACTCAATGAGAGAACTTTCAGACAAGTCCAGCTTTGCATTACTTTTGGGCGCTGCAACATTTTTTCAAATCTGAGTCACTTGCTAAATTCAGCTTTGCTATACTGATGTGATTTACTACATATACTGTATCTACGAGTAAGTCTCCTGACAAAACTCAGCTCAACCCTTCCTGCTGTGTCACTGTGCTCCAAGTGCCGTCAAGTTCATCCATTTCTGCTGTGCCACACTGCTCATGGTGATGTCCAGCTCATCCATTTCTGCTGTGCCACACTGCTTCTGGTGATGTCCAGCTTATCTATTTCTTCTGTGCCATGCTGCTCCTGGTGATGACCAGCTCATCCATTTCTGCTGTGCCACGCTGCTCCTGGTGATAACCAGCTCATCCATTTCTGCTGTGCCACGCTGCTCATGGTGATGTCCAGCTCATTCATTTCTGCTGTGGCATGCTGCTCATGCTGATGTCCAGCTCATCCATTTCTGCTGTGGCACGCTGCTCATGGTGATGTCCAGCTCATCCATTTCTGCTGTGCCACGTTGCTCCTGGTGATGTCCAGCTCATCCATTTCTGCTGTCCCTCGCTGCTCCTAGTGATGTCCAGCTCATTCATTTCTGCAGTGCCACACTGCTCATGGTGATGTCCAGCTCATCTATTTCTACTGTGCCATGCTGTTCCTGGTGATGACCAGCTCATCCATTTCTGCTGTGCCACGGTGCTCCTGATTTCTGCTGTGCCACGCTGCTCCTGGTGATGACCAGCTCATCCATTTCTGCTGTGCCACGCTGCTCCTGGTGATGACCAGCTCATCCATTTCTGCTGTGACACACTGCTCCTGGTGATGACCAGCTCATCCATCTGTACTGTGCTCCTGGTGATGTCCAGCTCATCCATTTCTGCTGTGCCACACTGCTCATGGTGATGTCCAGCTCATCTATTTCTGCTGTGCCACGCTGCTCCTGGTGATGACCAGCTCATCCATTTCTGCTGTGCCATGCTGCTCCTGGTGATGTCCAGCTCATCTATTTCTGCTGTGCCTCACTGCTCATGGTGATGACCAGCTCATCCATTTCTGCTGTGGCACACTGCTCATGGTGATGTCCAGCTCATCCATTTCTGCTGTGCCACGCTGCTCCTGGTGATGTCCAGCTCATCCATTTCTGCTGTGCCACGCTGCTCCTGGTGATGTCCAGCTCATCTATTTCTGCTGTGCCATGCTGCTCGTGGTGATGTCCAGCTCATCCATTTCTGCTGTGCCACGCTGCTCCTGGTGATGTCCAGCTCATCTATTTCTGCTGTGCCATGCTGCTCCTGGTGATGTCCAGCTCATCCATTTCTGTTGTGCCACGCTGCTCCTGGTGATGTCCAGCTAATCCATTCCTGCTGTGCCATGCTGCTCCTGGTGATGTCCAGCTCATCCATTTCTGTTGGGCCACGCTGCTCCTGGTGATGTCCAGCTCATCTATTTCTGCTGTGCCATGCTGCTCCTGGTGATGTCCAGCTCATCCATTTCTGTTGTGCCACGCTGCTCCTGGTGGTGTCCAGCTCATCCATTTCTGATGTGCCATTCTACACTAAAAGTGCTGTCAAGCTCATCCATTCCTTCTGTTCTACACTGCTCCTGGGACAGTCCTGCATATCTTACCCTGCTATCCCTTGCTGCTCCAATGCCTCTTGTCAGTGCTGCACATCCAGACTTATAGCTGACATAATTCACCTCGACAGTTGAATTCTAACTAAAATACATCTTAAAGCTAACTCACAACATTGTATTGTGACCACATTTTCTTGTCTTACAGCAAGTCCACAGGTTATTTTGTGACCCTAACATTATCATAGCCATATATAGGTCATAAGACTTATGGGACTTGCTGTTGTGTGAATTAGCCCTTGGGGAGTCTAATAGATGACTATGTATAGTGTTACACCAAAAAATTAATTTTCATATTTTTTACATTTCTTTTTTTTACTGCAAATACTTAAATGCCTTAACACATTTTTGGTATCTGAGGTTGTTGGCATCTAAGAGCCAAAGGAGATGATCTACTTCATGTCACTATGCCAGACTTATGCCGTAGTTTTCCCTGTTCCTAAAATATTATCAAAATAATTGCAGAAGTGTTGGAGGAACTGGGGAAAAAAAGAACCTTGAGCATCTGTGCACCTGACATCCTAAACAGTAAAATATTACCATGATCAAGTCTCTCCTACATCACACATCATCTTATAACCTCCACTGTCACAGTTCATTAAGCAGGAGAAACCATGTTGAAGCATGTAGTGTATGAAATGTGACTGCTCTGTCACTCACCAAATCCCACCGGTAAGGAGATCTTCCAGGTGCAGTCCAAATTACTGGGGTAGTTCCCAGGGAATCCAGGGCTCAGTATAACACCTTCCATGTCTTCCGTCACTCCTCCACATTGTGCTGAATGTAAACAAATGAATGTAGGTGATTCTTTAAATTTTCGAAAGTATGGCATTGCAGGTAAAAATAATGAACCCGAGGACCAAAGGGTTAAGTGAAAGAGATATACCCAACAGTCATAAAACGAACCACAAAGCCACTGTGCAGTTGACAAGATATATACATATATACACATCTCACAACATAGTATGACATTGCCATCTGAATAGAGAGCTGTTACACTATGCTTAATATGCAGCAAGTGCATCCACAATGCGGAAGATGAATTGCACACAGAATAAATGGTTCATTCATAGTTTTATGCATATTATAGATCCTATGAATAATGAATATGTGTATTATCATTTCATATGGATAATTTTTTATTTTTTTTTGCCTAGCTGCATTTATATTGTACTTACCAAAACAAAATATGTAGAAATATGATATTGCATGTTGCATTGTAAGAGGTGGAGAGCATTGGTAAGAGGTTACAGAAACAGGTTTGTTTTATGCACCATTAAAAAAACTTCACAATAGAAACAGAAAAACTAAGAACTTGCCTGTATTGTAATGCAAGCACTATAAGAGACAAGGTGTTTCATAGAAAGACCTGTCTCCGATATTATTGCTGTAATTTAGGGGTATATAATTTTGCAGCACACAATGGAGAATGCTTATAAAATGGAAAATCTGCTGGCTGCAAACATGTCTAATATAGAAGATGTTTGTGGTAATATAAAAAAAATACATAAGCTTAAAACATAGGATCATCAAATGTTTCATGTTGAACTGGACACATGATGTAATAGTGGCTGCATAGTGGAATAAAATGTTTTTATTTTTCAAATAAATTTAATGTCTCCATTATGGTGATATTAGCGTTCAAAGTATATGGCACCCAATGTGCTAATTTTCTTTATGGCCAAGAAGGTGGGCATTATCAAAGAGTTTTTCACCGGGAATTGTGTTTGTTGATGTGTACGTCTTCCCCATGTATGAAATTGCCCAATCATAAGCAAGCAGCAACATACAGGAGGAAAAGAACATCACCCATAATAGCTTACACCAGGTTTCTCAGTGTGTGAGATGTAATGAAATACAACCCTGATCTATTGGTCTAACCTCCTGTATGATTAGAAAGTGCTGGAAGTACAGCACAGATGACTAACATCTTCCAGATAAGGTCACAGAAGTCAGTGTGTAAGGAGGGGCACCACAGCCGAGTTTAGCTTTGTGACATTAACCCCTTCCCGACATTTGACGTACTATCCCGTCGAGGTGGGGTGGGCCCGTATGACCGCCGACGGGATAGTACGTCATAGCCGATCGGCCGCGCTCACGGGGGGAGCGCGGCCGATCGCGGCCGGGTGTCGGCTGCATATCGCAGCTGACATCCGGCACTATGTGCCAGGAGCGGTCACGGACCGCCCCCGGCACATTAACCCCCGGCACACCGCGATCAAACATGATCGCGATGTGCCGGCGATGCAGGGAAGCATCGCGCAGGGAGGGGGCTCCCTGCGGGCTTCCCTGAGCCCCCCGCAGCAACGCGATGTGATCGCGTTGCTGCGAGGGTCTTACCTCCCTCCCTGCCTGCTCCAGACCCGGATCCAAGATGGCCGCGGATCCGGGTCCTGCAGGGAGGGAGGTGGCTTCACAGACGCCTGCTCAGAGCAGGCACTGTGAAGCAGCCTGCACTTCTCGCAGATCGGTGATCTGTCAGAGTGCTATGCAAACTGACAGATCACCGATCTGTATTGTCCCCCCCTGGGGCAAAGTAAAAAAGTTAAAAAAAAAATTTCCAAATGTGTAAAAAAAAATAAAAAAAAAATATTCCAAAATAATGAAAAAAAAATATATATATTATTCCCATAAATACATTTCTTTATCTAAATTAAAAAAAACAAACATTAAAAGTACACATATTTAGTATCGCCACGTCCGTAACGACCCAACCTATAAAACTGCCACACTAGTTAACCCCTTCAGTAAACACCGTAAGAAAAAAAAAAAAAAAACGAGGCAAAAAACAACGCTTTATTACCATACCGCCAAACAAAAAGTGGAATAACACGCGATCAAAAAGACTGATATAAATATCCATGGTACCGCTGAAAACGTCATCTTGTCCCGCAAAAAACAAGCCGCCATACAGCATCATCAGCAAAAAAATAAAAAAGTTATAGTCCTGAGAATAAAGCGATACCAAAATAATTATTTTTTCTATAAAATAGTTTTTATCGTATAAAAGCGCCAAAACATAAAAAAATGATATAAATGAGATATCGCTGTAATCATACTGACCCGAAGAATAAAACTGCTTTATCAATTTTACCAAACCCGGAACGGTATAAACGCCTCCCCCAAAAGAAATTCATGAATAGCTGGTTTTTGGTCATTCTGCCTCACAAAAATCGGAATAAAAAGCGATCAAAAACGGTCACGTGTCCGAAAATTTTACCAATAAAAACGTCAACTCGTCCCGCAAAAAACAAGACCTCACATGACTCTGTGGAGCAAATGTGGAAAAATTATAGGTCTCAAAATGTGGAGACGCAAAAACTTTTTTGCTATAAAAAGCGTCGCTGGTTTCACACTTGCGTTTTTGTCTGCAGCGTTTTTTGCACAAAAAAACGCATGCGTTTTTTCCCTATATTTAACATTGAAAACGCATGCGGTTTTTTTGTACGCGTTTGGTCGCGTTTTCAAACGCATGCGGTTTTTTTCTGCATGCGTTCATTTTCAGAAATACAACCTGCAGTATTTTCTTGCGTTTTTAAGCACATGCGTTTGTTTGCGTTAAAAACGCATGCATTTTTATCGAAAAAAAAACAGAAAACACACTGAAAAGCCACCCACCACCATCAAGGTGATAAAGGGATCCAAACCCTAACCCTAACTCTACCCCTAACCTCACCCCTAACCGTTTAATGAACATTTTCTGACAGTCATAGTGCCACGTATTTCAGTGCCACGTATTTCAGTGCCACGTATTTCAGTGCCATGTATTTCAGTGCCACGTATCACGTATTTCAGTGCCACGTGTTTCAGTGCCACGTATTTCAGTGCCACGTATCACGTATTTCAGTGCCACATATTTTAGTACCACGTATTTCAGTTGCACGTATTTCAGTGCCACGTATTTCAGTGCCACGTATTTCAGTGCCACGTATCACGTATTTCAGTGCCACGTGTTTCAGTGCCACGTATTACATATTTCAGTGCCACGTATTTCAGTGCCACGTATTTCAGTGCCACGTATTTCAGTGCCACGTATTTCAGTGCCACGTATTTCAGTGCCACGTATTTCAGTGCCACATATCACATATTTCAGTGCCACGTATTTAAGTGCCACGTATTTCAGTGCCACGTATTTCAGTGCCACGTATTTCAGTGCCACGTATTTCAGTGCCACGTGTTTCAGTGCCACGTATTTAAGTGCCACGTATCACGTATTTCAGTGCCACGTATTTCAGTGCCACGTATTTCAGTGCCACGTATTTCAGTGCCACGTATTTCAGTGCCATGTATTTAAGTGCCACATATCACATATTTCAGTGCCACGTATTTCAGTGCCACGTATTTCAGTGCCACGTATTTCAGTGCCACGTATTTCAGTGCCACGTATTTCAGTGCCACGTGTTTCAGTGCCACGTATTTAAGTGCCACGTATCACGTATTTCAGTGCCACGTATTTCAGTGCCACGTATTTCAGTGCCACGTATTTCAGTCACGTTTAGGGTTAGGGTTAGGGGTAGGGTTAGGGTTAGGGCTAGGGTTGGAGGTAAAGTTAGGGTTGGGGCTAAAGTTAGGGTTGGGGCTAAAGTTAGGGTTTGGATTACATTTACGTTTGGATTAGGGTTGGGATTAGAATTATGGGTGTGTCAGGGCTAGGGGTGTGGTTAGGGTTACCGTTGGGATTAGGGTTAGGGGTGTGTTTGGGTTAGGGTTTCAGGTAGAATTGGGGGGTTTCCACTGTCCAGGCACATCAGGGGCTCTCCAAGCGCGACATGGCGTCCAATCTCAATTCCAGCCAATTCTGCGTTGAAAAAGTAAAACAGTGCTCCTTCCCTTCCGAGCTCTCCCGTGCGCCCAAAAAGGGGTTTACCCCAACATATGTGTTATCAGCGTACTCGGGACAAATTGAACAACAACTTCTGGGGTCCAAGTTCTCTTGTTATCCTTAGGAAAATAAAAATTTGGGGGGCTAAAAATCATTTTTGTGGGAAAAAAAGATGTTTTATTTTCACGGCTCTGCATTATAAACTGTAGTGAAACACTTGGGGGTTCAAAGTTCTCACAACACATCTAGATAAGTTCCTTGGGAGGTCTAGTTTCCAATATGGGGTCACTTGTGGGGGGTTTGTACTGTTTGGGTACATCAGGGGCTCTGCAAATGCAACGTGACGCCTGCAGACCAATCCATTTAAGGCTGCATTCCAAATGGCGCTCCTTCCCTTCCGAGCTCTGTCATGCGCCCAAACAGTGGTTCCCCCCGACATATGGGGTATCAGCGTACTCAGGACAAATTGGACAACAACTTTTGGGGTCTAATTTATCCTGTTACCCTTGTGAAAATACAAAACTGGGGGCTAAAAAATCATTTTTGTGAAAAAAAAAAAGAATTTTTATTTTCACGGCTTTGCGCTATAAACTTTAGTGAAACACTTGGGGGTTCAAAGTTCTCAAAACACATCTAGATAAGTTCCTTGGGAGGTCTAGTTTCCAATATGGGGTCACTTGTGGGGGGTTTGTACTGTTTGGGTACATCAGGGGCTCTGCAAATGCAACGTGACGGCTGCTGACCAATCCATTTAAGTCTGCATTCCAAATGGCGCTCCTTCCCTTCCGAGCTCTGTCATGCGCCCAAACAGTGGTTCCCCCCCACATATGGGGTATCAGCGTACTCAGGACAAATTGGAAAACAAATTTTGGGGTCCAATTTATTCTGTTACCCTTGTAAAAATACAAAGCTGGGGGCTAAAAAATCATTTTTGAGAAAAAAAAAAAAAATTATTTTCACGGCTCTGCGTTATAATCTGTAGTGAAACACTTGGGGGTTCAAAGCTCTCAAAACACATCTAGATAAGTTCCTTAGGGGGTCTACTTTCCAAAATGGTGTCACTTGTAGGGAGTTTCAATGTTTAGGCACATCAGGGGCTCTCCAAACGCAACATGGCGTCCCATCTCAATTCCAGTCAATTTTGCATTGAAAAGTCAAATGGCGCTCCTTCCCTTCCAAGCTCTGCCATGCGCCCAAACAATGGTTTACACCCACATATGGGGTATCAGCGTACTCAGGACAAATTGCACAACATTTTTTGGGGTCCAATTTCTTCTCTTACCCTTGGGAAAATAAAAAATTGGGGGCAAAAAGATCATTTTTGTGAAAAAATATGATTTTTTATTTTTACGGCTCTGCATTATAAACTTCTGTGAAGCACTTGGTGGGTCAAAGTGCTCACCACACATCTAGATAAGTTCCTTAGGGGGTCTACTTTCCAAAATGGTGTCACTTGTAGGGAGTTTCAATGTTTAGGCACATCAGGGGCTCTCCAAACGCAACATGGCGTCCCATCTCAATTCCAGTCAATTTTGCATTGAAAAGTCAAATGGCGCTCCTTCCCTTCCAAGCTCTGCCATGCGCCCAAACAATGGTTTACACCCACATATGGGGTATCAGCGTACTCAGGACAAATTGCACAACATTTTTTGGGGTCCAATTTCTTCTCTTACCCTTGGGAAAATAAAAAATTGGGGGCGAAAAGATCATTTTTGTGAAAAAATATGATTTTTTATTTTTACGGCTCTGCATTATAAACTTCTGTGAAGCACTTGGTGGGTCAAAGTGCTCACCACACATCTAGATAAGTTCCTTAGGGGGTCTACTTTCCAAAATGGTGTCACTTGTAGGGAGTTTCAATGTTTAGGCACATCAGGGGCTCTCCAAACGCAACATGGCGTCCCATCTCAATTCCAGTCAATTTTGCATTGAAAAGTCAAATGGCGCTCCTTCCCTTCCAAGCTCTGCCATGCGCCTAAACAATGGTTTACACCCACATATGGGGTATCATCGTACTCAGGACAAATTGTACAACAACTTTGGGGGTCCATTTTCTCCTGTTACCCTTGGTAAAATAAAACAAATTGGAGCTGAAATAAATTTTGTGTGAAAAAAAGTTAAATGTTCATTTTTATTTAAACATTCCAAAAATTCCTGTGAAACACCTGAAGGGTTAATAAACTTCTTGAATGTGGTTTTGAGCACCTTGAGGGGTGCAGTTTTTAGAATGGTGTCACACTTGAGTATTTTCTATCATATAGACCCCTCAAAATGACTTCAAATGAGATGTGGTCCCTAAAAAAAAATGGTGTTGTAAAAATGAGAAATTGCTGGTCAACTTTTAACCCTTATAACTCCGTCACAAAAAAAAATTTTGGTTCCAAAATTGTACTGATGTAAAGTAGACATGTGGGAAATGTTACTTATTAAGTATTTTGCGTGACATATGTCTGTGATTTAAGGGCACAAAAATTCAAAGTTGGAAAATTGCAAAATTTTCAAAATTTTCGCCAAATTTCCATTTTTTTCACAAATAAACGCAAGTTATATCGAATAAATTTTACGTTTAACATGAAGTACAATATGTCACGAGAAAACAATGTCAGAATCGCCAAGATCCGTCAAAGCGTTCCAGAGTTATAGCCTCATAAAGGGACAGTGGTCAGAATTGTAAAAATTGGCCCGGTCATTAACGTGCAAACCACCCTTGGGGGTGAAGGGGTTAAAACCCCTTCGGTCAGCTTGCCTTCTCTCATAGCACTGTCACCTCTGCTGTACTGTCCCTCCCCACATTCTGCCTGTCTTGATATGAGTACTCAAAGATGTCAGTAATCACATTTATGTTCATAGTGCTTATGTTAACTTGTACTCTCTCTGCAGTGAGAGCAGAGTAGGTTGTCATTACATCTCCCACAGGAGAAGCCTGTTCTGAGTTATTATGGGGCATGTTCTTTTTGTCCTGTTTGTTGATATCTTCTTATCACTGGGCACACAAGGGTAAAATGTACAAGCCACCAATGAAAGTAATCTGATAGCAACACTGTGGTCTCACAACAAAAATTAACACATTAGGTGACAAATTTTGATTGTTACCATCTCTGCAACGGGGGAAAAAAACAAACATTTAATGTTCCAGTCATTATTACATTGTGTGTCCAGTTCAACATGAAACATTTGGTGAAAGGTCCACTTTAAATGATCACATGATAGTTTGAGATTCCTGCTTCTTTGAAGTTTCAGAATGTTACTCTCAAGCTTCTTTTTAGAGACCTTGCTGGGAGGGACAATTGGGACTTAGAGCTCAATTAATGAAGACTGACTTTGCACATGCTAGTCTTAATAAATGGGGCTTTTGAAGCTCCAAAGTGGCATAACTTTTCATCAATTTGATAGGTGGGCTTACGCAAACCCAGCTCCACCCATTGTGCAAAGCTGGTTGGATTTAACAAGATAACGCCAAATTTAGCAACATTTTATCTAATATTCAGGTATTTTATGACATAAAACTGGTGAAAATCTCAATAAATCTTGGATTAAGTTGCCCTACAGATGTGTTTTAATTTCGTACCTCTTTTTGGCTCTACAAAGCCCAAGATGAATGGAGCGACATAACCAGCTTAAAAAAAAATGCATAATTTTGTGGTACTCTGTTGGGAGATGCTAATACTAAACATATCTATATATGCATAGTAAGTAATGTGATGTGGATTGCAACCTGTTATGGCTTTGTTAGTGCATGGTGATAACTGGGGTACTTAATGAAATTCACATAAAGATAAGGGTGGACACATCTGTATAAGAGGCGTTATCACACGTATGACCTGTGTTGTGATATGGGCACTGCCTGGCACTGTTATGGTGGTAGTGAAGGAAAGAAAAAGCAGCTCTCCTGCAATGGCATATTGCGTGCTGAAGCACAGAACTCGTGTAATCACACATGCATCATGTCAGGAAAGAAAAAAACGTTCCAGCTTCTAAAAGTCCAAAATTGTACCGTATTTAGAAAATATTTAAAACTTCATGGCAAAAGTAGTTCACATAGACATGTGTGGCAAAGCGTTTCAAACACTCAAAGTGTTCTTTCTCAAAGCTTTGAGAGAGAACACTTCAAGTGTTTGAAACACGTTGCTACACATGTCTATGTGAATTATTTTGCCATGAAGTTTTAAATATTTTCTAAATACATTTTTGGACTTTTAGAAGCTGGAATGTTTTTTTCTTTCCTGACATGAAGTTTTAAATTGTTTTCTTTCCTGACTGTTATGGTGGTACCTTGGATAAAGACACTATTTATTAATGAATTGGAATGGTCACTGTGATAGGAGTATTAGCTGGCACATTAATAATGATACTGTGGGTACGTTCTATTACTGTCTTAGATACACTTATAGGCTCTGATATGGTGGTACTAGACTGGATATGCTATAAAGACATTATGACTGTGATAATGGCCTGTTTTGGTCATATGGCTGGTTTTGTTATGGAAGCTGTGTAGCTATGTCTGTTATAGACAATGTGGCCTAGACTTTTTGGGTACATTGTGCAGATATTATTATAGGGTGCTAAATATCTGATAAGAATACATGGATATTTTGCAATGCTTGTATATTTATATCCTTGTGTTACTGTGATTCATTAAAAAATATTCTTAGATAAACAGATACAATTTATTTTACATTTTAGCAATATTTTAGCAATATTTCCACCATACAGTATACTGTATATTAACAGATTAGGTACCATACATCACAAATGGATCAAAGAGAAAACCAACTAGTGTATTTCTTCACATACCGATACACAGAGGAGGCGGATAATTCCAGCGTCTCACTGTCCCTGGCATACATGAAATGTGTGAGTGGCCCTGTAGGGAAGAGAATACAACCCATAAAACATTATTTGTGCAATATCACATACTATTGTTTATGTTTTTTTATTATGTACATAAAGCTCCGAAACTTAAAACCTGGCATTTCTACTGTAGAGAAGCGATAACTTGAGAGATTTATGTTCTTTTCAACAATGTGAATAAAAAAGTAAAAAAAAATATACGGAGTTGAGGTAGCTGTTAGCTGATCAGCAAGTGTAGGACATTTCTAGACAACCAGCTTTACTGAAAAACTACCCTTGAAAATGCCCTATGTCAGTACCTAAAACTTATGTTGTGATAAATGGCTGTGTTTTTAGTTCTTAAAGCGCTTTCCTATTCAAGACTACAAATGTCACCACATGTAAAAATTGCTATTGTGGAGATACGAGGGGCGTTCATTAAAGATTTCCCCTGACCCACTTCTATTTATCACAGGATGCTGAAACTGCACATGTGCAATGATATACCGTATATACTCGAGTATAAGCCGACCTGAGTATAAGCTGACCCCCCTAATTTTGCCACAAAAAACTGGGAAAACTTATTGACTCGAGTATAAGCCTAGGGTAGGAAATGCAGCAGCTACTGGTGAATTTCAAAAATAAAAATAGATGCTCCATACCGTTCATTATTGCCCATAAGATGCTCCATATAAAGCTGTGCCACATATAATGCTCCATACAGTTCATTATTGCCCCATAGATGCTCCACATAAAACTGTGCCATATATAAAGCTCCATACCGTTGATTATTGCCCCATAGATGATCCATATATAGCTGTGCCATATAGAATGCTCTGCACCATTCATTATGGCCCCATAGATGCTCCATATAAAGCTGTGCAACATATAATGCTCCATACTGTTCATTATTGCCCCATAAGATGCTCCATATAAAGCTGTGCATATATAATGCTCTGCACCGCTCATTATGGCCCCATAGATGCTCCATAGAAAGCTGTGCCATATATAATGCTCTGCACCGTTCATTATTGCCCCATAGATGCCCCTTATAAAGCTGTGCCATATAGAATGCTCTGCACCATTCATTATTGCCCCATAGATGCTCCTTATAAAGCTGTGCAATATATAATGCTCTGCACCGTTTATTATTGCCCCATAGATGCTCCATATAAAGCTGTGCAATATATAATGCTGCTGCTGCTGCAATAAAAAAAAATGACATACTCACCTCTCTTGCTGCCCGCAGCTCCTCAGCGTCCCGTCTCGGCGTCTCTCCGCACTGACTGTTCAGGCAGAGGGCGGCGCGCAGATTAGTACGTCATTGTGCCCTCTGACCTGAACAGTCAGAGCAAGAGGACTGAGCGGCTCCCGGCGGGTGGAACGTAGACAGGTAAATATGTAATACTCACCTGCTCCCGGAGTCCCTGGCTCCTTATCCCGGACAGATGGTCTCCGGGTGCCGCAGCCTCTTCCTCTGTCAGTGGTCACCGTTACCGCTCATTAGAAAAATGAATATGCGGCTCCACACCTATGGGGGTGGAGTCCATATTCATAACTTTAATGAGCGGTCCCACGTGACCGCTGAACAGGGGAAGAGCTGCGGCACCCGAAGACCATGGGACAGGCAGGGGGAGCGCCAGGAGCCCCGGAAGCAGGTGAGTATATGACAGACCTCTCTCCACCTCACCCGCCAACCGTGACTCGAGTATAAGCCGAGAGGGGCCCAAAAATTTGGGCTGAAAATCTCAGCTTATACTCGAGTATATACGGTAAGTCTCTATAGATTACGTGCCAATTTGCAACTCAGAACTGATAACAGTTGATTTTACAGGTGATGAAGTGGTGTGAGGTTTGATAATGGACCCAGTGGAATACAGAGCAGTCATCAAGTTCTTTTACTTGAAAGGCCGCACACCAAAGGAGATGTTCGATGAGATGAAAGAGGTTTATGGTGATAATTCCCCATCATAAGATGTAGTCAAGAACTGGCATTGTCAATTCAAATGTGGTTAGACTTCAGTGCAATCAGTTCCAATTCCAGGGCGACCCCACTCTGCTATTGATGAACACACCATCCAGCAAGTGGAGGTCGCCATTTTGGAAAATCGCCGTGTAACCTGTCATGGTTCCCAATGGCAAGGGAACGTCAGAGAACTTAAAAAACAGACTAGCTCTTGGGTGATGGAATCTCGAGCTGACCGTGAGCTAAACCTACCACACAACTAACAGTGGCCGGGTGACGTACCTACGTTTTATCCCTAGACGCCCAGCGCCAGCCGGAGAACTAACTAACCCTAATAGAGGAAAAAACAGACCTGGCTTACCTCTAGGGAAATTCCCCCAAAAAGGAGACAGAAGCCCCCCACATATATTGACGGTGAGTTCAGAGGAAAAGACATACGCAGTATGAAGGTAGGTTCAGCAAAGCGAGGTCCGCTTACTAGATAGTAAGAAGATACAATAGGGAACTTCACGGTCAGCTGAAAACCCTATTAAAATACCATCCAGAAATTACTTTAAGACTCATGTGTCAACTCATGACACCGGAGTGGTAATTTCGGCCCACAAGAGCTTCCAGCTACAGAAACATAACATAACTGTGAACTGGAACAAAAATGCAAACAAACTTAGGACTAAGAGTCCAACTTAGCTGATAGTAGTCTAGAAGCAGGAACATGCAACAGAAAGGCTCTGGTTACATTGATGGCCGGCACTAGAATAACTGAGCAGCAAGGCTAAATAGGATACTCCCATATCCTGATGGAAACAGGTGAACAGAGAAAGTGAAGCACACAAATCCAGTACCACCAGTGACCACCGGGGGAGCCCAAAAACCAAATTCACAACAGTACCCCCCCCTCAAGGAGGGGGCACCGAACCCTCACAAGAACCACCAGGGCGATCAGGATGAGCCCTATGAAAGGCACGGACCAAATCAGAGGCATGAACATCAGAGGCTGTCACCCAAGAATTATCCTCCTGACCGTAGCCCTTCCACTTGACCAGATACTGAAGTTTCAATCTGGAAACACGGGAGTCCAAGATCTTCTCCACAACGTACTCCAATTCACCCTCAATCAACACCGGAGCGGGAGGCTCAACGGAAGGCACAACCGGTACCTCATACCTGCGCAATAATGACCGATGGAAGACATTATGGATAGAAAAAGATGCCGGGAGGTCCAATCGAAAGGACACAGGGTTAAGAATCTCCAAAATCTTATATGGGCCGATGAACCGAGGCTTAAACTTAGGAGAAGAAACCCTCATAGGGACAAAATGAGAAGACAACCACACCAAGTCCCCAACACGAAGACGAGGACCAACACGACGACGGCGGTTAGCAAAATGCCGAGTCTTCTCCTGGGACAACTCCAAATTGTCCACCACTTGTCCCCAAATCCGATGCAACCTATCCACCACAGTATCCACTCCAGGACAATCCGAAGACTCCACCTGACCAGAAGAAAAGCGAGGATGAAACCCCGAATTGCAAAAGAAAGGAGAAACCAAAGTGGCAGAACTAGCCCGATTATTGAGGGCAAACTCCGCCAACGGAAAAAAGGCAACCCAGTCATCCTGATCCGCAGACACAAAACACCTCAAATAAGTCTCCAAGGTCTGATTAGTTCGCTCAGTCTGGCCATTAGTCTGAGGATGGAACGCAGACGAAAAAGACAAATCAATGCCCATCCTAGCACAGAACGCCCGCCAAAATCTAGACACGAACTGGGTCCCCCTGTCAGAAACGATATTCTCCGGAATACCATGCAAGCGAACCACATTTTGAAAAAACAGAGGAACCAACTCGGAAGAGGACGGCAACTTAGGCAAGGGCACCAAATGAACCATCTTTGAAAAACGGTCACACACCACCCAGATGACAGACATTTTCTGAGAAACAGGGAGATCAGAAATAAAATCCATAGAGATGTGAGTCCAAGGCCTCTTTGGAATAGGCAAAGATAACAACAATCCGCTAGCCCGAGAACAACAAGGTTTGGCCCGAGCACAAACATCACAAGACTGCACAAAAACTCGTACATCTCGAGACAGAGAAGGCCACCAGAAGGACCTAGCCACCAAATCCCTGGTACCAAAGATCCCGGGATGACCTGCCAACGCAGAAGAATGAACCTCCGAGATGACTCTACTGGTCCAATCATCAGGAACAAACAGTCTACCAGGCGGGCAACGATCAGGTCTATCCGCCTGAAACTCCTGCAAAGCCCGTCGCAGGTCTGGGGAAACAGCAGATAATATCACCCCATCCTTAAGGATACCTGTAGGTTCAGAATCACCAGGGAAATCAGGCTCAAAACTCCTAGAAAGGGCATCCGCCTTCACATTTTTAGAACCTGGTAAGTATGAGACCACAAAATTAAACCGAGAGAAAAACAACGACCAGCGTGCCTGTCTAGGATTCAGGCGCCTGGCAGACTCAAGATAAATCAAATTCTTGTGATCGGTCAATACCACCACCTGATGTCTAGCCCCCTCAAGCCAATGACGCCACTCCTCAAAAGCCCACTTCATAGCCAAAAGCTCCCGATTACCAATATCATAATTTCGCTCGGCGGGCGAAAATTTTCGAGAAAAGAACGCACAAGGTCTCATCACGGAGCAATCGGAACTTTTCTGCGACAAGACCGCCCCAGCTCCGATCTCGGAAGCATCGACCTCAACCTGAAAAGGAAGAGTAACATCAGGCTGACGCAACACAGGGGCGGAAGAAAAGCGGCGCTTAAGCTCCCGAAAGGCCTCCACAGCAGCAGGGGACCAATTAGCAACATCAGCACCCTTTTTGGTCAAATCAGTCAAAGGTTTAGCAACATCAGAAAAACCAGTTATAAATCGACGATAAAAATTAGCAAAGCCCAAAAATTTCTGAAGGCTCTTAAGCGAAGAAGGTTGCGTCCAATCACAAATAGCCCGAACCTTGACAGGATCCATCTCAATGGAAGAGGGGGAAAAAATGTACCCCAAAAAAGAAATCTTTTGAACCCCAAAAATACACTTAGAACCCTTCACACACAAGGAATTAGCCCGCAAAACCTGAAAAACCCTCCTGACCTGTTGGACATGAGAATCCCAGTCATCCGAAAAAATCAAAACATCATCCAGATACACGATCATGAATTTATCCAAATATTCCCGGAAAATGTCATGCATAAAGGACTGAAAGACTGAAGGGGCATTTGAAAGACCAAAAGGCATTACTAAATACTCAAAATGGCCCTCGGGCGTATTAAATGCGGTTTTCCACTCATCCCCCTGCTTAATTCGCACCAAATTATACGCCCCACGGAGATCAATCTTAGAGAACCACTTAGCCCCTTTTATTCGAGCAAACAAATCAGTCAGCAGTGGCAGAGGATACTGATATCTGACTGTAATTTTATTCAAGAGTCGATAATCAATACACGGCCTCAAAGAGCCATCTTTTTTAGATACAAAGAAAAAACCGGCTCCTAAGGGAGATGAAGAAGGACGAATATGTCCCTTTTCCAGGGACTCCTTAATATATTCTCGCATAGCAGCATGTTCAGGTACAGATAGATTAAATAAACGACCCTTTGGAAATTTACTGCCCGGAATCAGATCTATGGTACAATCGCAATCTCTGTGAGGAGGTAGTGAACCAAGCTTAGGCTCCTCAAAAACATCACGATAATCAGATAAAAATTCCGGAATCTCAGAGGGAATAGATGACGAAATGGAAACCAAAGGTACGTCCCCATGAGCCCCCTGACATCCCCAGCTTAACACAGACATTGCTTTCCAGTCAAGAACTGGGTTATGAGATTGTAACCATGGCAATCCGAGCACCAAAACATCATGTAGATTGTACAACACAAGGAAGCGAATCGTCTCCTGATGGTCTGGATTCATACGCATAGTCACTTGTGTCCAGTATTGTGGTTTATTACTAGCCAATGGTGTAGAGTCAATACCCTTCAGAGGTATAGGAACTTCCAGAGGCTCTAGATCAAACCCACAGCGCCTGGCAAAGGACCAATCCATAAGACTCAAAGCGGCGCCAGAGTCGACATAGGCATCCGCGGTAATTGACGATAATGAACAAATCAAGGTCACAGACAGAATAAACTTAGACTGTAAAGTGCCAATTGAAATAGACTTATCAACCTTTTTTGTACGTTTAGAGCATGCTGATATAACATGAGTTGAATCACCACAATAGAAGCACAACCCATTTTTTCGCCTAAAATTCTGCCGTTCGCTTCTGGACAGAATTCTATCACATTGCATATTTTCTGGAGCCTTCTCAGAAGACACCGCCAAATGGTGCACAGGTTTGCGCTCCCGCAAACGCCGATCAATCTGAATAGCCATTGTCATGGACTCATTCAGACCTGTAGGTGCAGGGAACCCCACCATAACATCTTTAATGGCATCAGAGAGACCCTCTCTGAAATTCGCCGCCAGGGCGCACTCATTCCACTGAGTAAGCACAGACCATTTACGAAATTTTTGGCAGTATATTTCAGCTTCATCTTGCCCTTGAGATAGGGCCATCAAGGTTTTTTCAGCCTGAATCTCTAAATTAGGTTCCTCATAAAGCAACCCCAAAGCCAGAAAAAACGCATCCACATTGAGCAACGCAGGATCCCCGGGTACCAACGCAAATGCCCAATCCTGAGGGTCACCCCGCAGCAAGGAAATTACTATCCTAACCTGCTGTGCGGGATCTCCAGCGGAGCGAGATCTCAGGGAAAGAAATAATTTACAATTATATTTGAAATTCAGGAAACGAGATCTATCCCCGGAGAAAAATTCTGGTATAGGAATTCTAGGTTCAGATATAGGAGCATGAATAAAAAAATCCTGTAAATTTTGAACCTTCGTAGCAAGATTATTCAAACCTGTAGCCAAACTCTGAGGATCCATTTTAATCAGGTGAGATCAGAGCCATTCAAGGATTAGAAGGAGAGAGAGAGGCAAAGGCTGCAATTAGAGCAGAAATGCAACTGAGTCAACTATAGAGCAAGCTCAGAAGAGAAAAAAAAAAAAAAATCTGCAGACTTCTTTTTCTCTCCTTTCTTCTGCCAACGGTTTTAACCCTTGGCCGGCCATACTGTCATGGTTCCCAATGGCAAGGGAACGTCAGAGAACTTAAAAAACAGACTAGCTCTTGGGTGATGGAATCTCGAGCTGACCGTGAGCTAAACCTACCACACAACTAACAGTGGCCGGGTGACGTACCTACGTTTTATCCCTAGACGCCCAGCGCCAGCCGGAGAACTAACCAACCCTAATAGAGGAAAAAACAGACCTGGCTTACCTCTAGGGAAATTCCCCCAAAAAGGAGACAGAAGCCCCCCACATATATTGACGGTGAGTTCAGAGGAAAAGACATACGCAGTATGAAGGTAGGTTCAGCAAAGCGAGGTCCGCTTACTAGATAGTAAGAAGATACAATAGGGAACTTCACGGTCAGCTGAAAACCCTATTAAAATACCATCCAGAAATTACTTTAAGACTCATGTGTCAACTCATGACACCGGAGTGGTAATTTCGGCCCACAAGAGCTTCCAGCTACAGAAACATAACATAACTGTGAACTGGAACAAAAATGCAAACAAACTTAGGACTAAGAGTCCAACTTAGCTGATAGTAGTCTAGAAGCAGGAACATGCAACAGAAAGGCTCTGGTTACATTGATGGCCGGCACTAGAATAACTGAGCAGCAAGGCTAAATAGGATACTCCCATATCCTGATGGAAACAGGTGAACAGAGAAAGTGAAGCACACAAGTCCAGTACCACCAGTGACCACCGGGGGAGCCCAAAAACCAAATTCACAACAGTAACCATTCGACACCTAGCCCTAAATGTCAAGATTAGTGTGGGGTCTGTGGAAAAAATCATCCAAGACCATCTTCACATGCATATGGTATCCATTCACTGGGTTCCCTGGCTGCTTGCACCTTTCCAGAAGCAGGAACGAGTTGAATGCTCTCATGCTCTATTGACGATGTGTCATGGAAAGCAGGAGGACTTTTTCAACAGACTGATCACACAGGATTAAAGCTGGGTCCATCACTATGATCCTGAGACTAAAATCCAGTTGATGCAATGGAATCATCATGACTCACCATCTCCAAAGAGGACAGGTGCCCAACCCTCAGCAGGCAAGGTCATGCTCACAGTATTTTGGGACCAGCATGGAGTAGTATTGATGGATTTCCTAGGAAATTGCGGGAGGCCATCAAAGCCAAGAGACGTGGTATGCTCACCAAAAGTGTCAGCCTTCTGCAAGACGATGCACCAGTTCACAACCCACATGTTGCCCAAATGGAAACATGCTCCTGTGGCTTTGAAAATCTACTGCATCCCCCTTATTCACCTGACCTCGCACCAACGGACGTCTACCTCTTTCCAACAATGAAGTTATTTTTGAAGGGCAAGAATTTTCCAGATGATGAGACTCTGATTTCCAAAGTCACAATGTGGCTTTTGGGCTTTTCTCCAATCAAGGTGTTTACAGATGCTTAAAGAGATGGGAGCAGTGTGTGCCCCTAGGTGGCACCGATGTAGAGAAGGACAAATAACTGTGGAAAGTTTCACTGCTCTCAGTCCACAGAAAGTTGGCCAGGGGAAACCTGAATGCCCCTCGTATATCACAAAAATATATTTGCATGCAACATGTTCAGAAACGATTATGGCTAGAATAAAGAGGGCAGGCGCTTATCCTGATGCATATTTTACTTAATACTTATATTTTCTAGTAAACATTTTTGCTCATTTGTTCTTAGGACTGGGCATTATGCCATTCTTCTTTTATTCCTCCTAGAAATATAAGAATAAATTAACAAATGAGTTTTACTAGTTGGGGAGCGTGTCCTTATGCACTATTCAATCAGTGCTAATTATGACTGTACAAAGACACACCCCTTCCACTAGTGAATTAGTAACACCCAGATGTCAATGCATTCATACATTTCTAGTTGGATTATCAAGAATTGCACACCATAGAGTTAAGACAAATGAAGCACGTCAGTCGTTATTTCTTTCAGGGTACAAGTATTTACTAAAAGACATATCTGGAGAGGGAAAGGTCCTCTTTGAAGGGATCCTGCTTGTCCCAAAATGCTATTAATGCTATATAGGGTTAATCTGCAGATTATTAACATTACAATACTGTCCGGCAACAGGAAGCACAGCTACCAGGACAAAATGAACTTTATTCTCCCTGGTAGCCGCTGGCTTTCAGTCATAGACGCGTGCCCAGAGTAGGTACAGTCATTGCTCACAGCATTGTGAGTAGAAGCTGTAAGCTCACCCTGGCACTGTGACTGACAGCTGATTCTGCACAAATGCACTGCATAGTGAGCTGTCAATCAAACTGCTGAGCATGTTAGCAGTCACACCCACTGTATAATGGGCAGTGACTATGGACACTCAGGACACACCTCTATGACTGAAAGTTGGCAGCTCCCAGGAGGAATAAAGTTCATTTTCACCTGATAACTGCATTTTTAGTAAGGCAGCTGGACAGCATTGCAAAAGTATTAGCTTGCAGATAACTTCTATACAGTGCCTACAAGTAGTATTCAACCCCCTGCAGATTTAGCAGGTTTACACATTTGGAATTAACTTGGCATTGTGACATTTGGACTGTAGATCAGCCTGGAAGTGTGATGTGCACTGCAGCAAAAAAGAATGTTATTTCTTTGTTTATTTTTTTTTAAATTGTGAAAAGTTTTTTCAGAGGGTCATTTATTATTCAACCCCTCAACCCCCCAGAATTCCGTTTGGTTCCCCTAAAGTATTAAGAAGTAGTTCAGGCACAAAGAACAATGAGCTTCACATGTTTGGATTAATTATCTCTTTTTCCAGCCTTTTCTGACTATTTAAGACCCTCCCCAAACTTGTGAACAGCACTCATACATGGTCAACATGGGAAAGACAAAGGAGCATTCCAAGGCCATCAGAGACAAGATCATGGAGAGTCACAAGGCTGGCAAGGGGTACAAAACCCTTTCCAAGGAGTTGGGCCTACCTGTCTCCACTGTTGGGAGCATCATCCGGAAGTGGAAGGCTTATGGAACTACTGTTAGCCTTCCATGGCCTGGACAGCCTTTGAAAGTTTCCTCCCGTGCCGAGGCCAGGCTTGTCCGAAGAGTCAAGGCTAACCCAAGGACAACAAGGAAGGAGCTCCGGGAAGATCTCATGGCAGTGGGGACATTGGTTTCAGTCAATACCATAAGTAACGTACTCCACCGCAATAGTCTCCGTTCCAGACGAGCCCGTAAGGTACCTTTACTTTCAAAGTGTCATGTCAAGGCTCGTCTACAGTTTGCTCATGATCACTTGGAGGACTCTGAGACTGACTGGTTCAAGGTTCTCTGGTCTGATGAGACCAAGATCGAGATCTTTGGTGCCAACCACACACGTGACGTTTGGAGACTGGATGGCACTGCATACGACCCCAAGAATACCATCCCTACAGTCAAGCATGGTGGTGGCAGCATCATGCTGTGGGGCTGTTTCTCAGCCAAGGGGCCTGGCCATCTGGTCCGCATCCATGGGAAGATGGATAGCACGGCCTACCTGGAGATTTTGGCCAAGAACCTCCGCTCCTCCATCAAGGATCTTAAGATGGGTCATCATTTCATCTTCCAACAAGACAACAACCCAAAGCACACAGCCAAGAAAACCAAGGCCTGGTTCAAGAGGCAAAAAATCAAGGTGTTGCAGTGGCCTATTCAGTCTCCTGACCTTAACCCAATTGAAAACTTGTGGAAGGAGCTCAAGATTAAAGTCCACATGAGACACCCAAAGAACCTAGATAACTTGGAGAAGATCTGCATGGAGGAGTGGGCCAAGATAACTCCAGAGACCTGTGCCGGCCTGATCAGGTCTTATAAAAGACGATTATTAGCTGTAATTGCAAACAAAGGTTATTCCACAAAATATTAAACCTAGGGGTTGAAGAATAATTGACCCACACTTTTATGTTTAAAATTTATAAAAATTTAACTGAGCAACAAAACTTTTTGGTTTGTAAGATTTATGCATCTGTTAATAAATCCTGCTCTTGTTTGAAGTTTGAAGGCTCTAACTTATTTGCATCTTATTAAACCTGCTAAATCTGCAGGGGGTTGAATACTACTTTTAGGCACTGTATCTGTAGATTAATACCACTTGGGGACATGACAGATTCCTTTTAATGTAGTCTCCAAATATATTTATACAGTTTCTATTATTAAATGGAGCATTTCACTAATCACATTGGAAAATTGGACCTATTTGAATAAAGTCATCATTTACATCCATTATTATGCCAGTACAGACAAAACAGCCATTATTCTAGCCAAGGTTCAGCTTCGGGCTGTGGGTTGGAATCTTTCCTAGTACCTGAAGACTATATCCTGGTTCACACTGGAAGAAAACCACATCATTCACAAGGTATCTTTCTCCAGTTTTCACTCCATTGCTAGGAACGGTTGGTTCTGGGCAACTGGCAAGACCTACAGCTAAAATCAACCAAAATACATTGATTAGGTCAACGAATATTGTGCCAAATTATGGGAACACAAAAGAGTTACAGAAAGACCGGAATCCAGTATATTTGTTAACTTTACCATTAATGCTGCATGATAGAAATAGTTACTATGAAATAGAAATCCTAATTGTATCCCCTTTACCTTGGCAGAAGATAATAATTCCCATGCCCTCTCACAAGCAGAGGTATTTGGTAAAACTGGTGCTGAACTGTTCTAATTTTAAGCTTTGATTGAAACCTACAAAGTCCCAGGAATTTTTTTTATGTCTTATCATAAGGATCGTGTTTAGAGTTGAGCGAATTTGTTCTGATTCGGTCGCCGAACCTGAATTTGCCATATTCGTGCCATATTAGTACCCTATTTATGCCGAATCTATGCTTGATGATCGGTTCCGAACATATTTAGTAAATTCTACTTCCATTGAATCTATTGACGCTCGGCTGTGTTCGACGAATATTGCAAAAACAATATTCGATGCCGATCGTATTCGGAACCGATTCTGAACAAATTCACTCAACTCTAGTTGTGTTGACAGCTGACAAACCCACTGTTGGACCATAAATATGATAAATCCTGCCAAAGACAAGGTCCCTTCAGAGGTGAGATGGTAGCCCTAGCATTTTTTCCATAAAAATGTTTGGGAGTTATGGAAATCTCTGTCTTCTCACTTAGGTTTTTGGAACTTACAATGTAAAGGCAATGTATTTCCTACTCATAGAAAATGTGAAAGTAACTGACTTGTTCTTAGGAATGTGGCTCACTGACATGCTCATACCGGAAAAATCTAAAAAAATTCAATTGCAACCAGTCAACCATCCTTTACCTGTACAGCTTTATCCAGTACTTATATATTGTAGGTTGTATTTTCATGGAGCTTCTTAATTTCCAATAACAGGGTATTCTCAAATTTGGAAGTTATCATCTATCACCACCGATTGTGAAAACCAGTACTCTGAAGAGCCCCTTGTGAATAGAGCTGAGGTTGATCATGATCACATTAGCTCCATTCATTCTTACGGGAGTGCCAAAGACTGAACAAGCGCAGAGCTCAGCTATTTCTGGAATTTACATAAAGAATTAATGGAGAAGTGGCACGCATGATCGACCACTGCTTCATTCACATGGGCATGGGGCTTTTCAGAGCCCCAATTCTCAGGATCAATAGGGAATACTAGCGGTTGGATCCCCAGTCATGGGGAAATTATCCCCTATACAATGGGTAGGAGATTATTTACAAATTTTATGAGTACCTTTTTAAGGTTGTCACACATAATGGCCGTAATACATCCTGGACTATGCAGCATCTATAAGTCTTTTATGTTTTTTGATTACAACTTGTGTGATATAAATCAATACTAATATATGCTAATCGACTACTAAATATCGGGCAATGTCATCATGACTGTGTCTTGGATATTTATGTCCATTCACATCTTGTATATATTTTACTATTCCTATGTTATATTAGGATTGTCTGAGTAATTGTTTTAGGCTGAACATTTAGGCATTACTCTGCCCGGTAATAAGTTAACAGCCATTAGTTTGCATAGCTAAATTGCTTTTCAGCAAATCTATACAATTTGCATTAACATCATACTTAATTAGCAATGTAGAGACTCAGCAGTATAACCACTACTACCTGTTCTGAGATATCACCAAATTCAGGATCTATTGATTCAAGTTAATAGCAGGTTTGGTCTGATAAGTGTTAATCGTGTTTAGCTTGGAGTATAGGAGGAATTGTGCTTATTACAAATGTCTGTGCATATGAGTGCTTATTGTGGTTCTTGTACATTTATATACCTATATATTACATTATAAATGTATTCATGCTTGTAATTATTCAGCTTTGCAATTGGAGGCCTTCAATATCAAGGCGGTGGGGGTTCAACACTCAACACACCTACCGATCAGCTGTTACAAACTCTACCAGCAGCCTCCTTTAAGATGATACAATTGGGTCACAAAACAAAATCTTACTTTTATATTCCAGATGAAAGCCGGCTGCCGACACACTGATATCGGAGAAGAAATGCAGGTAGAGATGGTTTGACGTGCTGTTCAGCAATGCCGGTACTGTGGTTCCTAAAGCCAAACAAAAACACACACAATTCCAGACAGCAAATAATATTTGTATGCTGCTTTACATATTGAAGTTGCATTTTTTTCACTGTCCTACAAGATTAACCAAAGGTTATTGCTGCTATCACAGAGCCAGAGCATTTACCGCTTAACTATTCAGTCTGTGAGGAGACAGAATATATTTTTCTTCATATGCTGCATCATTCATCATTCATCATTTATCTGCAGCTGTATATTACAGAATCAGAGGTACCATATATAAAATACACACAGTAATATTACTATAATTATGTCTGGGAAATAATGCTTATTGTGAACTGGAGCCTATAATGCTCACAGACTTTATGTCTACTTCTTACCAGGTGATCATATGACTTTTAATAAATTGATATTATACATTTATTTGCATATTTTCTTGCAGCTCCTTAAAAATCGGTCTTACGCAGCATGAGCTGCTGGCCTCCTATGGATGAAATGGCTGCATTCCCTTTGATCAGAGGACAGAGCTGTATCACTAATGTGGGCTCAGGAGCACTGTATAATATATACAGTCTGTGATGTACCTATACAGTGCTCCAGTATATACAGTATACAATATACAGATGCTTCTAACAAAATTAGAATATCATCAAAAAGTTAATTTATTTCAGTTCTTCAAAACAAAAAGTGAATCTCATGTATTATATAGTATCATTACAAAGGGAGTGATCTGTTCCAAGTGTTTATTTCTGTTAATGTTGATTATTATTAATGTTGATTTTAACCCCTTCCTAACATGCGCCGTACATATACTGCTCTGCTGGAAGTGCGTTCCCACGAAGAGAAGTATATGTACGGTGCACCGATCGCGCTCAGCGTGAGGCCGCAGCGATCAGGTGAGGGTGTCAGCTGTATGCGACACCTGACACCCCACAGCAATGCCCACGATCAGTGCTAGCACCGATGTGGCTTTGAGTACCTTGAGGCGTGCAGTTTTTAGAATGGTGTCATTTTTTTGGTATTTTTTATGTCATATAGGCCCCTCAAAGTCACTTCAAATGTGAGGTGGTCCCTAAAAAAGTGGATTTGCAACAAAAAAAAATAAAGTTTCCAAAAATGTGCTGATGTGTGGGAAATGTTATTTATTAACTATTTTGGTGATATGACTCTCTGATTTAAGGGCAGAAAAATTAAAAGTTTGAAAATTGTGAAATTTTCAAAATTGTTCCCAAATTTCCATTTTTTAAACAAATAAACGCATGTTATATGAAAGAAAATATTCTCAGAATCACTGGGATCTGTTGAAGCGTTCTAGAGTTATGACCTCATAAAATGACAGTGGTCAGAATTGTAAAAAATGGCCTGATCAGAAAGGTGAAAACAGGTTTCGGGTTCAAAATCTTGGCCTACTGAAATGTATGTTCAGTGAATGCACACAATACTTGGTCGTGGCTCCTTTTGCGTCAATTACTGCATCAATGCGGCGTGGCATGGAGGCAATCAACCTGTGGGACAGCTGAGGTGTTATGGAAGCCCAGGTTGCTTTGATAGCAGCCTTATGCTTGTCTGCATTGTTGGGTTTGATGTCTTATCTTCCTCTTCACAATACCACGTAGATTCTCTATGTGGTAAAAGTCAGGCGAGTTTGCTGGCCAATCAAGCACAGTGATACTGTTGTTTTTAAAGCAGGTTTTGGCAGTGTGGACAGATGTCAAGTTCTGCTGGAGAATGAAATTTCCATCTCCAAAAAGCTTGTCGGCAGAGAGAATCATGAAGTGCTCTAAAATTTCCTGGTAGACGGCTACGCTAACTTTGTTCTTGGTAAAGCACAGTAGACCTACACCAGCAGATGACATGTCCTACTGGAAGGTGAATCTATGCCCTAGTCTCAAGTCTTTTGCAGCATCTAACAAGTTTTGCTCCAGGATTGCCCTGTATTTAGCTTCATCCATCTTCCCATCAATTCTGAACAGCTCCACTGTTGCTGCTGAAAAAAGCAACGCCACAGCAAGATGCTGCCATCACCATGTTTGATGGTGGGAATGGTGTTTTCCGAGTGATGTTCAGTGTTAGTTTTCAGAAATATAACATATAGAATCAGTGATCAGCACTGACCACCAAAGAGGATATGAACGTTCCTCACAGTGGAAGATTACTCCAAAATTAGATATTATACTAGCATGTGTTAATCAGTAAATAACCCAAGAGTAAATCCCCCTTGGATGAACAACACATTAAACAACCATCATTATAAAAGTATGGAATATGCTCGCCCAGCCAAAGGATTGAGACTGTCAAGTTCATATGATGATGGCCAAAATCCTGTGATAAATAAGGGTGCGCTACTCCCTTTTTTATCACAGCGTTCCATACTTTTAAAATGATGTTTGTTTAATGTGTCCACCCAAGGGGGTTTTACCCTTGGGCTATTTACTGATTAACACATGCTGGTACAAAATCTAATTTTAGATTAATCTTGCACTGCCAGGATCGTTTGTATCTTCTTTGGTGGTCAGTGCTGATCATTGATTCTATATGTTATGTTTTGTCTGTGTGGCACTGCACTAGTTTTCACTTTAATGTTTTGGAGTAATTTTTTGCAATTTTAGGTTATATTGTATATTATAAGTCAAGTTCTATTACCACTCTCTGCTATTACTCCACTGATTCATACTGGTACATGTACCTATTGCTTATTGCTTGAATTGAACAGTGCTCTGTGAGATGTTCAGAGCTATGGCTATTTTAGAACCTAACCCTGCTTTACTCTTCTCCACAATTTTATCCCTGACCTGTCCGGTGTGTCCCTCGATTTTCATGAGTCTGTTTCATTCATTCAAACAAACCTCTTAGGCCTTCACGGAACAGCTGCAGTTATACTGAGAATAAATTACACACAGGTGGACTTGATTTACTAATTATTTGACTTATGGAGGAAATTGGTCACTCAGGATTTTATTTAGTCGTATCAGAGTACAAGGGATTGATACTTTCAGTTCATATATCACAAAAAATCCCAATAAAATACATATATATATACATATATGTATATATATATATATATATATATACATATATATATATATATATATATATATATATATAAAACCATCATCAAGCTTCTTACACCTCTCAAATGGAATTTTGGACCACTCTTTTGCAAACATCTCCAGGTCTCTCATATTTGTAGAGATCTTAAAACAACAATTTTAAGAACTCTCCACAAGTGTTCATTGGGATTAAGATTTCACGATGCTGAGCACACAGTCAAGCCACTCAGTGCCAGAGGCAGCAAATCAACCCCAAAAGCCCTAACCATAGCCCTAACCCTAGTTCTAACCCTAACCCTAGCCATAACCCTAGCCCTAACTCTAACCCTATTTCTAACCCTAGTTCTAGCCCTAACCCTAGTGGAAAAATAAAAGTAAATATAATTTCTTTATTTTATTATTGTCCCTACCTATGGGGGTGATAAAGGTGGGGGTCATTTACTATTTTTTTTATTTTGATCACTGTGATAGGTTTTATCACAGTGATCAAAATGTACCTGGAACGAATCTGCTGGCCGGCAGATTCGGTGACGCACTGAGCATGCGCCCGCCATTTTGGAAGATGGCGGCGCCCATGGAGCAGACGGACGGACACCGGGAGGCTCGGTAAGTATGAGGGGGGGATTGGAGCACTGGGGGGGAATCGGAACATGGGGGATGGGATCGGAGCACGGGGGGAGCAGACAGGAGGACGGGGGAGTGGACAGGCGGACGGAGGGGAGCGGAGCACAGAACGGAGGACCAGGGAGGAGATTGGTGGCAGTGGGGGGGGGCAGATCAGCGTTTCCAGCCATGGCCGATGATATTGCAGCATCGGCCATGGCTGGATTGTAATATTTCACCACTTTTCATAGGTGAAATATTACAAATCACTCTGATTGGCTGTTTCACTTTCAACAGCCAATCAAAGCGATCGTAGCCACGGGGGGTGAAGCCACCCCCCTGGGCTGAAGTACCACTCCCCCTGTCCCTGCAGATCGGGTGAAATTGGAGTTAACCCTTTCACCAGATCTGCAGGGATGCGATCCCTCCATGACGCCACATTGGTGTCACAGGTCGGATTAGCACCGACTTTCATGACGCCTACGTGGCGTCACAGGTCGGGAAGGGGTTAATGTTAGTTCTCAAGTACTCAGACAGTTCTCTTCTTTTCTTTCTTTTCTCCATGCTTAGTGTGGCACTCAGACACAATTCAAATATTGAGTCAACTTCTTCCCTTTTTATCTGGTTTCAGGTGAGATTTTCATATTGCTCACACCTGTTACTTGCCACAGGTGAGTTTGAGCAAGCATCACATGCTTGAAAAAGTTGTTTACAAACAACAATGTCCTATGAGGAATGGTTAGAAGATTTGGGAATGTTTAGCTTGCAAAAGAGAAAACTGATAGAAGACTTAATAGCTGTCTAGAAATATCTTAAGGGCTGTCATATTGTAGAGGGATCAGCTTATTCTCATTTGCACAAGTAAAGACTATAAGCAATGGGATGAAACTGAATGGGAGGAGACAGATTAGATATTAGAAAAAACTTTTTGACAGTGAGAGTGATCAATGAGTGGAACAGGCTGAAATGAGAAGTGGTGAGTTCTCCTTCAATGGAAGTCTTCAAATAGAGGCTGGACAGACATCTGTCTGGGAATATTTAGTGAATCCCGCACTGAGCATGGGGTTGGACCAGATGACCCTTGAGGTCCTTTCCAACTCTATCATTCTATAATTCTATAACAATTTTGAAAAGGTGCCAACAATTTTGTCCGGCACATTTTTGGGGTCTTGTGTGAAATTATGTCCAATTTGTTTTCTTTTCTCTGTATTTTTGTGTTGTTCCAATACAAACAAGACAACTGTTCTAATTATTCTTTTCACTGCTCTGTCTGAAGTCTTGCAGGAAGCACCTGATCGTGCATGGTTTATGGTGAAATAATGTTTTTTCCACTTCCGGATTATTGTGCTCACTGGCACGTTTCAGTTTAGAAATTCTTCTATAATCAATGCCATTTATATTTCCATTAAAAAGAAAGCGGGTAGGCACATACCGTCCCGTGCAGCAAAATCCTTTATTGTGGCATCATCATACCAACAGTAGGCAGATAAAATGATGGAGCAAATACAGACAACGATTGTTTAGCGCTTACATTGCACTTCAATAGGTGAGATGTAGGGCAGAGCTCACAAAATATTTATAAGCAACCATTACCCTTGTCCCTCCCACTAAACATCAGGTGAAAGTATCTAATTAATTATGAACAAGTGAAAAGCAAATAAATGCAATACAAAATACTGTTGGTCCTGTGGACAGTCAAATTAGATCTGTGATTAACAGGAATTGGCATTTGCTAGAGGGAGAAAAAGAAATTGCGGCTATAGTGTCCAGGAGTCCTCTTGTTACATGCCGGAGGACAAAAAATATAAAATATATTCTAGTTCAGAATCGTGTTAAAATTGAATCTAATTGGATGCAAAAAAATATGCCTGTAGGCAATCATAAATGAGGAAACTGTTCTTTTTGCTCCTTCCATCTCACTACCAAATATTTACAGATGGGAGGTATTTCACAAAGTCCAAGATTTTATAACATGCTGCATAAATTACGTTGTATACGTTGTTTTTTTGCCTATGCGGTTTTCATTATATTGGAAAGACTATTCGTCCCTCACTTTCTCATCCCTGTCCTCCTCACCTGTCACTCATGTCCAATAGCATGCGCACCCACGCAGGAACCTTGCACACCTATACACCCACACACCCTCTGACTCTATCCTACCACTAGCATCCATATCCTCACTCCACGACATATACTGCCACTGCTTTCTACAATGCCACTCTTGCATCAGCTATTGACATGGTCACCCCTGTCATGCATAGCAGAGAGCGACGAACTAATAGACAACCCTGGCACAATAACATCACGAAAAAGCTTCGACAAGTATCCAGAATTGCAGAACGGCGTTGGAAGAAAACCCATTCGCAAGATGATTTCACTGCACTCAAACAAGCAACACTCGCATTCAAATCAGCTCTCACCTCTGCTAAACAGGCCTACTTCACAACCCTTGTTTCTTCCTTGTCCCACAACCCCAAACAGTTGTTCAACACTTTTAACTCCCTCCTCCGCCCACCACTGCCCCCTCCGAGTTCCCTAATCGTTGCCGAGGACTTTGCCACGCACTTCAAAAATAAGATCGACCAAACAAAGCAAATCTTTGTCGTCAAACCACCACAACCCCTTTGTATACCAGACCAATGCCCAAACCCCATAACTTCCCTCTCCAAAATCACTGAAGGGGAGTTGCTCATCTTCTCTCCAAATCACACCTCACAACTTAAGCACTTGACCCCATCCCATTCCACCTCCTTCCCAACCTCACCACCACACTAATCCCATCTCCAACCCATCTCTTCAACCTATCACTAACTTCTGGTACCTTCCCCACTGCTTTCAAACATACCACAATCACACATATTCTCAAAAAGCCATCACTTTACCCAAGCGCTATGTCCAGCTATCGCCCCATATCTTTGCTCCCATTTGCATCCAAACTCCTTGAGCAGCACGTCTATGCTGAACTTTCCTCTCACTTTGCATCTAACTCTCTCTTCGACAACCTACAATCTGGCTTCTGTCCCCACCATTCGACTGAGACTGCCCTGACCAAAATTACTAACGACTTACTTACAGCCAAAGCTAACAGACAATTCTCTATACTCCTCCTTCTAGACCTGTCCTCTGCCTTCGACACAGTTGACCACTGCCTCCTACTACAGATCCTCTCTTCCTTTGGGTTCAAAGACCTTGCCCTATCTTGGATCTCCTCATACCTTACCAACCGCACATTTAGCGTTTCCTACTCCCATACTACCTCTTCATCTCGCCCCTTCTCTGTTGGTGTCCCTCAAGGCTCTGTCCTTGGGCCCTTACTCTTCTCAATCTATACACTCGGCCTGGGACAACTCATAAGGTCCTATGGCTTCCAGTACCATCTATATGCCAATGACACAGATCTACCTCTCTGGCCCAGATGTCACCTCTCTGCTCTCCAGAATCCCAGAGTGCCTATCAGATATATCCTCCTTCTTCTCCTCTCGCTTCCTCAAGCTCAATGTGGACAAATCTGAACTAATTATCTTTCCTCCATCTCGCATATCTTCTCTACCTGATCTGTCTATCAAAATAAAAGAAATCACACTTTCCTCTGTCCCCAAAATCCGCTGCCTCGGAGTAACCCTGGATTCTGCCCTGTCCTTCAAGCCGCACATCCAAGCTCTCGCCACCTCCTGTCGCCTCCAGCTCAAAAATATTTCCAGAATCCGTCCTTTCCTCAACCCTCACTCTACCAAAATGCTTGTGCATGCCTTAATAATCTCCCGTCTCGACTACTGCAACATCCTCCTCTGTGGCCTACCTTCTAACACTCTCGCACCCCTCCAGTCCATCCTTAACTCTGCTGCCCGACAATTTAATCTCTCTCCTCGCTACACTCCTGCTTCCCCTCTTTGCAAATCCCTTCACTGGCTCCCAATTTCCCAGCGTATCCAGTTTAAACTACTAACACTGACCTACAAACCATCCATAACCTTTCTCCTCTGTATATTTCCAAACTAATCTCTCAATATCTTTCCTAAAGCGATCTCCAGTCCTCCCAAGGCCTCCTTCTCTCCTCCACGCTTATTCGCTCCTCACCCAATCGCCTCCAAGACTTCTCCCAAATATCCCCCATCCTCTGTGGAATTCTGTGCCCCAACATGTCTGGTTATCCACCACATTTGGATCCTTCAAAAGAAACCTGAAAACCCACCTCTTCAAAGAGGCTTACAACCTGTAATGACCACACGGCCACCTCAACACCATCGGAGCTACTGCAACCCTCAACCTACTTTCTCCTTCCCCATAATCCTGTAGAAGGTAAGCCCGGAAGGGCAGGGTCCTATTTTGTCTGTAATTCCATCACCTCGGATATAGGGGATCCCTAGACTAATTGAACATATAAGGAAAGAACATGCAGGCAATTCTGAAGTATTGCGGTTTGCAGGAATTGAAACTGTTAAAATGCCTGCACAAGGAGGTGATCTTAATAAATTATTATTAAGAAAGGAAGCTAGATGGATTATTCGGACTTGTGCTCAAGGTCTCAATGACAAACTCAACATGTCTGTATTTTTGTGATTTTTTTATATTTGTTTTTAACAGTATTTTGTATAGCATTTATTTGCTTTTCACTTGTTCGTAATTAATGAGATACTTTCACCTGATGTTTAGTGGGAGGGACAAGGGTAATGGTTGCTTATAAATATTTTGTGAGCTATGCCCTACATATGACCTGTTGAAGAGCAATGTAAGCGCGAAACGATCGTCGTCTGTATTTGCTCCATCGTTTTATCTGCCTGCTGTTGGTATGATGATGCCACAATAAAGGATTTTGTTACACGGGACGGTATGTGCCTATCCGCTTTCTTTTTAATGGAAACACAGATTCTTTTTCTTTGGAAGTGGCACCCGTAATCCCAGGTGTGTGCAGCTTCATTCACCCGAGGTCATACAGCTGTGCCTTTGTCTTCTCTCCCATGATATGTGAATGCCATTTATATGTTTTGCAATAATAAGGTTGCAAAGGTCTTGAGACAGCTTACCAGTTTTACCCATCATGAGATGTTTCTTGTGTGTCACCTTGGTAATTAGCCATCTTTTCATAAACCATAAGATGAACTTGCTGATATAATTTTCACTAAGTGGCAGGATTGCTTTCTAATTACTGATACAATTCAGCTGGTGCCATGACTTTCCATGGCTATTTGCACCTCTCTTTCATCATGTGTTCAATACTTTTTCCCTGTGTCGTTGTCATTATTACACGTAACTTAATTTATGGATTGCTACATTTTGATTTCTTTGTCTGTGTGGATTGGGTGGGTTGTTACGGTACTGACTGTTGTGAATTGGCTTTTTGGCTCCCTCTAGTGGTTACTAGTGATTTGACTCTGGATATGTCAGTCATCCCTTGTATTCTCACCTGGGCCGTTAGTTCAGGGGCGTTGCTATATAAGCTCCCTGGACCTTCAGTTCAATGCCTGGCAACGTTGTTATCAGAGCTAGTCTGTCGTGCTCTTGTCTACTGATCCTGGTTCCTGCTAGATTAAGCTAAGTCTGCTTTCTTGCTTTTTGCTATTTGTTTTTTGTTTGCATTTTTGTCCAGCTTGTACATAATCTGTATCCTAACCTTGCTGGAAGCTCTAGGGAGCTGGTGTTCTCCCCCCGGGCCGTTAGACGGTTCGGGGGTTCTTGAATTTCCAGCGTGGATGTTTGATAGGGTTTTTGTTGACCATATAAGTTATCTTACTACTTTCTGCTATTAGTAAGTGGGCCTCTCTTTGCTAAACCTAGTTCATTTCTATGTTTGTCATTTCCTCTTACCTCACCGTTATTATTTGTGGGGGGCTTGTATCCTACTTTTGGGGTCCTTTCTCTGGAGGCAAGAGAGGTCTTTGTTTTCCTCTTCTAGGGGTAGTTAGTCCTCCGGCTGGCGCGAGACATCTAGCGACCAACGTAGGCATGTTCCCCGGCTACTTCTAGTGTTGGCGTTAGGAGTAGATATATGGTCAACCCAGTTACCACTGCCCAATGAGCTGGATTTTTGTATTTCGCAGACTTGCTTATTCCTCTGAGACCCTCGCCATTGGGGTCATAACAACTGACATCAGGTGAGAATTTCATGTCAATAGCAGCTTTAGAAATATATTTACTCAGAAAATTGGTGACATGTTCAATACTTATTTCCTCCCCTGTATATAGGTTACTGTTATCATAAAGACTGTCAAGCACAGTGAAGGGAGACTAGTGCAACACAAAGGGATAAGGGAAAGGGAACCAAACACTAGGGAAGGGGGAGTGGAGACCCGTAGACAGATCCAATGTCACCCTGTCTGCCCTATCGTCTCTATATAGGTTCCACACCTATCGCCGAGCAGGATACCTAATCACTGCCTGACACTGGTGACAAGCCATGCATCAGGAAAGACAGGATAATGCTAGTCAATCCCCACTATCACTAAAGACAGATGAAATACACAAACAAGGGGGAACGCTTAACTTGAGTAGACACAGAGAGAAACACAGACATTCTCTAGCAACACCAAGGAGGTAGATAGCCGACTGCAATAGCCCCAAGCCACAACAGGGAACTAGAAAAAGAAATATCAACCACAACTCCCAGCAGCAAGCAGGGGGTTATAAACATCCCGGTTCAGGAGTGTCAACTAGAGCCGGGGGAAGTTGCCACTGGGTCCTAAAGTCAGAAGAACTAGAAAGGAGTCTACAAAGCCAACAGCTAAGACCTTCTGCATATATATGCAGTGTGACTGTCTGCCGCCTCTGATGCACCCGTGACAATGACATGGCTCAGGAGCACTGTGTATATTATACAGTGTTCCTAAGCCATGTATTTTTTAACACAGCCTTTGTACTACCAGTAACCTTGAATACCCTTATTTTTCCCTATTTTTCCATTGACATATGATGGACCTGAGTGGGCACTTGCATTTCACAATATAGCTTGACATTTTTATTCAAAGAATTTCGGGATACATAAAGTTTTTTTTATCACTTTTTAAGACTAGGTTCACATTTATGCTGTCCTCTATACAGAGTACTTATGTAGGGATGTCTGTCTAAATTGCCCATATTGGGATTCAGATGGAACCTCCTTGTGAAATCAGCTACTTTTGCAAACTAAAAATAATTGCTTCACCATATTCTGAGCACCTTAACTTTAGTCTAAGTCATATTTTTGGTGGATTTTGTCTGAAACCCAGATGTAAGTGATCATGTGTAGAGCACAGGATAAATGTGAACCGAATCTTTTAATGATTTTTGGGAGGCAGAATGAACAAATATTCAGCAGTTAAACAATTGTTTTTGGTTTTATTTCTTATTTATTTAATTTTTTTATGCTGGTCACCATGCTGTATAATTGATAAGAGAGATACATTCTTTGGGTCAGTGCAATTACAGCAACATCAGATATATAGTTTTTTTTTGCATTTTGCTACTTGTGCAAACTAAAAGAATTTTTACAAAAACATTCTGACCACTATAAATTGTTTCCATCGATCTCGTCTCTGGTATGTCAACAAGATTAAAAAGGTAGTACCACTCTATTAACCATATAGTTGCCACTGTAACTATTAATAGCAGCATGTAGAAGGTTAAACAACTACGGTCAGTGCTAGCTGCAGGGTGTCTGATATGCTATACAGCTGACACGTGCTGCATCCTTGCTCATTGGAGGCATTATTAATATTATTATATAATATTATATAATATATATATATATATAATAATTTTATATATATCATTATTTTTCATTCCTATAAAAAAGTGACACTGAGGAACCAGCACCCTTGGATACGTGCCCATGATGTGGTTTTGATGAGTATGTTACTCTGCGTGCTTTAAAAAAAAAACTGCAAGTAATCTATTTTACTTAATGGGTGCAAAAATGGTGCAGAAAATCTGCAACATAAAAACTTACCAAAAGTTAATTGTGGCAACGCAGCTCTAGGCTGTGTTCCCATAATGAGCTTTTAGTGTTACCGTTGTTTTAATTCATAGTTAATAAATCAATAGTACACGTGAAAATAAGAAACTTTGTAATATATCTTATCAGAAAAATCTGCTTCTTTGTCTGCCAGAATTTATCAGTCATTATCAAAACTGTCAAATCTGAGGTAAAATCTGTATTCAGTGAAGACAGACTTTCCCAATTCTGAGATAGGAGACGGGAGTTACTATTGTAAGATTCTATGGAGGATGGAGGAGATAGAAGCAGAGCTCATCTCTCCTCCTACCTATATAGAATTGTATCAGTAGTAACTGCCATCTTTGAACTCAGTAATGGGAAAGACTTCACTGAATACATATTTTACCTCGGGATTGACAATTTTGATAATGATTGATCAGTTCCGTCAGAGAACTACATACGGTACTTATTTAATAATGTATATAGCTTATATTGTGAAATCAGGATAAAGATCTTATTAAATAGTATAGCAATTCATGGTAACACATATAACCTGATAGGGCAATAGATTGAAGTAAAGAAGCAGAAATAAAATATCAAGTATTATTAATTATATTAACTGTTGGTAAAGTACCTGAAAAACTCCCCAGCATGGTGGCTGTGTTATCTCCTCCATCAAAGACTTCCAGCGAGTCCCAGTTTTGTTCTGTACCGAAGCTTATAACTTGGATCTAAATAAAAAAGAAAATATTTTCTGTAAAGTAAACATAATTTTATTCTATGATTTTTTGTGTGCTCTACTGTATTTGTGTGCAAATACAAAAATAACTTGATCTTAAACAGAAGTTCAAATGTGTCCCTTAAAGAGAATCTTTCAGAAAAAAATTACCTATTGGTAAAAAAATTTTTTTTTGTATTAAATGCATTTTTTGGCAAGTTTTGCCCTATATAACAATGTGTATTCAAAATTTAAAAACAGCAATTTTCACACTGGGCATTGAAGACTTTTTAGAGTCTAACTTCCTGTTGTTTCAGGAAACAACACATGTAAAAAGCCACTGTGAACAGAGTTTGACCATCCATTTTTCATTGAAACATCTAATGAGAGGTCAATGTGAAGAGAGGAGAAGCAGGGACTACGGTGGCTTCACTTTTTGTGAATCGTGGATCCTGTATGTATAGAGGTGTTATCTGTCATTGTAAGCAGGCCTGTGTTAATACGAAGCTTACTTCCTGAATGGACAGGAAGTACAAATAAAAAAAGCCTCAATAACCAGGCTAAAGATTGTAAGATTGTTATTTTTCTCAATTAAAGATCATCATGTGAAAAACAAAATTGCAATACATGCACAGCAAAAACCTGATTTAATCAGTAGGTCCTTTAAGGTTTCTTTACTATAGCAGTTATCACTTATGATCATGCATGGAGATTAACCATGATTTCACTTTAATTGCTGTGTATCATACCATGGTTTCTTTATGCCACTTTATAATTCAAGAAGGAAAACATAATTTTTACATAATCTGTCAGTAGTAACCCTTTTAAGGGTCATAATTGTTAAATGGCACACTAACCCAAACTTGGTAAGCAATTTTGACATCCAGGTTACAGCATAGAGCCTACCTATGATGTTTTATGACCAGTGCAGCTGTGAAAACCCTCAGCCTCAGTTATATTTATTGATTAACATAAAGTTAGAACAGAAATAACCAGAGGTGTCATTTCTTGATCTTTCTCTTGGATTGACATATCTAAAGATTTCACTGAATAGATGCATTCTGATTGCTCATCCCCTTTGCTAGCATAGTCCCCGATGCCCAGCCTTTGCCAGTGCTAGGGCTACAGCAAGTAGCCATGCTGGCAGCAGCTGCAGTGATTATAGTATACAGGGCATGATGGACCTGATGTTTTATCAGCCACTTCTCCAACTTGATGAACTTAGCCAGAGACTCCCAGCCTGAGCATCCAGGTTTAGTTGTACCTGGACTGTGACCTTTCGCTGGCAGATACCCTGATCCCTCACCCCATTGACTTCCGAGTCAGCAAACTAGACCAGGGGCAAGAACCATCCTTTGAGGTCTTAGACTCATGTTTTCAGTGCTATTAACACCTTGTTAGTACCTGTTATTTGTTGAGGATTGATTCAATGTGAATTGAATTTTTGCAGAGAATTCTACAAAGCTGACAAACTTGATTTTTTAAAGATTTCATCATCTCTAATTACTAGACCTTTACATCTCAACATATGAAAGTTCCCAAAAAAAATATACATGGCGGACTTGTTTGCTGACACGTATCTTAACATATTTAGGTAAATTAATAAAATGCTTGGGGTGTGCTTACATCATGAAGGGACAGTCTATCTAAAAGTAAATGTACTGTAGATATCGTGGAATGAAGAGAGAAGATATGCCTGCAGTTCTTCTAAATAATACTGACAAACATCAGCAGGAGGTCTGCCTAACAGGGTCTGAGATGAAATACAAAGATGAAAAAAGGTGTCAGAACATGTTTTCTCCGCTTGGATACAAAGCTCCCAAAAACTCAAAAACAAAATGTCATGCAGAGAAACTTGCTTTCATTATTGGAAAAAAAAGCAAACGCATAACAAACAGCTCCAGATCTCTCATGGGACACATACACTGAGATATCCCTTTTATTAACTCAACATTAACGCATGATGGTTGATGTGTGCAGAGGCGACAAAATCCATAACCAACTAGTATGAGCAGCAGGTCTAAGTTCTGCCCCAATGTCCCAGTGCATTTCACAAAGGGACACTTTACCCCTAACAAGAATGAATGTGCTACACCACAAAACACTGAACTTGGTGACATTCTGACTCTGTGACGTTCTGAATGTCCCCTGGGGAATGACTTGGAAAAGCTATTAAACTGAGCCTCAATTAGGAAACACGCCATAAATATTGCACAGCATTGCTTCATGGGTAAGTGATATCTGTTTAATGAATGTCCAGGCCACCATACTGAGATAAAAGATGGTTTTATAAGTTCAAAGATTCACAAATGATGGGAAGAGTCTAATGATACATTTAAAACCACAATATACATAACACAAAAAAATACTAAAAATTGTAGCAATGGCAACATTTCCACTTTGCAACAGCACACAAAGCAGAAAGATTCTGTTAGCCAAGAGCCCTAAGACACATGAATTGGAAGGAAGAATGTTCCTAATGTTTCCTTCAAAGTAGATTTAGAATGAACCATGCATATCTCAGAACAAAGAAGAAACTGAACCATTTTCCTAAATTTTTGTTAAGTGGTGGTGTCCAACGCTAACGATATTGGCAAAGATTCCTTCATTCTGAAATTCAGCAGTAATATGAGGGAATAATTTGTGAATGGATGGCTAGCAAAAGATGACATACACTAAAAGTCAATAAAACAAATCTTGACTACTCAGAAAAAGAGTTATTAAGGTATTTTCACATGAAGTGTTTTTGCAGGATTTTTTTGCAAATTTTTTAATGCAACAACTGCTTTGTCAACATTTTTTGACCCATAGAAAGCAATGAGATTGGTTTTGCATTTTTCGACAATAAAACCTATATAGTGTAGAAAAATCACAAAGAAATCACACACCAAAAAAAACAACTAAAAATGCCACAAAAATGCCTCAAAATATATATTTTGAAATCAGTATTTTTACTCCAAGGAAAAAAAGACAGGAACAAAAACGCTGCATGTGAACATAATTTAATATCCTAAGTAATAGATGGAAAGTTTAGTCCTTTCCACTACTTATTATGAGCATCTTACCTAGTGATAATGTATAACCAGCAACACACAGCTCTTATTTTACATCCGTTATCATCTGAAAGATTCAGACAGTGTTTTTAATTTAAAGTCTATGGTGAAATGCAGAAAACACTAAATACCATGTGTTTTGTATTGTGGCATTTTATGGTGTTTATTAGGTCAGTATAATTTTGTCAAAATGCAGCACTCTGTATATAGTATTTTTCTGGAGTTTTTCTTACAAAGTTCTTTAACAGGAGTTGAAAAATACAAGAAAAACAAAATTTAAATTCATTTTTTTGCAGGAGTTTTAAAATATTGACAAAATAGTGTCATTGAGTGTCAATGAAGATCCCAAGATTTGCAGTTTGGACGCCTCGAGCCACCGGTCATACGGGTTTGTCCTATCCATCAGGGGGACAGAGAGAGAGACATAACATCTAGAACATCTACAACATCTGTGAGGACCTTATGAGAGGCTCAGCAATAAGGTACTACAACACCAAGGCGCTAGAGGAAGGCTACTGATTTTCACCTGGATAAGGGGACTCTGGATTTGCCTCCAAACCGGCCGGACTCTGCCTACCCTGTGATCTGGTGCTCTGGTCTGGTCCTTCAGTAAAAAGGTAAAGAGAATGCAACCTTGTGTTCTCGTTCTTTACTGCGCCTTTCACCATCCACCATCTATATCTCTGAGAAGCCCTGAGGATACACTTCACCTGTGGGAAGGTATACCATCTAGCTGCAATAACATCACCCCAGAGGACCCCTTACAGCAGCGTCGGTCACCCTGACCGAATACCACAGGTGGCGTCACGAACACTTCCCCTTTAAAGACCTTTTCCTTTTACACGGACGTCCCAGGGCCACAGACCGAGTCAGCCACCGTGACATCCCCCTGTGAACCGAAGGACCCAGTACCGAGTACACCACTGCCCTACTGGGGGTGATCCAATAACATTGGATCTGCATGAGATTTTTTACCAAATACAAACCTATTGCTCTTTAATGTCAGCAGTATGAAACAGTTGCTTACTAAAATAGGAACCAGACATATAAATTCCGTATAGAATTCCCACCTGAATGCCTGCTCCCTCAGGTACCATGATCTTCCATACGCAATTTAAACTGTTTAAGTACGGCTCAGGGAAACCTGGAGACAAGATGGTTCCTTTGCGTTCAGTCAGGTTTCCTCCACAAGGCACTAATAAATCACAGAGGACAGACCATACGTCAGACCTGGTGCCATATTGTATTGCAATGTATAATGAATATATAGTTTTATGCATAACAAATAAATGAATTAATCTACAACAAACCATGAGACCATTGCGTACAGGGCACTTACCAACACAGGAGGGCACTGTAGTGTTCCACTGTGCCAGGGCTCCAATCACTGCTTGACATTCAATATTTTTGGAGCCCAACAACGCATAACCAGGAATGCACTCAAAACGGACAACAGCTCCAACTGAGAAGTCATTACCAATACGGCGTCCATACTTGGGTTCCGGTATTGAGCTGCACTGAGTGGCACTAGTGCGAGGAACAGCTTAAAAAAAAGCAAAGAAATGGTGACCGGTCCAAAAGAGATAGGATGAGAAAAGGAGATGAAGGTAGACTGATAGGAGTACATAATGGGAAGTATATTTGTAAGTAAGGGTGAAATAAGCTAATGTTCTGGAAGCAAAAGGGCACTGTATATTCTCCAATTGGCATGTTATGGAAGACATAAGGATGTTGAATTTTTCTAATGGGCAAGTAGTAGACACAATGTTTATGTTATTAAAAGGGTTTCCTGGGATTTTAATGAGAATATCACAATGACAGTGTGGCAGCTAATCAGTGAGCTCAGGAGGGGGTTTTCTCTGTAAATGTTCTGAAAGTGGGCAACTCCTTTAACGCTAGGAGCTGTGTTCTCCCGAGGATTACTGTGGACATCAGGGATACTGTCAATTTTTACATTAAAAGAGTTGTCTTTAATATCCCCTGAGATAGGTCATCAATATAATTTTTCATGTCAAGCCACCACCGCGAATATTAACCATCACATTGTGCATATTGATATTACTGGATTATATATGTAATGGATGTTTGTGCTAGTTTGTTCAATAAGGGCTCATTCAGATATCAGTTTTTCTTGCACGTCTCTGATCTGTATTTTGGGTATGTGCCCATGATCAGGAATAGCAGCATTTTGGGCGCAGCTCACCTGCGCTGCATCCAAAACGCTGCTTTTTATGATACAGACACACTGGATGGCATTTATAGAAACCCATGCCCACTGTGCTTTTACTTAACACTGCATAAACTCACCTGCGGTGCGCATTTACAAGTCGTAGTATGTCAACTTCTGTTGTGGAGACTAGCGAAATTTCCACAATAGAATGTATTGGATGCGGTACATCATCATTTTTCAACGAACACGGGTGGATTTACCAGCTTAATTGAACGCAGCAAAAATACACTGCTTCCAAATTGCTGCTATTTCCTGATCGTGGGCAGGTACCCTTAAAGTCAATGGAGTTGTTCACATACCAGTGCATTTTCAAGGAGCAAGTGGTCCGCACAAAATCACGTCAACATGTCCAATTTTCATATCGGTTCAAACTTTCCAATGAATGTCTAGGAGTCCATGAAAAAATTGGACAGCACTCAAATGCCATGCGGGTGCTCTCCATTCTTTCACGGCTGCTTGGTAGAAGAGGCTTGAGAATCCTTCATTATGAGACCGACCAAACGCTTATGAAAATCTGATCCAAAAACGCTGATAAAACTGAGAAAATCATTGTCATCTGAATGAGCCTTTACAGAGATTCTCTTTTAATCACTCCCTGCTCTAATCAACTGATTGAAATCCCAAGACCCCTGTATTAACTCTTAATGTCCTTATAGGACATTTGAAAAAAGGAGTTTTCTTTTTTTAAACCCCAGACAATATCAGTTATGAATGTATTCAGTTCAATGAGTTTCCTACATAGCAATGGGAACATTGCTTTAATATAAAGAACATGAAAAATGATAGAATAATAGAATAGAATTGTTATTGTCGAGATTTATGACGTGTATTTGTGAGACTCGAGGCTTAGACTTTTACTGATATTATATTTCAGTGGTAAATGCACTCCATTACTTCGTGCTCAATATGCCTGGGTAACAGATGGGAGCCTTGCATTGTGTAAAAAAAAAAATCCCTGATATGAAGATGATAAGTCTTGGCAAAAGAGAGATCTTTCATTTGTGCTCAGAACAAGATACATTACTACATATTGTATGGCACATTACTCTCATTGGCTGCGATATATATCCCAAATTCCAGTTGCAAAGACACATAAAATACATTGTTGTATGATGTATTTGCGGAGTCACAGCTGCCTACCCTCCCGAGCTGTGCACCTGCCAAATCCACTTCTTTCACTATGTCCCTTTTCACTTTCTCAATCTAACCATGTGACATTTTTAATATCTGTATGACGGTCCCTGTAGGTTTCATGCACTGCTTGGATGACCACAGTACATGACACGCCATTTATCCACCTACCTTGGTACACAAAATGAAATCCTCTGGCTGTTGCCTGTCCCTTGGCGCTGAACTTAATTAAAATCTGATTGGAAGTTGCAAGAGGCAGAGATTCACCTGTAATGGCAGAGCGCACGTGTTACAGAGCGGTGAGACCTGCCTATGGTAGATAAACCTGCTGCTGATCTGATCACAATGTATGAGATGCAACTGCACAAACCGCCGGTCTGCAGTCTGGGCATGGGAAGACATTACTCCGGCTGGAGGAGGACCTAGATAGATAACCAAACATACGTGTGTACGGCCGCTGATGTGAAATAATGTGATAGCGCAGATGAGCCGAGATAGTGAGAAAACAGCTGTGGAACACACGCTTCTATATTTCAGCTAAAAATGTATGTTCTCTTCATTCCCAGTAGCAAATATCTGTATTTTATGTTACCAGATCTTTTATCGTCCTAAGCATATTCCCGATCCGAGAGCGCCAAATTATGCTTGTTTCTACACATTTGTTAAAACAACTCCCTACAAATCATCTTATTGCTCCCAATGCTGATAAGACACAAAGGGTATGTTCACCATTTTACAGCATATATTTGTATATAATCTAAGTAAAAAGTTGCCCAAGCTTTAAATGACTCATCACGGTTACAGTCTGGAGTGTAGCACAAAACTTTATTTCTATTTCTACTGTTTTTATAAGCTTGTCAACAGAAACATCATGTCTAACTTACCACTGTGGCCTCAATTTATTAAAGCAATTGAACCAGAATCTTGTAGAAAATTGTCTTAACCCCTTCAAGACGCAGCCCTTTTTCATTTTAGCATTTTCGTTTTTCGCTCCCCTCCTTCCCAGAGCTATAACTTTTTTATTTTTCCGTCAATATGGCCATGTGAGGGGCTTACTTTTTGCGGGACGAGTTGTACTTTTGAACGACACCATTGGTTTTACCATGTCTTGTACTAGAAAACAGGAAAAAAATTCCAAGTGAGGTGAAATTGCAAAAAAACTGCAATCCCACACTTGTTTTTTGTTTGGCTTTTTTTGCTAGGTTCACTAAATGCTGAAACTGACCTGCCATTTTAATTCTTCAGGTCATTACGAGTTCATAGACACCAAACATGTCTAGGTTATTTTTTATCTAAGTGGTGAAAAAAATTCCAAACTTTGCTAAAAGAAAAAAAAAATTGCGCCATTTTTTGATACCCGTAGCGTCTCCATTTTTCAGGATCTCGGGTTGGGTGAGGGCTTATTTTTTGCATGCCGAGCTGCCGTTTTTAATTATATCATTTTTGTGCAGATACGTTCTTTTGATCGCTCGTTATTGCATTTTAATGCAATGTCGCGGCGACCAAAAAAACGTAATTCTGGCATTTTGAGTTTTTTTCTCGCTACGCCATTTAGCGATCAGGTTAATCCTTTTTTTGATAGATCGAGCGATTCTGAACGTGGCGATATCAAATATGTGTAAGTTTGATTTTTTTATTGTTTTATTTTGAATGGGGCAAAAGGGGGGTGATTTAAACTTTTATATTTTTTCATTTTTTTCATATTTTTTAAAACATTTTTTAAACTTTTGCCTCCATGGGAGGCTAGAAGCAGGCATAGCCTGATCGGCTCTGCTACATAGAGGTGATGATCAGATCGCTGCTATGTAGCTGAATTACAGGCTTGCTATGAGTGCTGACCACAGGGTGGCGCTCACAGCAAGCCAGCATCAACAACCATAGTGGTCTCAAGCAGACCTCAGGTTGTCATGCCGACACATCGCTGACCCCCGATGATGTACCGGGGTCGGCGATGCGAGCATTTCTGGCCACGCAGCCGGAAGAGGTAGTTAAATGCCACTGTCAGCATTTGACAGCGGCATTTAACTAGTTAATAGCGGCAGGTGGATCGCGATTCCATCTGCCACTATTGCGCGCACATGTCAACTGTACAAAACAGCTGACAAGTCGCGACTTTGATGTGGGCTCAGCGTCGGAGCCCACATCAAAGGGGAAGAAGTGACATGCGCTGTACTAGTACAGCGCATGTCGTGAAGGGGTTAAAAAAAATCACTAAATGTTTCCACAACGTGGAGTTGTGCTAAGATTTAGCAACTTTTGATGACTTCACACGAGTTTTAGGTCTTTTTGCCAATATGGGTGCACTTAGGCGTGATGCATCTAGTTCATAATGTGCTGTGTAGGGTTGAGCGAAACGGGTCGATCATTTTCAAAAGTCGCCGACTTTTGGCTAAGTCGGCGTCTCATGAAACCCGATCCGACCCCTGTGCTTGTCGGCCATGCGGTACGCGACTTTCGCGCCAAAGTCGCGTTTCAATGACGCGAAAAGCGCCATTTCTCAGCCAATGAAGGTGAACGCAGAGTGTGGGCAGCGTGATGACATAGATCCTGGTCCCCACCATCTTAGAGAAGGGCATTGCAGTGATTGGCTTGCTGTCTGCGGCGTCACAGGGGCTATAAAGGGGCGTTCCCGCCGACCGCCATCTTACTGCTGCTGATCTGAGCTTAGGGACAGGTTGCTGCCGCTTCGTCAGAAGCAGGGAGAGCGTTAGGCAGGGTCCACTAACCACCAAACCGCTTGTGCTGCAGCGATTTCCACTGTCCAACACCACCTTCGGTGTGCAGGGACTGTGGAAGCTATTTTTTTTTTTTTTCCCCTCAGCGCTGTAGCTCATTGGGCTGCCCTAGAAGGCTCCGTGATAGCTGTATTGCTGTGTGTACGCCACTGTGGAAACCAACTGCTTTTTTCAAAGCACATATCCTCTTGTTCCTTCCTTTCTGCACAGCTATCTTTTTTGTTTGTCCACACTTTTTATTTAATTTGTGCATCAGTCCACTCCTATTGCTGCCTGCCATACCTGGCTTACATTACTGCAGGGAGATAGTAATTGTAGGACAGTTTTTTTTTTTTTTTGTTTTTTTTTTGTGGGAGATTAAGATTGGCATTTCTGCTACAGTGCCATCCCTGTGTGTGCCATCTCTCACTGAGTGGGCCATAGAAAGCCTATTTATTTTTTACGTGATTTGTGTTCTAAAATCTACCTCAACACAAAAACACTACATCAATCAGTGGGAGAAAAATATTGGCCTCAGTCAGGGCTTGTGTGCCACTGCTGTGTGTGCTATCTCTCATTCAGTGGGCTATAGCAAGCCTATTTTTTTATTTTTTTTTTTAATATTATTTGGTTTCTAAAGTCTCCCTGAAAAAAAAAAAAAAAACCTAAAAAAACAGTGGGAGAGTAATATTGCCCTTTCAGCTTGTGTGCCAGTCTTGACTCCTGGGTGTGCCACCTCTCTCCCTCTCATTCAGTGGGCCATAGAAAGCCTATTTATTTATTTTTTTAAATATTATTGGGTTTCTAAAGTCTCCCTTAAAAAACAAAAAATACATAAAAAAACAGTGGGAGAGTAATATTGACCTTTCAGCTTGTGTGCCAGTCTTGACTCCTGGGTGTGCCACCTCTCTCCCTTTCATTCAGTGGGCCATAGAAAGCCTATTTATTTTTTCCGTGATTTGTGTTCTAAATTCTACCTCAACACAAAAACACTACATCAATCAGTGGGAGAAAAATATTGGCCTCAGTCAGGGCTTGTGTGCCACTGCTGTGTGTGCTATCTCTCATTCAGTGGGCTATAGCAAGCCTATTTTTTTTTTTTTTTTTTTTAATATTATTTGGTTTCTAAAGTCTCCCTGAAAAAAAAAAAAAAACCTAAAAAAACAGTGGGAGAGTAATATTGCCCTTTCAGCTTGTGTGCCAGTCTTGACTCCTGGGTGTGCCACCTCTCTCCCTCTCATTCAGTGGGCCATAGAAAGCCTATTTATTTTTTTTTTTAAATATTATTGGGTTTCTAAAGTCTCCCTTAAAAAACAAAAAATACATAAAAAAACAGTGGGAGAGTAATATTGCCCTTTCAGCTTGTGTGCCAGTCTTGACTCCTGGGTGTGCCACCTCTCTCCCTTTCATTCAGTGGGCCATAGAAAGCCTATTTATTTTTTCCGTGATTTGTGTTCTAAATTCTACCTCAACACAAAAACACTACATCAATCAGTGGGAGAAAAATATTGGCCTCAGTCAGGGCTTGTGTGCCACTGCTGTGTGTGCTATCTCTCATTCAGTGGGCTATAGCAAGCCTATTTTTTTTTTTTTTTTTTAATATTATTTGGTTTCTAAAGTCTCCCTGAAAAAAAAAAAAAAACCTAAAAAAACAGTGGGAGAGTAATATTGCCCTTTCAGCTTGTGTGCCAGTCTTGACTCCTGGGTGTGCCACCTCTCTCTCTCATTCAGTGGGCCATAGAAAGGCTATTTTTTTTTTGGTTTTTTTAATATTATTTGGTTTCTAAAGTCTCCCTGAAAAAAAAAAAAAAACATACAAAAAACAGTGGGAGAGTAATATTGCCCTTTCAGCTTGTGTGCCAGTCTTGACTCCTGGGTGTGCCACCTCTCTCCCTTTCATTCAGTGGGCCATAGAAAGCCTATTTATTTTTTTTTTTAAATATTATTGGGTTTCTAAAGTCTCCCTTAAAAAACAAAAAATACATAAAAAAACAGTGGGAGAGTAATATTGCCCTTTCAGCTTGTGTGCCAGTCTTGACTCCTGGGTGTGCCACCTCTCTCCCTTTCATTCAGTGGGCCATAGAAAGCCTATTTATTTTTTCCGTGATTTGTGTTCTAAATTCTACCTCAACACAAAAACACTACATCAATCAGTGGGAGAAAAATATTGGCCTCAGTCAGGGCTTGTGTGCCACTGCTGTGTGTGCTATCTCTCATTCAGTGGGCTATAGCAAGCCTATTTTTTTTTTTTTTTTTTTAATATTATTTGGTTTCTAAAGTCTCCCTGAAAAAAAAAAAAAAAACCTAAAAAAACAGTGGGAGAGTAATATTGCCCTTTCAGCTTGTGTGCCAGTCTTGACTCCTGGGTGTGCCACCTCTCTCCCTCTCATTCAGTGGGCCATAGAAAGCCTATTTATTTTTTTTTTTAAATATTACTGGGTTTCTAAAGTCTCCCTTAAAAAACAAAAAATACATAAAAAAACAGTGGGAGAGTAATATTGCCCTTTCAGCTTGTGTGCCAGTCTTGACTCCTGGGTGTGCCACCTCTCTCTCTCATTCAGTGGGCCATAGAAAGGCTATTTTTTTTTTGGTTTTTTTAATATTATTTGGTTTCTAAAGTCTCCCTGAAAAAAAAAAAAAAACATACAAAAAACAGTGGGAGAGTAATATTGCCCTTTCAGCTTGTGTGCCAGTCTTGACTCCTGGGTGTGCCACCTCTCTCCCTTTCATTCAGTGGGCCATAGAAAGCCTATTTATTTATTTTTTTAAATATTATTGGGTTTCTAAAGTCTCCCTTAAAAAACAAAAAATACATAAAAAAACAGTGGGAGAGTAATATTGCCCTTTCAGCTTGTGTGCCAGTCTTGACTCCTGGGTGTGCCACCTCTCTCCCTCTCATTCAGTGGGCCATAGAAAGCCTATTTATTTATTTTTTTAAATATTATTGGGTTTCTAAAGTCTCCCTTAAAAAACAAAAAATACATAAAAAAACAGTGGGAGAGTAATATTGCCCTTTCAGCTTGTGTGCCAGTCTTGACTCCTGGGTGTGCCACCTCTCTCTCTCATTCAGTGGGCCATAGAAAGGCTATTTTTTTTTTGGTTTTTTTAATATTATTTGGTTTCTAAAGTCTCCCTGAAAAAAAAAAAAAAACATACAAAAAACAGTGGGAGAGTAATATTGCCCTTTCAGCTTGTGTGCCAGTCTTGACTCCTGGGTGTGCCACCTCTCTCCCTTTCATTCAGTGGGCCATAGAAAGCCTATTTTTTTTTTTTTTAAATATTATTGGGTTTCTAAAGTCTCCCTTAAAAAACAAAAAATACATAAAAAAACAGTGGGAGAGTAATATTGCCCTTTCAGCTTGTGTGCCAGTCTTGACTCCTGGGTGTGCCACCTCTCTCCCTTTCATTCAGTGGGCCATAGAAAGCCTATTTATTTTTCCCGTGATTTGTGTTCTAAATTCTACCTCAACACAAAAACACTACATCAATCAGTGGGAGAAAAATATTGGCCTCAGTCAGGGCTTGTGTGCCACTGCTGTGTGTGCTATCTCTCATTCAGTGGGCTATAGAAAGCCTATTTATTTATTTATTTTTTTTAATATTATTTGGTTTCTAAAGTCTCCCTGAAAAAAAAAAAAAAAACCTAAAAAAACAGTGGGAGAGTAATATTGCCCTTTCAGCTTGTGTGCCAGTCTTGACTCCTGGGTGTGCCACCTCGCTCCCTCTCATTCAGTGGGCCATAGAAAGCCTATTTATTTTTTTTTTTAAATATTATTGGGTTTCTAAAGTCTCCCTTAAAAAACAAAAAATACATAAAAAAACAGTGGGAGAGTAATATTGCCCTTTCAGCTTGTGTGCCAGTCTTGACTCCTGGGTGTGCCACCTCTCTCTCTCATTCAGTGGGCCATAGAAAGGCTATTTTTTTTTTGGTTTTTTTAATATTATTTGGTTTCTAAAGTCTCCCTGAAAAAAAAAAAAAAAAATACAAAAAACAGTGGGAGAGTAATATTGCCCTTTCAGCTTGTGTGCCAGTCTTGACTCCTGGGTGTGCCACCTCTCTCATTCAGTGGGCCATAGAAAGCTTTTTTTTTTTTTTTCCTTGATTTGTGTTCTAAAATCTACCTCAACACAAAAACACTACATCAATCAGTGGGAGAAAAATATTGGCCTCAGTCAGGGCTTGTGTGCCACTGCTGTGTGTGCTATCTCTCATTCAGTGGGCTATAGAAAGCCTATTTATTTATTTATTTATTTTCTTATTATTTGGTTTCTAAAGTCTCCCTGAAAAAAAAAAATACATAAATTAGGTGGGAGATTAATATTGACATTAGTGCTTGAGTGACAGTCCTGCGTGTGTGTCATCTCTGTGATTTTGTGCCACAGAAAACAGAGTGTGTAACATTGTGCCTGATTTTCCTTGTGGTCTCACCAACCTGTTAAGGGATATTGAAATCATACTGAAGTTATAGCTCACCGTGTAAGTTGTTTGACAGCAACAAATAAAGTTACTTTGGTTAAGATTTTAAAACAATGAGGAAGTCTGGTGCAAGAGGTCGTCGTGGGCGTTCATTGTCAGCTGGTAATGATGGTAGTGGTAGTGGAGCATCAGGTGGTCGTGGGGATAAAAATATTCCACCTAAGTCTGGAGCTGTGGAGCCAGTTTCGTCGTCAGGCTACACAAGGCCTCGAACGCTCTCTTTTCTGGGAGTAGGAAAACCGCTTTTAAAGGCGGAGCAGCAACAGCAAGTTTTGGCTTACATTGCAGACTCAGCCTCTAGCTCTTTTGCCTCCTCTTCCGAAACTGGTAAATGTAAAAGCAGCGCGTCGCTTGTGGATGTTCACGGTCAGGGACAAGTCGCTTCCTTGTCCTCCTCAGCAAAAACTACAACAAGAGAGAAGGATGCAGCAGGCAACACAACGGGTCACTCCATGGAGCTCTTTACACATACCGTCCCTGGCTTAGAAAGTGAAACATTTAACAGGCCATGCCCATTACAAGTAGATTCTGACATGGAGTGCACTGATGCACAGCCACAGCCAGAGTACTATGCTGCTCCTTTGACTCAGACCACCACATTGCCCTCTCAAGGTACAGATCCACAATCAGACCCTGATGAGACTATGTTGCCCCGCCACGAACGCTATACCACCGACCGACACAGTGACACAGACGAAGTTGCACACGAGCTCGAAGAGGAGGTAATAGATGACCCAGTTATTGACCCCGATTGGCAGCCATTGGGGGAACAGGGTGCAGGCGGCAGTAGTTCAGAAGCGGAGGTGGAGGAGGGGCCGCAGCAGGCATCAACATCGCAACAGGTTCCATCTGCCGGGCCCGTATCTGGCCCAAAACGCGTGTCAAAGCCAAAACCTGTTGGAGCACAGCGTTGCCATCCGGTTAAAGCTCAGTCTGCAATCCCTGAAAAGGGATCCGAGTCTAGGAAGAGTGCAGTCTGGCATTTTTTTAAACAACATCCAACTGATCAGCGCAAAGTCATCTGTCAAAAATGTTCAACTAGCTTAAGCAGAGGTCAGAATCTGAAAAGTCTAAATACTAGTTGCATGCATAGACACTTAACCACCATGCATTTTCAAGCCTGGACTAACTACCAAACGTCCCTCAAGGTTGTAGCACCCTCGGCCAATGAAGCTAGTCAGCAACGCAACATCCCTTCCGTCACTGTAAGGCCACCATTTTCCGCACCACCGGCAGTATCTGTGCAGGTTTCTTTGCCAGCCAAAAGCAGTCAGGGTCAGGGAATCACCAGTTTTGTAGGAGGAAATATTGCATCTAGGGCACCGGCGGAAACAATACCGTCTCCAACCGTCTCTCAGTCTGCCATGTACACCGGCACACCCGAAAGTTCCACGATCTCCAGCTCTCCAGTCCAGCTCACCCTACATGAGACTCTGGTTAGAAAAAGGAAGTACTTATCCTCGCATCCGCGTACACAGGGTTTTAACGCCCACATAGCTAGACTAATCTCGTTAGAGATGATGCCCTACCGGTTAGTTGAAAGCGAAGCTTTCAAAGCCCTGATGGAGTACGCTGAACCACGATACGAGCTACCCAGTCGACACTTTTTTTCCAGAAAAGCCATCCCAGCCCTGCACCAGCATGTTAAACAGCGCATCGTCCATGCACTCAGGCAATCTGTGAGTACAAAGGTGCACCTGACTACAGATGCATGGACCAGTAGGCATGGCCAGGGACGTTATGTGTCCATCACGGCACACTGGGTGAATGTGGTGGATGCAGGGTCCACAGGCGACATCAATTTAGGGACAGTTGTGCCTAGCCCACGGTCTAGGAAACAGTTGGCTGTAGGCGTTCGCACCCCCTCCTCCTCCTCCTCCTCGTCCTCCTGCAGAAGCTACAGCTCTTCCACAGAACGCAGTCTGCCAACCACTCCATCGGCAGATGACACTGTTGCACACCAGTTGTCCCATTATGGGCCAGCTACTGCCAAGCGTCAGCAGGCTGTATTGGCTATGAAGTGCTTGGGCGACAACAGACACACCGCGGAAGTTCTGTCCGAGTTCTTGCAACAAGAAACACAGTCGTGGCTGGGCACATTAGATCTTGAGGCAGGCAAGGTAGTGAGTGATAACGGAAGGAATTTCATGGCTGCCATCTCCCTTTCCCAACTGAAACACATTCCTTGCCTGGCTCACACCTTAAACCTGGTGGTGCAGTGCTTATTGAAAACTTATCCTGGGTTCTCCGACCTGCTCCTCAAAGTGCGTGCACTTTGCTCACATATCCGACGTTCGCCTGTACACGCCAGCCGTATGCAGACCTATCAGCGGTCTTTGAACCTTCCCCAGCATCGCCTAATCATAGACGTTGCAACAAGGTGGAACTCAACACTGCACATGCTTCAGAGACTGTGCGAACAGAGGCGTGCTGTTATTTATTTGTGGGAGGATACACGGGCAGGCAGTAGGATGGCAGACATGGAGTTGTCAGGTGTGCAGTGGTCTAAGATACAAGACATGTGTCAAGTCCTTCAGTGTTTTGAGGAATGCACACGGCTGGTTAGTGCAGACAACGCCGTAATAAGCATGAGCATCCCCCTAATGCGTCTGCTGATGCAAAGTTTGACGCACATAAAGGAGCAGGCGTCTGCACCAGAGGAAGAGGAAAGCCTTGATGACAGTCAGCCATTGTCTGGTCAGGGCAGTGTACAGGACGAGGTAGCGGGCGAAGAGGAGGTGGAGGACGAGGAGGATGATGGGGATGAGTATATTTTTAATGCCGAACCTTTCCCGGGGGCACAGGAAATTGGTTGCGTGTCACGGCCGGGTTCTGGTTTTTTGAGGGACACAAGTGACGTAGATTTGCCTGCAACTGCCCCTCAACCAATCACAACCGGAGATTTGACAACTGGAACTTTGGCCCACATGGCGGATTATGCCTTACGTATCCTAAAAAGGGACACACGCATTACGAAAATGATGAACGATGACGATTACTGGTTGGCCTGCCTCCTTGATCCACGCTATAAAGGCAAATTGCAAAATATTATGCCACATGAGAACTTGGAACTAATATTAGCAACCAAACAATCAACTCTTGTTGACCGTTTGCTTCAGGCATTCCCAGCACACAGCGCACGTGATCGTTCTCACACGAGCTCCAGGGGGCAGCAGACTAGGAGTGTTAGGGGTGCACACATCAGAAGTGGCGTTGGACAGAGGGGTTTTCTGACCAGGTTGTGGAGTGATTTTGCTATGACCGCAGACAGGACAGGTACTGCTGCATCAATTGAAAGTGACAGGAGACAACATTTGTCCAGTATGGTTACTAACTATTTTTCATCCCTTATCGATGTTCTCCCTCAACCGTCATTCCCATTTGATTACTGGGCCTCCAAATTAGACACCTGGCCAGAATTGGCAGAATATGCATTGCAGGAGCTTGCTTGCCCGGCAGCAAGTGTCCTATCAGAAAGAGTATTCAGTGCTGCAGGTTCAATATTAACCGAAAAAAGGACTCGTCTGGCTACCCAAAATGTTGACGATCTAACATTCATTAAAATGAACCACAACTGGATTTCGAAATCTTTTGCCCCACCTTGCCCGGCCGACACCTAGCTTTCCTATGAAAAGCTCTTGCCTGTGAATTACTTTTCTAATGTCTAATTTGCTGCAGCTGATTGTACAGCATACGACATGTTTACACCTCCCTAAATGGCAAAACTCCCCACACGGGGCCGTGGTATCGCGACTTGGCGCAAGCACCCGTGAGACTGCTGTTTGTCTGAAGAGGTGGGTGTGCTCGCTTTTGGTTGACGGCATTGCTACTGGGTCCCTCATAGTACAATGTAGTGTCTCTGGCGGTGGTGGTGCGCACCCAACGTCAGACACACCGTTGTAACATGAGGGGCCCTGGGGCGGTCCCGCCGGCCTCAAGAGAGTTCCCCCCTACCCCAGCTCAAAATGTGCTCTACCACGTCCAAAATTATGTCGCACAGCTCCACCAATCTTTAGTCTATTCGCTGACATCATTCAATGTCTGGCACTGACAATACAAATTTGTAGACATCTATGATGCAACTTAAAGTAGTCTGTGTCTGTGTCCTATATTGGCACCATTAAATAGTTACTGCCAAATTACTATGTCAGAAACTCAGTAGATGAGCCCACCCCTGTACCTAAGTATGCCACCTTTTTTTTTGTTGTGGTTGTTTTGCGAGACATTAACATCTATTTATATTTTGGGAGTACTGGGACAGACACTCCTTGCACTACTCCTCCACTCACCACCAAGCTGCCTGTGTATCCATGTAACGCTGTAAAGCTGCCATGAGCCTATTGTTTGTTATTTTAGGCCTTTGATAGCCTGTCTGCGGTCCCTACTTTAAATACTCCTCCACTGACCACCAAGCTGCCTGCCCGTGTATCCATGTAACCGCTGTAAAACTGCCATAAGCCTATTGTTTGTTATTTTAGGCCTTTGATAGCCTGTCTGCGGTCCCTACTTTAAATACTCCTCCACTCACCACCACCAAGCTGCCTGCCCGTGTATCCATGTAACCGCTGTAAAACTGCCATAAGCCTATTGTTTGTTATTTTAGGCCTTTGATAGCCTGTCTGCGGTCCCTACTTTAAATACTCCTCCACTGACCAGACCACTGCTGCCCGTGTACCCCTGGAACCAATTATAAAGTGCCTACAGCCAGCCCATTTTCTTATGTTAGGCCTTTGAAGCCTGTCTGCGGTCCCTACTTTAAATACTCCTCCACTGACCACCAAGCTGCCTGCCCGTGTATCCATGTAACCGCTGTAAAACTGCCATGAGCCTATTGTTTGTTATTTTAGGCCTTTGAAGCCTGTCTGCGGTCCCTCCTTCCACTAGTCCTCCACTGACCAGACCACTGCTGCCCGTGTACCCCTGGAACCAATTATAAAGTGCCTACAGCCAGCCCATTTTCTTATGTTAGGCCTTTGAAGCCTGTCTGCGGTCCCTACTTTAAATACTCCTCCACTGACCACCAAGCTGCCTGCCCGTGTATCCATGTAACCGCTGTAAAACTGCCATGAGCCTATTGTTTGTTATTTTAGGCCTTTGATAGCCTGTCTGCGGTCCCTACTTTAAATACTCCTCCACTCACCACCACCAAGCTGCCTGCCCGTGTATCCATGTAACCGCTGTAAAACTGCCATGAGCCTATTGTTTGTTATGTTAGGCCTTTGATAGCCTGTCTGCGGTCCCTACTTTAAATACTCCTCCACTGACCACCAAGCTGCCTGCCCGTGTATCCATGTAACCGCTGTAAAACTGCCATAAGCCTATTGTTTGTTATTTTAGGCCTTTGATAGCCTGTCTGCGGTCCCTACTTTAAATACTCCTCCACTCACCACCAAGCTGCCTGCCCGTGTATCCATGTAACCGCTGTAAAACTGCCATAAGCCTATTGTTTGTTATTTTAGGCCTTTGATAGCCTGTCTGCGGTCCCTACTTTAAATACTCCTCCACTGACCACCAAGCTGCCTGCCCGTGTATCCATGTAACCGCTGTAAAACTGCCATAAGCCTATTGTTTGTTATTTTAGGCCTTTGATAGCCTGTCTGCGGTCCCTACTTTAAATACTCCTCCACTCACCACCACCAAGCTGCCTGCCCGTGTATCCATGTAACCGCTGTAAAACTGCCATGAGCCTATTGTTTGTTATGTTAGGCCTTTGATAGCCTGTCTGCGGTCCCTACTTTAAATACTCCTCCACTCACCACCAAGCTGCCTGCCCGTGTATCCATGTAACCGCTGTAAAACTGCCATAAGCCTATTGTTTGTTATTTTAGGCCTTTGATAGCCTGTCTGCGGTCCCTACTTTAAATACTCCTCCACTGACCAGACCACTGCTGCCCGTGTACCCCTGGAACCAATTATAAAGTGCCTACAGCCAGCCCATTTTCTTATGTTAGGCCTTTGAAGCCTGTCTGCGGTCCCTACTTTAAATACTCCTCCACTGACCACCAAGCTGCCTGCCCGTGTATCCATGTAACCGCTGTAAAACTGCCATGAGCCTATTGTTTGTTATTTTAGGCCTTTGAAGCCTGTCTGCGGTCCCTCCTTCCACTAGTCCTCCACTGACCAGACCACTGCTGCCCGTGTACCCCTGGAACCAATTATAAAGTGCCTACAGCCAGCCCATTTTCTTATGTTAGGCCTTTGAAGCCTGTCTGCGGTCCCTACTTTAAATACTCCTCCACTGACCACCAAGCTGCCTGCCCGTGTATCCATGTAACCGCTGTAAAACTGCCATGAGCCTATTGTTTGTTATTTTAGGCCTTTGATAGCCTGTCTGCGGTCCCTACTTTAAATACTCCTCCACTCACCACCACCAAGCTGCCTGCCCGTGTATCCATGTAACCGCTGTAAAACTGCCATGAGCCTATTGTTTGTTATGTTAGGCCTTTGATAGCCTGTCTGCGGTCCCTACTTTAAATACTCCTCCACTGACCACCAAGCTGCCTGCCCGTGTATCCATGTAACCGCTGTAAAACTGCCATAAGCCTATTGTTTGTTATTTTAGGCCTTTGATAGCCTGTCTGCGGTCCCTACTTTAAATACTCCTCCACTCACCACCAAGCTGCCTGCCCGTGTATCCATGTAACCGCTGTAAAACTGCCATGAGCCTATTGTTTGTTATTTTAGGCCTTTGAAGCCTGTCTGCGGTCCCTCCTTCCACTAGTCCTCCACTGACCAGACCACTGCTGCCCGTGTACCCCTGGAACCAATTATAAAGTGCCTACAGCCAGCCCATTTTCTTATGTTAGGCCTTTGAAGCCTGTCTGCGGTCCCTACTTTAAATACTCCTCCACTGACCACCAAGCTGCCTGCCCGTGTATCCATGTAACCGCTGTAAAACTGCCATGAGCCTATTGTTTGTTATTTTAGGCCTTTGATAGCCTGTCTGCGGTCCCTACTTTAAATACTCCTCCACTCACCACCACCAAGCTGCCTGCCCGTGTATCCATGTAACCGCTGTAAAACTGCCATGAGCCTATTGTTTGTTATGTTAGGCCTTTGATAGCCTGTCTGCGGTCCCTACTTTAAATACTCCTCCACTGACCACCAAGCTGCCTGCCCGTGTATCCATGTAACCGCTGTAAAACTGCCATAAGCCTATTGTTTGTTATTTTAGGCCTTTGATAGCCTGTCTGCGGTCCCTACTTTAAATACTCCTCCACTCACCACCACCAAGCTGCCTGCCCGTGTATCCATGTAACCGCTGTAAAACTGCCATGAGCCTATTGTTTGTTATTTTAGGCCTTTGATAGCCTGTCTGCGGTCCCTACTTTAAATACTCCTCCACTCACCACCACCAAGTTGCCTGCCCGTGTATCCATGTAACCGCTGTAAAACTGCCATGAGCCTATTGTTTGTTATTTTAGGCCTTTGATAGCCTGTCTGCGGCCCCTACTTGCAATACTCCTCCACTGACCACAATGCTGCCTGGAGTGCCTGCCTGTGTATCCATGTAACCGATGTAAAACTGCCATGACTGCCTACTGTTTGTTATTTTAGGCCTTTGATAGCCTGTCTGCAGCCCCTACTTGCAATACTCCTCCACTGACCACACCAATGCTGCCCGTGTACCCCTGGAACCTATTTAAAAGTTCATAGAGCCTAGTTATATATTTTATTTACTATTAATAAGGCCATGATGGACTACGCTGTACCACGCTACAAGCTAACCAGTCGACACTTCTTTTGCGAGAAAAGCCATCCCAACCCTCCACCAGCATGTAGAAGACCGCATTGTCCATGCACTCTGGCAATCTGTGAGTACAAAGGTGCACCTGACAACAGACGCATGGACCTGTAGGCATGGCCACGGAAGATTACGTGTCCATTACGGCGCAATGGGTTAATGTGGTGGATGCATGGTCCACAGGGGACAGCCTACTAAGTCTGTCTGCAGTCCCTAATTCAAATTGTCCTCCACTGTCTAAATCGGAGCTTCCACCTTCTGGCTTTCGGCCTATAGTATCAGAAATTAAACTGCATTTGGCCTTCAACTTTGGTTAGGGCCTACTAACGGCTTCTGCCCCTCCCTGGTGTTGCCCTCAACTAAATAAAGCTGAGCTTCAACCTTCTGCTCCAAATTACCATTTTGAAAAATGCAATAGGCTTTTCCGGCCTACTAAAGGTGTCTGTCTGTGTGCCCCTGCCTGGTGTTGTCCTCAACTAAATAAAGCTGAGCTTCAACCTTCTGCTCCAAATTACCATTTTAAAAAATGCAATAGGCTTTTCCGGCCTACTAAAGGTGTCTGTCTGTGTGCCCCTGCCTGGTGTTGCCCTCAACTAAATAAAGCTGAGCTTCAACCTTCTGCTCCAAATTACCATTTTGAAAAATGCAATAGGCTTTTCCGGCCTACTAAAGGTGTCTGTCTGTGTGCCCCTGCCTGGTGTTGTCCTCAACTAAATAAAGCTGAGCTTCAACCTTCCGGCTCTCATTAAGTGGTTTTAAAAAAAAAAATTGTGGTTAGGGCCTACTAACGGCTTCTGCCCCTCCCTGGTGTTGCCCTCAACTAAATAAAGCTGAGCTTCAACCTTCTGCTCCAAATTACCATTTTGAAAAATGCAATAGGCTTTTCCGGCCTACTAAAGGTGTCTGTCTGTGTGCCCCTGCCTGGTGTTGCCCTCAACTAAATAAAGCTGAGCTTCAACCTTCTGCTCCAAATTACCATTTTGAAAAATGCAATAGGCTTTTCCGGCCTACTAAAGGTGTCTGTCTGTGTGCCCCTGCCTGGTGTTGTCCTCAACTAAATAAAGCTGAGCTTCAACCTTCCGGCTCTCATTAAGTGGTTTTAAAAAAAAAAAATGGTGGTTAGGGCCTACTAACGGCTTCTGCCCCTCCCTGGTGTTGCCCTCAACTAAATAAAGCTGAGCTTCAACCTTCTGCTCCAAATTACCATTTTGAAAAATGCAATAGGCTTTTCCGGCCTACTAAAGGTGTCTGTCTGTGTGCCCCTGCCTGGTGTTGCCCTCAACTAAATAAAGCTGAGCTTCAACCTTCTGCTCCAAATTACCATTTTGAAAAATGCAATAGGCTTTTCCGGCCTACTAAAGGTGTCTGTCTGTGTGCCCCTGCCTGGTGTTGTCCTCAACTAAATAAAGCTGAGCTTCAACCTTCTGCTCCAAATTACCATTTTAAAAAATGCAATAGGCTTTTCCGGCCTACTAAAGGTGTCTGTCTGTGTGCCCCTGCCTGGTGTTGCCCTCAACTAAATAAAGCTGAGCTTCAACCTTCTGCTCCAAATTACCATTTTGAAAAATGCAATAGGCTTTTCCGGCCTACTAAAGGTGTCTGTCTGTGTGCCCCTGCCTGGTGTTGTCCTCAACTAAATAAAGCTGAGCTTCAACCTTCCGGCTCTCATTAAGTGGTTTTAAAAAAAAAAATGGTGGTTAGGGCCTACTAACGGCTTCTGCCCCTCCCTGGTGTTGTCCTCAACTAAATAAAGCTGAGCTTCAACCTTCCGGCTCTCATTAAGTGGTTTTAAAAAAAAAAATGGTGGTTAGGGCCTACTAACGGCTTCTGCCCCTCCCTGGTGTTGTCCTCAACTAAATAAAGCTGAGCTTCAACCTTCCGGCTCTCATTAAGTGGTTTTAAAAAAAAAAAATGGTGGTTAGGGCCTACTAACGGCTTCTGCCCCTCCCTGGTGTTGTCCTCAACTAAATAAAGCTGAGCTTCAACCTTCCGGCTCTCATTAAGTGGTTTTAAAAAAAAAAAATGGTGGTTAGGGCCTACTAACGGCTTCTGCCCCTCCCTGGTGTTGTCCTCAACTAAATAAAGCTGAGCTTCAACCTTCCGGCTCTCATTAAGTGGTTTAAAAAAAAAAAAATGGTGGTTAGGGCCTACTAACGGCTTCTGCCCCTCCCTGGTGTTGCCCTCAACTAAATAAAGCTGAGCTTCAACCTTCTGCTCCAAATTACCATTTTGAAAAATGCAATAGGCTTTTCCGGCCTACTAAAGGTGTCTGTCTGTGTGCCCCTGCCTGGTGTTGCCCTCAACTAAATAAAGCTGAGCTTCAACCTTCTGCTCCAAATTACCATTTTGAAAAATGCAATAGGCTTTTCCGGCCTACTAAAGGTGTCTGTCTGTGTGCCCCTGCCTGGTGTTGTCCTCAACTAAATAAAGCTGAGCTTCAACCTTCCGGCTCTCATTAAGTGGTTTTAAAAAAAAAAATGGTGGTTAGGGCCTACTAACGGCTTCTGCCCCTCCCTGGTGTTGTCCTCAACTAAATAAAGCTGAGCTTCAACCTTCCGGCTCTCATTAAGTGGTTTTAAAAAAAAAAAATGGTGGTTAGGGCCTACTAACGGCTTCTGCCCCTCCCTGGTGTTGCCCTCAACTAAATAAAGCTGAGCTTCAACCTTCTGCTCCAAATTACCATTTTGAAAAATGCAATAGGCTTTTCCGGCCTACTAAAGGTGTCTGTCTGTGTGCCCCTGCCTGGTGTTGTCCTCAACTAAATAAAGCTGAGCTTCAACCTTCTGCTCCAAATTACCATTTTGAAAAATGCAATAGGCTTTTCCGGCCTACTAAAGGTGTCTGTCTGTGTGCCCCTGCCTGGTGTTGTCCTCAACTAAATAAAGCTGAGCTTCAACCTTCCGGCTCTCATTAAGTGGTTTTTAAAAAAAAAATGGTGGTTAGGGCCTACTAACGGCTTCTGCCCCTCCCTGGTGTTGCCCTCAACTAAATAAAGCTGAGCTTCAACCTTCTGCTCCAAATTACCATTTTAAAAAATGCAATAGGCTTTTCCGGCCTACTAAAGGTGTCTGCCCCTCCCTGGTGTTGTCCTCAACTGAACAAAGCTGAGCTTCCACATTCTGGCTTTCGCCCTATACTATCAGATATTAAACTGCATTTGGCCTACTAGTGTGGTTAGGCCCTTGAAACAGTGTCTGCTGCTCTTGGGTTTGCTACTCCACTGAACAAAGCAATGCCGCCTGTTTAGTCCTGTTACCAATTTTGAACTGCATGTAGCCTACTTTATTCTTTGGCCCTATATCTGTTTCCTCCTCATCCTGCCCATTGCCCAGCCACTGCTAAATGAGTCTGCTGGTACATTGACCTAGACCACTACATTCCCCTTGTACTCTACACAGCCAGAATCTGTCCCTGCTGAAAGTAAGGTTCCCCTTCCCGCATGTTATACCACCTTACACAGGGACAAAGAGGAAGGTGCAGATGAAAGTGCAGGTTCCTTCATCAGGTGGGGGGGCATACTCGTTGGCGACGTCACTGGCACAGGGCCCCTCAGAGTACGCAAAAGTGTCGCTGCTGGTGGGAGGCGCCCCCGCCATGCAAACACACCGCCGTACTTTGAGGGGCCCTGTGCCAGTGGCAATGCGAACGAGTGGGCCCCCCCCTGCTTGCTCAGGATCACAGCACTTGCAACTTTTAAATACTTACCTTTCCCTGCAACACCGCCGTGACGTAGTCCGCATTTCCTGGGCCCACGAAAAACTTGAGCCAGCCCTACTCCCCCCACAACTTTCCCCCAATTCCCTATGCCCAACTATTATTATACAGTTAATTAAGATTGGCAAGCTTCAGAAACAAGAATGGATGTTTTTGGCATTAAAATGGGCACTGTAGGTGTTTTCCTGGCCTCCACTCACTGCCGACTATGCTTCCCCATTGACTTGCATTGGGTTTTGTGTTTCGGTCGATCCCCGACTTTTAGCGATAATCGGCCGACTGCACTCGACTCGACTCTGGACAAAATCGGGTTTCCCAAAACCCTACTCGATCTTAAAAAAATGAAAGTCGCTCAACCCTAGTGCTGTGGTGTTCCTTACTTGAGAAATCTTATTCCAGTACCTGATTAGAGTAAGGTTTCTGGCGAGGCACACGAAAGCACATGCCACTTATCAGTTGCGCCTGATTCATTATGAGGTGTGCACATCTTAATGAATCAGGAGCGTTTGACTTCAACGTGTCTAAGTACCTCATTCATCAAAGTTTTTGTGCCAAAATTTAGCTTTTTTACACTGGTCCTGGTCAGCTCCACCAAAACAGACCTGGCAAATTCATTAAAATTTTCACCTCTTTAGTGATTAAATTACACTAGAAAGGTACACCAGGTGCAGCTTGGAAGCAATCACGGAGGAAGCACACAGGCCTTTTAATGAATTAAGCGCATTTTAATGCAGTGCTTGCTTTATGAAGACTGGCACGCACAACATCAGTCTTAATGAATCTGGCCCAATGTTCCTAGTGCACTTCTGACGTAAACTCTAGGAAAAGTTCTTGGTATAACTGTAAAGAGAACTTGTCACTTGCCATGCATACAAAAAGCATTTTTTTTTATTTTTGAGCTTCTCCATTCTTGAGATATTTAAATTGTAGTCTTTTTAGCCGACAAGGAGGGTTCCTCAAGAACACGCATAGGCTATGTTCACACTTTGCGGTTTTTGCTGCGGATCCGCAGCAGTTTTCCATGCAGGGTACAGTACAATGTTACCCTATGGAAAACAAAAACCGCTGTGCCCACATTGTGGAAAATCCCTTTAAAAACCGTGCGTAATTGCTGCGGAAAAAAAGAAGGAGCATGTCACTTCTTTCTGCGGATTCCGCAGCGGTTTTCAACATGCACCAATAGGAAAGTGCAGTTGAAAACCCGCAGAGGAATCCGCAGAAGAAACCGCAGGAAAATCCGCAGTGAAAACCGCAGCGGTTTTTCCAAGTCCACTGCGGAAAAATCCGCAGCAAAATCTGCAAAGTGTGAACAAGCCCTTAAAGTTAGTAATGTTGAGGACCACACCCAGCAGATTTAGAAATAGGGACGAGAGGGCCTTATTTCAGAAATTGAGAGATGTATAAGCAAAAGAAAAAACAATGCCAGATTCAGTGGAACAGTGGCATTTGCATCAGGTAAATTACATTATGGCAAGTGTCAGGTTCTTTTTAATATGATGAGAACCTACCAAACAGTATAGCACACTAAATCTATGTTTTTATGATGTATGACTTTTTTTATGGGTCATACATTTTGCTTATTCATCAGGAGATTTTCCATGTGCCTACAAAGTATGAAATAGCCTAATAGTTTAACTAAAATCCTGTGTTAAAGCGAACAGTACCCTGTCTTATGCATACTAGAAGATTACATTTCATGGAAAGCAAATTACCAGAGAAAGATGAGTATACTGGGAAATTTTTGCTCTGAAGCAGGCAAAATTGTAAGTGTGGGTCTAGACTATGACACAGATTGCAACTCAGATTTACGATAAGATTAGTAGTACAATGCATGTACAAAGGTATTGCATTTTTATGTTGAATAATTAAACCTGTGATTTTTTTTCTCCATGGAAATACATTTACACGTGAACATTTCAAGAAACTAAGAAATATGACCAGTACTAAAAGGGCATCGGTCACCTGGTTAATGAAGTCCTATCTAACAGCAGCAATTAGTTACTGATTTCTGCTGTTTACTTGTCATTATGGATTCCTCAGCATTCATGTCCTTGGAATTACTTCTGTATCACTCACACCCTCCCGCTGTTGATTGATAACTTTCTATTATTATCATCTCACCTTTTTATTATTGCGCTGTAACAATGCTACTCACTTGGGAACAATCTGAGGTATTACAGGAACCTTTTCTATTTAAAGTCTGGCTGGTTTATTGCAGTCTTCATGAACCACATTACAGGCAACTCAAATACAGCCCTTGTCTGGCTCAAAGAACAACATAAAACAAAGTCCATACAGTAGTGCTTATTAGCCCACCTGGCTTAGAGTTCAACTTCTTAGTCCTTCAGCAAAGGCACGCAATCCAGGAGATCTACACAACTCCATTCACACAGACATGTGTAAGGCTACTTTCACACATCAGGTTTTTGCCGGCAGGCACAATCCATCTATTCTTGAAAAAAATGGATCCATCACAGATTGTGAAAAACTGATGCGACGGATCCGTTTTTGCGATGGATCCGACTAGCATATCCAGATAATTGGATGAAAAAAAAAAATTGAAGCATGCTCAGTTTAAAAAAAACGGAATCCGGTGCCAGAATCCGTCATTTTCTGGATCCAGCACCTTCCAGCTCCCATAGGCTTCCATTCTAGCAAAAAGCCGGAAGCCAGGAGATCTGGTGTTTGTGGCTTTTTCGCTGGAGATAAAAAACATTACTGTGTACGTTTTTTGCAGACGCCAGAAACGACATTTTTGCTGAATCCAGCAAAAACCAGATGAAACGTAAGGTCATCCGGCGCTATATCAAGACTATGGGAAAAAATCGGATCCAGCGGCATCTTTCGCCGGATCCAGTTTTTTCAAAATGTGCCGGATTGAGCCTGACGGTGAAAGACGGATGTGTGAAAGTAGCCTTAGACAAACAGCTCTAAATATACACAATGAACGACACCCAGGGGTGGAGATATGGTGAGTAGCATTCGCTCCCAACTCATCTGTGTTAGGGCTAGCGGAACGCACCAAGTAATAGAGACATTAATACGAGGTGCGTTCGCAGCCCGGGGTCCACCGTGCAGAGATACCTGCTGCAAAGTAATGGTGGATGGACACTGAGCTCACATGTGGGTTAAACTTCACCCCATGTGAAATGAAAGCGAGCTCTGTTGCCTCACAATGTTGCACTGTACACGGAATAATACCCTAACTAGGGTTGTGCTTGCTCTGGAACTCTTCTGTGCTAACCGCACACATGAAGGAACCAGATGCTAAGCCAAGGCTAATTGCCCCCATTGACACTAGCTGCCTGCCTGAGTGTACAGCCCCAAACTAAACAGACTCACACCACATATGAACTGAGTGGAAGAATACCCACTGGCAACAACCAAACACAAATGATACTAGTGCATGGCCGTGCGGCCATGCAAACCTTTTATAGTTGTAGCTCTCCAGGACCTTCCTAGTGGACCTACAGGACCTTAGCATGTGACCCCTGACCTCCAATGAGAGGTCTTCCCTTGGGAATGCTCAGAAGGAGAAAAGCAGGACTTAGTCCCAGGAGCGCCTGCTTGCTGCCAAACAGTACTGGTTATAATGGCTGAACCTGGAAGGGCATCAGTATCTGTCCCAGCCAGGCGTTGGGACCGACATCTCCGCTGAGCAGGCTCTGCTGCGGCTGGAGCAGAATGGGAGACCACAGCGGACATGGTTTGAGATTCCCCCTGCAGAGGCAGGAACTCGACACCTAACAATCTGCTGCTCACAATCAATCTGTCATGGCCGATTAACCCCTTTTAGTCCTATATGTACTAATGCATTACTTCATGTTTATCTCCCAACCACTAGGTGTCTGATAGCCACCTTACAGTGCAGTAGGTCGGTGAGGGGAACCTGTAGCCAATGAATACACAGGATTCCTGAGCTTGTGCACCCCATTGAGAAGACTTCAGACATCATTAAGCTCGAGCCATGATACCCTTATATTAGCTGTGACATAGGGTATCTGACAGTACTTTATGCAGACCTCAGACATGGCAGCCTAAAACTTTTAAAACTATCCATGTGATAATCCAAGTTTGGGATAAGCAGTAATATATTGTTGAATTACTTTTTATACACACATTCATCATATAAATCTGGAATTTTACTGAAAAAATAAAATTAGAATATTAGAATTAGAAATTAGAATTCGATATTTTATCCTTCGCATGTCCAGTTCACTATTCTTAATCCAAATGCATTAAACAAAATATTTTTTTAGGTCATGCAGCCTCATACCAGTGTGGGATCCAGAAAGAGAGCTGAGAAGACGAGCTTGTTCATTGGGCCCATCATGGACTTCGACTACATCGTTAAGGGCTGTTTGGAAGAAGGTGAACTGACCAAAAACCACTGCAAGAGAGTAGGACACACGTTATAATTCTAATCTACAGCTGGTTAAGACAAGCATTATCATACATGGAATGCTCAACCAAATTACCAGTAACTCATGAGAAAATGATCCGCTGAATTTTACATTTTGACAGTATATACTGGAAACTCATACTATATATGACATGCTTTACAATCCATTTGTTTCTGGATTCATGTCAAAAGTTCATTGGTATTGCATAAGAATTGTTCATTTCAGCTTTATATCTAGATATTTCTGAGTATATGGGTGAACAAAACTGCACAAATCATTCTTGCTCTCTTAGATATTGTTAAGAATTTGCTAAACACAAATATTAAAGCCTTTAATTCAATGCAATGCTTGTGAGGGAAAGACAAACAGTCAGCGGCATTAGAGCAATAAAGCGCAGCATCGAAATGAACTAATTGAAATAGCAGCATTCACTCTGTAATGGGCGAGATTTACTATAAATACCAAGAAACATCTAAAGCCTTAGAAATGATCAAGCCTTGAAACTTTCATTTGCTTTTCAGAGATTTAGCAGCGAGAATAGCATTTTTTTAAAATCATCGTGATCCTTATATGAAAACTAGGTATATTTGATAAGGCTGCTGGTGAAAGATGTGTCTACGAGCAAATAGAACAGTCATGAACGATGCAACAGTATATGACACCTAGCTCATAGCTGTCATGGATCACCACTCTTTGAAGATATTTTCAGTGATTTTCTCACCACTAGAAAAATCAACTAAAGAACGGCATTCCCACAAGTTATAGTAGAAAAACTCTGGCATAATATTAAAAACTCATTATAAAGTGATAGTTCCACAATACCAAGAAGATAGATGGAGCTCCTAGTTCATTTCACATTGATATTATTTTTATTATAGTACACACAGTTGTCAATTTGACTATTTTTTCTGGACAGTTTCTCAAAAGATCATGGAGAGACAATATTTTTTACAGATACATTGGATAACCATAATAAATCATTATGATTATAAGTGATCCATGTCTACAGCTCATAATTCTGATATGAAGACATCAGCTGCATTGACTGTAAACTGTAAAATAATGATAATAATGGTCAAAATAATCTGTATAAGTTTCCTCAGCTTCAAAAAATTCACCGGCGCGTCACTTTTTTTTACGGGCAGCGTAAATAAGTGCTCTATTTTTACACACTGTCCAGGAATTTCTGGACAGTTGGCAAGCCTGATAGTATATATCACATATTATTTGTCTTATTTTTAAGATCTTATTATTAAAGCTCAAGCACATGGCTCCAGTCGAGGTGAGTGTTAATGAACCAAGTAAGGTACCAAGATGTGCCACTTATGGACAAAATCCATGGGCCTCTACTGTACCCACATAGTCCTCTGACTTTACAGGTTGATGTAAAGAATATGTTAAGGCTGAGTTCCGTATGTCCAACAGGAAGAAGATAATATTGCGTTCTATCACATTTAAGTCATACGGTGGGTGGTATTATTTCATACACTATACTGTGGCTCACTGAGTGCCTTTGGCTGCATATTATTAAGCCACAGGGACTCCATGCTTGTCTGTACAGTCTGTATGCAAATAAATATTGTGTGAATCAAGCCTTAAAGGTTATTTTCCAGAATCACAACTCACAAGATAGTTGATATAAGTTGTGTTAGTAAGTCTCATGGCTAGGACCTTCACTAATCAAGAGAAACCTTAGTAACGGCTCGGTAGGTAGATAGGTGATAAATAAGTTGTACTATGTGGGACTAACCCTTTAAAATGAATGTGATTGCAGAGGATAGCAAAGTGTATAAAAAACTTTGGCAAAGGTGTTTTTAATTAGTAGGAGATTGCAGGAGTGAATCCGCCTATTTTTGCACTTAAATCACAGCCTGAGAACATGTAGAAGGTGAATTTTATAGCTCCTTTCACTTGGTGCTGGTGCTTTGTGCCACTGTTGCTGCAGTGTTGTGCCTATAAGATGGTGTGGTCTGGGATTATTGAGACTCAACCTTGCTACATGGGTGCTGTGAGGCACGAGGTCACCGCCCTGCTGGTGTACTGTCACTGCGGCAGACACTTTAAGGTTATAAAAAGTTAGGGACCCACAGAGAAGTTCGCAGTGGCATGGCGGTGGGCTTCATACAGTCTGAGCAGAATGTTAACCTATAGAACCTCATGCTCAGTTTTGTACATTTTATTTGTACTAGACCAGCATATCATTTTTGGATGTGCAGTCCATGTCTTTTTCTACAGGATGGCACATCAAAAGACTTTCATGATCATGTAAAAATTGTTACAAAATATTGTTAATGATGTTCTTTTCTGCTTTATGTTTTTTAAGATGCCAAAAAGAGATTCCGTATGGCAGATGTTACAAATAACATGCAAACTTATTTACCTCCAGCGGTAAAATTAGGTATAATGTTACACAAAGTGAGGTTACGGTTCATGAGTGGGTGGTGCTTCGACATTACTAGCTTAAAGGAAACAGCAAATATAGAGTACTATTAATATGCTGCCTTCTTCCAGCAGTCTCCATCTGGTACAGTAAGTCTATGTAGGTGATCACGCAGTAGAACATCATGGAATTATGCTAATTTAGGATTTTTCAATTCAACTAAAAGAAAAAAAAATACTGATACTTATTTTTGTTCAAGAATAGTTACAAGTTGAACAAATATTAGATAACTTCTGAAGTATAGTCTTCGACCCTGATACGTTAAAGCGTTTACTCTAAAAAAAAACGGCGTAAATCACTTTGAAAAGTTGCAAAATGTTCATATGACGTAAAGTTGGGCAATTTTTTTTTGTCTTTTGGTATTTTCACTGCACCTCTATCAAAATGGGTGGATCTAGGGAGAAGGTAGGGTAGGACAAGATGTGGCTATGTGTGTTGGTCAAATTCATCAATAGTGGGCCATAGTCTGGAAAGAACAGCCTTTGTGTTTTCCAATTTTCTAGTCATTTTCTTTATTTCCCTTCTTAGATCTTTACGATTAAAGAGCAGTTTTGATTAGAAACAAAGTTTTACTTCTTGTCACTTCACAGATTTATTAACCGATCCTTCCTTGCTTTATACTTCAACAAATTAAGTGGTAGGGAATGCGCTTGTTCGTGGGCACATGTTGAGGAGTAATGGGAGACATTTATCAGAATTGGCAATAAATGTTCTTTGTAGGAAAGCATCTTAACTATTTAGTGATGGAGACAATTTTGGCCTTTGTGACCTAGCCCCATATTTAAATCTGACGTGTCATATGTCACTTCATGTGGTAATAACTTAGATAAACGTTTACATATATTCAAATAATTATGAACCTATTTTCTTGTGACATGTTGTACTTTATGTTAGTCATAAATATAGATAGATGTTTTCCATATATTTTTTTAAAACATTTAAAATTTTATTAAACCACAAGTTACAGCCCAGCATCGTGCAGGCTTGCTGCGTTTTGTTAATGAAAGCAGTGCAGGAGAGAGCCCGCGCGATGCTGGGCTGTGAATTGTGGTGAAACACTGCCCACAGCACAGTCAATCAGGGAGACTGGGTCCCGCCTCGATGATACTGGGTCAACATTCAGTCCCGGAAGTTGACGTGGCATCTCCGAACATGAGAGGCAGCTGTAATCAAGGGTCACATGATGGGGATTAGCGGACAGCACTCAGGCATATTTGGAAACGCAAGTTATTTGAAGACAGCCTTATTTCCAATATTTATATCGATCTGCCCACTACACACTGTAGTGGATAACCTCTTTAAGTGATTTCTTCTTAATGTGGCAATACCCGATATGTGGTTGGAAAGTACTATTTGGGCACATGGCTGGACTAGGAAGTGGAGGAGTGCCATTTGGCTTTTGGCATAGCTTTGGATTGTGGGAACCATTTGCTGAGCCCCTGAAAAGCAGGAGCCCCATTTTGGAAACTACACCCTTAAAGATTTCATCTAAGGATATAGCAAACACAGATGCCTTACAGAGTATTACATTATGCCATAAAAATGAAAAAAAAAAAAGTATATTTATTTACCACTGAAATGCTAAATTAACTGCAAATTTTCATTTTCACAGCGAGTAATAGGAAAAAACGAACCACAAAGTCTCTTGAAGGCAGCTTTTATTAGTACCACTTTGGAGTATATCATATTTTGGATCACTTTTAAGGCAAAAGTTATTTGGCCTCTGTTTCAGGGGTGTCTCATCTTTTTAGCCCCTTAGAGGCTGCCAATACGACCAAAAAAAGACCTGAGATATAGCATCCCACGATGAGTGAAAATGCAGCAGCTGTCAACTGCACACTACAGCTGACACCCTGCTGTATCAGTAAAGATAGGTTTTGGCACTGACCATGGCTTTTTAAACCCTTAGATTCTGCTGTTAATAGTGACTACAGCATCTTGATGCTCCCTCTCTCCATCGACACCCTGAGATCATGATTGTGTGGTCCTGATAGTTGCTATGCCAATTCACCATTGTCATAAAATATAATGTGTCACGAAAGCGCAATCTAAAAATCACAGAGATATGTTGAAACATTCCAGAGGTATTGCCTCTGTCAAGTGACACATATCAGATTTAAAAAATTTGGCCTGGTCACTAAGGGGTTAAGCATGCACAAACCCATGGTCGATCACATTTTTGTTTATGTCTAAAAAAGACAGACACTGCTGAAAAAAAAGCCAGACGGAGTCCAAACTCCTGCACTTGCTCCATTATAAAGAATGGTTACAGTGGAGAATCCTCTTATGGGGGTTTAGATGAAAGTCAGTGAAATCCTTACATAATTGTTAACTGGATCACAGAGCACAGCATAAGTGTTAACATAGCCTTATTCTACTTATTGGGAGCCAGAAATAACAAATGATCAGGAGGTCAAGAATTGTTTTTATGATTACTTTTTTTTCTGCCATCCACTATGCAGTGTACTGTAAATGATAAGACAATTATATTTTTTGGGTCAGTATGATAACAGTAATTTCAAATCTATATATTTTCATTCTGTTCGGCTACTTTTATACTTTTATTCACTAAAAACAAATGAGAAAAAGTGTTTTTTCATCTCAATATATTGATAGTTATATACACTGCTCAAAAAATAAAGGGAACACTAAAATCCCACATCCTAGATATCACTGAATGAAATATTCCAGTTGTAAATCTTTATTCATTACATAGTGGAATGTGTTGAGAACAACAAAACCTAAAAATGATGAATGTAAATCACAACAAATATCCCACGGGGGTCTGGAGTTGGAATGATGCTCAAAATCAAAGAGGAAAATGAAGTTACAGGCTGATCCAACTTCAGTGGAAATGCCTCAAGACAAGGAAATGATGCCCAGTAGTGTGTGTGGCCTCCACGTGCCTGTATGATCTCCCTACAACACCTGGGCATGCTCGTGGTGAGGCGGCAGATGGTCTCCTGAGGGATCTCCTCCCAGACCTGGACTAAAGTATCCGCCAACTCCTGGACAGTCTGTTGTGCAACGTGACGTTGGTGGATGGTACGAGACATGATGTCCCAGATGTGTTCAATCAGATTCAGGTCTGGGGAACGGGTTAGCCAGTCCATAGCTTCAATGCCTTCATCTTGTCCTGCATTAGGAGGAACCCAGGGCCAACTGCACCAGCATATGGTCTCACAAGGGGTCTGAGGATTTCATCTCGGTACCTAATGGCAGTCAGGCTACCTCTGGCGAGCACATGGAGGGCTGTGCGGCCCTCCAAGGAAATGCCACCCCACACCATTACTGACCCACTGTCAAACCGGTCATGCTGAAGGATGTTGCAGGCAGTAGATCGCTCTCCACAGCGTCTCCAGACTCTGTCACCTTTGTCATCTGTGCTCAGAGTGAACCTGCTTTCATCTGTGAAGAGCACAGGGCGCCAGTGGCGAATTTGCCAATCCTTGTGCTCTGTGGCAAATGCCAAGCGACCTGCACAGAGTTACAGTGTTCGGCTGTAAGCACAACCCCCATCTATGGACGTCGGACACTGAGACCATCCTCATGGAGTCGGTTTCTAATCATTTGTGCAGATACATGCTCATTTGTGGCCTGCTGGAGGTCATTTTGCAGGGCTCTGGCAGTGCTCTTCCTGTTCCTCCTTGCACAAAGGCAGAGGTAGTGGTCCTGCTGCTGGGTTGTTGCCCTCCTACAGCCTTCTCCACATCTCCTGGTGTACTGGCCTGTCTCCTGGTAGCGCCTCCAGCCTCTCGACACTATGCTGACAGACACAGCAAACCTTCTTGCCACAGCTCGCATTGATGTGCCATCCTGGATGAGCTGCACTACCTGAGCCACTTGTGTGGGTTGTAGAGTCCATCTCATGCTACCACGAGTGTGAAAGCACAACCAACATTCAAAAGTGACCAAAACATCAGCCAGAAACCATTGGTACTGAGATGTGGTCTGTGGTCCCCACCTGCAGAACCACTCCTTTATTGAGGGTGTCTTTATAATTGCCAGTAATTTCCATCTGTTGTCTATTGCATTTGCACAACAGCATGTGAAATTGATAGTCAAACATTGTTGCTTCCTAAGTAGTGTTGAGCATTCCGATACCGCAAGTATCGGGTATCGGCCGATATTTGCTGTATCGGAATTCCGATACCGAGATCCGATACTTTTGTGGTATCGGGTATCGAAACAACATTAATGTGTAAAATAAAGAATTAAAATAAAAAATATTGCTATACTCACCTCTCCGACGCAGCCTGCACCTTACCGAGGGAACCGGCAGCGTTGTTTGCTTAAAATTCGCGCTTTAACTTCCTTACGCGAAGTCCCGGCTTGTGATTGGTCGCGCGCCGCCCATGTGGCCGGGACGCAACCAATCACAGCAAGCTGTGACGTAATTTCAGGTCCTTCAGGATTTTAAAATTACGTTCCGGCGTTGTGATTGGTTGCGTCGCGGTCACATGGTCGACGCGACCAATCACAAGCCGTGACGTCACGGGAGGCTGGACACGCGCGCATTTTAAAATGATCGGAGGTCGGCGATGCTTCAGCATTGTAACCATAGAGGTCCTTGTGACCTCTATGGTTACTGATCCCCGGCAGCTGTGAGCGCCACCCTGTGGTCGGCGCTCACAGCACACCTGCATTTCTGCTACATAGCAGCGAACATCAGATCGCTGCTATGTAGCAGAGCCGATCGAGTGGTGCCACCTTCTAGATTCCCATGGAGGCTATTGAAGCATGGCAAAAGTTAAAAAAAAGTAAAAAAATGTGAAAAAAAAATATATAAAAGTTTAAATCACCCCCCTTTCGCCCCAATCAAAATAAATCAATTAAAAAAAATCAAACTTACACATATTTGGTATCGCCGCGTTCAGAATCACCCGATCTATAAATAAAAAAAAGCATTAACCTGATCGCTAAACGGCGTAGCGAGAAAAAAATTTGAAATGCCAGTTTTTTTGGTCACCGTGACATTGCATTAAAATGCAATAACGTGCGATCAAAAGAACGTATCTGCACCAAAATTGTATCATTAAAAACGCCAGCTCGGCACGCAAAAAATAAGCCCTCAACCGACCCCAGATCATGAAAAATGGAGACGCTACGAGTATCGGAAAATGGCACAATTTTTTTTTTTTTTTAGCATTTAGTGAACGTAGCAAAAAAGCCAAACAAAAAACAAGTGTGGGACTGCACTTTTTTTGCAATTTCACCGCACTTGGAATTTTTTTCCCGTTTTCTAGTACACGACATGGTAAAACCAATGATGTCGTTCAAAAGTACAACTCGTTCCGCAAAAAATAAGCCCTCAGATGGTCAAATTGACGGAAAAATAAAAAAGTTATGGCTCTGGGAAGGAGGGGAGTGAAAAACAAACACGGAAAAACGGAAAATCCCAAGGTCATGAAGGGGTTAAGGAATTAAATATGACAAGGTTATAGCATATTAAAAATATTAATTTTGCTTTAGCTTTAAAATATAAATAAAGTGATCAATTGTATTATTTACTAGCCGAAACAAGGACTACATCTTTCCCGTTGATAAAAGAAGGATAAAGAAGTTTCATACATATGGGCATGTTTCACCTAAACTAACGGCAAATCTGACAGTGTACATGGAGGAAAATCAGCCTAATGCCAAACATTTACATACATTTCCTTCCATATGCCAGAAATAATGATTTATTTTTTTTCTCAAATATAGGAAATTCTCTTACCATAATCCTTAGGAACAACAATGAAGTAGGAACAGCTTTGTCCAGAAGTGTAATTACTAGGGTAATTAGGAGAAAGGATCACTCCATCTTGGCTGACGTATTGTCCTCCACAGGGGGCTAAATGAGAAATGGAGATACAGCGCACACTGACATCAACATCGTAATTCAACAATTAATCATTTATCAATGTAACCAGGATTATGCATTTACACAAAAGACGGATTTATGAACAGTGGAAAAGGGCATACTGGGGTCATCAGTAGCAACCAATAACCTTTTCATTCAAATTGTTGCGCTTTTTCGCTTTGCACCAGTTTTCAAATTTATTCCCCCAATACCGTACAATTTTTTTTAAAATTTCATTACATATTTATTGTACAGCATACTTGATTCTGCTGAATACAGATGAGGTCAAAGTGGACCTCGAGGTCACCAAAGATAATAATATTAATTTTATTTATATAGCGCCAACATATTCTGCAGTGCTTTACAATTATAGAGGGGATTTGTACAGACAACAGACATTACAGCATAACAATAAACACAGTTCAAAACAGATACCAAGAGGAATGAGGGCCCAGCTTGCAAGCTTACCATCTATGAGGAAAATGGGGAGACACGAGAGGTGGATGGTAACAATTGCTTTCGTTGTTCGGACCAGCCATAGTGTATGTAAGAATTGGGTGTTCATGTAAAGCTGCATGAACCGGTTATCAGCCTAAATATGTAACAGTACAGACATAGAGGGCTATTAAATGCATAAAGCGTATGAGAAACATGATGCGAGGAACCTGATTATGGTTTTAGTTTTTTGAATGGGCCACACAGTTAAGTTAATGCGTTGAGATGGTAGGCCAGTCTGAACAAATGCGTTTTTAGGGCACGCTTAAAACTGTGGGGATTGGGGATTAATCATATAAACCTGGGTAGTGCATTCCAAAGAATTGGTGCAGCACGTGAAAAGTCTTGGAGACGGGAGTGGGAGGTTCTGATTATTGAGGATGCTAACCTGAGCGGAGCGGAGGGCACGGGTAGGGTGGTAGACTGAGACCAGGGAGGAGATGTAGGGTGAGCAGAGCCATGGAGTGCTTTATGAATGAGGGTAATAGTTTTGTACTGGATTCTGGAGTGGATGGGTAGCCAGTGTAATGACTGGCAAAAGGTAGAGGCATTGGTATAACGGTTGGTGAGGAATGTGATCCTAGCTGCAGCATTCAGGACAGATTGGAGAGGGGAGAGTTTGGTAAAAGGGAGGCCAATAAGTAGAGAGTTACAATAATCTAGACAAGAATGAATAAGTGAAACAGTAAGAGTTTTTGCAGAGTCGAAAATAAGAAAAAGGCGAATTCTAGAAATGTTTTTGAGATGCAAATAAGATGAGTGAGCCAGTGATCGGATGTGGGGGGTGAATGAAAGCTCGGAATCAAGTATGACACTAAGGCAGCGGGCATGTTGCTTGGGAGTAATGGTGGAACACACACAGAGATGGCAATGTCAGGCAAATGTAGGTTAGTAGACGGAGAGAACACGAGGAGTTCAGTTTTGACAGGTTCAGTTTCAGATAGAGGGAGGACATGATGTTAGAGACAGCGGTAAGACAATCACTGGTGTTTTCTAAAAAGGCAGGCATGATATCAGGAGAAGAAGTGTATAATTCGGTGTCATCAGCATAGAGATGGTACTGGAAACCAAATCTACTGACTGTTTGACCGATAGGGGCAGTATACAAAGAGAAGAGGAGGGGTCCTAGGACTGATCCTTAAGGAACCGCAACAGTAAGGTGAAGGTGAGAGGAAGAGGAACCAGTAAAAAGATCTTCTCTAACGCAAAGTTTTGATCCAGTTATGATCACTAGTGGTCGGTCCAGCAGAAGATAAGTCCATTGGGAACTAATGACATGCTACTAGGGTTTATTTCTTGTGCGAGGTTTCACAAATAAATCTGATGTCAACATGTTTTTAAAACTTAAGGCTCACACAATGTACATCACTATTAGAAGCAATTCAGCATGGTACAAGTTCCTTAATTTTCTGTGCAATTCTGTATGAATTCAGAAAACCCTTACATTAATGATTTGAGTACCATTTTGGATAAATTAATTATTAATGCAATTATTTTATTCTAATTATTTATTTTCTAAAATGTCTTACAATTTTCTATCCCTGTAGGTTTACTGCCATTATTATTTTATCAGTACAATATCAGTAAAGTCAGTAGAATGAAGTATACAAAGAATGGATATTACCGATACATGTAGGTCGTGGGAAGTTCCAAATCGGCTTTCCATCGCCTCCCATCACACAGGTTAGAGTAGATGCCCCAGCAACCTCATAGCCACTATCGCAATAATAAGTTACAGTGGAGCCAAGTTTTAGGTCACTCCCAACACGAGTGCCGTTTTTTATTGCTCCTGGGTCAAAACAGGATTCTCTGGGATTTTCTGAAAAATGAGAAAACACATTTTATCAATATACATAGTTGTCAATCTAGACAGTAATACTAGGTCTCAGTTGTTCATTTGTTCTTTCTTTAGGTAGTCAATTAAAAATTACACTTAAGGACTAATTGAAAATTTTCTTTCTAAATGACCTCTCAAATTACCAAAGAACACAATAAATTTTAGATTTCCAAATCTGAAGGATTATTACCATAGAGAAAGACATTGTGATAATCAACTAGACAATGGGTCCATTATTGGCTTGAATATTAAGATTTATAAGTATTCACAAATTACATAATAAATGCAATAATCTCCGTCAGTGACATCTACTCTGCAGATCTGAGAATTTAAGCATTCATCAGATGTCCCCAGGAGTTATCATTTGGGATTGTGTAATGTAATGCATTTTAAGCTGACAGAAGTCACCGCACTGACCCTGATATGTGACTTCTTAGTGACATCGGGAAAAGGATGAGAGAAACCGCATTGCAGAGAGATTCAATATTCATAGCCCTGCATACACTATAGAATGCCATCACTAAATTGCTCCAATCATTAAGCATCATTAACATCTGATAATGATTGAACATGAATAAAACCGCCTTACGTCTCAAATCATTCTTACTTCCACAGAGTAGCTCATGTGGAGGCCGCATTAAGGCATAGAAAGTATCAAGTCCATTCAGACAATAAAGTGTTTTACTGAAGTGTGACAGAGCTTTAAACACACAATGGACCAAACCTGGCATGGAAAATCCGCACCCATGAGTCAGTGTTCCTGTTAGTTGGTTTGAGTACAGATTTGATATGTTAATACTAGACATTCTTTTCTTAGAAGGAAGTGCTGATTGAAAAGTTCAAAATTGTATTCAGGACCTTTCAGCACTATTGATTCGGCACTATGACTGGCGCATTTGCTTCGGAAATTGGACTGATTAATGGACGTGCACTACGACTGACACTATTTTATCGGGATAATAATTGGCACTATTTATCTGCACTATAGAAATATGTGTTATGTAAGCACTGATGTAGATGGCTTTGTTTTTGGTGCTGTAGGAAACTGTTATTGGAGCACATTATTTGCACTGTGTGACAATGCTATTTAGACATAAATGCTAGTGTCATGGTGGCATTGTTATGTCATGACACAGCATTATGATGGTGTCTTTAGGAATTGTATGGTATTGATTTACGCTGGCAAAAATTTTCCTCCAAAACTCTGTTAGTAGCAGATAAATTTGCACAAATCTCAATATTGGAAAGCTTGTACAATAATTGCTTGGAAAATACATGTGGGGGAAGAGGAAAGAAAGAGAACCATGGTGACCATACCAGCTTACACACTACAGTAGCGAGAAATGACCCTGCTTACCAAAAGAGCTAACGCTCTACAGGAGAGACAGGACCCTGCTGACCATAAGAGCTTACACTCTAGAGGAGAGTGAGAAAGGACCCCACTTAACAAAAGAGCTTATATCTATCAATAGAGAACCCTTCTGGTCATAAGAGATTACACTCTACAAGATAGAAAGAGAGAGGACCCCACTGACCATAAGAGCTTCCACTCTACAGTTAAGAGAGGGTGGACTCTGCTGATCATAAAGAGCTTACACTCTACAAGAGAGAAGGCGTTAGAGAGAGAAAGAGAGAGGACCCCACTGACCATAAGAACTTACAGTCTACAGGAGACTGTGACTCTGGGGATGGAAAACAGTTCTGTTGTACAAACTGTGCTCCACTTGGAATCATTGATCTCTGATAACTCAGGTACTGATAAAATGTATGATAATTCATAAGATGTCATAGCTGTGGGCCATTATGGAGAGGTCACTAGATAATAGCCCATCTATGATGCTTGAACAGTGTGGGGAATGGTACCAGGCAAGTTTGTTTTATGCAAATTGTTATTCAAATCTCAAAGTGCTTGAATTCATGTGGAAACATGAATTTCAGGAAATCTGACTTAAAATGGTTCCTCTGCGGATTGATTCTTTCATCCTGGGCCGCCATCAGGGCATTACTGCCCTTACTGGATAACGGGGCCCGATGAACAGAGGGGGCCTGGAGCGTGCCTCCTCTGTTCTGCTCACTGGGCCTGAATGGCAGCATGCTGCCGCTCAGTAACTGACCTCGCGTCCTCGGGCAGTTAAAGTCTGCTGCCTTGCATTTGATTCCTCCCGCATGGTAACAGTTAACAGCCGCCAGCCAATCGCAGGCTGGCAACTGATGTCAGTGCGCACGTCACCAACCTATGACATCACTGTCAAACACCAGAATGACGTTGCGCGCTTCAGCCGAATCGGAGAAGAGGATAGCGCTGGAGCTCGGCCAGGTAAGGAAAATCCTTTTTTTTTTCTGTAAAGCTGCGGTATGGGGCATACTATACTACTATGGGGAAGCAAGGAAAAGGGGATGCATTGGATTATGGGGTGCATTATATTCCTATGAGGCTGCTGAATTATACTATGGGGCATTGGGGTGCATTGTATCCCTATGAGGCTGCTGCATTATACTATGGGGTGCATTATATCCCTATGGGGCTGCTGAATTATACTATGGGGCTGCTGCATTATACTTTGGGGTGAATTATATCCCTATGGGGCTGCTGAATTATACTATGGGGCTGCTGCATTATACTATGCGGTTGCAGCTTTATATATGGGGTTGCTGTATTATACTATGGGGTGCATTATATCCCTATGGGGCTGCTGCTTTATTCTATGGGGCTGCTGCATTATACTATGGGGCTGCTGCATTTTACTATGGGTGCACTATACTGCTATGGGGTGCAGTATACTGCTATGGGGGTGCATTACACTCTTTTGTGGGTACAGTATAGTACTATAGGGTGCATTATAATGCTATTGGGGTGCATTATATTATATATGACTATGGGGTACATTATACTATTATGGATGACTGGGGGCAATATGGAGAGACATGGGGGAAGTATGGAGAGACATGAGTCAGAATAGGAGAACACATGGGGTCCAGAATGTGGGATATTATTACTGTAGGGGCTAATTAAAGGATATTATTTTTGAGGATACTGTTTTCAGTGTTGGGGAAGAGATGTCCTGTTACTGTGCATGGCGACACGGTCGCTTATTTTCTACATCTGGTGAAGTGTGGAGGTTGATGAAAAACTGGGGAATGTGCTCTACATAACTGTGTTATTTCCTACAGAGATGAGTCCAGGCTGGAAGAAATGATGGCAGTGTGTGCTGGATGAAGATGAAAAGCGAAGACAAAGGACTATGTGGTGATGGGAACTGTAAATGTGTGACTGGTGAGGATGTGGTACAGAAGTGGAGTTTTTCCAAAGAGAGGGTGGTGAAACTGTGGATGGTTTGAGTGGTGGAGGCGGAGCTGGGGTGGAGCCTGGGCAGAGTCTCAAGGGGGGCCCGAAAACTTTGCCAGTATTGGGCCCCGAAATTCCTAGTGGCAACCCTGCTCTCATCTCTAGTATCCACTCCTAGAAAGTGTGGTTAAGAGTTGTATGGTTGAACAAAAAATTATTGAAGAGGTTTTCCACTACTAGGATATTGATGACCTATTCTTAAGATAGCAATATCAGATCAGTGGGGAAGCAAAGCCTGGCCCCTCCACCAAATCAGCCACTAGAAGCTCCAGTATAGGACAGTTGTAAACAATGTGTAAAGCAGAATACCACTGCTGTACCACAATGGTCAGTGACCACTGCTTTGTTCTGCAAATCAGCATCAGTCATCTGAATAGGAGCCATTTTGCAGTACCCAAGGGTACTAAACAGGACAATGGAGCGGTATTGTTGCGATCTGTGACATTATTTACATCCAACTGCCGCAGAAGTTGCTTGTGGCTGATTGGTGAAGGTACGGGGTTTTAGCTCCCCACAGATCTAATATTGATGTCTTATTTAGGATGGGTCATTAATAGTGATGAGCGAATATACTCGTTACAGGCAACCCCCACATGTACTTATGCTGACTAACAGATGTAAATCATTCAGCTGCGGCAAGAAAAACTAAATCTCCGAGCACTAAAAAATACTCGGAGGACCCCCGAGCATGCTCGAGATATCTCGAGTAACGAGTATATTCGCTCATCACTAGTCATTAATATCATTGTAGTGGAAAGCCCTTTAAGACAACAAGTTTCCTCATACGTTCCCAACCTGGAGTTATACTTTATAGTGTACTGTATGTGCTTTTGTTTTTATATGTCCTACAGAACTGCACATGCAAATTATTTTTAAAGCCAAAACTTAATAAGATTCCTTTTTTTCCTAGCAGCATTATACATAATTCATGTGGCAACCTCTTTATGGTGTGCACACTTCGGAATCGTTGTCATTATCGTCTGCCCTTTGCTGAATTTCAGTCCACTCCTTTCAATTAAATCAATATCTGGAATTGGAGCATAGAATTTGAATTTTACAACCAAAATGAAACATTCATGATACCTGTTTAACAGTGATAAAAGCCATTAGGTGAAATATTGATATTAACCTTTCTGAGCTGATTATAATAAATGTTATGAAACAAAAAGTAATCCAAGCAACTTAATTTCAAGTGGACTTAATGGAATTAATTGTCTACTGGTCTTTTCATGATATCTTATCATTGGTTTGTGACTTGATGCTTTTCATTTGGTTTTGACTCATTATTTTCTGAATTTGATGGGATGTCAGATTGCACTGAAGAAGCATGTCTGAATCGTGTGCCGGGCTGCACCTCTGACTCCTCTCAATATTGGTTTGCAAATGTTGATTAATATATGATTAGTCTTAGATATATATACTGTATGTATATATATATATATATATATATATATATATACACAAAGTATATATCTCAATATCGCTCTCTCTCTATATATCTATATCTAAATGTATACATGCATTCTGAATGTGGATCCCCACTAATAAACCTCTGATTGCATTGACTTCAAGCCCCTGGTCCGTCAGGTTGGAGTATAAATATATATTCGGACCTGATGGAACAGAGGCTTGAAGCCAATACAATCCCGAGTTTATAAGTGGGGATCCATATAGTGTATTGAGTACCTAGAAAATCTATGCATTATATGGACAGTTAGTTGATCTCAATGGGAGCTGTGTAATTCTTCCTTTCCACTGGAAGGATATTGAATATTTGCTGACAGGTTCATCCACAAATTACAACTGATGATTGGCAATCTCACCTGAAAGATACCTTGCAGAGAAATTTTCTAAATTAAAATTATGTATCAAGCAGATAATTTTTTTCAGTTTCCCAAACTAGATAAATAGAACATACAGCATATAATGATGGGTTTTAATGGACCAAAGAGAGGAACGACCACATACTTCAGATGAGGGCATGTGTCCCCCAATGAGTCCAGTGTTAAATAATCATAACAAGTTCCAATAAAGACCTGCACTATTTAACAGCTAAATATTTCATTTTGTTCTGTAAATTCTTTCAAAAGCAAAATGACGTTATATGTAACATGAAAACTCCAAAATTAGTAGCACACTAAAACAGAAAATAAACTATGGTCTTTGCACATAGCAAAAGCTATAAGTAAAGACCAACGTTCTTTTAGAAGGCCACCTTAAGGACACATTGCGCCTCTTTCTATGTGATAATAATGATGTCTATGATGTCATTCAGTGTTAGGGCTAGCGGAACACACCTAGTATAGCTGGATAACAACAAGGTGCGTTCGCAGCCCGGGGTCCACCGTGCAGAGATATCTGCTGCAAAGTAATGGCGGATAACCTCCGAGCTCACACGTGGGTTAAGCTTCACCCCGTGTGAACTGAAAGCGATCTCTGTTGCCGCACAGAGTCACGCTGTACACAAAAACTATAGCCCTAACTAGGGTTGTGCTTGCAAGCAAGCTAACGGCTAATTGCCCCCACTGATGCTAACTGCCTGCCTGAGTGTACAGTCCCAGCGCTACAGTCTCACACCACATATGTATAGAGTGGTATAGTATCCACTGGCATAAGCCAAACACATTTGATACTAGCGCATGGCCGTGTGGCCATGCGAACCTTTTATAGTTGCAGCTCTTCAGGACCTTCCTGTAGAACCAATAGGAGCTGCAACAGGGCCTGAGAGTGTGACCCCCGACCTCCAATGAGACGTCTTCCCGTGGGCATGCTCAGTGTGTGCAAAGCAGGACTTAGTCCCAGAAAAGCCTGCTCGCCGCTGACCAGTGCTGGCTACAAAAGCAGAGCCTGGAAAGGCAGCAGTAACCCTTTGCAGAGTATCAGGCTGAGCTAGACACTGGAACCGATGTCTCCGCTGAGCAGGCTCGACTGCGGCTGATGTAGAATGGTAGACCACAGCAGACATGGTCCGAGATTCCTCCTGTGCAGCAGCGGGAACTCAACACCTAACATTCAGCTTAAAAAAAATAAAGCTTCAAAAAAGAATTTAAACTTTTAGCCCATAAACCGTGGAAGTCTTCACTAAGAATCGTTTTATTAGGCCACTTTAATTTTTTCCCACTAAAGGAATACTTTGTGCATAACCATAATCTTCTTGTGCCATGTACCATGAACCCATCAGAGTTACCTACCAGATGGGAAGATTTGGCGGCTACCTAGAGACATTGGATGAGTGTTTGTCATGTGTACAAGGTCTATTTACTGAGCAGATGAGAAACATACGGTAATTTATATTGAGAGATCATGAGCCAAATCTGTCAAAGTGTTAGAGAAATTAATAAATGAATGTTCTTGGATGTCTCATTTCATTACAAAGCTACAGTGACTAAGAATTGCTTCATATATATGGGTGCACTGCTGTTTGTATCGCTAACCCCAGGCTATGTTCCTTTTATATATTTTTTAGCCCTGTTTCTCTGCCTGTAGCTTCATTTGCAGCTTAATTGTAGAATTCTATACCACTCACTATAATGTCTTAGATTTGTTTGTGGTGTCATCTTCATACTTTGAATCTTCTCCATATTTCCCTCTATGTTTTTTTTAGTTCTATTTTTTGTGGATTGTACATATTTCATTACCTTGATTCTACTCTTCCCCTGTCCTTGTGCTATAAACCTACATTGTATGGGATTTCTCTAAATGTACTTTATCTATATCCTTACTACTTAAACCAATAGCATGACTAAAGACCATGAGTTTGACTCACAGTAAGACCACTGACTTACATGCATGTAGAAGTAATAAGATGTGCTTAATTCTAAAACTCTGGGCAAAACCGTCAATGAAAAAGACCTGGGTATATGGGTGGATGACAAACTCATATTCAGTGGCCAGTGTCAGGCAGCTGCTACAAAGGCAAATAAAATAATGGGATGTATTAAAAGAGGCATAGATGCTCATGAGGAGAACATAATTTTACCTCTATACAAGTCACTAGTTCGACCACACTTAGAATACTGTGCACAGTTCTGGTCTCCGGTGTATAAGAAAGACATAGCTGAACTAGAGCGGGTGCAGAGAAGAGCGACCAAGGTTATTAGAGGACTGGGGGGTCTGCAATACCAAGATAGGTTATTACACTTGGGGCTATTTAGTTTGGAAAAACGAAGGCTAAGGGGTGATCTTATGTTAATGTATAAATATATGAGGGGACAGTACAAAGACCTTTCTGCTGATCTTTTTAATCATAGACCGGTGACAGGGACAAGGGGACATCCTCTACGTCTGGAGGAAAGAAGGTTTAAGCATAATAACAGACGCGGATTCTTTACTGTAAGAGCAGTGAGACTATGGAACTCTCTGCCGTATGATGTTGTAATGAGTGATTCATTAATTAAATTTAAGAGGGGACTGGATGCCTTTCTGGAAAAGTATAATGTTACAGGGTATATATACTAGATTCCTTGTTAGGGTGTTGATCCAGGGAACTAGTCTGATTGCCGTATGTGGAGTCGGGAAGGAATTTTTTTCCCCAATGTGGAGCTTACTCTTTGCCACATGAGGTTTTTTTGCCTTCCTCTGGATCAACATGTTAGGGCATGTTAGGTTAAGGCCCCGTCTCACATAGCGAGATCGCTAGCGAGATCGCTGCTGAGTCACAAGTTTTGTGACGCAACAGCGACCTCCATAGCGATCTCGCTATGTGTGACACGTACCAGCGATCAGGCCCCTGCTGCGAGATCGCTGGTCGTGTCGGAATGGCCTGGACCTTTTTTTGGTCGTTGAGGCCCCGCTGACATCGCTGAATCGGTGTGTGTGACACTGATCCAGCGATGTCTTCACTGGTAACCAGGGTAAACATCGGATTACTAAGCGCAGGGCCGCGCTTAGTAACCCGATGTTTACCCTGGTTACCAAAAAAAACAAACAGTACATACTCGCCTTTCGGTGTCCAGGTCCCTTGCCGTCTGCTTCCTGCTCTCACTGAGTGCCGCCGTACAGTGAGAGCGCAGCGGTGACGTCACTGCTGCGCTCTGCTCTCACTGTACGGCCGGATCTCAGTCAGAGCAGGAAGCAGACGGCAAGGGACCTGGACACCGAAAGGCGAGTATGTACTGTTTGTTTTTTTTGGTAACCAGGGTAAACATCGGGTTACTAAGCGCGGCCCTGCGCTTAGTAACCCGATGTTTACCCTGGTTACCCGGGTGCTGCAGGGGGACTTCGGCATCGTTGAAGACAGTTTCAACGATGCCGAAGTCGTTCCCCTGATCGTTGGTCGCTGGAGAGAGCTGTCTGTGTGACAGCTCCCCAGCGACCACACAGCGACTTACCAACGATCACGGCCAGGTCATATCGCTGGTCGTGATCGTTGGTAAATCGCTTAGTGAGACGGGGCCTTTAGGCTATGGGTTGAACTAGATGGACTTAAAGTCTTCCTTCAACCTTAATAACTATGTTACTATGTTACTATGTAAACTCAACCTGTTCCACATCTAACCAAGAGTTTTCAGTAAGATGTCAGTGGTTGAAAGGGCACAATACACAGTTAGGAATTAATTTGAAAGAGATCTGTTACCAGACTCCACAATACAAACTGTAACTTACAGACCTGACGAGGCTAGTGTACTTACTTACAAAATCCAAGTCAGAATAACAAGCCCTTTTAGCAAAGTTAAAAAATGTGAACATTTTATGAGTCTAGTTAGAGCACTTTTAACTATGAGACAGAAACACTTTTGAAAAGGAATTTACAGCCATTGTAACATTGATTTTCAAAATAAGTACATCAACCTTATCAGTTTTAACAACTATATTTAAAGGGGTTGTCTGACAAATACAATTTGAAAATGTGAACATTTTATGAGTCTAGTTAGAGCACTTTTAACTATGAGACAGAAACACTTTTGAAAAGGAATTTACAGCCATTGTAACATTGATTTTCAAAATAAGTACATCAACCTTATCAGTTTTAACAACTATATTTAAAGGGGTTGTCTGACAAATACAATTTGATCAAAGGCAAATGCCGCTATAAAAAAAAATACAAAACTACACTTATCAAATAAATTTTTCTGTTGCTTTAGTGCAAATTGGGTAACATTAATTCCTGTCCTGGCAGAGACCAATGGATCAGGAGGCAGTAGCGTAGCTACCAGGGGGGCAGAGGGTGCGGCCGCCCCGGGCCCACAGCTCACAGGGGCCCACCTGGAGCTACACTACACTTAATTAGCTCCGTGGTAGAGCAGATCTCCCTGCTCTACCTCGGGCAGGGGCTGGAGAAAGGCAGTGAAGCTATGCCCCCCATAGCTGACACTGTACCTATATCTACCAGACACGTACGTGCAGCGCCCCAGAGTCCTGGTCATTGCAGTAATGTTGTTCTTCCACTAGGGGGAGTGATATTACGTCTGAAGGCAATAAAGGAGATCTTCTGTCCAGGTATCACAACCACACACAACACACTTCACACTCCAGCCACCAGGGGGAGCAAAGGTTCTATTTACTAGGCCACTCCTCACAGTTAGGTAAAACTGGTAGTTGGAGGGAAAGTTAGTTAGTTCCTGGCTGGGGACCGAGATGGAAAGGTCTCCAGGTCGAGCTGGCTGGAGTGATCTCCAGTCAGATCCAGACTGCGGTCTGAGGAGGACGAGGGTCCACGGAGCTGCGCCTGCCCCACGTGCGGCAGCATCCTAAGAAAGAGATATAGAAGAGAAGTGTATTGCAGTGAGTGAGAAACGAAGGCTTAGTAACAAGTGGATACCAGAGAGGAGAGTGGCCGAGAGAAGCTGCATCCTTCTGGTGCGCGATCCGGTAGCCGGAATACCGAGGGAGTAAGTGCTCTATACCTTGCTTCAGAGACCGCCAGGGCAGGTGATTCCAAGTTACCTGTCCGCCCTTATTACACAGGAGGCAAGGTGGCAACCTTAAAGAGGCCGGGGCGTGATAGAGTCCCTAACCAAAGTCTCAAGTCACCGGTCATACGTGTTTTGTTCTATCCGACCACGGGGAACAGTGAGAGGAGTAATAACGGTGAGGACCTTATTGGAGCTTATGCAAGTAAGGACCTACTGTGTTACTGTGCGCATAGGAAGGCTATTGAATTCCACTTGGATATGGGGACTCTGGATTTGCCTTCAGACTGGCCGGACTCTGCCTACCCTGTGGTCTGTACCCTGGGCTGTGGACACTGAAGCCTTCAGTAAAGGTAAAGAGACTGCAACCTTGTGTCCTCGTTCTTCACTGTGCCTCACATCATTCACCATCTACATTCTGGGAAGCCCTGGGTACACACTTCACCTGTGGGAAGGTATACCATCTAGCTGCCATCACATCACCTCAGCGGACCCCTAAGCAGCGTCGGTCACCCTGACCGAATACCACAGGTGGCGTCACAAACATTTCCCCTTTAAAGACCTTTCCCATAAGAACTATTCCTTTTACTGGACACCCCCTGAAGGCCACGGACCGGGTCAGCCACTGTGACACCCCCCAACCCGAAGGACCTGGTGCCGAGTACCCCATTGCCCTACTCTGGGGGCGCTCCAGGTTTGGCGTCAAGAACAGAATCTACTTAAGCCTGAAAATCGGGTCATGTGCGCCTAAGAACTGTGCCTAACTGTTTTGTGCTGAGAGATTGTTGTTGCAATTTGCCGCCAAAAAAAAAAATTGCCGCCAAAATCCGTGCCGCGTGGAGCGCGAGGGGAGGAGCCATACCTTCATGGGTGGAGCCAGCTGAAAAGAGCGCCAAGCAAGAAGACGGGTGCCGCGCTGCTGCCTGGAATGCCGGAAGTGAAGATGCCGTGCAGCAGAGCCACAAGAAGAGACGCTGCAAAGTGTCGATTCGGGAGAGGAGCCCTGACTTCCACCAGGTTAGCAGAGGGGAGGAACGGCCATGTCCAACCTGGGAGGGGAAGTGGTGGCAGTCGCAGACACAGGCCTAGCAATACCCCCAGGCCCCGCAATAGGCGCAGCCGCAGGCCTTGTACCGCCGCTGGGTCCCGCAGAGCTTGCCGCTTCCATCAGCCAGCCGGACACCGCCACGGCTACTACGACCATCATGCCCTTCTCCATGCCATACATACCTGGAGCAGCCTGGCTCCCGTGATACTCTGGAGAATCGCATACATTAACTGACTTTAAAGAAGGAATCTGCAGCCTGCTTGAGTTTTATCCCCTGACAGAGCCTCAGAAGGTTCACATGGTAACGGGCCAACTGTTTGGAGCGGCTCTGAGAGAGGTGAAGTCCTGGCCCACTACGCATAAAGGGACCATGCAGCAGGTCTTTGCAAAGCTTAAAACCACCTTTGACACCCGCACCCCCACAGAAATCAAATTGAAGTTTTATGGGTGCAAGCAGAGAGTGCAGGATAGCCTATGGGACTATGCCCTTAATCTTCAGGAGGCACTGCGGGCAATCAAGCAGGTTGATCCTAATAGCATGCAAGATGAAGATAAACTCTTAAAGGAGCGGTTCATTGAGGGGCTCCTGTGCAATAACCAAAGGGCCCAATTGCACCTCCTGGCCATGCAGAATCCTGACCTGGCCTTTGGGCAATTTAAAGACAAGGCCATCCAAGTGCTACAGGAGTGACAGCCCAGCCGTGCAGTACTTCCTAGGCGTCAAGCCCTCACGTACCACCAGGAGGTGGCGCCAGATCCTCAAGTTTCTGCTGCGGCCGATGCCCGGATCCTGGAAGACGATTCCCCTGCAGGACTACGCCTCCAGATGCAGGAGCTGACCAAGAGCGTTGCTGCCTTAGCTTGGATCAAGCAGTCCTTGCAGGAGGCCCCCAAGGAGAAGATCAAGCTGGCTTCCAAACTGGAGGATGTTCCCTGGCGACGACAGAGAGTCCCGCCGACCAGAGGAACGGACGACGATTGCTATCATCAGGACGGACAACCCATCTGCTGCCGCTGCAAACAGGCAGGCCACATCGCAAGGTACTGTCATTTAAAAGAGCAACCCCTGGGGCAGAGGGCCAACCCCCAGGAGTAGGACAACCAGGCCCAAACAACTGGCGAGCCAAGTACATTGGAGGACGACCTGTTCTCCCCATTGTGATTGACGGTATCCCCATGAACGCTCTGTTGGACACCGGTTCTCAAGTGACAACTATGCCTTACATCCTTTATAAACGTTATTGGGAAGACACCAACATTACTCGTGGCCCTGATGATGATTTCACCATAGTAGCCAGTAACGGTCAGCCATTGCCACAAGTGGGGTACAAAGAGGTCACCATTAAAGTGGGATGGGTAGAGTTAAAATCCCAAGGGATTGTGATTGTTGATATTGATCGCCGTGAATGTAACCCTATGATGACCATTGGTACTAATGTCATAGAAAATTGTCTTGCAGAGGTTATTGTCTTGTTACAACAGGTGGCCGAAACTGCTGGTTCCAGTGAGCAACGTGTTTTGCAGAAAGAAATCAGAGCTCTGGTACAGAGACAGCAGGTAGAACTATCTGGTGGAGAAATTGGCCGTGCCACAGTGAGTGATTCAATCCCCATTGCAATACCCCCCAGGAGTAAAATGTTAATATGGTGTCGCACAGCAATAGGCCTCAGAGGTAAAGACTACCAGGCCCTGGTAGTACCTGTGTATTCAGACAGCAGGCCCACAATCCTGACAGCCAGAGGGGTGGTTGAAGTCCACAAGGGGAGGGTCCCAGTGCGTGTCCTTAACTGTGGAGAAGAAGAGGTCCACCTAACCAAATATGCCACACTTGCCAAACTGTTTGCTGTTGATAATAATGTGATACAGGCAACAGAACCCTTGGTCCCGTCCAACCAGGCGGAGGACAATGGCTCTGCAGGACAAATGGAAGATTGGTGTCAGAAATTACACGTGGGCACTGACTCTACCCAATCACACCAAAAACAGGGGGCTTACAGGGTGGTTCATGAGTATGAGCGGGTATTCAGCAAGCACCCCCTAGATTTTGGGCAGGTAAAAGGGATTCAACATCATATCTAGTGTTGAGCGATACCTTCTGATATTCAAAAGTATCGGTATCGGATTGGATCTGCCGATATCCAGAAAATATCGGATATCGCCGATACCGATACCCGATACCAATACAAGTCAATGGGACACAAATATCGGAAGCGATCCTGGATGGTTCCCAGTGTCTGAAGGAGAGGAAACTCTCCTTCAGACCCTGGGATCCATATTCATGTAAAAAATAAAGAATAAAAAAAATAAATATGGATATACTCACCCCTCCGACGGACCCTGGACCTCAGCGGTGCAAGCGTCTGACTCCGTTCCTAAGAATGCAGTGAGTGTAGGACCTGCGATGACGTCGCGGTAACGCGACCGGTCACGTGACCAGTCACAAGACCGCGACGTCATCGCAGGTCCTACACTCACTGCATTCTTAGGAACGGAGGCTGCCGGTTGCACCGCTGTGAGCCAGGGGCCGTGGGAGGGGTGAGTATATCCATATTTTTTATTTTTATTCTTTATTTTTTACATGAATATGGATCCCAGGGCCTGAAGGATAGTGTCCTCTCCTCCAGACCCCTGGGAACCATACGCACCGCACACGCTGAAGAACTGGGAACTTATATGAACTTCCGATTCCGATTTCCGATATCACAAAAATATCGGAACTCAGTATCGGAATTCTGATACAGCGAATATCGGCCGATACCCGATATTTGCAGTATCGGAATGCTCAACACTAATCATATCCCCACGGGAAACCATCCACGCATTAAAGAGAGGTACCATCCTGTCCCTCCAGCTCATTATCAGTGTGCCAAAGACATGTTGCGAGAGATGAAGGAGGCTGGGGTAGTTAGAGACAGTTGTAGCCCCTGGGCAGCTCCATTAGTCCTTGTCAGGAAGAAGGATGGCACAATGAGGATGTGTGTAGATTATAGGCAGATAAACCGCATTACACACAAAGATGCATACCCTTTGCCTACAAAAGAAGAGTCCTTAGCTGTTTTAAAATCTGCTAACTACTTCTCTACCTTGGATCTCACCAGTGGGTACTGGCAGGTTCCCGTAGCAGAGGCGGACAAGGAAAAGATGGCCTTCGCCACACCGATGGGTCTCTGTGAATTCAACTACATGCCATTCAGACTGTGCAATGCCCCAGGAACGTTTCAGAGGATGATGGAGTGCTGTCTTGAACACAAGAACTTTGAAACCGTATTGCTGTATCTGGACGATGTAATTGTCTTCTCCAAGACTTATGAGGACCATCTGGAGCACCTGGCCGAGGTATTCGAAGCTCTGTCAAACTTTGGCCTAAAGATAAAACTATCCAAATGCCATCTGTTAAAGCCCAAAGTGCAGTACCTGGGCCATGTATTGAGTGCCGAAGGAGTGGCCCCAGACCCTGACAAGGTCACTGTAATCAGAGACTGGCCGAAGCCCAGTAACCTCCATGAAGTTCGGCAGTTCCTCGGGTTGGTAGGCTACTACAGGAGGTTTATCAAAGACTTCACCAAGAAAGCCACACCATTGCAAGACCTGTTAGTGGGCCAATCCAAGAAAACCAAGGGTAAGAATACCCCATTTGACTGGAACGATGGACTGGAGAGATCCTTCGCTTGTTTGAAGTTGGCGCTGATGGGAGAAGAGGAACTGGCTTACCCGGAATATGACCAACCGTTTGTGCTGTATACGGATGCCAGCAACATGGGACTGGGAGCCATGTTGTCCCAGGTCCAGAAAGGCAAAGAGAGGGTAATTGCTTACGCCAGCAGGAAACTTCGGCCCACTTAAAGGAACCCTGACAACTACAGTTCCTTTAAGCTGGAGTTCCTTTAAGCTGGAGTTCCTCGCCGTCGTCTGGGCAGTGACAGAGAGATTTAAGCATTACCTGGCCTCAGCAAAATTCACCATCTTCACGGACAACAATCCACTGACACACTTGGACACAGCAAAACTCGGTGCCTTAGAGCAGCGGTGGATGGCTCGGTTGTCCAATTATGATTTCACCATCAAGTACCGGGTCAGGCCACCGTGACATCCCCTGAACTGAAGGATCCGGTACCAAGTACCCCATTGCCCTTACGTGGGGGCGCTCCACACACATTGCACGCTCAGTGAACATGTCTGCGGCAGAGAAGTCAGGACCATGGCGCTGGGTCTTCCCTCCAGAGAGGAGCAGGACAGGGGACACAGTGCTGTAAGTAACAGCTCCCACTTCTGCCTGTACAGCCGGAGGTGTCTGCACTGTGCAGGAAGGAGGTGACAGGACGCTGCTCCTCTCCAGATAAGACCCAGCCACATGCTGTATCTGCAGTCTCTGAGACACTGTAGATTTATGGCGGCATCTTGAACTTTTACTCAGATTGGGTCACTTTGAGTGCAAATCACCCAAGCATCACCCGATCTGTAAAAAAACTTCAGAGCATCTGATATAAATCTAATGGTTCCACAGATATACAAGACTGGTCAGTAATGTGCACTGATAGATGTGACCCCGGCTGCAGGACCCCACAGATGAGGATATAGGTCTCTTTCCTATATATATATATATATATATATATATATATATATATATATACATCTCCTTTTTATATATAGGAAAGAAACATATATCCTCATCTGGGGGGTCCTGCTGCCGGGGTCACGTCCATCAGTGCACATTACTGACCAGTCTTGTCAGTATACATACCTTGGATTTACTGATATGAGATCACACAGACATTGGACTGGCAGGATCCTTCCTGACCCCGGCTATAGAATATATATATATATATATATATATATATATATATATATATATATATAATGTGATGCAGTCCTGTAGCCGAGGTCAGGATCCTATCAGTCCAATGTCTGTATGATCTCATATAAGTAAATCCAAGGTATATATACTGACAAGACTGGTCAGTAATGTGCACTGATAGACGTGACCCTGGCTGCAGGACCCCACAGATGAGGATATACATCTCCTTTTTATATATAGGAAAGAAACATATATCCTCATCTGTGGGGTCCTGCAGCCGGGGTCACATCTATCAGTGCACATTACTGACCAGTTTTGTCAGTATATATACCTTGGATTTACTTATATGAGATCATACAGACATTGGACTGGTAGGGTCCTGACCCCTGCTATAGGAGATATATGTATATCAGGATCTATCAGTCCAGTGTCTGTATGATCTCATATCAGTAAATCCAAGGTTGTAAACACAAAACCCCCACTATAAAAACTTTTATTAAAAAAAAAGTTATGGGTGAGTTTATATAGCATGATAAATAGCCAGACAAAAGAAAAAAGCATCACAAGTAAGTGTGTATAGAAAATCACATATGGTTGGGGGCCCCTGAACATATACTCAGTCTAGACAACAAGACCCCAAAGGGGGAGAAGGGAAAAAGAGAGGAGCAGATGAGCCAGGGGGTGTACTTTCTTCTTTAGATTGGTAATATTCTACCTCCCCCTCTTTCTTCTGGTTGCCTCCTTTCCTTTTCCCTCTTTGTGGTCTTTTCCAGACAAGAGTATTTTTTTTAGGGTTACCTGGATACATTCAGGGAGCTATACCCATACACTGGCCTCTATACGCACCCACTAGCTGTTTCTATTTTCTCCTATTTAGCTCTTTGTTAAGTATATCAGGGCTGTACAAGTAGCAGCCCACAGACAGGGACAGACAGTGACCAGATTCTAAGGAGTGGGAGCTATTGCAAGTTCCATTATACAACATGGGAGCTACTGCGGGGGTCATTATACAGTGTGAGAGATAATGCAAGGGCCGTTATACAGTTTGGAGGCTGCTGTCGGGCCATCATACAGTGTAGGGGCGTATATACAGTGTGGGAGCTACTGTGGGGGTCATTATACAGTGTTGGGACCACTGTGGGGGCTGTAATGAGTTTGGGGCTACTGTGAAGGCACATAGACATTTTACTATGTAAGGGCACAATGGTGGCATTACTATGTGAAGCAGTATGAGGAACAATGCTTTTGTACCACACAGACACAGCAGGTGCAGTAATAGGGACACATATGGCAGCAGCGGCTCAGTATTGGGGTATTAGGGGCAGTAATAGGGACACATACGGCAGCAGAGGCTCAGTATTGGGGTATCAGTTGCAGTAAAAGGGACACATATGGCAGCAGCGGCTCAGTATTGGGGTATCAGGGGCAGTAATAGGGACACATGGCAGCAGCGGCTCAGTATTGGGGTATCAGTTGCAGTAATAGGGACACATACGGCAGCGGCGGCTCAGTATTGGGATATCAGGTGCAGTAATACGGACACATACGGCAGCAGAGGCTCAGTATTGGTGTATCAGGTGCAGTAATAGGAACACATACGGCAGCAGCGGCTCAGTATTGGGGTATCAGTTGCAGTAATAGGGACACATACGGCAGCAGCGGCTCAGTATTGGGGTATCAGGGGCAGTAATAGGGACACATACGGCAGCAGCGGCTCAGTATTGGGATATCAGCAGGATGAGGAGTTTGTGCAGGTTGGGAATAGATGGTGATGGGGCTGGAATGTGAGAAGTGAAATGTGTCTTTGTTGTATTCTCTGCAGACGAGTCCTGGCTGGAAGAAGATGTCATGTCGGTCTGGGCCAGATGGAAAAGACGGGAAAAGTGATGACTCCATCAGAAAGAACACCAGTGGTAAGTCACCATCTGTAACTGTGCAGTGATCTATGTTCTGTAGGACTGATACCTACCACTGTATGGTCACAATATGGCGGTCTTTGTGGAGATTTTTTTTAGTTACAGGAGGATCATTGGCTGAGGTTCTTATACACACAATTACAGTGCCACGCCGTGGTTGTAATCAGGGGTTAGGGGCCCACTCAGATGTCTCGCCCCCCCCTGAGCTGAACCCCTAGCTACGCCTCTGTCAGGAACATCCTTTTTCGATAACCTTTTTATTGTGTAATTAGTTTGTTTTTTAAATCTTGGTGGCAGAGTTTCTTTAAGCACGAAAATCATTGTGTGGTCTATGTAATGCATGCACATGCTGTTCTTCTAGATCGAGAGTCATTATTTATTTGTTTCAACTAAATGATAGTGTTACCAAATTAGAAGCTCAACTTGACCTCTACTTGACAGAGCCATTTTTCATTTTTGCACATTCATTTTTTTCATCTTTTTTTATTTTTTATTTTTGGTTGAACTACTCATATGAGGCCTGTTTTTTGTGGAACATTTTTTGTTTTGTTTGACGCCATTCATTTTACAATGTGAAGTGTTTTAATATTGGGAAAGATTATCAAGTTAGGTAAGGTGGTGAAAAAACCACAAATCTGCAATTGATTTTTGGCTTTTGTTTTTTACAGTATTCACTATGCATTAAGATGAACTTGCAATGTGATTCCTATGGTCAGTACGATAAATAACAAATTTACATTAAACTTATTTATATTTAAAGAAAATTCTAAACTTTGTAAAAAAAAAATTGGTTTGTCTTAGGGTGGTAGAATAAACTATTATATTTTTTTTCTTTAAATTGTTTTATGTTTTTTTGCTTTCCTAGGCGACGTGATCCTGTGATCACATGATCAATTATACTATTTATTGCACTACTGCAGTATATAGTTAAATAGACACACTCCTATGAAGCCCAGCTGCAGGCTGGGCTTCATTAATGGACTAGTATGGTAACCTACTGGCATCCAATGATTTCTTAACAGGCACCTGAGCCATTTAAATGCCGCTATTATTATTTGGCAAGGGAGCAAAATAATTAAACTGGGAGGATCTGAATTTGCTCTTGGTTGCTGTTTTAATGGGCAAGTGAAGGCACTTTAACACAGCTTCTGAGCCAGCTCCATACACACGTACACTGACTGTTACATAGAGTTATGTACTGGGGTAACGATCATGGTTGCGGGTGGTGCGATCATGATCAGGCGGAGCAGACATCGATGCCGCACTATTTTCATTTGGCACATCCAGTTGAAAACTATTGAGGTATAGAGAGCCAGTCTCAAAACTTTTGTCCTTTACTGTATATACAGAATATACACTGAGCATTTCAAAGGAGGAGTTATGTTTGATCATCTGAAGACACTATTCAAACATGTCCCACAGCATACATTGAGGAAGAGTCCAAAGGATGATCCATTTGACCTCCGTTTTGGCTGTTTTTTCTGGGTTACAAAAGCATGGCAGACTACGCAATTGTGTTCCACAAAAAACATGTACACTGGGAGAAAGGTGGTGAAATGGATTGTCAATTCATGCTGTCCAAACCATGAGCAGCATGAATAAAAGCCTGGCTGCACAATTGCAGCAAGGTAAGTTCTTCTCTGAAATACTTTGCCATTTCAGAGAAAACGCAGTATAAAGATTCAGGGACCATGGGGAGAAGTGAGATTAGTCCTGTGCTGTTCCTGGCCAGCTTCTTCACATTCCCCTCTAGGTGACTGACAGGTCTCTCTCTATGTACAGATGGGAAAGGCTTGTCAATCAATAAGAGCGATGCGGGGAGAAACCAGCCAGTGTCCGCGCCTGACTGATCTCATCATTGACTATAGTCTTCGGACAACTCCTCCAACTACTTTCTCTCTGAAATTCTCTTCCAATCAAGCATAAGGGTTGAATCACCAACAGAGCCTTGGAGTTTTACAGACCCTTTGGTTCGCATGAGAAGACTAATACAATTAAAGACCAGGGATATCTGAGGGCCCTGTTTTGAGATTTTGCATTGGATTCCACAAGCTTCAAACTAAGGTTCTGGCTATGTTGTCCTACAATCAATACTTTTAATATTCCTCAACATTATTACGTATTTAAATGAACTATTTGGTCAATTAACTATATGCAGTAAACATATCTGTTATTAGAAAAACCTTATGTGGAAATTTAGCCTGCTTTATTATGCTCTCGAATAATATAGTGTATGTTGCTGCTTTATACACAATACTGCTATTCAGACTTGCATTTTGCCTTTTGTAAAACAGAACGTATTTCATGATCAAATCTAATATTTTTTTAAATTAGATTTCCGTCTACCTCACATATCCATGGCTTTATGAAATCTCGGGATTGCAGCATATATTTCTGACTCTTAACGTTCTATATGATGTTGCTCTGTATCATTTTTAAGAATGATTAATAATTCCATGAAATGCAGAATTTAAGAGTTTTTCTTTTTCTAGTGAGTTTTTACTTTAGTACTCTAATTCCAACTGTGACAAAAAACTGTTATCTCTACATGAAGAGCTTTGCTAATGGGAGCAGATAGTAGCGTCAACTGCAAAGCAAGATATGTAATTTCTATGTCATACTTGATTGCTATATCCATTATAGGCAGGAGGAATTGATTTATATACCCGTATTATACCTGTGTTTATTATTTATGTTCATCTACCCCCTCTGTATGCAATTGGAATTATTAATTGATCTTGCATATAAATAGGTGCACACACTTTTTTCTGGGAGGAAATCACAATTTGCAAGTTATTCAATATAAAAAAAAAAATCACAAATACAGATTAATAAAATGCACCAGGCAGCAGGGAAGGTGCGCATAAAATGGCACTCTGTAATAACCTGTCTCCTCCACATAGCTCTGAACTAATCTCCAGATATCTTCCCTCACGTAATCTCCGATCCTCCCAAGACCTCCTTCTATCCTCCACACTTATCTGATCCTCACCCAACCTCCAGGACTTCTCCAGAATATCCCCCATCCTCTGGGATTCCTTGCCTCAACACATCCGACTATCAACCACATTCGGATCCTTCAGACAGAACCTGAAAACCCACCTCTTCAGGAAAGCCTACAGCCTGCACTGACCCTGCTGCCTCCTCACCACTACCGAAGCTACCGTCTCACCAACACCGGAGCTCCTGCAACCCTCAACCTATTGTCTCCTTCCCCACCACCCTATAGAATGTAAGCCCACAAGGGCAGGGTCCTCACCCCTCTGTATCAGTCTGTCATTGTTAGTTTGCTTACTGGTATGTAACCCCTTCTCATGTACAGCACCATGGAATCAATGGTGCTATATAAATAAATAATAATAATAATAATATAAATAAATCTTTGTGTTACTGGCTTGTCCTGGCTCCAGGGTTAGTCTTTCTGCACCTGTGCATGTTTGGAAACCCAACACACAACTTTGATGTAACTCTCCTGGGCCATTTAAGGCTGGCTCAGATGGCCGCGTATTCAGGTGATAAGCCCATGCTGCTACCACATGCTCTCATCCATTATAAACCATCAAGCAAATCCAGCTCTACTGCAATCTCCAGTAAGTGTGCCTCTAGACCAGGGGTCTCAAACTGCATTCCTCGAGGGCCGCAAACCATGCAAGATTTCCTCAGCATTGCACAAGGTGCTGTAATCATTATGTGTAGGTGATTACATTATCACCTGTGCAATACCATGAAATCCTGAAAACATGACCTGTTTGTGGCTCTTGAGGAATGCAGTTTGAGACCTCTGCTCTAGACTAACACGTTTCTACACGTTTGTACACTTGGCTTTGCTATAACAAATTGTCTACATGGATCTATTCTTCTAAGGTTTGACTCAGCTCTTCTGTTCACATGCTCAGCTTTGCTCTTGTAAAGTGCCTCTCTGCCAACTTGGCTTTGCTGTTTCAAGGTACTGCCATGCACTTTGCTCAAGTATACAAAGGTGCCTGCCTATCTGTCTACACAGCTCTATTGTTCTAAGATTGCTGTCTATATGCTCAGGTCTGCTATATCAAGGTGTCTGTCTGCCAACTTGGCTCTGAAGTCCTAAAGTGCTTGTCTGACTACATGGCTCTAATGTCCAAAGTGCTGTCACACTTGGCTTGGCTATTCCAAGGTGTGTCCGTGTGCACATTCAGTCTACTGTACCTAGGTAGCTATTGACATGTATAGCTTTGCTCCTCCAAGGTGCCTGCCACACAGCCAGCTCAGTTGGTTCATGTGCCATACAACATGTTCAGCGCTACTGTTCCACATGGTGCCCTTGATACAAATTTGGTAATCCAACTCTGCTGCTCTACATAGCATCCCATTGTTCTACCCCACTGTATCTCAGCACAAATGCATCCGGTCTTAGTTTTTAATCCAGACCTATTGCTTAGTGAATGTACCATAACACTTTGTACATTTTTACACACTGACCAAAGTCTTACATTTAGGGGAAAATGAAATAATCTTAAAGGTATCCTAAAATGGGGTGGATTTACGTTTAGTTGAGTTAATTAAATGTAAATCTGTAGAAAGAAAATAATATGTTTATTTGCTAATTGTTTTATCTATTAATCTATCTCTATGACATCGAGTGGAAATTTAAAAATAAGATTCATGCAACTATTTTTCAATTATTTTCATAGCACACAATGCCACTGTAATATGTTTGTAATTGCATTTCCCTTTCCGTTGCAATCATTTTGTTTTGTGTTTATTTATTTATCTTTTCATTAATTCCACACATTATGAAACTCATAAGGTCATAAAAAATATTTGAGAACATTTCAAAAGTACAATATTTATTACAATATTTATTTTTATTGCTGATTTTTTTGGTTATAGGGCTAATTCAGGCTCCTGAACGCACTATAAAACTGATGTAATTCTGTTAAGACCCAGCAGCTTCTGCACCTTCTACCTGGCGATCATGTAATATCTAGGAAGGGAGGCGGAGGCATCATAGTTGCTTAATGAACAGTAATCAGGAAGGCAGATACAGTGATATATGGTGCTGATGGAGTACATTCCTTGCACAAAGACCCAGTATTAGCATAGAAGCTGCATTCAAAGACTTAACGATGTGAACACGTAGGGATGTGGACTGTCTTACCCTGTTCCTGCCGCTAAAGACAACGATCACGCTGTGTGTATAGTGTCATGAGGTTTTACATGTAATAGTAATGTGCGTCGTATATAATGTTTTATGGTAATGTACAACATACATCGTCATATAAAAGTTTGGGCACCCCTGGTCAAAATTGCTGTTATTGTGAACAATTAAGCAAGCTGAAGATGAAACAATATCTAAAAGTACTAAAGTTAAAGATGACACTTTTCCTTGTATTTTAGACAAAAAATAGATATATATTGTAATTTTTTCATTTTAAAAATTACAAAAAGGAAAATCGGCTGATGCAAAAGTTTGAACACCCTTGGAGACTTGTGTGCTCACTTAACTTTAACCAATGTTTCAGACTTTAATTAAGTCATATAATATGTTAATGTATAATGTGTAATGTGAGTAGTGCATAGTACAGAGTAAGCATAGGATTAGTTTTCAGGTAGCATAAGTACAGTTTATATAGTAAGTGGTGTAGCAACACTATAGGACATAGGATAGGAACAATAGGTTTAGTCTAAAAGATAGTAATAGATAATGGTAGAACTAGCCCAGTGGTAGGAACTAGTGTTGCTAGAGGGGGGGCACTCCCTGATAGTTTGTGGTTAGAGAAGTGCAGTGTCAAGGACAAGTTCAGGTGCAATGGGCTGCTAGGGCCAATCGTTTGAGGCAGTGGGAGGCCATACTTATATCCCTGATGGACATTCCAGTAACGTCTGGAGCTAAGGGTTTGGGCCAGGTACCAAGGAGCGTGCCTGGTCTTCTGACATCTTGAGGTCGGTAGATGTGGAGTTACGTAAGGGTGGGCAGGTGGCCAGTCCTGGGTGCATAGCTGTAGGCTGATGAAGTCAGCGGGCTTAGGGCTAGTCCAGGACGAATGAGTGGTAGGGTTGAAGAGGTGCTTTACTAAGGAAGGAAGAAACGTGAAATGCTTTGCCCTATTCCACATGTCACCACCTGATGAACTTGACCTGACTAGTAAATGTTTGTCTGTTAAAGAACTTGGTGTCCCCTGAATTGTGTGCTGCAACTCCTGAGGACAAAAGCCAGGAGGCAGCAGGAGGCCTGCGTCCTAGAAGTGGCATCTGGCAGCATACTGGGACTGGGACACCGTTTGTCTTTAAAGTGCCAGAGCATATCTGGACAGCAGCTCGGTCATGACTACCGCTCTGCAGCACTTTACATATAGTTACCTTTATTTCATCTTTTTGTAGCATTACAATTTAACTTAAGTTTTATTTTTTCAATGTGACTTTCTTATTTAATATTTTTGAAAAAAGAAAGAATCTGAATGAGTCTGACCAAATAAGGACAAGGTTCTGGCAGTTCTTAGACTAAAATATTGGAGCCCAACTAATCTGATGGATATGAATATGAGATCATAGTGGGTTCAATATAGCTCACTTTGTGTAGCTCACTAATTATTTGGGCCAGTTCATACTTTGCGCTTTTGGAAATGGTTTTGCCTGGTCTATTATCCCCTCTTATCAATGTATTCTGCATGTACCAGCAATGAAAAATATTCAGTCACTTATGAATATTTATTTCATGTTTATCCAGGAGTCCTCAAACTATAGCTTCTCAGCCAGATTGTCCGGTTAAATAACTTTTCACCTATCCATAGGGCAGGTCATAACTTGCTGATCAGTGGAGGTTCCATTGCTGGGATCCGCACCATTTAGGGAAATTTTATATTCGACGGAGAAGTTTTATCCTCATTACAAATTGAACAGAGCGACAGGCAAAATACCCAACCGTAGCTCCATTCATAGTTATTAAGGTTGAAGGAAGACTTTAAGTCCATCTAGTTCAACCCATAGCCTAACCTAACATGCCCTAACATGTTGATCCATGGGTCAGCAGGAAAAGGAGAGCACAGTGCTTTCCAGCCCCATATGCAATTAATGGAGCTCACGTCATGTGCACTTGTGCTCCAATCTAACGGGGATAAAAGTTCCCCTTTCTGCCAACCGATACGGGTCCAGCAGCGGGACCCCAACCAATCAACAAGTTATAACCTATCCTGTGATTAGATGATAACTTATTTTAAACAGAGAACCCTTTTAAAGTATGGCATTTGCATGACTTTCGACAATTCCACAATTATAGCTGTCTCACCTGTTTCAGAATAACTTTCGTAGTGTTCACCAAGAGCCTTATGTCAACTGATAATTATTACAGAACTATACAAATGCAAGAACAGATGATGGATATGGTCAGGAGAAGAAAAACTCTATGAATTAGAGAGGGAATGGATTGTACATAACCATACAGTGTAACTGCTCTTCAAAAGACAATGTCTTCACATTACACCATCCAGTTAATCTGTTTCGGTTATTGATGGGGAAGTCATCTATCACCAGATATTCTGTAATGCATACCGGTCATTTAATGTCTGACCATATAACACATGGACAGTCTGGATCCTACACACAGACAGACACTTTTGGTAAGCTTCTGCCTAGACGGTTTGGAATACCTGAGTATAATAAAGTCTCTATAGGAGGTGACAACTTAGGGTCTTATATTTCCCGATGACCAGGTAGGTGTGTCAGCACTTACATGCAGGTAATATAACTACATAATGTTTAACTGTAGAAATAAGTCAGTCTTCTTCAATCAGGAGAGAATGTAACATTTGATTCACGTTGAATTCTCGTATAATACCTGTGTAATCAATGACGAAACCCCCGCTGCTCACAGAAGCATCACTGCGAAACGCGATGAACAGATTGTTGCTGCTGCTCTCTATTCTGTCAGGAAGCAGGGAGCCATAAAAACTTCCTATTAGTGGGCTCAGAGAGTCTGGCCCATCATAGATGTGCAGAAAATCATAACCAGGCTCAAGATTAAAGCTGGAATAAGAGACACGGAGAGAAATGGTGAAAATAATGACAAAAGCAGATTGCTGTGCAGTTTTATGCTTTCTCAACAAATGGAAAGAGGCCAAAGAGTAAAACCTATTGCTAACAACTTGTAAGAAAACCCATTTACAGTGGAAAGAAAATGATGGCAACCAAAGCAACTTTTTTAACCTTCGATTGTGTGGTCTCTTTTTACATTCCTCTGTATCCTTGAACTAAGAATAATAGAAGAAAAATAGACACATTCAATGAAATTTCCTATTAACTCTATCCAATTTATAACTATGAAATCATTTCCCATTAAGATAATCTTTTTTTAATAAAGCTTTATCAAAGTACAGCAACATTTCAAATATTTTATCTTTTAATTGTTCTTCATTTTCAAGATCATTTTCTGCCATCAGTGAATAGCAATAATCATTTAGGGTATGTGAACACAATGTACATTAAATTTGAGGAACTAAGCCAAGTTTTTCAAGAGGATGACACTTCAGGATACGCCAGAATTTTTTGTTCTGAAGTGTCTTTATTATTGGGGCTTTTTAATCGTTTCCTTAGTGCTTCCTTTGTGATTTTTTATCTGTGTCTTTTTTTTAAAGCTTTTTTTCAATAATTTTTAGGTCGCTTTTCTTACTAGCATTTTCTGGTCATTTTTTTTTTGTCTATTCAACAATGAAGAGACCACAGTTTCGCGAGACAAACCACTAGGAAAATGTACAAAAAGACACAGGTATATCACAGTCTTCATACTACAAGGCCTTTTTTTATGTCAGCGGTATATAAGATATTGGATATTGGTTTCCCATCCCCCATTCTCAACAGTGATCAAAACTTTCTTATTGCCTGAAGCACCAGTACAAAGCTGTATATTGTTCTGGCAAGGTTTATGGCAGAAATATGCGATTTCCTATTCTAGAACACCTTTTTTAACAGAAACGCGATAATGGTATTGATCTGCACTAAACTGGCTGTAGGAGGGGATGAACAGTTAGCCCCTTTATTTCAGTTAGGAGCATAATTACCATGATTTGTCCGTCAACAGGGCCACCGCTAGCAGGATTGAGTTATACTAGGGAAAAAAATAAATGTTTTTTTTTCCCAGCACGTTCACTCAATGCTGGAAAATATGTCTGGATTAATTTGTATGGACTAAAATGCAATTACTGGATGTTCTCACCTTTTTCTCACACAATGCATGGAAGATATGTGATGCACTATGCTCTCTTGGGAAGACCAAATGACTCAGCTTTCTAGACCTTCATGACTATGGGTATGATATTGCAGTGGGAAGGCTTAACTCTATGCTCTGTTAGGAAGACCAAATGGCTCAGCTTTCTAGACGTTCTTGACTATGGGTATGATATTGCAGTGGGTAGGCTTAACTCTATGCTCTCGTGAGAAGACCAAATGGCTCAGCTTTCTAGACTTTCTTGACTATGGGTATGATATTGCAGTAGGTAGGCTTAACTCTATGCTCACTTGGGAAGATCCAATGGCTCAGCTTTCTAGACGTTCTTGACTGAGTATGATATTGCAGTGGGTAGGCTTAACTCTATGCTCTCTTGGTAAGACCAAATGGCTCAGCTTTCTAGACGTTCTTGACTATTGGTATGATATTGCAGTGGGTAGGCTTAACTCTATGCCCTCTTAGCAAGACCAAATGGCTCAGCTTTCTAGATGTTCTTGACTATGGGTATGATATTGCAGTGGGTAGGCTTAACTCTATGCTCTCTTGGGAAGACCAAATGGCTCAGCTTTCTAGACATTCTTGACTATGGGTATGATATTGCAGTGGGTAGGCTTAACTCTATGCTCTCTTGGGAAGACCAAATGGCTCAGCTTTCTAGACGTTCTTGACTATGGGTATGATATTGCAGTGGGTAGGCTTAACTCTATGCCCTCTTAGCAAGACCAAATGGCTCAGCTTTATAGACGTTCTTGACTATGGGTATGATATTGCAGTGGGTATGCTTAACTCTATGCTCTCATGAGAAGACCAAATGGCTCAGCTTTATAGACGTTCTTAACTATGGGTATGATATTGCAGTAGGTAGGCTTAACTCTATGCTCTCTTGGGAAGATCCAATGGCTCAGCTTTCTAGACGTTCTTGACTGAGTATGATATTGCAGTGGGTAGGCTTAACTCTATGCTCTCTTGGTAAGACCAAATGGCTCAGCTTTCTAGACGTTCTTGACTATGGGTATGATATTGCAGTGGGTAGGCTTAACTCTATGCCCTCTTAGCAAGACCAAATGGCTCAGCTTTCTAGATGTTCTTGACTATGGGTATGATATTGCAGTGGGTAGGCTTAACTCTATGCTCTCTTGGGAAGACCAAATGGCTCAGCTTTCTAGACATTCTTGACTATGGGTATGATATTGCAGTGGGTAGGCTTAACTCTATGCTCTCTTGGGAAGACCAAATGGCTCAGCTTTCTAGACGTTCTTGACTATGGGTATGATATTGCAGTGGGTAGGCTTAACTCTATGCCCTCTTGGCAAGACCAAATGGCTCAGCTTTCTAGACGTTCTTGACTATGGGATTGATATTGCAGTGGGAAGGCTTAACTCTATGCTCTCTTGGGAAGACCAAATGGCTCCGCTTTCTAGACGTTCTTGAGTATGGGTATGATATTGCAGTGGGTAGGCTTAACTCAAGTCATATTGGCATTTTTTGCTTAGTTTGACTAGCTGTGGACTTTAAGAGAACCCTCTAAATTCTTAACTAAATCTTACTTCATATTAATAATAAAGGCTGGTAAATGTTGGCTTTGTTAACATTTGCGTGATGCTATGTAAAGGCCTGAGCACACTCTTCTACATATGATTATCGGGCTTCAGATTATTTACAATGCTTTTATATAGATAAACCAATTTACTCTTTCCATCTAGTGACAGATGACATGAAAAAGTGCAGTGCATAGGAAAGTGTCCCATGGGGCATCCTAAACAAGCCAACAAAATAGGAAAGGCTCTACACAGTTAATTAAAAATATTCTCTCCAAACTGATGAAAAAGATGGTGACCTCCCTATATCTGGAGCAACCTAGCATTTCTTAATTTGTCATGCAACACATCATACAGCTCCCCAGCCACTACAAGTTAAATATCTAATAGAAGCCCAGATATATGTGTCTGTCCCCTAGAGACCTTATTATCACTGGCGATCTTTTCTCCACCTTATAAAAGCAAATGACTTCATTAACAAGTCCTGTCCAACACTTAATGGCAGGGAAGACATTAGCAAGATACATTAAAGGCAATTCTGTTGGTAGTGAGCGGCTCGGCACATGACGGATACAAGGCATCAGAGAGGCTTCACTAATTAGAGATCATTGGGAGCTGAAAGATAGAGGCAAATTATTGTAAAAACTGTTTCTGGAGTTTCTAAAATCAGAAAATACAAAGTAGGGATATTTTATTTTCTTCTCAATTCAAGCACATTTTTAACCTTAATCCTATACGTCAGCCGAAACAATCAATGTTCCCACTCTATAACACAAAAGTTCGGCATTAAGTGTCCTCCTTTCCAATCCCTTGTAGACTGTATTAATTCTGGGATTCTGGGAAGTTCTTGTTAACGATTTGGTCACATCAGAAATAAGAGACATGGGTGAGGACAATGGTATGAACTGGACAGCGCTTCCTCTCACTTACTTTCTGCAACGGAAAAGGAAACCCTGGAAAAAATACTGGACAGTAAAATATAACAATAAGTCTGTAAACTACTTATTTTAAGGATACCTGTTGTTTCAGGTAACTTTATAGGATAAGCTGCCATGTATGTCCATGAGGAAGAAAACCATTTCTGGCCGTTATATGACTTGTATTCTGCATTTTTGTTTTTAGCAATTTTCTCTTCTATGGTGTCTATCTCTACTTCAGTTCTCTCTAAATTAATGGGTGGGAAATAGCTGCTATGATATCTCCCCTACACAGTGCACACAAAAAGATGGATTCCTGCTCTTCTTTCTCTGTAGGACACATACAGAAGAACAGAAGAAGAAGCATGGATGATATTATACAGCAGTATTAAGTGGTGTAACTGTGAATCAACAACTGAAATAAAATCTGCCTGATCTCTCTCTGTGCTGAGTGCTACTCACTCTAATTCCTCCATCCTCTCCCTTTCCCTCTCCAACTCAATATCTATAACCTGATAGCTCACTGTGCTGATAGTCCATCTTGATTTGACCGAAACGTGTTAGAGCTGCTTTCTTCAGGGAGGATCGTGATCTCAGGAGGCAGGGGAGAGAGGAACAAGTGGCTCATAAGTGAAGAAAGAAGCAGGTTCTCTGATAAGATTACAAAGTTTCTTAGATTAAAGAGTTTGTCCGGTCTTACACTGAGTTAAGGGACTTGTTCTAAGTATATACATTCCTTACTTGCTGGTGTTTTCACTAGTAATCTGTGATGTGTAGTATTTTTCTAGTTCTGAAAATTGTAGTACTGACACAATGCACTATAGGTTAATCTACTGGAGAAATACAACTTAAATCAACCAAACTGTTTATGAAACAACAAGCTTGCTGACTGTTTCCAATGACTCAACCCTACGTCAGATTTCCAAATTCCATTTGGCCTTGACCTGATCTGTGCCAAACTGTAATTTACTAGTGATACCTACATGTTAAACGAGAGTGCAATCACATAGTCAGAAGACACGGTCAGCTTCCAGTCGCATTCTTTTAAAGGCGGGTAAGGTTCAGGGTATTGAGGAGACAGGATCACCCCTGTGGGTCCAGTTAAATTACCACCACACGGAGCTGAAAACAAAAAAACATTGACAATTGAAAACTCTGTATGCACAGAAATACTAGACTTCCAAAGGGCAATATACACAAGGATAAATGTGGATGGGTAGAATATTACACTGGCATAAATGACCTTCATGCACAGTAATTATTAAAGTTATCAGTTTGGCTGACTTTGGCATTTTCATATTAAAACCCATATGCAATGAAAGTATCTATAGGTTGATAAATAATATTCGTTGCAATTAGTTTAGCAGCTGAAGTGGAGAGAGAACTTGCCTGTGTTTATTGCAGGAGCAGAAGCATTTCATGTCAAGTGGACGGGAAAATCAATGTGGTGGGTCTGATCTACCAGAGTCAATCAGCGTGTTGAACATTCGAGCTATCGATTTCAGAATATTTGCTTACAATGTTATAATAGAAATAACACTGAGCCAATAACAGGCAAGATTCACTGTTCTCTTCATCAGACCCACAGCTTTAAGAAGACAACATGTTATGCATCTTCATTCTCATCACATCTACTTAATGAAGCATTTTAATAGCTTAGATATACAGAGCTGTTATTTGCTTCTCCCAAACACAGAAAATAAACACAAAATGAAAAGGATTATACAACCAAATATCTATGCACTACAACTGGACAAAGAAAAGAAACACAAAACCTCATAAGGACCAACAATGTTTACCTGAAGGAGGTTACTAAACGCCTTCACACAATGGCTATTTTCAGATTTCGATTTTTTCTCCCTTCTTCCCACAGTCATAACTTTTTTATATTTCCCTCAATATGGCCGTATGATAGCTTTTTTTTACTTTTGAATGACACCATTGATTTTACCATATAGTAGTGGAAAATTGGAAAAAAAAATTCCAAATGCGATAAAATTGCCAAAAATAGCAATTCCACAATTGCTTTTAAGATTTTTTATTTCCCATGTTTATGCAGCGCCCCAGAGTCCTGGTCGTTGCAGTACTGACGCTCCGCCGCTAAGGGGAGTGATGGTACGTCTGATAGCACTTAAGGAGTTCTTCTGACCAGGTATCACAGACACCAATACACTTCATAGTCTGGCCTCCAGTGGGAGAAAAGGGTACTATGTATTAGGCCACTCCTCACAATCTGGTAAAACTGGGGGTTGGATAGGAAGTTAGTTAGAAGCTGACTGGGTTGGAACCAGGCAACATCCTGTGGCAGAGGGTGTTGCGGGGAAAGATTCAGGAGGGTCCCTGTCAGGGGTGGGATCCTGACAGAGGCCTAGCGAACAAGACAGAGCGTTAAGGAACCGCGCCTGCACTACATTGCGGCGGTATCTCAAGAAAGCACAAGAAGCGAGGTTTATTGTGAAGCAGTGAGAAACGAGATCACAGCAAAAAGGAGATAACACCAGTAGGAGTCGTGCCGTAAGATCGAGGCAACATCCTACTGAGGCACGTAGCCGGTGGCCGGAACGCCGAGGAAGTATTGGGCTCCAAGCATTACTTCAAACCAATGGCAGGACAGTTAATTATAGGTTGGCTGTCTCACCTAAATCACCTAAGCAGACATAGGGGGTAACTGTGGGAGAGGGGCGTCACTAGGGTCCCGGAAGAACTCCAGGCCTACCCGTCATACGGGTGCGTCCTAGCCATATCATCTGGGGGACGGAGAAGAACATCAGAACAGATACAAGTTGTGAGAAAGAACATCAGAAACAGACACAACAGTTGTGAGGACTATCCCGTGGTGCTCAGCAGGGAAGTACTACAACACCCAGGAGCTAGAAGGTAGGCACTGATTTCCACCTGCAAAGGGAACTCTGGAGGTGCCTTCGGACCGGCCGGTCTCAGCCAGCCCTGTTAGCAGTGCTCCGGATTGAGGATCCTGAAGCCTTCAGTAAAGAGGTAAAGAGACTGCAACCCTGTGTCTTCGTTATTACCTCACACCACGCACCACCACCTTTAATTGGACGCCCCTTAGCAGGGTCACAGACCGAGTCAGGCCACCGTGACAACCCCAAGACCGAGACTGAGAGGCCCGGTACAGAGTACCCTGCGGCCCTGCGCTCCATTTACTATATAATAAAACCTACCTGGCAATATGATTCTCCAGGTCAGTACGGGTACACAGATACCAAACATGTATAGTCTATTTTTTATTTTAGTGGTGAAAAATAATTTTGAAATTTGTATGAAAGAAAGTTTGAGTTTATCACCCGTTTCCATGACCCGTAAGGTTTCCATTTTTGGAGAAATGGGGGTGATAGCTAATTTTTTGCACCAATTGAAAGCATTTTGAGGAAGATATAATGTTTTGATTGCCTCTTATTGCATTTTATTGCAATGTTGTGGCAGACAGAAAACCTTAATTCTGGAGTTTCTATTTTTTTTTCTTTACGCTGTTTACTGCTCGATCACTTGACAGGGGCCCTGATAGGTGGCTGGAATGACGCGCTTCTGGCCGGCACATGTTAATTCCATCTGTCAGAGATTAACAGTGAGATTTAACAGGTTAATAGCTGTGGGTGGAACATTGATCCACCTGTGACTGTTAAAGGCACATGACAGCTGATTATATCACCTGTCATGTGCGGGGAAAGATGCAGGCTCAATGTCAGAGCTGCATCAAAATCAGGAACACGACATATGTAAGTTTATGTCATATGTAGTGATGAGCGAGTATACTCGTTGCTCGGGTGGTCTCCAAGTATTTGTGAGTGGTCAGAGATTTCGTTTTTGTCGATGCATTTGCATGATTTACGGCTGGTAGACAGCCTGAGTACACGTGGGGATTGCCTGGTTGCTAGGGAATTCCCACATGTATTCAAGCTGGCTAGTAGCCGCAAATCATGCAGCTGCGTCAACAAAAACTAAATCTACGACCACTCACAAATACTCGGAGACCAGCCGAGCGTGCTCGGGAAAACCCGAGCAACGAGTATACTTGCTCATCACTAGTCATATGTTGTAAGGGGTTAATATGATTTGGTGGTGTCATTGGGACAAATTGTTGAAATTGTGTGATGCATTCTTCACCATAATATGACTAGTATTCTTTTTGTTTCCAGTTTTGTCCTCTGCATCCTCTATGTCTAATTTTCAGTCTTCTGTCAAGCAGTGGGTGGATAGTCGATGCTATGATGTCCCCCATAAACAGCACATATAAAGAGGTATATTCATGTTTTTGTTCTTTGTTTAGCACATGTTCAGAAGTACCAGCAGAAGAATAGAAGAGCTGTGTAGCTGTGATTGCAGTTGTGGGATTAGCACCATCACTACCTAACTACATCTTAATCTGCCTGTCTTGACTGCCTTTTCTCGCTTTCTCACTCTTCTCCTCAATTTTCTTGCCCTGACAACTTAATGTGCTAGCAGTCCATCTTGCTTTGCCCAAGACAGATTTCAGCAGTTCATTTTAGATTGGCATTAATGATAAAGGAGGAGGGGAATAAGTGGCTTATAAGTGGAGAAAAAAGTAGATTTCAGTGATAAGATATATGACAAAGTTTCTTATACTTTCTTCTATTAATATGTGCCACAACAATTAATCTACAAGTACTGCTTTACTATTAAAAGCAATTCATTATAAAGGACATCAAATCTAAAGACATTACAGAAAAAAAGACCCTACTTACCAATGCCTGGTCAGAATATCGATATGCTGCAGGATGCAGACAGGCCCCAATTATAAAAGGTGAATGTAGAACAGGTGCAAAAAACTGAGGAACAACCATTCACACACTTTGTATACGGTCTATATCCGTTTACATTTGAAATACTAAACCATCTCCCCCTTCTTGTATGGTATGTGCCTGATTAGTGGTTGTTAGGAATAGAGTAAATAAATGGCACTTAGCAATGTGAATTAATTCTTCTTTAGTTATACAAATCCATAGAAAACGTGCAAACCGGTAAAAGAGAGTAACTGAGACTTTCAGTAGGCCATGTCTACTTCATGTTACAGTACACTTCTATGGGCCTAGGAAGCATAAAGTAACATCAAAAAAACCATTGCCTGTCAATTACTCATCTTTTATCAGTTTGTGTTTTTAACCATGGATTTATATCAATAAAGAAGAAGATATCTACCGTTGGGGAGTGCTCGCCATTTCTTCCATTCTTACCTAGTATAAAGACTCGTTACGTATCGGGATAGAGGACCACCTTGCAGTAGCATGTAGTGATATTTTTGGCGAAATAAAGATTGCCAATATAATTATTGATCCACACCTGGAATTTGAAGTTTTGCCAAGTTACTTTATAGCTTTTTTTTTACTTTTGCTGTTCATCAGTATGTTGCCCCCTTACTGAATTTGCTTTTAATCATGGGTCCCATCTGTGTCCTGTAGAGCATTAGTATTGTAACCAAATATTGGTAAGTATGGCCAGTTCTGGTAACAGTTTGGATCTGATGTTTCATTACCACATTGGAGGTAAAAAATGAATAGCCCAGAAATATGGGACTCAAGAGTAACTTACCGATGCAGACGGGAGGGTTTGGATTCCAATAGAACCGATCTGCAATCTGAACACAGTTGATCTTGGCTTCACCCTCTAAAAGGTAACCTGGGTCACACTGGAATACAATAGAGTCACCGGCATCCCGACTGTCTCCACTTCGGCTTCCATTCTGAGGTATGCCGGGATCATTACAGGAAGTAGCTGTAGTAACTGGAAAAGACAAACAGGCCTTACAGCTTCTGGCAAATGAATATTTTTAGATATTATTATTAAAGGTTATCAGTATTAATCATATTATGCTCCTTAACCATTTTTCCCTAGATCTTCTAAAGACGTTCAATCATCTAAGCATTGCCTTTAAAACTCATGAAAAGACATGCATATAGGCAAAATATATGTATTCAACTCGTATAGAGTAGTAATACCAGGCTTTGAATGGATTAGGCACAAAAAAATGATCAACTTTGCTATTATTCTTCATGCATCGCAAACCACACGGCTCTAGACATATTAATGGGATGTGTACCACCTGGAAAAAATAAATTAACTACTACAATAATAACATAGGGATTGGTCATTAAATATTATACAATGTTTCCCGCTGCAAAATGCATCAACCCACTAAGAGTTATCTAGGTTATCATGGCTAACAGAGCAGCATGAATGACCCAATGTGGCAGCTCAGAGTACATTCTGTAAGCAGATAATGCATTTCACCTCTATTTGCAGTGGCTTATAACGTGGGCATAGATTCAATTTATTGGAGACAATACTGAACCATAATGTCTACAATGAGATGAGCGAGGGATGGGGGACAATCATCTCCAACTTTCAGCACGCTATCATTTCTACATTAAAAGGTGCAGTTCAGCGGGGAGGGGAGCCTGTCAGAGGCTAAACGCCTGATTAGCTTCCTAATCTAATCTGATATTAGAGAAACATTATTTTCTCGCTGTTTCAAGAGGCCTGTGCTTTTTTACAGTCTTCAGGGAGAAGGAGACACTTGATGGCAATAAGTTCATGAATATAATTTGTGTGGAAGGCAAACCTTGTGCATGCTAACGTCTGCGGAAGGTCGGCCAGTGTAAACAAGGGACTCTATACATATCGTACATACCTATAGAAGAGTCTATAAATCGGTGGTGGACACAGACAGAAGAGGGCCCTGTGCAATAACAATATCTGGGTCCTTTGCTCTTCATAATGTACAATTCCATCTGCTTTGGAGGTAGACGTGGCCCACTTACCTCTTGGGCCCCGTTGGTGGCACAAATCATATATATATGCATTGACCATTATCCCAATATAAAGTATGGTTTACTGAAAACTAAAAATGTGTCTATCTATCTATCTATCTATCTATCTATCTATCTATCTATCTATCCCATAATCCCATATCTATCTATCTATCTATCTATCTATCTGTCTATCTAGGAATAAAAAAAATGGAAGGCAGCACTCCAAGCTTAGCAAAAAATATAAGTGGACTTTATTGGGCCCACATGGTGTGGTGCGACTTTTCAGCTTCCAAAAGCCTTTTTCAAGCTTTTTTTCTTTTTGATTATTGACAAGTATATGGATTGATTGCTGGGAGGCTCTGCACACATTTATTATAGGTGCTGTATCATTTTTTGTAACTATCTCATATCTATCTATCTATCTATCTATCTATCTAATACCCAAAAATGGAACAGCACAACTCCTTATACTTAGCTTCAGGTGCAATGCCCATAGACCACCCGTCCACCGGTCGTCTCCAGTCAATATTCAAAAAAAGCAGGCAGCACTCCGTTTTTAGAAAAATATGCAGGACTTTAATGAACCCACATGTCTCAGCGACGTTTCGGCTCAACTGAGCCTTTCTCAAGCCTGAGAGGCTTGAGAAAGGCTCAGTTGAGCCGAAACGTCGCTGAGACATGTGGGTTCATTAAAGTCCTGCATATTTTTCTAAAAACGGAGTGCTGCCTGCTTTTTTTGAATATCTATCTATCTATCTATCTATAAAGTTCAAAAAAGAAGGCAGCACTCCATTTTCCGAATAACTGTGCAGAGTTTAATCAGACCCACATGTCTGGTGCGACGTTTCGGCTCAAATGAGCCTTTCTCAAGCAGTGGATACATCATCTTTGTGCATATATATACCTTTTAACAATATCCTTAATCAATGCCATTTGTGCTTAATAAATTACAATACAGTATAATATACTCCATGTGTTTCATATATCGTCTGATACTAACTCATATAAAGTGCATACGTGCTTATGTGCAACTAGTGTTCTTAATATATAAGTATATTAATCCAAACTGTGTATGATATAATCATAATTCACTTGCTCTTACCACTGAAGTAACTTGCTGCTAATGGAGGACAACATTTTGTTCGGCGTTCCTACAGATCTACTGCGCATGTCTAGCGTGTCATATAGCTACGTAGATGCTGACGGTTGGACCCGTAGAAGCGCCGGATAAGCGCGAAACGGCCGTCGTCCTCCCCTGCTCCCTCTCTCCCCCGGCCTCCACCTGTCTCTGGATGTTTTACTGTTAATAAAGAAGCCTTTTTCACGGAAGACCGGTGAGTGCACTCAGCTTTCTCAGCATCTACGTTTGTATTACATTGAAGATTTCATTCATATGAAGGAGCACCCGAGGTCGACCAGGATAGTTCGCATCTGAGTATTTGCCTTTACCTGTATATTCGGTTCTGGTGTATGGGACAGTGCCGTTCAGTTTCCTCCTTTTGTGAAAAAATGTCATATAGCTACGTTGGGTTGCAGACCAATCCTAGTATCGGTATTTTCGCGCATGCGCCTAAGCGCTATGCTTAGCCATCTTTGTAGTGGCATACCTAATTTCCTCTGTTAGTCCAGCGTATCCCTAAGAACTGGCGCATGCGTATACACATTAACAGCGCCGTCTTAGTAACTTAGTGCTAAACAAAATACGGACAGTCAAGTTACTTCAGTGGTAAGAGCAAGTGAATTATGATTATATCATACACAGTTTGGATTAATATACTTATATATTAAGAACACCAGTTGCACATAAGCACATATGCACTTTATATGAATTAGTATCAGATGATATATGAAACACATGGAGTATATTATACTGTATTGTAATTTATTAAGCACAAATGGCATTGATTAAGGATATTGTTAAATGGTATATATATGCACAAAGATGATGTATCTGGATCACCCCCAATCCACTGCTTGAGAAAGGCTCATTTGAGCCGAAACGTCGCACCAGACATGTGGGTCTGATTAAAATCTGCACAGTTATTCGGAAAATGGAGTGCTGCCTTCTTTTTTGAACTTTATGCATTCAAGATAACCAGTGAACAGGTTACCTGGAGGATTTGCACCCAGAGATAAGTTAAAAGATTTTTGTGCTGTTCCTTTTTTATGAATATCTGTCAATCTATCTATCTGTCTAACTATCTATCCCATATCTATCTATCTCATATCTATCTATCTATCTATCTATCTATCTATCTATCTATCTATTTTTCAAAAAAAGAGGCAGCACTCCATTGTTTCAGTGAAAAAATGTGCAGGGTTTAATCTACCCACATATTCAGGCAACGTTTCAGCTCACAATGAGCTTTTCTCAAGCAGTGAGTATGTTCATGTGCTTCCCTTTTATACATATCTACAACATCCTTAATTGTGTCCACTTATGCATTGTAAGGTGCTACTTAGATTTACATTTTCATAAAGTGCATATGTGCTAACCATGTTTAACCGTAGCTGTGCCAATAAAAATATATAAAACATCTTCCTACTTCCCCATATCATACAGTACTGTATGCATAAAAGATCTTTACTTTACCCGGCAGATGCATGTTCAGCGTGGAGGACGCCATTATTTCCTTTCAGCGTCTTGTTAGATCTACTGCGCATGTCTCACTGTGTCATCCCTATGCGATGACTAGCCAGCCAATCCACTGCCTTGTGTGGCACTCCCCATTAGCGCATGCGCGCGTCCTTTCAATAGCGCCATCTTTGTTGTGGCTTCCTATTGATACTTGCGTGTCGGGCACATTGTGTATTCAATTGTTACCATACGGACTTCTTTATGGTGTTAGTTCCCACCCTGACGCACCGGACGGCACCTTACTCAGGTTGTCTCCGGGAGTCATGCGGTATTAGGTTACGGCAATTAACCTTCTCAGGTCAATATACCGCAACTGTAACCACAAAGGTAGTTACACCTGAGTCCTGGTTCCACTTATATTTGTTAATATGCCCATATACATGGTATCATCGGTTTTTAAGATTAATAAATAAATACAATATCCAATTTCATTATTCGTTCTTTATTTAAAGAAATTCAAATTAATTTTCATTTTGCGTAAATTTCATGCATTATTTTTTATTCGTCCTCCACGCTTTTCATGCTCCGCCCCAATGCATCTAAAAAAATGGAGAAGATATAAATAAATAGTAAAAATTAGAGATATTTCATTATACCCCTAATACATGTACAAAGGGTCCCTACATTATCTGTCAAAGTGAATTACACGTATATCTTCTAAGTAATAGCATGTATCTTAAAGTCAACATTTAACCCTTTGGGTTTCAAGGTATTGAGCTCGTAAATCCACATAAGCTCTTTTTTCTTTAGGATTTGCTCCCTATTCCCTCCTCTCCTCTGAATAGGTACTACATCTATAATTTTACACCTGAGATCTTTTTCTGAATGGTTATTTTCTGTGAAATACACTTGTGAAGGAAAAACTCTTATACTAAAACTGTTGGAAACTATCTTGAAAAGAAATTATTTTTTATTTGGTGATGTTTTTTACACCCAAAAACGGGGAACTGCTATGGGGGCCAATATGGCCCCCTCCTACGCAAATCTGGTGATGGAGGTCCTTGAGGAGGAATGGATCTACGTGTCCACCATTTCCAGCATGTGCTGGTATGGTGGAGATACGTGGATGACGTGTTCCTCCTCTGGACTGGAACTCAAGAAAAATTGGATGACTTTCTGGGTTTTCTAAATACCATAGACCTGACAATTAAATTCACATTAGTCTCCTCTAAAAGGGAACTGCAATTTCTGGATGTGTTGGTTAAACAAAAGGAGGGTAAACTAGATACTACTCTATTTGTAAAAGTAACGGATAAGAACAACTTACTAGCATACGATAGCCACCATCCACGTAATATGGTGAAATCGATACCATTGGGGCAGCTACTTAGGGTACGCCGTATAGTACAAGATGAAGAAGAAGTGGATTGGGTAATGGACTCACTCATAAAGAAATTTAAAAATAGAGGATACCCGAAAGAACTTTTGACAGTTGCTAAGCAGAAGGTCTTAAAATTAGAAAGAAGTGAACTAATAAATGAAAGAACGAGGAATACTAAGAAAAAACATCTAGACCGTATACCGCTTGTAGCAACTTATGTGGAAGAGAGCAGTGAGATAAGTAAAATTATAAAAAAACACTGGGGGATGCTGGGAAAGTGTCTCCCAGGTGTAAAGGAGTTTAAACTGCCACCCCTTTTCTCATATAGGAAAAATAGAAATATAAAGGATTATCTTGTAAAATCGGATATAGGATCCTTTAAAAAGAGTGCACAAGCAACTTTGACAGGTAGGAATAAAACTGGCTGCTTTCCCTGCCTAGGATGCGTTAATTGTGCATATATGGATAAAGGCCCCACATTTCAGCACCCTGAAACAAAAAAAGTATATAAAATTAAACAATTTCTGACTTGCGGTTCAGATCACGTTGTCTACCTATTAATGTGCCCATGTAATTTGTGGTACATTGGGGAGACAACGTGTGAATTTAAAGTCAGAATGAATCAGCACAGATACACGATTAGGAAAAAAAGAATGGACCTCCCGGTACCGAAACATTTCACAGAAAATAACCATTCAGAAAAAGATCTCAGGTGTAAAATTATAGATGTAGTACCTATTCAGAGGAGAGGAGGGAATAGGGAGCAAATCCTAAAGAAAAAAGAGCTTATGTGGATTTACGAGCTCAATACCTTGAAACCCAAAGGGTTAAATGTTGACTTTAAGATACATGCTATTACTTAGAAGATATACGTGTAATTCACTTTGACAGATAATGTAGGGACCCTTTGTACATGTATTAGGGGTATAATGAAATATCTCTAATTTTTACTATTTATTTATATCTTCTCCATTTTTTTAGATGCATTGGGGCGGAGCATGAAAAGCGTGGAGGACGAATAAAAAATAATGCATGAAATTTACGCAAAATGAAAATTAATTTGAATTTCTTTAAATAAAGAACGAATAATGAAATTGGATATTGTATTTATTTATTAATCTTAAAAACCGATGATACCGTGTATATGGGCATATTAACAAATATAAGTGGAACCAGGACTCAGGTGTAACTACCTTTGTGGTCACAGTTGCGGTATATTGACCTGAGAAGGTTAATTGCCGTAACCTAATACCGCATGACTCCCGGAGACAACCTGAGTAAGGTGCCGTCCGGTGCGTCAGGGTGGGAACTAACACCATAAAGAAGTCCGTATGGTAACAATTGAATACACAATGTGCCCGACACGCAAGTATCAATAGGAAGCCACAACAAAGATGGCGCTATTGAAAGGACGCGCGCATGCGCTAATGGGGAGTGCCACACAAGGCAGTGGATTGGCTGGCTAGTCATCGCATAGGGATGACACAGTGAGACATGCGCAGTAGATCTAACAAGACGCTGAAAGGAAATAATGGCGTCCTCCACGCTGAACATGCATCTGCCGGGTAAAGTAAAGATCTTTTATGCATACAGTACTGTATGATATGGGGAAGTAGGAAGATGTTTTATATATTTTTATTGGCACAGCTACGGTTAAACATGGTTAGCACATATGCACTTTATGAAAATGTAAATCTAAGTAGCACCTTACAATGCATAAGTGGACACAATTAAGGATGTTGTAGATATGTATAAAAGGGAAGCACATGAACATACTCACTGCTTGAGAAAAGCTCATTGTGAGCTGAAACGTTGCCTGAATATGTGGGTAGATTAAACCCTGCACATTTTTTCACTGAAACAATGGAGTGCTGCCTCTTTTTTTGAAATATATGAAACTTGGATGATCTGTGGACTGGTTATCTGGGGGCCCTGCACCCGAAGATAAGTATCTCTGTGCTGTTCCTTTTTCTTTTTTTCTATCTATCTATCTATCTATCTATCTATCTATCTATCTATCTCATATCTATCTATCCCATATCTATCTATCCCATATCTATCTATCTCATATCTATCTATCTATCTATCTATCTATCTATCTATCTATCCCATATCTATCTATCTATCTATCCCATATCTATCTATCTATCTATCTATCTATCTATCTATCTATCTATCCCATATCTATCTATCTATCTATCTATCTATCTATCTATATATCTATCTATCCCATATCTATCTATCTATCTATCCCATATCTATCTATCTATCTATCTATCTATCCCATATCTATCCATCTATCTATCTATCTATCTATCTATCCCATATCTATCTATCTATCTATCTATCTATCTATCTATCTATCTATCCCATATCTATCTATCTATCTATCTATCTATCTATCTATCTATCTATCTATCTGTCTATCTATCCCATATCTATCTATCTATCTATCTATC